>NC_136464.1:133583720-136162511 GCF_902686455.1 Sciurus vulgaris
AAGCATTGCCATTATGACAGCTGCTCTGATCATTGAGATTACTACTAGGTAAAAAACAGGCAGGTAGCATAGACAGTATGTACATGCTGCACAAAGGGATGACTCATGTCCCTGGAAGGACAAAATGGGACAGTGCAAGATTTCCTCACACTGCTCATAAAAGGCATGCAGTTTAAAATTTATAAACTACTAATCTCTGCAAATTTCCATTTAATATTTTTAGACCAGAGTTGACAATGAGTATCTTAATTGGCAGAAAGTGAAACCGTGAGGGGACTTTTATACAAAACTTAGTAACTTTATGGTTTCATACTCTTTAATAGAAGTTGGCTTTGAAGATTGGATTTATAATTAGATTATGTTATAGACTATCAAATAGAATTTTGACAGAACTAGAAAAGGAAAGACCATCATCTAAAGTTTATCTAGGTGATATTGTGGAGAAGGTGAATGAACCTTTCTTTGAAAAAATGGGTGGTTTTTTAATGCAGGAGATGTTATTTTGGCATCACTGCTCTATTTGGGAAGGAAAAGTGCATGTGGAAGTGTGTATGTGGATACTGGATATTGAGTACTTACACAGTGGAGTGGTCGGTGGAGAATACTGTAGAATTTGTTTGATTCTTTCTCAAGGGCAGGGTTGTTCCCATATTGACAAGTGATCCTCTAACAGATTAACTTCCGTAAGTTAAAAGAATTCCTGTATTTGGGTGGATAAGGTAACGTCCATCTCCCTGCCGCTCTTTCAGCTAGCAATAGAAGTCACAGTGAAGTTACTGTTAGGAGGAAACTTCAGTGCTCAGATTCAGCAATCCAGTATCTAGTAACCACTTTATGGGTATTGGAAGGCAATGACCTTTTTACTTTCGAGGCACAGTTTCAATAAAATACATCAATATCTGGACATCAATACCTCCTGGGCAAGCTCCATATCTACTTCTCCAGCCATCTTGATGAATTCGTAAACATCTAATTTCCTGTATTAAATCTTTTCTGCTTAAATATGCAGAGTGGATAATATTTCTTTCACTTATCTCGTCTCCTTATCTCTATATTCTTTTATAGTTTTTTTTTTTCCTTTCGTTTGAGGAAGGCTGGGGATTTGAACCACGGTCCTTGCGCATGCTAGGTGAATGCTCTCCGGAAGGAGCTATTTCTTCAGCTCCATTATCTCTATATTCAATTCTGCCTTCACCTACATCCTCTGGTTCTTCAAGTGCTGCCTTTTCAAAAGGCACAGCACTTTGTTCATGGTTCAAATTGTAGCATCTATATCATCGTAACTGCCTCAATATCCCTCTTTGCCATCTGTAAAATACGTTCTCCCTCTTAAAAAAAAAGTTTTTTTTTTTTAATAAAAGCCTTTCTGCAGAGTTGTATTTGTTATTTGACATTCTCAAAGTTGCTTTTACACATCCATAGAGCACCTATACAACTCATGCTGTCATTATACGTTCAAATTTCTTTCCCTATATTAAATTTAAAATTCCTCGTCAGGAAAGCCTACAGCCTATTAGCTTTAATATGTCAATATCTAGTGCAAGTTCAGGAACACAGTAATAATCCTACATGCAATTTTTTTTCTATGTTTAACTGAAAGGATACAATTTTTATGGTTATTAGTTTTAAGTGGTATTTATATAATTATCTTGGCTACTTTAAAAATCTTTATTGTACTTTACTTCTTTATTATTTAACTCTTATGTTATTATTCTTCCTTAGTTTAGAGATTAAAAATTGGAAAGAAAAATTATTCTTCAAATCAGAATCCATTCTAATTTCAGTTAGATGTTAGTTCAAAGGCTAAGGTGGCAATGGTATTATGGGACAGGAGTGGTGATTGTTTTTAAAATATAAATTTCCCACAATATGCCAGACTTCAAAGTTATTAGTAGGAAAGAGTCATTTAAATGAGCAGGGTGATCTGCCAGTAGCCTGTGAGGTTTTCAAGTCCTCTCCACTGAAGCCACAGATGGCATTTATGGGCAACCACAGGAAACGATGACAGACATACTGTAAAACTGGATGGAAGCCATGACACCAGCAAGCTCACAGGTGTGTGAAACAGCAAATTTGTAAAAGAAATAACTGTCACAAGAGGCTTTGAAAGGTGAATCTATGCCTCACAGACCTTAAATTGACTAACTGCATATATATTAATAGTGTTTGATTTTTCAGGCAGGAGCTATGGGATGAGACTTACCAAGGAGGTCACTCTGTTTTTGTTGGTGTCAGCAAGAAAGGTAGATTGGTTTCTTTCTTTCAGTGAAGTTGTATAGGTCTAGAACATGAATTCCAGAAAACTGAGAGCAAGTACCGAAAGATCAGGTTGAGAGGCATGCTAAAAGGATCCCAATGGCAGTTAAAGCTAAAGTATGCTTTGAAAGTGAAAGTCAAAGGAAGGTTTTCAAAGCAAGCTGGATTTGACCTTGAAACAGCTGACTGGGTTACAAAAAGAGGGTCCATTGTGAGTGAATGAGGCAAAGAATGGGTCCTTGCTCTCTTCTGGAGTTTTTCAATGGTTGGTAGATCCATTCATGAAGATTAAAAATTGTTCAGGGTCATAACATGAGTGGTGAAAGAATTGCTCTGTCTGCCCTGGTGCCAGAAAACACCTCCATAAAAGAAGACCCTGACCAGAATAAATAAAACAATGCTCTCAAAATTTTCTATCTAAAGGTGCATTAAGAGATAACATAGCTATGAAAAGTGCAGCCTATAGGGCAAAACCCTTCCTCCTGTTGAATTCTGTATGTGCTCTTTAAACTTTGTCAAGTTATTTAACTATTTGAAGCCTATGTTTCCTTTTGTAGAAACTATGGTAGTGCAATTAATTTCTGAATGTTAGTTCTAATTGCTGAGTGCAAAGTAGTTATTAATGCATGTTTACAATTGGTTCCATGGTTTCAGTTTATATATTTGCAACTATTTATTCTTTTTTACCTTACATATTTTTAAGTTAATAGAACTTGTTCAGGTGAAATTAAGGTGAAGTATTTTAACTGGGTGAATGCAATCCATTGTTGTTGTCAAGTTCCTGGAAGCAATACATGCAGAACAAGGCTAATACTTATCCTTTGCAAAATAATTTCAAAAACTTTTCTTGTTTAGAGGTGTCCTTCATTATCTTGGTCATTGACCCTCACATTACTGTACTTTTAGTCTATTTAAAACTAAATATTTCTGTACTACTAAAATGTAATTCTAGTTACTTTCATTTTATAGTCACAGATAATTTAATCCCCATTAAATTGAGTTGCCACTTCACTTGATGGTTCTTTGAATCATATTTACTCAAGGAAGAAGGTTAAGTTTTTCTAAGGCCAAGTATTTTTATGTTAATTAAACTTAAGTTTCAGCTGTAGAATCTCTGAGAGATCTGGAGTCATTCAGAGGAAGGTCACTGTTAAGTTTAGTGTTTGCTCAGACTCAAGATTACCTAGATTTTTGGTTTTAACAAAATGTTACTAGTCAGGAACTGTACTGTTGAATTATTACCCAATATGCAAAAAAATTGTGTATAATCAACAAAATTCATGAAGGGTAATGTCATTTTGATTAAGCAGTTCTATAACCTTTCTTTAGATTACTCTCAAACAGACATTCTGAAAAATCAATGACAAACCGAGAAATCAAATAAAGGAAATCTTTACAACATTCTCATTGATTCTGGAAAGGGCTTAGAGGCTTAAAGACCATCAAAGGTCCCAGTAGGGTGTTTTTATCCTTGCTATCAGAGAAGTAGTTAAAATACAAGTAAAGGTAAAACAAAAATTTTCAATGATTATTGTATATGTAAATAAACTTAAATAAAGGAATAAGTTTCTATCTAGTGAACTTCCCTTTGCAACCCTAGATTCTAGCATATTTTTTCAAGTCAGTGTGATATTACAGTAGCACTATGTACATAAAATATGTTAATTTATAATTGACTGCTATGCATGTATATTTATATATAATGCATTTAAATTTATAGGTATATGCATATAGTTTGTGTGCTATAGAAACACCTGTAAGCTTTAACCTCATTACTGTGTAATCTCTACTTAAAAAATTTTGCATTGCAGATGTCAAAATACATATATCACTAATAGCATGGAATCTACCTCTGTATACAACATTAGTGTCAGTGCTATATGAAAATATTAACATTAATTATTACTATTACAGAATATGTGTGAAAATACTAAGGAATATATGTACATATGTGTAAACAATCATAAAAACTTTTAGCTGTCTAAGAAACATTCATCATTTGAGCATTTTGAAGAACATTTAAAGTAGAAAATATCACAGAAAAAATGTATTTTCACCATTTAAATTTCTAAGAAAGCTAAAAAAAATGTCTGACTTTGAGAAGAAATTAAAGAGAACAAACTCAAGGACCAAAAATTTACATATATCTCCAATTTCTGCTTTCTCATGTGTGCCATGGATGCTGGCAGAATGAGAGACACACACCAGAAGGCACCAGAATGACCTGCCCCAGCACCTCAACTCCCTTAGGTGTACCTCTCTGTCTAGAGATCCCTCTACCTGCCTCCTGTTTCTCCACTGTGCCAACGCCTCCCATCCACCTAGGACCCCCAACTGCTGCTATGGCTGGACCCCGACACCCAGTCCAATTCCAAAGTATGATGGACCAGATATGGAACAAACTACAATAAAAAGATCCAGAGCTTCCACCATTCTACATAAAATCTTCCATCAGTTCTTTGTAACCTTGATCACCTGCTTCTCACAGAAGCAAAGAGAACAGGGCTTCTCATGGAAATGTGTTCTGGTAGAGAAGAGGAGGCTTCTTAGGTCGTTTTTAATATGATCCTTATTTCACTTTTAAAAGCAGTTTACCACACTGGTAATTCTACACAATACAGCCACACTCGATTGAAATGTAGTTCATAATTATAGCAACTCAGACACAACAGAAATCATGTTATTTCTCTCAAAATTAGAATAAAAAATTGCACTGAAGAAGTTTAAACAGGTGTCTTTATTCAAGACTACTGCAATAGTGTTCAATACCAGTTTAATAGAAACAGAGACTGAACTCAACTCTGCTGAAAAGAAATATGGGAGCAGAGTTTAGGAGCACTGATGTTAGCTAGTGGGAAAGTATTGGTGAAAGCTGGACAGCTGGTTTGGTTGTCTGTGCTTGCTCACTGACCCTTATTGAGGTGAGTCCCCTCCCTACCTTTCCATAGAGACTGGGAGAAAAGGACCCTGTCTTTTTGATGATTATATATCAAAGGGATGGATTCCAGGTCCTTGAGAAAGATATTTCTAGGTTTTAAAACCGGCAAGAAACAAAGAGAAGATTCACATCTTAAAGGGGTTGAGAAATAATTTATAATTGTAAGTTTCCTAAATTAAATGCTGTAATAGAAAGAGATTAGGGCCTACACCCAGGAAGAAAACTTCTTAAGTTTTATTAAGCTGAAGAGAACATTAAGGCCATCACGGTCACTGGCAAGTACTTAAGGTAATAATCTCTGTGGATAACATAGGCAATACTCTGAGAAGCCTACAAAAATGGAGTACCAAAGAGCAAAACTCAACCTATTACACAAAATGAATTTTTCATCTATCTTTTATTGAATTTATTTCACATTACCTTCAAGTTTGCTTCATACATGCAGTGAATAGTAGCACACTTAGTTTCCTCTTCAGACTGTGTCCTGTATCCTCCATACTTAGGAGTTGTATCTAGAGGTTAGGATGCTTACATAGCATATAGTGTGAACATATAAATGTTCATTACTACTTTTCTAGGATATTTTTACAAATCCCAAGTGACTTCAAACTATACAGTTATTGGGAAAAAATGAGCATATGTGAATAATAACTCAATTACACTCACACACACACATTTATTATTTTAGTCATCGCTTTGTTGCTATCACCAAATTACCTGATAGGAACACAACTTAGAAGGAAGTTCATTGTGGCTCATGGCATTTCAGAGGTTACTCAGCAAATTCCATAGAAAGCTCTGAGCTGAGGTGAAGCAGAACATAATGGCAGAAAGGCAAAAGCAGCTCAGCATAAGAGAGGAGCTTATCTTACCAGGGACAAAATATAAATCCCAAAGTCACAACCCCAGTGACCTACTTCTTCCAGTCACACCCTACTGCCTACAGTTACCACCCATTGAATCCATCAGTGGATTTTTCCAGTGATTTGGTTATAACTCTCATAATTGAATCATCTCACTTCTGAACATTCTTGTACTATCTCACTCATGAACTTTTAGGAGGCACCTCACATCTAAACCATAACATATATATCCACACATATGCACATATCACACATACACACTACTTCAAGTCATGTAGAAAAGAGTAGGATAAAATGCAAAAATTATAGTTGTCAAACTAAGGAATTCACAGGTTTTTTTCCCCTGAAATTTGCCAGTAATTGAGGGTAATTTTTGTTTTCAATTTTGTTTTAGTTAATTAGAAAATTATTATAATTTTCCAATTCATTTGCAAATTTATTTTTCTCATGTAAATACATATTAACTCAAAGTTGTAAATGGAGTCAGTGAAATGGAAATAACAAAAATTTTGTCATCAAGCTATTTGTCAAATAAGTCTAATGGCTATGAAATACAATATTCTTTATATATCACCCAAGAAACTATAATAGAATAGTGGTCATGCAGAGATCCTGTGATAACTGACAAATCACGCTAAGACATTGTGGGTACAGCAAGTACCATCTGTGAGAAACTGGGCCTTACAGACATTAAAGAACATAATCAGCAGCTTATGGAGTAAATGCCACATAAGCTTCTCTCTGAGTGAGACCCACCTTGACATGGCAGTAGAAAAGGAGAATATTGTAATGTAAAACCCTGTATTTATATAAATCATTTCCTTGAAAAGCTCTTAAATCCTTAACAGATCCTGAGCTCATCAATCCTTAAATTCCAATGGAGTAAGAATTATAGAGGCATGTAATCCTCAAAATAATTATTTAGTGATCCAAGAAAGACAATTTTATAGAGGCCCCCTCTGTTTTATGAATAGTTATGTGATCTTGATAAGGGGATTACTTTTGTTAGAAAAACTCAATCTCCAGAGAATTTGGAACAAAGAGCAGAGGGATTTATCCTGTTTTACTATACGTATTTCCGGAAGGTGCCTTAAATCCTTTTTAAACTCTGTGGTAAATAAACAAAGACAAGATCAGAAATGGGGAATTATTACATTTAGGCAAAATCTGTGATAATTCATATACAAAGAGTCCACCAGGTAAAATTATTGGGAATATTTATTTTCCTAAACATCAAAATTGTTATATGTGATGTTAATTATGCATCTGATTTATCCTTAGTGTATTTTCATTTCTATCCTTTGCTAATGTCACTATCAGAAGCAGAGACCCATTCAGTATCCTGTTCAACAGTTTCCCCACCAGTATCTACCACTTACAGAATGCAAGTTCCAAGAGAGTAAAAAACCTATGCTTCCACTAAGGAATACCAAAGTATTAAAATAACTCTTGGTTCACAACAGACAACAAATACATAGTTGTTGACTGATGAATGAGACGTAAACACTCTCCTTTCCTTCTGTCTTGCAAACTCTATATTTCATTCCACATTTTTAACCAGTCATTCCATTGTATTCACATACAAGTCTCCTTTTTCTCATTTTTCCCTCTTGATTAGATGTGTTTTCATTATCTTTTTTTATGTGAACCATGACAGTACATTATGTCAGTTAGATATTCTATTAAGATTTAACATATCAAATAAGTATTTTTGATAGCAATACAAAACGGTCAGTTTAGGTAGAGAGAGAAAACTGAGTTTCTTTTAGTGATTTTGAGATACAAAAGAGAAATAGTGTTAAATTAAAGAAGCTGACTATTGTATAATACAACACTAGTTAAATGATTAGATCACCTGATTCTAATTTTGAAGATCAATTACTTCTTTATCAATTACTACATCTCTTCCAACTGTTTAACCTCTTTCGGTTAACTTTTTCTGTAGATCTATCTCCCAGTGTTATTGTGAACGTCGAAAATTACAATGATAATGAGGATACTTTGCAAAAAGTAAATAATTTCTTCTAAGAAATAATTTTCAGTATAAGAAATAATTGTGAGTATTGCAGTTCAGCAAAATTATGTGCTGAAAAACAAAAAAATGCAGAACATTTTGGTATGTTTTCATAAAACTGTAGTTTCATAAGATTCCTTATATCTTTTTTACTTTAAAACTAAGTGAAATAGTTTGTTTCTTTATTTTCTATTTGATCTGTCAGTAGAAGCAACCATACTAATAGGGAAACAGTTGTATAAACAAAGTGTATAAGATTTTATATTTTCTACATAGAAATAGAATAATTTCTATCATTGTCAGAATAATTTAAATGGAAAAAATCATTGTAGTTTGTATCCTAATTGTTTAATTAAGGAACTTATTTTCTTCAAAAATGTTGTTTCAAAAAGCCAATAAAAAGTATTATAAATGCAAATTTAAGGAGAAAAAATATTTCTAATTCTCTTATTTTAATTGTCACATATTAGAACACATGAGTTAAAGGGAAAGAGTATATTATTTTTACCTAAATATTCTATGAGTGTCAATATGCAATTTGTGATAGACTAAACTGAAATTGTCAAACAAAATAATCGTATCACTAGTTTTTGGTTTTTTTAACATGAAAATAAAACAGAACAAAAATCAAGTAGTATTTCCATGTACAGTTGTCAATTTTAGAGTAAATTATAGTGTGACATATAAAATCTTAATAAATTTGAATGTCAAGAAGAAGAAAAGTCAGCAGATCTCTTTGGAAATTTAATGTTTATGTAGTGTTCTTTCATGTTCTGGGGAGTATATAAAATAATTGAATTCAAGTTTTCTTTCCCCAGGGAGATTAATATCCAGCTAGCTATATCAAACAGTTCAAAAGAAATTGAATAGATGTTTTATAATATGAGAAAAGAGAAAGATTAGGAAAATGTGATTTTATCAAGGGAAATCTCATAGAGTAGATATTGACAGAACATTAAAATATTGATAAGATTTGGATAGGCAGCAAAGGAGAAAAGATCTAAAACATGAGAACTAGCAAATTTGTTACAGAAAAATATGAGAAGAAACTCTTAACTGAAGAAGAGAGGGTAATTATCAGAGATTAGAGAAAAATTGGTTTGGGAAAAATTTTGACTGAATGGACAAATGACTGGACAAGTAAAAGTCATTGAATTCAAAGAAATATGATTAATAAAATGATGTATTAAGCTTTTTTTCTGGCAATGGAATTTCATGTAAAATGATTAAATGGAGTGTTTGGAAGGGCATGGAGACAGGACACTCTGAGAGACGCTCTGACAAGTTTGAATGGGAAAAGGGAATGAATAAATCTGTTGTGTCATAGTTATGTAGCACCATTCATTTAGTACGTGTAATCTTATTATGCAGTGGTGGAGCACAGGAGCATTTATTATTTCTAAATATTTTCTAAAATTTGGTAAGATACAGATTGTTATTCCCATTTAAAAGGTGACAACACTGAGGATTAGGAAGTTTTCCGAAATTTCACCATCCAAGGGCAGATCTGGGATTTTAATCCAGTCTACTTAGTTGCAGGTGTATACTCTTTCCTCCAAACTTTTATTTGCTAAATGATGACAGACTCATCAGTGGAAAAAAGAATAACTAAGACATTTTGAAAGATAAAAAGCAGAATATGGTGATGAGTTATATGAGGAGAATCAAATAATTAAAAGTTAACATCACCTGAAATCTCTCTCATTTTGGTCTTGAAAAAAAATGGATAGGACTATGGCAAAAGAAGAATTTAAGTCTGTATTCATACAACTCTAGTATTGTTTTTGTAGTATCCTTCAAAGGTCAATGAATGGCCATTACTAACAATCTATTTTATATTCTTTTCCCTCAGAGATATAGATTCATGTGGCAAATCATCTCCATTCATGATTATCCTAGCATGAACATTAATAAAATATTTTATCACTGCATAACAAAAACTGTAATTCTAACATTTATGCCCATGTTTGCAAGTCATTAGATGCCTACTGCCCTAGGAGGTAGGGCCGGATTTTACCCTGAAAAGGTACCATCTTGGACAAGGTGAGTCTTTTAACTTATGGAAATTCCCAGAGAAGTCCAACAGCTAAGAATATCATTTGGGAGAACACATCTGGCAGCTTGGGGAGTAAGTCTTTAAATCCTTAAGAATAATA
The DNA here is from genome assembly GCF_902686455.1 of Sciurus vulgaris. Taxonomy (NCBI): domain Eukaryota; kingdom Metazoa; phylum Chordata; class Mammalia; order Rodentia; family Sciuridae; genus Sciurus; species Sciurus vulgaris. The sequence goes on from NC_136464.1 coordinate 133,593,948, forward strand.
TGGGCACAGAATACACTATTACACTTAATATGTATTAGCTATTTCATATGTTATAGCTCCTAACTATTGCAATTTCCCTGCATGTCAGGTATCATCATTTCCAAACTTTGCACACAAGACTATTTAGGATTAAAGAATTAAAACTTATTTGTTTGAGCTTTTACAACTAAGTAAAAGGAGAAACAAATGTGTCTAGTTCTTATTTCAAAACTGTAACTTCATTCCCAATATTTGTTCTATCCTATTACAGAGCCAGGTAGAGTCCAAGTCTGCTGTAATAAGTCTATAGGATTCATAGACCTCTTAATTAGGAATGCCACACTGTAGCATCATATCCCACTCAGTCAGGGTTCCCAGGTGGGGAGTCTTGTGGCTTCCTCATATTGGATGGCTGTTCCTACTGTTCTACCTGGTGATGGTTTATCTATAAATCCTAAACTAAGAAAGAAAGCTGTGGGATTTCAAAGCTGGCAAGTTAGAGGTTAATCAGAATTTCCTAAGACAGGTTCGCAATAAAGGAGCAAGTGTCTTGAGTGTGTTGTGGTTCTTTATTTCTCAAAGTAACAGTCCTGAAAATTAGGGCAACACATTTATCATGAAGAATAAATGAGGTGTACTCCATTAGATCAGTTTTAGATGCTTCTTTAAACTAAATATGTCAGGTCTGTCTCTGTTTCTCCTACTTATAAGAGAAAAGATTCATTTGGGGAACAAGAAGTAATTACAGATTAGCAAGTAGCTGCACCTATGCTTTTAATTTGAACTATCTTTAGACCCAGGGCCACTTACTACAGATCTCAAGTTGTGACCCTCTCCTGTCCCTCTTGCTGTGAATTTCTCTATTTACCACTTTCTTACAATTTGACTTAACACAGCTTTGAGGGTTTTTTCATTATGTTCTCCTATTTTCCTTTCAATTAACCACACACTTTTTTGTATCTTCAGATAAATATAGAATTTGTAATAATTTCCTGGAATTATTTTTAGTAATTTTCCACAAGCCATAAACTTGAAAATCGACTCTTTCCATCTCAACTTCTAATGACAAATTTTGAACTTTTTGTTTATTATTTTAGTTTACAATGGTACTCATAATTTTGTGTGAGTATGAATAGCACATAAATTTTTTTAGGATAGCTTATTTGTTTATCTTTGAGTATGAGACTCTAGACCATAATTTCTCTGTAATTTATTTTCGTAATACTCAGCAAAGAAGAAATGCTCAAAGAAACAAAGAAATGATTGTGATGAAGTTGTAACTTTTCATTTTATTAAAAAAATGCTTAATCCTAAAACAAAAAGTAATAATCAGTATTATAATTTGTCAAAACAAATATTGATTACTGTTGATAAACCATATTTCTTAAGGTGGGAAATACAGAGAAACTGAAACACAAGTCCATGGAAAAGGGGGGAAACACTTTGAGCCTTGAAATAACGAAAGTATTTATAAAAGTAAGGAATTCTACATGGTGCCTTTCAGTTGTGAAGACCCTGGGGAAAAGGCTTGAATTATAATCACTATGTAAGCAAATTGAAAAAAGTCATGTTCACAGGGAGGAAAAATAATAGATTCGTTGGGGATAGGTATAGTTAGTATGAGTAAGAAAACAGTTTTTGAAGAAAGAGGAGGTTGCATTTAAAAGAAAGAAGTGATAAATACATATGGTAGAAAAAAAATTCCCCAAGGAAAAATCTGAGACTAAACACCACTAATGGCAAGCAACATAGTGGGATGGAAAAAACATAACTTGAAAGCCACAATGAAGAGCACAGACTCAAAATCTGGAATTTGTGGCTTCAAATTCCAGTTATGATATTGGGCCTTTTCCTTCACCTCTTTGACCACAGGTTTCTCATCTCTATGGGAATATTGATAGTGCTACCTTCTAGATAGGTTAGAATTTTAGTGCCTAAAACATTATATTTAGAAATAGTTATGAATAAAATATAGATGAAAAATAAAAACATGAGTGTATACATACTTCTTCCAGGTTCCAGGTGAGTCTGAACATCTTGGCAGAAGAGTGTTGCAGAGGCAAGCAGCTCACATGATGATTAGGAAGCAGAGAGATCTCCACCTGACAGATATAAATATATACACCAAAGTCATGCCTCAATGCCCCACCTCCTCCAGTCACACTCCACCTGCCTTCAGTTACCATTCAATTAATCCCATCAGAGAATTAATTCACTGATTAGGTAAAGACTGTCACAACCCAATCACTTCTCTGAACTTTCTCTCATTGTCTCACACGTGAACTTTTGGGGGACACCTTATATTCAAACCATAACAATAAGTTTTGAAGATAGACAGGTAATTATGTAGGAAAATATACTGTTATGGATGGTAGAAGGAGCGATTGCAAATGGGGCTCCAAATTCTCCACTTCCTTTCCAATGATTCCTTGATTTTTGATGACTATAAGAATTATTTTGACCCATTTGATTTTAATTAGTAAGAGAGAAACAGGGACATCAGAAGGTGGAATGCACTAAGTCTTGCTCTTGTACTGGGTTTGTAACCCTGGGACCAACAAGGTAAACACACCTGAGCTATCTTGCCAGAGTATTCTAAACCACATGTAGTAGAACTAAGGAAACTTGGTTGATAACTTGCCAACCAACAGACATGTCATTAAGATCAACATAAACCATCCAGGTGGCCAAAAATACATGGGATAGTCTGAAGATGTTGCTCTAGAAAAACTTCCTTACCCTTCCAGTACTCCCCATAAGCTATCTCTAAATTTTGTGTTGATTGATTTCATCAAAGGTAATTGATGCAAGAATTGGTAACTAGAAGCAGGATTACATCATAACAAAAACCTGAAATATGTAACTTTGGCTCTGTGATAGGGTGACAGGCAAAGGTTTGGAAGAGGTAAGGAAAATATAAATGAAGCAAGATATATATCACCACATAGAGGGGAAGGTCACTCTTGGAATGATAGGAAAGTAATCCCAGTATGAGTATTAGGCAATAAAACCAAGAGCAAATAAGAAAGACCAGAAAGAGTAGAAAAATTAGAAAACTCTCAGAAGACTGCCTCCAGGGGGGGGGGGGGAAATGAATAGAAATGTTAATTCTCCTGATAAGTTTCTCCATACTTCAATTTAAATGGGAATAATTTTTGGATCTTTTGAAGGGAGTAAGAAGATTATTCAGGTGTGAAATAATTATAAAAAACAAAAAAGAGGTGGTATTTAATTAAATTAAGATAGTTATTTGAGAATTTAAACAGTATACTGCTTGATGCAACAGTAAGCAATATTTACATAGACAAGGTAATTAAAAATTAAATATAAATTTAATAAAATTTGAGAGAAAATTACATTGGCAGGATGAAGGGTTCTATGTATAAGTAATCTAGTATTCTTATTAACCATCATAGAAAGTCAATAGACAATGTCAAAATTGATGAATTTCCATATAAAATCTCATGACAAGTTATAATGGCTAGATATTAACATGAGACTCTGGAGGTAAATAAAAGGTGAAAAATCTGCTAATCAACCTAAAATCTGCTTTGCTCTTAAAATGAGTTAGAGTGAAAAAGCTTTAGGAACTTTTATTTTTTGAACTATTTATATATGATTTGTTTAAATGAAATTGTCATCATCTGCTTAGGGTTATGACGCATGTTATTATACATACTATGGATTGAATTGTATACACCACACACACAAGAAATCATATCTGAATCATGTGAGTCATATATTGAATATCTTTTTGGGTCCATTTCTAGCATACCAAGCCATTTTCCACTGTAAATGAATTTATATATGCTCTGATTTAAGGCCTATTTGTTTGTTTGCTTGTTTTTGTTTTTTCCCTAAATAAAATAAGTATATATCCACATGCCTTACCTGAAGTTCAGATAATTCAGAGAACTTATCCTCTTAACTGTCTGAAAAAAATGTACCTTTTAATGAGAATGTAGTGGCAATGGCCATATTATTGGTCTGACCTATCTTCTGAGCTGATGGATCTGTAAGTGAAGATTAGGCACTTCCTCCTCTTCCTATGGTCATAGGCTTGAACAGATTGATGGATGCTGATGCCACAGTGGGTCTGGACTGCCTGTTTATGCAATTCACTTGAGTTCCCTGGTCTTGCTATCATTTGGTTTCTACTATATTACTCCCATCTTACTATGAATTGCAGAATGAATTGTCCCAACCTTATATCATTTTTAGCATGCCAGGACTCAAGTCATGATAGGCAGTTCTTGCTGCATGGTTATTCAGTGTCCCATGTTGAGGGACTTTTTCTCTTCTAGATCTCAGAGGCAAAAAGGTATTATTTATCAAAAGGTTTATCATTTCCCCACTACAGATGGCATGGCCTTGCTCTGGAACCCCTGCATTGTGATTTTCTCATTAGAGCTTGCCACAACTCTACACGGTATCTGTTGTCACCACCAATACTTAAAAATCATAAAATCTACAGGATTGTTTTGCTCAAGTGACAAAGCTTCTTGCCTCATGTTTTGGGCCTACGGCAAAGTATTTCTCTCATCTGGGTTATGTATGGAAAATACTAGTTCCCAGACCTGAAGACTTTGACTTTGGTTTTGTTTGTTTTTTGGTTTAGGAATATTAAGATTTAATAAATGAAGAAGACATCTTGACATTCTCCTAAACACTAGATCCTTGTATTTTTATGGATGTGACACATTTTCGAATCTTGTGTTTATTTTTTACTATTGAAGTACATTTGCTCAGTACTTCTACTCCTCATCTCTTTATCATTCTGCCCAACTTGTATAATGGCATTGATGAAATGAACCAAAGGTGATGTACTGAGACTGTCAGAATACCAGGGTTCAGATTCTTTGGACTATATTGTAAAAGAAGATGAAAAAATTTACATAGCCTTATAGCACAATGTTAAGTACGCATTTAGAACATTTGTTGTTGTTGTTTGTTAATAAAAGTGTTTCTAACACTCTTTTCTGATTGAAACTGAAAATAAAACATTTTCCTGGGTCCATGACTGTACACTGACTGCATCTGCAATCTCACTGAACTGCCCTATGGAACACACTACAGATGCAGTTATAGTGATTGTGGGCTACCACTCCATGAACCCGAGGAGTCTACAGATCTTCCCCAGGGGCTCTCTAAAGAGAAGAACAGGGGAGCAGTAATATTGAATAAGCTGAAATTTTAGGCATTAAGAAATGAAAAATTAATAATAAACTGTGTAGAACATAAACTGTAAAGGGAGAAAATAAAAGGCAATAAGAAAGAACAAAGATAAAAGGGAGAGACAAGAAAAATGGGAGAAGGAAGAAAGACAAAATAGGAGGAATAAAAATTAGAATTAAAAAGAATAAATCTGATTAAAGAATTAATTTTAACAATAGGGGAAAAGAAAAAAACACAAATAGTATAAAATTATGCAATAACAAATAATGAGAGGAATCGTAGCTAATTAACGCAGAAGACAGTGCCTGTGAAATCAAAAAGTAATGTTAAAAATACTTGTGCTTCAGAAATCTTGTTACGTTGGCGTGCTGCAACTGTGTTTTCTTCAGGCAGTTGCAAGTTTCTAGTCTAATTCCTAGGTCTTTGGTCCACTTTGAGTTGACTTTTGTGCAGAGTGCAAGATGTGTGTCTAGTTTCATTCTTCTATGTATGGAAACTCAGTTTTTCTGGTTTGTGGGGGGCAGGATCCAAGAAATTAGAGGGGATATCAGTAGAGCAGAGGAAGGAGATTGAGGGGTGGAAGGAGGGACTGGAAAAGGGAGAACAAGAACATGGAATGAAATTGATCAACCTACACTATGTACATATATGAACGTATCACAGTGAATTTCACCTTTATGTATATCTCTAAAATATTAATTTAAAAAACTATAAATAAGGTTTATAAATTTATAAGTGAGAAAGAAGGCCAGTAGAAGTTAGAGGAAGGGAAACAGGGGTAAGGAGGAGGGGAGGGAAAGAGACAAAGAACTGGGGACTGAAGTGGAGCAAATTATAAGCCATGCTTGTTTGATTATGCCAAAATGAACTTTAATATTATGTATAACTGTAATGCGCTAAGAAAAATACTAAAATTAACTTTTGCTTGAGATTTTAAAGTGAAGGGAACATCTTTCAGGGACTTCCAAATTGGGAAAGTGCCAGGTGTTGGAGGTGTGTCCTGAGAGTCTCTGGGCATGGCAGCAGTGACCTACTTAGCCTGCACTACTCTAGGGTGGAGCCCTACTTTATTTTTACCTTTTCCCCCATCGAGAGCAACATCCTGCTTCAAAGAACTGCAAAGAACCCAAGCCCGGAGTCTTCTCCCTGCCTAATTCCGGCACTCACCTAGGCAGCTTTCTAGGCATCCCGTGGGCCCAGGAGCTGGTGTGTTCTCTGGAGGCACCAAGCGTGCCTCCCTTTAGTGTCTGTGAGTCAGTGATCTGATTTCTCTCCGGTGCGGGTGGCTGTTTGCCGAGCGTGCAGGACAGCCACGCGCCAAGGCTATTAATTCTCGCCTTGTACGACTCTGGTGCTGTTAAAGTGACCCTGAAACCTCCACCATGAGCCCAGGTGACTGAGATCCTCCAGTCTGCACAGGTGACAGCGAGCGCGCGGTGACAGCGAGCGCGCTGTGTCCGCGGGCGAAGAGAGTGTGTGCGCGCCCGGGAAGAGTGCGGCGGTTCCTGGGGGAAAGTGCGCTGAGCCCAGTCACGGAGGTGCCCTGCCCTGCTCTGTTCTGGCTTCCAGGCAGCGGAAGAAGATATTGGAGCCTTTGACTAGCAGTGATCCACTGCTTATATCGTGCTTTGACTAGCTTCAAAGGTGCTCTCTGGTGACAATATTTGCTGCTATTTCCAGAGGAAACTTAGATGCAGGAACTTGTCTTTCCCCAAGCTGTAAGCCTAGGCTCTCTGATTCCCTGCAACAGCTCTCTTCTCACTTGTTAGGAGAAGCACAGGGCTTCTCACTTAGCGGATTCTGCAGTTTTGGTTATCAGCTAAATTTCCGTATCAGCCTGAATTTTTTTTTTTTTTCCTTTGTTTCTGAGGCAATTTCCCTCTTTTTCCTTTTCCTTTGTGTCACACATTTTCCTTGCCCTGCATCGGCCCCGGGGGCAGATTCAAAATGATGAACTATTCTCATTCTGTGTCCCCCATAACCAGAATCTGAGTTGGGAACACAGGCTTTGCAAGTATTTACATCTTTTTTGGCCATAGTCCAATACGTGCATGTTTTGATCGTAATTTCACTATCTCAAGGAAAGACCGAACCAAAGGATTATTTCATTATTCCTTGGTCCACTGATGAAAGCACCAGCTAACAGCATCACAAATTAAAAAAAAAAAAAAAAAAGAAAGAAAGAAAATAAAGAAAGAAAAGAAAAGAAAAACTGCTTAAATCCATACCACGAGGACAAAATCTGACACTTGTATTCTTTTGTGGGAGTAAAGTAAAAAGACCTGTATAAAACAGCTGAAAGAAAACAGCTAGAAGGGTCCTAACCAAGTAGTATCATGTTTCCTACTAATTTTTCCATGACACATTTTTTTCCTACTCTATTAATCAAGGTAGGACCTATTAGCTGTGTGTTATGATAATATATCACATTAAACATATAAAAGGAAGTAGTCCTTAATTCCATGTAGACATGGCTATTCAAGCATAAATAACAAATGCTGAAAACATCATTTCTAGTAATGCCTTGCTTTTCAGTTTTGCACCTGTGTTATGTAGATAATAGAAGAACAGGAAAGAAACAGAAAGTCTCTTTCTGCTACTAAAGCTCACCACAAAGCAAAAGCAATGAGATCAACATCATGTTGTGTTTAAGAAAATATTCAGGTCAAAAATTACACTGCTCTATAAAGTGCTTTCTGTTACATCTGCACTACTATAAGTCGATAAGATGTGGTTACAGTTTGACTACTGTCCTGCCTCCTTCCAGTTGTCTACTGCACAAACATAACAGCACCAAGCAAACATGGAGTGATAAAGCTATGTTTAACCTAGGAGAAGGATATAGGTTGGTGTTTGGAATGGGGGGATGTATGACTCAGGCAGAAGGAAAAAAATATGTCCTTTTTGCTTTTTGCTGTTGTGTTCATCTTCCTCATTCAGAGCTGAATTTTGTTGTTTGAATGTCATTACGTAAGGTCCAATAAGTCTGTCATTGTGTACAGTAATTTGGTCAGAAAGGATCCAAGTTTTCCATATTTCAGAGAGAAAACAGTGTTTGAATAGCAAATCACATCAGAGTAAATATTATGAAAAATACAGTATGACCAGGAACAATACAATATGACCAGGCACAACACAATATGACAAGACTGTACACTCTTTAGAACAAAAATGTTCTCATTTGTTAATGCTCCTTTTCTCTAGAATTCACTGTCCTGTTCTTTGACTAATAGTTCAAATGTTCCCTTAAGAGAGTTAAAGTCTGTGGCTTCACTTGGAATTTCAGCCAGCAATGTAGTCACCTTTCACACAATGTGCAAGGTCTTGGGAGCATGGTGCTGGATGCATAATGCTATCAGCTGCTTTGGATCCATTAGCCTTTGGGACCCGTTGGCTCTGCACCACCATGGATCGCTATGCTCCTCCTGACCCTACCTGCCCTTGTACTCATCACCATAAATTCAACTTATCCCTACATTTTCCTGTGTAAGCTTATTCAAATAGAAATATAAGCTGAATAATTGACCTTTTACATCCAAATATAATTTTGGTTCACATCTATATTGTCACACCCTTCATTTCTCCTTATATCTGTTGGTGATCTTTTAGGACAAAAGCTTCTTGAAGACATAGGTTATAAGATTTTTTCTTTTTTTTTTACTTGAATGTCATTTGAGAATTTACAAATATGTGCCAATTGTTTAAATTAATAAATGCTGTTAAATATTTCTTTGTATCACTTGCCATCAATATTCAGGTATTCTACCATTGACACATTGAATAAGGTTCTTGGCCTGGAGGTCACCTACAGAGAAGAAATTTAAGAATCAGATAGCTGAAGCCCTTGAATCCCCTACTTTTAATCAAAGGAGGTATCCTGGTGAGAGACACCAGAAGAAGATTCCCAGACACTACTAAAATTTGCACAAGGCTCCTTAAAATTTTGAGAGAAATGATATAATAATACAGTCACAAAATTCTTCCAATGACCTTGTTCTACACAGTCATAAACCAGTGCCCTAAGAACAATGCCAATGAATTATTCTATTTTTCCATGTTTCTTTTTTTGATATAACCTATCTCACATTCTTACTCTTTAATTGTACCACCCACAGAGCTATAAGGCAGTGTTGTATGGTAAGTAGCACTAAATATGGAATTTAAAACTTCAAGTCCTTGCTCATATTACAATCTACATTCAGGAATTGCTTATTTTCATGTAATGGTAATTGATCTGTAAAATAGGAAACATTCATTCTCTTCTAACTTGCTTTTTACGAATAGGTGAGGTGAAGCAATTTATGTGTAAATTTATTTAAAATTCAAAATTTATGTCCAAAATATAAGGTAATGTTATTAATATTGTGCCTATTCACTAGTATCTTGGAACAGAACTAGACTATGATGAAGATAAAATTATAACCAAATAGTGCAGGTCTCATTAAATAGATTGATATTGATTACTTCAAAATCTTAAGAGAATAAAAATACCTAATATAAATTAACTTTTCATTGTATATATCACTAGTAGGAAGATGTGTTCTTATGGACGGGATTCAGATCTAGATAAGTGCAGTCAATTGTTTTTTTTTTTTTTTTTTTTTTTTTTTTTAATAAGAAATGGAAGATGGTCCAGGTGCAATGGCTCATCCCTGTAATCCAGTGGCTCTGGAGGATCACTAGTTCAAAGCCAGCCTTAGTAAAATCAAGGTGCTAAACAACTCAGTGAGACCCTGTCTCTAAATAAAATACAAAATAGGGCTGGTATGTGGCTCAGTGGTCTAGTCTAGTGCCCCTGAGTTCAACCCTCAGTACCCCCATCCCCAACCCCCCCCCCCCCCCCCCCCCCCCCCCCCCCCCCGAAAAATGGAAGACGGAATAAAGAACTTACAAACCCAGCAGATTTGGGGACTCTAGTCTTGGGCACTGTCAAAATTACAAAAGCTCCGAAAATGTAAGAAGCAGAAAGCAGTTAGGAAAAAACCATCTCGAGAAGAAACAACTGTCAGTTTGCCTTGCCCCGTGGTACAATCCCCACCGCGGTCATCAGCTATCTCCTTGCTAGCAGCTGCCACTACTGGAAATTATTCCAGTGGGCTGATGACACAATTATTGGCTTGTCACATGCCAGCTGTGGGCTGTCTCAGACAGTGGGGTAAGAAGAGGGCCTGGCCTACAACCTTCTAAGCTCAAGATCATCATGCTAGTAGGCAACTACATAATACCCTTCTATCAAGACCACACTCAGTGGAAAGGGGTCAATCTCTAAGAAAACTGGTGCTAATAGGAAGATATTGCCAGAAAGTCCAAGACTAATGAGGGTTTCCTTTAGACACTCCCTATATTCTCTGGTCTCATACAGAAATAAAATTTCTATTTAAGGGAATTTATAAACATGAAGGTCATTAACAAAAATTGTATGTTAGTATTCTAGTTCTAATGAGTGTGTTGAGATGCATTCTTTTTGTGTCTGTTTCTTCACCCTCGAAGCTACAGTAATTCATTATAAAGAATAAACACTAAACAGTTCTCATCTAAAATATAAAGAGCTTACTAACTGCTTATCAGCTAAAAGCAGTTGGTGAAAAAGGTGAGAGCAATCTTGGAATCTATTTATTTTTTAAACAATATCTCAATACCCATATTCTACTTATTGGAAACCTAATTACAGTAAGTTTTCTCTATTGGTTTCAAAATCATATGTATCAGTTCCTTTTATTTATTATTTTTTTGTCATAAAAGACTACTTTCCCAATATTTTGAGTGTTTTGTTTTTTTAAATTTCATGGTTTCTTTGGACAGTTAAAGAATTATCTTTCTGAATAGAAAATACTGCTTCTTTTCCTTTTTTCTTTTTGTTGGATGACAATAGAAGTAAAGATAGGGTCAGTATAAATTATGATTGAAGAATGCCAAGAAAAAAGTAGGTTTTATTATACCAACTATGATTATCATAAAAACTACCTGGAAATGTAAATAATGTCCAAAATGCTGATTAGGGGGAAAAATGCTAACAGTGGAAATGTGTGTCCAGGATAAATGACTGGGGAACATTAGATAAGATGGGGATTAAATTGGTTGTTGTAGAATTATGGTTTTTATGTAAATCCATATTCAAATAGATGAAAGACAGTGATTTAGAAGAGTTCCAAAGGCTAAATTTTACTAATTTCCAAACTTAGCAAAAACAAAAATTGTTTTCTCTGTGCCATGACTGGTTTTCTCCACACTGTAAGCCTTTTCCCAATGAAAAACAAGATTCAGAAATCTCACTTGGAAATTGTTAGTGCCATTTTGCAAACATTTTTGAGAATTTGGAAAAAACAAGTCCCCATTACTTTGGCTTCCTGTTTTCAAATCTGTTCTTAGGGCTGCTTTTCAAATCTTTTAACAACTAGAAGTATGTTTGTTTCCTCAAGTAATGTGCTTGTCAAGCAAGGTTGTTGCTTTTTCTTTCTTCTTTTTTCTTTTCTCTCTCCCTCTCTTTTTTTGTTTTTTTTTTTTTTTGTTTGCAAGAAATGTCCAAAGATTCTAGGTTGTTGAAGGCAATTTAGGATATTAAACAAGGCAATTTAAAGATATTAAATTATGAGTAATCCAGGCAAGTATTTCATTCATATCACTTATAATTTGGTCTCAATTAAGGTTGCTTTTGAAATTCTTTGATATATTCATTTCCTTATGCATTCAAATTATCTTGTGAAAAAAAGATTATCTGATATTAGTGTTTACAGAAATGCTCATTTATCATGTTATTCTACCACAAAAATTCACAGAATAAAGATATTTTGCTCTGCATTACGAGAATCATTTTTATGGACTTGGAAATTACTCCATTGCCTAGTTGGAAAGAAAAACAAAAAATAATTTATGGCATGCCACCAGTTTAAAAATTCACAGGGAGGCAAAATATTAAAATAAAACTAATCAGAAAAATAGAATAAAAATGTACACAATCATTACATAAAATTACGCTTCTTTCATTATTAAGCAGAAAATTGGTATATATAGTAAGGAGAAAAAGCATCAAGAGGAAAAAATTACAAACTCCCTTTGGAGATGGAATTTTTAAAATTATTTTAAATCAATGTGAAATTTGGGGTAGGAAAATTATATATATTTTTTTGTATATCAGAGTATTGAAAATACTTCTTAGGGAGAGGGTTATTGCTCAAAATGTTATGTTTTGTTTTCTATTTTTTATGTCCACTCTTTTTTATATCCTTTCTTTTAATGAATTGTGTTTTATTATAGTATACAGAAATACATTTTTAAAATACAGTGTGCTAGGTACAGCACCATAATAATTTTCTTATGTTTTTCTTAAAAAAAAAAAAAAAAAAAAACTTAGTTGTTTCTCCACAAACTGGCATTCTTCCACATCTCTTACCAGAACATATTTCAATTTTTCAAAAATGTTTGATTATTTGCAAATGTATCCAAGAGCTTAGGCAGAAGTATCTGTATCATCTTAACTCCATCTGCTCTTATTCCTGTCATGTCTGGCAAGATTTTTTAAGGATTAATTTTAACTAACAGAAAATCATTAGTACTTCACCATACTATTGATATTTGGATAATGTAGCTTCATACCACAATGTTTCTTCCACATAGTGACTTAGTTTGCCTTCTAGTAATTTCTTGTGACTTTAGAAAGCAACTTGGTTTGTTCTAAAAGCATTTCTGCTGAGTAATATTTTTTTTTTGCATTTTAGAAATTAAAACCCTCTACACTGTAGTTGTTAATTTAATAGATCAATCAACTCCTTGACTATAAGCCAAGAGTGTTAAATCCTTTTCCTGATTAGTCATTAACCCTTCTGCGTACCATCTAGTTTTTGTGATACTGAAAATCAAGTGTCCATAAAGTTAAATATTCCATCTTCCCATCATAACTGCAGGTTTCATTAGAGAAGGAAGGAAAGCAGCCAGACTCCAGCATGACACTGGGTCAAGCACTGTGGTCACTTCCTGGAACGCTTCCTGTGTCTCTTTCTCACTACAAAGATCTGAAGATCATTGTGCATACTGAAAAGTCACCACAGAATGGAAAGTTTGATCATTCAAAACTTAAAAACTGAGTGTTTTACTTCACCTTTTGGTACAGTACACCAACTTTGAGTTCAAAAGTAAATAAGATAAAAATATTTTCTTATTTTTTCTAGTGTTTTGAAATTGTCTCTTAAATCTCTTTAAAAGATGGCCAATAGAGCATAGTTTTACCAGGATACTCTTCCAAGTATCTTTTAGAATACACAGCCTATAGGCTAGGTTCTAGTATTTCACTAATTTTTTTAGACTATTAATTTATATCTAGGAAAATATCATTTATAGTTTATTTTTACTTTACCTATCATCTGTCAGAAATAACAATGATTGCTTTGATGTCATTAGAATTTGTTTTTCCTAAGTCATCATTAGACCTCTTAGAAATAAGAATATATTAGATAGTCTTATAGAAGTATTAGCAAATATGTAGTAGATCATAATGAATCATATATTAGTGGACAAAATATGAAAGATGCCTAAACATGCATTCACTACACATAAAAAATTTTAAAACTTATAAAGTTTTTTTTCACCAAAATTGCCACCTATGTATTATTATGAAACACACACATAACTTTTAAAACTAGAAATTTTTAGCATGTGGAAACATCTTCAATAAAATAAAACTAACTCTATTATTTTAGAAATCATTCAATTGAAGACAGTAAATTATTACTTTACAGAGGCTACTGGTTTGCTACATACAAGTAGAAACACATAATTAGGTTCTTGACTTCTTGACTTATTTTTGATCATAATATATCTTAAGTTAAGAAACTGCCTTAGACACACTTTAACTTTGATTTAACCTGGAGTTAATCAAATTGCAAGATTAAGGACAGTCCTCAAGAATTCAAAAACTTATTGTAAGTTTAGGATTTTCAGAAAAACACACTCAGGTTGGATAATGAACTAGGAAGACTGACAGAACTAATTGAAACCTGTTGTTCTCTCAACTATACTTATTGCATGGAAAAAAGTGCAAATTAAAACCAACCAAAGGAAGAAATGCATATGGCAGACTCTGGGAAGAGTCCAAACATGGCATGCTTCTTGTCATTGCCTCTCTGTGGAGTCAGGGAATTGCTTTACCTTCTCTCAACTGAACCAGGTGACAAGGCACCCAGAATCTTGATAACCAGGAAGGTGCATGGGAAATCCCAGGGGTTTAGAAGTTGGTCAAAAACAAAAGTCAGATCCTTCTAATGTCCTTACTACATAAAGACATAAAAGGTTAATTTTATTTCTTTGCTGTTTCTTTGTTTTGTTTGTTTGTTTATTTGTTTTTCAGTAGTACTGGGAATTGAGTAGAAGGTCTTGCCCATGCTAGACAAGTACTCTGCTGATGAGCTATGTCTCCAACCCTTTTATTTTTATTTTAAGACAGAGTCCCGCTAAGTTGACCAGGCTGGACTTGAAATAACCATCCTTCCTTAGTCTCTGTTGTAGCTGAGATTATACACCTATGCAGTACACCTGGTGGGGTAATACTTAAAAAAAAAAAATTTGCAAGAAAAAAATTAAAATTCATATGTTTGAAATAAATTTATCAGAACTTCCAATATTAGTGTTTCCAATCTGTTTACTTAAAATAAAATTAACTACATTAAAGCTCCTAAAAAAAGCATAGTTGAGAGGATCTTTTAGGAAACTGACTATAAAGTATATTTTCCTCATTTTCACTTATTCTGTAGTCTCAGAATTAAGGTTCTTGATTCACCTTTAGGAAAGTAATTTTTATTCAGGTAATATTGTAACCAAACTGCTCTCTTAATTTGATAGAAAAAAAAGAAAGATTAGTTTTAAAATTCATAGACTCACAAATAACAGATAAGTGCAAAGAGGATACATAAATCCCACCAGCAGATTGGTAATCAGGCAAGGCACATTATTGTAAATAAGAATTTTTTACAGGAACATATTTTGCAGACATATATCCCAACTCATTTGATATCTTTCCAAATGCTCATATTTACTGTTTAAGCAAGACCAAAGTAGTTCCAATAAATAGAATCAGGTTTAACAAATTTTATCAACCAGACTTTTGGTATGATTTACTATTTCTCACTATTAGTATTTTTCATTATATAAATACCACTATCTTCCTTTTAGAAAAATCAGCATGTTGATTTTGTCATAGATCATAAACTAAAGTTTATTGACAATTTTTATGAGGTTTATATTAAGTTCAAGATTTTTGACATATAGAATATGTTGATGGTAAGATCCTGATAGAAATCTTTATCAAATACATACAGTACT
This sequence comes from Sciurus vulgaris, assembly GCF_902686455.1. NCBI lineage: Eukaryota > Metazoa > Chordata > Mammalia > Rodentia > Sciuridae > Sciurus > Sciurus vulgaris. Next base: position 133,609,413 of record NC_136464.1, read on the forward strand.
CACTGATACACATTAATCAGAGTATTAACATTCACATAAGTACATAGATGGTAGACATGGTTTGCAAAGTTGTCACAGAGTCTAGTTTATGTGTTATTTCATCATTTTTTTCAGTCTTCTTAAGTTCATGTAATTGTAGGTTACAGTAATATAGAAGATTTTTAAAATAGTGAAATATCTGTAGATATGGTAGATTTATGAAGGAGAAATAAATGCTATTTATTGTGAGTGGTTTCAAATTTTAAGTGATATCAAACTTTACATGTGGCAGAGCCTTAGTTTTAAAAGAAACATTAATATTATATTTACTAACCTTTCTTGAGAAAAAAGTAAAATGAGGCAATTTGCTACAAATGACACTTAAAGTAATAATAAGTAAAGTAAAAATATTTTGCTACTTTACAATGAGAACAATTAAATTTTAGAAATTTCATTTTGTGTTTACTGTCACAAGATAAGTTGGATAAACTTTCCAAAATGGATATTTTTTTTTAATTTATTTTTATTGTAAACAAATGGGATACATCTTGTTTCTCTGTACATGAATAAGAGGTATACCATTTGTGTAATCATACATTTACCTAGGATAATAGTTTTTGATTCATTCTGTTTTTTTTCCTCCCCCACCCACCCCTCCCATCCCTCTTTTCCCTCTATACAGTCCCTCCTTCCTCCATTCTTGCCCCCCTCCCACCCCACACTATGTGTCATCATCCACTTATCAGCGAGATCATTCGTCCTTCAGTTTTTTGAGATTGGCTTATCTCACTTGGCATGATATTCTCCAATTTCATCCATTTGCCTGCAAATGCCATAATTTTATTATTCTTTATGGCTGAGTAATATTCCATTGTATATATATATATACCACAGTTTCTTTATCCATTCATTGATTGAAGGGCATCTAGGTTGGTTCCACAATCTGGCTATTGTGAATTGAGCAGCTATGAACATTGTTGTGGCTGTATCTCTGTAGTATGCTGATTTAAAGTCCTTTGGGTATAGGCCAAGGAGTGGGATAGCTGGGTCAAATGGTGGTTCCATTCCAAGTTTTCTAAGGAATCTCCACACTGCTTTCCAGAGTGGCTGCACTAATTTGCAACCCCACCAGCAATGTATGAGTGTACCTTTTTCCCCACATCCTCACCAACACTTGTTGCTTGTATTCTTGATAATCGCCATTCTAATTGGTGTGAGATGGAATTTTAGGGTAGTTTTGATTTGCATTTCTCTTATTACTAAAGATGGTGAACATTCTTTCATATGTTTGTTGACTGCTTGTAGATCTTCCTCTGTGAAGTGTCTGTTCATTTCCTTAGCCCATTTGTTGATTGGGTTATTTGTATTCTTGGTGTAGATTTTTTTGAGTTCTTTATATATTCTGGAAATTAGTGCTCTATCTGAAGAATGAATGGCAAAGATTTTCTCCCACTCTGTAGGTTCTCTCTTCACATTGCTGATAGTTTCCTTTGTTGAGAGAAAGCTTTTTAGTTTGAATCTATCCCAGTTATTGATTCTTGCTTTTATTTCTTGTGCTATGCGAGTCCTGTTAAGGAAGTCTGATCCTAAGGTGACATGTTGAAGATCTGGACCTACTTTTTCTTCTATAAGATGCAGGGTCTCTGGTCTGATTCCAAGGTCCTTGATCCATTTTGAGTTGAGTTTTGTGTAAGGTGATAGATGGGGGTTTAGTTTCATTCTGCTGCTTATGGATTTCCAGTTTTCCCAGCACCATTTGTTGAAAAGCCAAATTGGATATTTGAAGATCTTTCTTTTTGGAGCTGTTTTTATATAAAAATAGTCATTTTTCTTTATTGTGCTGTCTAAAATAAGTTGCATATTTTTTGGAAGAGATCAGGATTTTCCTCTTTTACTGAGTAGGTGGTTTTTTCCTGGATTTATTTGTGACTATCTTTTCTTGTTGTTGTTTGGTTTGATTTTAGTTTTTTTGTTGTTTTTTTTTTTTTTTTTTTTTTTTTTTTTTTTTTTCAATTAGCCATTGGCTAAAGAAGCATGCATCCAATGGATTCACTACTTGATTTGGACTTTATAATGACACAAAATTGCTGTTTGTTATCCTACAAATTACTGATACTTTGATGTTTCTAGTGATTAAGAGAAATATTTTGGAGAAATAACTGTAGAACAATGATGTTTATTAGGAAAGCACAATATTCATTCTAAATTATATGAAGTTAGTACAAATAATTGTGATAAGTAAGTAGGGGATATGTTATGGATTGCATAAGGTTTGTCTCCTCTGAGGCTCATGTTGAATTTTGCCATTTTGGTGGTGTTGGGAGGTGAGACCTTGAAAACATGAGTAGATTGTTGAGAAGAATTCATCCTTTTCCATGGGAGTTGGTTTGTTCTCACAAGAGCAAACTGCCACCTTTCCTGTTCTGTCTTTTATTCATGAGCTTGCTCGCCCTTTTATCTTCTGTCATGCTGTGACACCCTTGCCAGATGCCACTGCTATGCCCCTCGTCTTCCCAGCCTCAAGGACCATGAGCCAAAACCCACTTCAAGTTTCAATAGATATCCAGATGCAGCTGGTCACTGTTGGACTTCCTAACCTACAGAATCAATAATACTGTCCTCTTCAGAAATTACCCTGTCAATTTTTCTGTTATAGCAACAGAAAATGGACTAAGCAAGGTAAATAAAACATCTTCCCTTTAAACAAATAGAGATGGTTATCCCTGATTTTGAGCACTTCTGAAAAAGAAAAAAAATAATTAATTTAAAAAATAGAGGCATAAATAGGCCTCTAAGTTGTCTTTCAGTTTATATTTTGACTAAACTTTGACTATTTTGGGTTATTCATGTATACAGTTAAACTCTATGTTCAGAAAAAAAAAAACAATATTAGAAACCATGGGGATTAGTATATACATTTAGCAATACAATACAAAATTAAAAGAGTGAAGACATTGAGAGAGATTATTTTATATGAGCAAGAATAAATAGAACTCATAAAATGATGGTTAATCTTATTGAACAGATGAGCCATTATAAGGATACAAATACAATTACTCAATTATTCTATTATGTTTGGCCAAACATCATTTTAATGATGCATTGGAAATTACAATGTTAAGTGGCTCAACATGGAGTCCTATTTCTGAAGCACCTATTCTTTCTTTTCTTCCATCCTTACTTGCAAAGGGAACATCATGAAGAATTACTAATGTCTGGAATATGCCTAACATGTTCCAATGCCAGGTTTATTTAATAATTTAGGGCTTATGTCTAATGACCAAGTGAAGCTCTTTGCTCATCCCCTCTCTTTGAATATGGATTGGCTAGACAATCAGGGTAAACATAAGTATAGTAAGTCATCTGACTACAGTCATCCAATATGTGAGTGATAATGAGCTGGAAAATCTTGTTTAATATTAATTCTTAACACATTATGCACAATATTTCTAGGATGCATGATATTTAAACAGCCAGAGGAAAAATATTAATTTTTATGAATAAATTATCAAAGCAATATTTTGTCTTGAATAATGATAACAATAAAAATTAAAACATCTTATTCAGTTTCATATGTCATTTACATAAGTAAATTTCAATCATAGGAGGGAAGTGACCTTGAAATTAATCTAGTCTACTGAGTCATCTAATACATGAATCCTTTTCCTCTTATTCATACCAAATTGCAATTCAGCTATGTGTATTGTTTTCAACAGCAAAAAACTTGCATAAAAATCTAAGTACCATATATGCACCTAAGTTTCTCAATAATATTTAATGGTTTCACACTGTCTAAACAATATAACAAAATATTTTAGATCAAACTACTTAACATTATATTCCTTATACATAAATCATTTCTTTCAGATAAATTTCTTCCCTTTCAAAACAAGCTTTGCCCCTTATTCACATTTTACCTTTGTCTAAATTGTCATTCTTAACATTTTTTTCACCAACACAAATACTGTTCATTCATGAAAATGTAGCCCTAATGTGAATCCTAATTGTAAGAACTAGAAGTCAAATTTTTTTCTTTTCCAAATCTCTATTTTTTGTATTACCTTCAGAATCACTGTGCAATACTGTGTCTTATGCATAGTCATCACCACATAGTAATGTTTCATTCAGTGATGGAACTCCAAGGACAGTGTCCTCATAGGATTGTGATGGGACTAAACAATTCTTATAATCTATGGATATAGTAGCCATAATAAGCCACAGCATGGGGCATTGCTCTTATGTTTGTGTGATGCTGGTGTAAACAAGCCTACTTTGCTGCCAGTCATGTAAGAATCCAGCACATGCAATACTTAATAATGATAATAAATGACTATGTTACTCATATGTGTTTTTATAATATTTTATCATTAATCACTATTATAGTGTACTCATTTTCCTTGTGTGTGTGAATGTGTGTATATATTATTTATTGTAAAACAGTATGCCATGTTATACCAGCAACAGCCTCTTATATCTCAGTTTTATGAAGTCTTTTGATTGCATCATTTTCTCTTTCTCTATACTTAATCTCATTTTGTTATGTTCATGACCCTAGGAGCAATAATATTTTTTATATACACATATATATATTATTGTATATTATGTCTAGAGTTGTAGTAGATTATATATATCATCTAGGTGGACATAGGAAACTCTATATGATGTGTGCACAACAAAATCACCTAACAATATATTTTTCTGTTATTAAATAATGTGTGTATATACATGTATACATATGTATAAACATGCATATATGACTAATACTAATAATATGTATCTCATCTATATTGTTTTAATATAAAATGTCAAGACTTAAATTTTTCTGTAGCAGTGATAAATGACAAATTTACCTTAATTTGCTATAACTCTTTAAGCAGTTTGTTTTTGTTTACATTTGGTGGTACGAGTTGCATGCTATATTCATTCATTGTATTATTTAGAAAGGAATTGAAATATTTAAAATTAAAAAAATGTTTCTAATAGGTTTATATGCTACAATATTTTTTCAGGTTATTTTGAAAAGCAACTTTTTCAGAGTATAGCTTATAAATAAAAATCTATACATATTTGATCTAAAATAATTAGTTAAGTTTGGACAAATATTCTGAAACTCTCTGCCATCAAAGAGACATATCCTTCACCTCTAGAAGTCTCCTTATGTGTCTTGCTTGTTTATTTGTATATGGTTTTGTATATGTATTTTAAGGACATTTAACTTGGAATCTATCCTATTAATAACTAATTTAAAATGTACAATATAGTACTTTAACTCTAAGTTTGTTTCATAGCACATTTTTTAACTCACTCACTGTTTTTTAGTTATCAAAAAATCAAGAGCATATTCATTCTTCTGTTCCAAAATCTGTATTTGTGATTTTGTTTTTAAACTTTTTGTTATAATTTTCTTCTTGGTGTCCAGATAATACACATTAATTTCATACAAAAATGAATTAAAACAGGGTTGCTGTGAGTTACATTTACAACTGTGTAAACTACATTGCTGAGTATATTTATGACATGGCAGAACTTGTATTTTAACTAGTTATTAAAATGCTTTGCTTATCATTTTGATGGTCTGATAATTGGAAGAATTTTCCATAGACTAACTTCTTGTTTTTAACATAACAAACCTAGTATTTACTTCCCTGCCCATATAGCTCTACGTGTGGTACTGAAGAAATAAAAATAGGCCCAGTTGGTTCTTTGACATCTGGCCTATGCCAGAATATGAATTGCTAGTCAAGCCACTGAGTTGAAGGAGTGGGTGATCAAAGTTTATCTGGGAAACTTTCATACATTAGAATAGCTTCATTGTATCAAACAACTGTAAACCAAACACACAGGTCTTTAAAGCCAAACTAATAAATACTTCCCTTAGATTTCAATGATGCCCAGAGTTACTCCAAGGCCCCTGAAACAAATGTGAAGTATGATGGAATCGTGAACTTGAAGTGGAATGATACAGTGGACTTAACAGAATAAAAGCACAAATGCTATGAAAACTGTCTCCATTAGGGTTTTGAACAGAGTGTGTATAATTGGATCCCTTAAGTTTAAAATTTTTTCTGTGCTTGTGAATATTTTATGCTGTATGGTAAATCAGCTTCTGTGCATTTTCTATCACCAACTTTAGAGCAAAAACATCTTTTCAGTTTTATTTATTTATTTACATGTAAGCCTCAACCTGCCTCTGTGTTTGTATATTCCTAAGGATATAAACTAACCCACAGAAACAAGTTTTTTGACATTTAGAGTTATTTTATAATAGTGTTTGCAGTGATCAAATTATAAATTTATTTTTTTTTTTATTTGTTGACAATCTGTGCTTCAAACTAATCCAGGTTACCTTGTTTTCTTATTGCCTTGAATGGCAGTTCCCTTAGTATACCTTTACACTCTATTTTGTCATTCAAGGAAGACAGTGTGCAAATATCTTAGAATCAGTAAGGACTTAGAGTCCTCATCAAACCCAGAATAGTAAAGTAAATTTCAGAAATGGACTAGGGAATTGTTCAAACTTAGAAGCAAAGGGATAAAGAAAAAAAATGATATTTTTCATAGATATCTGAAATTTTATTTGGGTCATGGAAAAGATAAACCTTAAAAGTATTTCTAGTGTCAGTTCTCATAACTCTACAGATACAGAATATGCTCAGCAAATATTTTGATTATTTGTCTAAAAATTCTACCATCAAATAAGCCGAAACAATAAACATTCTGTCTTCTATCACAAGGCAAAGAAGACCTTTTTTTGCCCTTAAGTTGATTCTGGCTTTCTCTTCAGTGTTCCCTGGAGTGAGTCAGCATTAAAGCTGATTAAGCTAGTTGTTAAAATTAAACTGCACTTGTCAAAATAAATGAACTAAGCACCAACAAAGGAATTGGAGAGGATTTTTTTAACCCTAATAGTGTGCTAGTTATTTTCTCCATATTATGAACAAAGAAGAAATGCTTACCACCAACAAAGACTATTTTTGATATAAGTTTTACCTTTGAATTTAGCTATGCATCTCAGAATAAGCAAGAATATCTTGCTTATGGATGTGTCATGACACTCAGAATTTCAGGATAAATGAAACACTGTCTACTCCAAGACACCTGTATTATAATGTTAAGGGGCACAGAGTAGAAGCATGGAGACATGTTTATATATGATTAATGCCACTAACAAACTCTATATGTATGTAGTCATTTAAAATGTCCAGGATTCAGGCATGCATAGTGGCACACATCTGTAATCTTAGTTAATGGGGAGATTGAGCAGAAATTGTAAGTTCAAGGCCAGCCTGGGAAACTTAGTGAGACCCTGTCTCAAAATACAAAATAAAAAAGGGATGGGGATGTAGATCAGTGGTAGAGCACCCTGCGTTTAATTCTTAGTGTCACAAAATATACACACATACATGCATATATAAAGTCCCTTGGGTCAATCTTTAACCTGTTAAGTAAAAGTAATAACAGCTACATAGTATTTAAAAATAATAAATAGACTAAAATGCCTACTAATATTTTCCCTCAACCTTGTTGAAGAAGGATGCTTACCTTTGCAGCTCCCGAGGATGGTGGTGTCTGTCCTTACCTCATATTCGGTGTTTTTCCTTTTTATGTGACTGGGCAACATGCAGAGTCTCTGGGCTTCATGGAGTTCTCCAGTCCTTGGATTCATTAGACAACTTCTTCAAAATGAAAGCCTGCTGATCAATGCATTGTCAGTGTCTGAAAATATATTGCCTCATAGAATAATAAATATGACTTCACATCTATTGATTCTCAGAGGAGAAAGCATAAAGGAAAAGCCAAGTATTTTCTTCATTAGGAGTTCATTAAGTGTTCTTTTACAGTGAATCTTGTTATTATTCCTTGAGAACATATATATTACCAGCTTTACTAAATTGGTAGGAAGAATCACTACCAATCAATGGGAAAGTTATTCTTTTCCAATTAGTAATGCAAATGTTTAAAGAATAAACTGAATCAAGACTTTTTTTACTGAATAGTGTCCAAATCTATATTTCCTTAAAACACTTCTCTCTTCTTCACAAATTACAGATGTCATGGCTGAAAGAAGCAGTGTTCTATCATCTGTAAACTATATTTTCATTTTTAAAATAATAAACATTGCTTGGTGTTTCTCGTGCAGTTCCCTGTGCCTAAGCTCTTTAAATATTTCATATCATTTTATCTTTTTCAATATTCCATTCAGGGACACTTTTTAACTGTCTACTGGATAAGGCACTGTCCTGGGCACTAGGAGATGAAATGATGAATAAATAATCAAACAAAACAATAAACAACCCCTGGAGTTTATTTGTTAAATGGGACAGTGATTATTTAGTCTCCAGAAGAGAAAACCACAGACTGACAGAGTTAAGATGTGTTCTGAGAACTGGTACTGGTACATTTAAATCAGAGCCTAGACTAAGTTCTTGTACCCTACAACCTCTGACCACATAAATCTGATGCACAGTGGGAATTCAGCTGTATTTAAAAAATTATTAAGCAAAACTATTCATTCTGGATTTGAGGCTTTAAGGCAGAAATTAAATTTTGCTGTTTTACAGGCTTTGGTCTCCTTATAGGCAGAAACTGCCCGATTAAACTTGAATCATCAAGGTAGGGGGACAAGCCCTGTGCATAGTGGGAATTCAATGAATTTTTATTGAATTTTGGCTTTTACACTTGATAAAATCAAAAGCTTAGAGAGGTAGAGTGATTTGTGCAAAAATGTTCAACAAGATGTCAATAATCATCTTTCATGACCACACTCCATGTATCTCTCATTTTCCTAATCTGCTAGCTCTACCCTTTTTGTGTTCCTTTGACTCCTGTTTATGTATGTTTATGTCCCCATTCATTTTCACCTCTGCATGTTCCTAACATTCAGCTCTCACTTGCCTTGCTCCTCCTCCTCTTTGTATTTTCAGGACTACCTCTGCCACTCAAGCCCATCCTGTTACAACCTGACACGAGACCACAGGCATTCAAATGTCAGCAGCTACTGCACAGTAGGAATGAGGATTTTAATCTTAATACATGTATCTCTAAAGAGGTAAAAAGGTAGCTGCTGAAAACTATAGTATTCTCTTTGTATCTTTCAGGTAGTGTTTATCATATTTTGCCTTTAAAAACATTTGTTTACATGGATATCAAACAAATATTTTTTGAATATTCCACATTCTTGATAAAATTTTGGTGTCTGTGTTATAAGAATGTTCACTTGCAAGATTTACTTGTGAAGCAATAATCATTTGCTACTGTCTTATCTTGATAGATCAGGTCTTCCAAGTGTCTTAAAGGCTAGGGACATTCTAGTTTTCCTTTCCAAAGAAAATCATTGCTAAAATGTCTCTACATATCATTATTCATAATCTGTGTATCTATAACTTAGGTTATTCATAAGTCTCTACCAGTTGAAAATTATTTTTCAGTAAAGCTCGATTGTGATTTACTACATTTAGGAACAATCACTATCTCTACACAGAAGGAAAACTTCTCAGTGAAATGGTAGTTTTAAGTCTTTCTTTCCATTCCTCTGAATAACTAAAAAGGAGGAAAACAAATGAAATCATGGAGATATTGAAACAAATGTAAGCGATAAAATTACAAAACGTTTGTTTTTATCCTAGTTCTATTTTCTTGTGATTTAGATAGCTACTTTATCAATTAAAGGCTTTAATGAAATATCTGTAAAATACTAGGCTAGCCAAACAAAATCTTTTCTATCATCTCATAATGCTCAAACCCATATTTTAAGATAAAATATATATTAAAAATATGTCTAAAGCCTCAGATCTTTAAATTTCTGAATTCCTGAATGCATTATTCTAAACCACATGCCAAAGGTGATGGCAAGAAACTTTCATTTTAACCTCTAAAACAAATGATCCAATTAAAAATCCAAGACATCCATATGAGCCAGGGAAGAATATGCACAATGCATTCATTAAACTGTGAAAAATGAAAATAATTAATAATGAACAGATTTCTCAGCATTTATAAATAAGTGCACTGTATTTCAAGACTTGAATAATCTATGCCACTATCCATGAACAACCACTCAGAGATCCCTGTGGATGCTAGTAGAAAACTCAACTGATACTGTCCTCAGTTCATCCATGTATCCGGACTTGCTGAATTGATGAGCAGACATGAGCCTATCTAGTCAAACATTAAAAAAAGCAAAAAACATTAATCATTCAGAAATCATTCTAATAACCAAACATTGCTCTCACAAGCCAGGTATCATTCATAAATTATTTTCTTTCACTATTTTATTTGGTAACCAATTTAGGAGCAGATTTTCCATAAGCTTAGAATCATTTCAATTATTTGTACTGAACTGAATTCATTTATTGAAGTGTATTTGAGTCATGGTACAGCTCATTAGTTACCTAAGTGAATTTGGTTGAATTTAGGTACTAGTTATATCATCTGTTAGTAGAAATGACATGAACAAGACTCCTTCAGTTCTTTCTATAATTTCATTTTTTGTTTTTTGATTTTAATTTAGTCCCAAGAGCCACTCAACAAAAGAAAAAAGCTAAAATATAGAAATTCTAGGATATATGTTTGCTAAATTCGAGGGAAATAGAAGTTTTTTTCTTAGTTATTATAGAAACCTGATGTATTTGATCTAGCAACACCACTTTTTTAAGTGTTTTCAGTCAACTGAATCCTCAACTAGTTTTCCTACTGTGTCATTTTTACATTCTATACCATTAAATTCCTATAAAGCTTTTCAGCCTTTGTAAGCATGCTGACACTCTCTCTTAGCACCTAGATACTATACCATGCCCTCCATTTATCATTCAGAAAGGGCAATTGACTTTAATGATTATGCAGTGCAGGATTGATTCAAGGCAGCATTTTGTTGCTCTCTTGTCCTAAAAGACCTACTGAAGAAAAATTTCAGAAATCAGATGACCTTTAAGAGTTTCTACTGCCCTTTCATTTTATGCATAGATGCCTAGAAATGGGAAACCCTGCCCCTTTTCACTAAGACACTAAAAGTGTAGGTGTGATTATTTTAGAAAGTCAGGTGGCACATTTGAGGTTGAGCAAGTATTCTCAGTGTTTTCCCCCACATCAACGTAGGAAACTAAAATTAAAAGCAAGGCTGCCAGTTAGGTCAAATAACTTAAACTATGTTTATAAAGGGAGAATTAGGCTTTGAGATTTCCAAAATTTTATATAAATCAATGTAAGAGGAAGGGGTCTGGAATGTGGTTTAGTGGTAGAGCACTTGCTTACTGTGCAGGAGGAAAAAGTAGTCACTTGAAGGAAAGAAGAAGAAGAGGAGGGGGAGGAGGGAAAAGAAGCAAAGTCACCTTCAAGTGAAATTATTGTTCTCAAGATAATAAGATAGTATAAAATATGGTACATCTTTAGCTTTAAATGAAAGGAATGTCTGGGTATATATTTGGCAGGACCTGTGCCATCTGAGAAGTATGTTTAGGAACACCCATTCTCTAATAACAGAGCATGGCATTGCTCAGATCTGCAGCCTGGGTACAGGTTTGCCCCAGTGAATACTAAAATTATGCCGAAATATATTTAAAACCTTAGTTTTAAATACTTTTGATAAAATGCCAAACTTCTAATTCAGATTATTTTATACTTTTCCTATTGGTTTTTCAGTTATTAAATGATACAATCTCTTTCATATAAGATGAAGTAATGTTTAAAGTCAACTCCACTTGAGGATATAATTATGACAAATATCCAGAACAGAAATCTTGCAAAAAGAAAAAAGGTTTATCCATTTATCAGAATTTGTAGAAATCAGAATCTACTGTCAGAAAGGGGTATAAATAATAAAACATTTGATCTTTCTGATAGACAATATTATGAATTAACAGATATTAAAATGATACCAGTAATGGTAAAGGTGTATTTAGAAATAAAATATATTTTGCATTACTTCACAGATTTATCCTTTGACATACCCTGTAATTATGATTTAGTTCTTTTTTTTAAAATAAAATCCCACAGTTTCTGGCAACTATATTTTTTTGATCCACACTACCACCAGGTTTAGTATTTCATCTAGCTTTGCCATCGCCTCAAAGGATCCTGATGTTCATTACCGTTTGTGTAGAATCTAACACAAGACCTACCATATAACAATTAATCAATACATTTTTATCTAGTTTAATTTATCACATGGTAAAATATTGTTTTCATGTTCTGTTTGAAATATTCAAAGCAGTAACTTACACTTTTTAGTCATAAAAGCAAAAGGCCTTAAACTCTACTGGTTGACTCATAAACTTTTTATAAATAATTACCAAACTCTACATTCATAACTTTATAATGGACATTATTGGCATCCACTTCTCAACATTCTTTTACTATCAAATATAACTAATTTCAATCTCTCTTAACAATAGTAGATTAAATAAGTCAAAAATGTTTACTTTCTTATAGGTCCACTCTGCAGCTTACAATAAAAATAGTTTATTAAATTCAATCAAGAAATAAAAATGGGAACTAATAGTAGCTTCAACATTTTTTGGCATTGTTTGTATAAGAGAATATTCTATAATTGTACTTTAGGCTTCAACATATTTCTTGAATATCTGGAATATTTAGAGTTGCTTCCTTTCTGCCTCCATTGCACCTTGCGTACACCTGAGCTATGGAAATTTTTACCTTGCAGTCATCTACTTCTTAGTCTTGATTTTTATTTTAATATCCCTATTGAAGATTTGAAACTTTCTTGCCTATTAAAAAAAAAAAAATCTAAACCAAAGAATCCTAAGAAAATCCTTCCAGGATGTAAGGAAAAAGTATTCTTTTGAGCTTCCATTTTTGTTGTTGTTGTTTGTTTGTTTTATGAATTCCCCAAAACTTCATATAATGAGCTCTTTATTTCATTTTTCTAGAATAACATAGATACACACATATTGAGTCTGTATTTCCTCAATTATGAGCATCAACTTGAAAATAGGGTTATATATGTAGTCACATTTTTAGATTTTCTAAGTATATTAAACAGTTTTTTGTCACTGTGTCCAAAATACCTGAGAAGAGTAACTAAGAGGAGAAAATATTTATTTGGGGATCATGGTTTTAGAGGTTCAGAGGATGGTTGGCCAACTCCATCACCTGAGGTGAGGTACAACATTATTGAGGAAGGATTTGGCAGGGAAAAACTGCTCAGTCCATGGTGGGTGGGAAACTGGGAGAGAATGAGGAGCCAAGGACAAGATATAATCCCCACAAGGCGTGTTCTCAGTGACCTACTTTCTCCAGCCACATCCTACCTGCCTATAGATGGCACCCAGTACGGTAGTACATTCAAATGATTAATCGACCTAATAGATTAATCCACTAATGAAGTTATAATTCTCATGACCTAATCATTTCCCCCTGAACAGTCCTACATTGTCTCACATGGACTTTTGAAAAAAATCTCATATCCAAAGAATAATAATAAGTCACTGGGTAAAAATGTAAAATAAATTTTTCCAGCAATTGTAATCAACTCTGCCATTTTCCCATTGGACAGCAGTTTCCCTTAATAATAACTGGTTTCAATTATATAATTTCAATGATTTTATGTTGTTGTTTTTTTAGAGTATTCTAATTACAGATCTTAAAAACTAAATCCTATTCATTCTCAAAACCTTGCCCCCACTTTTTCTGAAGTCCTTCTCCTCTTCCTTAATTCCATAATAGACATGTGACTCTGGTATCCTGAAGTCCTAGGTATACTTACCTATTTCTCCAGCTTCTTGCTCTATTTCTTCCTAGAGTAGTGGTTAAAAATTGAAAAGAGAAGCATGAGACACCTCCTTAATTAACTCATGGTCAGGTTGTAGTCCTACTGTGGTTGGTCATTATTATCTTTGATCACAGTTCTTTGTTTTAGTTTAAATAGTTAGCATTTTCAGGGAACCTCAGAGAAATGAGGATCCTGCTCATGAAACTGATCTAGACATCTATGATAAAACAGTCATATATGTGGCTAAAAACAGGTCATATATGTGGCTAAAATTATCTAGAACTTAATAATACATTTTTCTTATGTACAAAACTTTTGGCCCCAAGCAATAATTAATATTCCCAGGTAAAGAAATAGGTCCAACCTCATAAGCAGCAAATTTCCTACCTAGTGAGAGCATTCCTGTGAAAAAAATACAACTTTGCCAAACTATGCAAGTTGGAAATGGAAACCTTATGCTCTATTTTCTGGAAGTTATCCACTATGATTATTTCCCCTTGATTCTCATTTTTCTCATTTTAGTTTCATGTGTGAAAATCAGAGAATCTCACTTTTTACTTTCTGCAGAAATCCCCAAATTGTATGAGTCTCTCTATTTTAGTTTCCTGCAAAGGGATAAGTCTTTGTGAACATAGAATATACCCCAAAGGTTCTTTTACTTTATCCTTTTGCTAAATTGGATTGGGTGCAATTTGTGTGGAAATGTAGAGAGGGTTTTACAGACAGATGTTTTTTAGCAAACTTCACATGAACATATAAACACACACACACACACACACACACACACACACACACATACACACACGCACACACTGTTTTGGGGAGTACAAATTTCAGGATGACACCATATCTAGCATCACCTTCCAGCATTTCCATATCATGGTTCATGTTATTGTCATCTGCTCTAGACATTTAGATCTATGACTGTGAGTGCATGAATCGAGTGACTTGGAAAATTGAGTTGTATAGATATAGATAGAGAATATTGACACTTTTGAAATTTTATTTTATTATTTTGAGTTCATGACACTTACCCAGTACAGAATTATTACTAATGGCATGATGATTAGCTAAGATATTATAAAATGATTTTAGTACACATTTATTCATAGAAAGAACAATGGCTAAAACACTGATACTGGCATTATTTTAATATTACAATGTGTTCTAACTCAAAAATAAAGACCTAAAATGTACCTTTAATTTCCTATGTTTTTACAAATTGAAACTCATCCATTGTAAATGTAAACACACTTTTAAAAATTACAAATTTAACTATTAAAATTACAAAAACTCTGCTCTGAAAAATACACAATAGAAAGATTGAACGACAAGCCTCAGACTGCAAAAAAATATTTCCTTTTTGAGGATATAACTTACAAAGAATGTATATCAGGAATATATAAATGTTTTTCGAAATTCAATAATGGAACAAATGACCTAATTTTTAAAATACACAACTATTTGAAGATAAGTCTCACCAAAGAAGAGTTAAGGATGGCAGATGAGCATAAAAAAAAAATGATAGATGTTTTTAGTTACCAGAGAAATTGCAAATGAAAAGTAAAAAGACATATCATTACATAACATATAAGTAGCTAAAATTAAAAAGAGTAGATAAAGGCAATTCTTTCCAGGATCAGAACAACTGTAAATATGTTGTTTTTTTGAAAAAATTTTGGTAATTGCTTACAAAATTAAACAGAGAACTATCAAATGACCAGTAATCCCTGTCTAAAAGCAACCAAAACTTCTATTTATGTAAAATCTAAACACAAATATTCATAACACCCTTATTTAATTTCCTCCAGATGAAAATGCCTTAAAAGTCCTTCACTGATCAATAGAGAAACAAATTCCTGTCCATACAATAAAATATTATTCAGTACTGAAATGGAAAGAGCCAGTGATATACGTACAACAAGGATGAATCTCAAATAAGTGAGTAGAAGAACCCAGAATCTAAAGCCAAAATTATATACTATATGATTCCTTTGTATGACATTCTGAACAAGGTAATATAATAGAAAAAGAAAATGAATTTCTGGTAGTCATAGGAAGAAACATGAACTTCAAGTATCTCAAAGATATTTCATGGAAGGATAAAACTTTTCTATATCATGACTGCAATAGCTATAGCACAATTTTCTGTGTCAAAACAGAATTGAAGGACTAAAAGAATGAATTTTGCCAGCTGTAATGGTGAACACCTGTAATCCTAGTGACTCTAGAGGTTGTGACAGGAGAATTTCAAGTTCAAGTCTTTTCTTGGCAACTTAGTGAGACTTTGTCTCAAAAAACAAAATAAATAAATAAATAAATAAATGAAAAACAAGAATGGCTGGGGATATAGTTCAATGATACAGCACCCCTGGGTACAATCTTTAATACAAAAAAAAAAAAAGTGAGTTTTACTTTATGTAGAGAAAAAAATGAGAAATAGTTATCATGCTAGGTATAAAGTGTCATGATTTTTATTGTTATTTTTCTTATATCTATGCCTAAACAAAGATGTAGACTTAGAATTGTATGTTGTATCCAAATCTGAAATAAAATTTATGAAAACAAATGTTCTAATAAGAAAAAGCAATTTAAAGACAGTTCAAGTAAATAATTGTTGAAAAATTATTGAAAATAGCTTTAAAGTTAACAAAAAAGTTGCTTTTAAGATTGTTGTGGCTTTGAGAAATGTTTCCCAAGTTAAGCCGTATAACCTCCACTCTTTCATTTGTAAGTAGTCTAATTATATGAGTAAAAATCCATAGCATAAGTGCCTAAAGAAGCCTGGACAAATTTTAATATTCTTCCAAGTCTCCATTAGAAATTAAAAAGAAACAATCTATCTTAACTGTATTCTTTAATGAGTTATCATTATATATAGTCCCTTATTTTATCTATTAGATACAAAGTAGGTGTTTTTTACTGCATGCCATCCTTCAAATTATATTAATACATCACTAGTTGTGCATGTACTGTGTACCTACTATAACAAAGACATTCTATGAATATACATGGGATCCCAATGTTTTCATCAGATATCAGCTGTGAGATTTTTTGAAAGAATCTTCAATTTGGGAAAGGAAAACAGTTGGTGATATGTGATGGGGGAAAAGATTTTCATTGGGAAAAGGTAACGTGAATAATAGAGATGAAAATAACTAGGGTTTTAGTAACATCATTTTAAATGTGAATAGAAAGAATGAAAGAACTCTTGTAAATTCACTCTAGAACTGAATATTAAGTACTATCAAGTTATCAATTAGTTAGACAAATGTATCTCATAATTATATTTTTTAGTGAATCCATATATCATAATTATGTTGGGAAAACTTCATCATCAAAATCTTTTGAGTTGTTAGACACAATCATGAATCCAAAAGAAAGATTAAAGGCTAATATAATTTAATGTTTGATTATGGACTTCAAAAATTAAATACATCTAAGTGGGTAAAATATAGGTTCTTAGATGAAACAGAAAGATATCAAAGCAAAAAATGTAGCATTTGTTTTTCATTACTATAAAACTGTACAATCAGTAGAGATAACTAATGAATCAACTAAAAAATTTTGAATCTATACAATAAAAATAATTAGAATATATGCTATATTTGAGTCATTTATACTTAAAATATCAATGTTATTTTGTTTTGTTTTTGTCTAGCCCTACAGCTTTATCAATGCCTGGTGAGCTCTTTAAGGGCATATAAAAAATGCATTTAAACTTTTCATTTTCTGGTGGGCAATCTCTGTTCATCTTTAATGAGTAAATGAATTTAAGCCCGGAGAACTGAAATTCTGATTAAGGATTATTCTGTGCTCAGTAGAATTCAAAGATACATTCCTTATACTGAAAAATTAGTTGGTCAACAATTCCTGAGTTCTGCAGGAGGATAATTCACTGGGAAGGTATGTGGGAATATTAGAAATCAGAAGCCTAAGGGAAGGACAGCTAGAGGGAAAGGAAACTACATAAATTGCCCTCTGTCCATATAGGATATAGGATAATATTTCTGTTACTACATGGTGTTAGGTCAGAGATTTGCCATTGATGTATACAAAGAAAACAGAAATATTCTTTTTCGTTTCTTTTTCTTTTTGTTACTGGGAATTGAACCATTACCAAATATGTTAGGCATGTGCCCTGCCACTGAGCTACATCTTGTCTAGAAATACTCTTGATTAAAGTAAATGAAAGCCAAAACTTGTGAATTAAGCTTAGCCCTGACTAGAAGACCTATCTGTTTCTATTGAAAGAATATCATTATGAAAAGGTTACTGAATGCCTACTGCTTATCAGGTATAAAATATGATTCTTATTGAATCAGCATTTTGAAAATAAGTTTCAATTTTATTCAATTTTTTCCTAAATCACAGGTTGTATTCACTTTTGAATATTGAGTATTTGGACATTTCTCAAAGAGACATAGCAAAGCTGTTTTTTTTAGAAATTTATCTCTGTCACAAGCTTTCCCATTTTGGCTATGTCATGTAAAGTATCCCATATTTATCTTAAAGACATTTGAAGAAAATGCCCCATTATGAAAAGTTGTCTCTAAAATTTGCATAGCAATAGACTGTATATTCCAAATATTTCCATCTATTTCTGCTAGAAAAAGAGTAAACAAAAAACATGACTTCTATACAATTTATGTCTTAGAATAATAGCATTTTTTAAAAATCACATTTGGTATGAGTTAATAAAATGTAGGTTAAGTCAAACTGAAGCAACGAAGTGTAACATTTTCAATTCTATTTACTCTTAGCACCACTACTGTACAAATATACCTCTTATTCACCCAGTCACAGACTTCAGAAGACAAAGGAGGGGATGCTGGAGAATAGTAAGGCTAAGTAATTAACAGTAGAAATCAAGGTTTTCTCTGATCTATCCTATTTAAATTTGGAAATTTTCTGATTATTCACTTTTCTCACTCTGCCCACTGCCTGTTTGTGACAATGTCAGAAACAGTAAGTCACCAGCTGGTGCCCACCAACTGAAGTTATCAGTCTTGATGTGACTGCTACTGTCTTTGTCAATGATTTTGGACAGTGTCAAAGGAGCTAATAACTAGTCTGATGACGATGCTAAAATAGAAAGCACTAACACTTTCTTCTGCCCAAGTATTCAGAAATTCTGACACCACTTGGCTTTGTGAAAGTTGCATAAAATAGGTTTTTAGGATGTAAATACAGTGTTTTCCTGTTTTTTTTTTTTTCCTTTTTTGTAGGTTTCTACACTTGATTCCAATTCAAGACTTTAGAAAATTGAAATAGGAAAATCTGGTAGGCATTGAGCTATACCAAGATGCTGTTTTTAACAACTACTGTGCACATGCAGTCTTCCCTGAGTTGATATAACTCCCCAAAGCCCTTTATTCCCTTATGTAAAAATAATGAGGCTGAAAGTAGAGCAGGAAGCTATGCCACTAATCTCCATATGTGCTCAGACATTCCTGAACCCTGGAAAAAATGTAAATTAAGAGTCAATCTGAGATCCTGTTACAGAGTGTCTTTCATTTATAAGATTATTTACTTGGTATTTGAAACAGTAAATATTTAATTTAGTTAAAGAATAGCAACATAATTCCCATAAATTTAATCTGTGAACTAGAATTCTTTTTGAAAGAGTTATTAAACAGAGAACATAGTATGACTATGGGAAAACTTAAAATTGAAATTGGAAGACCCAATTGTCACATGTGTGCTATGCTTGACTTTTCAGACCATCAGGACTTAGTTATCCAGTATTCAAATGCAACTAGAACTTTTTATTATGGTTTGAGGAAAAGTGGAAATTTCAAGAAAATTCCAAGCCAGTATCACACCCTATTACTCTGGTGATGGAAAAGCACATTATTTTTGGAAAATACTGAAGAATAAATAGTTTTTTAGAAAAAAAAATATTAATTCTTTTTTGATATATAGGAGATAAATAAATGTGACATAAAACCTCCTCAACATTAACATTATGTTTTCTGAAATTAATTTAGCTAATGTATAATTAAATAAACCTCAAGGTTCCATGTGAATTGGTACAAAGAAAAATGAAGACAATTTTCTTTCTCTGATTTTTCAAGGGAAGTTTGGAAAGAAAAACATCATTTTGTAATATAAAACAACCCTCAGACTTCCTAAAGATTTTAGTGCTTTTGGAGGCCAGTGTCTGGGAAACACAAAATTATATGATGGGAAGATGCTGGTTAAGTGTTTCAGGAATGATTTTCAAGAGGTTATATCAATATGAACACACTTAAAATTTAGATGTGTTTTAAGAAACGTGTAACAATTAAAATACATTTCCTCAGAATTGTTATCACTAAGTGCTTGACATTGTATGATTTTATTTGATATGACCTCACATTAATAGCTACAATATGCACATCAAGCAAATGTTGCCTTAAAAAAAATGATAAAAGGAAAACATTTCATACTCTATTAGAAAAGCTGCTCCTGAGTTCAAACTTTGCTATTACAGTACATTGTAATGAATATATTTGAAACAATTCCACTTCAAAATTAGATGAGAGTATGATTTGTCTCCAAAGAAAAGAAACACACATTACAAATAAGTAATCACTGATTATTTAAAAATTTGTTTAAGCCAGGCATGGTGGTATACAACTGTGATCCCAGCAATTTGGGAAGCTGACGCAGGAGAATGGTAAGTTCCAGGCTAGTCTCAGCAATTCAGTGAGATCTTGTCTCAAAATAAAAATTAAAAAAAAAAAAATTAAAAAGGACCGAGGCTGTGCTCCTGGGTTTAATTCCCTCAAAACTTAAAATAAAACAGAATAAAATTTGTTTAAAAATAAAATTTTGCAAATAAAGTGCAAAAATACTTAACCCCCCCGCCAAATACTTAAACCTCCAAATTCTAAAATTCTATTTTCTACCATACTTTCCATTATAAACTTGCAAGAAATGTTTGCTAGAGTTATGGTTTAATGTTTTGAGTTTGCCATATCTTTGCACAGCTACTAAGATTATATCTCAGGGCCTGGCTATTCCCAGATTTTTGTGGCCAATTTCTGAGCTGTTAAAGAGTTTATGTCAACTTGTAAAGCAACAAAGTCACTTGGTACACTGCTTAGTTTACCAAACCTTTCTGTCATTTTGTTTAGCAAGACATTCTCGATGAAGGAAGCAGTGCATTGATTGACACAGAGTTCAGCTTCTTATCTCTTTCTAAGTTCTGCACTTGGAGTAGAACTGTATTGTTCATTTCACTTTTTTCCCTACTCCACTTACTTCAGTAGTGGTACTTCCCTTTGACAACTTGCAAGAAAGCTTAACTTCTACATAGACTTCATTTCTTATTCTTTCTAGTAGATTTCTCCTTTCAATATGCTTTGATATATGGTCTATAGAGTAAAGTTTAGAATTCAAAAGCACCATTTCTACTTAGGGGCTCATAGCTTCTTTTCATGTGGTATGATAATGAGACTTTGATTTTATTCAGTATGCCGTTCATACTAGCTTAGCCACTACATTTCTTATAATTTATTTTTGAAATCTATTGATATAAAGAAGTACTACTGTAGCACCCAAAATGATCTTGAAAGTGTAAAATAATCCGTCTGCAGTTAAATAAAAATAAGAGACATATGGGATAAGTGAATCTTCAATACAGTTTTATGTGTATAAAAGCATAAGGTCATCTCTTGGATCAGGATTCTGCCAAAGCCAAGTACATTAAGGAAAACTTGGTTTGTTGTGTTTCTGGATTTATACGTTTATTTATTCTTGTCTTAGGTAGGAGAGCAACAGATGTGAGCAAACTTGGTTAGTACAATTTCCATAGACAATGAACCTAAAGAATTTTTAAAAATAATAACAAAACTTGAAGCACTAGATAATACATCCAGTATTTCTTTCTTTATGCACATGTGTAGGAATTGGGGATGTAGCTCTGTGGTAGAGTACTTGCCTGGTATACATGAGGTGCTGGGTTCAATCCCTGACACCACATTCACAGAACAAAGTATAAAAATGTACAAATGCATTGTACATACATAATAAAATGCATTTGAATGTTCATTCAAATTTGATATTTTCATAATTAGAAGCAGTACATAACCTTGAATTATGTTCCTATATTTAAGACTCACATTTTTTCAAACAAATTTCAAAATTAGTCAAATAACTAAATCAGGATGACCCTATGCTTTTATACATATAAAGCTGTATTAAGGATTCATTTATCACATATGTCTCTTATTTTTATTTCTATATAATGATGCATTTGGGTAGTGTTGTTTTGCTTTTACATTAGTATAGGATAAGATAATAAGCCATTTCTCTACTTGATTTTTATATTTAATGCTGCACACTCTTAACAAGGAGAATAAATTCCAGGGTAATATTAAGCTTGACCACAGTGTCACTATATTGTGTACACACACACACACACACACACACACACACACACTCTTACCAGCAATTACTTCCTATTGTTCCCTCTAAATGGAAGCTGCTGACCCAGTAAAATTTTGTATTGTTTAGATGTTTGTATTCACATTTATCCACACATATGTACTCATCAGACAAGAATGGGCCCTATTCTTGAATATAGCCTTTGAACAAATGAAGACTAAGAATTCCAAGATGACAATAAACCTTTTAATTTTAGTTAATTTTATGACATATCTGGTTGTAGCATTTGTATCTGCAATAAAACATATGTTAACTCCCTAATAAAACCTGAGCGATGCTGAATCTGTCACCTCTTTCTTCACTGGGAAGTAGTGTACAAGTTATTACCTCGAGAACAGTTGTTCCCGGCTCCTGTGCAGATCCATATCACTCTCAAATTTGCATTCTGATAGAGAAGCAACAAATGTTACTTAAATCCCATGAAGTGTGTTAATTATACCAAGCTCCGTGAAATTATGGGTGAGAGCGCCAAAAGGATTTCTGCAGCTGTATCCTGGGTCTCTTGAGCATATCTTGTCAGATTAATGTCTTTGTCACTTATATGATAACCTTAAAATTGCTTTTTTCCCCTAAGTGGTATTCCCTAAACCTCAGCGATATGGAAAATCTCACACAAAGCTAAATAGCAGATGCACTTTGGTGTTATTTATATAAATAATGGTGAGATCTTTAGAGAAACAAGTCAAGATTTATTTTCAAAACTGGATTGAACAAGTCTGTCTTATAAGTTTTAATTAATTACACATATTTCTTCTAATTTTTTTTGTATGGAATCTGAAGAACAGAACTTGGAATGGGAAATAATACTAATTCTTTCCCAGTAAAGATTCCTTGTACATATGTGTCTCTGGGATACATGTGGAAAAATTGAGTATGGCTTCATTTATGCAGAGCACCAAAAAGAGGACGAATTTGCTGATAAGCTTTTCTAGATTATATGTACCTCAAAAAAAGGACAATTATCTTTGGGTGGGTAGGGAACATTTAATACAATATTTTTTCCTCTAATTTCAGGAATAAAAGGAAAAGGGGGAATATATTAAAGTAGAATTTTTAACTTGTACTATTTCTTCTAATTTTTTTTTTCTTAATATTGTTAGCCCTTGTATGGTCTCAGTTTCTAGAATTAGACAGCTTGCTCAGGTTTGAATTACTGCTCAGTCACTTGCTGGCTGTGAAAACTTGGACAAATTAATTAACTTTCCTAATGTCTCAGTCACTTTGGCAATAATTGGGATAATAATAATAGTTACTTTATATGGTTGCCATGAGACTTAGAAGCAATAATATATGTCATGTGCTTAGACCAGGACTTGGTACATAGCAACCACTATTGAAATGTTATCTGTTATTATTAACAGGAATCTTGAAGCAACAACTCTGTGCAGAAATGACAGAAATGTTCTCATATACGAGGCATACAGTTAAAAGACTGAGAGGGAGGAACCTCAGTTGAAAACTTTTTACAGAGGAAAGCATTCATATTCGAAAGACTAAATTTTTGGTTCCCCAGTAGGGGCCATTCTCCACCCTCAGAAAGCAGCAACTCTTAGAAAGTCACCCTGTAACTGGAAAAAACCTCAACCCACTGGAAATCAATATCACATGTCAGACCCATCGAAGAGACAAACATAATCTTTTTGGCTGAAAAATAGCTTGCAGCAGTCTGCTGTACTTGGTTTACTAATATTTGGAAGAATGGTTTGGTTTGGCAATCAATGTCCTAGAGTCACCCAAGACCTTGACATTATCGTTTTTCTTTGAAACCATAAAGAGGATTACTGCAAAAGCAGATAGCCTGTAATTTTATATAACAATTTGCTGTTTTACTTGTCACTGAATTTATAGTATTAAAGTACATCATCTATGTTTTCTAAGGATCCTATTGAAATGTTAATTGCTTTGAATTAATTTTTTAAAATCTCAATTTTTTGGCTAAACAGGATCTTACAATAAGAAGCATGCATGTTAAAATAAGAACCTATTAAAAAAGTCACTGCTTAATACTTTATTATTTAACAAGTGTTTTCACTTATTTTAAAAGTAAGCCCGGAAGCTATCAGGAGTACTGATTTTTCACTCTGTTTAATGGATGTGGAGGTAGATCTCATTTTACAAGGTACCCTCACTTATTTAAGTTTGGGAAGTCAGTATGTAGAGAGAAACATCCTAAACCCCCACCACCTGCCACCAAATGCAGCGTTAGCTCTATGAAATATTTAAGAGAGAGCACTTAAAGACAAATGGAGCTCCTACGTTCCGGGTGACAGTTTTCAACTCTTCATCCTTTTTTATATGCAAATGATAAAGTTACTTTAGTTTTGAAAATGGATCCATTTAATATTAACAATATTAAACTTATTAGGGTTAGCAGATTTGAACACTAATAACTAAAATAATGTCTTAGAGGACAAAATGGATTAAAATAAAGTAGTAATTGTATAATAAAAATTTCCCAAGTACATTCTATTTTCCCAAGAGAAGATATTTGAGTAAAAAAGATATATGTTCCATTTTTTTATCACAATAATTCAGTTCCAATGACATTTTGTCAAATAATGGACATATTTAAATTATATAATTTAAAAAATTTAAAAAAACTCATAAGAAGCAGGAACATTTATTATGGTTGAAAGATTGATGGGAAAGGAAACACTGGTTACAACGGACCAGAGTATTCCATATATATCTAAACTAAGAAGATATGATTTCTAGGAGGAATGTATATAACTTTTTTCCCATAGGAATGGATAAACTACACTTGCCTCAATTTCTAATTACTCTCTTCTTTGGGTTCATATAAATAGAATATTTGGTGAGTTTCTAAATGCAAATTTATCAATAAAAAATTTGTGATTTTCCTTAGTGTTTAAGTCCACAATTCACTCATTCATTCAACCAGAATTTATTGAGTATCTCTTACATAGAGTTGTTCTGCCAGATTTCAGGAACAAACGATGAATATAAAACAGAATAAACGAAGTCACAGAACATGAGTATACCAGATTAGATAGCCTCACAAACAGATGAAGCACATGAAATAGTGACTATGTAAGGCATGGAGATAACAGCATATTTGGAGAGACAAAGAACAAAGATATTTAAAATCCTAGAAGAGCTCAAGGAAGGTTCCTGGTGAAGATGAAGTTAAGATGGAACCTGAAAACCTGAATGAGAAGTATGGAAGTTGAAGATGAAGCAATGTAGGAAGGCAAAATCATTGAAAAGAGGATAATTTTTGGTAAAGAATTAAGAGCAATTTTTTCTGATAGGACAAGAAGGAGATAAATGGCAGGTAACGATAATACAGAAGAGTTGAGATAGATCAGAAAGGGTTAATTTATGCAAAATATAATGAAAAGAAAAAAATTAATTTTAATTAAGATCAAATAATATAATTTTGGTTTTATGTAGAATTACTTTGATGGCTATTGACAAAATGAATATGAAATGAATTACACTGGAGGCAGATGAGAATGCAAGTTAGACCATTGAGGTAGTCCCTTTGAATGAAACCGTGGTAACAGAGTTCATGTGGTGATTCAAGAAATATTCAGGATTAATATCAATGATAAGTAGTTAAATGCAAGAGGAGGAATATGAGTCATAAATTTTAGGCTTCTTCTCTCTGGAGAGTAAAGATGGAGGAATACAGGGATGAGCCATAAATTTTAGGCTTCTTGTCTCTGGAGAGTAAAGATGGTGTTTCAACCCTTCCTGTAGAAAATCTACAATATGGACCGTTTTTAGAGCCTAACACAAGGAGTGCTTATTGAGGATTTTTGAAATGACCTTGAGTGATTCCAGATAGCACTTTATGTGTGAGTCCAAAGTTTGTGGAATACATTGAGTGAGGAGTTAGGGACAATGCATGGTGGGCATCTATGCCAGAAATTTTATAAATACAGTCCTAGAAGGTCCTGAATCAGAATCATGTATTTTGCTCATTAAAAACACAGCATTGAACTCCTCGCCCAGAGATTCTGAGTCAAGAGGACTGGAAAGAGAGCTTAGTTGTTTGAAATATCATTTATTAAATTGTCTCAAGAAGATAGGATAGTGTAGACTGAGCTTACAAATTAGAATACCATTGGTAGTCATTGATATCTAAAGAAAAGGAAAATAGAAATCTAAACTGGAGGCTTTGTGAAAAAGAAATTGTGTGACTATTTTGGAATAATTTCTTAAAGGTGAAGGTGTGTGTGTGTGTGTGTGTGTGTGTGTGTGTGTGTGCGTGTATACAGAAAATACATTTACACACTATTGGTTGTTCATCCAGTACCATCCAAAGATCAAGTATATATTATACATATATAAAACACTATATAGAATAAATAAGGCATGATGAAATTTTAGAGGAGTTTTGCGGGAGTGGAGAGTGACATTTTTGTTAGTCTCTACATTTAAAGATTAAACTTGTTCTGGGAAAGCAAAGCATGTTGTTTACTAATAAAATGGTTTATATTTACCTTTGTTTTGGGCTACTGGAATATTTTTATGTACCAGTGTGAAATTTCACTTCAAAGTGTGAGATGTTTAGAATGCTTTGAAAAATAATCAAAATAGGTAATGGGAGAATTCTGTCTTTGAATATTCTCATAACCAACTCATCTGAAACTTTCTTGAACCTACAGTAAATTATAAAAAATTCAATCTACCTAGGTCAAGGTACTAATGGATTGGGCTCATTTCAGAAGATAATGAGTGCAATATTTATTATTTTAAACATCTAAGGGCCATGAGGCATGAGTAAACATTTTACCTTCAATAAATAGTATTAATTCAATATTACTTCAATTTTATTATCATCAAGATGTTTATTGTATGACAATTAGTTGATTAAGGTTTGATAAATATCCTACCATGATATGATAATGCTGTATTATTTTTTAAAATCCCACATATTGTTTATAACATTTAGCTCATCACCATTGAGACACTTAAAACAAATTTGTGTTTTTTTAAATACCCAGTGAACTCTCTTCCCCTCATTCTGGCATTGAAATACTATGACCTAGCAAGACATCACAATTAGTGTACTAATTTTTAAAGCATATTGTTATTTCTTCTCACTGTAGTAATGTGCACGTGTATACTGTTTCAATCTCCCTGGACTCACTGTAGAGGAAAGCTTTGTGTTGCAGTCCCAGATATTATGTCATGTTATCATAACTATACTATTTTTTCCTCCCTGAATGAAAGATTAAACTAATACTCAGATTTCTAGATTTTTGTGGTTGCCAACTATGAAGATATTATATATTTTTCATATGTTGAATTCATATCCTCTGAGCTTTGCTAGAAGTTATAGTTCTCTGTCTTCAACTGGCTGTCCTGCTACAAACAACATTCCTTTACTTTCCCAGACATTATCATGAGTACCTCTGTCAAAAGTGTGCTGAATTCTGGCTTGATTTCCGTGGCAAAACTTCCAGTATTTTTCCTGTTGTTTAATATATAAATCCTCACTGACTTTTTCCTCCTTCTTTTCTCATGTAAGTTGAGGTCAAGAAACTCGAGACAGGCAATACTTTGAATGTTGTCTCTTAATTACCCTTGTCCCAAACAACTTTCCAAAGCAGAGAATAACCATAAAGCAAAAATCAAATGCAAAGGCATATTAAAACAGAGAGAGAGAGAGAGAGAGAGAGAGAGAGAGAGAGAGAGAGAGAGAGAGAGAGAAAGGATATGAAAATGATCATTTCCTTTCCATTTTTTTTTCACGATTCCTCATATTACTCCAAATGCAGATTCATCATTACATGCCTGATTCTTTTTCCTTGGCATGTTGCATGAAGGAAGAGTGAGGTGAATGATGGATTAATGAAATATTAATTATGTGAAAAAACATAGGGAAATGTTTTGTAAATTACAAAATTTTAGAATAATGTGGGTCAATACTATCATTGTGAGTAAAATAATACTCATTCAATTTGGAAATGTTTATATCTTTTTACTGTTAAATACTAAATTTTCTCAGTATGACCACTCAGCAAACATAAGTAGCTTCTAGAATATCAAGATAGCATAGAGTCAGTGAAAATCAATACTTTCAGTTTGGTTTTATCTATCTTGCTCTTTCCAGCAGAACATCCTACTTATCAAGCTGAATGACTGGGGGCAGGGATGGGGTTTTGTCAGCTTTTAAGGATAAAAAGTTCTCTGAGAGAAACATGACCTCTTGCCCATATAACAAAGTAAAATGGCATTTAACAAAGAGAAAAAAGACCAATTTGAACAAACAACTTTCTGCTGGGTGTGGTGGACCATGCCTGTAATCTTAGCTCTTCAGAAGATTGAGGCTGGATGATGGCAAATTTGGACCTCACTGGAACATAGTGAGACCCCATTCCCAAAAATAAAAAAAGAAGAAAAGGAGAAAGAAAACTTTCTAAGAAATGTGACTATTAGAATGACCTTGTAAAAGATTTTTCTTTATTTGAATTACTTCCCTAGTAGAGAAATTCCCTATTCCCAATGCTTAAAGCCTCCCTGTAATGGTACTGGGAAGTAGCAGGTGTCCTACAGCTGTGACCACACAGAGCTATAACTGGTAATATAGTATATTCACTTTTTGCTTACTGTAGCAGTCAATGATGATGACATTATTGGCAACTCGTCAAAGGAACTGGTATTAGACCAGGTATGATCAATGGTGACAAGAAAAGTGACAGCAAATCTGTGAACGAAAATATATATAATAGGTATATCTTCAAATCCCAGAAAAAAGTTCAAATCACCAATATAGTATGAAAGAATTTTCCAGAAACATTAGCTGACCTAATGAGGAGAGAGTAGATTGTCTGGGAGAGATATGTAACACCTGTCAGGGGAACTCCCTCACCCCAACCTTCCTCAAAGTCTTTTAAGACACTCAAACACACAGGTTCTCTGTGAAAGCTTTACTGGATGAAGTTTCCAATTTTAAATAGAAGCCTAACATCCTTGAAGAAATGAAGGTTTTTTTCCTCCTCCAAATATAGATTTTATTGAACTGACATTTAAAAATATTCTTTGCAGACTATATTGAAAATTCTTTCACAGAAGTATATTTGTTTCTTTTTCAAATTAAATTTATTGATATAGTCATCTTATAATACTTCTGTTTTCATAATAAATGTCAGAATTTCTAGGAACATGTAATCATCTATAATAATTAAATACTGAAATAGAGCATTGGGTCTTTAAGAAAAAAATAATTTTCATTTAATCAAATTCTAGGTGGGAAATAAGTATTATCTTTCTTGCTTTGCTCAAAGATGATTTCCATTCTATTTTTGCATCTAGACACCTTAATTATTCAAAGGAAAAAATAATTCCTTCAAAAGGATTATTTGCTAAATAGATTTATTTATCCACTTACAATTCAGGTAAGAGCACTGGCAGTGTGATCAGCTTCAATAAATCTGATAATTTCTTAAATATTGCATTGTAAGATATCCTAACCATTCCTTGAACTTTCCATACAAGTATCCATATGCCATTACCAATTCCAAATAAGCAAGTATCACTACCAGAAGAATATTATGTAAAAACTACCTTCAAAATGGCAAAATTACTAATACAATTTGATGACATTCTTCTTTTCTCTTTTCTTACCTGGGGTATACTGCATCATTCAGAAAGAAAAAAAAAATAATTCCTACATTTTTTAAGATCATTTTTAAATAAAGGAAGATTATTCATGTTGAATTTTGATGAATGCATATATTTTAACGTTGGTTTCTCTTTAAAACTTAACAAAGAGTGTAATTATCTTTTGGAACGAGATAAATGTTCAACTCTTATGTAAAATGTGAACTATTGTTTAAGATGAATTGGTCAACTTTCTTCTATTTGGTAGAAGAGTTTTTTGATGTATCTGTGCTGCATGACTTAAATTAGGGAATAATTTTTAATCCCATTTTTTCATGAAAGCTAATGAATTTCTCTTTATCTTGATCAATTTGACAATGTACCCTCAGCCCAGCTGATAGTATCTTAAATTTCTCATAGCCTTGCTGACTGATAGGATTTAGTGTCCTTTATTTGATGTTTGGAATGGAACTTATGACAAATTACCTGGAGTTGGAATGATTAACAAGGTCTCCATCTTGGGTGACTTGTGAAGTAGTGTGAAATTAAACACAGAAAAAAATGAACTTCAGATTGCCAGTAATTTCTCTTTAAATGGTACTTTTTGTTCTTTATTGTTCATATTTTTAACAAATTTAGTACAATGTTTTCTACCTTTTCCAGTTATGGCAAAGTAAAGCAATGAACAATATAATATGTGTGCTATTTAGCTGCCAATCAAACAAGGAACTTCAAAGCAATATTTATTGAAATTCACCTTTTCCCTATGCTATTGAGAAATCTTGATCTACACTAATAGTATGAGCTGATATTTGCAAAAGATAGTGATTTATTTTGGGATCAATGTTAAATCTGCTCATTGGTGTAAGCTAAGATCACTTAGCACTAATGGTCCTATAATAATTGACAACTACATCTTGGTTTGAACTCTAATTTATACCGTTTTTCAATTTATACAGGTTTCCCCTTCATATGTTTTTCTCATATTAGGTAAATAGAAAGTTCTCACAACTTTAAATCAGTCAAAGGGCAGATAAATGTTGTTCTAACTTCCTCTAAACAGCCTGGATAACAGCTCTGCCTCAGTAGTAAGAACTCCGATTCCTCTTGGGCAAGATTTCACCATATTTCACTGAAGAAAGAATGGTGTGTTCCACATTCCATATAGTCAGTAAAAGTTATTTGATATGTGTATTATTAATTAATATCAGATGTTGCCCCTAGAACAATCCCTGAAAAATAATTTCAAAAGTCCTGCTAAGGAGACTGTTGTTTATATTTTAAAAAAAGGACATGTTAATTTGCCTATGCCAATTTGCCTTTCAAGACAACTAAATGATTACCAGCACTCCAACTGATAGATATGTCTGTGTTTCCAGTGATTTAGTTTGCTGCTTCCTGATTTTAGGATTCTGTATCCATTACCTCTTCACAAACTCTGATATCTATAACTCTTAAACATCTTCATTTTTTATACTCCTCATTTTACTGCATGTGCTTGTGGAGACCCAGATTTCTACTCCAATGTTTGTTTCTATTAAATAAATGTGCAGAAAAAAAAAATGACTGAGCAGTTTGTCTTGCTCAAGGAAAGAAGAAACATTCCTCATTTCTTTGATAGTAAGTTCAATTTCTTGTTTGATTGCCTTCCATTCATTAGGATTATCTGAATCATCTGCTGAAACTTGGTAGTGTAGAATATCTCCTGTGTGGCATGAGTCAAGAGACCTTTAATGAGAGAAACATAGTGTCTTAAAGGCAGAAAAACAAAGATCAATGGTTAGGAAAAACCTATAATAAACTCAGCTTCTGAATCCAGAAACTGATATCCAATGACGGCTTTGGTCCTAGCTGAGTCACAACCTTATATAACTGCTAAAGAAAATAGTATCCAATAGTACTTGCTAAAGCACAGTAAAGAAGACTTTTATCAGGGTCATTGTAATAGGTACAGGAACCTCTGCAATGGAGGGAAATTGTGCTCAACTCTGAAGACATCATGGGAAAGTGGGAATTTACAGCCAAGGAACAATATGAGAGTCAGTGAAACAAAATTATTGGGAGGCTGAGGCAGGAGGAGCTCAAATTCAAAACCAGCTTCAGCAAAAGTGAGGCACTAAGCAACTCAGTGAGACCCTGTCTCTAAATAAAATACAAAATAGGGCTGGGGATATGGCTCAATGGTTGAGTGCCACTGAGTTCAATCCCCTGTAGCGCCCCTCTCTATACACACACAAAAAAGAGGAAACATCAAATGTAAGAGGGGCTTCTGACTAAAATAAACGTTGAAATGAGCTGACTAAAGTTTGTCTAAGGAATCAATCTTTGTCAATATGTACCTTTGCCTTTGCATTTTTTCCTTTCATTTGTTCTTTTTGTCCTGAAGAATCTCTTGACAAATAATAAAAATAATATATTCATGTGAAATATGATTTGGTCTCTTCCTCTTTACTTTATCATGAAATGATCATTACTATAAATTACAGAAATGGATTGTACTTAATACTGACTTAACAACTACTAAATTATTTTTAAATATGATAAAAATTGATATATAAAATATGAACATGCATATTTAACTCATGTTTCTCTAGATCAGACACAGTAAGAAGTAAAGTTTAGGCTTCAATAAAAGTGGTTATTTCCCAAATTTGCTCCTAAATTTTCCTTTCAGTGACCCCCACATCAATTTATTCCTTCTTGGAATACTTAGGAGCGCTTAAGATATTTTAAACAAAAACTACTTGTCTGATTTACCAAAAATTCAATACCATTATATTCTCTTCTTTTCAGTTTTAGTGCTTTTTCTATTATCAGTAGGGCTTTGGTGAAAATGCCTTTTTGAACTCTACTCAGTCATTCTTTAATCCAGTCTGCTAATACTTAATAAATACTATTTACGGCAATTATACTAATATCTAAAATCCTGTTTTTTCTATCTCCCCCTACTGACATTTTTTCTTAGTCAAATTGCCATGCCTCTGACAAAATACCTGAGAAAAACAATTTAAAATGCTGCAACCTGCACAGTAACAGCAAAAGATCATGAGGATTTGTGACAAGAGATTATTAAAAATACCGAGATATTTTTAAGCAAAACTGGGGCCAGGTGGGACACTGTCCTCTGATGGAAAACAGTGATCCAGAACTAGCTCTGTGTGTTTATTATATAGGGTCTCATGATCAAGAAGTTTAACTATGCAAATTGATCAGGCCTGTGATGTCTCAAGAGACTTGCTTGTGCACTTAGAGTTTACAAAATTAGAATATTTGGGGGTTATTCTGATGTACCTGGAAAATCCATCATAGTGGAATGTCTGATAATTGTTGGCATCAGAGCCCAGTGTCAAGGCTGTTCACATATTCTTGTGTCTGGCAAGGAAGGTTCTCAGATGTGACTTTGCCAACACTGCAGGATCAGATGATGACCATAGCTCACTCTCTGTCCATATTAAAGGAGGAGAGTTTTATCTTGGCTCATATATTCAGAAGCTTCAGCCTGTCAACTTCATTGCTTTTAAGGACTGTGGCAAAGCAAAAACATCATCCTGAATGTTTGGATGTTGTGGTGGAAGAAATCTGCTCACCTTGTGGTGTCCAGGAAGTGAAGAGAAAGCAAGAGGAGGTGCCAGGATAAAGACTGACCCTTCAAAAGCAATCTCCCAGTGTTCTACTTCCTTCAAATATGCTCCCCTTCTCAAGTCTGCATCCTCTGCTGATAGCACCACCAGCTAAGAACTAAGCCTTCAACACAGGAGCCTTTGGAGGAAATTTAAGATCCAAGCCATAATACATACAAACTTCACATGGATGAGAAACGTGTTTAGTCCACCCTGTTCTTCTTGGTCTTATAAAACAAGTGATAGGCACTCAATAAATGCTTATTTTATGACATATCAATGAACAGATTAATGCAAAGGTAATTTCCTTTACTATTTCATGTAAGTTTTATCTCTGTCAATTTTAGCATATTCATTCATCACAAATTCCACAAATACTTGTTTAATATCTACTATGTGCTTTGCAGTATTATAGACATTACAAGTATAACAAGCTTGTATGTTAGAAGACCTGAACAAATCATTACTAAAAATATTCCCCACAATTTCATTAACAACTGACTTAACATTATAGAAAAAAAAGTTGGCACTGAATAATTGTTGAACCCAAGGGTTCAGTATCACTCATTTATTTTAGTTACCCTGATTTCTTGATAATTTTATCTGAAAAAAATGAATTGTGACATATAAAAGGTAATAATTTGCAAAAGAAATAATGTATAAAGTATATAAAGTAAATCTTTAAAAAGTGTCTATGTTTACAAATCAAAATTAAACTTTATTGCCTATATTATCTATATTAATTCCCAATGTCAAATTACCATGTGAATATAAAACAATATGAGAAATGATTTCCTTGTAATAAGACTTGTTTTAAATACTACTAAAAGTACATTTATCTTCCAATTTTTCTAATTTAAAATAAAGACTATTTTAGACATTTAATATCTAATATTAAATAGAGAATAGGTACAATTATATGGATACATTGCACGAAACATTTCTTTTTCATCAGGTCTCTGTTTTAAAAGATAGTAACATGTTGCATTTCACATCTTTATGTCCCTACTGCAAATAAAATATATGGGATAATATGTTGAATGTGGATTATTGTCTTAAAATAATAACTCATATTAAATTAAAAATAATTGATTAAACACCTTTTGAAAATGCGGTTCTTCTTAAAATTCTCTGATGGATACCACCTTTAGAAGATATGACAACCGACTGGGAGTTTCTGATATAATGCCATAAGTCAATAATTCACAGGACCTTAAATAACTAGAGGAGAATTCTAAAGCATCATATACTCTAGGAAAGAACAGAGGTTATAGCATGTATAGCATGTGCTGATATGTTGGTATTCTTTGGGTAGGCTTCATGATCAATGTCAACTGTCATTAAAAAATAGATTTTTAGTTATATAGAGAATTAAATAGAACAAACAAGAAATATAATTGAGGAAAAACTAACTTTTCCTGTTGAAGTGTGTGTTATATTTAAAAAAATTACAGAAATCAAAGAAAGAAAATATCTCAAGGAAAGATCCTAGATACCAAAATGCCAACTTTCAAACATATTTATAAGTGAGAAAGTGGGTAATACAACATTTAAAAATCATATTATAAAATCAATTGTTATCATATTTCAATTAAAAAAAAAGCCTTCCTCTGTGGAACAAGCTAAAAATCGTAAAGTGAAGGTAGTGAGCATGAAAAGAAAATAAGAATCTCAGAGAATTTCCAAAAGAAGAATTAGTCATATTTAGTAAATTATTTGATGAAGTTTTTTTGTACATAAAGATGTACAGGAGCATTTGGAATCAATTTCTGGGAGAAATTTGGAAGAGTGGGGAGGAGCTGGCTAGAGAAATTATATAGTGATATAAAAAGAGCTTAATAGGAAGTTATGCTGGGAGCTCAGCAGAAGGCTGGTAGTTCACTCTCAGCATAGTTCATGTTGATGAAGTTTCAGATGAAAATGAGGATTCTATTTGAAGTTAAAGGAAAGCTCACCCTTATTACACCATAACAAAGAATTGGGATACATTTTGTCTATGCTCTAAGATTTTGTGAGAGGCTGAGCTTGAAGGGGGATGGACTAATTTGGTGAAGGAACTTTCCAGGCAGCAGAGCATTCTGACTGATATGGGAATTACTGGCTGATTTTAGTCAAATTTACAATGAGAAGAAAGAGCGATAAAAGAGTAGAATGGAAAGAATTGAAAATTTGCACACATGTGGCTAAGGAAGATGCAGTTGCTTAAATGATTAACACTGATTAAAAAAGAAATGTTCAGTACTTTGCATTAGGGCAATAGGAAAGATGCTTCTAGGGCATCTCAGAAATTGGCAAAACCTCAGTTCCTATCACAGACTAAGAAATGTAGAAATACAAATTTGTTTCAAAGACTTTCTAAGACAAGAATGAAAGAATGAGTGGCAGGTCAACCTGTATGCCTAGGACCACTGGAATTAATTTCCCTGTGTTCACCCAGCAAAGCTCTCAGAAGCTGCAGCCATGGTTCAAGTGGGCCTAGGTGCAGCTTATGCTAGTGGGAGACCTAGGAATCATTCCCTTAATGCTGATTTTTCAAGCATGTCAAATAAAAGAGTTAAGGGATGATAGCAGCTTCCGATGAGATTTCAAAGGGCAACCTAGCAGACCAGGAAATGTGCTAAGGGAAGGGTGTCCTTGCAGAAAGGCTTCACTGTAGCAATATGCAGAGGAGCTGAGGGAATAAAGTTGCAATGAAGACCCCAGGAAGTTGAAGTTACCGGCACCATGCAATTCCTACTAATGAAAGCTGGAAGGCGCCATGCAAAACCAGTCTGAGAGTAGCCACATGAGCTGCAAGCAGTAAAGCTATTCAAGCAGGGAGGGCCATCCACTGGGGACCCACATCACATTACAATGTACACTGAATGCTAGATAGGGAATTTTAAGAGTTAATGTTTTTCCTCTAGGGTTCCAGTCTTTCTTTGGACCAATCACTTCTTTCTTTTTGCCTGTTTCTGTCATATAGAATAGGAGTGTTTACCCTGTGCCTGTCCCATCGTGCTGTCGTGAAATTACATAATTTTAAAAATTATTTTTAAATGTTCACATTTGAATTTGCCTTGAGTTTCAGATGTGACTTTGTACTTGAACTTTTGAGAGATGTTGGAACCATTAACACTTTGGAACTCTTATGAATGGAATAAAAGAATTTTGCATTGCAAGATGAACATGAACTTTTGAAGACAAGGGGCATATTGCAATGGTTTGAATAAGCGTAACCCCAATGGTTCAAGTATAAAGGCTTAGTCCCCAGAGCAGTAGTATTGGAAGGTGCAATAGACATTTAAGTAGTGGGACCATAAGGAATTTCCTTATGTTGCAGCAGACATTCGCTCAAAGGAGATTTTGGGACCTCAGACTTTCAGCTTCATTTCTCTTCTTGACTTGTGATGTAAGCCATTTGCTCAGCCACGTGATCCCTGACATTTACATTTGTTGCCCTCACCAAAGACTCCCAAAATGGACCACCCAAATGGAGAATGGAAGTTTCAGAATCATAAGCCAAATAAATATTTTCTCTCTGTTGAAAGAAAGTCAGTTCTATTTAAAAAAAAACATGAAGATTTACTTCATACCAAAATCTATATTAAAATGATGAGATAATAAAAAACTAATGTTTAATGCTAGAAAATAATGCAATTTTTGATAACGTGAAAATGGGGAAAGGCAAGAGGAAGGGAAAGGGCCATGCATCCTAAAAACCTGAGATATTGATGAAAGATATACTGAGTTGACCAGTTATATGTCTTAATTTTTAGGACACTTAGAGTTAAAAATTATCTGCAGAATAGAGAGACGTTCAATAAACATTCAAATGTCTATTTACCACTGAGCCAAAGAAAAATTTGCAATCTGCAATAATAGTGCTTGTTACAGAAGATCTGTGCCAATTCACTGCTTCACATTTAATTGGACAAAGCAATTAGAGAAACATGATTCTCCCTTGTGCAAAAATAGAACCAAACTGAACCTTGGTAAGTTAGAGTAATAATGAGGATGTCAATTGATAATAAGTAAGTAAGCAAATGAATGAATTAATAAGCTATAACTGGAAGGACAGAATTAGAAAAGTATTTTATAAAGTATGAACTCCCTGCTATTACTCAAAGTTTTCATGTAAAGTAATAAGTAACAAATTTAGCTATGAACTACTGGAATCTTTTTGGTTCATATCTCTCCTAAATTCTAAGAATTCAATAGTATGCTTTCATCTTTCTTAAAATCTTTTCTTATGTTTTTTTCTCAAAAAAATATATTCTCCTGAATTTTAACTTACTAATTTTCTTCAGTCCATTCAGTAGAAAATGGTCTTTGGCCCACAAATATCTTCTTCCCTATCCCCTTTAGTGCACTTTGGCTCCAATTCCAACTGCCAAAACAGGACTTTCTCTAGTGTCTCAAATCCACTCTGTCACCTGCATGAATGCCAGAAGTGGAAGGGAATTAACATCCCCAGGCAGAAGTCTTCTATAAATACTCTAGCTACGTGATCTATAAATACTCCAGCTTCCTTTTCTCCCAATTCAAATAACACTAGTGCACATTTTTTACACATTAGAAACACTAAAATTTTCCTGCAGGCTCAAACCTCAGTTTTCCACTAGATATAGACAGTTATTTGATATCTTTCTTACTGCATAATAAATCCTTCATTGATGCATTCTATTCTCTCCTTCACTTTCTCCTCTCCTCCCAGTATTTCTCAAAATTTTCTTCCAAAGAAACTGCTTGATTTTTAATTTTTTTCTCAGCATCTATTTAGGAAGCATTACAAACTAGGGTGAACACTTTCAACTCATTTTTCTCCAAACAATGATTTTTCCTTCACTCTCTAACTCTGTACACATGACCATCATCCATGACATTAGCAAGGTGGAAATACAGGAGACATCAATTATTTCCCCTTTCTCCCTGTTTTCCATGTAAGTTCAGAAATTATGCTGATTCTTGATGACGGCTGCCTCATCATTATGTCAGGTCAAAATCAATTCTGGTTCAGATTGCTAAAACAATCTTTACCAGTTTTGACACCTTCAATTTTTTTTTTCACATGGCAACTTAAGTAAATTCATTTAAACTATCAATATTAAATACATCACCAAAATGCCTTTGGTTTCCCATTGCTTTTAGGAATTTTTAATTCCTAAATATGTTTTTCAGCTACCTTCTGATCCTAGTTCCCATTTATCACTCCAACCTCATTTCTTTTCCATTCATTCTTTGGAGAATGTTTCTCAGTATTAACAAATGAACAGAAGCAAACTAATTCTAGAAATGGGAATTTGAGTTGGTGGAGGAGGGGATATGTATAAATGTAAAATGGAATGACAGTTGGTCAATAAAGGATTTTCTTTTATTGAAAAGAAAACAAGAATCCTTTAAAGACAGGATTGTTAAATGTGTACATTTAAATGTGGTTATGTTTATAAGGATTACTGTTTGTAATGTAAAATCATTTATTACAGAAATTACTTAAAGAATTATCTTCATTTTATGTTGATTACATAACATAAACAGAGAAAAATGGCTTATTGATGGAAGTGGGTATAAATTGGTTTGCCCCTACAATAAGAGAAACACAGATGATTGTACTCTTCTTAGAATACAAACTAAATTTCCCAAATGACCATACAGAGAATCTTACATTTTATAGCAAATACAGTAAATATTACAACTTTTATGCATTATGTGTCAGTAACTATATCAATTTTTTAAGCTACAAATTAACACATCCTTACATGATTTGATATTTCTCTTGGGTTTCTAGGAAAAAGTTGAAAACTAGTTTGGTTCCATAGGAAAGAATACAGAAGTAA
Source organism: Sciurus vulgaris (assembly GCF_902686455.1). NCBI lineage: Eukaryota > Metazoa > Chordata > Mammalia > Rodentia > Sciuridae > Sciurus > Sciurus vulgaris. The sequence goes on from NC_136464.1 coordinate 133,648,562, forward strand.
ACTCACTTTCCATTTGGTATCATACAGATTAAATATCCTTTATACACACACACACACACACACACACACACACACACACATACACATATACACACCTACTTTCATCTGGAGAAAATATCATATATATTTACCTTAATGACACAAATTTTTAAGCCAGTAAACATGATGTGTACTGAAATGCTCAAAATTACAAACTAATATATTAAATAAATGAAATAATAAATTAAATTTTATATTAAATTTAGTCAAAGAAACATCATCATGTAATGTTGAGATGGGATTCTAACATTCCCACCCAGGAAAATCACTATCATTATTAAATATGATAAGCGTTAAAGGGAATTTGTTTTCAATTCCACCCTAAGCAGTTTATTCTACATAAGTTTGTACTCTTCCTTGTCTTTCATTTTTGCTTATTATTTCTTCTGCACTGGATATAATTCTTGTTTTTGCAGTAAGATTATTGATCTAAATCTAATAACTAAAAATGAATTCATGCTCAAAGATCTCGGGGAAAATATTACATAAGGGAAATATGAGGGAATCTGAGCCATGCCTTGCTTTTTCACTCATCTTCATTATTGATTATAAACATAAACTATCTGACTTAAAAGCAAGGAAATATAATGTACAGTATAATTTACTCCACAAATATATGTGGGCAGTGTTACAAAATGCTCTTGACCTAAGGGAGGAGGTATCAGGTTCACAGCCCAGTGGTGTAAGGGTAGTGGATAGGTTCTGAGGAATCCACAGAAAGTGCCCAGAAACAGCATGAGATTTATTGGTGAAAGTTTATAGATCAGCAACTGCACAAAGGTGCATGGAAAAAATAACCCAGCATTTTAAAAAAAACTATAATTATCAGTATTACAGATTTATAACTAAGAGACTCAATTTATTACCTCTGTTACTGTATTTAGAAATAAACAAAAACTGTAATGGTTAAAACAATTATAGGCATCAATGATATATCACAAGTTGTATCATTCATTCATCTTCTGTTTAGTTCTTGATCATTCCTCAAGAATTTTAGTTTAGTTCATAATCTGAACAGGAACAGTCCACACTATGTTCAAATATCTAACACATGATTCTGCCCTTTTCAGTGATGTGAATGAGATAAGTAACATTTTGCAACTCACACATCTGTGGATGATGGTCCCCAAAGACAATCAGAGGTACAAGTGAAGAAATGTTACATTTGACTCTGGCAAGAATGCGGAGTAAATAGCTCTGTGTGATCAATAAGGAGCCTATTAATTTTGATCCTAGTCTGATGATTGCTGTTCCCTCCCCAGAGTTAAATTACTTTGAAACAGCACAAAACTACTCAGAAAGCTTAGACAGAAACCACAAAAAATGTTCTTTCTCTAACAGTCCAGTTATCACTGAGTTGCACACAATGAAAAGATGAGAATTTAGTTCTATAGTGTGTATTTCCTGCCATAGAACTCCCCAAATGTGCTCCATAATAGAAGTTAATATCAATCTGAGTAGTTCCAAAGCTGTGCAGTTAGTGCTCTGTTAGAGTTTGCCCTGGGACATTACAGCCCATTTTGCTGATAGGTAGAATGTTGGCTAGGACCCCAAGGACATTCTTTATCACTTCTGGAAATATGCTTGGTATTGTTTTTCCATTTCAACTGGAAAAATCATAAGCTCAGTTTTTCAAATGACTAATATGTATTAAGGGCCAACAATAGGCACAGAGGACATACAAGCATGATTTAAAAATGGATCTTATACTCCAACTGCTCACCATCTAGTCAGTTTAACCACCATAAGCATATGATTAGAATCGACTCTGAAAAATCGGAGATTTTCACAACCGAGCAGAGAGCTACACATGAATTGAAATTTAAAGATGTATCAGATTCAAATCAGAGGTACCTATCACATTTATGAGATTTAAAGAAATATGTCAAGAAAAGAAAAAAGCTTTTTATTTACATAAATCATAGCATATGTGAGAAACTGTCATTGATTCATTGTGGTTATGTTTTAGGATGTGAAGATATAGAGAAGAAAATAGTTCAGACTGCTGTGGAGAGTTTTTGAATTAAGAAAAATGGAAATACATGAAGTTGGAAAAATATAATGGTTCTATTTGGTGTTTACCAATGAAAATTCTGGCAGTAATATGGTAGATGGAATAAAAAGAGACAATGAGATCACAAAGATCAGTAAGACAGTGATGTCGAGATTCTTACATGATAAAAGAGATCTATTGAAGGGTTGAAAGATGGTGAAAGTGAAAAAAAAAATTCTTTAAGAACTATTTTAGACATAGAACATATTTAACAGTAAATTTTACAAATTTAGCACTGATGCATTTTTTTTCCTTGAGGTAATGAATAGCTGATAATACATTTAAGATATAATTAGGAAGATATTTGGTAAAAGAAATTGACATGATGGCCCATTTTTAACTTGATATTATCTGCAGGGCATACATGAGGCAATGTAATGGGACAGGAGAAATGCAGATTCCACAGGCTGTTTTAGGTGTTATAAGTATAAATAGTAATGAGTGGTACAGGAGATGAAGAACTCGAAATGACCAAGAACAGAAGTACGGGGAATAGGAAGCATTCAGTATTCATCCAAAGAAAAAAGGTTATACATATATATGTGTATATGTTACACGGTATATGTTAGAGGAAGAGAGGGAAAAAGAGAGTCTTAATTATTGGCATGAGAAAGAAGACAATCAGGAGGCAGAGTTCTATATAGCAAGAGGAAAATTCTGTAAAATTGTGCTTACACATGTCTCTGTGCCCTTAGCCCAGAATACTTGTAATAATACTTTAAAGATATCAGTCAAATATCCAAACTTACTCTCTAGTTATGTCTCCTTCAAAATTTTCTCCTCTAAAACGATGTATTTGAAGAAAATGTGTTATCGTATATCAGGCATCACTTATGCAACATGACAACTTAAAATCCTTTCAGGTTTGCACATTGAATCCTATGTGAGACTTCAACTTTTAAAGGATAATTTGTGAGGGCAACACAAGTTAGATAATGACTTCATTTATTTCATATGAGTGACCCAGCAAAGCAGAAAAGAAGAGCAGTTTCCTCCAAACATTCCTCACTCTGACTTGGCTCATTCTACTGCCACTTGCTCTGTCATGTGGCAGCTGCCCTCTCCTTATGTAGGAAAAGTATAAGACACAATGCATGCTGCTGGATACTTCTAAGATTTATGTGAAATGTGCTACAAAATCAATATTTGTCTATATTATGGCCCATTTAAAGGAATAATGTAAAATGAAAATAATTCAAACCAAACTTATCATGACTTGTTTATCCCAAGATAGTCATTTTCATGTTGAAAGCCATAGAAATATTCTTTCAAAAGAGCACCCCCAAAAAAGCAGTGTAGTTTTTAATATCCAGAACATTTGTTCCAGAAAGAATGTTGCTTTTATTTCATTACTCAGTTTTATTTACTTATAGTTTATTTTCCTAAAACATACACTGGTTTAATTTGAACAGATGGATTAATGTTTTAGATAAGACATTTAGTCACCAGCTATTTTATATTTAGGCTCTTTTTAGAACTATTTACCATATCCCACCATCGATCCATATAGATAATTGCCTATTCAAATCAGTGACGCATTCTGAAAAATATATACATATGGCAAGATGTAGAAGTTAGAAACATTGATATGGGCTTCACAAACTAAAATCTCTCCCATTATGTTTATCTTCTGTACTTGAGAGAATTATCCAGCTTTTAGTAATACTAAAAAAAAGTTGCCTGACTGAGGCTGTCCCACAGCTATGTAGGATATCTTTAGCTATTTTTCTACCTTTCTCAAATGGAAAAATAATAGTAAAATATGTATTAGTGACTATCTTTTTTAAGTCTCCTTTCTTCTTTAAATTGGTTTTTGGGAAGAAATTCAGAGTTTAGCAATGATTAAAGGAAAAAAAAAAACAGGCTTGCATAGCATATTTTAAAAGAGTAGAGAATTTCAAATGAGTACTACCAAATAGTACAAAACTATGAATGAAAACGAGTTATAGACTGTCACTAACTAATACAGGTGGTCCTGTTAAGGAGCCCAATTATTAGTTCCTTCAGATGCTATTAAATTATAGAGACATTTGTGAGAGTTAGTAAGTAAAACTTATAGACAAGTTTTGAGAATTAAATGAAAATAATCTGCCTCCATCATAATTTCAAGATTGGGGCAATTTTTTAAGCTATGTTTCTTTTTGCCTCCCTCATCCCTTGTCCTTCAATACTATTGAAACCTTATGTGTCTATATCTTTATTTATGACATGATTGAAACAACTGTCTAGCAAAAATACATTCTATCAACAGTGGTCTCTTCATTTGTTCATATATATATATATATATATATAAACATAAATTATGGTAAGAATTGGAGATGGGACACTGAATAAGAAATTTAAGTTACCTTTTCATGACATTTATAGTGGGTCTTCATAGCCCTTGTTTTAAAGAATTGTCATATGTGGTTAATATACTAAATGGTGTGTTAAAGAGTGCATTAAAGATTTATATTGTAATCCAGATATGATTTTATGTGTCCTTTCCTTGTTGCCAAAGGAGAGTACCAATGCATTACCAAAAGTCAAATTTCTTAGTGATCAAATAATAATATTTAAAGAATATTTATATTACTCAAAAAAAAACGGAGTGACTGTGTGTTTCTCTATAATCGTTCATCAATATTATTTCTATCAATCAGATTTCTTATAGAGTAGATGTTTAACTTTTTCAAATTGTGCTTTCACTGGGGTTCTCAGTGGTATTTTATATTGTTGTTTGAGGATAGATTCTTAAACTTAAGACAAAAAATGTTTTAAAAAATAGGTAGTGATAAAAAATAATTTTGAAATTGTAAGTTGGATGTTCAACTTGTTAAATAGCCTTCAGGAAGTTCATCAGAACAGGAGAAGGCAAAACCAAAATTTTCTTTAGAAAGCAGTTTTAAGTTTAAGTGAACACATGAATCCATTTCCCATGGTATCTGTAAAACGCTATATCAGAAATCAAAATGACTTAAGGCCAGTTAATTTTCTAAGTAATTGTCTACGGGACTTATAAAGAAATATTATAATGCTCCCTTTGTGCCCTTAATTACATGCAAAATAGTTTCTTTCTGAAACGAGTAAGATGAACTAATGGAAAAACATACTCATAGATGACTGGATTGATTTATTAGATATATGTAGTTATTTCAACTAAAGAAATATGACTTGCAAACTGATTGTCAAATATAATTTGATTTTAGTTTTGCAAATTAATCTTTCTGACAATAGTTGTTTCTAGTATTAATTATCAACTGAGGTGAACAGTGTTTCTTGAACTAAAGAATGATCTTCACAGTATAACTTTGGAAATCTTCTGAAAAGTCCAATATAAATATGTAATAAACATATAGGTTGATATATTGGTATAGAATATACATATTTATTTAAAAAAGTTATTGAATTATTTTGCTCAGAAAAGTTTTTATTATATATGTGAGTAGACAGTGCTGATTAAATGAATTTTATTATTTATTTATTTCATTAGCTTAAAAGTTATATTAGAAAAGCAAAACACTGACTACTTATGGGCACATATTAACCATGGTTACTCTGGGTGACAATAATTAAATTTATATCTTACTTTCTTTGTGTTCTTAACATTTAAAAATACTTAGCACTAAGTAATTTATATGACTATCAGAGAAATGAAGAAATTATTAGAATTTCCCTCCTCTCAAAATTATTACGGTAAGAAACTCTTAAAATATCTCAAAACGCCTTGATAAAATATTTTAAAATAATATTTATTTAAATTTCTGCATAATGAAAGAACATTTAAATATATATTATTTTCAAAAACTCAAAAAACATAAAAGAAAATTGTCTGAATGGTTACTGTGAGACATGGCATATTAATCAAATATATTTTTCTCCTGTTCATACTGAAACTGTCCCAAAATTATGTCAAATGCATTTTTAAAAAAGATATAACACCATAAGGAAATTGAGAATAGAAGATAAAATGATATAATCCAGGAAATCCTCAGCCTGCTTTTATGAAAAGACACAAAATGATAGAAATTAGATCCTGGAACACCCTACCATAAAACAGCTTAGTAATGGGCCATACTAGTTCCTGTGAGAGGAGGAGTATGAGACTACATCAAGAGAATTGAATAAAAGACCTTTTAAGAATCCCTGAATCATTTCACACAGGGAATGTCAACTGACCTCACTCCTTCCAGGTAAAAGATATTTTTACCCAGAGAAGATTTTTTCATAAATGCAGTAGGATTGAGAGCAAACACCACCCACTGGGGAAGAAAGAGTAATGTGTGAAATCAAAGGTTTCATGATGCTGAATAATGTGGCCCCGGCATTCTGTTCCCACTCATCCCTACCATACCAGCAGCCAGCCTCCTAACAGGCAGTCAGGTGTCTGGAAAAGGCTTCTCTGATGTATCAAAAAAGAGAAGAAGACTATAAATACTGACATCTAGGGGGTTCCCAAGAGAAGAATCTGACAGGTAGGCGAAAAGTAAGGCCACATTTGATGTGCCTCTCAACCTACGAGCTTTCTATAGATTATTTTAGATATGACTAGACAGTCACAGATTAGCAAAAATGTGAACAGCATCTGATATGAAAGAGACCGGTACAATCATCTAGGAAAACACGATTGGGAGGAATCTCATATTATGCCATGAAAAAAATCTCTTGAAAGGTAGTATTATTCACATAAAAGAGATACTGTTAATAAGAATTGACTACTATAAATGAAATGATAAAAAGAGCTCTTTGAAAACAGAAAATGGAAGTAGAGATTAGAAAATAACCAAAGAAGCAAGGAAAGAAAATATTGATAAATAGCTTCAAAATAGAAAAATACAGATAAATGATTGGATAATGCAAATGAAAAGATAATTTAAGGATCAGTTTAGAAAAATATCCACATTATAAGATTGTTGGGAATGAGAAGAAAGAAAATGGAAAAGAAGAAATGTGGTTTAGAGAATTCAAAGTTTAATTAATGCTAAATACACAGACTGTTCTAAGCAAACAGAATAGAGATGGTGTCTGATTTACAATGGTTTGACATGATTTTTTTAACATTAGGATGGTGTGAACATGGCATGAATTCAGTAGAAACTATATTTGGAATTTTCGATCTTTTCCTTAGCTATGATATGAAGTAGAAAATTATTTTGTGATGTTGAGTGGCAGCAGATGCAAGCCACAGCTTCCAGTCAGTCATGCAATCAGGAGGCTGAACAACTGGAACTCTACAGTGGCCTATGTCATTAAGCTATGCCATTGAGTAAGTTAGATATAATAAATGCATTCTGATTTGGGGTATTTTCAACTTACAAGGAATTTATCAGTAAATAGCCTCATTATTCTCATCACAAGTTCAGGAGCATCTCTATTTTTTCCAGAGAAAACATAATTGCAGAAAAGCATACTTTTGATAGAAAACAGGTAAATGATGTTTGTATTGTCATAAATTCTCAATTTTAAACAAAATTTAGTAAGTAACAATATTTTGAGAATAAGAGGACAGGAAAAGTGTGTGGCTCTGATAGAAAGGGTGCAGTCCAGAAAGTAAAAGAAAAGTTAAAAGACTATTTCTAAAATTGAATGTGTATTTGATCAGTGTCCCCTAGAGGCCCATATGGTAAAGGCTTACTCTTAGTTTTTGGTACTAATCTGAGGTGATAGAATAATTAGGAGGTGGGGACTAACAAAAATAATTTAGGTCATTGGGGACATGCCCTTGAGAGGGACATTGGGACCTGGCCCCTCCTCTTTCTTAATCTTTGATTCCCAGATGTCACCAGGTGATAAGCTTTGCCATGGGTTCCTGCCATGATTTACTACCTTGCCCAAGCTCAAAATCAATGAAGCCAGTCAATCATGTACTGAAATCTTCAAAACTATAAGACTTAGTAAATCTTTCCTTCTTTTAAAATAATTAACTCAGGTATTTTGTCACAGTAATGAAAAGCTGATGAAGACATTTAGTAATATGATTGGCTGTCACAAAATAAATAGCTATAAAGAGTTGAAAGTCCCTGTAATCTAAATGAAAATAAGTTCTATAGATTATTTGACTCTTAGTTATAGGTACAAAATTCACATAGTAATGTAATCATATTTTTAAATGGCAAATACTCATAGAGCAAATAATAGAATAATATAGTGTTGAAGATTGACATTTCTAAGGTCAACCTCATGAGTTATATAAGTTGCAATACAAATAATTATTAATAATGGGCTAAACAAACAAATGAATAAAATTTTAGAGTTAAAAATCAAAGCAAAGTATCTGCTTGATAACAGTAGTTGAATAAAGCTGACAAATATAGTTCAAAGCCCTGCGAAGGGGAAAAACTTTGCAGTCTATTTGTAAAACAGGAGAATACTGCCCAAAGGGATTTCAAATTTTATTAACCATAGCAACAACAACAAAAAAGTACTACAGCATGTTTTTATTAAAGGGAATGCATTCTGAAATGTCACACCATACAGTATGACTGAGACAGTAGCTGAGAAATTTTCAGATTAGATTCAGGCTAAATATATTCTGTATAGTTTAGATAATCATCTTAAGGGCCTATTGTCAATGCATTCAGAATCATAAGCTCTTCTTCTTGTCAATTTTGCTGCATTCTAAAGACACTTTACAACCTTCACTGCAATATACTGTGAGCAGTCCTTCAGTCCTGCAGCAACTCAGTTAGCGTTATCAACAAAGATGTGAAATGCTCTATAAAGGTAAACCAGATAAAGCAGATCAATATGGAGTCTGGCAATATAAACCCTGTGGCATATGAGAAATGCCATGATGATGCAGGCTCAGCAGCTGATATTGTGCTACTGAAAGACTCTCAATAAAACCTGCAAAAAAGACAGACAATCAATCTGGTAAAAATCCCTGCAGATGTTTCCGAATTGAATAGAAATATTGCTGTCTGAGAACCTCCCATAATGACCCTTAAACATGATTAATTCATACATACAATGCCTTTTAGCCTGGTTTTCCCCAATTCTCCCAACTGTTGTCTGAGAATCTAGCTCAGCTGTGACAGAGTTACACATAGAAAGACCAGACCATTTCAAACCTCTGAAGCAGTCCCTGGACATATTCTGTTTATGACTTGCTTATCACTCCATCCCAGAGAGCTTCTACATCTTCATGTTATCTTTCATCAAAAAATTCCACTCTGAGTTTTTCATGTCTACTGTGTAAGAAGCTTACGGGTGGCTATTCAAAATAAAAAGCAGAACAAACTGAAAGATCAACAATCCTGAGATCTGTCACAGAAATGAGAACTCAGGTCAAACGTGCTGCTTCAAGACTTGAAGTGAAAGACAGGCAGACACAGAGAATCATAAGTTACTGGAGCAGAAATCTCTATGAAAACCAGTGCTGGGGTAGGAAATCCTAAAGTGTAATTTAAATATTACTAGATGTTCAGTGTGAACATTTTTAAGTGTTAGCACTCAAGGTAACAAAGTCATAAGAAGGTCATCTTATTTATTTATTTATTTATTTATTTATTTATTTATTTATTTATTTTACTTTGATTTCTTGGAGTTCTACTAGATCCTCACAGTAATTCCTTCTTGCTGCTTGAAGGAGGAAGAGGGAAAAAAATCTCACTCAGAAATCTCACTCATTCTGTTCTCAACATGTCCTACAGGAGAAACTACTTTACCAGAGCCTAAACTACTGAAATTGTGTAGGAGCCTACCATGGAAGAAGAAAAATAACCAACTGCACTTGCCTTTAACTGTCTTGTCACACCTAAGGTGGTGGAGAAACAAAACTGAGAAGCATTTGTGAAGCTCACAGCTGAGGGGTACGGCTCACCCAAGGACTGAGACTGATTCATAGACCCATGGGACGCTTCTCCTCCCCACCCACACTTAACCAACATTAAATAGACCTATTTGCTACAATTCCTTTTACACTGTATATCATGTTCACCTTTTTTTATCTTTTTCCTTTTCTTGTTTTTTTGTTTGTTTGTTTATTTTTTGTTTTTGTTTTGTTTTAGTTGTGTCAATGGACCTTCACTTTTTATTTATATGTGGTGCTGAGAATAGAACTCAGCACATCACGCATGCCAGGCAAGTGCTCCACCACTGAGCCACAACCCCAGCTGCTCATGACCACCTTTTAACAAAGAAATTACAAGGCATAGTACAGCACACAAACTATGGTTTTAAGATATTGAAAAAGCATGAAAACCAAAGTAAGATATATTAGGAATATTAAAATTATCCAACTAGAATTAAAAAAAAAACTATGATGATCAATATGAACAAAGCAAACAAAATGTAAGAACAAAGGTACAATATAACTACAGTGATTGGAATTCTAGGAAAGAATCAAAGAAGGCATTAGAGATCATAAACACTATAATAAAAATTAAGAATGTCTTTGATGAGTTCATTAGAGATCTAGATGTGGCAGAGGGAGAATCTCTGAACTCAAAAGGATGTAACAATGGAAACTACTGAAAAGTCTAAAGAAAAAGACTAAAAAAGTAGCTACATATGGAGGAACTGTGGGATAACCAAAAAGAAAAAAAAAAGAATGACATAAGTGTATAATCTTCAGTAATCAAGGAGAAATGGTTCCAGAAACCCCTGTGAATACTGAAATTTGCAGATGTTCAAGTCCCTTATATAAAATAACATATTATTTGCATATAACCTGTACATTCTCCCACATAATTTAAATCATCTCTAGAATACTTATAATTCCTAGTGCAATGTATGTACTATATAAATGGCTATTGTACTTCATTGCTTATGGGAAAATGACAAGAAAAAAGTCTGTATATGTTCAATATAGATGCAACGTTTCTAGATTTTTTGAATATTTCGATCCATGGTTGATTGAATCAGTGCATTTGGATCCTGCAGATATGAAGGACAAACTGTAATGAGAATGTCAGAAGTTAATGAAAGAGAAAATCAACAAAGCAATATCTGGAGCAGCAAAAACAGAATTTTCCACAAATTCATGTCAGCCACCAAACCATAGATCCAGGAAGCTCTGGGAACCCCAAACAAATTGAAGGCTAAACAAACAAAAATAGAAAACCACACCTGGTTAATAATACAATGTTATGATGTATGTTATTGGTCTTTGGGGAACTGTATGTGTGTGTGGGTGTGTTTCTATTTGTGTACCCTATGTGGGTGCATGCACAGAAAGAAATCCTGAAAGTTTTGTTTTAAATACTAATGGGAATTTTAGGCAACTTATTTTTCATTAAGTATTGTATTCCTGTATTACTTTTAAATCTGTTGTCAATTTTAAAACAAATTATGTGAATACAGTAAAGTGAGACTGTACAATGTTTATTTAAGTTCTAATACAAAAAACAGTAGAATTACTTTATAAGTAAAATAAAATTACATGGTACATATGATAATGACAAACTTTAGCAGCAAAAAAACTGAAGTTTAAGACAATAAGAGAAATTTTCCACATTTATTTTGATAATTTTAATTAAAATTGTAAATAATATAACCCTCAAATTAATTTCTTCATATAAAATTGTCTAGTTAAAAGTTGCTCCGAGAAATATTTTTGTTTCTGAATGGGAGCTTTCCAAGGCCATCCTCCTTTCAATAAGTCATATTGAGTGTTCTACATAATTATCAACCTTTTCTAGAGATGAATTTTAAAAATTATTAATCTTTCTTATACATTTAAAAGAAAAACTTCAGAGTTCAAAAATTAAGCAATATATACAATGAATCAACTATATTAAAAATAATAAATTTATATAAAACAATGCCAGTCTAGGAAAATTAGTGGTATATAATCATTGTACAATAATGTAACATTTAAAATCTGTTGAACATGTAACTATACCACAAGATCTTAACCGTTAAAGGAATTGAGCTCAAATTTTGCCAACTTAGAGTAATTAATGCTTTTCATTTGTGTAAATTTATTTTTCCTTGAGTTGTTCTACTCTTGTTTCTCAGAAGAGTTTGAGTATATGTGTACATATGCACATATGCACATGCGAACACATATTTGTTTCATGCATATGTCAAATAATTTTCCATAAGTTATATTCATTTAAAATATATTCATTATATATTATTAGAATATGGGAAACCTAAGATTCCAGAAATTCTAAAATTTTTTGTCTTCAATTCTGGGCTACTAATTTCCATAAAGGCATTGAAAATGTAATTTCTTAGAGTTTAAATTTAATCAAGTGTTCTCCATTTCAAAGCTGAATATTGGCATTATCATTTGTCAGCAAAGTAGACTTGCATGCTGCCAGCCAAATGATTTCATGGTTGGTTAATTATACAGTACTTAGCATTTCTGCATTTGGCTATCTTGGTCTGTAGCAATTACCACACTAATGATAGACACAATTTGTTCCTTGATATACAGCATCTCTTTGAAAACTTATAGGATGAATTCACATTAAAACACACCTTGTATTACAAAAACAAACTTGATGCTATCGCATGATTTGCTAACACAGTCAGGGTGTTTCAAATACCTGACTGAGTGTTTTGACAACTTTAATGTGGGTAGAAAAAAATGTTTACTATTTCTCTTATGTGAGAATCAATATTTTAATCATAATTCTAGGATAAAAGACATTTATTCAGATAATTAAGTATGCAAATCCAGGAAAAAGTTGAGTAGAATATTGTTATATTTTCCTGTTAAAGCTGGAGGCATGCCAGTTAAGTTTATTATATCAGTCAAACACCACACTCCAACATTGATTACTCTCAATTCATGAGTAACATTATCAGGTCATACTATTACTAGCTAAGTGCTCTTCCCATCTTTCTGGGCAAAGTTTGGTCCTGCTGTATCAAAGTGGAAGGAATCAATGTCAAATTAGATGTACAAAATCATTAAATCAATGGCAAATTATCAGCTCTTTTACCCTATCATAAATTATTTCCCAGAGAATGGCAGTTATTTCATAATGTTCATTGATATTTTAAGTGTACCAAAGAACCTAAACTTGTATAAAAACAATGAGGCTATACATGCACAGGCACACACACCTACACACACACACATACAACAAAGCTGGATGTTTATGGTATTTATTCAGACCAATCATACTAGTAAAATGTTTATGTATATGATACCATTTTAGATATATAAAAAATGACTTGGACATTTATAATTTATTTTATAAAATATTTTCTTATGTCACATATATTTTTGATGAAAACAAGTATGTATTCAAGAAAATAACCAAATGACTATTCTTGATTAAAATTGATACCAATATTTATATTTACCATTTCTGATTTTTTTTTTTTTTTTTTTTTTTTTTTGCAGTGCTGGGGATTGAACTCAGGGTCTTGTGCTTGTGAGGCAAGCACTCTACCAACTGAGTTATATCCCCAGCCCCATTTCTGATTTTTTAATAATGAATTTATTTAACCAATAACCAGGAAAAGGCAAAATTCTAATATTCTGGATGTAAAATAAGGTAATAAACATATTGCAACCATACTTAGTAAGTTTAATGTTCTTTCTGATATTAATGCAAGATACAAATTATAATCCATTCATTGAGAATTCCAAACTTGGAAACCATAATCTTAAGTTATTTGTCAGAAAAGACCCTCAAATCAAAATTTCAAATTAATGAAATTCAAGGATAGTAATAGAACAAATGCAGCTCATTACCTATGATAATTGATGAGCTGCTCCCCATTGTTAAATTTATTAAATAAAGTTAAATCACCACACTTTTACATATAGTTTATAAAATAAATAATTTCCTACTAAGCTATAACAACTGTACTTACCAATAAAGCTTTTTAAACTGGAATACTTTCCAGTTAAAAATTCTACTTTATGTAGTTAATTAAAAACTGGAATTTTTTTTCTCATCCTCAAATTTTATTTTTATAGTGTATTTTATAAAATTGAAAAAATTCAGCATAATAATGCAAGTACATAGCATAATTTAGTAAAATTATATGTAAAAATGGATGTGCTTGCACTTTTTTATTTATTAGATTTTTTAAGTTATATATGACAGAAGAATCAATTTTGATATAATTGTACAAGCAAAGAGTATCTTATTTGAGTTAGAATCCCATTTTTATGGATGTACATGGTAATGGGATTCACTGTGTTGTTTTCATATATGTACATGGGAAAACTCTCCAATTCATTCTACTGTCTTCCCTATTCCATTCCCACTACCTTCTCTCCATTCCCCATTGTCTAATCTGCATTTCTATTTCTTCCCTCATCCCCACCCCCTTATTTTGAGTTAGCTTCCACCTCTAGGAAGAAACTTTTAACCTTTGTGTTTTAGGACTGACTTAATTCACTTAGCATGATAGTTTCCAGATCCAGCGTCCATTTCCTGGCAAATGTCATGAAGTCATTCTTCTTTAAGGCTAAATAATACTCCATTGTGTATATATATGACATTTTCTTTATCCATTCATCTATTGAAGAGCACCTAGTTTCATTCTATAGTTTAATTTTTGTGAATTGGCCTGCTATAAACATTGATGTGGTCATGTCACTGTAGTATACTGATTTTAAATTCTTTGGATAACTGGGTCAAATGATGGTTCCATTCCAAATTTTTTGAGGAAGCTCTATACTGCTTTCCATAGTGGTTACATCAATTTGCAGTACCACCAGCAATGTATGAGTGTTCCTTTTTACCCACATCCTCACCAACATTTATTGTTACTAATATTCTTGATAATTGTCATTCTGACTAGAATGAGATGGAATCTCAGTGCAGTTTATTTTAATTTTTTTGTATTTGTTCTAATTAGTTATACATGACTGTATAATGCATTTGTGCATTTTGATAAATCATACATAAATGGAGTGAATACTTTCTAATTTTTCTAATTGTACATATTGTAGGATTACATTGATCATACAGTCATATATGTACGTGAGGTAATGATGTCTGTTTCACTCTACTACACTTTCTACCCCAATACTCCTTCCCCTCCTTTCACTCCCCTCTACCTAATCTAAAGTACCTCTATTCTTCCCTAGTGCTTCCCTCCCTTATTGTGAATTAGCATCTACATATCAGAGAAAACAGTCAGCTTTTGCTTTTTTGGGGTTTGACTTATTTAAGCTAGTATGATATTCTTCATCTCCATCCATTTACCAGAAAATGTCATAATTTCATCCTTCTTTAAAGCTGAGTAATATACCATTGTGTTTATATACCACATTTTCTTTATCCATTCATTTGTTGAAGGGCAATTAGGTTGGTTCCATGGTTTAGCTACTGTGAGTTGAGCTGCTATACACACTGATGTGGTTGCATCACTGTAGTATGCTGATTTTAAGTCCTTTGAGTATAAACTGAGGAATGCGATAGGAGTGAGTATAAACTGAGTCAAATTGTGGCTCCATTCCAAGTTTTCTGAGGAATCTCCACACTGCTTTCCATAATGGTTGCACCAATTTGTATTCCCACCAGCAATGTATGAGTGTACCTCTTTCTCCATATCCTCACCAAAATATATTGTTACTTGTATTCTTGGTAATTGCCATTCAAATTGGAGTAAGATGAAATCTTAGAGTAGTTTTGATTTGCATTTCTCTAATTGCTAGAGATGTTGAAACTTTTTTTCATATATTTGTTGATTGATTCTATATCTTCTTCTGTGAAGTGTCTGTTTATTTTCTTAACCCATTTATTGATTAGGTTTTATTTTTTTGTTTGTTTGTTAAGTTTTTCAAGTTCTTTATATATCCTAGAGATGAATGCTTTATCTGAAGTGCATGTGGTAAAGATTTTCTCCCAATCTCTAGGCTCTCTCTTCATATTATTGATCATTTCTTTTATTGAGAAGAAACTTTTTAGTTTGAATCCATCCCTTTTATTGATTCTTGATTTAACTTCTTGCATGTTAGGGGTCTTGTTAAGGAAGTCAGATCCTAGGCTAACATGGTGAGATTTGGGCCTACTTTTTCTTCTAGTAGGTGCAGAGTCTCTGTTCATGTGCCTAAGTCTTTGATCCACCTTGAGTTGAGTTTCATTCAGGGTGAGAGTGAGAAATAGGGGTTTAATTTCATTTTGTTACATGAGGCTTTCCATTTTTTCCAGCACCGTTTGATGAAGAGGCTATCTTTTCTCCAGTGAATGTTTTTGGTGCCTCTGTCTAGTATGAGATAACTATATTTATGTGGGTTTGTTTCTGTGTCTTCTATTCTGTACCATTGTTCTACATGTCTGTTTTGGTGCCAATACCATGCTGTTTTTATTACTATAGCTGTGTAGTACAGTTTGAGGTCTGCTATTGTGATGCTTTCTGTTTCACTTTTCTTGTTAAGGATTGCTTTGGCTATTCTGGGTCTCTTTTTTTTCCAAATGAATTTCATGATTGCTTTTTTCAGTGCAGTTTTAATTTGCATTTCTGTAATTGCTAGAAATGTTGAACATTTTTTTCATCTATTTTTTGACCATTTGTATTTCTTCTTTTGTGAAGTGTCTATTCAGTTCCTTTGCCATTTATTGATTGGGGTATTTGCAGGGTTTTTTGGTGCTAAGATTTCAAGTTTTCTATATATCCCTGAAATTAATGCTCTACCTGAGGTCCAGGTGTGAAAGATTTTCTCCCATTCTGTTCAAAGTCCTGAATGTTTTCTTTGCTGTGAAGAAATTTTTAGATTAATGCCACTTATGTATTGATTTTTTTTTTTTTTAATTTTTTTATACTGGGGACTAAACTCAGGGGAACTCAACCACTGAGCCACATCCCTAGCCCTATTTTGTATTTGATTTAGAGACAGGGCCTCAGTGAGTTGCTTAGCATCTTTCTTTTGCTGAGGTTGGCTTTGAACTTGAGATTCTCCTGCCTCAGCCTCCCAAGCTACTGGGATTGCAGGTATGTACCAATGTGCCCAGCTCATCTATTGATTCTTGATTTTACTTCTTGTGCTTTAAGGGTTTTATCAAGGATGTCAGGTCCTGAGCAGATATGTTGGATTGTTTGTTGGGCCTACCTTTTCTTCTAGCACGTGCAGGGTTTACTAATACCTAGATTCTTGATCCACTTTGAGTTGAGTTTTGTACAGAGTGAGTGATATGGGTTAAGTGTCGTTCTATTATGTATGGGTTTTTCTTTATTATTTAGATGACTTTTAGTTCTACCTCTTGCCTAACTGCTCTGGCAAAGACTTCCAATACTATGTTGAATAGAGGTGTTAAGAATGGCCACCCTATCTTAAAGAAAGTCTGAATTTTTCACCATTTAGTGTGATGTTAGCTTCTTATATATGGACTTTATTGTGTTGAGGTTTATTGTTTATATACTTACATTGGTAATAGTTTTTAATCATGAAAGGAAACTGACTTTTGTAAAATGCTTTCCTCCATCTAAAGAGATGATCATATGGATTTTGTCCTTCAGTCTATTAATGTGACTTGTTACATGTCTTCATTTGTATATGCTGAAACAACTTTGCATCCAAGGGATGAATCCCATTTAACATGCTGGACACTTTAAATGTGCTGTTGAATTTGATTTGTTAATATTTTGGTGAGGACTTCTGCATCTGAATTCCTCGATGACACCAGTCTGTGGTTTTATTTTATTTTGTATTTATCTTATAGTGTTCTTGTCTTGCTTGAGTTACAAAGAAATACAGACTTCATAAAAATAATTTTGAGGTGGTTACTTTTCTTTAATTTTTTGGAAATGCTTGGGAAGGATTGGAATTAATTTTTATTTAAATGTTTGGTAGAACTTAGTAGCAAAATCATGAGATTTTGACCTTTTCTTGCATGAGAGACTTTGTACTGTAAATCTCTTTAGTAGTTATTGGTTTGTTCATAATTTTTTTATTTCATAATGATTCAGTCTTGGTAGATTATACGTAAAACATCTATTTCTTCTATATTATCCTATTTCTTGGCATGTAATTGTTTAGACTATTTTCTTATGATGCTCTATGTCTTTCTGTAGTTTTAGTTGTTATGAGTAATTCTTCATGTCTGATTCTATTTACCTCAGTTAACTCTCTTGTTTTCTTAGTCTACTTAAAGTTTTGTTGATTTTGTTATCCTTTTAAACTAACTGTTCATCTTTTTTTCTAGTTTCAATTTCATTTATTTCTGCTCTGGTCAGTGTTTTCTTTCTTATGCTAAATTGGGATTCATTTTGTTCCTTTTCTAATTCTTTGAGTTGTAATTTTACTTCTGGATTTATCTACACTGCTTTTGTTTGTTTCTATCTCATGTTTATGTACCAACTTCCTTGTCAAGGGACTCTCCTGTGAGAGCAAAATGGTTGAAGTAAATTCAAGGTATTGCATATGAACAAAATATCATCTGAACCAAGAGACAGATTTTTCTTTCTTTAGATTGCTCAGAAAATATATTTAACTTATAATATAACTTCTATCATATGTGCTCCTTTTAATCAACCATTTTCATTCCTCATGAAATATTTTACTGAGTATGTTTTATAGTGCAGGCTTTCTATTTATGAATTCTTTTAACTTTTGTTTATCATGGAAGGTTTTTGTTTCATAGTCAAATCTGAAGCTTAATTTTCTGGGTATAGTATTCTTGGCTGACATCATTTTCTTTTAGAGCTTAATATATATTATTCCAAGACCTCCTAACTTTGAGGATCTGGGTTAAGAAATCAGTGGAGACCTGAATTGGTTTCCCTCTAAATGTGACCTGTCATTTTTCTTAGGCAGGCTTTAACAGTCTATTCTTACTGTGTGTATTAGGCATTGCATAATAATATGTATTGGCGTAGGTATGTTTTAATTTTCATATTTGGGTTTCTGTAAGCCTCACTATATGATTTTCTATTTCATTCTTTGGATTTGGGGAATTTTCTTACGTTATTTCATTGAAAAGTTGTGCATTACATTAGATTGTATCTCCAAATCCTTATCTTTCCCAATAAATGTTAAATTTGGACTTTACAGATTATCTCAAATTTCTTGGAAGCTCTGTTCTTTGTCTCTTAATATCTTTTATCTATGATCAACTTTATTTCAAGATTATATATTTTGTCTTCATTGCCTAAAACTCTTTCTTCCAAGTAGTCTAGTCTGTTGGTAATGCTTTCCATTAAGTTTTGTTTTGGTTTATTGATTTCTTTTCTTTCAAGAATTTCTGCCTTTTTTCCCCCAAAATCTCTCTTTATTTTATTTATTTATGTTTTATTTATTTTTGTGCTGGTAGTTGAACCCAGGGCCTTGTGCATGTGAGGCAAGCACTCTATCAACTGAGCTACATCCCAAGCTCTCTATCTCTTTATTGAAGGGATCTTGCACTTCCTATATTTTCTCTCTGATATCACTCCATACATCATCCTTTACCATGCAAATTAGTTTAATTATGTGCAGTCTAAACTCTCAGACAATTCTTTCACTGTGTTGTCAAATATCTTGGTTTGTTTGGAGTGATTTGTTCCCTTGCTTTTTCATGTTGTTTGTTTGTCTATCCATTCAATAGTATGTATCTGAGGCAGTAGAATTTCTACCCTGAAAATTTATTGTGTCCCTGAAGGTTTCCATTACCTCAATGTTTAGGGGAAAACAAATAATGACAAAAACCAATGCAAACAATGTGCAACATTAAACCAAATAGTTCCTGCTATGACCTCTACAATATTGTCACAATAAACAGAAATTATATGACTAGTTATTGGCTACAACAAAAATAATAAGTTTGTAAAAGGCTTACAATTTTAAATGGTCAACAAGGAGAGAACAGTAGTGATGTAGGATGTGATGATTATGAGGGAGGAGGAGAAAGGCTAGAAGTAAAAAAATAATGGAAGAGAGAATAGTAGATATTGGCTGTTAGAAAAGAGAAAGATACTCAGGGAAATAGATAAGTGAGAGAAAAAATACATAATGTAAAAATTTTTTAAGTATTAAAAATAAAGGAATACAAAACAAAACTGAAATTTACTAATCAAACATCCTAGTCCTTAAAAAACTTATCCATAAAAAATAACTGTTTTTAAAAATTCTACAAATTTAGAAAGAAAAAAATAAGTATGACTATGTGTAGATGTCTCTGAACCATTACAGTTACTATTAAGCAGAGAAAAGAAAAAAGGGGGAAAAATGATGAAAAGTTTAAGAATTGTTTCTGCTGGAATTCAAAAGATTCTCAGCTTCTCTTCTAAGTGATTAGGTAGTTAGTGGGGTTGTCTGGTATATGATGCTTGCTACACCCTCAGGGTGGGGTTGCTAGGTTGAGAGAGGTTATCCTGTAGGCAGAACTCCCAGAGGTAGGGTTTAGGCTTAGGTCTCGTGCACTTCACTGAATGCCAATTGGTCTGGAGATTCTAAATCAGCACATCTCCAGGGCCCTAGCAATTGCCAGTCCATGCTGGAAGACTGCACCCCTGTATCCCCCTCTCCTGGATTCCACTCATGTGGTGGAAGAATCAATTCCTCTATGTCACCTGAGGATCCATGGTTCCTTGTCTCAGTTTTAGTCTCCAAACTCAGTCTCTCCCTCCCCACTCTTTCAAATTCCTGACCTGATGCTTCTTTCCCATTAAGTCCTGCAAGCAACTGAATTAGAGTAGGAAGGGGAGAACCAAGTGTGTATTAGCAACCAGTTGTCCCCTGTGTAGACGTCTCTCCACATTTGATTTTCTCCTGGTCACTTAGACACACCCCATGTCATGAAGTGTGGGTTTTCCAGACCTGTATTTTGGGCCTGACTTGGGTTTGCCAGGAATTGGTTCCCTCAGCTTCCAACCCCCAAGTCTTGGCTGCAAAATAATCCCTTCCTCTGTCCTTCACATGCTACCACAAGAGAGATGGTTTCTTTCTCATATAAGGCAGCCATGCCTTTCAGTTTAGTTGGACAGTGTCTTTCATCACAAAACTGACATCCCTGAGTCCTCCCAAAAATGTGTGTTGTTTTTAAATTCCCTTTTAGTCAGCTGTTTTGCTGCTATGACTAAAGAACTAAACAAGAACAACTATAAATGAGGAAAAGTTTATTTTCGGTCTAACGGTTTCATAGGTCTTAGTCCATAGAAGTTTGACTCCATTCCTCAGGACTAGAGGACTGAACAGAAGTGTGGTGGAGGGAAGTGGCTAACATGGTGGTCAGGAAGAGAAAGAAGTCTCCATTTGCCAGATACAAATATATACCCCAAAGCCATGCCCAATCCCCACCTCGTAAAGCCACACCCTATCATTACAATTACCATTTAGTAAATTAATCATGGGATTAATTCACTGATTGGGTTAAGACTTTTATAACCCAATCATTTCTCCTCTGAAACTTCTTGCATTGTCTCACATGTAAGCTTTTGGAGGACATCTTGCATCCAAATCAGAACACCCTTATCCTTCCACTGTGCTTGTGAAAGGATCCCTGACTGGTAATTCCAGTCACAGTAGTGGCTGTGCTACTAGGAATTTCTTCCTTATTTTGTCATACTCAAACTCCTTAGTCCCTGATCTGCTTTGAGTGTCCAGTATTAAATTCAAGTAAAGGCCCCCTTTTTTATTCATTCACCCTCCTTGCTGAGATGTCTGTCTGCTTTCTTGGTTTCACACCATGGAGCAGTCAGGAAAGTGACTTTCTGTATTCCACCATCTTGATGCCTCCTGAATGTTCTTGCATTATCTCACACATGAACTTCTGGGGAACACCTAGTATCTAAACCATAGCGCTTAAATATTTCTCCTCTCTAGTGAGCAAAATCAAATTTATTTGGGTAACATAAGAGAATTCTGGTACTATTGGGAAGAGAGAAATGAACATTGGGTAGTAAATGACAAATATTTACTTGAATAAACATCATTTGTTAGTTATTATAGTAGAAAAGACATTCTGATTCTGAAACACATAGTCTTTCACTCTGTAACACTATCACCACTTTACAAGCTAATTTAAGTGCATGCTTTAGAAAACAAAACTGGTTAAAGCAATATTAGAATTAAGGACTATAAAATGTATTTCACTCAATATTAGGTCATAATATAAGCTATAAAGGACAAGAATTTAGTTTCTAAGTAGCTTGCTAAAGTTTTTTTTAAAATTCTTTTCACTTTTAAAGCTCATTAATTCTTGTATCTTCTTAGGTAATTAAAAGGGCAATTTTCAAAACAAAGGAAATACATTTAATAAAGAATTTAATGCCCCATTAATAATAAAATATGGTTGAACCTTTAAGCAATGCATTTATCCAATTTGAGCTACTCATTCATTATTATAAAATAAAATTTTGAACAAACCAATTTTTAATTTCCCATAAATGTTTTGGGTAACCATTTTATCAATTAAGTAAAAATAATTAGAACTGCCATTTGAGTTTATAGATTCAATCTTGTCTCATGAAAATGCAAAATTTCACATCCAATGATATGCTAAAAAATACTTTAATCCACTTTTTCCTGTTCTTCATAAAACTTTTGTTTTGTTTTCTGAGCAGTGATGATTGACAAACCTCACCAGGACATAGAGAGAGAAAGGTCCAGAGACAGAGCAATCTACTAGTGAAACTCTTTCCTATACCTGGAACTTAATCCATGAGAAGAAAGTTGATTCCTAAGAAAAGATGAGCTCATGGAGCTTAATAGAAAGAGCATGATCCTGTACTTGTAGGGGTCAAGATTTAAATCTGTCTTTGCTCCTTATTTTTAACTTCAAAAGTTTAGTTCTTTCTGGAACTCTATTTCCTTATGCATAAAATGAATATAATAAAATATAAACTGCATTGCTAGAATTATACAATGCAATTGCAAGGACTTGGGCTAATGATGTATGACCCACATTTTATATTTCAACATTATTTATATTATAATAATGATTAATATTTTAAAGAAATTTTTAGTACAAGAGATGAATGAATAAGAAACTGCAATATTGGCCAAACATTGAAATGAAGGAGCATCAGCAGATAAAGCAAGAAGTTTGTATGGATGGAAATTTAACTAAAAGAGGGAAGAAATTCTGTGATAAGACTGTTAAAATGTCAAGTGTTCTGAGATGGGACTAGTAAAACAGTTCAAATTAACTTGCATACTTGAGGAAATCACTTCAACTATAAAGATGAAGGTTTTCATCGGAAACTTTCCCCCATACCAGTTGATTGTTCTATTAGTTTTATGAACTCCTGTGTATAAGTGCAAATGTTTCATTATTTGAAAGCTTCTTAGACCTGATATATGGAAGTCTGTTATATTTTCTCCGAATGGTTCTTTTTATTGACAAGCTTACTGTAAGTGAAAAACAATTGGAGACGTTAAACAGATGTTTCAAGCATGTGTTTAGCAAAATGTGTTTTTCTGGCAATATGAATAAATTTGTGACTCCTGTCAAAGCATCATTCCCCCTGTTCTTCAAGAAAAATTAAAATATAAAATAAATGTAATTGTCATTATTATAATTATAATATTTAAGGTTGCTGAATTTAAAACACATATGTAGGCTGTAGGCAATACTTGATCTAATAATTACTATATTCTAAAAGAAACATATTTTGTGTAGATATAATCATACTTTATTATATTGTCATATACCATAGTTTTATTATAACCATTAAATTAATGTCATCAAGTGGCATGGGAATGACTTTTGAACTTGATTATGTCATAAACTCTGGCCAAAATGTGTGCTCACACTGAATATTAATTAGTCAATGTCATGAGAAAAATCCTAATCTTTTTTAATACTTTACTTTTTATTGCTACATTATAAATACACATAATAATGCAATTAATTATGTCATATTGTACAAGCACATAATTTTATCAATTTCCTTGCCCAGTACCTTCCTTTTCTCTTCCCTCCTCCAAATTCTTTTTGGTTTAAAGAAAATTCAACAACACAGAGTTGCTTCTGAAAGACTTTATGAAATATTTACTGTGAACTCAGCTATGTTGAGTAAGGCCAGGCAAAACAACACTGGTATATAAAGAAAGTGAAGTAGGTACTTTGGCCAAAATTTAGTAATTACACTCAGATAATTGGGATTCTACTTCCAGGAGTAAGATAATATTTCTGTAGAATATGCAGGTGGTTCCCAGGTGTGACAATACAAGACTGATTCAGTCACTCTTCTACTTATGAATAATAACAATAATAATGATAATAATAGACTGACAGATTAATGAAGATGATCTAGGTTAGTGATGGAACCTATAGTGACTACCATAATTATTTCTCCATTAAAATGTTATGAAGAGAAGGAGAAAGAAAACTCCAATTACTAACATTTGTGATGAAAAAGGAAATATCATGACAGACACTACTGAAATACAAACCATAATTAGTAGCTATTTTGAAAATCTATACTCCAACAAAATAGAAAATTTCAAAGGCATTGACAAATTTCTAGAGACATATGATCCTCCCAAATTGAATCAGGAGGACATGCACAATTTAAACAGATCAATTTCAAGCACTGAAATAGGTACCAAGACCAGACAAAGACGCATTAAGGAAAAAGTCTTTAGATCAATATCCCTGATGAACATAGATGCAAAAATCCTCAACAGAATTCTGGAAAATCTCACACAAAAACCTATTCAAAAGATATTGCACCACAATCATGTGCAGTTCATCCCAGGAATGCAAGGTTGGTTCAACATCCAGAAATCAATAAATGTAATTCTCCACATCAACAAACTTAAACTTAAGAATCTTATGATTATTTCAATAGAAGCAGAAAAAGCATTTTATAAAATACAGCACCCCCTCATGATGAAAACACTAGAAAAAATAGGGATAGTAGGAACATACCTCAACATTGTAAAGACTATCTATGCTAAGCCCATGGCCAACATCATTCTAAATGAAGAAAAACTGAAAGCATTCCCTCTAAAAACTGGCACAAGACAGGGAAGTCAACCCTCTTTCACCACTACTATTCAATTGCATTCTTGAAACTCTAGCCAAAGCAATTAGACACACCAAAGAAATTAAAGCAATATGACTAGGAAAAGAAAAACTCAAACTATCAATATTTGCCAATGACATGATTGTATATTTAGAGGATCCAAAAACTTCCACCAGAAAACTGCTAGAACTAATAAATGAATTCAGCAAAGTAGCAGGGTGTAAAATCAACACTCATAAATCTAATGCATTTCTATTCATGATGAATCCTCTGAAAGAGAAGTTAGGAAAACTACCCCATTCATAATAGCCTCAGGAAAAAAAAAATACTTGGGAATCAATCTAACAAAAGAGGTGAAAGACCTTTACAATGAAAACTACAGAACGCTAAAGAAATAAATTAAAGAAAACCTTAGAAGATGGAAAGATCTCCTATGTTCTTGGATAGGCAGAATTAATGTTGTCAAAATTGTTGTACTAACAATAGCGCTATATAGATTCAAAGCAATTCCAATTAAAATTCCAATGATGTACCTCATAGAAATAGAGAAAGCAATCATGAAATTCATTTGGAAGAATAAGAGACTCAGAATAGCCAAAGCAATCCTGAGCAGGAAAAGTGAAGCAGGAGTTATCACAATAGCAGACCTAAAACTGTACTATAGAGCAATAGTAACAAAAACAGAATGATATTGGCACCAAAATAGACAGGTTGACCAATGGTACAGAATAGAGGACACAGAGACAAACCCTCATAAATACAGTTATCTGATACTAAACAAAGGTGCCAAAAAAATACAATGCAGAAAAGATAGCCTCTCCAACAAATCATGTTTGGAAAACTGGAAATCCATATTCAGCAGAATGAACTAAACCCCTATCTCTCACCCTGCACAAAACTCAACTCAAAAAGGATCAAGAAGCACAAAATAGACCCAAGACCCTGCACCAAATAGAAGAAACAGTAGGCCCAAATCTTCTTCATGTCAGCTTAGGACCAGACTTCCTTAATAAGTCATCCAAAGCACAAAAAATAAAAGCAAGAATCCATAAATGGAATGGATTCAAACTAAAAAGCTTTTTCTAAGCAAAAGAAACAAACAACAATGTGAAGAGAGAGCCTAAAGAGTGGGAGAAAATCTTTACCACATGCACTTCAGATAGAGCACTAATCTCCAGAAGTTATAAAGAACTTAAAATTTTACACCAAAATTACACATAACCCAATCAATAAATGGGCTAATGATCTGAGCAAACACTTCACAGAAGAAGACATAACAAGCAATCAACAAGTAATGAAAAAGTGTTCAACGTCTCTAGCAATTAGAGAAATGAAAATCAAAACCATCCCAAGATTTCATCTCACTCTAATTAGAATGGCTATTATGAAGAATACAAGCAACAACAGTTGTTGGCAAGGATGTGGAAAAAAGTTACACTCATACATTGCTTGTGGGATAGCAAATTGGTGCAGACACTCTGGAAAGCAATATGGAGATTCCTTAGAAAACATGGAATGGACCCGCCATCTGACCCAGTTGTCCCACTCCTCATTTTATACTCAAAGGACTTAAACTCAGCATACTACAGGGACACAGCCACATCAATGTTTGTAGCAGCTCAATTCACAATGGCTAAATTGTGGAACCAACCTAGATACTCTTCAACAGATGCATGGATAAAGAAACTGTGGTGTATATATACACAATGGAATATTACTCAGCCTAAAGAAGAATAAAATTATGGCATTTGCAGGTAAATGGATGGAGCTGGAGAATATCATGCTAAGTGAAATAAATCAAATCCAGAAAACCAAACGCTGAATGTTTTCTCTAATAAGTGAATGATGATACCTAATGGGGGCAGAGAGAGGGTAAGGGAAGAATGGAGGAATGTTGGATTGTGTAGAGGGAAATGAGGTATGGGAGGGATGGGGGAAAGGAAATATAATGGAATGAGGCAAGCATCATTACCCTATGTACCTGTATAATTGCACAAACAGTGAGACTCTACATTGTGTACAACCAGAGAAATGAAAAGTTGTATCTCATTTGTGTACAGTGAATCAAAAAAAAAATGACTTTGTTACTTCAAATTGTATTTATACTTAAGGTAACATTAAAACTAACTGAGGTAACCACTCTGACTATCATATACTGTGCTATAAAGGGGAAAACAGATAGTTCATTAGACATTGAGTCTTAATCTCAGTTTTACCTTAAACAGTGAAAGGGAGAAAGATATTATTCAATCATGGGTACTTGAATTATCAGGATTGTCATCTGAATGCATTCCAATTTCTAGACAACATTATTTTTGTTACTTTTATTAAATTAAATTGTTTCAAAAATCATGCTTTGTAAGATGATTTATGACATCTGAATGCTTGCATTCATTTTTATTTAATTTGGAAAAAAATTTTCAACATTAATTTGGTAAATACATCGCAAGATGTAAAGAAGAATTTTGTTTGTGCTTCCTGGTGAGAAGGTGTCTGTACATCTTCCATTAACAGAAACTTGAAGCTAAATTTTAGCAGGAATGCAGCTCTCCATCACTGTAATAAGGTAAAATAGGTCAAGCCTGCATGGGACCAAACTAAAAGAAACCAATTTTCTAAATAGTTTCCCTAGCTGGAGGACAAACTGAAAAAACAAAGTAAAAAAACTGCCTTTCTGCAAGGTTGCAATAGGTTGTAATTGAGTAAGGGAAAAAAAGAAATGGACGAACTTTGATAACAAAGTAGGAGGGTGTCTTTCAGAAGACTTATTTTTATCACTTTCTTTGGTCATTTAAATAGTGTGGTTCCGTCTATGTCATCTTACAATACAATAGATAGGAATTATATAAATAAAATCAATGAAGGTTATATGTGATGCATATAATTAGGTTACAATAAATCTGTAAATGAGCAAAATTACACATTTACTTTTAATCAGGTTTTTAAGTTAGAAGTTAAAATTAGATAGTAGAATAAGGTCATGGTTCCTAAAAGCACCCACAATGTTTCAGTGTTGCTAGTATTCTTATTTAAAAGTCAGTTGACAGGTAAATTCATTTTTAAAAACTACCTCTTCCTCTGACCATATGTTTACATTATTGGCATCTTGGGTAGGTTAATTTGATTTTGGAATATCCTTTCATTTATAGGTTTTAATTATACATTTGGAAAATTATATTCTACCTCTTGAGATAATTAAAACTGCCCCAAGTGTGTCAAAATGGTGATTATCAAGAATACGAGCAACAACAGGTGTTAGCAAGGATGTGGGGAGAAAGGTACACTCATATATTGCTGGTGGGGCTGCAAATTAGTGCAGCCACTCTGGAAAGCAGTGTGGAGATTCCTTAGAAAACTTGGAATGGAACCACCATTTGACCCAGCTATCCCACTCCTTGGCCTATACCCAAAGGACTTAAAATCAGCACACTACAGAGATACAGCCACATCAATGTTCATAGCTGCTCAATTCACAATAGCCAGACTGTGGAACCAACCTAGATGCCCTTCAATTGATGAATGGAGAAAGAAACTGTGGTATATATATAATGGATATTACTCAGCCATAAAGAATGATAAAATTATGGCATTTGCGGGCAAATGGATGAAACTGGAGAATATCATGCTAAGTAAGATAAGCCAATCTCAAAAAACCAAAGGACGAATGATCTCGCTGATAAGTGGATGATGACACATAATGGGGGGTGGGAGGGGTTAGTGTTAGGGTTAGAGTTAGGGTTAGGAAGGGGGCCAAGAATGGAGGAAGGAAGGACCGTATAGAGGGAAAAGAGGGGTGGGAGGGGTGGGGGTAAGGGAAAAACTTTTCAGAAAATGTATCTCCTTTTTCAAAATACGAGGTGAAACTTTTGCAATTTTTATATTATTCTAAGTAAGGAATTAGGTTAGCACAGGTATTTGTTTCGGTCATCAGTATTAATTTATTGACCTTCCTTAGAGTGCCTAAGTACTTGTGGCCTTAAAATGTGATTATATAAGGTGAAGAAAGAATGACTTACATTCTCTACAAGGACTTGCAGAATCTGTTTACGTCATTCAGGTGGTGAAATAGAGTGTGCAAACAGGTGAGTCTTCTATATTCCTGTGAACATTCAGATGTTTGAGATAGTTATGACTTGATAAACAGAGACATGCAAAACATCCCAGGCCTCAGGTATACCCAAAATTTTATTGTCTCCTTAAAGTTTTATTTCTTTGTGTGACTTGGTGAAACCAACCTATTATAACGATATCAGATAATTAATTCTCTTCCTTTTTTTTTCTGAACATTTTTATCTTTAAACACTGCATAATTAGTTTGCATTTTGTTTTCAATTATTTTTGTAATAATTATTACTCTATTATGTTCTTTAATTATATCACAAGTGTTTTAAAAGCAGGATTTATATCCTCTATTCCTTCTATCTGACTTACATATTAGGCAAACATATATATTTAGATTGATACATATTTTGATTGCTACTAAAATATGTTGTAAAACATAAATTCATCCAAAAGTCTAGATATGCGATGTGTTAAACATAAAGTTTTACATCTTCCATAAGCCCCCAATCTCCTCCCTGCTTCATATTAATATTCATCCGATGTTTGTGTATTTGTTACTAGCGAATTTCTTTGCGACTTCATTCAACCTGAATATTGTATATTCACCCTTTTTCTCCTCTATTTTCTACCTTAGCTTTCAAACCAATGGTATCTAGATGTCTGCAATTGTACTTAGTTGATTTTTCATAATTACCTTTCATTTAGATGTCAGTCTCCTGGTTAATGTCCTCATCATTACCTTAACTTATTTTTTAGCTTCTAATTTCTACATGTTCTATGATATTTTTTCTTCTCCTGCCAGATTTATTTTTCTAAAATGGATTTTAATCAAACATGGCACTGATAAAAACTTACACTGGATCTCATTGTAAGTGGATTAATGTTTAAATTTCACATCCTGTATTTAAATCTAACCTACCTTTCAGAACTTATCTATAATTATTATTCTACATTATGTCCTTTTCAATAAAAATACATGTTCTTCCCCAATAAATAATTTATCTTCTTGCTTTTATGCACTAATTATTCTTATCCTTCTCCATAAAATGCATGATTTCCCTTCTCAGTGAAATGAAATACTTTAAATCCCGCTCAAATACTTCCTCCCTGACTGCTTCCTTTATCCTGTAAGTCACTACCTTCATTTAATATAACATTTATGCATTATTTTTTAATAACCACATTTCCTTCAATATTTTATTGCATACTGTTCTATCTTACCTGTAGTCTTCAATTTCCTTTAAATGCTAAAAATGTTTTATTCAATTTTGCATTTGCAGAGGTAAAAAGGACAATATTTTACATGTGGTAAATATTCAATAAAAGAAAATTACTGAATTAGTCAATTAATGACAAAACACTGGAATAAAGAACTGAACATGGGTCCATGTGCCCACCACCCTTAGGAAGACAGGGATGGTGGAAAATAGTCAAATATGTGAAGATCAGATTCAGGGTGTGAAATTATAAAGCAATGAAAGAAAGGAGAGCTGCAATGTTTTGTTTTGTTCTTCTTCAAGGCTAGTTAACTCAGCCTTCCTTGTGCAATCTTGAGATCCATTTCTATCCTTAAATACTTTCCTCTTGAATGTTAGTTTGAAACACATGCTGCCCCTTAGCCCTAACTAATCTATCATTGATTTGGACATGCTCATAAAAGGTGTTATACTTTTAACTCTCTTTTCAAACATATCTATTTTTTCTTGATGACAGAAATTATATTTTAACACTTATTTCTCACTCTTATAATACTGTTAGTTTATAGCTAATGAATAGACCAAAAAATTTGACCTTTTTATTATCTTGGTAGACCACTATAAATTATCTAAGCTGATAAGGCATCAGTTAACCTGCTTGGGTGTGTAACTGTCTATTGGGGGTGGAATGGGAAATTCCATCCACATTTTATTCTATGAAACTGTAATTGCTATCTCTCCTCCAAAGTCATTTATGAAAATAGTATATTTTATACATTGAATTGATAACTAAAAATATAAAATAAAAGTCACATATTAGCAAGCAATAAAAGTTTTGAAGCTTTTCAAACCAATTTCTAGGTTCCAATCAAGGGTTCATCTTGCTATGCCAACTTGGCATCTTATTAAAGATTGAGTGTTAAAGATCCATTTATATTCCAATAATTAATTGTCAAAATATATTTAAGGTTTGTTTGCTTTTGTAGAAAAATCTGGTTTAATTTCAAACTGAGAAATAAGGGAGAATAAAGCAAAGGGATTTTTTATTTTCATTTCTTAGTACACTGAACTACTAGTTCTCTCTTAAAACCATAGTCATCGGAGTGGTATTAACATGATCTATTGTGGCAGCAAACTGAACTTTAATTAATCCATGATTTCGGTCCATGATGTGGTTCTAGCAGGTAGATCTGAGTTACTACCCATACTTTTTTTTAATACCAAATAACTAAGATTTGAAATATCTTTATAGTTTTGAAATGATCATTACAAACTTTAGAAAGTGTCAGGGATAAAAATATAAAGTGTATTTTGACAATCTCTTAATATTTTTAAATAAAAATAATACCTGAATTGAAGCAAATGCATGAAGTAAAAATATAAAATAAACATATTAAATCCTATGCTGTTAAAATATCATTTGTATCCCGAACTCTTACAACTTAAGGGAAACATGTTTTCCAAGCCAGAATTATCCTGACCAGCTGTGCCTCATTTGGTGATTTAAAAAAAAAAAAAAAAAAAGAAAGCCCAAACACTACAAATACCGTGTAAGCTCAGTATTTCCTTCTTACTACCACATACAGTTTACATAGTAGCAACTCTTTCCCCCAGTGAGCAAATCAGTCAATACAATGAAGTAAAGGGAGAGTGGAAGAAGAAAGAAAAAGAGCAGGAACTTATTATTGCCTTCCATGTAAGAGAACATGTAATGGCTATGGCATCTCATTTAGCACAAAGAATCACAGACTGTCTTTTTTTGACAAAAAGCAGTCCATTTTCCCTCCTCCTTCCTAGCCATCATGACCAAAGATACTTCACAGACAGCTCAGGTTTTAGCTTTTAGAGTCTGTGAAAATGTCCAATTCAAAGTACACGCTAATGCTTTGATTTAGCTTTTCTTTTTTTCCTCCTTCCTGAAACAAATTTAAAGGAAGTCCAGGCTCTTTAAAAGAATTCTGAAACCACAACTAAAAGTCAGGATTCAAAGGACATACCATTGTCCAGGCATCCTATTGTCCCCAGCAATGTTACCTTCACCAAGGACTTCAGAGACTTCTGAGGATGCTTATGTAAATTACCTGGTAGTGTGGTGAAATAAATACCTGAGGAGCTCCACGGGGGGAATGTGATAATCAATTGGTGCCCTGATTCAAGATGTTTTGACGAGATTGAAATAAATCACCCAGTGGATCTTAAAGCAGGAGATGGAACCATCTTTATTTACCAGTCGGTGGGCCCCCAGGTGATGGGACAAGGGAAGATTGCAAGTCTATACTCCTCAACGCCCCCTCCAAGGTTAGAGTCGAAAACCACATTAATCATACATGGCTGTTGCTATGATTTAAAACCACAAACAAACATCATGAGATCTGAAATAATAAGCAGAAGAGGAAGTGGGTCAAAACAACCCTAGTGGAGTACAAGTTTTAAAGAATGGTTGAGAATCGTTACTCCAATCATTCTCTAACAGAGTACATTGTCCAGGAAAAATGGGAGAAAAAAAGAATAATTTTATATTGTATAAGAAGAACAGAGACATTTGCTTTTCTAAGTAAGGTATGCTAAATAGGATCAGGATGTTAGAGGCAGGTTTCTCATGGGAGAAGCATTTCTTACATGTCATGGAGTCTTGCGGTAAAATGGAGTCTGTTTGGTCATTGCCCATATAGACTGGCCCATAACAAAGAGTCAAGGAAAAATGTTAAACCTTACATGAAAATGAACCCAACTCCAAAGGTTTGTGACCATGCAGGTGAAAACTGATTGAAAACAAAGAACATAGTGAGACAGAATTCATACTGTAAGCTCTTTTTGAACTACCAAAATATGGGTTCAACAAGATTTATTCTCAGATATTGTAAAGGTCTGAATTGCACTGTGAAGAGACTATAGTTTTGAATATCATGTGAAGGGGAAAGACTTTGTAAGCAAAGAGTATAAGAAAGAAATCACCAACATCACAATGCTGGGAAGTGTGGATGTTTTTTTCTCCATTGACTTTAATTAATCTCACTCTCTCTGGACTTCTGTGAGATGGAAAAAAGGTTTATTTTTGTTTTCAGTGCTTGCTTGGCAGATGGGGTTCTTTGAACTATCGCTGTTCTAACTCTGCCAACCACGGCATTCATAGCTAAAGATTTTAATTTGTTTTACAACATGACAAAAGTAGAACAAAAAATTGTGTGGGCAATGGAGTGGTGAGGTGAGGGTCAATCCTGAGGACACAGAGGACTATTAGTAAAGTCAGCATATAGTGCTGCTCTCTTTCCATTTCTTCTTTCTAATTATTATTAAAAGATCCCTGGTGGCTAAGGCTGAATCTTTAAAACCATTTATTGTTATCTTTAAAATAACAATGATCTAATCAGACACTTGATTTTTCTTCCCATTACATTTTTTTTAACAATATGCAGTACAAGGCCTTACCCACAGTAATTGATGTACATAATTAGTTGCATTGATTTAATTTCAGTGAGGTCAATTTAAGTCAGGGTATATTTTTTAAGGAACTACATATTAGAAAAGGCAGGTAGAAAGCCTTTTGCAAATACTTTTAAGTGTTGTAAAAATATGTAATGAATTTAATTCTAAAATGATTTACTTCACTGAAACGTAGCTTGCATATGAGTCAAAAAAAAACAATGTGGTATTCTGGATAAACAATAAAGAAGTCTACATACCAAAAGTTGACCTGTTTATCACTGCATTTTATTATTTTTCTTTCGATTTTTAGCTATGTGACAGAAAAACTTTACCATTTTTAAAATCAAAATATTACAATTTTAAAAAGCTGAGGAAAAAAGCAATTTAGGGACTGAGGATGTAGCTCAGTGATAGAATGCTTACCTAGCATGTACAAAACTCTGAGTTTGATCCCCCACACCACACAAAAATAAAGCAATCACAAATAGGATTTGCTGAAATTTTCCTCTCTATACCACCATCCCATGTTACATAAATGTTAACTCACTAATGATATTCTCTTTTCTTCTCGATCTAGAGCCTTATATAAGGAAAGCATGTTAAAAAAAAAAAAAAGAAGCAGTTGAATGGAATTAAGAAATTAAGGAACTATATTTGTTGCCTTTAAATTTGATTTTTAATAGTGGCTTAAATTGAAATAAATCTCCTTGTTGAACAGAGGGAGTTTCATAACTAAGTAGTTTCATAGCTAGACACTGACCAGATTAAAGAACAATAATCCTTCCTTTCCTCTCTCTCCCTCGTTATCTGTTTTTCTCTTTCTTTCTTGTGTCTACTTCTAATTTTCTTTACTTTTTCCTTCATCAAACATTTACGGACAAACCTACTATTTGCCAAGTAATCTGATAAATATAAAACATACTAACATATTCTTAAGAAAGAGACCTATTTTTCATTTATAAATCCAGATTCCAAAAATTCTGATTAAAAACCTGCCATAATAGTTTGTGTTAAACTTTGGAGACTGACTGGCAATCAATGTAGACACACTTCTTTTGCTCATGTATTTTGGTACTTAAACATAAACAGCAAGAATTTAAAATTCTTCCAAGTTATGTGAGGAGTCAGTGACAAAGACTGAGTATTCATAAATCAAAATTTGCTATATGCATTGTTTGCTCGATTCCAAATGTTAATAGAAACTAAGAGAAAAAAATACTAGTCAATGATACTAAAACTGGGTGATTTTGAATTTCAAGATGTACAGATATAGCAGTCAAAAGCATCCCAGAAGCCAGTAAATATTAATCTCTCTATTGTTGTTATAGAGTATTTTATAATTAGCTAACTATGTAACTATACCAGGTTTCTTCTTTCTCCAAAGTCTTATTATAACAATTATAACCATGTAGTAAATTTGGAAAATGAACAATCTTATAATTTCCATCTAAATTCTACAAGTATTTTGGTATGTTTGCTTTAGACTTTCCCTTAAAATATGACTTTGGCATAAAGTAAAATAGTATGGTTAGAACATAGACAACTAACAACATCCAAGACAATTCTATAGTCAAATTAGATCATCACTATTTAATAGAAAATCTAAAGGAATCAATGAAGCTTTGTTCAGATATGAATGGTGATAGTTTCATGACATTCAATGTTGATATTCACTGTAATAAAAATAGTTTGGAAAAAATCATGTTTAATAAACAAGTTCTTAAACTATCTTGACATATAAAGACTGAAACCAAATTAACAATTCTTATTCCCATTTTGATTAAGGTTTAATTACATGATTTATGGTAAATTTTGCAAAGTCAAAGGAAATTAAAATAGCTCAATGGAAATAAGTGAGTTTGTTTTATTTACACACTGTAATTTCCTCCCCCAAACTATTATCTTTATTAAGAGATAATTATATTTAAAATCATTTAATTCTTTATATACAGTTATTAATATAACAATTTGCAAATATTAGTTCGATGTCACACCAAAGAGGTATAAAAAACATAGTTTTGTGTGATAAAAGTGGCAGATGCCTGGGAATTTTCAGAATTGCATTCCAGGCAATGATATATGAGATCCTGGTTAAGTAAACCATAGGACAAAAGATTTTTTTATTGCTATCTGTTTTATCTTGTTTAAAAAAAGAGATTTGTGTGTGGGGTGGGGAGAGAGAGGAGAGAGAGAGTAGGATAGAGGGAGAGAAGGAGAGAGAAGAATGGACCACTCTTTAAGGTACCTACAGATAGTAATTAAATCACCTCTATCTATCTATAGTCTATAGTCACATTAATGTTGTATGGAAGATTTGGATCCTTCCAGTAGAGGTTGCAAAAATCGATTAGAGTAAGTAGTTGTCTTAATCAATTTGAGCTTGCATAACAAAAGAGCATAAATTGGAACAAACAACAGAAACAAATTTCTCCTAGATCTGAAGATTGGGACATCCAAGGTCAAATGCTGGCAGATTTGGTATCTGGTAGAACCTACTTCTAGTTCTGAGAATAGTGTCCTATCACTGTGTCTTCACAGGGTGGAAAGAAGAAGGATGCTCTCTGGAGCACCTCTCATGAGAGCACTAATACCATTCACCTGCTCTGCACCCTTATCACCTCCTGAACACTGCATCTTCTATTACCATAGATGTGGAGATTAGGATTTCTACATATGACTTTGGTGGGAATGATGCAAACATTCAGACCATAGCAGTAGACTTTTATTCCTCTCAACTTCACTAAAGAAAAATTTCCAAACTGAGAAAAAGTTTCTCCCAAGTTCCTCTCCCATTTCACAGGATTATACCTCATCCAGGCTTTTTTAAATGGTAACCTTGACTTGGTTCCCACTCTCTTCTACATTTTAATCACCTATACTTGCAGATCCCACCCCTTTTATTTCAACTTAGGGAAGAAACATTCCCCACCCCTCTCTCTCAACCATTAATCATCATGATTTCTAAGACAAGTGTCTTTTGCACTTGTTTTCATCAAAATAGTACATATATTTTTCATATAGATCCATTAGTTTATTCTAAAGCATTCATTATACCAGCAATATATGAGGTTTTTGGATGATCTGAGAATATGCAAACATCACTGCAAATGTAAAACAGGATATCAAAACATGGAAACTATCTTATAGCTTCTGGACTGCAAATTCCATTCTAGAATTATCTCAAGAGTGCTGCAGATGTGATCTTTACCAAGATTATCAGGAGACAGGGTAGATCAACAATCTGAAGAATAAGAAAATTAACAGTTCTCTTCACCCATGTGTTCCAGTGCCCAAAGAATTCCATAGTTTGAAAGTAGTCTCTAAATGTAGAACAAGAATGACCATACCAGTGTTCAAAGCTGTCAGAGCACTTACTATGGAGCAAGCCTCTTATAATTGCTTTATACATATCAAATTATTTAATACTCAAAAACTCTCAGACAGGTAATATGACAGTTGAGAAAACTAAATCACAGATAGGTTACACAGGTCATACATTTAAGAAATTATAAGTACCAGGATGTGACTCAAAGCCCTATGCTTCAGAGTCCTTATCCCAAATTACTTTAAGAATACATTAAAAAATCTGCTCTTGTGATTGTACCAATAGAGCAGTGCTAAATTCTGTGACCCCTAACACTTAAAGCCTTTCATATTTGTCTTGTCTAGCTAGCTCCATTGCTCGTCTTTCGTCACTTAACTCCTTTTGGGAATGAATCCTCTTCAATGTCATCCATTTACAAGTTCATTTAACAATAAGAGAACTTACAAGGCTCAGCCATTATTGTTGTTCCAGGAATCAGGATTTCTATTGCTTTAAAAAACTATAGATTTCCTTTTTGAGGCAGATAGAATGACCCACATTAAGCATGGAGGTTAATGAACTCTTGTTTAGAGCAGGTCAAATGCAAAACAACTTTCTATAATCAATGCTCGGCATTAGGCAACATGTTCCCTTCTCTGAATGGTTATTTAAAAAATCAAAATAGAGCAAGAATAAAGAAAACATTTTGGAGTTTTTCATATTTGTGTACTAATTTAACCATATTTGTATATTAATTAAATTCCATTTTATCAAGGCCTTTTATGTATCTAGAAAGAAATTTTAAACTTAGCATCCTCCTCAAAAATCCTGCCAGCAATTAAAGTAGAAGAAAAAAACAATGAACAAAAAAGTAGTATAATTTTTATATTCCTACATATTGCCAGAATAGCAAAGAGGTCAGTTATGTAAATGTAAGTATAGGGATAGCTCTAAGAGTGAGGACATTTATTCGAATTTAATGATATTTCCTAGGTCCTCAATTCAAATCCAGAATATGAAGTTGAAAAATCCACACTGTAAGTATCAATGGAATCCTAAATGTGTGTGTACCCTAGTGCTGGCTCTTCGTTATCTCAGTGATAACAGTTCATAGGTTGATATCAACCACTATCTTTATAACCCATCCTCAGAAAAAATACCCAAATCAGCTTCAAGTTAAACAAAACCAGCATGATCAAATGAGTAGTTAGCAAAAATTTTATGTCCCTAATTAAATTGTATAATCTTGTGATAGGGTTTTGTAACATGTTTACAAAAAGGTACAAACACTCCTGAAAGAAATTAAATTATTACATTATGTAATGCTGACCATCCAAGCAGGAAAAAAATAAAGAATATTACTTAATTTCAATATAAATAATGCAATAAACATTAATATATTATAAACATTTCTGAGAAAATTGAGATTATCAAGCAAATATTTACCCACCTTTCTGAATATAATTGATTAAGAATTTTAGGTGTAAAATATATTTCATGTTCTCATTTCTGTTATCTTAATTTTCCAAGACCATTTTATAAACTCCTATAAAATACTCTGTAAGATAATAATAGCTGTAATTTATTGGAAGTTAGAATCACTTTAAGTACTTTATATATTTCATTTAGTAATTTTGATCATTCTATGAAATAGGTACAAATATAATACCTGCTTTCCAAAAGATTAATATTGAGTGCAGAAAATAAGTAAATTAACTAAGTTTACACACATAGTAAGCACCAAAAACCAGTGTTTGAACTAAACTGATCTGTTTCTCTAGTGATTATAAAACAGGATGCATTCTGGAGTACTCTGTTAAAAGTGGTAAGTAAACTTCACACATTTTAAAGGCTGTTTTATAATTATTTAAATATTTTAATGTTTGATTACTTATATACTCTCCTATGAAGTACAATTTATTTTTATTTTCTTAAACCCAAATTTCTATATTTTATACTTATAATTTTGCTTTATTATCACATTTAATCAATATATGATTTGCTTTCTCTGACTTCAAAAAATAAGTATTTATAATATTATAATAAAAATCTCTTCAAAGGAAAATGAAAATAAAATTTAGCAATTTATTATATTGAATATCCTGATATTTTGCTCTGAGGTACAGAATTTTTTTCCTTCATTAACATTATATTATACAAACAATTTGAAACATAATTTGATTTAACAATTAGGGCAAAGTTTTCATCATTTTGATTAACTTTTCTCTCATGTGTAGAAAAATAGAAACTCAACCAGTAATTGTTTGGATGAATTTGTTTTTTAATGAAACTCATTTATACCTTATTGTAAAAATTTTCTACTATTCTTAATTTCTCTTATTTCTTTTAACTTATTGCCCTTTATTTCTTAATCCATTGGAATTGCACTTAGTGAATAAATATTAATAATCTCATTGCATGTTTTTCCTTTTTAATTTATTTTTTTTTAAATTTTTACAGACTGCATTTTGATTCATTGTACACCAATGGGGTACGACTTTTTATTTCTCTGGTTGTACACAATGTAGATTCACACCATTCATGTAATCATACATATACATAGGGTAATACTGTCTGTCTCATTTTACTATCTTTCCTTCTCCCACCCCTCCTGCCCCATTTTCCTTCATTCATTCTCTTCTCCCCGCCAAACCTGCCACCTCCCTCGTTATGTATCATCATCCACTTATCAAAGAAAACATTCAGGTTTAGATTTTTAGGCTTGGCCTATTTCACTTAGCATGATATTTTCCAACTTCATCCATTTACCAGCAAATGCCATAATTTTTTCTTCTTTATGGCTGAGTAATATTCCATTGTGTATATATACCACAGTTTCTTTATCCATTCAGCAATTGAAGGGCATCTTGGTTGGTTCCACAATCTAGCTATTGTGAATTAAGCAGCTATGAACATTGATGTGACTATATCACTGTACTATGCTGATTTTAAGTCCTTTGAGTATAAACCAAGCAGTGGGATAGCTGGGTCAAATGGTGGGTCCATTCCAAGTTTTCTGAGGAATCTCCATACTGCTTCCCAGAGTGGCTGCACCAATTTATGACTCCACCAACAATGTATGAGTGTTCCTTTTTCCCCACATCCACGACAACACTTATTATTGCTTGTGTTCTTGATAGTAGCCATTCTAATTGGAGTGAGATGAACTCTTAGGGTGGTTTTAATTTGCATTTCTCTTATTACTAGAGATGATGAGCACTTTTTCATATATTTGTTGATCACTTGTATGTCTTCTTCTGTGAAGTGTCTGCCCAGTTCCTTAGCCCATTTATTGATTGGTTCTTTGTATTTTTGGTGTATAGTTTTTAAATTCTTTATAAACTTTGGAGATTAGTGCTCTGTCTGATATGTGTGTGGAAAAGATTTTCTCTCACTCTGTGGGCTCTCTTTTCACATTATTGATTGTTCAATTAGATATTTCATCTCATTAATTTTCGTAGGATGTATTTTCTGTGTCATGGTGCAGGATTCCGCAATTTATCATTGGTTTGTTCCTTTAATCCCCATTTCCATGTCCCACTCCCTTCTTACCAAGAGCAACATTCTTACATTCTTAATATATATCATTCTGTTTGTATACATTCTTATAAAACGTGTAATGTTTTAACTATATACATATTTTTATACTGCATTATGTTTCTTATTTTTTTCATTCAGTTTAAATGTGTTAAAGTCCCCTAACC
Source organism: Sciurus vulgaris (assembly GCF_902686455.1). NCBI lineage: Eukaryota > Metazoa > Chordata > Mammalia > Rodentia > Sciuridae > Sciurus > Sciurus vulgaris. The sequence continues at coordinate 133,689,134 of NC_136464.1, forward strand.
TTGACATGGATAGATAGATATATCAATAGATAGATAGATATGCTAACCTTTATTTATTACAGTTGCATGGTACTTCATAGTGTCTTTTCTCTGCTTGTCCCTTAATGCACCTCCTCCCAGATATAGACACAAATGTAATTAGTTAATCATTTCATAAACCATACAGCACCAGACATTCAATACTTTATGTATACATTATTATACATTCTATATATGGTTGTATCATAATTTGAGTACCTGGTTTTGTAGAATTATTCTCAGTTCCTCTCTGTATCCTGGTCTAGTTTACTTCTATTAGATTGTTTTAAAGTATCCTTGGAAGGGCCACATGCTTGAGATTTATATTAAGTAATATAACTTAATATGACTTAGTATTTATTAGAAATTCCATCATTCAGATAAACGCCCCTTAGTAAATCAAGTAATCAATACCAATTACCTTTTAATGAAATGAATGAAATGGCAAATACAGGCTGGACGGGTAGCTCCGTGGTAAAATGTGTGTTTGGAGAACCTGAATTCAATCTCCAGAACTGAGAGAGAGAGAGAGAGAGAGAGAGAGAGAGAGAGAGAGAGAGAGAGAGAGAAGAGTGGAATACAAATGTCCTGCTTCTAAAAAGAAAAAAAAATTAAAAATAAATAAAACTGATTATTATAAAGAAATAATACACACACCTCTAGAAGTTCATTGCATTTCCAGTGATGCCCAAGTGTTGCTACAAACTCATATTCATTTTGAGAAAAGCCGCTGGGCATCCTTGTGTCCCATAATCTTGCCTATAAATTGGGAAAATCTTAAATATCAAGGTGAAGATAATTTAAATATCAAAATACTCATAACTGTGGAAGTTCTCTTAAACTAATATTGAAACCCCATTTAAAAATAGTGAACAATTGTGTATGCAATTGTGGTTTCTTTCACACGAAAGTTCTGTTCCATAAAGACAGGTTGCTTCAGTAATTGCACTGACAAAAATTTTGACTGAAAATAAAATGGTACATGGACATGGGGATTGGGTGTTAGTGGTTTAACGTGGGAACAAATTTCAATTTTCGTTTTACTACTCTTTCAAAATATTTATTTCTACCATATCTGGGATAGTCAATGCTGAAATGGCTCCTATGATTCATTCCAGATCAGGTTCACAAGCAAACCCACTGATAATCCGCCAAGGGATCACTTTCCCACACAGCCTTATCTTTAATACCCTTCTCTCATACTGTGAACAAACAATACCAAAGTAGAAAAATATGTTTGGGCCAAACAATGCTGTTCATTTATGTGAAAAAAAAAAAAAAAAAGGAAAAAACAGGATTGGGGGAGGAGTTGTTACATAGAAGATTAAACTCAGTGGAGGAACGGAATATTGTCTTAACTTTTCACTTACATACTATAGAAAGCCAAATAATAATCCAACCATAAATTTGAAAAATGCAATTATTCATAAGCCAGATTCAATGACAATTATTTCTATTGTTTTTCAAAAGAAACTGTTCACAATAGTTACTGTTACAATGAATTTTGTTTACAATACAGAAAAAAATTGCATCAGCTCATGTGCAAATTTCATTAACCAAGTTCGACCAAGAAAACTGGAGGTGGGAGTTCACAAGGGATGGAAAATCAAGACTAAGATATCAAATGTTCTTTGAACTAGAAGTTCTGACTTTTGAAAAAGTGGAATAAAGAATCCTACTACGTGTTACAGTGCTCTAATAAATGAAACATTATTATATGTCTTTACAAAGAGGATACAAATTTAAATGCAGCGTTTTTTACTTTTATTGAATGCGGCACTGTATACTTATGCTTACAACTGTTAATCAACTATTTTAGTTAACTTAATTTTCACATTACTTGCATTGCGTTTAGGCAAATGTTAATTTTTATTACATTATTGGGGTACAAATAGTAGGATAAAAACAGACCGCTTTGAATAAAAACTGGTTAGAGTAATCCAAGTAGATAAAACACAGAAACAAGACTTCTTTCTGTGTGATGAAGACAGAGAACTTATAAACTATAAAATCCATTTTAATCCAAAAGCAAAATCTAGATTTTAGAAGTGTTTAATTTTTTCCACGTCCAATAATAGTACAAGTCAAAAAAATTTGATTGCCCTGTGCCTGGGTCTATGAGATGGCTGGGTTATTGGTCACATTTAGGGACTTGTGTCTCAAAACTGCATAAGCCTTGACTAGAAAAAGGAAAATACACATTTAATTTTATTAATTTAGTGTGCTGTTTTCTTGATGTAAATGAATGATTTTAGTGGAGTGATGGAAAGTGATTGTCTTATCAATTTAAATTGCAATAATTCAGTTTTGTGAATAAAAACAATGAACATTTATGCATAAAAGTATCAAATTAAAATCAACTTTAAAATTCTAATATCTACTCAATAACCACTTTTCAAATATTAATGTGCTCTTTAAAAGTTGTAACCGTTTTCGTTTCTTTTTTGCCTTATAAAATCTCTACTACAGAGATACTCTTATTGTCACCATTTCCTAATAAGTCTAATAAGTAAACTGAGATCAGAGTGTATAAATTGAAAAAAAAAAATGCCATGCAGCTGTTACATGGCTCGGTTAGAATCAGATCTAGACAATTTAATGATACTATACATGATATTAAATTGCTATCTGGATAAATCAGGGAAGTGAGGAGGTGACATTCTATCTTCTAAGTGGAGAAAAATTTCACAAAATGGAAGTAGACAGATTGGAAAAATACTACATCTCTTTGCCTGTGCTCACAGAAGAGGAGAAGGAAAGGGTTAAAGACTTCCCTTTTCCACAGAAACTCCTTTTCATTCACTTCTTCTCCATCACAGCCATTTCACAATCATTCTTTGCTTCACCTCATCAGTGAAATTTTCTTCAAACTCTTAGGTCAGATATTTTTAGTTTGGGAGAAGCAATTTTCCAGTTATCAAAGTGCCTGAGAGCTTTCAGAATTTCTTTCCTGATAACACTTTCAGCATTTTCTAAGTTATCACAAAGAAAAAATTATAAAGCAGATTTTTCCTTGCCCATCTTAGATAATGTCTTCGTTAGATATAAAGTCCAATGTACTCTTTTTACACATTTGAATTTCTTAACATCTGTTTTCCAAATTTCATCAGTATCAACTGCTTCCTGAGGTTTTTCATTTAATCCAAAGCACATTGTCCTTTTGTGAGGAGCTGATCTCAAACTCTGACTTCTTCATTTTTCAAAGCCGTTGGTCAAGTCACTGTTGGCAGCTGTTTTTCCTTAACAGTTTTTACCTCAGTGGGAAGAGGACATCTCTTCAGCAGATGATGTTGGTAAACTGAATGGCCACATGGAACAGTATGAAATTATATCCTTATTTCACAGTATATCCAAAAATAAACTGAAATGGATTAAGGACTTAAATATAAGACCTGAACCCATCTAACCACTAGAAGAAAACATGGAGGAAAAATCCACATGACTTTGGTCTGGGTGATATTTTTTAGATTTTACCTCAAAAGTGAGAAAACAAAAACAAAAATTGGCAAATGGGATTACATCAATTAAAAGACAAAGCAAAAGACTTCTGCACATCAAAGGAAAGAACAGTGTGAAGAGATGATGCACAGAATGATAAAATAAGTGCAAGCCATACATTCCCTAAGGAGTTAATACCCTAAAAAATATAAGGAAAACTCAACTAAGTAGCAGGAAAAAGGAAGCTCACTAAAAATGGATAATGGACCTAAATAGACATTTCTCAGAAAAAGATATAAAAATGGCAAAAGATATATGAAAATGATTTCAACATTACCAATCCTTTGAAAAATGCAAATTGAGATCATAATGATGTATCCCCTCACACTTCTTAGGGTGACTATTATCAGAAAGATGAACGAGAACCAAGTGTTATCGATGCTGTGGGGAAAAGAGAACACTCAGGGACTGCTGCTGGGAGTTTAAACTAGTAGCACCATTGTGTAAAACAGTGCAGAATTTCCATGAAGTAAATACATAAATACAGCTAGAATTTCCATACGATCCAACAATCCCACTTCTGTGTATTTACCCAGACAATTTGAGGTTAGTGCACTGAAGAGATGTCTGGCTACTCTCCCAAGTACATTGTGGCACCATTCACAATAGACAAGTTATGGAATCAGCCTAAGTGTCCATCACCAGATGAATAGACAGAGTATAGTTCATATCTACAATGGAGTACTATCAAGTCATTACAAAGAAGTATTGTCATTTGAGACAGTATAGATGGAATTGGAGAAAATTATGCTAAGTGAAATAACCCAGGCACAGAAAGACAAACACCACATAATTGCACTTGCATATGAAATCTAAAACAATTGAACTCAAAGAAGCAAAGAGTAGAATGGTGGTTACCAGAGGCTGAGGGATGGGGAGAAATGGTGAGATGATGGTTAAAGGCCACAAATTTCCAGTTAATCAGGAGAAATTTGTATTTTTTTATTGATATCTCTTGCACAGTGTGCCTAATAGTATATACAATAATGTATACAATAATATAGTATACAATAATACATTTCAAAATTGCTGAAAGCAAACTTAAAAATTTACACCCAAATAATAGGCATTTGTGGTGGTGGATATATTTTTAATTAGCTTGATTTAATTATTCCATATTATATTCCTGAATATAATAATACTTTGTATTCCATAAATATACCTAAGAATCAATTTAAAATTAAAAATTAAAAAGTAATAATTCTCAGCAAGATCATTTTGATTATAGATTGGAAATATAACGTACTTGTTTAAAAACCTGAGATTTGGTGACAAATGACCATGGATTTGTCAATTCCTAGTTATTCTTTTGAATCTGTGCTTAATCTGTATGTGCCTGAGTTTCCTAATGCAAAAACTAAAAATGAGAAAGAAGAAAAAGATAATATCTAAATCATGGTTTGTATTGAAGTTTAAATAAGTTTTTTTTTTAACACTTAAAAATTTGCCTAAATGTTTATAATGAATGTTTATTATTATTATTATTTAAAAATGTGCTAGTATGTGAGGTTTATGAGAATTTTATAATTAAAAAAGCATTAATTAAAAGTGAGCAGGCTCTATTGAAAAATTAATTTGCTTAATTAACCTGCTTATTTTCACTTCACCTTACTTTAATTGTCTGTTGATCCTTTTAACTGTCTCTGTGTTATTTTGCTTTATAGTAAATTTTTTTTAAATAATAACAAATTCATTTACAAAGACTGTTAAGAAAAGGAAAAATTTTAAAGTTAAATTTTAAAGGCAACAATTCAATCAAAAGTGAGCATAAAATGAAGATTTAATTTAAAATATGGTTAAACCAAAATTAACCATAAAAGGTGTGATAAGATCATTTAATAGCTGTTAATCTAAATAAATATGCTTTTAATCATCAACTGGCATTTAATTAACCTGCAATAACTAGCTTATTAAATTTAAATTAAATCATTGCATGTGACTTCATTTAAATTGTACATGAATGCTATATTTTTCTGCTACTTTGCACTTATCTAATCTATTTCAGATATGCTAAAAAAAAGGTTAAGAGAATTTTTAAATTCAAACTTCTCATATCCTTACTGTAAAAATCTCAATTCTTACTGCACAAGTTTAAATATTCTATTAACTATGGGGGAAAAAAATCAAGAAATTGAAAATAAACCTAAATCTATTAAAAATAGAAAAAAGATAAAATCTAGTCTAGAAATTACATGGCTAATTGATCAGCTTTACTGTCTCCAAATATATTTATAAATATATGGGTGCTGAGTGTGCTCATTGTTCCTGGAGCATGGCTGCTTCTAGACTTTCTTAATGTTCAGTGTGAGGTACTATGTATATGTATTCTACTTCATATATACACATATATCTATTTAAGTGTTTATTTTTCTTGGCATGTATGTGTGTTTATATGTGTGTGAGTATACGTATGCACACACACATATATACACAGAATATATATGTATGTATTGTAAGGCCCCCAAAAAAGGAAACCCCAACTCTGTCCCATGGATGGACGGCAACCCCAATCAACCACAGGAGGCGTCACTTGATGCAAACCGCAAGAGGTGTTTATTCCAGCGCGCTGGGACCCTACTCGAGGAGTCGAGTCCCTAGCAGAAAATCTTGTAGGTTTATAAAGGCAGAAACCACACATCGGGAGGAGTCACACATGAAAGGGGGAAAAGGGGGGACAAAGCTGCCGGGAAATTTCAAAGGGGGGTCTGGGTTTGCTGATAACATACAACATGTTTCACAATGTTTTACAATAGGGCGTAGATTCTGGTCAATAGTTTCTGGTAATCATTCTGTTTGATCACTATCTGGCTATCTGGCTCAATTTATCCTTTTATTCTCTGTTTGGGGCTGTTTCTTGGAACAGCTTTAAGGGCTTTGTTTCCATTCCTGGGAGGGTGACCTTAGGGAGTTGAGATGACTGGGAGGGTGACCTTAGGGAGTTAAGATAACTGGGAGGGTAACCTCAGACAGCTTAAAAAAATGTCCATTCTTTCATTTCCCCATTTTCTTTTCTGGTAAGTTCTAATCATGGAACTTCTGTCTCTATATACTCTTCTCCAAAGCTATTTCCTTGGCGGAGGGACTGGTATTATTGCCTGAGCATTAGTACCTGTACAGCACTTATTCTTTCCCTGATGAAGGTGACTAGGTGATTTCAGGCAGGCAAGAGCTGAGGGGGCGGGCCACCCATTAGCAGCCCCTTGTTTGCAGTCCTTGATAAACAGTCCTTGATAAAGGCAGGTAAATTTGGTAATCAATGGCCTCCGGAGATCCTTGACATTCCATTCTTCCAGGGGCAGTCTCCAACTTGCAGAGGCAGATGACCTCATGGCTTCATTTCCTCGATTTGACCCGATCCCCTATTTCTACACTAACTACCTATTCCCAATTCTGGCTTCATTCCCCCCTTTAGCTTTAGGAACCCATAACTGCTTGTTAAGGAAATGAAAAGGGGCGTCGGTCATTCTGGCTTCTTCGAAGCTGAATGGGGGCAGCGAGGGGCAAGCAGTTTGGAGTTCCTTCTTTTTAAAAAATCAGGTCAATCAAGGGGTCCCAGGAAGAAGCCTGGTTGGGGAAGAGCAGGTTGTAAAGTCATCTGGGGGTGGCTGCTTCTATGATAGAAGAACAAAAAGACATGAGTACTGAAATGAGATTAGCACAAAGTAAATGTTGCAGCATCTGAAATATGCCACTGAGTATCATGAAAATGACAGAAGTTAATCTCTCACCAGGAGGTGGAAGAACTGAGAAATTGTTCCCATAACTAGGCCTAGCAAACGCTGGAGAGGACAAGGCCTTTATTTGGGGACTTTAACATTGCCATAGATGTCCCCAAAAAATATAGTTAAGCTACTTAATGTCATCTGATTTTGTAAAATATCCCTTTATTGGTATAACCTGTGTTTACTAGAGATCTCTATACTTTTGTTACTTAGATATAGATAATCATACTGGCAAACATAGATTAAGTCTACCTGTGTAGCTTAGGAAGGTCTGCAGGCCTTAAACTGACTAAAAACTTCTGACTCTGGCAGTTTCTCTGATAGTTATCAGGCTACATCTAAAGTTACATTTAACTATTATTTCCTTTAAATGCCCAAGAATGGCTATACTTTGGTTTTAACTGTTTTGCTGGGTGTCTAAGATCAAGCTGGTCAAATTGACCTGGTTCCTGTCTTGTTAAAGAGTCAGCTGAGTCCCACAGGGGTCACTCGTACAGAACTTAAGAGCGGCTCCTTAGCTCCACCAGTGACTTTGGTTAGGCAGGGTCTCTTGATGGGGTGACTTCCTTTAGAAACATCAAGGGATGTTTCCCCTTTTCCATGACCCTCCTCTGCAGCAGATGCACTGGATGATTTTTCATCCTCTAGTCAACAATCTCCTTGATCAGGAGGTTGTGTGACCCAGAGTTGCAACGCTCCTTAGAGAAGTTCTCTTATTCCCTGGGTTCAGGCTAATGTTGAGGGCAAGACCCAAATATGGACTTTTCTTGACCTCTGTATTTAACTCCAATTTCTAAGTTTGATCTTAATTATCCAGCAAGCCAGTCTCACCAGTCATAAATTAAGAGTAATGGGCTTTAACTTTAATGTCCATAACTTTACAGTTATTTACCCTTTTATCTAACTGGAGTCTGCATTAGTACTGGAAGTTACCACTATCTATTCTATAGGTGATGGCTTATTATCACAAGTTACCTAGGTTGTATATTCTTGAAGCAGCTACTTCTGCAAAACATTAACAGGTAACAGTTTTACAAAATGAAATTAGCAAGAGTAAAAATATATTCAGCTTGTATAATAGCTATCTTGAATTTTGATTGAGAACTATATTCTATCCCCTATTTGAGATCACAGTACTTTTACAACAAGAACCAATCTTTTGACTATAACTTTAAATAAGCTGAAGTCTGGCTTATTTTGGAGTCACTCTAACATGCAGTAAGGTGGGAGGCAGAGCCTTATCTCAGGTAAGGCAGGGCTCTTTACAGATCTTAAGTGTTCTAATTCTGATGTTGATCTTTGCTTCTTCCTTAAATATCATTAAGTAGTTTACATATACTGTTTCCTGAGTCTATATAAACTTTATAATTAACACAATTTAACATAGTATCTAAAACATGAATCAAAGAAAGGCTGAAAGAACTTTTGTTATTTCCACAATCCGAGAGTGCTGGGACTCGAACCCAGGCCTCCCGCTTGAGAGTCAGGAACTCTACGTACGAGATGAGCTAAATGGCCTGCACTGAGAGAGCTTTTAACTTTCCTTTTGTGATTAAATGGCAAAATGTTTTCATGTTTCTTTCATGTTTCACAATATTAACCTTTAAACAATCAGACTCTAATGTTTAGAAATACATTTACATTTGAAATTCTTTATCCCAGTGTAAAAAGTAACAAATTTTACACATACCCTATTGATAGCAGGTCCTATAATAGAACATTAAATGATAGAAATAAATCCCCAATAAAATTTACTCTTTATAAGATTAAGATTACCATTACAGACAAGTTTAATCTGGAGGATAGCAGAGCTTAATAAATTAGTTGCTTTAAAAACTTGTGGTCCTGAAAAATATGAACACATTTAATATACAACTAGTGACCATTTCACAAATACCTTGACACTTTTATCTTACCAAATTGAGTTTTTAAAGAGAAATGTATACTCTGTAACAAAGTACAATACTCTATAATAGTTGTTTAATCATAATTGTATACACCCCAATTTTTAAGACTAATTGTTCTAAAGAATAAAACTTAATAGACACAAAGTTAAGAGTAAATTAGTGTTTCAAATCCTTGTCATTTTACCATGTCATTCTACCATATAGATTAAACTTTGGTTTATATCAGAACGTTAGTATTTCACCTTAGGAAAAACCTTCAATAGTTTTAGCTGTCTCACATACATATAACCAACTTAGTTACACACAAACTTGTTGAAACTTGCCCTTTACTTACACAGACTTTCTTAGCACTTACTTAGACCCTCATGTATTTCATCACACAAGCACTTTCTTACCCAGAAACATTTCCTTTTTCCTTTTACTAAATATATTTCCATACCCAGAATCTTTTATTTTCTCTTTCCTATTTGTTGACCCCTTTTTGTTCACATTCTGAAACAACTCTTATGAAATTTCTGAATTTAGATAAATCACTCTATTTTAATAAGATTAAATATTCTGTTGTTTATAGTACTCTAACTGAAACACAGTTGAAACTTTTGGGACCCTTTGTATATAGAATTGCACTTGTTAGGACATAACTCTTAGTAACTTTGTTTTTAGTTTAGTGATGACACAAAGCAAGTTTAAACCCTTTTATTTACCAACCTATGAAAACACCAATAATGTTTAAGTATGATACCCCATGGAATTCAAGGAGTTAAAAGTACTCGATGTTATTTAACAATTAGCATTTTAACTTTGTAAATTAATCAGATGTCTCTACAAACACATTAGAGTAATCCCATACATGTTAACTCTAATTCACTTATTCTGTAAAAACCAAGATATCAGACAAGTGTCCTGTACAGTATTTGCTGTCTCTTTCCTGTTGAAGAAAAGTCCTAGAAACAGTTGATACTAGACACTTTATTAACATCAATATTTTATTAGCTTGACCACCTAGAGACTTGTGAGTTATTTTCAAAGACATTTTGCTTTTATTAGTTTACCAAATTTGAACCTTTTTAAATCACGTGAATTAAAAGTATCTGGATCCATTTTTAAATCTTAATTTTAGGAGCGCTCAGTTTTGATACAGACAAAACATGACATCAGACAGCACAACATACAAATAACACAAAATCAAGCCCTTGTAACTTTATAGGTGAATCTCCATTGCAGTGTAACAGATGTTCAAAAACTCTAGTTGAATAAAAAATAGAACTGGTCAAAAAAATCATGAGCTCAAAAAAACATATAATTAAAAAAACCAAGAGTCCTGGAAAAAAAAATCATACGGCCGTTAATTACTTTAGTAAAGTACCATAAAATTTACTTTGCTGGAGTTTTAAAGACTCTTTTTACCTTTTCTTTCCCTGGGTTTGAGACTGGTCTCCTACTGAGCCTTTAGGCTTCTTTTATTTGTATTTCAATGTAAGCCTTGACTGAGATCTGGAAGGATCTAACAGGTTTTAACAGAAACTTTGTGTCTAAGGCATTTTAGCCATCTCATCCAGACAGGTTGGATGTTAAAATTATGAGACCTTATTTTTCATTACTTTTGAGACTGAAGCTACTTTGCTAAGTTACCCTTCAGGGCTGTCGGGAGGGGGAGTCCAGAGAAGGAACCTTTGGGGTCCACCCGAGAGTAGCCCGGGCCGAGAACCCCGCAGTTGTTCCAACCCTTCCTCCACCTCCGCCACAAACACACAACAGAACCAGATACAGACGGGCGCCAATCTCTGATCCACCAATTGAACCCCATCAGCGCCCTTACCGACAGAGACTACCAGGAGTCCCTGGCTCTCCTTCCACCCTTAGGGCGTCCCCCAGGGCTGCAACCTGTGGCCCCCAGGCACGTCTACCGGCCACTGTCCGGCCCCTCTCACGAGTCACCGAACGGCTGCCACCGAAACCGAAAGCGCGCTCACAGAACCAGACCAACTAACAAAACACAAGACAAAGACAGACAACTTCGGGGTACCCCTTCTTACCTCCAAGGTCGACTCCGCGGATGAGGGGGCGCCGTCTTATCCCGGACGAGCCCCCAAATGTAAGGCCCCCAAAAAAGGAAACCCCAACTCTGTCCCATGGATGGACGGCAACCCCAATCAACCACAGGAGGCGTCACTTGATGCAAACCGCAAGAGGTGTTTATTCCAGCGCGCTGGGACCCTACTCGAGGAGTCGAGTCCCTAGCAGAAAATCTTGTAGGTTTATAAAGGCAGAAACCACACATCGGGAGGAGTCACACATGAAAGGGGGAAAAGGGGGGACAAAGCTGCCGGGAAATTTCAAAGGGGGGTCTGGGTTTGCTGATAACATACAACATGTTTCACAATGTTTTACAATAGGGCGTAGATTCTGGTCAATAGTTTCTGGTAATCATTCTGTTTGATCACTATCTGGCTATCTGGCTCAATTTATCCTTTTATTCTCTGTTTGGGGCTGTTTCTTGGAACAGCTTTAAGGGCTTTGTTTCCATTCCTGGGAGGGTGACCTTAGGGAGTTGAGATGACTGGGAGGGTGACCTTAGGGAGTTAAGATAACTGGGAGGGTAACCTCAGACAGCTTAAAAAAATGTCCATTCTTTCAGTATACATATACACTATATATATATATCAAAAATCACATGAGTTTATATTAATACCTGAGACTCCAAACCAAAATTATAAGATTTATTTCAATGTTTTCCTTATTTTTTTTTTCAATTTCTCAGGAAAAATTTCCTTTATTTGCTTTCTAATATTATGAAATAGTTTTTGACATGCTAAGTCGCCTAAACCATGTCAACAAAAATTACCTGGATGTAATTCTAAGGCATAGTTTCCAAACATATGCTATTTTGCTTCTTTGTTTTTGTGTACTGGGGATTGAACTCAGGGGCACTTGACCACTGAGCCACATCTTCAACCCTATTCTGTATTTTATTTAGAAACAAGTTCTCACTGAGTTCCTTAGTGCCTTGCTTTAGCTGAGGCTGACTCTGAACTCTCAAGCCTCTTGTCTCAGCCTCCAGAGCTGCTGGGATTATAGGCATGCACCCCTTAGCATATGTTTTCTAAGACTATCACTTAACTACATGAGACTTCTTTAGTTTGATTTATTTCTCAGTCTGCTGTAATACATCTGAATGACTATTATTTTTTGAAGTACTGTGTATATACCTTATGACTCTTGCTTATAAAAAAATTTGGCTAAATAAATATTTTGTAAGTAGTTATATTCCCCCACTTAAAATTAGATAGCAGTATTCCATTCCTTTCTTATATAATGAAAAAATAAGACTATATGTTAGTTTCAATAAAATTTGATTCATTAATAAGAAGTTAAATTTTGTTTCTAGATAATGGTGGGATCATTTCAAAATTATCTGTAAATGTTTAAGTGTTACCCATTTTCATTTCTCATTGCTTTTGCGGGATAATATATTAACCATTTTAATCATAATTTCTAAATATATTTTCTGCATAAAATTTATTTATATTAGCCAGACTCAGTGGTGCACACCTATAATTCCAGTGGCTTAAGAGGTTGAGGCAGGAGGATCGAAAATTCAAAGCAAGCCTCAGCAACTTGGCAGAGACTCTGTCTAAAAATAAAAAATTAAAAAGGGCTGAGGATGTGTCTCACTGATTAAGCATTCCTGGGTTCAATCCCCAGTACCAAACAAATAAATAAATAAATTATATTGTTTCTGTGATCATGCTTTCTTCTCACAGCAGTGTTCTTTTCTTGTCGAGTTTGGTTTATTTTCTCTAATTTTTATAATTTTATTCTGGAATGGTTTCTCTGTCTTTTTGCATGATCTGATTATAAGAAATTATGATCTCAAGTTTTAATATTACAACTTATGAATCTAAATTTTTATAGTATGTACTAAGGGGCTGCTATTCATGGAAATATATATGCTCTGATTAATCAATAGGGTTTGCTTCTTTTGGAGTCAATTTTTTTCCAAATGCCTTTTCCCCCAAATCACCCAAAGATAGAGCATCTGCTTATCTTGTATTAAGAAAAGGGTTTTTGCAATCCCTCTTTCCCCATAAAGGTCATTTCTGAAGCTATTCCCAACTTATTCCAAGGAAGAAGAATTCCTACTTTCAAGTATCAAAATGGGAGGTGCTCATATAGTAGGCTGTGTTATTGGTGAGGGTTCCTCTATCTGAAAAAAAGTGTCCCGAGACATTCTGTCTCCTTTGAACTTTCTGAGTCAGATATAGGAAGCTGCCAGTGTGGGGTCAGGTGGGTCACTTTATTCGTTTTCCAATTCGAATAGCTAGAAAAGTGAGGGAATTCAAGGCTTTCTTTCTTTTATCAGAGTGTGCTTTTATTGGTGTTTGATTTAGGGTGGGAAAAAGAAGACCAGCTTCTTAGACTCTAAGCTCTTTCTTCAATTTACATTTATCTGAAAGTCATAAATTAGAGAATATCAGGAACTGGTTTTGATATTAATAAAATTCTAGGTAATCCCCTTTTCTTCTTCAGTGTATATAGTCTTGTGATCACTCTGAATTAGGATTTGGTTTTTCATGAAAACTTATCCCATAATATTGCTACAGGGCTGGGGCCTTCTGAGGAACTGAGGCAGTAATGAAGTCCCACCTACTTCAAATCCCAATTCTTACAATGAGACCAGAAAGATTTCAGATATCTCACTCAGAAAACCAGGAATGAGTTTATTAGAAGGGATATGAAAGGGAAAAGGGGGACAATCCCAAGGGAGAGAGTAGGTCCTCTCAGAGGGGAGAAGGATGGGATACCTCTCATGTCATTCAGTTTTATGGGGGACCACAGGGAAGTTTGCACAGAACCCACCTAAATACGCCTCTTGACTTTTGACTGACAGGATGACATTAGACTTTCAAGTTCCCACTGCCATGACAATTCATGGTAACCTCGGTGTATGCTGATCAGTTCCAGTTGAAACCCGTTCTTAACAGATTTTATGATAAGGGGAAATTATCTTTGCTCCCTGAGTTCTGGAATCTGATCTGTGTAAGAGTCTTTAAAGTTCCCACGCTCCTTCGGGATAACTTGTGTGCTTTTCATCAGCATTTTTGGCCTGTATTTCCTTTGTAGATATCATGTTGCTTGCTAAGGAATGTAACATATCCTGTGGTCTTAAGTCAAACAGAGCTGCAGGTAAATTACCTTTTAGAAAAGAAAGCATGTGGAGTTCAGCACAGTGGACCCAGGTCATATAATTATTCTCTTAACCTCATGTTCACTGTCCTCACAATTGTCTGTTCCCCATCAAAACCCAAGCAGGCATCATACTAATAATCTTCGATTAATTAGCTTTGTGGAAGAATATATAAAATTTGAATCTATAAGAGCTTAAAAAGGCAAAAGTATTGAATTTATTAAATTATATGTATGTTTTGTTATTTATTTATTTTTTAATTTGTAAATTATAGATTTTAATATTATAAAATAGGTTTAAAAAAGATCCTATACAATTTTTAATTTTGGGAGTCTTCCTGGTTCACTTCTGAGGGTGACAAAATAATAATATAACCTAAGGAAAGGCACCAATATACTTTTCCTATATGACTGCATAATTTTAGTGAATTGGACTTTCCATAATGTCTACCAGAGCCTACAAATTAATATTTCTTAGAATTAATAATGAGCAATATTGAAATTATAAGAAAAATTATTTTAAAGAATATTGGTTCATAATAATAATAAACAAATACTTTGCATATAGGATAATTTTATCCTCTAGGCCTTATGGAAAGAATGTTGTCAACTACTAAAGTAGAAATGAAAGTTTAAAGGATAGTATGATTGGGCTTTTACATTTTCTTGGAAAGTCAATATATACCATGTAAAATATAAAGGATGTTAGTGATTTTATGCCTACAAGATACACATGTTTTATTTCCTATAAAATTCAGTCCAAATATTTCTGAAGTACTAATTTTTTTTTATGGTTAAGCATTTGTAGAAAACAGACAAACACAGGGAAAAATTACCATCTAATCTTAATGTCTATGTATTGGTTATCTGGTGGAATTCCTAGAATTTATTTTAAATAGACCACAAATACACTTTACATTCCCTTAGCATACTTTAAATAGTAATTCAAGAATAGTTCATCTGGACTGAACTTTTGAAGGACTTATCAATAAAAATACATGAAAAGCAATATACAATACTTCGTTGTTCAAAGAAACATTTCCAACTACCTCAAGAAGACCAAAATGACCTGAGAACATACTTGACATAAATCCAAATCATTCTCACAAAAGAGACTACATTAGCTGAACTGTGGTTTGATTGATATCACTAACCCAGCAGTTTCAAAATTAACATGAGAAATGTACATCTACATTAAAAATGAAAGTAATTCAAAATAAGAGTTCAAAATTAATTCAAACTATTTTTTGACAAAGAATATCAATGTAATATTGGAAGGAAACCCTGATAAATAAGAAAGTTCTGGTTTGAGCCAGAGCAATTAGAAAAAAGAAATTTAAAAGATATGAATAGGAAATGAGGAACTCAAACCATCCCTATTTGCTGACGACATGAGTTTCTCTATTTAGAAGACCCAAAAAACTCCACCAAAAAACTTCTAGAACTCAAATGAATTTGGCAAAGTAGCAGGATATAAAATTAACACCCATAATTCAATTGTGTTCCTATACATCAGTGATGAATCAAATGAAAGAGAAATTAGGAAAACTACCCCATTCATCATAGCTTCAAAAAGATTTGGAAATCAATCTAACAAAACAGGTGAAAGACCTCTACAAAGAAAACTGAAGAACACTGAAAAAACTGAAGACTTTTAGAACATGGAAAGATCTCCAATGTTCTTGGATAGTCAGAATTAATATTGTCAAAATGGCCTTACTACCAAAACCCTATACAGATTTAAGGCAATTCCTATTAAAGTTCCAATGACATTCTTTGTAGAAATAGGAAAAGCAGTCATGAAATTCATTTGGAAAAATAAGAGACCCAGAGTAGCCAAAGCAATCCTCAGTGATAAAAGTGAAGCAGGAGCTATTCCAATACCAGACCTTAAATTATACTACAGAGCTATAATAACAAAAACAGCATGGTATTGGCACCAAAACAGATATGAAGACCAGTGGCAGAGAACAAAGACACAGAACTCACATAAATACAGCTATCTCATACTTGACAAAGGAACTATAAACATACATTGGAGAAAAGATAGCCTCTTCAATCAATGGTGCTGGGAAAACTGGAAATCCATATATAACAAAATGAAATTGAACTCCTAACTCTCACCTTCCATAAAACTCAACTCAAAATGCATCAAGGACCTAGGCATTAGGTCAAAGACCCAGCACCTACTAGAAGAAAAATTAGGTCCAAATCTACAGCATGTCATCTTAAGAACTGAATTGCTCAACAAGACTCCTAAAGCACAAGAAGTAAAATCAAGAATCAATAAATGGGATAGTATCAAAGTAAAATGCTTCTTAACAGGAAAGGAAATGATCAAGAACATGAATAAAGAGTCACAAAATGTGAAAAAAATCTTTGCCACCTGCACTTCAGATAGAGCATTAATCTCTGGGATATATAAAGAACTTAAAGCAATTAACCCCCCAAACCAAATAACTCAATCAATAAATGGGCAAAGAAACTAAACAGACACTTCTTAAAAGAAGAATATGATTAGTCAACAACTATGTAAAAAAAAGTTCAACATCTATAGCAATTAGAGAAATGCAAATTAAGACTACACTGAGATTTCATTTCACTCCTGTCAAAATGGCAGTCATCAAGAATACAAGTAACAATAAATGTTGGCAAGGATTTGGGGGAAAGGGTACACTCATACATTGCTGGTTCGACTGCATATTGGTGCAATCACTCTGTAAAGCAGTGTGGAGATTCCTCAGAAAACTTGAAATGGAACCACCTTTTGACCCAGTTATCCCATTCCTCAGCATATACCCAAAGAACTTAAAGTCAGAATACTATAGGCAGCCACATCAATGTTTATAGCAGCTCAATTCACAATAGCTAAGCTATGGAACCAAGCTAGGTGTCCTTCAACAGAAGAATGGATAAAGAAAATGTGGTACATAGACACAAGGGAGTATTAGCCTTAAAAAAGAATGAAATGATGGAATTTGCTAGTAAATGGATGGAACTGGAGACTATCTGCTAAGTGAAATAAGCCAATTCCAAAACACCAAAAGCCAAAAACCAATGTCTCTCAGATTTGTGGATTCTGATTCACAACAGGCGTCAGGGAGGTTTACCAGATTGGGCATGGGGAAGTGGGGGGGAAGGGAGAGGGTTGTGAATAGGAAAGACAATGAATCAGATATAACTTTCCTATGTTCACGTATGAATACATGACCAGTGTAACTCCACATCGTGTACAACCACAAAAATGGGAAGTTATACTCCATGTTTGTATGACATGTCACAATACATTCTACTATCATGTACAACTAAAAAGAGCAAATAAAAAAAATTTTAAAAAAAGATTCAGGTTTGATTCCTGACTTTCACATGTTTGACTTTGGGAATTTAGATAATTCTAATGGTTCATTTAAAAATGGCATATTAACATTTCTAGAAGGTGGTTGTTAACACTCAGAATACAATGTACATGAAAGTCACAGAAAATTCCAAAATTATATGTGCATATTATACATACAAAGCCCTTAATTTTCTAGAAGAAGACAATCAAATATTCAATGTTTTAAAGTAAATAACCTTTTAAAACTAAATAACAAAAGTTGCCATTAATCATGTGCTTAACTTCCACCAACATCACAACTAAGAATACAACTCTTCATTCTCATCTGTCTGAAAATTGTGAGAGGCTCATTTACTTATTTAAATGATGAAATACATTTGGTAAAGTCTTTATTTGTTGTTGTTGTTTATGGTTATCATTAGACCATACACGGGAAGATGTTTGCCTTTGATTCACCTACCTTGGAAATTACTGTGTGCAAAACCAGTGGGCATTCCTTGAAAACTTTGAAAGGCAAATGAAAACCCCATGGTCACTTGGAGCAAAAGATTATAACTGAAGCAAACAGTACCAAAATCTTAGAAGAAAAAAATTAAAAAACTAGAAAATGTCTAAGGGAAATCAGAGCAAAGAAATTTTTTAAGGGAAATTGGGGCAATTAAAAGTGTCTGACTGTGCAGACTGGGTGACTTAGAAAGCCATGCCCATTTCTAAGGTGGAATATCAGGAACATGGCTTACATGGAAGAGATCTCAGAAATCCTAAACATTCACCAGCATATAATCACTAACTAGGATCCACTAGGCTTAGTACAAAAGGAAGAAAAAAAAAAAAAAAGGGGGAGAGAGAGAATGATTCAAAGATATTTTTTTAAAAGAAACTTGCTTTACAATGAAACAGTCAACTTAAAAAAATGTTAATACTCTAATTTACTACATTGTTTCTCAGACTTGAATCTCAGATAATATGCATTTACTGTGAGATAAAATACACATCAAATACAGCAATTTATTGACTAATTTATTTCTATTTTAAATTTTACGTATTGGTACTAAACTTATGCATGTAAATGCCTACTACATTTTTTTAAATGGTGTGACTCAGCACTTAGGGAATGTACTCTACCAGAAGACCAATGAACAAAGACTGAAATTTTTTTTTGTACTTGTTTTTCTTACTTTTCTCTGTGTGTGTGTGTGTGTGTGTGTGTGTGTGTGTGTGTGTGTGTATGGGCATGTGTAGCTATTCCATAACACCACTACTCCATAACCCCCTCCCTCTCCTGTTGGCATGCAGAGAAAACTCTTTTAAACACCAGAATCACACAAATGAAAGAAAAAGAGATTTCAGAGACAACATGAATAATACAGACTTTACAAAAACAGTTTAGAAAATTTAGCAAATAACAAATAGCTATAATCTAGAGCAAGGAATAAGAACAAATCATGTGGAAAGGAAAGACTCTTTTGTAATTACCACATTATAGTATCCACAATGTTCAGTTTGAAAAAATAATTATAAAGGATACAAAGAAATAAGAGATTATATCTTATCCAAGCAATTAAATCAATAGAAACTGACCTTAAGAAAGCACTGATATTGGGCTTCCTATGTGAAGACTTTAAATAAATTATCTTAAATATGCTAAAAGAGCTAAAGGTAATATTTCACAGAAAGGTAAAGGAAATTTGAGAGTAATGTATGAAATAATATGTAATATCAATGAGAAGACTGAAATTATAGCAAAAAAATTAATTATGCAGCTAAAAATTTCAATAACTGAAATAAAAACTCACTAAAAGGATTAATTAGTATATTCTAGATTTTAGAAATCTAAAATAGTAGAATCTAATTAGTAGATCTAATTAGAATTGAATCTAAACAGTAGATTCAATCTACTATTGAATCTAAATAGTAGATAATTGAGGTTATCCAGCCTAAGTTGCAGAAAGAAAAAATGCACAAAGAAAAATAAATAAGGTCTTGGCAATCTGGGGAACACCATAAAGCATATCAATATAGGTGGCACAAGCCTATAATCTCAGCAGCTCTGGAGGCTGAGAAAGGAGGATCCTGAGTTCAAAGTGAGCCTCAGCCAAAGTGAGACACTAAGCAACTCAGTGAAACCCTGTCTCTAAATAAAATACAAAATAGGAATGGGGATGTGGCTCAGTGGTCTAGTGTCCCTGAGTTCAATTCCAGGTACTCCCACCCAAAAAAAAAAAAAAACCTCAACATAATAGAGTAAGAGTTTATCAGATTATTTCAAGAAATAATGAACAGAAACTTCCCAAATTAGACAAAAGACACAAGTGTATGCATCCGAGAAGTTTAAAGAACTGCAGTTAAGAGCAAAGAGATCCACACCAAGACATATTATAATTAAATTTTTGAAAGAAAAAGACAAAGAATCTCAAAAGTAGGGATTAGCAACTCATTATAGGCAAGGGATTGCTAATATTAAGAACATATTTCTTATCAGAAACCATTGAGGCCAGAAAGGAATGGATGACATTTTTAAAGTACTTAAAGAAGAAAATATTTTAAAAAAACCAACCTCCCAACCAATATTTCTCATCAGTCCTCTTTCAAAACTTGAGAAATTAAGACCCTATAAGATAAACAATAGCTAGCAATCCTAAAGGGATTGCTTCATGCTGAAATGAAAGAACCCTGGAGAGTATCTTGACTCATATGAAGAAACCACTAATTTCAGTAAATGTAAATACCTAGATATAAATCTGAATATGAAAATACAAAAGCCAGTATTAATGCACAATTTGTCCTTAAGTGCTTTTTAAATTTCATATATGATTTAAATGACAAATTCAAAAAATTATAAATCTATATTCACTGGCACATAATATAAAAATTGTTATTTTTACCAATAACAACACAAAAGGTGAGGAAAAGAGAAATGGATAGTAGAAAAAAATTTTGTATTTTATATTAAAGCTAAGTTGATATTAATTCTAACTAGTCTTATAAATTTCAATTGCTAGTTTTAATCCTTATAGTAACCACAATATCTTTTATAACATTCCATTTTAAAGAAATTATTATAATTGCCTTCACAATTCAAGGTATCACATTTTCAGTTGAGATAATTTCAAGTTGGTATACAATTCTAAGAAATAATACAGATAAATTCCACATACTATCTGTATTATTCCACATACTCCCACCCTAATTTCTCAATATTATCAATTTACAGAAATATAATACATTATTACAGTCAGGATTTGGCGATGTGGTCAAGATACACAACACTTCCCTTATCAAAGTATTACTCTTCGTTGTCATTTTATATCTACACAGTTTGTTTCTACCTTGTGTTATTCAGATTTCCGTTGCTATAACAATGCCTGGGGAATCAACTGGCAAACAGCAAAGGTTTATTTTGGCTCACAATTTAAGAGGTGTCACTTCATGGTCAGTTCGTGGTTTTGAAGTCTGTGGTAAGACAGCTTGTGGCAAAACTCACCTCACAGCTGGGAAGTGAAGACAAAGAGGAAAAGACTCCCTTAGAGGTTCAGCCCCAGGTGACCTCCCACGTGGCCCCACTGCTTAAAGGTTCCACCACCTGCCAGTAGCCCCATGTTGAGGACCAAGCTGCCAATATATAGGACCTTGGGGAAACCCTGATGGATGCAAACCATAGTATGGCCCATCCACACATTCTTGGCAACCAGTAATCTCTTCTCCATTTCTACAGTTTTTCATTCACAAATGTTTCTAGATATTTTCTAATCACACATTCTTACACCATGTAAACTTTTTGGATTAGCAGTTTCACTAGGCACAACTCTCTGGAGACAAATTCAGATGGATGCACTACAGTTTAATTATTCAGTCATTAAATAACACATGGATCGTTTCCAGTTTGGGGCTATTCTACTTACAGTAAAATTGTTAGAAATACATCTACAAATATAACCACATACACTTATACATATACACATACGTGTTTGTATACAGGTCAATGTGTGAACCTCAATTTTTATTTCTTTGGGATGATAGCCCGAGTGCAACTGCTGAGTCATAGAGTGGTTACATTTTTAGTTTTGTAAGAAGCTTCCAAATTATTTCCTAGAATATTATAACATATTATGTTCCCAAAAGGAATGCATGAGTGATCCAATCTCACCAGCATTATTTTTTAGCCATTCTGATAGATGTACAGCAGAATTTCCTGGTAGTTTTCAATTGCATTTCCTCAATGACTAGTGATGTTGAACAACTTTTCCTTTTCATTGAATTTTCCTCTGTTCTATGGATTATTTAAAATTGTATTATGTAATTCCCAGGTGTTTGAGTATTTTGCTTCTCTTGTTTATTTCAAGTTTGATTCCTTTACAGTCTGAGAGCATATTTTGTATGGTTTTAAATTTGCTGAGGTTTCTTTTATGAACCAATATATGAACTTGTTATATGTGTGTTGGCAGTTGAAGTCAGTGTATAATCTACTGTTGTTGAGTTAGTGTACTGTAAATTTTTATTAGATCCTGTTGCATGATGATGTTCAGTGCTATATCTTTGCTGATTTTCTGTCTAGCTAGCGATCAATTGTTGAGAGAAGCATTTTGAAGTTTCCAATTTATGAAATTCTCTCTTTATCCCTTCAGTTGTATGGGATTTTTCTTCTTATATTTCTGGGCTATGTTGCTTCATGCATAAACAAATAGGATTACTATAGGTTCTGCATAGATTGACCTTTTATCATCATATATTTTCTCTAGCTCTGATTATTTTATTCTCTACAAAGTCTATTTCATGTGAAAATCTAGTTTCTCCTCCTGCAATTTATTTATTCTTTGCATGCTATATCTTTTTTATATTAATTCACTTTCAACCTGTGTATATTGGAGCAAGTTCCTTATAGGCAGCACAGAATTGGGTCTTTCTTTTTAATCATGCTGCCAGTTTGTTCACCTCCAACTTTGGGATATTTAAAGCAAAAAGGAAAACAATTCACAAATTTGCACACTTTTGTCCTAAGGACTCATGCCAGTGTGCTGCCTTCTCTCCAACTTTCAGAGATGTTTTTGATTTCATAAATAACATTCTCTTAAATTTTCTTAGCAGGTGGAGATGGGAAAAGTATGTCTAAGCTTTGTTTACAGCTGAGAAAAAATATGTTGACTTAAAAATTTTTATGTGGTGATGGTGGGTGAGAAAACACTGTTCTGTCATTTCTAAAACAATTGTTCTCAGAGTCTTTTGTAGTATGAGATCAAAGTATAGACTCAAAGAAAACATGACTACATAGCATGAAACTGCTTGCACTGAGTGTGCAAAATAATCATCTTAGACTATGCAGGACACACACACACACTAACTCTCTGTAGACCTTCTTCAACCAGGTAGGAAACACAGCTGATCATCAGCAAGAAATTGGAATTAGGTGGGGTTTCCATCACATGGCAAGTGATTATCAAAAGCAAGTTCAAAGTGAACACGTTTCATAGCTCAATACTATCAACAAAGACCCAGGCTTTCCCTGACCTCCACTACGAATTCCTATCATAATCTCTTTTCTCTTCCCAACTGCAAAACTGATACTTTAGCCATTCCCAAAGACAGAAAATAAGAACAAAAGTTATAAGACTATTTTTCTCATATGCCTATCACTTTTTGTAAAAATCTTCAACAAAAATTTCTTAGTTAACATCACATAATGATTAATTAGTTAGAATTGAACTGAATTCCCACTGCAAAAGTTCAGAAAAAAACAAAACAAAACATGCATTTGAGAGAAAAACACTGGGAGGTAGACTCACTGGGAAGAAAATGGTTGAAAAAGTGAACAATTTGCATTTGCATCATTTGTGATAATCAAGGGTCCCTTACTGTGCTATGATGTTAAAAGTCCAATTTTACTGACACTTAAGCTCATTTTTATATTTGTATTTCTCGCTGATGTGAATTAGTACGAATTAAAGTATTAAGCAATAACAACTATTATTATTAATTAATGTTAATATTTATTAGTAACTTCAGTGTCAGGAAGAAAATGATAATTTCCAACTTAAAAAAAATTGTATTTTTTAGCACTGCTATGGTAGTAAAGAACACTAAGCATTTTTTACTTTTTAAAATGTTTACACTAATGTTTGTACATAGATGCTGAGGTTAAAATTATGTATCATCATCAGAATTTCTAAAGAATATTCTATAAACTTGAGTAGAATAATAATTTCCATAAAAATAATTTTCCAAGCTTGAAGAAAGTTCAGTAAGTCCTTCAGACTCTATTAGTCCTTAGAAATTCACTGAATACATATTAAAACCCTAAGAAATCCTAAAGGAAATAATAATGATAACTTAGATTTGTTTGACCCTGTATTTTTAAAATGTAACATTTTCCCCACAATTAAACCTACACTTCCTGTGTAGAAATTATGCTCTAGAAAATATACTCTGGAAAACATTGTCTCTATCAACATAAACGGTTCTAGAAACACGGTTTGCCTGGCTGAATTTTCCTAGTCTCATTATCGTTGATCTTCAAAATAGCACAAATACCTAGAATATGCTTTATATGCATCATTAATAGTGATTCCATACATTGTTACTTACAAAAGTCTTTCTATTGAATTCTCTTGTTAAATTCAATTAGCTTTCAGAATTAGATTTTAGTATAATTGCCAAACTTTTTGTTTGTTTTACATTGCTGGGGATCTTGCTCTACCACTGACTTACATATCCAGCCCCATTGCCAAACTTCAGATGAAGAAAATCAGCAAGATCAAATGATTCCTTTGCTTATACAGGCCTCAGTGATAGAGCTAGAAATGGGACTTAGGTTTAAATATTTTCCCCACAGCTTGCTGGTATTGGGCACATTATATGATTTCTTTGAGTGAAAGTTTTCTTAGCTAGAAATGAAGGATGATGAGAAGGATTATGTAACTGACACTTAAGCTAGGTATGGTGGCACTCTCCTGTAATCCCAGCAACTCAGGAGGCTGAGGCAGGAGGATCACAAGTTCAAGGCCAGCCTCAGCCTTAGGGCCTTAGTGAGGCCCTAAGCAATTTAGCGAGATCCTGTCTCAAAAATATAAAAAATAAAAAGGACTAGGATGGCTCAGTGGTTAAGTGCTCGTGGGTTCAGTCCCTGGAACCAAAAACTAAACAAGCAATAAATAAAAACACCCAACACGTGGTGTCATTTAATGAAGGTGCACTGGAGATGACCACTACTACTACCATATTCATGAGGGCATTGAAACTGTATCATGAATAGTCTAAAAATCATTTTGTTCAGTGGAAAGATTTGATTTCTTCTTTTTTATTCCTACTAATATCTGTCTCCTTTACAATCTACATGGCCAATGGTAAGTTCCAAAGAAATTTTCACAGACTTCAGCCTTTTGTTTGATATACTACTTTTTAATATTCTTTCCCCTCAACCTAGTATTCCATTCCATTTCTTGTGCACCTAAGAGCTGTGCTAACCCTTCCCAACTCATCTCAAATGCTATTTCCATTGTAAAATTTTAATTTTACTTTCTATTGGGGAGTGAGTCTCTTGACCTTCTGGGTTCTCACCTACTTTTGCATGAATATTGTTTTGTACATTTCTATTTACTTCAGTTTCCTCACTCTAGTGCAAACCTCTTGAAAGCAGAGCCCATGGTTTATTCATGTCTGTATTTCTGGAGTGTGGCAACATACAGGACAAGTGATATATTTGTCATATGACATATGCTACTTTGTCTATCATAAAGTTCTTGTGAAAAAATTGATGAGATTATTCTGTGTTCCTTAGGATGCCTTGTTTTGGCATAATTTATTTTAAAAGAACATGATAAAACTTACTACAAATATGTATCACTAACTCAAAAACAGGAACTGCTATTCTGAAAAGATATCAAGTTATTCATAAAATCAATTATTCATATGACTTAAACAAGTGGTTTACTGCTAAGAAACACTCTCAGATATTTCTGTCATTGGCAAATATAAAACAAACATCATATGTTTGTATTTTCTCCCTGCTTCCCTTTTTCTCTCCTTCGTTTCTCTCTTCTTTTTCCTTCTTTTTTTTATCCTTTTTAGCAGATGTACTTGGATATTTTTATTGTCTTCATTCTCCTGTGAAAATCAGTTTACTCATTCATTCCTCCCACAAATTTGTATGGATTTTTCTACAGCTCAAGTACAGACTGATTTTATAATGCTGAACAAAAAAAGATAACTTTCAGTTATTTATGGCCAAAATTGTGTTTGTTTCTGTTTCAGGTGCTTTTGAAAAAGTCATCTCTTTTTGTTCTGTAAGTTTTATGAGGTAGCATTACATCTGTTTCTAAGAATTCATTTTCTGAAGGGATTCCATCTTTCCAAAATACCATCACATTTTAAGTGATAGTGTCAAGAAGGTGAAACACGTTTTGAGCACATAAAGAAATTTGTGGTTCTGGATCACACTTGCCTTTGAGGTGGTCTCTGAGATTTTGTAATTTCAAATGGAACTAATGTACATCTGTTGGGGAGCTGTTTATATGTGTCCTCTGACTTGAAGTTTTTTAAGATGAGCTATGTATTCAGGTACAGCATATACACTGGCATCAATATTATAACAGATCTGATTTTTAATTTAAATATATAGGAACTCATCTTTGTGTGATTCTTTTCTGTAGAATTCAAGAGCTTGCCATTACTTCTGTGTAATGAAATTAATTACATAAAACAAGGCTACACAGATTCTCCTGTATATATTCTCTATACCTCTCCCACATGATACCTGAATGACTATAACTGATATAAATAGAAACTTCTAAATTTTATTTATTGTTGTCTATTCATTTTTAAGGTCAATGCCTATAATAATAATTCTAAATTTTTATCTCACAAAGAACTAAAATCACAACATTTGGTATTTCATTCACTATTTAATACAGTGCCACTTTCATACAATTATAAGCATAGGACATAATTCTACTGGGGGATAATAATAATGACAGTGGTAGAATTTAAAATTGTCATTTCATTTATACTGTATAAAATATATCTCAGTCATAATCTCAAAATTGGAAGAGACTCTTTAGTCTCAAAAAGAAATACCCTAATTCAGGAGAAAAAAAAAATCTTCAGACTCTATTTGTACTTTTCTGTAAGGAAACATTAGTTTTGAATGGAGAAAAAACTTCTTTTACCACTTATCTCCTCCCCTGGCAACATTTTCAGTTTCTAAATTCAGAATGCAACAACTCCAAAAAATATTTAGGAAATTGTCCGAAAGACACTAAACAAAAATTGAATAATCTTTCATGTATTTATTGATCACTGTTTTTTTATTTTATGAGTCATATGTTCAAAATCAGCACTTTTAAAAAACTACTTTCCTTTATATTTGCAGCAGTATTTTATATATTGTGATACAAGATATTTCTGATATACATGTAGTATAACTTTCTTCCATTTTTTGGTTTCCTCTTTTTAGTTTTCTAATAGTGTCTTTGATATGCAGAAGTTTATGTTTTCCTAAAGTTTAATATATTCACTATTCTTATGTTATGTTTAGTGTGATGTCAAAGTTGAAAGACAAACTGCTTTTGCAGAATCCTGAAAATATTCTCCTATACTCTGGAATCCATATAGTTTAAATTTCGTATCTGTGACTGTGATATATCTTGAGATACTATTTTCTGTGAGTGTTGTTGTGTGTTTGAAAGGCTATGGGGTCATGGCTATTGTGTTTCCCACATAGGTATCCTGTTTTTCCAGGATCATTTATTGAAAATACTTTTCCAGTTCTGGACTTTTCATTCCATCATGGCAGAATGAATAATACCAGATTTTCAATTGCTTCTTGGTCATATTAAATGGCAGAACTAAAAAAAATCATTTAAAAAATTGTGGCCATGAATTTGAATCTACTGGATCTCATACATTGGTTCTAAGTAGAGAGATTGGTCCAAATGTTATCAATTTTGGCCATTTGGTAGTTTCTTATAAAGTGTAAAACACATTTACTAGACCATCCTGTATTTTACTCTTTTGTATTTACTATTTAACTAAAAACCTATGTGGCCACACAAAAGTTTTACATGAATGTTCATAGTAAATTGTAAGTGTCAAAATTTAGAAAACAAAAACTGTCAAATCTTTTCAGTCACGATATATTTTTCTGACTAGAATTTCCTTCACTTTAATTGACCAGCTCATTTCCATCCTTAATATTAAAATCTTCTCTAACCTCATTTTCAGCACCTTCCTATCAAATTCAGCACCCTATCAAATTCCTCACTCACATTGGGCTAAGTATCCAGCTTATTACCCTGAACTTCATGTTTATATTATCTATCACATGATATTGAAACATAAAAACATTTTAATATTCTATGTTCTCCATAATCCTGAAATTTTGAAGAACAGAGACTTTCACTTTTTATACTCAACTTTAATCACTATCTGCCACCTCATTGGTATTTAGTGACCCATACCAAATATGATAAAATATAATTTGGACATGATAAAATAAAATTTGGACATGTTTGCCTGTTTCCTTTCCCCTTATAGTTCCCTTTCTTTTTCCGTAGTACTAAACAGACTCTCAACTCTGTGTGCATTGTCTCAGGAAGGGATGTGTGATGTTAGAAATAAAACACAAGCCAAAAATGTTCCCCAGAGTTATAACAGAATCAGCACATATTTTTTTTTAAATCTTGCTTAGAGTCATTAAATAAAAAAAATGTTTTTCTACCCCATTCTGAACTCTCCAAAAGAGATGAGAAGGCAATCTCCCAGTCCTGGCAGAAAAGAAAAGAAATCAAAAGGAAATGAGCTATCCTTGGCAATTTAGCAAGATCCTGTCTCAAACAGAAAAATAAGATGGTCTGGTGATTTAGCTTAGTGCTAACGTGTCCCTAGGTTCAATCCCCAATACTGGATGGTGTGTGTGTGTGTGTGTGTGTGTGTGTGTCTGTGTGTGTGTGCGTATGTGTGTGTGTGTGTGTGTGTGTTGAACTGAGGATAAATTTTATTTAGCAACTTTTATCCTAAGTTTACCAGGCACTTCATCACCTATAGAGTGTTTTCTCAGTTGAAATAGTATAGTCTTGAAGAACCATTGAAGGTAGCAATGACTTCAATGTTTTATTTCTGAAAAATAAAACAATCATGTTGAAAAGTACAATTTTTAGAAAAACACCATTATTCCTAAAATAAAAAGATTAAGATAGTAATTACAATATACGAATACTTAACAAGGAAAAAATGGTTATTTCACATATGATTATTTTAAGATGGTCAGTAATCAAGTGGTTTATTTTTTGTTATTTTAGTTTTAACATATATGAACATATTTCTTTTACTGTTCTGAAGATTTTTATCTTTGAAAATATTCTTTGAACAGAGCTGTTTTATAGGTTGAAGACAAAAACAGCACCAAATTACCAATAAAATCAAAGATAATACTCCCCAAAAAAGATAAATATCTGTTCTAATGTATTTCAATGTGCTGAAAGGCAATAAAATCACAGAGAAATTTGAAATAATCACACCAAAGGAAACTTTGTCAGGATGACTATGTTGTCCAACTACTCACTTTCAGAAAGAGTCCAGTATCTCAAGAGTAGAGAAATAAAGACAGCTTCTTCACCAAAGTGTTACAAAGACAATAATGAATATTTCTAGAAATGTCCATGGACAGATGACCTAAGATTAGGAGCTTTCTACCAAGTTTTTTGAAATAATTTGGTGCCTATAAAAACACAGGTTTGTTGTTGTGGAAATTCCCATAAATGTTTGAAATTAATTTTCCCTCCAATTAAATGGAATGGAGACTTCAAATAAAAGTTAATCAATATCTAGACAACAAAGTTTAGTTTTTTGAATATAGATGTTGTGATATCCTTTGAACTGACTCAAGATT
The DNA here is from genome assembly GCF_902686455.1 of Sciurus vulgaris. Lineage (NCBI taxonomy): Eukaryota > Metazoa > Chordata > Mammalia > Rodentia > Sciuridae > Sciurus > Sciurus vulgaris. Next base: position 133,718,681 of record NC_136464.1, read on the forward strand.
AAGTGCACCTTTTCTTTCTTGTGAATCCACTACACATATATTCTTTTTCAAGGAGTGTAGAGGGATTCTTTCTGGGTTTGGGGAAAATTATACTCACTTGCTTATGTTTCAGAAAATGAGACAATTAATTGAACTCCTATGCATTGATGATCTGATATGCATATATCATTTTAAAGGGAATTTTCCATTTTAAAGGGAATTTTTGTTATACAAGAGTAGAAAATGAAGCATGAAGGACAACTTTCAATATGATCACAAAGTCACTCTGCATGCCACCCTCAATCAACCAGCAGCTACTGAATGTCCCAGATATCAAGTGGAAAGAGCTAAGCCTTAGGTATTTAGGTGAATTATCACAGAAAATCACTGTGCAACTGTATCAACTGCCTTTTCATATTGCTCATGTAGGTTTCAGAAAGCATAAACTAGCTAAACTGAGAAACATAGCTGCATGATATTTTCTATTCATGGAGCCACTACAGGAATACTGACTATTTTTGTAAAAATTTCATGTTAAATATGAGTTGATAATATTGAGGAAACTAGCTTTAATATGAGAAGATCACTAAGTAATAGCAGGTATTGGGCAATTGTCAATCTATGAAGTAGATCCCATAGCTGAGACCTAATTGGTAAAATGCCTCGGGAGATGTTAGTGAGAATCTAAGTGTTAAAAATGAATTAACTAGTAGTGGATCATGACTTCATTTGCTCTTCAAATATTTAGCTGCAGCCTAGTTTGCCCAGCTTCTTAGAGGTTATCACTAAATCTCTCAACTGAATGTTCAAGAACAGAATCAATGTGGTCATTAAAACACCCTTCAGAAACTTCTCTTATCAAGATATTCAAAAACAGAAGAGAACTGTCTCAAGGCCTTTAATAAAGACATATGTGAAGTAAATAAAATTTTAAAAAGATGTGTGAATGTTAGGAAATCTAGGCAAAAGATCATCACCTTGTCTTACTCATACTCTTTGGGAAGCCATGGAAATCAGCAGTTTCCATGAAGAGAATTTCTGTTCTTCCTATAAATCCAAAATTAAAATGTGAAGATTTCAGATTAATTCATGCTCCCTTAATGGGAGGAAAATTCTTACTTAAAGAATGGAAAACAGCTTTCTCAGTTATAAACTCCAGTTTGTCTTTAAGCAAGAAGATTTATTATTGACAGAGAATGATAATTTACAATGAATACAATTTGAACAGTGAAGCTTTTAGCCATAAAATCTCTTGTCTATAATCAAGAAAACTCTTATTATTAAAAAAGAAATGCACAATTTGACAAGTTCTAAGTTAATAACTCTCTAGGATGTTAGTCTCCAATAGTTTTACAGAGTTTCAAGGTCAAATGATTTAGAAAATTATATATGAGATTTAATGTAAATGGTGTGCATACATATACACATGCATATATGCATATACACATATGTATATACATGTTTAATTATGTTTATATATACATGCATGTTTATAAAACACAGCAACAATAATAATTAAGTTATAAGGATATATCATCTCTGTTACATTTAGGTAACATTGTGTCTACTCTTGCCCATTTTGCTGGAATTTCTACATCCTCCACAAGTCCTGCTGCTTGAACAATATGTTCTCCTTTGTATGTAGCCAACTCCATTTGGCAAGCAGTGTCTCTGGCCATCTGCAATTGATGCATAGCTAGTTTTGTTAATCACTCCCAACGGCATTTACTACATTTTTTTTTTCTTTTTCAATTAATTGGTCCCAGGTCATTTCATCTTGCTGGGAGCTGCACTTACAGGTAGCTAATACAGCTAAGAGGACTGACATAAGCTGCTGGATACCTGGCCAATGAGCACATTACCAGAACGAACATGGTCTATTAAAAAGCTTTGTGCTGAGCTAAAATGAAATTCTGAAGCATTTACTATGTCTTGCATTATCTACAAACAGCAGATAGAGGAAAACAAAAAATGCAACCACATCCCAACCACATTGAGCGGTCTCTGCATTTTTGGACCTGGACAACCACTTTCCTTGTCAATAGTCTAACAATGAATGACCAAATATGGGAACAGGCACTCACAGAAATGTGAAAGGGAAGAAAGTAATATATTGGGTTAACTCAGGGATCATCAGGCAGTAAATTTATTTCTAGGTCTGTTTTTTACTCTTTTATCATTCACAGTGACATGATCCTTGAAGGGACCACTTCAGTTCATTTTCTCATAGGCCTAAAGGACAGTGTAGTGTAACAATAATCAGATGATCAAAAATACTGGGAAGGTAATACATGGCCAGGAAGCTGTGAGCATACATGAAATAATCCAAATGAAACTTCATGTTTTTATTATTAGAAAGAAGTTTTCAATTATAAAGAAGGATCATGGACATAATGTTGGTTAGGTGCAACAAAGTTTTATGTGGATACAACCTACTGAATGTTAAAATGGTTTTTAATAAAATGTACTCTTTAATGGTAACAAAAGAAGTGGCTTGTATGTCTAAGATGTCATGGCCAGTGAGTAAAAGATTAGGATGAGTCACCTTGCTGCATATTCTGACCTGTGTCACTGCCTTGTGCACATTGACTTCACAATTTTCCTGTAGTTAAATGCCAAAGGTCTCTTGTCAAAAGTGATAAACATCGATGAACCCAGAATATGTCTTTGTGAGAACAAAATGTAAATGCTGTCAGTTTTCTTGTGTTCTTAATATTTTTCCGTTTAATTCTCACAGTAAACCTGTGAATTTCTGTTCACTATATGAGGAATAATAGGCAAAAATATAGCATAAGTAAAATATACCTTTTTTATAATCTGCAATATACTTTTCTCATTGCCTTTTTATTTCATAGTATCCATGTGACTCATTTATAAGTTGTTTTAAATGAAGTTAAAATAGTGACTGTAGTTTTCTTTCTTTTTTCTTTATTTACTACTGTGGATTAAACTCAGGGGCACTGGACCACTGAGCCATATACCCAGCCCTATTTTGTATTTTCTTAGAGACAGGGACTCACTGAGTTGCTTAGCACCTCACTTTTTTGCTGAGGCTGCCTTTGAACTCATGATCTTCCTGTCTCAGCCTCCCAAGCCACTTGGATTACAGGTGTGCGCCACTGTGCTCAGCAGTTTTTGTGTTTTTGACAGTAATGTGATATGCACAAATTACGTATGACTTAAACAAATGTCTTGATCCAGTCCTATCTCGCCTTGCTAAGAGCTCAGAGAAAACGAGTAGATGAGAAAACTTTTCTTCTTTCAAGTGCAAATTAATATATAACTCAAATATTTCCTCTTGTTCTCTTTGGTTCCTTCAGACAAGGTTAGAGGTATTTGACTAGTGGAATGTAGGACATTATATTTCATATCGATGCTCTGCAAAAATTCTGGAATTGAGTTAATTTCTATTTTTTACTTCTTAACGATCAGTTATAGAGATTTGGAGAAAGCAATGAAAAATGTGTCATTTTCAAAGAAACAATTTTAGTAACTTTTTTGAATAATAGCAAATGTGTGTAACTGAAGAGACAGAAGGTATTTTCCTGTGGTCTAAAATTTATGTCACTCTATTGTGAAAAATCAACTTTCTTAATCAAAAACAAAACAAAAAAAATACACTTCAGGGTAAGGTAGTAATTAGATGTAAATGAATGAGTAACTTTGGCAAAATTCAAGTATCCATTCTTCAGATATTACTTGAGGACAAAATACGTATCATATATTATTCTAGCTGTGTGGGATGCAAAATGGAATGAAATACTCCACTATCCTTCCCTCGAGAGGCTTAAAGTCTAAAATTTATGATTACACCACTCAGATGAGGGACTAAAACATGAACTTTTTGCTAGCTAAGACATTGCCATTTCTATTCCAGGCACCTAGCATCTCTCTATGAATACCTTCTGTGAGTAATTCTGCAATAAAGTTATAAACTGCATTCACAGATCTGTTTGTAGATACTATACATCCTAAATCCTTTCTTACTTTCCTCCTGGTGACCTTTTCAAAAGAGCTCTTATTTGCAGAATTGTGATGATTTATGCTTTCTAACCTCCATGTCAAAAATAACTTGGTTCTCTTGGGTAAAAGGAAACCTCACTAGGAGTAACTTGCCTTTTAATCTTCATCATGAGGGACTCTGAAACAACTTGAGATTTTTTACTGTCAGCCTATCTCTGTACTAATGCAGCATTTCACAAGGTTTCTGCACTAACTGTCTTTGGGTCTTCTCATAAGAGCCCTATAATAGCCATAAATATTTCTCTGGAGAGCAAGATAGAATCTGAGAGCCCTATAATAGCTATCATAAATGAATAATAAAATGTAGAAAAGACAAGCCACCATGAAAATGGCAAATGAATGTGATGACATGTATACTGTACATGAAGTAATTATTTGAGTGTTATATTTACAGAAATTCTCTACTGCTTTTGTGGAGTCTGCAAAATTTAGCAAAGCCTGCATATATTGTAAAATTGGTGTCATAGAAAGAGGTGGTTCAGCACTATAAAACTAAACTTCTTTTTGTGTGTCCTTTAAAATTAAATTAAGCACAACCATTTGACCCCATTGACTTCAGAAATTAGTATTTTTTCTATACTTTCATCTAGATTTTTAATAGTTCTATATGTTATATTTAGGTGTATAGCATTCATGTATATAGGTTCTGGGTAAAGTGGACTTTATACATGCTACCTGAGAAAGTAGGGCTTCCTAAGATAGATAACCCCACTTCTTCAGGGGAACTGGGATGGAGACTATGAGGAGAATTCTCAGTGTGTTAGGCTACTGAATTGGGGCAGGACTCCCAGCAGTTGAAGATCTCTCCTGATGGTTGTCTTATTTCATGAGATCTTATGGTCCATGAGGTCCACCACCCTGTTGCTATGGACAAATTCATCATCATATGAAAAAATATGCTCAACAAGGTGGTCACTGAGAGCAATGCCAGCCTTAACATAAAGGAAGAGTGTCATTGTTCAAGTCAAAGGAAACAATCTTATCCTCCATATAGCCCCAAATGGCCTTTAGGGAACCCTCCAGGAACTACTTCACTACATTCTCAATGTCATGTTTAGCACCTTTCTCAAGGTCAGATCCATGACAACATAATTGGTTGGGCATCAGACAATCATGCCAGTGAGCCTTCTATTCAGGGATGACCTTGCCCACAGCCTTTGCAATGCCACTGTATGCAGGGATAATGTTATGGGCATCCCATTGGTCATAACACCACAGTTTCCCAGAGGGACCATCCAGTCTTCTGATTAGCAGTATGGTCTGAACTGTGGTTGTGTCCACTCACAATACCAAAGTTATCATGGATGACTTCAGGTAGGACTAAGCAATCTATGGTACAGGAGGTAATGATGCCCAACTTGAGGGAGTGGGTATACTTTTCAGAGTTCACACCCTTCACAAACTTGGCATGTCAGTGGAAAAGGCAGAGATGATAACTGCTTTGGTTCCACCCTTCAAGTGAACCCCAGCCTTCTTCATGGCAATGAAGATACCAGTGGACTCCATAATATAGTCATCACCAGCTTCACCCCATTGATGAAGTCATGGGATCCTGTCATTTGGAACATAGAGATGGACTTCTTGTTGGTGACAAGGTTTCTGTTTTCAGCTTTGAATTTGTAATGGATGGAATTGAATTGGAACATTTACACCATATAGTTAAGGTCAATGAAGGAGTCATTGATGTGAACAATAACCACTTTTCCAGAGTTAAAAGTTCAGTGCCTGGTCACAAATTCATTTACTCTGAACTTCACCATTGTATCTCAAGTATGGGTTCACAGCTCTTACTGCAAGGGAAGATGCATCTATGTATCAAACAGAAAGGAACAGTCTTCTTACTTTAAAATATTTAATTGACAAATATATATTCAATTTGTACAACATGATGATTTAATACATGCATACATTGTGTAATGGTTATCATAATCAAATTAATTAACGAAACTGTCACTACTTATGTTTTACCTCAGATTCCCAGAATCTGTTCATTCTTAAACTAAAGTTTGTACCTGTGACCAACATCTCACTCTGAGCTTCCAAACAAACTTTGTTTATGAACATCAAAAAGAAACAATATGCCAAATAACAGAATTTTGAGCTATTAGTAGAACTCATAAAGTAATTTGCAAGGAAACTTAGCTGCTAATATGGAATCATGATTCTGTGGGTGTGGAGGATGGGAGAATACATGCATTAAGAATACTACAAAAGTGAATAATAACCACATGACTTAATTTCAGGAGGAAGAAGAGGAAATGTATGCAAGTTTGCTTTGTAGTTAGAAAAGCAATTCTCCAATTCCTCATGAAAAAGAACATGTATGATTTATACAGAGGAAGCTTGTAAAGTTTCCTAAAAGGCCTTTTACCCTGTCAGAAGAAAAAAGGAGAACAGGTATGCAAAAAAGAAAAAAAAAAAATTCTGCAAAACCATGAGAAGAATAGAAAGAATAGGAAAAAAGAATCCTTTTGAAATGGAAGAGCAAAAGAAGTGATCTATCAATTCTTTCGAACCTGCTGTATGATATGCTGAAGTCTTAGGGGTCTTTTGTCCAATTGGAAAGATTTGGGTATGGAGAAGTCTCGTTTTCATATGAGCAGTTGATCATGTAAAAACCCATGGGGAAACACCTGATCATCAATAACCTCTCTTTGCTTCCCAGAATTCTTTCTGTATTAATTACAGATAAAAGATTTTATAGCAAATAACTTTAGAAGGTATGAATGCTAGTCCTTGAAGGCAGTTCTCTTAGTCATGATCGTCCTTAGAGGAGAGGAGCTATTTCTGACTTCTGTTTGTGTTCTCACTCTTTGCTTAACAAAGCCTCAACCACCAGACCTTGCATTTCTGTGTGCTTCTCAGCCCATTATAGGAGCTCTGTTATCTGGATTCTTGCAAGACTTATTTCATTTCCAACCTATCTGCTACCAAGACTGGAGTTGCATTCCCAGTCCACAAATTTCAGTGGAGTAAAGCTGCTCACCTCAAATCCTTCCACAATCGCAACACAACCTAACTTTTTGCCTGATAAATACTCCACAAAGTAAAAAAAAAAAAAAAAAAAAAAAAAAAAAGGAAGAAAAAAAGAAGAAAGAAACTTAATCCCTGATCTGGTCACAAATTTGTTCGTGCCTGCTCTTTACTCCACATGTGTCACACCTGTTCAATAGCAGCATAAGTTCAACTCAAATTCTCTATCACCTAGGAAAGTTTGACTAATTAAAACTACTGAAAGCAACTCGAGTAACAATTGCTTGACTCATCTACTTTGTCTCATATTACATACACATGTAATAGCTTATTTGCAAAAGTTATGGCTAATTTCTGGAATTCAATGTCTTGTTAGAGAACATTTTGCATGTAGTTTATCAGATTAAGTAGGTTTTGCTTTTTTATTTTTTCTTTGTCCTGTTTTATTTATTCATTTATTTATTTATTATTTATTTCATTAAAGACCTAGTTATCACTGATTTTTTTCAGGATAGAAATAAATTAAGATATGAAAGTAATAATTCACTCGTAGTAGATACGGCACTCAACTTTTATAATCTGATATTCTCTAGAGAGCTCCCTTTGTTCATGCTTGTGCACCTGACATTGTGAAAAGAATATGCCTTTCTGGGCTTCTCATTAATGAGGCAAATCACTTCACCTCTCAATAAGTTTGTCTTCTTATTTACACAAAAAGCATAAAACTTCCTGCCCATTTTACTAAAAAAGACTATTGGGAGAAACAAATGTACAATCAGTGTCAAATAAATTTGGAAAGTGTATATAAATATTTTTATATGCTGATGTTTGCTTTCACATTCTTAGGGTGCCCTGATGTTGATGAATTCATGTTGCATTCAGTATTTTTATATGGTACTCTTGAGCACATGCAGCTGATTATCTTTTTCTTTCTTGCTCTTCTTACTGGTTTTCAAAAATGTGCTGAATGCACTTAGGACTAAAAGATTTACTGCTAACCTGTATGTATGCTAAATTATAAAATTTTTTAGATTGATAAACAGAATAGTTTTCACAACCCTAATTTCATAAATGCACATACTCAACTATCATCATATGATGCAGAGAAATGATCCAGAACACTGTGCTTTTTTATGATCTGTTTTTCCTTTTCTATAGTATGACCATGAAGTCTAAAAAACAAAGATAAAATAATTTGACCTTGTTTTGCAATAGCTTATCAATTACCCTTTGAGTATACATTTGTGTAAGCTCCCAGACTTGGTTGTGCCATTGTGGATCAAATAATGAAAATTGTTTTCTAGAGCATGTTCATAAAGTTTATTTCGATATATATTGTTGAACAGACTCATGAATCGGTCTGCAAAGAAAGTTGAAGAGTTATATTTTATTATTTCTGCCTAATTTGCCATTCTTCCCAAACCAATAATTATTCAATGCATACTGTATTATGGAAACAACTGTACATGGTTTCTTTCCTTTAACATATATTTATATTGTCTAATGCTGTAATCAGTATTAGACAACGTTCCTGATAATACTATATATAGTTATAAGTTATAACAGTATAAGCTGTTATACCAGATTGAAAAAAAATGTTTATTATTAAAATTCCAGTTATAAAATCTCTTATCTTTCTTGGGACTAATTTCTCAGAAGAATTAATAATTTGCTCTCCTTCACATCCATAGAAATTTGTGTATAGACTATGTATTTGCATTGCATTATAATTACCTAAACAATAAATATAATTTTCCCGTAATACACAGTGAATTTCCTGAGGTTCAGAACTTTTTCTGACTTGTCTGTGTTTCCAAAGCCTAGCTCATATTCTTGGCAAATTGTTAGCATGTAATAAATATTCTCTAAAAGAAAAAAAAAATTCTTAGGTTGCTTGTAGGTAAATGTGAATGGTATTTACTCCATTAAAATGCAAATCTCCTAGAAAATAAATTATTAGAAATGAGGATAGCTATTAAGCTATATCAATTCCACCTTTTCCTTTCCCACCATGTCTCCCAGTTAATCAAACCAAAGAAGAATATCTGTTTTGATCCTTCCTCTTTTTCAAATATTAGTTGCCATGACAATGTGAATCATGATGGCCATGGCGGAGGCTAAGTGTAGATGACAATTCATTTTAATTTACTGAGGCCATTTCCTGTGTCTCCTCATTCTCTTTTGCATAGGCAGAATTGACTATGGTACATTTAAGCAAAGATTAGTTGATGCCTGGGGGTGAATGTGCTCAGATATTAGGCTTGCAGTAATAATACACTTGACAGTACTTGGCAATTCATAGATTTCAGAGTGTCACCATTTTACTCATTGCTCTGACAGAATTGATTTGGGGAAAACTGTTTCGCAGATGAAGCCTGTTGTCCATTACCATTCATCCCACATTCCTGCATTGTGCTGCTCTGTCATTGTCCTTCAGTCAGGGTCCTCCTCCATTCCACAAGATGACTGGTTCCCTCATTATTGCTGTCTACATCAAACAAAAATCTACTGCAAAGCATTTTGTCACTGTATTAAAATGGCTTTAAACATTAGTTTACACTGGCCATTTGAACTAAAACAGAATTATCATCGAAATGAATAAATTCTTGAGGTCAGAATTTCAGACATCAATAAGTAAAGAACAGAGGTTTATGGAGAGTCTAAGAGCCCTAATAGTCATCCCAGAGGTTTTATTACATATACAAGTGCTGATTCTGCTTATAACTGTAAGAATTTATCTGGCTGAATCAGACTGTCTTCATTTTCCTTCTTATATTGTCATAGTCCATTTTGAGTTGCTCTAACAATATACCTGAGTTCGGGTCCTTTTTAAACAAAGTGATTTATTAATTTCACAAGCAGGAGGCAGGAAAATTCAAAAACGAGGCAGCTGAATTGGGCAAGGTCCCCATACTACATCACATTGTGACACCCAACTCAAGGAGAGTACTTGTATAGAAGAGGACACAATACACAGACTTGCTTTATAACAACCATTCTCATGGTAACTATTCTAGCCTTGCAAAACACAACCCAGTCCTGTAAGACAAGCATTAATTTCTTCAAGGATGGGATCCTCACGACCTGAGTACCTGACTTGTCCCACTCTTAGAGATTGTACCACCTTTCCACACCACTGCATTGGAGACCAATCTTTTAGCACACAAACTTTAGGGAACAAACCATATCCAAACCAAAACAGGCACACACAAATATCTATCATCTCTCTACCGACCTATGTGAATCACATAAATTCAATTTGGTTCCATCACTTTTGTACACATACATCTAAATATCTGGTCATCTTGTAAGTACACTGACACATCTCAAAATATTTCATTTCTGGTAATTTTTTGTAATAGATATCATTTGGTTTTTGTAATAACTTATATGGGATAAGCTATCAGTCCAAGAATCAAGAATTCCAGGAAGTAGTTATTTAATCACAGATACTGGCAAATATGCTTTCACTTTTTCTTTATGAATATGTTAAAGTTAAGTGCCTTTTAATATTTTGTTTTTGTTTACCACATTTTCAAAATGGTAATATAAGTACTAATATTTATAAGGCTGCATTAACTTTCCCTTCCATATTGATTAAAATTTTTGCGGTCTTCATAGATCAATTCATATTTGTTTAGAAAATTAGACATTGACTTGAGACCATGTGAAATAAAATAAACATAGGAATTTTTTGTTGCCTAAAAGTCACAGGATAAATTGTGAAATTTCATGAGTTGTTCTTAAGAATCGGGTGAAAATTCCCCACCAGACTGAAGTCTAAGGAAGGTGTGTGAAATTGCTATTACTACTACTATGACTACTAAACATGCATATTTTTGATTAAAAAAGTTTTAGTGTATTTCATGAATACAGATATCATCAGATATCTTCTGTCAGAAGAACAGATATCATCAGTGACTTTCCCTTATACAACACTCACACATTTGTTTAGAAATCTAGCATTATTTTGGCAAAATCTTTTACTTCCCATACTGACACCATTTCTCTACAACTTGTTTCTTGGGTACCAGGGCCAAATATTCACTCTGTGAAGATAGTATTGACCATACACAAAAGAATAGATGTTAAGTAAATACTGAGAATCAACCCATATAGGTTATCAATTATTTTTGTATAAATAAATGTGTCTTCAGTTTTCAAATCATGGTGATGGTATCAAAAAATACGACATCCAAATTTTAAAATTGCTTGAAAAATTTTCTTCATTGAAAATAAAAGATGTCAGTCTAAAAAATGTTTAGATTTAGTATTTAAGAAGGTTAAACTAAAGTCCATATTCCTTTAGTTACTAGTGGATTACAATAAACAGGGTAACTCCATATCTATCTAATTTTGCACCTCTTATACATCAAAATAACTTACAATATTCCCTTGAAAGATTGGCCTGGAATGAAATTGAGGAATATTAAAAAAATTGCTGATGCAAAATATTGGGAAAGAGTGATTTAAATTAACGCTTAATAGTCAGATGGTTGAAAGCCCCCAAATTTTTTGAAGATCCTTAAAAAAAATAATAGAGTAAGAAAAAAGGGAATACACTTAAAACAATTAAACAATCAGAAGGAGGGCCACCAGTAGGAAGTAAATTAGGACAAAGTGCAATGTTGATGGATATGAAATAGGTGTGAAGAGACAACCGCCAATGATATTGTCTCATTTACCAATGACGAGTTCTGCTTCCTCAGGTGTTGAAGTGTAACATCAGAGAAGCACTCAAGACAAGCATATTAAGCAGGTTTTATTTAAGGTGATAATACAGCCTTCTCCCGGGAGGGAGAAGGGGGCCATGGCTGATGTTCTAGAGTCCCAAGAAGTGAGCACACTCTACATCTTTTATAGGTTAGGGTCTCCTTTATTCTGTTCTCTCCCCGCTTATCTCTCCTTTCCTGCCTATATGACTAGGTCCAGGAGTTGCTGGTGACAGCAAAGGTGAGCCACAGGTGGCAGGGGGAGGGTCAAAGTGATTTCAGGAAGGTAAGAGCCCAGGGGGCATTAATTAGCAGTTCCCTGCCTATAGTCCTTGGAGGAAAACAGGTAAATTTGGTAATCAATAGGCTCCAGAGATCCTTGATATTCCATTCAGGGGCAGTCTCCAACTTCCAGATGCAGATGGTTTCATGGCCCCCATTTTCTCAATTTGACCCCATCCCCTATTCTACACTACTGCCTGGCCCCAATACTGGTTTCACCTAGAAGAGGGAGCCCTCTCCAGCTAGAAGGGGACTAGTCAACCCTGAGGAACTTGGAAAGGATGGAGCTCAAGGCGGCATGGCCAGGGCAGTAATGGCAGAAGACAGGAGAGAAAAAACAGGAATTCACTAAAATTCACATGTAAAATAGCTTAAATTTCTTGACTCTTCTCACAACATGGAGGGTCAGAACTTTCAGGAGCCAGTCCTTGCCCTGGATGGGGAGTGCAATCTCCACTTTAAAGAGTTTGAATGAATTAACTTGATCAGTTAGGTTGATATTAATAATTTGATTAAACCCTTCTCATTCTGGCATGGAGTTTTTTCCAAATAAGAACGTGATCATGTCCGTCTTCTTAAAACACAGTGTTGAAGAAAATAAGGTCTGATTTTAAAGGACCTACCTGTCACAGGTCTTAACTATATAGTAACCAAATACAAACTATAACTTTTATTGTACTTGCTGGCGAAATTTTTAGACCTCTCCCCTAAATTTTCTGCACTCACTTCAAGGAACTTTTAAAAAGAAAAATGTTCTGCTAGTTTATAAAATAATTGATATATTCCCTTAAAAGTCTTTAAAAAACATCTCTATAAGTTAAAATCTCTTTCATATACTGCATTGTCTGCAAATACCACAAATCTTCGTAAGTACATTATAGTTCTTACCACACTATTGAAATTGTTAAACACAGTGATTAAACATTTCTCTGAGTACTTCAATAATAAGAGATTTTCAAAAACTATAAACTCACAGAGATAAATCAATTATCCAATTATTTGAAGTGTAGTTATAAGGCAGTCACTCCAATAAGTTCTTTTTCAGATTACTATTATACAAAATATCACATATACAGAGATCCTCCTTAAAATGATACTAAATTATATATATTTTTTGCATATTCTTATAATTGTTCAGGGTTTGAGAGGATCAAACTGACCCAAAGATTATATCGTGTGTACATAAAAATGTTCTTGCATTGATGATAGCTGCACAATTTGTGAATATCCTAAGACCATTAATTATGTACTTTAAGATGTTTAATTTTTTGGTAATGTAAATTATGTCTCAATAAAATAAAAAATATTTAAAAATATTTTTCTTTTTCTTCCTTTTTTTATGGATACAATCTCATTCCAAGCCTTTTTATAATTTCAGCTGTAAATTGTACTTTTTAGTCCAAGGTTTAAGTTTCTATGTTGACCTCAAATCATAATAGGAAGAGAAAGCAAGAGCAAGAGAGAGTAAAACAGTATGTAGAATTATTGTATTTAAATGAGCTTAATTCATATAATTTTTGAGCTTCATAAATTCATTTGCATAATCTTCTGTCTTTCTGGCTAGAAACATGAAAAACACATTCAATAACAATATCCAAATACAATCTCTTCTTCACACTTTAACTGTAAATGGTCCTCATTTCTATCAAAGGATTTTTAATTGATTTTGGGACTGCAATAACCAGGGAGGTTACTTACCATGCCTAGCCCTTGGGCACTTGAAATGTGGCATGTGTGTAAATGTACACTGGCTTTTGAAGACACTATGAAATAAAGTGGGATATAAAACTTCCACTTAGTAATTCTTTAATATGTTGATGAAACAATATTTTATATATCATGTCATATAAAACTTTAATTAAAATTAATTTATCCTTTCTAAATTGTGGCTACCAGAAAAGTTAAATTTCTTATGTCATACACATGCACATACATTTATCTATAATCACCTCCTCCAATTCATATATTTCATTATAAACTCTAAATGAATAATAGTCTATTAGTTTTGTAATTTAGTATTAAAATAGAGAGATTTACTATTTTTGGTAGAATTCTAATTCACTCAATAGTAGTCATGACTATTTTTAAGCAGTATGTGGGTTGCCTCTATTTTCTCTTCCACTATGCATTTATATACCCTGCCATCACCTAGGAAACCTGATTTCTACCAGGTCACTTCACTAGGATCCCTAATTCTTTGACTTTTGGTTTGGTTTTGCCAATAAGTGACACTGGCAGTAGGACAAAGGGAGAAGGCATTTATTTCCCTGTTTCTCTCCCTGGAATCCTAGTTGATAAAAAGCAACCCGGGTTTTCAATGTGCAGTTGTCTCTGTGGGGTCTGGTAAGGACTGCAGCTGGCAAAGACTTCCCCTCCGTATTAGTACTTCATCATTCCTTGCTCCCTTGACCTGGCTGCACCTTTGTAAATTGTCCCTGCATTAAATTCTCTTCAGTTACCCGTTTGAATACACCATCTATTTCCTGCCAAAGCCTTGATTGACAGAGAGTATCCTGTGTGTACTATATCCATTATTTTTTACAGTGAACTTTTCTGAAGGCTGGGTGTATTGGAAGATAACTCCGAGGAGATTAAGCTTCTAAAGTGTAACAGTTTGGACCTTCACTCTTAGCAATTTTTAAAAAGTAGCTCTAAAGTGTTATGTCCACTTTTCTGAGGGTCCCAATAAAATTTTTCACCTTCTCCTGAATATCAGCATGAGGCTTATACTGTTAAGCTTTATTTTCCTTAAGAGCCTATACCTGATCCTGGCCAAGTTGGAGATTTTCTATGTTGTTTTATGTGTATTATAGAACATTAAGCTCTGCTAGATAAGTAGTCATCAAATATTTTGGACGATATATTCCAAAAATAATGTTCAAAAACAAAGTATCTGATCACGTTTTAACTTGACCTCTGAAGTGTTATATGCAAAGTTGAAATATAGCTGAAAGAAGTTATTTCTCTATATTGTAAACATAGGTATTTTGATATTTCACCTGACAACTGCTCTTTTGATATTCAATCATATGTTCCCAATCGTATCAGAATACCACTGAAATTCAATATTATCAGTTCAAATTTTGATGAAAATTTAATCAATAAATGAGAGTTTACATCATTTTTTCTCTTTGTACTCTATTTCCATTTTACTTCATTCACAATTATATCTTAATGCAGTATATTCTTATTTTTGAAAGTATTTTATTGATACCCTTCAGATTTCATAGAAACAAATATATCTCACTATATATACATATATACACACAAATTAATATTGAAATGTTTTCCTATAGCATAAGACATGTGTGTTAAATATTTTTCTCTTGGTTTGGATTTAAATTAATCATAAATCAATAAAAATATTTTTAAAATTTAACAATTATGAAAAATAAAAAAATAAATTTTTAGCTATTGTACCCATGCCTTAACAAATGTGACTTGCTTTTCTTAATTTTTAATATCTATAGATGACTGTCACCTGTTGCTAGGAGAAATAATTTAGCCTCAATTCTATGCCAGTTTTGTGATGCTGTGTTTTGCTTCCGTAGACTTAAATATTGAATAGCATGTAAATTATTAATGAGAATAAGAGTTTTTTAAAGTAATGTCCCTCAATTTTATTAACTCCAAAGTGTCAAGACCTCAGCTAAGCTGGGAGAGGGAGAGCTGAAGGGACAAGTGTTGAATAGCCATTATAGCAACAAGCCAAAAAGCAAACATTAAAACTTTAATTGCTTATCTTGATGTTTTGAGGAAAAGTCTAAAGCCAGGAAAAGCACCAGCTCCATTTTTCCATAGAACAGCAAACCAATGGAAGGCCAGATGGATCAGTAGACATGAAGAAAATTTCACTCTTGAGGGAGCCCTGAATGGGACTAGAAGTTATATGGATCTGGGGTTTGGGAAACCAAGAACCAGAGGAGGAGCTATGAATATAAAATTACCTGTTACTGAGTCAGAGTAGAAAAAATAACTTTGAGGTTTCCTTTCTTTCTCTCATGAAGAAGTCACAGGGAAATACCTGAAGAGGACTAATGCACAAGTCCACAGATAGAGACTTGATAATAAAAGTCCAGGGGCTAGGAAAACAAATATGTGCAAAACAAGACCAACCTGGGTGCTGCCTATCTGGTTGCAACTCCCTCAGATACTGCAAAGTACAATCTCCAAGGTGCTCTTCAAGTTCTGTCTGGTAAAGCCTTTGTAATTGACTATGGGTTAGGAATGAAAAATAATCACATGATTTTAATTAGGAGCCAGACTCCTCACTAAGTCATATGCTAAATATCAGAGACTGATCTAACATCAAAAGTTATTTTTAATGATATTTCACCTGAATCAAATGTATTTCTTTAAGGGTGAAAGCAAATTTTTACTTTGCAATTAAAAAAATGGCAGCAACTGTTTCACAAAGGCATTTGTTACCCATTTAGAACACTGTATAACACTTGGAATTGTCCATGTGTTAGGTGCCTTAAAGAGTTTACCAAAGGAAATGGCAAATGATATTACTGTTATCATGAATCAGAGGTATGTATTTCTTTGGTAAAATGATAGAAACCTGGGTAGAAAAGAACAAAATATCAGTCAAAATGTCAATACAAATGCTGTCTTCATAGATACCTTTGAGGAAAGTATTCACCATAAACATAAGTGGTTTGAGCATATGAAAATCTATTTCTTTGAACAATCTGTGACCTTTGTGTACTTCCAAGTGGTGCCCTACCCAGTCAGAAGATTATTAGCATGATGATCACATAGGTAGCAAGTAGAAGAGACAAACAAATTCTGGAAATATGCCTTGGGAATCTAAATTTATACTATGTTTACTGCCTGAGGTACAGGTTAATGATATTATATAGTATAAATCTACAAACAGCAGTATAATCTACAGCTAAAGTAATTATGCTTTATTTCCCATACTTATTTTCTTAGGAGTCACTGAACTCTATCTTAAAAATGTAGATGAAACTCAGGAGTAAAGAAGAAAGTTCAGCTGTGTAGCCTGTCAAGAGAGCCACAAGTCCAGTTTGGTACTAGATAAGGGTTGTCATTGTGATCTTCACTGGGAAAAGCTGTCAACAAATGATCTGGGAGAATCATTTCGTTATTGTTCTGAAAGCAAATAAAGTGGTGTCCTTCCTTCATTCATGAAGAAATGTCTATACAGGTGGATTCAAAATAAAATAAAAACCTGTTTAATCTTTAGAGAAAAATAAATAAAAATTGCATTACAAATTGGAGGATTTCCTAAATAAAACCCAAAGCATATATGAGTATATACCCTTAAGGAAAATGGTAGTACATGTTAAAAATTATTTAACACTTACTAGTTAAATAATTAATTAATGAACTATTGACCCATGTCAGTCAACTAAAAATCTACTTAAAATAAATGCAGTTAAAAATCATATACTATGTGTAAGAAACAAATAAACATGTATTTTTTGCATATATATCTGAGCAAATCAATAAGAAATAGGGGACTACATTAATTTAGAACATGACTAAATACAAAAAGACACACAGAGCAGAAAATCTGAATAACACTGATAATTAAGAATATGCAAATTAGGCCACAAGAATATGCAAGTTAGAGCTTCAGCTATTGACAAGAATTTGGAGCAATAAGAAGTCAGTTGGCAGATGTCTTAGTTGCTGCTTTAACAATACTAAAGCCTGGATGATTTATAAGCAATTAAAGTTTTATTTGGCCTATACTTCTAGAGGCTGGGAAGACTGAAAGCATAAAGTGGCTTCTGGTGAGGAGGGTCTCTGTGCTGCCTCAAAACACAGCAGAAAGACAAGTGAGCAAGGATTCACAGGACAGAGGTAATCGTACCAACTCACCCATTCTCAGGGACCTATTTCCATAAGAACTAACCCAGTCCTGCAATAGCAGCATTATTCCATTCATGAGGGCAGAGCCCTCCTGGCCTAATGATCTGTTAAGAGACCCACTTCTCAAAACTATCAAAATGACAATTCAATTTAACATTAGTTTCGGAGATGACTTTCAAACCATAGCAGTGTGAACTTACATTGTTGAAACCAATTTGGTAATCAATTTGACAGTATCTAGTAAAATTATAGATACATTCATGTGCCTCCAACTCAATAATTTGCATATACAAAATCTTTCTTCAAACTCACAAATATACAGGTAGTTCTCTGTTGCAGCATTGTCTGTAAGAGCAAAAGAGAAAAATAAAGAGAAAAATGTGGAACACCCATCAACTTCAAAATGGCTAAGAAACTTGTATTTCATGGAACAAAGTACTACTATGCAGGTGTAAAAATAAATGTTCTGAAACTACATGTAGTACACATGGATGCTCTCAAAATGTCACATAAAAGCAAACTGATAAATGATATACATACCATTTATTTCACTACATAAAAACATGCTGTGTGGTGTTGACTAATATATGCATATGTAAACATATGTGTGTATTTTGGGGTGGGGACAAGGGTTAGGAGTGAGCAAATGAAATGCAAAAGCTACCTCCTCTATTCCTACCTTTTTTTCTTAAGCCAGCAGGTGTGAAGTTGTTATTCTTCATATCATTGTATATACAAAATTTAAAAAGAACTATTTCCAGAGGGTCATCCTTTGGGAAAGAAGTAGATTGCAGGGGCTTTCCAGTATTATTGGGAGTGCAGAAAAACCTAATGACATGATGAAAATACACAGTGAAGAGTGGAACTGCACCAGAAAGTCATTATCCAAAATAGAAAATAACCATCACCAAGAAAAGGCCACATTTGAATAGGAAGTAAAGGACTTCAAGAAATCGGAGAGGCTTCCTAGCTAGTATGGAATTTTGTTTTCTCACTCAATTACTATCTGTGCAAACTTTCAAGAATGTGAATTTTTGTAATAAATAACTCACCAAGCTATTTCAAATGCCAGCTGGAAAACATGTTATAGAGAACTAGTCAGTTGGACATATCCTTTTTGTTGATTAACAGAAAGAAGTGGGAAAAAAGTACCTGTAGGAAATTTCCCAGTCATTCTTGTGCTATGAGATGATGTGGTACAAAGAAATTAGTAGATAGTGTGCGTTTTTTTTTTTTTTTAACTACGATTACTAAATTGCATATGCAGACTTCAATGCAGATATTATCCATCTTAATAAAGTAAAACCTATACATAATAAGAGTGAAGGCAGGGCAAAACAGGTGAATAGAAGTAAAGCAGTACTAATGACTAATTATAAAGAGCAAAGAATAAGAAGATAGTCTACAGTAAATGGTAGCAGTTATTTTTAAAGAGTGAGGGTTTAAATATGTAGTTTCATGTTGGAATGGCAATCTATAAAAGGATTTAGCATGGAACACCAGCAGTGATATTTAGTGTTATGCCAACTATTACAGCTAGGTAGTCCATGAGCCTGTATGTATCCATCAACAACTTAAGTGCTATATCAAAGTGCTAAAAACTGCCTCTGTCTCAGGAGGGTGTGGGGAGGGCCACTGAAGGCACTCAAAAATCCAGAGATAAAACTTTGAATGAACTTAGAGGCATATTTGAATAGTGAAGGCTGTACTGATATTTGCCAGTCGAACAAAGCCCTAGACAAAACTTGGTGGAGATTAGAGGGAAGACAACATCCACTATAAGTAAAGAAAACCCCAAACTTCCATCAAGATAGGAAACCAAATATCTTTTTCCAAAACCAATAAAATAAGTAATAGGTAAAGCTTACTATTAGAATTATTTGGTTACATAATGAAAACTAAAAACTAAAAAGAGAATTATCCTTATTACTATCATTCATTAACTTGCCTATCAATTCCCTGTGCTAGTCCAGGACCAGTCCTGCGTTTCTACCATATTACTGTTGTTATTCCCAGGAGCACATTGTCTTACCTGTTTCTTTGCCTGTATCTCTACTGACTTCCTCTCCTTCTCAATTATACACTCTCAAATTTACCAATTTCAAAGTATCTAATGCCAACATATCAAATCCCAGTCACATGTCCCAATCTTCTCTGCTTTTAGTTTATTTCAAGTAAATTCTCATCGTTATCTCCCAAATATTAAACCCACATTCTCTCCTTACCTATAAACACCCTTCTGTTCTCTCTAGGTTCAGTTTAGATTTCATGATTCATAAAAATAATTGATCCTTTGCAAAAGTATTTAACTCTCATTTCACTCACCTTCTGCCTGCTCAGCTAGAAGTAACTCAGTATTATAAGGTCTAGAGAAAGCAAATGTGGAGATAGGCAAATGAAAGTCACACCACCAGTTAGGTTGACTGAAAGTGGAATTTCAGTTACATTTGCGATGTCAAATGTTAAGTAGATGCTCAACTTTCTCTGGCAGTTCAAACACATTTCTGCAGGAGGCTTTTGTATTTATCCTAAAACAACAGTTCATAAATTATCTTTATTCCTCAACCACCTTAGCGTTCCTGGACTATACCTGCTTAATCACTTTAGTTGCTAAAACTTGCTTCTAATTCACTGAGGATACAGAAATTACCAGAATTCCCTCCAAATTGGAGGGAATTTAAGTAAAAGTTACTTAAATTTCTGACCTGCCTTCACATGTATCCATATTGTTCATCTTCCCATTGCATTACAAAGTTATCCCTCCCTTACTCCATACTGCCTCCCATCTCCCTTAACTAACTTAAAATATTTCACCCTTGCTCACTCATGCTTCTCCTAAACCATCTTTCTCAGCTTCTCTAACAGAATATTCATTTCAGAATACAAATTCCCCTTGTTGTTTCATATTATAAACACCAAATTCCTTTTTCCTCTGTAGTTCTTTTCAGCCACTGCTCCATTTTTGTGGTCACCTATATAGAAAAACTGAGAAAGAACCAGTTGCATTGACTCTACTTTCCCACCTCTTCTCCCTCCTTGGTGCTCTATAATTTAGCTTCTTTCTTCATTACTGAAAGAAAATGTGTTCTGCCAAAATCTGTACCAACTTTACTTTTGCTGCGTTCAGTGATCAAGTTCTATTCTCATTTACTTCTCCGCAGCCTTTATCATAGTTAAGTATTCCCTTCTTCTGAAAGCCATCTCCTCAGTTAGCCTCAAGAACATCGATTTTTATCTTGGCTTTTCTAATAACCTTTCCAATAACCTTCCTGACAGCTTCATGCTGAAATCTGCAAGGCTTCATTTTTCTCTGCACTCCATCCCTATGGCTGCTAGTGACTCTGAATTTTCTTGTTGGATCATTTTAATGCTTATTTTTAAGTCCAACTTTCTTATATTATATACAAGTCTCAAAGTAGCATGTCCAGAGTGCACTTGATAATTTCCCCTTATTCACAAAAAGCCTAAAATCTATTTCTTATCTCAATAAATGATACAATCATTCACAGAGATTTTCAAGAAAAATAGTTCTGGGGGCTTTATTTTTTCCCTCTCCTTGGTTCCCCTCTATCAAAAATATCACCAATTATCTAAGTCTCTCTCTCTCTCTCTCTCTCTCTCTCTCTCTCTCTCTCTCTCTCTCTTTCCCAGGGTAGAATTATTGGGAAGCAGTGGAAATTTTAGGAGTTGAGGCAGAAAAAAATTTTGTATTTTATATTAAAGCTAAGTTGATATTAATTCTAACTAGTCTTATAAATTTCAATTGCTAGTTTTAATCCTTATAGTAACCACAATATCTTTTATAACATTCCATTTTAAAGAAATTATTATAATTGCCTTCACAATTCAAGGTATCACATTTTCAGTTGAGATAATTTCAAGTTGGTATACAATTCTAAGAAATAATACAGATAAATTCCACATACTATCTGTATTATTCCACATACTCCCACCCTAATTTCTCAATATTATCAATTTACAGAAATATAATACATTATTACAGTCAGGATTTGGCGATGTGGTCAAGATACACAACACTTCCCTTATCAAAGTATTACTCTTCGTTGTCATTTTATATCTACACAGTTTGTTTCTACCTTGTGTTATTCAGATTTCCGTTGCTATAACAATGCCTGGGGTAATCAACTGGCAAACAGCAAAGGTTTATTTTGGCTCACAATTTAAGAGGTGTCACTTCATGGTCAGTTCGTGGTTTTGAAGTCTGTGGTAAGACAGCTTGTGGCAAAACTCACCTCACAGCTGGGAAGTGAAGACAAAGAGGAAAAGACTCCCTTAGAGGTTCAGCCCCAGGTGACCTCCCACGTGGCCCCACTGCTTAAAGGTTCCACCACCTGCCAGTAGCCCCATGTTGAGGACCAAGCTGCCAATATATAGGACCTTGGGGAAACCCTGATGGATGCAAACCATAGTATGGCCCATCCACACATTCTTGGCAACCAGTAATCTCTTCTCCATTTCTACAGTTTTTCATTCACAAATGTTTCTAGATATTTTCTAATCACACATTCTTACACCATGTAAACTTTTTGGATTAGCAGTTTCACTAGGCACAACTCTCTGGAGACAAATTCAGATGGATGCACTACAGTTTAATTATTCAGTCATTAAATAACACATGGATAGTTTCCAGTTTGGGGCTATTCTACTTACATAAAATTGTTAGAAATACATCTACAAATATAACCACATACACTTATACATATACACATACGTGTTTGTATACAGGTCAATGTGTGAACCTCAATTTTTATTTCTTTGGGATGATAGCCCGAGTGCAACTGCTGAGTCATAGAGTGGTTACATTTTTAGTTTTGTAAGAAGCTTCCAAATTATTTCCTAGAATATTATAACATATTATGTTCCCAAAAGGAATGCATGAGTGATCCAATCTCACCAGCATTATTTTTTAGCCATTCTGATAGATGTACAGCAGAATTTCCTGGTAGTTTTCAATTGCATTTCCTCAATGACTAGTGATGTTGAACAACTTTTCCTTTTCATTGAATTTTCCTCTGTTCTATGGATTATTTAAAATTGTATTATGTAATTCCCAGGTGTTTGAGTATTTTGCTTCTCTTGTTTATTTCAAGTTTGATTCCTTTACAGTCTGAGAGCATATTTTGTATGGTTTTAAATTTGCTGAGGTTTCTTTTATGAACCATATATGAACTTGTTATATGTGTGTTGGCAGTTGAAGTCAGTGTATAATCTACTGTTGTTGAGTTAGTGTACTGTAAATTTTTATTAGATCCTGTTGCATGATGATGTTCAGTGCTATATCTTTGCTGATTTTCTGTCTAGCTAGCGATCAATTGTTGAGAGAAGCATTTTGAAGTTTCCAATTTATGGAATTCTCTCTTTATCCCTTCAGTTGTATGGGATTTTTCTTCTTATATTTCTGGGCTATGTTGCTTCATGCATAAACAAATAGGATTACTATAGGTTCTGCATAGATTGACCTTTTATCATCATATATTTTCTCTAGCTCTGATTATTTTATTCTCTACAAAGTCTATTTCATGTGAAAATCTAGTTTCTCCTCCTGCAATTTATTTATTCTTTGCATGCTATATCTTTTTTATATTAATTCACTTTCAACCTGTGTATATTGGAGCAAGTTCCTTATAGGCAGCACAGAATTGGGTCTTTCTTTTTAATCATGCTGCCAGTTTGTTCACCTCCAACTTTGGGATATTTAAAGCAAAAAGGAAAACAATTCACAAATTTGCACACTTTTGTCCTAAGGACTCATGCCAGTGTGCTGCCTTCTCTCCAACTTTCAGAGATGTTTTTGATTTCATAAATAACATTCTCTTAAATTTTCTTAGCAGGTGGAGATGGGAAAAGTATGTCTAAGCTTTGTTTACAGCTGAGAAAAAATATGTTGACTTAAAAATTTTTATGTGGTGATGGTGGGTGAGAAAACACTGTTCTGTCATTTCTAAAACAATTGTTCTCAGAGTCTTTTGTAGTATGAGATCAAAGTATAGACTCAAAGAAAACATGACTACATAGCATGAAACTGCTTGCACTGAGTGTGCAAAATAATCATCTTAGACTATGCAGGACACACACACACTAACTCTCTGTAGACCTTCTTCAACCAGGTAGGAAACACAGCTGATCATCAGCAAGAAATTGGAATTAGGTGGGGTTTCCATCACATGGCAAGTGATTATCAAAAGCAAGTTCAAAGTGAACACGTTTCATAGCTCAATACTATCAACAAAGACCCAGGCTTTCCCTGACCTCCACTACGAATTCCTATCATAATCTCTTTTCTCTTCCCAACTGCAAAACTGATACTTTAGCCATTCCCAAAGACAGAAAATAAGAACAAAAGTTATAAGACTATTTTTCTCATATGCCTATCACTTTTTGTAAAAATCTTCAACAAAAATTTCTTAGTTAACATCACATAATGATTAATTAGTTAGAATTGAACTGAATTCCCACTGCAAAAGTTCAGAAAAAAACAAAACAAAACATGCATTTGAGAGAAAAACACTGGGAGGTAGACTCACTGGGAAGAAAATGGTTGAAAAAGTGAACAATTTGCATTTGCATCATTTGTGATAATCAAGGGTCCCTTACTGTGCTATGATGTTAAAAGTCCAATTTTACTGACACTTAAGCTCATTTTTATATTTGTATTTCTCGCTGATGTGAATTAGTACGAATTAAAGTATTAAGCAATAACAACTATTATTATTAATTAATGTTAATATTTATTAGTAACTTCAGTGTCAGGAAGAAAATGATAATTTCCAACTTAAAAAAAATTGTATTTTTTAGCACTGCTATGGTAGTAAAGAACACTAAGCATTTTTTACTTTTTAAAATGTTTACACTAATGTTTGTACATAGATGCTGAGGTTAAAATTATGTATCATCATCAGAATTTCTAAAGAATATTCTATAAACTTGAGTAGAATAATAATTTCCATAAAAATAATTTTCCAAGCTTGAAGAAAGTTCAGTAAGTCCTTCAGACTCTATTAGTCCTTAGAAATTCACTGAATACATATTAAAACCCTAAGAAATCCTAAAGGAAATAATAATGATAACTTAGATTTGTTTGACCCTGTATTTTTAAAATGTAACATTTTCCCCACAATTAAACCTACACTTCCTGTGTAGAAATTATGCTCTAGAAAATATACTCTGGAAAACATTGTCTCTATCAACATAAACGGTTCTAGAAACACGGTTTGCCTGGCTGAATTTTCCTAGTCTCATTATCGTTGATCTTCAAAATAGCACAAATACCTAGAATATGCTTTATATGCATCATTAATAGTGATTCCATACATTGTTACTTACAAAAGTCTTTCTATTGAATTCTCTTGTTAAATTCAATTAGCTTTCAGAATTAGATTTTAGTATAATTGCCAAACTTTTTGTTTGTTTTACATTGCTGGGGATCTTGCTCTACCACTGACTTACATATCCAGCCCCATTGCCAAACTTCAGATGAAGAAAATCAGCAAGATCAAATGATTCCTTTGCTTATACAGGCCTCAGTGATAGAGCTAGAAATGGGACTTAGGTTTAAATATTTTCCCCACAGCTTGCTGGTATTGGGCACATTATATGATTTCTTTGAGTGAAAGTTTTCTTAGCTAGAAATGAAGGATGATGAGAAGGATTATGTAACTGACACTTAAGCTAGGTATGGTGGCACTCTCCTGTAATCCCAGCAACTCAGGAGGCTGAGGCAGGAGGATCACAAGTTCAAGGCCAGCCTCAGCCTTAGGGCCTTAGTGAGGCCCTAAGCAATTTAGCGAGATCCTGTCTCAAAATATAAAAAATAAAAAGGACTAGGATGGCTCAGTGGTTAAGTGCTCGTGGGTTCAGTCCCTGGAACCAAAAACTAAACAAGCAATAAATAAAAACACCCAACACGTGGTGTCATTTAATGAAGGTGCACTGGAGATGACCACTACTACTACCATATTCATGAGGGCATTGAAACTGTATCATGAATAGTCTAAAAATCATTTTGTTCAGTGGAAAGATTTGATTTCTTCTTTTTTATTCCTACTAATATCTGTCTCTCTTTACAATCTACATGGCCAATGGTAAGTTCCAAAGAAATTTTCACAGACTTCAGCCTTTTGTTTGATATACTACTTTTTAATATTCTTTCCCCTCAACCTAGTATTCCATTCCATTTCTTGTGCACCTAAGAGCTGTGCTAACCCTTCCCAACTCATCTCAAATGCTATTTCCATTGTAAAATTTTAATTTTACTTTCTATTGGGGAGTGAGTCTCTTGACCTTCTGGGTTCTCACCTACTTTTGCATGAATATTGTTTTGTACATTTCTATTTACTTCAGTTTCCTCACTCTAGTGCAAACCTCTTGAAAGCAGAGCCCATGGTTTATTCATGTCTGTATTTCTGGAGTGTGGCAACATACAGGACAAGTGATATATTTGTCATATGACATATGCTACTTTGTCTATCATAAAGTTCTTGTGAAAAAATTGATGAGATTATTCTGTGTTCCTTAGGATGCCTTGTTTTGGCATAATTTATTTTAAAAGAACATGATAAAACTTACTACAAATATGTATCACTAACTCAAAAACAGGAACTGCTATTCTGAAAAGATATCAAGTTATTCATAAAATCAATTATTCATATGACTTAAACAAGTGGTTTACTGCTAAGAAACACTCTCAGATATTTCTGTCATTGGCAAATATAAACAAACATCATATGTTTGTATTTTCTCCCTGCTTCCCTTTTTCTCTCCTTCGTTTCTCTCTTCTTTTTCCTTCTTTTTTTTATCCTTTTTAGCAGATGTACTTGGATATTTTTATTGTCTTCATTCTCCTGTGAAAATCAGTTTACTCATTCATTCCTCCCACAAATTTGTATGGATTTTTCTACAGCTCAAGTACAGACTGATTTTATAATGCTGAACAAAAAAAGATAACTTTCAGTTATTTATGGCCAAAATTGTGTTTGTTTCTGTTTCAGGTGCTTTTGAAAAAGTCATCTCTTTTTGTTCTGTAAGTTTTATGAGGTAGCATTACATCTGTTTCTAAGAATTCATTTTCTGAAGGGATTCCATCTTTCCAAAATACCATCACATTTTAAGTGATAGTGTCAAGAAGTGAAACACTTTTGAGCACATAAAGAAATTTGTGGTTCTGGATCACACTTGCCTTTGAGGTGGTCTCTGAGATTTTGTAATTTCAAATGGAACTAATGTACATCTGTTGGGGAGCTGTTTATATGTGTCCTCTGACTTGAAGTTTTTTAAGATGAGCTATGTATTCAGGTACAGCATATACACTGCATCAATATTATAACAGATCTGATTTTTAATTTAAATATATAGGAACTCATCTTTGTGTGATTCTTTTCTGTAGAATTCAAGAGCTTGCCATTACTTCTGTGTAATGAAATTAATTACATAAAACAAGGCTACACAGATTCTCCTGTATATATTCTCTATACCTCTCCCACATGATACCTGAATGACTATAACTGATATAAATAGAAACTTCTAAATTTTATTTATTGTTGTCTATTCATTTTTAAGGTCAATGCCTATAATAATAATTCTAAATTTTTATCTCACAAAGAACTAAAATCACAACATTTGGTATTTCATTCACTATTTAATACAGTGCCACTTTCATACAATTATCCGACTCATGGTTCTAATTCTACTGGGGGATAATATAATGACAGTGGTAGAATTAAAATTGTCATTTCATTTATACTGTATAAAATATATCTCAGTCATAATCTCAAATTGGAAGAGACTCTTTAGTCTCAAAAAGAAATACCCTAATTCAGGAGAAAAAAAAATCTTCAGACTCTATTTGTACTTTTCTGTAAGGAAACATGATTTTGAATGGAGAAAAAACTTCTTTACCACTTATCTCCTCCCCTGGCAAATTTCAGTTTCTAAATTCAGAATGCAACAACTCCAAAAAAATATTTAGGAAATTGTCCGAAAGACACTAAACAAAAATTGAATAATCTTTCATGTATTTATTGATCACTGTTTTTTTGATTTTATGAGTCATATGTTCAAAATCAGCACTTTTAAAAAACTACTTTCCTTTATATTTGCAGCAGTATTT
Organism: Sciurus vulgaris; assembly: GCF_902686455.1. NCBI lineage: Eukaryota > Metazoa > Chordata > Mammalia > Rodentia > Sciuridae > Sciurus > Sciurus vulgaris. Next base: position 133,746,620 of record NC_136464.1, read on the forward strand.
TATATATTGTGATACAAGATATTTCTGATATACTGTAGTATAACTTTCTTCCATTTTTTGGTTTCCTCTTTTTAGTTTTCTAATAGTGTCTTTGCTATGCCAGAAGTTTATGTTTTCCTAAAGTTTAATATATTCACTATTCTTATGTTATGTTTAGTGTGATGTCAAAGTTGAAAGACAAACTGCTTTGCAGAATCCTGAAAATATTCTCCTATACTCTGGAATCCATATAGTTTAAATTTCGTATCTGTGACTGTGATATATCTTGAGATACTATTTTCTGTGAGTGTTGTTGTGTGTTTGAAAGGCTATGGGGTCATGGCTATTGTGTTTCCCCATAGGTAATCCTGTTTTTCCAGGATCATTTATTGAAAATACTTTTCCAGTCTGGACTTTTCATTCCATCATGGCAGAATGAATAATACCAGATTTTCAATGCTTCTTGGTCATATTAAATGGCAGAACTAAAAAAAATCATTTAAAAAATTGTGGCCATGAATTTGAATCTACTGGATCTCAACATTGGTTCTAAGTAGAGAGATTGTCCAAATGTTATCAATTTTGGCCATTTGGTAGTTTCTTATAAAGTGTAAAACACATTTACTAGACCATCCTGTATTTTACTCTTTTGTATTTACTATTAACTAAAAACCTATGTGGCCACACAAAAGTTTTACATGAATGTTCATAGTAAATTGTAAGTGTTCAAAATTTAGAAAACAAAAACTGTCAAATCTTTTCAGTCACGATATATTTTTCTGACTAGAATTTCCTTCACTTTAATTGACCAGCTCATTTCCATCCTTAAATATAAAATCTTCTCTAACCTCATTTTCAGCACCTTCCTATCAAATTCAGCACCCTATCAAATTCCTCACTCACATTGGGCTAAGTATCCAGCTTATTACCCTGAACTTCATGTTTATATTATCTATCACATGATATTGAAACATAAAAAACATTTTAATATTCTATGTTCTCCATATCCTGAAATTTTGAAGAACAGAGACTTTCACTTTTTATACTCAACTTTAATCACTATCTGCCACCTCATTGGTATTTAGTGACCCATACCAAATATGATAAAATATAATTTGGACATGATAAAATAAAATTTGGACATTGTTTGCCTGTTTCCTTTCCCCTTATAGTTCCCTTCTTTTTCCGTAGTACTAAACAGACTCTCAAACTCTGTGTGCATTGTCTCAGGAAGGGATGTGTGATGTTAGAAAATAAAACACAAGCCAAAAATGTTCCCCAGAGTTATAACAGAATCAGCACATATTTTTTTTTAAATCTTGCTTAGAGTCATTAAATAAAAAAAATGTTTTTCTACCCCATTCTGAACTCTCCAAAAGAGATGAGAAGGCAATCTCCCAGTCCTGGCAGAAAAGAAAAGAAATCAAAAGTGAAATGAGCTATCCTTGGCAATTTAGCAAAGATCCTGTCTCAAACAGAAAAAATAAGATGGTCTGGTGATTTAGCTTAGTGCTAACGTGTCCCCTAGGTTCAATCCCCAATACTGGATGGTGTTGTGTGTGTGTGTGTGTGTGTGTGTCTGTGTGTGTGTGCGTATGTGTGTGTGGTGTGTGTGTGTGTTGAACTGAGGATAAATTTTATTTAGCAACTTTTATCCTAAGTTTACCAGGCACTTCATCACCTATAGAGTGTTTTCTCAGTTGAAATAGTATAGTCTTGAAGAACCATTGAAGGTAGCAATGACTTCAATGTTTTATTTCTGAAAAATAAAACAATCATGTTGAAAAGTACAATTTTTAGGAAAAACAACCATTTATTCCTAAAATAAAAAGATATAAGATAGTAATTACAATATACGAATACTTAACAAGGAAAAAATGGTTATTTCACATATGATTATTTTAAGATGGTCAGTAATCAAGTGGTTTATTTTTTGTTATTTTAGTTTTAACATATATGAACATATTTCTTTTACTGTTCTGAAGATTTTATCTTTGAAATATTCTTTGAACAGAGCTGTTTATAGGTTGAAGACAAAAACAGCACCAAATTACCAATAAAATCAAAGATAATACTCCCCAAAAAAGATAAATATCTGTTCTAATGTATTTCAATGTGCTGAAAGGCAATAAAATCACAGAGAAATTTGAAATAATCACACCAAAGGAAACTTTGTCAGGATGACTATGTTGTCCAACTACTCACTTTTCAGAAAGAGGTCCCATATCTCAAGAGTAGAGAAATAAAGACAGCTTCTTCACCAAAGTGTTACAAAGACAATAATGAATATTTCTAGAAATGTCCATGGACAGATGACCTAAGATTAGGAGCTTTCTACCAAGTTTTTTGAAATAATTTGGTGCCTATAAAAACACAGGTTTGTTGTTGTGGAAATTCCCATAAATGTTTGAAATTAATTTTCCCTCCAATTAAATGGAATGGAGACTTCAAATAAAAGTTAATCAATATCTAGACAACAAAGTTTAGTTTTTTGAATATAGATGTTGTGATATCCTTTGAACTGACTCAAGATTAAGTGCACCTTTTCTTTCTTGTGAATCCACTACACATATATTCTTTTTCAAGGAGTGTAGAGGGATTCTTTCTGGGTTTGGGGAAAATTATACTCACTTGCTTATGTTTCAGAAAATGAGACAATTAATTGAACTCCTATGCATTGATGATCTGATATGCATATATCATTTTTAAAGGGAATTTTCCATTTTAAAGGGAATTTTTGTTATACAAGAGTAGAAAATGAAGCATGAAGGACAACTTTCAATATGATCACAAAGTCACTCTGCATGCCACCCTCAATCAACCAGCAGCTACTGAATGTCCCAGATATCAAGTGGAAGAGCTAAGCCTTAGGTATTTAGGTGAATTATCACAGAAATCACTGTGCAACTGTATCAACTGCCTTTTCATATTGCTCATGTAGGTTTCAGAAAGCATAAACTAGCTAAACTGAGAAACATAGCTGCATGATATTTTCTATTCATGGAGCCACTACAGGAATACTGAATATTTTTGTAAAAATTTCATGTTAAATATGAGTGATAATATTGAGGAAAACTAGCTTTAATATGAGAAGATCACTAAGTAATAGCAGGTATTGGGCAATTGTCCAATCTATGAAGTAGATCCCATAGCTGAGACCTAATTGGTAAAATGCCTCGGGAGATGTTAGTGAGAATCTAAGTGTTAAAAATGAATTAACTAGTAGTGGAATCATGACTTCATTTGCTCTCAAATATTTAGCTGCAGCCTAGTTTGCCCAGCTTCTTAGAGGTTATCACTAAATCTCTCAACTGAATGTTCAAGAACAGAATCAATGTGGTCATTAAAACACCCTTCAGAAACTTCTCTATCAGATATTCAAAAACAGAAGAGAACTGTCTCAAGGCCTTTAATAAAGACATATGTGAAGTAAATAAAATTTTAAAAAGATGTGTGAATGTTAGGAAATCTAGGCAAAAGATCATCACCTTGTCTTACTCATACTCTTGGGAAGCCATGGAAATCAGCAGTTTCCATGAAGAGAATTTCTGTTCTTCCTATAAATCCAAAATTAAAATGTGAAGATTTCAGATTAATTCATGCTCCCTTAAGTGGGAGGAAAATTCTTACTTAAAGAATGGAAAACAGCTTTCTCAGTTATAAACTCCAGTTTGTCTTTAAGCAAGAAGATTTATTATTGACAGAGAATGATAATTTACAATGAATACAATTTGAACAGTGAAGCGTTTAGCCATAAAATCTCTTGTCTATAATCAAGAAAACTCTTATTATTAAAAAAGAAATGCACAATTTGACAAGTTCTAAGTTAATAACTCTCTAGGATGTTAGTCTCCAATAGTTTTACAGAGTTTCAAGGTCAAATGATTTAGAAATTATATATGAGATTTAATGTAAATGGTGTGCATACATATACAATGCATATATGCATATACACATATGTATATACATGTTTAATATATGTTTATATATACATGCATGTTGATAAAACACAGCAACAATAATAATTAAGTTATAAGGATATATCATCTCTGTTACATTTAGGTAACATTGTGGTCTACTCTTGCCCATTTTGCTGGAAGTTCTACATCCTCCACAAGTCCTGCTGCTTGAACAATATGTTTCTCCTTTGTATGTAGCCAACTCCATTTGGCAAGCAGTGTCTCTGGCCATCTGCAATTGATGCATAGCTAGTTTGTTAATCACTCCCAACGGCATTTACTACATTTTTTTTTCTTTTCAATTAATTGGTCCCAGGTCATTTCATCTTGCTGGAGCTGCACTTACAGGTAGCTATACAGCTAAGAGGACTGACATAAGCTGCTGGATACCTGGCCATGAGCACATTACCAGAACGAACATGGTCTATTAAAAAGCTTTGTGCTGAGCTAAAAATGAAATTCTGAAGCATTTACTATGTCTTGCATTATCTACAAACAGCAGATAGAGGAAAACAAAAAATGCAACCACATCCCAACCACATTGAGCGGTCTCTGCATTTTTGGACCTGGACAACCACTTTCCTTGTCAATAGTCTAACATGAATGACCAAATATGGGAACAGGCACTCACAGAAATGGTGAAAGGGAAGAAAGTAATATATTGGGTTAACTCAGGGATCATCAGGCAGTAAATTTATTTCTAGGTCTGTTTTTACTCTTTTATCATTCACAGTGACATGATCCTTGAAGGGACCACTTCAGTTCATTTTCTCATAGGCCTAAAGGACAGTGTAGTGTAACAATAATCAGATGATCAAAATACTGGGAAGGTAATACATGGCCAGGAAGCTGTGAGCATACATGAAATAATCCAAAGGAAACTTCATGTTTTATTATTAGAAAGAAGTTTTCAATTATAAAGAAGGATCATGGACATATGTTGGTTAGGTGCAACAAAGTTTATGTGGATACAACCTACTGAATGTTAAAAATGGTTTTTAATAAAATGTACTCTTTAATGGTAACAAAAGAAGTGGCTTGTATGTCTAAGATGTCATGGCAGTGAGTAAAAGATTAGGATGAGTCACCTTGCTGCATATTCTGACCTGTGTCACTGCCTTTGGCACATTGACTTCACAATTTTCCTGTAGTTAAATGCCAAAGGTCTCTTGTCAAAAGTGATAAACATCGATGAACCCAGAATATGTCTTTGTGAGAACAAAATGTAAATGCTGTCAGTTTTCTTGTGTTCTTATATTTTTCCGTTTAATTCTCACAGTAAACCTGTGAATTTCTGTTCACTATATGAGGAATAATAGGCAAAAATATAGCATAAGTAAAATATACCTTTTTATAATCTGCAATATACTTTTCTCATTGCCTTTTTATTTCATAGTATCCATGTGACTCATTTATAAGTTGTTTTAAATGAAGTTAAAATAGTGACTGTAGTTTTCTTTCTTTTTCTTTATTTACTACTGTGGATTAAACTCAGGGGCACTGGACCACTGAGCCATATACCCAGCCCTATTTTGTATTTCTTAGAGACAGGGACTCACTGAGTTGCTTAGCACCTCACTTTTTTGCTGAGGCTGCCTTTGAACTCATGATCTTCCTGGCCTCAGCCTCCCAAGCCACTTGGATTACAGGTGTGCGCCACTGTGCTCAGCAGTTTTTGTGTTTTTGACAGTAATGTGATATGCACAAATTACGTATGACTTAAACAAATGTCTTGATCCAGTCCTATCTCGCCTTGCTAAGAGCTCAGAGAAAACGAGTAGATGAGAAAACTTTTCTTCTTTCAAGTGCAAATTAATATATAACTCAAATATTTCCTCTTGTTCTCTTTGGTTCCTTCAGACAAGGTTAGAGGTATTTGACTAGTGGAATGTAGGACATTATATTTCATATCGATGCTCTGCAAAAATTCTGGAATTGAGTTAATTTCTATTTTTTACTTCTTAACGATCAGTTATAGAGATTTGGAGAAAGCAATGAAAAATGTGTCATTTTCAAAGAAACAATTTAGTTAACTTTTTTGAATAATAGCAAATGTGTGTAACTGAAGAGACAGAAGGTATTTTCCTGTGGTCTAAAATTTATGTCACTCTATTGTGAAAAATCAACTTTCTTAATCAAAAACAAAACAAAAAAATACACTTCAGGGTAAGGTAGTAATTAGATGTAAATGAATGAGTAACTTTGGCAAAATTCAAGTATCCATTCTTCAGATATTACTTGAGGACAAAATACGTATCATATATTATTCTAGCTGTGTGGGATGCAAAATGGAATGAAATACTCCACTATCCTTCCCTCGAGAGGCTTAAAGTCTAAAATTTATGATTACACCACTCAGATGAGGGACTAAAACATGAACTTTTGCTAGCTAAGACATTGCCATTTCTATTCCAGGCACCTAGCATCTCTCTATGAATACCTTCTGTGAGTAATTCTGCAATAAAGTTATAAACTGCATTCACAGATCTGTTTGTAGATACTATACATCCTAAATCCTTTCTTACTTTCCTCCTGGTGACCTTTTCAAAAGAGCTCTTATTTGCAGAATTGTGATGATTTATGCTTTCTAACCTCCATGTCAAAAATAACTTGGTTCTCTTGGGTAAAAGGAAACCTCACTAGGAGTAACTTGCCTTTTAATCTTCATCATGAGGGACTCTGAAACAACTTGAGATTTTTACTGTCAGCCTATCTCTGTACTAATGCAGCATTTCACAAGGTTTCTGCACTAACTGTCTTTGGGTCTTCTCATAAGAGCCCTATAATAGCCATAAATATTTCTCTGGAGAGCAAGATAGAATCTGAGAGCCCTATAATAGCTATCATAAAGAATAATAAAATGTAGAAAAGACAAGCCACCATGAAAATGGCAAATGAATGTGATGACATGTATACTGTACATGAAGTAATTATTTGAGTGTTATATTTACAGAAATCTCTACTGCTTTTGTGGAGTCTGCAAAATTTAGCAAAGCCTGCATATATTGTAAAATTGGTGTCATAGAAAGAGGTGGTTCAGCACTATAAAACTAAACTTCTTTTGTGTGTCCTTTAAAATTAAATTAAGCACAACCATTTGACCCCATTGACTTCAGAAATTAGTATTTTTTCTATACTTTCATCTAGATTTTTAATAGTTCTATATGTTATATTTAGGTGTATAGCATTCATGTATATAGGTTCTGGGTAAAGTGGACTTTATACATGCTACCTGAGAAAGTAGGGCTTCCTAAGATAGATAACCCCACTTCTTCAGGGGAACTGGGATGGAGACTATGAGGAGAATTCTCAGTGTGTTAGGCTACTGAATTGGGGCAGGACTCCCAGCAGTTGAAGATCTCTCCTGATGGTTGTCTTATTCATGAGATCTTATGGTCCATGAGGTCCACCACCCTGTTGCTATGGACAAATTCATCATCATATGAAAAAATATGCTCAACAAGGTGGTCACTGAGAGCAATGCCAGCCTTAACATAAAGGAAGAGTGTCATTGTTCAAGTCAAAGGAAACAATCTTATCCTCCATATAGCCCCAAATGGCCTTTAGGGAACCCTCCAGGAACTACTTCACTACATTCTCAATGTCATGTTTAGCACCTTTCTCAAGGTCAGATCCATGACAACATAATTGGTTGGGCATCAGACAATCATGCCAGTGAGCCTTCTATTCAGGGATGACCTTGCCCACAGCCTTTGCAATGCCACTGTATGCAGGGATAATGTTATGGGCATCCCATTGGTCATAACACCACAGTTTCCCAGAGGGACCATCCAGTCTTCTGATTAGCAGTATGGTCTGAACTGTGGTTGTGTCCACTCACAATACCAAAGTTATCATGGATGACTTCAGGTAGGACTAAGCAATCTATGGTACAGGAGGTAATGATGCCCAACTTGAGGGAGTGGGTATACTTTTCAGAGTTCACACCCTTCACAAACTTGGCATGTCAGTGGAAAAGGCAGAGATGATAACTGCTTTGGTTCCACCCTTCAAGTGAACCCCAGCCTTCTTCATGGCAATGAAGATACCAGTGGACTCCATAATATAGTCATCACCAGCTTCACCCCATTGATGAAGTCATGGGATCCTGTCATTTGGAACATAGAGATGGACTTCTTGTTGGTGACAAGGTTTCTGTTTTCAGCTTTGAATTTGTAATGGATGGAATTGAATTGGAACATTTACACCATATAGTTAAGGTCAATGAAGGTGTCATTGATGTGAACAATAACCACTTTTCCAGAGTTAAAAGTTCAGTGCCTGGTCACAAATTCATTTACTCTGAACTTCACCATTGTATCTCAAGTATGGGTTCACAGCTCTTACTGCAAGGGAAGATGCATCTATGTATCAAACAGAAAGGAACAGTCTTCTTACTTTAAAATATTTAATTGACAAATATATATTCAATTTGTACAACATGATGATTTAATACATGCATACATTGTGTAATGGTTATCATAATCAAATTAATTAACGAAACTGTCACTACTTATGTTTTACCTCAGATTCCCAGAATCTGTTCATTCTTAAACTAAAAGTTTGTACCTGTGACCAACATCTCACTCTGAGCTTCCAAACAAACTTTGTTTATGAACATCAAAAAGAAACAATATGCCAAATAACAGAATTTTTGAGCTATTAGTAGAACTCATAAAGTAATTTGCAAGGAAACTTAGCTGCTAATATGGAATCATGATTCTGTGGGTGTGGAGGATGGGAGAATACATGCATTAAGAATACTACAAAAGTGAATAATAACCACATGACTTAATTTCAGGAGGAAGAAGAGGAAATGTATGCAAGTTTGCTTTGTAGTTAGAAAAGCAATTCTCCAATTCCTCATGAAAAAGAACATGTATGATTTATACAGAGGAAGCTTGTAAAGTTTCCTAAAAGGCCTTTTACCCTGTCAGAAGAAAAAAGGAGAACAGGTATGCAAAAAAGAAAAAAAAAAATTCTGCAAAACCATGAGAAGAATAGAAAGAATAGGAAAAAAGAATCCTTTTGAAATGGAAGAGCAAAAGAAGTGATCTATCAATTCTTTCGAACCTGCTGTATGATATGCTGAAGTCTTAGGGGTCTTTTGTCCAATTGGAAAGATTGGGTATGGAGAAGTCTCGTTTTCATATGAGCAGTTGATCATGTAAAAACCCATGGGGAAACACCTGATCATCAATAACCTCTCTTTGCTTCCCAGAATTCTTTCTGTATTAATTACAGATAAAAGATTTTATAGCAAATAACTTTAGAAGGTATGAATGCTAGTCCTTTAAGGCAGTTCTCTTAGTCATGAACGTCCTTAGAGGAGAGGAGCTATTTCTGACTTCTGTTTGTGTTCTCACTCTTTGCTTAACAAAGCCTCAACCACCAGACCTTGCATTTCTGTGTGCTTCTCAGCCCATTATAGGAGCTCTGTTATCTGGATTCTTGCAAGACTTATTTCATTTCCAACCTATCTGCTACCAAGACTGGAGTTGCATTCCCAGTCCACAAATTTCAGTGGAGTAAAGCTGCTCACCTCAAATCCTTCCACAATCGCAACACAACCTAACTTTTTGCCTGATAAATACTCCACAAAGTAAAAAAAAAAAAAAAAAAAAAAAAAAAAAAGGAAGAAAAAAAGAAAGAAAGAAACTTAATCCCTGATCTGGTCACAAATTTGTTCGTGCCTGCTCTTTACTCCACATGTGTCACACCTGTTCAATAGCAGCATAAGTTCAACTCAAATTCTCTATCACCTAGGAAAGTTTGACTAATTAAAACTACTGAAAGCAACTCGAGTAACAATTGCTTGACTCATCTACTTTGTCTCATATTACATACACATGTAATAGCTTATTTGCAAAAGTTTATGGCTAATTTCTGGAATTCAATGTCTTGTTAGAGAACATTTTGCATGTAGTTTATCAGATTAAGTAGGTTTTGCTTTTTTATTTTTTCTTTGTCCTGTTTTATTTATTCATTTATTTATTTATTATTTATTTCATTAAAGACCTAGTTATCACTGATTTTTTCAGGATAGAAATAAATTAAGATATGAAAGTAATAATTCACTCGTAGTAGATACGGCACTCAACTTTATAATCTGATATTCTCTAGAGAGCTCCCTTTGTTCATGCTTGTGCACCTGACATTGTGAAAAGAATATGCCTTTCTGGGCTTCTCATTAATGAGGCAAATCACTTCACCTCTCAATAAGTTTGTCTTCTTATTTACACAAAAAGCATAAAACTTCCTGCCCATTTTACTAAAAAGACTATTGGGAGAAACAAATGTACAATCAGTGTCAAATAAATTTGGAAAGTGTATATAAATATTTTTATATGCTGATGTTTGCTTTCACATTCTTAGGGTGCCCTGATGTTGATGAATTCATGTTGCATTCAGTATTTTTATATGGTACTCTTGAGCACATGCAGCTGATTATCTTTTTCTTTCTTGCTCTTCTTACTGGTTTTCAAAAATGTGCTGAATGCACTTAGGACTAAAAGATTTACTGCTAACCTGTATGTATGCTAAATTATAAAATTTTTTAGATTGATAAACAGAATAGTTTTCACAACCCTAATTTCATAAATGCACATACTCAACTATCATCAATATGATGCAGAGAAATGATCCAGAACACTGTGCTTTTTTATGATCTGTTTTTCCTTTTCTATAGTATGACCATGAAGTCTAAAAACAAAGATAAAATAATTTGACCTTGTTTTGCAATAGCTTATCAATTACCCTTTGAGTATACATTTGTGTAAGCTCCCAGACTTGGTTGTGCCATTGTGGATCAAATAATGAAAATTGTTTTCTAGAGCATGTTCATAAAGTTTATTTCGATATATATTGTTGAACAGACTCATGAATCGGTCTGCAAAAGAAAGTTGAAGAGTTTATATTTTATTATTTCTGCCTAATTTGCCATTCTTCCCAAACCAATAATTATTCAATGCATACTGTATTATGGAAACAACTGTACATGGTTTCTTTCCTTTAACATATATTTATATTGTCTAATGCTGTAATCAGTATTAGACAACGTTCCTGATAATACTATATATAGTTATAAGTTATAACAGTATAAGCTGTTATACCAGATTGAAAAAAAATGTTTATTATTAAAATTCCAGTTATAAAATCTCTTATCTTTCTTGGGACTAATTTCTCAGAAGAATTAATAATTTGCTCTCCTTCACATCCATAGAAATTTGTGTATAGACTATGTATTTGCATTGCATTATAATTACCTAAACAATAAATATAATTTTCCCGTAATACACAGTGAATTTCCTGAGGTTCAGAACTTTTTCTGACTTGTCTGTGTTTCCAAAGCCTAGCTCATATTCTTGGCAAATTGTTAGCATGTAATAAATATTCTCTAAAAGAAAAAAAAAATTCTTAGGTTGCTTGTAGGTAAATGTGAATGGTATTTACTCCATTAAAATGCAAATCTCCTAGAAAATAAATTATTAGAAATGAGGATAGCTATTAAGCTATATCAAATTCCACCTTTTCCTTTCCCACCATGTCTCCCAGTTAATCAAACCAAAGAAGAATATCTGTTTTGATCCTTCCTCTTTTTCAAATATTAGTTGCCATGACAATGTGAATCATGATGCCATGGCGGAGGCTAAGTGTAGATGACAATTCATTTTAATTTACTGAGGCCATTTCCTGTGTCTCCTCATTCTCTTTTGCATAGGCAGAATTGACTATGGTACATTTAAGCAAAGATTAGTTGATGCCTGGGGGTGAATGTGCTCAGATATTAGGCTTGCAGTAATAATACACTTGACAGTACTTGGCAATTCATAGATTTCAGAGTGTCACCATTTTACTCATTGCTCTGACAAGAATTGATTTGGGGAAAACTGTTTCGCAGATGAAGCCTGTTGTCCATTACCATTCATCCCACATTCCTGCATTGTGCTGCTCTGTCATTGTCCTTCAGTCAGGGTCCTCCTCCATTCCACAAGATGACTGGTTTCCTCATTATTGCTGTCTACATCAAACAAAATCTACTGCAAAGCATTTTGTCACTGTATTAAAATGGCTTTAAACATTAGTTTACACTGGCCATTTGAACTAAAACAGAATTATCATCGAAATGAATAAATTCTTGAGGTCAGAATTTCAGACATCAATAAGTAAAGAACAGAGGTTTATGGAGAGTCTAAGAGCCCTAATAGTCATCCCAGAGGTTTTATTACATATACAAGTGCTGATTCTGCTTATAACTGTAAGAATTATCTGGCTGAATCAGACTGTCTTCATTTTCCTTCTTATATTGTCATAGTCCATTTTGAGTTGCTCTAACAATATACCTGAGTTCGGGTCCTTTTTAAACAAAGTGATTTATTAATTTCACAAGCAGGAGGCAGGAAAATTCAAAACGAGGCAGCTGAATTGGGCAAGGTCCCCATACTACATCACATTGTGACACCCAACTCAAGGAGAGTACTTGTATAGAAGAGGACACAATACACAGACTTGCTTTATAACAACCATTCTCATGGTAACTATTCTAGCCTTGCAAAACACAACCCAGTCCTGTAAGACAAGCATTAATTTCTTCAAGGATGGGATCCTCACGACCTGAGTACCTGACTTGTCCCACTCTTAGAGATTGTACCACCTTTCCACACCACTGCATTGGAGACCAATCTTTTAGCACACAAACTTTAGGGAACAAACCATATCCAAACCAAAACAGGCACACACAAATATCTATCATCTCTCTACCGACCTATGTGAATCACATAAATTCAATTTGGTTCCATCACTTTTGTACACATACATCTAAATATCTGGTCATCTTGTAAGTACACTGACACATCTCAAAATATTTCATTTCTGGTAATTTTTGTAATAGATATCATTTGGTTTTTGTAATAACTTATATGGGATAAGCTATCAGTCCCAAGAATCAAGAATTCCAGGAAGTAGTTATTTAATCACAGATACTGGCAAATATGCTTTCACTTTTTCTTTATGAATATGTTAAAGTTAAGTGCCTTTTAATATTTTGTTTTGTTTACCACATTTTCAAAATGGTAATATAAGTCACTAATATTTATAAGGCTGCATTAACTTTCCCTTCCATATTGATTTAAAATTTTTTGCGGTCTTCATAGATCAATTCATATTTGTTTAGAAAATTAGACATTGACTTGAGACCATGTGAAATAAAATAAACATAGGAATTTTTTGTTGCCTAAAAGTCACAGGATAAATTGTGAAATTTCATGAGTTGTTCTTAAGAATCGGGTGAAAATTCCCCACCAGACTGAAGTCTAAGGAAGGTGTGTGAAATTGCTATTACTACTACTATGACTACTAAACATGCATTTTGATTAAAAAAGTTTTAGTGTATTTCATGAATACAGATATCATCAGATATCTTCTGTCAGAAGAACAGATATCATCAGTGACTTTTCCCCTTATACAACACTCACAATTTGTTTAGAAATCTAGCATTATTTTGGCAAAATCTTTTACTTCCCATACTGACACCATTTCTCTACAACTTGTTTCTTGGGTACCAGGGCAAATTCACTCTGTGAGATAGTATTGACCATACACAAAAGAATAGATGTTAAGTAAATACTGAGAATCAACCCATATAGGTTATCAATTATTTTTGTATAAATAAATGTGTCTTCAGTTTTCAATCATGGTGATGGTATCAAAAAATACGACATCCAAATTTTAAAATTGCTTGAAAAATTTTCTTCATTGAAAATAAAAGATGTCAGTCTAAAAAATGTTTAGATTTAGTATTTAAGAAGGTTAAACTAAAGTCCATATTCCTTTAGTTACTAGTGGATTACAATAAACAGGTAACTCCATATCTATCTAATTTTGCACCTCTTATACATCAAAATACTTACAATATTCACCTTGAAAGATTGGCCTGGAATGAAATTGAGGAAATATTAAAAAAATTGCTGAGCAAAATATTGGGAAAGAGTTGATTTAAATTAACGCTTAATAGTCAGATGGTTGAAAGCCCCCAAATTTTTTGAAGATCCTTAAAAAAAATAATAGAGTAAGAAAAAAGGGAATACACTTAAAACAATTAAACAATCAGAAGGAGGGCCACCAGTAGGAAGTAAATTAGGACAAAGTGCTAATGTTGATGGATGAAATAGGTGTGAAGAGACAACCGCCAATGATATTGTCTCATTTACCAATGACGAGTTCTGCTTCCTCAGGTGTTGAAGTGTAACATCAGAGAAGCACTCAAGACAAGCATATTAAGCAGGTTTTATTTAAAGGTGATAATACAGCCTTCTCCCGGGAGGGAGAAGGGGGCCATGGCTGATGTTCTAGAGTCCCAAGAAGTGAGCACACTCTACATCTTTTATAGGTTAGGGTCTCCTTTATTCTGTTCTCTCCCCGCTTATCTCTCCTTCCTGCCTATATGACTAGGTCCAGGAGTTGCTGGTGACAGCAAAGGTGAGCCACAGGTGGCAGGGGGAGGGTCAAAGTGATTCAGGAAGGTAAGAGCCCAGGGGGCATTAATTAGCAGTTCCCTGCCTATAGTCCTTGAGGAAAACAGGTAAATTTGGTAATCAATAGGCTCCAGAGATCCTTGATATTCCATTCAGGGGCAGTCTCCAACTTCCAGATGCAGATGGTTTTCATGGCCCCCATTTTCTCAATTTGACCCCATCCCCTATTTCTACACTAACTGCCTGGCCCCAATACTGGTTTCACCTAGAAGAGGGAGCCCTCTCCAGCTAGAAGGGGACTAGTCAACCCTGAGGAACTTGGAAAGGATGGAGCTCAAGGCGGCATGCCAGGGCAGTAATGGCAGCAGAGAGAAAAACAGGAATTCACTAAAATTCACATGTAAAATAGCTTAAATTTCTTGACTCTTCTCACAACATGGAGGGTCAGAACTTTCAGGAGCCAGTCCTTGCCCTGGATGGGGAGTGCATCTCCACTTTAAAGAGTTTGAATGAATTAACTTGATCAGTTAGGTTGATATTAATAATTTGATTAAACCCTTCTCATTCTGGCATGGAGGTTTTTTCCAAATAAGAACGTGATCATGTCCGTCTTCTTAAAACACAGTGTTGAAGAAAATAAGGTCTGGATTTAAAGGACCTACCTGTCACAGGTCTTAACTATATAGTAACAAATACAAACTATAACTTTTATTGTACTTGCTGGCGAAATTTTAGACCTCTCCCCCTAAATTTTCTGCACTCACTTTCAAGGAACTTTTAAAAAGAAAAATGTTCTGCTAGTTTATAAAATAATTGATATATTCCCTTAAAAGTCTTTAAAAAACATCTCTATAAGTTAAAATCTCTTTCATATACTGCATTGTCTGCAAATACCACAAATCTTCGTAAGTACATTATAGTTCTTACCACACTATTGAAATTGTAAACACAGTGATTAAACATTTCTCTGAGATACTTCAATAATAAGAGTATTTTCAAAAACTATAAACTCACAGAGATAAATCAATTATCCAATTATTTGAAGTGTAGTTATAAGGCAGTCACTCCAATAAGTTCTTTTTCAGATTACTATTATACAAAATATCACATATACAGAGATCCTCCTTAAAATGATATAATATTATATATATTTTTTGCATATTCTTATAATTGTTCAGGGTTTGAGAGATGCAAACTGACCCAAAGATTATATCGTGTGTAATAAAAATGTTCTTGCATTTGATGATAGCTGCACAATTTGTGAATATTCCTAAGACCATAATTATGTACTTTAAGATGTTTAATTTTTTGGTATGTAAATTATGTCTCAATAAAATAAAAAATATTTTAAAATATTTTTCTTTTTCTTCCTTTTTTTATGGATACAATCTCATTCCAAGCCTTTTTATAATTTCAGCTGTAAATTGTACTTTTTAGTCCAAGGTTAAGTTTCTATGTTGACCTCAAAATCATAATAGGAAGAGAAAGCAAGAGCAAGAGAGAGTAAAACAGATATGTAGAATTATTGTATTTAAATGAGCTTAATTCATATAATTTTGAGCTTCATAAAATTCATTTGCATAATCTTCTGTCTTTCTGGCTAGAAACATGAAAAACACATTCAATAACAATATCCAAATACAATCTCTTCTTCACACTTTAACTGTAAATGGTCCTTCATTTCTATCAAAGGATTTTTAATTGATTTTGGGACTGCAATAACCAGGGAGGTTACTTACCATGCCTAGCCCTTGGGCACTTGAAATGTGGCATGTGTGTAAATGTACACTGGCTTTTGAAGACACTATGAAATAAAGTGGGATATAAAACTTCCACTTAGTAATTTTTAATATGTTGAAACAATATTTTATATATCATGTCATATAAAACTTTATTAAAATTAATTTATCCTTTCTAAATTGTGGCTACCAGAAAAGTTAAATTTCTTATGTCATACACATGCACATACATTTATCTATAATCACCTCCTCCAATTCATATATTTCATTATAAACTCTAAATGAATAATAGTCTATTAGTTTTTGTAATTTAGTATTAAAATAGAGAGATTTACTATTTTTGGTAGAATTCTAATTCACTCAATAGTAGTCATGACTATTTTTAAGCAGTATGTGGGGTTGCCTCTATTTTCTCTTCCACTATGCATTTATATACCCTGCCATCACCTAGGAAACCTGATTTCTACCAGGTCACTTCACTAGGATCCCTAATTCTTTGACTTTTGGTTTGGTTTTGCCAATAAGTGACACTGGCAGTAGGACAAAGGGAGAAGGCATTTATTTCCCTGTTTCTCTCCCTGGAATCCTAGTTGATAAAAAGCAACCCGGGTTTTCAATGTGCAGTTGTCTCTGTGGGGTCTGGTAAGGACTGCAGCTGGCAAAGACTTCCCCTCCGTATTAGTACTTCATCATTCCTTGCTCCCTTGACCTGGCTGCACCTTTGTAAATTGTCCCTGCATTAAATTCTCTTCAGTTACCCGTTTGAATACACCATCTATTTCCTGCCAAAGCCTTGATTGACAGAGAGTATCCTGTGTGTACTATATCCATTATTTTTACAGTGAACTTTTCTGAAGGCTGGGTGTATTGGAAGATAACTCCGAGGAGATTAAGCTTCTAAAGTGTAACAGTTTGGACCTTCACTCTTAGCAATTTTTAAAAAGTAGCTCTAAAGTGTTATGTCCACTTTTCTGAGGTCCCAATAAAATTTTTCACCTTCTCCTGAATATCAGCATGAGGCTTATACTGTTAAGCTTTATTTTCCTTAAGAGCCTATACCTGATCCTGGCCAAGTTGGAGATTTTCTATGTTGTTTTATGTGTATTATAGAACATTAAGCTCTGCTAGATAAGTAGTCATCAAATATTTTGGACGATATATTCCAAAAATAATGTTCAAAAACAAAGTATCTGATCACGTTTTAACTTGACCTCTGAAGTGTTATATGCAAAGTTGAAATATAGCTGAAAGAAGTTATTTCTCTATATTGTAAACATAGGTATTTTGATATTTCACCTGACAACTGCTCTTTTGATATTCAATCATATGTTCCCAATCGTATCAGAATACCACTGAAATTCAATATTATCAGTTCAAATTTTGATGAAAATTTAATCAATAAATGAGAGTTTACATCATTTTTTCTCTTTGTACTCTATTTCCATTTTACTTCATTCACAATTATATCTTAATGCAGTATATTCTTATTTTTGAAAGTATTTTATTGATACCCTTCAGATTTCATAGAAACAAATATATCTCACTATATATACATATATACACACAAAATTAATATTGAAATGTTTTCCTATAGCATAAGACATGTGTGTTAAATATTTTTCTCTTGGTTTGGATTTTAAATTAATCATAAATCAATAAAAATATTTTTAAAATTTAACAATTATGAAAAATAAAAAAATAAATTTTTAGCTATGTACCCATGCCTTAACAAATGTGACTTGCTTTTCTTAATTTTTAATATCTATAGATGACTGTCACCTGTTGCTAGGAGAAATAATTTAGCCTCAATTCTATGCCAGTTTTGTGATGCTGTGTTTTGCTTCCGTAGACTTAAATATTGAATAGCATGTAAATTATTAATGAGAATAAGAGTTTTTTAAAGTAATGTCCCTCAATTTTATTAACTCCAAAGTGTCAAGACCTCAGCTAAGCTGGGAGAGGGAGAGCTGAAGGGACAAGTGTTGAATAGCCATTATAGCAACAAGCCAAAAAGCAAACATTAAAACTTTAATTGCTTATCTTGATGTTTTGAGGAAAAGTCTAAAGCCAGGAAAAGCACCAGCTCCATTTTTCCATAGAACAGCAAACCAATGGAAGGCCAGATGGATCAGTAGACATGAAGAAAATTTCACTCTTGAGGGAGCCCTGAATGGGACTAGAAGTTATATGGATCTGGGGTTTGGGAAACCAAGAACCAGAGGAGGAGCTATGAATATAAAATTACCTGTTACTGAGTCAGAGTAGAAAAAAATAACTTTGAGGTTTCCCTTTCTTTCTCTCATGAAGAAGTCACAGGGAAATACCTGAAGAGGACTAATGCACAAGTCCACAGATAGAGACTTGATAATAAAAGTCCAGGGGCTAGGAAAACAAATATGTGCAAAACAAGACCAACCTGGGTGCTGCCTATCTGGTTGCAACTCCCTCAGATACTGCAAAGTACAATCTCCAAGGTGCTCTTCAAGTTCTGTCTGGTAAAGCCTTTGTAATTGACTATGGGTTAGGAATGAAAAATAATCACATGATTTTAATTAGGAGCCAGACTCCTCACTAAGTCATATGCTAAATATCAGAGACTGATCTAACATCAAAAGTTATTTTTAATGATATTTCACCTGAATCAAAATGTATTTCTTTAAGGGTGAAAGCAAATTTTTACTTTGCAATTAAAAAAATGGCAGCAACTGTTTCACAAAGGCATTTGTTACCCATTTAGAACACTGTATAACACTTGGAATTGTCCATGTGTTAGGTGCCTTAAAGAGTTTACCAAAGGAAATGGCAAATGATATTACTGTTATCATGAATCAGAGGTATGTATTTCTTTGGTAAAATGATAGAAACCTGGGTAGAAAAGAACAAAATATCAGTCAAAATGTCAATACAAATGCTGTCTTCATAGATACCTTTGAGGAAAGTATTCACATAAACATAAGTGGTTTGAGCATATGAAAATCTATTTCTTTGAACAATCTGTGACCTTTGTGTACTTCCAAGTGGTGCCCATACCCAGTCAGAAGATTATTAGCATGATGATCACATAGGTAGCAAGTAGAAGAGACAAACAAATTCTGGAAATATGCCTTGGGAATCTAAATTTATACTATGTTTACTGCCTGAGGTACAGGTTTAATGATATTATATAGTATAAATCTACAAACAGCAGTATAATCTACAGCTAAAGTAATTATGCTTTATTTCCCATACTTATTTTCTTAGGAGTCACTGAACTCTATCTTAAAAATGTAGATGAAACTCAGGAGTAAAGAAGAAAGTTCAGCTGTGTAGCCTGTCAAGAGAGCCACAAGTCCAGTTTGGTACTAGATAAGGGTTGTCATTGTGATCTTCACTGGGAAAAGCTGTCAACAAATGATCTGGGAGAATCATTTCGTTATTGTTCTGAAAGCAAATAAAGTGGTGTCCTTCCTTCATTCATGAAGAAATGTCTATACAGGTGGATTCAAAATAAAATAAAAACCTGTTTAATCTTTAGAGAAAAATAAATAAAAATTGCATTACAAATTGGAGGATTTCCTAAATAAAACCCAAAGCATATATGAGTATATACCCTTAAGGAAAATGGTAGTACATGTTAAAAATTATTTAACACTTACTAGTTAAATAATTAATTAATGAACTATTGACCCATGTCAGTCAACTAAAAATCTACTTAAAATAAATGCAGTTAAAAATCATATACTATGTGTAAGAAACAAATAAACATGTATTTTTTGCATATATATCTGAGCAAATCAATAAGAAATAGGGGACTACATTAATTTAGAACATGACTAAATACAAAAAGACACACAGAGCAGAAAATCTGAATAACACTGATAATTAAGAATATGCAAATTAGGCCACAAGAATATGCAAGTTAGAGCTTCAGCTATTGACAAGAATTTGGAGCAATAAGAAGTCAGTTGGCAGATGTCTTAGTTGCTGCTTTAACAATACTAAAGCCTGGATGATTTATAAGCAATTAAAGTTTATTTGGCCTATACTTCTAGAGGCTGGGAAGACTGAAAGCATAAAGTGGCTTCTGGTGAGGAGGGTCTCTGTGCTGCCTCAAAACACAGCAGAAAGACAAGTGAGCAAGGATTCACAGGACAGAGGTAATCGGTACCAACTCACCCATTCTCAGGGACCTATTTCCATAAGAACTAACCCAGTCCTGCAATAGCAGCATTATTCCATTCATGAGGGCAGAGCCCTCCTGGCCTAATGATCTGTTAAGAGACCCACTTCTCAAAACTATCAAAATGACAATTCAATTTAACATTAGTTTCGGAGATGACTTTCAAACCATAGCAGTGTGAACTTACATTGTTGAAACCAATTTGGTAATCAATTTGACAGTATCTAGTAAAATTATAGATACATTCATGTGCCTCCAACTCAATAATTTGCATATACAAAATCTTTCTTCAAACTCACAAATATACAGGTAGTTCTCTGTTGCAGCATTGTCTGTAAGAGCAAAAGAGAAAAATAAAGAGAAAAATGTGGAACACCCATCAACTTCAAAATGGCTAAGAAACTTGTATTTTCATGGAACAAAGTACTACTATGCAGGTGTAAAAATAAATGTTCTGAAACTACATGTAGTACACATGGATGCTCTCAAAATGTCACATAAAAGCAAACTGATAAATGATATACATACCATTTATTTCACTACATAAAAACATGCTGTGTGGTGTTGACTAATATATGCATATGTAAACATATGTGTGTATTTTGGGGTGGGGACAAGGGTTAGGAGTGAGCAAATGAAATGCAAAAGCTACCTCCTCTATTCCTACCTTTTTTTCTTAAGCCAGCAGGTGTGAAGTTGTTATTCTTCATATCATTGTATATACAAAATTTAAAAAGAACTATTTCCAGAGGGTCATCCTTTGGGAAAGAAGTAGATTGCAGGGGCTTTCCAGTATTATTGGGAGTGCAGAAAAACCTAATGACATGATGAAAATACACAGTGAAGAGTGGAACTGCACCAGAAAGTCATTATCCAAAAATAGAAAATAACCATCACCAAGAAAAGGCCACATTTGAATAGGAAGTAAAGGACTTCAAGAAAATCGGAGAGGCTTCCTAGCTAGTATGGAATTTTGTTTTCTCACTCAATTACTATCTGTGCAAACTTTCAAGAATGTGAATTTTTGTAATAAATAACTCACCAAGCTATTTTCAAATGCCAGCTGGAAAACATGTTATAGAGAACTAGTCAGTTGGACATATCCTTTTTGTTGATTAACAGAAAGAAGTGGGAAAAAAGTACCTGTAGGAAATTTCCCAGTCATTCTTGTGCTATGAGATGATGTGGTACAAAGAAATTAGTAGATAGTGTGCGTTTTTTTTTTTTTTTTTAACTACGATTACTAAATTGCATATGCAGACTTCAATGCAGATATTATCCATCTTAATAAAGTAAAACCTATACATAATAAGAGTGAAGGCAGGGCAAAACAGGTGAATAGAAGTAAAGCAGTACTAATGACTAATTATAAAGAGCAAAGAATAAGAAGATAGTCTACAGTAAATGGTAGCAGTTATTTTTTAAAGAGTGAGGGTTTAAATATGTAGTTTCATGTTGGAATGGCAATCTATAAAAGGATTTAGCATGGAACACCAGCAGTGATATTTAAGTGTTATGCCAACTATTACAGCTAGGTAGTCCAATGAGCCTGTATGTATCCATCAACAACTTAAGTGCTATATCAAAGTGCTAAAAACTGCCTCTGTCTCAGGAGGGTGTGGGGAGGGCCACTGAAGGCACTCAAAAATCCAGAGATAAAACTTTGAATGAACTTAGAGGCATATTTGAATAGTGAAGGCTGTACTGATATTTGCCAGTCGAACAAAGCCCTAGACAAAACTTGGTGGAGATTAGAGGGAAGACAACATCCACTATAAGTAAAGAAAACCCCAAAACTTCCATCAAGATAGGAAACCAAATATCTTTTTCCAAAACCAATAAAATAAGTAATAGGTAAAGCTTACTATTAGAATTATTTGGTTACATAATGAAAACTAAAAACTAAAAAAGAGAATTATCCTTATTACTATCATTCATTAACTTGCCTATCAATTCCCTGTGCTAGTCCAGGACCAGTCCTGCGTTTCTACCATATTACTTGTTGTTATTCCCAGGAGCACATTGTCTTACCTGTTTCTTTGCCTGTATCTCTACTGACTTCCTCTCCTTCTCAATTATACACTCTCAAATTTACCAATTTCAAAGTATCTAATGCCAACATATCAAATCCCAGTCACATGTCCCAATCTTCTCTGCTTTTAGTTTATTTTCAAGTAAATTCTCATCTTTATCTCCCAAATATTAAACCCACATTCTCTCCTTACCTATAAACACCCTTCTGTTCTCTCTTAGGTTCAGTTTAGATTTCATGATTCATAAAAATAATTGATCCTTTGCAAAAGTATTTAACTCTCATTTCACTCACCTTCTGCCTGCTCAGCTAGAAGTAACTCAGTATTATAAGGTCTAGAGAAAGCAAATGTGGAGATAGGCAAATGAAAGTCACACCACCAGTTAGGTTGACTGAAAGTGGAATTTTCAGTTACATTTGCGATGTCAAATGTTAAGTAGATGCTCAACTTTCTCTGGCAGTTCAAACACATTTCTGCAGGAGGCTTTTGTATTTATCCTAAAACAACAGTTTCATAAATTATCTTTATTCCTCAACCACCTTAGCGTTCCTGGACTATACCTGCTTAATCACTTTTAGTTGCTAAACTTGCTTCTAATTCACTGAGGATACAGAAATTACCAGAATTCCCTCCAAATTGGAGGGAATTTAAGTAAAATTTACTTAAATTTCTGACCTGCCTTCACATGTATCCATATTGTTCATCTTCCCTTGCATTACAAAGTTTATCCCTCTCCTTACTCCATACTGCCTCCCATCTCCCTTAACTAACTTAAAATATTTCACCCCTTGCTCACTCATTCTTCTCCTAAACCATCTTTCTCAGCTTCTCTAACAGAATATTCATTTCAGAATACAAATTCCCCTTGTTGTTTCATATTATAAACACCAAATTCCTTTTTCCTCTGTAGTTCTTTTCAGCCACTGCTCCATTTTTGTGGTCACCTATATAGAAAAACTGAGAAAGAACCAGTTGCATTGACTCTACTTTCCCACCTCTTCTCCCTCCTTGGTGCTCTATAATTTAGCTTCTTTCTTCATTACTGAAAGAAAATGCGTTCTGCCAAAATCTGTACCAACTTTACTTTTGCTGCGTTCAGTGATCAAGTTCTATTCTCATTTACTTCTCCGCAGCCTTTATCATAGTTAAGTATTCCCTTCTTCTGAAAGCCATCTCCTCAGTTAGCCTCAAGAACATCGATTTTTATCTTGGCTTTTCTAATAACCTTTCCAATAACCTTCCTGACAGCTTCATGCTGAAATCTGCAAGGCTTCATTTTTCTCTGCACTCCATCCCTATGGCTGCTAGTGACTCTGAATTTTCTTGTTGGATCATTTTAATGCTTATTTTTAAGTCCAACTTTCTTATATTATATACAAGTCTCAAAAGTAGCATGTCCAGAGTGCACTTGATAATTTCCCCTTATTCACAAAAAGCCTAAAATCTATTTCTTATCTCAATAAATGATACAATCATTCACAGAGATTTTCAAGAAAAATAGTTCTGGGGGCTTTATTTTTTCCCTCTCCTTGGTTCCCCTCTATCAAAAATATCACCAATTATCTAAGTCTCTCTCTCTCTCTCTCTCTCTCTCTCTCTCTCTCTCTCTCTCTCTCTCTCTTTCCCAGGGTAGAATTATTGGGAAGCAGTGGAAATTTTAGGAGTTGAGGCCTGTTGGGGGTTCCTCGGCAACTGGAAACTTGCTCTTGAAGGAGATGGTAAGACTTTCGAGAACTCTACATTTCTCTTTTGCTTCTATGAGGTGAGGAGTTTACCTCTCCACGAGCTTCCTGCCATTGCCATCTGGTACAGCCACCAAAGGCACAAAGTAATGGGTTCACCTAATCTTGGAAGATGGAACCTTGAAAATCATGAGCCAGAATAAAACATTTCTCTTCATAAGTTAATTATCTTAGGTATTTTGTGATAGTGATGTGCAGCGAATATAGTGCATTTCAACCACAATTTAAACGACTCTTATTCTGATGCATGAATTTCTGATCACATTAGACACTCTGTATCCTATAAGTACACCAGGTCCTTCCCTTTCCCAGCAAAAGCCATTTGGACTGCCTGGAATTCATTATTTGTGTTCTTTACACAGTTTTATCTTCTTGACTCATGAGTCATGACTTAGTAACTCATTTTAAATAGTATACATGTTCCTCCCTATCTAATCATTTGGCCCCCATCTATCTACCTCTATCACTGAACCTTCCTATTGCAATAGAGAATGCATTTATAATTGCAAAGCTTTTAGTTTGTTTGCACATTCCTGTTTTATCTTCCTCATTATACAGTAAATTCCATGATGACAGAAATTGTCTTTTTTTCAGAACCCAGGATATAATAGAATTTATTTAATGTATAAATGAACAATAGATTATTATGGATTTCAAATAACTCTATAAAGAACTGACTTAAAGTATCTAGAGTCTAACATGACACTGTGCTTCTCTGTATCAAATGTGGCATGTAGCTATGATGTACACATTGTACCTATATCTTTATTAACTGTTCCAAATTCACGTCTATACATAGAATTAGCAATATCTGTTATATCAGTTTTTCTCATTTATTTCTCTTTATCAAGTATTTTCAGCCACGTAGTCAGCACTCATGTTCAGTGTCTGGGCTAAAGTGAGTAATATAGAACTAATAAATATAGCAAGCTGATTAATGTAATTCCCTCTCTGTCATTGCCAATTTGGAACCAAAATATAAATTCTAATTTCATTGACTTTTTAAAGGAAAAATAAATTAGTAACATTCCCTTCAAGCAAACTAAAGAAAGCCACATGGTTTCTATTTTTACATTGCCTTTCATCATAATTTTAAACTACCCACAACAATTCAGTCAAACAATCTATGTGCTTTTTCCTCTGGGGAACTTGCTAAATTTGCAATTGAGATAAGCAATCAATGCTCACCTCTGCTAAACTGTACATAAATATTATTTCAAAAGGAAATTCCTTGGAGGAATTCCTTTATGGAATGTAACTTCATTAGTAAGTAATGGATTGCCCTATTGTAAGTTTTCTCCCATCAAGCTAATTTGGAAACTCTTAATTGTCTTACATTTCTTTTATATGGCAAAATAAATGATACCCTTGTGTGAGAATCGACCTGATTATAATTATGCTTTCCATGAGTTAATAGTATCGACTTCATTCGACTTTTATGTTCACATTAATCTATTTATTATAGAATATTTACAGAATTGAATTGGAATGGAATATATCCTCACCTTTACTTTGTTCTTTAAGCTTTCATGGGCCAAACAAAAAGAAAAAGCAAATCTAGTAATAAAGGAAAGGAGCTAAACATTATTCTGACTCTTCAACATTCAAACAAAGCTCTTTTATTATTCCTATCATAGTTCGCTACTGAGTTTATATATAACTGGATATTTTATTTTTTGTTGGTTTTGTTTTGTTTTTGGTTTTTTTTTTTTTTTTTTTTTTTTTGGTTAGTTTGTTTTGGTTTTTGATACTGGATTGAATCCAGGACACTTTCACTAAAAGCTACATCCCCAGCCTTTTTTATTTTTTATTCTTTTATTTATTAGGTATCACTAATTTGCAGAGGTTAACCTCAAATCTGTGATCCTTCTGCCTCAGTCTCCCAAGTTACTGGGCTTATAGGAACGTACCAACACACCTTGCTTTTATTTTTTTTTTAAGCAAATTGCAAGATCTAGTCATTGCTATCCATACAAAAATTTGTGTTTCTTTTTTCAGTAACGAAAATATTTTATTACTGATATTTTATTTAATTTTATAATAAAGAAGAAATTCTGATTTTTTTCTCAAAATGCATTAATCTCATTTTCACAAAATTATTAGAATGCTTTAGAACTTTGAATATTAAAGGTATTTTGAAAGAATATAATTTAACAAATCAACTCTATAGATAATGAAACTGAGACATGGAAACCTTGAACTTGGTTTAGCCTGTACCATTAAGCTCACAGAATCATGATCTTATAAGACTGTCAAGAAGACCTTTTCTCTAAATTTATCTGGCAAAAACAAAAATAAATAATATAAATAAATAAATAAATAAATAAATAAACCTTAGATAAATTATAATGTTATTATTTGGAAATAATCTCTTTGGTATTTTCTGCAGTGCTCTTGATAGTTTTTTGAGCTTCATTTGTCAGTTTATTTTCTTTTACTTTATTCAGTAATTTGGTAATTCCCATAAGTTTCACACAAAGAATGCTTTTTCTTGTTTCTTTTCCTTATTTGCTTTGATCCTTCGTATAATTTTCTCTTCCTCATAGCTATCTTCAAGCTTCTCGCTTCTTAAACATTTCTTTAAAACTAATTTGGTTTTATTCTAATAGTTAGACTCTTTTGTATCTTTTGTTGTGGTGGCTTTCATTTCCATTGCAGTTCCCACAACATGCGCGTTTCATTTGTATCTTATTCTCATTGACTAACTGAACTTGAACTTGCTTGAACTTGAAGCACTGAACTTGGAATGTTACCTAGCAATAATTTCACGTCTGAGCTGAAGTTTCCTCTCCTTCAGAATGTATGAAAACTTATTCCTGCCAAGCTCCTAGGACCAACTTAAACCAATCTCACAACATTATGATTTTCTAGAATATCTAAGTAAAATTCTATGAAAGAGGGATGCTCTAATCTTCAGATTGTTCTGGGGCTCCCAATACATTGAGACAAAGTTTATCATGTTTGGGGTTTTTTTGTTTGCTTTTTTCTTTTCTTGTTTTCAGATGCTCTATGATTTGAACATAATCCCCTTAGAAATTTTGAATTTTCTGAAATCTAGAAATCAGATTTAGAATTCCTTTATTTCTGGGTTTCCTTTTCCTTTTCATATATCTTCATTGCTTTTTTAGTTCTTCAAATGCTTAAGAATATTTTAATAATGCATTAATCCTGATGTTATTCCTCTCCTCAGAGAGAGTTGTAGTCCCAGTGTGCTAGCCTACTGTTAAAAGAAACAAAAATCTGAAGTAAACCTTAAAGACTATGAACAAATTCAATTAATTCTGAAAGATTCATATGTTCAAAATGATTATATTCCTAAACATAAACTACATAATGGAAATAAGATCATTTTGAAATAATATCTATTTTAACATAATTATAAGAACATTTAACTAGATTCTAAGAAAACTAACATTTCTTTTAATTTCCCTCTTCATTAATTCCTTAAATTGTTAAATTTGGAATTAGATAGTATAGTGGCACATATATCATCTATGAAAAGATGTTCAAATTTATAAACAGATTGTTGTATTCTAAAAAGAACTGTATAAATGGAAGTGTGCTTAGCTCTTCTAGTGATAAAATCAATGCAGGAGACCAGATTCTTGACAACTTTCCTAACTTAGAGAGCAAAAAACAAACAAACAAAAAGACCCGAAAAAGCAAAAAATCAAAACCCTCCCAGTTCTGTTCTTTCAGAAAACATGATAGCTCTTGTGTTCCTTTAAAATCAAGATGAAATGTCCTGGTGATGGATAAAAGTATTTTTATCTTTTATGTGGACAGCTTGACAGTTAGACATTATGAGTTCCAGAATATGCAACAGATCCTACAAACAAGAATGCCTTTCTCCCACAGATGACAGAACCCATCAAGGAGAAGGCAGGGTTCTGTATTCTTTTCACATGACACATGACTTAAAAGCTTTCCTTGGTTAATTTCTATAAGTTTTCTATGAGTCGTTTTGCTCTTGTATGCATTTTAATAAAATAGTCAAGGCAGACAGGTTTTCAAATGTGGTATATGATCATTTGCCAGTACAATATAATTCTATTTTAGTAACCACTATTTTTATCATTGTACATTGAATTTTGCAGTTCCAAAATGTTTTTACTCTTCACTTTTCTTCATTAATAATGAAGTAACATTTTTAGCCACAAAATATATGTTGTATATGCTACTCATTTAGCAGAAGTTTATTCTTTTGGGCAGACTGAATTTGATCAACAAATATAACTGGGGAAAATGACATATTCAGCCTTTGCAAGGGAAAAAAATCTAAAACAAAAAGGAATGGATATTTGTGGTTTGGAAAATTATGCAGTTTTAAGGCTTGGAGTGATATATATCATAAAACAATTTTTCATTCATTTTATTTACAACTTTCATTTTTGAAAACCAAGATACTTAATATTTAAACACTTAGCAAGTGTGGTGAGTAAAATTCTAAGACTGGCACCCCTGGTAAGAAGAACTTGAATCATTCCCTCCCTTTGCGTGTGGCAGTGGCTGTGATTGTAGGATGAGCTGAGCATTTAAGAGAGTAAAGAAGCAGTAGAAGAGAATTGTTGGTTTGTCTTTACAGGAGCAAATTAAAAATAAGGGAGAGTCATGCAGCAGGGAATGTTATGTGAATTTTAAGAGCTGAGAACTCCAGAAGCAAATTTATAAAAAGTAAGAAATCAGGAACCTCAGTCCTACAACCACAGGGAACTGAATTCTGCTGGCAAACAAATCAGTGAGTTTGGAGGAGGCCCATAAAGCTTGGTGGGATTGTGGCATCAACCAATACTTTTTAATTTCAGCCAAGTGAGACAAGCAGCAAATCAGTTTCAGTTTCAGTAAGTAATTGTGATTTTTAAGTTACTCTATTGTTGGTAATTTGTTATGCAGTAAGAAGAATACTAATAAAGCAAATCAAAAAAAGAGCTGGAGATATAATTTTATAACTTATGTTCACTATTTATCTGCAGTAAGCATATTACAATGGATAAATTGTTCATGGGAAGTTTTTAATACTAGCTTAACATGCAGATTGTAACCATATTGATTAAATTTTAGTTTTAAAATTCAGGTCACTTTTCCTATAATTATTTTCCAAATAGTAGGATTGCTATCTATACAAAGGAGAACCAAGTAGAAAATAACAAAGGAAAGTCTAGTGCATAAGAATAGTGTCAGATCAATCTGCACACCTGCTACTCTTACCTTATATTCTGTTTCCACAGATTAGAAACATACACACAAATTGAGTAGAGAGAAAATTAATTCACACTTTTTATTTTAACACAACACTGAGTTATAAGCATGATTGTGATTGGTGTTATTCAAGTGTATGAAACATGGAGAGTCAGAGTTGTCAGTAAGTGTGCCCTGGAAGACATAGAAGTTGGGCTGAACCATAAAACATGGGGGAGATTGAGATGGCAGGAAGTGAGCATTAGATAGATATGGCTTTTATAGTAAGAAAAACAAACAAAAAATCTTCAAAACTTTCAACAATTTATTAAAACATGATGGCTCACCTATGAAATGTTAGTTAATATCTTCAGTTCTGAAAATAGAGGGAAATTAAGGATTTCCCCATTTCTTAGGAATTTAAGTTTATCTGGAAAAACTGGTACCTTTAATTCTGAGTGACAAGTGAAATTATGGAAATAGTGCAGAATATGAACAAGAAAGGAGGAGAACTGATCAATTAAGTTTGGGTGACAATGAAGTCTTCAAAGAGTTATATAAAATTTGATCTGGGCTTTGAAAAAATAAATATATAAGGAAATAGCAAGGAGACAGATGTTCCCAAGAAAATGTAAAAGCATGTTTTATCCTGGGAAAAAAATGAAAATTTTTAATTGTTTGTATGATAAGTTATTAGTACGATAGAAAATAGAAAAAGTGACAGCACACAACAGAATAAAAAAGATGATCCTCAGTACCACAAGAAGAAGGAAGGAAGGAAGGAAGGAAGGAAGGAAGGAAGGAAGGAAGGAAGGAAGGAAGGAAGGAAGGAAGGAAGGAAGGAAGGAAAGGAGGGAGGGAGGAAGGGAGGGAGGGAGGGAGGGAGGGAGGGAAGAAGGGAGGAAGCGAGGGAGGGAGGGAGGGAAAGAAAAAAAGGCAAAAGAAGAGTGGGAAAATGTTTTCTTTTTTTTTAAATTGAAATTCATTCTGTAAAAATGGGCAAACTATAAGAGAATGCCTGACCAAAAAAAAAAGACTCATGATCAGATTTCAGTTTCAAAAAGATTGCTTCCAAAGCACAATAGTCAAAGATCTGAAGAAATTAAAATAGAATTAGGGAGACTAGTGAGGATACAGTGCTACAAAGATTATAAACAGAAGCTGGGCACCATTCCAGTAACTCTAGAGGCCAAAGCAGAAGGATCGCCAAGTTGGAGGCTAGCCTCAAGCAACTTAGCAAGACCCTGTCCCAAATTTTTACAAACTGAAATGAAAAGGAACCGAGGATGTAGCTCAGTGGTAAAACACCCCTGAGTTCAATCCCCAGTACAATAAATAACAAAACAAACAGGGGAAAAGAACACCCTAAAAAGAGGCAACAGCAAAGGGGAAAAAAAAGAAGGAGCATGTCTGACACACAGAAAAGGTAGTGTAACAAAACAGTCTCTACATCTAAGGGAAACTGAGGAAGATTCAAAAGCTTCAGTTAGAAACCCTGCCTGAATTGTGAGATCCTTCATCAAAATAAGGCAAGAAAGGAAGTACAAGGAAAGATAATTTATTCAGAATTTGTTTTTTGTACTAATTTTAGATGTTTCATAAAGAATTCATGAAATAATCCCAGTGGCTCAAGAGACTGAGGCAGAAGGATGGCAAGTTCAAAGTCAGTCTCAGCAATGGTAAGGTGCTAAGCAACTCAGTGAGACCCTGTTTCTAAATAAAATACAAAATAGGGCTGGAGATGTGGCTTAGTGGTCAAGTGCCCCTGAGTTCAAACCCTGGTAAGGAGAAAAACAAATCCATGAAATGCTGACCAGCAAGCAGAATATGATTCTGGATCTAGAAATTTAGATTAGGAAATTATAATCACCTGATAACAGGAGGCATGAGTGATTTGGAGTACTGAGGAGAACGTGTGGATTACATGGAAAAAAAAAAAAAAAAACCGGATCAGTGAAACAACCTGAAATAACTACATTTAATGGTAGAGGAAGGAAGAAACACCCTTTCCTTTGATTACCCTGCAAATATCAATTGTAGGGACTGTATTATCACTATTTCCACAGCCTCTAAAATGAGATTGTTGATAAATATGACAATGATTAGCAGATTTGGAAAATATCAAGATATACTTCTAGAAATAGAAAAAAAATAACTGATATAAAATTCAGTGCTTTATTTGATACCATATTAAACACTGCTTAACAAAGAATTAATTAAATGAAAAATATGTCTGAAGCAATTATCCAGAATACAACAGAGAAATAATTGCATGGAAAAATATAAGGGTTTAAAATCATAAAAGATAAAGTAAGAAATGTCAGAAAATATAAAGATCTAATAAAAGAGGTAATAAACAGGAGGCAGAAGCTATTTAAAAATGAACTGAATGAAAATGCTGTAGAACTGAACTAAAATATGAGATTCAGTAAAGTATATATTTAACCAAATCACATGTTCAAAAACCAGCTAAACAAATCTCAAGCAGTGTAGGTGAAATTAACTTATAAAAGCATATGAAACTTCAGAACACAAAAGAAAAAAAAAAAGGCAAAGATACAGAGAGGCAAATTACTTTCAAATTAGACTTTGAGTGGCAGCTGTCTTCTCAACAAAAAATGAAAGAAAAATTTTTTTATGAATGCATCAATAGTAAAATATAGAAAATAATTTTATTTCATTTGTCTATTTCAATATTTCATATTACTTAGAAGAATTATAAGAGACACCAAGTGGCTGTTTAGTTTACAGAAATTTTTCCCTCACTAATTACAACTAAGTGGCTATTTTTGTGCTATGTCAATCAGTCTTTATCTTCCATAATGTGAAAGCTCTTGGCCATGTTTGCTTTCAACTATACAAATACACCTAATAAATCTCTTTATTAAATCTGAACCTCAGTGAATAAGATATCCAAAATATGTAGGCTTTTGAAGTATCAATTGAAAAATTAAACTGAGTAGTAATGTGATAATTTCAAGAGATAAAAAAATTCTTTGGAGAGATTATATTTCAAGTCAGCCTTCAGGGTGAAGTAACATTTCCATACTCGAACAATATTAAAGTTAGTAGAAAAGTTAGTGACAGAATGAACAGAGTAGAAGACTGAGGTTTGAGGAAACTAGGAATTCTAATACAAGTGGTGTGAAAATGGATGAACTTCTCAGGCTGGGTAGAGGAGTTAGGTGGCAGTTTATATAACAAGATACAACTCTCCATAGTAATGGTCAATGGTATAAAAATCACTTGGAAAATTTCTTTTAATTAATTACATGCTCCTGTTACTGAAATATGCTCCAAATAATAGATCATACATTCATTACATGCATTCATTGAAAACCTATGAGAAAAACGCTTTTGAAAAGGAGAATTTTCCCAAAAATATCGGAAGGGAAATTATAGTTTGGATATGTGATTTTCCCCAAAATCTCATGTATGAGGCAATGCAAGAGTGTTCAGAGGTGAACTTATTGGATTATGAGAGCTGTAATTTAATCAATGGATTGATCCACTGATAATGCATTAACAGGGTGGTAACTTCATGAAAGGAGGATGAGGCCATAGGAGGTAGGTTGCTGGGGGCATGCCTCTGAGGTTTATATTGTTCCTGGTGAGGAGAGTTCTCTCTCTACTTCCTGTGCCATGTCCTGAGCTGCTTTCCTCTACCATGACCCTCTGTCATGATGTGCTTCCTCACCTTGAGCCAGAACTATGGAGTTGACTGTCTGAGGACTTGGATGACTGAAACCGTAAGCCAAATAAACTGTTCCTTCTCTAATGGTTCTTGTCAGATCTTTTAGTAACAGCAAAGGAAAAACTGAATAAAAATGATATTTTAAATGAGTACTATCCAACAAGGTCAATTAGTCAAAATATATATCAAAAACATATATATTTTAAAAATAACTAGATGTAGGCATTTGGCAAAAACTTCATAAAATTTTCCAAAGATAAACATTAAATATTAGACAATTCACATTAATCTAATATTATCATTTAAATCCGAAACTTTCATTACTAATGGTTTAAATTTTTTGAAGGTTGATCAGAAAGATGATTGATAAAGCAGGGATAAAAGTAAATTTTGCAAATTATCATTGCAATGCATTAATATAATTCAGGCAGCTCAGGATTGATCACCACGTGCCAAAGAGAAATCATAATTCATATTCTGAAATTCCTTCATAGTGAAAGTTCCACCATGGTTAAAGGAAAATATAGAAGCAATATTGAGAGCTTTCTGGAAACAAGAAACTGCTTATCACAGGTACTCTGTAAATCAAAATCATATGATCTGGGCCATAGTCATTTGGAATTTTTAATATTCCTTTAAAAATTAAATGCTTTACTATTTTACAAAAAGAATATTCACCCATCAAATAAATCATTAAAACAAAATTATTAAGGAAGATTAAATGTTTATGATAACAATGTGTTTTCAAAGTCTAAAGTAACTTTTTATACTGTTAGGAATGAATACAATTGTCCCACACCTGATTTAGAGGAAAAGCATTTTTTCTCTGGCAGTATTTTAGGCATATCCTTGAATTTGCACTCATATCATTTCCAAGGAGATAATCTGCTGATTGGGAAACTTAGGACAAGCAACACTTGAGTGCAAGCCAGACCCAGGGATGCTCTCAGCTGCTATTGCCCAATCTAAGAAAGAGACCTGCTTCCCTCTTGCCCCAAACTGAGGCAATCTGGTATTCAGGAAGCCGCCCCACTTGGTTATCACATCGTAGTATATACTCAATGAAGACAGTGTAAGTAATAACATACACACACACATATACATTGGTTGTGGGGAATGAACTCAGGGATGTTTTACCACAGAGCTTCATCTCTAGAGTTCTCAGTCTTTTGTTTTTCTCTTTTGAGATAGGGTCTCATGCAGAGGTTGACTTCAAACTTGCAATTTATATTCCACAGGTTCCAGAGTACCTAGGATTATGTGAGTGTGCCTCTATGCTTG
This sequence comes from Sciurus vulgaris, assembly GCF_902686455.1. Classification (NCBI taxonomy): domain Eukaryota; kingdom Metazoa; phylum Chordata; class Mammalia; order Rodentia; family Sciuridae; genus Sciurus; species Sciurus vulgaris. Next base: position 133,780,856 of record NC_136464.1, read on the forward strand.
GCAAACAATGATATTTTTTGAGCTTATTTATTATTTTCTAATCTTTCTTAAACAGCTTTTAAATGGTAAAAGAAAAATGCTGTTGCTTGGACATTGACTAGAACAAACCAACACAGAGATAAGATGGCTAATCACCAGAATTGTACTGTTCATTGAAAGAAATACTGGGAAATATTTCAATATTTGGATAGTGACTAGTTTGCATTATTATTGTGTATAGCTTACACTACAAAAAATGTTTTCTTCTGTTATCTTGGATCCAAATTATTGTGCTTCCTTGAGCCAGAGTGAGCTGAGAGGTGTTTGGCAGTTTGATAATTTTTATGTATTTCTATGATCTGAGAAATTAAGAAAATGCTGCTGTTGCAAGTCTCCATCTTTCTGAACTGTGGGTGCAAATTTAGAATATACTGCTAAAGAGAATGTCTGAACAAAGGTTGAATTTCAAAGTGAATAATGGATCAAAAGCAGGTTTGAAACCAAATAACAGATTAAAGACAGAGCTTGTTTTCCAAAAAGTGATATGAATGGCTACAGACTATGCTGTCAGATTTTTCTCTAAGGTTTCAGAGGAACAATTATTGGTTGTTTTTTTTTTTTTCTTTCTTTTTTTTTTTTTTCCCTCAGACCTGTGATTATCTGATTCAATTCTGTTTTTCCCAGGAACTGCAAAGATAATGTGTGTTGCTACAAATGAAAAGGTCCAAAATAAACCTTAAATACAGTGCATAGGGCATAAGTTAAAAAGGATAATTGGAATAGAAAGTGGTAACTAAGAACCTTAGAACTACATATTTCAAGTTTATCTGTGTAAACCTGTGTACACACACATATATGCAAACAGCAAGTATAAACACACAGAGAAAGAAATAGATTCTTTATGGAGTTTTAAGTAATTTGTACTCAACGTAATCAATAAATCTATCAAAAACTGTGCCTGTGTACAAACACAAAGAATATTAGATTTTTATCCTTTTTTTTACTGCAGTCTATAATTTTATATGAGGTAAAGGCCAAGAGTCAAAGTAAAGGCAACAGAAAAATATAAAGATATGATTAATCCTATAGGTTAATGAGGAACATGAAAGAAAATCACAGTGTTTGGGGTTTTATACATTCTTGCACAGACTAAAATAATGAGTTAAAAACTATGACCTCAATGTGGAGTCTGTTCTTATTGTGCCATGATACCAGATGCAGAATCAGGAAGATATGGCCAATTTCTTTCTTGTAATCATGCCAGTCATGAAAAAAAGACACATTACCAGAATTAACGTGCTGTATGACTTTGCGAATGCCCCTTCAAGCTGTCAGTCTTCTTGCCAGTACTACAGCAGTAGCGTTAACCAACAGGAGTGTGGACCTATTTCAAGCCCAGGTGTCGAGCAATTTGAAATGCATGAGTTCCTTGTTGTGAAACAATCATTCCCTTTGAGGCTCATATTGTCCTCATCACTCTATGAACTATGCACATGGTGAATATGCATTTACTTGCTTTCCTACATGCAAATTTCCAAGAAGACTAGAATATTGTTGTCTGCTCTTCTCTCTACAAGTTCTTGCAGCAGGAATCAGGAAGGCAAGCTGCAAGAAAGGAGGAAGGCACCAGGTTTGAATACTGTACTAAAACATTCTACAACTGCAACATTTCCAGTTAGCAACATCAGTGCAAAATGGCCTCTGATTTAGGCAGGTATGCAACTGAGGATTCTTTAAGAAATTCCTTGCGAATTTAAAAAAGTTAAAAATCTTTTAAACTGTAAACACAATGAGTATTCCTAGATTGTTATTCCTAGAATTTTTTTACTCTTTCCGAGCCAATTGGCATTTTTAGGCGCTTTTTCCTCCAGCCCAGAAAACCAAAGGTAATTATGAACAAAGTTTTTAATGTGTTTCACTTGGATTTATCTGAAAAAGGGTTTGTAAAACAACTTCTGTTTTTCTCTACATCTGTTAGTAAATTCTAATACCTTCTCCCTGGGACAAGTTAAAATGATAATACACAGCTATCAGTTCCCCAAATGTTGGATTTACAATTATTTATACATATTGTGTCAATATAAAAAATAAAGACATTAGAATTCTAATTTTAGCACTGTTGCACTCTATAGTGATAAATATATTTAGAAAATATAAATTGACCATACACAGACTATTGGAATATCATAGATGAAAGCTCTATACCTAAAAATCATTTTTTTTTTCATGAATAAGCAATTTATGGTTGGGGTAAAAATTCTATTAGCCTGATAATAATTAGTAACATAACTAATTTTTTTCTATAGAAATCTAAGTTCTGAATTCAAACAGCCTAGGATCCAATATTGGTTCCATCACTCATTAGCTGTAGAGCAATGAGCAAGTAAATAATCCATGCCTAACTTTTAGCATGTTTAAAATGGAAATAATGATATATTATAATTCTTTATATATAATCCTATTTTATTGGGCTATCAGAATAATTAAACTTTTTAGCTGGGCACAGTGATACACACCTGTAATTCCAGCAACTTGGGAGGCTGAGGCAGGAGGACTGCAAGTTCAAAGCACATCTGAGCAATTTAGTGAGGCCCTAGGCAACTTAGTGAGACACTGTCTTAAAATAAAACATAAGAAGGACTGGGAATATGGCTCAGTGGTAAAGTGCACATGGGTTAAATCCCCATTACATTAAAAAAAAAAAAAAAAAAAAGCATTAGACTTGTTAATATTATTAAAGTAAAAAGGTTAGTGCATGGAATATTGTAAATGATCAAATAGAGTATTATAATTTATATTATTTGGTTCAATTCAATGAAGCATACTGCTACCACATTTACAAAAATATAGAAAAAATTTTGTGTATAGAACATTCCTCTAAAATTCTCTATATGATTTATAATTTTATTGAAAAACTCAATCCGTAAAAATAAAAAGACATTTTAGAAATAAAAAGGAATATAAAAATTTTAAATATTCCATCAACAACATACATTTAAAGGTTTCTGATGCTGTTCATTTAAATATTTGTCTGAAAAACAACTTGAAAAATGTCTTATGACTCCCAGGAAGAAGATGTTTTAAAAAATATGTTGAACACATTTCTGTACACATGGATATATAAATAAAATATGCCCCAAAGCTTTTTTTGCATAGCTGTAAGCTAAAGATTTGCCCATGAGATGAGACTTTGGAGTGAATATTTTTATGGTTAGGTATAAGCACTGTACCTTAATTATAGCAGCAGGAATAGTGCTGGTCTCATGAATTTAGTAAACACTTTCCCTGGAATAGCATTCACCAATGGGAAAAAATAGATCCATGTTAAAAGATACATAGTCCTATGAAAATATGATGGAAACAGAATTTTCAGTGCAAATTAAGGTTGCTTCTGAAACAAGGAACAATGAGCAACATATTTATAAGCATAAAAAAATTTCAAATTGTGTCTGCAACTTTGTTTGCGATTAAAATACAAGAGTCATTCATTCCAATATGAAGGAGCTTGTGATCGCTGTGTGCTCCTTATTGGTGTTTGGAGGCAAACCAAAAAACAATTTCATATTATAACGTTAAGCCTGTTCATAAAATATCTGACTCCCCCCCCAACCCCGCAACTCATGCTGTGCATTAAATGATCCAGATAGTAGGAGGAAATTGTTCTCTCCAAGCACATCCTGGGTATTTCCATGAATTACTTCTTAGACTTATGTAGAATTATAACAAGAAAGGAATGATAACTCTTCATTACAGGTAATTTTTTTAACTTCTTTTTTTTTCATGAAAGAATTTCTTCTGAACATGTTTTGAAAAATGATCAAGTCTGTATTTTATAAGAGTATGGTTTTACAGAGTCATGAAGTTTTTTTGTTCATTTATTTGTTTATTAAGATTTGTTTTTTGAGATTTCAACAATTATCCATTCTCTTCTAATGCAAATTCTGCAAAGATCAATTTTTACTGACTTTTATTTAATGAGAGAAAAGAATGTGCACAACAAATGCTGGGATTGATGACTGTCACTTCCTACTAATTTGTAGTCTGTTAGTCAAACATACTCCTCATAGAGTTTTTGCACATTTCACTTTCCATCAGGAGCCTTCATCCATATTACGTGAAGCCTGGCCTTGATAGAAAATCATCACTTTCCACTTGTGATCATTCTTACTGACAGATTATTAAAGTCACAGAGTAGGACAGTGAAGGGACAGGCAACGTTCCTGTTAGCCTGGGCCCCAAGGCCTTTGCCAAGTTTGCTCCTTCCTTCTTGGCCTCACTTTTGTCAGCCAGTGCCGGCTCCCTTGGCTTCTCTGATTTGAGAGGACACTGTGACGGGCAGTCCTGCCTCGACTCAGTAAGAAGGAAGCCAGGACATGCCCCACAACTCTTCTAGTTGTTGTCATCTGTCCCTCACCTCCTAGAAAGTAACCCCAAATCATTATTTACTAGTTAATCCATTCATTTAAAAAAAAATCTAACAGTAGAGTAGAAGAGTTTAATAGAACAAGCTAAAAATAAACCTGCTGAAACATCACCCCAAAGATGGCCCCATGTTGTGCCTATAAGGTGATCATAGTTTTACCACAAAGAGGAAACACCTCACACCAAAGTGCTCATTTTGAAAATTTGATAAAAGCTTAGAGAGGAATTGAGAATGCAGAATTTTTAGAGAGAAATTGAGTCACAGATGAACATTTTTTACCTACTCAGAAATACCTCAAAATCTCAAAGTTTTATTGAAAGATAAAATATGAGTTTTGCTTCACTGATGATTTATATTTGCATTAGATTTTCTGCTGGCCAGGGGATGGTGAACTGGTTTGTTCTTATGGACCTAAGAGCATCATCTGGCATTATTTTAGTTTTCTGTTCATTTGGCATTTCACCCCATGGTCACTTACATTTTTTAATTAACCCAATTAATTGAAAATTAAGGAAGGAAAAAATTGTATAATGATATTCCAAAGAAAAGATTCTGAAAAGCTCGTCCAGTCAATAAATTGTAGTTGTTGATAATAAGATTAGGAAACATGAAGTATTTAATCTCACAAGAAAATTCTAGGTAAAAAAAAATTACTATTACAAATATAGAAAATTATAGACTTTCTAATTAGGATCTTGAAAAAAAGTTTTAAAGTTCATGAAAGTAACCAAAGAATTTGTCAGAATACACAAAGTTCAAGTCAATTCAATAATTAGGACAATAATTTTTTACATGTTTGGGATATAGTGTTATTTAAATTTGACTTTTGTTACTTTTCTGAAGTACCATGAAAAAAATTTTTCAATTATAAATATGTCCCTAAAATATTGATTTTAGGCAAGCCAGAGAACAGCTTCATGTATGATTGTACAAAATTAGTCTCATTTGCTGCTTGTTTTTTTAATATGTTATTTATAGTAATATTTTGTCAATCTCAATTATCATATAGCAATTATACTTGACCCCACCACAATAAATATATTTGTGCAAATGTAGACCTATATGGATTCAATATCAGTAATTAAAAATGATAATACTTCATTGCAAGTAAAAAATATTAAAAGGAAAGAAATCCTTTTAAATGATTTTCATGGGAATTGGGTTGTCAGCTTTCCATCACTATAATGAAATACTTGAAATACACAACTTAGAAAAAATATTTAGATTGGCTTACAGTTTTGGAATTTTCAGCTTGTGATTGGTTGACACTGTTTCTTTGCGCCTGAGGCAAGGTAGCACATCATAGCAGGAGCATTTGATAGATAAGAATACCTTCCATCTTGAGCCAGGAAGGAAGGAGTCACAAAGAGGAAGGGTCTGGGGACCCATTATTGGCCTCATGGACATGCCCCCAATGACCTAAGGACATCACACAAAGCCCTACCTTTTGAGGTTTCCACCACATCCCAATAGTACCACCCTAGAGACCAATCTACTCCAAAGGCTTTTGGGAGATATTAAATAGTCAAACTACAGCATTCTTCCTTTTTCCCCATGCAAAATGCATTTAGTTCATTTTCAAGAGTCCCTAAAGTCTTAACAATTCCAGTATTACTCAAAAGTCCAAATCTCAAGTCTCCTCTGAGATTTATGGCTAAATGTCCGAGCCTCTAAGGGTTCCAAAAACAAGTTGCATACATCCAAAAATAAGAGTGGAATGGTACTGGGAAAACTCCCAGTCTGAAAGGGACAGAGAAGGAAACAGAGAGGAGGGATTAGCCCAAAGCAAAACCAAAACTCAGCAAGGCAAACATTAACTCCTACAGTTTCCATGCCAGGGCATACTGTCGGGGGAGAAAGGCACTCACAGGCTTGGGCAACCATACTACTATGTGCTGATTGCAGCCCACACAGCTGCAAATATATTTATTGTGGTGGGGTCAAGTCTCTGGGACTCCTCTGCATGTTGCATGTTGCTGCTAGCACATTTATGTTCTGGGTGTCTTCACTTAGCCTCAGGTTCACTCCTATAGCTCTACACATGGGCTTGTTGAGGGCTGCTTACAGAGACTTCAGTCCTGCAACACACTAACTCACTGCCTAGGTTTTCCTTTGGAATCTCAGCAGAAGCCCCCATGACCACATGATCTTGTATTCTTCATGTCTGCAAAACCAGTATCACATGGATGAAGCCAAGGACTGCCATTAGCATGAACTGTACCTGGGACCACTTAAACCAGAGCTTCCATGGCATTTGAGTGCCTTGACAGCTGAACACCAGGGAATAAACCCCAGAGAAATGATTTCTGAGGTGGCCTTGGTGGGTAGGTACTGGGGTACCCAGGGCCTTTTATTCAAAAATTTCTGTCTCCAAAATCTTTGAAAAGACTTTTCATTTCTACATCTCTCAACCTGTGATAGCTGAGGTGGCCTTGAGAATTTCTAAGATGCCCTCCAAGCATCTTTCTTATAGTCCTAGTGCAAAGCACTTGACTTCTTTTTATCAGCACTAGCCACTACATAATTGTTGGTTACATCTTTACACACTCCTTTTTGTCAAGTTGCAAATTTTCCAAATATTTATGCTGAGCTTGCTATCACTATAATGAAATACCTGAGATAATCTACTTATAAAGATGAAAAGGTTATTTTGGCTCAGTTTTGGAGACTTCAGTCTATGATCAATTGGCCCCTCTGCTTTGAGCCTGTTGCAAAGCAGCTTATCATGGTGACATTGTGTGACTGAGCAAAAATATTTACATAACAGGCCAGGAAGCAGAGAGGCAGAGGAAAGGGCCAGGTCTCACCATCCTTACAGGACATGCTCCCAATGACTTAAGGACCACCCACAAGGATCCACCTCTCAAAGGATTTACCACCTTCCAAAAGAACCACCATGGGGACTAATCTTTTATCTTATAACAGTTCAGGGATATTCAATATTCAAACTACAGCAGGAATGAAATTTCAAATGCATTTTAAGATTCTATTTCTGCTCATGAAGTGGGCCAGAGCCAGAATGTGATTGAAATAGAAAAAAGAACTTGACAGTCTATCTCTAGTTTTATACCTGTAAACTAAGTGAATTTAACATCAATGTGCTTGCAACTGGAAATATTGATGATGAACTGTAAGAACTTATTACACTATAATTTGATTCTTATGAACCAAGGAGCAAGTTGCTAATCAGGAAAAAAAGAACAAAAAAAAAAAAAAAGGAAGAAAAAGAAAAAAAAAAAAAAAGAACATTGATGAATAAATTAAATATACATCCAGGAAACAGAAATAAATGCATAAGCATAAAATATTAACTAAGATATAATTTAATGGTGGTCTTAAAATATTACTCTGTAATCGTAAAACTGGATTTTATCGTAACCTCTAATGTTCTGAATTCAATCAAAATGTGAATTCTTCAAGTTTCTCCTAAAATCTATTATTCTTTGAATATATTTGTTTATGGTAACCAAACAGGAAAGGAAATGTTGAGAAAGGAATTGATTTTCCTCTGGTTCCTAAAATAGTATAATTTCCTGATTCTCATTTTACTGCTAAGATCTCTCTGTAAAATTACTTAATGTGTTTCTTTTTCTCCTGGTGAGGAATATTTTAGTGTTTTGTTGTTGTTGTTGTTGTTTTTATTGGGGCCTGAACTCAGTCACTGAGCCACATCCCCAGCCATATTTTCTATTTTATTTAGAGATGAGGTCTCAGTGAGTTGCCTAGTGCCTTACTATTGCTGAGACTGGCTTTGAACTCATAACCCTTCTGCCTCAGTCTCTCAAGCCACTGGGATCACAGGCTAATATCTTAGTTTTGAGTTAAAGAAACAGTTTAAATTGCTTAAGAAAGGAGGAAATTTATAAGATCATGCAATTCTGAATACTCAACAGTCTTAACTAAATGTAATTCAAATGTCTCTTAAGGGTTTTATTATTTTGTTTTTGTTGGTATTGTTGTTTTTTGTTTTTCTGCAAGAGAGAACGTAAAATGCATTCAAATTTAAACAAGGAAATAAATTGTTCAGTTGAAACAATTCTGCTAAAGTAACCTGGTTGGGGTTTAATTAATTTTATCCATTCTGATATTTCAAAAAAGTTAAAATAATTTATGAAATTTTAGTTAATTATTTTTCTTAGGACTGTTTGTTCAAGATTAACAACTTTTTAGCTAAGATATATAAGCATTATTATCCAGTCATTAGTACAAATTATTTGGCTGTCTCCAGCATCAGATCTCAAGTCCCAATCAAAATCTTGGTCAACATTTAACCTCAGCCAATGAATAGGTAAACCAAATTCAACAGGTACCATAATGTCAATTCTGTTAGTGTAATCAAATTGCTGACTTCATGATGAAAACCTTAAGTCGCAGAAAAATTATTTTTTCTATTTAGTTAGAATACTAAACACGAGATCTACCCTCTTAATTTTGAGGTATACTGTACAGGTTTGTGAACTAAACCCAAGATTTTACAGCAGCTCTGTATAATCTAATTAATGTGCAAAAAATGAAAATACCTTTTAAATAGAACTCCCTAATTTTGTTTCCTGCTGTACTTGGCAATCACTGTTCTGTCCTCTGTTTAAAGTGCTTATCTCCTTCATGTACATCACACAGGTGGAACTGGGCAGTGTTTGTCCTTCTGTGACTGGTTGATTTCACTTAATACAATGTCTGACAAAGTTCACCTATGCTGTTGCATGTGGCAGGATTTCCATCTTTTTAAAGACTGAATAATATTACATTGTATTTATATACAACATTATCAGTTCATTCATCTGCTAATGGACATTTATGTGTTTCCACTTCTTAGTAATTGAAAATAGCAGTGTAATGAATATGGAATATGGGACTGCACAAATTAATGAGCAATCCTGATTTCTGATGTAAGTATAGACAATTTCATTTTTCTTTTTTGCCATTTGCATGAAATCACTTTTCCCATGCCTTCAGTTCCAGTCTGTGTTCTTAAATCTAAAGTGAGTCTATTACAAACAACATGCAGTTAGATCTTTGCTTTATTTATCCAATCAGATACTCTGTCTTTGAGGAATTTAATCCACCTACTGCTGGGGAAATTTAAATTTGTGTTCAGAATGGAAAATATCAAAGCAAACCAATGACAATAATATTTTTGCATAAGTGGAAGAAAAGTCTATGTATATTTGTCATTTAAAAATATTTAATGTTTAAGATAATTTGACATATTACAATATAGAATCAGTTTACTAGGTTGGTGATTTCATGTTAATCACTTGAGTAATTGATTTATGCTTGTACACTTAATTTAAAAATAATGAAAATTACTTTATATTATAAGCAGTGAAATAATGTTTGAGTTCATCATATTTAGCGTTTTAATTTATTAGATTCTTAGAACATACAATTCAGTGATGATTTGTTAGATAATTAAGATTTCGTAAAAGGCAATCAGATATCTTAAATGCATAAACATTATTAATATTTAGGGACATTTTGTCAACTGTGCTGAAAACAAAATGTAGAGTGTCAAATATTTTAGAATTATAAATAAAATACAAAGATAGGGATGTTGAACTATATAATCTTAATGAAATACTATGTAATAAAAATTGACATTTTAACAAACTGGTGACAGAACAATGACTCCATGTAATCTTTCTTTTGCATAGAAACTGACTTCAAGGTCACCAGAAACCTCATTCTGATAATGTGTAAAGATATCAAGACAGTGGGGTGACTCTGGAACTCATGGAATTGTTGCAGAAGCCCAGGATGAAGGAACCGGGGCTTAGAACTGAAGGCTACAGAAAGTTCCTGCCTGCTGTTACACTCAGCTTTTTATCACTGTCATCAAAAGACCTGACAAGAACAAGTAGAGAAGGAAAATTTTAAGGACTCACAGTTTCAGAGGTCTCAGTCCATAGATGGTTAACTCTATGGCTGTGGGTGCAAGGTATTCAAAACATCTTGACGGAAATATGTGGAGGTGGAAAGCAGGACATTATGATCAGGAAGCAGGGAGAATTCTGCTTACCAAGGACAAACTATAAACCCCCAAAGAAACACCCCCTAGTGACCCTCCTCCTCAAGCCACTCCCCACGTGTCTACAGTTACTGCCCAGTCAACCCATATCAGTGGATTAATGCTCTAATTAGCTTAAAGTTCTCATAACCCAAGCATTTCACTTCTAAACTTCCTTGCATTGCCTTACACAGAAAGTTTGGGGAACATCTATCTAAACTACAACACCAGCTTTCTTCTCTTTTCTGCTTGCTTCTATTTCTTCTTAGACAACAGCCACATTTAAAAAAGATTTTATGAAATGTAGCACAGAAGACAGCTGACAAATATCTCATGCATACATCTGAAAATCTATGGTTTATGTGAAAAAGAATTTCACTTCCACTCACAATTAATAAATTTCAGATGAAGAACACAGATTGTTTCATCCCTCGACATTGGTGGCCAGGGTGATATGTTCCATGTTCAGTCCAGTTTCAGTCATGGACTCATCATGTGACTAACATGGACACCAAGAATTAGAGTTGAAGGGAAAGGATACTTTCACCAACAGGATACATGTCTCATGCCAAATCTCCAGTGTCAGTCTGCAGCACTAGACCTCTCTCTCTCTCTCTCTCTCTCTCTCTCTCTCTCTCTCTTTTTTTTTTTTTTTTTTATGGTACTGGTGATTGAACTCAGAGGCACTTGACCACTGAGCCACATCCCCAGCCCTATTTTATATTTTGTTTAGAGACAGGTCTCACTGAGTTGCTTAGTGTCTTGCTTTTGCTTAGGTTGGCTTTGAACCCATGATCCTCCTGCCTCAGCCCCCAAGCAGCTGGGATTACAGGCGTGTGCCACAGCACCTGACTAGATCTTTTGACTTCCTTCCAGCTGCTATTTCCTACATGTCTAATTTTGTGCTAGTAAATTAGAAGAGTAAAACCACAAACTTTAATACTTATGAATCCACACAAACTCACATTCTTAACATCTCTTAAAGAAACATTTTTTCACAAGATGCAAGATATTCATCTCAGAATAACCTTTGACTCACATACTTCTACATACTTGACACCCTTCAGAAATGGTAGGAGATTCTTTATCAATTGAATTTAGAGTTTACTCTTCTTATCCAAGGGACTAATATAAAAGCCGGAAGCCATAATTGAGTTTTGAATAACTGAATTCAAACTGTCTTGAGCATCACTCACACTGCATGTTTCAGGTGCTTCTTGGTAGTCTTCTTCTACTTTGATTACTGTTGAGTTGAACCAAACCATATCACTAGGAAGTAAAATGGAGGTTGGTGAGCCATTGTTACAAATACCATATTGCATGAAGAAAAGATAAAGTAAGTTGATGCAGTTGTTAATTAATGACATTGAGCTACTTGTAGTTTTCCTAATACCAAAATTCTAGTATCATATTGGTATCAATCTTATATTCTTCCAAGAGTGACCAGTGTATTATTGGATATATCTTTCAATTTAAATGCAAAATTACTAGAAAATTATTGTTTTTTGCTCTAATTATTTTCTAAAGCATCTAAATCTAAAATCAAGATTGGATGATCCAATCCTTAATATTTACTATTAGCCATATTTCCTCTGACAAATGAAATGATAAAGAAGTTAGAAGTAGCATTTTATGTTTTAGTGTATATAAATCTATATATATGTTTATGAATTTTAATGTATTCAAATATATATATACACTTCCCTTTAAAATAAGGAAAACTTTTAAGTACTTTTACATAATTTCTACATTTTCTTCCGAGTATTTTTTTGAGTAAAATCATTATGTTGCCCAGGGTGTCCTCTAGATCACAATTTTCCTTCTTCAGTCTCCAAACTAGCTAAGATCACAGGTATGAGCCACTGTGTCTGATTCTGCAATATATTGCTTCCAATGTGTGTACCATGTAGTCAATAATTTGGAAATTTTAACCCCTAAATAATACTTAATGTTGGGATTCTATCTGAATTGCCAGTCCTAAGAGATATATTTGAATTAACTAATGTAACAGCCAAATTGAATATGCAAAACTTATTTAGAATCCAATATAGATAAACTTGCATTTTAAAGAATTGTTTGTGAGACACATCAGGAAAGTTCTACTATGTACTCTATATTACATAATATTGAAGATTTACTGTTAACTTTGTTAGGTATGAAGAGACACTGGTGTTACATTTTTATATTTTTTTCTTTGCACAGTCCATCCCACCTCCACTACTTTATCTTTAGCCTCCATTGTCCTTTCTGCAGTTTATACCTGAGGTGAATCCCTTCATTCCTCCTCAATAAACTGAACGTATTTGAGTTGTTTTGAAGCCTTTAAGAAAGGTAAGGGGAAGAAAAAATATGGAAATAGAGGCAAAAAAAGATAAACTAAGTTACACACAGAGTAGAAAAAATTGGGCTATTATCTTCCACCTTCGGTGGGTGAGCTGCTATGCTCTTTGACACATGGGCTTATTTCCTGCATATCAGGCTGCAAATCCTTACTAACATTATTACAAATAAGATAGAATGCACTCCTTGATTTTTCCATGTGTATACCATATACCTCTTTGAGCTTCTATCTTTGAAATTCCTTTTCCTCTTTTAGCCTTCTCTTATTAAGTATTTTAATGGTATTTCTGTAGTAGAGGGGGCTTAAGAAGATGTACCCTAAATCCTGACATTAATCTAAGTGAGCTACTGCCTCCAGACCTTGATGGTTCTGAATGGGAAATTCATTAGAACTGTTCTTCTCTTCTTCCTATCTCAGAGCAGTAGCTAACAACATGCCCTTCCATATGCACAGGAAAGTCTTTCAGTATCTTCTGCTCCAGGCAAAGCTTTGCCTGCCAGAAGCAGCTCTGGACTCAGCACCTGGCAAGAATAACTTTTTGGCCACACATAGCAGCAGCCGACTGGCCTCCAATGCACATATTTCTCTGTGCTTCATCACACAAAGCATATATGAGTTGCCAATTTGCTCAGGCAGGGTGACATTGAGAAGTGAATCAGCTTGATCTTTGGCACATCTCTCTCATCAAATACTCAATCCCATCCTTTGACCAGGCTATCACATAATCATTTCAAAGGATGGGTTTAATGTTTAAAAGCTGAAAATTATTTTGTTATCATTTAATAAGTACCTATAACATCTGAACCAAATACTCACATTCGTGTATATGACCTAAATTTGCCATAGAAAAATATCTTCCTCAGTTATACTGATCATCACAAAGTTTATCCTTTCATCCTTTTTTAGAAAGCAATCAAAATAATGGTTGAGAATTTGTTTGAAATGAAGCAAAAGTGAACCACATTAAGGAATTAGAGAGATTAGTGGTAGAGAGAGAATAAGGTCCAAGGAAGTTTAAGGGAAGAGGTAAGAGAATAAGTGGAGGAGAGAGGTAGAGAGCAAAGATGATGAAGTGAGATGAGAGAAAGGAAAAAAAATGAAATGAGTGCAGTGGTTGACGAGAGAGAATAAAGATGTTCTAGGGCTGAAGGTGCTCCCACAACTTCACCTTCCCATCCATACTGAGATGCCCATTCTAGAATCGCCTTGGCTGAGTTATCACTTAGTTTTGTGAAAAACGCATTCATATTAGACTTATATTTCAGCCTCGAAAGTTGGCTTATTAAAATTCATACTTATAATAAAAACCACAAATGCAACTCAGTCACTAAAGATATAAGGTACAATGTATCAGAAATGCATCTGGAGCTATTATTTAGCAGAGGTTTGACTTTAAAAGATGCTTGTGTGGTACACTAGCTTCTAGGAAGAATGAGGTTGAGTGGTTGGTTTTATACTCTACTGTGAGCGAAGGCACATGACTGCGACTCGTTTATTTTCTCTGAAATACTTGCAGTCTCTTACTAACCCTGCATAGATCATGGTTCTTAAACGATGTCAAAATAGAGTTTTTGTTTATGCCAAAGAACTGACCTCTTGAATGACATTATATTTCTTATTCTTTAAAATGAAGCAATAATTTTCTTTTATAATTCTCATCATTAACCAGAGATGTGGTTTTGCCCCATGTGGATTTACTTCAAGAACAAACAAAATGTTATGCTGGATAACCTATATATCCAAAGGACTAGTCAGATGATGACTTTTTCTTTTTCAAATTTCCCAAATTTATTCTGTGTTTGAAAAGCCTCACAGTGACATGCATAATGAGGTTTTTAGCATAGGAAAACATGGTTCCTCAAATTTAAAATATACTGCTTATAACACATTGCTTTTCTGTGTAAACAGGCACTCTTTGGTTTAAGAGACTTCACAAATTAAAAATGTTTTTGACAAATATAAATTTGCTTAGGTTACAAATCTCTAGATAACAACATGCTGTGCAGCTTTGCCCAAATGTTGAGCAGGCTAGCACTCTTTCTGGGATACCTGTTAATATGAAATCCTGATCCTTATGATTCATGTGTCCAGTAAAAAAATAGAAATCAAGCATCATGGAAAAAACTTAGAAATATGAGATTAGCCCATATGAGATTCGGGCTTCACAGATGAAGAATTCAACAAAAAATCACGAACTATGTGTGTATCTCCAGTAAATGGCAGATGGCAGTGATCTTAGTTCCTTTAGCTCCAGGATTCATTTTGCTGTTAATGTCATTCTCCCTATTGATGACAACTTTGTCCCTCAAATCTATTTGTGTAATTTCTGATCATGAGTTTGTAAAATCAAATAATCTGACACATTAAGATTTACCCTACTAGGCAAATCCATGCTAGTGTTTTAGTTTTTTGAATATGGCTCTCTATAACTGAACATATGTTGCATGGTAAACTAATGAAAGATATAAAAAAGACAAAAATAATGAGAGAAGACAGAGAAGCAGAAGAAGAGCCTCCAAAACAGCCACAAATTCTAATATTTTCTGTAACGATATGGAATTAGGAGACAGTTTGGGAATATAAGGAAGGAACAAAAGAAGCTGGAGGAAAAAATGAAAAATGTTACCAAATTAAGAATATAGGAAAGGATTGTTGTACATGGATTACAAAAATGTGCATCAGTGAGTCTCCTGGATTCAAAAGTTCATCTTCTTTGGTCCATTTTGTAGTAACTACATGTTATGGTTTAGATGTGAGGTGTCCTCCAAAAGCTCATGTGAGAGAATGTAAGAAGGTTTAGAGGTGAAATGATTGGGTTCTGAGAGCCTTAACCCATTAAGTGCATTAACTCTCTAATAGGGGTTACTAGGTGGTAACTCTAGGCAGGTAGGGTGTGGCTGGAGGAACTGGGTCCCTGGGGACATGCCTTTGAGTTTTATATTTTGTCCTTTTTGAGCAGAACTCTCTGCTTCCTGATTGTCATATCCTTAGCTGCTTTCCTCGCTCTTCTGCCATGATGTTTGCCTCACCTCAAGCCCTGAAGAATGGAGACTACAGTCTAAGGACTAAGACCTCTGAAACCACGGGCCCCCAAATAAACTTTTCCTCCTCTAAATTTGTTCGTGTCAAGTCTTTCTGCAGCAGCAACAAAAAAAGCTGACTAAAACACCACTCAATCTCCCTGTGACAACTGTGATCATTCACCCCTGTCAAATCAATAGCCCCTTTCTCTGCTTTCAGTGTGCTGCTACAAGAAATGCCAAATGGCCAGAGGCAATCTTAGTTTCCAATTAAATGGAACTTTGAATATCCTACATGGTGGAGGCCTTCTTCTCCAAGACCTCCAAACTTGTCATTCCTAAGGTTATAGAGAAAGAAATGGCAAATTCCTTGTGACCTATATTGGGTATATAAAGAAGGGTTGCTCAGCATCTCTTTCTTCCCAGACTTCTGCTCTCTGGCCAAGGCTGATGCCACACCACTGTTGTTTTTAATTAAAAGTTTATGCTGAATCTTGCAGGACAGCATTTTAACCTAACAAGGCATTTTTCTTCATTGGCACCACAAGCAAGCATTTAGTAGCCATTTCTCCAGTATATCATGCCAGAAATTTTTGAGTGATGAGCTATATCATAAGAACACTGATTTCTGTGAAAATGAGTCCATCATTGTATTCCACCATAAATTAAAACTTTTCCTTAGAAAACTCGGAATGGAAACACCATTTGACTTAGTTATCCCCCTCCTCAGTCTATAGCCAAAGGACTTAAAAACAGCACACTACACTGACGCAGTCACATGTTTTTAGCAGCTCAACTCACAATAGCCAAGCTATGGAAACAACCTAGGTGCCCTTCAAGGGATGAATGGATAAAGAAAATGTGGTATATATACACAATGGAATATTACTCAGTCACAAAGAAGAATGAAATGATGGCATTTGCCGGTAAATGGATGTAATGGGAAAATAACATGCTAAGTGACATAAGCCAATCCCCAAAAATCCAAAGCCTGAATACTCTCTCTGGTTTGCGCATGCTAACCCAAAACAAGAGAGGTCAAGGAGGGGAGTAATAGAAATCCACTGGACTAGAGAAAGGGAAATAAAGGGAAGGGAGAGGGGAGGGGAATAGGAAAGACTATAGAATTAATTGGACATAACTTTCCTAATCTTTTATTTGCATACACGACTATGGTAACTCCAAATCATGTACGACCACAAGAGTAGGAATCTAAATAGAATAAGTTATAATTTGTGTGTGTGTGTGTGTGTGTATAGCCAAAATACATTCAACTCTCATGTATAACTAAAAATTTTTAAAAATTTATATTTTTAAAGATTTTTTGTTAGAGTCACAGTTTTATCCGTACTTGGTTGTTGAAGGTCCCTATTTTATGAGATAAAATAATGACAATGTATACTTTTCTTAGAAAGTGACTTGCCTTCCTTGATTAGAATTAATAGATCCTTCACTCTAAAAGATGTAAGAGGCTGTGCTAATTTCTCAGTAAACAAACATAAGGAGAATCCTCCAAAAGCAGGACCTGTGATAAATTCAAAAGCATGTAGTTAGTTAAGCAAGTTCTCTTTGAAGAAAAGAATAAGGCAAACAAGATACAATGAGGAAATTATTAGTTATTCTGTGTTCATTAAGGTAACACAATTAATACCAAATCTCCATTGAATATAGCCATGTACAATAAATTTACTAAATGAATGTGATATTTAATCCTCTTCCATAGAGTTCATTACAATACAAGACCTCTTGGCTACTACTATAGAGATTGGCAATATCTTGTTTGTTCTTTGCTCTATGGTCTCTTACCAGAAAAGATACTGCAGTTCTCTCTGACAAATTCTGACTTTTAACACTCACTGTGGGTTTGAAAGTAACCAAGTGTAGTAGATATAGGCCTTAAGAAGAAGAGCGGTTGTTGAAAGAATTATTTGCAAGGAAAGTTTATTTCTTAAATGAGTTGGTGAAAATATTTTCTTCTGTCAGTAATAAACCTGGGGAATATATGAGTTTAGGCTTCCTATGTATCAGGCTAAAGTTCAGTTTACACAACCAGTTATTCCCAACCAGTGCACGTTCATATTGGCACAAAGGACTTGGTGAGCTGTGTATTTAACTGGAGTAGCCTTTTTGTCTGTTTTACAGTTTGTGAGAAGGATGTTTGAGATAACTATGGCAGATGTTTTCAGAGTGCTTCCCAGTTGCTCTCAGCATATCCTAGAGATTATTTTGAATTCCACTACAAATTCCTTTCTCCGCCAATGTTTCCTGGCTCCAACCCTGGAGTAAGGAGCAAAGGAGAAGTGATTTTAAATTAACACCCTAAAATGTTGAACTAATATTTGATAGGAGTTTGAAGATCAAATATCCTTTCTCCTCCCTGAGATGGATAATTCCATATGGATTAATGGATAATGTCCTATATACCTCCTTATGGAATTGAGAAAGGGTAACCTGCTCATTAATGTACATTTAATGTTTTCCTTAATTATTTGATTTATTTCCACACTCTCTCTGTAATTCTTAGGATTACCTATAAAAGAATTTACTTTAAACCCAAATTTTTCTCTGAGTCTTCTTTTGGAAAAGTCCAAAATAAAATGCCAAAGCAAAGACCATAGAAATTTTATGATTCTCAATCCATGCTGTACATTGGAATTTTAAGGCAATAATCTTATCTTCTACTTTTTGTAGTTTCACCTCACTCAATAGCTGTCCTCCTATAAGACAGTAATTGTTCTCACTCTGTTTATAATATGGACCACAGTTACTGTCTAGATCTTTGCTAATATTACATTCCATGCCAGAGATTTTCTTTATATAAAATTTGGGTAATGCAATGTCACTGTTTACTAGGAATTCCAACATCCCATCACTCATCCACCAGTGAGGAAGTCACTTTTGTGTCCATTAGATTTGTGAGGAGCCAATCCCAGAAACCCCTCTGTTCCTTGGAACCAGTTCTGGTATCATTTATTGTATAATCATCTTCTTTTCACATAAAAAAATAAATAAAAAGTTTTAATGATGGGGCCATTTATAAATTTGTGTCCCAGTTTAAAGGAATCAATAAAAGAGGTTGAGAAGCCCAGAGACTCATGATAACATGAAGTTGTTGTGAACTACAGGCCTGATGTTTTTGTTCTTAGAGACAGAGCTGAAGCTTTTTACGCTCTTATCGTAGAAGGATGCAGGCACTGCTTTTTGCTAAGGTAAAGAAGATGGAGTGCGGGGGAAGAAGCAACAACTACCTTTTCTTCCCTCTGACTTCTCCTTTATTTTTCCTATTGGCTATAGTCAATAGCCAAGGAGAACAAAATGATAAAACTCTTAGTCTTTAACCAACGAAGACACAAAGCAAAGCAGAAAAGGGGAAAATGAATCTATTTGAGTAGACGAAAAATAAGTGGCATATATATGTTAGGTATTGTTGCTATTTTTATTATTAATCTGCTTTAGTCAGATGTGCTGTTCCTGGGTCACTGGGTCACTGATGAATCTACTCATGGTCAAACCGTCAAATAAAAAGGGGTGGAAAACCTGCCATGAGTCGAAACAAAGAACGTTCTTGACTAAATGCTATGATTTGCCATTTTCTTTGGGATGATTAAAGAGTTAGATTTCAAGTTTTTATTTTATATGATATTTTTGTATGATATTATTACTTTATGAAGTAACAATAGCAAAGTCTGTTGTAAATAAGCAAATGCAGTTATCAGATAATACTTTACAAATAATGATATAATAGTCTGCTGATGGAAATATAGGTTTTTCAAAAATTAGTCTGCATACCTGGAAAAAGTAGAGAAGAGAAATAAATACATATTGGAATAAAAGGGCAAAGCAATGTGACATTAAACAGTGAGAAATGTTATGCTGGATGGAAGCAGCCAGGGTTAAAACTCTGAAAAGTACTTTTTAATTTGCTAACCCTTCTTGGACATGCAGTCTTAGAATTATCTGGGAAATTGGGTTCCTTAATTGTGAAATAATTTTAGTTAATTACAAAATACTTAAAGGGGGCTATGGCTTTTATTTAAGTAAGTAAATTTTAAAATTAGAACAATATGCGTGACCATCTGTACAATCCAACACTAAGTTTCTTCCATAGTGGAAAAAAAATTCAAATGGTCATGGGTGGATAACTAATGCTGCAAAATGAACACACTTAGTCCTTTAAGGTTAACACTTTCAATGTATCTTGCATATAAATCTGAATTTCTTCATTGAGAAACAAATTTAGGAAAGCACATCTATTTCATGATTCTGAAATTTCAGTAATAAGGCACAAGCAGAGGTACAGTGTTTAGAAATGATGAAGAGTGTTTCGGCAGCTTTCATTAGTAGAGGGTGATGATTCTGCCATGGCTAAGTTGGGAGGCTGCCCTGAAACATGTGCCAACGAAGGTCCTCTTATCTTTGATACAGACAGTTGCTTTGGATGTAAGTGGTTGTATCCTGAGAAGTTGACAACTGTTAACATATTCTTAAGTAAAACTTGAACCTTACAGTATGATGATGCACACTAATCACTGTATCACTATGAGGCTTATTAAAAATCAATGAAACTCAAGTGACTAGCTTTTCATCAAAATATTCATAAGATATTCCCCTTCCACACAGTGGAGAAGTACTCTGCAGGCTCGGATCAGTGCTTTAAAGGCTCCCTCAGTATGCGTTGGCACAGTGGACCATGGCAACTCTGAAACAGCCATTATAGTCTATCATGTCAATGGTCTGTGTATGAGGACTCCCTTAGTGTGCATTGACACGATGCACCACCATGGCTTCAGAACACATGATTATGATTTCAAAGGAAGAACCATAATGGCTGTATTAAGATTTCAGTGAAATTTCAATGGAAGCATCTCATATATTTCTCATGAGATCATAATGACTCATGCTTTGTTATTATCTCTGTAGATGTTTGGGGGAGGAGAATGTAACAGGAAGATGACTTTCAGAATCATGCATTTATTCCTCCTTTATAAATGCATTTTCTTATTTCTAACAAACAATAAATAATCAGGAATGAATTCACTGACTGACTTACAAAAGAAATGCAAGTAACAATAATAGTAACAACAATAAAGAAGCATTTGTTGAGCACAAGACATACTTGCCGTGCCAGGCATAGAAGAAAGTATCTTCGCAGCTATCATACCAGTGCACGTACAAAAGCACACCTGAGGTTAATAGTATGGTTTTCCCTTCATCACAGATAGAAAACTAGAGGTTAGAAAAAGGTAAACTTGCAAGTTGACTCATGGTCAAATGCTCCCTGAAAACAATCAAAACAACTTTACTAATCTTACTTTGTCAGTTATGAAATATTCAGTTATATTATGATATCATTTACATTGTATTCAAATTTCATTTCAGGATTCTCACATATGATTGCCATGCAATTTGAGTTTGTTATAAGCAATCAATCATCATACTTAAAAGAATCATGAGTAAGCTTTTCCAAAATTCTTCCAAAAATTTCTTATTCAGTCCTCCTCACAATATGCAGAGCAAGATGGTAATTATACCTGAATTCTTCACAGTACAAGCACAGTATGAAGACAGAGATCTCAGGTAGGGTTCCAATTTATTCAATCTGCTCTAATGAAGGGAAAGCTGCCCAGGCCAAGACTTGGGGAGCTAAACTTTGAAATATTTGCTTCCCCTATTCCGAAACCCTTTCTTCAAATGAAATCTTAAGCTCATAGTATGAAAAGAAGTAAGAGTAACGTTGCTTTTCCTAAAGGGAGGGAATGAGAAATTCATTTGGCTTACCCCCACATCCTACCCTCACATCTGTTTCTAAGAGGACCCCTCAGAGTCAAATCATAAACACAATGCTTTAAGAATCTTCAATACTTAACTAGCCATGCCTTTATTCAAAATACAAACTGAATCCTACATTCACATTGAAGTTGTTTGAGAGATAAACAGAAACAGGCTTCTGCACTCCCACACATTCTCTTCGCCCTGCTGGAACTCTAGAAAAGATCCGAAAACTTTAAACTGATCTCAGTAGAAAATTCCAGAATCCTTCCTCTAGGCACCAGCTTTTTATGAAGCTCAATGGAGTGGTATTCTTAGTTTAGGAGGGGTCATAAATAATTATCTTTAGCAAGTTTTAAAAATCACAACAATGTATAAGTGGAATTTCTGTCAGTACTCTATTTGTTTTGATATAGACAAGGTTTAGGAGCAATTTAGACTGGTAAGAATTATTTTTTATTTTCCTCATATTGCTGTAGCAGAGACCTTGAACCAGCCAATGATCCATGTCATTTTACTGAACATGTCACATTAGAACAGCAGATTAATTCACAGCCAACAATAAACACTTGGGGCAGCTGTAAGCAGCCTTCACTATAATGTCCAAACAACCACATATGACATTATGCATTAATATTGCTAACCCTGGTACTAACCTTTTCATAATAAAAGAACCCTTTTACCTAGAAAACAAATCACATGGAAATGTCATAATGTTCCAGGAAAAAAAAAGTACATGATTTCAGGTATATATTGAGGGTGGCCAAACAAAAGCAAAATAATTTGTCATCAGTTGTCACAGTGGACTCAGAAAGAGAACGGTTTTTGAAAAATAAAAGTCAAGCAGAAACACAGTCTATGTTATTTTTGTTCGTTCATTTGAGCCATGAGCTGCTTCAATTTAAGTGAGGAATCCAAGCATGCAAATGAAATTCACATTCACTGTAAGGGTATCACTAGAGGAATTACATACCTTTTTAAAATCACAGATGTACCATCTCCCATACCCCCTTAGGAAAGAAAAAGAACATTCAACTCTACTGAGAAAACAGTTTGAACCCTAATAGTGAGAATACGGTACCCTAGGTTGTAAATGTCTCACTACACTCACTGTGTGATTTGAGCCAGGTATTGCCATGTTTCAGTGATTCAATCTAAGACCTTAGATTCTTATCAGTGAGAAGAATGCTACTTGCTCCATTTTACCCTTTCAGGAATATTGTGATGCTTTGAGATATGATGTCTGTTAAGTGCTTGCTTAGAAAGCAAGCAATTTATAAACATGGATTATGTGGAAGAAAACATAGGCTCTTAACAGTCACAAGAAAATGTTAAGACTTAAGTCACAAGACAATGCCTATTCTTTCAAAGTGCAATCCAGTACATTTCTCTTTAATCAGGAAACAAAAAGCTTGTAATTTTTAAAGACATTTACATTCAAAAATGAATAAAGAGAACAAATTCTGAAAAATAAGCGCCTTACTTCTATCTTTAGCAAAGCTGAACTATTTGAGATGTATACATTATTATTGTGTGGTGCAATTATTTCTCACTTTGCATCCATTTACCATCACATGTACATATATTCACACATAGACACATGTGGGAATATAAATATATAGAAAGACAAATACACATATATTGAGTATATTAAATATAACTTCTCACTATGAGTAAGTGTGGAGGGTAAGATTTTTATGCCATTATGATTTTAATGATTTTAGAATTCTATACTCTGATAGGTGGTTGATTTTTTTAATTGTATTTCTGGCTAAACAGTCATATATCCCAATAGCACAGTAAATGTTAATGTATATAATCCAATGTTGTTGCACAATAACACATATTAATTTTCCTTTAAAATATGTGTATGAATTTATATTTAATTATTTTACTAGGATTTCTAAAACCAGAGAGGTAACAGTCATTCTCATTAGTGCAATGCATGACAGTATTTCATCAAGGTTTGGGAAATCTCTTATGCCTGCTAGTTTCTACAGTTTTATATAGTCAGCAACATTAGTTTCAGATAGCTCCTCCTTTCCTTAATTGAGTTGTTCTCAAAGTCTGGTTTTTGTTCTGTTTTTCCCCAGGGTCCCCAACAACTCAAGTCTATCACTGAATTTGTTTCTACAGTCAGAATGTTGGGTAATTAAGAAAAAAAAATCATGTATGTTAAAATACAAATGCTAATTAATGTTGTTCAAAGGTAAACATGCCATTCAGGAAAAATGGCAGTCATCTTGATCTGTTTTGTCTCATTTGACCTTCGGCCCTTCCAAGTCCACTTTTATAGTAGGTTATTGAAGAGTCCAGACCTCATGTGTTTTCAATTGCATGTTCTATTGATTGAAGTATAGAAAAGATGTTAGAAAAAGATGCAGGGTATATTGACTTCCTCCACCTATACGCAGATTGTTTATTTACTGAAGTGCTTGCAACAGTCCCAGAAAAACTGGAAAAAAAAAAGATTCAAGGTATTATCTAGTGCTACTATTTCAGCCTCAAAACTCAGAATGCACAGTAGTAGCATTTCTATAACCTGACACAGTTTTCTTCTGTCATAAAGGTAAAGGTAAAGAACATTCTTCTCCAGCAGTTGAAAAGGCAGACTCCACAAATGTTAAGACAAATAGAAGAACAATTTTATCTCCTATATTCTGGGATGGGAAGGATATTCAAAAGAGTAAAAGGACAACTGGGAAACCCTCTTTATTTGAATAGAAGTTCTAGGAAGTTCAGAGCACTTAATACATCATCAAATCAACGCTCTCAAGCAAACTGCATTGCCAGAATTCCACTATCCACATTCTTGTTTTCGGTTAGGCCATGGAAGTAAGTTAGGTACCTAAGAATCTGCAATTAATTTTTTGAGAACGCTGGAGTATCATTGAGACCATTGCAGCAGCAATTTGTTAAATAGTACACTAGTGAACAGACAGAGCAAGTGCAGTACCCTGTGTGCTAACTGATTCCCAGGAAGTCATTAGCACACTGGAAGAATCCAACTGATTAGAACCCATTTATCCCTCAATATACTAGACATGGCAGAGCACATGCTGTTGGTTCAGGGGCTCAAACTTCAAGTTAGATGAACACAGCAGAGACCTCCAAGTTGGAACACAGATGCCAGAGAGAGTCAGAAAACTAAGAATTTTTGTGATAAAATGTATTGTTTCCAATGTATTAGACATTAGATTGCCTGTGATGTGGAATTATATCTTAAGTTTCCTAGTGTTTGAGAAACTTATCCAGAAGTCTAACTAATGCACATAACTCAATGCATGAAAAAGAATAAGCTTTATAACATTAGTCCTCCATGCTCTTGATAATTATAGGAGTTCAATAGAGCTTTCAAAACTCAGAGATAATCCCACATAATGCATTTGTAGAACATTTCAAAGGGATTAAATATAGCAGTGATGTTCTAAAACCAGAGAAGTTGCATTTATAAATTTACTTAGCTGTTCTATTTTCTTGTTTTCCATGTCTAAGTTAAAATTATACTATTCTTTTTATTATTTATGGCAAACACATTATTTTTAGAATATGTATAGCTAGATTTAAAAAGTATTTTTTAAACCAATATAAGGAAAAAGGGTATGACATAACTAATTCTATACTATGTGTGGCTCCTTAAAGAGTTCTTGAAGAATATGTAATGCAAAATTTATTCCATTCTTTATGTTACATACAGTGCTCATAAAAACTGGAAAATATTGATTTTCAACACGACCACTACTGAAAACATTTATTTTATGCTTCTTGATTCAGAATTAACTATAAGCATGAAAAAATGGCATTTATTTAAATCGTGCTACCTACTATGGCAGAGGAAATGCTGCTGAGTGTGGCACTTCTGATAGGAGGATATAACTCCCCAAGAATTATCCCCCCAAAAAAGCTTAGAAACAGCTCATACTCCCCTAAGAAAAAGTTTCTCCTCTCATCAATATAAAACATCTGTTCTTGGATGGAATTTAGGTATGCTCTATCCTGGAGAGCAGCACCAACACTGATATAGGTCCAGGGTCATGTTTCATGTTTCCTTGCTATATTGAGCAATATAAATAGAATTTAAATATCAAGTAGGAAGTAGATAATTTTGCTGTCTTTCAGTTTGTGATAAAACATCACTGTTAGTGCAGCTGAATGTTCAAGTGGACAGTAACGTTTTTAATTAAAATAAATAATATAGGCTTTAAAATATAGTTTATACTCTAGTTTATACTATTAAATTGAAGTAAATATGAAATAAGGGAAGACAAGGGAAAAAATTGAGGTAAATTAAATCTTGGTTACAGCCAACAAAATAACCTCAAGGAAAGACTTGAAACATCTAATTATTTTAGTATGGTTTTCTTCTTGTGATTTAAAAGTTAGGGTCAATCCTTGGGGAGAGGGACACATTCTGTCTTCTGAGACTTGCCAACAGATGAATGGACTTTGTAACCCTGTGACTGAGAGGCTGAGACTGGAGTCTCAGACTGGATAATGAGGAGACTTCATGGAAAAATGTAATACTGAGATATATTCTAAAAAGCATTTATCAAGCAAATTTACATAATTTTCCAAAGATGACTCCATAATATCAAATTTATATTCAGAGTTAACAAAAGTTGTAAGCCTAAGATTATGTGTGTACACATACACAACACACACACATACACACACACGTATCTTATTTTTACTAAATATAGAGAACCTACTACATTTCAGGTAATTTCTAGTTTGTAATATACCAATCTAAAAGTTAATAAGACACAAACCTTAAGAAATCTGCAGTTACAGAATAAATTTCCAAATACAAATTTTAAAGTCATTATAATACAACAGAGAATTGGCAGCAACTCTAAAATTAGAAAATGTTTCTGTATACAAATTAAAAGGGATTAGCATAAAATCAAGTAACAGTAACAGTACCTAACACAGTGGGATGGACATGCATGCTGTTAAAGTCAGCAAGAACTATGCTAAATCTTGGCTCTCCAAGTGATAATGGTTAATGATGATGATGATAATGGTGATGATGGTGGTGAAATAAACTTGCTATGATGGACTACTGTAAAGTCAGAACAGAAATAAGAACAAGCCAAAAGGAAAAGGAATCATGCAAATTGGGTACTACAAGACACACTTGCAATTTCATGGTCTATCTCATTGTGTTATTGTAAGGAGAAGAGTCCAACCTCACATAGGACAACTAGAAGTCTACTTGACACAACTCTTTGGGTGCCAAAAGTAGACAATGAAACTTGATGGACCTTACTACCTAGAGTTAAGCAAATAGTATGAATTGGCATGTGAATGTTAATTCCTCTTGTGCTCAAGTCCCATGGGGCAACATTATGGGCCCATGTGAAGGTTATATATGCAACTCATTTCACCATAGGTAAGGGCCCAAGCTCTGCCTTCTGTAGTAGGCAGCAACAAAGCAGTCTACCTCCTCTGGGTAGAAAGCAGTCACACTGTTAACATGCTTGGTCACTTTGACCTAAGTAGTTACTTGCTGACCAGCTGATATCTGGGGATGATAACCCTTGTCATCTGGCACAGTCAGCTATAAAGTTCATGGATGCTCACAATCTATGCTGAACTATAATTCTGCACACCACGGTCAGAACAGTATGGATCATTTTTCCATAGAAATAGTTCAAAGACACAAAATGTAAAATAAAATTTAAGGCTTAACCCTTACATAAACATTATGAAGGGACAGAGAATACAATACAGAAATACAATAATAAGAAGAGAAAACGTGTTGCAGTAGAAGAACAAGAATGCTACGAATAAACTGGGAAAGAAGGACATAGATTAGTGCAGGGTTTCTTAACATTACCATGCTGGTATTTTGAATTTGGGCTCAATGATATTTGGGGCCACCATAGGTGGCTGTCTATTACATAGTAGGATGCTTACCACTAGCTCATTACCAGTTGTCCTCTCTCAGTGATGACAACCAAAATGTGTTCAGATATTTTCAAATTGTCCAGGGGAAAAATGTCCCCTAGTTGAGTGCAAATGCATGGGGATGGGGTGAAGGAATTAGGAGGGAAAAATAATTGGAGAAGAAGAATTAAACATGAAATTACCCATCCATTAATTTATGCCTGGTATAATATATTATTTTACCTAATACTCACTGTGCTAATTTGATAGATGCACTGTTATTATTATAGTTTTTTAAATTTAAGAAAATAAAAACTCTTGTAATTTAAATAATTTTTCCAAGATATTGTGTTATACTGATTCAGTTTACTAATGGTTTGCAAATTTGTCTAGAAGTAATGGTTTGCAAACTAGTTACAGTTAGGTCACCAATTCTAATTGGACATAGGACTTGCCTACATGAAGAACTAAGTTTGCAAAATGTGAGACTGGAAACTTCCTTTCTCTCTCACCATCAGGAGAGACACACCAAAAGAAAGGGATGTTTTCAAGAGACATTTCAAAACCAATACCTTCTCATTTTTCCTAAAGTACTTATCATTATTAAAGATAACATGTTTATATAAAAGCATGAGTAGAGGTACATTTCTTTTTGACTATTTTCTTTTGGAATCCAATAGTAAAATGCTAACATGGAAAAAAAAAAAAACTACATGAGACTATTTTTGCAACATGTCTCTCAAAAGTGTAGATTCAAAAAAAATTAAGACATTAAATTTTCTATAAACATATTTGCCAAAAATAACATGGAGATAAGTAATTGAGTCCATACCCAATATGATGAAGCTGGATCCACCTTTCAGTTGAAAGGATATTCATTTGCAAGAACCATCATGCAGTACATTCTGCAGGAAACTAATGACTTGAAGAGACTCACAGAATTGAGCTTTGCTATTCTCTAATAAAACCAACACAAATTTATGTTTTAGCCACTCTGATCAATACCAGGCTTATCTACAATGTATCAGCAGTGCTCATTATGTATCTGTTCATTACATTGCCAGACTCTGACATCCAAGCAGAAATATATTAAAGAAGCCTTATTTTTGGTAGTGTTCTGGCATACTACATATATATTAATATATCCTCAGCCCAATAGTGTCAAGTCATTTTTCAAGATCAAAGGACTGTTACCCATTGTGGTAGCCTATGTATATTTAAATGATTTACTTCAAAAGATTCTTAGAGGAAAAACACATTAGTGCATATATTTAATTTTTAAAAGACCAATTTAAAATGAATTGTAGTATAAAGCTATTCTGTGCCTGCAATGAATTGAATATCTTAAACTTCATTTATTATGCATTAACATACAATTATTGCCTCATATGACACATATGTATCTAAATATTGAGATACCAATGGGGTATTTTTCCAGATATAAATAGAAAATATATTAGCTACACCTTCAAAAATTGCATAAAGTATCTGAAGAGGGGCAGAAGAGTCACAAGTAATTATAATACAGTGTACAAAGAGATGTGCATTACCAGCTAAATGCAAGGCAGGTACTATAGGAAGATGAAGGGGATAAATAGATATTCTGCTAGAGAAACAACATGGAGATTCACAGAGTTTGAGCAAGAAGTAACTGGCAGAGACTGAGAGGGGATGAAACCAGAGACAGAGCAGGGTTAGATCCTTCTACTCTGTAGGCTCTTGTGAGTACTTGGTTTCACTCTGAATGAAAATGATTGTCATTGGAAGCTTCTAAGCAAGAGTGAATCAATGGATTTATGTTTTATCAGGATCAATTGTGGCTATGTTGAGAAAAATATAGAGAGCTAGAGATGTAGCTCAATGGCAGAGGGCTCAGTTTGCATGTGCAAAAGAATGAGTGTACACTATACATAAGGATCAAGTCAAAGTGGATAAAAGACCTAAATTTAAAAACAAAAGTATGAAACTCCTAAGAGAGAACAGACAGGAAACACTCCTGAATTTTGGTTTTGGCAGTAAATTTTTGGATGGCACAACAAAGAAACAAGCCACGAAAGCCAAAATGAATAAATGGAACTTCAATAAACTCAAAAGTTTCATGGTAAAGAAAACAATTAACGAAATGAAAGGGCAACCTTCGGATTGGAAAAAAAATTGCAAACTATATATATCTGATAATGGGGTTAATATCTAAAATTTATAATGAACATATACAACTCAAATGAAAACAAATAAACTGATTTTAAAAATGGACAAAAGACCTGAATTGAAAGTGGTCCCCCAAAAGATATAAACATCAACAAGTATTTGGAAAGGCAACTGACATCATTTATTATGAGGCAAATACAAATGAAAACAGCTATGACATACTACCTCACACCTAATAGGATGACTATTATCAAAAAGTCAAGAGATAAATGTCAGCAAGAATTTGGAAAAAAGGACACTGTACACTCTTGATGAGAATGAAGCTTAAGGCAACCATTATGGAAAAGAGGGTGGAGGTTTCTAAAGAAATGAAGATGGAATTGCCATCTACTCCAGCACTCACTCTTCTGGGCATAATCCAAAGACATGAAATCTCTACCTCACAAAGATATCTGCACTCACATTTTTATTACAAGATTATTCACAATAGTCAATAAATGGCAGAAACTTAAGTGTCCTTCTACAGCAGAATGGATAAAGAAAACTGTGATATACAGACAAAATTTCATCCCTAATAAAAGATATTACCTTTTGCCACAATATGGATGAGCCTGGAGGATGTTATACTAAATAGGAAGGAAAGAAAAATATCACGTTATCTTACATATAAATGGAATCTAAACAACAAAATTTAAATATACAGAAATGGAGAACGAAAACAGTGAATGCCCTGGGTTGGGGATGATGTAGGAAAGGGGAAAGCTTAGGTTAGACAATACAAAGTTTAGATAATGTAGGATGAAGAAATCTAGTCATTCTAATACACAGTAATGAGGATTATAGGAAATAAAATTATATATTTGGGAAATTAGTTCCTCTGTCACAAAAAAGAAAAAAATGAGATTCTGAATTGGCAGATATGTTAGTATGCTTCACTTTAATGGCCTTTTATATGTATCCTATAATATATTATATGCCATAAATATACACAATAATATATATATATTTTAGAAACAATACAAATGGGCAGGGATTGTAGCTCAGTGGTAGAGTTCTTACCTAGCCTAGCAAGTCTATGGGTTGATTCCCAGGATTGGAAAAAAGAAAATACATACTATTATAAATTTTAAAAAATAGTAATTTATAGTTATAAATATACCTATTTTACCTGCTGCTAATCATTTCAAATATTTTATGTAAAATACATTATTCTCACCATTCACAATTTTCAGTTTAGCAATTAATACAGTACATATATGAATGATCATTCCAAAATGCTTGTCAATCTAGTGATTTCATGAACTGCCTATATATTGTTTTTTTCTTTTTAATTTGCAGTATTAACGAAAATCTCCTTTAATAAAGATGTTCTTGTCTTTCCTAACATTAGAATAATGAATGAAGTATATAATGATAAAGAAAGTTATGAGGCAGTTAAAAGGTCAAGTTTTATTCATAGTTGGATTTTGATTGATATCTTTGACTGTTTTCTATCTAAAATAAAAACTTTAAAAAGTTCTCCTTAAAAATTGGAATACTGGGCTGGGGTTGTGGCTCAGTGGTGGAGCACTTACCTAGCATGTGTGAGGCACTCGGTTCAATTCTCAGCACTGCATACAAATAAATGAATAAAAATAAAGGCCTATCAACATCTAAAAAATAAAAAAAAAAAAGAATTTGAACACTATCTTTTAAAGATATTATGTTGCTAGACCACACTGGGTCTACAAAGAAAGATGGTTCAAGATTTTCCTATATTCATAGTAATGGTATTTCTAGTAATGATTAAATGCACAGTAGCATTTATGGTATGAAAAGTTGCTCTTGTTTGTTGAGTGCTCAGTGCCATTCTCTTTTTGTCTAAAGTAAGTTAAGTAACTCAAAGAGGCTCTGTGAAGAAGAGAGCTCTTTTATTATATTCTAGAAAGTTGGGAATACAGACACCCTCTTTCTTTGCAGAAGGCAGTAAAACTCTGACAAGAATATAAGCAGAACTGTTAGCAAAGACTAAATGCAAATAACATGGTTGAAGTCCTGCTTAGGGAATAACTAGCACAAGAGTGATCCATTATGACACCAGCTTAAGGTTTTATTTACATTACTGTCACTCAAGGAAAGGTATTTGATAAAGCTTCAAATTTAAAATAAACTCTTCCATTTGTCTTCTCCACTTTTTGGAACTGAATGAGCAAACCAGCTTTCTTTCACTTGTTAAACCCTGCTTAATGATTTTTCAATGGCTTAACAAAGGGAAGCTTTACTTTAATTCACTAGGACTCTAATTTCTCTCACCATTACCAATAAAAAGACCTAACAAATTAACTGAAACAAATCCACTCCAGTTGCTTTCTTTTCTCCATAAGCATAGGATATTACAAAAAAACTCTGTAAAGTAAGACAGAAACTTGGAGAGGATCTGCTACACAAGGTTTTGAGTCTATAAATCTCCTTCATCAGGTATTTCACCCATTTAATCCTTTTTATTCATTTTATATTCAGATAGAGAATCAAACTACTAAATTGATATTTGATATTATTAATTCATTGAACCTCTTTAAAAAGTAATTTTGAAGCTTGCTGTTAACAATAAATAGTGAAATATTCATAAGTTTTTGCATAGAATTAACTCATTAAAAACAAAAATCACATTTTCTTTTGTTAGCTTATAGCGATATTTGTTCTTATCCTTAATCATAACTTGAACAATTACTATGATCCTAATAATATCAAACATCATTTGGGGACTGTTTAAGTCAGCTTTTTCACTGCTGTGACTGATAAACCTGACCAGGACAATTGTAGAGGAGAAAAAGTTTATTTGAGAGCTCACAGTTTTAGAGGTCTCAGTCCATTGACAGCCAACTCCATTCTTTGGGGCTCCTGATGAGGAAGAACACAGCAGAAGAGTATGGCAGAGGGAAGCAGCTCACATGATGATAAGAGAGCAGAGAGAGAGCAAGACTCCATCCTCCAGATACAAACTATATACCCCATAGACACGCCCCCAGTGAACCACTTCCTCCAACCACATCCCACCTGCCTTCAGTTACCATCCAGTTAATCCCATCTGATATTGATTCACTGATTAGGTTAAGGTTGTAGCCCAACCATTTCTCCTCCAAACTTTGCGTTATCTCACATGTGAGGTTTTGGAAGATACCTCACATTCAAACCATAACAAGGACATGATCTATAGGAATGTTTCATGTGCTATTTTTCTACTTCACAAGCTCTCACACTTTATATTTTATTAAGAGCAAGTCAGTAGCTGCTGAGGAAGGAGGAAAAATGTCTGTTGAACAACACAAGTATTCAATACCATTTCCCATTGATTGTCAGATATTCGGACCACTTGAAGAAATCTTGAATACTGATCTCATAACAGAATTAAACCAAAATCTAAGAGCTGCCCAATACTTATAAATAGGCATAAGATTAAATGGGAAATGGAAAAAAAAAAAAAGAGTCTCCTGAGTATGTCAAATTTCATGTAATTTAGTAACTAGTAGTTTTTTTGTGTTTAAGAATTTATATACATTTAGACTTTATTCCAGGAATTTTCAGATACTTCCAATACTTAGAAAATAGCAAACTACAGATTAGTTGAGATCTCTTTTCTATGAAACAAAAGATGGATTTTTTTTCAAAAATTCCTTCAAGGTTATGGATTGAGTGTGCATGTGATGTGATATGTGTGTGTGTGTGTGTGTGTGTGTGTGTGTGTGTGTGCGTGTGTGTGTATGTGCATGTGTAAGGAAAGGAGATGGGGAGATATAAGAATGATAGAAGAAACATTGACTAGGAACCTACTATGTGTTAGGAATTCACAACAATCCAAAAATAAAAAATATATAGATTATTTTTCTTTTAATTTTGAAAACAATGTCTTTTTTTTTTTTTTTTAAGATGAAATCAATGG
Source organism: Sciurus vulgaris (assembly GCF_902686455.1). Lineage (NCBI taxonomy): Eukaryota > Metazoa > Chordata > Mammalia > Rodentia > Sciuridae > Sciurus > Sciurus vulgaris. Next base: position 133,814,351 of record NC_136464.1, read on the forward strand.
TGATGAAGACTTCCATAGATAGTGCTCTAAGGTACACAAGTGATGTGTAGGAAACCCACTATGTTTCACTCTTGCTTTCTTGATGTGTAGATGTGACACAGGTTTTCTTATATCAGTAAATAGATATAAAATCAAGCAGAGATATAGGCTAATTTTACCAACACTATTAATCTAAGAATTGAAAAGTCAATTTTATGCTAACTTGATTACTTTTTAATATAAATTTACTGAAATAATATGTTTTCATTTATTCTCAGTATCATAAGGCTTGACTTTGGAAAAATGTAACCTAGTACTTTACTATCTTAAGAAGGCCAAGAGGAATGATAAAATATCCTGTTAGATTAATTTATATGATTTTTCTCCTTTAGAATAAAAAGCCAGCATTAAACTGTCCTTTAACTAAGAGCAAACTCATAAAAACTATTCTGCCAGGAATTCCAACTTTTATAAGGACAAAAATGACTTTACCCAGGAGAAAATCACATTTGATCATCAGCATTAAGAAGCTAAAATTGCAGGACGATTTTAATTTTACTTTTAATTAGGACAGATAATGATTCTCTCTGATTACTTTTTGATTCTAGAACTTTTTTTGTTGATCTTCCAAGATTTAGAAGTCCATTCTTATTTTGGAACCTAATGGTTGCTCTATTGTTGTTTTAAATCTGTGCTTAAGTCATATTTTTCTTGCTTTGATATATGCCACCCAACTGAGCTATGGGATCAGCTTATTGTAAATCACAGTAGGAAGAACAGAATTGAAAGATTTTGAATAAATGAAGTTTATTCATGCTTGGACAAAAAGGAATCTGAAGCCTCAAGGGAAATTGTGTGTCACCTACAAACTTTCTATGGGGCATACTCAACTTACTGGATAAAGAATAACTCCTACCGGATAAGGAATAGCTCTTTGCCATGGAGTTCTATCTTTTATTTAAGATAAATATTTATCATCCAATGTATCCATGGGGTAAGAAGGTATCCATCCACAAATCACTTACTTTTTCTTATCTGTCAAACAGGAAATACCCTGAAAATAGGCTTGAAGGAAAAGTAAATAGCACCACCAGGAACTAAGTAATGAATATTGCCTTATGTTCAGACAAATTCTTCCAAGCAATTAATTTGAGACACCCACTATGGGATAACCTTATCTTTCTAATATCTGTTCTGGGCTTCTCCTTCGTATTGAGGAATTTTTATACCCTCTCTCTCCTTGTTACACTCATGTAAACTTTCTCTTTACTTGTTCTTTGCTCTTCTTAGCCTATTGGTATAAATCATTTTTTACCAATGTTAATATTAGTCTTCATCCATGTAATGAAAATATTATTCATATTTGTAAATACAGACACTGTTCCAAGTCTTTTCATAAATTAACTTGTTTCATCTACATAACACTTCTTTAAAGAAGACAATAATCATATTTGCATGTGACAAGTAAGGAAACTAAGGAAAAGTAGAGTATTAGAAAATGTCTATTGCACACTACATTTGTAATAGAAGTCTGACTTAGATTTCATTTCTGTTAAATTCCACTGGACTTTTTCCATATTTTTGTACTTTAGGTTCCAACAGAAGTGATCATCATTATTAGACATAAATTGATTTCTTGGTGCAGGATGTGGGAGTAGTCATGGGGTATCATCCAAGCTCTTAAAAATCCCTAGATATTTTCAATCTGCCACCCTAGATTAATAGGGCCCCTTGAACACTGCTTCATCAAATTCTATACCTTTGTATGTTATGGACTTACCTTCCTGGCTTCAATGATCATTCAGCTAATAACAACTCAATATGTCCAGCCCCAATGTGACTCTGACACATGCACTTGTGGCTCCACATTCACCTCAAACTGTCTAAAAATAAGCTCAGCATCTTTTTAAACAAAATGTCCATCTGTATCCCCTTGTCCAAAGGGTCACCCACAAGTTACCTTGGGAGATCAGGAATCCTCCTTCAAGCTGTTTTTTTTTTTTTTTTTTTTTTTTTTTCCCTGCTCCCTTCCCTACTTCCCTATCAACAAATCCTTCAGGATAAGATCAGGTTGGGTGATTATTAAAACAGCTTTTCCCTCATGTAACATTAAGAGTCCATATTTCTGTGCTGAGTGAGCACTGTAGGTTGGACATTTATCTTTCAGAAAACTAAGTTTCATGATAAGTGTTTACTTATAAGTCTATCATCCTAACAAAATTAAAAATGTCCCCAAAATATAATGTGCACCTTCTTCACCCGTGTAAAAAAATATTATTAGAACTAACATAAGATGTGGAGAAAAGTTTATCTCTTTAGCAATTGGTGCTGGAATAACCAGAAGTGAAAAAGCAAGGTTATTGGAGAGAAGTTTTAAGAAGTTCTCTAAGGACAAATTGGCTCAAGGGTGGACTCAAATTATATTTCATAAGAAGTGATTTTGTATATTTAAGGAAGTTGATCAAATTTTCAGTAAAATCCACAGGATGGTGTTATAAAGACTTTGGTTAGAATAGAAATACCTATTATGGATTAATTAAATATTTTTTATTAGGGCAATGTTCTCTATCTCCCCTAAGATGTTTTTAATAAATTGTATGAACTTAGTCACTAGAATGGATATTTTATGGTAAATACAAAGAAGCACTTACCTAAGTGTTTGAAGTAAAATTTAAAATGCTGAACTTTTTTTCAACTCCTTCCATCTTTGCAAGTATAAGAGAATCAAACTGAGTAAAATCTGCTGGGGGGAAATAAATAAATAAATATATATATTTATATGTATTTTAAATATATATATATATTTATTAAATAAATAAATATATATATTTATATGTATTATAAATATATATATTTATTTATTATTTATATATATTTATATATTTATATATATATCACCACAATATAATAGTTTTAACTAAAGGACATGAAATTTGATGGCTTTTCAGCAGTATTTGCACAGAGAATGCCTGTTCCTGAGTAAAATTTCAGTAGAGCAACAGCAACAATTTACGTGTCAGAATCCAAGTAAGCTAAATGCTCATAAGTTTGCTAAGAAGAATAATCAATGAATTGAAAAAGTCACAACATAAGCAAAGCCATAGTTCTAGAATTTTATGCAAGCATGTATACACAAATAGAATAATGACATAAATACTGGCATTTATTTGGTACTTGCTCTGTTTTACTCTGCTAAACATTGTACATATATTTCTTAATTTTTACAAAACTCACAGGGTGTTATTTTGAGAATTTTAATGATTATTGAATATGAAACAAACCAAATATCATCCCAGACTATATAATATGTGACAATGTAGCAATTATAATAAGAATTCCTTCTCATAAATATTTATCGGATTCTAATATCCATGTTATGTCCACAAGTCATATCAATTGATAGCAATTTTGTATGCTCCTCCTAAGATCATCTATAAATGACAGAGCAGAGCATCATAATCTTCATGTATGAATATATCAAATTCAGGAAGGTAGTCTCCCAAATAAATATAGGATATACATTTTTTACTGAAGAAAAAATTGGCTTATGGAAAAGAATTCCATGCTCCAATTACCTGAAAGCAGTGTAAATATATTTTGACACATCCTAAAGCACTGTACTAAAGTAATAGTATGTATTTTCTTTTATTTAAAATTTCTATTCCTCATTTCCTTTTCTCCAATTCTTCCACTGAGCCAAGTATATTGAAATATTGGAGAGATGAATTTGATGTCCTTGATTTCCTGGTAATCTCCATGTCTCAAATTGTAAAATACAAAATTCTGTAAAGTTGAGAGGAATACTTCATGTGAAATTCTCAGTACTTGTCCTAACTATACATTTTATCACATTAGTTATTGTGTATTTAATTCTTAATTTGATCTTTGATTTCTTAGTAAAGGCTTGGAGAGTTATCACTATATTTAAAATTTTTTTTACATGTAATAGAAATTGATGGAAGGTGTATAGCTGATCATTAACAAAAAGAGCTAATGAAAAGGAGATTATCAGAACAGACCCAGAACAAAAGCTCTGTTTAAAATGTTTTTTTTTTTTTCCAGCAGATACCACCTGCATGCAAAAATAAAAGCCCAGTTCAGTCAAACTCACTTAGCACTTCTGTTTCAGAATAAAAGAGGCTACTGATGAATTGTGCCTAGGTCCTGCAATCAATGGCTAGTGAAATTCAAAATACTCAAATATCATCCTTTATAACCATTGCTATTAAGTCATAATGCAAATTATAACTGCTATGGTGATTGCTTTATACTTTGATTATGGGTTGCGTTGTGAAAAGACATTGATACAGGTGCTGAATGATCATTCCAATGGACTCTGCATAAGTGTTTAGCATAATGGGGCAGATGCAATCCAGCATATCTTAGAATTTCTTCTGCATTTTCAAATAATGCTAGGAAATGCATTTTTAAAGATTTTTAAAAAACCTTCTTTCAGGGAAAATAAATGTCTTCAGTTAGGCCCTTTAGTTCCCATAGACTTCAAGGTAATTATACCAACAGCAAGTATGATAATTATAAAAATGGATACCCTCCTAGAAGGCATCATGTCAGAAATAGGATGAGGAAACAAAAAACATACTAAAGACCCCGGACAATCATTTCTCCAAACATATGAACAATTTATGCCCCCAAATACTTCATATATGTAAGATTATCTTAATACTCAGAAGAAGAAAGAAAAAAGTTCTATAAATTTCATACTCTTTTTTCTTCATGTGTTTGTGTATGTTTGCATTTCATTTCACTAAAAATGATGCTCCCCGACCCGCTGCCTGTGGTTCTGGGGATTGAACACAGAGCTTCACTCATGCTAGGCCTGTACTCTACCACTAAGCTCTACCCCAGCCCTAAAGGATGTTTCTATGTGCCCACATAATAGCAGAGCTTATTGAAACAATGAGCATCATTTTATCAAGCTGAACTGCTGCAGGACACCGGTTGTATCTTGTTCATCATCATATGATGATCAATGCCTGCTCAGTGCCTTGCTCTCAGATGTTTTAAAAATTGAAGTTTTATTGAATTTGTGAATGAGGAAATTGAAACCAAAGAAAGAAGCCATTTACTCAAGATCTCGTTAATCAATGAGAACAGAGTCAGAAGAAAGTCCTAGATTTGGGAATATTAGTTCATTATGATTCTCTGCAAGAATTAATAGACTCAGATAAATCTCAGTAAAATAAAGTAACAATTGTTTCAAAGAGATTATTTACTTTTTGCAAAACATAAATGAAAACCAAATAGAAGCTTAATATAGTTGGATGCTTAAACTTCCTGGTGAGACCTAGAGTACTTGGGAGTTCTTGTGTCACCGATGAGTTTAATTAAAAGATAGACCAGCATTCCCTAGTTTCTTTTCTGTTTGCCAAAGTAAAAATACTAAAAGTGCAGAACTAATTGACTATTGGAAATTTCTAAAATTGACAAGTTGGCAATCAAAAGAAACTGAATTATCTCTATAGAATGCTAACTAATTTAATTTAAATTTTAATTAAAAGAACATCTAAGTGAATCTTTCCTTCTAATAGCACCTGCAAATGAGAGAATGATGTGTTTGGATTGCTAGATTTCCATATTACAGAAGCAATTCACTGGACTCAAGTGCCTATTAAAGATATTTCCTGATGAAGAAACAAATAAGAATTGAAAGACAATTCACGTCTAAAAAGCAATGAAAATGATTCATTTCTTAAAACAGAAAAAAAAATTGTGCTATCTAATATAGCAACACAAATATTGTCAAGCATTCTCCCTGATATGTGGCAATATTGAATACAGTGGTTAGGAATGCAGATTTAATATTTCACAGAGTCGTTTTTCCTTTTGTTTATTTAGCAAGAAAACATTTTGGGAAAAGTACCTCAATGACACATGTTGATTATACTTTATATTGAAATGAATACCACAAATTGCACTCTTCAATTTCCAAAAGTATTTGAATTTTCTCCAATATGCTAGTTTATTAGTCAGCCTCATATAACTGACAAAACAGTGTATATATTCTTATTCTATTATAAAGAAAACTTCTGAAAATTTTCCAGACATCTACTACTCAATTTACAGACATAAAAGCATCGTTCTTAGAAACAAATTAATATTTCCCTAGCTATTATAGAGATGAGAACATGGTATATATTAAGAATAGCATTCTTACATTATCAAAAGGAAAGAAACATACTTAGATTTGAAAAGAAATTCTAGTGTTAGTAATAAGAGAAGTGCTTTACTTATTTATATTTATAAGCTAATTTTTAGTTCTTCATCTCCTTAAGATTTTAATTTAAGCTGTTAAAAAAATTAACAGAACAATAAATTTTTCTAAATACTCAGAAGCATATTGTTATTATTTCTCCAGTCATAAATTACCAACCTGAAAATAAAAATAACCCATATCTCCAAAATAATTTGCATACTTTAAATAATTCTTATAAATCAACCAGACCCTCAATGAGCCCCAGTATAGTAATTTTGCGTACTAGGGAATATACAGAAAAGGATAAGACAAAAAGATGGAGAAAATGCAAGAGATGAGATAAGTAGGTGAATCAAAAAGAGCAAAGGAAGAGTAAAAACTATAGTATCATTCACTTCATTTATTTTTATATAATAAATAAAGCTAAAAATTTCCCTGAATTACTAAGACTGTTCATTTGATTATACAATGGTATGTGATGGCGTGATAAAACAGACATTTTTAGCTACAATGCTCAATTGCATGATTTCAATAAATCTTTTCAATCATTGCATGATTTCAATAAATCTATATGTAGGTTAGGTTAGGCAGGGAAAATACTACTTGAAGTATAAAATATTTTGGTTTACTCTGGTCTTTGTTTTTCCTTATTAATTTTTTCCTACAGTACATATTTCTGTGAACTGAATTAATATATATATATAAAGGCATAAAAGGAAAGAACATTCCAGCTCCTTTCTAATCTTTATAATATAACAACTTGAACCACATTCCTCTTTCAACTTGCAGGATTCTGTTATCATCCCTCCATTCATGCACCCATTAATTAACTCATTCCTTCAGTGATCATTTAGGCATCTTAAATCTCTTTTTGACCCCTATAAGTAAAGCCCTATGATAGAATAAATACCACAATTTAGCCTTTGTATGTTAAAACTTTTATTCTGATCAAAAGAACATTATTCTTCCATCAATAAAATGTGAAATACATTCTTACCTTTTGAAGCTCTGTTTTCCCCCTATTAACACCTACTTTTTCAATGTTCCATCTACATTTAATAAGAAATAACATCTGCCTAATTTTCACTTTATTTAGGGCTCATAACCACAGGTGTAAAGCTTATGGGTAAATAACTAAGAGATATTTCCCCATGCTCATTAGGATGGTTATTACCAAAAAGACACTAGTTAACAATTGTTGTTGAGAATTAAGAACCCTAGCAGTCATTCTGGAAAATGGCATGAAAGTTCCTAAATAAATTAAAAGTAAAACCATTAAATATATGAGTCTCATCTGGGTTTATCAATACCTCATAAAGATGTCTGCACTCCTATGTTCATTGTAGTGGTATTTACAATCGCCAAAATATGGAAATATGGCAAATTCATAAATGTATGTGCATATATATATATATGTTCCTATTTGTATGATATATATACCTATCATATAATATTATTATGCCTTATAAAGGAGATCCTGCTCTTTGTGGTAACACAGATAGACGTGAAGGACATTAAAATAAATGAAAAATGTCAGCTACAGAAAGGAAAATATTGCAAGATCTCACTTACATATGGAGTTGAAGCAAATAAAAAATGGATCAAAAATACAAGTAGACTAAAACAGAGATCACCAGAGTTAGGGGCAAGAGGGTAGATGATGAGATACATGTCAAAGAACACAAAGTGGTTGATATGAAGGATGAACAAGTTTAAAGATCTAATATGTGACATCAGGACTACAGTTAATAAAATTTTTATTAGGAACTTTTGTAAATAAGTAGATTTTAGCTGCTCTTGTCAACAAAATAAAAATGTGACCCAAATGATATGTTACTATTCTTTACTGTAGTAACTTACTATCAATATGTATCTCATAACACCATGTTACAAACCTCAGATATATATATATATTTTATTTTTAAAATTATGAGTAAATAGTACGGATCCCTTTAGTGAATCATGACTATAATGCATATTAGCCATGTGACTTCCTGCAAGCTGTTTCTCTGAATTTCAGGATGTTGTCTTGAATACATAAAACAGTATGATAGATTAATAATATACATACAAGCTGAGTGTTTCCTGTCAACTACAGCTCTTTCCCTCTTAATCATTGTACTGTTTGACTAAGTACCATGCTTTTCTAGCAATTAAATGAAATATATGGATAAATACACCTGGCCAAGTTCCAGACACATATTAGACTACCAAGGCAATATAATTTGTTTCTTCTAGATATGCTACCAGAAAATAACTAACTGTACAGATAGATAACCAGATGCTCACGTTTCAAGTCACTTACTAGCCAAGTGAACTTGGGCAAATTATTTGACTTTTCTTTGTAATAAATCCACATTTAAAATGGGAACAATAATGGTATCTAGTCTGTTGGAATGGTGTGAGGATGAAATTGGTTAATGCATGCCAAATGATTAAAGCATCTACCACAATATAAGCAATGAATAATTATTAGTTTCTATCATCATCATCTTCATCATCATCATCATCATCCAAACATTTTTACCACTTGTAAACCTTGAAGCGTTTCAGGGCTAAATGTCAGCCTCTTAAAGAGTAGGAAGTACTTTAGACTTTAAGAACATAGGAAATAACATAACACATAAAATAAACCATAAAATGTGTTACTTATATCAAACAATTGTGATGATAGTATTGTGCTTTAGTGAAAGGACATGGACTTCAGAACCAGGCAAATGTAGTATTGCATATGTAACCTTGTATAAATTGCTTCACCTCTTTGATCCTCAGATTTCTCACCCATAAAAGAAGAATAAAATCATTATCCCTGTATCAAAGAGTTATTTTTCATTACATTAGAAAATTGTGCAAAGGATCTAACACACTCTTGATCCCATTAGAAAACTTCAATAAATATTTACTTTCCATCCTGTCCATTTACTAAGAGAGTTTTGAGGAATTCACAAATACATGTACAATAGATACCAATTATATGTGTTTTAGCCAGCTTTTTTCCATTGTGACTAAAGGAACTGACCAGAACAACTACCCAGGAGATTTACAGGCTCATGGTTTCAGAGGTCTTACTCCATAGTAGGTCAGCTCCATTCCTCAGGGCTCCAGGTGAGGTAGAACATCATGATGGAAGAGTGTGGCAGAGGGAAGCAGCTCACATGATAATCAGAGAACAGAGAGAGCAGAGAGAGAGAGAGAGAGAGAGACAGAGAGAGAGAGAGAGAGAGAGAGAGATTTCCTCTTGCCAGATACAAATATATACCCTAAAGCCATGTCCCCAATGCCCCACTTGTTCCAACCACACCCCACCTGCCTCCAGTTACCACTCTGTTAATCCCATCAGGGGATTAATTCATTGGGTAAAAATTCTCATAACCCAATCATTTCCTCTCTGAATCTTCTTGCATTGTCTCACATGTGAGCTTTTAGAGGACACCTCACATCCAAACCACAACAATATGTACTTGATATTTTTAAAATAACACTAATACCTAAGTCATGGTACAATGATCTGATAGTACCGCATTAATGCACTCAAAAATATTGTTCATCCTCTCATTTATTCTATGACAAACTGCAAGCTCTAGTTATGAGACTGTGGTCCAATGGATGGAGTACTGAATTGGGATTTAGGAGTCACTGCCCATGTGTCCTGCTTAGCTGCTTGGTTTTGTGATGTCAATTTAAAAAGTCACTTATCTTCTCTTCGCTTCACTTTCTCCAGATGTGAAGTAAGGATCATACTTCCCTATAGGAAAATTTTTTTAAATTATGGACAATCTATGGATGACTCTGAAGCACTGGTAAGGTTATCTAAAGCTGGTAACATGCCAAAGTCAGAATCAGTGTCAGGACTTAAAAAAGAATCTGGCAATTTTGCTTATCCCCAAAATGACCACATTATGTACTTTGCAAATGCATTACCTTCTTTTTCCACATGCTCCACGCATAGCTGGGCAGAGGTCTAATGATTTTTCAAGGGCCAGTTTAAATATCAGCTCTTCTTTGAAGATCTTGCCAAAACCCACTGGCTCTGCTCCATAGACTGAATGTCTCTATCCATCCTTTATAATTCTATAGTACTTAATTCAAGTGATTAGGATAATATAGGATATTGAACACATTTTATTAGAGTGCAGTTATTTATGTTCCTGTCTCTCATCCTGGGCTGGGAATTCTGTGATGAAAGAAATCTTTCATTTGTTTATTTGCTTGCTTGTTTAAATTAGCTCACAGTCTGGAATACAGCCTAGCGCACAGCCTGGAATATAGTAAGCATTCTATAATTTTTACTTTAATTAATCAAAGATCTTCCCAACTTTCTGACATTTCCTCTAAACTATTTGATCTGGTTGATCCAAAGACTTGACTAAATAATTATATTACTGAAAAAATTATTTTGCTGTTTGATGATAATTTGCGGTTTCCTACAGCATTCTATGCTAAACTGAGTTCATGAACCATTGAGGTAAAGGGAATATTCTTTTAAGTGAATAATACTTGAGAACTTATCAAACTTCTACACCTATATGTTTCAGGCAGATGTGTGAATGTTCACACAAAGATACACATATAGTAAACACACACATACATAAACATTTGTTCATTCAGTATAAATTAAAAGATCATAGTGTCAAATAAGATTTGATGATTCATGCACATAATGATAAACTGACTCTACCTTTGACTAAAACAACTTGAGTCAAATATTTACTCAGAAGAAAAAATATCAATCTATCATATGATGTTATGGTATAAGGTTTGCATTATGTCAATATTTATTCTACAAATTATTAGCCTATACACTTAATAGTTGACTGGACTAATCATTTTCAATGTATTTAAGCTGTTACACTAAAATACCTGCTTAAATTAGTAAATTATAATCATTCTCCAAAGTTGTACCAAAGATTTTGCTTCATTCATTTCTGAACAACAGGAAACCAATCTTAAGACTAAAGATTTTGAAATGTTAATTGGAAGGCACAGACACATTTTAGAAAATCAACTGCCTAATGATCTTGGCTGTGCTGCTCTCCAATTAGTGCTGGGTCACCAATTAATTCTTTTCTAGGTGCCCACGCGTCCTGGATACCATTGCAGGGCTGAGTCCTCTTGATCCTTTCACCTAGGGCTTCAACTAGACTAATGACTTTGACCTTGGTCAGAGTTGGATAGCAGTTTTCTCAATTTAAAGAAAAAGTATCCTTTCCATTATTTTCAGAGCAAAGAAAATCAGAGAAAACCCAAAATTTCAGGGTTATTCATTGTTATTTATGTCTGAAAAAAATTCACTTGGGACACTGGCTTCCTACTGTTATCATGCCTGCATTTTCCCCCACATGTATGCTTTACCACAACCCCTCAATCCATTCTGAGATTTTGTCCAAATTATTCCTCTCTTTGTTTTTTGTTTGTTGGTTTGTCAGTTTTTTTGTTTGTTTATTTTGTTATTTTTTTCTACTTTGCTCAGTCTCTGAATTACCTGGTTTCCCTATGTGCTCAGATTATTAAGTATCCTCCTTACTAGGAAGCATGACCCCTTCTTTCAAACTGACTAGGCTTTTACACAAAGTTTCCAGTTTTCATAGCTACATACTTTTGCAAGGTAATTTTGCAGTTTCTGCCCATAAGTCTTTATCTTCTTATTCACTAATTGCTTCCCATCAGGTTATCTACTGTTTTCCACTTTCATTCCACTGATATTTTTTCTTATTTAAATGTAGTCAGTGAACACCACCATATTTCAAGACCACTTCCCATTCAACTATAGCAATGTGTCACCTTCCAAATTGCCCTGTCTTAGTTCCTTGTTACTGTTCTCTGCCATTTCCCTAGGAGATTATGGACTTGGGAGCCTGGATAATCATGGTTTGCATGTCAGCTTTGTCTCTTCCTTGCTGAGCAATTTCCAAAAACATACTTAGCCTCTCTTGGCCTCAACTTCTTTCTAAATAAAATTTGCATGAAAATATAAGCCTTTTAGATTACCTTCTCTACAAATTCTTTGTAAACTCCAACTATCTGTTTAACTATAACTGAAAGCAATCTGTCTCCTTGATGCCCCATAGATAGGATAATCATCTGATTAATTGTCCAAATCTAGCTACGTTTTTAAATGAATCACCATAACATGTATTTTTACCACAAATACAGATTAAAAACTGGTTAATCTCTTAGTGATGAAAGGGGAATAATGTGGCCTAAATTGGGGTTATTACTCAAATTTCACCTCCCTTAGAGCTCAATTATCTTATAGCAATATCAAAATGAATTTCCACTATCAGAATGCTCAAGGAGCAAAAGAAGTACATATCAAAAGAACTCTTTCAAAATGAAAATAAAAACCAAACAAAAATACATTTCATTCTTCATTTTCATATGATTCTCTTTGAAAAGTAGGAATTACAAGAGACAAGACTAAAGTTGAAAAAAAATTTTAAATAAAAATAAGATTAAAGTTGAAGCAAGTCTTTCTTTACTCATCTTATTGTATAGGTAAAAAGATGTAATTATTTTTACTAGGCTGACTCCATTTTTGGTATTTGCTTTTTGGCCTTTTCCAGTTTCACCTGTCCACCTCCCCTTATGCCCCACACCTGGGTGAGATAAGGAAGCCTAGGGGTGCACTCCTTTGCTGCCTACAGGAAGTTCACACCATGAGAGTCCTGGCCTTTGAATGAAAACCTTCACCCTGGCTCACCTGACCACCAGGAAAAAAAAAATCCCACAGTCATTAATCCCTATTCTTTCTCTCCTCTCATAAGCCCAACTTGCAACCTACCCTGATTTCCCCCCAAAAGTGATATTATGAGAAGTTAATTTTTTAAAACTTGTAGTGCAAGTGTGCCATCATTATTCTTGACATTTCTACTAAATTTTTGGGTGCGGGGTGGTTCTGCAGGAGAATCACAAAACCATAGGTTAAAACTGGTATAAAAAAAGTCTATATTTATATAGATATTCAGGTTATTTGTGTGGATTACTTACACATTGAAAATTAAAGAAAAGATATTATGACAAATCTTACAGATTTTAAAGAAATAAAGAACAATATGCCAATAATATGACCATTTAAAAGAAATTAGCAAATCATTTAAAATAACACAATTGACTAATTTGGACACCTTCTGGACATAAAACCATGCCTTATTTCAATACCATATATATTTATGTTGTTATTACTAAATATATGTCATTGAGGTCAATGTGAGATAGTTGGGCCTCATGAAGATATAGGTGCAAGGTTATTTGGGATTAATATGCCCACTTTACCAACAACAGTGAAGAGAGTGAATATAAAAATGTAATCTTGGTAATTTGATAATAATTTTATGAGATGAATATTATCTAGTATTATTGTTTGCAACTACACAAAATATCAACAAAACTGATATCTTACAATATCTCATACCCTGAGTATTATTGTCACAAAATAAAATTATGTATTGCATTGTAAAAGCACAAAGCAAAATATGACCAAGTACTTATTGCAAATGACAAAAAAAAAAAAAGGAAAGAGAGATTGATGGTAGCTGTTTTACTGACCAATCAATTACAATGTATTTCTTTTTTATTGGTGCATTATAATTATACATAACAGTGGGATTTGCTATGCCATATGTGTATATGCACATAACATAATTCCAATTACAATTTCAAAGATGGTTACTTATTGGAGTGTATGAGGAGGTTCTAATGCAAAATATATATTCAAAATATAAAAAGATCCTGATTTTCAATATAACTTTTAGGATAGGATTTCCAGTATAAGTCAAACATTAGGCAACTTAGAAGCAGAAGACAGAGTTTTGGAATTTTTAACATACTAAGACATAGTAAGTACACATTAAGTAGTAAATTGAAAGAATAAGAAAACTGGGGATATTTTTAAATACTACGTGAGTGTACAGGAGGACATAAATGTGAGGCATCTCTTATTTTTTCACACCATGTCAACACTGTAATTACATGGATAACTGCAAAATCAAGATGCTCATAGTTATTCTTGGAAGTATACAAATGTCGGGAGTCATTATAAGGACTTCCGGACCTGGACCTAAATACTTAGTGAAACTTTTCTCAGATTTTGCCACACAAGGATTCCATTATATGCAACAAGAGCACACAGTGATGATTTATTTGCTCACTCTATTCTTGGTGGTTTTCTTCTCCCATGTACTAGAGGAAAGACTTAGGGAAAGTGGGACAGCATCCAGAATAAAAGACAATACTGAATTGATAGCTAAGAAACTTCATGTACTCTGACCCTTTATTCACCAATTGTATTTATGTAGAGAAACCACTTATCTCTCTTGACCTTTATTTCATCATCTAGAAAAATGAAAAAATGATTTGGTTAAAGAAACCCTTACAATTTCATTCTTTTCTATGGTATTATTCTCCATATATGATTTTTAACTAGTATTCTCTAATAAATATTTCTCAGATAGATTTAATTTTCCAAATAAAAATCCCAAAATTAAACTAAATGTTATTAGAAGTCAAGACTTCTGGAGAAAGGAGATGCTCATTCACTCAATTAATAAATATGTAATTATGTGTCATTTCAATTTTAACAAATACAGAGCAGAAACTTTGATTTCTGCCTTTGCACCTAGTTCTTTTTTCAGTTTTACTCATGATATCAAACCACGAGTGAAAACAAAAATCTAGGCAATTTCTTTAGTCATCTTTCCCCTAACAAATCTACTTCAGTAAATACTTTATTTTCAGCAGTATCCAAAAACAGGTGGTGAATCCACTCATCTCTCTCCATCTGTACTGCTGTCACCTAGAATACCATTTATCACCTGACACTCCGAGTGGTTTCCCCTGCTTTAACCCTCCTTGCCACGGCCAACTATGTAACAGCTAGAGTCATCTTCTAAAAATGCATTTCAGATATGATCACTCCCTGCTTAAAGTCTGTCAATGACTTCACTTGGCACTTGAACTAGATCCTGACTTCTTATCCTATTAGCGAATCCCCCGTAGAACCGTATTCCAACTTCCTCCAACAGCATTTTCCGTTAAGCCTTTGGTTTTAAGTCACACTGACTTTCTAATTATTCAAATTATTTTTTTAATTTGTGCCTTTGCATTTACTACTGCCTCTGCCTGGATTGTTTTGCCTCCTAATTTTCACATGGCTGACTCTTTCAAGGCAATGATATTTCCACTTTACTGTAATTTCTCTGAGAGTCCATCCCTGATCACCAACCTCCAGTAGGCACCCAGATACACACTATGACATAGTCTGTTTCCTCAATGTTCCCTTTTGTCTTCACTGGAATGTAAGTTCCACACAGACTGGCAGCATCCCATTCTTTCTCACTTCTCTGTCCTCAGCCCCTCAATCACTGGGTGAATGAAGAAATGTGCCAACGGAGTTGCTGTTTTTGTGAAGCTTAATAGACATGGGGCTCCATATAAATAATGGTCTATTTATAGAGCAGGAGTACAAAGTAATGATTGACAGTGTTGTTTTTCTGTTGTTAGTTGGTGGTTTCTGCAACTTGGGAGTTTCAAAATGCTTGGAAAAGTGAGTGCAGATCGTAAATTGACAAGATAACTACATCCTAAAACAGCATTCAGTCTAATGTAGATTAATAGATGTGGTTTGGAAAATTCAGTTTAAAGTCTTTAAATTCACAACCAGTAACTCATCACACATAAATAGACATTTCACCATTATCATTTTGTATTTTAGGACTTTTTCAGTAGCAATATAAACTGATCTAGTTGCCTAAGAGAATTTTATGAAAAAGATGGATTAGTTTTTAGATGGGGAGGAAAGGCTAAAAACAAATTGAAAAGTACAATTATCATAGGAAGAACAAAAATTACAGTGACTTTGATGACATGATTGATTTGTCAACATTGTCCAATATTATCTTTGGCATTGTCCAATATTATCATCACTCATGGTTTTCCACAATTCTTTGAGATTCCTTTAATTATTAGTTTATAGAGAATTATTAGTTTATAGAGAATTAGTCTCTTATTAGTTTATAGAGAATGAATATCAACCTTACTACTGTGACATTGCCAATTACTATTTGCATGACCCCGAGTACCAGAGTCACTTAATTTTTTTCCATTCTTAGAATCTTTGCCTATTGAAATGTGATAATCTCCTTCCATGGTTACTACTGTGGATTAAAAAGATGAAAATAATAGACCTTGTAGACTCTGATTCACCACACAAACTTTATAGCCGTGACACTGAATCTTTATGTTGCCAGATGATGTCCAATTTTTCTACCACTAAGCTGCTGAGGTATTGCCACCTAGACCTATTCAAGAGACACCTTCCTGAAATCTTTAAAGAAATAGTTCCTGTTATAGACTCACTTAAAGCTGACCCTGAGTAGAATTCAAGAGGAAGTACTCTCTTTTTTTTCCCCCTTGGGTAACTATTATGGGCATTTTCCCAAATTATTTTGGTGTTCTTCCCTTGGCCTTATAGAATAGCAAAGTTTGGGAAACCTATATTATATCCTATTGACATCTTGAAAATTTCCAGCATCATATTTAAATAATCAAATAACAAAGGTCTAAAATATTTAAAATATTTATTTCTCTATATTTCTCAATTTAACCTCACTCAAAAAAAGAATAACTTATACTCAGCAACTGAGTCATCAAGACTTCCAATTCAGGCAACTCAGTTACTTCTACTTTAAATTAGTTTACTTTTGTAACTGCTTAGTCAATTTTGGATTTTTCTTCTTAACTGGGTTGCATGAGGGTAGCAATCTAAATATAAATATGGCATTCTAAGTTTGGGAGATAATTTTCATGTATGGTAGTTCTCTGTTCCTTTAGGAGTGTCATTTGCTGATGGATGTTCTTAGTCCCATAAGGTCATCCATTAATCAAGTGCACATAATTGTTTCTTCATCTTCTCCACCAAGAGGCCTCAACTGACCTGCCATAATTTTTAGCCATTGCTCCATTATTATGGGGGAAGGTGTTGCTCAGAAAATGTTGGCTGCATTCCCTTGCTGTTTCACACCTACTTTCTAGAGTTACACAAATGAGGAGATTAAGAAACTTTTAGGAACCCAACAGCATCTGAATACCAACCATATTTGGCACATCTCTTCTGAGTTTTCTCTCTGGTTTTATTGCTTGATGAAGCTCTCACATACTCTTAGGCAGAAAAAAAAAGAAAAATAAAGACTTCAGTGTTACCATGCATTCTTTTTGATTATATATCTTATGAAATAATCTGTGTGCTTTAATACTTCTTAGTCTTTGGCTCTTAATACTTAGAGCCAACTGTGGATTATAAATTTCTTTTTTCCAACACACAGCTGTCCGCTGAAAAGGAGGGTCCTAGATTTCAAGGCAAATTCATTCTGCTACAGAGATTCAGGAATTCAAAATGGGCTCAAAAATCAAGAATGAATTTTCCCCATAGACAGAACAGAAGGAGGTCCAGACTGCATGAGTACTGAGGGGTAATATTGTAGAGTATTATATTAACCACTGACCAGGAAACTACTAACCTATGTTCATTCCAGTTCATTTCCATTTCTTATAAAGTTTTACTGCAGCTGAGTTATGCATTTCTGTATAGTTTATAAGTGCTTTCATGTTACCATGACCAAGTTAACTTTTTTGGTTAAACCCAAAGTATTTAATATTTGGCCCTTTATGGAAATAATTGCTAATTCCTGCTATAAGCTTATTTAATATCAAACTATAATATACCTACATAAATAAAATCTAATTCTTTTTTTTCTACAGTTTCATCAGTTGAATTACATGTTACATCCATGTTACATTTTGCACCTTTCCATTCAATAAGTAAAAGCACAAAAGATACCCTCAGGTGACTTGAGATATATGAATGAAATATATCCCAGACACTATTCTACTAAATGAATCTGTTGTATCATCCTGTGTTCTCTCATCTTTGCTAGATGGACATCATCAGAAAGAATCTGCCACATATCAGTTACCATCTATAGGGTCTCTTCTCTACTCTTTAGCTATCACATCCTTTAAAGATCAATTCAAAAGGGAGACCTGATAATAGGAATCATAATCTGACATTGAAATTTTGTCCTATTAGAATGCCATTTATTCTGTTTTAAAAATTTCTCCACTGTATGAAAATATGTCGATGCTAACAGCTCTTTAGAATAAATATGGTTATAATTGTCAGCATTTTTTTTTTTCTTGCGGGAAGGAATAGGACTGTGATGTGTCTCCTGATGTTACTATATTTGTCTGTATCATTTTTCACATTATTTATAAAACTCAAAACTTGGACATGATTTTCTATTCAAGGTGCCTGCCAGCTTTAAATTCAATATTTTTTTTTTTTTCTCATTGGGGCTTTTTAGAGAAGCCAGATGTTATTAAACAGCACTGTTTACTCATTAGCAACTAAACCACAAATATTTGGGGCTAACCATTTTACTCTTAATTTTAAACATTCTGTTGCTACAAAGACAAATGACAGCACAATTTTTCTAAAGGAACATATAGAGAGTTTTGAAGGCTCCACCTTTTTTATATATATTTCTTGGTCATCAATGGATCTTTTTTATTTATTTATTTATATGTGGTGCTGAGGAGGGAACCCAGAGCCTCACACATGCCAAGCAAGAGCTCTACCACTGAGCCATAACTCCAGCCCATAGTGTAGGACTTTCTCTTGTATTTTTTAATAAAATTGATTTTAATTTAAAAAAAATAAATTTAATTATCTTTGTGAAGTTTTTGTTGTTATTGTTTACAATGAATGTGCTGTTATCTTATTTCCCTATGATGTTCATTAATGTCAAAGTCTACAATGCCACTTTTAGGTGTTTCTGTCAAGACAGTGATTATGAACCTGTAAAATTGGTTTTGAGAGCTCATGCCTGTAAAATATCTAGGCACTTTGAGATTTGTTCACAGATAATCTCTCAGCATGTGAACTAGCATGCTGAGAGCAAAGAAGAAGAAAAAAATCTTTATGATTTCCGACTGCCTAAATTGGGATATTGAAACAAGAAGTAGTATAAGAGCAACAAGAATAGTTTGAAGAGGGAGAGAAGGTTTAGAAACTAAGGGAAAATTGTATCATTTTCTAAAAACTTCTTTTTAATATCTTTAATACTCTAGAGTTTCATTGGCAATGGAAAGCAATGGTTCACAAAGTGAGAAACTATAAACTTCATTCTACCACCTTTAATGTCATTTCTACTACATTCCTTTAAGCACTAAATTTTGCTAAAAAATTTCAGGATCTGGGAAATACTTACAAGAATGACTTCACTATTACCGTACCTTTTTGAAGAACAAGTGACTCAATATTGATGTAAGGATTTGGCAATAAATAATGTGTCCCA
Source organism: Sciurus vulgaris (assembly GCF_902686455.1). NCBI lineage: Eukaryota > Metazoa > Chordata > Mammalia > Rodentia > Sciuridae > Sciurus > Sciurus vulgaris. The sequence goes on from NC_136464.1 coordinate 133,833,893, forward strand.
ATTTCCAATATATTTTTCCTTTAAGGTAAAAAGAGAACATGTATAGCCTTCTTGTCAATGAAAGTCTTATAAATATTTGGAAGCTGGTATTATGCTTTCTCTTAGTCATCTCTGCCCTGTGCTAGGTACTCTGTTGATAGAGCATGTTTCTAAATATCAATGCTTGTCCTTTGCTCCCATTATTTCTGTAATGTATTTCTTGAGAATTTACTATACATAATGCTCTCCACATGTTTAAATCTGTAAAAGTCTCAGAGAAATTCTTGCATTATTCTTGATTTCCTTCAGCTCGAATCTGTTTATATCCACAAATCTGATGATTCGTAATAATACTACACCACTACGTACACTCACATCTCTCATTAAATGTACTATTAGGTTAAAGAAAAGTTTGCTTCTGGAAACTGTCATTGCATTTAGAATGCAAATAAATTCAATTGAGTTTTCTTTTAAAGTTTTTCATTGCATTATGTAAACCATAATTCCAAAAAGACAACCAGATCTGGGTGACCTTGTTTTGCTGTCACCTCTGGTGCTCTTTATCCTTGCTTTCTTTTTAAGCAGACCTCTCTATTTGACAGAAAAGATGACCACTTAAAGTTCAAGACTAAATATTCACAATCACAGAAGGAGGAAGATCCCTAAGTTTCAGTGATCATACAAATCACTCTAACCAGACTTAAGCCTAGTTTTGATCATGTTCCTACTCCATTAGTCATTTATTGATGAAAAGTCACATTTGGCTAACATCAACCCCATGCCCATGTCTGGGCTGAAGTAACTGGAGCTATTCAATTCATAGTCCCTGTGGATGAAAGAGGCATATTCTAAAAAAAAAGAAAAAAAAAATGAAAGAGAGAGAGAAAAAAGGTTTTGCAGACTAAAATCTAAAAAAGAATGATTACATTCACTTTACTTCATTTAGTACTAATGGGCAATATTTCAAATTGTTCCTTAAGTCTTCATTAGTTCAAATTAATATCAATTGGTATATATAATTGGTATATATGCCCCACTCAGGCCTGTGTTTCACAATATGGCAAAAACAACTGTGGCCAGAAAATAATAGAGAATTATTCCATCATTGTTATATGCATATTTATGTTGTCAACTCTAAATATTTGCTAGAATTAAAGTCTAATTTGTTAGAATTCATGACAAGTAGTGCCCATAATTAGAGGTAAGATGTCTCTCTTTTAAATTTTCATCTTGAATTCTATTCATAAGTGCATTTGTTCAGCTAAAAAATATATGCTGAGTTCCTTCTCTGGATTTACTTAGCACTTTTCCAGGATTGAAGACGTACTACTGAGCAATTCTTGCAATGTCACTGGCATCATGCAGCTTCAGTACAATGTGGATTACAAATCTTAAATCATTCATTCTTGGACCTCAGAAGTGATAAGTAATATAAAGAAAAAAAAAAAAAAAAAAGAACATACCATAATGTATTAGGATAATATTAAACAGTAAGGAACAAAATACTCTATGGAATCAAAAGTTATTTCTTAAAAAAATGGGATTTAAAATCTAAGATTTGGATGAGGAGTAAGCAATCTGTGTTTTTGTTGATATTGAATGAAGAGCAAGAAATGGTTTTCCAGAGGTTAAAACCAAGAGGAACACCTGAAGGAACAGAGAAATGATACTCTAGTGAGCAGAGAGGAGGCAAAAAATATGCATAGGTGCAAGGAGAGACACAAGGCCGGTCAACATGGTCTTTTAAAAGATTTTTGGCTTTATTCTAAGGAACAATGGAAAACTTGAAGCAGAGGAGTGATATGGAAAGATTTCTAGTTTTTGAAATCCTGTCACTTGGGACACATGGATGGAACTGGAGATCATTGTGTTAAATTAACAATGCCAAGCACAGAAAGACAAGTGTCATATGGGCCTCCCTGATACACGGAATCTAAGAGTTGATCTTAGAGGTTGAGAGTAGAATGGTTCCCAGAGCCTGGGGAGAGTAGAGGGTGCAGGGGTGGGGTGAAGTCTTATTAATGGATACAAAGTTACACTTAAATAGCAAGAACTTCTGGTGTGCTATGGGGTGATAGGGTGCGACAGAGAACAATAAAGTACTGTTCATAAGAAGCTACAAGAAAGGATTTTGAAAGTTTCCCCCAGAAGGAAATGAAGAGACAGACAGGTTCAACCTGATTTAAACATCACACAATTTATGTATATATCAAAAAATTACATGGTTCCCTATTAATATATACAAATTTTATGTTTGTATGTGTCAGTATTTTTTTTTAAATTACTATGCTTGTGCAATAGGAATGCTTTAGAATACTAGGTAAAAGGCTTTCAAGAACTTTATAGACGGTGATAGCAGTGGAGTTAGAGGTCTAAGACCATCTTACAAAGTACAGTCATCAGGATTTAATGATTGCTCATTTGTATGTGCATATGTAAATATGACTCACTCTTTTAACCTGACGTTAATCATAATGAAGGCATGTTTTAAACTAAAAGTAGCTGATTATGTTATTTATTATGTTACATGAGGAACTTAATTACTTGCTGTGACCTGAATGTTTTAGTGGAGAAGAACTTCAATTCAGACTTCTCGAAATAAATTCTTTGAGAACAATAAAGTATTTTAATACTTAAATAAAAGACTAAATACCCATGAAGCTAGAAAATATCTTCAAATACAACCACCACATTTTCATCTCACTGAATTTCTAGAAATCTCAGCAAAACACAAAGTTGCCCAGAGTAAAGAAACAAGAAAAGTTGTAAAGAGAAAGACAGTTGAGGAAAATAAACAGTAGAACAAGGAAACCCAGGGGGAACATGCAGTCGACCCAATTTTCAGCCTTACCTAAATTTGAAATATCCAAGGAGACAACTCTATCTGCAGGAGAAGCAGGTATCCAAGCATTCCTGACTCTAAGGTTGCCCTGACCTCTTTTAAAGACTGCACATTCTACACTCATTCTACTGTAACTGAAATTTGTCTGACTATGCAGCAGCCTCTCCAGGAGCAATGACCTCCCCAAGGCTATTTCTCTTTTTCTTTTTGTGTAAGGCAAGAATAAAAAAGGGCACATTGAGAACAAAAAATGTGCTGTGCCTAGTTTTAAGTGCTGCACTTGGCATAATTCACTTAATCTTCATAACAATTCTTTTAAATTATTGCATTCCTTTTGCCAGTTTACTCAGAAGACACAATGGTATGATGTGTTTAATTCCCCCTAGGCCACTTTAGCTGGTAAATGGCAGAACTTGGTTCTGTGCACACATGGTTTAGCTCCAGAGCCCATGTACTTAAACACTTGCTCTACAACATATCAGGAATAGCAGCAATAGCTACAGTTGGTACAGGCTCCTTATGCCAGGCAATGTTGGCTAATAAGTTATTTTGGATTCTAGAAAATATATAAATAACACATTTAAGTTATGAAAAATCATCCCTGTTTTCAGAAAAGAAATCAGTAGCTCAGAGAGTTTAAAATACTTGACATAGGTCACATAACTAGTGGAAAACAGAGCCAATGTCAGAGGCACACATGTCGAAATATTAAAACTGTTCTCTTTTAATACCACCGAGGACACTCAGATCCTAGTTTCAGCTGCGTGTGTGATAGCATGACCCTGAACATCACTTAATCTTGCTAGCTTCCGTCAACTTGACTATAAAATGAAAGATTCTGTCTTTCTCACACTTCAGTAATTTTAGGTTTCAATTAGGATATTTGTTACAAATGCTGATTCCTCAACAGGTTCAAAGTTGCTTGAGCAAGTACCTCTGGGGAGATCATCCAATCATTTGCTTTTGGAACAATAACCCAAAGAGATTCTAATTTTGCTTTGCTGTTAAAAATTTCATCAAAGCTCAGCAATCCTAAGATATCTATATGGCACCCACACCACCTTGTCTCTGTGATATTTCCAAATGATTGATTTAGAATCAATCTAATCACATTGTCTGTGAGAGTCAAAGAGTACTTCTCATTACCAGAGTTCATGGAATAGCTTTTAGGCTCTGTCTTCATAACATCATCTTATCTCCATGTATTCATGTTCTTGTGGTCCAGCTCCTTGGGCTATGTAAATTGTTTCTGATTGTTTGGCTCCTGTGACATGCAAGGGTCACATATACAACTGGAAGTGTTAGTATTAGCTGTTTTTTCTTCCCTATTTCTGTATTGTTGCTTATAGTCAATAATAACCTACCTTTAGGGCCCTGATAACTACATTTCATAATATAGCTGTGTTTTCTTCCTAAGATGTGTCATTATCTAATATCATTTTATTTGTTCTTTACGAATATTATCATTCTTTACCTGTATGCCATTTCCTCCCTAAATAGTAACTGCTTAATAAATATGTAATTAGTGAACAATATACATTACATTTGACTCTATTTTGTGAATTTGAAAGTGTAAAATTAAAAGGATAGCATCTTACAACAAACACATAAAGCATGTCACCTCTGCAACCAGGGAATTCAGAAACCATTCAATGCTCTCATGCAAAATGCTTCCTGGATGCCACTGCTTAGACTATTAGTAGACTATTCATTTGACATCTGAATGACCACCGTGGTGGATAGTGGATCTCGCTCCCTTTCTCTCTCTCTTTCTCTCTCTCTGCAGTCTTTCCTTCAAAGTTTGTCCTATTTTTATCAAATTGAATTTTACCTTCAATATCATTATATCAACACATTTCTTTTTTTAATTTTTTTTTTATTTTTACAGACTGCATTTTGATTCATTGTACACAAATGGGGTACAACTTTTCATTTGTATTATTGTACACGATGTAGGATTCAATGTGAAAAGAGAGACTACAGAGTGAGAGAAAAATCTTTTCCGCACATACTTCAGCTAGAGCACTAATCTCCAGAAGATTAGTTCCTTATACAAGGAACTTACAAAACTTTACACCAAAAATACAAAGAACCCAATCAATAAATGGGCTAAGGAACTGGGCAGACACTTTACAGAAGACAATATACAGGCAATTAACAAATATATGAAAAATTGTTCAACATTTCTGGTAATTAGATAAATGCAACTTAAAACCATCCTAAGATTTCATCTTACTCCTATTAGAATGGCTATTATGAAGAACACTAGCAATAATAGGTGTTGATGTGGATGTGGGAAAAAGGCACACTTGCACATTGCTGGTGGAGTTGCAAATTGGTGCAGTCACTCTGGAAAGCAGTATGGAGATTCCTCAGAAAACTCATCACATTTCTAATTATCAAAATACTCTGGTTTCTCTCTCATTTCTCCTATGCTAGGTGTCAACCTCTCTCTCATTCTCAGTTATTTTGCAACTCTTTACACACTTTTCTGTTTTTATAATTTTCCTGTTCCAAAAACACATTTGCATTTTTCCCAGGAGGGTCTCTTCACAATTGTGATAACAGGCCTGTGTTTATCTCCATGGTTTGGTCTTTCCTATTTCACCCTTCATTGACTGTTGCTCTTCAGAATCTGGCTCAAGTCTTGTCCCTTTGGTGACCATTTCACTGACTCATATATTAAAGATTGTTGTATATTATTCTTTCCTGACCTAATTATAATCTCCTTGGAGAGAGTCCTTACCTGCTTTATAGCAGTGCTTTTCAATCTGCTTGCTAGTCACGGGTCTCAATCAACATTGTCTAATGCAATAGAAAAAACAAAAATGAAGTAAAAAGAGTAGAATAAAATAGTAAGTAGAAAGCAAAGATTGTGTTAGAGGGCTTCACAGATATCAATATGGGCTTTGTTCCTTGAGACCTGTTACCATCGAATGTGTACATGAATGGATTCAGAATATAAAATAGATTTCTGAACTGTGGATCTTAATTTTAAAAGTTTGAAAGCTACTGTTCTAATCGAACTAAACACAGAATTGTTCACATTATAGAAACTCATTAAGGAACTGCCTTGTGATTGATTGACTGAAATGACTCAATTAACATGTACAATTAATGGTAGGAAATTAGGTCCAGTGTTAGACAAAATAATTGTATTGCTGCTACAACAGTGTGCTGAAAGATCATTTCCCTAATTATTTAAAACTGAAAAGGAAGAATTTAGGTTACAAACTTAATATGACTCATTTAGTATCACTTAAACTTTCCATTATACTGGTTTTCAGATTTAATCTCCTCTCTAATGAAAAATCAACTCCAGTTTCTGTATTTGACAAGAACAGGAAGACTAATGAGTCTGTGTCATTTTCTTAAGCACTAAGTACAAAAAGGATTTAAGGCTGACCTAATATGTTTTAGTTTAATGAGTTTTAGACTCAGGGTTTTATTTTACTTCACCATAAACACCCAAATTTTAAAACCAATACTACTCTGCATAGGATTTTCTGTAATCTAGGAAGAAGAATAAAGATTTTGAGCTTTTAGAGTCATTATTAAAAGTGCCTGGTTTCAAAAACAAGCCATCATTGAAGGCAGAATTAAGTGGGATCAGCTCCTAGTGAAATCCATATCGTGCACATGTTTTTGTTTTATAGTTCAGCAGCCACCTTTGAATGAAATAGAAAAGACAGCAAGGCAGTAGTTCTTTATTAATGAACATTAAATGATATATGGCAAATAGGGAGCAGTATGAATCAATGGTAAGCTGCTTGGAAGAACCACAAGTGAATGAATTTTAATCACCGCAAAATCCTGTCACATCTTTCCACACAATTTCTTTTCCAGCCATTTTTAAATGATGGCATTTATTGATAACTTCCCTTTCCCAGTGTCAAAACTGAAAATGAGCAACAGTGGCAACAATGACGGCAACAAAATAGAGGGCCTTATTTTTCTTTACATACTAAAAGAAAGGGAAAGGCAATCTAGAGCCAAAACAAACACTGTGCAAAGACAGCAGATATGAATTTTTTGTGAGTAGAAATAAAACGTGAAATAATAAGCACATTAAAGTCTAGTAAGTGAGGACTGGAGAGGAAGTGAGAGACAAAGCAGAGGTGGCGAGGGCACCCTCCATCAGCACCAGGGTTTTAGAGCACCAGGCATGACCAACGAGGGGGAAGAAGGAGCGAACACAAATCACAGATCATATTTCACTTGGGAATCTGAGAATCATAAAGCCTTTGCATTTTAAAGCTGGAGGGACTTAGATCAACACTCTCATTTCACAGAAGAGGAAATTGAATCATGTTCTGCTCAGTTATACAGTATGTATTTCACGTTTGTAAAAATTGCAAGCGGCTTTTTAGAACCAGGCTTACATAACAAGATAAAATATATATAGGTTTCCTCTCCCGGGGCTTCTCTCCACTGCACACTGTGCCAACTCTTTTTATCTTTCTTCCTCCCTCCCTTTTTTAAAAAAATTTTATTTATGAACGCACTAATTGTCTACAAATTTTCAAGCATAGTACTGAGCATTGAAAATATGTTATCCTCACCTTCAGGAAGTTCACACTCTAATGAGTGAAAAGGGCCATACAAAACCAATGATGATGAATTTAAGTTAAAGGGGGAATTAATGTATGATGCAATGATTCTCCAGGAAAGCTACAAGTCACCACTTTTCTGGATATATGCAGAACGAGCTATCTAGATTCAATCCTGAACCATTAGTAAGAGTTCTCTCCAGATTTTCATGAAGAACGTGCGTCATATAAGTGCTTTTTTTTTTTTTTTTTTTTTTTTTTTTTTTTTTTTTTTTACTTAATGTACATGTGAGTGGGAGAGCTTCAAAGAAAGAGAATGGCATATTCCTAGTGATTTCACAATACAGTGCAAAAAACAATCTATTTTTATCTATTGATATCTATTCCACAAGTGATCTCATTGTATATCATGATTTTTAACCATCATTTGTTGATGACACCTCCATTTGTACCCCTTCCTTGAATGTGGGACTTGTGAATATACAATTGCTTACTACTCAACACTTTGATTTAGAGGACTACAGGGCATCTCAGAGCTAATACATACAAAATTAAGATCTGCAATTTCTTTCCACACCTGACGTTCATGCAAAGGTCCACATATCTAGTTGCTCAGATAACTACATGAGAATTATCTTAGTCTCCCTTCTCCCTTTACCCTAGGTCTTTTAGCTCTACCTTCTCAAAAGTTATCTCTTGGTTCTCACTTTCTGTGCTACAACCACTGTAGTGCAAGCCCCCTGGATGTTATAATAGTTTTCTGATAGTTTTCCCTGCACTTACCCTAGTTCCTCTCAATTTATTCTCATCATAGTAACCAGATAGATTCCATTTAAAAAATGAACCTGCCCTACTTTGCTTTAAATGTTCACCAAGAGTAAAAACCTCAGTACTCATTATAACCACATGGCCCTCCAGAAACTGGCCCTGTCTTACTCTTCTGTTCTCATTATCAAATTGTTTCCCCTGGCTAATGTGTCTTTATTCACACAGCCCTTACCTTTCCTCAAACATACCAGCCATGCTCTTGCCATAGGATCTTTACATTTACTATTCAATCTACTAAGAATACTCAGACTACAAGAAGACTCATCCTCTTCCTTCCTTTGAATCTCAACTAAAATGTTATCTTCTCAGTAAGGGTTTCACTTATCATCTCTCCTAAATATATATTTATATATGTATCTTGGTTTTGGTCTTTTGGTTTTGTTGTCGTTATCATACAAAAGAATGCAAGATATATAGAGGCAATGTTCTTTACCATTAACAGGTAGTTTTTAACAATTGGTACAAACCAGCCCCAGCACAACATTCCTTATGGATACCTGTGATGACATGGAAGAAAATTGCTCCCTCCCAGAGGCACTTTCTTTTCATTGAAAATTCCATTACTCGAAGTGCCTTACAACAAGCACAGTTTTTTCATCTTTCTCTAAATGTTGTTCTTCTTGGGAAGAGAAATGCATCAACTTAAATTAATTATTAATACATTAACATTAAATCATTAATTTTCTATTTGATTTCCATGATGACTCCTTAAAATTTTTCACTAGAACATTGAGTTTCTCAGATGGGGGGAAAAGAGGGATAATATTTTTTAAATGTGGCAGCATCTGTGGAAACAGAGTGAATCACGACAAGAATAAGGAAACGAGGAGGTATAGTAATAGGTAGATTTAGGTTCACAATTTCTGTGTCTCCTCAGCCTGTGTGATTCTAATCCTGCTAGGAGGGAAGGACAGTAGAGTTCTAAACTGATGTACTTGCTTGGTTCTCAGAGTGAAAATCCAAATTAATTCAAGGGAATTCAACTCATAAATCCTGACCATCAAACATTTCTATTTGTAAATTGGGAATCAGACTTGCCTTGTAAGCTTTGATATTGAAAACACATTAAAATCTGAATTAAACAATGTTTTCAAAACACTTAGTTTTATATATGGCAAATAGCAGCTATTTTAACCAGAATCAGCAATTGAGGTACATCCAAGATTCAGCTATTCACTGATGTTTATGCTAACATGTTTGACACCCCCTTGGAGACACTGTAGTATTTACAGCTTATATTTTGAAGATGGAGTAACTTACAGATGCTCTGCAATGTAGCAAGTTGGTATTATATGATGTAATGCCAATCATAACGTCATTAAAAAATTGTCTAGCTTAGTTTACCTTTTATGCCAATATAGGAAAATGGTCTCAGATGGTGTAGGGTTGATTCTGTTATTCAATGATTCTCTGAAAACAGGTATTAGGAGAAGTCAAGGTGTGATTTTAACAAATAAATTATTTCAATTCCACTTAGCAGATACATCACTACCAATTTTAAATGATTGCAAGACAGATGGACATAGAGATATTATCAAAAATATAGATACAGCTCTAGAGATAATTATAAAATGCAAATATTGATGTCTAATTCTAGATGAGCAATGCTTGTCAATAAAAGTAAAGCTCTTAGACTTCTCTGGACATTCACTCTTATTTCAAAATCTCAGTTGGCATTCTGAATTTCACATTTTATATAAAGTTCTGGAAAAGGAAACAACAGGATGACATTAATATTTAATGTAAAAAAGTCAGAAATAACCGAAGGGAAGCAAAAAGTCGAAAGGCAAGTGATGGGGGAGTTTGATCCAAATGAGTGAGCAATTATTAAGAAGTCTTGCTTGAGTAAGACAGAGTCAGCATTGTAGGGGGCATTAGTTGAACTAAGGAATGAGGACTGATTAAGAACAGCTGGCAGAGGGAGGAGCTGAGAACCACATAATCACCCTATGTGAATTCGATATAATTGACTCAGATTATCCCAGTAAGTCTCAGCTACTTTCGAGCTTCACAAGGCACTTTTAGAAATAGAATGAACTCTTTCTGTCATTAATTTCTTTGATGTCCTGCAGTAGCTCAAAGATCTGTCATTGCCAGAAAATATCCAGATTCATCACGAAATACTACAAGAAGTAGTACAACTCAAAACAATTTGGAACCCAAATGAAAAAATCTCTTCTCCCTTTTTTTTTTATTCAAGAAAGTGCTAGAAATTTAAAAGTATAAGTCTAAGACTCCATTACCATATTTCATATTTGTAGTACACTTTGTTTCTAAGAACCGTAATTCACTTTGCAGTCTGAATTTCATAGTCTTCCTCTCCCTCCAGAAAGAATAAGTTATAGATAAGCTTTTTTTTATATTTGTATTATTCTTAAGGCACTGACAACTGCAAAAATATCTAAATTTGACTCGTGATGGTAATATGGCTTATTACCTCCACAAGGCATAAATACCACAGTTGATCTCAAAAAGAGAAATGAACAGTATGAACACTCAGAGATTTCTAAAGGACATAAGCCAGTTGTAATATGTGACTGAAAAATAAGGAAATGTCCACGTAAAAATCTTAAGCATCGAAGTATTTATTTACAATTAAATAATGAGTTCATTCCTTTTAAAACAAATTAATATAAAACTTACAAAAGTGCTTTAGATTAATAAAAAGAAAGTAATGATGGACTCATTCAACAGTTACCTCTTAAGATTTGAGCTTCTATTTTACATGAAAGATTTTGTATCAGCTTTAAAAATTATAGATATTATAGGACAAGATAATAAAAATGGTAGATAACATGAGTCAAGAGTAGATATTACTAGTTTCTTGTAATGAACATATCACTGTAGTTGAAGTATGTCACGCGCTATGCTTCCCTGAAGAAATCCAAGCTCATTTCATAGGACTTAGGACTTTGAATGGTGAAGCCAGTGTGTGTGCTGCAGGACATACATATTTTCATATCTGCAAGCATACTTCAGCACACTATTCAATACTTTTGCACTTTGGCTTTTACATTTTCTTGACACCTATAGAAACCAGCATTGTTGTATCTTAATAAATAGTACTTAACTGGTGTCAAACTAAGGGTATTTCAGATGAGTGCATTTTAAACTTTACTAGGCATACACTCATCTGGAGACCTTGTTAAAGTACACATTTCAACTCAGTGGGTCTGTGGTAAGGTCTGAGACTCTTATTTTTAAATTGCTCCCCCTAGTATATAATGCTGATTCTATTGATTCATTGACCATGCTATGTATAGCAAGGTATTGAACCTCAGTTGCTATAGATTTTTCTCATCATTAAAAATATGTGCTAGACTAGAAATTAGGCATTACTGTGCTTTAACACTGTGCTCTGATATCTTTATTAGAAGCAAAATTATCATCTATAGAGGAGTGTGGTGACCAAAAGCTTTGCTTTTTCTCTAATTCTGCCTTTGGATATTTGCACTCTATTTTCTCTTGCAGCTAGAGAACACCTTAACAAGCATGAACCCATGACAGTAAGTGACATTAATGAAGTTGAGCATGAAGCCTCCACATTACAGACTATTAGCTTGGTCATTTGATGTCAGTCTCCATCACTTCACAAAATACCTGTGGCAAACAAGATTTGGTTCCAAACTTCTTTCATTTCCTAATGTAATTTTAAAGTGGAAATTTCAGCATCAAATTTCAGATCTATTTTCATAATATTTTTTCAGGATGAATGTGGTTCGTTTTAAAATTCATATTGGCACATTCATTCCTCCAGTCTACATATTAGGCTCTGAAAAGTCATATTCAATAGAATTAATTTCAACACTTTTCCAAAATTGATGATAGGTACAAACTCTTATTTTTATATATGCAAATTTTATTTTATATTTTTAATTATTTATTCTTTAAATTTTTTTTACAGACTGCATTTTGATTTATTGTACACAAATGGGATATATCATTTTGTTTCTATGATTGTACACAATGTAGATTCATACTATTTGTGTAATCATACATACACATAGGGTAAGGATGATGGAATGAGGCAGGTATAAACTCTTTTATAATCAGTGATTGAGTATATTTCATAACCCACCCATGGTTTCATAGAAAACATTGATGACTGCATATTTCCTATAACATGCCTGCTTTGGTCTTTGGGAAAGGATCAGAAAATGTATCATTCTCACTGACAGGATCAACAATATCCTGAAAATGGCTCCATGGGTTAAAGAAAGCCAGGAAGTAAGGTACATATACTCAGATAAATATGGATTATGGGGAAAGGCACAAAACAAAACTATATGAACTCAAACACTGATTGTAATTGCTAGCCTTTCAACAATTCAATCATCACTTCATATTTAGGAAAGTACAAAAATAGCAAAGTCAAACTTTCAAGCAAATGATAGGTCTTCTTTCTTCCCTGCCCTTGATTTATTTTTTACATTGCCTTTGAAGCCCTAAGCAAAGCAACGTCCTTATCCAAAGTGCTAAGATCTTTTTAACAAGGAATAGAGGAGTTCAATTGTAACAAAATGCAGGAACACACAATGCCAACTGGGTCAGACCACGATCACTTTAAATTAAATGACACGGAAACCAAAGGCACTTTCTATAGGACATTAAAGTAATTCCTTATGAGAACAACATGAACACATTTCCAGGAGTAGAGAGATGCAGGAATGCTTTAGCTTCTTACTGCAAATGAAGACATCTCTAACCTCAGAAAACAGACCTGAGGCACCAGAAGTGAGCACACCAGCTAGAAGGGCAATAGAGAGATGTGGAAGCATAAAAATGGATAGAAAAACAAACCTCCAATAATAAAACAGGTTAGGGATGTGCCCTAAGGTTAGCTAAAGAAAAAAAACACCTTGTTTTTCTTAAAGTGAGAAAATCAGAAAATTTTCATTCAAATAATATAGAGTCATATTGTAGATATGCACGTTATGTATGTTATTTTAAATATATGGAATGACACAATTCATGAATACACAATTTAATGTACCACTAGAAAAGCTCAATTCAGATAATAAAGCATCAGCATTAAGATACTGGAGAATTTAGTCAAATTTTATACTATCCACATGAAAATTGATTAATTTGTACCACTGGCTAGTCTCTGCTTTGAATTTCCACATTTTAAGAAAGCTGGTCAGGAGGCAAAGGTAGAAATTTTAGTAGCAGAAAAAACTACCAACAGTTAATATTTAATGTTGCTACATCTAATCTAAAAACTTTTTAGCAAGATAAAAAATATAGTCTTAGATATATTAAGGATCAATACAAAGCCTAGTATTTATTTAAGATATAAATTCATTTTAATGTTGAATTAACAATATTTTATGCTGAGGTGAATTGAATGCAGAGAATCTCTTTGTGCTGCATGTTCCTTAATTTTAATTGCCCAATTAGCTGGGCTGCCTTGCATGCTTAACAGGAGCAAGCTAGATCACTTTAGTAAGCAGCACAACAGTTACGTCTGGCAGCTTACTCTTGTGTAACTAGAAAGCAAATTACTCTGAGTTCTTCATAAGCAATATCATAGGAGACCCAATATCTAAAATCCTAAAAATAATAAATAGAAAATGATGCTAAAGCTGAATTATTGTTTTACTCATTATTTCGTGTTATTTTCTCAAAGAACATGTTAAGAACATGTTTGATCATCAGAGGCCAATTTTATTAGAAAGAAGAATCTATTTCTTTTAAAGAGGCTTTGCAAAAATTAGTGCCACCTATGGAAAATAGGAGAACCCAAAATTGTTTGATTATTTTTACAAACATAAGTGCTGGGCACAGTGGCACACAACTATAATCGCAATAACTTGGAAGGTTGAGACCAGAATATCACAAATTAAACTTAGCAAGATCCTGTCTCAAATTAAATTTTTCCTGTCATTATTCCCTGAACAGTACAGGCTATCAACAATTTATTTTAGCACTTCACAATTGCTTTATTAGAGTATTTATGTTGCATTAGGAATTATAAATAATCTAGGAATTATTTAAAGTATATGTAAAATGAACATAGATTATGTGTAAATATTACACCATTTTATACTAGGAATTTGAACATCTGATGATTTGGGTATCCACAGGGGTGCTGGAACCAAACCTTCACAGATACTGAGGGATGAGTGACTTAACAGATAGGTTTAACAATAGACTGGAGATGATTATAGAAAGGTCTACTGATCTTGAAGGGACAAATTCAGAGAAATTATCCAATCTGAAGGATGGAGTAGAAAAACATGTAAAATACAAAGAACAGGGCCTCAGGAACACAATTTCCAACACATGCCTATTGGGGGGATCACCAAAAAAGAAGAGATAGTATGGCAGAAAAACGTTTATGTTGAAGCAGCCTTTGGAAAATTTCTAAAACCACTTATTTTCTCAAGCTAAAATAGAATAAATTCAAGGGAAACTCTGTTAAAGTACATCATAGTAAAAATGCTGAATATCAAAGATAAAGCAAAAACCTTGAATGTTTCCAGAGAAAATAACACAATAGATAAAGAGAAATAATGATGTCACTTATGGCCAACTTCCTGTCAGAAATAGTACAAGCCAAAAGATAATAAAACGTGGCATTAAAACACTGACAAAAAAAATCCATTTTGAAATCTATATGCTGTGTAAATATACATCACAAACAACTTGAAATTGACATTTTTAGAGAAACAAAACAGATTTATTGCCAGAAAACTTCACTACCAAAAATACTAAAATACTCATTCTAAGGAAAAAAACAGAAGATGGAAATTCAGCTACATCCAAGGAAGACACTAGGAAAAAAACTGAAAACATGGATTAAACATTGAAGACTATTTTTTATTCCTTTTGTAATTTTCTTAGAAGACAAATATCTGTTTAAAACAAAAAGAATTATTGTAAGTTGGTCATAATGCATCTAGGAGATTTTTACACTTGAGTTATAAAATAGGGATTAAAATAATATTACTTACAAGCAGACTGATAAGTTCAGCATCCATAGTTTAGGTCCTAGAGCAAACTTTGAAAAGTATTAAAATGAAATGTATGTAAAACTGTACAGTCAGGCTATTTAGGAACACTTTTTGTTATTGCCATGCATTTTTATACTAACCTGGGGTCTTCAGATTGCATAATGTGTTTATTTTCATTTACTTATAAATAAGCAATTAGCAGATATTTAGTGAGAGAAATAGAGAAGCACACAGACATGGCAAAGTGGTTAAAGCTTGTATACTGGCATAGAACATCCCAAGTTCAAATCTATCACTGTAACTTGAATAAGTTACCAAAAATCTCTGAGTTTCTTCATCTATAATATGGAGTCAATAATGTACCCTTTTTAGAAAGTTTTTCAAAAATATTATTCATGCAAATTTTATGTAACACTACCTGGCACATGGTAAGTCAATATCAAATAAATATTGAATTTTTCTTATTTACTTCATTTTGTTCAAGAAAAATTAAAGACATCCTAAAGTGGCTTTTAACTCATGGTCTTCTTATGTGATGTTGATGCTCTAAAAACATCATGCCACATTAACATTTTTAAACATTAAAAATTTCTATGTTCATATATCTCAGACTAATTGAAATTTTTTTGCAGAACCATGAAGGTGGTGGAGAATGTATACCTCTCAGGCCCTACTTCCACTAAATCAGAGTTCATGCACTAGAAAAATGGACTAACACATGGTCATCTAAAGACTTATTATGGGGCCATCCAAGATGGTGGACTAGAGGGTGACTGCATCTCCAGTCGCTCCAAAACCCAGGATTCAAGAAGGGGAGGCTTTGATAGACTCAGACTAAAATAGAGCCACGGGGTGAGTGTCCCCAACGAGGTCAAGCTCGGCCTTGGTGGCAGGCCCAGATAGGAGCAGATTATCAGAGCAGGGCAGGGCAGCTAGAGTCTTCCCCAGGTAGCCCTGTTCACTCCGGCGGTGGGCTCCTCCCACAAGGCCAGCTTCTCCAGCTTCTCGGAGCAGGGACCCAGTGAGAGCCTTTCTGCACAGAACCAGCTCCAAGTTGCGGAGCCAGTGCGGCGAGCTCCGGCCCAGGCAGCTTCAGGGACCAGGACAGGGCAGCCAGGGACTTCAAAAGCAGCCCGACTCCCTCCAGCAGGAGGCGCCTTTCAAGGCTAGCTTCTCGGAGCAGACTGCCCAGTGAGAGCCTTTCTACACAGAGCCAGCCACAAGTCCCCAAGCCAGCGGAGAGCTCTGACCCCCAGGCAGCCTCTGGGACCAGGGCAGGGCATCCAGAGACTTCTCCAGGCGGCCCTGCTTCCTTCGGCCACAGGCTCTTTCCATGGGGCAATCCAAGATGGCGGACTAGTGGATGGGATGACTGCATTGCCTGTTGCTCCAGAACCCAGAATTCAAGAAGGGGAGGCATTGAGAGACTCAGATTAAAATAGAGGCATGGGGTGAGTCTCCCACACCAGGTGAAGCTCGGCCTGGGCGGAAGGCCCGGATAGAGGCGGCTTATCAGAGCAGGGCAGGGCAGCTAGAGTCTTTCCCAGGTAGCTCTGCTACTCTGGTGGTGGGTTCCTCCCACACAGCCAGCTTCTCAGAGAAGGTCCCCCAGTGAGAGCCGTTCCACACAGAGCCAGCTCCAAGCCCTGGAACCAGTAGTGGGCTAGGGGCAGCTTTCTTCGGAAGCATTGCATTATCAAGTTCCTCCAAGACTTCAGGCTACTGAAGGCTGGGAGGAGATACACTGAAATCTACAGGGACACTATAAGTCAATAGAGGAAATCAGCAAATCTCAGAGTCCCACTGACATCTGACCAATATGAGAAAACAAGGGATGAAAATGTCCCAAACAAACCTAGATACTATATCAATAAAACCCAATGACATCACAGCAGAAGAAATGTCAGAAAGGGAGTTCAGAATGTACATAATTAAAAGAATCAGGGAAGCAAACGAGGAGATGAAAGAGCAAATACAGGCATTGAAGGAGGAGATGAAACAGCAAATGCAGGCATTAAATGATCACACCAATCAACAGTTAAAAGAGTAAATACGGGAAGCAAGAGATCATTTCAATAAAGAGTTAGAGATACTGAAAAAAAAACAAACAGAAATCCTTGAAATGAAGGAAACAATAAACCAAGTTAAAAACTCCATAGAAAGCATAACCAATAGGATAGAACACCTGGAAGACAGAACCTCAGACATTGAAGAAAAAATATTTAATCTTAAAAACAAAGTTGACCAAATGGAGAAGATGGTAAGAAATCATGAACAGAATCTACAAGAATTATGGGATATCAGGAAAAGGCCAAATTTAAGAATTCTTGGGATTGAGGAAGGCTTAGAGAAACAAACCAAAGGAATGAACAGTCTATTCAAGGAAATAATATCAGAAAATTTCCCAGATATGAAGAATGAAATGAAAAACCAAGTACAAGAGGCTTATAGGACTCCAAATATACAAAATTATAACAGACCCACACACCAAGGCACATTATTATGAAAATACCTAACATACAAAATAAAGACAGAATTTTAAAGGCCACGAGAGAAAAGAATCAAATTACATTCAAGAGGAAACCAATAAGAATATCAGCAGATTTTTCAATCCAGACCCGAAAAAGCTAGAAGGGCCTGGAACAACATTTACCAAGCCGTGAAAGAAAATGGATGCCAATCAAGAATCTTATACCCAGCAAAACTTACATTCAGATTTGACAACGAAATAAAATCCTTTCATGATAAACAAAAGCTAAAGGAATTTACAAAAAGAAAGCCAGCATTACAGAACATTCTCAGCAAAATATTCCATGAGGAAAAGATGAAAAGCAAAGATGCAAATCAGCAATGGGAGTAACTAGCCTAAAGGAATAGGCCAATAAAGGAGAAACCAAATCATGTCAAAAAAACAAAAATGAGTCAAATGACCTGGAATACAAATCATATCACAATAATAACCTGAATGTTAATGGCCTGAATTCATCAATCAAAAGACATAGACTGGCAGATTGGATTAAAAAGAAAAATCCAACAATATGCTGCCTGCAAGAGACTCATCTCACAAAAAGAGATACCCATTGACTAAAGGTGAAAGGATGGGAAAAACATACCATGCACACAGACACAGCAAAAAAGCTGGAGTATCCATCCTCATTTCAGATAATATGGACTTCAAGCCAAAACTAGTCAGAAGGGATAAAGAAGGACATGACATACTGCTTAAGGGAAGCATAAATCAGGAAGACATAACAATCATAAATATCTATGCCCCAAACGTTGGCTCAGCCATGTACGTCAAACAAATCCTTCTCAATTCCAGAAATCAAATAGACCACAACACAATAATACTAGGCAATTTTAACACACTTCTCTCACCTCTGGGTAGACCTTCCAAACAAAATTGAATAAAGAAACCATAGATCTCAATAACACAATCAACAATTTAGACTTAATGGACATATATAGAATATACCATCCAACAAAGAACGAATACACTTTCTTCTGAGCACCACATGGATCCTTCTCTAAAATAGACCATATTTTATGCCACAAAGCTACTGTCAGCAAATACAAGAAGATATAGACAGTACCTTGTACTCCATCAGATCATAATGGATTGAAATTAGAAATAAATGACAGAATAAAAAACAGAAACTTCTCCAATACCTGGAGATTAAATAATACACTATTATGTGATGAATGGACAACAGAAGACATCAGGAGGGAAATTAAAAAAGTTTTAGAAGTAAACGAGAACAAAGACACATCATATCAAAACCTCTGGGACACTATATGAAAGCAGTACTTAAAAGAAGATTTATTTCATGGGGCGCATTCAACAAAAGAAGTAGAAATCAACAAATAAATGACTTAACACTACAGTTCAAAGCCCTAGAATAAGAAGAGCAGACCAACACCAAAAGTAGTAGAAAACAGGAAGTAGTTAAAATCAGAGCCGAAATCAACGAAATTGAATCAAAAGAAACAATCGGAAAAATTAACAAAATAAATAGTTGGTTCTTTGAAAAAATAAACAAAATTGATAAACCCTTAGCCACACTAACAAAGAGAAAGAGGGAGAAAACTCAAATTACTAAAATTCGGAATGAACAAGGAAATATCACAACAGACACGAGTGAAATATAAAACATAATTAGAAGCTATTTTGAAAATCTATACTCCAACAAAACAGAAAACCTCGAAGACATCAACAAGTTTCTAGAGACATATGAATTACCTAAACTGAAGGAGGAGGACATACACAACTTAAATAAATCAATTTCAAGCAATGAAATAGAAGAGGTCATCAAAAGCCTACCAACAAAGAAAAGTCCGGGACCAGATGGGTTCACAGCTGAGTTCTAGAAAACCTTTAAAGAAGAGCTCATTCCAATACTTCTCAAAGTATTCCATAAAATAGAAGAGGAGGGAACCCTCCTAAACTCATTCTATGAAGCCAATATCACCCTGATACCTAAACCAGACAGAGACATATTGAGGAAAGAAAATTTCAGACCAATATCCTTAATGAACATGGACGCAAAAATTCTCAACAAAATATTAGCAAATCGCATACAAAAATGTATTAAAAAGATAGCGCACCACGATAGAGTGGGTTTTATCCCGGGGATGCAAGGTTGGTTCAACATCTGGAAATCAATAAATGTCATTCACCATATCAACAGACTTAAAGTTAAGAATCACATGATTATTTCAATGGATGCAGAAAAAGCATTCGATAAAATACAACATCCCTTCATGCTCAAAACACTAGAAAAAATTGGGGTAGTGGGAACATTCCTTAACATTGTGAAGGCCATCTATGCTAAGCCCAAGGCCAATACCATTCTAAATGGTGAAAAACTGAAAGCATTCCCACTAAAAACTGGAACAAGGCAGGGATGCCCTGTTTCACCACTTCTATTCAACATCGTCCTTGAGACTCTAGCCAGAGCAATTAAACAAACCAAAGAAATTAACTAACGGGATACTAATTGGAAAAGAAGAACTCAAACTATCCCTGTTCGCAGGTGACATGATTATATATTTAGAGGAACCTGGAAATTCCACCAGAAAACTTTTAGAACTCATAAGTGAATTCAGTAAAGTAGCAGGTTACAAGATCAATGCTCATAAATACAATGCATTTTTAAATATAAGTGATGAATCTTCTGAAAGAGAAATTAGGAAATATACCCCATTCACAATAGAATTGAAAAAAATAAGATACTTGGGAATCAATCTCACAAAATAGGTGAAAGACCTCTACAATGAGAACAACAGAACACTAAAGAAAGAAATTAAAGAAAACCTTAGAAGATGGAAAGATCTCCCATATTCTTGGATAGGCAGAATTAATATTGTCAAAATGGCCATAATACCTAAAGTGCTATACAGATTCAATGCAATTCCAATTAAAATCCCAATGATGTACCTTATAGAAATAGAGCAAGCAATTATGAAATTCATCTTGAAGAATAAGAAACTTGGAATAGTTAAAGCAATTCTCAGTAGAAAGAGCGAAGCAGGGGGTATCACAATACCAGATCTTCAACCTATTACAAAGCAATGGTAACAAAAACGGCATGGTATTGTACCAAAATAGGTAGATCAATATTACAGAATAGAGGACATGGACACAAACCCAAATAAATACAATTTTCTCATACAAGACAAAGGGACCAAATATATGCAATGGAGAAAAGATAGCCTCTTCAACAAATGGTGCTGGGAAAACTGGAAAACCATATGCAACAGAATGAAATTAAACCCCTATCTCTCACCCTGCACAAAACTCAACTCAAAATGGATCAAGGACCTCGGAATCAGACCAGAGACCCTGCAGATTATAGAAGAAAAAGTAGGTCCAAATCTTTACCTTGTTGGCTTAGGATCAGACTTCCTTAACAGGACTCCCATAGCACAAGAAATAAAAGGAAGAATCAACAACTGGGATAGATTCAAACTAAAAAGCTTTCTCTCAGCAAAGGAAACTATCAGTAATGTGAAGAGAGAGCCTACAGAGTGGGAGAAAATCTTTGTCACTCACTCATACTTCAGATAGAGCACTAATTTCGAAAAGAACTCAAAAAACTCTACACCAAGAAAACAAATAACCCAATCAACAAATGGGCTAAGGAAATGAACAGACACTTCACAGAAGACGTACAAGCAATCAACAGATATATGAAAAAATGTTCAACATCTCTAGTAATAAGAGAAATGCAAATCAAAACTACCCTAAGATTCCATCTCACCCCAATTAGAATGGCGATTATCAAGAACACAAGCAACGATAGGTGTTGGCGAGGGGATGTGGGGAAAAAGGTACTCTCATACATTGCTGGTGGGGTTGCAAATTAGTGCAGCCAATCTGGAAAGCAGTAAGGAGATTCCTCAGAAAGCTTGGAATGGAACCACCATTTGACCCAGCTATCCCACTCCTTGGTCTATACCCAAAGGACTTAAAATCAGCACACTACAGAGATACAGCCACATCAATGTTCATAGCTGCTCAATTCACAATAGCCAGATTGTGGAACCAACCTAGATGCCCTTCAATTGATGAATTGATAAAGAAACTGTGGTATATATATATGCAATGGAATATTACTCTGCCATGAAGAAAGATAAAATTATGGCATTTGCAGGCAAATGGATGAAATTGGAGGATATCATGCTAAGTGAGATAAGCCAATCTCAAAAAACTAAAGGACAAATGATCTCGCTGATAAGCGGATGACGACATATAATGGGGGTTGGAAAGTTTAGTGTTAGGGTTAGGGTTAGGTTTAGGGTTAGGGATAAGGAGGGTGGTAAGAATGAAGGAAGGAAGGACTGTATAGAGGGAAAACAGGGGTGGGAGGGGTGGGGGGATGGGAAAAAATAACAGAATGTATCAAACAACATTACCCTGTGTAAATTTATGATTACACAAATTGTATGCCTTGACTCCATGTACAAATAGAGAAACAACATGTATCCCATTTGTTTACATTAAAAAAAATAGTGTTGCAAATAAGAAACACATCTAATTGTGATAGATCAGTAAAATAAAGGGGGAAAGTAGAAAAAACAAGAGTTATTATGGAACCTTTCTCTTTGAAGAAATCCTTTGCATAAACAGATAGCATTGAAGGTGTATTTGAATGTTTTAATAAGCTATTCCATTAGCAAAATAAAAATATGTATTGAAGGGACTAAAGTCCCAAACCAAGACATTTGCCCTATGGGAGGTAGGATTTTGATACATTCATAAGTTCCAGAATTATTCTAGAAGACTAAGACTAAAGGAAAAAATAATTTGAAAACATTGAATTAACAATGAGTAAAGTTATATACTTTTCTTTTGCTTTTGCTTTTTTAAAATTTATTTTATTTTTTATCTTTACAGACTGCATTTTGATTCATTGTACACAAATGGGGTAAAACTTTTCATTTCTATGGTTGTGCATAATGTAGATTCGTACCATTTTTGTAATCGTACATGTTCATAGGGTAATGATGTCTGTCTAATTCCACCATCTTTCATACCCCTGTCCCCTGCCCCCTCTCATTTCCCTCTACATAATCTAAATTTCCTCCATTCTTCTCTCACCCCTCATCCTTCACCCCCATTATGTATCATCATCCACTTATCAGAGAAAACATTCAGTCTTTGGTCTTATGGAATTGGGTTATTTCACTTGCATGATATTCTCCAGTTCCATCCACTTTTCTGCAAATGTCATAATATTATTCTTCTTTATGACTGAAAAATATTCCATTGTGTATACTTAATAAAACAAATCGCAAGTACTAAAGCATAGTAGGCGCTTAGTATAAATTTGTTAAATGACTAAAAGAATGCCATATTTTGTAATTTCATTTTGAAAGATAAGATCGAAATAAGGAAGGGCTATAAGCAATTAAACTTTTTTCACTTCTATTGATTCTTCCTACTAAACACAGTATATCAGAACATAAAGACACTGAGGCAATTCTTGCAAGATGGACACCAAAAGCAACAGGGAGCATTGAGGAAATGAAAGTTCATGAAAATTTCTTGAATATATAAAGATTATGAAGATTGAAGTGCACAAGAAAAATATGATAAGAAAAGAAAAGGTGACAAATGAAGATTGCAGGAGAGATTAAGACAAATAGGACATTTTTCAAACATAAATGGAACAAAAGGTCAGTAACGCACGAGTATGGAGTTTCTTACAGAGGGTTAGAGCAATTTAGTAACTGGAAAGACAGGCATTGCTAAAACAAAAATCAAATGAGTTCATTGCTTGCCTATTCTCACAGAGGGCTCGGGAACAGAAATAGACATAAGTCTCAGGGGAATGAGGAAAAATAATAACCAAAGGAGGACTGGGTTGTGCTGATCAAGTGTTTAAAAATAAGATCAGTTTTTTTTTTTTTTTTTTTTAGTAAGAACTAAAAATCATTTATAACAAACTGATTATTTTACCATTTTAAAATAGAAGCCTATAACGAGTTTTTAAAGAAAAACTATAGCAGAATCCAATCCACCTTCTTCTCCCAAGTCTGTGCTTAACGGGCCAAAATTGAGACAGTCGTGGGACTTATGGTCTCGCCCCTTGGAATGTGTTTCCAGTAAAACGATGGATTTGGAAACAACTTCTGTAGAATTCCCAAAATGTGTATCAGAACATGAAGAGGATGTCATCAGGTGATGGGTCCTTTGCCTGAGGTTGCAATCACTTCTGTTATGCGGTCAGAAATGGCAACAGGAAAAATTCTGCTTCTATAGAGAGCCTAGACTAACACAGAAAAATAGTTTTTTTTTTCTTTATAAATGTATCTCACAGCATCACTTTTATAACAGTGTCAGAATAAATGTAGCTCGTTATGTCAGGATCCTGTTCCCACTGCTCAGCCTCTTGTATCTCTGAACTAAATGTGCAAACGAGTCCTTAGTGTTAAAAACTGAGAAGTGGCTTTACAGTGCATCCAGGTGGACAGTGATGAGCCAAATAAAATTTTACTAATGTTACCTGAGGAACAAGTAATAAGAACAGAATTGAGGGAGCTCAGACCTATAAGAGGCCTGTGAAGACAGTCTCTCATAAAGTAAAATAGACTGTTCTAGGTGTACAAGTGCACACTTTTGAAAGAGATATAGATAGCAGGAAACTAAATATTTTAAAATTTTGACCCTAGTTGTATTTTGTATGTGATCAGGAAAATCATAAAGATGAGTTCTAAGATGTTTCCTCTAGGATAATCAAAGTTTGGCTGCCTTCTGGTGTCCAGGAATTTAGTCAAACATTATTCTGAATGTTTCTATGAAGGTGTTTTTTTTTTTTTTTTTTTGGATGTGTTTAACTCCCCAACCCCTGCACCCAAATACAGGGGACTGGACCCAGGTCCTCACACATGCTAGGCAAGCAGTCTACCACTAAGCTACATTTCTGGCCATTTTTTTTTTTTAATTTTTTTATTTTGAGACAGGGCTCTCACTAAATTGCCCAGGCTGGCCTCCAAATAATAATCTTCCTACCTCAGCCTCAGAGTAGCTGGGATTAGAGATGTTTGCTGCCAGACCTGCGAGATGAACATTTAAATCAGTAGACTTATGGAAGTAAGTTACACTTAATCATGTGGGTGAATCCCATCCAATCAGCAGAAAGGTGTAAAGAGAACAAATCCGATCCCTTTGAGAAAGTAGGATTTCTACGCCTAAACTGCCTTCGACCTTAAACTACAAGACTTCCCTGAGTCTGCAGCCTACCAGATGATGCCATCAGATTATGGACTCATCAAACCTCACAATCACATAAACCTATTCCTTAAAATTTCTGTCTCTATCTCAACACATCTATGCAGAAATTTTAACAATGAAGTGGATTAGAGGAAGGGAGAAAGGGGAGAGAATGGAGATAAAGCAAATTATGTTTTGTGCATGCAAAAGATGGCCTAATGAATCTCACTGTTATGTATGATTATAATGTACCAATAAATATGAATAATACCTAATTCTATTTATTGTAAATTGAGATTATCTTTATGCTTGAATTTACATTTTATATATGCTCTCCTTCTCTAAAATAAATTGTGGGTTTCCTTATAATCAGGACAATAGTCTAAAGTTTATTTCAGTGAACTATATAAACTTTGAGTCAGTAAGTACTGTTGAAATTTTATTTAATGAGGTAATCTTCAAAGAAGACAAAAATTGAATAAAAGTATGTTTATTAAAATATTAAGAAAAATGAAAAGCTTTTAAGTATTTGATACCCACATTATTTGAAATTAATTTAAAGGCCGTGACCTAGAATTGTCAGCATAATATATCATAGATAAAAATAAATTGTTTCCATAGTATATCATGGACAAAAATGAGTAGCAGATGTGTAGAAGACTCAATTGCTCATATGAAATCCAACAGCAACACGAATGGTATGAATCTACATTGTGTACAACCATAGAAATGAAAAGTTGCACCCCATTTGTGTACAATGAATCAAAATGCAGTCTGTAAAAATAAAAAAAAAACATAAAATTTTAAAGAATAAAAAATAAAAGTTATTCTGTAATCAGTAAAAAAAAAAATGTGGATATTGAGTTTTTCCATCTCAGCTCTAATGATTCCTTTTTAAACAAAGCAGTGCCTTTTCCATATTGTAGTACTATTTTTTCCATACCAATTTCAGGTTTTCAGTGAAGTTTTCATACCAAAAAATTTCATACCAATTTCAGTTTTCAGTGAAGATGCTTTATTAGTTGAAGTAATGAAAACTGGACCCCATGCCTGCCTTGTATTCAAAGATAAAACAAAAAACTGAAATTATTTACACATTTAATCTCTGCTCAAAGACACGGCAAAAAAGAGTTTCAAAGCAGAATAAGAATATTTCACCTGGGGAAATTATAAAAAATTATTCAAAAAGAAGCTTGGGAGATTGCCATGAACTCAAGCCTGGGACTGTATTTGGGAAGCTGACTGGAGACACACTCCTCTTCAGTTGCAATCAGTACATCTTTCAAATTTCATGATTGAATTAACCCTCTTTTAAGTTATAACCCCTTGTAATTTGCAATCATTAACTAGATAAAAATACATCCCTTGAGAAAAATGTAGCATAAAGTATTTAATATTCTAAAATAGAAGGGGTGATTTTGCAAAACCCTGGTCCAGTTTTCTTCATTCTTAGAGTGGAGACAATAGTAGTCTCACAGTTTGTTTTCTGGAAGTTAAAATTGAGGTGGAGCATGAAAACCCAACACTGAAGTTAGTATATATTAGTTTTCACAATATTATTTCTGTTTAATGGATATATGCTGTCACATAGGCAATATGCACTTCCTTGACATGCAAACTGTGCCGTCCCATGGAAACCACAGTGAGAGGGGTATTATGCTTGGTTTTTGCTGTACTATCACAATCTCAAATTCTCAATTTTTGAACAAAGGACTTCAAGATTTCATTTTGCATGTGGCCTCACCAATTATGTAGCTGATGCTGTTCATTAAAAGAACTCACTTAATCTTATGAATACAATTTAATTATTAGGACTTATCACACTAGTGTTTTATGGACTCTCACCTTACATAAGCCAGGACATTCGACTTATCTTCTGTTACTGAAGTTAATGGCTGCCACTTTTTATAAAATCTATGTATAATAAGAAATAGGTACAAATGTAGCCCATACAGCCTGTCTTTATGGATGCAATCTGGTTTTAATGGAGCACAATCTTCACTTGGATTTAAAAGATTCAGAATTCTTCTAAATATTTATGGTGATTTTAGGAAACAACAATTTTCAGTTTATAAAATGGAACGATGTATGTTGGAAGTAGCTTGTAATCTACAAGATGCTATGCTAAACATTTTAATTAAGATGGCAGAAGGTTTCTGCAATTTTTTATGGCAAAATAGAATGCTCAAATATTAGTATTGGAGTTACATTTATGCAAGCTTCTGCAAAGTCATAATACTGGATTTTAATAATATTAGAATAATTATCTACTTTCATCACTTAAGAAATGTCTGCTATTGTGTGTGTGTTTTAAAGAATACATTATAAAAATCAGAATTCAATAATGGGTAGAACTTCTTATCTACCATATTCAAGTAGATATGAAAGGATCATGATCAGATTTTTGAATTGCATCTGACAAGAAATTGATAGCAAGTACTGAAAAGAAGAGTGTTTAGTTCTGTAAGAAATCCATAGCAAATGATTTTTTAGGGACTTCTTTCTAGGTCAGTCCTTTGAAAATGGTTTCCAAACTCTAGTCAAAATGTGCTGTGAACATTAAGATAATAAATGGTATTAATCTGAATATTTTAAAAATATATTCTATAATTCATAGCTTTGTGAATTGATATCTATATCCTCAAACTTGGTTTTTTAATTTATCACCACTTACAAATTATAAACAAGTTGTGATGATATTTGAACAAATAACCAGTAATAACAGTACTTTTGGCAATTTACAGAAAAGCAAAATGAGTTACAGAAACAGCTGTTCATTATTTCTTTTACAAAATATGCTAGTCCCTTAAAAGCAAAAAATAGATAAAAATGCTATCACATATATTGCAGTATTTTTGATCTGCCACCTCTGACAAATAAAAAAAATATTAAAACATTTAGAAATTGAGCCTCCCATCCATGGCTGTAGTAGCTACCTGAATGTGCTAATCTACATGACAAGATGGGGTTAGAAGGCTTTGAGAGAGTAGAATGCATTTATTGTTACTGCTCCCCACAAGTTCACAGAGCCCTTTATGCCCAAAAGTTGGCAAATGGATGAATTTAGAGGCAAAGAAAACAAAGATATAGAGATTGATTCCACTTTTTTTTGGAGGGGTGGCATACCTGGGATTCAAGGGCACTCAAACACTGAGTCACACCCCCAGCCCTATTTTGTATTTTATTTAGAGATAGGGTCTCACTGAGTTGCTTAGTGCCCAGCTACAGACTGGTTCCAGTTTTAAGTTGAATAAATAGCAAACTCAGACTACAGTGAAATGAGGTATGGAGTATTAAAACACTTAGAATAAATTATAAGTCATCAAAAATTCCCAAGTGTTAAAAATTAAATTGGTGTTAAAACAAAAATAAAAGAGATAAAAGCTGATGATTTTATGTATTTATGACTAGTCATTTCACTAATTGGTTTTTATTTGTTTCAACAATTTTTTAATCATTACTGCATATTTTATGTATGAAATATTGACGAGTAAAAAGCATTGTTTTTCTTATTCAATATTTATATACATAAGTGTCTGTAATATCTGACCCATAAATAGTCTATTGTGAATAGTTATAATAGTGTAGTTATAGTAGTATCTATATTTTTTTACTAAATTGAAGGGCGGCTTTTTAAGTATTTAGTGCTGTCATGTGTTTTATACTTTGGTTAGTTTTTTTCCACCAATTTTTAACTTTGTATTTTAAATAGTAGTGCTTGCTAAAATATAATCATTTTTGACCTCTGTTAATAAATCATGTAGTATATATGGTGATAGAAAATCTGATTCACTATATAGAAAAAATATGTTGAATCCCAAACTTTTCTGACATATAAAAGAGAACTCTGGATGGTTTAATATATTACAGTGGGCTGTCTCTCCTTCTGGAGATGGCCCACATTCTCCCTTCAATATGTATTCCTTACTTTATCAAATGTATGCCTTGCTTTACTCCAAAATCTTCTCACTCTCAAGATTGCTCCCATTCTCCCTTGAATTTGCCTGTGCTTTCCTAAATAAACCTTTCCTAAACAAAACCCACATTTTAAAAATGTTAAAAGTCTCTTGATATGAAAATTTCAAAATCAAGAATATCAGTTTAGTATAGAAAAACACAATGTTAACTCATAAGAAGATACTGACAATATTGAAACCTTTTATTGTGAAATTTGGAAATAAATTGAGCATTATCTAGAAAAAATAAAAACACATAGGAATGTCAATGTCCAGGAGAAATTCTAACCCAAATTACTAAGTGGATATACACGAGTCTGTTCATGGTAGGTTGTTCCTTCCATTAGAAATCAAAGGCAACCTAATTGTCCATCACTAGAACAGACTTTAAGAATATTAAATATTCTTACAGTAGGATATACTGCAAGAGTTAAGAACAATGAACTAGATGGACATATAGTATGGGTAGAGCTTGAGATACTTAATGTGTTTTAAAAACACAGAATATTGAAAAAAAAGAGTGAAACCGATATTATTACCTCGTGTATACATGTGACTGCATGACCAATGTTATCTTACAATATGTGTAATCAGAAAAATGAGAAATTATACTCCATTTATGTATGAGCTATCAAAATGTATAAATGCATTCTACTGTCATGTACCAAAAATTAGAACTAATAGAAAAAACTTAAAGAAATGCAATAAAATGCACTTTTAAATCAACACTGTATACTTTATGCAACTTAAGCAGAGAAGACACATCAACAGACCAAAGTATAAGTATATTGCAAGGAGTGTGGACAGTGAGGGAAGATCTACTAACTTTGAGATTAGTGAATGGGAAATAGATGATCTACAAAGTTTGGAAGGAATTTTTGTAAAAATATTTGGGTGGGTTGGTGAAGTAGCTCAGTGGCAGAGCACTTGCCTAGCATGCACAGGTGTTGAGTTAAATTCCCATAATAGCCACAAAAAAAAAAAAATGTTATGAGTAATGAGGAAGGAGATAGTTTTGCTGTAAAACAATTTCAGTCTTTGAGAAACATTTACAGAATAATAATAATAATTTACTTATTTGCTGTTCTCATCATCCAGATTATCTAAGATTTTGCGGCATTTGCCTTATTATTTATTAGTCAGTATGCTTCACAACTAGTCACTGAATTCTTAGGACTTAACTGTTTTTTCTAAGAAAAGCTGTCTCCAAATAACCACTATACAACTGTCAATATCAAGAAACTAACATTGATTTAACATTGCCATCTAATTAATAAATCCCATTCAAATCTTACTTATTGTTCAAAAAGTAGTTTTTTTGTTGTTCTTTCTAGATATGGATGACAGTAGAGTGTCTTTTGACATTTTATACATGCACAGAATAAGTATAACTTGTTCCAATTAGGATCCCATTAATGTGGTTGTATATGATATGGAGTTACATTAGTCATTTATTCATATATAAGGATAGGAAAGATATATCCAATTCATTCCACTGTCTTTTTGTTCCCGTCCTTCTTCCCTTCCCTTCTTTCCCCTTTGTCTAGTCCAATGAATTTCTAATCTTCTCCTCCCTTGTTGTGGCTTAGCATCCATGTATCAGAGAAAACATTCAGTCTTTGTTCTTTTGGGACTGGCTTAATTCACTTGGCATGAGATTCTCCAGTTCCATCCATTTACTGGAAAAAAAAAAAAAACATAATTTCATCCTTCTTTATAGCTGAGTAATATTCCATTATGTATATGTACAACATTTTCTTCATCACTTCATCTATTCAAGGGCACCTATGTTGGTTCCATAGTTCAGCTATTGTGAATTGAACTGCTATAAACATTGATGTGACCCTGTCACTATAGTCTATTGATTTTAACTTCTTCAGATACATACCAAAGGATGGAATAGGTAGCTCAGATGGTGGTTCCATTCCAAGTTTTCTGTAGAATCTCCATACTGCTTTCTGGATTGGTTGCACAAATTTGCAGTCCCACAAGCAATGTATGAGTGTATGTTTTTCCCCACATCCTCACCAATATTTATTGTTATTTGTATTCTTGATAATTGCAATTCTGACTGGGATAAAATGGAATCTCATTGTAGTTTTGCTCTGAATTTCTCTAATTGCTAGAAATGCTGAATGTATTTTCATATAATTTTTGACCATTTATATTTCTTCGTTTATGAAGTGCTTTTTCAGTTCCTTAGCCCATTTTTGATTGAATTATTTTTTTTAATGTTAATTTTTTTGAGTTCTCCATATATCCTAGAGATTAATGCTCTAGCTAAGGTGCTGGTGGTAAAGATTTCTCCCATTCTATAGGCTTTCTGTTCATGTTCTTGATTATTTCTTTTCTGATGAAGAAGCTTTTTAGTTTGACACCATCCCACCAACAATAGTCTTTAGAGATCTAGAATCCAACACAGGATTGATCATCACTTATAGGTCTCAAAACTCTCTGGTCTCTTTCAATTAATGAGAGTTTCTCAGTCTTTTGTTTTTTATAATCTTAACATTTTCTAAGACTGAAATAATGATGTCATAACCTAGTCCAATATGATGAGTCCTTATTCCAAGAGGAAATGTGGACACAGACATTCACAGAAGGAGGACATGTGAAGGCATAAAAAGATGGCCTTCCGTTATATAGGTTTATACATATATATAATGAAAATGCTCATCATAATTGGTCTATATATACATATTTGCATATGTATCACTTGAGTATATATGCATACACATATACACACAGAAATGATATGTATGAATATTTATAAATGTTTATTTTGATAAGTATTATTTTCTTTAAGAAAAACATACTGCTTTTGCTCAACAGCCTCTAAGTTGATCCACAGTGACTCCCACCTCATCTTGGGCACTCACACCCACTCTCTTGGATACTTCACCCTTAGGGAAGCCAGCTGTCATGTTGTCAAAAAGCCCTTTGCAGAGGCACACATCAATGACCTTGGCAGTAGATCTCCCCACCTCTTAGTGAAATATTCAGATGAGAATTCGGCCTGAACAACTTGACTGCAATCTCCTGAATGTCCTTGAGCCAGAGGGAACAAGCTCAACCATTGTCACATTTCTGACCTCCAGAAATTGTGATATCATAAATGTTCATTGTTTTCAACCACAAAGTGTTGAGGTGAATTTTTTATGAAGCAATAGATGTTAATATATCACTGATGGTAAGATTATCAGTTCCTTCAAGTTTATCAAAGTCTAGCACATGCTTATTTACCTTGAATGCTCCACAATGTCCACTTAAGTGTTTAAACTTGGAATTATATGAACATAGAGTGAATCTAAGCTTTGCCATTTGCTTTCAATGTTTTCTTTTTGTGCCACAGTTTTTTAATGTATTCATTAAGAAAAATCATAGTACCTATATCATAGCTTTTTGTAAATATTAAATCATTTAGTATCTATAAAGCATCCAACAAGAAAACCTAGTATGTAAATATAAAGTAAATATTAGTTTTATTTGTCACTGCTGATTATTCCTGCTTCCTGAAATTCTTTACCTTTTGCTTCCATAACATAACTTCTTGATTTCCAAGAGCAAGTGAGTGGCTACTTACTCTTCTTTGAGATATTCCTCAGAAAGCTTCCTAATCCCTTTTAATTCATCACTCAACATTAACTAATGACCTATTGCCTCACCTTGGATATTTCACACTCACTTCAAAAATAACAGTCGTACATCTTCAAACCTGCTTTCCTGTAGTCTATATAGTAAATAGCTTGGTTATATATTTGTGAATCAAAGCATAAAAATGGATTTTAATTCAGTTCATGTCAGTAAAACAAATATTTTGAATAACAACTACATATGTAATTCTGGAATTAAAAAAATAATCAGAAAGGAAATTATATGGGTCTCATGCTTGAGAAATGCACCATCTGCTGAGCCTACTGGGAGGTGTGAATTATCTGTTGAGGTAATTTCTAGTATGACGTATGGCAAAAGGGTGGCAGGTGGAAAGAAATAAGTATAGAAGTCAATAGGAACAAATGAAAAATGTCCTGCTCTGCTTTGATAATGAGTCAAAGGGAAACCATTGAAAGATCATGTGTCTGCATTAGATTTTATACAGCCTCTACTCTCCTTCAATCACAAGTTAAGCTTTCAGTAAATTCACTGTGAGTCATTTCTCTTTGTGTATTCCTGCTGTTTACTCGTGTTCATTTAAATCCATCTTTTTTGTTATTTCTGAGATTATTCCAACAATATTCTAATTTTACCCATACTCCAACTTAGAACTGCGATGACAACTCAGTTCTCACACCTTAGCTGGCCTTCCATACAAAGAAGGCCCTGGGTCATCATCCCCAGGCTTCTGCAGGTTCACTGGCTTCACTCACGCAGGCAACGTCAGCATCCCCAACTGCAAGACATTTCACATGTCCTATCAGGACCACACGTTTCACTCTTCAGTGGTTGCACACACGCTGTTGACTTTCCTTGGAATTTTCCTTTCCTTACTCTACCATTCATCTACCCTGTTCTTCAAGACCAGCTCCTCTGAGGTGTCCATGCTGTCACCTTTAGTTTCCTTAGGCTTTCTTTTACAGACCTGGATTACATCCTTCCAGTTGTGACGATAATGAGCTCTGTGTCTACATGGTGAGGTGGGAGTCTTGAGGAGTATTAGAATAATCTGATACAATCCTGAAAGAAGTTTAAAATAACAAAGATGTATTTTCTCATGGTTTCCGTGGATCAGAATTCAGGAGTAGCTTAGATGTTTGTTTAGACTCAGAGTCATGAGGCTGAAGTCAACATGTGGGTTAGGGCTGAAGTTTTCTGAAGGCAGGATATGAGCAAGATCTCCTTCAGTGAGAAAGCCTTACTTCTGCTTAGGGGCAGAAGGGCTCAGTTCCTTGTCACATGGCTCTCATAGTGATATCCTCACTCGATGACGGTTGGCTTCTCTCAAAGCAGATAGCTAGCAGCTAAGGAAGTGCAGTATTTTACATGATTAAACTTGGAGGAAATACTGCATCATTTTCAATATCATAGTGTTTATACCAGTCATCCCTGTACAGAATGAGACAGGACCACATGGAGATAAATATCAGTATGGGCTCTCACTGAGGCTATTACATTTTTAAAAAATGTAATATTACGTAGGATTACATTAATTACTTAATAATACCTTAGAATCCCCTCAATTGTTTTATTTCATTTCCCTGAAAATTATCCTCAAGGAAATCCCAATTTACAATAAAGAGGAATAATTTCAAACCTTATTATGAATTTTATGTTACCTAAGTAAATATATATTTCACATTTCTTTTTTTACAACTGTATTTCACCTTGTGAGTAAATATGATTACTTGTAAAGAAAACAATCTATCATGGTGAACAAAGTGATAAGTGAAAGACATTTTCTTTGAGGTAACTGTGAATCCTGGGAACTTGATTGTGCTTCAGCTCTGTCGCCACTCAGACGGGCAATGTAATTCATTGTCCTTACATCTCAGGAGACCAGTGTGAGTGTAAAGAACACTACTGATGTAAAGCAATAATGAAACATTAACCAGCAATGAAAAGGTAGCGTGCTTCATTAAGCGATTTGTAAAAGTGTCTCATAAACGGCATTTGAATATTTGTAATTGCCTAGCATACATTACAAACAAATAATAATTAACATAATTGTTGTGTGACATTAATTTCAGATGACTTCTAGCAAAGCACCTTCATTCCCTACCAGATGAGCTCATCAAGGAGCTAGGTTTACAATGCAACATGCAAAGATAATACTGATCTTCAAGTATCATTTATATTTATTCAAGCTCAGCTTGCAAATGCAAATGAAATAGAAAGACCCTGGAAATGTACATAAGACTCATTAGTGTTAAATTCCAGTGTTATTAACCTTTTCTTGAATGTAAAATGATGGACAGTAGAAGGTCATAATGGTAATTCCTGGTTTTTGATAGAGGAAGTTTTCAAGTTTTCAAAGTTGAATTTGTGAACATTCTTCCAAGAAAAAATAATATACTACTTAACAATGCCACTGTTTGTGGATGTCTCACAGATCCACAATGCTATGGAATTTGGAGCACAGACAGGGAGTGGTACTGCCGAAGCAATTGCCAACCAATCTGTACAGCACTGAACTCACAGTTTTGGTGTGGACCCAGACTGATGTTCCTCTAAAGTCATGTCCCCACCAAGAAGGAAGGCTTGACTCTACAAATGAGAATTTCCATGAACTACTGTTGAATTTATTTTATGAAATATGTTCTGTATTAAACAATACTATGTGATTTTTTAAACAGTAAATAATTTTTCCCCCTTTAATTTTGGTTAGACCAAAGAGTAAGAAATTACTTGACTTACACCAAGGATTGGTTACCAATAACTTGAGACATTGTTATTCTCCATGTTTATTTTAACCACAGCAAAACTGGGCCTGATATGATTGATGTAAAAATTACTATGTAGATATAGGAAATGGAGAAATAAAACTTCTAAATGTGTGTCATTTACTGAGGTCTTGTGGTAAGTAACAAGGAAACTGATAGTAAATCTGAAAGGAAAGTGATACAGAGAATGCAATGGTGAAATATTTATTAATGTGTCTCCCATCTTACCTTAGACGAAAAATAATGTTGATTCAAGGGAAGAGGTTAGAAAACCAAATTTTAGTAATGTGTGTTAGATATTTTTGGGTCAATTTGACAAGTTCTTACAAGAAAGAGATAATCTTAAGAACTGAACATTTTCAAGTAGAAAAGAAAAAAAGAAGTAGTAAATTCAGAAACTTAAAGTTTTGGAAAATTCTACTAGATCTTATCTACAAATAATAAACCATACAATTTAAAAATTCAGAAAATTTTGCTTAGT
The DNA here is from genome assembly GCF_902686455.1 of Sciurus vulgaris. Classification (NCBI taxonomy): domain Eukaryota; kingdom Metazoa; phylum Chordata; class Mammalia; order Rodentia; family Sciuridae; genus Sciurus; species Sciurus vulgaris. Next base: position 133,869,577 of record NC_136464.1, read on the forward strand.
GGCAAGAACCAAATGATGTCTGTCCTTTTACTCGTTATTGAAATTGCCTGCATGGCAATCTTTTCTTTTGAACAAATTAACTTTAGGGAATGAGAGAAAGGATATGCTTCTCTCACCAAAGCTTAACAGGTCCAACGTACCTACAATTAGTTTAAGAGCGTGAAAAGTGAAAGTTCGGGTAATGATGAAAGAAAGAATGGAAAGAAAGCAATGTAATAAGTATATTCACAAAATAGCAGAAGGCAGCTATTGGCGCATAGAGCTGACTGGAATTAAATAGACAAGAAAGCAACTAAGCGTTCACAGAGTTGTTCTTCTAAATGAAGCGCAAGCACAAACTGAAAGATTGTGCCATTTAGGAAGTAAACAATTATTGTCTCCTCAACATTGTACAGAAGAAAGTTAAGTTCTCAAGGAAGGCACAATACATTGTACCCAACAAGGAGGACATTAGGGAAAGAAGACTATCCCAGAACAATGACCGGAGGGCCACCTTTCCCAGGGAACAGAGGTGGGTCTGGTGAAACACCATCTTCCCCTCCAGGGAGGGGACCTTCACCAAACGTCTGCTGTGCAGGGTAACTGGAGTAGCTGTTCTGTGTCTCCTTTCTCCTTTCCATGGGTAAGAGCTCATTGTGATGGTCCTGACCTTATTTATCCACAGCAAATCTGGTGTATGAGAGACATAACTAGTCTTTTTGGTATTAATTATCAAGAAGCTCCATGTAAGGGTCTAGATCATTCCCAGAAGGGCATCTTAGATAAATATTGAACTAGCAAGGAGTACTTGGCTATCTTTATGGAGCAAAGATGAGAAGAATTTCTATTTGGAAAGAAGAATGGATTGAATATTCCATCATCAGAAAAAGAAACCCTGGCAGTCATTAGTACTGCTCAAGGATACTTTCTACATTCCTCTCCTAGTTACACAAGTAGGATGGGAATTAAAACTGGTTTGACTAATCTTTTTCCCGAGATGAAATCAACTCCCGTAAATGAGACCTTGGTTTCAGAATCTTTTAAAATGCTTATATATAATAATATCTTCTCTAACAAAGATTCCTTCCCTGAGTCATCTTTTTCCTGTCTTTAATATGGTGATAATCTTTTGGGTTCATTTGTAGCCCTAGTCTTATACTACCTGCTCCCTAGGTGACCTTTTTTAATTTTATGACTCCAGCTATCAACTGTACTTTGGATGAATATTAAATTCTAGTCTAGATTTCTCTATTGAATTTCAAATTTAAATATCTAAACCTAATAGGCCCTTCAAACCCATTATTTCTCCTAAGTGAAATAATTATTTAATCACTGCAAATATGGTTATCTTCCTAAATTTCCCATCACTTTCAAAGTCACTGAAGGTCAAAAAAAGTGATATTCTCAGAATTCAATTCTCTTTTCTGTCTCTAATTGCTTGTCATGTCAATTTTAAGTATTTTTAGGCTTCATCCAGTGTTCTTGAGCCTCCCCCTTACTTTCCTCACTAACTCATGACTTTATTATCTACTGTAGTCCTTTGAACAAAAGAAATTTAAATAACACTGGAGACAAAAAAAAGTAATATTCGTGATTACAATAAAACATAATAAATTCTGTAGTAGAGATTTGAAGGAAGTAACATTGAGAAGAAGCATCTGAAATTCACCTCACTTTAGGAAACACTTCAGGAACATCATACTACTTTTATTCATGTCACAGATATTTTGTGATGTGAATTCTCTCTGACAGATCAAGCTTTCCCTTTGAATCAGCCAACTTTACTACAGACTGGATAGAGTGATAGACATGATTAGACAGCATCCCTCTCGAATTCACTGAATAAAATGTGGAAAATAATGGCGTAGGGTAGAGTGTTGGAAAAAAATATATCATTCTCTGCAAGGGTAATAAGACTGGATTGAAATGTCCTTAATTGGAAACTGTGGGACATGAGTCTGCAGATGTTATGTTGGACTAGATTATGAAGGACCTTCTACACCTTGCAACACTTTTGGGAGCTTATCCTTAGAACAATGGAAAGAATTAGCTTTTGGAGAAAGTATGATATGAGGTGAAAACTAAATCTTCCCTAGGTTCCAGCTCCCAAGGGCAGCTTAAACTGTTGTTCGGTTTAAGACAGGAGTCATGCTCACTTAAGATAATGCTTTAAAATATATACACAAAAATAAAAATAAATGAGATTAACCTAAAGGAATAACTATAATAAAGGTGAGACTCATACTTTGTCCAGATCAAACTATGCCTTATTGAGGAGTATACTGAACAAAAAAAGAAAAGTTAAAAAAATTATGATTATGGAAATCAAGTGGAGCAATGAAGCAGAACATGTTATCTGTTATATTTTTAAATGGAATAATCAAGTAACAATTTTTATACATTACAATAATTGTAAAATGCACATGTATTCTTTTCATAATCAAGAAGAATAAAGATATTAGAAAATTTCAGCTAACCATTCCAGGAAAATAAGTATTGGATGAAAAATAAGTCATTTCTCTTCATACTTAACATATATGTGCTTGTGACTAGAGAGTCTCTCTGCTAAGTTATTACCTACTGGCTGGAAGAAAGCCACTTTTCAAATTTCCAAAATGTTAGTCAACTTATCATGTTTTTCTACTTTGTGTTAAATTAGGAGCATACAAACAATGGGTAAAGAATGTTGGAAAGAAGGAACAATCAAGAAATAATAAATGAATGCACATGGTCCTTCTTTAAAAAGGTCTATAACTACTTGATAACTCTAATAAGATTATACCAACACTGTAAGCAACTAAGCAAAACTATTTTCCATTTGCTAATCATTTTTCTTGGGCAGACACTAATAAGAAAAAAATATATAAGTTAAGATGGATAGGGACTTTATAAATTACTCAAATTGTTGATGGTTATAAAGAAGCCAAACTACTTGACTGATGATTTGCTATTGAAATTTTAATTGTATCTTATGTAAGGATTTTTTTCCTGGACTATTTTAATACATTTTCTTGCTATTAGCAAAAATAAAATGCTTGATAATATCTCAAGACTTCATGTTTTTAAAACTGTGTTTTCTTTCTTTAGCTGGACTACTAATATAATTTGGGTCATTCTTTATTGAAGATGACTTAATATTTGAGGCCTGAAAATAAAGCAATGTGAAAGAAATGAAAATCTTGAAGTATATTTTGCCCATAAGTGTAATACTCTAATGACCTTGGTACCATGGTAAGCTTTAAGCTGTAGAGCCCTCTGAAGTATTGTGTGGGTTTTGAGCTTCTAGACAAACAAAGCAATATTTGGCAGAGCCACAGACTTCAAATTCACTGGTGCATTTAAGAATTATCTTATCTGACATTAGGCTGAGGAAACTAGGTAGAGAATGTCTCCAGGGAACAGCCCTTTATCCTGCATGTGACAGGCACGGAGAAGATATGCTATATGTGTACCTTTGTGTTTGTATACACCGTGTTGTAGAGATCTAATTCTACCTGATGGGGCCATGATGAAAAGACAAACAACACACACACACACACACACACACACACACACACACACGTAAAAGAAAAAGAGCTGAAATATCATGAAATCCTCCATAATATGATCATTCTTGATACTTTTTGTTTTCACTTACACCCTGGTGTCTTTTCAATTTTCCAGATAACAAAATAAGGCTTTTAAATTCTTCTTTTGTAGAGTATAAATGTTCTGTTTCTATTGCTTCCTTTAGCTTCTGTCTCAAGAGACTACCAGAGAGATAGAAATATGAACTTTTCATCTTCTACTACTTCCTCCTTCCAAAGAAAATATACACAAAAATGCAAGGGAAAACTTTCCTTATCTGTAATTGCACCAAACAATTGTCTTCCAGCAGCTTCTTCCAAATACAGTATACGTGTGTGTGTGTGTGTGTGTGTGTATATCCCATGTATTTATGTAACAAATGTTTGCATTTATGTTTTATATAGTTTACATAAGATACGTAATTTTAAAATGTTATTGGTGTTGCTGGTACTTACTCAAACATGACAGGTTGGAAACATAATGAATTATAAGACCAGTATTCTTGTGAGCACATACACATAAAACTTTGTTGCTTCAGCTATAAATACATTGTTTATAATTCTGTATGCCTGTTTCTGCTTGCCTGTATCTGATTGATTGAAAAGGAAACAGTTACTTTCCCTAATTTGCTGTCATCCATGACATTTATAAATGGCATCCTAGTTGTTAATAGTGAAAAATTCAGTAAATTCATTATTTTCTTCTGATTTATTTTTTAACTTTCAATTCAAATCTAGTTGATCAGTTCCTTGATCCAGTGATCTAATCAAATAAAACCAAGATTCACTCTTTGTATAGTTATGATCTTAAGTCAAGAAAATTTGGGAAGGTGTGAAAAATGCCAAAAACAGTTTTGGATATATTTTATTGACCTGGTGATATGTGTTGCTATGTCACTATAACCTGTTTCCCTGGCTCTTCCTCATTTATCACAGCAGAACACTAAGCTTCTTGTCATATCCTGTAAGTGATTCCTGGAATTCCAAAGGTTTCAAATACACTAATTTAAGAAGTGCATTTACTTCTCACCTGTACCCTGGATGATTTATGTGATTAACACAGACACATCCTCCTAGTTTCAGCCTTTTTAGTTATTTTTGTGAAGACAGGAAAACACTTTCCTTTCATGCTACCCTCAATTAGAGGATTATTGAAGTTACAGAACCTTTCTCTACATCATTTTAGAATTCCAGTAGCAAATGCTTTTTCAGATTTTACCAATGGGCTGAGACAAATTTGAGTGCTAACTACGGCATGCTGTATTTGTAATCACAATTTCTTTCTGATGAGTATATTTTTTTTGTTATTCTGCTAGTTTTGTGACCTTAGCTCTTTCTTTTGGGAAGATTTTTTTTTTCTAGGTGGAAAAATGCAAAAGAAATTCCAGTTGACATATTCCATAAATCCTTGAAATATAAATAGGCACTTTGGATTTGCTTTGGTAGACACAGCTGGGATTCCCTTCTACATGGAGCTAAGGTCTTAGATTTCCTAAGTAAACATGATGATCATTCTTTTGACTAAATATATAGCAATTTATCTCCATCTGAATATTTATGCTTCCCACTGGGAAATACAGTCTCCCTCGTATGTGTCACCAGAACCGATTGGTTTGGTTTTGTTGTTTTCCACCCAACTTAATTTTTATCTAGATTTACTCACAAGGTTTAAATTTATTTTCTCTGATAGCATTGTGTGCAATTTTATGGCATTAAGGATATAATCCCATAGATAAACAAAATAATTATTAAAGACTTTTCCATAAACAATTTAGATGTCACATAATAGCTCAATTTACAAATGGATAATATGTGGCTAGTACCAAGTAGATATAATTAAAATATGATCATAGTATTGTTTGGAATTTAAACTTCAATGTATATGCATCTCTCATAATACAATTATTTTTACCACTAGTATGTTCTGTAAATATTTAGCAATTGTTTTTCCAGGGGTGGGAGACCCTGATTTGAAGCACTTGCAAACGCTCCTACAGGAACTGATTTCAAGCTACCAATTTGATGTCACAGAATGTGTAATTGAGAAAAAATGCACAAAATCATCTCCCACTAGCTGATGCAAACCTATGTGAGCCTTCTGTAAAGGATCATTATGTGTTTTCATACATATTACAATATGTATTAGTAAACTTTCCACTTCTAAACTAATGAATTTTTAATTTTGAAGTAAATTTCCATATATTTTTAGTGCTAATGTTATTTATTAGCCTGAAAATGTCAATCACTAGGATCCTGCAGTGGCAAATAATAAGAATCCTGTATCCTGGACATCAATGATAAATATTTCTATAAAATAATAAGCAAAAATAATGGGACCAAACTCTGTGAGAAACATAATCTGTATCATGGTGGATTTATATTCCTTAGAAAAGTGTCTCATGTGTTTACCTTAATACATTTGGGAGTGGTCTTGATAAAAATTACATTGCTTAGAGGTTATATTGTTCAATTCAGATGATTTTAACAGTGAAAAAATTACACTGTTAAACAAAAGTCTTCATTTTTCTTAAAACTTGGCCTTCACTTTTTCAAAACAAATTTTTAATTTTATGATTCAAATATAATCTTTCAAATATTTATATTAGAAGAACTTAAAATACATGGGATGTCCAAATAATAGACTAGAATATTTTATTTCGTGGAACTGTTACATTTATTTCTTTCAATAAGTCTGTTGTATAGTGGTATGTATTTGTATAGAACTGAAGACATCAGTTAAAGAAACCTGCAAGTGATGCGGGTTTATGTAGTTCTATGATAAGACTTACACTTGCTTCCTTACACGTGTTTATTGTATATGAAAGTAACTCTGTGAAAACATCTCTATGCTTGAAGAATATTTATTCACTTTCAACTTTCATTCTATCTTTGGACATTCCTTAATATCAGAATTATCTTTTTATGATGAACTAAAATAGGTCTGTCTGTACGTTTTCTTTTGTTCTTGCAAAGGGTTGACATAAAACAATTTTCAAAGTCTACTTTGGATAGTTAAAACAGTTCAATGTCAGTCTGTCCTCAATGTTATAAACTCACTCTCTTCAGTCACACACACAAAAAAGTTTTGTATTCTTAATCCTGATTACCTTTCTTTGAATGCTTCTAGTTTCTTATATTATTTAATAGCTTGTGCCTTGAACTGAAAATGTTTTCTAGATGTGATTTTGCCACTCAAGATTATGAAATGACTAAGCTATCATAGGTCATTCCTAGCAACTCTGCTTAAGAAAACTACTAGTCAGCAAAGAGTATTTTAAGGATATATATCAGAAATATATACAGAACACATACTACTTGATATTTGCATATAGAGTATCATATACATCATTCTCTTCTTTTGCAATTAGAACTTTCTAACAATTAAAGTATTTCTTATCTTTCCTTTTTAAAAATAAGAACAAATTTTTATTTATTATTTTCTTTAGTCCATTTTAGCTATACATCATATTAGGGTTTATTCTGATGTAATTATACAAGCATGGAATATAATTTATTCCAATTCATTCCCTAGACTCCTTTTGCTCTCCTTCCCTCCCCAATCCCATTGCCTTCCCTCTTCTCTACTGATCTTTCTCCTATTTATTTATATTTTTTCATTAATTAGTGCTTTGTGGATATACATAAAGATCAGATTCACTGTGGGATATTCATAAATGTACATAGTAAAATTAGATTAAATTCATTCTACTGTTTCTACCCTTTTCACTCCCTTCTCCCTCCCTTTCAATCCCCTTCCTCTGTTCCACAGATCTTTCTTCTATTTTCTATTTTTGTGAAAAAAAAATCTTTATTTCTTTTTTCCCCCCTTATTTTGGTATTTTGGTCTAGCTTCCACATATCAGAGAAAACATTCATTCTTTCTCTTTCTTGGTGAGGTTTATTTCACTTGGCATGATTGTCTCCAGTTCAACCCATTTCCTGGCAAATGTCTTAATTTTATCTTCTTTACAGCTGAGTAGTACTCCACCACATATATATATCTATATCTATATATATATATATATATATATATATAGATATATATATACCACATTTGCTTTATCTATTCAGCAATTGCAGGGCACCTTGCTTGGTTCCATAACTTGGCTCCTATGAATTGGGCTACTATAAACATTGATACATTAATGTGGCTGAATTCCTATAGTATGTTGATTTTAAACCTTTTGAATATATACTGAGGAGTGAGATAGCTGGGTCATATGGTGATCCCTTTTCTACTTTTTTGAGGAATCTCCATACTCTTTTCCAGAGTGGTTTCACTAATTTTCTGTCCCATCAACAATGTATTAATATACCATTTTCCCCACATCCTCACCAACATTTATTATTATTTGTATTCTTGATAATTGCCATTATCACTGGGGTGAGATGAAATCTCAATGTAGTTTTAATTTGCATTTCTGTGATTGCTAGAGATGTTGGACATTTTTTAATATACTTATTAGTCATTTGTATTTCCTCTTTTGAGAAGTGTCTATTTAGTTCTTTGGTCCATTTATTAGCTGTATTTTTGTGGGGTGGTGTTCTTCATATATACTGGTTATTAATCCTCTGAGGAGCAGGAAGCAAAACTCTCCCATTCTGCAAACTCTCTCATCATGCTCTTAATTGTTTCCTTTGCTATGCAGAAGCTTTTTGATTTGATGCCATCTCACTTATTGACTCTTGATTACATTTCTTGTGTATTAGGAGTTTTGTTAAGGAAATCAATTTCTTTGCCAGTGTCTTGAAGTGCTGTACTTATATTTTATTCTAGCAGTTGCGGAGTTTTTGGTCTAATTCCCAGGTCTTTGGTTCACTTTGAGGTGACTTTTGTGCAGGATGAAAGATAGAGATCCAGTTTCACTACATATGGATGTTCTGTATTTCCAGCACCATTTATTAAAAAGGTTATCTTTCTCCAAGGTATACTTTTGATATCTTTGTCAGGTATCAGATGACTGACTTTCCCTTTGATCCCTCTGGTTTTTCAATAATACCATTTCAAATACGAATCTTCCAAGAAACTTCCCAGACAATGCCAAACACATTTTAAAAGATTGCAACTATAACTGTAATTTCCTTTAACAAGAAAGCAAACACAGTGAGGACTCCACCTCCTCTCTCCTAGTTTGTCATCATTTATAGCTTATACATGGGACCTTTGGATGATTGTCTACAACTTAGGAGAGAATACAAAATAGGACTACATAAAATTGTCAGTATTCTTGTGTTACATAATATATCATATTTCAAAAGTTCAGAAGAACACCATCATTCTCTTGTGCTCTGTATTTTCTCCTTTGGCTACGTGCTTGACAAATCAGATACATGATATGCAGTTGAGGGCAAGGTTCTACTTTCTTTCTTCTGCATTTTTCCCTTGGGATTCTTTCCTCTACTCAATTACATGTTTGCTCTATATATTTCTCCATTGTTTTTATATTTGGCCATGACTATCTTCTACAATGCCTCAAAACTATTTAATTCAAACAGGATACTATAATATTTCCCACACGCATAGATGTGAGGGTGTATAAGGGAAAATGGTTGACAAGTTTCTCCTTAATAAGATTTTGTGAGAGATGATTCAAGAACCTATGAAGGTAATGACTGTAAACATTTCCCCTTTTCCTTACATGAGGTTTTCTGCTTAATATATGGACAATATTAAGTGTGAGATTTCCATTAGTTAAATTAATATTACATGTATGAAATCAAAATTGTGAGTTTTCCTAATCATTGCTAAAAGACCTTAAATTCTCAATAAAAATTTCAGGAGTTTTTATTGCATTATAAATCCAGGATTTCCTGACTAAAAGTGATCCTGTGACATTGACCCATTACGTGTACCAAAAGGAAAGAGGTCATAGATCAAAAATATACTATGTCTCTGGCACATCCTGGAAAGAGTTCCTTGTTCTTCCTGCCTATTCTCAGCCAAAATTTCATTAAAATACTTCTGTGCAATTTATAATAAGAATTAAAGCCTATAAGAAGTGACATAAGTATTCTATCAGTAACATAGTGACAAGTATTCTAGGTAAAGATGAGAGAAAAGAGGTAAAGGTCAGAGTTTATTTTGCTGAGCATTTCTGGCACTACTATTGTTTTTTCTTTTTAATTTTAATTCTGGATTTTGTTTTCTTTATATTCTATTATTCTCTTACAGTCCTGACCAACAAGTTCTTTCAACTGATCCTGGATGAATATCCTTTGAAATTTGGAAGGTTCAAGAAAAGGGTTAGACACTCGAACTTCAAAAAGACTTCAAAGAAAATGATGATCTGTTAATTAGTGCTGAATCTCATGGTTGTATTCCCTGGCCCTGTATTTCAGTCTTTATTTCTGGATTTTGATACATGCACCCTACTTTATGTCCTTCTCTACTTCTCTCTTCACTACTATCTTGCCATATTGATTTAAAACAGTAGTGTAATCAGTTCATTTTCCACATGTCTGCTGTTGTCATTTTTCACTCTGCTCCATGTTAAATTTCTCACCACCTGTGTCTTCTGCCACAAGACTCATCTACCAGTCATCTGTTCTGACATAACATAAGCCAAAAATAAGTAATTGGAAATGGCTAAGAAAGGAGGGAGAAAGTACTGTGAATAACCCATTTAAGATTGTGATGCATAGTTACAGTATTTGTCTTGCAAATGTTTTGATTTTGTTCCTATTTCAACATTTTTGCAAAAATAGGCTCCATTAAGAACAAGAGAGAAAATAACACATGACAGCATTCTGACTTCATCTTTGAATTGTTTCATAGGTAAAAAATAATCAAAAGGATTAACATGATTGTCTGTTGAGTATTTAACTGTGCATTGCAGCCTTAGATTTGTGTCCCCAGTTTAATATTTGTGAGTCTAAAACAGCCTTCGTGTAAAAAAGAAATTAAGTAAGAGAAATTTCATGTGTACATTGAAAAATAAAGAAGATTCTTTTTTATTTTCCCACAGAGCACTGGTAAAAATGTGAACTTGAGATTTACCTTCTGCCTTAGATTTTTTTTTTTTTTTTCCCCTATCATGGTCTTTTAGCCTCAGTTGTATAATGTGGTAATTTTTAGTAAGGTAATTCAACTGTTTGAATGTGCTATTTGGGGCTTTACTTATTTTTCTTTCAACAGTTTAAACAGGTCTATTTAGGTAATAGAATTACCTTTACCATCTCCTCACTAGTTTGGAAGCTTAAAAAAAGATTTAAGCCATCATGGTAGAATGTGGTAAAGAAACCAATCCAAAATGCCAAATATGTTCTAATATGTGCCAAAAATATATAATATTCTTTGAGCCAGTGCAAGTCAAGTAGACCATAATAACCTGCTGGGGTTAGAAAAGTTTATGCCAAGAGCGAATGATTTCCCTAGAGCCAATCAAAATGATGGAAACATTGGTACAAAATCACAGCTGAGCAGGTTCAGTCCTCTCTTCACTAGCTACAGATGGCATGTAATTTAGGAATGCCCATTTGGTGGAATTTACCAGTTCCTCTAGAGATCACACATATGGGTTTGCATTTAAAAAGCAATTGCACCACGAATAGCTTTTTAAACAACAGATGTAAGTATTGACAGTAAAAGGATGTCCAAAAAGCAAAGTACGTCCACAAAAGAAAAAAGAGAGCTTATGTTATACTTTGCAGCACTTTACATGGCCTTTTAACTTAAAAAAAAAAAACAAAATAATTATAAAATCAATGTTTACAATGTTTGCCAAGCTTTCTGAATTAGATATGAGATTCTGTCTTCATACTTGAATACTTCCTGGTTTTATGCTCCTTTTTCCCCTTTCATATATTGCAACTATACTTACTCCAAGATGCCCAAAGTGTGCCAGCATTTCCTGAGAGGAGTGTGAGAAGTGTGTGTCATTCTGTGCCCTCTGATCTTCACAGTATTGGGGTTTTTGGCAGGAAGTTCTCAAGGGATCTGTGAAAACCCTATTGTTATTTAAAACTTGAAGTTACCTGCATGTTGAAGTGTACATGAAAAGGATATTTATGTTTGCAGATGTGTGCTCTAGTTACTAAAGGATATTAGTTATAAATGGTGAGGTTTTGAATTGCCTGTCCTTTATTGCTTCCTTTAGAGAAGGAAATTAATTGTGCAAAATTGCCTTGCTGGTAAAGTGATACCAGATTGCAATGGCAGCACTGACCTAATCTAGCAGTAAAACAGGCAATCACATCACCAGTGAACACTCATAGAAATATTTGATTTCAGGAGTGTGTAGAACCAAAGTTCCCCTGGAGAAACACTCACATAATTTCTATTCTTGTATTCAAGGGTAGTCTCTGTTGTGGATTTTGCCTGTATAGTGCAAGCTCTTCTTGTTGTTATTGAAGGATAAACCTTTGTATCTCACAGTACAATCCCATATGGAAAGAAACTATAATTAAAAGGTTAGGCTTGGACATCAGCCTTTTGACACTGATTGTTTCTTGATTGAATAAAATACGATGTTACTTTTTCTCCCATTCTCTGATGCAGCGATGCGGTGGAATACTAATAGCTATGCAAATGATGACATTAATGGCAAGTCCATTTTTCTGGCTGCTTATTACTAGCATCAGGTGAAAAATTGTGGGAGATTGGATTGCTTTTGTTTGGAGGTGCAAAGATGGGCAATTGGTGCTAGCCCAGAAAGCAAAGGAAAATGAAATTGCTTGTACAAAGGATGAACAGATTCAGATTAGTATTGAAATATTTATGACACCATTACATGGGTATAGTGAGGATGCTGAATATGGAATGCCCATAAAGTACATATTCAAATAAGGAAACTGTTGTTATCATGCATCTTCCATATTCAGCTTTATTTCTGTGCTGGCTATTTACACAGAAACTACAATATTGCCCAAGTTGTATTAAATTTGCGTATTAAATTAATTCAAGTGTTTTCTTCTTTCACAAAACAGTCTATATTAGAAGTGAAAATGCTTGTATATATTACATATATAACCATAAAAGCAATTGATTATTGTATTCCCATAGCGTGCTAACTGCTACCATACAGTTAGATAAAGAGCTCTGATTTTAGAAAATTACAATTTGAGAAAATAAAGAAACAAAATAAGCCTTTCGCTTTCGATGCAAAATTATCCATTGTTTTCATTAGGTATGGAATAATTTATGTATAATTTCTGCATAAAAGAATGCACATTATGGTGAGTTTTGAAAGAAAAGAGAGTATCCTCAGAGAGGAAGACATACTGAAAATTCCAGGCATACAGAAAAGTGCAGAGGTGAAACAGAAAATAATTGGGTGAATAACAGAGAGGATGGGTGAGAGTGGTAGCAACTATAATAAAGTTACTCCATGGTGCTGCAGGAGGGCTGTTATGGAGTATTGAAACATATGATTTTTCCTGCATTTCTGATTACTCTGGGTTCTTTCCAATGCTTAGATGCAGACAACCAAAGCAGAAGCAGAAAGTGAATATGTATGTACATTTGTGGACTTTAGATTTCAAAAGTGGCACTTGGTCTATAGGAAAAGACTCAGAAATTATCAGGCAGAACAAATATTTGCTACCCCAATCTTCTTTTCTCTACTTATTCCTCTCTCATCTTGTACAAACACGTAATACATACAGACTATAGAAACATCATTTCCAGTAGTGAAAGAATTAAACTGGAAAGTGAAATAGTACAGGTAGGTGCTGGTTTGTGCCCCTCAGAAGAGATAATGAGTCTTCCCACCCGCCAGGGACGGCCAACCATAGCACTATAGAGTAAGTAGATTGGAGGTGGGTCTGGGGTATTCTTATTGAATCTGCTCCCTGAAGGGGGGCATTGAAATCTTCTCCTTCCATTGCCTGAACTTAGCCTGCCAGCCAAGATAGGGAAACCAGGCGGTGTTCAGACCCTGTTCCCAGGGCTCATTAATACTCCAGAATCTAAATAGCTTCTAGGGAGAGATTGGGAAAACATGGAGCCACCATTGATCCCATTTATCCTGAGACAACTGGGGAAACTCTCAAGCAACTGAGCTTATCCTGAACTAGTGACTATCCTGAACCTTACCAGATAAGGTGACTTCTTTTAGAAATACATTTCCATTAGAGAATATAATGAGTTACATCTTAGTGTGTGAATGGAGAATTCATACTTTCTATGTAATCAATCAATGAAGAAACATTTTGGAGAATAAAGGTGATTCCTGATTACAATTTAGTTGTGGAGATGAAATTGCTGTACATGAGACAATTAGTGAGCTAACAGTGATGGTTTATTAATAAATAATGAAAGATAATACAGAGCACTTGTACTGTGGACATTTGGATGAAAAAAAAATAGGATTAGTGGGAAGTAGAGAAATTGCAAATGACTTGCTTGAAGTTTGGAAAAGATGACTATGATTTGTATGGAAAGACCATTTCAGATGGAAAAGGAAAAGGAAAATGAATAGCAGGGAAACAACTGTAACAATGACAAAAAGTACTGTGCCTATCACTACAAACTGTATCCTCACTGCTCAGTCCAACCCATGATAGTAATCAATAAATATTGAATTATTGATTGACACTAAGATGCGATCATTATAAATTCAAAATACAATAGGATTAGCTCAGGTTTTCTCCAAGTCTGCAATATTGACAATTTGGACAGGATTATTATTTGTTGTGTGCATTGGAGGATGTTTAGCAGCATCTCTGACTTTTTCCTCTTGAAGCCAATAGAAAGCATTCTCCCTCAAGTCATGACAATCCAAAATGGCATTGCTAAATGTCCTCTGGATGGTAAAATCAGCTCCTGTTGAGAAGTCTTAGATAGTCTGTCTGGAGCCTGATAAGGAAACGATGAAAGGAGGTATGACAGGTAGAATAACCAAAGGAACTTTTGTAGATACATAACTATCGAACGGAGTTACTGCTTTACTCCCTGGATATGACTCCACTTATTGAGTTCATAGTCTGGCCAGGACATTGAATTAAGCACTTTGTAGTAGTTACTTAAGCCCTGAAATTGGTGTTGCTACCCTTATTTGCAGATAATAAATAAAGAGCCAAAAGTCATATAGTTAATTTTTGGGCCCAATGCTAATTCTAAAGTCATATTTAGTATACTGTACTGTTTCTCTAGAGTGCCAATAGTTCAACATATAATGATATAATACAGATACCCACATATGTATCCATATCTGTACAGTAATAGATGACAGATAAATGCATAAATGATAAACAGAAGTATTTGTTTCATGTAATATGATATGGAAATAAATACACTGACTACCTTGAAGATGAGATTGTCAGGAATGGCACGGGTATCTCACTTATTACCTGAGCCATATTAATCTTGCTTTATTCAACTTGAGTACAGTGTTGACTAATACTGCAATTAGTTCCAGTTTGCTTGATTTCACACTCCATAAAAGTTAATGCTGGCTGTGTCTACACAAAGTGGAGATGAAGTGATTATTGCAAAATTATAAATAGCAAATACACATTCTGTTGTTGAAGAAAGGTAGCTTGATAAGCCTGAACTATGCAGATTGCTTTCCATAATCAGTTGTTTTAAATAATGCATCCCTGAACTATTTTAAGGTCATAATATTAAAAGAGAAAATGTTAATTGACCCCTGATGAATGTTACTATGTGTTATATTTATCTCTGTGAAACAAAGAAGAAAGTGAAGAATATTTCTGACATAACCTGACATAATCTTAAAGTAATATAATGCTAAATCTCAATTTCATAGCTAAAGAGATTGTGAGAAATGAATAATTCTGATAGTCTCCTTTGAACTGTGCATCCTGGTTTACTTCTGCTGCTACATTAACCAAGAAGGCTGCTGACTTCTCCAGTTACTTCAAAGAAAGCCTTCTATGTCCTCAGGACATCAAGGTCATAAGAATTTAGCCTTTTGATGCAGAGTGAACACAATATTCCTTTGTGTGTGTGAGGAGGTGGGGTCCTGGGGATTGGACCTAGAAGCATTCTACCACAGCAACATCCCCAAGCCCTTCTTTAAAATTTAATTTAAAAACAGAGTTATCCTAAATTGCCAAGACTGGTTCTGAACTTACCATTCTCCTGCCTCGTCTGATGAGTAGCTGGGATAACAGGCATGCGTCACCACCATGGTCACAATGTTGGTAATGTATACAACACAATGGTCACTCACATCGAAACATCATAAAACAGTGTTGAACACTGCAGCTCTCTGACTTGAGTTTGGAGGGCTAAGCTATGTGTCCTTCAGTGCCTCTACTGAATATTTTGGCTTTATATCCCTACTCTTCAGGTTTATTCCTTCAGTTAGGGAATCTGATAGGAATCTGTTTTAAACTCCAACAGTTTCCACATTCTGTATCATTTCTTCTTTTATGTGCCTGTCAGTTTAACATAGTTACATGAAGCCATCTTAGGATACCTCTCCTTCCATAGAAGTAGTAAATGTGCAGTGAATGGGAACACTGTCTCCAGTTCCATGTGTGGCCTCATCCTTTCAGTTTGGACTTCCTTGAGCAAATTATTGAACTTCTGAACTCAAGTCTCTTCATTTGTACAACTAAATGTACCTACCCAGGAATATTATGAGGAATAAATAAGGGAAATTGCAAAATGAAAGAAGACATTCATGACAATGACTACAATAATGTAAGCCTTGGCTTAGTATTTTCTATTTCATATTATATTAGAGAAATAGGAAGTTTTGGGGGTGAGGTGCATAAGGAGCTGGAGGATTGTGAAAACAAATATTTCATATCGTAAGATTACTAGGCTTTAAACATACAAATCATCATGTCTTCTCTTTCTATTCAAACAAACATAATGTAAAATGTGTTTTTAAAAACTGTTTTATAAACTTTAAATGCTATGAAGCTTTTTTCCCCAAAATACCAATTATACTCAATACGCTGAAAGCATTAACACCTAATATTCATCTTTAAATCACCACTTCAATGGCATAAATAAACCTTCTTCATATTCCTCCATATTTCTTCACAGAGTACTTTAAGGGAAGGTAAATAATATAGGTATTTTGTTAAATAATAAACTGTTTTTATTTACTAAGTTATTTTCATACTCAACTCTCTGTTTCTCTAAAATCCATTTATGAAGCAGAAATTACAGTCTTTTTTGTCTGTATGAAAGTTCCCAAGGTTGCTGGTTTTTGTAAAGAGGGAAAATTTTTTCTTTTGTACAAAACAAACACAATAGGCCTTTCATACATACGAACTTGGTCATAAGTCAACGCCAAGTGATGGTTTGCTTATATTGTTTAAAGACTTTAATTTCTCATCTCCAGCTTTCTTCCTCATTTTTTTCTCCTTCACTAAGATGCTTTAAAACCTAGAAAATTTTTTAAATAATAGTGTATTAAATATTCATACCCCTAGATTCAATAATTATCATTTTATTTTATAATATCTGTCTCTCCATCTATACTAAACCACTTAAAATACATTGCAAACATTTAAACCTAAATACACATCAAACAATAAAAGTAACTGCATTGCATTTGATTATTTTATATCCTTGGCCTCTTTTTGAAAGAATAGCCCCAATACATTTTTTTTTTAAACAATGTTGAATTAATTAATTTTGTACTGGGAATTAAACCCAGGGTTGCTGATCTATATCCCCAGCCCTTTTGTCTCATTAAGTTGTTTAGGTCTTGCTAAATTTCTGAGGCTGGCTTTGAACTTGTGATTCTCCTATGTCAGCCTCCCAAGATCTTAAGATTACTGGCATGTGCCACCACACCTGGCAAATATTGATAACAGGCCAGCCAGGAGTGGTGGCACATTTCTGTAGTCCTAGCAGCTTGGGAAGCTGAGGTAGGAGGACAGAAATTGCAAAGCCGGCTTCAGCAAGAGTGGGGCTAAGCAGCTCGGTGAAACCCTGTCTTTAAGTAAAATACAAAATAGGGCTGGGTATGTGGCTCAATGTTTGAGTGGCCCTGAGTTTATTCCCTGGTACCAAAAAAAAAAGGTAACAAGTCAGTTAACTTTAAATATTCCACATGCTAGATTTATCTGATTGCTTCTTTCTGGTTTCATTGAATTCATTCCTTTTTTCCTGACATGTTCTATAAAGTGATTGTCAGTTCTAAGATTTTGATTCAGCTCCAAATAAAGACTTTTTGGTAAGAACGTATCACACAGAATTCCGGTTCATCATCATCACTGTTCCAATTGTGCCTCTGTTAAATTCATTTGTTCTGAGGTTTAAGTTGGTTCAGCAGATATTCATTGATAATCCATTGTGTTATAGGGACACTGGCCCAATTACTTGAGCAAAGTAACTATCACAAAGAAAAAGAAAAAGAATACCATAAACATAGATCCCCTGCTCTTGAAGGATTCATATTCTAGTAATGAGATTAGGTGAAAAAAATAATGTAATTATTTACAGTCTTAGAAAGTGATAAATGTTATGAAACCAGCTAGAGAAATGTCATGGTGTAGAATGTCAAAAAGAGGGTTGGTGAGCAGGACACAGTGATTTGTCTACACCTACATGACAATGTAAGAAGGAAGCCAAAATTTGTGACAAAGGGCTTAGCCAAGTCCAGATCCAGAAGAATGGGGAAAGAGGTAAAGAAATGAGAGCAAATATGTGAAATGGTAGCAACAAAGAGTAGCCCCATCTTTAAAGCCCTTATTGTGTCTTTGACTTTTTTCTGAGTAACTTTGGGAAATTTTTTGTAGATTATGACTTCAAAGACGATTCCTGGCAATTAAATTAATGCATTTGTCAGGATTACCAGAGAAATAAAACCAATAGCAGTAAATACATATATAAAGTACACATACATACATTCATTTGTGGACCTGGGAATCCTAGTTATTAGAGAAATTGCGCCATATATCACATGGTGATGCAGAGCATATATAGTGCATGTATATATAAGAAGGTGGAGCAAGAGAGATTTATTGAGAAATTGGTTCACACAATTATGGAGACCCACAAACTCCTGTCTGCAAAAGGAAGAACAAGGAAAATTGGTACTGTGATAAAGCTCAAGTCCATAGGCCTAAGAAAAACAGATGGAATAAGTCCTGGTCCCAGTCCAAAGATGTTAAGAACCAGGTGGACCAATGTTGGAAGGCATGAGAAGATGGATGTCTTTGTTCAGAGAAAGAATGTGCCTTCTTCCCTTTTTGTTCTATTTGAATCCTCAAGGGATTGGACAATGCCTATCCATGTTGGTCAGGGAAATCTTCATTTAGTCTATTTATTTAAATACTAATATCTTCTGGAAACACCCTCATAGAGACACATGGAAATAATGTTTTATCAGCTATCTGAGCAGCTTTTAGCCTAGTCAAATTTTTACATAAAACTAAATATCATAATTTCACCCAGTTCAATTTGATACCCATTTGTATTTCTTTAAACCATGCCTACTCTCCAAATAAAGACGATAATCACAAAAAATTGCAGCATTTCCTGTTACCCAAAAGAGGATATAAGGTTCTTCAGTGATGTTGACTCTTCTTGTGATATGGCATAACTTAATTACCATAAAGTGAAATTAATAATACTTAACTACTAATGATATATTTTACATTACATGACAAGGGAATAAGAGACAAAATAAAATGAGGATTTTTAGTTAATGTATGTCCATGTACATATATTCATAACAAAATATAATGCAACTAGTGTAGTCCTCCCTTCTATAACTGCTCATAAGGTCAGGTATTTATAACTACCTTCTGCTACATTCTGTATTCCTTTGCCTTCAGCAAATGACCCATCTCGTTGTGGTTTCATTCTTTCTCTTGCAAGGAAAACTTCCTTTCCAAGAGTTCAGGCTCTCTGTAGTCCTGCAAGGTTTGGATTATTGTAATTTTGCTTGATTATCCAGTCAAATTGGCATGTAAAATTAACCATCACAGTTCACAGTTTAAGACAGTAGACACTTAAAAGGAAAAGTCTTGAACAAGAAGAGGCATTAGAAGATTGTAAGTAGCACTGTTGGCATAAGCCTGTAATCCCAGCAACTCAGGAGGCTGAGACAGAGGGATCACAAGTTCAAGGCCAGCCTCCGCAACTCAGGGAGACCTTGAGCCAGACCCTGTCTCAAAACAAAGGGGGCTGGGACCCAATTGAGAATGTAGCTCAGTGGATAAAGGCCCTGGGTTCAATCTCCAGTCTTCTCCATTTCCCCCACAAAAGAAGATTGTAAAGAGGCTCAGTCTCGAAATAATGATGTCTTGAATTAGGGTAGGTTAGTGGAAGACATGAATAATGAGGGTCTATGGACACTTAGAAGTGCCAACAGGCTGCTTGACAGAAAGTAAGGTAGATCAGAGAAATAAAAAAGAGAGGTAGAAAGGAGACAAAGTGAAGGGTGAACTGAAATATAACTTCGATCTGAAAGCTTTATACTAAAGTTCTGCCTACCTCATTTCTAAGCCAATTTTCTCTCTCAGGCCTATAACTCCCAAATTTTGGAGAAATCTACAAATCTTCTCTCATAATCTTTAAGTTACTGAAAATTCACCCACTTACGAAAATTGCGCTGTGCATCCTTAATTAGCCTATGAACACACGTATTTTTATAATAGAGGGAGCAAAGGGACAGATAAAATCTGTAATCTAGGATAATTTCCTAACCTTAACTATTGATCAGATAATGGAGATCATGTCAGACTAGGGATCCTGAGAATTGCCATGTCACCCCAAACCATCCTAGGATCACCAGACTGCTGTCATCCCCACATGCCTTCCCATATCCAAGCCTCACCAACTTTCCTTTAAAAGAAAAGCCCAAGCACTCACAAAGCATCTCTCACTCTTAAGATAGTCTTCATTCTCCCTTGAATGGGTATTCCTTGCTTTCCTAAAGAAATCTCTGTGCCTCATTATCTGACATATGCTGAAATTCCTTTATCTTCAAATAAGTCAATGAGGTAGGTATAACCACAAAGATAAAAAATAAATAAATAAATGAGCACACAATGCATGTAATACAAAGGAACTTGGCCAAATTTACCTAGTTTGTGTCTGAGGTAGGTTTGCACATACATGCCTCTGATTTTAAAGTTTGTAATATTAGTCAGTGATTTCTAATTATATCTCTTATATTTGAAGCAGAGGAAGGTATGATAGTAAAAAAGAAAGAAGTGGATGTTTCAGGAATTCTTATGCAATGAATCTTAAATGTATTGATTCTGTTCATTTGCCCCTATTCCATGTGATAGGCCTGGTGAAATAAATGTCTGCGGATATCTGTTATTCAATATACATAAATAATGCTAGCTCAATATTTGTAAACCAATTCAATGTAAGAGGAACAAAATTTAAAATGTGTAGGGCAAAAAGAGCTCAAGGCAACATCTAAAATTCTATTTCACAAACGAGATCCAATGTCACCAAGCCAAAAAGGCAAAAGTTGTAATTTTGATAGCATACAAATATATAATAGAAGCTCTTACTTAATTTAACACAATGCACTAGTTTAGTATAAATATTTTTTTTTCCTGAAATGTTCCCTTAGGGACGACCAGATCTGTTGTTCAAACACTACCACCCACATCCATATGGATCATCTTCCCTGCCAATGTTTTTCAGTAAGTTTTTTGCTTTGTTTTGTTGTTTTGCTTTTGGCCACCATGTAGACCTTAAACAGCCAATATATATTCATACACATATATCACAAGGTATATATGACACATGCCATGACTCCAGAAAAAGTATTTTCAATTTAGGTGTAATCGAATGATGCTTGTCATATTCATGATGAATTCTTTGCTACTTAGTAAAAGGAAGTAGGACCTTCTAGAATCTAGATAATTAATACAAATAACACATTTGAAAAGCATGCCATATTATCACTTCCTTTTGAAGGAATTAATTTATTTCCCTGGGAATAAAAAAGTCTGTCTTTTTGGAATAACTTTCACTCTAGTTTTAGCACATTGTTTTGGCAGTTTATTAAAACTTCAAGTAGGAGTCATAGAGATTAGTCTAAATATCTTATTTTGCCTTAACACTAGATTTCTGCTAAAACAGAACAGATCATTAAATTCATTCATCATCATCTGACTGTGAGGCTGCTGTAATCCAAAAATAGTCAACACTTGTGGAATATATAATAATTGAGAGCAACAGCAAAATCCACGTTAAGGACTCATCAAGGTGAGAATGAGAGATTTCAGTGCCACTTCTTGCTTCTTGTTAGGAACTTTGCCAAGTTGCAGCAATTTAATGATTTGTTCAGGAAAGCCTTACCTCACTGGCTTTTCTTCTTTTTTTGAAGATGATCACCTGACCTAAAGCCATTTGCAACTGAATTATGGATAAAGGCACAAATTCCACTAATATCCATAAAATCAAATATGACTGCTAAAGGCACAACAAGTATTGTATTATGTTTCTATGCTGAATTCTGTTGCATCATGCAAATTCATTCTTTATATTCTGTGGAAAAACTTAAGAGGAAAATGATAATATAAACAGAAGGAATTTGTAGTAAAAAATTTCAGGATAACAAAATGACCAAGTAAAAATTCCTTCTATAGTAGTTTCTCTCAACTGGTATCCATAAGTTATCTAGGATATGTATCTTTATCCTTGTATATTAGAATATTTCTACCAGAATTTTTAAGGTACAGAATTTTATTTTTAAAATAATTTAAAAAAATTAGTTAAGTTTCAACCTAAGAAACACTACATTTATTGAAGTGACTAAGAAGAAAAAAATTTGGAGAATTAATATGTAAATGATGCATGCATTCAGAAGACACCAGGGTATGTGTACTAATGAGTGTTTTACAATAGGTCAAAAAGAGATTAGTGGTAGGAGATTAGCATCATTGTAAGATGCACAGTAGCTTAGCAATGCCAGACTTGAAACCACCTGCAGTCAGTCCCTAAACAGAGCCTTGTGCCTACTCTTTCATATTTACATATCCAGTGGCAATTTAATTTAGACACAACACAATCATTCATCATGTTGTTAATTGTGATTGATTTGAGTTTTATTGGATTTGTATTTCAGTTTAAATATAATTTATAAATTTCTTTTTGTTTTTTAGATAAGAACTATCAATGTGTGGAAGTCATATTAGTTTCATATTTATTCTTGAACAAAAGTGGATACATTATAATACAAATGATTTGTTAGCAACAAAACAAGATGTATTTTCCTTTAAGGAAGTTAAGTGCTCCAAAGAGATATTGTTGAGAAAGCATCCTTTATAACATAGTTGCCAAGAAATAACTCAAAGGGTCGCCACTTTTTCACAGCAGTTAATTGTTCTAGTAGAAAACTTCCTATTAATATAATTTTCTAGACAAATCATGACCTTTCAGAAAACCAGGTTTGGTATGCATGCACTGTTTCCATCTCCTAGAGTTCCATTCTTTCTAGCAATTTCACTATCCTTCCTTTTATTGTGCAAACCTCCCTTTGTCTTTACAATAACTAGGTAATTACTTCCTGTACAAACACTTTTGAGGAAGATGTTTGGAAGAATCAACTTACATGTGTCTTGGACACAAATTCATTTAGTTTATATTTCTCAGCATGATCCTCTACCATCCTAAAATGAAAACCATCAAATTAGTCCTAAACACTGTCATTATTATGGTGTATCCCTTTTCATAGTGTACCAGAGTTCTCCAGAGAAACAGAATCAACTGGAGAGAGATCTATCAAGAGCAAGAAGTAAAGATTAATTGTGAAGAACTCACATAAGATTAACCAACACGCCCTTTTACAAATGATTCAAAATAAAGATATTAAAAAAAAAACATATCAGTGAGGAGTTACAATAATTATTTTATTCACTCCATAGTGAATAAAATCATAGTCATTTTAATCCTCTAAAAATATTGAATATGAAAATCATGTTGTAAGTTTTGTTTTCCATTTCATTGTTTTATACTACTACTCTGCTTATTTCCTAAACTGGGCCATAGTCTACTTACTGGGAGATGCACCATTGTACCTACCATCTATATCCCCAAGTGACCTCTCAGCTACAGATTTAAAAAGTTCTCAATATTAAGGTATTTATTAAGTAGTTAATATTCAATTGTGAACTGCATGTCAAATTCAGCTCTTATGTCTGGAGATCTCTGAAATGGAAGAGTAATGAGAATTGAATAGCGACAGTTACCTGAGAAAATCCAAACCAACAAACTGAAATAGGATAAAGAAAAAAGCAAAAGAATCTACCTTTTCATAAGAAATAGAATATAGACTGCACTAAATGACATTTATCTTGTCAAAGCTCTCAGTAGAGTCTATTGGCAGATATTTAAATGTGCAATAACATACAAGCATAGAAGTCTGTTTTTGCCAGGTAAAGTATGGGACATTGATTTTTACTTATTGACACAACTTTCTTTCCCTCCCACCAATACTCAGTAATCCCTAAATGTTGTTTTCCAGTTTTTAAAGTGAGACCATGTATGAATCAAAGGAGAATATTTGGAAGAATATTAGTTTTTTTTTCTAGTGTTTTTTTTTTTTTTTTTTTTTTTTTTTTTGTGGGGAGGAGGTAATGATGGTAAATTCTAGAACCGGTTTTCAGGAACACAGACCTTTTTAAAAGTATATTAATTTTATTTTTTAAAGTATAATTTGTTTTAAATTAAAGCAATTACTTTTTGAGTATAAACATTCTTGAAAATATGTGTGATCTGAAAAAAGTCTCTTAAATCTAAATTATATTTGATATTTTCAGAAGATTTTTTTTAAGTCCAATATACTTTGCAATATGCCATTTAAAATGCATGGTTAATGAGGTAATGCATATGTTAATTAGCATGATTTAGCCATTGCATAGTGTATACATACTGCAAAACATCATGTTGTATGCTTATTTGGTATTTTTGTCAATTAAAAATAATAGTGATAAGCAAGAGCGGGGTATGTTCCATTGTATATTTGAATGAAATAAACTTTCATTTAACTTTTTGTTTTTATTTAATGTCACATATAAATTGCTGTAACACGAACTATTATCAAGATTTTTTTCTTGAGGAATTTTGAAAGTTCATTTGTGGTAAAAATGCTGCAAGTTTCTCAGGAGAATTTTGTTCTTTCTGGATAAAATTAATGACTATTTTACTTTCTTTTGAAAAACTCAACAGAACAGTTGTTAAATTTTAGGAATCTGGGAAAATAGGAAATAAAGTTGCTTTTTCCAGATTAGGTCCTGATTTTTTTCTTTGTAATAGTGCTGACTTTGCCTATGAAAATTTCACTTAATCCTATGCCATTACTTTAAATGGGAAGTTAAACTGTTTTAATGAACTTCAGGAGAAAAGGAAACTAAACGCTTGCATTTTTTTTCCTTGAATTTTCCCTTACTTAGCATCTTGCCCACTTACTTTTAAATAATTTTATTGACCTCTGAGAAAGCTACTAAGATAATCTTTAATTTTCTAAAAGAATTTCAGACAAAGAACTTTTCTTTTTCTTCTGTCATAGGGTCTCTTCCCTCACCCTTTCTCCTCCCCTTCCTTTTCAGCTCTAAGCAAGTCTTTTCAATTTATTCTCACATTTTGTCACTTGTTCATCTGTGATCCCTTTGTAATTCCCAGGTGCTTGGTTTGAAGGATCGCATATGCTACACAAAGCTGAGATCCTGTACAGTCAAATGCTTAGTGCAGTATTTTCAGTGGAACACAATTAGGAATGATTTTGAGCACAATTGAGGAAAGATCATTTCATTATTTTAAGTCAAAAATATTTGCAGTAGTGACACATATTTTTCTAAAATATCATTAAAACAATATTCTTTTCTGCCTGCTGATTTGACTTTGGGGAAAAAAAATCTATAGTTTTAACAACTGCCTTACATAACAAGGCTCAATTATACTAGGTCCTATTGACTGATGCATTTAATAATGTAATAAAGATGCCAACCATGACAGAATTTGTTAGTTTGAAAATAGGGCAAAACGCCATTTCTTCCACCAAGTTGGTTAATAAAAAATATTGCTTACAATGTGATGAGACTTGTCAAGTAAATTTATAGTATGCAAAATTCATAAACTCTTAAGTATTTCTTTGGAGTTTAGCAGCATGGGCAGCTTACTGTGTGTTCTAAACTAATTGAAAGGGTGAGATGGCTAGAAAGCAGTCTACCTTACAATTGATTAATTGGAAATATTTCGTATTCTGTATACATCTTTCATCTAAAATCTTCCTTTGTGAAGAATTCTGTATTTCACATTTAATTTTTATGTTCACTTGCAAGTTTCTCAGGTCTCACAATTCAAAGACATTCTGTAGAAGGGGAAAGCAGAGACTGTGATTCAGAATGCAGTGAGTCTAGTCCCTGCAGAAACTTGGCAGAGGATAGAATCAGTTCTCAAGATGCCAAATTTAGTGGCCCCAGGCCAAATGCTAATTTTGAATGCATGGCACACATCACTTTGTGTCTCGATTAAGCCATGTCTGTGAGTCCCATGCAAGCCCAGCAACAGATTTTATGCAACACATGTATTAGCGTTCAGGGCATCATTGATTTAATTCTGACTTTAAATGTGTGACAGAAATTGCTTCTTTTACACTATAACTTCCAACTCTTTGAAAATAAAAGAATACGGCATGTTAATTGACTTTTTGTTTCCCATAATTATTCCAAATGTATTTGACTTTTTGTTTTTCATGACTTCTCTTAATTTTCATATCAATTTTGATGATTTATAATGAAGGCTTATTCAGAAAGAGCAAGCCTTGCTTAGTAAAAATAAGGTAAGTATAGTGTAAGATTACTGTTCCTCACTACTTACTTGCTTCTTTAGTATATTAGCTAGAAATGTATTCATAAATTTGTTTGTTCATTAAGCTAATTCAGAAGTCTTAGAGAAGCCTAATAAAAATTATGGAGCAAAGAAAATTAGATGTCAGTGTACAGGACTGGATTAAAAGTTTGATTTGTTTATTTCCATTTTTTTCTTATTTTAATCATAGCACTGTCTTCTGAGCTGAGAACCTTACCAAAATGTTTCCTTCTCTTTTCGGCTTGGGAAACTAAAGCTTCAGCAGAAACTGCAAAAACATGAACCTTTCCGTTGAAGTACTTCAGCCATTGTTCTTCTTTAGAAATCATTTGTAAACATGTGTGTATGTATTTTTCAACCGGAAAAAAATTAAGTGGCTAATATAGAATTTTTAAAACGGGAGTTGGAGCCACTGACTGATAAAGGATTGTGTCCTATTTTAATATACTTACTTTGAACTGTGCCAGCTTGCTCAATTTTCAGTCCAGATTTTAAAGAAAGGAAAAAAAAAAAAAAAAAAGGACAGGATGAATTAGATACAGCTGGCTCTGTGAGTTACAATAAAGCATGGGATTCTTGTAAATCTATTGTCTGAGAGCTTTACACAAAAGTCCTCTATCTACACTAATAATTAAAAAAAAAAATGTAAAAGAAACCCTGACCTTTTGTTCATAGAAAAGTAAATCCATTAGTTAGATGAATGATTTTGTGCATAATTTTTTCTTTGCATAGTATCCCCCCCACCCCCACCATTTTCTGTGTTGTTAGTGTTTTATACATATCTGGGTAGTCACCACTGAATATATAAAAGAGAAAGGAAGAGTAAAAGATATGAACAAAATTAGAAGCTCTTTTTGACTGGTTGGCTTTTTTTTCAGCAAATCTGAGTCATAATAATGTCACTCTTTTTTTTTTTTTTTAATTAAGGGCAGAGAAAAGAATTTAGTGTAAATTATATCATTATATTATGACATGTTTGCATTGGCCTAAGGGAAATAGGATTCAAAACAGAAGAAAATTTGAAGCATAGTATAAAAAAAATCATGTTTTCATCCAACCCTGAATTGACCCTGTGTAGGTCCGGTCTAAATTGTGGGGACTGTGGTCATATATAATGGAGATGGGATTGGGGAGGCCTGACACTTCTTAATTTATTTATTCTACCAGTGTAATGCTAGCCACCTCCTGTTTTTATTATACCAATTTAATGCCAGCCATTTCCTGTTTTCATTAGACCATTGTAATGCTAGCCTCCTACTGTTCTCATTAGTGCAGGACTGTGTAATGGCAGCCACCTCATGTTTTCATTATAACAGAGCTGTATGGTGCCAGCTGCCACTTGTTTAACTTTACTGAGAAGCATTTGACCATGGACTACATACTTCTACAAGCTAGTGGCAAACAAGGTAAAGGCCTCCAGGGTTCTGTTGAAATACTGGTGATGCTTAAGTGACTTATTGAATATCAATGTGCAAGAAATATGTTTGCTCATAATGGCTGTGAAACTGCAATAAACAGAGTAAATTCTTGAACTGGTTTGTTATTGTTGTTTTTTTGTGTTTTATTTTAGAATAAATTGAGAAAGACCTTTGACAAGATGTTGCAGTTAGTATTGTGGTTGTGTGTGGATAGATTTATATAACTGTGACAAGAGTCCATTTGTTATGATGGATAACACTCATTGAGAGCTTACTGTGTGTCCAAATGGTTTTAAGCTTTTCATGTAGTACCTTGTTTATTCCTTACTATTGCCATAGAAGTTTCTCTTGTCATTCACATTTTATAAGAGAAGAAACTGAAATACACAGTAGTTTCATTAGGCAAGGACCAGCATATGCCTTCTGTAGAGAGATAAATCGTATTTCTGGCTTTGTGGGACATATAGTTTTCTCCTAATATGTCAACTCTTTAGCAGGAAAACAGCCAAAAACAATATCCAAACAAAAAAACAAAGGGCTTGACCAGCTTCCAACTTTCCAATAAATCTAAATCTTCGTTTACAAAAATAAGCTGGGGTCTGAATTTGGTACAGTGGCCAGATTTTTTCTATTCCTGATGGAAGCTCGCATGGCTGGAGAGCATAGTTGTCGTTAAGATTCCTGTTGAGGTAGTTCAGCCATAGAGCTCATCAACTACCATCCTCTACTTCTTCTGATAACTTCGTAACTGGAAATACTTCCAGTTCCATTCGTTTGGGAAACTGTATTGTAATAGTTTTCAAAGAGAAAAGTGACTTTGTTTAAGAATATGAGTTAAATTTTTTTTGTCTAATTTTTAGGTTATTATAGTTTTGTCCTAATACTATTATTTATGCAACAGCTAAGAATTCTTTTCAGGAATAACAGAACTATGACATTTATTATTGAAAATTCAAGGAGTTTTGCCTATGTATTAAAAATTAAACTTTCAAATATGTTTGACCTACATTTTCTTTTCTCTACAAAAAAATTATATGGAATAATTCTTTAAAAATTTATTGCTTTGTCTCTCCCAGATAGTTGTGTTATTAACTTTACTGAATAGGATAATTGACAGATGTTTGTAAGTTTGTCAAAAGGATTAAAAACTGTTGAGAATTGTAACCTGTCAGTGTTCCCTGGGAAACAAAGTCCTATCCATCTGTTAGGGGACTCTCTAGATGACTGTAACGAGTCATCTTTACAATGGCAGGTGTCACCTTAGGATTGGAATCTTGAAGTAAAAAAGATGCATATATATAATGATGCATGTGCTTCAACAAGAAGAGAACGTATATCCCCTAATTCTATGCTCTTGGTAACAGAAGGAAGAGGTTAGAAAGCAATGCTTTTTTATATTAGGCCATGATCTGCACTTTGGACCCTTGTCTGTCTGAGGCCAATAAAAGTCAGGCAGCAGGAGTAATGTGAAAGATTGGTAAATTGTTCTGTCTTCATGTAACTTTGCACTTGTCTTTTACATTTCTCAAACTGAATACACCCTCGCAATGAACTTAATATGGTTTAGCATTGCCTGTGGAAATTACCTTTATTGAACTGCAACAGTAGGGATGGTGGAGAGGGAGAGGGAGGGAGGGTTGAAACAGCCAGTGCTCCTGTATGTGAGGGTAGAAATCATTATGATTTATCATGCTCTTTCCTGACTGTTAAATTCAGGGTCACCAACCAGGAATGGGTGGGGGTGAGACGTCTCAGATATTCATAATCTTTTTCAACATTTCTACTTTCTTTCTTAGTTCTGGTGTGGTGTTCTGCCTAAAATAGGGCAGGTGGTGTCATAAGATTTGCTGTGAAATAAAATGCAAATTCTGCTAAGCAAATAAACCATTAAGAAGTAAATTAACTTGAACCATAATAATATATCACGATTACATTGCTTTTTAATACAGGAAGATGTAATATAGGAAAATATATACAAGTTTGTGTGTATGCTGGGAGATAACTGAGTCTTCACTGGAAAGATCACACTCAAGGCTGAGGCTCTGGTTTTCTCTTCTGTCCCTCATGAAAGCCTCTGCTTTTCAAAGTGGTCCTAGTCTGTAGGTAAAACTGAAATTCGCCACAGTATATAACAACTCTTACCTTTTAATGCACTCAGTGCATATGTAGCCAAATAAAAGCCAATCTCAAATGTGGATTGGCTATGGTAATTACTATTTATATTAATTGACTGTCAATGCACAGACTTTCAACTTTGCCACTGGAGTTCTTGTCACCCTTTTAACACATTACCATTATTATTTTAAAACTAGAGTCATTTCAAGTTCAAATTCATAAAATGTGCATTGGAACCGCCTACCCTGCATTACAGATGGGTAAAACAGAATATGTGTCAAGAGAAATAAAACTTTTAAGAAACCGTTTGCACTCACCTTCCCCTCACCTCATTTAGAAAGTCAATCTGACATTTTTTTGGCATTTCATGTATTACTTGGAAAGAATTAAAGTCAGTATTTATGATTGGAAAGTGACTAAGAGATCAATAGAGACATTCATCCTATGGCATCCAGGCTTAGAGATGGTCACCTAGTTCTGTTTGAACATTGTCATTTCTGTATCTACTACCTTGTACCATCACTGCGTTTCCTAGTTTCTGGCTTCCATAAAGCCCCAGTGTGGTGGTGGAGACAGATCCCACGTATACACAAAGGACAAGTTACTTCAGGCTGGGGGATGAGTTGGTCATAAGAATTAGCCTATAAGACTAGATTTTTGAGGTAGTCCCAGAGGCAGATTCTTTTTCCTCCTATTGGGGACTGCTGAGAAATTCTGTTTTACCCAACTTCCTTAGGAAACCAGGTATAGACCCCTTTAGCAGGAGGAGAGAAAACGGTCATTCCCAAGCAATTGCCTGCCCTTTCATTCTGAGAAAATTCATTCAATATGTGTGTTATTGGTACTGACAAGAGTCAGAGATAATTGTCTGAGGTGCAGGATGACATTGGCCTTAACAATTACTGGAGAATACATCCACAAAAATTTGGAGAGAAGTCTTAGTCCTTAATGCTAAGGCATTTAGAAGAATTTCCAGGACTCCTCTCTAAATTCTGGCTGAAAACATGTGGATCCATTTACTTCAACACCAAATATCCACAAGTCAGGATTGTTCACTCCTCTTCACTACATCCCTTCTCTAAGGCAGGGTTTCTCAACCTGGAAGTTACTGGCACTTTTTGTAGGGGTGATTTTCCTGTGCATTTTAGGATGTTCACTAACACCTTTAGTCTACTAGATGCCAGTAATGACAACCTACTTAACTCCACGTGTTAACAACAAAAACTATCTATCAACACTGCCAGATATCCCAGGAGGCAAAACTGCCCCAGTTTTGAACTACTGACCTACTGTAATTATACCCAATTTTTGGGGGGGGAAGGAGTTCCAGGGATTGAACTCAGGAGCACTTGACCACATCCCCAGCCCTATTTTGTGTTTTATATAGAGACAGGGTCTCACTGAGTAGCTTAGCACCTCGTTTTTGCTGAAGCTGGCTTTGAACTTGCAATCCTCCTGCCTCAGTCTCCAGAGCCAATGGGATTGCAGGTGGGCACCACTGCACCAAACTAATTATTCCCCATTTTAGTGCCTAGATTGTCAATAATCATAAGCTTCTGTATGCTTAGAATATTGTGGAATCACAATATTAGACATCTCTATCAGCCTGAAGAGCCTGGGACATACTAAACAATTCTTAGGAGTGCAATTACTCTAAATTTACACTGCAGATTCCAAGAGATGCTTACAGAATCCAGGAATATTAAAAAGCCACTATTCCAGGCATGGAAATCATCCATACCCTTGATTTTCACCTTTGCCTTGCCTCTTTGCCTCCCAAAGCTTCAAACATGATTACAGATTTCAAAGGAAGAATTATTTCTGGGAAACTGGAAACATATACATAAATACTGTGCTGATGGCTTGAAGCTGAGAATTTCAAGATTCAGCAAAGTTGGCATTGCCTCTAGAATACTTGGACCTGACCCAAGAACAAGGTGCTATTAGGCAGCATCTTATAAAGAACGAATCGCCAGGCAGCAGCAAGCTGTCCCAGTGTTATTTTCCTGAATTCACATTCAGCTTGGCAAACCTTCGTCAGAGCTTTCCAAACTAGTGAGGCTCATTCAGGTGTCCTTAAACCTCTTCTCCTTTAGGGTAGACATTCAAGACATCTAATCTATACATTCTGCACAGCCCACACTTGATCTAACCCACCTTTACCACCCTGGTACCTTTCTAATCAGAAAACATCCTGGCTTTATTTAAATGTCTCTTTCTCCAAAATGCATTTCCTATACAGCTCTGCAGCCAAAATCCTGCCCCACCTTAAATATTCAGTTGGAATGCTGCTGTCTCCTAGAAGATGTTACAGATATTCCCGCCCCACCTCAAAGTTCCTCAGCAGGAACTTTTATTTCTTTTTTCTTTTATTGGTCTATCCACTGCAACTTACTTCTTTCATACTACCAACTGCAGCCTGCATTTTTTAAAAAATCTTCATTTCCTAGTATACTGTAAATTATACAGAGGCGGAAGCTTCATTTAGGTCATATTTGTATGCTCCATTGTGTCAAAATATACAATACATGCTCCATAGATTAGTCTTGAATTGAATAGGGATGCCACAGCCTCAAGACAGAAAGGCACTAGAGAAGCCATATTTCACCCATTTATTTACTTCCTTTTCTCCTCTGGATTATGGACTGAGAATAAATTTTTGTACTCGTGCAAAATGAAAGAAATGACAAACTACATGTAGTATTTAAATGTTGGAGATGTGTAAGGAAGAAGTACAGTTTGAAAATCATAAGCACATAATAACCTCACAGTATCTTCAATCAAAGTCAAACATTTAACATGATGAGATTTGAATGTGAGAATTTCTTAATGCATAGGATTGGGATAACATAGTAAGATGATTAGCTTTCTAATCACTTAGGCAACCTTTCGGTGAAGGAGGTAAACACTCCTTTATAAAGATTTTCTTCTAAAATTCCTCATGCTAACCTATTTTCACTTTGTATACCTCCTGCTAGAAATCATTATGCATTTTGTCAATTTTAACCCTTCTTATAGGTTACATCTAAAAATTGATATTAGTTTTACTATAGCTTTACAAAAGTGGTAGAGCCCAGCGGGTGATGCATGCCTGCAATCCCTGTGGCTCTGGAGGCTGAGGTTGAGTCTAGAGTATCTCAAGTTCAAAGACAGCCTCAGTAAAAGTGAGGTGCTAAGCAACTCAGTGAGGCCCTGTCTCTAAAATAAATAAATAAATAAATAAATAGGACTGGGGATGTGGCTCAGTGGTAGAGTGCCCCTGAGTCCAATCCTTGGTACCTCCCCGCCACAGTAAAAAAAAAAAAAAAGCCTTGGAAAATTTCTACCTACTGTATTAATCTGGTAACTTCTCCCTAGGTCCATAATTAATCTATAACATACAGATTATTTTAATAATAGATAAAAAGATAACATAGTATTTAACTAATATTGAGAGAAATTATAGAATGAAGATGAAAATAGGAGATAATCGCATGGTAGATAATAAAGAACCAGAATGTTAAATACTATAAACAAAGAGTTATAGGTGGAAATCAGAGTTTTAAAGGGAAAGGGCAACAAAAGTTCAAAATTTTACTGGAAGTAAATTATTATATTTAAGACAGTCTTCAAACTGCAGTGGTAAAAGAATAACATGAAAATGTGATTTAAAAATTTAAAAAGTAGTACTGAGATATTTAGCTGATCAATACAATGAATAAATATTACATCTCATCTATTTTAATTTAAATTTCCAAAATATACAATAACTAATTAAGTTAAAGGGGCATTAAAATCTATTATTGCACTGCTTGAGATTAAAATTTGGTTTCTGTGAGTTGTGATAGAAACTGCAAACAAATTATTACTGAGTTAAATTCAGGCAGAATCAGATCAACTTCACTATTGATTAATCATCCTAAATAGTGACTTTGATAGCAATTGAAATGTCTTCATTTGATCACTGAAAAAGACAATAATATAATATTCAATGAAGTCAATGTGATTGCTTCCAAGTAAGAATATACCAAGTTCACTGGGAAATTCTGATGCTCCATAAAAGATTTTAGGGATTGTACCATCAATGTTGTGAAATAATTTTGTAGATGACAATGAGAAAAAATGAAGGCAGTCTTAAGACAGACCCAATTAATATAATGTCTATTCATTTTCTTAGAAACTATAAATTCTCTACTCTTCTTCTCAAATTATTTAACACTAAATAATGAGTCATTAACATAGGCACGGTCTAAAGGATACTATGATTATCAAGAAAATCATACTAGTAGCATAATGTAAAAATTGTTTTCGAATAATAAATGGAAGATGCTAGAGAAGAAACTTTAAATATGGCAAGATTGCAGAATTCAGAAAATATAGAACAGGCAGCAGAATTAGACACTTAGTTCAAGTCTAAGTGGAAGGCTTCCCAGCTAGTTGCCCTTGGATAAGCCCAATTACCTTTTTGAGCTTCAGAATTCTTAATTCTGTAATGCCTTGTAAATTTGTGAAAGGACTCTGTGAGTTGGAAAATTTCCTACAACCAAAATTTATCAGTATTAATTTAGGTTTGTGGAATTATTCCACTAGTTGGTCAGAGTGACACTGTAAACCCTTAGGGAAGTAAGCACAACTTTCACATAAGCTGCCTTGAATGACAATTTTTTAAACAAAATATGGGCATCTATATAACATGAACAAAAACGGGTTCAAATTTTGGTTTTTTATTTTTACTTTTTTATAATTTTAAAATATATGATAAAATAAAATGACATGTAACTTAATGAAGTAAGACTTAACTATGTCATATTCAAAATTTAGTTATTTTTAAATGTCATAATTTAATTTGTACATGAAAAAGGGAGTGAAACGAATAAACTGTTCCTCTTGCAGTGAAATGTCCCAATCCTAAGACAAAGAAGAATAAATATCTATTTTGAATCAAGGAGCAGTAAGTCAACCTGTGTGATACACATACACAATTTTGTACAACCATCTTCGAAAGCAGGTTATGAATGGTTTTAAGATATGTTCCATACAGGACTTCCTCTGTTATGGCATGGTAACATAGGGCTCTTCATCTGAATGATTCTGTGCTCTCTCAACCCTGGTCAGTTTCAGATGTTTCAATTAACAGCTTGGTCAAACCTCACAACTTAAAAGCAGTTAATGGCATGGTAGGCATATGGATTTTTATATTCTTAATAGTGAAATTATTTTCATCATGGAAAGGTAATGGTATAAAAGGTGAGAAAAGGTCAATTTGTATGTCAGTATATATCACCATGGTACAAATTCTAAGAACTCTGAGAACAAAATGTAATTGGCTTAGTTCTCTGTAACTTAAGATCCTTCTATAGAAAGTGGCACCTAGATAGAAGTTGCTCAAAGAAAAAGACCAGCAAAGAAGGAATAGGCAAATTATTTAGCCTATACCAGTAAGTCTAACCAATAAAAACCTTCTTAAATATGGAAAACCTGTGCACGCTTATTGATAGGTCATGCTGTCATAAAATGTAAAACAAAATATTAATAGGAAAAATATTATGTAGGTTTGGAATTTAGAAGATGCATTCACTGTGAGAGCAGAAATACAGGGTTTATGGATTAACGGAGGAAAAACGCAATCAAATCCAATGTACACACTGTAACAAATATTAGAACTTACCTGATTTTTTTTTTTTTTCATTCGATTATAATCAGCACTGATTCCTTGTTAACTTTTACTCCAGAGGCATTTTAGGCCCAGGCAAACACACAGTAGAAATCCAACAGATACTCTTTGAGTTAGTAGGAGAGGCTTATCATTTTAAATTAACTTGACACCATACATTTACTTCAAATTCCTTTTTATAAATATGTGCTTTCATTGGTCCCATAAGATTAAGAGAAGATTTATAAACTGAATTTTTGAAACCATTTGGGATTTCGTACCAAATTATTGATACACTGATGGTAAATATTAAGAGACACAAGAATTGTTAGGTCCTGACTCCATCACCATTTGACTAGACAACTTATCTAAAACATCTGAAAGATTTTTAATTCACTCCTGTAGAGAAATTGGTGACATTATTGTGAAGCAGATTTTGTAAAGAACCTCATTCTACTGGCAAACAGGTAATTAGCAAAAACAGTTGTGATGCCACATTTGCTTTTCCAAAATAATTATAATCCGGGTCCTTGAGGTATACAGTGTGATACATCGCTTCTGTGTTAATGAATTCAAGGGAAGGCAACGCCACTATTAGTAATAGCTTTTTATTCGGAGTCCTCATTTTCCAGATAGGTCACATTAAACACAGCCATTAAACAATAGCGTTGAGATAAATCCATACAATGTATGCTGCTTTTGTTGTTGTTGTCCTTGTTCACCAATCACTTGGTGCAGCTAAGAACCTTATGGAGTAATGGGGCTGATAAATGGGAGTAGCTAACCTGCAAAACACTGGGGCCAGGAAAGTCAGACTTTAATCAGGTCTCATTCAATTATGTTTTGAATCAACACATCTTGATAGCCAAAACTCTCATTTGAATTAATGCTCTGATAAATGCTGTCTGTTGTCAAAAGAATATAATTAGACCATAATGAGTGGGCATATATTAGGCCGGACCTCGGTCTCTTTGTTGACCTCAGCAACTTCTCCTCCATTAGACAACAAACAGCTTTAACCTGGTTCTAATAAAGCATATTGCTCTATTACTACATGACTTTTTTTTTTTTAATGGTGTCATTTTTTTAAATTAAACTGTGTCTAGATCCTTTAAAGGAAGTCATGTTTTACAAGATCTCAGTTAATTTTGGAAAATAAAATAAGTCAATTTCCCAACCAGGAATTCAATTAATTTATGGAATCAGGGGCCAATTTTTGCATGTTGCCTGTAGTAAGGATAAGCCTATCAGTTTGAGAAACAATGTGAAGTATTCTTTGAAATTGCATGGTATGTCTCTTTAATGTTTACTTTGGTATAGGTGTAACTAACACTGATTCTTACTATTTTTTACTTTTGACAAAGATTTGTCATCATTAACATCTAATGAAAAGATCATTTTGTTACTGATATTTATCTTTTAATTCATCAGTAAGCAAGTTTTAGAAACAGGGTTTTTACTAAATTCCATAAATGGATTCTTTTTCTGTGCTTGACTTCAGTTATTTAAGAACTTAAATGACAAAGTAGTATCAAATAGTTCATTCTGAAAGTGTGCGTGCGTGCGTGTATGTGTGTGTGTGTGTGTGTGTGTGTGTGTGTGTGTGTGTGTTTAGGGGTTAGTATCTGAAAGATGTAATTTTTTTACACATTTCAAATTCCACCAAAACCCCTTCAATTCTCAGTAATTATTCATCACCATTAGAGCAATTGCTCCCCATAGGTGTGATTTTGGCATCTCATAGGCTTCCTTAGAAGCCAAGCACCAGAGGTCTGTGTTAAAGGCAGTTGCCAGGGAAATGAATAAAAGCAAGATTTGTCAACTACAAAAGCTCAGAGTCCTGACTGCTGAATTACCACCAACTTGTAAATAAATAATCACTACTAAATACAGATAATGTGTTAAACAGCTAACACTAGTAAATCACTGGTGACAGAGAGCCTAAAGGTAAATCCCTCACACATTGGCACAACCAATTCTTATGATCTTATGGTGTCCTAATGTCTTCAGACACACAGAATAAATTGAACAACTGG
The DNA here is from genome assembly GCF_902686455.1 of Sciurus vulgaris. Taxonomy (NCBI): domain Eukaryota; kingdom Metazoa; phylum Chordata; class Mammalia; order Rodentia; family Sciuridae; genus Sciurus; species Sciurus vulgaris. Next base: position 133,907,034 of record NC_136464.1, read on the forward strand.
CTACTTAGCGTTAAGAATGTTTTTAAAATAAATCCTACTCTCTTTGTTGATTTCATTTACAAACTGCTTTAGATTTTACTAAGTGGTTATCTGTCTAGTAAGAGAGAGGCAACACTTGGTAAGACTAAATGGAAATCAGTTTTCCATCAAATTTTAGCTATCAAGCTAAATCAACCTGTAGTCTCCTGGCAAAATTAACATCATGTAACAGAGACAACACATTTGAGATACATAAATTGTCCAAAATATAGAGAGTCAATTAGGTTTCACATGTACAAGATCCCTTCTTTTCTTTTTTTTTAAACATTTACGAATAATAAAAACCAAGAGTAGAGCTTTGGAAAGGCTGTTACTAGGAACAAATATAGTTCTCAAGAGAATAAGGCTGATGGGAGTTGTCCACTCTTTTCTCCCAAAGCAATTTTGCAAATGAGGTACAGTCTAAAATCTTGAAGTCATTTGATGGAAATATTTTCAGTAGAATTTTTAAGGTTTAAGATTACAAAAACTTAATTTAGTTCAATGTTTGTTTTTGCTTTTACTTTTGTTTTAAATATAAGGGTTTTATGACATTTTGCTGTTTCTACACTGGCTTGGTGGCCAGAAAAGAAGGCACAGAATTCTCCACCAGTTTGCAAATAATGCATTTTTCTGCTCCAGTGCACAAACAGCCTTTATTTAACTCAGCACCACATTTTCTAAGGTATGGGCTCAAAACTATTTGCCATGAAGCTGTAAAATGCCAAAAAATTTAAATACTGAAGGAAAATGTCAATCAAGGCATTTTCCCATCTGCTACTACTTCTGCAAATGCTAATTTTATTTTTCCCAATTCCTGAAATTAGAGGTTTCTTAGCCTCACATGGAAGTAAGTTTGAAACTTGCTAAATGTCACAAGAAAAGATGCAACTCAAGGATGGAATAGAAGGTGTATTATTTTCGAAGGACACCAATAAAAAGAAGCAGAGTAGCACTGAGACAAAGGAAAAAAGATTTTGTTACGACCCAGACCTCTTGAAAAACACTACACAATGCAAGTAACCAGTGCTGGTACCACACATGCATTAAAGCATTTTTCATGTTTTTGAAATATAATGGAAACGTACATCTGAACCACTTAAGATACTTTTGAGAACCAACCAATGGTATGATATCTACATAGGCAGAAGCTTTATGGTATTGAAAACAACATGAAGAAGTTTCAGGTATTGGTACAAATGTAATTCTTGTGATTTAGCATGACTTTAATAAAAGCTTCTACAAGGACTTGCACAGAACCATGACTGACGAATGTAATTTTTGACCTTTCAGTTAGCTCCATTAGCTCACTCAACCACATTTTGAACAGATTATGTACTGTAGTACTTGGTAGACTATACATTAAACAAGAGACTCTGCTCTGAGGCACTGCTTCCCACACTCCATGGGGAAAAGGAAGCAGGAAAAAACAAAACTCATAGAGTTCGACAGCTACCGAGGCAACACTTGCCATTTACAATATAAGCCCAAATATTTTTGCAACACAACTATATATTAATTTAATAAAATACACAATATAGCTCTTATACACTCAACAATTTGGCTCATATGCACGGAATCTGCAATAAATCAATAAAAATATGTCATTTGATGTAAACACATTGAATCTTCTTACATTTGCACATTTAAATGGTCGTGTGATTTGTGTATGTCTAAGACATTTTTCACTTTCCTGAGCTATTTTAGTGTCCACAAATGAATAAGTCATATTATTGATGTTAATATGCTCTGAATATTACCACTTGAAGGTGACTATTTCCCAGAACTTTTTCTGTGTCAAACTTCAAACTCATCATTATTTATATCTTTGTTGGACACTAAAATGCTAAATAGGCATTTTGAATCTTTAAATTTTCTTCTCCTTTAATGAAGTGAATTAGTCTACGTGTGTGCAGGACAAAATGGACTATATCTTTTTACATTTAACTTTTATACGACGTGAGGTGTCTTACAAATGACCAAAGGTTTTTTTTTTTCTCTTTTTTTTTTTTTGTTTTTGTTTTTGTTTTTGTTTTTGACTAATGAAATGGAATGTTCTTTGTGTTTATATGTGTGGCAGGTAACTTTATACAGAAATGTTTACCACAAATATGTGTTAATGTTTGGTGTAGCTTGGACTACTGCAAGGTCTTTTCGGGACTTTCAGTAGAAGCCTGTGATGACTGCTAGAAATCCACCACAGATCACAAATGATGACCCTGCTTTGTATGGGGTTTATAGGTAAACAGTTAAGTCAGCATAAATCACGGAGGACAGTCTTAGAGTGATCAGAAACACTTCACTTCCCATACTGCATACCTTCCTAACAGATTGTCAAAAGGTAACGCCTCCTCCTCCTTTTTCTTCTCTCCATTTTCGTCTCTCTCTCTCTCTCTCTCCTTCTTTTCTCTTTAAGCATCGTTAATTTTGTCCTAATATAAGTTTGGTCAGAACAAAACCATTGTTATCTCTGAAAAAGAAACAGCAGTGAAAAGAACATACTTGTGGGCACTTCAGATGTTCACTAAAAGCCTTAGAGCAGCATTGGTCTTTCTTCATCCCTGTAAGATGGGTTGTCCCCAGGAGCGCTCATTCTTAAATCAACAGAAGAGACAAGAAAATGCCAATGCCTTTCTCTCCCGCTCGCGCTCTCTCTCTCTCTCTCACTTTCTCACGGCCACAGGGTCATTCCCCCTGCAGTCCTGCAAAAGCTTATCAATTTCTCTCACAACTTCCTCTGCATCCACGGACTCTCGGCCCAGATCCCTGTTGGGGTGGTCAAGTTGCTCCAGAACAGCACCCATCTCGCTGGAATCCCGGCTGGCTCTGGAATGCACATCTGCAAAGACCCTTGCCATCTGATCAGAAGCCATGAAGGGAGGGTCTCTTGGTTGCTTACTGGGCGACAGATACTGACTGTCAGTGGGCAAGTACTGACTGCTTGCTTCGGCCAGGGCTCCTGGTTTTGCTTCACAACCATCTAGGGAGCCTTTTGTTGAGGTGCAAGGCTCGATGCACGCCTTGGTCGGGCTGCTTGATGCTGAGGGGACCTCTTGGAGGAGAGGGCTCAGGGCACGTTTGGCTTTTAAATAAGGTTTAACATTGGCAATGAGAATAGTGTGCTCTCGCTTGTCTTTTCCAAATGTACAAAAAGTCTTTTTCCCAGTGGGATTCACAGTTTCATAATTCTCAGTCTCAACATTAGCTTCAACTGTGGGTACAAAGAGATTTGTGCGGTAATCTGCGTTTTCAGCCTGATTGGCTGCAGGGAACTGTGGCATCCAACACCTGTCAGAATGACCAAGCACTCGGCATTCATCTGTGCAATTAACACACTCTTCTGGTTCTGCAAAACAAAAGAGAAGACAGCAAATCCAATTGTTAGGGTTTCCTTTAAATTTCTACAGAGGCTGTGATCAGCTCTCAGTGGGCTTGCTTGACCTCTGGTCTCTTAATTAAAAAGGAAAAGAAAACAATAATTAAAACATTTCAGGATGGTTGCATAAACCTGCTGGTTGAGACAATGGTTTTATTTAAGTCTATTCTCTAGATATTAACGAATTCCCATAGCCTGCAAAGAAGTAAAAAGTGGCCATTGGAGAATCATTCTCAGTAGAACAGAGCATCATCGTAATCTAATGTCCTGGGGATATCAGTTAGTCTTTGTTCTGTATAACCCATCCTGGAAACAGAGAACTTCAAAAAGGATTATCAGGATTAATTTTTCAAATCAAATAGCAGGGCAAAAACTGGATCGCAAACTTCCATACCAAGTCCTAAGCTGCTTTTTAAAAAATGTCTTATCCCTATTTTACTTGTAATTGTTATTTTGGTGACAGTCATGAAATAAAAGGTTTTCTTTCAAAGCCTACTTTTCCTACTGAGAGTGGCAAATAGAATTTTCTATCAGAATGTATTATGAATTAGCTTGTCAAAAAGTGCACATTCCTGTTTTATTAGATATGCCTATGGATCATGTAATCAGTTTTCTGCACTTCAGCCTTTTGTTTTTAGTGTAAGCAGGTGAAAATGGATTTACTCAATCAGTAGAGTTCAGAATAAATGATGAATCACAATTTCCTGTTTTAAATAATAATGCTTTCTGTGAGAATTTTTACTTTTCTCCTTTGCCAATAAAGATATGGAGAATCGATGTAAAGCATTCTTTAATGATCCCTATTTTAAAGATGCAAAACAAGGAAATAAAAAGGAAAATTCCTCCAAAATGACAGCAGCTGCATATTTTTATTGACCCCAATATTTTAAACCATAACTTTGAAGTACATCTTCCCAGTTCTCCCTTTACTCTGCAAACGGTTGTTTTCATTCTGTTTAATGATCCTTTTTAAATCGGGGACTTTTACTTTCAGGAGAGGATATTTACAATTTACCTTCACGTGGTGGGAATACAATTCCCTACACATTTAGTAACACTGGGGATTGCCTTTTAATTGATGCTAGATGAACCCTACAAATGTATAGTGTCATGTTTAACGGGGGAAAGTCTATGGAAAAGATATTTGAATAAGAAAACAGCAAATTTAATAGTATTGTTAAATTTTCACAGATAATGTTCAAAGTCTCATATGAGATGAGTTTATATTTAAAGTTCATGTATGATTCTTCATCAAACAAACAAAAACAAATGAGCAAATTCCATAAATCCACAACTGGTTTTATCTCAGTTTTAACAATAAATAATTTTCCTATGAGAGTAAATTTTTTGAAAAAGAATCAAAATGGTGTTTTGACCGAACAAAAATATGGAAATATTTTACAACATGTACAGTCTTGGAGAAATGCTAAAGAAATTCGTTGAGGTAGTTATGTCCACTTTATTTTTTGTCACTTAAAAATGACTTCCTAGGGGAGAATAAAATATTTGCTATTATGTAATGCAGGCAAGAAGGCTGAAAGTGGTCTTACACTGAAATCCACACCTATCGACTTACACATGCTACACTTGGCTGGGAAGGCTGAACAGCTTTAGCGGAAGCTAGACACAGTACATTCTGGGAAGCCTTCTTACATATTTAAATTAGAGCTGGGATTAAAAAAAAAAACAAATGTCAGAAAAGTTCAATATCAGCTGTTTTCTTTATCTACACTGAATGGGAATTATATATTACCTCTATCTGTATCTGTCAGTAGGTGTTAGAAACTACAATATCATTTCATTTGACCAATTCTACCCTTCAAAAACACAATAGAAAACAATACAATGTATTTTTAATTCATACTTTTGTATCTTTTTAGAGCCATGATTTTTTTCCCCTTAAATTCATTGACAACCAATACAATGTCTTTGAAATATGCCAACACAGTTTTTATATTCCAATATCGACTGGCCTTCCATTTCAGCTATTTGGATAGCCAGTGCTGAATGAATTCAATAAGAATTTAAGAAGAGGGAGAAAGACATAGACTAATGCAGTCATAAGAAAGTGTAAATCGACCTTGGATTTGAAACCACCATCATAAAATGACTGTTTGCACTTCACAGCTGAAAATCTGCAGCTTTTTACCTGACTCCTTCATGTCACATTCAGGGGAGCAAATTTTGAGTATTGATTATGATACATTACAAGCTGTTCACCTTGTGATTAGACTGTAATTTTGATGCCAGCAGTTCACAGACAGTGAAGAAAATCGAATGGATACTTCTGTACAAACAACAGAGACCATGAGCACAAAGTGAACCACAACTGCCTTGGGTCAAGTTAGAGTTTATGAGAGAGTGGAATCATTTCTGAGAAAACATAAATAAATAGATGAATAGCTAGGTACCAAAAGGGACACAGGTAATCTACAATAAATGACAATCTAGACATAAGGATAATAAATAAAATGAAAAAAAGGCGGAGAAAATAGGGAAGAAATAATGCAAAGAGAAATGAGGAAAGGAGAAAAGGAGAGAGCAATGGAGGATGGAAGAGAGGGAAGAAGGAAGGTAGGGAGGAAAGGGTGGAGGAGAGATGAAGGGGACATAGATGAGGGAGGGAGGGATGCCACAGAAGCAAGCATTTAAGACAAGGTGAGTTATACCAGTAAAATTTCTGCCATGTGCACCTTCTGCTATATATTTTTAAATTCCCTTAATAAGCTAAATGAGTATAATAAAGAATAATAGTGTGGAATACTTTTTAAGACTTGTGGCTCTAAAGGTAGATAATTAAATTGTTCTCTGTACTTTGGAAAGAATGAATCCCAGAATAAATACGTAGAATTATCAACTATACAAATGAAAAAGGAAGCAAATATCTAGGTAACCACTATTTGCATAGATTTGGTATTTGTACCAGAAAACGAATTCAGTAAATAGAAGAAACAAAAACAAAAATAATTGATCCAATAGTCACATTTTTCTTCTGATCTAGTGTAGAAGTCTCAAGAAATTATTTACCTTTATTTTCATCCTTTCCTAAATACAACATGGTCACCTTTTCAGAGAATGCTCCCCTCGCCAACAAAGAGGGAAGAGCATGACAAAACAATTCTGAAGTCCAGCAGCTGGAACTCTGGGCAGTTTTGCCTGGACAAACTTTGCAGTGTTTAATCTGGTTAAAGATCTAATTCCTGACAGACCATATGAAAATCAAATCACTTTAAACACTTGTTCAGTATTCAGAATCATTTTCTATACTTTCATCACCATATTTATTACACATGCTCTGAGAGGGAATTATTGAAATGCAGTAACTTTAGTTGGTTCAATTTTGCATCTTAATTTATACAATATTTTTGCAAAAGATATCATGACTCAAATAACTATCAAATGACTGTAGTTATTGCTTTTCAGCTGAATCATAAATCCCACGCACAACATACACAAACGTGTATACATCTTCATTTGTATGTATCTGATAAACATTCTCCAGAACATAATCCAAAAATCTTTTAAAAATCTAAAATCTAAAATTCATAGCCATTGTATTCCTGAACATTAAGATTTAGTAACTGCCACACGCAAATCATAAGAAAGTTCTAAATTCATAATATAAGAGATACCATAAATGAAATATTTTGTTTTTAATTAAATCTGTTATATATTTGTTTATATATTAACAAAATTCTTATATATAAATGCACACATGTGAATTAATATCTTGAATTAAAACATCCCAAAAATGGCATTTTAATTTTTCCTTTTGCTCTACACCCAAGAAGGTGAAATCTATGATTAGGTCAACAACTTAACTACCTCTAAAATCAGAATTTTGTACAATGAAAGCACCAAATAATTCACACTTTCATCATTGGAGTTCAGCAGTCCTCCACACAGGTTACTAACTTCTACATTTTGATTTTAATTTTGTAATGTCACTGTATCACTGGAAGCACATAGCCATTTCAATGATGGGTGAAAGGTGCCAACAATTAGCATGCATACAATTAAAATTTGAAGTCAGATCTCTATTTAAATCAGCAAGAATTAACAGAGATCGAGTAGAACTTATCTAGCATAGGTATTGTGGAAAACGCATGGTAAAACCTGCATGTGCTATGACTCTGTGGTGCCCACTACAAAGGAAACATGTCCAGGAACCAGCCAAAAAATTTCTCACTGCACAGCAAAACAAACTTTATTCTTTTTCTGTCTTGCTTTCAGACAGGAATGTATCTCAAATCAGAAGACTAAACTTATTTGCCATCTTCAAAGTACTATACAACACTCCCAGGGAGAACTATCCGGCCACGAATTTGTTACCATGTAGGGAGATGTTAGAGAATGTAAAAGTATTCCCTTTCCTTAGTTTAAAATTTACCTGCTGCCTCAAAGCGCGCATACACATACATCTGAAAATATGTATATAGTTTCCAGCATAAGAGTCTCTCACACATGCATCTGGTACCTGCCTAAGATTTACTTTTTCATTCTGAAGAAATAAATGTCTGTCATAGATGTTTGGAAACTGAAATTCCTAAATCAAGGCATCGGTGAGGAAGTTCTACAGTGCTATGACCATGGAAGATGGGTATTTAAGAGGGAGTTTTTTGTGCTTTATGACTGTCAACAAAATGGTTTTATTTGTGTTTTGTAAACAGCTTTAAATAGGAGTAGTGCACCTCAATTACTGTAGTAGTTGGTACTGTTTCTAACAGTTTCTTAAAATTAGGGTTGTTTCCATACAACTCTATAAATGGAAGTTCATTTTTTATTTGTTCTCATTTTTCTTTTTTATTTCTAATTTACCTTCTTTCACTAACATAAGCTTTCTTAACACCTAATTAGCTGTTTGGAAAGGCAAAACATATACAAGTCTCTACTTATGGCTGATAGAAGAATTCTGTATATTAATTGTACAATTAATTGCTATAGTCAAGCACCTATCATGAATTCTCCATCTTCTTGCAAACCATGTCAAGCCAAGACCTTAGACTGGCAATTCATGGGCACTTGTTTCTACTGAAAGGATTTAATGGTGTAACAAAAGCTCATTTTCATTCTCTTTATTTGATGCAAACACACAATATCTCATGTGTCTGTATACATACTTCTATATAAACACCACAAATTACAATTTATCTAAATATATTCTAACATGTCAGAGAACTATCAATGTTAAAATAGAAATCTTGTCAGAATACAGTCCAACAAAACTAATAAAATAGGTTTCTCTTTCACTAAGTTGGCATACTTTGCAACATCCTGTGAACTGACACTTCTCTGACATAAACTGTTCTTTCTTTTTTTTGACTATGTTGATTATTATTCGCTTGCTTCTCTTGACCAGCCAATAAAATCCTTATGTTTTGTTTCAATGATAAAGTCATTCCATATAAATGATACCTGAACAATTTAGTCATCAAATTATTTTCTCTTGTGATTTCTGTGTTCCATTTACTAGTATATTATTTCAAAATGAACTGCCTGGTTTCACTCTGCTGACAACAGGAGTAAAACTTACACTTTCAATATTATTTCTAAAGACAGAGCAGCAAAGTTATTTCAAAACAATTTTTTCCTGTGCCAATAAAAAGTATTCTAATATTACAATTTTATTATATGTAGTTTTTTTTTCCCTACAAGTGCTCATGTGACTGACTGCCCTTATTTTAGCATTACTTTGAATAAGCTTGGTTTATATCCTATGCACAGAAGAACAAGGATGAGTAAGAAAAAAAGTGACATAGGAGAATTAATCACTTATTTAAATAAATGATCTTCTATTGCATTATATTTCTCATGCTTTTCCCTTATGCATAAAGATCTATGTTGTTTTACTAATCAAGTGTCATAACTGATAAACAGATACACAGGTGTGAGATGTGTTTTTGTTACTTTTATTTTTTAATGTAATGGGGAAAATATATCTAGTTACAATATGCTCATTCCATAAGGATGTCTGTTCACACAGTGGCGGTATCTTAAAAAACACTGTGTATAGAACACCAGGAACTTAAATTATTTCAAAGTAATCACCCATAAGGAATAAGAATTTAGATATATAGTTCACATAATAAAAATATTGCGAAAGAAACATACATATTTTTAGGTGGATGCACTGCCAAGCTTGGCTCACAGATTTTACTTTAGTTGTGAAATGCCATTCTATCTGCTTTTGATAGGCAGAGAGCACATTTTGAAGGGGAAGTTATTATAATGCCATCAAATAGTCAAACCGTGGCAGCTTTGAAGTACCAATCCTCTAGTGTGCACCTGCGTTGCACAATGCTTCTGAATGTATTGCCATGGCTGCATTCAGACACCAGAAACCACTGGCCTATATCATATTCAAGTGAATCCAATCGCAGCTGGGTATCTGAAGCTGCTTGGAGCATTTGAACTTCCTATTGCATGCACCTGCACACCTTCAGGGATGGTTATAAGTGTTTGTGACCCTTCGGACATAGCAAAATATCTACCAGAATGACCTTTTTGGGCATATATTGATGATATCTAGATAATGTTCTGAGATGAAGAAAATTTAAGACAAGTTAAAATGAAGTTTATGTTGTGGAAAAAATGCAAAACAGTCTAAGGAAATTTGATATGGAAGCACTAGATATATAAAACAGTGAAAATCTAAGCCAGGCATTGGAAATTTATGACACAAATATAATTGTGTCCCATGGCACACTACTCTGAAATTAACATTTAAAATTTAGTTGCCCCAATCCTATCCTGTAAGCACAGTTATTACCCCAGGCAGCAGCAGATGCTTGGAAGGGAAGGCTCAGCTAAATGGGGCCATCTCTTTCCTAACAGGTACCCTGAGGAGAACTGGCTCTGAAGTTCAATGTTATACTAATGGAAGAAGGTTAGTATTTTCTTTGAGAAGTTTGTGATACCTCTCAAAGAAAAACAATAAAATGCAAATGTCCCAACAGACTTAGACTCTTTGGGTGCATTAGATATGAGTAGCTCAGCAGTTACTTTAAAGTAGTGTACTCAATAATTCATAAGGTAAAAATGCATTAAACATCTATTTTGTGCCCAGGTGCTAGAAGTTTCAACAGGGGCATTCTTGAATAGGTTGTTACGGGACAAGTGTTGCCTCAGGTAGAAGTTTATGGTAAGTGAACCTGAATCTATCCACTTTTACATTCTCAAGTTTGTATAACTGCAGCTCTTCACAAAGGAGTTTAAACTTTGAGTGTAAACTAGAAAACTGGATTTGAAACCAACATAGGGGAAATATTTCATATACCACTACATTTTGAACTATGTTGTAAGAATGTCATATAACAATATCCAGAGACAAATGTAGATTGCAATATTGTGAAAGGCTTTGCACAGGAGATGTTGCTTGATCTGCGATTCAAGGATTATCAGAGTTTCAACAGGGAGTGGAAAGTAGGAAGAGGGTGTTTCAAGAAAGGCATTGATAAGAGAAGCAATTGCCACACATTTCACAAGACAGAGATTAGCTTCATAAGTCAAAGAATTTATGCTGCAATACTAAAAAATTAAATAGTAATGCAGGTGAAATTAGCTAAGATCTGCAAGAAGAAACATTCTAAATAAAAGACCAAATTTAATGCAGCAGGCAATGGAACACAATTTTAGATATTTGCTCAGTTGAGCATACATCTCAGAAGATTCTTGAATTGAGTGTTTAATTGAAAAGATACTAGACAACATTTGTGAACCTATAGAACTGGGATGAACTAGAGAGTGAATAATATTCAAATCAGCATTATTTGTAGAAACTGATAGCAAGAGTTTTGATATCTCCAACAGATAAAATAGAAACCGGCATGATTCATTGACCTCCAAACAATTACTGGATAATCATTCTGGTCCCAAATCTTGCCTTTTCAGCTTGGACCTAAACTAAAGAAAGTCTTCATGTTTGTTGATTCAACTGATATTTTATATTATCAATATAAATCCAGAACTTTATAACTTTACATTAGAAGAGCATTTTATTCCTACATCTACATTATTTCTCTTTGCTCCCTAAATTTCTGTTATTATTATCAACTACAATGATCACATATGATCACATATCTGAAAAACTGAAGGATTATTTTAGAAGACTAGAAGAGTTGGAAAGAAAAAGGATCTTTTAGATACTTAGGAAAGAAATAACAAATACTTCAACTAAGCAATTAGGATGACAACAAATAAGTTAGAACTTTTAATCCCAGGAATATTTCAGGAATATTGATAGTCTATATCAATAAAAATAACTAATGAAATGAAATGACTGATTTTTTTTCTTCAGAGTAAACATTGCTATTTTGGATGAAAAAAATGTTATAATTTCCCCAGTAAATTACATGTTCTTTCTTGATTTTTTTAATCAGTTTTCCTCATTGAGACCCTCATGCCCTGGTATGTTCTTTGGGGAACCATTCCTTGAATGTACACAACACACTTGATAAACACTTCTGAATCTGAACACAATGCTGTATCTGATATAAAGCATAATTAAATTAAAAAGGTATCAAATATGATTGATAATCAAAAATAGGAACTATTACTTATAGGACTACTCATTGTCAAATTGCTCATGTGTGAATCTGTAAAGTCAGTTTTCAGAAGGATGCCAGAACTTAGGAGAAGTTACCTAACTCTCTTCTGCTATGACATACACATTGTTTAAAATAAGATTTATATTTGTCTGTTAAATCCATGTTTATATAAATTTCCCAAACTCTTTGTGTATTATTGACTATGCCTTTTTGAAACATGATATAAACAAATCTACCTGAAGTTCATTCCACTCAAACTTGGAGGTCAGCTTATTTTTCTTCACAAAATTTTTTAAACCAGGGACACTGTTATTGACATATAAACCTCTATGTAAATAATTGCCCTTTTATAATTTTAAGTCATGGAAAACAGTGAGTATCCTGAATATCTACACCGTAGCACAAATAGGTTTCTTTATTCTCTCCTAGATTTCTCCTTTTCTTCCTTCTAAGGCATTGAGTAAAGTGAGTCAACTTCTGTTTAGTTTTACATTTATTGCCTTTGTATCTTACACTTCATCTGAAAGCTACCATCAACATATAAATTAATTCATAAGTTTTTGTAATTTTAGAGTCTTGAAAGAGTTAATGCAGTTTCCAAAAGAACCTGATTTATATGCAGTGAGAAACCTATGCTGTGGTATGCAATAGTTAGTAAAAGCTGTTTAGTTTACAAGGACAAATATAAAATTCGAGCAACTTAAATAATTCTGTGAATTTCAGACCTAAGACTATGCAAATATGCTACCATTCTTCATCTTTAGAGAGGATGTTTTCCTTATGCTTTTATTGCCTCTGTAAGCTAACCCCATCTCTGATAATGACACCATTTTTGATGACATGGATGAATACATTTAAGATTCAAATCATCCTCCTAGCAGAGTGGTAATCCTGTAAGGAAGGTCAATAAAAACATGCCTATTAAGCCAAACTCTTGTAAGTAGCAAGCAAGATAGTCTTATTAGTGCTTTTTTTTTTTTTTTTTTCTTTTCATGCCTGCTTACTGATTGCTTTGGGGAGGTATATCTATTTACCAATTTAAATCCTATTGTTCATCTTATTTCTAGCACTTCTTTGCTTTCAGGTTCTAGAAACAAGCAAACAGAATTGATGTCATTTTTAGCATTCTCTGAAAACAATTAATTCAGAGTGAGAGATAATCCTCTTCTGCTTATTATTTAGTAATCAATTCCTGTCAGCAGAATGTGGAAATTCCAGAAGATGGATTTTTGAGAAAAATTTTGTATTTTAATATTCTCAATGACATCCTAGGTCCCCAAAACTACCTAAACTCAAAAAAATCAACTCTAAAGGTAGAGTTAAAGTTTAAATTATTGCCTTAAATTAGATGGACATGACTCCAAATGAACAGATAGGTGCTCTGTTCAGATTAGTATTCAAAATATAATTTTTTAAAGAAAGAAGAAATACAAAACAGTGAGAGATATACATAAATGATATACTTATCAATAAATTAATTCTTACAAAAATCACTTACATTGCAAAAGTTTAAAAATAAATGTTTTCCATGTGAATGTACACAAAGGCATGTCCGTACACACATGATAATCATGCATTTTTACTATTTTCACTCCTGTGAAATTAGATATTTTTGAAAGATCTAATGAAACTGACACAGTCCAAAGTTTACCACAGAATTAAATAGAGGAAGTTTGAACCTTAATAATTTGGCTTTGATCTAACCAAGACAAAGAACCCTACACCACCAAACTGCTGATACTAGCTGAAGATAATTGACATTTTATATAAAGGCTGTTCTTGGAATTACTTCACTAAAATTATTCTGTTCTTATACCTGTAAGTGTGCAGTAAGTTTATTGGAAGCTGATGTTTTCATCCTGCAGATTGGGTCATCCCAAGAATGAAAATTTAAGCAAAATCAATGCATTCAATATCCATGTTCTAGAGTAAATACACAGAAATGTTTCTTGTAATGGATTTTACTGGCAATGACAAGCCATTTTTCTAGTAATGGATTTAATATTTTGTAATCCTTAAAACATACTGAAACAATAAGAAATTGCAAAAGCAGTCAGGAAACTCACATATTGAAAGAAAAGAGATATGTTCCTCTGGATTCCCCTGCTATATATTCAAACCAAGTGTCAAAAAAGTGATTGGAGAGGGCTCTCAAGCACATCAAGGATAGCAAAGATGTGTTTTTAAAGCATATGAAAGTGATTCCGTATGTAATGCATTATGTACATCAGAAAGTGGTATCTTTTTATTTATTTATTTATTTATTTATTTATTTATTTATTTTTAAACAGGAATGAGTTTGCTAAAAGGAACAGGAAAAAACGGACACTCTCAAGGGAGAGAGTGGATCCACTCTGAGATGATAGGAACCTACAGAGGAATTTTAAATGCTTCCTTCTATTGAAAAGTATTTTCTGCATTTTATTTGATAATCTACCATATTCAGAACAAAGAACAGATGACAAGACTTAAGTACATTCCCTGGGAATAACAGTAATGGGCAAACAAATACAAATATATGAGCACTTACTGTATTTGCAGACTTGTAATCGAAATCTCATCAAAAAAAGAGTTTGTATTGATATATCACGGAGAATTAAGATCTTTGTTAATTCAAGCATGCTAAAATTTGAAGTTTTCCCTTTAAGAAAATATATGCTCCATCTTAGGAATAAGTGATCTTTTGTTATTTCCAAAGTTATTTTCAAGTTGTTGCTTTTATAATTATGGTCATTATGGAAAAAAAGAACGGAATATGAACTACTAAATTTGGTGTTCAAAGCCCTCTGTAATCTGGCACAAATAAATTCTTTAGAAACAGATAAAAAAAAAACAACAACACAAATTCTAACAAGTTGAATTTGTAGGTTTGCATGAAAGCAAATCTCTTTGAGAATGTTTAGGGAAATGGCAGTAATCTAACTAAATCTTAAATGCCTTTAGAAACATAATTACCTACATCAATTAGAGAATGTGGAAACTTACTGGACACATAATTGAAATCACCAATTTTCTGTGCAAAGGAGATAACTTGAATTTAAGGGTCATTCTAATCTTAAATTTATTGGTGACTCAATTTACAACTCCAGATGAGTTTATTCCTTAACCTAAAATTACCCAGTATTAAAATTCAAGGTTCAACCATAAATAGAATACAATATGACTACTTGATTTGGCAAATTTCTAGTAAGATATTTAACGTTCATTCCCTGAATGGATAAAATAGTTATGATCACAAAGGAAAAATATCTAGCTATCTGTAGTAAAGTAATATTGCAAAATAGAAAAATTATTAGGTTAGTAGTACTTGAATTTCCTCTCTTAGTCTTTTTTCTTATCAAGTATAGTTGTTTTATAAAAACAAATATATCTGCATATGCTTTTCCATAAAATTCCAAAAAGAAATGCATTGGTAAATTCAGCATTTATTTAAAATTATATATTTTAACATATATAGTCCAATGATCTACTTATTATGCATAAAGTTCAAGGGTTGTACGGTTGTCCCTTGGAATCCATGGGGAATTGGGTCCAGGAGCCCCTGCAGACACCGAAACTTGTGAATTCTTAGTCCCTTATATTAAATGAGGTAGTATTTGCATAAAATCCCTATGTATAACTTCTTATATACCTTAAGGCAGCTCTAGATTAATTATAATAACTAATATAATAAAAAGTCATATAAATACCAGTATTGTTTGGTAATAATGACAAGAAAAAATTTGTAATTTTTCAGTACAGATGCAATATTTTTCAGAATACTTTTGATCTGAGTTTGATCAAATCCATGGATGCAGAATCCAAGGATAGAGAGGGCCAACTGTATCTATATTAAGCATTTGTTTGTAAGATAATTGTGATTAAAACAAAATAAAAACATATTGCTATTCTGATTATTTTATAACACAAAACAGTTATATTTTACATAATAATTCTATTACGATAACCAAATTAAATTAAAAAATTGCATTCAGTAAACCTCAGCAATTCTGTTCTAAATAAAAGGGTTTTATTATATTTCTTAATAGAAAATACTTTCAAGCTTCACTATCTTGATTATCTGATACTTATAGTGAGAAAATAAAAAGGTTTGAAATAACAAGATCATTTAACATATTTCAAATAATTATCACCAAAGAAATGCAACTAAAAAAAAGCACGTATGTATTTATGCATGCACCCTTTGAGCACTTGATGAATTAAAAAATCATATTCCAGATGGAAATGAACAGAAGGGGTCTTCCCTAAAGGTCAAAACTTCCTAGAACTGTATAGTGGACATAAAAATCCACTTACTTCACTTAAGAACAACTACTCTTCTTTTCCTGGTGCTCAATCAGCTTGTTCATGTTTTAACATGGTAAGTGGAAACAGTAAAACACAGGTGTGCACATGCATGTGTGTACATGAACCTATGATCATGCATGTACATTTGAGCAGAGAGTAGATGTCAGAACAAGAGAGAGATACATTTTAGAGTACATGGAATTATGTACAGAAATTTGCATCCCAGAAGCTAACGTTATTTATTGGTACACATATTACTCCTGAATTTAATTTTCACAGAATTGAAAAACTCTTCTTCCCAACTGATGAAAATTTAATCAATATGAAATTATTGCAATTTAAGTATAACAAAGAAGATTTTATGTAGATTGGGGGGACGTGCATACATTTTCACACTTTGACATCACCACCTAAAATTCAGAGACAAGTATAACTTTCCACACTATGACGTTTTCTATTTAAGGGCTTTTCTTGTATGTTCTCTCAAATTTCCATTCATTTCCATACAGGAAACAAGGCAATCTCTTTGCTTTTTATGGCATGAGTAAAGCAACACAAATAAAAATAACAGGGATTCTTAGATTGCTGTAATACACATGTATATTTTTCAAGTACAGCAACATTATGATATAAGCATTTTCTCCTATGGTTTGACTTTCTCTTATGTAGTGATTGAACAGGAACATAATCAGATCTCTTGAATGCATTCAAATAATTCAGAGACTTAGACTATATATATTCCTACAAAGAAAAATATAATATGGTGAGCTAAAATTTCACCTAAAATAGAGAAACTCCTTCCTGCTCTTCACTTAATTCATCCAGTTATTTCAAATGTTAATGTGCTTTCCGAAATTATCTACATCATAACCAGAGCATACTTAGAGATTAGAATACATTGACAAAATTTATGGAGTTCAGAGGGTTTTATTATTGAGCTTTACCAACTATTGTACTTTTTATGAATTTGGTTCTGTCCTGACTTTAGTAATCTATATTAAGGAGATGTGTAAAGATTTTAAAAACTAATGCATAAAGTACTCTTTAATATATTTCCATAAAATAAAACTTGTTTAATATGATATGTAATTATCCATCAAAAAGGAGAGGAGAATTTGGACACCCAGTTTCTCGGGTAAAATGCAGTTCTTCAGGCTGTGACAGTGAAACAGTTTGTTCTGCACCCATAATTTATACCAAAGGAAAGTAATCAGCCCCTCATTCCTGATTCAGCCTACTCTCCATTGCATCCATTTCTTCACTTAGCATTGCCTATATTATCTTCAGTGTGAAATTAATATAAGTGGTAGACTTTCTTTAAAGGAAATGATTGAGAATTGGACTACTTAAATTTGCTTAAGAAAATAAATATGAAACACCCTGATTTAAATCAATATTTAGATTCTTTGTTTCAATCATTAACATTCCATAGTTTGTCCTGAAGTATTAATAGCACCAACACAAAAGTAACAGGATCAATGAGTTAATATTTTTCCTTTAAGAAATAAAGTCTACAAGTTCTGCATGGCAAATGCATAGTCTTATGAGTGCCATAATCTAACAAGTCAAATTTGGATTACAGAGAAGAAAGCTAGCAGATGAAGAAATTGCTCACCTGGAGGAAGCAGATCAACAGACTGAAGTCTAGTTGTGATGGTGTGTAGGGTGAGGATAGCAAAGGAAAGCAAAGTCGGGAATGCTTGAAAAATAAAATATTTTTAGTTAACAAATAGAAAAATCAAGTGGGAAAAAAGGGCCAAATGAATTATGAATCCTTCTCTATTGATTTTAATTTTATATTAAAATTCCTTAGATTGCTCCATCCCTAAAAGTTATGGTCATTGATATCTCCCCAAATATATAAGACTTGGTCTTAAAGAAAAAAATTACTTTTAGGGGGCATTTCAGTTTAAATGAGATGTAAACAGTGCAAAGTAACTACATGAATTCCTAGATCAATGGTAAAAATACTCTCATGATGATGAGGCACCCAATTATCTACACTAAAATAAATAATTTTCTACACGAATGGGTAGAAGATGTAAGCAAGAAGGACACCAAAAATATTGTCAGAAACTGTCAATTCTATAATATCTCCAGAAAAGAACGCTTTCATAAAAATGTTGACTACATCTTAAAGTTTTACACAATTTATGTGGTCTACAACTTAAAACAATAGACAAAGTATAATTTAGCTCATTACTCAGTCACCTATTATTGACTTTAGTAATAACAACACACACATACACACACACACACACACACACACACACACACACACACATAAGCCCAAATACATATATAGATAGAGATATAGATGGATACAGATATAGATACATTTTTGTAGCAACTTCTCTTTATTTACTTGAAACATTTATTTAATACAAAATTAAGGAAATGCAACGAATGTTTTATTCTTTGTTTTGCCTTTTATAAGCCTCTAACATATATATTATGGATACATAAAACTGATTTACTTCTTAGAGAAAAGACAAAAAAAAATTTCATTTTGCATTAGTGCTATTAAAATATACAGAAATTTAAGAAATCAATTGTTACCTAAAATTTTTGTTTCCCTTCCAAAAAAGCCTGTTGGTATGCAAAAGTAAGTTCACTTTTAAAATAAGACTTAGTTTCAACCTTTTTCCACATCTGTTATTTGCCCCTCCCCTGAAATGCTATTATGCAGGATTGCAATGTAAAACAGGTTGAATAGTTAATAACAGGCACCTCAAACACTTCTGTCACTGTTGCCCTGCAGATGTTTCTTTCTTTTTTTTTCTATTTTTTCCCTGGCTTCATGTTTAATTTGTGTATATTTCTCTCCTATTTTTAAAGTACACTCACAGGACAGATGGGAGCACCTGAAAATAAGTCTGCCACATGCACATGTGTAGAGTATGTCACTTGTGCTATTTAACACAGTAAAGAGAACACAGAATATAAAGAATAGCTGTTTAGGAGAAGGACAAATAATGTATGAGTCACCTTATTATTATGCTAAATTTATAGTTCTGAAAGGAAAAACGTATAGTCTTTGACCTTCATTTATTCTCATCTTGCTACCAGAATCATTTGTCTTCTCCACACATGACATAGCTCTTCATTTTAAATCCTACCAGCAGATGGACTTTATTCTACCCAATGACCATTTTCCATTCACTTGATAATAATCCAAACTCACTATTCAGTGTCTAACATATTTTAGATATATTTCAAATGCCATGTTTTTAAACATAAGTCACATAGAACTACTTTAATCAATCATATACTTCATCCATATTAGTGAAAAAGGAGCTATAGGTATGTGCAAGTTGGATACTTTGCTCCCAAAATTCATGTCCACCCAAGACATCAGAATATTACCTTATTTGGAAATAGGGTTTTTGCAGATGTAATTACTTAAAGTGAGTTCATCCTGCATTAGAATTGGACCTAATCCAAAAAAGGAGTACTTGTAAGAAGAGAAAAGAAAGATATAGACAGTCATGAAGAAAACACAATAGGGCTATGGAAGCAGAGATTGGAAAGGGTTTCTGAGATTGCTGACCACCAGCAGAAGGAAAGGAAGGGTCCTCCCTTAGAGTTATTAGAGAATGCCTTGATTTTGTACTTCTAGTTTTCAGAACTGTGAAGGAATAAACTTCTGCTGTTTTAAACCACCCAGGCAGCAATACTTTGTTACAGCAGTCCCAGGGAAATAATATAAGCAGGCATAAATATAAAGTTTGAAATATAAAATAAAATAGAGAAATAAAGAGAGAGAGAGAGAAACTGTTGAGAAAGGCAGAACAACAATGGGACAAATTAAAAAGCTGTTTCTAGTAGGTAAAAACAAGAATGAAATGGAAAAATTAAAATTAAAATAATGTCCCCTTCATAATGATTCACAGATAAACTATTTGATAAAAAAGACAAGAATATATGTCAATAAAATTGATGTTACTAACTATAAGACTTGATTGAAATCACCTAGGAAACAAGTACAATTATTAGAAATCATACTAAATGCTTTGAAGTTCAGGGACTCCCCACACTACTATACTTCAAATTATTTTTTTTAACTTCATGGTGGCGAGAAAACAACATTCAGTAGAATCTGTACTTTAAATTTTGTTCTTTCCTAGGCTAATGATATTTTTTGTTTGTTTTTATTTTGCATGGGATTGAACCCAGGGTCTCATGTATGCTATGGAAGGGCTCTACCATTGAGCTATACCCCAAATCTTTTTATTAGTATTTTATTTTAAGACAAGATTCGGCCAAATTGCCTCAGTGGGCCTTGAACTTGCAATCTTTCTGCCTCAGCCTCCCAAATAGCTGTAATTACATGTGAGCACCACTGGACCCAGCTGCTAGTCACATATGGTATATTTTCTCACTGTGCAACAACTTCCAGGCAAACACCTGATCATGAGGGTAAACCATCAATAACGTACAGTCTACTGTGTTGCTGAGCTATGATGTTCAGTAGGTTAGGTGAGTTAAATGAATTTGTTCTACTCGCGATATTTTAAACTTTATGATCAATTTATTGGTATTTAAACCCATTGTAAGTTGGAAGGGATATGCAGGATATTTTCTTTAAAACACCTGCAAATTAATAGATCCTTTTGCTTATTCCGTAAGATTGGTGGATCCTTTTGCTTATTTTCTAAGATTGGTGAGGCTTCTCTCTTCAATCTTTACTGTTTGATTTTTAGGTATGGTACCATTACATTTGTAGCATCTTGTGAATGGGCAACTTGCTTAGAAGTTCCATATCCACTAGTGGGTTATTAAAAAAAATTGTGATAAAAGGTATGTACAAATACATGCACAGACATTGGAGTTAACAACCAAAAAATTACAATCACTTATAGGAAGAAAACATGCTCTATATTTGTAAATATGACTTCACACACATGCACTTTATTAGTCAAAAACAATATGTATAGGATTATCATCAATACTGATGATACTCAGCTTTATCTCAAAGCATATATTAATAACTTTTGCTTTTATTTAAGAAATAAACATTTAAAATGTTTCATATTTATACATTCCCATTAGTCTAACTGGAAAAAATAAGGTAGAAATACGTTTTACTTAAGAAATTTGATGCTAAATTTCAACAAAATATACTAAACATTAGAAAAGAGTTACATACATTATTTGCAAAAGCATTTCCTTTTTAAGTTAATTTATTACACATATTGTGTTTCTTTCAGAATTTATCCCTAAGTATATCATAATTTTCTTCTCTGAGATATTGTATTTAAGGAAAGAAAATCAATGCCATGGGAAGGAAGACTAAATGTCAAATAACTTTAAAAAAGAAATTGAGTCAAATCTCACAACAAATTCATTTCTGACTAAAAAAAAAAAATACATTATTTTAAATATAGATGCAGTATTCACACGTCCTTAACAAGTACAGAATCTAATAATTGATCTATTCAAGTTATACAGTATTCCTCAAAGTGACTGAACCTAATGGTGTTTAAAAAGTGACAACGGTATCTAACATATAAATGCCAGACAATATCACCTATTGTTTTGTGATATTATTCATAGTAGAATGTTTCTGTCATGTCAATTCAGTTTCTTTAAATGAAAAATCAATGGATACGTTATTATAGCACTGCAAATTGCCCCCTGTCACTTTGTTTCAAATAATGCCTTCCAGGTACTGTGCCCACATATTAGGTTTCAGTAGTTTTGGGGATAGGAATTTGAGTCACCAAGCCAGGCTTTACAATAGGAAATAGCTATTAAATTAAAATTATTCCTTCATTTTTTTTTCTCTCAATCATTATGATGACCCAGAAATAGAGTGGAAAACTAGATTTAAAATGCTTTCTATTACTAGAACTATAAAAGGAGAAAATGCTTGAGAAATGTTTGGTTTTCTACAAAATTTCTGCTGCCTACTGAACTGCTTTAGTGAGCAGATCTTGTTATCTGTAGTGCCTACCAAAATGTCATGAAGATATAATAAGCCATGTAATCATCATTATCCTTGACAATGGCTAAATGGAAGAGAGTGATCACTTTGAACCCTTTCAATTTGATGTCAAAACAAAATGGTACACTGACAGGTACAGACTGGGTTGTGATTAAATTTCAGACTACAAACCTATATAACTGAATTCTCATTCACTGATTCCTTAAATCAGAGTACTGGTACCTAAAAATACAAAACTATTCAACAAACTAAGAAATAAATCCTATCTGAAAATTACTCTGTGAATTTCTCAAACTCAACCACAATTGGAATGACTATAAAATGAAAAAGAGAAGACAACATTCTCATGACTGAAAGCAAACATCATTGTGGGATTAAGTAACCTAAAACACTGAGCTTATTTGTATTCCACAATTTCAAATGAGTTATTTTCTGAAAGTTTATTCATTTTTCAGCTTTTGCAATTCAAAATGTATTTTACTACATGATAGAAAGGTAGATTACTGCATAAAACATTCAGAGTTACATAGACTTTGAGTTTAGTGTGCAAAAACATGCTAAACTCAAGGTGGCTAAACTGTAGTACTAAATACAGTACTAATACCGCACCATGCAGTACTAATACTAACTCAAGCTAATTAATTGGGAATCTTAGCAGCAGAAAACAATAAAGCACTATAGGAAGTTCAGGGGGAGAAGAACTACTTCCCTCCATAGATATAGAAGTGATTCTCTGAAGAGGTATGAAATAAATTTGTTTCCCTCCAATACCCTTTTCTTTCTCCTCCTTATCTTTTCTCCAATTGACATTCTCTCCTGTACCCTACATTTATTACATTTTCTCTACAATCCTCCTGGGAAATATCTCCTAGGCTTATTTAACACCCCTAGAATTACTCTGTGCTCCCTAAATTATCTATAGGCTTTTCTACTTTTAACAAAACTTTTTAAAACAAGAGTTCATACTTAATATTGGTCCTAAAAGCAAGCTGATTGAATGATATCCAATGTGACTTAAAAAAAAAAAAAAACTGATGGCCCTTTCAAATTTAGAGGAAAAGAAGGCACTTTCTATGAACTTTAAAATTAATTTTTTTCTATGAACTTTAAAATTAACTTCTTTGTCAAGAAGAGTGTGTCCTTAACAAAGGGTAAACATTTGCAAAAGCAAATTAGTTCACTCTTTTGAGAAAATCTTAATAGAAGCAAACTGGTGATATGAAAATGGAAAAAAAGAACACACAGAAGCACAAATGCACATAACGCCACACACACACACACACACACACACACACACACACACACATACACAAATACAGACTTTGGCAGAGAGGCAGAAAACCCAGCATCAGGTGGGAGTCTGCTGGCATTCCTTGCTATGCCATTTCTAGTAGCCGTTTCATTCTTCCTTTTATTTGAACTCAGCATCAGCATCAAGAGTTTGGAGTATAACAAAAACAATAGGGCCATGAGAGTTTTCTCATATAGGTTCATCTGGGTCATTTGTGAGTCCATCCATGTGAGTCATTTATAAGTAGAAACCCCTTGTCTGTCACATGCACCTGCATTATACATTGCTGACTTCCTACAGTACTCAGAACAAAGGAGGTGATTTAAAAAATAGACCATTTCTGGACTCTAGCTATCAGCTGTGTATGAGTTGAAACTTTCAACCTTGAGAGTAAGAATTTTACAGACACTAAACAAATAATGTTCGACAGTTACAGTATTGGGGAAGGGCAAGGTTGAATTTTGCAAGCTCCCATAGCTGGATCTAAAAATTCACTACATTTTCTAGATGAAATCTCTCAATTTCTCTATTCTTTCACCTTCTCATCTGTAAATTGGTGACACTTTCATAGGGTGGTTGTAGGGATTAATAGAATACCTGTTTGAAAAGCATTCAGACCGGTTCATGAAAAGCATTCACTGATTAAGATGCTATGCGGAGATTTATAAGTCAAGGTAAATACAATACAATTCAGACAAAAATTCCATTTGGATGTAGACCTTTTACAAGCAAAAGTCATTCATTTGGGACTCAAATTTTAAAAGTACAGAGCAAATTATGCAGTTGTTATTTTTGTTTGCAACGTGCTTAATATAATATTTCATACTTAAAATGTAAGTATATAATGAGCAATACACATGGTCTTTTGGGTGTGGTGTTAATTTACAATTGAAGTAGAAAGGTCATAAATATCCTGTTCTTTACCTCTAGGTCATTTTTGTAACAAATGATCTCAGAATTTGAGAGCTATTGATCTGCTGGGTCTATGCTTCTCAAATAGGGACTCTTTTCAGGATAGATCAAACCAAAAACAAACATGGAACATTTTCTTGAAGAATAAAATTCCTAGATGAAAAATAGTTAAAACATTTAATCTCTACTAAATAAATATCAAAACTTTGACATGGAAAGCAAAATTGTGGTATTTGCAACTTAAAGCATGAGAATCAAATAAATACCTGTAATACCTGTAGCAGTTATTGCAAAGCCCTTAAGTACTCATTTACGGTTCTCTGGCTTTAGGCACACTTTAAAAAAAAAAAAAATTGAGATAAGCCAGAAAGGTAAAGAAATTTATCAGGCTCACATACAAATTAGAAACAGGTATTTAGAATCAAAGTCTATACCTACTCTAGGGGTCATTTTCCTACCTGCCTTCTAAAACTTATGTAACAAAAAACAAGGAAGTGGAAGACATAAAGTGACACTGTGTCAAAGTAATTCAATTAACCAGAAAGGTGATGATAGCTGTTGTCTTTCTCTGATTTTTTTTTGTTTGTTTTTTAGTAAACTAAATTCCACTTTTAAAAATTCTTTTATAGCCGATCTTAATACAGAAAAAGAATAATGAGGGAGGTTTATTTTTAGTTGGACCTTCTGTTCATTATTCATG
This sequence comes from Sciurus vulgaris, assembly GCF_902686455.1. Lineage (NCBI taxonomy): Eukaryota > Metazoa > Chordata > Mammalia > Rodentia > Sciuridae > Sciurus > Sciurus vulgaris. Next base: position 133,932,111 of record NC_136464.1, read on the forward strand.
TATTATTTATTGACACTCAGAAACAATTGCAAAATGCACAAAAAACACATCTTATTTACCTTTTAATGGAACATTGTAGAAATAATCCTATTTCCAGAACAGGATCAGTGTTCTGAACTTTACTAGTCTGTCTAGTCAGGCTTTCATGTACATGACTGCTCACATACAAAATAACAGTTATAAGGATAGTTATAACTGTCATTTATATATAAAAATATAAAACTCTATATTTTTTCAAAGGCATTTGGACAATATCTATGTAAGTCCAAATGAAAGAAAGAAAATACTAATTCCCTCAATCCACCTTCTTTAATCTCTTAAAACAAACATATCCATCTAAAATCCTTTCCTTGAAGCTATTATGTAATTTGAATCTCAAAGGAGGAATAATATGGTATGATAGTTTATATTTCAAGGATGAGAGCAATTTTAAATAGCCTGAAATAAAATGTCTGCTTTTCAAATAAGAAAACTGAAGTTCAAAACAGTGGCAAAACAATAATTATTCTCCTGATGCCAAATCTGACCTTTCCCCGACACTTCAAAAACCTATATATTTTTCCTTTTATGTTGCTTTGCTGTATGCACCTATATCAGGTTGGCCACATAATATATTGTCCTGAACAGGACATTTCTGAAAGTGATGAGGCTGCTATTAAAAACCATGACTGGACAACATGCACAAACAGAGACACTCCCCTCCGCACTGGGATAGACCATGATGTATGACAGCCCTATCTGTAAGGCAAAGAAAGACCAAGCTTAGTTGGCATCCTTTGTGTTGTTCTGAAAAGGTCATTTTTAAAAATAAACAAATAAAAATTTTATTTGAGTGCAATAATCTTAACAGATTTTTTTCTGGAAAATAGCATAAATTTTTAATCTCCTAAAACTGAAAAACAATAGCAAATTTATTGACTGACTGAAAAGAAGCTTTCACCTATGCACAAAGAAAAATGTGGTAAAAAGTTCATTATTCCTTTTCTGGGAAACAAAAGATACTGCTGTAAACACAAATTAAGGTAATGGTAGGGAGAGTCATATAAAATATTAAGCTAATCAAGAAAATTTAAGCCCAATTAAGAATTATAAAATACAGCAATAAAAATGCTTTGAAAGAAATCTAACATCACATAAAAAAGAATAAAAAGGCAGTAGATCCTACATGAGAATGTAAGTATGCAAAGAGACTGTACAAATTAATCATACAAAACGGAAAAGAAAATATATTGTGCAAATTTGATGAAAGGATTCTTTTGGCACTCACAGAGTAATCAGAGAAGGACAGATCAGTAATTAAAATTATAAACATAGCCAAGAGAAAAATTACTTAAAAATTCAGGAAATTACTAGACATCTCCACCTTATTGTCTAATTTGAGGAAGAAAAAAGATACATGAATTTTTTCATACACACAAACTTTAAAAATACAAATCAATGAACCATAACTAAGCACAAACTTTCTAATATCTCTTTTGATGAAACATCAAAGCCTAAAAGGTAATTCACACACACTGCAATAATACAAGCTAAAACCATTCAGATGTACCACAGCTAGTAATTATCTAGGACACTAAAAGATCCTGGCAATAGTTAATCTAATAAATCTGCCATTATCTCTAATACTTCAAATCTGTGCCTTGAGCTAAACAGTTGTCAGAATGGAGTTCTGTTTACATATAACTGAATCAGAGTCAGGGGAAAAAAGATGTCAAGATCATTCTAATTACTTTTTTTTTTTTTTTTTATTCAATTCTTGACATGGAATAGTCAGCTGGTATTTTAGTCTAATTTCCTAATTTTCTACATGGTACTAACGTTCTTTTTCCCCCCCTTTCTAAAAATATGCTACTTACCGGAAGGTGACTGCTCATTTGAGTTCCTTAGCTCTGAAAGCCAGTTTTGGCAGTGTGCAAGGCTTAACAAGACGTCATCTCTGATTTTCATGTATTTCTATGACCCGAATGAATCAGTTACAGAGTGAAAGACAGTATGTTGAAATAGTCTTTGAATGGGTAACAGGATTCAATTATTTCTGTGTAATAGGTAAATTCATTTCATTGTGTAGTTCTCAAAATTAGTAATTGAAATTTTGAAAGCTGCACTATGTTATTAGGTATTTTTCAGAAACATGAACAGGAATAAATATCCAAATACTACAATCAATCTCTGCTTTCCAGGAAGATCAAGAGATAGCAGCATGATTTTTATAAACAATTGAAGACCAATATGTGAACTCTGAATTTTAAAACTATGAATTCATACATGATAAATTCCTTAGCCCCAATTTTCCTATCCAGTCAACAAGGAAAGTTTGCTTCTACAAATATCTTCCAGGAATGATACTTAAAATAAACATATGAAAGAAGGATCTGGAGTAACTAAAAATACTTAATATATATACTCTTTATACTCTATATATTCTCTGTTCATATTTTATATAGAAATGCAGTCAGTTAATCAACTCAGAACATTTTATAGGTTGATAACACCACAAAATGCACCAAGTTAAAAACCTTTCTTGATAAAATGTCTGTGTACATTGTTACACCAAAATGCACATTCCACTGCTTTTCCACAGCAGATGTTCAATGTCCTTGAATTCAGGTGCTTCACTGTGTGAGGTGGTTATATATGAAAGCAGTTAAAAAATATCTGCGACACTAAAATATGCTTTAATATATTTGAAGGAATAATAGAACCTCAAAGTAGAATTATGATGTATTTGATTTTGCACAGTGAAAATAATTCAAATTTATGTAATATGTTTTGTCCTAGTCTAGGGGTTATGTTTTTAATCCCCTTCTAATATTCTTTGTACCAAATACACAGTCATTTTTGTTTTGAGCTGTAGGATTTCAAACATACACTGTGCTATTTTTTTTTTAATTTTTGAAAAAAAATGTTATTGAATATCTGACTTTTGACTTTACATAAAGACAGTCTGTTCTTATCCGGGAAGTATAACTTGATATCAGGTGGTTCACAGTAAAATTTGTAATTTTTTTATGTCTAAGTAGCCCATAACATAGTAGGAGAGCTATTCATGATAGATATAAAAAAAGAGTTAATATCTTAATATTATTTAACCAGTTTTGCTTATGTGGAAAGATCACTGCATTGCTTAACATTAGATATTAGACATATTACCATAAATCTAAAAGTTCGACTTTTAAGAAACCCTCTAATATCTCTTCAGGAAAAAAGAAGGTCATCTTAGATTTCTAGCATGGAATACTCTCAAGCTAAAGTTTGCTGACTCACTGTTGTGCAATATGTCTAACTACATAAAAACCATTTATTTCATAAATAAGTAAATACTACTTTCTATAGCCATGAAGGATGAGTGGAAAGGTAGCCTGAAATTATGGGCTTTTTACTTAATGAAAACAAGTCCACATATCTCAATGAAGAGAGGGGACTCTGAGATGTCACAACAGATTGTCTCCATAAAAGATGAATGCTCTACCTTAATAAAAGCAAATTATTCCACTTGAAAAAGAAATTTCCTAATGATTTCTTCAAGTCTACTTAAAAATAAAAAAAAAATAAAAATTATAAGAATTGTTTAAAATAAACCAAGTGGGCAATTATCAGTTTGTTGAGACTGTCAATCAATTGTAGATGTGGGAGGAATTTAAGTAGATGGAAGAACTGTTAACCTTCATATTTGACTCCTTTCTTCTACTAACAGACAAAAACTTCAGTAGCTTTCCTGCCATTTAAAAGGGGAAAAAAAGGCTTTTTTTCTCATTGTGAAATTCAATGTATAATTCCTTTCTAATCTCTATTGTTAATAATCAAAATGTGTAAAATCTTGTATTTTGTTTGAAAAAAGTGAATCACTAACATCTTTACTCAGTGTAAATGATAAAAATAAATTTATTTTCACTCTTATTGCTTTAAAATAGGTAATATATTTTCCTGGGTATAGCTTAAGATAGGCTGCAAAGGATTCTAAGACATTTCTTCAAATCATTTTTACTTGGTAAAAGTATGTATTTGTTTTCCATTTGAAGTAATGTCATTTTATGTCCATATTCTATTTTATTATGCTTCTCTATTCAACTAATATGGTTTTCTTTCTTAAAATTTAGGATTAAAATACAATTATTCATATGAAATAGTGAATAAATCTTTTTTTTTGAATATTTAGAAAATCAGAAGAATTTAGCTATCTAAAAATAAATGTTTAAATAATGTTATGCCATCCACAGGTTTTGCTCTCTGAAATCAAGAGAGCTGGCTGTCTAATGAAAGTTAAAAGTAATGTTTTGGAAATACTATCTATTGAAACTCAAATACTGTCTATTAAAAGTTAAAAGTAACCGGTTTGGAAAACCAGGGTAATAGTTCCAAATAAAATACAAAGATCAACCATTTATTCCTATTTTCTGTTAAGAACAGCTGTTATAATAATAATAACATCTGTATATAATATGCACATTGTATTCACAAAAATTTCTTTAAAGAGGAAGCAAATGTTGTTCATTCTGAATTTCAAAGGAGGAACCTGAATCCAAAGAATTAAAGGAACTTATTCTGCATTAGAAGCTGACAAAACTAATTAGAACAAGTTTTTGATTCATTGTCTACTTCTGCATGAAACAACAAGTTACCCTAAGTAAAGCATAGACCTTAGCTTATATAAAATATTCTCTGATCTGTAATATCCTTTTACTAGTATGGGAGTAACATCTAAATTACAGAGGTTTTTTAATCTATAAAGACAGAAACAATATATGTAAAGAGCTAGATACAAAGTAGAGGCATAGTAAAGAGCAGGAGTATATTACATTGTGTTGGTCCATAAAGTTTAAATTTATTCCAATTTTCCAACTCCAAATTGATGTTTAATTAGAAAAGTTAGTTTTTTGAGGGAAGGATGATATTAGTTATATAAGTTAAAAATTGATTGTTTTCCTTTGAAGTTGTTGGATAAAATGCAGGTTTTTTTCCACAGAAGACATCATTTACCTCTAGTAATCAATCTTCTCTCTCTATTCCTTTCTTCTTGCCTCCCTCCCTGTCTTCCTCCTTTCTTCTTTTCTTCCTTCCTCCCTCCCTGTCTTCCTTCCCTCCTTCCTTCCTTCCTTCCTTCCTTCCCTCCCTCCCTCCCTCCCTCCCTCCTTCCTTCCTTCCTTCCTTCCTTCCTTCCTTCCTTCCTTCCTTCCTTTACCTTCCATTTCATTTATAATTGCAGTATTACCTTATATATCTTTATACGAAACCCAACTTTGGAAGTATTTAAAAACCAAGTAGTTAAGCTAGAGTTGCTAAATGAGAGGCAATATTTACAAATAAAATGGTGCCCCTCCTTTCTGATGATTAATTTTTTTAAAATATAAATTATCAACACACTTGTAGCCATTGTTAGAAGGAAACTCAATCTTCCCTTCTGTATATGCTTGATTTTAATTTATTTACAAAGAAAGACATAATTTGTTTCAGATAGCGAGAAAGTTTTCTAAAATTCTAGTCAATTGTATAATCAAGATTTTCACTTACTGTAACAAAAGTCTGCTGAGCAGCAATCAAGTGGTTAATGGCATACAAAACACTATAGTCTATATAGTAAAAAAGGCCAACATATTTCTATTCCTCAAGAGGGAATTATAGAAACATCCTGACCCAGCTCTTTGGACACACAGGAGTTGCCATCCCAATTCAGAAGCTTGATTAATATACTCTAGAATGATACATGTGGCAATGACCCATATAGGAGCTCTCTGAGGAGTGGGGGGAAAATAAACTATTAAAATGAAACAATTATTCTATCATACACTGTTTTTGCAGTTTGCAGCACAACAAAAGAAAGAAAAGTTAAAATTTTTGAAATAATCAAAGCTCAGGAGAAGAGACTTCACTTTTGAAAAATGTAAAATAATAATGATTATAAAATAGATAAAATTTACCATTATAAAGTTCACTTTAAAGACCAAAACTAGTTTTAGGTATATTTATTCAACAATGAATAAATTCACACATACTATATTTCGAAGGTTAAAATTTTTTTTGAACTTCTGAATTATCTAAAGTGTCTTAACACGTTTCTAGACATGCACTTTTCTTAGAAGAAACTACTACATACAAGAATACACATGCTCACACACACGCACACACACAATAGTCTCACTCTCATCAAAATATTTTCATGTTCATTACTCACTAGATTCTAACAATTGCTGTATAAGTTATATATGATTGCTTATGCAATTTTTACACATTAAAAAGTAGATATAATAAAATAGCAATTATATTATGCTCTAAAAACTGTTTCAGAGATAACTTCCCTCTACTGAGCATTTTTCTGGGCATGGAGCTACCAGTTATTGAGCCCAGGGGCACTTAATCACTGAGCCACATCTCCAGCACTTTTTATTTTTTATTTAGAAACAGGGTCTCATTAAGTTACTTAGGGCCTCACTGAATTGCTGAGGCTGACTTTGAACTTGTAATCCTCCTGCTTCGAATTCCTGAGCTGCTGGGATTACAAGCACGTCATCACCATGGGACATACTGAGCATTTTTAACAAAAAATATCTTTGGCTGAGGAAACAAGTTAAAACTAATACACTTAGACTAACTTGCTTACTTCCAGATTCACATCTTGACAACTAAGTCAATGTGCAGATTTTGCTAGATTAAGGAAGGACTGATTCCATTTTTCATCTAACTCGATCTATATAGAAATATAAAACTCAATTTCAGGTGTGGTATCACATGCTTTTAGTCCCAGCTACTTGGGAAATGAAAGCAGGAGGATTCCTTGAGCCTAGGAATTCTGGGGCAGCCTAGGCAACATGGGAGGATCCCATTTTAAAAATAAAATAGTAGATAGGTAGATATATAAATACACACACACACACACATTTTTTTCTCTCATATATAAGTACATATATGCATAATGTATATAGCTATACTTACTATTTATCTATCTATCTATCTATCTATCTATCTATCTATCTATCTATCTATCTACCTACCTACCTACCTAACTATGGCTATGAAATGTCCAAGATGTGTTGCTTAGATTTCTCTTATTTGTTATTCTTTAATGTGGTTTGCCTGAAAAATATTTCCCTAAATGAAGCACTATGATTTCTGAGATTTATGAATCTACAATCCTTACAAAATACTTTTACTTTAATTGGTCTCTAAAGACATAACATAAATTGTTATAAGTGGGGAAAACGACACTGTAAAAACGTATTAATTTGGAAAATTTAAGAATAAAATTAGCGATTTATATAGCAGTTTTTTTCCTAGCAATATACACACTTTAAAAAGATAATAACCTTATAAAATATAAGGAAATACCATTAAACAAGCACTATCTAATTAAGATTGGAAAGAAATGCTTTATAATAACTTCTATGAGATATTTTGTGAACTGAAAATTTAAAAATAAAAAAGAAAATTTACTGTTCAATAATTGTATCCCCCCACAACATTTGAAATAAGATCCAAGTGATTTTAAGCAATGTGATTCCTTTCACTATTGACAAATATTATATATAGACTCCATATCCACTTTGAGCTACCTGTATTCCCATAGTAATATGTCGAAACTTTAAAAAATAAAATTTGAAAGAGCAGTGTACAATTTTTAATAGATCTGAATCTCGAAATTTGAGAATTACTTTACAGATGATACTTTGAGTCCTAACTTCTTGAAATACCTATGAACTTAAGTGAAACATCAAACTTGCTTTTAAACTTTTTTACTAAAAATGCTATTTCAATTCACAAGGGGCTATCATATAGATGTGGAAAAAAATGTTGATCTTGCATGTAGGTGTCACATTGTTTGATGAACACTAACTTCCTTGGTATTTGAAAACTGGAAATGTGAAAATGGAAGTACTTTAAGAGGTACATCCCTTGAGGTGAATAGCCATAAACTAACTGCCATTTCTGGCTGTGTCATGGAACTGGTTTTTGGCTATGGGTAAGTTGAGAAATTTCAGTGCCTTTTCAATTGAAGAAATTCTTAAACTTTCTACAAGTATATCTGTGTGTTTATAAGACAAAAGGACATAAAATAATGGATTATAAAACGAGTTCAAATAAATATAAATTTGAAGATGTTACCATATATATTACCTTTGTACTAAATGTACATGTGTCCATGTATAATCTGTTTTTAATTGAAATAGTTTTAGAAATGAGATTTACTTTCAATAGCTGAGTTTAGAAAACTAAACAAGCATTTTTCCTTTCCCTTTAAAAGTAGTGAAAAAGAGACTAAAAAGAGTAAGAAAGAAAAATAATACTTCAAATGAATGAATGCTAAGTGAAAGTTAATTTGTGTTTTTTTCTTTCTGCTCTGTTTTCTATTAGTTCATATGATATTGTGTCTTTTCATATTGCCACTTTTAGAGATGTGTTCCACTACAGAGATATGAAATACAGATAACATTTTAAAACATTTTAAATTTCTAGATATAGCTCTTATATATTAAAATATCTAAATTACTATAGAAGTAGCTAATATATTTAAGTTCATTTTAATGCAAAATGTTTAAAAATTTACTTTAATGTGAATAAGATCACCAAATGTGTGTTTAGTTAACCATGAAACATATTGTAACACAAAAAGTAAAAATTTAAAACATTAAATTAACACAAATATAATTAACTATTTGACAAACTTACAGATCAGCTAATACTTTAGCTGTACATTAATTGATGTACAGAAATAAAAACTGGTGGTGTGCTTCCTGAGCATGTCTAAGAAATAGTGAATTTATCATTTATTTCTCCATAAAATTGCAGACAATTTAGTAATAAGCATGAAACTGTTAGTCAAAGCATGAAATGATAAATATCGATGTCTAGATACCAGAAAAGTAGAGAATCAAAAGAAATACTAAGAGAAAATGTTATCAGCCGGCACCATGAAACATTATCAAGTTAAAATTATCTTCCTGAATTTTATAAGCCTTTTAACTTCCTGTTCTCACTGGCATTTATTAAACCATAAGTCACCTTAAATTGGTTTACTGGTATTAAAATTTAATAAGCACAACTATACTTTCAAAATAGAAAGACCCAGTATTATATGTACTCAAACACAGGTTTGCTTTTAATTCAAAAATGAAGTAACTTTATCAGTTGTTATAATGTTAATATGTTTATTAATTAGGTAAAGTCAAACTATGTAAAGACAATCTACTTCCCTAATGGGAGTAACTAAAATTATTCTAGATAGGCCATTTTATCTATGTATTAAAATTTAAATGATTTTCTCAAAGTTTCCCTATTAACTTACTCATTTCTACTTTTAAATACACAAGGGAAATACATAAAGCTATGTGTTAAAAAATACTTTGTATTTTGTTTAAATATTAAATGTAGATGTAAAAGCTTAACATTAAAAAATAATCACAAGAAAGTCAAATAGAGCAATATTTGGTTTTACTTCTCACTATTTTTCCATTACACTTACCTTTTGCTTTCCCTGGCAATTGCTCTTTATTCTATTTTTTTTTTTTATTTAAGTTCATCTTTACTTATTATTTAAATTTTTTTCTGTATTATGTTAATTTTAAGTTCCAACATGCCCTGAAAAGTCTGGCCCAGTAAATGTACTACAAGTGTTCCTTTCTCCTTAAAAAAAAATAGTTATTTTGGGCAATAAGCTATAAATGATTGTCCTACCGAATATCTCATTATGTGCTACAAAACAACTTGAACTAATGAGTGAATGAAGTTCATCGAAAATGAACAAAAGGTTGGCTTCACTTTCACTCTATTTTTTCATTAAATAATATATAATTTTTTTGGTTAAAATAATTAAATATTTGGCCATAATTACTTCAAGCAGTTTTGAGTAAACTGGTAATCTACTGAAGAATTATCAGTTTATTACACTTCTATAAGCAAGAATAGGTGGGTAAAAAAGGAATAATGCAGACTTTTTTCTAAAGGTGTGATTTTTAACTCAAATGCATGTAACTTAAATATCTGCAAAATGCTTCTGCCAAAATGTTGATGCTGCATTTAAAAACCACAAGGGATACTATATTCAAAGGTTACACAGTTATACTGTCAAATGAAGGGCATACAACACAGCTAGTTAGAATAATGCAATTAGTGAACAAGCTGTGGTTAGATTATTATGAATATTATACCTGGCACAAGGTAAAGACTACAAGATTTATATCAAAAATATATATGACACAATACAGGACCTGTATTATGGATCAGGCATTGCATCTTTCTTTCCTATCCATGAGTTTTTTTTCAGTTTCATTCAGTAGTCATGTTCTATGATCATAGGTGCATACTAAATATATATTCTTCCACCTACTAGAAAGTCATGACTTTGCTCAATTTCCCTTTTCTATTGAGTTTCCGTTTGCATATTTTGGAAAACAAGGTATTATCATTTGCAAATGATATAGTAGTAATTTTAAGTTTTCTAAACTGCTGTATCTAAAAGCTGATTTCTTGTACAAATCAAGTGATCTCTTTATATTCTAATTAGATTATACTTTTGAATGTAATCTCCTACTTTTTATTATGTTAAAATATTCTAATAATTTTCAAAAATAATTTGTCAAGTGTTTGGGTCAATAAATGGAAATAGTACAATAAAGATCCAGTATGATTATGTTTAGGATGCTAGTCAAAGAAATGTTTTTTTTATATAAGATTTCTGAAATCCAATAAACATGAAAAATAAAAATCTAAATATATTCCTGTCTTAATATTTTCCTTTGGGACACTGGACTGGTTTTCAATGTGAAAATGTTTAGACTCTAAACATTAATGTTTACCTTTTTAATGGTATTATAATTTACTATGGAGTCTAAGTTTTTATCAAGAACTTTTAAAATAGTCATATTCTTTGAAATAGTAATTCTGTTTCTAGTATCACATCTTAAGGAAATAATTAGAGATATTATTTTAAGAGATATCTTTAACAGTATATTATTTGCAAGTGTAGTTAGAATAGCTCATTATTTGTAAAAGTAATCATAAAATGTGTACATGCATATTCTTCAAATAGAAGACTACATCAACAAAAATTTGCTCAACTGCAATTTTGAATACTGAGTTGAATAAGACTAATGACCTTGAAGAAATCAGGGATTGGGGTTTTACTCCTGATATTAAAGGAAATTCACAAATTATATATTTCAAATGACTCCAAATATGCATACATAAAAATACATTGCGTTAGAGTCAGGCTGAGTGGTGAATGCCTGCAATCCCAGCTACAAGGGAGAATGAGGCAGGAGGATCATTTGAGCCCAGGAGTTCATAACCAGCCTAGGCCACATAGAGACCTCACCTCTCAAAAATATACAAACCCCAACACAACAAATACAATGTGTTATATGTGTGTAAACATATTCATATAATATATACATATTATATAACATATAACAATAACATTATATATGTAATACTGTTATATGTTTCTTAATATACATGCATTCAAAAGAACACATTGAGGAGATGTGCAAATATACAATGGCCTAGGTAAATTCAGTTATAGTCTATAATTCTTATAAAAAATTTGGCATCTTACTGTAAGAGGACCTCACCTGGATGATTCTTAAAAAATAAAAATAAAAAATAAATGTTTCAAACATCATCAGTAGGGTAATTCACCAGGAATTGTGTCCTTCCCATTTTCTATAAGGTACTATATCCACTTGCATTTTCTCCTTTCCCCAACTAACATGTCCTGCTACCTCAAACTCACCTTCTCTGCCCCAGCTGTTCAGAACTTTGTGCTTTTTATTCAACATGCCAGACAAGTAGGAATAGCACTGGTCATTCTCTCTGCTTGAAACTCTCTTCCCCAGAGGTACTGGATGTTCCTCCTCATTACTTTCACAGCTGTCCTCCCTCACTACCTTCATGTGTTGAAAGAATGACATAGTCTCCATGAGGACTCCTGTCTACCTGTTTTACAATATATCTGGCTTATTACAGTATCTCATGAAAATTCATTAAATGACTGAGTCTTATTTTGAAGAAATATTTTTCATCATCACATTATCAATCATTTCTATCATCAACTGAAAATTTAGAAAAGCACAAATGAATTTTCTAAGAATTTTTAGTTATTAATATTACTATATGGAATTAATCATACTAAGAAAATAATTGATGAGTGTGAGTAGAGATTGTCAAATCAGCATTACAGAGGTGAAACTTTTCAGTTTCCATATATGCAACATGATGAAGTGGCCAGACAAAGTAAAGGTAATCTAGTTTGGTCCTCTCATTTATGGGCAAAGCATTTAAGACATATTCAAGCTGGGAAAGGCCCAAGACAAAGACAGATAAGCACTGTTATTATAACTGAGTGGTCAATACAAGAACTCAGTCCACTAATTACTGATCTAGTGTTCCCTATATTGATACAGAACGTACCACGTCTTCTGTTGTGTATTTAATAATATAATAAATTGCTTCAATATAATACATAGCATTTATACAAACACCCATCCAACTCTGACACTTCAATGGTAAGTAGCCATTTGAAAAATAAAAACAAAACTTAAATGGAGAATGATTTGCCTTAATGAATACAATAACTAACCTCCCTTTTTCTCCCTAATGCATACTTTTTAAAAATGCATGTTGATTAGCACCAAAAGGGAAATTTTATTTTACTTATTGTAAATGAGCACAATCTACCCCTGCCTAATTTAATGCCTTACCTACATAACAATCCAAAGAGAGTTGCCTAACACCTCTAGAGGTCTCAGAATAACTGGGACTGGGTCGGGGAGATTTTTTTTTAAATGAAGACTTGGCTTATTTAATTTAAAAAAAAAAAAGAGAGAGAGAGAGAGAGAGAGAGAGAGGAATGATAGTTACCAGAGACTGGGATGAGAGAGGGAGAGAAGGATGAGGAAAGATTAGATGATGGGTTTGAAATGAGGTAGGAGACAGTTCTGGCATGGTATTGCACAGTATAGTGGCTATAAATAATGATAATGTACTGTATATTTCAAAAGTTTAGAAGGAAGGATTTTGAATGTTTTCACCACAAAGAAATGATATGCTTACTCTGATTTGAACATTATATAATGTATACATGTACCAAAACACCACATGATACTCCATAATTATGCACAATTTTTATGTCAGTTAAAGAAAAAATTAAAAAGAATGATCCCAAAGACCCCCATCAAGTCTATGAAATGCAAATTTAAATCTATCTCTGATAGTGCTTCACCTAATAATAACTTCTAATTTGCACATGTCAAATCACCTGCACAAACTTTCCAGGAACCTCCACTGACATCAGGGGGACTGTTCCACACACCTTGGAACAAGTTTCAGCTCTAACTCATATTGATGTTTTCTGGGTCATCTTCGAATTCTAAAAGTCCATCTATTTCTCTTTCTTTTAAAGTTTCAGAAGTTAATTTATTTTCTACTTGTAATATAGGGAACAAAAAAATTATTTTTTTTAAATAAAAAGTAGAAATGTAAATGAGAATACAATAAAAGTTAACTACTTAATATTTCATTTTATCAAATGAATTTGGAATTATAATAATGTTCCATTTTTAGACAATCATAATCATGAATAAATATTCTGGATACATGTTAGAGATTACTGATTGAGTGATAGTCTGGCAGCTAGAAAATCTTATTTTACTTTGAACCCTTAGTTTATGTGTTAAAAGGATATAGCTTACTGTGTGTTCATGAGAAAATGCTAATATTTCAAATATGAATACAATCATCATGGCAAAAAGATTAGTGAGACAGACCACCACAACATTCTAGACTCAAAAATTTCAAGCATTCTTTGTTCACTGCTCAAAGGTTTCAAATTATTTAATCACAGAACATTCCTGGAGGAAATGATAAAACTTTTATTGAGCTTTGGGAACTCAAATACATCTTTTACCCTACCAGATTTAACACCATCAGCAAGTGTAGATTCTAAGTTTAAATCATATATTGTTATCCTATTCCAAATCTAGTTATTGTGTCATAAACATCTCTAAATCATCAGCATTTTGTTTGTCCTACAGACTTTATAGTCACATAACTGTTAAACACCATTAATTATTTGCAAACTATCAAATTTTGATCTGTCAATTCATATGAATCACCGCATAAATTCTGGTGTTTATCATTTTACATGGGGGTTATTGACTTACACTGGCCTCCTTGATATCACCTTTTCCTTCCCACAACTTACGTGTGCAGTCAGAGAAAGGGTTTCTTAAATGACTGCACTAATTATGCTCCTTTTTGTACATTTTCAATGGTTTCTTACCGATCATTAAAAATGCCAAATGCTTCGGTTAACATCTAACATTCTGCACACTTTGGCTTCAATGTATTTTCTGCTAAGGTTAATGATTTTTAAAATAAATTTAGAATACTTGCAATTGTGCATAAAAATTGAAAAGATACTACAGAAAGTTCTAAGTACCTCACACCTTGGTTAGCCCTATTATTAACATCTTTACATTCATCACAATAATGACAGTACTGATTCCTCATTATTAACTACAGTTCCTACTTTATTCAGAGTACTATATTTATTAACAGATTTTTTTTCTGTTTGAAGACCCATCCAGGGTCTCATTCCTCAATTTTTTTAATCTATATGAATGGAATAAAATGTGATCTTACAATCCCCAATATCTACAGATACAATGTATTTTTAACCTACTTAATTTTTATAGCCAAATCTCATGTATTATCACTGAAATTCACAGGGCAAATCTAAGTATTTTTTTAGGCATGTGTTTATCATTGGTAAAACATCAAACTAGATATTGTTCCAACAGTTTTGAATAACACATGTATTGGAGTGGCATAAGCAAGAAATCAGGAATTAAGTTGGTTTGGGGCACAATTTCATCATTTTGTGCCTTATTGTGTGTCAAGCACAAATAACTGTTCAATCAGTTAATGCAAGCTAAATTTGAGAATGCAGAAAAGAATGTACACCACATTGAAGAATCAGCAATGCTTCATAAGTAAACACAATTATTACTGGATAGATTTTTTACCTTGTCCAATATTTTAAATAGATAATGCATTAAGCACATAAGCATAATTATAAGGGGATATTTACAGTACCAAGGAAACAAATTACTTCTAATCTCCCTCAAATAAATTAGAAAGAAATTTTAGATAACATATTAATTACTATCTATCGTATCTATTCATCTTTGCAGGTTGCAATAAGGATTTATATGGCAACATACTATTGACTCAATTTGAATTTCAGCATGACGTTGAATCAAAGCAAGTAAAAATCTGACTTCTTTTTAAAGTTATTCATGATGCAGCTAAATTCCCCCTAAGGTAGAATTAAAGACTATGTTGTATTATTAAAGTGAATTTGAGTAGTTTGACATTATTGAACTGACATCAGAGAAAAACTTGTTACATCTAAAGAAAGTAATAACAATCCAGGAAATAATGATAGCACTAGCAAATATGTCAAGTTTTTAAGTGAAGAGATAATACATAAGTAACAAACATACTCATATGAATGTACATATTTATATTTCCAACTCCATAATTCTAAAACTAATGAGATATGTAATACTTAACCTCTATTTTAAAAAGCATAATATATACTCAATATCAAGCAAATAATATGACTTTTTAAAACTTTTTTTTCTTCACTCTTTTCAGTATTCAGTATTTTTTAAATGTGGTTTAATAAAATATTATCATGTGAACACAAAAATAAGCAAGTTGATAAATAATGGTTTTTGAATACACTTGTCCTAATAAATTTATGTGCCAATCCATTACTACATATTGTTTATATATTTTTCAATTTCAAAACCAAATCTCTAGCAACCTGGTGTAATTTCCATGCACAATTACAATACATTTGAAAAGTAATGTATCTGGTAAATGTAGGCTAAATGTAATTTAAAAATTTTTAAAAAGCTTTGCCATGCAGACTTTAAAGTTATGTGTGTGTACGTGTGTATACAAAACATCACATATATTATATAAATGTGTGTGTGAGTATAATATAGAAAATAGGGTTTAAAAATCAAACATAAAAAGTTGAAGTTACATCTCATTAAAACAAGTCTAAGAGAACATTTATTTCCTAACTTTTGGGGCTTTACATAAGGAAAATTTGTGCAAAAATATAGTGTTGGTGTCCTCTGTAAAATAAAAGGAAGAAAACTGGAAAATTCTGGACCCTGGAGAGTTTCTACTTTAACATTTTTATTTTAAATAGATGTTCTCCAAGGGATCTCACATTGTGTCCTGAAAGGTACACTTACCCCTCTCTCTTTAGAAACTTTTTAATAAATGAGTACTTTTCTTTATTTCTTTTCTTAGTGATATTTTATTAGCCCTTTTGGCAAATCTTTAATTTCTACCATTTTTTTCCCCACCACATCCCTGTTGCTTTAGATGGACTTACATAAACTGATGTTTTATAAAATCAGTATTAATGTGGTTGCCTATATCAGTCTAACAGTGGTCCACTTTATGCTTTGAATATATCCCTTGCTTTTCTGCCACTAGGACTTACTTTTTTCTTAAAGTACGTTTCTTTCTCTACTTCTCTCCCTCCTTCTCCCTAATCTCTCCCTCGCCTTAATCCCTGGAAACAGGATTACCTTTCTTTCTCATCCAGGCAGAGCTACCTGTCGAGCACTCACCCACCACAGGAACTAAGTAATATTCAAACTTGGGAATGTTCCCAGAAGAGCTAAAAAATGACTATCTCCCAAATTAACAAGTGAATTAAAACTCTGGACAGAAAACACTTGGAATGTAGCCTTTGATTCCCATCTTTAAAAACTCTCTGTTCTCAGAGAATCACAGCCTCTGAGACAGGAGCACCCTGATTCCCCTTTGCTAGAAAAGCAATAAAACTGCTTTTTCCTTTTTTCTCAAAACCATGTCTTCATTATTGAATGGGCACTGGGGACAAGGACCAAGCTTTCAGTAACATGAGTATTTCACAAATAAGTGAATACTACTATCTGGCTATTCAAATTTAATTATTTCATTGCAAATACGTCTTCTGGGTCCAGTAATATGAAGTGCCACTTCTGAGTCCTGTGGCATCTTTACCAGCTTCACCTCAGGTTCTTCACTGCATTTACTCGCAGGATAAGCTTTTATTTTGCTTATTTGTCTCCTGTGTTTCATCATATTGTCAACTTGATTCACTATTTTCCTGAATGTGTCAGTTTATTACTTGCTTTTTTGTGTACATACTTATAAAATCCAATATTAGTTATAGACACTCAAAATCTAACTCAAATTTATTCATCTCTCCCTTGATATCACACTATATTCTTGAGCATCTAGTCTCACATTTCAAGTGGAGCAGTCACATGTTTCAAAAATGGATTATACACACTTTCACACTGTCTCATTTCTCTTTTCACCTCTTCCTGTATAATCATTTGCTTTCTCTGCATGCCATTTTTGCCTGCCAATACTATTCCATAGCCCAGTAGTGTTGTTAAAAACCTCTTGGAAGTTCTGAATACTGAAAAATTATGACAACCCTTTCATACTGTCTATTAGAAGGTTAAGGCCTTTCTTCCCCAAATGTGATGAGCTCCATGGCTCCCTTGTATCTATCACTTAGAAGAGCTAGTACTTCATTTTTCTTACATCACTGTGAATTAATGATAAGACCCATGAAAATAGAATTATATATCCTAAGCTAAAATTTTAACATAGCCACAAAAAATATTGGTGGCCTTAGACTAATCAGTTCCTCTATTTAAAATGGAAATAGTTAATACGTACCTTATTAAAATCCTGTATGTCAAGTGAGAAAATTTAGGTAAATGTGCATAATTCAGTTCCTTGCAATGTCATTACATGTTGGATGTCTAAGAACTGGCTTCCCTAAAGGGTAAAGATTAGTTCAATACCATGACTTTTACCTGATCAAGATCCTTTATCATTTTCTCAATGACTTAGATTCTCCAAAATCTTCTCATCCCATGGTGTTAATCTTTGACAAAATTTTCTCTCTTTTTCAAAAGATCATTGGGGATACACTGGATAGTACAGCAAGTATACCTTTCCCCTATGCCACTTGCACATTATTGGGAAGGCTAGTTAGTGCAAAAAAGATCTTAGTGCTAGAAGTCTCTATCTTTAAAAAAAAAAAGAAAGAAAGAAAAAAAGAACCAGAAGAAAATGGAGAAAGGAAGGAAGGGAAGGGACAGAAAATGAAGACAAAGGGAATGTGGAGGGAGGGCAGGAGGGGAAAGAAAGCCTCCACAGCTGTAGTGAAGTGAGCAAGCCTGGTGACTCAGAAGACCAACTCTGAAAGTTCAGATTATTTTTATAAATGTCTGTGGAAGTCACTTTAGGGTTTTCATTAGAGGAGGAATGATTAATCTACATCTGTATGAGATGACTCTCTTGCTAATGGTTGGTGATTTAGATAATAGTAAAACAAGGACCACCCTGAGGATATTGTGACCAGAAAGGGCCCCAGACTTGGCAGAGGAAGTAGTCTGAGAGAAGGGAAGACTTGTCAAGTGGAATTGGGAAGAAGTAACAATTGGAGTTAAGGGTAGATTTTGGAATTAAGGGGGGGAAAAAAAAAAGGAGGAATTATTTTGTTTCTGACTGAAGACTAGGTGGATTGCAGGATTATCCGAAGGATGCTGGCTGGGAGAACTTGGGGAAGAAATGGAGATAAGTACTGGCAAGTTTGGGTGGGGAAAAATAAATTGAATAGAATTTAAACAAGAGTCTTTTTGCTCCATTTTAATTGCATGAAAACTTAGATCAAGTACCTAGGGAACTGTGAAATGTTTTAAGATTATTGGGGAACTCTTGCATATTATAGATTCTCAATATAGTAGAATGAACTTTGTTTATATAACATAAATATCTCTGAATAGTCTAGAATAGTTCTAATTGTACCATTAATGCTAGAACTTAAATATAAACAAAAGTAATTTTACATATTGTTCCAAATTAGCAGAACTACCACTGTGACAAATTCAAGAGGCACTGAATGAAAAGATAGAACATAAATTTAAAATTATCTTGTTATATCCTGTTTTACCAGTGGTTACACGTTAATAAGTTAAGGTCTCTTAAATGAATCTGATGCTTAGGAGTATATAGAAATTAAACTATTTTAATGCGTTAACATGGAGTTATTTGGTGCATTCTGCTCATTTTTTATAAGACTGTCTAGAGTTAACAGAAAAGCAACCTTCTGAGTGAAGGTCAGTAGACCATACAAATATCAAACAAAAAAAGTCAAACAGTGAACCAACAAACAAAAAAATTCAAGATATGAATCTCATTATTAAGTACTAAGCAAGATACTATAAAATAATAATAAAAATAATAATAAGAATTAGTCAGATAACTCTATGTGGTCCTGAAGCACTCTTCATAAATCTAGATACTTAGGAATAAAGTATCGAATTTAATTCTTTCAAAGTAACATACCAGGGTTGGGGTTGTGGTTCAGTGGTAGAGGGCTTGCCTAGCATGTGTGAGGCACTGGGTTTGAGTCTCAGCACTACATATACATAAATGAATAAAAATAAAGGTCTATCAACATCTTAAAAATTTTTTTTAAAAAAGTAACATACCTTATTTTCAATTTTGAAATTCTTTTCAACTAAGTATAACTGCCCTGCAAACTCTCCTTTGCACATTATTATTGAAGACTGTAAATAAGCAAAGGGACAAGAATGGAAAGAGTACATGACATCAGACAGGTAACTAATGCACTGCTGAGGACATCAACTTAAGCAAGTTACATCAGACCTCGAATGCTCTAGTTTTTCATCTACCAAAGGTGAAAACAGTCATCATATGTTCAGCTGAGGATAAGTATGTTTAAAAATAATTGTGCAGTGCTGGAAACACAGTAGTTGTTCAATAAACATTTTTGTTTTATTTGTGCTACTGGGGATTGAAGCCAGGGACACTCTACCACTGTGCTATATCCCAGCTTTATTTGTTTTTGTTTTGGCAAGGAGGTCCCTAATTTTGGCCTCTAACTTGTGATCCTCCTGCCTGTCTCCTGGAGTTGCACCACCACACCCAGTTTGTTGTTTCTTCCTTTAAATTCTCTCTTACTACTGGCTGATATTTTGTTCTCTAATTGAAAAGATTCACACAGTTTTCCACATATTTACAATCTTTTAAGGGTTTCATCCATACTGCTTTTAATGTAGGACTGCTATCTCTGTTGTAAATGAGAATTAAATGGAAAAAATCAACTTTAATCATTATCAACAAAGAGAAATAAATAGTGTTTGGAACTGCACAATCTTTCTTCTGAGTTATTCTTTATAGCTCAGAAGAATTTCAATAAAATTTATAACAGCAATTATGATATATAAAAATTAAAAAGCATTAAGCATATCACTGCCCTTTTGAATTATTTGATATGGATGGGTATTTTGGCCATTGAGCTCTTTTTATTTCCATGTTTCTGATGGGCTATCATTAATCCGTAGTTTTTTAGCTACCTATAGAATAACATTAAAACTTTTAGTACTGCATTCAAGGACTTTCATAATCTGACCCAACGAATTGCTTCATTCCAATTTATTTCCATTATAACTCCATTCTCCCTTCTGATTCCAATAAAAATAGCTTTATTTGTTTGCCATTCCTGAGTTATGCTATGACTTGCCACATCCCTAGTTCTCTGGTGATGTGATTATCCCATCTTTGAATATTCAATTCACCTTCATCTAGAAATTCTACTTTACTCTCAAGGCTCTATTAAAAATCTTATCTGATTTGTGAAGTTATTTTCTATTGATTTCTCTTGTTGAATTTGTTTTGTTTATGAACATAAGACAGTATTTATCTAATGGAATTACAGCTAAACAGAGGGTTGACAACGCAGATGAAACACCTTGCAGGCACAGAGTGTCATATACATGAGTGCTAAAGTAATATGCACTGAATTAATTTATTCATGTATTAATTCATAGTAATAAGATCTACCCCTGAGCAAAAGTCACAATATTTCCTCATCAGTAAACAAAAATTCCAGATGCATGTTTACTTAAGATTCCATCTATTGTCTACTGTTTTCTAACTGTGAAGAGTAATCTTTACAGAAATCATTAAGTGGTTTTTTTTACACATTAAAAGTTTTAAGGACTTCTTGCTTCTTACCTGAAATCTTAAGGTACTGCTAGCTTTTAAGGGTAACAGGTCAAATGTCTATATAAAGGAATTAAGTAATAAATATAGTAATTAAAATTAAGAAGGAAATGACTGAGGACAAAAAAAGTGGAACAGTTTTCATCTTGCAATATGAATTTCAAAACCTCAAGGGAAATAAAATCCAGAAGAGACAAATCAATTTCCATAAAACATATATTTGGTTTCAAAAATAAACTCTGTATCAGGATGGGGGTGCCTTTCTTATTAGCCTACAAATCCTGAAACTGCTACTCAAAATGATCCTATGCTGTGAATAACATTTCAAATTGTCAAGAAAACATTTCAGCTTCCAAAGTCAGTATTTATTATATTGAAACTATTACAGGGTGATAGATTACTTTTTCTATATTCAGTATGAAGCAAAATTTCATAGGCTACCAGATTAAATAATTTTACTTTTTCACTTGGTGGTAGACAACATTTTCATTATAGTACTCCTTGAGTCATCATTACAACTTATTGTCAGGAATTTAAGGAACAAAATAGTATAATGTGCAAATTAAGAACAAATCAACTTATTCCTTTTCCCTAAATTTAAAACTTTTTAAAGAGCAGTCACAAAAGTGACCTGAAGTGACATAAGCTGTTGACTAACTGTTGATGGGTTTGAATTGGGATACAACCACTGATTCCAGAAGGGATACTACATGATACATGTAGATGCACCACATAACCTAAGATAGGAAAAATAATTAATTCTGGGAGATATTCTATTCTAAGAATTGTAACTCTATATATCATAACATCAGCTTTCAAAAATTCATGAGGCCTATGAGATTGAAAAGGAAGAACTGATTTAAATATGTTAATATATTTGGTTTGTTTTATTATATTTTCTTAACTTTTTACCAGCTATAAATAAGAAATGATGGCTACATCTGTTTTTGATAGACATATGCCTCATGGTAAACTATGGTGGTAATTTACTGAGCTTCTCTGGCTTTTTACATATCTGAGTGTCATTTGCATAAAAAGTGTTTATATGCAATAAGAGAATGATGATCTTCGCCTTGCACTTTATAAAGAAGAGTTGGAGACACCTATTAGAAACTCCTGATAATTATTTTCCCCTTATCTCCACATTGCTATTTATCCTTTCAAATTTATTTCTCTTATCTATCCCTTACAGAGAAAGTTTACTTTAAAGCTATCATCCTCATAATGCTAAGATAAGTATGCTTTGTCTAGTTCAATCCTTCAATATTTCCTTCCATTTGGGTCACTTGCTTTAGTATATTGATGTTCAGGTGCTTTAAATAATCAGAGCAATCCATAACACCATCTTCTTAGCTGTTTTCCCCAACCTCCTTTCTCTTCTTCATTATTTGACAGTGTTGAAAGGGCAGGGAATCTATCTCTAATTCTAAACAAAATTCTAGGATATATCATTTGGAAAATTATTTTCTTTTTAAATATTTTATTCCTCGCTCTTAACTCCTCTCATTGAAATCAAGTGATGTGTTAGCATCTGACTGCATAACATCCCTTGAGCCTCATTTCCTTGGTGTTCTCTAAAGAGGCAACATTGCTTCTTCTTGGCTGTCTTTGACCCTGTGACAAAACAGTTTTTTGAGCCCTCCCCTTCCTTATTGACCATTCCTTTCCTGGTTTTGATAACTCTTCTTCCTTCTTTCTTCTTCTTATTGGCCATTCTCTCCTGGATATATGGAACTATTCATTATCCCTCAATTTCATATGTACTTTTTATATCTATGATTGTGTTTAGGCTATTCAGTTTCTTCTTTCAGAGTACAAATCCTGTTCATCTATTATGTCATACCTCAAATTTCATTTCTTAAGAGAGCTTCATTGAAAAGTATCAGTATTCTATCCCTCCTATGAAAGCATCAGATTTCTTTACCTAAATTTAAATAATGACACATCATTTCTACTTTTTTTTATATACTTAATGCTTTATTTGCCTTACTATACTATAAGTTCCTTGAAAAAAGTTTTCATGATTCCAGGGAGGGTTTACCATGCAATTGAATCCTCACTAGAATGTAGGTTCCCTGAGAGCAGGAATATTTATTACACTTAGTATTCCACCCTTAACATTTGGAATAGTGCCTCTGACAAATAGCTAGAACCCAATAAGTGTTGAGAAATATTCATTATAGTCAATAAGATGGTCCCATGTTCGTAATAAATATTTAACAAGGAGTTAGTTAAAAATCTAAAACATATTGTTCCAAGTGAAGGCTTCTTTCTTAAAAATAGTGAATTACACACCTATACTACTAATGTCTGGTTGCACATTAGAAATTATCCTCAGAATTTGTCAGTCATTAAGTAAAACCAGTATAGTATCATTTTGTTTCAGACAAAATTATCCTGCTAATATATTGATTTAATTTGACTATCAATTGTATTTGGCTGACAGTGAAAAAAAAAAAAACTGTCTCTTTTAGTCAAATAACTCATTTAGAGGTTTTCAGATTTTGGATTCACACAGAACATACTAAGAATGTTTTTTAAACAGGTTGAAATATTAAACTTTTCTTCCCAACTTCCAACTATTGTGTTCTGTAGGATTTTGTCCTGGTCCTTATTTATTTATTCTTTGTGTTCTTTCTTATCAATTTTTTGGATCAAAGTAAAATTTATGTCAGTGATTTTAAGGTAGACATCCAACCTTTCTGGTAATCAAAGTGTAAATGACAGGTGCCTCTTCTGATACTTCCACATGGGTGCCTCAGACAGATCTAATTAACAAGTTTAATTCTAAATTCTTCTATTAACGACCAAGTATTTTCTAATTGTATTCTCCCTGCAGTGACCTCACCATGTCTTCACCACATTAATAAAGTGAACCACTATCTACTCAAAGAATTCACGCTCCTAAGAATTGATAACACATCATTTTATACTGTTTCCAAATATTTTCAAAGATCTGAAAATGTTTTTTATTTGCTGTTGTTTTCCTAGTATCTCTGAATGATAACAGTTCAAGTGATCCATATTACTGATTCATGTCAAGTATAAAGTAAGTATTGATCATTTAAGAAAAATTAACACATGAATGAAAATTTTATCTTTCATTTTATATACAGCATCTAAAATGTAAGATGTTAAATAATTCAAGTGTTATTTCATTTATGAACATCAAGTCATTTTTCCCTCTTAGAATTCCTCATTCCGAAATCAGTTTCAAGTAAAATACTAACCAATTCATTATAACTATCAGTAGTGGTATATACCCAAATGCATTTCAAATTCTTTACTTAGTTTATTCCTGCTACCTCATCATGACTCTGGGTCTCATTTTTCCCTGCCTGGGACTACTTTCCCCTGCTTTCTAATGGTATTACTGTCTGCCTAGGTGTTGTCAGAAAAATCATCTCTTTAAGATCAAAGCTTGAACTATTACCTCCCTAACTCCTCCAGCAATTCCCTATCACACTTCACATCACTGGGCTTCCAGTCGTGTCCCTAGTCCCACATCTGTCATTCCTAGTCTCATGTAGCAGTACTCATCTGCTCCTACAAGCAACTTGCCCCACATTGCTTCATTTCCTCTGTGTTTCTGAGAACGCCCTGTCATCTTCTTTTCTCCAACTTCATTTGATCAAGTGAGCAAAAGGATCTGCTCAGATATCTCCTAAGCCAAAAATATTATTCAATACCCTAACTCTGGGCTGGATTTTCTTTTTCGTGACTCTATTATTCGTGTGGACTTGTTTCACTGCACTGACCTCACAGTTTACATGTCAAATTCTCTTACTACATGGTGAGTTCCTTGACCCTGTCTGTGCCTTAGCTCATGTCTATACCCATGAGCACAGTTATTTGTTAAAAGAATGTTTGAATAAGTAAATAAATAAATATTAAGTGATCGAAAATCTCTTCTGCCACCCCATTCTCAATGTGCTAAACGTTCAAGGACCAACAAGTAGAAGTACAGATAATGTGCACAGATTGAACAAATAATACTATCCTCCTGTTTGGTGATAAATAGCACAGTAGTATCAATAACTACATCTGGAATTATATATTTTATTGTACTCTTAGAGATTTTATTCAATATTTGTTATAGAATCAAGAATTAAGCTCTTCATCATGACTACTTACATAGTCAGATTCATAAGGAAACAAAGGTGCTGTACAGATCTGATGTGCCTGTTTAGAGACCTGGAGGTCTCAATTGTGTGCTATAGGAAAGGCATGGTAGGATAGAAGGAGATTTAGACTAGACATTTATAAACCCAGAACCAACCTTACCTCTGCCACTAACTTAAGACTCTGGAATCTGTTTTCTTACCTGCAAAATGAAAGACTCAAAGTTCCTTCTTAACTGAATATTCTGTAATACAGCTTTCAAAAGAACAGAGAACTTCCAATATTGAAGCATGCTATCAAAGTGAAATAAATATATAATTTCTTGGGGAAGCTTTAGACCTTTAAATTAATAAAATTATTTTCACACAGTTCTTAATAGATGGGTTGATTATTATACCAAATATTTGTAATTTATAGGCACCCTTTTAATTTCTTAAGTGTGCACTTAATATTAGTAAAAAAAAATTTATTTAAAAGTATTTTCATTACAGAAGTTAAAGTTATTTGGGTTGTATTGGGATATTTGAGAGGTACAATACCTTTAAGGAAGGGGAGGGTGCTCTTTGATACTCTGAGAAATAATGTCCCAACATTCCTAATTGGAATGTTTAACAAAATTTATTGATATGTCTATTAAAGGAAGAAAGTTTCCCAAATTCCATCAACTCTGTAGTAAATCATTCAACACCTTTTCAGTGGTTTTACAATGAACAGAAGATTTGAGAGTGATAATATCTCTTTCTTCATTATACCAGCAGCTAGACTCTAGAAGCAGATGTTTGCACATGAAAAAAGAGATGTCACTGAAACTATTAAAGTGAACTAAGGGGATAGTTGTGAAGTTTAATAAGCAAAAATAAACTAATGCTGCTTTGTTTGGAGAATACTTTATCCAGTAAAGTGTATGGCTGACTGAATTCTGAAATTCCTAAAAGATAGCACAGGAATGTGGGAATGTTGATATTTAAGTGTTGTTAGGTAAATCCAGTCTAATAAAAATATACTGTGTTTGAAATAATACAAATTCTTGGCAAATAATATAATTCCTCAGATGTTACTTATATGAATTATAAAGTATCAATACCTTCAAACATTTGTAAAGTATTTTCTCTTACATTACATATTCAATAATTTTTTTTTAATTCCCTGTATATGACAGTAATGTGGCTTGTGAACTCCATAAGTGACAATAGTTACATGATTCCAGAGTTTGGTAGAGATTCTAAGCTTTTTTCCTTCAAATCTCTCCATAGTTCACTGTGTAATGACTACGATTTCAACATATTTCTACTTGTAATGTTCAATTTCTTTCATGAGACCTATTTGTTATTCACAAATTTATCACAACATTTCTTTTAAAAATTTGTATCAGAGATTGGCCAGTGACTACTAAGAGGATGCATGTAGTCATCACCTTCTTCTTCTTGCTCATATGGAAGTGCTTTTGCTGCTGCCTGCTCTGGGAGGTATTGAAAAAGGAAGCCTTGATAGGAAGGGTCCAAACTGCCCGGACCATAATGAGGAAATATAACACAGAGCAGAAAAGCTTGAGAACATGCAAATATTATCCTATTATTCCAAGTTAGTTCTAGAGAAAATTGCAAAGAATGTCAAGTGTGCGTTCAGCCCCTTTAGTACTCTGGCTCAGTACTTCCTCCCCAAATCTGCATGTGTGGTTTTAGACTCACCCAGTACACAAGATTCTAACTCCTATTCTCTAACTTCCCTACTATGGGTTTCGTCAACAGCTCTTTCTGGTCAAGTTCAGACTGTGGAAATCTTCTTAAACAGTTTCCTTTCCATATACAAGTAGAAATATGGTGAAATTGTAGTCATTACACAGTGAACTATGGAGAGATTTGAAGGAATGAAACTTAGAATCTCTACCAAACTCTGGAATCAAATAACTGTTGTCACTTATGGAGTTCATAAGCCAAATTTAAATACTGACTTAGAGGAAAAAAAACATACTGCAATAAAAAAGATCAACTGGCTTTAATTCTGTAGTTTTCTATAAGACACTCTAGGAAGAAGGGAAATTAAGAAACTTAGCTTTAAAATTGGAATTAATGATAGCAAACTAGGGTTATTTGGAATTCTGCTCTTAATTTTCCATGGAATTTTTAAAAGTTACATTTTAATCAAGGGTTGTACTGTGAAATGCTTTTGACCCAAAATACAATTTAAGAAGTTATACATTCTAACAGTAGAAAAAGGATATGGAAGTCACAGAATGAAATATAAAAAATTCAAATTGTAAGGCAGTTAAATAAAATGGGAAATGAGAAAGAATTTGAATGGAATAATACCTAGGAAGCAAAAATTTCTGGAATTCAGTCACAGGGGAAAGGGACTGACAGTAGCTACTACAGGCCTTAAACTTGGTAATGTTCCCATGGCCAACTCAGGTACAAGTTGTCAATAAAATTACAATGTACAGTTCTATTTCACTAGCTTCTGTCATTAAGGACTTGGTTTCAGTCATTTATAAAGATATTAGAAGGACTGATCATTCTTGGAAAAGCGAGAACTTTCACTTGGTCACCAATAAGATCAGAAAATTACCGGTAAGCATTTATGAAGATGCACATTTATTATTTGGGAATCAATGGAGACTATAGGATTTTAGGGAATGCTTATTAAATCTTTTGGAATGAAAAAGTTATTGCTAGCATTTAAAATCATTCACAAGGCATCTAGTGGGTAGAATTCAAAGGTACAGTACTTCTTTATAGAAGTCAAAGTGTGAATAATATTCTGCAGCATAAAAAGTAAGTTAGCTTCAAAACCTCGAGTTTTATTCTTTATAAATCTGTATGTTGTTCTTCTTTACAAAAATAGCATTATATGTACTTTTATTAGTTCTTTATATCAGATTTTCTTATTCTAAAATACAAAATCAGTAAAATAAGAGCAAGTACAGGTTTGACCAATTTTGTATGCCATTTTTTTGATAGGACAATGGCATATTAAGCATAAATATATATTTACCTTTATTTTCAAATAATGTGATATTCAAGTTCCAGAATGTTTATCTATTTTCTATCTATCTGTCTGTCACGGATCTATCCACCCACCTATCCGTTCATCTACCTACCTACAATATTTGATAAAGGATGCACAGAAGGTGAAAAAAACAGTACACAAAAATGCAATGAAATAGAGAGAAACTAAGTATATTCTTGAGAATTTTTTTTTCATTCTACTTGAAAACCCTACATAACCTCTATCTACTACAGGTTTTATTAACATAAAATCCTTAAAGCTATCGTCTGCTACAGTACAGCACTTGGCACCTTCAGTTAGCTGCTGAATCGTTTCAAATATTTTTGCTAAAATAATGAGTAATACACACCAGTGCTGTGTATCTGGAATTATTAAGCTGGTGATAGCAAAAATACACAACTCTGAGGAACAGAACAAATGTGAAAAAATAAAAGAGAAGAAAAAAAGTAACATTTGAGTTAATAAAATAAAAATCTCAAGGGGCCTTAGTCATTTCCAGAGAAAAACTACTATTAGGAAAGAAAGCACCTTGATAACATGAAAATTATTTTTAGAATTTATTTGAATTGTGAAAGAGTGATAAACTGGTTTCTTTTAAATTAACTCATCGTTTTTTTTTTTTTTTTTTAAGGAGGAAATTTACTTTTGTTTTCTAGGATATTTTTGAAAGTACTAAAAATTAGGATCTAACATTTGAAATGTTCATGAAATAATTATTTGGATATGGCTGTCACAGTCTCTTATTTGTAAAGGAAGCTGTTCTTTTTATGTGTGCGCTGAATTTAGCGTGGCCTTGCTTGTCATCATGCTTTTCAAATAAACTAACAAAATGTATTGACCAAAAAAATAGTTGCATGCTTCTTCAACATTTTACATTTATTTCTGAGTAAACTGCTCATTATGAAAATAGCATAAATCACTGGCTAAAAGGGTAGGCTCGAATGGCATGTGTTTTGTTGTTGCTCTTCTTCTGTATTTTTTTTTAAGTTTAAGTTTTCCTTTACTACTTATAACTACAGAAAAAATTAAAAAGTACTTAAGTCTATTAAATGTGAGAGTAATGGTATTTACCTATCTGTAAATGCTATGAACCGTATAAGGTTTTAAGTACTGAGCAAAGTACAGTGGATAGACAGTATTTTAGCCAATACATATGAGCTATTTTAATTTTGTCCCCTGTGACTTACATGTATTAGCTCAGCTTTTAACTTACTCTTTAATGTTTACTTGATCTCTTGTCACAGCAATGAATTAAAATGGCATTAGAGCAAATTCTCCCATTTAGAGACAAAGTTACACAGAAAAGACACAAGCTTTGTCCATATTTAGGCCTAGGATTAAACTTCAACCTGCTATGCAAATTAGTAAATTTGAAACAAACTTTACTTTCTTTAGATAAGATAAAAATAAAACTTTTTAGATATGCTGGTTAAATAAGTTAATGTTGGAATGAAATTTGCCTGTTTATGAAAAGTACTAAGAACTCCATAAATTCTAGTCTCCTCTGAATCTACATAGGAAGACCAAAGAATATAGATACACACATAGATAAAACTGACGAGACAGATGACAAAATGAGATAAAGTAATAGATAAATGAGAGGTAAATAGGGAGATTATGACAGAGATAGATGAAAGATTAGAGACAGAAACAGAGGTTTCTCCTTTCTATTAGCTATATATGGTTTACTTGAAAGCAAGATTCAAGTAAAATTTATTTTTGACATTCCTTAAAAGTTTCCATCCTTCTTGATATATTCAAAACACTTGATAAATGTATATCAAAAGTGCTTAAATTAAATCAAAGAATAAATCAAGGAAATACTAGTATAGATAGCTTTAAAAATAATATTTTGAAATGGAGGTTAGTTTTTCTTTCCTGTGTAATTGATGGATCACCTAAATCCAATTTCTAGGTGCATAATAATTTCCTATATTTATTAAAGGGACTTATGGAAATTATTTGCCTTACAGAATTTCTATTGGCATCTCATTCTTATACTACCAATTATTTCATTCATGATATTAATTAAAATATAAACCAATGTTTGCCTTTTTTAAAAGAATGATAGCCACTTTCCCAAGAATTAATTTTTTTATATTAAAATTTAAAAAATAACTTTTTAGTATAATATATCTTCGGAAATGAGACTTTCCCTTTTTTTAATAGGGGAAATATCTCAAATATACTTCTATTAAATATATTAGTGAATGAAAGCAAATCAGAGTTAATATGAATAGCAAAGTTTTCTTTTGTTTTGTTTCTTTTATTTACAGAATTCCTTATAAAGATATGATAGTACATGCAAACTCTTTACTTACTCTGTGCAGCTTTCTGAATAGTACCTATAAATCACTTTATGCATCATACACATAGTTGGGTCTATCTCATGCTGTGCATTCACAAATCAAGATCCAACAACCCAGTATTTAAAATGTATCTAACAGGACTCTATATATTACAATGTCACAGAGCCACAACTCATTATGACCATATAAGTCATTTCAAGTAAACAACTAAATTTACAGGAACTGTAAATATCAGATATGTATTCATATTTCTTCTGTTAAAAATAATTTTGAAAATAGTATTGCATTGTTACATGGAAAGCTTTTATAGTAAAAATCAGGGAAATTGTCATCAGTCTAACACTATTTAGCAAACAAGGCTTTCTGTGAGGTAAACCTTCAAATAAATTCAGGAAAATTATATTTGTGGAAGATAGAATATAAACATTTATTTCTGTTTTGAATAAATATAATGATTATATATAAACTTTTTAATATATTGGATTATATATGTTTGTACTGAAATTTCAACATGAATTGAAAAATTAACGACTGTATCTACTCAAATATGAGTACAGAATGTACAACAGACAAAAGTTTGCTTTTTATGAATCATCAATCAATTAATAATTTAGAAGCTATGCTCACATGTAGTTTCTTACTCCCAAAACCATGAAATAATAAATATTAAGTATATTTAATATTATATCTACTATTCTAACAAATGCATTTGAAATAATAACATCTGATTTATACAGCATTCTTTTCATTTTTTACACTAGAGCATAAAAACCTGTTCGTAGTCTGTTTTACATATTAGAAATGTCTTAATTCTCTTTTGATGAATCATTAGCAAGTATTTTATTTGTTTGAAATAATAAAAACATAAACATTAATAAATAATATTAAATGAACAAATTAAAGATAGGCTTTTAGAAAATATGTATTTATTGTTATATTTCTTTATATTTCAATGTAGGCCAGTTCCTGTTTATTTGATATCTGTGAAGATTTATAGATGTAAAGCAAAACAAAAGAACCCCAACTCTGGGTTAGTTACTATTTGACTCTTGAAACACTTATATGAAGCTAAACTCTGAACTAAAAATAAATCAACACTGATAAGAGATTCAAAATTCTGAGTTTTCATTTCAACTAAAAATCATTCAATTTAGTGATTTTAATATTATAAATTAGTTTATTATAATGTACATATCTAATTAATATACACCATAATTTCCTTGCTAGCAAAACCCCAAATAGGAAAGGTTAGGAGCTGTCTATGAAATAAGAATGATCTACTTAACTTTGGTCAAGTTCCCATATTAAGAAGATTATCCATGGCCCTTCTTTATCAGCTGTGACTGTGATATTGAATAGTTGCTTTTTATCTGAGGTAATCGTAGGATTTGCTGTTTCTTTGATCTATTATCAATGGTCTATTCCACCGTGATAAACTGCAACTCTAGGTCTAATAGGTTTATAATGATTGCTTAAGCTTTACACTTTGTAAGCATTGGAAGACTTCACTCACCTTGTTCAAGTGGTTGGCTTTTAGTTGAAGTAGTTTTCATCTTGAGTGCCTCCCTAACAGACATGTCACAGCAGGAGCCTTTGTTAGTGTCTTGGTCACTGTCAGCCTGATCACTGTCCCCGTGCCCACTGTCTCTCAGGCTGGCTCTTTCTGGGTCCTTAAACGTGGAGCTACTGAAATACATATAAAGAAAAAGAAGAGAAAGTGTTGTCTCTACTAGTTTAAATCTGAAGTGTAGTCTCTTGCAAAGCAATTTTGACACGAATGCAAATGGGGAAGCTGAGAAAGTTATTTAATAGGCCTTACCTTTGAACAAACTGCTGCCTGCTGCCCATGTAATTGGGCTCTGCGGGAAAATTGTCTGTCTGTGAAAAAGAAGGAAAAAAATACGTATAGTTGTACACTGGACAAATCTCCTGCAGAGCAACAAGATTTCCTAGTGGAAAAATGATTAATAATTTAAAAATTCCCTTAATCTTCAGATTTGTACATTTTAATTAAATTGGAAATTGCTGACATGTAATTATGTACTCAGAACAATTAAATGATTCCGGTCCACAAATTACCTGTTAAAGTAAACAAAGAGCCTGTCATAACTGGCATTCTCTGTTAGTACCAGGATGGATAACACTGTCTATGTTGTTTCATTGCTTAGATATTAAGATTGAATATTTGTGGGAGGAGTGGGAAAATGACCTAATTTCTCCATATTAAAAGTGTGAATTATTTAATCAACTCATTTTTAAACATAATTACATCATCTGCTGGGATTCTCTGACCTTCTCCATGTAATATCATTTAAAGTCATCCACTCTTCTATTAAAAAATACAGGGTCTTTACTTCAAATTTTGCCAGAAACATATACAACCATGTCACATGTGGTTGAACTCATCTCTAATTCATTCTCAGCTACATTCCAACTATGGAAATTATATTAATCAATTAAATGGAAATAGGTATCACTTTCTGGTTCTTAAAAACAAAGTAAATTAAAACAAGAAAAAAAAAAAAAAAACATTTAAAATATCGAGAGTGAAGACACTGAGAAACCAGGCTTGTTTTTGTGGTTGTTTCTACTGCTTCCAAACTGATGTGGAGGTCTGCCAAAAAGAACTGAATTCTCCTTGTATCATGGAACAGAGTCTTTTGGGAGAAAGAGACTGGATCTTTCATAGATCTCCCTATACTGTACATTCATACACGTTACTTCTCCTTGCAGCTGACACAGTGACAAAGCTTCTCTTGTTTTCTCCATCACTTCATATCACACCATTATGCCCTGAAGCAGCTATGGTTCATACAAGACCATCCAGCATGGAAGGATCAGTGGCACGGACCACGCAATTTATGAAGCAGAGGGTCCAAGGTAAGGATTAATGCAACGCAACATGTGCTTTCTTTATAAATAAGTCTAACTTAAAATATGACTCTGCGTTTTTTCTTTCCATATGACAATTTAACTTATTTGACTCTGTGAACTACTACTGGAAAAGAAAACACATTAAGAAAAATTACTCGAACTATTATGTAAATTTCATTATTCTCTAGAAGGTTAGTGGTAGAAATATCCCTACAAATTTTTTTTTTTATTTTGCGATTTTTTTCTTCTTCTTCCTTTATTTTAAGGCCAAATGACCTTTATCAAACTACATGCAATGATGAAGGTAAAAAGTGGGATCCATTTCTCACTCTTAACCACTTTAATTAGTATTTGTAGCAGACGTTTTTCATTAACATGTGAACTAGATTCTGGATTCAGTGAAATGTTTTAACTTTTGCTTTTATATTGACAAGCTCTTAACTTTTAATGATAACTTGGTCATCTAGTAAAATTAGTAGTGCTAACCTACACAGGCGGCAAAAATGTTTGCTAGAGAATCTAGCCAATTTTTTGACTCATAATTATTTAGAAATTTTATGTGTACGTAATACTAGTTTATCCTTTGAATTGGTCAAAAACATGTATACAGCCCATCGTTGCTGTTAGTTAAAAGCTAGGCCTTAGTGTCTTAGAACAACACTTCAGGAAGACAAAATCCTGGGGAGTAAGGAGAAAATAAAATTTTAGCCAAGCACAGTAGTGTATGCCTGTAAGCAGCTCAGGAGTCTGAGAAACGAGGATTGCGAGTTCATACCAGCCTCAGCAATGTAGAGAAGCCCTAAGAACTTAGCAAGATCTTGTCTCAAATTTAAAATCAAACAAACAAACAAAACAAAAAAACAAGGCTGGGAATGTGGCTCAGTGGTTAAGAGCCCTGGGTTCAGTCCCTGGTACCAAAAAAAAAAAGCTTTTTTTAAAAAGAATGTCATGTGAAAATGGAAACTCTCATTAGAAAACAGGCATTCTTACAAATAGTCTTGTGATTTTAATAGAGTCAGTTAGGTGAAGTCTAGTAGGATGAGGGTCTATATTCAGTTAGAGACTGGGAAAACTTCTGTTGTTCTAACAGGGACAATATCTAAAAATGTTTGCAAAAAGATTTATGAAAGAGGAGGAAGGAGTGTGGAGGGAGGAAAATAGGAATCTAGAAAGATCTAAGCTGGTTTATGATCAGAGAATATTGCAGAGTACAGTTCAAAAATTTACAAACTGGTAAGTACCAGAGTATTAGAAGTTTAATAATGTCTGCACTCATCCATTAAAGTACACGGGAATGTGAGCGAGTGTGCAAGTGTGTATATAATTAGCATAATGAAATAACCATTTGGCTCTTAACAAACATACAACCAATTCACTAAAAAAATCACACTGATTTAATATAAAGAGTAACATTTTCATTACCTAGGCTCCAAGGGTGTCTGAAAACTCATTTAAAATAATCTGAATATGAAATAACAGCATTTACATAGAAAAATGAAAAAGGGAAAAAGCCATATGTATCACAGCATCATTTAATTTAGAAATAGAAGCACTTTCAGATATTTAACAACACTGTACTCTAAAAATTGAGTGCTAGCTTGTACATTTATAATTCTTAAGTCTTGAATTTTAAGTCTTAGAAGAAAATAAAATATGAGATGAGACACTTGTAACTCTTTAGGTCTCAAATGAGTATTTTAATATGCATATTTATAAAACTTGAAAACTTTATAGTAGTTTATAATAATTAATCACTACAATGTTTTCTTCTCAAACTCTGCTTGGACACAGTGATGTTTAAATCTTATTTCAAAAACACAATATTTGTCATAAAAATTGTGTAAATTGAACTGGTGGGTAGATACAGAAATGTTCTCAAGTATATATTTTTTAAAACTTTTGGATTTGATAACCTATTAAATCAATCTGAAAGTCAGGAATCAATGAGACAAAAGTTAATATTAAAAAAAAAAAACATGATTTTTGCTTATAACAATGTTATGAAGTAGCATAAACTTGTGCCCTCTGGCTTTGTTGTTGTTTGTTAGTTAAAGACAATAAAAATTTAGAGATTCTTTCCTTTTGCACAAAACAAATGTAAGCAAGCAAGCAAACACTTAAATTGAATAAGGTCTGTAGGAATTGACGTTCCTTTGATTATTGCCTATACACATTTCTCTAGCAGTACTCAGCAAATTGTAGTACATTTATAAGTGATATTCAAATCAGAATTTTTATTAGCAGTAATCAATAATACACTATTCCTAAAATATGATATTGTCTATAATTTGCTCATTCTACTAGAATTCTGAAACACTAATCATAATTTCAAAAACAAATATCTCTCAGAAAGGTTAAAAAAAAAGTGCATTAGAGCAAGACCCTAAGCAAACTAGTAAGGCCCTGTCTAAAAAATATAAAAATAAAAAAGGAATCGGAATGTGGCTCAATGGTTAAGAGACCATGGGCTCAATCCTGGAACCAAAAAAAAAAAAAGTGCACTTTTAAAACTAAACCATGTTGACAGAAATGGAGAAAACTAATCATGAAAGTATATTAATTCATATGAACACTTTAATGTGCCTTAAAAGTTGATCTGAAAGTAGAGGGTAGATGGATTGAAAAGAAATTTTACTATTAAAATATGAAACATAGAAATTTTAAAAAATGTATCAAGCCTTCGGTAAAATTCAACATCTATTAATAATACAATTCTCAGCAAATAAAAGAAATATTTCCCAACTATATAAAGGACATCTGCAAACAAACACAGCTAGTGTCATACTTAATAGTGAAAGACTGAATGCTTTCACCCAGGCAAGGAGGTCCACTCTCACCACTCCTATTCATCATTGTGCTGAACGCCCTACTAAATAAAATAAGGCAAGAAAAATTAATAATGCTCAAACTAATTGGAAAGGAAGAACAAAATGTCCACAGGTAGTGTAACTATATTTACAGGTAATATTATCATTTAGGTGGAAAGTAGTAGGAGTCAAAACAAACAAAACTTCCTGGATCTAATAAATTAATTAAGCAAGATTGATACATTCAAGAACATCACAAAAAAATCAATCATATGTCTAAATTCTAGAATGGACTATGGGAAACCAAAATTTCAAGCAATACATTTATAATAGTTCCCCAAATCAAATACTTAGTGAATAAACATACATTAAAAGAAACTTGTAAGTGCAAATGAATTATAATAGCCAAAATAGTTTTGAGAAAGAAGTATGCAGATGAAGAAATCACATCACTCTATTTTGAAACTTACAATTGAAGTGAAACAATTAAGTCAGTCTAGTATTGCCTAAAGAATGGAAACGAAACGCAGATCAATAGAACAGAGGAGACTATACAGAAGTCAACCCACACAAATGTGGTCAATTGATTTTTAACAAAGGTGCAAAAACAATTCAATAGATAATCCAGTGGAAATGAATAACAACCTATGCTTTACAATTTACACACACACACACACACATTCAAACATGGATCAGAGATATAAATGCAAAGCATATAAAGAACTCTCAAAACTAGTAAGGAGAAAAGAAAATCTTGAACTGGCACTTTATCATCTAGAATAAATTGGTGGCACATTAAAAAATATTTGTAGTAATTAGCTATTCGAGAAATATAAATTGTAATTTAAATGTAATGTTAGTATGTATCTATGAGATTTGATAATTTAAAAATTAATAATACTAAGTACTGACAAGAAAGTGGAATAATTGGAATTCTCAGTATTTAGGTGGAAATGCAAAATAATGCAGCTATGGTGGAAAAAAATTGGGGCAGTGTCTTATAAAGGCAAAAATAAATATATCATATAACTCAGTAATTCTACTTCCAGGGATTTATCCTATAAAATTAAAATTATGCTCACAAAAACATCTTGTATGTACATATTTACAGGAATTTTCTTTGCTAAAAACTGGAGTCAGTCCAGATCTCATTCAACAGGTAAGTAAACATACATACATATGTAAAATGAAATACTATTTAGCAATGAAAAAAATACACTCTTGATGCAAAAACTTGAATGAATCTCAAAAGTGTTATGCTCTGTGAACAAAGCCAGTCCCCCCAAAATGTATACTACATGATTACATTTATAAGACTTTACAAAAAAGCAAAACAATTATATCAGAGAACAGATTAGTCATTACCAAGGGTTAAAGTTGAGGAAAAGTATGAGAGCATAAGGAAACTTTTTAGAGTGATATGACTCTTTAGTATCTGCCTGTTTCATGGCATGACACATATAAAAAAATTCACAGAACTATACATCCCCAAAAAGATTCACTCTATTGTATGCTAATTTAAAACATAAATGATACCCAAAATACATGTAACATGATTATTTGTATCTCATATATGCTGAGGATTTGTCTACCTCATAGAAAATAATACATTTTCTTATTTTTATTTGTCATTTTTATGATTAATACTTGCTAAAACATTTTTTAACATTTATTATGTGCCTAAAACCATGTTTAGCATTATGGTATATTCTGAAAAAGTCATTTCCAATCTAGTCTTTTACACAGTATAAATATGAGATATTGTTAAATGTTGAACAAAAATGAGAACTCCCCAATGTGTATCAAATATTGTATGAAATATATACTATATATTATATGAAGTGGGGAGTGGTAAAAAATGACACCCTAAACATTATTAAGAATAATGCTAACTCTTCGGCTAGAATGTTAAGATAAATATGTATGATGCATTGTTTAGGCATTTGACAAGAAAGTTTATTCAAGAATCAATGCCAAAGGGGGATGAAGGGAAGGGAGGGGGAATGGGAATAGGAAAGACAGTAGAATGAATCAGACATTACTTTCCTATATTCACATATGAATATACAACCAATGTAATTCCAAAACACGTACAACCAGAGGAATGGGAAGTTATACTCCATATATGTATAACATGTCAAAATACATTTTACAGCCACATATAACTAATAAAAACAACAACAAAAAATCAGTGGAAGGGGAGGGAGGAGACAGGAAAGGGGGATGAAAAAGGGGCGCTCATGAACTGAAATAGATTTGCAAGCATATATGAATTTGTTGGGATAAACCCAACTACTACATATAAGCATAAAGTTCTAATAAAAAAAGTAAACAAACAAACAAAAAAGAAAAAGTAAAATAATACATTTTCTTAAATATTCTCAATAAAGTGTGTTTCTGAACTTGTTCTTTGAAATGATACCAGGTCAACATCTAAAACCTATGTGAAAAGTTCATCTTCATTCGAAAATAATACAAATGGATTTGGGATATAAAGATTTATTTAACCCCTCCAGTAAAACCAAGCAACCACTTTATAAAATAGCCACCTTAAATATAAATTATTTAACCCAACTTTTATTTCTTTTAAAGATTATTTTTTCTTGTATGCATCTCCCTATTTACTTAGCCCATAAAATAAATGTTTTAAATTAACATTTTAACTGCATTTATGGCAAAGGAGTAACCAGCTTCCCTTTTAATACAAGAAACAAACAGCTGATCATGGAGAACTGGGATCCATCTTCAGAAAGGATAAGCTTTTAAATGTAGAAAATACCTTGAAAGACTGACTCTGCATTTGGGAGTAATATCATAGCATACTTTTGCAAAAACTCAAAGGACAGGAAATGTAAAATGACCAGCATTTGTGAGGTACTATGTATGCAAATTACTATCAAAATAATTTATAGAATTGGTGATAAAATCAGGATAATATTATCCAAAATACATGGTTGTATATTTTATATGAGATAATGTATGAAAATTGCTCAGTTAAATAATACAATTTCCATTAGAACTTTTTAAATTTTTTAAATCCTATGTGCAGCACAATAATGATCATGAAATAATAATCAGACAAAAGTGTGGGAAATTTAAAAATGATTCTTGGATTTCTACAAAATGAAATACCTGTGGGATTGAAAAAAAGTAAAGACCTCATCATTTTGAATCTCATTTTTAATGAAGTCTAAGAAAGAAATATCTAGTCTTCAAACATGTCCCTGCAAAAGGAAGAGAGAAGAATATGAGCATTTGGAAGCTGCATTCTGTGGTCAGTTTTTACTTTCATATATATTATTTAAGTAAACACTGGAGAATCCAAACTGTGATTAGTGTGATCACACCATGAAAATTAAATTATTAAAAAATAACCTTGATGTTTAATTATCCAGGATTATCTTACTCTATCCTTTAGAGAGTCTTGAGACAATCGGAAAACTTCCTATGAAGGAAACAATTTTGACACACATAGCAGCTCTGGCATTTCCAGAATGACCGTCAGAGGAACATGGGAGGCAGTGGACTAGAAACTGGTATTTAGGATGTCTTGTGCCTTTCTCTGCTTCTGCACCAGAGAGGAGGCTGAAGGACTGACATCATTCCCCAGACAGATAGGTAAATTCACGTCACGAACAAAGTGTACAAAGGCTATAAAACAACAATATAAAATTCTTAATATCTGAAATCCTGTCAGGAATTACATGGACCAGGCAAATATAACCCATATGTGGGAAGAAAAAAAAAAAAAAGAGAGAGAAAAGTACTAAGAGAGAAATGATGGAACTTAATAAGGAACTTAAAAACCTATTTGAAATGTTAAAAATGTGCTTAGGAATGTGAAAGCAGGATACAGGTGTATATGGTCCTTAAATTTTCTATCTTAAATACTTCCCTTGCCTCACCTAAATTTCAATCCTGAAGAGGAGAAATAGAAGATGTTAAAAAGATTCAAAGGAAACTTTTGAAAATGAAAACTGCTTTAGGTTAAAAAAGTCTGTTAGACTCTGAAGAAACAAAGATGTAACCAGATTCTAGAAGCATTTGCCTTAAAATTATATATGATTGCATTTTATGTTTATCTGTATAAGTTTTATATGTTTGTGTCAACATCGTCCTTACAAATTTGTAATATACTAGGGAGTGAAGGCATGTCTATGAAATAATAAAATGGATCTCCACTGGTTGCAACATAAAAATGAAGGTGGTTTTAATTGTAGATATACTGATCTAGAAGAGAACTTATTAAGATTAAGAAGAAATAAAAAGTCTTACTCTTTGAAGTCATCATTAAGAGATCAGCTTACCTCACAAACTAAAACAGCTTTGTCTAAAAGTAAATGACTCTAGACACAAGGTTAAATCTTATCATTATGGGTTGAGTTAAATTTGGGTGTTCAGGGTTCAGGCACGGGGAGTGTAAGTTTGAAAAATCCCTTTGAACTGGGGACATAAGGTTGATTACATACATGGATGCCATTGGGTTGAAAACAACACAAGTTGAACTTTTCCCTTAATTCAAAGGCACTGCTTTTCACACTGATAACAAGCATTCCTTTTGCAGCAGGCTAAACACAAGGGAGTGTTAAGAGGCAAATAACTCATTTTAAGCCTTTTCATACCGACATTGCTTCTGATAGCTTTGCCTTCAACAGAATATATGGTGTGGTTCTTCCTACATCGCTGAAGTAGGCAAGAGCATTTTAAGCCACTACTTATAAAGTTATCTGACAGCACCTATGGCTTTGGAATTTTTAAAGTGCATGAAGTATGGCAATAACTGTATTTATCAGTGGTTTTCAAAATAATACATTTTATACAAGTATAGTGTAGTAGATATTTGTGTTGGGTTACTAAAGTCATAATAAAAACATGGGATAGTCTTACCACATTGAGCAAAAACCAGTATTCTTTTAAATTAAAAAGGGAACATCCTGTAAACAAAAATTTTGTGATTACTGCTCAATGAATATAACTTAGATCGTTAAGGTGATCTTAAAATCTCTTGCAACTGTTACCTCTTATAAATGTCACTGATAACTTTAATAACTTATGTGCCAAAATTTAGTTGTGTAATTTATAAATCCTGAGGAATCATCCTTGGCAAGAGCAAAGAAAATTGAGATAATCAAATGTTAAGATGAATGCTATTTTGTCATCAACAGAACACAAAACAGAATACTATTCATCCTCATTGTGTATTGAATCTTGAATCCCAGGAGCCCCCAAGTTGCCACTGAATGCCAGACGCGCTTTCTGTTGGCAATTGTATAGTATATATGCCATCCAGAAAGAAATCAAAGCACACTTAAAGACTGTTCTTCTAAAGTCCTCAGTCCCCTCATCAGTGCAGTCAGCCTATCCACGTCAGCCCCATCCAGCACCATGTCTTCCCTTCTAATTCCAGTTGCAATAACAGAAGATCAGAATTCTTTTCACTTCTTTGTCATCTCTTAGCCAAACTTTTTGTCTCTGGAGACTGCTCTGCTTTCTTCCTCCCATGCTCTTTCCATCTCTATTAAGAATACTGAAGGGTTTTCCCACTGGAAGGAATATCTAAAACTGGATTCTCTACAACTGGGCTTCCAGGACTGGAAACTCAAAGGTTATAGGTGACCAATAAGAAATTCATTACAATACGGGAATTGCTTCTTCTAATGGTCTCAACATAGAAAGAGAAAGAGAGAAGGGAGAGAGATAAATTAGTGGCATTATTTTACTCATTATCCCTATGAATGATGAGTCTTTTGGTAGAAACATTTCCTTAAAATGTTCTTTTATTAGTTTTAAAGAACTTGCTAATAAGCAAAAGGAAAATTTTATAATTGGAGATATTTATTCAGAGCAGTGTTTAGACTTATTCATTTAGCAATTATGGACAAGATTTGAAACTATACTATGCTGAATCAAAATATGTTTCTGATGCCTCCATTGTATACTTTCTGCCCAGGGAGTTTTGGAATACTGACTTATATTGGGATTACAAAACAATATTACTGATGTTTATTATTCACTCTTTCAATTGCCTGAGAGGTGACACAGTGGTTACTGTTCAAATTTTGTTTGAAACAGAAAAACTACAGCTAAGTAATTTTCATAGAGTCACCTGCCATATACTCAACTCATTATAAAATAATGATAATTGCCAGATACTTTCAGCACCATTCAGTTGCTGTACTGCCTCTCTAAGAGAATGGAGAAAAATTATGAGCAATTCCTACATTTTTGGAAATGAGTTGATGAGAAATTAATGTAACTTGCCTTAAAAGTACTTTTTAAAATTATTGTTACATACTAAGCAAAATTGGTACTATTATCATCTCTAATAAAATTTTTTTCTAATAAAGTCTTTAAAGGGTCTGTCCTTTTGTCTTTCTATATGTTCATATTAAATTATCTTACTATGTTGAACAGTATATATAATTCTAGTAACTATATTTTTTTCTCTGAATAATAACATAAAAGCTAATAATGGCCACTTATTTTCAAATATTCTAATGCATGCAGTATGATTAACCATATGATTACTTACCCTCATTATACTCATATAAATTGTCATAATAAGCACTTTTGAACACTTACCTTATAAATACAAAAGAAATTTAAGGAATTACCTTTAGTCAATCATTATGTAAAATTCCCAAGCAAAAAAATTGTTTCAAGTAAACCAAATGTGTAAGAGAGCATAGTTCTGTTATATATTTCATTAGTTTATTTTTTCACAACGTAAAGAAATCAACAACTTCAGATATGCAATGATTTTGGTAAACACATTTCACAAGTCTTGTGCCTCAAAATATTGTCATCAATCTAAAGATACAACCTATTATTCTTTTCCTTCTTCTAACTCTTGATAGGAATAGAGAATTATTAATTCTTTATAAATCAATAAATCAACCAGCCAATCAACCAAAATGTTTTAAAATAACTAATAAATGCTTTAGGGGTCATTTTGAAGCTTCTAAACTTTCATATGAGCTTCAAAGTTAATTTGCTTACTTTTAAAAAAAAAAAAAGATATAAAATTTTAAATTTCTAAAAATTTACCCAATGACTTTGAATTTCTAGTTTCCAAACAAAACAGTAATTTGAGAAAAAAATTATGTAAATTTAAACTTAGACTATAATAAATGATTAATAATGGTATACATCCTCAGAAATTACTATTACAAAAGAAAAGGTATACCCAAATTTGAGGAAAAAAGTTAATTATTAATCAAATTAGTATTAGATTACTAGAATATTTATCATTTCCTCTCTGAAATATAAGAATAGGTATCATATTTTAAATATATGATTCATTGGAAATGTTCTTTTTAAAGGTAGGCATTCCTACCTGCAATCAAAATAAAGCAAAGTGTTGCCACTAAGGTTAATATTTTTAATTAAACATTAGCACCAAATTAAATTAAATACCTCTACTCTTTATCAGAGTGTCACTGCATATCTAATTCAAAGATCTACAGTTTCTACTTTGCTTTAAGGTTTTAATTCCAAGAATACTTCTCTAGTGAAAGAAGTAATGTTATTTCATGACAATCATTTCATGAGGCAATAGGCCTACATTCTTCATATCTATTTTTAAAACTATAGACTACCATTTTGATTTTGTTAGAAAAATTTTACAATCTACTTGGTAGAAATTTTTTGCAAACAAATAAAAATTTTAAAAAATTTAAGAAATATTGTTAACAGTCAGTAATGTCTTCCAAAGTGTT
Organism: Sciurus vulgaris; assembly: GCF_902686455.1. Classification (NCBI taxonomy): domain Eukaryota; kingdom Metazoa; phylum Chordata; class Mammalia; order Rodentia; family Sciuridae; genus Sciurus; species Sciurus vulgaris. Next base: position 133,976,058 of record NC_136464.1, read on the forward strand.
TGGCCCATAGTCCATTTTCTGTTTTTGGAAAATGAAATTCTATCAGAATTCAGCCATTCCCAGTCATTTACACGTCCTCTCTGGCTATGTTCATGCTTCAAAGATATAAGTAGTTGTAATAGACACTATGACAGCCTACAAACCCTCAAATATTTGCCATCTGGTCCTTATCAAAAAGAGTTGTTGACTCTTGGTTGAGAAAAACTAAAACTCTGTTCTTAAGCATTTAATTCAATGTTTTATTCTCTTGCCTCCTGAAGATAAAACATTATAAATAATTTTTATACATACAGTATGCTTAATTAGGGCATAGCTAAGAAAAAAAAGAAAACACAAGTCATTTTTCTTTATAGGACACAGACTCCCTTCAGAGTGTACATTTTAAAGTACCTGATTGAAACACTGTTCATATTTTTTTAAGTGGTTCTCTGTGTTTGGTGATTTAGAGCATGTTTATATTCCATTCCAAACTACTTAAAACTGTAGAAACAGTACCAGCACAGGAACATCTAAAAACAAATTGCACTTAGACACATGAAGTTTCCTGAAGTATATTACAAATTCCTCTAAAGTGTATTTAGGACAGGAGTAAAGACCCATTCTTTCCCAGAAACATCTTCAGTCCTTGTTTACTTCTAAAATCTCACACTTCTTCTTAGGACATGCTCTTTTGATTCAGTGCTTCCTTATCTATTTGGCATTACAACACATTCCTTATTCTTTTCTTTCAACCTCACCTATGGGGCCAATGTAATTATCATTATTATTTTAATGGAAGGGATAACTGAGAAGAGATAACTGTGGAACTCATGAAAGGCCAGCTGGAAGTCCCAATATAAGTAAATAATATAAACAAGCTTTCTTTGAATCAAAATTTTTGTACCTTTAAGTATTAGATGATTTACCTAGCTTTCGTGTGTATTGTGTTTTCTATTCTTTTCTACTTCTGTTTATCATCATCGTATGTACTTTATGGATTTATTAGCCTCATTCCAATAATGTTTAGTAAATGAGCCCTATAGATTTTCTCCAGGTCACATCCCCTGGAGTGGCTTTGTTCCTATAATGGTTAGGCTTTGAATTAAACACAAAAGAAAAGCAATGGAGACTATTAGACAATTTTGATTCGAATGAAAGAAGCAAAGTCAGTTCTAAGATTAAATCTGAGAATCCTGGGTGACACCTGGAGTCTCCAACATGTGAAAATATTTCTACTATATAGGACCAATGTAGAGAACCTCTTAAATGATAACTAGCTCCCAATCTGAAAACCCCTGTAGCACTGTATTATACAGTAGGTTCTGGCAGAGTTTTGTTGTTGGTCTTTTGGTTGGTTGGTTGTTTGTACTGGGAATTGAACCCAGTTATGCTTTACCACTGAGTTATATCCCCAGTCCTTTTTTTTTTTTTCTGAAACAAGTTCTAAGATATTACTGAAGGTGTCAACAGTTGCTGAGGTTGGCTGTGAACTTGCAATCCTCCTGCCTCAGGCTCCTGAGTTGCTAGGGTAAGAGGTGTGTGCCAATCTGCTTGGCAAGTTTTTAACATTCAACATGTGGAATCTTTGAAGAGTTCTCCTCCAAATGGAACAGTCTAGGAACAAAGTTTCAGTATTTCAGAGAAGCAATTATTATACTATATGATGTTCTTGCCCTCTATATACTCCTTATTATGAGAAATGCATGCTAATCATGAGATTTCAAGTGGTGTAGGAGCAAGAACCCTCAGCTCTGAGTCAGATCATATTAGTTCCTAGCTGTCTGTATGCAGGTATAAAATTTGTGTACTTCTATTTGTTTATGAGAAAAGTATGCCTGATTACAGGTCCAGTCTTATGTATCTGTATTGCTAATATTCATTGTCCTACAACAATTCTTTTTTACAGATATCTCTTTATTTGATGCCTAGTGTTAGCTTTTCATCCAACCAGACTTTTTTTTTTTTTTTTTTTTTTTTTTTTTTTTAGAAGGGGTTTTGCTCTACTGCCCAGGTTGGCCTGGAACTTGTGATTCTCCTGCTTCAACCCTGAGAAACCGGGATTACAGGCATGTGCACCTGACTTAGTTTAAGAAGTTTAAGATATCTGGAAACAAAGTTTTGTAAGGTAGTTTTTGTAAGGTACCAAAAATTCGTTACCTTTTTAAATTGTCTATTTAAAATTAAAAGAGACAAACCTGGTTTAGAGAGTACAAAATGGTAATTTGAAATCAAACAAATTAGTATTCTGGTAAAATTACTTCTTAATAATCATCATTGTTCTAAAATAAAATTCTATTCTTTAACAACTACTAATTTAGGTCAACTGAAATCTCATTTAACAAAGATATCTGCCTATCAGTACTCTAAAGTTTAAGTGCTTCAGTTTATGATATTTGTTCCTAACCATCATAATAGTGATATGTATTAATATTTATTCAATATTTAGCCTTAAACATATTTCTTATGTGAAAAATCACATCTCAATTTTAATTCTTATAACAACCTGGTGAGTAGCAAGTATCTGATAAGAAAACAACAAACAAAAAAATAAATGGTGAAACAACTTGCCCTGGATCGAAGAGCTTATTTCTTTTTCAATGAGGAATCTTGTGAGTAGAATCTCAGTGTAAACAGAGAGTAAGTGACTTAAATGAATCATATTCTTTGATTGGCCCAGAATTCCACCATTTTAAGATAATATGAAACTACATTGTTGACATAGAAATACATCCATGACTGTATATTTTTTAGTAAAATGCAGCTTACTGTATTATGTTTAGAAAATGAAACTTTTTGTGAAAAATCTAGCTTCATATGCATCTGTGCTCATATATGAAGTAGAAATATATACTTGTTCATGATCTCTTTTCCAAACACCTTGAAATTAGACATATTTTGTAAGCCCTCTTTCCTGTTATAGAATATTTTGAGTACCTGTTCAGTATTAGTTACTATCTCAGCAAGAACTGACAACATCTCAATAATGAACATATTAATATCCCCACAGTAAAAAAGTTAATACTCATATTAAATAGAGTAAATAAAAAATATGAATAGTCAGGTGTAAGTCCTCTGGATTCTGTAGTTGGGGAGAAGAAATTGTAGATTAACACTAAAAAGGTTATCAGTATCTGTAGTAAATTATAGACAGTTAAACTCGATAAAGGCAACTTTATATTATCAGTCCACAATAATATAATAAGTTCTTACTATACCCCAGACACTGTTTTAGGTGTGAATTTTTAAGTAGAACTTTTCCAGTAAGCAAAAATCCCTATTAAAATTATGGAAAAAATGTATTCAAAATTTGGGGAAAAAAAGAAGGGAAAAAACCCTCAAATACACAAAACTAGAAAACAATTTACAATTATTTTAATACAAAAACATAGATTTTTACATAGTGGTGTTTTGTGATAGTTATCTTTTTCCCCACCAAGAGTAAAATCTATTTACGTAGGGAAACAAGGAAAAAAATGTTAAAAAATCAAACTGGAGAGGAGTATCTGGCCCTGCAGTCAAATGCAGGCGATTCATCCTTGGAGACTAACTACGTACTCCCATTTTGATGATAAAGTAGTTGAATCTAAATACACCAGACTAACAGTGTCTGAGTCTCAGTGGCATAGCTTCATTTCTAGAATATCTGAAACAGTACAAAAATCCTGGGTCCAAAAATTGCAAATATTTACATGTCAGTTGTACAGGGAGATCCTTTCTTTACAATTTCCTTAATTCCATATTTTACCCTACATGTGTTACCTTATTATTGATGCTTTAAACACATTGTTATTTAAATCCAAAACATGAAGCATGGAATTTTCCCTAAAAGAAATGAAAAAGTGAAAGAGTTGCTATTTTCTCTGATAACCAGCTTTCTCATTCTTTATTTTTTTCAAAATAGGGAAACGAGTTGTCATACATTGCTTGAAAACTAGTTTTTTTTCTCTCTCTCTTTCTGAAAGTACATGAGTTTATTCATGTAGAGTAAGGTAGTTTATAAAAGCTATACACTTATTATAAAAAAGACAAATATGGAACTCTTTTTCTAGTCTAATTTGATTTAAGAATGTTGATTCCCTTTTCCTTGAGAGGACAGAACATCACCAATATAAAATGGTGAACCCAGTACCATAGTGCATAAATAGCTCAAGATGAAAGCACAGCAATAAGCTCTTTCCATTATTGCAGAACCAATAAATAAGCATAATGAAAACCATGACACATTATTACATTATTCTGTATTGCCTCTATTCATTAAAAAATCCAGATGAATGCATTTAAAATAATTCCACATGTCAAATGAATGTTAGCTTTGCAATTGAGATGATGCTGAAAGGAATATGTGCATAGAGAGAGCAAAGGCATGGTCTTATGTGGCTTATATTGAGATTATGGTAGAAGTATAAGGGATCTGTGCAATAACTACTTAAGACCCAAATGGTAGTAGCATAGTATCTATCATTCACTTGTGTTATGTGTTTTCTGATATTATGGAGTCAATAAAAACCAAATTAGAAAGCTTTAGAAGAAGCTTCCCTGTCAATTAGCCCTTGGATGAATTCTCCTCTTTCAGTTTCCCTGTTGCTTTAATATACTAGATTATATTAGCAGCACTGGCTTGTAAATAAGGAGTATCTGAATCCTTTTAATGGAGATACGCTGCCAAAATAATCAGCTTCACACTTAATAAGTTTCTAAGTATTTGGAAAAGCTGTGAAATGGGATTATAAGGTTAAACTGTGTACATCTGGCTTGTCACTGTATAAATATTTCAGAAATTTGATCTCATGGGCCAAAGAAACACCTGTCTAATCATGTCTCTTTTCCAAGTTACACGAACTTCAGTGAGAGAAGCAGTACATAAATGCTGACAAGAAATCTTGATCAATTTGCATAATGCACTTCTTATGCAAGACACATAATATATCGTATCTCACCATTCTAAGTGAATACATAAGAAATATTCCAGAGAGGTTCCATAATATCATACTTATCTTGGCAAAAAAGCATGGGGTATCCACAATTTGAAATTTAGGATAATCACTGGAAATTCTAAATAGTTGCACTGATGTTTTTCTTTTGTTATGGTATGTAATTGTAGCATAATTAGATGTTGTAAGTGTAATTTTCATGTAACATGAACCCATAGAATAATTAATGAGAGGTAGGAGTTTGTGCATAAAATAACAGTAAAATCTTGAGCAGTTGCTCTAGTTAATAGAAACTTTAATCAAGGTGAACGTTAGTTGCTTTTAACCAGATTCAAGTTTAAATAAGTATATTGACTGTCAAATCTACACCAGTACATTAAGCATGATTTTAGTTTTTCAAGTTTTCTGTGAAAAAAGTAGTTAGGTTAGAAATGCATTGGGTATAGTTCTTATCAAATTAACTTAAAATGTTCAACTTAAAAACACAGATTTTAAAACTGTGGCCCAAAAATGGCAGCTAAAGGTCATGGAATCAAATTTCTAATATTTCCTGGGAGCAGATGGGTGCAATGAAACTTAATGATTGAATTTTAAATGCTTTCATGCACCTTTTATCTGTTTCTCAACATGTTGATTCTACCTTAATGGTATAACAAGATAATAGGTTTATTACAATTAACCAAGTGAAATGATATATCCACTTTCCAATTATTTATATTACCTGGGGATATTCAACCAGAGTCCCTTTCCTTCTCTCACTCCTAAAGCACTTTCACCACCAAATGTGTGCTTGCACCTCAAAAACCCAAACAATAACATCATTCAGTAACAGATGCTTCCTTAGAGATTAGATTTCTTTAGTGAATTAATAAGTAACTAACACAAATATCAAGTTCACGTTCACTGAGACTCAATGGGAAATTTCAACTAAAACAATTTAAGGAATTTATTGAATAAATTGAGCTATAAAGTTTTACTCATTATATGATAAACTCCTCAAACGTGAATTGTCATAAATGTAAGAAGCAAAAATTTACTAAGAAATTTACCAAGCAAAGAAATTAGCATTCTGTTTTTCAGGAGTGGCAGATGGAAGATTTTTATCTTCATTACATCTTACTAGTACACAGTTCTACCTGAACAACAACAAGAGGGAACTGTGTTGGGAAGTTTATTTTACTGCTTAGTTTTATTTTTCTTTCATATAAAAGAAGATAAACATTTAACTCTTAAAATATATCATCAAGCCTGGATTAAAGGAAAATAAAGAATTTTTAAAATTTTAACTACTACACAAATGTTTGTCTATCAACTACATTTTAAAAAATGTCAAATGTGATATTATTTAATCCAACCCGTACTTGTATGTCTCTACTATGGCAATTCAACTATATGAATTCCAGGAGAACATGTGCATATAGTTAAACATAAATCCAGTGAGCATCACCGCCCTGTCTCATAAACATATATACTGAATTTAATAATATGTACCATAAATATAAATACATAATATATTAAATATCCCTGTAAAAAACACATCTTCTGCTAGGATGTCACAGATAAGAGACCAGATGAAAAAGAGCAGAATAGAGTTAGAACAGGTCAGTACGAGATAGAAATAATAATCCTTTTCCTTTTGCTTCTCTCAACATTATGTGTTTTAAATAATACTTTTCAAATATTTGAGAACTTTTCAAAGTTTTTAAGCAGACAACATATGTTTTCAGATTACGTGGTTTGATATAAAACTAACAATACCTAAAAACTGGTGATTTTGTAAGATGTTCACATTGTTATCAACATTATTTGGAAGTTGCATTTCCAATAAATGTGTAAGCTGTATTCTTTGAAAGAAGGCATATATATATATATATATATATACAATAGTTTAAGAAAAAGTCCCACATTGAGAGAAATGAGTAAAATTCAGACTTAGTATGACAGGCCCAGTTTGAGAGAAATGAGTAAAATTCAGACTTAGTATGACAGGCCCAGTTTCTGGTTGATCCTATAAGAGCACATCTGCTCTGTACAAGGCCTTTTCCAAGAACACAAAGCCAATACCTATCTGGCAACCTCCCCATGTGGATAAGCAACACAGATTGCTGGTGTGCCTTTAAAAAAACTTCCAAGTATCTCAGAGTGAATTTACAGATAGATTTGTATTATAATGATTAGGTAAGTATATATATAATGTCTACACTGAGAATCCATCAAACATTATGTAATTTTACATAATATTTAACATTAATTGAATCTTTCATAAGGTCTTTGTCTTGTGTACAGATGTTTAAAATAATCCCTAAACCTTTTAAAATTACATTTCAATGCTCTTTTTTATTATTGTTTTTCCTCATTTCCCAGTTACTCTGGCAAGATACATGATTCCTTCCTTCCTTCCTTCCTTCCTTCCTTCCTTCCTTCCTTCCTTCCTTCCTTCCTTCCTTCCTTCCTTCCTTCCTTCCTTCCTTCCTTCCTCTTTCTCCCTCTCTCTGTCTCTTCCTCTCTCTCTTTCTTTTTTCTTCTTTTTGTGGTGCCGAGAATCAAACCTAAGGTCTTCTGCATGTTATGCAAATGTTTTACCACTGAGCTACATGTTTAGCCCTAAATGAATTTTTAATATGGTTTGAAAACTCATTTTGTTTGAAGGCTTTATTCTAACAAACCAATGTATTACTTATATGGATCTTACAATTAAAATTAATATTTAAATTAATTTAAATTTTAAATTAAAAATTCAGATAAGTAATAACCAAGTCAAAAATAGCTTAAAAGTGGCAAACTTTCAATGAATTTTTTAAAACATTATTTCATTATTTATCAATTGCATAAGTTATTATGGATTAGACCACTCCACAGGTTGGGGATGTATTTTAAATAACAGTATTGAAACAGGTGACATGATGTTTATTTGAATACTTGGTTTATTTTTCCTCAATAAGTATATGCAAATCTCATTACCATCTACATAAGATAGATTTTGAAATCTGGGGAAAATTATGTAAATTAGCTAATTATTATATATATATTTGATAATTGTCAATGTTATTTTCTTATTCTCAAATGGCAGATGGTAGGTATCAAAGTAATAAAATCATAATATTGTATATTAACCAATAAAAACACATGTAACTTTAAAAGAACTGTTTATGATTTAGCTATAATCTCATTTTATTTAAAAAAAACAGAAGTATTTATACTTTACACAGTATCTCTATAAACAAAAATATCTGAAAAAATATTTAATACAAACAAAATTATCAAAATAGATTAATTTAGTAGACCTGGGTAAGAATTAAAGCAATTCAATATAACATTTGAATTGCATAATTTTAGTGTTGTATAAACTATAATAAAGAATGTGAAAAATGATATTCTATAGTCAACACAATCATCTCTTGTCATAAAAAATACAAGTATGAATATTTATGTGTGTATATGTTATATTATATATATGCTTGCATATATAATATAAAGAGGTACTGTGAAAGTTGATGCTCATAATTGAAAAATCTTATTCACCTGTTTTTCTCCATGAACTTGTAATGGATCAATATAATTATATAAGAATTTGTATTGTAGTTATTTAAAAGGCAATGAGTATAAATGAAAATTATCAAAATATGCCACTTTAAAATAAATTATTTACCAAATGGTTCTATCTATCTATCTATCTATCTATCTATCTATCTATCTATCTATCTATCTATCTATCTATCTAAGACTTTGGCCTGAGTCCATACTTCAGCATAGATGGGATTTGTGATGATTGGAAATCACTTAACTACACTTTTGATTTCCTTACCAAGAGTTCATATTTTCTAATATGCCCATTATATATTAGATTCTGTCAACTACATTGACAGATATGGCTTCTGTCTTCAAATATTCTGCTGTATAGACTTCTTTAAGATAAAATAACTTAATCTTGCAAATAGAGAATTAAAACACTGATCCGGAGGTTCAATAATGTTCTTACTTAATATCATCCACTATTTTGCATGTAGATCAATTGGGAATGGGGTTGCACCATCACCACTGCAACTAAAAGGAGGGAATGGCAAGTAGTAAGATGTCACACCTCCTGTTATCCATTCAGTCTTTGTATCTTGATTATCCCTCTTAAATCCTGAGACCTCAAGTAGCTTTGGGATCAACATAGAAGGAAATTACTTCCATGGCCTTTACTGATTTACACATTACTTTGCCATACTTCTCTTTTTCCCTAATAGTTTGAGTCATGCTTTCTCAACATTGTTAAATGGTCTTACTCCCATTTACTTCCAGTTTAACTGGACCACAGAGGTGTAATGGGAAATAGTATCTACTCCTTTACTATGTTACATGCCAACTTTTCACCTAGGGCAAAACTTAATGGCTGATTTGTGAATCTTTATTTCTAGAGATTTACTACAGAAACACTGACATAACCTTTAACCAGAGCAAACAGAGCCACTCTAATAAGCAGGAGACACCAAACCTACAAATGCACAAGGAACAGAAAGATCCTGGCAGGAATTAATCTACCATTTTCACACATCTGCCCAAGGGAGGTATTGTAATTGCAAAAATTTACTCTAAGACTGCTGAGACTCATAGTAATTATGTTTCTTTTTTTTTTTAATAGAAATAGCCACAGGTGGTAACAAATTGGGTTTCGAGATGGGGAACTGGGCATGCATTCTAACCCAAATTACTATGTAATTGTCTTGATTATAAAAAATTGTGGAAAGTCTATTGCTCAAAATCATAAGAAAAATGTCTATTTAAAAGTATTTCTCATCTTTTTTATTTCTCTTCACTTAGGCATATTCCTTCACTTGTTAGTATTGGCACATCTTCTATCAGGGCCAGAGTGTAAAATAGACTTTTGGCAGTAACCCTTAAAATTCTTTGAGTAGTCTTTTTTTCTTTTTTTTTAAATAGGATATTTTTCTTATTTCCATCCTTATTATATCTAGGGATAAATAGTAGCTTTCCTAAGAAGGTCAGGGCCTGGAAACTTAGCTAATAATTACTACCCATGCTTCTGCCAACAGTAAAAGTGCAAGGTTAGAGTTATTTTCTTTAATTTATGAGTTGATATTAAAATGGTTGCTGTTTATATATATATATATACATACATACATATGTAATATATAATATACATATACACACACACATAAACAGAGAAAGAGATGACTAAATAGATAGATGACATCAATATATCAATAATCTTATACCTTAGTCCACACTTAGGTTTATGCTACAGTAGATGTTTTCACTGTTTCCTTAATTAAGGCATTCCATGGATGTCATGAAAAGTAAAAGTCAATGTATACCTTCAAACTTAAATTTATTTTTAATTCAGGAATTTCTGATTTACTGAGTCAAGATTATAATATGAAATAAGACATTGACTTGAAACAAGAAGAAAAAATAGTAATTAATGTAACATTAGATCATACAAAGATAAAACAGTAGAGAAAATACAGCAAATGTTCAAATATCTTGCCTTGAAGGCATGTGAAGGTAAGTTTCTATGTAATTTTTAATTCTACCATAATGAAAACAATAATAAAGATGGACAACTGATTTATCATTTTTGCATGACTTATAACTTCTCATAATCACATTTTAATACAAAAAATTGATTTATGATATTCTTTTTAGAATAGATGAAAAACTGCAGAAGCAAAATAGAAAACAAGAAATGTGTGTGCCCAGAAAATACTACAATAGAATTCACCAAACTTGGATAACATACTGCTTATCTTTGTGATAGAGCTATGAAATCAAAATAAACTATTTTTAAAGTTGTGAAGTTTTTATGACTAATATTTATATAATGATGTGTCATTAGGTAATTATCAAATTTGAGTTAGAAAATAATTTCTTTTAAAGCTAACTCACCCTTGTTCCAGAATACTGAAAGGAAAACCTTTTTCTAGAAAGTTTTATGAAGATGTGAAGCATATTATTTTGCAAACATACCAGACCGAGACATCAGTAGAAAACATATACTGCTACTTTTCAAATGTGCTTAGATAATTCTTCTCATGATAACCATAGGTGAATTGCTTTTATAAATTCAATTCTGCATATACAATTTGCTCTGCTATTGTGAAAGAATACAAAAAATACATAAAATATTGAGTCATAGAATAATCTCAGTATAATCTGATAAACTATGTTATGCAAAAAATGAAATAGATTACTTTTTGCAAAGGTATTTATGGTGAGTCTTTTCCCTCTGTGATGAGAAAAACAATGTTCCATCTTCAGGGTGAAAACTATAGTGTTAGGCTTCTAAAACTGATGGAAATGTTCATAATGCAAGTATAAATTTAAGAATTATTCTAAGAAATGAATTGCCTAAAATTGAACTATAACATAAAAGACATTTTTAACTACTGAAACTATTTTTGTCTATAAAAAAATACCTGTTGCATTTACATTTTATACAAAGAAACTATTGGAATTTAGGATATATCTGAACTTTTATATGTATAGATTTCAATTTGTGTTTTATTGAATTGGAGGACCTCAAAATTATGTATACACATAATTATTAAAGATTCATTTAGGAATACTATGAAGATGTATATAAATTAATGACTTATGTCTAAATTATATTCTTAAAATGTTATTACCAAAGATAACATATATATAAAGTACCATAGTCAATGGAAGTTTATTTAGTTATGTTGTAAGTTAAATATGTTATTTGAAAGCATGAATTGAAACCACATTACAATTTTTCAGAATAGAAAGTCATCACCTACATCATGTATTAATATAATTCATAAACATGTAACCAATGTTTCATAAAAGTAATAAATATCTGCATAATAATTATGAATGTAAAGCTTTGAAACTTGAAATTGATTTTTAATGCTTTAGCTTTCAAACTCTACAAAGGCTGCTTTTAGCTGATAAAGACAGTAAACAAGAAATTGTCCTTTAAATGGTTGCTTTAATGCGTTCCACTAATTAAAAATCAGAAACATTACAAGTTTGAAAAGTATTAAATATTATTTAGATGGTATATCTCAGAACCAAACAGAAGTTTATAAAATTATCTTCACTGTGTTCATTTTTCTTACAATTAAAATATGGTTCATGAGACTGTTCTATTAAATAGAAATATAAAGAAAATATAAAGGTAATATAAGCTTTAAATGTTTTAAAATAACTGAGATAAAACATATTTCTAATATCATTAAATTATTTTAATATATTCCACTCCTCTAATCAGACCAAAGTCTGTCTATGTAGATTAGTTACATATAAAGTTTCATTTATCCAACCTGTATTTATCCTTTGATCACAAAGCTTGTTAACTTAAATAGTCTTTTATTGTTATGATTCATTTTCCCATAATTATACTGTTTAACTGCCTTATTTTTTTGAATAAATATATGCAAATGCACCAATCACATTCAGCAGAGTTATGGTAGACGCTCAATGAACCATAAGAACCATTTCACTATAATAAAACTATCTGGAATAGATCCAGGGCAAAGTCTACAAATACCAGTAATCAGAATGTCACTAGGACCAGAGCAAACAAAAGTGTGTTACATATATATCAATAGATTCTCTGAAATATTGTCTGAAACCAATTTTTTTATTCTATTGCTGGAGGAATTTGGTGAATACAAGTAAAAGATGCCACCCACAGAGCCATAATTTTGCATTTGTATTTTGTTAGATTTTTTAAAAATGCTTTACCTTAAAAATATTGAACTTAAACTTCTGCAGTAGCAAGGAAGCAGGAGTCTGCTTCTGCTTAGTCACAGCAAGGATGTTGATGCCATTAAGGACTTCTTTATCATAGATGATTTATTTCAAGAGACCAAAGGATAGCAATACATCACTGTCAAAGCTAGTGGTGAAAGCCATGACTAACTGTAAAATACTGTATGCTATTGAAGGAAATTCTTGTCAAAGTCTCCTTTACTAAAGTAGGTTGACAATAGATTAGTGTAGGTCTGATGAACTTTGAAAATGTTTTTTAGGTGGGTGGCAAAAGTCACACTATCTTCAAAATGATAGGCAAACTGAACTTCATGCTGTTCTCTAACAACTATACCATCATTGGTTGAAGGAATTTAATGTGAAAAAAAAAATCTCTTCCCTAATGATTTTACTAAAAGATGACTTCAAGATAATACCCTGTGGGATTTATTAAACAGAAGTATCACTGAGGGGAATACATTCTAGAGCAGTGACTAATATCATAATTAGCAGGTGCATTTGTAAGAATTTACCCACTATTGAGTGTATTGCAAGACTTCTCACCATCAGGGAGTTAAGTTTTACTTCCTAACTGGCATGAGCCCAATTATAGTGACTTCTTCCTTCTGTAGTTCTTTCATCATCAGGCTCACACCATGTATTTTCACAACACTTCCAGTCATCCTCCAAACAATAGAAAATTACATGACAATAGGCTTTTTCCTCTTTTAACCTATATAAAATCCAATTGCTGAAGGACAGTTGTTTCTTAGCTCCTCCACTCTAGGATGTCTGTTTTATGGAATTTCAAATTTTGGAAACTTTAAAATGGTAAAATCAACAAGGTCTAACATACTATCAAGAAAACAAAGGTTTGAGTTTCTCCTTAAAAAGGAGAATTTCTTTGAACTCTAAGAAACATGTAAGAATAGGCCAATATTTTGAATATTTACATATACCATACTGAACACATAAAGACATGTATACATGTAAATACATATTTAATTTTGCCAATTTTTTCATATTTTATTCAATGAATACAGAGCCTAAACTTACTGCAATAAATTCATATAGATTTTTATAAATTTTTAAAAACAATATTTTTCTTAATTTACACCTACTATCCTTACAGATTTTTTTGTTGCATTAAATTACATAAGCAGCACTAACAGAAAAATTTGAAATCTGAAACTTAACAGTAGTGCAGAAACACGATAAAATATAAATGTTACATTTTATAAAGTATTAAATGCTTATCTAAAGAGCGTGAAGGTTTTTCTTCTTAAAATATCTAAAATTCATAATTTTTAATAGAGATGATATTTGGGATTATTTTAGGAATAAATTCTTTAACCTCATATATAAAAACTGTATTATAAAGAAGTGAGTAATATATATTATTGTATCAACTTTATGGAAAAACTCTCTGAAAAATATTACTTTGTGTGTTTTTATGCATGCCTTGAAAAATATAGTCAATAGTTGCTATCTGTTTTAGGAAATGTAACTTTTTATAACTAAAATGTATGTTCAACTAGTTGAGATAAGAATTTTAAGGCACACTTTTTGTTATCACATGGAGCGTTAAATAACATGGGGATGCCAAAAATGAAATCCCAAGGCTTTGGTGCAGATTTACATGTGATAATATATATTGAAAGGATAGGACTCACTCATACAACTCAAGTAAAATTAAAACTTATATTTCTCCTACACTTTTAAAGGCCTGGTGAATTATTATCTGTGTTAATATGATAAAATATCATGTAGTTGACATTTTGAAAATTTTATTGAAAACTAAAAGCTAATGAATAAAGAAATTATTACCCTATGATGTGTTATCAGCTATTATTAAAAAAAAATTAGATTCTACTGTTTTCCTTTATTGTGAAATAGAAGAATGCCCACAGGTTTATATTGGAGCTGAAGTTTTCTCAGATGCACATATAACTATGAATAAAAGTGACAATATAATATGAATAATGACACTAAGTTTGAAATTTTAAAATAATTTAAAACTCTTCTCCAAAGAAACTTCAAATACCTAATGGCTGATTTATATTTTAAATTAAGTTCACTACTTTGTACTATTTTTAATGTATAATAAAAGAAAAATATTTAATGACTGTGATTTGTTACTCTTAACTAGAAATTACTCCTCTTATGTTTTCAAAAACCTGTCGGAAGGGAAAAAAAAGTACAGGAATGATGCAGTTGGAAAGGGACATCTCTTTCCCACTCAGACCACCACAACCTCAATTAATAGAGATTATATTTAGTTTATAGAAATTAAAGCATGTAACTAATCAAAGTGTGCCTCCTTAGAATAAAAGTTGCAGCATAATATCTGCAAAATTCTAAATGACAAGTGAAATTGTTCACATTGTATATTTGTTGCTAATATCAATAATACCCTAGAGATACAAAGTTTGAAGGATCAAGAGTTTGGAAACTCATTTTAATGAGTCTCTATAGTTAAGAACCTCTTGCATTAGAGAAGTAGGAATAAGATGGGTAATGGATAATGTTATTATTTAAAGAAAGACCTTTAATTTCACCTTTTCATTTTGAGATACTGAGTTTATTATTTATGCTATGATACTGTCGTTCTCTACATGTCAATCTCATTTTTATATGTTTGGATTGAATCTAGGTATTTACCATGTGCTTAATTCCTTTTTATTGAAAAGGTCATGAATGTATTTCTAAAGAATTCTAGCATCCTGTCATAAAGGCTGTGAATCATTTTAAATTGATCTGCAAACACCAAATAAGAATGTGTTTTTTAAAAAAAATTATTTTAGTAAATCTTATTTTGCTGGCTCAATACATTTTCTTTTATGAGTTTATGTTAAAATTATTGGTAGTAGTGCTTAAAAAAATACGAAAACAGATCTTCAAACAAAACTGGAAATCCTATCAGTGAGAAGTCTCCAGCTTCCTCACCTCATCTTGGGAGACTTTCATTGAAAACACCTGTTGAGAAGTTACCCTGAGACACAATAAATAATTCTTGATAAGGTAAAATTAGTAGTTATTCTTAAGAATTATTAATGATCTCTACTTGGTTTTAGATTTCATGTTATCACATGAAGTAATTCATGTGGAAATTGCTCCTATGGAAAAGGTTTTATAAATTTGTGTAACAATCTGTCTTATCTATCACAAAATTTGTCCTCTTATGCTTCAAAATCAGTCTTACAGTTTTAAAAGGAATAAAATATTTAATTATTAACTATGTTGTATTATAATTCACACTATTGTGGGTGTTTTAATCTATTAAAATCTACTGTTTAAACACTATATAGACTGCTTTAATTTATTTAAGGAGCTTTAATTATTCTAATAAAAACACTTCTCACAAACCTTTGTTTCTATCCCAGTTTACATGATTATTCTATATTCAAATTCAGTAAAAACACTCTTGTGCCAAGAAAACCTACAGACATTAACCTTAACATGTTAGACCCTGTGAAACATACACAAATGCTTTCATGCTTAAATAAATCTTAACCTTTGCTGTGACACGAGCCTTAGCTGTAACATGAACTTTATAAGTCACAAAGTTCTTAAAATTTCTATCACTACATTGTGCCAGGATATTGAAACACAATTATGAAATTCTTTTCAATTCATTTGGTAGAATTATACTGTGAAACTTTGAAACAGCATGCAAAATGCTGGTACATAAAGATGAATCACACCTAGTAGCTGTGAGTACAAGTGAACTTTGTGGATTAAAAGTCTACCTTCAGAAATACACATGAAATTAATACTGTTTCCTTCCTGGACTTTATTTTATACACACACTAATAAATGCATTTGAAACAAGATTATGTGATACCTAAGTGCTTTCGTTCAAGCATGCCACTTTAGCACCATGTGTTTGCAGCACGCCAGTTTTGAAATTTAAAAAGACACTTGTTAATTTACTATGTTCTCCATAATATGTATTATGGAGAATAAACCTAATATATTTAAAAGGAAATACATATATTAGAAATTTACAAAGAATACCTTAGCGGATTGCAAAAAATCAATATAACAAAAGCCTGCTTTAACAGTTTCTGCTGAGAATATTTTCAGGGCATAAACAATATGAGAACTTAGGAAGTCGCTTTGAGAAAAAACTTAACTTTTGTTTTTATTGCATGGGTTAGGATTCTAAAAAAAAAAAAAAGACTATCAATACACCTTGTCTTTAGTGTTCTGTCTAAATTGTGTATTTCTGTGTGCATTTGCAATTTGCTTTTTCTTGAATTTTACTGGTAATGAGAAGAATCATCATCATCATCATCACCCTTAAGCAGTGACCAGCTCCAAGGACAACATGTTGTAAATTCAGGACAGGCACCACTATCTCCTAAAAACTTCTGAATATTTCAGTCAAACTTGTTCCTCACTAGTCTCATCAAGAAATCAGACTTGCTGAGAATTCTACTTGCACCAATTACTTTTTTTTTTTGTTAAAAACTAAATGAAAATTCAACTTATAGCACTTGAAGTGGAGGATTAAGCATAAACTCTTTGTGACATCTCTGCATTGTTAATCATATAATTACAAGAAATGTTACAATACATAAAATCATTATAAAATGACTGCAACAGATTTACAAATATATATTTTAGGGCAAGGGGTATATAGCTCAGTGGTTGAGTGCTTGCCTAGCATGTGCTCTGGGTTTGATCCCCAACACTGAAAAAAAAAAATCTACACACACACACACACACACACACACACACACACACACACACACACATATATATATTTCAGCATTATCTCCCCCTATACAGATTTGATTATCACATATACCAATTTTATAGTCACAGAAAGACTTGCACAAACATGAAAATGGGGAATTCCTTTGAAGTTTATAGACAATGTCCTAAAATCATGATTACTGATATAGAGTGAACACTACAAAAGTAGGATTTAATACTACAATTGATCCATTAGTATTCAGTAACCAAGATATTATGCTATTGTAGAAAAATATGTTTTGATGAAAGTTAGCATATGGAACACTTGTTGTGTGAAAGAATAGGACTATGAAATTTTGCTATTCAGTTTTAAAATAAAAACATTACTGAGTCAAGTGTCATTAAAAGAATGCTATTTTCTTTTCAAAGCATAATAATGTGAGCACGTTATTTTTCATTTACCTCACTCTAATTTTCCTCCCAAAGTGTCACTTTTAGTTAAGCTCAATTTTGAACTCCAAGCACTGCTCATCCAGAGTAATTTGTAATAACACACATTCATAATAAGCAAAAATTAAGTTTTTCTGTGATACGACTCAATAATGAATAAAAGAAAACTACAGAACTAAACAAAGTAGTCACAATACGGTCACCTTTTTGCAAAATATGTCTATGTCAGTCATTTAGTTTTTGTCGTATATTAATAGCTTTGAGTCATACTATATAATATACAATAAACATCACCTAGAAATCCTGAAAGTGCATACTATGTAAACTAAATGCAACCTAAATCCTGTGCAAATTTGCCTTCCATTTTCAATAGCACAAAATAATCCTCTGACTCTCTTGCATAATGATCCTGTAACTCTTCATTCCTCAGTGACTTCAGGAAGCATCACAAAAAACACAGGATACAACAAATCAATGGTTTTCCTAGATATTTACAGATCACTATCCCCAGACTGTATTTATTCAAATTTCTGGAGTAACTCCAAGTGTTAACTCACAATTCAAAAGCATAAGTTACACTAATGCATTATTGCTGCAGCTTCAGCTGAAGAATAAATAAGATCTCTGTCCTTTAAAACACTTTTAAAATATAAAACTAACTTTTGGGGGGAGTGGCAACTTAGTTAAACTTACTCATGCTCTAAAATTCTGACCAGTTCCTATTCTGTAATTTGAAAGCTAATATTTGGGTGAAATTTTCTTTCATTTTGGCATCAAAAATTTTTAAATAAATCAAAAGCTTTTAAGGAGAATTACTTTTTTTTCTACTCTGGAATTCCTGTTTCAGAAAGAAATGTAGACCAACAAATAAAATAAACTATTAATACTGTACACTGCTAACATTTTTAAGTCTATAAAAATAAACTTTAAAAAAAGCAACAGAACTAAGACATTTACATCTTGTAGATTTTAGACGATTATATGTGAGGGTTTATGTGTAAAATATGATGCACACACAGTGTCAAAGTGTAAACCATTTTCATTTTTAAAATCCCCCTTACTGCTGCTGGCAGTGTGGCTTGTCCTGTTTCAAAGGTTTCAGGACAGCTCCAAAACCAGCAATAAAGTGAATTCAGTCCCAGTTATGCTAAAAGTCTCCTACCTGAATTATGGACATCCGAGTGGCAGGGGTCTCGCTCGCGTTATTCCCTTGTCCGGTGAAGCTGGTGTGGCAGCCTGCGTGCCCCTGAGGGACAGTTAGGTTGTTGGAGGCTGGTTTGAGATACATCACCTCTGACCGGGGCGAGCTGAGGGGCAGGCGGGTTTGGTAGTCGAAGTACATGGGGGAGGTGGCCAGGGAGGGACTGCTCACCACGTTCATGACGTTCATGGCGTTCCTCTCTTCCACTTCGCTCTGCACCAGCATGATATCATTTTTGTTGATCTTCTTCTTCTTGCCCTTGCCCCCGCCCAGCTGCGGGTGGCTGTACTCCGCGATGCGGCAGTTGTAAGTGCGGATCTCCTTGTTCTCGCGCTTGCATTTGACAGCTATGGTGATCATGGCCGCTAGGAGGATGATGGAGATAGTGCTCAGAGTCACGATGAGCGGCAAAGACATGTCCCAGTGGTGTTGTTCGCCGTTCACCCGGGGTACCCCTTCAGGCAGCGAGCCGCTCACAGACCGGATAATGAGCTTGGCCACAGCGGATAAGGTGGGCTTGCCATGGTCTGTCACCTTCACCACCAGCTCCACCACGGGTGTCACGTCCTCCCAGAAAGGGTGCAGCGTGCGAATCTCGCCGCTGGATGGATCAATCTCAAACAGGTGGTCGTCATTGCCATCCACGATCTCGTAAGTGAGGCGCCCGCTCTCGCCAAAGTCACTATCTAAGGCGCGCACGGTGCTTACCAGGTAGCCCAGGCCAGCATTGCGCGGGACCTGAAGCTCAGCGGTGTCGTTCTGCAGCGTGGGCAGCACGATGACTGGCGCGTTGTCATTCACGTCTAACACCGTCACCCTCACCGTGGCGTTACTCTCCAAGTGCGAGGGTGCTCCAGAGTCCTTAGCAAGTACCTTGAACTCAAAAGCCTTGGTCTGCTCGTAGTTAAAGGAGCGCAGGGCGTATATGGCCCCGTTAGTGGGGTTCACAGACACATAGGTGTAGATGGACACGTCGCCAATGTGCGAGGGCAGAATGGAATAGGACACTGTGCCGTTTTGGCCCAGATCGGGATCCTGGGCGAGCACTGAACCCAGGTACTCTCCTGGAATATTGTTCTCATGCACTTGCAACACGTAGAGCCCTTTGGTGAAACGAGGAGGGTTGTCGTTCTCGTCTAGAATCTTGACCGCGAACGACTTGGTGGAGTTGAGTGGAGGTGAGCCTCCGTCCCTCGCCACGATTGTCACGTTGTACTCGTCCTGTGTCTCGCGGTCTAGCGGGCGGTCAGTCACCACTGTGTAGAAGTTATCGTAATTCTCCTCAAGCTTGAAGGGAACAGAACCCCCGGGACCGCCGAGGCCTCCGCCGCCGCCTGTCCCTCCTCCACCTAGGACTCGACACTGCAGCTGCCCGTTTTTGCCCGAGTCTCGGTCAGTGACCCGAACTAGGGCGATGACTGTGCCAGGCGGGGCGGCCTCGCTCAGCGCCCCCTGGCGCACCGAAACGAAACCAATGGACGGCGCGTTGTCATTGCGGTCGATGAGCTTGACCGTGACCTTGCAGTGGGCCGGGATTGGGTTAGGACCCAAGTCTCTGGCCTGAACGTCGATCTCCAGCATCCCATTCTCTTCATAGTCCAGGTTGCCCTTAACACGAATCAAGCCGGTCTTTGGGTCAATGGAAAACAGCTCCCGCACGCGGTCGGGCACGTAGCTACTGAAGGAGTAGAGCACTTCGCCATTGGGACCCTCATCAGCGTCGGTGGCGTTCAGATCAATGACTACCGTGCCCAGCGGGGCGTTCTCGGGCAGTTCTACCAAGTAGGAAGGCGCCTCGAAGACCGGGCTGTTGTCATTAGAGTCTATCACCTTCACGTTGATCTGCACGGTAGCGGAGCGCGGCGGCTCGCCGCCATCCAGGGCAGTCAGCACAAGTGTATGGTGGTTCTGTTGTTCACGGTCCAACGCCTTCTGTATGACCAGCTCTGGGAACTTGGTGCCGTCGCCGCGGGACTTGACGTCCAGTGCAAAGAGACCGTGGTCATCGCGCGTGAGCAGATAGGTGCGGAGCCCGTTCTCACCCGCGTCTGGGTCATGTGCGCTGGTAAGGGGAAAGCGGGTTCCGGGGGCAGCATTTTCAGAGATGTCCATTTCGATCTGATCCGAGGGGAAGGAGGGAGCGTTGTCGTTGATGTCCTGGATCTCTACTTTGATCATGCAGATTTCCTTGTCGTTGGCGAACACCTCGAGGGACAGCTGACACTTGGCATTGTGGCGACACAAGGACTCACGGTCGATGCGCTGCTTGGTGTACAGGAGCCCACTATCGGCATCCACGTCCAGCAGGTGCGGTGCTGAGTTCTCCAGCACCCGGTAGCTGCCCGACTTGCCTCGCCCGCCGCTGCCACCACGCTCAGCGGGCGGAAGCCCTGGCTGCAGTCTAGCATCTTTGCCGATGTTGCCGATCACGGTGCCGGCCCCTTGTTCCTCAGGCACTGAGTAGTTGAGGTTTTTGAGCGTCAGGGCAGGGGCCCATAGAAGGAAGCAGCAACAGATGGAAAGGTACATCCCAGACCGGTGGGGTGGGGGCAGGAGCAGCCGGACTGGAGGGGCAAGCCTGTGGGTGCGCGCCAGCCTGGGGCCCGGGAGGATCGCGCGCGCGCGACGCAAGCCACAAGTCTGTAGGTCCTTCCTTCCTTCCGCACCCGGGCTGCGGCACCAGGCGGTCTCTCCTTATTCCGCTCAAGTTCCCCGAACCTGTTGATCTACAGCATCCGCACTGGGGGAGAAGCAGCGGCGCAGCGGAGCTGCAGCGGCTTGGAGCAAGGCGGCGGCTCCCTGCGGCTAAGGGCGAGCCCGGGGCTTTGTCTCTCCCGCCTGGACTTCAGGAGGCTCAAACTTGAGTGATGAGGCCGGCGATAAGAAGGAAATCGAGTCTGGGAGGGATGGTAATGAGCTAAAGAATCGGTAGGTTTTCCTGGCTCCCGCTAGGGCGCTGCAAATCCACTCCAGCCGGTAGCCTACAGAATACTCTTCACATCGGGTGGGGGAGGGTTCGGGGAGGTGTGTCTCCAGGCAGATCAGAAAGTGAAATCCTTACTTGTTACTCGTCTCCCGTGATGAAATTGATGGAAATGAGAAGCACGAACAGAGAGTCACAGATATATTTTTGAAGCTTCTCCGGTGCACTGTGAAATGTCTGCTTGCTGCGCAGGCTGGTCTGTTTTCAGGCAGTGTTTTGCTGCATTTAGAGATCTAATCTTGCATTGCTGGCTGAGGCAGCGGCGGCGGCGGACTGCATCTCCCAGCCAAGCGTATTTTTTTTTTTTTTTTTTTTCCTCTCTCCTTTCCGAGCAGCCAAAGGGAGGGGAGGAAATGCAGCGCAAAGAACTAGTGTCCCGATTTGTAGTTTCCTCCCCCTACCAGGCTCCTCCCTCTCTTCCTCGGAAAAGGCTCTCCCCCGAAATCAAGAAAGCCACAGCCTAATCAGCATTTGCGGTGTGAGTCTATTGGGAGGGGAAAATATATAGATATATCTCCGCCTCTGATCGTAGAACACACTCTGGTATCTACGCAAAGCCAGTAGCCGCCGCTACCATCCCATTCTCTTCCTGTGAGCAAGGACTTCTCTCCATGCAGTTTAATTCCAGTTTGCTTTTCTTCCCAGGCAAAAGGAAATCAACAGGCAACTCATGGTTGGACGTGCAGATTTGAAGGGGGAGGGGGGAGGCAGAATAAAAAGGAAGGGGGAGCCACCCTCCCAGTCCTCCAACACACACTCTCCCTGTCTCTCGCTAGAAGGGAAACAGTCTCTGCATTCACAGGGCTGGGCTGTCAAGTGCCTCTCTTTTCTTTCTATTCAGCACCTCCTTCCAATGGCCCAGTCTCCCAGTCCTCTTCATCTAGAAAAGAAAACCTTGGCGAGGAATAAAAGTGGTGAATATTTGAAGAGAATAAGGTGCGGGTTTTTTTTTTTTTTTCTTTTCCTAAAAAAAAAAAAAAAAAAAAAAAAAAATTAATAGTAGGAGCAATGGGTTGGATGAAAGAAACACATCAAGGTTTGGCGTGATGCATTCTGCAGTCTCGCTATCAGAGTCTCTCTGGGCGACTCCGGGAGGGCAGGGGGTGAGAAGCTGCGGGCCGCGGCGGTCCTGCCAGAGGAGCCCACCCCGGGAGAGAGCCCACTTCCAAGGAGAGGTTAGGCACAGGTTGGTCTACACGTTATTTCGGGTTCTCGAGGCGCCTCGATATACGGTAATGACACATCTAGAAATGCAGGTGTTCTGATCTGCCGGATGAGTCAGAAGCAGCGGAACGAATCGTATTCACTCTCGCCTCATGGTCCTCCCTTCACAGACATTAGTTGCGGCTTCTTCCTACCGCTTTCTCTGACTCACTCTATAGAAAGAAAAACCAGATTCATGTTTTGGAGGAAAAAAAAAAAGAAAAAGAAAAAAAGAGAGAGAGAAAGGGAGTGGGGGAGGAAGGTGAAGCTGAATCCAGGAGCACTTTTACTCTACCTCTTTCTGCCGGAGTCCGAGGCTCTGGAAAACAAGTCGTCTGCTTTGCTAGGTGTATTTATGTTATGTTATTTTATTTTTTTAAAAAACCCCTTTATCTTGGTTAGGCGTGAGATAACCCAAAATCTTTCAGAGTCTTAGGGGGAAAAAAAAATCACGTTTCCAGAAATTATTCTCAGCTTTGCCCCAGTATCATAGTTCAAGATTTTTCTCTCAATGTTCTCTATTCAAAGTCCAGCATCGGTGTGCATAGCTAATTGTGCAGTCTGTTGTGGAGGGCTTTTATTTTTATTTTTTTAATTCTTCCTTTTCTGTCACGGGTGGTCTCTTTCAATCTGTTGCCCGTCAGGATCACCCCAAAGCCTGAGAAAGACGTGCGGATTTCAAACCAAATAAATCCATCTCCGCAAGCAAAGCAACGGAGGAAATGAAAGGTGAAAATTCAATTCAACAGTTGGAGTAGCGTCTCCCCAGTCGCCCTCCGCCGCTGCCGCATCCGCCGGACTCGCAGTCCCAGTTCTCTCCCTAGCGTCTCTTGCTGACTGACTCTATTCACCTCACGCCGCCGCTTAAACATTGATACTGATTCCCTGCCAGCCAATCCGCGTGAGGAGCAAGGCCCTGCCTCCTCGGCCCACGCCCAATAGAAGGCGGAGAAGAGGCTGTCGGGGGCGGAGCTAGGAGCCCCAGCGCTTTAGAGTCATTGATTAGATCAGTTAGATGGGAAACCAACGCCGCCAGCCGAGCCAGCTTTACGCTTTGGCGGCGGCGCCCAGGGCCTCGCTGCCGGGTCTCCCGGGTCTTTAACTACCGGGAGAAGCTCCTTCACAGTTTTCCTCCGGAAAAGAGAATAAAAAAAAAAAAAAAAAAAAAAAAGCCAGATAGCGATTTGATTTTTTTTTTGTTGTTATTCTACATACACTGGAATGGGATTCACAGCATTCTTTCCAGAATAAGGTAGCTGCGGTTTTCTAATGGATTTCTGTACACACGCATACACACACTCACACAAGCTTTCATCTTACACACGCCCATGCCAAGGGAGATGCAGATTTCCTGACTCCAGGTGGACCCATCAGAATGAGGTGCGCAGGGGTGTGTGTGTGTGTGTGTGTGTGTGTGTGTGTGTGTGTGTGTGTGTGTGTGTGTGTGTGTGTGTGAATGCGTTTCTGAGTGGCGCGACGTGTATTTCAATGAGTGTGTGAATTCGAGGGTGCGCCCGAGCCAGCTTCTGCCGGCGCTGGAGCAAACATGCCGAGAGCAACAGCAATCAATATGTAACTTTCTTCATCCTCAGAGAAAAATCAGCTCTCCCCAGGCGCCCATGCAAGTAAAGTCCCTTGATTATGAAAGTGTTTCAGAAGAAAAGCAGACGCCAGTTGAAAGAGGCCATGTGTCCTTAGAGGAAAATAACCTCTCCTGAGGAGAAAAGTCTCTGTAGAAACTCCAACCTGGCTAAATAATACTTGGGGTTCTGCCCTAATGGTCACATCCCTCCTCTCATCTCAAGGTTCAAGGCAATTGAACATCCCCCTCAACACAGATAGTTTTAGTGTTTTGTTCACCTCCATCCTTATTATTAAAGTTCCACAAGGCAATTGAATTTTATCTTTTTAATACCAAATAGCCATTGATAACCAACCACATTTGCCATGCAATTGTCCTATGCATAGAAGCTGAATTGTAAAAACATAAAGGTAGATCAGTAGATCTTTTGAGATTTCTGTTTTATAAGTAACAGCACACACACACAAACCCTGGCTCCAAATTCTCCCCCCAATTTCAGTCTCAAAGGTTATTTTTTCCTAAACTATTATCAAACACAGCCACAAGTGAAGACTGGATTGCTCCTGATCTGTTCTGGGAAAGAGTTTAGACAAAAAAGAAAATTGAAGTATTGAAATAGAAAAGGTGAGTGTTTTGATTGCTAGAGTATTGATTGCAATTCATAAATACTGAAGTTAAGTTGCCATTTATAAATTGTGAATGACTAACGTACAGATCTGTAACATGAATCATTCAGGATTCAAAGAAAATCAAATCCAGACCAATTACAAGAAAGTTCTGAAGATTTTTGTTGGGATAATTGCTTCAAGATTCAGGTGAAGGAGCTATTTATTTCCCTGAGGCTTCAATGAGATAACTTAGAGTGAGAATTTGCAGCCTGATTTGTATCCAAATTTACCACTCCTTTAGGAAACTCTAATAGTTTAAAAAGTCAAAGATAGACCTTCAAATCCCAGAGTGTCTTTGTTTTTTTTCAAAAAGGGTAGTTTGTTATATATATATATACTGTTGATGAAGAGGGGTCATAGAACCTCCTAGAAATTTGGGGTTGTTTGTCTGAGGGGTGCTTAACCACGCTGACATGTGAAACTACAGCTTTGTATCTCTTTGGGATTAGTACCTCTGTCACGTACCTTGGAAGTTGAGGCTTTGAGTCTGTAAAAGCAGCAACTAGATTAAAGATTAGTGATTACACATTCACTCATTAATAAGTACTTTTTAATATGATAAATTTAAAACTTTTTGCATTACGTACTAATTCAGGGGAAAGTCACA
Source organism: Sciurus vulgaris (assembly GCF_902686455.1). Classification (NCBI taxonomy): domain Eukaryota; kingdom Metazoa; phylum Chordata; class Mammalia; order Rodentia; family Sciuridae; genus Sciurus; species Sciurus vulgaris. Next base: position 134,002,082 of record NC_136464.1, read on the forward strand.
AAATATACTTACATAAAATTTACCATAATGCAAAAGTGAAAGAATAAAATAATTCCAAGGAAGAGTATTATGTTTTTTTCTAAAACAACTGTTTTTATGTGTGCATTTTAGTTATACATAATGGAGTTTATTTCTTCATATTCATAAATGAATATATTATAACTTGTTCCACTTATTATGTTTTATTGATTAGTCTTAATTGGATGTGCTTTTTGCAGTTGGGGATATTGGAAACACAATGTCTAAAAAAAAATCCAGTGATATGAAAACATATCCTCAAGGACAAAAATATGCTGAAAGCCCCTCCAGAGTAATTATGTCACACCTCCCCCTAGTGTATGGAAAAAGAACCACCACATGGTGAATACCACAGGGCATCTTCCAGAGAGCAAAAGATATATATATAGCAAATATTTCTTATATTATACATACCTTGTAATATTGGATTTTGTTGTTGAGGAATGACAAGTACCCAAAGTACTTAATTTTTTCCTTTATGTTCCACACTGATTTTATTTTTAAAGGAAATGAAATCAACTGATATCTCACTTCCAATTTTCCAATTATTTGCTTCTCTTTAAGCAGATATGATGACCATACTTAATCATCTCCTATGTCCTATTCCCCAAATAGATTTTATGTTTACATGTAGTAATTTTAAAATGGTGTTTTAAACTATGCTTAAAATATTAAAGTCAAGTGAAAAAGAAAGAGATGATATAAATGTATCTTCAAAAATCCTCTTGGTTTTTATACCATAGACTGATTTCTGTGCTGTAGAAGACTATAAACATATGACATCAAGTTCAGGAATCTAGAAGAGTGTACTCTGTGTTGTGCCCATGTTATAACATTCTTCTGTAACTTGTCCTGCTTGCTGTGATCTTGAATTCAATAAAATATGGCTCTTAGGAGACATTTTTGATGTGGATGTTTTCAACCCAGCCACTATTTATATGGAAGAAAGATGCTCTCTCTATGTATATATATTCCTTCCTTATATATTTTTACAAACATTTCATTAACTGGTTTCATACATTTTTTATTTGTGAACAAAGAATCTTCAAAATTAAATTTAATAGCTCGACATGTAGATATGAGAAGTATCAAAGTTTCCATGTCATATTTAAATACCCTGAAGTGCTAGTATTACATTCTTAGCTAATTCTTCTACTTGCTGTTGTCTTATAGAGATATTTGTGACTCACCTCAAAAAACACAGTCATTGACAATTGCTGAATTTTAATGAAAGCTTTACCTTCTAACAAATAAGAATTCACACTACTAAAATGTCTGTTTTTTCCTTAATAAGCAAATTATAATAAGCAATTCAAATGAACTATAATTTTTAAACTTCAGGAGAAATATTTTCTAATTTAAAAAATGGTGAGAATTCAATTTCTTCTACATAGCAAATATTTAAGTGTAATCTCTTTACAGGTATTTAAAATCAAATTAAATATTTTTAAATTTTTATTAAAATTATGAAATGTTGCCATTAGAAAACATATTCAAGTCAGGAAATACTATATTTTCATTTTCTTCTATATCATGTATATTCTATTATGTGTTACAATATGATCTCATATTCGGATATATGTGCCTTCTTAGTATAGTAAATGTTGCCAATGAAAAATTAAAGTCACAATAGTAACTCAACAAAAATATTCAAGTTATATCTTCAAGGAATTAATTCATAATTAATCGGATAAGTAAACTAAATTCACAACATTTATGTATTTATAGGTAGAGAAGACCACACAGAAAAAGGTATGGTCAGACCGAAAAATTACAATACATCAGATGCATCAGTTACTATATATTAAAAGGGAAAGTTAGATTACATTTGTGTAAAGTGTAGCTCTGAGACTTTTCTAACGGAATGGTTATATTCTTTCCCGACCTGTCAGCTAGAAATAAAGAGTTCAATTAATTAATCTCAACCCTCCTGCCCCATAAGAAGTTACGCGCTGGCGCCCCCTTGTGGTCATTTTGACAATACAGGCATTCAGGTATTTGCTTGGGAAATTCTACACCGAAAAATTAGGTTCGCTTAATCTTTGCATGTACATTTTAAAACAAATGAAAAGATTACGAATGAAATAGTTAATTTATAGATGTGCCTGCAAATCGTTATAGTGGTTGAAACTAGGAACAAAGATAATGTCATGATTTCTTGCACAGTGCCACAATACCACTATTTTTTGTAGTTAGGCAAGTTAGGACAATGCTGAAGCTGGGAGCCCAGCCCTTAGAGGGCACCCAGGAAATTTGATTCAGTAGGTGGCACTCTTTCCTCAGAGTCAGTTTTATAATGATGGCCTGAACTGATGTTTCAAAAAGCTGTGTCACAGGAGGTCCTGCCTTTCAGGTGAGGCAAAAACCAAAAGCTTATGATCACTTATGTTTATAACAAGGCCAGCATTTCTTTCCATTATTCTAAGGCATTTAAACAGCCTGTTATATAGCTATCACACAGAGATCAATGAGAAGAATATGCGAAAAGTATGCTGAGCTCTTCAGAAAACAAATAAGTACTCTACAGATCCTGTGCATTTTAATTATCATCATAATCATTAACCCTCCCAAGTTTCAGTGACAAGGTCTTACTTGGATAATTATGATCTCCTTATGTAAATTCCTCTTTTCAGTGAGCTAGGCTTATTATTTTCTCTTATTTTTAAAAAATTCTCCCAGCAGTTCAGTTGAAAACGAAGCACTGTTAAACAGCTATTGTCTATCATCCTTGAAATAGCATACTTTTGTTTTAGGTAAAACACTTTTATTTTTCCTATCTATTCCACTAAAAGTGCACAAACATGCACACATTTAATAAAATAGTTTCTATGCTTATTTGATGTTTTTGAAATTATGTTAAATAAATCACTTGTAATTAAGCATCATTAAAACTCACCATGGATGAGTTGATTTTTGGAGCTTCTGAATTCAGATATGTGAAGATTGTTCAGATTTCTGACTCAATGTCCACTGTTTCTACAAAAGATGAGAGAAGAATATGTAGAAAAAAGGTCCTGGCTATTTACAAACTACTAATATTGAAATAAAAATATAATTATGTATTTTATTTTTAATTAAATTTTGCTAGTGCATTTAACTTATACATAGTAGTGAGATTCATTCTGAAATATTCATACATGCACATAATTTGGTTAATTACATTCTTCTGGATTTACTTTAACTGAACATTGAAGGACTTAAGTTTAACTTTGATAGTAAATAAAACATCTTTATTTTCATCAAAAGTAGTTTTCATAGTATAATTTTGATATGTGACAATCACAAATATAGTACTCAACCATCAATTTAGATGCTTGAATACTTTTTAAATATTGGCCAACTCTTCTGAGAACAATACAGATTAAATTTAGAAACATATTGGCTATAATAATTAGATGAGTCTAGGTATTCTATTTTGTTCTTTCTAAAGGACGAGATCACTGTACAGCAATTAAAAAAAAGGCATTAAAAATAAAGGCATTAAAAGTTATTGCAGTGCTCATCCACTTATACAAATATAAATTAGCAATATTCTGAAAGTATGTCAGTAAGGAACTATTGTAATTAAGCCCCTTCGTGACATGGATCTACTTAGGAATCTGCTGACTCCTGAAACACCCCTTCTCAATAAATTTGATGTTGTTCTATAATTTTAGTTTATACTAATGTTTTTATGAGCATGTGTAAGAATTATTTATACATAATTAGCATATACCCATTGTGTACAAACATTAAAGTGCCAATGTTTGGAAAAATTATCAAAAAGCAGCTTTGCTTTGTCAACATTGAAATTTTAAGAAACGCGAGACAAATTTGCACATTATATAAGCATATTTTAATAATTGAAAAATTCAATTTTTAAAGGAAAAAAAAAAACCTTTCCTCTACTTATGACCAGAAACTTTATTTACTGTGGAAAAATTAATAAACATAACCATTATAATACAAGTGATCATGCAACCAGCAGAGAAGTAGAAGACAGTTCAGTATGCAGGCTTTTCACTTTTCTATTTAGGTTTAGCTCTAACATGTCCTTTGAGATGCAGGGATCTTCCTCACTCAGATTGGTGGAAGATGAACTGTGTAATTCTGTCTAGTTAAAAGACACTGCTGATGTGAACAGGCAAAAGCAGTCAGAGAAAGGTATAAAAATTGCTGAGGATTTAGCAGTTTATTTTATGTCTCAGTCATTTCAACAAATATAAATTAACAATATTTTGAAAGTAGTAACCAGATTCTTTTTATTTATGCATATTAATTATACAGAATAGTAGGTTTCATGGTATCATATCCATACATGCATACACCATATTTTGATGGATTTCACTACCCAGTGCCTCCTGATTTATGAGACTGAGTCATAGACTCTTTGAGGAATCTGCTGAATGCATTAGAATTCCAAATATATTTCCAGTATGTTTCTATATTAAAAACATACACTTAAAATGCTGCCTAGTTTTAGGGGTCATACATGAAGAAGCAATCCATGGAATTCCTTGTAATCCATGGACTCCAAGTTTGAAGAATTTAAAACACTTGGGTACAAGAGTATTTTACCCCAAGTAAGTTAAGGTTTAGAATGAAAACTTTAAAGAAAAGGAAACCTAATTGCTTTGTTTTAAATGTGTACACACATGAAAAGAAAGTTAAATTAATATAAAATTTAAAACATCCTGACTGTAAAATGAAAAACTACAGCAGAGGCAATCAAGAGTAGAAAGAATATTGGAGAAAACAGACAGATGCATGAAAAGGATTAGATATTTTTCTGTAACCCAGAGCAATCATGTGGATGAAGGGAAAAATAAAATCAGACAAAAATAAGTATGAGGACAGGTGAAGGATATTCATTACTAGAACATAAACATAAATGACAGAAATTCTAAAACAAGAAAAAGTAGAGTGAGGAAGAAATATATAACCACAAAAATATGAGGAAAAATGTTTTGGGGGGAGATGAAAATGGTTCAAGTTTGTAAATTAGATTAGCCCATTGGCTATCATGCAAAATGCAAAACCCAACACAGACATATTCATTTGATCTTTGAATTTCAAGGAAGATGAAAAAATAAAATATTATTAAGTGCTAACTCTAGGTGGATATTTATTTTTTAAAACTTATTCATATTCAATACTGAGACTCTAAGGCAGTGCCTCACACTTGTTAAACAAATGCTCTACCACTGAGCCTCAACCCCAGCCCTAGGTTTGCTTTCTAGAGCTGTTTTAAGTGGAATTTAGTCAGCACTAGTGTCATTGTGACCAGAACACCTGACGAGAACAATTGAGAGGAGAATTTTATTTTGGGCTCACAGTTTCAAAGGTTCAGTTCCCTGTCAACTGACTCCATAGTTTTGATTAGAGATGGAACATCATGGCCAAAGGATACAGCAGAGGAAAGCTGCTCAATTCATGACATTCATGAAAGAGGGTTGGAGGAAGGGAGGAACGGAGGGAGGGGAGAGAGAGAGAGTGAGAGTGAGAAAGACAGAGAGAGAGAGAGAGAGAGAGAGAGAGAGAGAGAGAAACACACCACTTACTTGTCAGGGACAAAATATAAACCCCAAAAGCTCACAACCCCAGTCATCTACTTCCTCAGCCACGCCCTACCTCCCTGTAGTCACAACTCAGTATAGTAGTTCTTTCAAATTATTACTCCATCAAGTGGAACAATCCACTGACTGGGTTATATAATCTAACATATCACCTCTGAACATTTCTGCATTTCCTCATAGGTGAGTTTTTGGGAGACACTTTATATCTAAACCATAACAGATGGTCTCCACCCTGTGGGCAGGGAGCAAGGTAAGCAGGAGTCTACTATACTTGTTCAAGTAAAAACTGATTGATGAACACAAGAAAGTCTTCTAGTTCTCCCAGCACAAGTGACATTTACTGGCATCAAGGTTGATGAGCAAAAGAGCAAGATGGCATAAAATCTCACTGCTTACGGACTTGTAGGCAAATCATTATGGCTACAGCATAGAAGAAACCAAAGCTTTACAGTCTTCTAGCAGTTCTTTAGCATTTGGACTTGATTTAAACATTAAAATAGATATTACATATTTTTACCCCCATCACTGATTCTACAAACTCATTTAATACCTTCCTTTCCCCCCAGAACCAGTGGTGATGAAGGCTTTTTAAAGACTTTGATTCGCACACTTAAGTCTTTTTGCATTCATGGTTTTCTCCATTCATGTACCAAAATAATGGACATTTCCATATATTTACTGGTTTTTTATCTCTTTCTATAAAATTTTCTGAACAATTATTTTTATTAACCTCACTTTGATGACTTTATCTCCTGTTAAATAGGTTCCTTTTCTAAATTTCTTATCCTAACGATACTAAGTAATTAATATTAAACTTTAAGCTCTTATAAATCACCTAGAAATGTTGGATTATCTCTCACAGAAAAGAAAAAATAAATCACAAGTGACATTAAAGGCAAACTATCAAAAGAGAAATATAATTAGCTTTTTCTTTGACTTAGCAAATGAGGGTGTGAATTTTAGGGCCTAGAATCATACCAGTGAACAAGTCAGACAGGAAGGTCCTTCTTGAAAGATCCAAGGTTGCATCTTAATCCATTCTGTGTTATTGTAGGAGTCAGGTCTCCATTTCCCTGCTGGCTGTCAGCCAGGAGAATTTCCCAGAGGTCTGCATTCATGTCTTCTTGCCCCTTCATGTTCAAGTCATGGAAGCCTGTTCTTCCTCAAGATGAAAATCAGTCTGACTTCTGAAATATCTCTTTGAACTCCAACAGGGGTAACTTCTGTGGTTTTAATGGCTCATTTTATTAGATTTGGTCCACTCAAATACAGGGCTATCTTCCTAAATTAAAGTCTATAACCTTAGTTACACTTTAAAAGACTCTTTTTCAAAGTAATGACCATTAGCAGATTCCTGAAGTTAGGATTTGGCTATTTCTGGGAAAGCATTTTGTCTAATCAGAAAAGAATTTGATAACTTACAGAAGAGTTGCATAACAGAATTCTATTGACATATGAATATAAAGTTAATAAAATTAAAAAAACTAAAATTCACATTAAAACAATACAGAGTATGTAATATGTGGACTTTAAAAAAAAGTCGTGTATACACGTTTGTTTGTGGAAAAAACAGTGGAGAGATAAACATCAAGAATTTATAAGATATACAATAAAAATTCATGAATGAATGGTAAGTGATGATGACATTTCAATATATTTTATACATTTTGTATTATGAACACATAATAATTAATTTTAAAGAAAATGTAAATAAACCAATAATGTAGTTTTCCTTCATTAATACTTTTATCATTTCACTACTTTTCCTATAAGCGATCTTAATTTCCAGGTTTGTTTTTCTTTCTTCTTATTGCCAGCCAAGTCTTTTCTTTTTTTCCACAGAAATCTCTCAGGTCTCCAAAATCCTAGAGTTCCACCACAAGCAACTAATTACTTTTACTACTTTCTCTAGTTTTCCACTGAGAAATTTGTAGTAAATAACTTATCCCCCAGTAATTAAGAATAAAGGCATTCCTTGGTATAGGCCCATAACTAACATTCCTCTGTGTGTATGTGTGTGTGTATGTGTATTATCCAGAAATGGATAAGGGAGGAAATGATTTATAAATAAATTAGAAACCATTGACTTGGTGTACTGTAATTTATTGTGTCAAATGAAATATTATTTTTAGGCCGGTGCAGTGACTCATGTCTGTAATCCCAGTGGCTGGGGAAGCTGACGCAGGAGGATCCCAATTTCTAAGCCAGTCTCAGCAATGGTAAGGCACTAAGCAACTCAGTGAGACCCTGTGTCTAAATAAAAAACAAAATAGGGGATGTGGCTGAGTTAAATCCTGGGTGCCCAAAAGTAAAAATATTTTTAGTTCTTTCCACTTTTATTTCTGTATTGTCTTTAGGTATAACAAATTGTTGTTTCAATATATTTATATGGTCCAGTATCTGAAGAATTTCATAGTGAATAAATTACATTAATACCACAATACTATTTTTCTTATGAAAGTGTGGATTATTTCTTAGAAACCCAAGTTTGTCTTCAATTTTGTCCCATTGAATATGTTTAACATTTATTTTGATAGGTTTAAGATATCTATGACATGATAACTAGACAATTTAATTGACTTATGTAAACTTAACATTCTCACCCAAGTATTAATGAATAAATTCATTTTACAATGCCTCGTAAATAAAATTGTACTACATAATAAAGGACATGAGCCAGGCATGAAGGCCTGTAATCTCAACAGTTCAGGAGGCTGAGGCAGAAGGATCACCAAGTTTAAAGCCAGTCCCAGCAACTTACCAAGGCCCTAAGTAACTTAGAGAGACCCTATCTCAAAATAAAATATAAAAAAGGACTGAGGATGAGGCTCCATGGTTAAGTGCCCCTGGGTTCAATTCCATGTACCCCTCAGCTCCCACACAGAAAGAAACATGAAGTTCACGGGGGCACTGACAGTCTGAACTGTGCCTAAATTTTTCTAACAATCTTGAGGTAGAGTGTGTATGTGGGCTGTTTAGGATAGTATTATTTCATCAGTGATGTTGAAAGAGCTATCAGAAAACCTTGGCTTTAATGTAGCTCAGAAAGCAAGTCAGTTAACTTTACAGAGACTTAATTTTCACACCTCAAAAATACTAATTCTACCTCTAAGAGAGCTCCCTTCCACATTTGTGGTGAACAGCTGCTATTTGGGACAAATTTTGCTAACTTTAAAATATAATTGTCACCATTCCTATGATGTTAGTCATACTTATCTATATTATAACAACAATGAATATAGTCAACACTTAAGAATTTTAAATTTGTATTAATGAGTTATTATATTTACTTATAATTACTATTCTCTTAACCACCCCAGATACCATCATTTGTTATCAAACATTGTAAATATTTAGAAATGTGCTTTCTGGGTTGATATTTTGTCCTATTAATTCATTTTATATTTTACTTATTTGAAATCCACTTTGTTTTGGTTTATGTTTTTTTTTTTTTTTTCTCTGTGAATAGCTATTTAGGTAATATTTTTACTTTTGTTTACTTTTTCATTTGTTTGCTCCTAAATGTGTGGCAGCATAAACAACTGTAAAGAGCACAGATACCTTTCAAATGTTACATGGCATTTTACCCAAGTATCTGTCAAGTAAAAGGTTAGAATTTTCACTTCTAAAAGAAAATACATACCAATTAGTAGCAATATTCTGCTGCCCATTGCATGATTTTGGCAGGGAAAAATTGACATGCTTTTTCATTATAGAGAGGACATTTCTATATGTGACTTGCTCTGTTGAATGTTTCCAAGTTGATTCAAAGATAACTTCTACACTTTATTTTGATAGTTAGCTTTGGCACCTAATTTATTTGACTATATACTGACATGTTACTAAAAATTTTCTGTTAAATTAATTACTAGTAATTCTACATATCCTAAAATACTAATGGATATTACTTTTCAGAATTTATAAAGACAATCTGCTATTAGAGCCTCACATTGAATAAAATTTTTGAGGTTATAATATTTTTAGATGTCACTAGAATTGCTATAAATATTTAATGTCAGAAAACTTGAATAGTAAAATTTCTAATGTTTTTAGAATAAGAAGTTTAACTAGATTAGTCTTAAATATAATTTTAATATTTTAAATTTAAATTTTTGACACAATATTACTGTAAATTTTTCAAAATGTGTTTCACTCATAGTTTGTGTAAAAGAAGCAATACCCCACCAAATAGATAAAATAGATCATACCAATTAAATTTCCATATAGTTTATTTTTCTCCCAATAATGAGATATCATGCACTTTTTTCTATACCAGAACTTTGTGCTTTTGAGTAGGTATTTAGGATTTCATTGTGTAGTTGCATTATCATTTATATAATTATTTCATTCTTTTTAATAACTATAACATATATACTGTTTTTTAACTGTTATAAATATTCACACATTTTATATATTTGTGGAAATATTTTTCACATGAAATTAATTTGAAAGAAATTAGCTATGTCAAAAATACATATTTATAATAGATATATCTAACAGTAAGTTGGAGGAGCTACATTTAAAAAAATAATGTTGGTAACATAAAGATAAGAAAACAGCATGAAAATATTTCAGATAAGTGGAGACCAAAGATTTATGACAATCAACTGTAATGTCTGATTCTCAGTAGAACTCTTTGCTGAATTTAGAAAAATGCTACAAAGGACATTAGACCAATTAGCAAAATTGGAATACATATACTTAAACGAAATAACTTTCATTGTTACGTTTTGATACCAATAACTATACTGGTGTTATTTAAGGCAATATCCATATTTTCAGGAAATAAACATTGACATATTTATGAATAAATATAACCACAATATATAACCATGATATATAAACATATTCAAATAATTCCAAAAACAATGCATGTGTATATACACAGCTGCGTATATATTTGCATGTAGATTTCTACAGATACATGTTTAAACATATATGCCTTACAGAGAAGACAAAGAATGAAAAAGCAACTGTGGCAAAAGTTTTACAAAAAGAAATGTAGTGAAGAGTTTACAGGTGTTCCTACAGGTAGACTTACTCTTATTGTTGCAAATTTTCTGTAAGTTGAAATGATTTTTAAGTACAAAGTTATGAAAATGAAGATATTTCCAAATTGATCTCAGAGAATACAACTAATTTTTTAAACCTCTTTTTTTCATATATATACAAGTATTGACTAACTTTCCTCTCTCTCTCTCTCTACTCCTCATCCTCTCTTCAACTGTCAACAATCCATTAGGCAAACTCAAATCCCTAATTAGGCATGCCCAATCAATGTAGTGCCCTGTGTATACGGTTAGCTGTCTGACAGCATTTGAAGATTGACTGCATGCATCAGTGTGAGCTGGTGGGAGTCATATTTCACACTCCAAAAAGGGAAGAAGAAATATGGACGTGGCGAAGGTATGGTGAAGTCTGTAGTTTTGTAGTGGAGTTGGAAGTACTGGTATGTACCCATGGCTAACAACATATAGACGTAGATATCAGCATAGATGCAGAAATAAATAACTGCGTGTGTGTGTGTGTGTGTGTGTGTGTGTGTGTAGCACACACCTTTGCACTTGCTCACTCTAGCACTTAAACTCACTTCAATCTCTCCTCTCTGTCATAATAATATTGAATAGTCTTCGTTGTTGGTTTAACTCGTCTGTTGGAGATTTTCTTTTACACAGTTATCATAGACATTGTCTCCAGAATTAGAGAATTAATTAAATTACTATGTATAAAAATATTATAGCAGTCTGTAAAATTTTAAAGGAATAGAGTCATCAAATTTCAATAAGAATTTATATTTGTATTTTTACTTTAGGTCGATGGCTATCAATCTTGATATCATATGTTAAATACTTGACAGTATTAACTCTGGAATCATTTTATGATATGTCTTTTAACTAGTTTTATTGTTTCAATTATTCTTATGAAGTTAATTCCATTTTTTACTGAAGTGTCAGTTCCACAAATTTTAGCACACTGCTTCATGCATATAAGTCATACAAATGAATGACTTGATACTACCGTTGAGGATGTGTTATATTAATTAATATAGTATTAGTTTTATTTTAATAGAAAGACTCAAGAAAGAATTTTATTTCTTTAGTCATTAGCTTGATCTTAAAACTAAAAATAATTTATATCAATTATCATAAGAAAAAGTATTTTCTGTTAAAAAGGTTTAGTTAAAATTCATAAGGGTTTTAGTCAATATAATGAAAATAATATTTATGTATTTTACTATTATAGACATTCCATGTGATAAATATACATTTCTATTTAAGGCATATATGGTGAATGATTTGGTTGATAGGTTAAATGAAATAATATACATGAAATACTCAATGAGTGCTTTTAATCTTCCTCTCCAGCTTTTCTTACATCCCTCTTCTTTTCTTTGGATACAATAGAAATGATTAGAATAACAGAGGTTGGTCTAGAATGATACCTAAGATCATTATAAAATTGGTTAGCAATAAATAAAAATAATGTCAGCATAGATTGGACTATAACAATTAACCACTCACTGAATTGAAGACCAACTTGTCAATCAATAGTATTTAAACTTCAATGAGTACCATGTTATTGGGATACACGTGGTCTAGATCTTTGCCCTCAAAATGGAGAAAACATACAGCAGTACGAAACTCCAGGAATATGCCAGCAAGCTTCTGTTTCTATGTCAATTTAGAATGAAATCTTTTTAAAAAATCTAAATAAAATGAAACCTTATTGATGTTCAAACTTAGCACTCCTATAATTAAATCTAACACTATGATCATAACATAAAATAAATTTGATGGGGAGCAATGTACAGAAGCAAACTGAATTACCATTTACTTAAACATGCAATAGAAATAATATATATTAAAATATAAGATTTAAAGAAAATATATGAATTTAAAAATGACTTAGATTTTGAAATATTTTAAATTATAAGTATAAAATAAATACACCATAATTAATTGGTTCAATGTTGCATGCTTCTCACAGCTTTTCTATTGATTTTATAAGGTAAAATTATTCTTTAAATTCAACTCTAAGAAATATTGTTGATATAAAATATCTTTATTAACATATTTTAAATTCAATGCAATTTATTGCATCTTTTCATTTATAGCTTATATACTGTTTAATAAAAAATAAGTTTCCAATTATAGAGTAAAAATGAAAACTCTTAAAAAGATGTAACTTAACAATGATTTTCAACTTTTAAGCAAGCCATATTCATGTTACATAATCTGCAGGTGTCATTTTAGAGAGACAATAGACTATATATCCAATCACATTCCTTTTTTCAGACAACAGTTTGCAATCAGGAGAATGTGTGATGAGGTTTAATCAAAGATTAGAACTTTTTAATTAAATAGGGCCTTTTGTGACAAGTCATTTGACATTAATTACTGTTTTAGTTGGATTCCTTTTGATTTGTAAAGGGCCCTGAGCACTGAAAAAATTATATTGCATCACAGAACTTGTTGATAATTAAAACAAAAGCTTCTTCATCAGCCCATCACACACCTTAAAAAGGAACATCATTTAAAATGTTTAAATGGTTGCCTTCGATAAACAGAGTGGAAGGTTTTAAAGAAAAAAAATAACAGATGGCGTGTCAAGTCAGTTGCTTTGGATGGGCAGTTTGAAAGTTGTTAATTGTAATGATTTATAAGCTGTTTTGAAATGTTCAGTCACACTTTTAGGGGCTAACTAATGGTGAGAGGTATACGTGCAGTTCTAAAGGCTCACCACCCCTGTGGGAATCATAAACCTAACTCACACCACTGCTGTACTAGAGATCATCCATCAAACTTAATGCTACAACAGAAACTGACCTGTAAGTTCAAATAATATTTCATTGTGGAATTGTGGAGATTAAAGTGGAAACTGTAAGAGTTCTAAATCTAGATAGAATATTCATAGTAAAACTACCATTCAAACTTTGTGATTTGAATTAAATATGTAAGGGTTATTCAAATTAAAAGGATTGAAGAAATTAAAACGATTCAAACTAAAAAGATTTAAATATTAATGAACTTATTTTTCTCAAAGGAATCCAAGATAAAAAGGTAAGGACTTACACAGATAAATATAAAATTAAAATTAATAATAATGCACTGTATTTGCATAAGATTACAGTGACTTGAGCGGTACAGATGTGGTCACTGAGATTTTTTTGCAGATGTGACAAAAGAATCACATATTTTTTCAGGCTTGGCTGCCTTGTAATAGAGGGCACTCAATTTTAGTACAATTTGCCTTAGGTTAGGGCTATGGTCTGTGGACAGAGTAGAACTAATTGGCCTGGAAAAGGATGTCACCCATGCCCTTGGCTTCATTAGCAGCATCTACTAACCATCTGAGTTAAATACATAGACATGATAGTAAGAAAATAGAACTTTAAAAATGCATGGTTGTATGAACAATGAATATATAGTATCAAGAATGGAACATGTTGTCATCAAGTTTGCCTTTATTATGCCATGTATGAAATCTAGTTTTCTAAAATGTGTTGGATATAATTGCACTGAACTATCTTAAAATAATATAACAGCAAAAACTACTTATCAGTAACTGAGACCACTTCAATCTTTACTAAAATAAAAATTCTAAATACAAATTTATAAGATGAGGTAAACTATGGTGCCTCTAGACGTATATGTATTTATATTTTTACTGGCAAACATCTCAAGCTGATATTTTGCAGTATTCTCATGTCCAATGAAGATGTTAAATGAAAACTTCCAAAAGAGGACATTAATTGCTCATTATGTTGGCAAATAGCTTGAGGGTTTGAGGAGACTTCCTTGACCTTGTTCCTGTTTTCTATAGCCTTTGTATTAAACAGTTGTAATGGTAGCAAAGAAAAGCTACATACCAAATTTTCCAAGATAATAACAAGGAGAATGGGCTGTGCCACATTAATATGCCCAAAATATCACTAAATGGACTTTCTATTCAGCAAGCTGCAGAAAGGAGTGTAAAATTAAGAGATTAGACAGAAAATTATAATATAGGACAGTAATTGTCATGTATTTATAATTAACTTTTACTAGACAATTTGCACATATCTTGTCATTTAATCCTTCCAACAACCCTCTGAAATATAATTATACGGTTTACATTTAAGAAAATTAAAAGAGGTTAACAAACTTTCTGAGATGGTACCATTAGCTACAGTCTTATTAATATTTAGATGTAGGTCATATTTGGAGAGCAATATTAATATTAAAAAATAAAATTAGAAGAAGATTAATTTCTCAATTTAGTATTTTAACAAGTAGATTCCATTTCTTTTAAATGTTGGCATATCCTGCAAGGTTTCATAATTTTATATGACATGTCCCCCTCAAAATCTTGTTTATGCAAGAATGTTCAGAAGTTAATTGATGATAATGAGAGCTGTAACCTAATTAGTTCATCTTAGTTTGAACGACTGGGTAGTACTTGAAGCAGGTGGGACATAGCTGGAAGAGGTGGATCATTGGAGTCATGCTGTAGGAGGGTGCATCTTCCCTGTGACCCCTTCCCCCTCTGCTCTCTCTCTGCTTCCTGACCCCACTGTGAGGTGAGCAGCTTTCTTCCCCTGGACCTTTCCCTTATGATCTACTGCCTCAATTGAGCCCAGAGAAATTGAATCAGACATCTATGGACTGAAACCTCTGAAATTGTAAGCCTTAAGTAAACTTTTCTTCCTCTAAATTGTGGACTCCCCTTCGACTTTTTATCTGGTATTGGAATCAATGATGTGCTCAATCTCTGGTGTTCTCTCAATGACATAACTAACTGTTAATGCTTTTGGAGAAATCAAACCTCCGAGTCTTCACTTTTTTACAAAGGAATTCCACAATTTCATTTGGTTCAGTATAGACCCCCCAATAAGAAAGAAATCCTCTGCCTTTGAGTCCCCATATGCATCCTGCTGTCTAAGTCTTCTCTTCCAGTTCTCAAAAGCTCTATCTGGAGCCATGTATACAAGGTCTCTTTTTAAAAACAAAATCAAAACTTGCCATTAATGTCCATTGAGGTTATATGCCCTTATCCCTTTCTATAAATATTCTCAGGAATGGTATTCCTACTGTGTGCCAGGAAAATGGTTTATAAGTTTCCTCAAAGATCCCTTTTCCTCTATATTAAAAAATTAGATAAATGCAAATTCTCAACAAAAATGTCTATGCTGTATACACATTCTCTGACTCTTTTGGTCTATATATAATCTGTAGTTTGACATTTAGTTCTGGGCTGAGGACCTATCTCATTCTTCTTCTAAGAAAAGGGAATGATTTCAGAGTTCTCCATGATGGCAATGATGCTTGGCATGGCATTAATCAGACCAAGGATGGAAACAAAGAAAAATTCCTCATCTTGGTGTCAAACTTTATGATTATATTTTTTTCCTGTTTTCCTACTCAAACCAGAAGAATACTAATGACCTTGCATTTTTTCTTGTTTTGTTCCCTTGAAAATTAAGACAACTAAAAATAGAAATAATTTGACTTTTAAAAAATCCGATTATATACTTTTGAGAACAAAATTAATGTTATTTCCTTGGACCCATGAAGCAGGGTTCAGATCTAATCTAAGCATGAGATTTAGCATATCAAACACGAAGGAGTTAAAATTAGTATTCACAAGTTGCCCTGTATTTAAATTAAGAATGGTGCTAACTTGTTTTATTCAATGTTCTTTAAACTCAGAAATGTATCTCATTAAAGATAATTAAATGCAAAATCAATAAATATCATAAAAAGCTTATTTTCAACAAAATAATTAAACTATATTTTCCCTTTGAAAGTGCATTTGGAAGACTTTAAAATTAAAACTGTATTTAGTATTCTTTGCATTGCTTATTTTCCTGGAGAAAGCCTATCAGTTAAAATGATGAATTTTAACCTTTTCCATTTCTCCCAGAGAACATTTAATTCATATTCTTCAGGCTTTTTGAAACTAGTTCCCCATACTGATGAAGAAATTATTGTTTTTATAATATTTACTAAGGCCCAGTTACTGAGCCTCCCTCAAGGACATTTCATTTACTTTTAATGTGTAAATTTCTGAGAATCATTTTGGAAAAAAATCAAGGAAACAACATTTAAATATTCAACCAATTGTGTAGTTAAAGGGATTTGAATTAAGTCATAATACATTATATTCAGTTCAATGAATGTTGTGGATAGAAAATAAGGTCATGATATCTAAGAATAGTAGGGTCAAGAATTGAAATAATAATGGATCAAAAATGTCCTGTATAAAATATTCTTTTGCTCTAAGTTCCAATTTTGTCCTTTTCAAAATGATGATTTGAAAAACTACTGAGCAAAGTCAGTTTACTTGAAAAAAATTTTTAGTGTTGTGTGACTCTTGAGGAAAGTACAGCATTATGTTATATATTAAACAGCGTTATTTTCAGAAATAATTAGTGAAATCAGAATGTTCTGAACATTAATGATCTAAAAATATGCACAATGAGCTGTAATTAAGAAGAACAAGTTCTTGTCACTCTTTACAGTGACATGCACTAAAAGACATTGCTTGGAAAATGTTGACTCATCTAGGGGAAAGTACCACTCTTAGTACCAGATTAGTTTCCTACAAAGGATATAAGTAGAACCTAGTGGTTGGAGTTTATCCATATGACTTTTTCCAGTAGCTTCCAATCTAAGTAGGTTGTCACTTAGGAATAAAGGGAGAAATATAACCTTCAAAATATTTGCCCTATAATTTTTGTGATGTTTGATTTGATTATTTCTAATACGGTATTTTTTTGAGACAAAACCAAACTACCAATACTATCAATTTTCCTCACCTCACTATGGCAATTAAAGACTATTGATCCATAAATACAGTGTGCTGATATAAGTTCTAAAACTTCAATAGTAGTTTATAAATTTTCAATATTCTGACTTAAATATAAAATACTAAGAATTTTATTTTGATGATATTTCTTCCTATTTCTTCCTATTTTCAATTGCTTGTTCTCCCATTGACAGTGATATAAGCATAGACTCTGAAGACACTGTCTAAATCAAAATCTAGGTCTTCTTCTTGCTTTAAAATTAAATCATTTTTAATGATTTGAATTGCTATCTCCAAATACATATGATAATATTAATAATACTATAAATAATGATTAGTATTACCTAATTTATGAAGGGGGAATGCCACATTTTAAATAGGTGATATAGTGAAATCAGAGCACAAGTTCAAAATGATATGGTCATTTTCCAGCAAGTGGCAAAATCAGGATTTGAAAACAGACTCTTTTCATTATTACTGAACTATGTTTGTTAATTTTACAAATGATTATAAAATCTTCAATAAAATTCTAGACATCATTGCCCTCTGTACATGTATGATTACATGAATGGTATGAATCTGCATTATGTACAACCATAGAAATGAAATTATGTACCCCATTTGTGTATAATGAATCAAAATGCAGTCTGTAAAAAACTAAAAGCTAAATAAAAAAATTAATCAAAATAAGCTACATTAATCAAAAAAAGTACATATCTAAATAAATCAGATGGACATTTTGTGTATTAAAAAAAAAAAAAAAAAGCAATGGGAGAGAGAGGGGGATCTAAGCAGAAGCTAAAGTGTTGTTTAGCTTCAGGAAGTCATGGGCAGTTTTTCACTCCTCTGTTTTAAAATTCATATTTTATTTTGTACTTTTACCTGTGGTTACCCAACAAGAAATTCTACACATTCAACATCTCTGCCTGGACAGATTGTTCCATTTTTCCTCTTAAGCTGTGATCAGTATATCCTTTGACTCGAATATGCTGAATACTTACAATTTTTTAAATAATTTCCTTTGTCATGTCAGAGTAATATTAAAAATGTAGATGTCAAAGTTTTACTTACATCGTAAATGTGTATGTTCCATATGTTCTAGAGGTATATGTCCCCAGCGTACTTGGGCAATCTTCATCCCATAAGTATAACCATTTTTTTTGAGATGAATAATTCATTTATCATTTAACTAAATGATCTTTGGCTACTTTAGTTTTGAAGAATTCTTCTACCACTACATTCCAAAATTGGGAAATAATATCACTTAATCAGAAATTCCCAGAATTTTGCTGTTTAAAATGTCATGTGATAACATTGTATATAAACACCAAAGTATTATAAGGATACAACATACG
Organism: Sciurus vulgaris; assembly: GCF_902686455.1. Classification (NCBI taxonomy): domain Eukaryota; kingdom Metazoa; phylum Chordata; class Mammalia; order Rodentia; family Sciuridae; genus Sciurus; species Sciurus vulgaris. The sequence goes on from NC_136464.1 coordinate 134,020,797, forward strand.
AAACACAAAGATATAGACAGTTATGAAATTACGTGTGTGAGTGCGCACACGAGTGTGGGTATCAGTTCAAGAAGTGTGTTCATCAACATATTATCTCTATGCCAACTAGGTGGTCATACTTTCCCAGGGTGGTACTTTCTCAAATAAATGTAGGCTGACTCTCATTCACTATGTTCTAATCTTCAGGTATGAATTAGCCACATGAGGTGGAAAATATGTAAGGATAGCGTATTCAAAGCATGTAGGCCTACTGGACCGCTGTACATAATTGTGGGGAGGGTGACTGTGTCCTCTCTGCACACTGAGCAGCAGGGCTATGCATTGTAATTACAGGGAATGTCCTAAACACATTGCAGGACTTCTATTCTTTTTGTTTCCATAGAACACAGTGATGAAGGATTCTCAGGTACCTGGGTTCTGATTCTTTTATTTAAAACAGATCTGTGGGCCAGGCACTTACTCTCTTGGTCTAGAATTATAAAATAGAAATAATATTATTGTCTCTTTTACATTGTACCAGTAAGCATGGATAGAAATAATTATATTTTTAACTGTGTAATTGACACTTAAGAAGCATTAAACATATTATTAGTGGTAATGATGAAAAAAATTATTGTTCCTAATAAAATATATATATAATATCATTGCAAGAAATATGTATATTAGCTCATATTCAAGTGATATTAAATTTTGATCCTAACAAAATATGTAATATTTGAGATATTTTAGAGCAAGCTACTCAAGTCACAATCAATGAAAAAATTCAGGAATCTCCAGGGAGTGAGAAATGAGTCAATGCAATTGTTCACTCTCAAGCAGATACTCATGGAAGTTTCTAGAAAGTAGTTGTCAAATAGTTGCTACTTCTCCATTTATATATTTTATTTTTTACCTTTTTAGAGAATTTGTGAGTAGAGTAAGTATATAGATGCATCATATTATTATTGAGCTTGGAAATTTTACTAAAATATTGCCTTTTTAATTACTTCAGGTATATGGACCTTGCATTTTGTGTTGGTATTATAATAAGGATTTTCCTTGTATGAAGAAAATCAAGAAGATTGTTGTCACAGCATTGAGGGAAGAATAAACATGCCTGCTCTGTCTTGCCCAGATTTTGCTTTTCTAGGATTAACAGTGGAATGAAATTTTCTTTCTCTAGAGGTAACAGTGATAAAGAATCAGAGGGTGAGATAAAGTAGTGATCAGATAAAACATACTGAACTTTACATGGCTTTTTCACTCTGAATTACACACTAATATTTCTTAAGCATGCCTTATGTTTTCCTGAATGTTTTCCATTTTAATTAGCATATCTCTAGCACCTCATCTCTGTGTGTTGAAATCACATTACTCCATTTATATTAACATTCCTTGGGGTCATTCTTTAAGATATCTTTAAAGTCCACTCAAAAAATCTCTCGCTCTGTAAATCCTACTCTGATTCCTTATATTGTTAAATGTGATTTATCTTTTCCTAGAAAGCCAGGACAATTTATTCATAATTTCTTAGGACACACATTTTATTTTGTTTTCCATTATCATTTTGTTGTTTCACATTTTATCATTCCCAGAGTTAAAGACATAGAGAAAAAAGATGGTTGTTGTATCTCTGGGTACCCTGTAGTGTCTAGCACAATATTTTGAAAATAGCATCCTCTTGTTAAAAATAGAGTGAATACTTTTCTGCATGTGAGTTTCTTTAGCATTTTTACATAGCCACTCTCAGAATGCTTAGTTGAACATTTGAGAATTCGGGAATATGGCTCTTCAGTTACCTTAGCTTACAATAAATGGAAGGGAAGAGTTATACGATTATGGCCTCTCAACTGACTTCAGCTAGTCCTGCTATCAGGTAAGGACATTCCTGATACAACAGGTCAACAATGGGCTAGTGAGGAAAGGTTTAATAGTTGTGTACAACAAATTAAGAGAAAAAATGTCAACTTGATCATTCATAAAACTTCATAAGTGAATGGCATAAAATATATATATGCACACACACATACGTATATATATTGCATACCTAAAATATAAGTGATGGAGCCTTGAATTAAAAATCATGTTCTAAAATCACAGATCATATACTATAACTTTTATTTTGTAAATGATATATTCTAGTATATTACAATACTGTCCTAAAACTATTGCTTAATTTTACAAGACTTCATTTAAGCTTCTTCAAATATGACATGGTAATCATTAACATAATTTGTAGGAATAACAAATAACAATGATGATACTGCAGTTCTTTTAATGAAATAATTTGTTATTTAAACTGTCTAAGCATTATTCATGACAGTTACCCTATCATCAGAGGAGTTAATTCAATGCACATGGAAGAACAATTTAAATATTAAGCAATCAATCAATCATTCTCTTATCCTGGTTAATGAATAAAACTATGCATTTTTTTTCTTTTTACTGAAAGAAGGAACATAATCAAATTGGAATTTTCTAGAAAATGAAGCAAGTTTCCATTTATATTTCATGTTCACATAGGTTTGCATACACTATAATTATTTAGAAATAATATTAAATATATTAGTGAAGATTCAAACTTAAAAATTTATTTTAGCTTTTACTTAGTCTTTGGTGATAATCATTTGATCATTAGCATAAGCAACACATTTAGTTTATATTATTTGCATATTTTTTATTAACAGGAAAAGTTTTCTTTCAGGACTAATAGCATTAAGTTATAGGTTAGCTTTTGCATTTTAGCAAATATTAGAAATATCAGGGAAATTTTATGGGTTTTCACATCATGCAAGATTTTCTGTTACTGCATGAAAATGGTTTCATACTATGAAAAATCCCCTAAACTATGGATAGAATAGATCCGTGTATGTAAAATCAGGTTATTAAAGTGTCATAACTTAACTAAAATGCTTGCTGAAATTTTGCAATGTATAAGCAGAGAATGTCTGTAAATAGGGGCAATATGAACTTCAATCAGGTCAAAGAGCTGAAAAGATTTTGACAGATTTTTGCATGACTGTGTCCCAGCTTTACAAAAGAATCATTAAAAAATATTCAAAACAAGTTAATGATTATTAGCCACTTAACTAGTAGTAGCTATTTGAGATTACTGATTTTTATTTTGTTTAGAAAGTACAATTTGTGATACAGAAAGAAAATGTTCACAAAATAATTGAAAAGCATAAAAATAGAAAAATAAGGTAAGTTTTTAAAAAGTCATTTCTTTTTATTGGCTTTATAGAATGAATACATAGGTATTCTTATTCTCAGAGACTTCATTGAATCCCTTTTAAGTCTTTATGGAGAAGCCAAAGATCTAACCAAAGGGTCAATTTATAGACCATAATACTGCTTCCCATTCATGTTAGCTGTTCTCTGGTATATCACATCATAAAATTTTGTCATCTATTTTTTTCCTTTTTTCAATACTGTATTGCAAACAACCCATAATACAATATAAAAATAATGCATATTTTCAACAATAAAATTGAAATACCAAAGAAATATACTATATTTCATGAAAGCAAAGAAAGTGACTTTAAAGATCTGTACTGCTGGAATCAACTGTGAAGCTAGTATAAACATGTCAGTATTAAAACAATTAATCACTGATGAAAAGTCTCCCAAGGATCTTGATGAGATTTTTGAATTTTTAATTTCTCAAAGATTATCTCCCAAACAAACCTTCTTGCACCCTCTTTTCATAAAAAAATTTAGTCTTCGCTTTAAGTGGGTTTACTCTAAGTGATGTTTTCTTTCCTGGAACTGGAAATTATTATTCTTAGATAATGAAGAATTCCTATATATATAAAAAAAGATGGAATCAGATCAAGTTAAAAAACAAACTAAAGGATATAGCAGTTGATCAGAACTTCCTTTAATATGCAAAATAAATTGAATTTGGACTTACAGATGAAAAAGAAAGCAACCAACAACTGAGATAAGTTTCCTTCCCAAATGACCTCAGAAAACTCTAAGTTCAGGGTCAATAAAATCCAAAAAAAAGATGAGAAGAAACTGCCTAGGTAATTTATTACAGAACATTAATTAAAACATCTGAGCCATCCTGAGTGTCTTTTCTTACCGTCTCTGGCCATACATTCAAAGCATAGGCAATAAGTCTAGTAGCTGAATTTCAACCTAAAGCTCACTCTTAAAAATTAATGATAGATTTGCCATGAGTAATTCCCAATGTGCAAAGTTAGGATCCAAAAGAAAGAAAGAAGCCACAGGTTCTAAAAGTAACTTTATTTAAAAAAAAAAAAAAAAAAAAAAAAAAAAAGGAAAGGAGACTATTTTGCCAAGTACTGAAGTTTTCTAGGGTAATGTATTCAAACAGGTAAGTCCTTACTTTGGTAATGGTATTACATTTATATGCTCAGGTATTCCTCAAGGAAACAATCGATCATGTCCATGCAAGAAACTGAGACCACTTGGACAAACAGACTCACAGAATTGAAAATAAACCTCTATCAACTTCTTATATTAAACAAGTTGGTCTGTTTTCTTTCTTTCTTTTTCTTTTTGTAAAAATGAATATAAAACAATGTTTCCCAGGAAAATAAGTAATATCAAATACATGAAAAAAGATACTACATTGATCTCAAACAATTTAGTGTATTATTTATGAAAAGAACCAGCAAAAATAACAGCATGTCCTGTTGAATTTCTGCCCAGAGTTTTGGTGGCAAAAATATACATTGGGAAACAGATTTTATTACAACAAGGTAAGTAGCACAAACAACAAGTAAAACCACTTCATTTTTGAAATAGGAAAAAAAAAATCCATGAATAAACCAAATAACATACTAGGAGAGCTAAAACCCAACTCCTTGATGACACAGTGAATAGTTCTTTAGTGGCTATATAAGGTATTGTTCTGCAAACTTGGTATTAATTCATCCAGTTCTCACAAGAAATCCATGAGTTTCATCCTCTTATCATTCCTATTTAGAGTAAAAGCTGTGGAGAGCTTAAAAAGACAACATGGAGAATGATCAGTTGCATCATTGATTCGATTACAACTACACTGGAAGAAGATTTTCCTGAATGAAAAAAATAAAGGTGGGTATTTATATGGAAAATTTCTCCTGAAAGAAAGCAACAGCAGAACTGTGAAAATACACTCTTAACAATAGCAAAGTCAAATCTTCAAAAGTCAAAGAGGTTGAAAATATTTTTTAAATACTGTTCTAGTTAGCATTTCATTTGTGTGACCACAACACCTGACAGGAAAAACTTAGAGGAGGAAAAGTTTACTTAGTTCATGTTTTCAGATGTTTAGTCCATTGTCAGGTCACTCCATTGCTCTGGTCCCAAGGTCAGGCAGAACATCATGGTGAAAGTGATGACTGTGGGACACTATTTAGGACATGACAGTCAGGAAGCAGAGTCAAATGGACAAGATATAATTCCTATGGTCACACCTTCAGTGACTCACCTCCTCTACCCATACCCTGCCTGCCTACAGTTATCACCCAGTTTAGTAGTTTTTTTCAAATTATTCATCCATCAAATGGATTAATCCACTGATTAGTTTACAGTTTTTGTAATCTAATAATTTTACCTCTGAGCCTATCTGTATTAGACACAGGAATCTTTGGGAAAATACCTCATATACAAACCATAAAATACACTCTGCAGCAAAGCTAGGTCATCTTCAATACTACAAAATTCAGTGACCAATTAGATTTTACATTAGCAAAAGTTGCAGCTGGCATAAAATAAAATCTCTGTGGACATGTAAAAACTTATATGATGTGCTAATGTGAATAATGACAAATGCATAGGATTTTGTATGTTTCTGAAGCATACATAAGGAAGATAAAAATGTATATCAATGTTTTGATGCAGAAGAGAAAGGCACAATACCCCCAGGAGGTACTACTAATTTATTTTTTTAACTTTTAAATTAATTTTTTTTTTCTTTCCTCTAGCAACCTGAAATGCTCTGAGGTACCGCCGCTAGGAGACTCTATTCCTGTCATCACTACATGAGACACTCCATGATGGCTCCAACAGAGTTTGCTTCAGCCACGGCAGCTTCAGATATACTGTGACTATTCCAAATAACTCTGTCACACAGCTTCTTTGGATGACTCCACCCCTCTGCACCCACTTTTAGATATTCCCCCTCTAATCTTTGAAGACCCCCTTCCCCACTACTGACAACCAGGGCAGAATGACCCAATACCTGTGCTGGTTGACATGATTATGCAGACAATCTGTATTGGACAGGTAGGAGACTGTGCACACATATAGGATTGCCCCTTTTGTCTATGTAAACAGCATTCTTTTCGTGTTCATTGGGTCTTCTGGGTAAGTCTCCATTCCATGTACCACACCCCCTATGCTGCAGTCTAAGTCCTAATAAAGTATTTTTTGAGTGATGTTTCTACTTATGATATCAAGTAGAGCAGGCTAAGTTGGTTGTATTAATAGATAGTAACACTCACAGCATCTGGCACTGAGAGTTGTAGCAGCCAAAGTTGACAACATTTAGGGCTCCTATCCCTGAGATCAGCTGGATCCAGAGAACTGTGGAGAGCTGCCATATCCTCAGGATAAGCTGCAGGGAGAGCTGCTAGCTACAGGTGCAGCAGGAGCTACTAGCTCCAACTGCTTGAAGAGCAATGGGGAGAACTACAAAGACCAATAGTGGAGAACCTCTGGCACCTAGATCTCAGGACTATTAACCGAATTGCTGGAGCTTCTAACAGTAAGGGAGCTGCACTTTGTTTATTCATGATTTCTCTCCAAATCAGGCAAAAGAACTTTGGTTGATTGGAATAGTGTAATGGTTAATTTGAATTGTCAACTTGATTGGATTAAGAGATGCTGATGATTAAGTGGCTTTTGGGTGTGTCAATGAGTGTGTGCCTAAGAATGATTGGCATGTGGCATAGCTAACTGGAGTGAAGACACTCACTAAGCTTGGGCAACACTGTCCAATAGGATGGTGGTTTGGATGGAATAAAAGATGGAAGAATAAGGAAGCAGTAGCAGATGCAAGGTTGGTTCTTCATGAATGGGTTCTTGATTTCTGCTGTGATTGCCAGAGGATATGAGACCCTTGCTCCTTCACTCTGCCAAAGTGGATTCTGTTAGTGACTCTCCAAGGAGTTTCCAGAAGCCTTTGGTCTTGGGACTTGGTTAGCACTATTGATCTCTCTGTTCTGAGGCTTCAACCTCTTGAACTGTGCAGCTACTGGTCCCTCCAGCTCTCCAATCTGCAGATGGCCCTTGTAGACTATCCAGCTTCTGGTCATGTAAGCTCATCTAATAAACCTCATTTTCATAATCATACTTACTGTTGATTCTGTTCCTCTAGAGAACCCTGACTAATAGAGAAGTTGGTACCAGGAGTGGTTCTAAAGAAACAGAATTTTAAGGATGAATTTCCTTAGTTGTTTTTGTGGTTTCTGGAGTCGCCTGTCTAAATTTGGTAGGCCTAAATGTGCTAAAGTCTTTCCCACTGGTAGTATGGACAGCACTGATAATCTGTGGTGTGAGCTCTTTAGAGAGATTCATAAAGTAAATGCATTTGATGCTCCTTATTCATTGCTTGTAAAAAAAAAGAAAGGAGTTTAGTGACTCTATAGATGATATCTTTGAAGAGTTCTGGAAGACTAAGAAGTATGATGATGTTGGTTGGTTGCTTCTGGCTTCAGTTGACAAAGTAAGAAAGGAGAGTGATGAGCTCATAAATTCAGTTTCTCAGTTGCACAGTGCATAGCTGATCTGGAAGCTGCTAAGTGTGCTCTGAAGGAAAATCTTATTTCCGATAGTTGTAGGGTTGGGTTTACTGAAAACCAAACACAAAACCTCATCTTGCAATTGGCTGAATTAAGACACAAATTTAACTCAGCCTTGAAAGGTGTCTGAGGTTAAAGTGAGGGTGCTGCTTGGAAAAGAATGGAATCCTGTAAATTGCTATAGCAACGTATGGAAGGAAACTGTAGGGGCTGGGGACATTGAACTCCCATATTCTGATGAGTTTCTTTTGTCAGAAGCTGTTGAGTCCCCACCCTTAGCCATGACTGAGGCACCCCTAACCCCACCCTCTGATGGCATTGGCTTCTCTACCCCCAGGAAGGGATCTAATCCTGCTTTGGTTACAGAAACAGTAATAACCTTACAAGATTCATGCTCAGCATGAAAATGTTGATATTCCTGATGACCCACCCTCACCACCCACTTTTGCCTCCAGGCCTATAACTAGGTCCAAATTTAATCAGGACCCTAGAGCCTGAGTGGTCACAGGGTGTGACCCATGAGGAGGTACACTAAACTCTAAAGGAACTTCTTGAGTTTTTTCTAATTCATACAAACAGAGGTCTGGGAAATGTGTTTAAGAATGGATTTTAAGGATGTGGGATAATGGTGAAAAGAATCTAAAATTAGATCAGGTTGAATTTACTGATATTGGCCCAATGAGCAGAGATTATAGATTTAATATAATAGCACACATTGTTAAAAATGGTACTAATAGTTTGGATGGTTGACTGAGGTATGGATCAAAGATAGCCTACTATGAATAAGATGGAAATGCCTGACATCCTTTGGTTTACTGTTGATGAAGAAATTCAGAGGCTCAGAAAGATTGGAATGCTGGAGTGGAACTGTCATATATGACCTTCCTACTGGGAGGGTCCTGAAGATGTGCTCTTTACCAAAACTATTAGAAACAAATATGTGAGGGGAACATTCACATCCTTGAAGAACTCTGTCGTTGCTCTTCTTTGCATGCCAGACCTTACTGTGGGATCTTCGGTCAATCAATTATGAGACTTAAATGCAATAGGAATAATTGGAACTCTGGGAGGAAAGGGCCAAGTGGCAGCCTTCAATCGCCAAAGACAGGGTAGCTGTAGTTACCATAATGGACAGCAAAGGGGAAGATATGGACAAAATATTCTACTTGTGTAGATTTCTGGTGTTGGCTCATTAATCATGATATTTCTGGAAGCCAAATAGATGGGGAACTCACCCAATTCTGACTTATATAAGCAGAAAAATTGCAGGACAAATGTACAAAAGTCTGCTTTAGATCATAACAGTAGAGAATCATGGCCCCTCAACCACTTTTCAGATTTGAGTCAATATATTGATCCAGGACTCCTTGGATGAAAGGAAGGCCAGGTCTCCTTGAGAAAGGGATTTTTGGTATAGTACCAAACATACTTACTGTTAATCTTTCACCCATCCTTCCCCAAAGGGACCTAAGGTCTTTTACCAGGGTAACTGTGCATTGGGGAAAAGGCAATTATCAGATCTTCTGCAGATTATTAGACATAGGCTCTGAATTCACATTGATTCCAAGAAACCCAAAATATCTTTGTGGCACTCCAGTAAAAGAAGGGGCTTATGGAGTTCAGGTAATCAATGGAGTTTTGGCCAAGGTTCGAATCACAGTGGGTCCAGTGGGCCCCAAAGTCATCCTGTGGTTATTTCCCCAGTCTCGGAGTATGTAATCAGGATAGGTATACTTAACAGTTGGCAAAACTTCCACGTTGGTTCTCTAACCTGTGGAATGAGGGCTATTATGGTGGAAAAGGCTAAATGGAAGCCTCTGGAGTTGCCTATACCTGGGAAAATAGTGAGTCAAAAGCAATGCTGCATCCCTGGAGGGATTACAGAGATCAGTGACATCATTAAGGACATGAAAAATGCAAGGATGGTGATTTCTGCAACATCCCCATTTAACTCTCCTATTTGGCCTGTGCAGAAGATGGATGGGTCTTGGAGAATGATGGTTGATTATCTAAGCTTAATCAGGTGGTGACTCCAATTGCACCTGCTGTACCAGATGTGGCTTCTTTGCTTGAGCAGATTAATTCATCTCCTGGTACCTGATATGCAGCTATTGATCTGGCAAATGGAGAAAAATTAATTCTCCATCCCTGTGCATAAAGACCACCAAAAGCAATTTGCTTTCAGCTGGCAAGGCCAGCAATATACCTTCACTGTCCTTCCTCAGGGGTATGTCAACCTCCAGTACTGTATCACAGCTTAGTTTGCAGAGATCTTGATCATCTTTCTCTTCCACAAGTTATTGCACTGAACCATTATATCAATGACATTATGTTAACTAGACCAACTTAGCAAGAGGTAGTAAGCACTCTGAACTTGCTAGTGGTTCATTTGCAATCAGAATATGAGAAAAAATCCCACTAAAATTCAAGGGCTTTCAACTTTAGTAAAGTTTCTAGGACTCCAGTGCTGTGGGGCTTGCCAAGATACCCTTTCTACAGTAAAGGATAAATTGTTGCATCTGGCCCTGTCTACAAATAAGAAAGAAGCACAATGCCTGGTGGGCCTATTTGGATTTTGGAGGCAGCACATTCCTCATTTGAGTGTTTCACTTTGGCCCATTTACCTAGTGACAAGAACAGCTCCTTGATTTGAGTAGGGTCCAGAACAGGAGAAGGCTCTACAATAGGTCCAGGCTGCTGTGCAGGCTACTATCCCAATTGTATCATATGACCTTACAGACCCAATGGTACATGAGGTATTAATGGCAGATAGGGACACTGTCTGGAGCCATTGGCAGGCCCTCATAGGTGAATCATAGAGAAGGCCATTGGGATTCTGGAGCAAGAAACTGCCATCATCTTCAGAAAACTCTTCTCACTTTGATAAATAGCTCTTGGCCTGCTACTGGGCCTTACTAGATACTGAATACATGACCATGTGCCATCAAGTTACTAAGTGACCTGAGTTGCCCACCATGAAGTGGGTGTTATCTGACCCACCAAGCCATAAAGTTGGACATACACAACAGCACTCTATGATAAAGTGGAAGTGATACATATGTGATCAGGCATGGTCAGGACCTGAAGGCACAAGTAGGTTGCATGAAGAAGTGGTCCAAATGCTCATGGTTCCTACTCCTGCTGCAGTACCTTCTGTGCCTCAGCATGAACCTATGGATTCATGGGGTGTACCTTATGATCATTTAACAGAGGAAGAGATGACGAGGGCCTGGTTTATGGACAGTTCGGTACATGATGCAGGTACCACCAGGAAGTCCTTTATGGAACAACCCTGAAGAACAGTGGTGAAGGGAAATCTTAACAGAACTTCAGTCAGTGCATCTGGTTGTACATTCTGCCTTGAAGGAAAAAAGGCCAGATGTGCTATTGTATACTGATTCATGGGTGATAGCCAATGGTTTGGTTGGCTAATCAGGGAACTTGAAAGACATAAATGGAAAATTACTGACAAGGACATTTGGGGAAGAGATATGTGCATAGGCCTCTCTGAATGGGCAAAGGGATGTGAAGATATTTGTGTGTCATGTAAATGCCCACCAAAAGGCGAGCACAGGAGAGGAAGACTTTAATAATCAAGTAGATAGGATGACCCACTCTGTGGATAGCAATCAACCTCTTTCCCCATCTATCCCTGTCATTGCCCAATGGGATCAAGAACAAAGTGGTCGTGGTGGCAGGGATGGCAGTTATGCATTGGCTCAGCAGCATGGGCTTCCACTCACCAAGGCTGACCTGGCTACAGTCACTGCTAAGTGCTCAATTTTCCAGCAGCAGAGACTGGCCCTAAGCCCCTGATATGGCATCATTCCCTGGGGAAATCAGCCAGCAACTTGGTGGCACGTTGATTATATTGGACCACTTCCATGATGGAAGGGACAGTGATTTGTCCTTACTGAAATAGACACTTATTTTGGGTATAGATTTGCCTTCCCTGAAACTAGTGCTTCAGCTGTTTACTTGCAGAATGACTTATCAATCATCATGGTATTCAGCACAGCATTGCTTCAGACCAAGGAACTCATTTTACAGTCAAAGAAGTAAGGTAATGAGTTCATGCTCATGGAGTTCACTGGTCTTATCATGTTCCTCAACATCCTGAAGCAGCTGGTTTGATAGAACAATGGAATGGACTTTTGAAGATGCAGTTACAGCACCACCTAGGTGGCAATACCATGAAGGGCTGGGACAGGTTTTCCAGAAGACTGTCTTTACTCTATCCCCTATTATAGTACTGTCTTCCTATTGCTAGAATTCATGGATCTAAGAATCAAGGGGTAGAGGCAAGAATGATACCACTCACTGTTATACCTAGTTACTTACTAGGAAAGTTTTTGATTCCTGTCCCTGCAACCTTATGCTCTGCTGGCCTAGAAGTCTTAGTTCCAGAAAGAGGAATGCTTCTGATGGGAGATAAAACAATGATTTTTATTAACTGGAATTTAAGAGTTTCCTCTGGCTACTTTGGTTTCCTCATGCCTTTGAGTCAACAGGACTAAGAAGGGAGTTATGGTGCTGGTTGGAGTGATTGATCCAGATTGCCAAGGGAGATTGGACTATTACTCCACAATGGAGATAAGGAAGCATACTCCTGAGGTGCATAAGATCCCTTAGGGCATCTCTTGATATTACCCTGTTCTGTTATTAAGGCCAATGGGAAATCACAACAACCCAGTTTGTGCAAAATGACAAATGTCTCAGATCCTTCAGAAATGAAGGTGTGGGTCACACCTCCAGGTAAAGAGCCAAGACCTGCTGAGGTGCTTCTGAAGGTAGAGGGAATACAGAATAGGTAGTAGAAGAGGATAGTCATAAATACAAACTATGGCCATGTGACCAGTTATAGAAACTAGGATTGTAATTGCCATTGATATTTCTGACCTATTCTATTAAGAGTATGTTTGTGCATACTTACACATGCAGTAAGAGGAATTGCTTGTTACTCTCCTGTTATTCATCATGTAATGTAATATTGATCGAAAACATCAGTACTTAATATTTTTTTTTTCTTTCTATTTTTGGGGGAAAATAGTTTATTTTCTATTGTATGAAGGATAGTTATGTTAGGCAGAATTATGACCTTGTTATTGTGTTTATTTGGAGATTAAGTATGATGTGAAGAGTCATATTTTGATACCAAGTTGACAAGGGGTGGACATGTAATGGTTAATTTGAATTTTCAGCTTGATTAGATTAAGAAATGCCAATGATTAAGCAGCTTCTGGGTGTGTCAATGAAGGTGTGTCTAGGAATGATTGGCATGTGGCATAGCTGACTGGAGTGAAGACCCTCACTAAGCTTGGGCAGCACCATCCAATAGGATGGTGGCTCAGATGGAATAAAAGTTGGAAGAAAAAGGAAGTAGTAGCAGATGCAAGGTTGGTTCTTCATGAATGGGTTCTTGATTGCTGCTGTGATTGCTGTGATCTTGAGGATATGAGACTCTTGCTCCTTCACTCTGCCAAAGTGAATTCTGTCAGTGACTCTCCAAGGAGTTTCCAGAAGCCTTTGTTCTTAAGACTTCGTTAGCACTATTGATCTCTCTGTTCTGAGGCTTCAACCTCTTGGACTGTGCAGCTACTGGTCCCTCCAGCTCTCCAATCTGCAGATGGCCCTTGTGGACTATCCAGCTGTTGGTCGTGTAAGCCCACCTAATAAATCTCCTTTTAATAATCTTACTTACTGTTGATTCTGATCCTCTAGAGAACTCTGACTAATACAAATGTTTGACATTTGTCAGTAAAATGAGTGTAAAAGCAACTATGTTTGTACTTGTCTTGCTAAGGGGGAAGAATGCATCTAAACCTATAGAAATTAATCTCTTAAAATAACCATTCAGTAAGAAGAAACTTAAATTTACTAATATCTTTAAGAACAACTGAATGGAATTTAGCAATAACTATAAGAGTAAAATTTATTTTAAGGGTACAAACAGCAATATGTATGGAAATAATGAGCACTCAATTTAAAATGAAAAGCAACAGAGTATCCAACAAAGTCTAAAATTATAAATTCAGATTAGAATTTATTATAGATAAATTGATAAAAGTTAAAAGAATAATTTGAGATATTCTCTGTAGTATGAAGACAGTTTAATCACTTCTTCTTTAGGACCGATCACACCACCTGGATCTACAATAGCACATAAAAACCTAATGCCACAAAATCTATTTATTTGCTTTATAATTTTAGAATTATATAATCTGTAAAATATTATTTACTTGAGCTATAGCTATAGAGTTGAAGTCAGTATGGATAGACAATATAAACATAACAAAATCATTTCATATCCTACAATAAAACACAAATTTCTGCCATTATTTTATTTAAATCAGGTGTTAACTTTGAAAGTATTTTGTTTTCTAAATGTTCATATAAAATTCCATGAATTTTGCTTCTACTTTTGTGTATATTCAGACACAATATCACATAATAAATATTTATCATGTATATTCTCTTTGTTACATATTCTGTGACCATAACATTCCTTTATTTTTCAACATCTTGATGATAAAGCATTTTTAAAGAGCAGGGAATGAAAAGAACTAAATTGGTAGGCAATTTCACTGTGGCGTATTTTCATTTGCTTGTAATTGCCATCTGTATAAATGAGAAACAACTTCTCTTTGTTTTTGCTTTACCTCTCTTTCTTTCTATTCATCCTATCTCCATACACTAAATTAGGTTAAAATGAAGAAAGGAAAGTGAAACATAAGGAAAAGTTGGGAGGGAATATTTGGTTTTATTTATTTGGTAAATTATCTCAGGTAAATTATCTTAATTACTTTTAATGCTATAAATTCAGTGCAGATATTGACATTTATGCAGTTCTCATTCTACTTCAGTTGAGAGCAGTTTACCAGTGTGTTTTGAAAAAGAAGCATTGCTAGTTAAGGGATCATTTGTAGGAATGGAAATGGCTAATGTTATTAAAACGGGAGGTGGTTTTTCCAGAAATCCAAAAGGGTTAGGTGATAGAAAAAAAAATAACAATAGTTGCATTACATCAAGTTCAAGACCAATTTACCACACAACTTGAAAACTGTGACATCTTTTGGTTGTCTTGTCTTTTCATTTCTATTTGTAAATATGTGCTCTCCTTAACTGTCAAAAACCTATGCCTTTTGGATTTCATGACTTAAAATTCTAAGACATAAGTAGGATTCTGTCAAGTAAAATAAATGTAGGCCTGAACAACAGAATCTACACCTTTCTAACAGCTACATAGTACCACATTAAGTATTCCAAAGCATCCCTCCCCTCACTCAGTGAAAATTGCAGTTGAGTTTAACATACCAAAAACCCTTGACTGCCAGAGGCATTAGAATAGTTCTACAGAAAATACTTTCAGAATCCTTAGGGGGTCTAATATAGGGTGAGCTCCCTGGTGGTTGATTAATACTATGTCTTCTAAAATATTGCTAGGCTTACATGGTGTTTATACTAGCCATTTCATATACAACAATGCAAAATCAGCAAAGACTTGCTTTGAATTGATACATTGATTTTACAATACAGGTAGCAACAGAGCTTCTTAAAATTTCAGCAATAAACAATCTACTAAAAGGAACTATTTTATTTACAAATAAATGAAATTAACATGATTTTCTAATGCAGTTTTTGATAAAGCTTTTGCTCTTTTTTTTTTTTTTTTTTTAATGGAGGGAGAATATCCTCTAGCTTTAGGGAGAACCACTAACTAGAGGATAAAATCTGCAGTATCAGCCATATAATCACTTATTTGAGAATTATAATTCCCTGTTGTGGTTTGAACACAGATTGTAAAGTGTAATATTACTTTAACAGAGCTTTCAACTATATTGTGTGCCAGAAATGAAATTTAATAAATGCAGCTCTAATGTGGTTTGTGTGTGCGTACACGTGTGCATTATTTTACCTTTCAAAATAACACAGAAATGATATTGTGTAGGCATCTGATTGTTCTTACATGTAAGACAATCAAGTTAAAAATCATCATAAACTATCACCTCAAGAAGAAAGTTTGTCAAAGAGTTTCACAAATATTATAATAAATTCCTTATTAGTTATACCAACTCCATGTGAAAAGTAAAAGTTTGTTTGAATTTGCTTTTTCACTTAATTTTTTAATCTGAGGAAATAAAAGTTGTGTATAATAGTTTGGAAAGTATTTGAAGCATTTGCTAAAGATGTGAAATTTCTGTTATCACACGCATTTTCAATTTTACATTTTTCTTGTTTTTATAACATTTAATTATCTTTTCCTCCTAGCTGAAAACCAAATATCTTGGTTTTCACAAGAGTACATTCATATATTTTCATATTGGTTGATCTTAAAAACACAATATATGAACTATTGCATAAATCAATTTAGAGTAGTAAAGGGAAATTTGTACACACACACACATACACACACACACTCACACACCTATGGATAACTTTGTAGGAACCAAGCTCTCTCTATGTTTAAAGCATGAGAGATACAGACTTTATAGTAAAACGTGCACTAGAAAAATTAATACAAAAGGTAATAAGTGATTATTAGTACCATTTATATTTCTAATACTTTGCCTATTCCTTCAAACTATAACACATTCAAATACAGATAGGAATACAAAAATAACACAAAACAAAACCGGACTCTCTCAGTTATGGTCTAAAGAGGACAGAACCAAGCAAACTGTCAATTCTAATGGTTGATGTGACTGCAAATAAAATAGATGTTTTGAGGAACCATAATTTACAAATTTGAAGATTTGCAATATTCCCAGGCTAACTGACTTTAAGAACTATACCATGCAGATATTCTATAACATAAAGAAAAATAAAGTACACTATTGTAGCTATTGTTGCATACCATTAAATTTTAGTTTCCCCTGTAAGATTTCTAAATTAAAGTCGTCCTATTCTTTACTATGGTTACTATTGTAAGAGATCTGCCTCTGCAGGTGGTGAATACACCACTTGCAGTTTTATAAAAGTTAAAAATAAACTGGTTATTAAGTCTAAGAAATTTTGAACTAAAAGTTTACTTAACAATAAAACTGTTTTTATACTAGTTTACTAGCTTGTCAGGTCTTTGACATACTTCTTACTCTATCTAACATATCCTTAAAAAAAAAACCTAGTTTCTTTTCTGTTTGCTAATAAATAGCTTGCTGAACTTTTCCACTCACAAGCAAATGAGATAAATTGAGAAATTCCAAAGAATATTTTCCTGAAGAGGGAATTTCCTTCTGTTAGCCTGTGGAAGTACTGTGTACTGAATGTAATACAATAATAGGATTTAATGACAATGATAACTTGGTGACTTCTAAACATCACTTACAATTCCAAGGCCATTCTGAATTCTCTCCAATATTTACTTGCATCTTGTCCATCTTTTTTTTTTTTTAATATTTCCACTAAAATTTTAGTGGAACATTTTCTGCACTAAAATCAAACATATATATCTGAATCCTCTTGTGTTGGCCTCATTCCTATTCTATGATTTTCTTCTTTGATTTCCCTTCCTATTCAGACTCTCTAAAAGTATTAACAACTACAAAACCCCAAATATTTCCAGTTCCTCAAACTAATTCATATCTCAGTCACTGCCATTGACATCCACTCCCAAATTCCATTGCTCCTGAAGTAACCTATGCAAAGACGTAAGTTTTCATTTAACTTGACCTAATCTAAGTATTTGACATTGATACCCAGCTACTTTATTTGTGAAATTCTTCTTTCTCTGCATTTCACAGTTCATGTGAAATGTTTTTCTATCATTACTATAAGTGCTCTTTTGCTCTTTTTAGGATTAACAGTTTACTCTTGTTCTTCACATTGAAAAATTATGGTTGCTTTCTGTTCATTCGCTGGCCGATCTCTTACTCTTGATACTGTCTCTGAGTGATTTCATCCTGGGATTCATCCATTGTAATGATTACTGGCCTATGAATGATTGCCAAATCTCTATTCTTCCTTTATTCTGAGATCCTTTGCAGTCTGGTAGCTCCCAGACAAATTTAAGTTGACATGGCTCAATCTAAATCTTATTCAACTTCTAAATTTTGCTTTTTCTGTACTTAACTGTTTTGCTTAATGATGTCTTCATTTACTTAATTTTACAAACGAAATATCAGTGTCAACCTCAGCTGCTCCCTTTCCCTGTACTACCTGTTCCACAATCAAATTCATCAATGTATCTTAATATTTTCTCAATTAAATAGATTCTGGAATATAGCTTAAATTTTTATTTGGACATTGACTTCAATTCAGATTTTAGATCATGTAAGTCAACAAAAGATAAGAAAAAAGGTAATAGTGTAATAATGTATTTTCCTTTTAAAAATGAGTATGACATTAAAATATTTAAATAGTGATCACACTTTATTTATTAAATCATAAAACCATGTACACTATTTTGTTTTTTTCAGTTGTTTTTCATCAAAATGCACCTATCTTCCATCATAAAAATTTTTCTCTCTGCTTTCTTTTTCCTGATTTTTATTTTTACTTCATTTGTTTGACTTCCTAAAAGGCAATTTTTAGATACCTTTTAAAGAAGAATTGCGTATCAATTAGTGTACTGAAACTACTCAGAAGTATAAAGAAATTTGAGTTTTTGTATTTGGTGTATAACTAATTCAATCTTTCAAGCTCCTTTATTAATAACTAATTATTTCAAAATATCTTCTGGGAGTGGTGGTACATGCACGCCTGCAATTCTAGTGATTCAGGAGATTGAGGCAGGAGGATTGCAAGTTCAAAGCCAGCCTCAGAAACTTAGTGAGGTGTAAGCAAATTAGTGAGATCCTATCTCAAAAATTGAAATGGACTAGGGTTGTGGCTTAGTGGTAAATTGCCCCTGATTCAATATTTGGTACCAAAAATTCAAGAACAAACTAGGTTTTAATTTGCTTCTGAAAATTTAGATTTTGTATGTATGTATGTATGTACTTATTTTTTGGTACCAGAGATTGAACTCGGGAATGCTTAACCCCTGAGACACATCCTCAGTACTTTTTATTTTTTATTTTGAGAAAGGGTGTCGCTAAGTCACTGGGGGCCTAGATAAATTGCCGAGACTGACTTTGAACTTAGTTCCTAGGATTACAGGCGTGCAGCACCTTGCCCAGCACATTGTAGTAATTTAAATAGTAATTTAATACACAGATTTATTTACTTAATCATAGAGAGAAATGATCAGTCTTTTAATTGTAGTTAGTAGTATTCTACCACCTCTGTTTAACCTGGACATGTAGGTGTTTCAGGACATAGAGGCAGATGTCATTTATCCTTGCTAGTGGCTTCTGCTGTGTTGACTCTAATTCCCTCTTATCTGGTACCACACAGCTCATCCAGCTACAGTGGTTCTTGCTGACTGAATATTATATGAGTTGACCCAGATTTCTCAAGACTTCTACCATGTCTTCCATCTGAATTCTGGACTTCTCTGGTCACACACTCTTGACTCTTTTTTTTTCTTTCTTTCTTTTAAATTAGTAAGCTAATAATGAATATATTTATGGCAAATGGCATGATATTTTGGTATATTTATACATTGTGAAGTAGCTAACTCAAGCTATTTAATATAAGTATTACATTACATACTCGTTATTAGTATTTTTGTGTGTGTGTGTGTGTGTGGTAGGAATATTTAAGATCTATTGCCTTAGCAATTTTAAAGTATTCAACATATTGTTTAACTATAATCACCACCTTGAGGTACTGCAGCCTTGACTTTCCTTCAAAATAGCAGGTATCATGCAAGCTGTTACCTATTTGTCACCTATCTTCTTGGTCTCCTCTATAGAGCACCAGGTGATTCTGCAGACTATCCACTAGTCCTGGGAATCAAAGCCCCTAGAGAAATGCAATCTGGCCTCCCCTAACTATAATACACCAGCACTGTGTGCTCTTTTGGGCCTATCCTCCAGATTTGTGTGTGCGTATGTGTGTGTGTGTGTGTGTGTGTGTGTGTGTGTGTGTGTGATCTCTAATAAAATTGGCACAAAGTAACCCCTGTCCTTAGCACACCCCTTTTAATATAATATTGGATCCTGAAGAAGTGTGGTGGACACATTCTGAGCACTTTGTTCTTCAGCTCTTCTGTCACTTATTCTTAATACAATCCTCTAGGACTGGAAGGGCTAACTTTTCTATTTTCTATTTCTTGTCTGGTCAGGTTCTTCTTTATCTAAGCATCTGTTTTCAAGTTTTTCAGTTCCAGTCTTGATTTGATAAAAGGAATAATGAAATTTGGCTTATTAGGTTTGTTGTTACATAAGATAATGACCTCCTCTTCTTTGAGATAATAAATTTCATGACTTGGCCTTGGCAATGGAAGCTTGCAAAGAAACATCATTTGAAGGAGAAATTAAAAGATTAATATTTTTAAATTGTTTTTCCCATGATACTCAATAAAAGTTGATGGTCTTTCTTAACCCATAGACTAGAACAGGAGTTAAGAAAGTAGCTCATTTCCTGTTTTTATAAAGTTTTATGGGAATACAGCCACATCTACTTATTTACATATTGTGAAATTACACATTGCTTCACACTGCAACGTGCATTTGAACAAGGTGTGATGGAGATCACATGTCTCATAAGGCCTATGGTGTTTGCTGTCCTGCCCTTAACAAAAATTTTGTTGATCTTGTACTAGAGGCTAAAATTCAGTCTTTTGTAGCCTAACTCTATACTGTCAACCTACAACCATCTTTTTTCCATATCACTAAAAATACTTTTCATAAAACATTTCTAACACACTATATTTTTGTATATCACTATGATAGCTGTTTCACAAACTGCAAATACTAGCAGTATAATGGATACTAGATATGAGAATGAGAACTCTTTTTGTCTAGCAATTTCTTATCTGTTTATACTTTGAAGTCTATTTGTCACTGGCTTCTGTAAAGTTCCTTAGAAACTTCCAGATTTAGTTAGTTGCTCATTCTTCTATGCTTTTATTTTCCTCAGGGACATCACTGATGACTTATCACAGCACTTTTATCATTTATTAATAATGTATCTCCCTCTCTACTAAGACCACCTAGAAAACTAGACCTGGTCTAATTAATCTTTTCATTTATTGGTATACCTTGGCCTTTGGAGCACAGAATAAACTTATATTAATTTAAATAATCAATTAATAATAAGAGTTGTCATTATATAGTTGAATTTATTTATGAAAACAAATTTGGTTTATATTCTCAACACTGTGTTAATAAATAATTCATTTAGCAAATATGTATAAAATGTCTGTTTAATGTCAAACATTATACCAAATTGTAGGGATCTAATGAAGACTGATATATTTTTTAAATGTAAGCCCTACCCTTAACAAGCTTTGATAACATTATTTTGTGTTATGAAATTTCCCTTATAATAAATTCTTTCAACTGCAAGGTTCTATTCAGTCTACTATTTAAATATCCACAAAATATATATGAATTTTGAAAGCAAATTCTAAGAATATCCTAGCCAAAAGTTTATCTTTTCTATCATTCTTATATTCAATTATGGTCAATATTATAATTCACAAGTATTTAATTTGAAATAAAATACCTTAATATTTTAATTTTCATCTGTTCTGCTGTTGATTTTCCCTATGAATCTTCTGAATGATCTGTATCTCATCTACCTGTCCATATTCCTGAATTGTTCAGAAAGTGAAATATGATGTTAAGTCTTCTAATGTATTCTATTCCCTAAAATGTATTTGTTGAAGTAAAATACCCAAAGTGATGATATTTAGTGACAGAGCCTTTACAATGGTAACTAAGGTTAGATAAGATCATAAAAATTGTTCCCTGATGCAATATGACTGGTGTTCTTTTTGGAAGAGGAAGGGATACCAGGGATGTGCACTCACACAGAAAAGATGTTGTAAGAGTGAGTGCAAAGGGAAGGTGCCTATCTTCAAGACAAGGAGAGAGGTCCCATCAGAAATCAATGCTATCAGTACCTTGATCTTGGGTTCCAACCTCCAGAACTGTGAAAAATTATTTTCTGTTGTTTAAGTCACCAAGTCTGTGGTATTCTGTTATGGTAGCACTAGCAGACCAATTCAGATACATTAATCAAAAATGTTATTGCAAACACAAAGTCAATTACCTTTCTGGAAATGAATTTAATGTCCAATTCTCCACTCCTCAACAAACTAGAGTAGAATTTATTTACGATGATTTAGATCTGTTTATGATTCAAATAAATGCAAAAGATAAATTTATTAAATAATTGTTTTCTCCATAAAAATTTAATTTTACTCATGCATAATTACATATGAGTCTTAAAATAGATCCTCTCATATGTCCTAGGCATATAATACAATAGAGTATACATGCACATCATCATCTTTTTACTGGGGTTAATTTGTAATTCAATAAATGTTACTGGCAGGTGGGGTGGAACACGCCTGTAATCCCAGAGGCTCAGGAGGCTGAGGCAGGAGTATCTGGAGTTCAAAGCCAGCATTAGCAATTTAGTGAGGCCCTAAGCAACTCAGCAAGACCCTGGGAATGTGATTCAGTGGTTGAGTGACCCTGGGTTCAATCCTTGGTACCAAAAAATAAAAATAAAAAAATATAAAACTTTGTTACTGAGAGAAGATAAGCAATTAAGAACAAAGACAATATTATAATTTATCTTTTGTCCAATCATACTCTGTTCTTTAATAACTATATTCATTAACATTTAAAACAATCTGTAATTTTCACATGAACACTAATATTCTTGAAACTATTTTAAGGGACTTTAGTGATGATTGTATATTTTTATAATACTGAAATTCAACATTTACTCACCTCCTAGTTCTTTTTATTAAAACTATTTCCACTAAATTTTAACAATAGATTTTTAAATAATTAAAAATTAGTTTTGGTAAAATGTGAAGCTTACATTGGTCAGACATCCTTTCTCATTTTTGTTCTCACTACAGTATTCCTCATGAAATACAAAGGAACAATTAGGAAATGACAAGTTAAGGGAAAAAATACTGCAATTTGAGAAATTTATGTCTATTGTAATAAATGTGATGGAGACCAAGTAGTATTAAAACCAGATATTTTAACGCATAAATACAGTTTCCCGTTAATAATTTGAGTTTCTGATTAGCAGACCATTATTTTGCAGAAGTGTTTTTTTGGTTTTGTTTACCCTAAATGAAGTTATTGAGTGTCTATCTGACAACATTGTACCCAGTATGGGAGATTTAAAGATAAAATGATAGCCTAGAGAGATGCACTAAATAGAGTTGTAAACATTGATAGAGTAATAGACACCCAGATCACGATGTTCTTTTGGAAACATGTGGACGTGTTAATATGCTTTAATGAGCTATTGCATTTTAGCACTACAAAGCACTAGGAGTTTCAAATCTTCCTTATGGCTGTGTCATATAAATCTACCACTGATCTTTTTATAAACTCCACTTAATGTTAATTACTAGAATTGGGTCACCAACAAGCAAAATATTAAATTCTGCATTGATGACAACTCACTACAAAGTTATTCTACAAATGTTAATGCTGCCCTTTGGAATGCTGTGTACTATTTTACTGGCATACCTGGATAAAAATAATGGATTACAATTATTCAGCACTTGCAATGTGGTCTACATATCATGAATAATTTGATCACAAACACTCTGAGGTATACAAAATTTTTAACCCTGTTTTATGGGCACTAGTTAGGCCAAAGTTTCACAGTCTTTAAGTAGTAAAATAGGGGTTTGACCCAGTTTTCTACTACTGATACCTTTTCCACAAAAAGCAATAGGTTCTGTAGTATAAGGTGGAGAGCTTATTGCATACATTTCATGAAACTATCTACTTTACTTAGCAGTCTTCAGTGGCATATTAAGAACTGGAGAAACAAAGATGAATAAGTTGTAACTTCTACCCACAAAAGAAGTGCATTCTAATTGGAGAGATAAGACATAATTAAGTTTCATATAAATGATACAATGGTGACCCTAAGGGTGTATGAAGCAACTCTAACTGTGTAATGATAATGAAGACATTTAGGTAGATAGTAAGAAAGGAAATCTTATGACCTGCACCTTAAAATATTTGTAAGTAAATCTTACAAAACCACTATGTGTACGAGCCATTATGAGCCATTTTATTTATTTTTTTTTATTTTATTGTAAACAAATGGGATACATGTTGTTCCTCTGTTTGTACATGACGTAAAGGCATACCTTTTGTGTAATCATAAATATACATAGAGTAATGTTGTTTGATTCATTCTGTTATTTTTTCCATTCCCCCCCACCCCTCCCACCCCTCTTTTCCCTCTATACAGTGCTTCCTTCCTCCATACTTGCCCCCCTCCCTAACCCTAACTCTAACCCTAACACTAACCCTTCCCTCCCCCCATTATGTGTCATCATCCACTTATTAGCGATATCATTTGTCCTTTGGCTTTTTGAGATTGGCTTATCTCACTTAGCATGATATTCTCCAATTTCATCCATTTGCCTGCAAATGCCATAATTTTATCATTCTTTATGGCTGAGTAATATTCCATAGTATATATATACCACAGTTTCTTTATCCACTCATCAATTGAAGGGCATCTAGGTTGGTTCCACAGTCTGGCGATTGTGAATTGAGCAGCTATGAACATTGATGTGGCTGTATCTCTGTAGTATGCTGATTTTAAGTCCCTTGGGTATAGGCCAAGGAGTGGGATAGCTGGGTCAAATGGAGGGTCCATTCCAAGTTTTCTAAGGAATCTCCACACTGCTTTCCAGAGTGGCTGCACTAATTTGCAGCCCCACCAGCAACGTATGAGTATACCTTTCTCCCCACATCCTTGCCAACACCTGTTGTTGCTTGTATTCTTGATAATCGCCATTCTAATTGGGATGAGATGGAATCTTAGGGTGGTTTTGATTTGCATTTCTCTTATTACAGGAGATGTTGAACATTTTTCCATGTGTTTGTTGATTGCTTATAGATCTTCTTCTGTGAAGTGTCTATTCATTTCCTTAGCCCATTTGTTGACTGGATTATTTGAATTCATGGAGTAGAGTTTTTTGAGTTCTTTATAGACTCTGGAGATTAGTACTCTATCTGAAGTATGATTGGCAAAGATATTCTCCCACTCTGTAGGCTCTTTCTTCGCATTGCTGATAGTTTCCTTTGCTGAGAGAAAGCCTTTTAGTTTGAATCTATCCCAGTTATTGATTCTTGATTTTATTTCTTGTGCTATGGGAGTCCTGTTAAGGAAGTCTGATCCTAAGCCAACATGTTGAAGATCTGGACCTACTTTTTCTTCTATAATCTGCAGGGTCTCTGGTCTGATTCCGAGGTCCTTAATCCATTTTGAGTTTAGTTTCGTACATGGTGAGAGATATGGGTTTAGTTTCATTCTGTTGCATATGGATTTCCAATTCTCCCAGCACCATTTGTTGAAGAGGCTATCTTTTCTCCATTGCATATATTTGGCACCTTTGTCTAGTATGAGAAAATTGTATTTATTTGGTTTTGTGTCCGTGTCCTCTATTCTGTACCATTGATCTACCTTTCTATTTTGGTACTGATACCATGCCGTTTTGGTTACTATTGCTTTGTAATAGAGTTGAAGATCTGGTATTGCAATACCCCCTGTTTCACTCTTTCTGCTAAGGATTGCTTTAGCTATTCTGGGTTTCTTATTCTTCCAGATGAATTTCATAATTGCCTGCTCTATTTCTGTAAGGTACGTCATTGGGATTTTAATTGGAATTGCATTGAATTTGTATAGCACTTTAGGTAGTATGGCCATTTTGACAATATTAATTCTTCCTATCCAAGAACATGGACGATCTTTCCATCTTCTAAGGTGTTCTTTAATTTCTTTCTTTAGTGTTGTATAGTTCTCAATGTAGAGGTCTTTCACCTCTTTTGTGAGATTGATTCCCAAGTATTTTATTTTTTTCGAGGCTATTGTGAATGGGGTAGTTTTCCTAATTTCTCTTTCTGAAGATTCATCACTTATGTATAAAAATGCGTTGGATTTATGAGCATTGATCTTGTAACCTGCTACTTTACTAAATTCACTTATGAGTTCTAAGAGCTTTCTGATGGAATTTTCTCCTTGCTCTAAATATATAATCAGGTCATCAGCGAACAGGGATAGTCTGAGTTCTTCTTTTCCAATTCGTATCCCTTTAATTTCTTTGGTTTGTCTAATTGCTCTGGCTAGAGTCTCAAGAACAAGGTTAAATAGAAGTGGTGAAAGAGGGCATCCCTCCCTTGTTCCAGTTTTTAGGGGGAATGCTTTCAGTTTTTCACCATTTAGAATGATATTAGCCATGGGCTTAGCATAGATGGCTTTTACAATGTTAAGGAATGTTCCCATTATCCCTATTTTTTCTAGTGTTTTGAGCATGAAGGGGTGCTGTATTTTATCAAATGCTTTTTCTGCATCTATTGAAATAATCATGTGATTCTTGACTTTAAGTCTATTGATATGGTGAATGACATTTATTGATTTCTGGATGTTGAACCAACCTTGCATCCCTGGGATGAAACCCACTTGATTGTGGTGCACTATCTTTTTAATATGTTTTTGTATGCGATTTGCTAAAATTTTGTTGAGAATTTTTGCATCGATGTTCATTAAGGATATTGGTCTGAAATTTTCTTTCCTTGATGAGTCTCTGTCTGGTTTAGGTATCAGTGTGATATTGGCTTCATAGAATGAGTTTGGGAGGGTTTCCTCCTCTTCTATTTTATGGAATACTTTGAGAAGTATTGGAATGAGCTCTTCTTTAAAGGTTTTGTAGAACTCGGCTGAGAATCCATCTGGTCCCGGACTTTTCTTTGTTGGTAGGCTTTTGATGACTTCTTCTATTTCAGTACTTGAAATTGGTTTATTTAAATTGTGTATTTCCTCCTCGTTCAGTTTAGGTAATTCATATGTTTCTAGAAACCTGTTGATGTCTTTGAAATTTTCTATTTTGTTTGAGTATAGGTTTTCAAAATAGCTTCTAATTATGTTTTGTATTTCAATCCTGTCTGTTGTGATATTTCCTTGTTCATTCCGAATTTTAGTGATTTGGATTTTCTCTCATCTTCTCTTTGTTAGTGTGGCTAAAGGTTTATCAATTTTGTTTATTTTTTCAAAGAACCAACTATATATTTTGTCAATTTTTTGTATTGTTTCTTTTGTTTCAATTTCATTGATTTCAGCTCTGAGTTTAACTATTTCCTGTCTTCTACTGTTACTGGTCTCTTCTTCTTTTTCTAGGGCTTTGAGCTGTAGTGTTAGGTCATTTATTTGTTGAGTTTTACTTCTTTTATTAAATGCGCTCCATGAAATAAATTTCCCTCTAAGTACTGCTTTCATAGTGTCCCAGAGATTTTGATATGATGTTTCTTTGTTCTCATTTACCTCTAAGAATTTTTTAATTTCCTTCCTAATATCTTCTGTTATCCATTCATCATATAATAGCATATTGTTTAATCTCCAGATGTTGGAATAGTTTCTGTGTTTTACTCTTTCATTTATTTCTAACTTCAATCCATTATGATCTGATAGAATACATGGTAGTGTCTCTATCTTCTTGTATTTGCTAACATTAGCTTTGTGGCATAATATATGGTCTATTTTAGAGAAGGATCCATGTGCTGCTGAGAAGAAAGTGTATTCGCTCTTGGTTGGATGGTATATTCTATAAATGTCCGTTAAGTCTAAATTATTGATTGTGTTATTGAGATGTATGGTTTCTTTGTTCAATTTTTGTCTGGAAGATCTGTCCAGTGGTGAGAGAGGTGTGTTAAAATCACCTAGTATTATTGTGTTATGGTCTATTTGGTTTCTGAAATTGAGAAGGATTTGTTTGACATACATGGATGAGTTACTGTTTGGAGCATAGATGTTTATGATTGTTATATCTTGCTGATTTATGCTTCCCTTATGCAGTATGAAATGACCTTCTTTATCCCTTCTGACTAACTTTGGCTTGAAGTCCACATTGTCTGACATGAGGATGGATACTCCAGCTTTTTTGCTGAGTCCATGTGCATGGTATGTTTTTCCCCATCCTTTCACCTTTATTCTATGGGTATCTTTTTCTATGAGGTGAGTTTCTTGTAGGCAACATATTGTTGGATCTTTCTTTTTAATCCAATCTGCCAGTCTATGTCTTTTGATTGATGAATTCAGGCCATTAACATTCAAGGTTATTATTGAGATATGATTTGGTTTCCCGGTCATTTGGTTCATTTTTAAAATTTATTTATTTATTTGTTTGACACAACTTGGTTCCTCCTTTATTTGACAATTTCTTTAGGATAATTCCTCCCTTTGCTGATTTGCTTCTTTGTTTTTCATCTCTTCCTCATGGAATATTTTGCTGAGAATGTTCTGTAATGCTGGCTTTCTTTTTGTAAATTCTTTTAGTTTTTGTTTATCATGGAAGGAATTTATTTCATCGTCAAATTTGAAGGTAAGTTTTGCTGGGTATAAGATTTTTGGTTGGCATCCATTTTCTTTCAGGGCTTGAAAAATGTTGTTCCAGTGCCTTCTAGCTTTTAGGGTCTGGTTTGAAAAATCTGCTGATATCCGTATTGGTTTTCCCTTGAATGTAATTTGGTTCTTTTCTCTCACAGCCTTTAAAATTGTGTCTTTATTTTGTATGTTAGGCATTTTCATTATAATGTGCCTTGGTGTGGGTCTGTTGTAATTTTGTGTATTGGAGTCCTATAAGCCTCTTGATCTTGATTTCCCATTTCATTCTTCAGATTTGGGAAATTTTCTGATATTATTTCATTGAATAGATTGTTCATTCCTTTGGTTTGTTTCTCTAAGCCTTCCTCAATCCCAATAATTCTTAAATTTGGCCTTTTCATAATGTCCCATAGTTCTTGTAGATTCTGTTCATGATTTCTTACCATCTTCTCTGTTTGTTCAACTTTGTTTTCAAGGTTAAATATTTTGTCTTCAATGTCTGAGGTTCTGTCTTCCAGGTGTTCTATCCTACTGGATATGCTTTCTATGGAGTTCTTAATTTGGTTTATTGTTTCCTTCATGTCAAGGATTTCTGTTTGGTTTTTTTTCAATATCTCTAACTCTTTATTGAAATGATCTTTTACTTCCTGTATTTGCTCTTTTAACTGTCGATTGGTGCGATCATTCAATGCCTGCATTTGCTCTTTCATCTCATCATTCAGTGCGTGCATTTGCTCTTTCATCTCATCGTTTGCTTCCCTGATCATTTTAATTATGTACATTCTGAACTCCTTTTCTGTCATTTCTTCTGCCATGCTGTCATTGGGTTTTATTGATGTAACATCTAAATTTGTTTGTAGCATTTTCTTTCCTTGTTTTCTCATATTGTTCAGGTATCACTGGACCTCTGAGATATTATAGATTTCCTCTATTGACTTACAATGTCCCTGAAGATTTCTATATATGTCCCCTCTTTGCCTTCAGTAGGCTGAAGTCTTGGAGGAAGTTGATAATGCGGTGCTCCACAAGAAAGCTGCCTCTCTAGGAGTGGTGGCCTTCAGGTGGGGTATATTCCCTGCTAGTGGGCAGAGGTGCCTCCACTTGTTGACCAAAGGTCATCCAAAGGGAAACTAGGCTGCGGGCTGAGGCAAGGCCTGTTTGGGCCTGTGTCTCTGGTTTTACCATCCTAGTGGGGAAACCTCACCCAGCAGGGAAGACTCACCCGGTGGGGAGGTCTCCCTGATCAGTTCCCTTCTAGAGGTTCCCCTCAATTTACAGCTACCGCCTGGGCTGGGCTGCCTTCCTCTGCAAAGTTCCCAGGGGCCTGGCCCTACCTCCTGGGCCTGGGAGCCTCACCCTTCACAGATGAATCTCCTTAGGCTGCCCCTCCTCAGAGAATCTGCCCCCAGTCCTGGAACCTTCGCTCCGCCCCTAAGCGTGGCTCTGTTGGGCTCTTCCACCAAGAAGCCTCGTAGATCCTGGGACCCTGCTCTGCACATAATCGCCTGGCTATGCGGCCCCTCCTCTGAGCAGCCACCTGGGGCCCCGTACAATCACTCTGAGTCCCAGATACCCACCACATGCCTCTTCCTCCAGACAGCTGCCCAGTATTCCGGTGCGGCCACTAGGAGTCCAAGCAACTCACTGCGTGCCTCCTCCTCCCACCAACCACTAGTAGCCCGGGGCAATCAATCACTCTGAGTCGAAATGACCCTCCCCGTTCCTCCTCCTCTTCCAGGTAACCCCCCGGGTGTTCAGGAGCGGTCGCTCTGAGTGGCTCTGAATCCACGTGACCCGCTGCACGCGTTCTCTGGGCAACCGCCCGGAGCTCTGGTGCGGCCACTCGCGACCAAGCGACCCACCGCGCTTCTCCTCCAGGCAGCACCCCTGTGTTCAGGAGCGGTCGCTTTAAGTCCAAACAGCTCACCACGCAGCTTCTCCTCTGGCAACTGCCTGTAGCTCTGGTATAGCCACTCCGAATCCAAGCAGCCACGCTCCTCCTCCTCCTCCTCAGGGCAGGCCCCGGTGTTCTGAGTCCACACAGCTCTCCTCGCAGCTCCTCCCCTGGGCAGCCACCGGAGCCCCGGTGGTTGCTCCGAGTCCCAGTGCTGTGCTGAGTGGCCTCCTCTACGATGCTCCCAGTTGTCCGAGTTCACTGCTCCAGCGGGGGGAGGGGTGTCTCGCTGGCAGCTCTACTTCACAAAGTTCCCTGCATTCCAGGACTACTGTCCCATCCGGGACGCCTCCCCAATGGGAGAGACTCACCCAGCTCCTTTGAGTTGGTCCCAAGTCTCTCAATATCTCCTCTTTTGGATCCTGAGTCCTGGAGCAACATGAAATGCAGCCTCCCTCTAGGCCGCCATCTTGAAACGCCGAGCCATTTTATTTTCAAACATCAAAATGTAGACAGCAAAATACACTTGTCAATATTTTTAATATTAGCAATTACTGGACACACCAGATCCAGGAGTAGATAGATAGAGATTTAAAATATATATTGGACAACATCAGATGATACAAATGCTAAAGTTTAGTCAAAACAAACTAAGACTTGCAAAACCACATAAAAAAGGACTCAATTTATGAAGGTCATAAAAAAAGCCTTGTTAACTATAGTGCAACTTGCTCATTTTGGGGCTAATAGCTCTGCTAGATGAGTACTATGTGGTGAAAGAACAAGTGTTAACACTTGTGTTACTTTTTCTCTTGAATTTCAATGTATTTAAAATTTTATTAAAAAAATTTACAACATATATTGGTGAAGATTTTTGAGATCATTCTACAGTTGATGGGCATATAAAAGAGAAAATCAAAATGTTTGGTCATAAGCAGTTTGGGTGGGGGTAAAAGATTACTTTATCACAACTCACTAATTTCTAGGAAGCAATACATACTGTATTACGGGCTTCAAATAAAGAATTCTGAAAGGCATAGAGAATGTGAAGTAAGAATTTTTATTGCTCCGACCATTTTATCTTCATAGAGTCACTAATCATATTTCAATTAGGCAAATAAATTCTATTTACAGGCGCTTATTTTTATGTTGAATTCTTTGGATGATTCAGTGTCCATGGAAGAAAATTCTGTTTTGATAAAGATTTTAGTTTTCTTAGAATGACAGTAATTACTAATATGAACACATGTATTTATATCTCCCAGTTAGGTAAACTTAAAACCAGAAAAGAGAATATTACCAAAGAGGAACATAAGGATCAACCTACCCTGTTGTTAGACTTAATAAGACCCCTTTCAGCGTTGGATATTTCCTACTTCACTCAAGAATGGATTACCTAACTATAATAAAATAGAAAGTAAGAAAACAAAACAGATTAATAACTATAGAACAACATGTAATATAAGAATTCATGTTGACATGAGTAGTATAGATGACTGAATCAGTGTTGTGTAGGAAAAATGTAAGAGATAATTGATTTTTGCTGGAGAAGAGAATATAGAAAGAACTGAACAGAAACAATGTTTAAAGATATAATGAATATTACTCAACTTTAAAGAAGTTCTGCCATTTGCTGGCAAATGGATGGAGTTAGAGAATATCATCCTAAGTGAAATAAGCCAATCCAAAAAATCCAAAGACCAAATGTTTTCACTGATATGTGGAAGCTAATTCACAATAAGTGGCTGAGGATAGGGAAGAACAGAGTTACTTTACATTAGGTAGAGGGGAGTGAAGGGAAGGGAAGGGGCACAGTGAAGGAATGATAGTAGAGTGAAAAAGACATTATTACCTCATGTACATGTATGACTGCATGACTGATGTGATCCTGCAATATGTATGATCAGAAAAATTAGAGATTATACTCTTTTTATGAATGATCTATCAAAAATGTATAAATGCGTCCTACTGTCATGTACAACTAATTAGAACAAATAAAATTTAAAAATTTTAAAAAATAATGAAAAAAATAAAAATATTCATTAACATATTTCTATAAATCCAGACTTAAATGTGTGCTAAACGAGTTTTATTGAACCTAAGTCATTACACAGAAATATATTGAACTAAGAATGTTTTCCAACATATTAAGTATTAAAGTAGACCACTCTATGGAGCTTAAGTGGGAAGGTATAACTGAACAAATAATTATCAGGCATATGCTTTTTTCAAGAGGCTGTGGTGATAGGAGCACCATTAAAAGAATTTTAAAATGTATATGAATTCAGCAAGTGTGTCACATTATATTTATATTTATAATCAAACACTCAAAGACAATTGAGGAAATCAGGGGTCAGAATTAAGCATTTACACAGGAGAAATTGTATAAAACAAAACATGTCAAATGCAGAAAGAAGGGGGTAATAACACACATTAATTATATAACATTGATAAAAGTTATTTATAAAATGTGAACTTACCAATTATTTTTCACATTAAGGATATCTATTGACATTAACATTTGGTTTTAAGAAATATGTTTACTATTATGCTTATCTTCAAATTTCATCTAATGTAATAATAATAAGAAATCAAATGATGCTACTGTTGCAAAAATTACAGTCCTTCCTTTTTTCAAATGGTAAGATGTTCTGTATAGAAAGGGAAAGAACACTAA
The DNA here is from genome assembly GCF_902686455.1 of Sciurus vulgaris. Taxonomy (NCBI): domain Eukaryota; kingdom Metazoa; phylum Chordata; class Mammalia; order Rodentia; family Sciuridae; genus Sciurus; species Sciurus vulgaris. The sequence continues at coordinate 134,053,531 of NC_136464.1, forward strand.
TTCAGATATCCTCAGGAATAGATCTGTCATTAGAGTGTTTTCATAAATATGAAAAAAAAACAATGATTTTCTTACATTTGATGAAAATTTATTAGACTGATTAACAGAACAGGGTCCTCTGTTTATAAATTTAAATATAAAATTCATCCAAAAATCTAAATCCCAGTAAGATCCAAGCAGTGAAAAATTTTCAATTTTTTTTTTGTTCCAAAGATCATTCATTTTAAAGTCATATGTTGCTAATAATTAAAAAATAATTTAATAAAATGCTTTGTAACTGACACAGGTATGATGTGCTCTGTACAAATGAGCAGGTGTTCAGGTCTCTCAGCTCAATTCACGTAATGATGATATGGGCGGTGTGGATTGCAATTAATGGATTGTAAATGGCTCTGTCAGAAGCTACTTCATGTTGACATAATAAGTCACACATCTCCTAGAATGCAGTTTTTGAATTTCTGACCAGAGAATCTCCAGATATATTGACTGAAGTAGAAAAGTCAAAAACAAAGTTGTAGTTAAGCTGATAAGATCATAAATGTGTATTTACCAAAACACTGTTTATTCTTCTGAAGATTGTATGAAAATAAATTCATTTGAAAATTTATTTTGCTATGAACTTACTTTAGGATTTCATTCTAAGCAACTGCATTACTGATTTTTAGATTTCTAATAAAAATCAATGAATTTTATTAACTGTTTTTATACAAGAAATTGTAGAGCAAATGCATCATTTCTGATTGTCTGTAAATTTCAAGTTTTATGTAATATTGTTTCTTCAATTTCCAGGCAAATGAAAATTATTTCAGTGGATACAAAAACAACAAAATATTTGTCATTTTTCATTGCATTGGATGATACTGTCATATGGGTGAGGTGATCATAGACTTGGAATGCAGATATAAAGATTTTAAGGGGATAATAAATAATCAGAGAAGCAGTAGAGAGCATGCTGTCCTCTGAACTGTCTTTTACAACAGTAAAAGAGGGGCAAGAGGGTCTTCTGCATTTGTCACAGCCAAGGTTTCAGCAGAGGGGTCTAGCTTCATCCAGAAGTCTAGGCATGCAGAAAGCACACCCAGGAAAAGAGTGGGGGATATTTCCACAGCACATTACATATGTATGTTAGCCTCTTAATAGAAGCCAGGAACACCCTGATTCTCCAAATGATAGTACCTGAAGTCTAACAGTGATAAGGAATGTGGACAGTGAATACCAGCACTGAACAACCAGGTCCTGGAAATAACCTCTGCTAGGCAGAAGTAGTGAAGAATAATTCAGTCAAAACAGATCTTGGGTGATCCAAGATGGCGGACTAGAGGGTGACTGCATCTCCAGTCGCTCCAGAACACAGGATTCAAGAAGGGGAGGCATTGAGAGACTTGGACTAAAAAATTGCTACGGGGTGAGTCTCCTCCACCGGGTGAAGCTCGGCCTGGGCAGCAGGCACAGAGAGGGACAGCTTATCAGAACAGGGCAGGGCAGCTAGAGTCTTCCCCAGGTAGCCCTGCTCACTCCAGCTGTGGGCTCCTCCCACACGGCCAGCTTCTTGGAGCAGGCCCCCAGTGACAGCCCATCTGCACAGAGCCAGCTCGAAGCCCTGGAACCAGTAGCAGGCTAGGGGCAGCTTTGTTCGGAAGCACTGCATTTTCAAGTTCCTCCAAGACTTCAGGCTACTGAAGGCTGGGAGGTGATACACTGGAAATCTACAGGGACACTATAAGCCAATAGAGGAAATCTGCAATATCTCAGAGTCCCATTGACATCTGACCATTATGAGAAAACAAGGGAAGAAAATGTCCCAAACAAACCTAGATACTATATCAATAAAACCAAATGACAGCACAGCAGAAGAAATGTCAAAAAGGGAGTTCAGAATGTACATAATTAAAACAATCAGGGAAGCAAATGAGGAGATGAAAGAGCAAATGCAGGCATTGAAGGAGGAGATGAAAGAGCAAATGCAGGCATTAAATGATCGCACCAATCAACAGTTAAAAGAGCAAATATGGGAAGCAAGAGATCATTTCAATAAAGAGTTAGAGATACTGAAAAAACAAACAGAAATACTTGAAATGAAGGAAACAATAAACCAAGTTAAAAACTCCATAGAAAACATAACGAATAGGATAGAACACCTGGAAGACAGAGCCTCAACACTGAAAACAAAATATTTAATCTTGAAAACAAAGTTGACCAAACAGAGAAGATGGTAAGAAATCATGAACAGAATCTACAAGAATTATGGGATATAATGAAAAGGCCAAATTTAAGAATTCTTGGGATTGAGGAAGGCTTAGAGAAACAAACCAAAGGAATGAACAATCTATTCAATGAAATAATATCAGAAAATTTCCCAAATCTGAAGAATGAAATGGAAAACCAGGTACAAGAGGCTTATAGGACTCCAAATATACAAATTACAACAGACCCACACCAAGGCACATTATTATGAAAATACCTAACATACAAAATAAAGACAGACTTTTAAAGGCTGCGAGAGAAAAGAATCAAATTACATTCAGGGGGAAACCAATAAGAATATCAGCAGATTTTTCAATCCGGACCCTAAAAGCTAGAAGGGCCTGGAACAACATTTACCAAGCCCTGAAAGAAAACGGATGCCAACCAAGAATCTTATACCCAGCAAAACTTACATTCAGATTTGACGATGAAATAAGATCCTTCCATGATAAACAAAAGCTAAAAGAATTTACAAAAAGAAAGCCGGCATTACAGAACATTCTCAGCAATATATTTCATGAGGAAGAGATGAAAAACAACAATACAAATCAGCAATGGGAGGAACTAGCCTAAAGGAATAGCCAAATAAAGGAGAACCCAAATCATGTCAAAAAATAAAAATGAGTCAAATGACTGGGAATACAAATCATACCACAATAATAACCCTGAATGTTAATGGCCTGAACTCATCAATCAAAAGACATAGACTGGCAGATTGGATTTAAAAGAAAAATCTGACAATATGCTGCCTGCAAGAGACTCATCTCATAGAGATACCCATAGACTAAACGAGAAAGGATGGGAAAAAACATACCATGCACGCGGACACAGCAAAAAAGCTGGAGTATGCATCCTCATTTCAGATAATGTGGACTTCACACCAAAACTAGTCAGAAGGGATAAAGAAGGACATTACATACTGCTTAAGGGAAACATAAATCAGCAAGACATAACCATCATAAATATCTTTGCCCCAAACATTGGTTCATCCATGTATGTCAAACAAATCCTTCTCAATTCCAGAAATCAAATAGACCACAACACAATAACACTAGGTGATTTTAACACACCTCTCTCACCACTGGATAGACCTTACAAACACAAATTGAATAAAGAAACCATAGATCTCAATAACACAATCAACAATTTAGACTTAACCAGCATATATAGAATATACCATCCAACAAAGAACAAGTACACATTCTTCTCAGCAGCACATAGATCCTTCTCTAAAACAGACCATATTTTATGCCACAAAGCCACTGTTAGCAAATACAAGAAGATAGAGATACTACCTTGTACTCTATCAGATCATAATGGATTAAAATTAGAAATAAATGACAGAATAAAAAACAGAAACTGCTCCAATACCTGGAGATTAAATAATACACTGTTATATGCTGAATGGATAACAAAAGACTCAGGAGGGAAATTAAAAAATTCTTAGAAGTAAACAAGAACAAAGACACATCATATCAAGATCTCTGGGACAATATGAAAGCAGTACTTAGAGGAAGATTTATTTCATGGGGTGCATTCAACAAAAGAAGTAGAAATCAACAAATAAACGACTTAACACTACAGCTCAAAGTCCTAGAAAAAGAAGAGCAGACCAACACCAAAAGTAGTAGAAGACAGGAAATAGTTAAAATCAGAGCTGAAATCAACGAAATTGAAACAAAACAAACAATCGAAAAAATTAACAAAATAAATAGTTGAATCTTTGATAAAATAAACAAAATTGATAAACCCTTAGCCACACTAACAAAGAGAAAGAGGGAGAAAACTCAAATTACTAAAATTCAGAATGAACAAGGAAATATCACAATAGACATGAGTGAAATACAAAACATAATTAGAAGCTATTTTGAAAATCTATACTCCAACAAAACAGAAAACCTCGAAGACATCAACAAGTTTCTAGAGACTTATGAATTACCTAAACTGAACGAGGAGGACATATACGACTTAAATAAATCAATTTCACAAAGCCTACCAACAAAGAAAAGTCCGGTACCAGATAGGTTCTCAGCCGAGTTCTACAAAACCTTTAAAGAAGAGCTCATTCCAATACTCCTCAAAGTATTCCATGAAATAGAAGAGGAGGGAACCCTCCCAAACTCATTCTATGAAGCCAATATCACCCTGATACCTAAACCAGACAAAGACACATCTAGGAAAGAAAATTTCAGACCAATATCCTTAATGAATATCGACGCAAAAATTCTCAACAAAATCTTAGCAAATCACATACAAAAATATATTAAAAAGATAGTGCACCACGATCAAGTGGGTTTTATCCCAGGGATGCAAGGTTGGTTCAATATCCAGAAATCAATAAATGTCATTCACCATATCAATAGACTTAAAGTTAAGAATCACATGATTATTTCAATAGATGAAGAAAAAGCATTCGATAAAATACAGCACCCCTTCATGCTCAAAACACTAGAAAAAATTGGGGTAGTGGGAACATTCCTTAACATTGTAAAGGCCATCTACGCTAAGCCCGTGGCCAATATCATTCTAAATGGTGAAAAACTGAAAGCATTCCCCCTAAAAACTGGCACAAGGCAGGGATGTGCTCTTTCACCACTTCTATTCAACATCATCCTTGAGACTCTAGCCGGAGCAATTAGACAAACCAAAGAAATTAAAGGGATATGAATTGGAAAAGAAGAACTCAAACTACCCCTGTTTGCTGATGACATGATTATATATTTAGAGGAACCAGAAAATTCCACCAGAAAACTCTTAGAACTCATAAGTGAATTCAGTAAAGTAGCAGTTTACAAGATCAATGTTCATAAACCCAATGCATTTTTATACATAAGTGATGAAGCTTCAAAGAGAAATTAGGAAAACTACCCCATTCACAATAGCATCGAAAAAAAATAAAATACTTGGGAATCAATCTCACAAAAGAGTTGAAAGAGCTCTACAATGAGAACTACAGAACACTAAAGAAAGAAATTAAAGAACACCTTAGAAGATGGAAAGATCTACTATGTTCTTGGATAGGCAGAACTAATATTGTCAAAATGGCCATACTACCTAAAGTGTTATACAGATTCCAGGCAATTCCAATTAAAATCCCAATGATATACCTTACAGAAATAGAGCAAGCAATTATGAAAATCATCTGGAAGAATAAAAAACCCAAAAGAGCTAAAGCAATCCTCAGTAGAAAGAGCGAAGCAGGGGGTATCCCAATACCAAATCTTCAACTCTATTACAAAGCAATAGTAACCAAAACGGTATGGTATTGGTACCAAAATATAAGGTAGATCAATGGTACAGAATAGAGGACATGGACACGAACCCAAATAAATACAATTTTCTCATACTAGACAAAGGGGCCAAAAATATCCAATGGAGAAATGATAGCCTCTTCAACAAACGGTGCTGGGAAAACTGGAAAATCATATGCAACAGAATGAAATTAAACCCCTATCTCTCACCCTGCACAAAAAACAACTCAAAATGGATCAAGGTCTTCAGAATTAGACCAGAGACCCTGCATCTTATAGAATAAAAAGTAGGTCCAAACCTTCAACTTGTTGGCTTAGGATCAGATTTCCTTAACAGGACTCCCATAGCACAAGAAATAAAAGCAAGAATCAACAACTGGGATAGATTCAAACTAAAAAGCTTTCTCTCAGCAAAGGAAACTATCAGTAATGTGAAGAGAGAGCCTACAGAGTGGGAGAAAATCTTTGCCACTCATACTTCAGATAGAGCGCTAATTTCCAGAATCTATAAAGCACTCAAAAAACTCTACACCAAGAATACAAATAATCCAATCAACAAATGGGCTAAGGAAATGAACAGACACTTCACAGAAGAAGATAAACAAGCAATCAACAGATATATGAAAAAATGTTCACCATCTTTAGTAATAAGAGAAATTCAAATCAAAACTACCCTAAGATTTCATCTCACCTCAAATAGAATGGCGATGATGAAAAACACAAGGAACAATAGGTGTTGGTGAGGATGTGGAAAAAAAGGTACACTCATACATTGCTGGTGGGGTTGCAAATTAGTGCAACCACTGTGGAAAGCAGTATAGAGATTCCTCAGAACGCTTGGAATGGAACCACCATTTGACCCAGCTATCCTACTTCTTGGCCTATACCCAAAGGACTTAAAATCAGCATTCTGCAGAGATACAGCCACATCAATGTTCATTGCTGCTCAATTATCCATAGCCAGATTGTGGAACCTATCTAGGTGCCCTTCAGTTGATGAATGGATAAAGAAATTGTAGCATATATATACAATTGAATATTACTCCTTCATGAAGAAAAATAAAATTATGGCATTTGCAGGCAAATGACATTTGCACGCAATTGGAGAATATCATGCTAAGTGAGATAAGCCAATCTCAGAAAACTAAAGGACGAATGATCTCGCCGATAAGCGGATGAGGACATATAATGGAGGGTGGGAGGGGTTAGCATTAGGGTTAGAGTTAGGTTTAGGGTTAGGGATAAAGAGGGTGGTAAGAATGGAGGAAGGAAGGACTGTATAGAGGGAAAAGAAGGGTGGGGGGGAAGGGAAAAAATAATAGTATGAATCAAACATTACCCTATGTAAATTTATGATTACACAAATGGTATGCCTTGACTCCATGTACAAATAGAGAAACAACATGTATCCCATTTGTTTACAATAAAAAAAACAAAAAACAAAACAAAACAAAAAAAAACAGATCTTGACTAACCTACCAAAAGGGGAAGAAAATGACTCTCTGGGGTTAATAAGAACTGAATCTCGTCAAAACTATTTACTGCTTAAAGAAAACACTACAATTTTAAATCTTTTTACTTATAAATTTTACTCTTTTCTTATGAAGGTTGATACTAATAATATTGAATTAGACAATCCAGGAAAAGGTACTCTGGAATTAGAAAGGGATAGGCCTTGCTGTTGGAGATGTGTCCCTAAAAGCATTAACACTAATTGCTGAATCAAGGAAGGTGGCACAAGGTGTGGGTGGTGGTGAAGACTTGAGCAGGGAGTTGAGAGATTATAAGCAGAAACAGTTTTTGGAAGTGCATTAACATTTCACAATCCAATGGAGCATTGCAAATGTGTGTTGGTTCAATGCTAGCCTTACCTTATAGCTTATATTCTACATTCCTTTCCATATGGAAAAAATTCCTTTACATCATTTTGATCTGGAATTGTAAGGGTATCAGTGTGAGAGTCTTGAGTCAGAGTAAATATTTTGATATGTTGGAAGAGTAGAAATAATTTGTGGGTAGAGGGCAATACAGTTTAAAAACTATTTACACAGCATTCACATTGTATTATTTATTATAAGTAATCAAGAGATGATTTTAAGCATATTTGAGGAAGTACAAAGGTTATATAAGCATGATGCCATTTCATATAAGTGATGGGATCATCCTTGATATCTGTGGGGATCCTGGAATAAATCTCCTTGGGTTCTGGGGTATAACTATATAGCAAAAGTGATTTCTGCCACCTAACACCTAGGTTATATATTTTTTTAATTTTTATTTGTTCCTTTTAGATATATATGACAGAAATATCTAGTTTTAAAAAGGCTGGAAACTTCTGCCTTGGTGTCTTGGATCCTGGCATGCTGTGGATGAAGTTCAACAATCTTACTCAAGAGACAATAGGGTGAGGCCCTGAGACTAAATGGAGAGGCAGCTTTCTAACCAGACATTTTAAGGTATTCAGTGTGGTGAATAAAACTGTCTTCAAATCTGCAGAGCTGCCCAGTCACAGTGGAATATCACCAGATGGTAGCCCTGGAACCTACATGGAATAGAACTGCCTTGTCACAACCTGTGCAAATTATGGACCCACAAAATCATAGGACCTGATAACATGGTTATAATTTTAAGTCACTAGGTTTTGAGAATAGTTGTTATACATTAACTGATAACAAGAAAGGAATTCATTTTGATAAATGTCACATTTTCATGAAATTGCAACCAAAATCCAAGTCAATTATTTTTTAAGTTGATAGAAATGTCTTACATGGAAAAACATATTCCAAATAATCAATAATGTATTAAAAAATAAGGACTCATACAGGTAGCTAATAAAACATATTATAAATATTAAGTAGTTTAGAAAACTGTGATACTGGTGTACAATGGAAAACTGAAGCAATAGGATTAATCTGAAAGCATGGAAGCAGCTCACAATTTGCGTAATTAATTTTATTAAAAATATGTCAATGGATGAATGATTATTTCATGAAGTATCCCGTATGGGATAGCATTTCTAAATTGAAAAAAAAAAATGAAACTCTACCTAAAACTAGTGCTTGGTGACATACACCTGTAATCCCAGTGACTAAGGAGGTTGAGGCAGGAGGATCAAAAGTTGAACTTTGGCCTCAGCAACTCAGTGAGAACCTGTCTCCTGTCTCAAAATTTAAAATAAAAAAGGATTAGAAAGTAGCTCAGTGGTACTGTGCCCCTGTGTTCAATCCCCAGTGCCAAAACAGAAGCAAAAACCAAAACAAGCAAGCAAACAAACAAACAAAAAAATCCACAAAAAGAAATGTGACCAAACATTAGTTTGGAATTTTTATAATTAATTTTATAATGTTTTTATCATATATTTTAAACTTTCTGATTCAAAATGTTTTAATATTTTCATGAAACATTTCTACTTTTCTAAAAACGAATATTTTTCCCCAAATGTATTAATGTGATGATTTAGTAAAAATGTTGGATTAAACTATTAAACTCAATCTTTCCTAACTAGAAAAAGTTGCCAGCAATCAATTTTTGTTCTAAAGATACTTGCTTTGAAGGAATCAGAGTGTAGTCAGATTTTGCTACTCTTCAGAAGACTCTTCTTCCAGCTAATACACTGCCACATAGTAAAAATATATAGTTTCTCGTGTGCAGGCATGCATGGTTTTGTCAACTGACATTTAGCAGAGTTTACCTCTTGGCTGCCAATTCTTCATTTTGCATAATACATTTTTCTTACATAAAAACTGAACTAGGGAAATTTTAAGTTGGTGTGTCCCTGTGGGATGACAGCATGATCGACATCTATGTAATAAATGCAGACTTATAATGTACAGAGACAGCCACACTTTCACACTCTGACATTCTCACACACCTCAGACAGCTGCTGAAATGCTGAACAATTACAGATGTAAAAAGCAATGCATCATGGAAAAAAAAGTAGTATAAAAGAGTAGAAAACACTTAAGTAGAGTTGCCATGTGGTACACCATTTACTGTAATGATAATTCCATTCCTTCTGGGAAGGTATCTAGAATACCAGTTAGTGAACAAGAAATGTAAGCATTTTGAAAAAAAATATATTTCTTGGGAAAATTATAAAATGTGTCTTAAATTATAGAGATTGGTATATGGCATTTCAAATTAAAAACTTTCTCATTTTCCCTGACACATGGGAAACAAAATGTACTTTTCTCCAAATTTCCACTGAATAATATTTGTAGTAATATGAATACTAGAGTTTACATTCTACTCAATTTATGATAACGTCGCTAATATCCTTTGCCTTTTGACACATACAAGGAACACAGGACAGGGAATGGAGCTGATTATTAAACAACTTGCTATTTGAGTAGAGATCATAGGTAGTGCATTCAACTGGAAGTATAAAGAGCAATATTAATCAATAGGCAGTAGAGTATTAGAATGTATGAAAAATATAGGTGTAATTTAAAAATGTTATACTTCGTTGCTTATTTACTTTACAGTTACAAGTCTAAAACCCATTCATTCATTCACACAGTTAAAAATATTGACTATCTTACCAACAACTAATAAAGAATCAAAATTCAAATAACAATATAATCTTTGCAGAGGTGACAACTTAAAAGACTTGGGCCCAGAAGATATATAGGCATATTATAATGCTACTATTTCACTGAGGCTATAAACTGGATGTAAAGGAAGGAACATACAGAAACAGGAAGGGCAGGGAATGGTCTAATGGATCCTTTCTGTCAAGGTTTCCTTATTGCTATTAATGACTTGAACCTTGAAAGCTAAGCCTGGGAGAAAACTTCCATATGAATATGGAAGTGAATGGTGTTCCAGTAATCAGAAGTAAGAATAAAAGACTGTCTATCACAGCAATGCTAAAAGTAAGAAGCACTGGAATGAATGTCTTGAGGAGCTCAAGCTGTTATATTAGCTAAAGTCAGATGATGGAAGTTGGGAAATTTCACCTTTACTCTCCCTGAATTAGTTTTCTTAGTAGAAATGTAATTTTCTTTTACTTCCATATTGTAAGTGAGAAATTAGTAATTTACGGTTGCTTTCCTATTTTTATTTGAATCTGTAGTAGGATCAGAAAAATAAAACTAAGTGACTATTTCATGGGTCACGTAAACTAGTATTAAGCTTCTGTAACCAATTTTTTTTATATCTCTGAAACTTAGATTCAGATTTTTTTTAAATTTAAATTTTTTCAGTTTTAGTTGTACATGACAGTAGAATGTATTTTAGCAGGATATACATACATAGAGTATAACTTACTCTATTTAGGTTCCCACTCTTGTGGTCACACATGATGTGTAGTTACCTTTGGGTATATAAACATAAGGGTAGGAAAGTTATGACCAATTGATTCTACTGCCTTTCCTATCCCCCTGCCCACTTCCTTCCCTTTGTTTCCCTTTATCTAATCCAATGGATTCTATTCTTCCCCTCCCTACCCTCCTTTGTTATGGGTTAGCATTCACAAATCAGAGAGAACATTCAGCCTTTGGTTTATTGGGATTGGCTTATTTCACTTGGCACGATATTCTCTAGTTCCATCCATTTACTGGCAAATGCCATAATTTCATTCTTCTTTATGGCTGAGTAATATTCAATTGTGTATACATTTTCTTTATCAGTTCATCTGTTGATGGACACCTAGGCTGTTTCCATAGCTTGGCTATTGTGAGTTGAACTGCTATAAACGTGGATGTGGCTGCATCACAGTAGTATCCTGTTTTTAGGTCCTTTGTGTATAGACTGAGGAGTAGGATAGTTGGGTCAAATCATGACCATTCCAAGTTTTCTAAGGAATCTCCATACTACTTTCCATAGTGGTTGAACCAATTTGCAGTCCTACCAACAATGTATGAGTACCTATCTCTCCATATCCTCGCCAACATTTATTGTGTCTTGTATTTTTTATAACTGCTGTTCTGACTGGAGTGAGATGGAATCTCAGTGTAGTTTTAATTTGCATTTCTCTAATTACTAGAGATTTAATTTCCAGGATATACAAAAAACTCAAAAAAGTTAACACCAAAAAAAATAAATAACCCAATCAATAAATGGGCAAAGGAACTGAACAACTACTTCACAGAAGAAATATGAATTGTCAAGCAATAGATAAGAAAAATGTTCAATATCTCTGGATTCAGATTTTTAAAAGAAAATGTTGACAAAACCCACAAAGTATTGTTGTGATATGTCAAGTTCAGAGAAATGTTAGAGGAATTTATGCTAGAAAAACTCAGGAAGAGGCTACAGACAGGTTATGGTGACTATTGGTGGGATCCAAGAGGTGAAGTCACAAAAGAGACCATTTGAATACCATTAGATAAGTCCTTTGGTCATCTTTGAGAAGGCATTTTTATCAGGGTTTTTGAAATAATAATCAGCTGTCAAAATGATAAAGAAGGAATGAATTAAAAAAATAATGAGAGTTGATCATCTAATGCTCACCCAACTAAGATGGAATTTATGGAAGTAGAAACGATAGGCTGATACACAAATTGATCTGAAAATGTAGTTTTCCTATGACAGTAAAGACTGAATACAAAGGAAGTAGTTAATTAATGTCAGTTTAATGTTTGTAATACTATAAAATTAACCAAAAATAAAAATGTTTAAAGTCTCACAATTCACTTCTTCTTACTTTCCTGTTGTTATTTGGATATGCAGTAAGAAAGGAAAAAATAAAATGTGGGGTTAATGTATATTTCATGGGTCATTTAATACATTATTAAGCAGTTGTGATCATTTTTCACTTCTTGAAAACACATTGTCACTATGCAATGTTGGCGGGCTGATTAGATGGACGGCAACATTTTTTGGTCAACAGTAAGCTTGCCCAATTTAGTCCCCATATATCTTTCTATGCTAGGCATTAATGTTAATTCTGTGTAGGGTAAAAAACAGAGGCAGTTTCATAGTTATTTCAACATTCTGAGTTAACAATAAATCTCCTTTTGTCATCATTTTTAGACACTTTGTGGACTTTTATATTACTTCACAGATGTTATCTGTGGCAATATATTTCTCATTACCATGCTAAATGGGTTCAACAAAGACACATCCATCCATTGTCACCTCCTAACATTAAAGTGTCAGATGCTGCCTAGAGCATTCTAGTCACTTGCCAGATATGGAGGCCTGGAAAGACTATTTCAGTACTGTTGCATTGTGTATTGTTTTACTGCACTCTGTGTATTTTTTTTATGAGGAAGACATTCTTCCACAGTACCTATAATATGCATCACAGAAGGACTACACGGTTCTGTAGAATTTGGGGTGTGAGGTATCCATCTGTGCAGTTATGACATTTCCTTAACATTATTCCCACTATTCAGAAGATTGCGTTAGTTGGTCTGAGTGATATCCATTGGTGCAGTAAAACTTTCTATTAGCTGTCTTAGGCTTTCTACACCCCAGTGCACTCAATGCATGCCTAATCTGTAGGCTGACTTGTTCTATTGTACTGTGGTGCATTTTCTATCCTATGATTTCTCACCGTTTTTAACATTTTGAGGCATAGTCTTTCTCCCTGCAAAGAAATTTCTTATAATATTTCATCAACAGGGTTTCTTGTACATTCAGAGAAAGTAGAACCTTTCTCTAATTTTTCGATTATATATAAATATATAATACATATTATCTACATGTAATATTTCCAGGTTATATATAAACACATATATACATACATATGCATGCATGTGTACATATGTGTGTATATACATTCACACACACAGTACTAATTTTTCGAGCAGAGTTAAGCATAAGAGTTCTGTCAGTGTCACTGCTAAGTTGTCCAAAATGTCATCTGATTTTGTAATTGGGAAACCCCATCTTGATAACTCCATCATTACTAAAGTGAAATAGAAAAAAATCTTCAAGAAGTTCATAGAAATAACTCCTTTTTCCCCTTTGCAAAGAATGATGGTCTTACTTTGACTTAGCTTACTCTAGAGTAAATAAAAACCTTCCTCCAAGCAGTGGCTGTGTAACTTTGATTGTTTCATGGATATCCTTTGTTTTAATAAGGTTCTTGGTAAATGTCTTCAAAACATTTATCATCACCTGCTGTCTTCAAGGTCTTTAATGGAAACCTAAACAAGTAAATGTATTTGATTTGGCATTCTAATTATGTTGTAATTAAAGATTGGGTTTAGGGTGAGTAAACTTTAAATCTCAAGTAAAAGAAGTTCATAGAAAGGTATATAACAAAAGTGGAAGTTTTTTTTAGCTACATTTAGCTACATTGATAGGAACTCTTTAAATATACAACACAGTGACTCAAATTATCTTGTGTTCAGTATAAACATGAGAAATTATACTGTAATTTATATCCTGCCTTATTTTGACTTTTTAGTAAAGAAATTTCCACATACTGTATTTTATAAAAAATCTAATGAAACATGACTAATACTACATGTGCATATACATATTTAAGTTTTTATAAGGAATAAGTACATTAAGAAATGAAGTCTCTACACTTTTAGTATGTCTGAAATAGTTTACCACTGGAATAAAGAAATGAAGGACAGAGGCAAAAATGGTAGAATTTAAATGAATACTATGATTGTTTATAGTAAAAATATTACTAAGGTATGTTTATGGGAGTATATAAAATGAGTGGGAAATAACTAGGAACAAACATGTGCTGTCAAATATGAATCATGTTTATAATGGGGGTCTTCAAAATGCTTTTGTATCATCGTCATATTTAGTACAGTAATCTGCCAGTATTTTTATTTCTGTTATTTTTTTACAATTTAAAATTTATAAATTATTTTTCCATTCATCATTTACAGAAATTTAAAGTTTGTTAAAATTGAATTCTCATGGAGATTTGATTACAGCCCTGACTTTTTCCTGAGTTCCTTCACTTCTTCTCACGTCTTCTGCCACCATACCAACACAAACAATCCAGACTTCTTTGGCACCATTGCATCAGTTACTTCATTCTTTTCTCAGGTTCCAGTTCTGTCTCTTCCTCCAAGCCTCATTCTAAGTGATGTGTTAATTTTATTTTAGTGTTGAAACTCAGAAGCATCTTTGGTTTTCTATTGCACTGGTAAGCGCCATCTCCTGTCCTTTGTGATTTCCTGTTAAACTTTAGCTGTGCTTCCCAAGTGACTGCTGCCTGCACAAGGCATATCACCTGGATGATGCCTTCCAGTTTCATGAATGTGTTAGGCTCCATCTCTCTTTTGTGGCTTTTCATGACTTCTTCCTAATAATTCTATTTTTCATACTTGACTTGCACTCTAATCCAAGTTGATGCTTACTTAATTCATTCAACAAATATTCACTGATGACTTTTGATCAAAATAAATTTAGTGTTTAATCTTCAGAACCTAGAGCCTAGTTGTAAATATGAGTAAAAAATGAATAAAACACAAGTAGATACATAATTAGAATGTGTCAATTATTATGAAAAAAATGGGATTGAATGAAATAGAATAATAAGCAGCAAAAAAAAAAAAAAAAAAACAAGCAAAATGACTTTAGAAGAAAGTACAAAAATGGTTACTGAAAATGTTTCAGGAAATTTAGAATTGAAGGATTAGTAAGAGTTAACCAGGATAAGAGTAAAGGGAGAGTGTGTCTGTAATTCAACTAATCCTTCAGATATCACTATTTCTAGGAAACTCTGAGTTTCTAAGTGGTTTAAGCTCGCTCATAGAAAATCTTTCATGTCTTCTTATCATAGCTGGTTCTTATCATAACTAGTTATTAAATAATAACAGCAGTGTGCCTTTCTATGTGACTCATGCATTTTCTGTTTTTCTTTTTTTTTTCTATTTCAGGCTTAATCTGCCACAGTGTGCAATCCAATAGTGTGTGCGTGTGTGTGTGTGTGTGTATGTGTGTGTGTGCATGTGTTCCAAATATATTCATATTAATCCACACCTAAGCCATCACATTCTCATAGAATCATATATACTTGAACCATATACTTATGTATAAGAGCAGGTTAATATGCCTTCTATTCTGAGAGGCTTCAGCTAGAAATGGCCACAGATTTTTTCCTCAGCAAGTGTCCTACCATAAGCCTTTCAAGTGCTCATCTTTGTATCATATGTAGGTCTAGTTGCCATTCATAACATTTAATCCAGCAGCAGCATCCAGATGGCCTACATGAATTCTGAATGGATATGAGCAAACTTTCCTCTTTATTTTTATTCACTGCTAAAAGTCAGCAACATTAAGCTTCTTATGTTCATAGCAACTCTTGGCTAGTCTCCTGCTGTTCTAGTGCAGCATTGATGCATTTGAGCTACATTAATAAAGGTTGGTTATATGTGTATAATATTTGATAATGCCACTCTGGAACACCTCTTACTTTCCTTGCTGCAAGTATCTACCTACAATTAGAATTGACACATTCTAATTATGTATCTACTTGTGTTTTATTCATTTTTTACTCATATTTACACCTCTTAGTTTCCTTGCTGCAAGTATCTATTGTGCTTGCTCTTCTCTAAGTCCAGTATTCTTTTCCGCTGGAAACTCTCTATAGCTCACTCCATCACTAAATTCAGTCATTCACTCAGATGTCATCTCCTCACTGAGAATTTCCCTGTCCAAACTACTTTATAGCATTCTCTGTCATCATCCGACCCCTTTATTTTTCTTAATAGCAGACGTTTTTCTTCTTAATATTCCACATTTGATGTTATGGGGTCAATAGGTAAAAATTAACATCTTTTGGGACCTGCAGATCATCCCTTGATGGACATGATGTGTTCAATATAGATAACTCAGAAAACACTATCAATTGTCCAAGGAGAGCTTCAACTCTGCCAGATCAAGATGATTAATTACCTTAAACAGTAATTTATTATGTTTCATCTAAAGTCTTTGAAATTATTTCTCCAAAGTCCTTTCAAACCCAATGATGTCCACATTCAGCAGTGCTTCCAAGTATATCTGAACTGTTAGAAAACAATGCCCTCTACCCAGTGATCAAAAGCAGTTTCTCAAAATACTATGATTGATTCATAATAAGTGAAAGCATATTTACCCTTATCCTTTTCCATAATGAGATGCTTATAAGAAATAATTTCTTAAATATAATAACTTTGGATCTCTTCTAGACAACTCAAAGACTTCTGAATTTGGAGAGCAGCATCTTTGTCAGTTTTATCTCATTGACATAAATTCTAATTTTCTAAACTTCTTAAACACCTCCACAGAGATACATACAGACTCCAAAAAGTGGGTACAATAACATTATTTGATGACTTTAACATATTATTTCTTAAATCCTCCATCACACATCTGTTGATGTCCTGGAGTGCTTAATAAAATATCTTCTAAAAATCTTGTGCAGCTCAGCTCACTTCCCATTCAAGAAGAGGGAACACTTTTCTGCTGGTGAATGGCTTTTCCTCCACCTTCCCATTTTATTCCATCAGTGAATATGAACAAAACTCTGTACTCATAATTCTGGTGCTGCTTTAGCAAAGTTGATTGAGACATTGACATTCATAATCTCTTCCAAGTTTTTTTTCCCCCTCATTGTCTAAAGATCTGAGCACATTGTGCATGTGGTAGAGTCATGTGCAAGTGACTCTCTTGTCTGTTTCAGACTCAAGGATGCTCTGATTTAGACCTTCAACTTTCTTCAGAGACTTTGGGATTATTGTCGATTATTAAAATTCATCAAATACTAGTGCACTGAACAGAAAGACTGTGTAAAGAAACAAGGGGAATCTATCACTAATATAGTTATGGACTAAAATTTGTCATTACCAAAGATCTACTACAAAGGATGACTTTTCTCCTTTCCTTTTGGTGAATATGTTGCAAAAGTGTGACCCCATTAGTCTTCAAAATATATGATTCTTCTGTGTTCAATTTTATTGATCAGAATTGTCAATTATTTATTGGAGTTCAACTGACTTTTGGCAAAGTCAGTATCTTCTAAAAGCCTTACAGAATGAAGACATTTTTTTCCAAAAGTAGGTTCCATCATGCAAATCCGTCTTTCAATGAACCCATCATCAACCCTCAAGAGACTTGGAAATATCCAATTCCAAATCAATGCTTATTTATTAAGTTTATTAAGGCTTTTTCACACTCCGCTATACAAGACATTAGTCCTGATGCACAATGTTATTGCAGGCATTATTCTCCATTACTATTGCTGTATGTGGTGTGTGTGTGTGTGTGTGTGTGTGTGTGAGAGAGAGAGAGAGAGAGAGAGAGAGAGAGAGAGAGAGAGAGAGAGAGAGAGAGAGAGAGAGGCTTTTTTCTGTTTTCTTTCTGTTTTGTAAAG
This sequence comes from Sciurus vulgaris, assembly GCF_902686455.1. Lineage (NCBI taxonomy): Eukaryota > Metazoa > Chordata > Mammalia > Rodentia > Sciuridae > Sciurus > Sciurus vulgaris. Next base: position 134,071,300 of record NC_136464.1, read on the forward strand.
TTCTCATGTTTTTCTTCTTCCATTACTTTTACATTTTAATAATGGGAAGCATCCTGGGTTGGGGTGGAAGGACCTCTGGCTCTTGGGTGACCTGAGCCTGGTCAATCCACAAGAGTGGCACTGGCATTCTTCCTGTGTGTGTGGCCTGAGTCAAGTCATTCCACACCATAATAATTGACAATATGTCCTTTGTTCTGTGTTTCTATAGGAATAGTTCATCAGAAAACAGGTGGTTGTAGTTTTTCACCTTTTCTCTATTTGATCATTAAGTAGAGAGTATTTTCCTCTTCAGAAATTTATACTTGCTCATAGTCAAGAAACCAGTCAGGCTGAGTCCTCTGCTTTTTCCCAGTGTTCTGTCTTCCCGGCATAGCCTTAAGTCTGTTAAATCTGTGAGATACTCAGTGACTGAGGAATTCCTACCTGTAATTTTTTTTTTTTTTTGGGGGGGGGGACCTGGGGATTGAACTCAGGAGTACTCCACCACCGAGTCATACCCCCAGCCCTATTTTATATTTGTATTTAGAAACAGGGTCTCAATCTCACTGAGTTGCTTATGCTTAGCTCCTCACCATTGATGAGACTGACTTTAAACCTGCAATCCTCCTGTCTCAGCCCTGTAAGATTTTTAATTAATGGTGATCCATATTCTTGTTCTATGCACCTCTGGACCTCTACATTCCCTGTCCCTGCTCCATACCTTCCCCCAGTCATGAAAGATTAACGTCTGACTGCTCAGATACCACTTCAATGATTGCTCTATCACACGCCATGAATTATTTTCAGTGACCCATGTGAGGAGAGCCACATTATGATATTGAAGCAAGATTTAAAGACAAGCAGTCAGAGTAGATAGGCAATTGGGTCAGAGCAGCAAAATGGAGACCTGTTTGGGAAGTTGGAGACCTCCCCCGGGAGATTGAAATGTTAATGTCCCAGAGCCCTTTGATTACCAAGATTACCTGCCTATACAATCCCTCCCAAAATTTTGCAGACAGGGAGTCATTAATTACTGCCTCCTGGACTGCTTCCTGCCTGGATCGCTCCATTTGGCCCTTCCCCCTGCCCATCTGCTTCTCACCTTTTGGCCATCCCACCATCTCCTGGGACTAGTCATGTATGCAGGAAGGAGAGAGCTAAGGGGGAAGAGGGCAGGAGAACAAAGAAAGCCTAAAATGTATAAAAGGGGCAGGACACTGGCTATTACCCCCTTCGGTCTCCCAGGATAATTCTGTGTTACTTTTTTTAAGTAAAACCTGCTTTATACGCTTGCCTAGGTGCTTCTCTAATGCTCAGTCTTCAATGTTTGGGGAAACAGCACTCATCATCGATAATCAACAGTAATCAATATCATCATGGATTCTCCCTGCTCTTTGACTATTAAATTCTTCCCTGTCTTTCTCAGGAATAATCAAATTTGCAAAATTATTTTAACTAAAAATGTTTAAAATATATAGAATAAAACCAGAAAATAATATGAGATGGGCTTGTACAAATTCTAAAATTCTGTATGCGTTCATGCAGGGACTCCCCTATGAACCTCCTTTCTGTGATTGTCCCTAAAATATTTGCTGAGGGAATTTCTCTGTTTTGTTCACACAATTGCACTTGCAAAAATTTCTATTTGAAGCACCCATTCTACTATTAAAATTATGTTTTATTAATGCATATTAATCGCACCTATTAATGGGTTTTATTGTGGTATTTCTGTACTTGCATATTGCAAGCATTGGCAAATTCAAGCACCCTTTTCTGATCCTTTCTTGTTCATGCCCTTCCAAATCTCTAGTAATCTCTGTTTTTCTTTCAGGTTAAAGATTTATAGCTTTTACATGTAAGAAAGAATATGCAGTACTTTATGTCTCTGCATCTAATACCATCCATTTTTGCTAAAAATGACAGGATTTCATTCTTCTTTCTGACTGAATAATGGTCCTTTTGTTATGAGGTGCAACTTAAGAACAGACCCATCACCTCTGAGAAGTCCATATTTGAGAGACTTTATTAAGCCAGCCGTCTGACTGTCTCACACAATGCCCCAAAAATGGCTACTGGAGAACAGCCTGGACTATAGAGTTGCAAGGGTTTTATACTATAAATCAGTATATCAATCATAAGCGTCTGTTGCTATGATTCAAAATTACAAACTAACATCATAGGATCTGAAATCATTAACAGAGGGGGAAGTGAGTCAAAATGACCTTACTTAGGTACAAACTAAAGCATGGTTACTCACTTCTAAACAATCACTGTTGACATCACGATTAACATGGTACATTGTTTAGGAAACTAGGAATCAAAAAGAGAACAATTTTTCATTAAACAAGAATTGCCATTTCATCATTCTGTGTTGCCAATCAAGTCAAGCTAAACAACTGTTGATGGGTACAGAGGTGGGTGTTCCCATAGGAGAAGAATTTCCTACATAACATGGAGTCTCAAGGTAAAATGGGGTCTGTTTTAGTAGCTAGGCCTATAAGATTTTCATGGAGTCAAATATGTCAACCCATCACACTTTGTGTATTTTTATCCTGTTTTTTTCTTTTTTTTTTTTAATTCATTTTTATAGTAAACAAATGGCATACATCTTGTTTCTCTGTTTATACATGAGGGAGAGGCATACAATTTGTGTAATCATACATTTACCTAGGGTAATAGTTTTTGATTCATTCTGTTATTTTTTTCTCCCCCCACCCCTCCCACTCCTCTTATTCCTCCATAGAGTCCCTCCTTCCTCCATTGCTGCTCCCTTCCCACCCCCTATATATGTCATCATTCACTTATCAACAAGATCATACGTCCTTTGGATTTTTGAGATTGGCTTATCTCATTAGCATGATATTCTCCAACTGCATCCATTTGCCTGCAAATGCCATAATTTTATTCTTCTTTATGGCTGAGTAATATTCCATGGTATATATATACCACAGTTTCTTTATCCATTCATCACTTGAGGGGCATCTAGGTTGGTTCCACAATCTGGCTATTGTGAATTGAGCAGCTAAGACCATTGTTGTGGCTATATCTCTGTAGTACGCTGATTTTAAGTCCTTTGGGTATAGGCTGAGGAGTGGGATAGCTGGATCAGATGGTGGTTCCATTCCAAGTTTTCTAAGGAATCTCTACACTGCTTTCCAGAGTGGCTGCACTAATTTGCAGCCCCACAAGCAATGTATGAGTGTACCTTGTTCCCCACATCCTCTCCAACACTTGTTGTTGCTTGTATTCTTGATAATTGCCATTCTAATTGGTGTGAGATGGAATCTTAGGGTAGTTTTGATTTGCATTTCTCTTATTACTAAAGATGGTGAACATTTTTTCATATGTTTGTTGACTGCTTGTAGCTCTTCTTCTGTGAAGTGTCTGTCATATCCTTAGCCCATTTGTTGGTTGGGTTATTTGTATTCTTGGTGAAGAGATTTTTGAGTTCTTTATAGATTCTGGAAATTAGTGCTCTATCTGAAGTATGAGTGGCAAAGATTTTCTCCCACTCTGTAGGCTCTTTCTTCACATTGCTGATAGTTTCCTTTGCTGAGAGAAAGCTATTTAGTTTGAATCTATCCCAGTTATTGATTCTTCCTTTTATTTCTTGTGCTATGGGAGTCCTGTTAAGGAAGTCTGCTCCTAAGCCAACAAGTTGAAGATTTGGACCTATTTTTTCTTTTATAAATGCAGGGTCTCTGGTCTGATTTCAAGGTCCATGATCCATTGTGAGTTGATTTTTTGTGCAGGTTGAGAGACAGGGGTTTAATTTCATTCTATTGCATATGATTTTCCAGTTTTCCCAGCACCATTTGTTGAAGAGGCTATCTTTTCTCCATTGCATATATTTGGCACCTTTGTCTAGTATGAGAAAATTGTATTTATTTGGGTTTGTGTCTGTGTCCTCTAGTTTGTACCATTGATCTACCTGTCTATTTTGGTACCAATACCATGCCGTTTTTGTTACTATTGCTTTGTAGTATAGTTGAAGGTCTGGTATTGCGATACCCCCCTGCTTCACTCTTCCTGCTAAGGATTGATTTAGCTCTTCTGGGTTTCTTATTCTTCCAGATGAATTTCATAATTGCTTGCTCTATTTCTGTAAGGTATATCATTGGGATTTTAATTGGAATTGCATTGAATCTGTATAGCACTTTTGGTAATATGGCCATTTTGACAATATTAGCTCTGCCTATCCAAGAACATGGGAGATCTTTCCATCTTCTAAGGTTTTCTTTAATTTCTCTCTTTAGTGTTCTGTAGTTTGTTCTGTAATTCTCATTGTAGAGGTTTTTCACCTCTTTTGTTAGATCGACTCCAAGTTTTTTTTTTTTTTTTTGAAGCTATTGTTAATGGAGTAGTTTTCCTAACTTTGCTTTTGGAAGATTCATCACTTATGTATAAAAATGCATTGGATTTATGAACATTAATCTTATATCGTGCTACTTTACCGAATTCACTTATGAGTTCTAAATGTTTTCTGGTGGAATTTTCTGGTTCCTCTAAATATATAATCATGTCATCAGCAAATAGGGATAGTTTGAGTTCTTTTCCTATTCATATCCCTTTAATTTCCTTGGTCTGTCAAATTGCTCTGTTTAGAGTTTTGAGGACAATGTTGAATAGAAGTGGTGAAAGGGGGCATCCCTGCCTTGTTCCAGTTTTTAGGGGGAATGCTTTCTGTTTTTCACCATTTAGAATGATATTGGCCATGGTCTTAGCGTAGATGGCCTTTACAATGTTAAGGAATGTTCTCACTATCCTTGTTTTTTCCACTGTTTTGAGCATGAAGGGATCCTGTATTTTATCAAATGCTTTTTCTGCATCTATCACAATAATCATGTGATTCTTGACTTTAAGTCTATTGATATGGTAAATTACATTTATTGATTTCTGGATGTTGAACCAACCTTGCATCCCTGGGATAAAACTCACTTGATCGTGGTTCACTATCTTTTTAATATATTTTTGTATGTGATTTGCTAAGATTTTGTTGAGAATTTTTGCATCAGTGTTCATAAAGGATATTGGTCTGAAATTTTCCTTCCTCGATGTGTCTCTGTCTGGTTTAGGTATCAGGGTGATATTGGCTTCATATGAGTTTGGAAAGGTTCCCTCCTCTTCTATTTCATGAAATACTTTGAGAAGTATTGAATTAGCTCTTCTTTAAAGGTTTTGTAGAACTCGGCTGAGAACCCATCTGGTCCTGTATTTATCTTTGTTGGTAGGCTTTTGATGACTTCTATTTCATTACGTGAAATTGATCTATTTAAATTGAGTATGTCCTCCTTGTTCAGTTTAGGTAATTCATATGTCTCTAGGAACCTGTTGATGTCTTCGAGATTTTCTATTTTGTTGGAGTATAGATTTTCAAAATAGCTTCTAATTATGTTTTGTATTTCAATTGTGTCTGTTGTGATATTTCCTTGTTCATTCTGAATTTTAGTAATTTGTTTTTCTCTCTTCTTCTCTTTGTTAGTGTGACTAAGGGTTTATCAGTTTTGTTTATTTTTTCAAAGAACCAACTATTTATTTTGCCAATTTTTTCGATTGTTTCTTTTGTTTCAATTTCGTTGATTTCAGCTCTGATTTTAACTATTTCCTGTCTTCTACTACTTTTGATGTTGCTCTGTTCTTCTTTTTCTAGGGCTTTGAGCCGTAATGTTAGGTCATTTATTTGTTGATTTTTTTCTTCTTTTATTGAATGCGCTCCATGAAATAAATTTTCCTCTATGAACTGCTTTCATCATGTCCCAGAGATTTTGATATGTTTCTTTGTTCATATTTACCTCTAAGAATTTTTAAATTTCCTTCCTGATATCTTCTGTTATCCTTTTATCATACAATAGCATATTATTTAATCTCCAGGTGTTGGAGTAGTTTCTGATTTTTATTCTGTCATTTATTTCTAATTTCAATCCATTATGATCTGATAGAATACAAGATACTATCTATATCTTCTTGTATTTGCTAACAGTAGCTTTTTGGCATAACATATGGTCTATTTTAGAGAAGGATCCATGTGTTGCTGAGAAGAAAGTGTATTCACTCTTGGTTGGATGGGATATTCTACAAATGTCCATTACGTCTAAATTATTGATTGTGTTTTTGAGATCTATGGTTTCTTTATTCAATTTTTGTTTGGATGATCTCTCCAGTGGTGAGAGAGGCGCGTTAAAATCACCTAGTATTTTTGTGTTGTGGGTTGTTTGATTTCTGGAATTGAGAAAGATTTGTTTGACATATATGGTTGAGCCACTGTTTGGGGCATAGATATTTATGACTGTTATGTCTTGCTGATTTATGCTTCCCTAAAGCAGTATCCCTTCTGACTTATTTTGGCTTCTGATTTATTTATCCCTTCTAACTTATTTTGGCTTGAAGTCCACATTATCTGATATGAGGCTGGATACTCCGGCTTTTTGCTGTGTCCATGTGCATGGTATGTTTTTCCCCATCCTTTCACCTTTAGTCTGTGGGAATATCTTTCTACGAGATGAGTCTCTTTCAGGCAGCAAATTGTTGGATCTTTCTTTTTAATCCAATCTGCCAGTCTATGTCTTTTGATTGATGAGTTCAGGCCATTAACATTCAGGGTTATTATTGATATATGATTTGTATTCCCGGTCTTTTGACTCATTTTTTTTTTTTTTGACACAATTTGATTTCTCCTTTATTTTGTTGTTCCTTTAGGGTAGTTCCTCCCTTTGCTGATTTACATCATTGTTTTTCATCTCTTCCTCATGGAATATTTTGCTGAGAATGTTCTGTAATGCCGGCTTTCTTTTTGTAAATTCTTTTAGCTTTTGTTTATCATGGAAGGATTTTATTTTGTCATCAAATCTGAAGGTAAGTTTTGCTGGGTATAAGATTCTTGGTTGGCATCCATTTTCTTTCAGAGCTTGAAAAATATTGTTTCAGGCCCTTCTAGCTTTTAGGGTCTGGATTGAAAACTCTGTTTATATCCATATTGGTTTCCCCCTGAATGTAATTTGATTCTTTTCTCTCGTGGCCTTTAAAATTCTATCTTTATTTTGTGTATTAGGTATTTTCATTATAATGTGCCTTGGTGTGGGTCTATTTTAATTTTGTGTATTTGGAGTCCTATAAGCCTCTTGTACTTGATTTTCCATTTCATTCTTCAGATTTGGGAAATTTTCTGATATTATTTCATTGAATAGATTGTTCATTCCTTTGGTTTGTTTCTCTAAGCCTTCCTCAATTCCTATAATTCTTAAATTTGGCCTTTTCATGATATCCTATAGTTCTTGTAGATTCTGTTCCTGATTTCTTACCGTCTTCTCTGTTTGGTCAACTTTGTTTTCAAGATTAAATATTTTGTCCTCAATATCTGAGATTCTGTCTTCCAGGTGTTCTATCCTATTGGTTATGCTTTCTATGAAGTTTTAAATTTGGTTTATTGTTTCCTTCATTTCAAGGATTTCTGTTTGTTTTTTTTTTCAATATCTCTAACTCTTTATTGAAATGATCTTTTGCTTGCTGTATTTGCTCTTTTAACTGTCAATTGGTGTGATCTTCCAATGCCTGCATTTGCCCTTTCATCTCATCCTTCCAATGCCTGCATTTGCTGTTTCATCTCCTCATTAGCTTCCCTGATCGTTTTGATTATGTACATTCTGAACTCCCTTTTGACATTTCTTCTGCCATGCTGTCTTTGGATATTATTGCTATACCATCTAGGTTTGTTTGGGACATTTTCTTCCCTTGTTTACTCATATTGTTCAGGTATCTACTCCTCTAATAGTGAAACTCTGGGATAATGCAGAAATCCTCTATTGACTATATTGTCTCTGTACATTTCCAATAACTCACCTCTTAGCCTTCAGAGCCTGAAATCTTGGAGGAACTTGATAATGCGGTGCTTCCACTAGGAAGATGGCCTTCTATGGGTTGGTGCCCTTCAGGTGGAGTATATTCCCTAGTGGCTCTGAGTTGGTCTCCTGGGTCTTGTCAAAGGTTCTCTATCCTCCTGTAGGTGTCTCAGGAAGGGAGTTTCCCTTCCAATGATGATGGCCTCAACCTCAGGAGTAAATTCAAATGCCTGCACCAGCCTATAAAGAAGCCTCTGGCTAACTCCTTGATGGCAACAAACCTTTGTGTGGTGGTCGGGTGGGGTTGTTCAGTGGTGGTGTCTGTATTTGGCCTGGTAGTTGGGCGGGTTGGCTTCCCACCGCCCTGCTCCGCAAGGTAGGCGGGTTAGGTGCCCACCTGCTACCTCCATGATGCAAGTGGCCTGACTCACCCATCAGCTTGCTCCATGAGTACAACCAACCAGTGATGGCACCGACCTAGGTGCAGGGGTCAGGCGGGGTCACTCAGCTATGAGGTCTGTCCTTGGCCTGCTGGCTGGGTGGGTTATCTGCCTGCCGCCTACCTCGTGATGTAGGTGGCCCGACTCAGCTGCCAGCTCACTCCACGAGTGCGACCAACCAGTGATCTATCCTGTTTTCTTTATTCATGATTCTTTTAATGGGCCTCTAGTTTGATTCCATATCTTAGAAAGTACAGGTATCTCTTTGGTAAGGTCTGTTTTCTTACATCCTCCAAGCCACCTAAACAATCACAAGATGAATCCTCCATGTTAAGAACTAACCTAATTGATTCCTTTATGTACATTCAGAACAAAAAGAATGGTAGTTCTGGGTTATGAACTTATCCCTCTGTCCCTGGTTTCTCTCTCATTTCTTATTATCATTTAAAAATCATCCAATTATTAATTCAGAATATTTCTGATTTCTGAGTTTGGTGATTATTTGATTCATATTAACAAAATCTAACATTGATTGAGTAGATATTCAGTGTCATGCATGGTGGAACCAGTAATGAATTTACCTGTGTTATTTAAGTATCACTACTCCATGTGTTAGGTACTAGAATTTATCCCCATCTGCACAGGCATAACTGAGGCATAGAGTGATTTGTCTAACATCATATAGTGGACTAGATCAGTGATAGAGCACTAGCCTAGCAAATATAAGTCTCTGGGTTTGGTCCCCTGCCCTTCAAAAAAAAGGTCATAATGCAGTAGTTTGAGACTAGTAAGTTTTTTTTTTTCTTTTTAAAATTTGTTCTTTTTAGTTATACATGACAGTAGAATGTATTTGGACATATCATACATATGTGTCCAAATACCATTTTAAGGTTGTACATGATGTGGAGTCACACTGGTTGTGTATTCATATATGAACATAAGAAAGTTATGTCTAATTCATTCTGTCTTTCCATTCTTATCACCCTTCCCTTCTCCCCAAATCTGTCCAGTCCAATCCTGTCATTCTCCCCCCCACACACCTATTGTGAGTCAGCTTCTGCAAGACAAAGAGAACATTTGGCCTTTGGATTTTTTTAGGATTGGCTCATTTCACTTAGCATGATCGTCTTCAGTTCCATCCATTTACCAACAAATGCCTTAACTTCATTCTTCATGGCTGAGTAATATTTCATTGTGTTTATGTACCACATTTTCTTTATCCATTTGTCTGTTGAAGGACACCTACGTTGGCTCCATAGCTTAGCTATTGTGAATTGAGCTGCTATAAACATTGATGTGGCTGTGTCACTACAGTATGCTGATTATAATTGGGTCAAATGGAGGTTCCATTCCAAGTTTTCTGAGGAATCCCCATACTGCTTTCCATAGTAGTTGCACCAATTTGCAGTCCCACCAGCAACGTATGAAAGAACCTTTTTCCTCACATCCTCACCATCATTTATTGTTACTTGTATTCTTGATAATTGCCATTCTGACTAGAGTGAGATGAAATCTTAGTGTAGTTTTAATTTGCATTTTTGTAATTGCTCGTGAAGTTGAACATTTTTTCATATATTTCTTGACTGACCATATTTTTTCTTCTTCCAAGTGTCTGTTCAGTTCCTCTTGATTGTTTCCTTTGCTATGAAGAAGTGTTGTAGTTTGATATCTTTGCATTTATTGATTCTTGATTTTACTTATTGCACTTTAGGAGTCTTGTTGAGGAATTCAATTCCTAAGACCACATGATGAAAAGTTGGGCCAATTTTTTCTTCTAGTAGGCACAGGGTCTCTGTCTTAATGTGTACGTCCTTGGTCCACTTTGAGTTGAGTTTGTGCAGAGTGAGAGATAGAGGTCTAATTTCATTTTGTTACATAAGGATTTTCAGTTTTCTCAGCACCATTTCTTAAAGAGGTTATCTTTTCTCCAATGTATGTTTATGGAGCCTTTGTCTTGTATGAGATAACCATATTTACATGGTTTGTATCTGTGTCTTCTGTTCTGTAGCATTGGTCTTCATGTCTGTTTTTGTGTCAATACCATGTTATTTTTGTTACTATAACTCTGTAGTATAATTTAACATCTGGTGTTTTGATGCATCCTGCTTCACTTTTCTTGCTGAGGATTGCTTTGGCTATTCTAGGCCTCTTATTTTTCCAAGTGCATTTTGTGACTGCTTTTTCCACATCCATGAAGAACATTGTTTGAATTTTAATAGAAATTGCATTAAATCTGTATAGCACTTTTGGTAGAATGGATATTTGGCAATATTAATTCTGTCTATCCAAGAACATGAGAGGGCTTTCCATCTTCTTAGATCTTCTTCAGTTTCTTCAGAGTTCTGTAGTTTTCATTGTACAGTATTTCCCTCATTTGTTAGATTAACTCCCAAATATTTTATTTTCTTTGAGGCTATTGTGAATGGGATAGTTTTCTAATTTCTTTTTCAGTTGATTCACCACTGATGTACACTAACATAATTTGACTTTTGGTTGTTAATTTTATATCCTGCTACTTGGCTGAATTCATTTATGAATTTTAGAAGTTTTTTAATTGAGTTTTTTGGGTCTTCTAAATATAGAATCATGTTGTTGGCAAATAGGGATAGTTTGAGTTCTTCTTTTCCTATTCATATCCCTTTAATTTCTTCTTTCTGTCTAATTGCTCTGGTTAGAGTTTCCAGGACTTTGTTGAATAGAAGTGGTGAACAAGGGCATCCCTGGCTTGTTCCAGCTTTTAGGGGAAATACTTTTAATTTTTCTCCATTTGGATGATGTTGGCCTTGGGCTTAGCATATATAGAGTTCACAATATTGAGGTATGTTCCTACTATTCCTAGTTTTTCTAATATTTTGAATAAGAAAGGATGCCATGTAAGTTTTGATTTTTAATATTTCTATTTATTTGTTTTACAGTATTGGGATTCAAACCCATGGCTTTGCACATGGTGGGCCACCACTCTATCACTGAGCTACATCACAAGGCCTGGGAAGTTTTAAGTGCAATGTGATTCACTTTTAAGCCTAGGTTCACACTACGTATCCCACCATTTGGTGTTCAGAATCTGGGTAGTATCATTACCATTATTTTATAGATAAATCAAAGTCAACAAAGTTAAATAACTTTCTTAAGCCCACAGCGAATTGGGGGTTAGGCTTTGTTTCCAATTCCGTTTAATTTCTGTTCACACTATTTGCTTGAGTTGATGAGTTGATGGGCATGTCAAGAGGGTTAATCCTTACATAGTCATCGGTAAGCAAATTCCTCAACTTAATTTTGCACCTCTGCTCGTCCCAGTTCAGAATGAGATGATTTAAATTTGCTCTTTCTAAGTAGGATGATGCAGGAAATGAAACTTAGGGAAATTTAAATTGTTTACAGAAATAAATGCCTAGGAGACAGCCCTTATACAGAATTCATTTAACAGATAGGGGGAAGAACATTGATGGGGGAAAGAAAGAAGAAAGAGGAACTGTTTCATATGTGTGGAGAAAACTTTTGAAGAAAAAGGAGGAACCTAGATGAAGTCAAAGCTAGGTAAGCAAATCTATGTGTCCTAGGGAGCACAGAAATTGCTTTGGTTTCAGCCTGATAAAGAATGGAAATTATGTACACAGAATAGAACTGATATTATATTATTGCACATTTCCTTTATTCACCCTGTATTACAGAAACAAACTCCATTCATTCAGTGTTAAAATTATTTTTTATAGTAAATGTTGCAGTTTTTCTATTTGTTTTTGTGTTTCACTTATGACTCAGAAATAAGGTTTGGGTGGAACTTGATTTCTAAAAAGAAAGTCAGATGTGTAGGATGTTACAGAAATCTCTGTGGATAACCAATAAATACTAATTGATGGTAGTAATTCAAATTTTATCATCTTTGGTGGTTCTAATGTGATGTAGAATTCTGTTTTGACACAGTTCTTGCTTCTGGTTGTATTTCAAAGGAAGCGTTAGAGTAATAGAGCATTGAATGATTAATAGGCAATCCATAAAATTAAGTATGGACACAGATGGAAATATTTCAACCCCATGATTCCAGAGTATGTTTACCTTTATTTCCCCTTATTCAAAAATATGTTAAAATAATATACTCTAAAGAGTGCTAGGATTTTGGTCTTGATGAAACTATGTGTATGTATATATCTGAATATTCAAATATATATAATAAGAACAGAATATTCAACATATTTCATTTTATAGGAGATTCCCCTAATATGTCCTTTTTATAGATTTTCTTTTTACCACTTGTCAGGATATCAGGAATATCTAGACATGAAGATGATATGCTAAATTATTTTATTTTGTTTGAACCGGAAGATAAGACTTCTTTTTTCTTAAATTCAAAGAGAGAATAAATGTAGAATATGGAGTTTCCAATTGGTAATGCTTCCTCTGTTCACACATACTACTGAAAGTTTTAGCTAATTATATTTTACATGAAATAAGAACATAATTTCTCAATGTTTTGACAAGCAACAAATTGCACATTAGTTAGTTGTAAATAAATTTATTAGAAACAGTTGTCCTTGTTTGTAGATTCCTTCCTTTGAAATAGTAAATTAATTTAAGGCTCATCATTCACAAGAAATGTATTATAATATCAAAGCAATAGTTATGAAAAGAAACCCCCAGCAACAGACACCAAGCATACCTACTAAATAGCAGAAGAAATCTGATCTTGTAACAAGATGAAAGAAGAAAGTGTGTGAGGTCTATAAGACCAGCATGGTGCTTCTGATAATCAGATTTTCAGTCATGATTCATTTGGCTCGATAATTCAGCTAATATGTTATCTGTACTATAATATACACATAATATTGGTTTCCACTGAGAAATGTAAATTACAGATTGTTAAGGTCATTTTTTTCTCTTGGAGATTTCTTTCATTAATTATTTGATGGAAACAGATTCAAGATATGGTAATATGATTTTTCAAGTATATTCACAACAAGAGGTATATGGTGATCCATTTTTTAATAATAAGAAACAGCCTAACTAAAACAGAGAATGTATCTGGTAATTGCCAATACATGTGTGTAATTACTTAGGTTATGCAAAATGGCACAATTCTGTCCATATGTATTATTTTCTATCTGTGGAAGAATAAGTCCACAGTTTGTCTGATTTTCCTAAAAGTTAGTATTTAATGTTTCCTATTTGTCAAGTATGGGAATTAACTACTGTACATGCATCTGCTCATTTGAATCCTCTGATTGCCCTCAGAAGTTAATAGCTCCACATTAAGAATGAGGGAAACTAAGGTTTGGTGAGGTCAAGTAACCCAGTTAACTTCACATATCATGCCTGTATAAATTATCAATTTTGAAAGCAAGGGGTGGACTGATTAATTCATTTTCATAAGTTATGAAGGAAACTTTAATAGAGAACCAGTAGGCATAAGAACATCTATTAATGTAATGTGTATGTGATTACCTACCTTTGGAAGAGAAGAAAGTCTGCAAAGTCTAGAAGGGGAGAACTTTGGGACTAAGAAACATGCTCAACTGGGCTTATAGTTTCAACTCCCCAGGGATCTTGGAGTTGTATCATCATTTAGAACTTGAAAAAAATCAGGAACAGGTTCCTGATTGCTACATCTTGGCATCTAGCATTTGGCTAACTGGATAGGGGCCTGCCCTTGAGTAGGGCATGCCCTGGGCAAGAAGAACATCTTCAGTAGAGGTAATCGTCCCAAAGAGGCTAAATACTGAAGGCTCCCTGACATCACCACTGCAAATAGTGAAGGAATCAACCTTCACCCTGAAAAGGAATTTGCCCAAATCATTACATCTACTACTTGTTAGAGATGGAAATGTCTGGTTTAGGTTCTTATGTGGAATGACACTTGGATTCATATTAGAAATTAATGGTAGTGTTGTGGAAGTATTTACTATAATGGAGCTATTATTGTTGTCATGATTGACTGGTAATTTCTCAGTAGTGTATTATGTTAAACTTAGATTGTGAATTAAAAGACAATGGCTTTTATATATTACAATAGTAAAAGATTGCGATATGTAATAAGAGCTAGTGGAATTTATTTTTAGGAGTATATATTATGCAAGTTGAACAAATTACAAAAAGTCATTGTATTTCTTGCTATTGTTTTCTGGTTCATAAAGCAATATTAACAATAAAAATAAATTCAGATCACTTGTCTACATGTGAATATATTTATGAATTGTATACAAAATACATATATTGGTAAAAAAATATAACTTAAATCATAGAGTATTAGAAGAAATACTCTACAACTGTGCTTTTAAAATAATGTTTTTTGTGATAATCAAATTAGTACGTGTTGGTTAGCTTTTCTGTGACTGTGACAAATGGCTGAGATAAATCTACCCGTAAGAAAGAAAAGTTCATTTTGACTCATGGTTTCACTGGTTTCAGTCCATGGTCACTTGGTCCCAATTGTCCCTGGACCTCTGGTGAGGTCCATAACATCATGGCCGGGAGTGTGTGGTAGAGCAAAACTGCTCACCTCACTGCAGCTGGGAATCAGAGAGAGGAGAAGGGGTTGGAGTCCTCATATCACCTTCAAGATCATACACCAATGACCCCAAAATTCTTCTACAAAGGCCCGCCCACCTCCTAAAGGTTCCACCACCTCCAATGGTGCCACAGGATAGTGACCAAACCTTTGGGGTCTTTGGGAAATATTTAAGATCCAAATCATAGCATACTATTCAAGCTAGAAAAAAATGCATACATGAATACATGATATATATACATATATATGTACATGTACATGCAGGCTATACAATCTATATGTTCTATATTTGAATGCATCATTTCAAAGAAAAAATGTTCTAGTAAAGAATATATATGTTAATATAATATTAATATTTCTGATATAATGTTTTTTGACATGTCCTTATAGAATTATGGCAGAAAAAAATATTATTTTATTTATAATGGGTTATATGGAAAGTCACAATGATAAAAATGTCTTTTTTTACTATGTCCAGATAAAAATACTGCATGTTCTCTGGAGAAAGGCTAGGGGGAAAAAATCTACATAGTCGAGATTTTCAAAGAAGTTTGTGGGGGTTTGAAAATTTAAAAATATGTTTGAAAACAAGAAAGAATTATTAGTGAAACAAAATAATATTTTACAAGTAGAAATTATCGATCATGTGGATAATGTAAAAGTGTTTAGCTTAAAATCTCAATAAATTCTTGTTTAACATATATCATACATATTCGTCTTTGCCTTGGAAATAAGCACTGTGCAATAGAACTTTCTGGTTGTTAAAGTTTTAATTTAATTTTAGTTACTTTTAATTTAAAAATCTGGGCTGGGGAGATAGCTCAGCTGGTAGAGTGCTTGCCTTGCAAGCACAAGGCCCTGAGTTCGATCCCCAGTACCGCAAAAAAAAAAAAAAAAAAAAAAAAATCCACATGTGACCTGTGGCTACTACCTTGGACAGTTCCTTGATAGACCTTTGTGACTAAGCCAAATGTAGATAGTATAATTATAGGGGAAACAGAAAAGTGATTCATATATTCAATAAACTATTAAGTTAGTAAAATGTTGGTGAGTCCTAGAGTAGCCATGTAGATCCAAATAACATCAGGAGGCTCAAGTGTACTTTAGTATTCCATTGCAAGAAATGGCAATATGACCCTTATTGACCACTGGGAGGCACTGATGTGATGACACATAAGGAACAAAGAAAGGAAAGCTTTTCTGTATAAAACAAACGCGCAGAGTTATAAGGTCCTGACATTAACAAAAGAAGAATAAAAATAAGTATTGCTTGTTTGACCAGTCCTCTGTATGTTTAGGTGAACAGTGTCAGTGAGCCAGAAATAAAGGCCTTAAATAGTATGTGTGTTCCTAGACAAGCAATCCGCCTACAGTATTCCTACTTTGAATGCTTGTCAGGAACAAGATAGGCATGAAGCCATGGCAACTAGGAACAGGTGAAAGGCATCAAAGAGCAAAGCTAAGCCACTCTTCAGCTGTGACAAATACTGTATTTGCATTTCCTTACTTACCTAAATTAAAGCTTTTCAAATCCAATTGTATAGACTTCTTTTTTTAAAATTAATACCTCTTTTTAAAAACTAAGTAGACCACTGGGGGAAAGAAACGGGGGAAATATGCCAATTTAATCTTACATAATATTCTGTTTTCACAAATAATTTCTGAGAAAAAAGAAATCTACCAAATACTATTTTCAGTTGATATTGTTTGGTTTCCAAAGGTAAGGCATATTGCAACACAAAATCTTATGCATAATACTAAAACATTTAAATGTCTGCAAAGTATAGTTTGGGGTTGAATCAGTTATTTCTTTACATAATTAATTACATGCTTGATGGATCTTAAACTTATGAAACTGAAACAAAGGAAAGAGATCAAAGATGTAGAATTCCACAGAAATGTTTCTCCTCTTTCTTCAGTCCTCCTCCAGCCTCTCAGACCCCTTTTTGCAAGGCAGCGTCTTGAGTCACACAAGCCCTAACTGATGTAAAGATTGATTTCTGTTACGGGAGAAGTTCAAATCATTTTTGAAGCCTTGTGCTCTACATTCCAAATTATATGAACTACAATTGCATTCTCAGTTTACAAGTGAAATAAAATAATGCCATACAAGTGAAAAATAAAAACATGTAAAATTGGGGAGCACTTGGTGTGAAGATCAGTGACCCTCCTCACTTCTTTAACTGAAGGATCATCTAATTCTTTTAAAACTACAGGCTTGCCTGTTCTCCTGTCATCAGAGATAATAGAGGTGAGTTCTGACGAAGGACCTCATCTGTGATCCAGCTCCCTAGGAAATCTTTATCGTGAGGGGGAAACCAGTTTGTGGCTCAACTGCACAGGGCAAGGCATAACAGAATAATTTAAGCATGGGATCTCTAAAGTTGGTTTGCCTGGGTTCAATTTCAGCACATTTTCTTAGTTATGTTAGTTTTCCCTATATGTAATGGATGCTGTACTTATATCCACCTTATAAAGTTGCTAGAGAGCAAAGAATGTAGCATGCCTTGCACATCGTAAGCCCTGATGAATGTTAGTTCCGCCTTCTTCATCATACATGGTCACCGTTGTTTCCATCCTCATCTCTGTTAAATCATTTTTAACCACTCCTCTTCATGAAGAGGATCTGGTTATCATCTTAATTCCTTTTAGTGATTTAGTAGTAGTACAGGTGGAAAGAGAAAAAAAACTCATATAAATACTTTCATGAAAACATTGCATAAAATTTTTAAATCTAATTTGTTTCATTTGTGTGTGGTGTGTGTGTGTGTGTGTGTGGTGTGGTGTGCACAGTACTGGAGATTTAACTGAGGGGCTGCTCTAACAGTGGAACTACACCTCAGTCCTTAACATTTTTTTTTTTTGATACAGATCTCCCCAGGTTGCCCAGACTGGCCTTGAACTTGCAATTCTCCTGTCTCAGCCCTCCCAAGTAGCTGGTATCACAGGTGTGTACATCACACCCAGCTTGTTTTCAATATTTTTTAATAGAGTATTAATCAACTTAACAGTAGATTGTTTTATTGGATTATGATGGTCCAATATATTTCATGCTTCCCTCAGTTAACTTTGCATAAATATTTTTACTCAAATTAAATTTTCATTCTGATGTTGGAATTTATCCCAAACTTCATAAGAGCTCTTTTAGAGAGGTTGACAATCTTATACCTACTTGTTGTTCTCTACAAACTAGCACTATGCATACAAAAGGAAATATTCTTTGGAAAACGTAAGAACTTAGTGAAATAATATGCATAAAAAAAGAAAAAGAAGATCATTTATAAAATCAAGAAAGAAGTACACAGGGTAGTTAAAAGTTCGGGCTCAGAAACCAGACTGTCTTTGCTCTAATCTTAACTTTCCCACATTCTGGTTTTGTGTACCAGTCAGAGCAGGGCGGTAGGGTAAGTTTTGCTGTGGAAATAAACGCATCACCAATTTTCATTGGATTAAGTGAATGTTTTAATCAGCTTTTTCACTGCTGTGACTAAATGATCTGACCAGCACAACTGTAAAGGAAAAAAGGTTTATTCGAGGGCTCAATCTTAGTCCATAGAAGGCTGGCTTCACTCCTCAGGGCTCAAGGTGAGGCTGACCATCATGGCCAGAAACTCATTCCTGTTAGTTCATGATCCCGCCCTTTTCTCTTCCCCTTTTCTGTCTCCTTTCTCCCCTCCTCCATTCTCCTTCCTTTACTAGATTTCCCTTTGCTCATCTATTTAGTTATATTTGATTTGTTCTTTTTACTTATGCATAAAGGTGAAATTCCCTGTGGTATATTTATATATGCACATAAAATGATTGTTTAAAAGTTCATTCTGCATTGTCTCCCCTTACCCACCTCTCTACTCTTAAGTCCTGATCTCCTTTTTCTCCATAACAGAGTCCCTGAAATCTAGGCAGGTTCAGACCCCTGTCCTAGAGTATATTCTTTCTTTCTGAAGAAGGCCTGTCTTACAGTCACCTTATATCTTGATCACTGAAGAAGATAATTATACCATTATTTTAGAGGGCTACACATGCCCTTTCATGATAATTAGTTATTCAGACAGAAAAGAGAATGATAAATTATTTTAATAGAAAACACAATAAGGGGTGCACAAGTAAATTACTAGATTTCATAAAAATTAGTTTTTATTTCCAGCTTTTAATATGCATTGTCATACTTTAAGAGAAATATCCTTCATTACTTTTAAAAATAATTTTAACACAAAATTATAAATTCACAGTCATATGTAGCTTTATTTAAAAATCATTAGTTATACATAATATTTGGTTTCATTTGGACATAATTATATAATCATGGAATAAAATTTACTCCAATATAGTCTCCAGTACTTTCCTTTCCCTTTTGTTCCTGGATTCCCCTATTCCCTTTCCTCTACTGTACTGGTCTTTCTTCTATTCATTTATAATGTTTTATTAGTGCATTATGTGTATATATATATATATATATATATATATATATATAGAGAGAGAGAGAGAGAGAAATTTACTACAGTGTATTCAAATATGTACACAGGATAGTTTTTCAGTTCTTCTTCTTTTCTTGTCCTTCCTCCTTCCCTCTCAATCCTCTCATTTTTCTCCACTGATCTCTCTTCTATTTTCTTAGGAATTCTTTCCTGCTTTTCTCCATTGTTTTGTTTGAGCAGAAAACAGAACCAAAATAACTTAACATCAAAAAGCATACTACAAATAATCCAATTAATAAAGAGGCAAAATAATTAAACAGGCACTTCTCAAAAGAGGAAATACAAATGGCTACCAAGTATGTGAAAAAAATGTTTAACATTTCTAGCAAGTCAGGGATATGTAAATAAAAATGACATTGAGACTTCATCTCACTATAGTGAGAATGGCAATTATCAAGAATACAAAAATAATAGATGCTGCCAAAGATGTGGTAGGACTGCAAATTAGCACAACCACTTTGGAAAGCAGTGTGAAGATTCCTCAAAAAGCTAAGACTTTTATGACCCAGCTTTTATATTCTTCAGTATTTATTCCAAAGAACTAAAATTAGCATAGTAGAAGCCTGGATGAGATGACAAGCACCTGTAATCCCAGTGACTTGGAGGCTGAGGCAGAAGGTTACCAAATTTCAGGTCAACCTCTGAAACTTATTGAGGCCCCTAAGCCACTTGGTTCAAAAGGATGGAGCTCAGTGGTAAAGCACCCCTAGGTTCAATTCCCAGTGCATAAAAAATAAATAAGTAATGAAATCATCATACTTTGGGGAATTCAGCCATATCTATATTTATAGCAGTGCAATGCACAATAGCCAAGTTATGGAATCATCCCAGATGCCTGTCAACAGACAAATGGAAAAAGAAAGCATGGTAGTATTTATTTTTAAAAAGATCAAAAATTAGTGGTATGAATGAAAAATATTATTGACTGGGATAAGCCTAATTCTATTTTCAAATTCTCATTTTATGTTCTCACTAAAGACTGCTTTGATTCTGGCTCTTTTAGTATTCTTCGAATGGGGTCTTTTAATTCTTCAACTTATAATATTTAGTTATGAAAATGCACTCTTCTGAATTTCATTAAAATTTAAACTAAGTAAAATTATTTACTTATTTTGATAGATAATAATCTTAAATGCTCAATATCAATCACCCCCTTCTCCTATCAAATTGTGTAATTTTTATTTCTTCTTTTGAATATGAGCTCAATTGCCTCTGACCAAAAAGAATGGGACAAAAGTATGTTTCAATTCTATGTCCCTCATCTTTAGGAGTCTTGGCAGTTGCAATCATGTCTCCCCTGGAAAAATTAGGCCTCCAATAATGATTGTGCTAATATTACTGTTGTATGAAAGTCCAAACTTGCCTTGCATAGAGGCCCTGTGGAAGAAAATTGAGGTGCTAGGCATGAGTATGAGACTGTCATGGATCTCTGCCACAGCCTGGTTACCTGCAGAATGTAGCAAGTGAGTGACTTTAGTTAATGATTCATGGAGCAGATGAACCGGCCAGCAGAATCCAGTCAACCCATACATTTCAAGAAACAGAAATGAATTTCGTTTCAAGCAACTAAGGTTTGGAGTGGCTTACGCAGCAATAGATAAGTGCAATAACTATTGAATATCTAAAGTGTTTACAGTTTAAATGATATTCTCTATAGAAATTTGTTATTTTAAAAATTATGCCAAGAAAGAAAAAGCATATGTTGGTTGTTCAATAAAATGGTTGATTTATTTCATATTGGTATCCATACATGCATTATGGATGAAGCAAGTTATTTTTTGAAAGATTTTTCACAATAGCATCGAAAAAAATAAAATACTTGGGAATCAATCTCACAAAGAGTTGAAAGAGCTCTACAATGAGAACTACAGAACACTAAAGAAAGAAATTAAAGAACACCTTAGAAGATGGAAAGATCTACTATGTTCTTGGATAGGCAGAACTAATATTGTCAAAATGGCCATACTACCTAAAGTGTTATACAGATTCCAGGCAATTCCAATGAAAATCCCAATGATACCTTACAGAAATAGAGCAAGCAATTATGAAAATCATCTGGAAGAATAAAAACCCAAAAGAGCTAAAGCAATCCTCAGTAGAAAGAGCGAAGCAGGGGGTATCCCAATACCAAATCTTCAACTCTATTACAAAGCAATAGTAACCAAAACGGCATGGTATTGGTACCAAAATATAAGGTAGATCAATGGTACAGAATAGAGGACATGGACACGAACCCAAATAAATACAATTTTCTCATACTAGACAAAGGGGCCAAATATCCAATGGAGAAATGATAGCCTCTTCAACAAACGGTGCTGGGAAAACTGGAAAATCATATGCAACAGAATGAAATTAAACCCCTATCTCTCACCCTGCACAAAAAACAACTCAAAATGGATCAAGGTCTCAGAATTAGACCAGAGACCCTGCATCTTATAGAATAAAAAGTAGGTCCAAACCTTCAACTTGTTGGCTTAGGATCAGATTTCCTTAACAGGACTCCCATAGCCAAGAAATAAAAGCAAGAATCAACAACTGGGATAGATTCAAACTAAAAAGCTTTCTCTCAGCAAAGGAAACTATCAGTAATGTGAAGAGAGAGCCTACAGAGTGGGAGAAAATCTTTGCCACTCATACTTCAGATAGAGCGCTAATTTCCAGAATCTATAAAGCACTCAAAAAACTCTACACCAAGAATACAAATAATCCAATCAACAAATGGGCTAAGGAACAGACACTTCACAGAAGAAGATAAACAAGCAATCAACAGATATATGAAAAAATGTCCCATCTTTAGTAATAAGAGAAATTCAAATCAAAACTACCCTAAGATTTCATCTCACCTCAAATAGAATGGCGATGATGAAACACAAGGAACAATAGGTGTTGGCGAGGATGTGGAAAAAAGGTACACTCATACATTGCTGGTGGGGTTGCAAATTAGTGCAACCACTGTGGAAAGCAGTATGAGATTCCTCAGAACGCTTGGAATGGAACCACCATTTGACCCAGCTATCCTACTTCTTGGCCTATACCCAAAGGACTTAAAATCAGCATTCTGCAGAGATACAGCCACATCAATGTTCATTGCTGCTCAATTATCCATAGCCAGATTGTGGAACCAATCTAGGTGCCCTTCAGTTGATGAATGGATAAAGAAATTGTCGCATATATATACAATTGAATATTACTCCGCCATGAAGAAAAATAAAATTATGGCATTTGCACGCAATTGGAGAATATCATGCTAAGTGAGATAAGCCAATCTCAGAAAACTAAAGGACGAATGATCTCGCCGATAAGCGGATGAGGACATATAATGGAGGGTGGGAGGGGTTAGCATTAGGGTTAGAGTTAGGTTTAGGGTTAGGGATAAAGAGGGTGGTAAGAATGGAGGAAGAAGGACTGTATAGAGGGAAAAGAAGGGTGGGGGGGAAGGGAAAAAATAATAGTATGAATCAAACATTACCCTATGTAAATTTATGATTACACAAATGGTATGCCTTGACTCCATGTACAAATAGAGAAACAACATGTATCCCATTTGTTTACAATAAAAAAACAAAAAACAAAACAAAACAAAAAAAACAGATCTTGACTAACCTACCAAAAGGGGAAGAAAATGACTCTCTGGGGTTAATAAGAACTGAATCTCGTCAAAACTATTTACTGCTTAAAGAAAACACTACAATTTTAAATCTTTTTACTTATAAATTTTACTCTTTTCTTATGAAGGTTGATACTAATAATATTGAATTAGACAATCCAGGAAAAGGTACTCTGGAATTAGAAAGGGATAGGCCTTGCTGTTGGAGATGTGTCCCTAAAAGCATTAACACTAATTGCTGAATCAAGGAAGGTGGCACAAGGTGTGGGTGGTGGTGAAGACTTGAGCAGGGAGTTGAGAGATTATAAGCAGAAACAGTTTTTGGAAGTGCATTAACATTTCACAATCCAATGGAGCATTGCAAATGTGTGTTGGTTCAATGCTAGCCTTACCTTATAGCTTATATTCTACATTCCTTTCCATATGGAAAAAATTCCTTTACATCATTTTGATCTGGAATTGTAAGGGTATCAGTGTGAGAGTCTTGAGTCAGAGTAAATATTTTGATATGTTGGAAGAGTAGAAATAATTTGTGGTAGAGGGCAACACAGTTTAAAAACTATTTACACAGCATTCACATTGTATTATTTATTATAAGTAATCAAGAGATGATTTTAAGCATATTGAGGAAGTACAAAGGTTATATAAGCATGATGCCATTTCATATAAGTGATGGGATCATCCTTGATATCTGTGGGGATCCTGGAATAAATCTCCTTGGGTTCTGGGGTATAACTATATAGCAAAAGTGATTTCTGCCACCTAACACCTAGGTTATATATTTTTTTAATTTTTATTTGTTCCTTTTAGATATATATGACAGAAATATCTAGTTTTAAAAAGGCTGGAAACTTCTGCCTTGGTGTCTTGGATCCTGGCATGCTGTGGATGAAGTTCAACAATCTTACTCAAGAGACAATAGGGTGAGGCCCTGAGACTAAATGGAGAGGCAGCTTTCTAACCAGACATTTTAAGGTATTCAGTGTGGTGAATAAAACTGTCTTCAAATCTGCAGAGCTGCCCAGTCACAGTGGAATATCACCAGATGGTAGCCCTGGAACCTACATGGAACAGAACTGCCTTGTCACAACCTGTGCAAATTATGGACCCACAAAATCATAGGACCTGATAACATGGTTATAATTTTAAGTCACTAGGTTTTGAGAATAGTTGTTATACATTAACTGATAACAAGAAAGGAATTCATTTTGATAAATGTCACATTTTCATGAAATTGCAACCAAAATCCAAGTCAATTATTTTTTAAGTTGATAGAAATGTCTTACATGGAAAAACATATTCCAAATAATCAATAATGTATTAAAAAATAAGGACTCATACAGGTAGCTAATAAAACATATTATAAATATTAAGTAGTTTAGAAAACTGTGATACTGGTGTACAATGGAAAGCTGAAGCAATAGGATTAATCTGAAAGCATGGAAGCAGCTCACAATTTCGTAATTAATTTTATTAAAAATATGTCAATGGATGAATGATTATTTCATGAAGTATCCCGTATGGGATAGCATTTCTAAATTGAAAAAAAAAAATGAAACTCTACCTAAAACTAGTGCTTGGTGACATACACCTGTAATCCCAGTGACTAAGGAGGTTGCGGCAGGAGGATCAAAAGTTGAACTTTGGCCTCAGCAACTCAGTGAGAACCTGTCTCCTGTCTCAAAATTTAAAATAAAAAAGGATTAGAAAGTAGCTCAGTGTTACTGTGCCCCTGTGTTCAATCCCCAGTGCCAAAACAGAAGCAAAAACCAAAACAAGCAAGCAAACAAACAAACAAAAAATCCACAAAAAGAAATGCGACCAAACATTAGTTTGGAATTTTTATAATTAATTTTATAATGTTTTTATCATATATTTTAAACTTTCTGATTCAAAATGTTTTAATATTTTCATGAAACATTTCTACTTTTCTAAAAATGAATATTTTCCCCCAAAAGTATTAATGTGATGATTTAGTAAAAATGTTGGATTAAACTATTAAACTCAATCTTTCCTAACTAGAAAAAGTTGCCAGCAATCAATTTTTGTTCTAAAGATACTTGCTTTGAAGGAATCAGAGTGTAGTCAGATTTTGCTACTCTTCAGAAGACTCTTCTTCCAGCTAATACACTGCCACATAGTAAAAATATATAGTTTCTCGTGTGCAGGCATGCATGATTTTGTCAACTGACATTTAGCAGAGTTTACCTCTTGGCTGCCAATTCTTCATTTTGCATAATACATTTTTCTTACATAAAAACTGAACTAGGGAAATTTTAAGTTGGTGTGTCCCTGTGGGATGACAGCATGATCGACATCTATGTAATAAATGCAGACTTATAATGTACAGAGACAGCCACACTTTCACACTCTGACATTCTCACACACCTCAGACAGCTGCTGAAATGCTGAACAATTACAGATGTAAAGCAATGCATCATGGAAAAAAAAGTAGTATAAAAGAGTAGAAAACACTTAAGTAGAGTTGCCATGTGGTACACCATTTACTGTAATGATAATTCCATTCCTTCTGGGAAGGTATCTAGAATACCAGTTAGTGAACAAGAAATGTAAGCATTTTGAAAAAAAATATATTTCTTGGGAAAATTATAAAATGTGTCTTAAATTATAGAGATTGGTATATGGCATTTCAAATTAAAACTTTCTCATTTTCCCTGACACATGGGAAACAAAATGTACTTTTCTCCAAATTTCCACTGAATAATATTTGTAGTAATATGAATACTAGAGTTTACATTCTACTCAATTTATGATAACGTCGCTAATATCCTTTGCCTTTTGACACATACAAGGAACACAGGACAGGGAATGGAGCTGATTATTAAACAACTTGCTATTTGAGTAGAGATCATAGGTAGTGCATTCAACTGGAAGTATAAAGAGCAATATTAATCAATAGGCAGTAGAGTATTAGAATGTATGAAAAATATAGGTGTAATTTAAAAATGTTATACTTCGTTGCTTATTTACAGTTACAAGTCTAAACCCATTCATTCATTCACACAGTTAAAAATATTGACTATCTTACCAACAACTAATAAAGAATCAAAATTCAAATAACAATATAATCTTTGCAGAGGTGACAACTTAAAAGACTTGGGCCCAGAAGATATATAGGCATATTATAATGCTACTATTTCACTGAGGCTATAAACTGGATGTAAAGGAAGGAACATACAGAAACAGGAAGGGCAGGGAATGGTCTAATGGATCCTTTCTGTCAAGGTTTCCTTATTGCTATTAATGACTTGAACCTTGAAAGCTAAGCCTGGGAGAAAACTTCCATATGAATATGGAATGGTGTTCCAGTAATCAGAAGTAAGAATAAAAGACTGTCTATCACAGCAATGCTAAAAGTAAGAAGCACTGGAATGAATGTCTTGAGGAGCTCAAGCTGTTATATTAGCTAAAGTCAGATGATGGAAGTTGGGAAATTTCACCTTTACTCTCCCTGAATTAGTTTTCTTAGTAGAAATGTAATTTTCTTTTACTTCCGTATTGTAAGTGAGAAATTAGTAATTTACGGTTGCTTTCCTATTTTTATTTGAATCTGTAGTAGGATCAGAAAAATAAATAAGTGACTATTTCATGGGTCACGTAAACTAGTATTAAGCTTCTGTAACCAATTTTTTTTATATCTCTGAAACTTAGATTCAGATTTTTTTTAAATTTAAATTTTTTAGTTTTAGTTGTACATGACAGTAGAATGTATTTTAGCAGGATATACATACATAGAGTATAACTTACTCTATTTAGGTTCCCACTCTTGTGGTCACACATGATGTGTAGTTACCTTTGGGTATATAAACATAAGGGTAGGAAAGTTATACCAATTGATTCTACTGCCTTTCCTATCCCCCTGCCCACTTCCTTCCCTTTGTTTCCCTTTATCTAATCCAATGGATTCTATTCTTCCCCTCCCTACCCTCCTTTGTTATGGGTTAGCATTCACAAATCAGAGAGAACATTCAGCCTTTTTTTGGGATTGGCTTATTTCACTTGGCACGATATTCTCTAGTTCCATCCATTTACTGGCAAATGCCATAATTTCATTCTTCTTTATGGCTGAGTAATATTCAATTGTGTATACATTTTCTTTATCAGTTCATCTGTTGATGGACACCTAGGCTGTTTCCATAGCTTGGCTATTGTGAGTTGAACTGCTATAAACGTGGATGTGGCTGCATCACAGTAGTATCCTGTTTTTAGGTCCTTTGTGTATAGACTGAGGAGTAGGATAGTTGGGTCAAATCATGACCATTCCAAGTTTTCTAAGGAATCTCCATACTACTTTCCATAGTGGTTGAACCAATTTGCAGTCCTACCAACAATGTATGAGTACCTATCTCTCCATATCCTCGCCAACATTTATTGTGTCTTGTATTTTTTATAACTGCTGTTCTGACTGGAGTGAGATGGAATCTCAGTGTAGTTTTAATTTGCATTTCTCTAATTACTAGAGATTTAATTTCCAGGATATACAAAAAACTCAAAAAAGTTAACACCAAAAAAAATAAATAACCCAATCAATAAATGGGCAAAGGAACTGAACAACTACTTCACAGAAGAAATATGAATTGTCAAGCAATAGATAAGAAAAATGTTCAATATCTCTGGATTCAGATTTTTAAAAGAAAATGTTGACAAAACCCACAAAGTATTGTTGTGATATGTCAAGTTCAGAGAAATGTTAGAGGAATTTGCTAGAAAAACTCAGGAAGAGGCTACAGACAGGTTATGGTGACTATTGGTGGGATCCAAGAGGTGAAGTCACAAAAGAGACCATTTGAATACCATTAGATAAGTCCTTTGGTCATCTTTGAGAAGGCATTTTTATCAGGGTTTTTGAAATAATAATCAGCTGTCAAAATGATAAAGAAGGAATGAATTAAAAAAATAATGAGAGTTGATCATCTAATGCTCACCCAACTAAGATGGAATTTATGGAAGTAGAAACGATAGGCTGATACACAAATTGATCTGAAAATGTAGTTTCCTATGACAGTAAAGACTGAATACAAAGGAAGTAGTTAATTAATGTCAGTTTAATGTTTGTAATACTATAAAATTAACCAAAAATAAAAATGTTTAAAGTCTCACAATTCACTTCTTCTTACTTTCCTGTTGTTATTTGGATATGCAGTAAGAAAGGAAAAAATAAAATGTGGGGTTAATGTATATTTCATGGGTCATTTAATACATTATTAAGCAGTTTGATCATTTTTCACTTCTTGAAAACACATTGTCACTATGCAATGTTGGCGGGCTGATTAGATGGACGGCAACATTTTTTGGTCAACAGTAAGCTTGCCCAATTTAGTCCCCATATATCTTTCTATGCTAGGCATTAATGTTAATTCTGTGTAGGGTAAAAACAGAGGCAGTTTCATAGTTATTTCAACATTCTGAGTTTAACAATAAATCTCCTTTTGTCATCATTTTTAGACACTTTGTGGACTTTTATATTACTTCACAGATGTTATCTGTGGCAATATATTTCTCATTACCATGCTAAATGGGTTCAACAAAGACACATCCATCCATTGTCACCTCCTAACATTAAAGTGTCAGATGCTGCCTAGAGCATTCACTTGCCAGATATGGAGGCCTGGAAAGACTATTTCAGTACTGTTGCATTGTGTATTGTTTTTCTGCACTCTGTGTATTTTTTTTATGAGGAAGACATTCTTCCACAGTACCTATAATATGCATCACAGAAGGACTACACGGTTCTGTAGAATTTGGGGTGTGAGGTATCCATCTGTGCAGTTATGACATTTCCTTAACATTATTCCCACTATTCAGAAGATTGCGTTAGTTGGTCTGAGTGATATCCATTGGTGCAGTAAAACTTTCTATTAGCTGTCTTAGGCTTTCTACACCCCAGTGCACTCAATGCATGCCTAATCTGTAGGCTGGCTTTTCTATTGTACTGTGGTGCATTTTCTATCCTATGATTTCTCACCGTTTTTAACATTTTGAGGCATAGTGTTTCTCTCCCTGCAAAGAAATTTCTTATAATATTTCATCACAGGGTTTCTTGTGCATTCAGAGAAAGTAGAACCTTTCTCTAATTTTTTAATTTTATATATATATATATATACATATTATCTACATGTAATATTTCCAGGTTATATATCACATATATACATACATATGCATGCATGTGTACATATGTGTGTATATACATTCACACACACAGTACTAATTTTTCGAGCAGAGTTAAGCATAAGAGTTCTGTCAGTGTCACTGCTAAGTCGTCCAAAATGTCATCTGATTTTGTAATTGGGAAACCCCATCTTGATAACTCCATCATTACTAAAGTGAAATAGAAAAAAATCTTCAAGAAGTTCATAGAAATAACTCCTTTTTCCCCTTTGCAAAGAATGATGGTCTTACTTTGACTTAGCTTACTCTAGAGTAAATAAAACCTTCCTCCAAGCAGTGGCTGTGTAACTTTGTTTCATGGATATCCTTTGTTTTAATAAGGTTCTTGGTAAATGTCTTCAAAACATTTATCATCACCTGCTGTCTTCAAGGTCTTTAATGGAAACCTAAACAAGTAAATGTATTTGATTTGGCATTCTAATTATGTTGTAATTAAAGATTGGGTTTAGGGTGAGTAACTTTAAATCTCAAGTAAAAGAAGTTCATAGAAAGGTATATAACAAAAGTGGAAGTTTTTTTTAGCTACATTTAGCTACATTGATAGGAACTCTTTAAATATACAACACAGTGACTCAAATTATCTTGTGTTCAGTATAAACATGAGAAATTATACTGTAATTTATATCCTGCCTTATTTTGACTTTTTAGTAAAGAAATTTCCACATACTGTATTTTATAAAAAATCTAATGAACATGACTAATACTACATGTGCATATACATATTTAAGTTTTTATAAGGAATAAGTACATTGAAATGAAGTCTCTACACTTTTAGTATGTCTGAAATAGTTTACCACTGAATAAAGAAATGAAGGACAGAGGCAAAAATGGTAGAATTTAAATGAATACTATGATTGTTTATAGTAAAATATTACTAAGGTATGTTTATGGGAGTATATAAAATGAGTGGGAAATAACTAGGAACAAACATGTGCTGTCAATATGAATCATGTTTATAATGGGGGTCTTCAAATGCTTTTGTATCATCGTCATATTTAGTACAGTAATCTGCCAGTATTTTTATTTCTGTTATTTTTTTACAATTTAAAATTTATAAATTATTTTTCCATTCATCATTTACAGAAATTTAAAGTTTGTTAAAATTGAATTCTCATGGAGATTTGATTACAGCCCTGACTTTTTCCTGAGTTCCTTCACTTCTTCTCACGTCTTCTGCCACCATACACACACAACAATCCAGACTTCTTTGGCACCATTGCATCAGTTACTTCATTCTTTTCTCAGGTTCCAGTTCTGTCTCTTCCTCCAAGCCTCATTCTAAGTGATGTGTTAATTTTATTTTAGTGTTGAAACTCAGAAGCATCTTTGGTTTTCTATTGCACTGGTAAGCGCCATCTCCTGTCCTTTGTGATTTCCTGTTAAACTTTAGCTGTGCTTCCCAAGTGACTGCTGCCTGCACAAGGCATATCACCTGGATGATGCCTTCCAGTTTCATGAATGTGTTAGGCTCCATCTCTCTTTTGTGGCTTTTCATGACTTCTTCCTAATAATTCTATTTTTCATACTTGACTTGCACTCTAATCCAAGTTGATGCTTACTTAATTCATTCAACAAATATTCACTGATGACTTTTGATCAAATAAATTTAGTGTTTAATCTTCAGAACCTAGAGCCTAGTTGTAAATATGAGTAAAAATGAATAAAACACAAGTAGATACATAATTAGAATGTGTCAATTATTATGAAAAAAATGGGATTGAATGAAATAGAATAATAAGCAGCAAAAAAAAAAAAAAAAAAACAAGCAAAATGACTTTAGAAGAAAGTACAAAAATGGTTACTGAAAATGTTTCAGGAAATTTAGAATTGAAGGATTAGTAGAGTTAACCAGGATAAGAGTAAAGGGAGAGTGTGTCTGTAATTCAACTAATCCTTCAGATATCACTATTTCTAGGAAACTCTGAGTTTCTAAGTGGTTTAAGCTCGCTCATAGAAATCTTTCATGTCTTCTTATCATAGCTGGTTCTTATATAACTAGTTATTAAATAATAACGCAGTGTGCCTTTCTATGTGACTCATGCATTTTCTGTTTTTCTTTTTTTTTCTATTTCAGGCTTAATCTGCCACAGTGTGCAATCCAATAGTGTGTGCGTGTGTGTGTGTGTGTATGTGTGTGTGTGCATGTGTTCCAAATATATTCATATTAATCCACACCTAAGCCATCACATTCTCATAGAATCATATATACTTGAACCATATACTTATGTATAAGAGCAGGTTAATATGCCTTCTATTCTGAGAGGCTTCAGCTAGAAATGGCCACAGATTTTTTCCTCAGCAAGTGTCCTACCATAAGCCTTTCAAGTGCTCATCTTGTATCATATGTAGGTCTAGTTGCCATTCATAACATTTAATCCAGCAGCAGCATCCAGATGGCCTACATGAATTCTGAATGGATATGAGCAAACTTTCCTCTTTATTTTTATTCACTGCTAAAGTCAGCAACATTAAGCTTCTTATGTTCATAGCAACTCTTGGCTAGTCTCCTGCTGTTCTAGTGCAGCATTGATGCATTTGAGCTACATTAATAAAGGTTGGTTATATGTGTATAATATTTGATAATGCCACTCTGGAACACCTCTTACTTTCCTTGCTGCAAGTATCTACCTACAATTAGAATTGACACATTCTAATTATATCTACTTGTGTTTTATCATTTTTTACTCATTTTACACCTCTTAGTTTCCTTGCTGCAAGTATCTATTGTGCTTGCTCTTCTCTAAGTCCAGTATTCTTTTCCGCTGGAAACTCTCTATAGCTCACTCCATCACTAAATTCAGTCATTCACTCAGATGTCATCTCCTCACTGAGAATTTCCCTGTCCAAACTACTTTATAGCATTCTCTGTCATCATCCGCCCCTTTATTTTTCTTAATAGCAGACGTTTTTCTTCTTAATATTCCACATTTGATGTTATGGGGTCAATAGGTAAAAATTAACATCTTTGGACCTGCAGATCATCCTTGATGACATGATGTGTTCAATATGATAACTCAGAAAACACTATCAATTGTCCAAGGAGAGCTTCAACTTGCCAGATCAAGATGATTAATTACCTTAAACAGTAATTTATTATGTTTCATCTAAAGTCTTTGAAATTATTTCTCCAAAGTCCTTTCAAAAACCCAATGATGTCCACATTCAGCAGTGCTTCCAAGTATATCTGAACTGTTAGAAACAATGCCCTCACCCAGTGATCAAAAGCAGTTTCTCAAAATACTATGATTGATTCATAATAAGTGAAAGCATATTACCCTTATCCTTTTCCATAATGAGATGCTTAAGAAATAATTTCTTAAATATAATAACTTTGGATCTCTTCTAGACAACTCAAAGACTTCTGATTTGGAGCAGCATCTTTGTCAGTTTTTATCTCATTGACATAAATTCTAATTTTCTAAACTTCTTAAACACCTCCACAGAGATACATACAGACTCCAAAAAGTGGGTACAATAACATTATTTGATGACTTTAACATATTATTTCTTAAATCCTCCATCACACATCTGTTGATCCTGGAGTGCTTAATAAAATATCTTCTAAAAATCTTGTGCAGCTCAGCTCACTTCCCATTCAAGAAGGGAACACTTTTCTGCTGGTGAATGGCTTTTTCCTCCACCTTCCCATTTTATTCCATCAGTGAATATGAACAAAACTCTGTACTCATAATTCTGGTGCTGCTTTAGCAAAGTTGATTGAGACATTGCATTCATAATCTCTCCAAGTTTTTTTTTCCCCTCATTGTCTAAAGATCTGAGCACATTGTGCATGTGGTAGAGTCATGTGCAATGACTCTCTTGTCTGTTTCAGACTCAAGGATGCTCTGATTTAGACCTTCAACTTTCTTCAGAGACTTTGGATTATTGTCGATTATTAAAATTCTCAAATACTAGTGCACTGAACAGAAAGACTGTGTAAGAAACAAGGAATCTATCACTAATAGTTATGGACTAAAATTTGTCATTACCAAAGATCTACTACAAAGGATGACTTTTCTCCTTTCCTTTTGGTGAATATTTGCAAAAGTGTGACCCCATTAGTCTTCAAATATATGATTCTTCTTGTTCATTTTATTGATCAGAATTGTCAATTATTTATTGGAGTTCAACTGACTTTTGGCAAAGTCAGTATCTTCTAAAAGCCTTACAGAATGAAGACATTTTTTTCCAAAAGTAGGTTCCATCATGCAAATCCGTCTTTCAATGAACCCATCATCAACCCTCAAGAGACTGGAAATATCCAATTCCAAATCAATGCTTATTTATTAAGTTTATTAAGGCTTTTTCACACTCCGCTATACAAGACATTAGTCCTGATGCACATGTTTGCAGGCATTATCTCCATTACTATTGCTGTATGTGTGTGGTGTGTGTGTGTGTGTGTGTGAGAGAGAGAGAGAGAGAGAGAGAGAGAGAGAGAGAGGAGAGAGAGAGAGAGAGAGAGAGAGGCTTTTTCTGTTTTCTTTCTGTTTTGTAAAGTTCTCATGTTTTTCTTCTTCCATTACTTTTACATTTTAATAATGGGAAGCATCCTGGGTTGGGGTGGAAGACCTCTGGCTCTTGGGTGACCTGAGCCTGGTCAATCCACAAGAGTGGCACTGGCATTCTTCCTGTGTGTGTGGCCTGAGTCAAGTCATTCCACACCATAATAATTGACAATATGTCCTTTGTTCTGTGTTTCTATAGGAATAGTTCATCAGAAAACAGGTGGTTGTAGTTTTTCACCTTTTCTCTATTTGATCATTAAGTAGAGAGTATTTTCCTCTTCAGAAATTTATACTTGCTCATAGTCAAGAAACCAGTCAGGCTGAGTCCTCTGCTTTTTCCCAGTGTTCTGTCTTCCCGGCATAGCCTTAAGTCTGTTAAATCTGTGAGATACTCAGTGACTGAGGAATTCCTACCTGTAATTTTTTTTTTTTTTTGGGGGGGGGGACCTGGGGATTGAACTCAGGAGTACTCCACCACCGAGTCATACCCCCAGCCCTATTTTATATTTGTATTTAGAAACAGGGTCTCAATCTCACTGAGTTGCTTATGCTTAGCTCCTCACCATTGATGAGACTGACTTTAAACCTGCAATTCCTCCTGTCTCAGCCCTGTAAGATTTTAATTAATGTGATCCATATTCTTGTTCTATGCACCTCTGGACCTCTACATTCCCTGTCCCCTGCTCCATACCTTCCCCCAGTCATGAAAGATTAACGTCTGACTGCTCAGATACCACTTCAATGATTGCTCTATCACACGCCATGAATATTTTCAGTGACCCATGTGAGGAGAGCCACATTATGATATTGAAGCAAGATTTAAAGACAAGCAGTCAGAGT
The DNA here is from genome assembly GCF_902686455.1 of Sciurus vulgaris. Lineage (NCBI taxonomy): Eukaryota > Metazoa > Chordata > Mammalia > Rodentia > Sciuridae > Sciurus > Sciurus vulgaris. The sequence goes on from NC_136464.1 coordinate 134,105,675, forward strand.
AGATAGGCAATTGGGTCAGAGCAGCAAAATGGAGACCTGTTTGGGAAGTTGGAGACCTCCCCCGGGAGATTGAAATGTTAATGTCCCAGAGCCCTTTGATTACCAAGATTACCTGCCTATACAATCCCTCCAAAATTTTTGCAGACAGGGAGTCATTAATTACTGCCTCCTGGACTGCTTCCTGCTGGATCGCTCCATTTGGCCCTTCCCCCTGCCCATCTGCTTCTCACCTTTTGGCCATCCCACCATCTCCTGGGACTAGTCATGTATGCAGGAAGGAGAGAGCTAAGGGGGAAGAGGCAGGAGAACAAAGAAAGCCTAAAATGTATAAAAGGGGCAGGACACTGGCTATTACCCCCTTCGGTCTCCCAGGATTAATTCTGTGTTACTTTTTTTAAGTAAAACCTGCTTTATACGCTTGCCTAGTGCTTCTCTAATGCTCAGTCTTCAATGTTTGGGGAGAACAGCACTCATCATCGATATCAACAGTAATCATATCCTCATGGATTCTCCCTGCTCTTTGACTATTAAATTCTTCCCTGTCTTTCTCAGGACTAATCAAATTTGCAAAATTATTTTAACTAAAAATGTTTAAAATATATAGAATAAAACCAGAAAATAATATGAGATGGGCTTGTACAAATTCTAAAATTCTGTATGCGTTCATGCAGGGACTCCCCTATGAACCTCCTTTCTGTGATTGTCCCTAAAATATTTGCTGAGGGAATTTCTCTGTTTTGTTCACACAATTGCACTTGCAAAAATTTCTATTTGAAGCACCCATTCTACTATTAAAATTATGTTTTTATTAATGCATATTAATCGCACCTATTAATGGGTTTTATTGTGGTATTTCTGTACTTGCATATTGCAAGCATTGGCAAATTCAAGCACCCTTTTCTGATCCTTTCTTGTTCATGCCCTTCCCAATCTCTAGTAATCTCTGTTTTTCTTTCAGGTTAAAGATTTATAGCTTTTACATGTAAGAAAGAATATGCAGTACTTATGTCTCTGCATCTAATACCATCCATTTTTGCTAAAAATGACAGGATTTCATTCTTCTTTCTGACTGAATAATGGTCCTTTTGTTATGAGGTGCAACTTAAGAACGACCCATCACCTCTGAGAAGTCCATATTTGAGAGACTTTATTAAGCCAGCCGTCTGACTGTCTCACACAATGCCCCCAAAAATGGCTACTGGAGAACAGCCTGGACTATAGAGTTGCAAGGGTTTTATACTATAAATCAGGTATATCAATCATAAGCGTCTGTTGCTATGATTCAAAATTACAAACTAACATCATAGGATCTGAAATCATTAACAGAGGGGGGGAAGTGAGTCAAAATGACCCTTACTTAGGTACAAACTAAAGCATGGTTACTCACTTCTAAACAATCACTGTTGACATCACGATTAACATGGTACATTGTTTAGGAAACTAGGAATCAAAAGAGAACATTTTCATTAAACAAGAATTGCCATTTCATCATTCTGTGTTGCCAATCAAGTCAAGCTAAACAACTGTGATGGGTACAGAGGTGGGTGTTCCCATAGGAGAGAATTTCCTACATAACATGGAGTTCAAGGTAAAATGGGTCTGTTTTAGTAGCTAGGCCTATAAGATTTTCATGGAGTCAAATATGTCAACCCATCACACTTTGTGTATTTTTTATCCTTTTTTTTTCTTTTTTTTTTTTAATTCATTTTTATAGTAAACAAATGGCATAACATCTTGTTTCTCTGTTTATACATGAGGGAGAGGCATACAATTTGTGTGTAATCATACATTTACCTAGGGTAATAGTTTTTTGATTCATTCTGTTATTTTTTCTCCCCCCACCCCTCCCACTCCTCTTATTTCCTCCATAGAGTCCCTCCTTCCTCCATGCTGCTCCCTTCCCACCCCCTATATATGTCATCATTCACTTATCAACAAGATCATACGTCCTTTGGATTTTTGAGATTGGCTTATCTCATTAGCATGATATTCTCCAACTGCATCCATTTGCCTGCAAATGCATAATTTTATTCTTCTTTATGGCCTGAGTAATATTCCATGGTATATATATACCACAGTTTCTTTATCCATTCATCACTTGAGGGGCATCTAGGTTGGTTCCACAATCTGCTATGTGAATTGAGCAGCTAAGACCATTGTTGTGGCTATATCTCTGTAGTACGCTGATTTTAAGTCCTTTGGGTATAGGCTGAGGAGTGGGATAGCTGGATCAGATGGTGGTTCCATTCCAAGTTTTCTAAGGAATCTCTACACTGCTTTCCAGAGTGGCTGCCACTAATTTGCAGCCCACAAGCAATGTATGAGTGTACCTGGTTCCCCACATCCTCTCCACACTTGTTGTTGCTTGTATCTTGATAATTGCCATCTAATTGGTGTGAGATGGAATCTTAGGGTAGTTTTGATTTGCATTTCTCTTATTACTAAAGATGGTGAACATTTTTTCATATGTTGTTGACTGCTTGTAGCTCTTCTTCTGTGAAGTGTCTGTCATATCCTTAGCCATTTGTTGGTTGGGTTATTGTATTCTTGGTGAAGAGATTTTTGAGTTCTTTATAGATTCTGGAAATTAGTGCTCTATCTGAAGTATGAGTGGCAAAGATTTTCTCCCACTCTGTAGGCTCTTTCTTCACATTGCTGATAGTTTCCTTTGCTGAGAGAAAGCTATTTAGTTTGAATCTATCCCAGTATTGATTCTTCCTTTTATTTCTTGTGCTATGGAGTCCTGTTAAGGAAGTCTGCTCCTAAGCCAACAAGTTGAAGATTTGGACCTATTTTTCTTTTATAAATGCAGGGTCTCTGGTCTGATTTCAAGGTCCATGATCCATTGTGAGTTGATTTTTTGTGCAGGTTGAGAGACAGGGGTTTAATTTCATTCTATTGCATATGATTTTCCAGTTTTCCCAGCACCATTTGTTGAAGAGGCTATCTTTTCTCCATTGCATATATTTGGCACCTTTGTCTAGTATGAGAAAATTGTATTTATTTGGGTTGTGTCTGTGTCCTCTAGTTTGTACCATTGATCTACCTGTCTATTTTGGTACCAATACCATGCCGTTTTTGTTACTATTGCTTTGTAGTATAGTGAAGGTCTGGTATGCGATACCCCCCTGCTTCACTCTTCCTGCTAAGGATTGATTAGCTCTTCTGGGTTTCTTATTCTTCCAGATGAATTTCATAATTGCTTGCTCTATTTCTGTAAGGTATATCATTGGGATTTTAATTGGAATTGCATTGAATCTGTATAGCACTTTTGGTAATATGGCCATTTTGACAATATTAGCTCTGCCTATCCAAGAACATGGAGATCTTTCCATCTTCTAAGGTTTTCTTTAATTTCTCTCTTTAGTGTTCTGTAGTTTGTTCTGTAATTCTCATTGTAGAGGTTTTTTCACCTCTTTGTTAGATCGACTCCAAGTTTTTTTTTTTTTTTTGAAGCTATTGTTAATGGAGTAGTTTTCCTAACTTTGCTTTTGGAAGATTCATCACTTATGTATAAAAATGCATTGGATTTATGAACATTAATCTTATATCGTGCTACTTTACCGAATTCACTTATGAGTTCTAAATGTTTTCTGGTGGAATTTTCTGGTTCCTCTAAATATATAATCATGTCATCAGCAAATAGGATAGTTGAGTTCTTTTCCTATTCATATCCCTTTAATTTCCTTGGTCTGTCAAATTGCTCTGTTTAGAGTTGTGAGGACAATGTTGAATAGAAGTGGTGAAAGGGGGCATCCCTGCCTTGTTCCAGTTTTTAGGGGGAATGCTTTCTGTTTTCACCATTTAGAATGATATTGGCCATGGTCTTAGCGTAGATGGCCTTTACAATGTTAAGGAATGTTCTCACTATCCTTGTTTTTCCACTGTTTTGAGCATGAAGGGATTCCTGTATTTTATCAATGCTTTTTCTGCATCTATCACAATAATCATGGGATTCTTGACTTTAAGTCTATTGATATGGTAAATTACATTTATTGATTTCTGGATGTTGAACCAACCTTGCATCCCTGGGATAAACTCACTTGATCGTGGTTCACTATCTTTTTAATATATTTTTGTATGTGATTTGCTAAGATTTTGTTGAGAATTTTTGCATCAGTGTTCATAAAGGATATTGGTCTGAAATTTTCCTTCCTCGAGTGTCTCTGTCTGGTTTAGGTATCAGGGTGATATTGGCTTCATATGAGTTTGGAAAGGTTCCATCCTCTTCTATTTCATGAAATACCTTTGAGAAGTATTGAATTAGCTCTTCTTTAAAGGTTTTGTAGAACTCGGCTGAGAACCCATCTGGTCCTGTATTATCTTTGTTGGTAGGCTTTTGATGACTTCTATTTCATTACGTGAAATTGATCTATTAAATTGAGTATGTCCTCCTTGTCAGTTTAGGTAATTCATATGTCTCTAGGAACTGTTGATGTCTTCGAGATTTTCTATTTTGTTGGAGTATAGATTTTCAAAATAGCTTCTAATTATTTTTGTATTTCAATTGTGTCTGTTGTGATATTTCTTGTTCATCTGAATTTTAGTAATTGTTTTTCTCTCTTCTTCTCTTTGTTAGGTGACTAAGGGTTTATCAGTTTTGTTTATTTTTTCAAAGAACCAACTATTTATTTTGCCAATTTTTTCGATTGTTTCTTTTGTTTCAATTTCGTTGATTTCAGCTCTGATTTAACTATTTCCTGTCTTCTACTACTTTGATGTTGCTCTGTTCTTCTTTTTTCTAGGGCTTTGAGCCGTAATGTTAGGTCATTTATTTGTTGATTTTTTCTTCTTTTATTGGAATGCGCTCCATGAAATAAATTTTCCTCTATGAACTGCTTTCATCAGTCCCAGAGATTTGGATATGTTTCTTTGTTCATATTTACCTCTAAGAATTTTTAAATTTCCTTCCTGATATCTTCTGTTATCCTTTATCATACAATAGCATATTATTTAATCTCCAGGTGTTGGAGTAGTTTCTGATTTTATTCTGTCATTTATTTCTAATTTCAATCCATTATGAATCTGATAGAATACAAGATACTATCTATATCTTCTTGTATTTGCTAACAGTAGCTTTTTGGCATAACATATGGTCTATTTAGAGAAGGATCCATGTGTTGCTGAGAAGAAGAAGTGTATCACTCTTGGTTGGATGGATATTCTACAAATGTCCATTACGTCTAAATTATTGATTGTGTTTTTGAGATCTATGGTTTCTTTATTCAATTTTTGTTTGGATGATCTCTCCAGTGGTGAGAGAGGCGCGTTAAAATCACCTAGTATTTTTGTGTTGTGGGTTGTTTGATTTCTGGAATTGAGAAAGATTTGTTTGACATATATGGTTGAGCCACTGTTTGGGGCATAGATATTTATGACTGTTATGTCTTGCTGATTTATGCTTCCCTAAAGCAGTATCCCTTCTGACTTATTTTGGCTTCTGATTTATTTATCCCTTCTAACTTATTTTGGCTTGAAGTCCACATTATCTGATATGAGGCTGGATACTCCGGCTTTTTTGCTGTGTCCATGTGCATGGTATGTTTTTCCCCATCCTTTCACCTTTAGTCTGTGGGAATATCTTTCTACGAGATGAGTCTCTTTCAGGCAGCAAATTGTTGGATCTTTCTTTTTAATCCAATCTGCCAGTCTATGTCTTTGATTGATGAGTTCAGGCCATTAACATTCAGGGTTATTATTGATATATGATTTGTATTCCCGGTCTTTTGACTCATTTTTTTTTTTTTTGACACAATTTGATTTCTCCTTTATTTTGTGTTCCTTTAGGGTAGTTCCTCCCTTTGCTGATTTACATCATTGTTTTTCATCTCTTCCTCATGGAATATTTGCTGAGAATGTTCTGTAATGCCGGCTTTCTTTTTGTAAATTTCTTTTAGCTTTTGTTTATCATGGAAGGATTTTATTTTGTCATCAAATCTGAAGGTAAGTTTTGCTGGGTATAAGATTCTTGGTTGGCATCCATTTTCTTTCAGAGCTTGAAAATATTGTTTCAGGCCCTTCTAGCTTTAGGGTCTGGATTGAAAACTCTGTTTATATCCATATTGGTTTCCCCCTGAATGTAATTTGATCTTTTCTCTCGTGGCCTTTAAAATTCTATCTTTATTTTGTGTATTAGGTATTTTCATTATAATGTGCCTTGGTGTGGGTCTATTTTAATTTTGTGTATTTGGAGTCCTATAAGCCTCTTGTACTTGATTTTCCATTTCATTCTTCAGATTTGGGAAATTTTCTGATATTATTTCATTGAATAGATTGTTCATTCCTTTGGTTTGTTTCTCTAAGCCTTCCTCAATTCCTATAATTCTTAAATTTGGCCTTTTCATGATATCCTATAGTTCTTGTAGATTCTGTTCCTGATTTCTTACCGTCTTCTCTGTTTGGTCAACTTTGTTTTCAAGATTAAATATTTGTCCTCAATATCTGAGATTCTGTCTTCCAGGTGTTCTATCCTATTGGTTATGCTTTCTATGAAGTTTTAAATTTGGTTTATTGTTTCCTTCATTTCAAGGATTTCTGTTTGTTTTTTTTTTTCAATATCTCTAACTCTTTATTGAAATGATCTTTTGCTTGCTGTATTTGCTCTTTTAACTGTCAATTGGTGTGATCTTCCAATGCCTGCATTTGCCCTTTCATCTCATCCTTCCAATGCCTGCATTTGCTGTTTCATCTCCTCATTAGCTTCCCTGATCGTTTTGATTATGTACATTCTGAACTCCCTTTTTGACATTTCTTCTGCCATGCTGTCTTTGGATATTATTGCTATACCATCTAGGTTTGTTTGGGACATTTTCTTCCCTTGTTTACTCATATTGTTCAGGTATCTACTCCTCTAATAGTGAAACTCTGGGATAATGCAGAAATCCTCTATTGACTAATATTGTCTCTGTACATTTCCAATAACTCACCTCTTAGCCTTCAGAGCCTGAAATCTTGGAGGAACTTGATAATGCGGTGCTCCACTAGGAAGATGGCCTTCTATGGGTTGGTGCCCTTCAGGTGGAGTATATTCCCTAGTGGCTCTGAGTTGGTCTCCTGGGTCTTGTCAAAGGTTCTCTATCCTCCTGTAGGTGTCTCAGGAAGGGAGTTTCCCTTCCAATGATGATGGCCTCAACCTCAGGAGTAATTCAAATGCCTGCACCAGCCTATAAAGAAGCCTCTGGCTAACTCCTTGATGGCAACAAACCTTTGTGTGGTGGTCGGGTGGGGTTGTTCAGTGGTGGTGTCTGTATTTGGCCTGGTAGTTGGGCGGGTTGGCTTCCCACCGCCCTGCTCCGCAAGGTAGGCGGGTTAGGTGCCCACCTGCTACCTCCATGATGCAAGTGGCCTGACTCACCCATCAGCTTGCTCCATGAGTACAACCAACCAGTGATGGCACCGACCTAGGTGCAGGGGTCAGGCGGGGTCACTCAGCTATGAGGTCTGTCCTTGGCCTGCTGGCTGGGTGGGTTATCTGCCTGCCGCCTACCTCGTGATGTAGGTGGCCCGACTCAGCTGCCAGCTCACTCCACGAGTGCGACCAACCAGTGATCTATCCTGTTTTCTTTATTCATGATTCTTTTAATGGGCCTCTAGTTTGATTCCATATCTTAGAAAGTACAGGTATCTCTTTGGTAAGGTCTGTTTTCTTACATCCTCCAAGCCACCTAAACAATCACAAGATGAATCCTCCATGTTAAGAACTAACCTAATTGATTCCTTTATGTACATTCAGAACAAAAAGAATGGTAGTTCTGGGTTATGAACTTATCCCTCTGTCCCTGGTTTCTCTCTCATTTCTTATTATCATTTAAAAATCATCCAATTATTAATTCAGAATATTCTGATTTCTGAGTTTGGTGATTATTTTGATTCATATTAACAAAATCTAACATTGATTGAGTAGATATTCAGTGTCATGCATGGTGGAACCAGTAATGAATTTACCTGTGTTATTTAAGTATCACTACTCCATGTGTTAGGTACTAGAATTTATCCCCATCTGCACAGGCATAAACTGAGGCATAGAGTGATTTGTCTAACATCATATAGTGGACTAGATCAGTGATAGAGCACTAGCCTAGCAAATATAAGTCTCTGGGTTTGGTCCCCTGCCCTTCAAAAAAAAGGTCATAATGCAGTAGTTTGAGACTAGTAAGTTTTTTTTTTTCTTTTTAAAATTTGTTCTTTTTAGTTATACATGACAGTAGAATGTATTTGGACATATCATACATATGTGTCCAAATACCATTTTAAGGTTGTACATGATGTGGAGTCACACTGGTTGTGTATTCATATATGAACATAAGAAAGTTATGTCTAATTCATTCTGTCTTTCCATTTCTTATCACCCTTCCCTTCTCCCCAAATCTGTCCAGTCCAATCCTGTCATTCTCCCCCCACACACCTATTGTGAGTCAGCTTCTGCAAGACAAAGAGAACATTTGGCCTTTGGATTTTTTTAGGATTGGCTCATTTCACTTAGCATGATCGTCTTCAGTTCCATCCATTTACCAACAAATGCCTTAACTTCATTCTTCATGGCTGAGTAATATTTCATTGTGTTTATGTACCACATTTTCTTTATCCATTTGTCTGTTGAAGGACACCTACGTTGGCTCCATAGCTTAGCTATTGTGAATTGAGCTGCTATAAACATTGATGTGGCTGTGTCACTACAGTATGCTGATTATAATTGGGTCAAATGGAGGTTCCATTCCAAGTTTTCTGAGGAATCCCCATACTGCTTTCCATAGTAGTTGCACCAATTTGCAGTCCCACCAGCAACGTATGAAAGAACCTTTTTCCTCACATCCTCACCATCATTTATTGTTACTTGTATTCTTGATAATTGCCATTCTGACTAGAGTGAGATGAAATCTTAGTGTAGTTTTAATTTGCATTTTTGTAATTGCTCGTGAAGTTGAACATTTTTTCATATATTTCTTGACTGACCATATTTTTTCTTCTTCCAAGTGTCTGTTCAGTTCCTCTTGATTGTTTCCTTTGCTATGAAGAAGTGTTGTAGTTTGATATCTTTGCATTTATTGATTCTTGATTTTACTTATTGCACTTTAGGAGTCTTGTTGAGGAATTCAATTCCTAAGACCACATGATGAAAAGTTGGGCCAATTTTTTCTTCTAGTAGGCACAGGGTCTCTGTCTTAATGTGTACGTCCTTGGTCCACTTTGAGTTGAGTTTTGTGCAGAGTGAGAGATAGAGGTCTAATTTCATTTTGTTACATAAGGATTTTCAGTTTTCTCAGCACCATTTCTTAAAGAGGTTATCTTTTCTCCAATGTATGTTTATGGAGCCTTTGTCTTGTATGAGATAACCATATTTACATGGTTTGTATCTGTGTCTTCTGTTCTGTAGCATTGGTCTTCATGTCTGTTTTTGTGTCAATACCATGTTATTTTTGTTACTATAACTCTGTAGTATAATTTAACATCTGGTGTTTTGATGCATCCTGCTTCACTTTTCTTGCTGAGGATTGCTTTGGCTATTCTAGGCCTCTTATTTTTCCAAGTGCATTTTGTGACTGCTTTTTCCACATCCATGAAGAACATTGTTTGAATTTTAATAGAAATTGCATTAAATCTGTATAGCACTTTTGGTAGAATGGATATTTGGCAATATTAATTCTGTCTATCCAAGAACATGAGAGGGCTTTCCATCTTCTTAGATCTTCTTCAGTTTCTTCAGAGTTCTGTAGTTTTCATTGTACAGTATTTTCCCTCATTTGTTAGATTAACTCCCAAATATTTTATTTTCTTTGAGGCTATTGTGAATGGGATAGTTTTCTAATTTCTTTTTCAGTTGATTCACCACTGATGTACACTAACATAATTGACTTTTGGTTGTTAATTTTATATCCTGCTACTTGGCTGAATTCATTTATGAATTTTAGAAGTTTTTTAATTGAGTTTTTTGGGTCTTCTAAATATAGAATCATGTTGTTGGCAAATAGGGATAGTTTGAGTTCTTCTTTTCCTATTCATATCCCTTTAATTTCTTCTTTCTGTCTAATTGCTCTGGTTAGAGTTTCCAGGACTTTGTTGAATAGAAGTGGTGAACAAGGGCATCCCTGGCTTGTTCCAGCTTTTAGGGGAAATACTTTTAATTTTTCTCCATTTGGATGATGTTGGCCTTGGGCTTAGCATATATAGAGTTCACAATATTGAGGTATGTTCCTACTATTCCTAGTTTTTCTAATATTTTGAATAAGAAAGGATGCCATGTAAGTTTTGATTTTTAATATTTCTATTTATTTGTTTTTACAGTATTGGGATTCAAACCCATGGCTTTGCACATGGTGGGCCACCACTCTATCACTGAGCTACATCACAAGGCCTGGGAAGTTCTAAGTGCAATGTGATTCACTTTTAAGCCTAGGTTCACACTACGTATCCCACGATTTGGTGTTCAGAATCTGGGTAGTATCATTACCATTATTTTATAGATAAATCAAAGTCAACAAAGTTAAATAACTTTCTTAAGCCCACAGCGAATTGGGGGTTAGGCTTTGTTTCCAATTCCGTTTAATTTCTGTTCACACTATTTGCTTGAGTTGATGAGTTGATGGGCATGTCAAGAGGGTTAATCCTTACATAGTCATCGGTAAGCAAATTCCTCAACTTAATTTTGCACCTCTGCTCGTCCCAGTTCAGAATGAGATGATTTAAATTTGCTCTTTCTAAGTAGGATGATGCAGGAAAATGAAACTTAGGGAAATTTAAATTGTTTACAGAAATAAATGCCTAGGAGACAGCCCTTATACAGAATTCATTTAACAGATAGGGGGAAGAACATTGATGGGGGAAAGAAAGAAGAAAGAGGAACTGTTTCATATGTGTGGAGAAAACTTTTGAAGAAAAAGGAGGAACCTAGATGAAGTCAAAGCTAGGTAAGCAAATCTATGTGTCCTAGGGAGCACAGAAATTGCTTTGGTTTCAGCCTGATAAAGAATGGAAATTATGTACACAGAATAGAACTGATATTATATTATTGCACATTTCCTTTATTCACCCTGTATTACAGAAACAAACTCCATTCATTCAGTGTTAAAATTATTTTTTATAGTAAATGTTGCAGTTTTTCTATTTGTTTTTGTGTTTCACTTATGACTCAGAAATAAGGTTTGGGTGGAACTTGATTTCTAAAAAGAAAGTCAGATGTGTAGGATGTTACAGAAATCTCTGTGGATAACCAATAAATACTAATTGATGGTAGTAATTCAAATTTTATCATCTTTTGGTGGTTCTAATGTGATGTAGAATTCTGTTTTGACACAGTTCTTGCTTCTGGTTGTATTTCAAAGGAAGCGTTAGAGTAATAGAGCATTGAATGATTAATAGGCAATCCATAAAATTAAGTATGGAACACAGATGGAAATATTTCAACCCCATGATTCCAGAGTATGTTTACCTTTATTTCCCCTTATTCAAAAATATGTTAAAATAATATACTCTAAAGAGTGCTAGGATTTTGGTCTTGATGAAACTATGTGTATGTATATATCTGAATATTCAAATATATATAATAAGAACAGAATATTCAACATATTTCATTTTATAGGAGATTCCCTAATATGTCCTTTTTATAGATTTTCTTTTTACCACTTGTCAGGATATCAGGAATATCTAGACATGAAGATGATATGCTAAATTATTTTATTTTGTTTGAACCGGAAGATAAGACTTCTTTTTCTTAAATTCAAAGAGAGAATAAATGTAGAATATGGAGTTCCAATTTGGTAATGCTTCCTCTGTTCACACATACTACTGAAAGTTTTAGCTAATTATATTTTACATGAAATAAGAACATAATTCTCAATGTTTTGACAAGCAACAAATTGCACATTAGTTAGTTGTAAATAAATTTATTAGAAACAGTTGTCCTTGTTTGTAGATTCTCCTTTGAAATAGTAAATTAATTTAAGGCTCATCATTCACAAGAAATGTATTATAATATCAAAGCAATAGTTATGAAAAGAAACCCCAGCAACAGACACCAAAGCATACCTACTAAATAGCAGAAGAAATCTGATCTTGTAACAAGATGAAAGAAGAAAGTGTGTGAGGTCTATAAGACCAGCATGGTGCTTCTGATAATCAGATTTTCAGTCATGATTCATTTGGCTCGATAATTCAGCTAATAATGTTATCTGTACTATAATATAAACATAATATTGGTTTCCACTGAGAAATGTAAATTACAGATTGTTAAGTCATTTTTTTTCTCTTGGAGATTCTTTCATTAATTATTTGATGGAAACAGATTCAAGATATGGTAATATGATTTTTCAAGTATATTCACAACAAGAGGTATATGGTGATCCATTTTTTTAATAATAAGAAACAGCCTAACTAAAACAGAGAATGTATCTGGTAATTGCCAATACATGTGTGTAATTACTTAGGTTATGCAAAAATGGCACAATTCTGTCATATGTATTATTTTCTATCTGTGGAAGAATAAGTCACAGTTTGTCTGATTTTCCTAAAAGTTAGTATTTAATGTTTCCTATTTGTCAAGTATGGGATTAACTACTTTACATGCATCTTCTCATTTGATCCTCTGATTGCCTCAGAAGTTAATAGCTCCACATTAAGAATGAGGAAACTAAGGTTTGGGGAGGTCAAGTAACCCAGTTAACTTCACATATCATGCCTGTATAAATATCAATTTTGAAGCAAGGGTGGACTGATATATTCATTTTCATAAGTTAGGAAAGGAAACTTTAATAGAGACCAGTAGGCAATAAGAACATGCTATTAATGTATGTGTATGTGATTACTACCTTTGGAAGAGAAGAAAGCTGCAAAGTCTAGAAGGAGAATTTGGACTAAGACACATGCTCAACTGGGCTTATAGTTCACTCCCCAGGGATCTTGGAAGTTGTATCAGCATTTAGAACTTGAAAAAATCAGGAACAGGTTCCTGATTGCTACATCTTGGCATCTATCATTTGGCTACTGGATATGGGCTGCCCTGAGTAGGGGCATGCCCTGGGCAAGAAGACATCTTCAGTAGAGGTAATTCCCAAAGAGGCTAAATACTGAAGGCTCCCTGACATCACCACTGCAAATAGTGAAGGAATCAACCTTCACCCTGAAAAGGAATTTGGCCCAAATCATTACATCTACTACTTGTTAGAGATGGAAATGTCTGGTTTAGGTTCTTATGTGGATGACACTTGGATTCATATTAGAAATTAATGGTAGTGTTGTGGAAGTATTTACTATAATGGACTATTATTGTTGTCATGATTGACTGGTAATTTCTCAGTAGTGTATTATGTTAAACTTAGATTGTGAATTAAAGACAATGGCTTTTATATATTACAATAGTAAAAGATTGCGATATGTAATAAGAGCTAGTGGAATTTATTTTTAGGAGTATATATTATGCAAGTTGAACAAATTACAAAAGTCATTGTATTTCTTGCTATTGTTTTCTGGTTCATAAAGCAATATTAACAATAAAAATAAATTCAGATCACTTGTCTACATGTGAATATATTTATGAATTGTATACAAATACATATATTGGTAAAAAAATATAACTTAAATCATAGAGTATTAGAAGAAATACTCTACAACTGTGCTTTTAAATAATGTTTTTGTGATAATCAAATTAGTACGTGTTGGTTAGCTTTCTGTGACTGTGACAAATGGCTGAGATAAATCTACCCGTAAGAAAGAAAAGTTCATTTTGACTCATGGTTTCACTGGTTTCAGTCCATGGTCACTTGGTCCCATTGTCCTGGACCTCTGGTGAGGTCCATAACATCATGGCCGGGAGTGTGTGGTAGAGCAAAACTGCTCACCTCACTGCAGCTGGGAATCAGAGAGAGGAGAAGGGGTTGGAGTCCTCATATCACCTTCAAGATCATACACCAATGACCCCAAATTCTTCTACAAAGGCCCGCCCACCTCCTAAAGGTTCCACCACCTCCAATGGTGCCACAGGATAGTGACCAAACCTTTGGGTCTTTGGGGAATATTTAAGATCCAAATCATAGCATACTATTCAAGCTAGAAAAAAATGCATACATGATACATGATATATATACATATATATGTACATGTACATGCAGGCTATACAATCTATATGTTCTATATTTTGAATGCATCAATTTCAAAGAAAAAATGTTCTAGTAAAGAATATATATGTATATAATATTAATATTTCTGATATAATGTTTTTTGACATGTCCTTATAGAATTATGGCAGAAAAAAATATTATTTTATTTATAATGGGTTATAATGGAAAGTCACAATGATAAAAATGTCTTTTTTTACTATGTCCAGATAAAAATACTGCATGTTCTCTGGAGAAAGGCTAAGGGGGAAAAAATCTACATAGTCGAGATTTTCAAAGAAGTTTGTGGGGTTTGAAAATTTAAAAATATGTTTGAAAACAAGAAAGAATTATTGTGAAACAAAATAATATTTTACAAGTAGAAATTATCGATCATGTGGATAATGTAAAGTGTTTAGCTTAAAATCTCAATAAATTCTTGTTTAACATATATCATACATATTTCGTCTTTGCCTTGGAAATAAGCACTGTGCAATAGAACTTTCTGGTTGTTAAAGTTTTAATTTAATTTTAGTTACTTTTAATTTAAAAATCTGGGCTGGGGAGATAGCTCAGCTGGTAGAGTGCTTGCCTTGCAAGCACAAGGCCCTGAGTTCGATCCCCAGTACCGCAAAAAAAAAAAAAAAAAAAAAATCCACATGTGACCTGTGGCTACTACCTTGGACAGTTCCTTGATAGACCTTTGTGACTAAGCCAAATGTAGATATTATAATTATAGGGGAAACAGAAAAGTGATTCATATATTCAATAAACTATTAAGTTAGTAAAATGTTGGTGAGTCCTAGAGTAGCCATGTAGATCCAAATAACATCAGGAGGCTCAAGTGTACTTTAGTATTCCATTGCAAGAAATGGCAATATGACCCTTATTGACCACTGGGAGGCACTGATTTGATGACACATAAGGAACAAAGAAAGGAAAGCTTTTCTGTATAAAACAAACGCGCAGAGTTATAAGGTCCTGACATTAACAAAAGAAGAATAAAAATAAGTATTGCTTGTTTGACCAGTCTCTGTATGTTTAGGTGAACAGTGTCAGTGAGCCAGAAATAAAGGCCTTAAATAGTATGTGTGTTCCTAGACAAGCAATCCGCCTACAGTATTCCTACTTTGAATGCTTGTCAGGAACAAGATAGGCATGAAGCCATGGCAACTAGGAACAGGTGAAAGGCATCAAAGAGCAAAGCTAAGCCACTCTTCAGCTGTGACAAATACTGTATTTGCATTTCCTTACTTACCTAAATTAAAGCTTTTCAAATCCAATTGTATAGACTTCTTTTTTAAAATTAATACCTCTTTTTAAAAACTAAGTAGACCACTGGGGGAAAGAAACGGGGGAAATATGCCAATTTAATCTTACATAATATTCTGTTTTCACAAATAATTTCTGAGAAAAAAGAAATCTACCAAATACTATTTTCAGTTGATATTGTTTGTTTTCCAAAGGTAAGGCATATTGCACACAAAATCTTATGCATAATACTAAAACATTTAAATGTCTGCAAAGTATAGTTTGGGGTTGAATCAGTTATTTCTTTACATAATTAATTACATGCTTGATGGATCTTAAACTTATGAAACTGAAACAAAGGAAAGAGATCAAAGATGTAGAATTCCACAGAAATGTTTCTCCTCTTTCTTCAGTCCTCCTCCAGCCTCTCAGACCCCTTTTTGCAAGGCAGCGTCTTGAGTCACACAAGCCCTAACTGATGTAAGATTGATTTCTGTTACGGGAGAAGTTCAAATCAGTTTTTGAAGCCTTGTGCTCTACATTCCAAATTATATGAACTACAATTGCATTCTCAGTTTACAAGTGAAATAAAATAATGCCATACAAGTGAAAAATAAAAACATGTAAAATTGGGGAGCACTTGGTGTGAAGATCATTGACCCTCACTTCTTTTAACTGAAGGATCATCTAATTCTTTTAAAACTACAGGCTTGCCTGTTCTCCTGTCATCAGAGATAATAGAGGTGAGTTTCTGACGAAGGACCTCAATCTGTGATCCAGCTCCCTAGGAAATCTTTATCTGAGGGGAAACCAGTTTGTGGCTCAACTGCACAGGGCAAGCATAACAGAATAATTTAAGCATGGGATCTCTAAAGTTGGTTTGCCTGGGTTCAATTTCAGCACATTTTCTTTAGTTATGTTAGTTTTCCCTATATGTAATGGATGCTGTACTTATATCCACCTTATAAAGTTGCTAGAGAGCAAAGAATGTAGCATGCCTTGCACATCGTAAGCCCTGATGAATGTTAGTCGCCTTCTTCATCATACATGGTCACCGTTGTTTCCATCCTCATCTCTGTTAAATCAATTTTTAACCACTCTCTTTCATGAAGAGGATCTGGTTTATCATCTTAATTCCTTTTAGTGATTTAGTAGTAGTACAGGTGGAAAGAGAAAAAAACTCATATAAATACTTTCATGAAAACATTGCATAAAATTTTTAAATCTAATTTTGTTTCATTTGTGTGTGTGTGTGTGTGTGTGTGTGTGTGTGTGTGTGCACAGTACTGGAGATTTAACTGAGGGCTGCTCTAACAGTGAACTACACCCTCAGTCCTTTAACATTTTTTTTTTTTTGATACAGATCTCCCCAGGTTGCCCAGACTGGCCTTGAACTTGCAATTCTCCTGTCTCAGCCTCCCAAGTAGCTGGTATCACAGGTGTGTACCATCACACCCAGCTGTTTCAATATTTTTTAATAGAGTATTATCAACTTAACAGTAGATGTTTTATGGATTATGATGGTCCAAATATATTTCATGCTTCCCTCAGTTAACTTTGCATAAATATTTTTACTCAAATTAAATTTTCATTCTGATGTTGGAATTTATCCCAAACTTCATAAGAGCTCTTTTAGAGAGGTTTGACAATCTTATACCTACTTGTTGTTCTCTACAAACTAGCACTATGCATACAAAAGGAAATATTCTTTGGAAAACGTAAGAACTTAGTGAAATAATATGCATAAAAAAAGAAAAAGAAGATCATTTATAAAATCAAGAAAGAAGTACACAGGGTAGTTAAAAGTTCGGGCTCAGAAACCAGACTGTCTTTGCTCTAATCTTAACTTTCCCACATTCTGGTTTTGTGTACCAGTCAGAGCAGGGCGGTAGGGTAAGTTTTGCTGTGGAAATAAACGCATCACCAATTTTCATTGGATTAAGTGAATGTTTTAATCAGCTTTTTCACTGCTGTGACTAAATGATCTGACCAGCACAACTGTAAAGGAAAAAAGGTTTATTCGAGGGCTCAATCTTAGTCCATAGAAGGCTGGCTTCACTCCTCAGGGCTCAAGGTGAGGCTGACCATCATGGCCAGAAACTCATTCCTGTTAGTTCATGATCCCGCCCTTTTCTCTTCCCCTTTTCTGTCTCCTTTCTCCCCTCCTCCATTCTCCTTCCTTTACTAGATTTCCCTTTGCTCATCTATTTAGTTATATTTGATTTGTTCTTTTTACTTATGCATAAAGGTGAAATTCCCTGTGGTATATTTATATATGCACATAAAATGATTGTTTAAAAGTTCATTCTGCATTGTCTCCCCTTACCCACCTCTCTACTCTTAAGTCCTGATCTCCTTTTTCTCCATAACAGAGTCCCTGAAATCTAGGCAGGTTCAGACCCCTGTCCTAGAGTATATTCTTTCTTTCTGAAGAAGGCCTGTCTTACAGTCACCTTATATCTTGATCACTGAAGAAGATAATTATACCATTATTTTAGAGGGCTACACATGCCCTTTCATGATAATTAGTTATTCAGACAGAAAAGAGAATGATAAATTATTTTAATAGAAAACACAATAAGGGGTGCACAAGTAAATTACTAGATTTCATAAAAATTAGTTTTTATTTCCAGCTTTTAATATGCATTGTCATACTTTAAGAGAAATATCCTTCATTACTTTTAAAAATAATTTTAACACAAAATTATAAATTCACAGTCATATGTAGCTTTATTTAAAAATCATTAGTTATACATAATATTTGGTTTCATTTGGACATAATTATATAATCATGGAATAAAATTTACTCCAATATAGTCTCCAGTACTTTCCTTTCCCTTTTGTTCCTGGATTCCCCTATTCCCTTTCCTCTACTGTACTGGTCTTTCTTCTATTCATTTATAATGTTTTTATTAGTGCATTATGTGTATATATATATATATATATTATATATATATATATATAGAGAGAGAGAGAGAGAGAGAAATTTACTACAGTGTATTCAAATATGTACACAGGATAGTTTTTCAGTTCTTCTTCTTTTCTTGTCCTTCCTCCTTCCCTCTCAATCCTCTCATTTTTCTCCACTGATCTCTCTTCTATTTTCTTAGGAATTCTTTCCTGCTTTTCTCCATTGTTTTGTTTGAGCAGAAAACAGAACCAAAATAACTTAACATCAAAAAGCATACTACAAATAATCCAATTAATAAAGAGGCAAAATAATTAAACAGGCACTTCTCAAAAGAGGAAATACAAATGGCTACCAAGTATGTGAAAAAAATGTTTAACATTTCTAGCAAGTCAGGGATATGTAAATAAAAATGACATTGAGACTTCATCTCACTATAGTGAGAATGGCAATTATCAAGAATACAAAAAATAATAGATGCTGCCAAAGATGTGGTAGGACTGCAAATTAGCACAACCACTTTGGAAAGCAGTGTGAAGATTCCTCAAAAAGCTAAGACTTTTATGACCCAGCTTTTATATTCTTCAGTATTTATTCCAAAGAACTAAAATTAGCATAGTAGAAGCCTGGATGAGATGACAAGCACCTGTAATCCCAGTGACTTGGAGGCTGAGGCAGAAGGTTACCAAATTTCAGGTCAACCTCTGAAACTTATTGAGGCCCCTAAGCCACTTGGTTCAAAAGGATGGAGCTCAGTGGTAAAGCACCCCTAGGTTCAATTCCCAGTGCATAAAAAATAAATAAGTAATGAAATCATCATACTTTGGGGAATTCAGCCATATCTATATTTATAGCAGTGCAATGCACAATAGCCAAGTTATGGAATCATCCCAGATGCCTGTCAACAGACAAATGGAAAAAGAAAGCATGGTAGTATTTATTTTTAAAAAGATCAAAAATTAGTGGTATGAATGAAAAATATTATTGACTGGGATAAGCCTAATTCTATTTTCAAATTCTCATTTTATGTTCTCACTAAAGACTGCTTTGATTCTGGCTCTTTTAGTATTCTTCGAATGGGGTCTTTTAATTCTTCAACTTATAATATTTAGTTATGAAAATGCACTCTTCTGAATTTCATTAAAATTTAAACTAAGTAAAATTATTTACTTATTTTGATAGATAATAATCTTAAATGCTCAATATCAATCACCCCCTTCTCCTATCAAATTGTGTAATTTTTATTTCTTCTTTTGAATATGAGCTCAATTGCCTCTGACCAAAAAGAATGGGACAAAAGTATGTTTCAATTCTATGTCCCTCATCTTTAGGAGTCTTGGCAGTTGCAATCATGTCTCCCCTGGAAAAATTAGGCCTCCAATAATGATTGTGCTAATATTACTGTTGTATGAAAGTCCAAACTTGCCTTGCATAGAGGCCCTGTGGAAGAAAATTGAGGTGCTAGGCATGAGTATGAGACTGTCATGGATCTCTGCCACAGCCTGGTTACCTGCAGAATGTAGCAAGTGAGTGACTTTAGTTAATGATTCATGGAGCAGATGAACCGGCCAGCAGAATCCAGTCAACCCATACATTTCAAGAAACAGAAATGAATTTCGTTTCAAGCAACTAAGGTTTGGAGTGGCTTACGCAGCAATAGATAAGTGCAATAACTATTGAATATCTAAAGTGTTTACAGTTTAAATGATATTCTCTATAGAAATTTGTTATTTTAAAAATTATGCCAAGAAAGAAAAAGCATATGTTGGTTGTTCAATAAAATGGTTGATTTATTTCATATTGGTATCCATACATGCATTATGGATGAAGCAAGTTATTTTTTGAAAGATATTTAAAGACTGATTTCTAGAATTTACATAGTTTAAATGTTTTTAGATATGATGCCTGTTAAAATGAAACCTGGAAACTATACATATATATTTTGGACAGAATAAAAGAATGACTTTTTACATGCAGTCCATATTTCTAAACATGTCACTCATTTATTCTAAATCCTTCTGTCTTTTTTGTTTGGATTTTAGACAGATTTCTGTCTAACATCCCTTTCACACTTCCTCGTACATATTCCTTTTACTCTAGTGATATTGAGTACTTCTATTTCCTTCCACACACACAATTTTGAGCTTGTAAGCCTTGGTATAACTGCCTTCCCTTCTATTCTTGGCTGGCTTATATATTTCTACTTATTCTGTGATAAGTTTCTTAGGTCTGGCCTGGTAAGACAGAACACACAAGTCAAGCAAGCAAATTTATTACACACATATAAGCAGCAAGGATAATCAGAGACCTAGGATTCACAGTGAGCTGTCCCCCAAGACTCAGGAAAGTTGAATAAGGTGGATGGAGTCTCATGTGCATATACTCCGTGTGTCACACCAGGGCTGAAAAAAACCCCAAATGCTCTGTGCATGACTTGATTCACTGAGTTCAATCATTGTAGAACATCCTGTTCTGAGATGATGGAGGACATAGGCCAGGTGTACCAGACATTTCTTTCTTATCTGAAGATGTTGCATTTGACAGGAGAAATATAAAAGGAGGAAGACTCAGAAGCCAAGATCCTGTGGTACTGAAAGAATGGACATTTTTTAAGCTGTCTGTTTTATCTCAACTCCCTAAGGTTTCCCTCCCAGTAATGGGAACAAAGCCCTTAAAGCTGTTCTCTGTTCCCAAACAGAGAGTAAAAGAGTAAATTGAGCCTGATAGCCAGATAGTGCTCAAACAGTAGGATTACCAGAAACTATTGACCAGAATCTACAGCCTGTTGTAAAACATTGTGAAACATGTTGTCAGCAAACCCAGACCCCCTTTGAAATTTCCTGGCAGCTTTGTTCCCCCTTTTCCCCCTTTCATGTGTGACCCCTCCCGATGTGTGGTTTCTGCCTTTATAAACCTACAAGATTTTCTGCTAGGGACTCGACTCCTGGAGTTGGGTCCCAGCGCGCTGGAATAAACACCTCTTGCGGTTTGCATCAAGTGACGCCTCCTGCGGTTGATTGGGGTTGCCGTCCATCCATGGGACAGAGTTGGGGTTTCCTTTTTGGGGGGCCTTACATTTGGGGGCTCGTCCGGGATAAGATGGCCCCCCCTCATCCGCGGAGTCGACCTTGGAGGTAAGAAGGGGTACCCCGAAGTTGTCTGTCTTTGTCTTGTGTTTTGTTAGTTGGTCTGGTTCTGTGAGCGCGCTTTCGGTTTCGGTGGCAGCCGTTCGGTGACTCGTGAGAGTGGCCGAACAGTGGCCGGTAGACGTGCCTGGGGGGCCACAGGTTGCAGCCCTGGGGGACGCCCTAAGGGTGGAGGAGAGCCAGGGACGCCTGGTAGTCTCCGTCGGTAAGGGCGCTGATGGGGTTCAATTGGTGGATCAGAGATTGGCGCCCGTCTGTATCTGGTTCTGGTTCTGTTGTGTGTTTGTGGCGGAGGTGGAGGAAAGGTTGGAACAACTGGGGGGTTCTCGGCCCGGGCTACTCTCGGGTGGACCCCAAAGGTTCCTTCTCTGGACTCCCCCTCCCGACAGCCCTGAAGGGTAACTTAGCAAAGTAGCTTCAGTCTCAAAAGTAATGAAAAATAAGGTCTCATAATTTTAACATCCAACCTGTCCGGATGAGATGGCTAAAATGCCTTAGACACAGAGTTTCTGTTACAACCTGTTAGATCCTTCCAGATCTCAGTCAAGGCTTACATTGAAATATAAATAAAAGAAGCCTAAAGGCTCAGTAGGAGACCGGTCTCAAACCCAGGGAAAGAAAAGGTAAAAAGAGTCTTTAAAACTCCAGCAAAGTAAATGCTATATTTTTAATTATATGTTTTTTTGAGCTCATGATTTTTTGATCAGTTCTATTTTTTATTCAACTAGAGTTTTTGAACATCTGTTACACTGCAATGGAGATTCACCTATAAAGTTATAAGGGCTTGATTTTGTGTTATTTGTATGTTGTGCTGTCTGATGTCATGTTTTGTCTGTATCAAAACTGAGCGCTCCTAAAATTAAGATTTAAAAATGGATCCAAATACTTTTAATTCACGTGATTTAAAAGAGGTTCAAATTGGGTAAACTAATAAGAGTAAAATGTCTTTGAAAATAACTTGCAAGTCTCTAGGTGGTCAAGCTAATAAAATATTGATGTTAATAAAATGTCTAATATCAGTTGTTTCTAGGACTTTTCTTCAACAGGGAAGAGACAGCAAATACTGTTCAGGACACTTGTCTGATATCTTGTTTTTTTTTACAGAATAAGTGAATTAGAGTTAACATGTATGGGATTACTCTAATGTGTTTGTAGAGACATCTGATTAATTTACAAAGTTAAAATGCTAATTGTTAAATAACATCGAGTACTTTTAACTCCTTAAATTCCATGGGGTATCATACTTAAACATTATTGGTGTTTTCATAGGTTGGAAAATAAAAGGGTTTAAACTTGCTTTGTGTCATCACTAAACTAAAAACAAGGTTACTAAGAGTTATGTCCTAACAAGTGCAATTCTATATACAAAGGGTCCCAAAAGTTTCAACTGTGTTTCAATTAGAGTACTATAAACAACAGAATATTTAATCTTATTAAAATAGAGTAATTTATCTAAATTCAGAAATTTCATAAGAGTTGTTTCAGAATGTGAACAAAAAGGGGTCAACGAGTAGGAAAGAGAAAATAAAAGGTTCTGAGTATGGAAATATATTTAGTAAAAGGAAAAAGGAAATGTTTCTGGGTAAGAAAGTGCTTGTTTGATGAAATACATGAGGGTCTAAGTAAGAGCTAAGAAAGTCTGTGTAAGTAAAGGGCAAGTTTCAACAAGTTTGTGTGTAACTAAGTTGGTTATATGTATGTGAGACAGCTAAAACTATTGAAGGTTTTTCCTAAGGTGAAATACTAACGTTCTGATATAAACCAAAGTTTAATCTATATGGTAGAATGACATGGTAAAATGACAAGGATTTGAAACACTAATTTACTCTTTGTGTCTATTAAGTTTTATTCTTTAGAACAATTAGTCTTAAAAATTGGGGTGTATACAATTATGGTTAAACAACTATTATAGAGTACTGTACTTTGTTACAGAGTATACATTTCTCTTTAAAAACTCAATTTGGTAAGATAAAAGTGTCAAGGTATTTGTGAAATGGTCACTAGTTGTATATTAAATGTGTTCATATTTTTCAGGACCACAAGTTTTTAAAGCAAGGAATTTATTAAGCTCTGCTATCCTCCAGATTAAACTTGTCTGTAATGGTAATCTTAAACTTATAAAGAGTAAATTTTATTGGGGATTTATTTCTATCATTTAATGTTCTATTATAGGACCTGCTATCAATAGGGTATGTGTAAAATTTGTTACTTTTTACACTGAGATAAAGAATTTCAAATGTAAATGTATTTCTAAACATTAGAGTCTGATTTGTTTAAAGGTTAATATTGTGAAATATGAAAGAAACATGAAAACATTTTGCCACTTAATCACACAAAAGGAAAGTTAAAAGCTCTCTCAGCCTTTCTTTGATTCATGTTTTAGATACTATGTTAAATTGTGTTAATTATAAAGTTTATATAGACTCAGGAAACAGTATATGTAAACTACTTAATGGTATTTAAGGAAAAGAAGCAAAGATCAACATCAGAATTAGAACACTTAAGATCTGTAAAGAGCCCTGCCTTACCTGAGATAAGGCTCTGCCTCCCATCTCACTGCATGTTAGAGTGACTCCAAAATAAGCCAGACTTCAGCTTATTTAAAGTTATAGTCAAAAGATTGGTTCTTGTTGTAAAAGTACTGTGATCTCAAATAGGGGATAGAATGTAGTTCTCAATCAAAATTCAAGATAGCTATTATACAAGCTGAATATATTTTTACTCTTGCTAATTTCATTTTGTAAAACTGTTACCTGTTAATGTTTTGCAGAAGTAGCTGCTCCAAGAACAAACAACCTAGGTAACTTGTGATAATAAGCCATCACCTATAGAATAGATAGTGGTAACTTCCAGTACTAATGCAGACTCCAGTTAGATAAAAGGGTAAAAAACTGTAAAGTTATGGACATTAAAGTTAAAGCCCATTACTCTTAATTTATGACTGGTGAGACTGGCTTGCTGGATAATTAAGATCAAACTTAGAAATTGGAGTTAAATACAGAGGTCAAGAAAAGTCCATATTTGGGTCTTGCCCTCAACGTTAGCCTGAACCCAGGGAATAAGAGAACTTCTCTAAGGAGCGTTGCAACTCTGGGTCACACAACCTCCTGATCAAGGAGATTGTTGAGACTAGAGGATGAAAAATTATCCAGTGCATCTGCTGCAGAGGAGGGTCATGGAAAAGGGGAAACATCCCTTGATGTTTCTAAAGGAAGTCACCTCATCAAGAGACCCTGCCTAATCAAAGTCACTGGTGGAGCTAAGGAGCCGCTCTTAAGTTCTGTATGAGTAACCCCTGTGGGAACTCAGCTGACTCTTTAACAAGACAGAAACCAGGTCAATTTGACCAGCTTGATCTTAGATACCCAGCAAAACAGTTAAAACCAAAATATAGCCATTCTTGGGCATTTAAAGGAAATAATAATTAAATGTAACTTAAGATGTACACTTATATTAGCCCACTAGAATAAAGGCTGGAAGCTACAAATGAAAGAAAGATTCTTCAGCAAATGTGCCTGATAACTATCAAGAGAAACTGCCAGAGTCAGAAGTTTTTAGTCAGTTTAAGACCTTCCTAAGCTACACAGGTAGACTTAATCTATGTTTGCTAGTATGATTATCTATTCCTAAGTAACAGAAGTATAGAGATCTCTACTAAACACAGGTTATACCAATAAAGGGATATTTTACAAAATCAGATGACATTAAGTAGCTTAACTATATTTTCTGGGGACATCTATGACAATGTTAAAGTCCCCAAATAAAGGCCTTGTTCTCTCCAGCCTTTGCTAGGCCTAGTTATGGGAACAATTTCTCAGTTCTTCCACCTCCTGGTGAGAGATTAACTTCTGTCATTTTCATGATACTCAGTGGCATGTTTCAGATGCTGCAACATTTACTTTGTGCTAATCTCATTTCAGGACTCATGTCTTTTTGTTCTTCTATCATAGAAGCAGCCGCCCCCAGATGACTTTACAACCTGCTCTTCCCCAACCAGGCTTCTTCCTGGGACCCCTTGATTGACCCGATTTTTAGAAAAGGAACTCCAAGCTGCTTGCCCCACGCCACCCACTTCCAGCTCGAAGAAGCTAGAGCGGTCATCGACCTCCTTCCCCAGCAGCATGGAGTTCCTGAGATTAGAGGGGAAAATAAAGCCAGAATTGGAAACAGGTAGTTAGTGTAGAAATAGGGGATCGGGTCAAATCGAGGAAATGGCCATAAAATCATCTGCCTCTGGAAGTTGGAGACTGCCCCTGGAAGAATGGAATGTCAAGGATCTCCGGAGCCCATTGATTACCAAATTTACCTGCCTTTATCAAGGACTGTTTATCAAGGACTGCAAACAAGGGGCTGCTAATTGGTGGCCCACCCCCTCGGCTCTTGCCTGCCTGAAATCACCTAGTCACCTTCATCAGGGAAAGAGTAAGTGCTGTATAGGTACTAATGCTTAGGCAACAATACCAGTCCCTCCGCCAAGGAAATAGCTTTGGAGAAGAGTATATAGAGACAGAAGTTCCATGATTAGAACTTACCAGAAAAGAAAATGGGGAAATGAAAGAATGGACATTTTTTAAGCTGTCTGTTTTATCTCAACTCCCTAAGGTTTCCCTCCCAGTAATGGGAACAAAGCCCTTAAAGCTGTTCTCTGTTCCCAAACAGAGAGTAAAAGAGTAAATTGAGCCTGATAGCCAGATAGTGCTCAAACAGTAGGATTACCAGAAACTATTGACCAGAATCTACAGCCTGTTGTAAAACATTGTGAAACATGTTGTCAGCAAACCCAGACCCCCTTTGAAATTTCCTGGCAGCTTTGTTCCCCCTTTTCCCCCTTTCATGTGTGACCCCTCCCGATGTGTGGTTTCTGCCTTTATAAACCTACAAGATTTTCTGCTAGGGACTCGACTCCTGGAGTTGGGTCCCAGCGCGCTGGAATAAACACCTCTTGCGGTTTGCATCAAGTGACGCCTCCTGCGGTTGATTGGGGTTGCCGTCCATCCATGGGACAGAGTTGGGGTTTCCTTTTTGGGGGGCCTTACAGTACCTGTCCTGCATTCTCAAAAATTATGCTTAGGTCCAATTCTAATTTTGAAAACTTCTTAATTAATTCAAGTAATCAAACATACATCATCCATACTTGTATTATTTGTGTATTGCTGTGTAACATTATCACAAATACAGTAAATTGAAACCACACACACTCTCTATCTGCTTTCTGCTAGTCTGAAGTTTGGGCATGGCTTGTCTGAATTCTCTACTTGAGAATTGCTCAAAACTGTGATCATGAGTTGACCAAGGTTGCATCTGCATCCGGACTGCTCTGGGGAATATCTGTTTCAAAGTTCATGTGTTTGTTGGTGGAATTCAGAGTTCTTTGTAGGCTGTCAGAGAACCTCAGTTTCTGGCTAGTTATCCAGGGGTCACCCTCAGTTGTTTGCTTTGTGGCTCTTTCTATAAACAAATTCACAACATGACAATTAGCTTCATGAAAGTCAGCAGGAGACAGTCTTTCAGAAAGACAGATGTCACAATCCTAGGTAAGAATACCACAGAAGCAACATCCTTCATTGTTGTGGAGTGAATGTTTGTGTGCCTCCAAAATTCATATACTGACACTGTTACTCACAGTGTAGCACATACAAAAGTAGCTAAGGTCTCATGAGGTCACAAGGGTGGATCTCTGATCCAAGAGGATTCATATTCTTGTAAGAACAGACACTATAGCAAGCACTGTCTCTTTCTCCCCACTCACTCTCAGGGCATGAACTAGGAAAGGCCATGTGAGGATATAGCAAGAAGCTGGCCATCTATGGGCCAGGAAGTGAACCCTCACGGGAAGTTAAATCAGTAATCTCAGACTTTATCTATTATCCAGAAATGTTAAAAAAAAATTCTATAATTCTGTAGTTATGCCTGTTGTATTTTTTATAGCAGTCTGAAAAGTCATATTTGTAATATTATTTTGGTTCAAAGACAGTCACGGTTCCATCCTCACTCAAGGAGAGGGATTTACACGTGGCACGCACACCACTAAGAGGAGTGGATTACGGGGCCATAGAAGAATCAGACTGGCAATGCTCCATTTTCTTTTACTTGGTGTTACTTTTGTATTCATGCATCCTCCTTCATAACCTACACTTATTAGAACTCTTCACATCTGTTCCCATTGTACTCCTTGAAAGTTGTTAAATTTGTACTTTATGACTAGGTTTGAAGTTAGTCATGGTTATATGACTTACTTTTTGAACAATAAAGTTAGTGGGAGGTGTTGTGTTGATTCTAAATAGAAGAAATACATGGTTCACCTTGGCTGTTCTTCTTGTATTATGGAAATATTATACAAAATAGTACTTATGTCAACCTGAGGCCTTGAGAAGAGCCCCCTTCCCAAATTCATTGATCATATAGCATCAAAAGGAAATAATTTTTATTGGGTACAACTCATAAAAGTTTGGATGTATTTGTCAGTACAACATAAATCATGTTACTCTGACATAGAGTTTTGTACAAGTTTGTTTTCTTTTTTCGTATGTATTTATTGTATTTTTGAGTTTAAGTTTTGTGAGGATAAGACTATGTTCTTTATTATAATATCCAATTCTTGGTATTTCACACATACTCCACTAATATTTATTAAAAGAATGATTAAGTAAACAAATGCATGTTGATTCAATAATTATCTTATGTATTTGTCTCCTTTATTCTTACTGTATTATATACGTTCTATAAGATTTATTGAATTATAGTGAGCGTTTTTCTTGATGATTTTAATACTCTTGTCAATCCATTTTTAACATCAGCCATCTGGTGCCTTGACTTATACTCCAAAACACTTCTACCTTATTTTTGCTAAGCAACTACTTTTTGTATTCATACTCAGACACTTTTTTTTGGTCTGAATTCTTATATTTTGAATTTCTCTTCCTGTCCTGTACTTTCTCCTCTTCACTACCTTAATTCAACACAGCTGATCAACCTGATCCTTAACCCCTTCCCCGTTTATACCACCATCACTTCTGTTATGTGTTTGCTTTTCTATCTGTCATGGACATCTCAAGCAAAAACATAAAATATACTGTCCTGAGACTTTACAGCTTCTAAACTTCCCTATCTTCTACAAATGCAGTGCAAATATGCATTTCTAAAGTGGCCAGAAAATTGGTTTCCTCTCCTCCTAGTTCTGAAACAGAATTCAATGGAGACTAACTTTTGACAGGCACTATTAGCATCTACATAACCTTCAGGATGTTTGTGAATGGATGTAACTATGTCACCTCTAACTTCAAACTGACATTTTTAAGATAGTTACATTTTTACTCACCTGCAGGATATTTTTGTCATAATCTAACATAGTAGATAGAACAAAATAATCAATAAAAATTTAAAATACATATAGAAAATCAAAGTGGAATAATGTTATATATGTACATAAATACATTTGTATAGTCATGTCAATTAAAATAAAAGACATTTTCAGATGCTCATAATGGATGAAAATCTAATCAGAGAATGACATGCTAAGTTTTTCATTTAAGAACCAATTATTATGATGTTGGTAAATTGAACTTCTGTGAGGCTCAGTTTTTTTCATGAATTAAATGGAAGAAAATAACATTAAATATGTTTTTTAGTACATGGAGAGTTAAATGAAATGATATGTTTCTCGAATACTTTTGGAACTGCAGGTTCTATGCAAATATAAAGTAATGTGGCCAACATCTTGGTTTTCTGCAGAAAACTATTGCCACCTGAATTTAAGTATTTTTGTTATTTTCATTGTGCTACCTATGTATTTTCTGTCACCTTTTCTTGTTCAGAATGGAAGACACAAATAGTAGACTTTTAAGAGTGTTTGCCCCTAACATTGAAGATTTGTAGGTAGAATTTTAAGAAAATTTATACAGAAAACAAAACATGACAGGATAATTATATGCCCTCTAATACTGGCTTCAAAAGTATGTTTGAAAAAACTAAGCTTAGGAAAACAGGCCTGCAAGTTCAAAGAGGTGGATATGTTAATACTATATTTTGAAGAAACGGTATAGGAATAGCTCATTTAGGAGAAAATGTAATCTCACATTATACTGCAAAGGTTACAGAGTGTGTTCACAGTGTTGTAACAAAGACTATTTTATTTCCTGAAACTGTGGAGGACAATTATTACATTCCTGATTAGTCTAAAACTCATAAAAAATGCTAACATGTCTATTTCCAAGTATCCTAAGCTTTTCCAGTTACAAACAACCAATTCTATCTTTTCATTTCAGGGGCTAGATAAATTATCCATGCTATAAAAAAGAATTTCAAAATAAATTGCTAAATCAGTTGCTGATGTTAGAAAATTGCAAATGGAAAGTTTTATTTTGATGTATTTTTATTATATTCAAGTAATAAAACCTGCTTAAGAATACAACCTACCATTTCATACTGTCAAGAATTTCGAGAGGCTATTGTGTTGAGTTCTCCATAGCTTTCTTTAAAACAAGTTAAGGAAATTCAATTTAGGCAAAATTTAAAGAGCAATATTATAATTTATGTATTTCATCACATATATTTATATGTGATTCACCAGTGCCAGCTTAGTAGTTTGTAGTTGTTTAAAAGATCTTAGTTTTGTGATGAATTATTTCTTATATTTTGGTGAAAGATGAAAATATAATGTCTTCCTCATGTGGGAGTAATTCTCAGATCCCTTGTTTACCCTTTAGGGTACTACAAGTAACCATAATACATGAACACTGAGAGTAAGGAATATTTAAGGGAACGTGTAGTAAATCACTTCTGTGGTTACCAACCATAGTTTGAGCTTACATAACTATATACAACAATTTCAAAGTTACCAAACTTCCTCAAAGTTAAAATCAACCCATTGCCCTGTGATATTTTGCTTTCAGAGTTGCAGATATTATACTGATTTTAGGGTAGATGTCTCAACATAGTGTAGGTGAATAAAAAAACATAAGAGTGAGTCAGAATTGAAGCACACTAATTTCTGCTTTATCACTGTGATTTGGTAGGAAAATATGCATAGTCATTTTTTTCTTGAAGTATGAACCAATGAAGTTTTTTATGCTATGTATTATCCAGTTCATACTCTAGAATTCTATTAATACTTCAGTAATCATGAACCACAGAGTTTTGTGGTTCATATATGTATGGAGAAGTTGTCAAAGGCATACATCCAGTTGATCACTGTTCCTTATAATGAAAGATGATGTGTAAAGGAAGAGAGAGGGAGAGACAATGCAAAGAGAAGAGGAATCCAATGTTAAATCAAGGAGTTTGAGGAAAAGTCCTTAGTCAACAAACCTGGTCTCTATTAATACTGTTAGTTCAAAGGCAACTACATTACCTCTTGGAACTTTGTTGCCTCATTTGTAAAAGTCAACACAATAGTCTCTGATAGAGTTGTATTGAGGAGATATAGATACATACACATACACACGCACATACATAAACACAGATGGTCCTCAACTTAGGATAGCGTGACTTCATCAGGGTGCAAGATCTATGCATTCAGTGGGGACTGTACTTTTGAATTTTGAAGTTTGATATTTTGTAGTTATATTTAATATGATATACTCTTGAGATGTTAGGCAGTAGCAGAAAGCTGAAGTTCCCAATCTGCCATAAGATCATGAAGATAAATGGCTAATATTCTATGCTGTACTGTGTTGTTAAGCCATTATGTTCAACAGGTTATGTGTATTAAATGCAATTTTTATTTAAAATCTTTTCAGCATACTGTGGATTTATTGGGACATAACCCGATTATAAGTTAAGGACTGTGTGTGTGTGTGTGTGTGTGTGTGTGTGTGTGTGCATGCACACATGCATATGTGCACATTGAAGATATTGCTTCAATTCATATACTGTTTTTGTTTTGCTCTATTGCCAGGAAGTAATTAAAAATTTAATTCAGATATTATTTGATAAGATTTGGTGAATATAGAAGGAAAGTAGCCATTAACATGTCACTAATTCAATAAATTTTATTTAGAACACCTATAATGCTGTCAATGTTTTTTACAAAGTTTTACAGACTGCATTTTGATTCCTTGTACATAAATGGGGTACAACTTTTCATTTCTATGGTTGTACATGAAGCAGAATGACACCGTTTGTGTAATCATACATGTACATAGGGCAATGATGTCTGTCTCATTCCACCATCTTTCCTTTCCCCATCCACTCCCTTCCCCTCATTTCCCTCTACGTAATCCAAAGTTCTTCCATTCTTCTCTTACTCCCCACCCCCACCCACATTATGTATCATTATCCACTTATCAGAGAAAATATAGTGTTTTCAATACTATCGTAAGTACTATAGAAGATACAAAAATAATTCAAATTATGAAAGTCATTGAAATAGTCTCTTGGAGACCTACACTTTATTTGAGAGTCAGACTATTTAGGGTCTCTTCAATTCCATTGTTAAATGGTAAGTTAATTTTGGATTATTATAGAGAGATCTAGCAATGTTAAAGAATGGGATAATTATGGTTGCAAAAGACTTGAGATACTTAGACTCATGAAGCATTAATAATGATCATTCAGAGAATTATTTTATAATAATATAAATAATATATTAATATTATATTTAATATAAGATTGTATTTAATATATTAAATATTAAATGTAAATAACAGTTTATGTACTTCTTTATCTGTAATTCAACTTATAAAAGAGGTATTTGAAGGATGAAATATGGAAGCTGGTAGTGGCACTGAGGTTATGTCAAAATTTAGCCTTCACGCCCTTTATTATTCCATCCTCCAGGGGTGATCACTCTTCAGGGCTGACATTTCCTATGCAATTTATACACTACTCTATTCTTAAGATTTATTTTTGAGAGGCATTGCATGATTTCACATAAATTTGGTCTCTTTAGAATCCAGTCAGATTGAGGAGGGCAGTTAAAGGGATAAATATCACAGGGTAAGTTTTAGAAGGCATTGTCCCTGAGAATAAATAATTTTAAAATTTATGAACATAGCCATGCCTTCCACTGAAGGTCAGCTTTTCTCTCCCTCTCACCTTTGTAAATTCAGTTATCACTGGAAATACTTGTTGATATGAAGTGCTGTCTATGAGCATCGTTTGGAGTTACCATCCCACCCACCTTCATCAAAGCATTTGTTTTCTGCTTTTGCTTGATGGAAAAAGGTTAAGGTAACTGTACAATCTTTGCTTCAAAAACAGTACTGGGATGAGACATGCAGGGCAAGAGAATACCTTGTTTTCTCTGGAGTGATGCGTAACAGATGGCACAGATGTGCCATCACCATTGTTATTAATTTTATCTGTTTTTATACCAAATCCACACTGACCAGTACAGAGTTTCTTGCAAAGAATGCAAAAACAAAAATTAAGTTAAAATAAAAGAAAGCTGTAGGTGGAACAACTAGCATATTTAGGACTCTGTTTCCTTCATGGAGGTCTGAATAAAACTTTGAGAATATTTCTAGGACAAGACAAAAGGAGTAATTATGGTACCAGGAAATTTTTTTTGAATGATATCGTTTCTGCAAATCCAATGACGTTTTTAGATATTTTTCAAATTGAAATTTACTTAAACTTTTTGTACTTGTTTAAAAAAGTAAAATTGATTATTTATTACATACAAACAATCAAATCCTAGGTTTCTAAAATATATGGGGCTCTTACTTTTCATTACTGTGTGAACTTATGAATAGTATGTATAGTTATGTCTACTGTAATTTTTGGAGCATATGTGGTTTTATATAATTTTTTGCATTCTCAGAATCATAGATTTGGGACAATTGTGCAGGCCTGGCATTTTGTTTAAAGAATAATTTTTTCCCCAAGTAATAACTACATGGAGTCATCTTTTTTCATTCTTAACATTCACATTTATGACAGTCACTAGTTAAAATGTGGAGGTTTCATTTATAATTTTCCAAAAAGTAATTCTGATTCTATTTTAATATATCTAGTAGGTTACTTAATACATTATAATAAGAATAGTTAGAGAAGATACTAACAAACTCACAAAGCTATAAATCACAGTGTGCAGATGAGTGAAGAATGTGTGCATTCTAACTCACACCATTGCATGAATAAGGAAGCTTAGGTTAATTATGTGCTCATTAAATTTATTGCATAAGGATTATACTGAAATTTAAGGAGAAAAAGAAGGAAGAAAATATATATTTAAGGTAATTAATTAATTCACTAAGGTAGAATTTGTCTTTCACTTTTTGTGTTTACCAAGTTTCTTCAAATACTGAGAATTTTGTCCATTCCAAATACCTTAACCCTCTTTAACCATCTTGGCAACTCTTTAAATCTTACCTGAAATGTTACTTCTGAAGGGGAAACTGCCATGACATTCCAACATTAATTAGATCTTTTTATATGCTTTTTATAGTTTTTATATTTATCTTTCATAACAACTATCACCTCTGTAGCAATTATGGGTATGATTTTTGGTTTAGATTTTTTTTCTCCTTTGAGGGGCCGGGGATTTGAACCGAGGTCCTCATGCATTCTAGGCGAGCGCTCTCCAAAAGGAGCTATTTCTTCAGCTCCTTGTTTAGATTTTGAAAAGTTCTCCCTCAGGTCCATGAAGTCAGAGAAATGTGCATACTGGCAAACAGTGATATTGCATAATATTTGTTGCATAAATAATTATGTGTTACAATGGCATTGTGACTTCTAGTCCTTTTTAAGTACTAGAAGATTCATGAAAGTTCCCAAAAACAAACAAAAGAAAGTAAAAATACATTACCCAAGTTCAATGAGAGAGTATGAAACCATGCATTTCATTTCTTATCTGGAACTTAGAATAAGCAAAGAGTTGTATAGACATGAGGCACTCTAATCATAAAGAGTTCTGTGTTCAAAAAAAGTCATTTCGAAGTCAGTATGTGTTTTAGGTTGGTTTTCTAAAAGGCCTACCCTGATATACATATACCTGTGTAAATGATTTATTAAGGAAGGGTTTCCAGACAAATTCAGCAGAGGAAGCTGGAGAGTAAAAGGTGAGAAATCAAGGGAGAAAATAAGAGAACAGTTGTAGGCAGAATCTAAATGTTGCTTAAGCCTTATGTGGCAGGGATACTCTAGAGTGTAAATTACTCCTCAGTGTCTGTATGAAACAAAGGCAAGAAACTGACCTTCATATTACTGTCTTTCCTATTCCCATTCCCCTCCCTTCCCTTCATTCTCCTTCATCAGATCTAAAGTACTTCTGTTCTTTCCTATGCCCCACACTAATTGTGAGTTAGCATTAGCATATCAGAGAGAATATTCAGACTTTTGTTTTTTGGGATTGACTTATTTCACTTAGCATGATAGTTTCCAGTTTCACCCATTTACTGGCAAATGTCGTAATTTCATTTCTCTTTATGACTGAATAGTATTGCATGGTGTATATATAACACATTTTACCCAAAGGATGTAAAATCAGCATACTACAGTGATGCAACCACATCAATGTTTATAGCAGCTCAATTCACAACAGCTAAACTATGGAACCAGCCTAGGTGCCCTTCAACAGAAGAATGGATAAAAGAGACCTCTATCTTTTAATGTTACCTAAAATTATACCTTTTAGATGTCAAACCAGGTGACATATCTCTGTGTGTAGAAACAAAAAGGTGGGCATATTAATTAAGCACCATTCAGGTAAAAGTTCTGTATATTAAATTTGAAAGTGTCAGTTTACTATGCTGCTCAGGTTCCTTATCTGTATCTGGAATCTTGAATTACTTGGGCTAAGAACATAGTTCCAGAGACCACTCATTATCTCCTTGGAACTTTGGAAGCCTTCTGCTTTAAATTCTTTGTTTTTTGTTTCAAAATTCTTGGTTTTCACCTGATATTCCAATTCCCTTGGTTTTACGCTCCCTGATCATATGTATCTCAGTGTTTCCAACATAAAGATATCAAGCTAATAAGGTTTTCAATAGCTTATGAATTGGAGATTTAGGTAATATAATTTTGTTACTAGGTAAGACTTATATACATGTTCTCTATTCAGTAAGTAAAATAATTATGTTACTTTCAAGATCAATCAATCAGTATTAGATTTAACACTTATACAAATCTATTGGAAAACCATTTCACACCTAAGCACATCTGGTGTAAAAAGTTGGGAAGTTCTGAAGTAACTACATTTGACATAGAATGTTTCCTGATGATAATGTCCCTTTTCAAATCCCCAAATTCTAGAAAACTACAATTTCCATATTTAGCTTTGACGTTAAGTTTGCAGTTTCATGCTATTTCTGATATAGTTAGGCCATGAAGATTTATTCACATCTTTCTTTCATAAATCTTCATGAGTTCTGCTATTGCTCATTCATTCTGGTTCCATATCATCTGCAGAATGAAGCAGGAGTGATTTACAGGGTGACCAAAGTCCCAGGCTGGTGGACTGGCCTCCTTCACAGTTTTCAGTACCTCTTATGTGCATATACATAGATCACACTGACACTTTTTACAAGTCTAGGCATTTGTTTATTAACACCCTCATTGGAATCTCTCTGTGAAGATTCTACTGGAGACTGAATTAATTAGAATTTTTTTTTCTTTTACTGTTAGCATAGAAAAAAATAATATTGGAAATTCACTCTCACTTTTTAATGCCCTTAAAATTGTTCTGTTGGTATAGGAAGGTGAAGCAAAGATGACAAACTAATTGTTATGCAGTAACATTTAGTGCATGTTTTTCCTACAAACCTAATAATTTCTCAGACTTTGACATGTTACATTTGAAAAATAAAGTCCTCTGATGCCTGATAGTTCTGAAATGTTGTTGTCTTCAAAGTGGAATTTTAGTTTTAACCATTAATTATTTAAGAGATGAATGGAAATCAAATTACATGAAAACAACTTTATGCATACAATTGTCTTGCTCTACAAAGATATAAAATATGAAGGAGCTATTTTGGTCTGATTTTAAATAATGTGAATGGAAATAATGGTTCCTTCCATAGATTCCTTAAATTCTTTATTTCAGATCAAAAAGCAACAATATTGGGTTAATATAAAAAATTAGTGTTAAATGTCCATTATAGATATAAGTTGTTCCAAATGGATGTTAAATTAATAGATATTTTTAAATTCAGAAGAATAAATTAAAAATAGCTGGCAATAATTTGTGTTTTTTCCATTAAAAAATAACAGGATACAATAAACCAGATTACTTAATTTCTCAACTTAAAATTTTCAGTTATAATTTTAAGGTAAAAAGACATAGTTGAAGTCCTATCCTATTAGAACTTTTTTTTGTTGTTCTTTATATTTTAGATAATGAATATTTAAAGAAGAAAAAGGTAGTTACTAATTTAAACTGAATTATTATCTTCTGTAGTATTTAATCTTTTTTACTTTTATTTTTTAAAAGTTTAATTCATATTGTTTTATTTGTGCATGTAAAATGTACAAAATGTTGTCTTGAAGTCTGTATACATTATTGATCAACTAAACTGAGGTAATTAATATATGTATCACTTATATTTTTTGTGATGAGAACTCAAAAGCCACTCTTCCAGCAATTTTAAAGAACACAATATGTTCTTGCTTTCTCTCTCCTACTCACTTGCTTTCTCTCTCCTCCTCGATTTTCCACTCTCTCTAGAGTGTGCCCTTTCTCTTTTCCTCTCATTTTCTCTCTAACCCTGCAGGGAAACACTTTGTTTGCTTAATAAACTCCCTTATGTGATTTCCCATGTCTGGCATGGTTTTCGTGGGTTTCTTACATTGGTGCAGTGGCTCGGATGGGCTCTTCCACTGTCTCTTAAGCAAGTGGAATCCCATCTGATGCCCCAGTGCACCCTGGACACAGCCTCACCTTCCATTCTGCATGGATGCTCTGCTCTGCATCCATCACTGGACTTCAGATTGGTGAGTCCTCTAAGAGGGTACCCCTAGGCCAATTTAGGGGTAGGGGTAGGGCTGGCCCCCTTAGTCAGTCTTATCTGCTGGGTGGGTTCCTGATTTTATGGTAGAGATTCTCTCTCAGGGTTGAGGCTCATCTTCGCGCAAGTTTTTCTCAAAAATCCTGACATCAGGTCCTCAACCCTCCTTGGCTTTTACCTGGCACACATTGGTGCTTATGTGGACTACACAATGTGTTGCCTCCTCATCTCCAGCTGACTATTCTGGCCTCAGGATGCCCTGGCCACAGACTTGGCTGTATCAATCTTCACCATGAGATCTGGGTCCTCCATTCCGGCAGATTCAACCCTGGATTCTTCCTTAGAGTTTCAGGAAAAGAACCCTGTCCTGTCAAGATTTTGATTTTAGTCTGGCCCCTTGACCTTGGACCTACAAAACAATAGCATAATACCCTTATGTTGTTTTAAGCCAGTGGTTTATGATCTTTTGTACTGCAACAATAGAAAACTAATACAGTGGGAAAACATATCTATTTTTCTTTAAAGTCTGTTCATTATAGTTTTTTTCTTTTTAATTAAGTTCGCAGGATAATGTATTTTATTTAATTAGATTTTTAAGGGCCTATCAGACTTTTTACCTGTTTGTTCCAGTCATGTTAGAGAACATTATGGGACAAATTTCTTTCAAATATTAAATGCAAATTGTTTGGCAAAGATGCTGACCATTAAACTGGTATCCAATAATGATTTCCTGTGAAGTACTTGTAGCAATTTATTGACTAAGTTTGCCAATTGTTTTTGTGCAGGGTTCTTAATTCTGCCTGCCATTTAAATGAACCATGATGACTGAATTTCAGTTACTGTTGCATTCCTACTTCCAAATACCCAGTTTAGTATGTTGGCTCTTCACAACATATTTCAAGGGCTTGACTGGTGTCCCTATTTTCAAGCTTTCTTTGCACACATTATTTCTTCATGTATTCCTCTCGTTCTTCAGTGAAGCCTTATTATTCTGTGCTGTAAATTTTTCCCAATAGAAAGCTCAGATGGTTAATAGTCTTACTTGCACTGTTGCTTAAATATGTGTCCATAAATCTTTGCTGCAACTTTTACTTCAGGTTTTAGAGCTCAGCATCATTAAGAAGTTATTTTTCTCAAGACTAACTAAGTCTTCATTTGTAAGATGTTGGTGTTATCAATTATCTCAGGAGACAGATATAATGTAGATGATATGGAGGCTTGGTTTGTCCTCACTTATTGAAAACACAAGGCCTATTAGTCATGTTCCTATGATTGTTTTAGAGCAAGCAATTAAAGCTTCTTGTCTTTAGTTGAAACAAGGAAAGTTGCTTGCAGTTTGATGAAGATTTTCTTCTTATAGAACTGTGGAAAGATTGATTATTTTGAAGCATAATTCCATCTCATTCTATTGGCATAATCAAGTAACATGCCAAAGGACAACATCAGTGAGTGAATTGGGGTCAGCAGAAGGTGCTGGGGGTCACATGTCAATGAGTTGGAATGTCACAAGAGAAAGGAATACCATTTGGTATGTTAATACGATGTAGCACACTTTCTTCATAATGTATTTAATATGTTTTTTGTATAATCGTTTATTTCCCCCTCATGTTTATGAGAACAGAAATAATTATCTTTTGCTTTCTGGGATGAGTAAGCCTGTGATGATCCAGCTTAATATTCTTTCAGATATGGCATAGGCCAATACTTCTTGTCCACTTTTCCCAATTTCTTAAAAATCTATAGAGAGACAGAACTATGAAATAAAGCATTACGTTAATGAATATAGCTGTCATTCAATTATTAGAACTTACTATATGTCTTCTGTGCAGACTATCCTCACTTTTGTTGATAAAATTCAAATTCCCAGTTTGAAGGACTAGCAGGAGAAGGGAAGAGGTAGAGAAGAATTTACACTTCTCTATCTACATTTTATAGTAGAAGAACCACAAATAACACAATGGTATGTAAGAGATTATTACATATATGGACACTTGGGAAAGCACAATACTATTTCTGATTTTTGATTAAATAAAAGAATCTTGTATTGAAAACAAGTCACTTAGCCCTGAAAATCCAGGGTTTTTGCTGAAGACAGTTCATTAATTCCTGGAGGACTTGCTTTGTTTTAAATATCAAAAAGTGAAAAAAATTCCTAATAAAGATTTTTTTTCACCACTCCTGATATTGTTCCCTTTACAGGAACCCAAAGATGAGTGCTTATGGTTTGAAAATACCCTTCATGTTTATCCCAAAGAAAATTCTCCTGTATAGTAACCTACAAATATAAATGAATTGCCTATATATCACAGAGTTCAAAAATACTCATCCCTTTTTAAATTTCATAAGTATATAATCTGTGAATTAACAACTCATTAATAATTAGTTTCCATGTAATTATCAATTATATGTAATTATGTAATTGTGATTAATTATTGATAATTATTATATTAACCATATTGATAATCAATTGTTAATTATAGTTAATTATATGTAATATACTCAACATTAAAAAATTAGTATTTAAAAAAATCATAACAAGCTGATTTGAACATTATATAATATATGCATATATTGAATATTAAATGGTACACCATTGATATGTCCAACATTTATATTTTTAGCATCATTTAATAATTTTAATTATTCAATATTAAAATGTCATAACATTGTTTATTTGCTCATTTTTATTTATCCAATTTTTTTATCTTCTATACATATGGAACACCTAATTATATATCAGAAAAAGTATGTGATTACATTATTATAAAGCACAAAAAAGTATTAAAGCATTATGATATATTTTCTAAATCTAGAAAATTCTTTTTTAACCCAATAAATTTAATACTATAAGAATAAGGAAAGAATGAGAAAGAAAAGGAAACTAAAGTGGGCATGTCATTTGAATTCAGATCTCACTGTGATAAACATTGCAAAGGCAAAGTGAGAATGTTTTGTGTTAATTTTTATATTAATTCACACAATTTTGAAATATGTTTCAGTGATTATTAATATCCTGAAATCCAGAAATGAAAAAACTGAAGTAAAAAATTTAAGATACCTATAAAATTTAATAGCACAAGGATAATATTATTCAGGTATTTTTGTTTAATTTTAATATTTCTCTTTTATTGACCATAAATTTAGTGAGTGGTTGACTATGTGTTTTATCAAATCATGTATACAGGTGAATGAAAGAAGATATCTTGGATTTTCGGAAATTATATGAGGAAACTAATTTTGGATGTAGATGAACTAAAAGTTTACATTAATTGCTCATTTTTGAAGCTAGGTGATGGGTACATTAAAGATCATTATATTTTCCTGCCTAAATTTGTGTACATTGGGAATTCCTCCTAATAATTTTAAAGCTATGCAGAATTTACTTTTAAAATAATACAAACTATAGTTAGAACTACCACGATTTATTATTATTATCGTGTTTAAAGTCATATGTGTAGTTGTTCTGATTATTGCAAAAAAAAAAAAAAAAACACATTTCCTGCTAATGCAGAAATTCCTCTGCATGAAGTACAGAAGAAAAAGAAAGCGGTTTTATTATCAGATAGACAATACACTAGTATTATAGTCCATCTGCTAAACATTTTGCAGACAGAATGGATTCTTGCCCTTTTATATAGTCAGGTAGTTACAACTGAACTTGAGAGTACCATTTGACACATACAGATTGTAAATGCACCTGCTAATAGGAGTGTTAGCTAATATCCTTTAACAAAAGGAATCATAGACTTTTTGTCTCCTAATGCAAGGGTCAACTTTTACAAACTTGAAGTCAGATACAGAAGTTAAGCTAGCTGGATTGGGCCCATTCAGTCTCCCATAGAGTCCTAGAGATGGTTTAACACTATTCTCTCCCATGATTTTTTAATCAAAGACTGACTCTTAACTCCTTAAGAAAAGCATTCCTGGGTTTTAAAACTAGCAAGAGCCTTATTTAGCATTTACAGAGATTTTTATACATCTCAAAGGTCAGAGAGAGAATTTACAATGAAATGTTTTCTAGGAAGTGCTTTAAGAAAAGGAATGGACAAGATTCTTTCCCTTTTTGCTTCAGGGTGAATAAATGATTTTTAACTCTTGATTTCTCTTTATCCTTACATGATGGACAGTCCTGATCTTGGCTGGACTGCCTCATTGGTATTCAATAACCTGACTCTATGAACCTCCCTCCAGGGAGTTTTCATTCATGTGTCTAGGGGTTAGCTTGCTGTAGGCTGGCAACCAGAACAGCATGTGTCCTTCCTTATACAGCAGTCTCACCCAAGTTTATTCTCATAGCAGTGGTGAGGTTCCAAGATCAAGCAGAAACATGCAAATCTCCTTGAGGCTTATGTTCAGAACCAGAATAAAACATAATTTTCCCCTTGTTCTATTTTTTCATAGTAAGTGGTGATGTCAGTCTAGAAAGAGCTGTGAAGTCACATCACAAGGGGGACATGGATACTGGAAAAGGAAAAACAAATGCTGCAGTTTTTTAAAAAAAATTCCTAATACATAGGAATTATATAGTGTTTCAAGAAATAGAGGTAGTTTTAAAAGTTATTTCATATAGTTCTGATATTTTGCAGCTTC
Organism: Sciurus vulgaris; assembly: GCF_902686455.1. NCBI lineage: Eukaryota > Metazoa > Chordata > Mammalia > Rodentia > Sciuridae > Sciurus > Sciurus vulgaris. The sequence goes on from NC_136464.1 coordinate 134,147,538, forward strand.
CCTTGCAAGAAGATTGAGAACATGTGCCCCAAAGTGGTCAATGGACCACTTGAAGCGACATATAATGAGAGTAAAGATGAAGATGTGCCTCCCTCATCTTTTTCTTTCCCTACCACGGCAACTCTGGAGACCACGTGGTCCAATTAGCACAGCTTTGGAATGAAGAAAAATGCATTAGACTCGTTTGAATAAGTAAGAAATAGGTATTGTGAGAATTCAAGGAGATTTCTGTATGTGAAGCCATGGAGATTTCTGAGTTTGTTGTGGGATCTAGCATTAATTACTCAACTAATAAGTATATATGCATATTTCAAAAGTAAAACTTAATATTTAAAGTTTTTTCTAAGCATGGAATTTATTAGAATTTTCTCTTTCCCCTTCCTAAAAAAATGGCTATGATATGTTTACCATGGAATCCCACCATAATTTCATTTTGTTTCACATAGTTGCATATATGACCACCTGGTTATTGTACAACTTAGTAAATATACAAAATTCTGATCTCTGCCTGACAAACTCATTGATTATTCAAATGCTGATCAAAGTATGCTTCCTTTTGAAATGCTTTTAAACTTTCAACTTCAGACAAGATTATTTCCATATCTGTAATGCTTTTAATCCTAACTATATGTTTTTCGTGGAATGTGCCATATCATTTTGTATTTAATTATATAAGTATTTATTTCTAAGCTCCTTGAGAATAAGGACAAATCTTATTATTCTTTATCCCACATTTCATAGTTCAGGGCTGATACGCAGAAGAAAAGTATAAATGAATAAATGTATTGTGATTAAAAGTGTCAAACTTTATTAATTATATGTTAGTTTTCCAGTGTAAGCATAATAAAGAAGATTCTCTATTTTGGAGAGAAATGTCTATTTACATATAGATGACTGCATGTAAATATGCATGTGTATTACATTTTAAAATGATATAATACATTGCTTATTTTAAAAAGACAATAAATTTGATTTTTTAAAAAGACAAGAATTAGTGGTGATGCAATTAATAAAATAAATAAGCAGCATCCAATAATCTGAAATTATTAAACACTGATTAACATGAAATGTTGAGTAAAGGAGATACAAGTAAAAGGAAAAATACTTCAATACTATCACCAATCTTCTAATGATTACCAATATAGACCTTGGATAAAAACTGATTTAAACAATAAAACTAAAACTAGGAGTCTCCCTTCTTCTCTGATCCTTTCTTTGCAAAAAAGTGACAAAGAATGACTTGCTTTTTTAGATATACTGGCTCAACGTAGGCCTCTTACGCATGGACATTCAATAGTGTTAAGGTGGTCACAGAATTTTGTGACTACCACCATTATCAATTTTAGAAACTTTTTAACATCCTAATAGTCCTATAGTATTCATTTGGATTATTCCCACAATATGTGATATTTTACCAGGATGGTTTCAGGTAGAGGAATGTTTTCTAGTTTTATCCAACTCATAACTTCAAATAGTCCTTCATTACTTTTTTTATTTTCAAATAGTATTCTGTTGTGCAAATAACACATTTTACTTAACAATTCACGAGTTAATGGGTATTTGGGGCTTTTATACTTTTTCACTATTACAATAATGGATATTTGCTCTTTTCTTCTTGGTACCACAAATGTTGTCTTTTCCAGCAACATTTCTCCAACTCCATGACACCATTGTGTATCTAAAAATTCAATTCAATCTTGACTCTATCTAACTGGAGTTAGGATCATATCCCACAGGTTAAAAGGTTCAATTCCACAAGACTGCCTCCACCTCAGATGCTAGTTGAAAGTCCCATGCCATCATATTTAAATGACCAGCTATAAATTCAGGGTTCCAGACTCCCTCAGATTTGATAGTTTGCTAGAATGGTTCATAGAACTTTGGAACACACTTTATTTGCTTTACTGGTTTATGATAAAGGATATAAATGAACAACTAGAGGAAGTGATATGCAGAGAGGTCCACAAGGACCCAGAACCCAGGAGATGTTTTGGTTCTGAAGAGTTAGGATATGTCTCCCTCCCGGCAGTTGTATATGGTCTCCAGCTTGAAAAATCTCTGAAACCCATAGTTCAGTGTTCTTGAGGTTTTGCTATGGAGTCATTATGGACTGAATGTTTGGCTATTTCTGGGCCCTCTAAGAATCATCTAAATGGATCAAAGACTCTATCACTTTTATCCCTCAGTTAATACCAGGAGTAAAAGTCAAATATCTTTATCGTATTACAGAACTGTTTTGAATATTTGTACACAAGTGTTTGTGTGGCAATATGCTTTTGTTTTGTGGTGATACTCATAGCAGTGGAAGTTTTAGTTTATTGGATAATTACATGTTTAACAATTTAAAGAACAACACAACTGTCTTCCAAAGCAGTTCCATGGTCCCCACCAATTATGAGGATCTGAATTTCTCCACATTTTTGCCAAAGCTTGCTGGTATCTGTCTTTTTGATTATACCATCCCCATTGTTATGAAGTTGAAACTTCTTGTTTTAATTTCCATTTCTCTATAAGCTAATGACATTGATCTTATTTTCATGGTTTATTGGCTATTTTTATATCTTTCTTGGGGAAGTGTTAATCCATCTTCTTTGTCCATTTTGGATTGGGTTATTTATCTTTTGATTGTGGAAAACTTTTATAAAGTTTTGATAAATTCTGCATTAAAAACAATTTATCAGATACATAATTTGTAAATATTTTTTTCCTCATTCTTCAGATTGTGCTTTTACTTTCCCATGTATATAATTTGAAGCATAAAGGTGTTTACTTTTGTCTAAGTGCAATTTATCTGTTATTGTCTTTTGTAGCTTTGTTTTGATATTATAAAAAGAAATCCTTGCCTAACTAAGGGTTATAAACATTTATTCTGATGTTTTCTCCTAAGGTTTTTATAGTTTTAGCTCTTAAAAATACATCTATGATCCATTTCTGTGTTAATTTTGTTGTCTAGTGACAAAAATGGGTCTTGTTGCATTTTTTTTTGTATATGTGTAACATCTTATTACAGTAGAATTTGATGAAAAAGTTGTTCTTGACTGGCATTCTTATAAAATTCCATTTATCATACCTGGATCATCTCCCAAAGTTCCTAATTAAAAAATACAACAGTCAGATGAAGTTTCTACCACTTTATACTTCACAATGGGGATAAAATTTCAATACTTGGAGCCTTGGAGATTGGAACCATAGCAGATTTGTAAATACAGCTATGAATTTCCCTCTGAGTAATGATATATCTGCATTCCATGAGTTCAGACATGTTACATTTTCATTTTCATTCACCTGAAAATCAGTACAGCCATTTCAGCTTCTGTGTGAGTGCTGTTTCCATGCACTATAGTTTTTGTTGTTTTGTTCTATCCTTTCACTTCCAGTGTATCTGTGCATCCAAGTGTATCTCATCTAGCCAGTATATGATTGGGTTTTCTTTTTTTTCAATCGAGTCTGACAATCTTTGATTTTTTATACTCAGATTGTTTTTTCTATTAACCTTTAATTTTATTATTATTAATATTACGTCTGCCATTTTATTATTGAATTTGTATTTCTACTTTACTTTCTGCTTTTTATATGTATTATATTTATTCTAGTGATTCTTTTTCTCTTTGTTTTGTACTAATCGGATGTTTTCTAATGTAACATTTTAATTGTTTCAGTAATTTTTACTGCAGCATTTTGAGTTGTATTATTTATGGCTGTTCCAGGATATATATCCTTATATACATTATTATGTATGTAAGTTATAGTTATAATATAATATAGTTAATGTATTATAATTATTATTATATTATATATTAAATATTTTATAATTATATTATATTATAATGAATATAATCATATAATATGAAATATGTGTCATAATTTACTTCAGATTTATAATAAGTTACATTTATAATTCGTAATTAGTACATTGATGTACTTTGTAAGCCCATCAATACATTGTATTAGGTATTCATTTTTATAAATTCATGTCTTTTAAAGAACCTGAAAGAAGACAGGACAACAAGTTTATATTTATAGTGTCTCCCATTAAACTAATTATTTTCCATATCTGTCTCTCTTCCTTTCCTCCTGAAGATTTAGTTACCATCTGGTGTCATTTCCTTAACCCAAAACAGTTTTATTTCTATGAGCATCCTTTGAGCTCTTAGTGTTAAATATATTACATTTCAATGTGTTATAAGCCCAATAATATAATAATATACGTATTATTTTATACAATTACTTTTTAATAAGGTAAGAGAAAGGAGGCATAGTAATATGAATTTATACTGACTTCTATATAATTACATATGATTAACTTTAATGATATTTTCTATTTTTCCAATGTGAATTTGAATTTTTTTTCATGCTTTCTGCCTGAAGTGATTTCTTCAATATTTTTGGTAAAGTGAGTCTTCTAGCAAGGAATCCTTTGTAGCTTTTGGAAGTGTCTTTATTTCACCTTCATTTTCAAAATATTCTTTTCCTGGATACAGCATTCTTGACTTCTGATCATTTTTCCAGAGGAGAGGGCAGACCTTAATCTTGTTGGGTGTCCATTGTAAGTGAAGGTTTGTTTTCTCTTGCTGCTTTTAAGATTTTGTTTTTTAATTTTTTTCTTATCAATATTTTAATTAGGATGTGTCTGGGATACATCTCTATGTTTATTCTATTTAGAGTTAATCAGGCTACTGAGATGTAAAATTTTAATCTTTTTCATCAATTTCTGAAATAGTTCAGTAATTTCTTCTACTATTTTTCTACATTTATTTTTACTTCTTTTATTGAAACAGAATCAATTCCAGGCCTTTGAGAATGTGAGGCAAACACTTTGCCACAGAGCTTCATCCCAGCCCCCATTTTCTTTTCTTTTCTTTTTTTTTTTTTTTTTTTAGTTGCAGATGGACATAATACCCTTATTTTATTCTTTTATTTTTATGCAGTCCTGAGGATTGAATCCAGTGACTACAACATTCTGTGCAAGTGAGTGCTCTACCACTGAGCCATTTTTTTTTAATTTATTATTTTCAGTTATATATAACTTTAGAATTGATTATTTGACATAATTTTAAAAGAATGAAGTATAATCTGCTCTAATTCCATCCCCAGAGCTTCCCCTTTTCCTCCTCTTCTCTCTACCCCGATTCCCTTCCCTCTACACTGGGATTTTCCTTTTTCTTTTTCTTTTCCTTTTTTATTTTTTCTTTCCTGGCATTCCATATGTTAATGTTTTCTGCATTGTTTTGTAACTGTGTTTATTTTTCTTCATTCTATTTTTTCTTTATTCTTTGATTCATGGTTGCTATTGATCTAGCTCCATGTTCATTAATTTGCAAGGTAATTCCCTGGACCATTTTAAACAAGTCCTGTTCTCATCCCTTTCTTTGCTTGAAATTATCTGAATAACTGTAGAATGAGCTGAGAATGCAATATCTTGAGGTAAGCAAGAACTGTGGGAAGCCACCTGGGCCTTATTCCTGTCCTTCCTAGGGAATGTTTTATCTTAAAGTAGAAAGGAGTTTCCTGGGATATCCAGGAATAGAGTGGACTTTGTTCCACTCTTTTGGAAGAAGGATGATCTTCACAATTCTTACCAGTGAGTCACATGACCCATGTGCTATATAGAACTATAGTTCTGGGTTAGATAGCTTTTAGTATCCTATGGTGCAATTGGGACGTACATAGTTAAGATTTTATCCACCCTGGACAGATTTCTTGAGCCTTAAGGGACAGGTTCATAATTGATTCCACACATTTTTTTTTTCTTTGTCCCTTGATATCTATTTGTAGGTAATAAATCTATTTTATATGGTTTGATGAATGTACGTGTGTTCTGTACACAGATAAGTTGGTAAGTGGGGCAAAGTGAACTTGCTCTACATAATTTTTTTTTCTTCTATAGATTCAAATCTTCTATTAAACAACTGTAGTAAATTTTCAGTTCAGTTGTTGTACTTTTCAACTCTAGAATTTCCAGTTTTTTCTTTTAATAATTTCCTTTATTCTTTTTCTTTCTGATGATATATTGTTATCATAAATTTCTTTAATTCTTGAAACAGTTTTAGATAGTTTTTAACATATCTATAGTAGTTACTTTGTAGTTTTTGTCTACTAAAACCATGATTTAGTTTCCCTCAAGTGAAAATAATGTTGTCGTGCTTTCATTTCTGTGTATGAGTTATCATTTCCTGATTATTTGCATGTCTCTTTCATTTTAGTTAAAAAATGGACACATTTCATAATGCATTTTAGCATGTCATGATACTGATACTTTCATTCTACCCTTAGAACTTTTGGTGTTGTTAGATAATACCCTGTAGTGATGCTAGATACTTAGTTTTACATCATTTTTCAGATCTTGTTTGTAATGTTGTTACTCATATATTTGCATGTTTATAATTTGGAAGCTAGGTTGCACTAGATCCTACCTGTGGTGGTTTGCTACCGTGTAATGGGAAGATGGTAGTAAAAACAACCTCATTCCTCTCATTTGCACTTTCTTGGAACCTAGCTTTCACAGTATGAAGCTGAGGTAAGTCAGAGATACCTTGCTTTGCCCTGGCTAGAGAGAAACTGTAGCCCTAGAATTGGACTTAGAAGAAAAAGAGACACATTTTCTTGACAGACACTTTTCAGAGTAATGCTTACATCATACTTATGGCTCAAATACTATAGGCTTAAATTATTCTCACTGAGATTTATTAGATTTTCCTGAGTGCAACATTATACTTTTTCTGTATGTTGTTAAAAAACTGTGCACAGATTTCAAATAGTTATTTTATAATAAGGTACATCAGTAAATGGTTATTTAGCTGAGAAGAAGTTCTGCTAACATTGCCCTTCTGGAATTTTCACTACTTTACATTTCTTATATAAGAGAAAACAAATGAAAAATCTAAAGGTATCTTTACTATCATTATATTTTTCTCTCTTTGGTCTTCTAAAATATCTTTGATAGCTGCTTTTCAAAGCATTTGTTAAGTGTTATTAGTTGCAACACTGACCTACCTATTTTAGTCTTCTAAGTAGTATATGGAAATTAGTATTCACATTTAGGGAACATTATAGATTCATACAATTGAACATTTAATCTATTCATTATTTATATGAGTTGCATAATTTTTTTATTAGATTCAATACCTTTTGTTCTTAGGCTTGCTTTTCTAGATAACAGATTTTTACTATTTTTTACTATTTTACTATTCTAGATTTTTACTATTTTTTAATGCTCAAATTATAAAAACAAGTAGAAAAAGAATGTATGATTTACATATTCATATAATCTGCTTGTGAAATGTTTATATTCTTGTACTATGTATGCATTTTATAAATGATAAAAATAAAATGTTTATCACAACTATATATGTTAATCTCTTCTATATGTGAACATGTTGTAAGAAAGAACACTTTTCTTAACTTCTTTAAAAGTGTTCATATTTTAATCTATTTGAAATTAAAAAATAAGCTCTTCTAAGGATGCCTTCAGGGATTTCTAACCTCTCAGGATGGGAATGAAAATATTGAGGGAAAAGGAAATATGCAATTTTCCTAAAGGAAATAAAAATGTAATTAATTAAAATGACCAAATTCTTTGACAACTTGAAAAGGAATTTCAATTAAAATGATAAATTAGCAATATTTTCGAGCAATACTAATTTAGAATTAAGCTGTAATAGCTGATGTTTAGAAGTAGGACTATGCCTTTGGTGATATTTTAACAGACTATTTATGTACTAGTTGTAGACATCCAGTTACTTGAATATCAGAGTCACTGAATTTTAAGGAACCTAAAATACTGATTAAAATATTATCCTCAGTGGTCCCTTCCTTAATAGAAAAATCTGGAAATTGCAGTGCTCTGACAAAATAGATATTTAGTTTTTGTTCACGTGAAAAGTCTACAAAATGACTGTTTTATAAGTGTATGTTTCTACTTTTGGTTATACCTCATATTATCATACTAGTTTTGTTTGTTTGTTTCTTACAATCCCTACAAAACATCATATGCATATGTCCTATGCATAAGGAAAAACCTGTAGAAAACTGGTGGAAGCAAAAAGTTACTCCCATCCTTTCTGTTTACATTTGATTGACAGAGTCATTCCAAAATTCAAAAGAGGCTGGGATATGAATTCTGGATTTGTGCCATGAAGGAAAAGAAGATAGACTGGCAAGCAGTTCCTAAGTCTGCTACAGATATCATATAGTGTCCTGACTTTAAGAAAAGAAATTCTTTATTCATAGCTCAGCATTTGCAATCCACCAGAGATAGGAAAAGAATTCCAAAGTTCTGTTTCTATACTGTATATGGTTTTGAAAGTTTTCAATTAAAACTTACTCCTAGTTTTTGGCAATTAATAATTAGAGAAACATTTAAAAAAGACAATGTGACAGCTGGAAGGTATTTTCCTTCATTTTGAAGTTGTTCACAAGAAGACACAGAGAGAGAAAAATGACTTGACCAAGTTGCAAAACAATTTTTGAAAAAGTTCCAAACTGATGATAAAATATAAGTGAAACAGCATAAAATAATTAATAATGAATGTGATCAGGAATAAAATATAATCATAGTATTTTACATAGATTTTTACCCTGGATGTAGTATTAACTTGGTTATGAATCTGGATACAGTATTTTCCATATTTGAACCCTTCTTTCCTTATGAGTCATATGAAGAATTTAAGTTAGAATTTCTCTCTAGATCTCTCGTTTTGTGACCTCTGGACTTAATAGACCACATTGCAAAGCACAAAAATAGAGGCAGGAGACATTAGCATAAAGTAAAAGATGTATTTTCAAAAGTCATCTTCTCCTATCCACCCACTTCATTCTTAATTCTTATTCTGTGTTGGCATTTCTTGAAAAGAGAAAGCACATTTCAGACATGTTTTATTCCTCAGTTATTCCTTAACTGTTCCCTTTGGGAATGGCCAGGATAACAGTCATTGCACCTGGGATTTGGGATAGCTCAGTCTGATGCTTTATAGAGTTGTTCCAGGGCCCATGGTATTGGACAGAAATTAATTTTCAAAATTTCTTGACTTAATTTATCAAATAGAAACCTCCATTGAGCTAATGTTTTCATTCTTAAGTCTGAATTTATAGGTAGGGAACATTTACAATATTATGTTGTACAGGAAAATATAGGTATTTGAGATAAGGGGGGAAAGCTACAAAATGGATACTCTGTAATGATTTTACTATAAAACTATATTCAATGACATTTTTCTTATTCTCTGTGTAATTTTACATTTAGAATTTAGAACTGACTAGCTCTTGTAGCTTTAGGAAAATTACTTGGGAGTTAACTCCTTCTAGATCTCAAATTCATGCCTTAAAGTTTGAAATTTCACTACTCTCATTCTTCTTGGCTGGTATAATTATAGATGTGATTAGTAGGAACAAAATATAATCATAATATTTATAAAACTAACCAGTTATTTTCCCCTTAAAATAGTCACAAGTTGACTTCCTGAGTAGGATATTGTTTGTATTTCTTTAAATTCCATTTACTTTTCCTAATTTCTCAATCCATTAATCACTTTATCAACTTCTTACCACAACTTCTCTTCAATGTCTACCCAGTGTCCTAATCTTAAATCAATATCCAAAGAGCTGTATCAGCATTAATTCATTATGATGAATTGTGAGTTTTAAAAGCAAACATTTAGTTCCCATATTTTGATATGCTGTGGTGAAATTTCAAATGAATTGTGCCAAATTCTGCCAGTTATGACAACATGGAGGAGATTGGAGAATATTATGCTAAATGGAAAAACACAGGAAATGAAAAACAAGTATATGGAATCTGACATATATGAACCAATACCAGCAGAAAACAGAATGATGGTAACCAGAAACTGGGGGTAGGGGGGGAGAGGAGAGGATATAGGATATAAACTCAGACAAGAGGAATTTTTAATTTTTAAGATCTGTTGTACAGCATGTTAAATACAGTTAAAATAGTGTAATGTTCATGTTTATTGCTAAGAAAGTAAAGCATGAATCTTCTGAACACAAAAGATGATAAACAGTTCAGGTGAAAGATACAGTAATCAGCTCAATTTAATTATTTGCCATTGTATTCATAAATCTAATTGTCATTTTACCCCATAAATATATACAACTACATTTTATCAATTATAGTAAAATATATTTTTAAAAAATGGTTACTTTGGGCTAATGGCTCAGTTTTGGATCAAAATAGATCTTTAAATAAATAATTCTAATACAATGTGGTAGGTGCTGTGAGAGAAATATTTACATAAAACTATGGAAGTGTCTGATATTGGTACTTGGACAGTGGCTCCCAGTTGGATCATGGGTATCTCTAGGAGAAACTGATCAGGCAGAGGCAAAGCAAAAGTCTGCATTCTAGAGAGAAGTGATTAAGGTACAGGAAACAGTAGCAAATAAAACTACCAGAGTAGGAAACTACAAGCAATTTAGTAATAGCTCATTTACCTGGTGCAGGGGTTGCTGGAATTGTTCCTTATCAGCTCAAAGGAACATATTGTGTGCCTCTCTTCCCCACACTGTCACCGCCAACATCACCTTGTTAGCTAGATATTGGCCGTAATGGAATGGTTCCATAATGGGAAACTGGCAAATATTATAAATTAGGGTGTTAACATTTTATTTTGACTGCCTTCTTACCTTCCTTTCTTCTTTCCTCCTTTCCTTTTGGATAGTTGGTTGTGAAATGGACACATCAATCCTTTGGTAGTAAATGTTTTTAATAAAATTATACTCTAAGGCATATACCAAAAAAAATAAATAAATAAATACCAAAAAAATAAGTATAGAACTGTAACTTAGCCACTATGGGCATGGTCCTGAAAACCCATATTTCTCTTGAGTTAGTATGAAATATTTCTACACTGTTTGTGAAGCATTAACAAATAAAGGATGAAAAGCCACTAGGAATTCTAAGATGGAAAGATGATTGAGAGATGTATAGTGGGAATGAAACTGGTGACCAGAAACTCACTTTTTTGCATGACTAACAAAAAAAATGGAGATGTTTTTCTTTTTCTGTGGGGTTCCAAAATTGCTTAGTTTTTGAAAAGAGAAAGAACACCTTAGATGTAGTGCCCACAAGTTCTCATGGAGAATTTGACAGGTTGAAGAAAAATTTTAAAAAGTGTTTACAGGAGAATCACTAATTTTTCCCCAACTCTAGCAAAAGGCTTAGTACAGCAACAGTTGGGGGAGAATTGGTCTTTTTATTGTAGTTTAAAACTAATCAGTGGCTGCTCTTGTCAAAGCTTGCAAGGCAATTAGAAAGAGAATTTAAAGGGGAGGAATGGAAGACTTTCAAATTATGGACACAGAACATACCTGGGTGAAATATGCAGTGTGCCTATCACTTTGGCAATAGCACAAGACTATGCTAATATCAAGATGGAAAAGAGCTGTCAACTTTTTATAAACTGTTGAAATAACTTCTTTATTGCCAGAGTATTGCATTGTCTCGCCACTTAACTTTCATAACTTTGTCTTCTTTTGAACTATTTAATTTCTTATTATGATCTTGAGTGCTTGGCAGCGAGATGCATATAAAATGACATAATGGACCTTTTATGGGCTATTCAACTAGTGATCTTTGAACTCGTATCTCTAAGTAGTCTGTGGAAAAATAAGCCATTTTAGCACAATTTTCAGAGCAATCTGCATTTCAAAACCACCCTGATAGTGTATTTATTGGTTCTAGTAGGATATTATACATTGTTAAACTTTAAACAAATGATATGAGAATCTGTCAAGTTTAGAAAGAAGCGATTATGTTCCTTTCAGGTCACCAACCATAAATTTCATGGCTGAGTTCTGGTATATTACCTTTCCTGCATTCATTTTGGTTGTACTCTAGGGGTCTAAAAGATTCAATTTAAGTAAACTTGTATATAAGTGTAGTCCAGATGGATTGGTTGAAACATTAATGCCATGGATTGAAGAATTCTTCCATAGGAAAGGATTGTGATATGAAGTACCAGTTTCTAACTGTGCTTTTTCTTAGATGTACAAAGTTTCTGAGTCTATAATAGTGGGGATGGAGATGTTATATAGTTTATAAATCTCTTCTTCCTTGGATAATACTCTTCTACAAAAGGGATAAAATTAACCACAGTAATATAAACCTAAATTCTCAGTAGCCTATGAGTACCTGAGACTACAAAAAAAAATATGTTAAAAACTATAAAAGATCTGAGATTTTTACTATAATTGCAAGCTAACCAATACCCTGCCCCTGGTTTGCAGACTTTATAACTCACAAAAGAAAGAGCAACATGAGCTTCAAATTTGGTATCTGTTACCCATACACACTATGACAGACCACTGTGTTCAAATTTTGTTTGTGAAAAATTTATACTTTAAAAACTTTAAATAAATCAAATAAATGCCATTTAGGGAAACATCAACAGGGAAACACATTCATAAAACAAAATAATGAAAATGAAAACATCAATAATTGAATTATTCTGTGACCTCACAGGGATTCCCAAATTCTGATCCTCACCCATTTGTGAGAGGAGTCTATGGCTTGCTTCTTAAAAACAGAATACAGCAAAGGTGACAGGATATTCGATGATGAGGTTAATGTATATGGCAAAGATGATCGGATGCCACTCAGGTTATACTACATTAAGTAAGACTCTGCCTTACTTAATTAAGATTCTTCTTGTGGGCTTGATGAAGAAAAAGTCATGATGGAGAACCCACCTGTCAAGGAACTTCAGGGTACCTATAGGAACTCAGAACTACAGTTCAGAGTCAACAAGTAAACAAGTAAAACCCAAGGCCCTCCCTCAGTCATGCCACCACAAATAATGGCCAATAACATGAACGAGCTTGGAAATGGGTTCTTCTTTGTTTTTTCTTCCAGATAAGAATGAAACCTGGTCAGCACCTGGAGTGCAGCCATGTGAAATCCTGGGCAGAGGACCCAGCTATACTATGCCTGGACCCTTGGGCTTGATCCCTGACACCATGTTATAACACATCAAGAAGGCACTCATTAGATTTGGCCTCTCAATCTTGGACTTCCCAGCTTCCAGAACCAGAGTCCAGATAAACTATTGTTTATAATTTATCCAAGCTATGGTGTTCTGTTAACAGCAGCAAGCAAACTAAGTCAAGTGTCTTGTGGTGTAACTGCAACCTAACAGATTTCTCTTAAAAGGAGTGAGACTGCTGCTGGAGTGCAACAGAAAGGTGGCTGTCCACTCTCAACTCTTTCAGGGTATGTCTCCCCTGTAGAGAGCTGCATCTTTCAAATCGCAGACTTTCCACAAGAGCATACACTCAAGGACTAATTTGGCACATGGCAAATGTGTAGCTATTTGGGGCCCAAATAAGACAATTCTGATGAATCGTTCTAGATCCAGAGATGGCCATAGGTTCAGTATCAGGACTTCTTCTGTACAACCCTAATTCTTTCCTTCCATTCTGCACTGATTCCTAGGACACTCATTAAGAAGATATCTTCACAGTTACTGCAGTATAATACTGAAAACCGTGGCTTCTTTGCCCGGCTGCTCCAAGCGGCTCTGCAGCCGCTTCTCTTCCGGCCCAACCAGGGGGACGAGAGACACGTACACTTCAGAGGTTCATGAAGTAGCTTCCCCTTTATTCAGATAACACACCCTCAATATATAAGCAGTCTCATGCATAAGCAATTGGAACCAGATATGTCCATCCAATCCTGTTAAAGGTCAAGCGATCACTCGCTCGAGCATACACGTAAAGTATATCTGTCCACGCGCTAGGCGGCTGAACTGATTATCATGCAACCAATTGTAAATGCTTCCTGCTGTTCTCCAGGCATAATCAGGACACCGTTTGCTCTCTGCCAGTCACCATCTTTAGATGCACGTGGCATAACCCTGGGCCCCGGGTTTCGCCGGCCACAGTGTAAGTCAGCTTCTTGACCATCTAACCAGTGTTATTACTTAACACTGGCTGTGTTGAAATACGAAAAATCTAACCACCCATAGGCTGAGCAGATAGCTGTCAAATCTAGATATATCTTCCAAATTCACTTAAATGCCACATTGCATTTATTTAGATGTAATATTAATAGAGATGCATTTTAGACTTGATACTTATGGAACAAAATGTTTCATGTGTTTGCTTCTAAAAAACTGAGTTATAATAAATAAAACCATAAATAGATGAACCATATTATATCAATGTGAAAACCAATCTGAACACAGAATTAAATAATGGCAAACTCTAATATCTTGGATATTTGGATACTGGTCAAAGTTTGTAGTCTTTCTTTTCATAAAAGGTAGCTTACACTTGCTTACTGAAATGATGAATTTCAGAAACCTGCTACAAATCTTAATTATAAGTAAAGTGTACTTTCTCAATATTAAAACTTTATTTAACTGGGAACCAAGTTTTGTTTGTAGGAAAGTTATTATTTGGTAAATTAAATAAATGCAAATTGTAGAAAATGTCAATATGGACACTTGTACATAAAATAGCTTAAAACACTTATAATTAACTTATTTATTTGTTTATTTACTTTTTGGTGCTGTGGATTGAACTCAGGGCCTTGTACATGCAAGGTAAGCACTCTACCAACCGAGCTATATCCCCAACCCAGTTTATTTTTTTTATTTGAAAGGGAAGCATCTTGTGCTTTAGATTTTCGCAGAATAACCTCATCATAACATGAATCTTGGATAATAAGCAAATTTCAAATTTGTGCCTTCAGTGAAAGCCCAATGTAATTCTTATGAGGACAAGAGGTTACCTAATTTTCCAAGGCTCTTGCTGTTCATAGTCTAAAATTCCACTGTTTAAATTTTTCTTTAAGATGACCATATTCCCATTGCTCTGACTTGTGTAGAAGAATGATTTGAGACATTGTGAAGTTTCCCATTTTTGTCTTCAAACTGAATCATCAACCATAGTTCATAAGCATAGGAATGCTTTATATAAAATGGGTTTTCTTGAAATTTGATATTAAAAAGAGAACATCATTAAAGAGAGGTATTCAAAATATATTCCAAATTGATTGCTAAAAATTTGTTCCTAAATATTATCCTTTATGCCTTAGGCTGCAGCAAGAGGTGATGTAAAGAGATTATGCAAATAAAACTTGGTTGTCTCCTAACAGGAATATTTTGTTCAAATACTTGTTTTCCTGTATTAAGATATGCCATCTTTATTTTCTAAGGAGGATTCTTCAGTTGTTTCTGTTTTGATTTTCTTCTAAGTTCAAAAACTCCTAAAGTTTGTCAGAACATTTGTCCTTTTTGTTTCACCTCCCCAAATTATCAAAGGACATCATAGTCTGGTGTACTGTGTGAATTCACCTCAGCACTATTCACAGTATGTAGTGAGCAGAGTAGGAATGTACTTCAGCATAGGCAAATCAACCAAGCATTACCTCACTTGTAGTTTGCACATCGAAAGCCTAATAGCAAAGTTATAAACTGAATTTAGCTCCTTTTGCTTTTTTATGACCATATATTTGAAGCCAACAAATCATGATGACATGAATGATAAATAATAAAGTTTCAGTCCTCTTCAGCAATAAAGTGATGTTATACTTCCTTAGAAAATTGACACACCTTCACTTCCATTGTATAGCCAAAGTGCTTAGCATTTTTTAGCAATTTGGCATGGTGAAAGAATGAACAAAACACAACATAGAAGATGAAAAAATAGATTAGATAAGTAGAGAACAATAACAAAAAAAATCATAAAGTTGAAGACATATCTTAGGGTACAAGATAAAAAAGTTTTCTAGAATGGGAAAATTTCTGAATCTGCAGATTGAAAAAACACACCATGATTATGGCAAAGAATAATCAGCCCAGAGATACTTCCAGTTCAAATTCAGAATCTCATGGTCAGTAGACATAAATTGCAGGTTACCAGTAAAGTAAAATAAAATCAAGTTAATTCATTCTTTTACAGAAAAATACAAATAACTTACAGTATGTTGATCAAGAGCTGAGGAAGAAAATGAATATAACTCTAGATATTTACAGCTAGCCAATTTAAATGCATGCAGGAAAACAATGGGAAAACAAGCAATAGATACTAGAACTCTAAAGATGTAGCTGTTAAGAACTGTTTTGTGAGTTAGTGGACGGAAGTACACTGTTTTATGGTGAAATCCATATAGCACAAATTATGAAATAAAGAAATAAAGAACATGGAATTGAGCAAGATATTATAGGAAAAAAACAGCGAGACTGCTCAGAGAAATTAGATACGCGGTTAAGGAATTGTGGCGTCTTCTGATTATCAAGTTGAAGGTAAGTGCAATAGCTATAATATTGAAAGAAAAACTACATAAAAATGATCACAAAGGTATAAGTAGAAAAAGTCAACACCAATTTAGAAAATTTCAGGAGAGAAGGTAGAGCACAGTTCACAACAATAGGAAGGGGAATGTTCTTACCGTTTTCAGTGGGTATTGAAAGAGAAATAGGTACAACAATAAGAATATTCAATGTACTTTCTTAATTGAAAGAATTTTGTCTAACAGAAATTTATAAATAAAATGAAGAGTGGAGTATCATAATGATGAAACCCTAGAAATAGAATAATTAGCGTCAGGAAAAAGCCAAAGACACCCTAATCTTCAATACTATTTACCATTGTTCTGGAAGTATTAAAAATGCAATAAAAGATAAAAGAAAAGCAGAAGTACATTTTCCTAGCGGAAGGAAACATTTTATTATTTAAGGACATTGTAACCTGAAACTCCAAGAGACCAATCTGATGAAATATTAAAGAGTAAAATACTTCAGAAATTTGACTGATTTTAACTGAACATACAAAATACTAATACCAGTTTAAAATAGGTAAGGTATAATGTAAGAAAACAAAAATTAAAATGTCAACAAAAATTAAAATATCAATGTTAAAAACCTGAAAAGAGATATATAGTACTGAGGTGAGCAAGCAGCGTCATTAACAGACCAAAGATGTTTACGTATTTCCACAAAGTCAGAGTTTGTTGTACAGCAATTAATTCACAGGCTAAACCACTTTCATCAGTGACAGTTTACTAAAAATTTGTAGGTCATCTGGTAGCCCTAAACTGGGCAATCACAAATTGTTTTATGCCAATATTAATTTCTAATTTCTACAACAGTCAAGTCCACATCATACTTCATACAATGATATAAACAGGTCACAAAAAGGCTAATGTGACTGCAGGGTTACAATATGCTGAGGCAAGAGCACAGGCAGAGAAAGAGGGAAATGACTTACAGTCAGTCACTGAAGGTGGGCAGATAAGAATTTTAAATTCCTCAGAGTTGTCAAAGCAGGTTGGAGACAGACAGATAGAGGGTTGTTTCAGTTTCAGCATGTCAACTCCTCCTGTCTGCTTGGAGTTGCACCTTAAGGTGTCAGTTCAAAATGAGTCATGTATGGTCATCAAGGAGAAGAAAAACTATGCTATGCTGAAGTTCAATGGGGACAGAAGATCAGTTTTATCACTGGCAATTTTCATGCTTGTGATGAGTGACCAGGTTAAAGGGTCAGGGTGCTGCTGTTTGGTTTTGGGGGATCCTCCTTTTATGGGTCTAAAATGCAAGGGTGCATGTGGTGAGGTTGATAGACCCCCCCCCCCCATCCCATCTGGTGTACTTTATATGACTTGAGAAGTCCACATGTCCAGGTAGTCCTTGATTTAGTTTGGTATGTTGGCATGTGTAAGTTGTTTATCAATTTGTGCCTTATGGTTGGGTCACACGGTCGTGGTTGTTTACTTGTACAAACAAGGTGTAGATTCATCCCACCAAATCTGCTAGCACCTTGATTACGGACTTCTCAGCCTCCAAAAGTGTTAGAAATATGTATTTTTTAAAATGCACAAACTATTCAATTTATGATATCTTGTTAGAGCAGTCCAAACTAAGACAGGTATACAATCGATGTGTAAATATGGCTACATTCCATTCTAGAGGATCCACATGGGAATCTTTCTTGGCTTTTTAAGAGTCTGTCTGAATTCCTTGGATTGTGGTTACCTTCCCTTTCTCTTTAAAGTCTGCTCATGCTGGTTGGTCTTTTCATTATTGCATCACTCTGACCATCTCTTTGCCTTCTTTTTTCTTTCATAGGCTTTTTGGTTACATTGGCCCAACTGTTTAATCCAGAAAAACTCCTATCTTAAATACATCTGATGAGCAATGTTAATTCAAGACTCAATTTTAATTTCCCCTTGCCACATAACTGAACATATATACACATTCCACATATTAGGGCATGCATATCTACACTAATTCTATTCACTTTAATTTTTTCCTATGTTTCCCGTCTATCCATTTTTTTTCTTTCCAGTTTCGCTTAGTAGGTCAAGAAGATCATATGTCAGAGTACTTTATAAACTGTGACACATGAGACAATATGTAATAATCTGTGGGGAGCCATCCTTATTTAGCAGAATCAGACTAGGTTGGCCATGGGACATAGAGATCCGAATTCTAGTAACTGGCCACCATGGAGGTCTGTCCCAGATTGCCAGGAAGTATGTGATACTGTTTGGGAGTGGTTCTCTGTCTGGTTCTGTGATAGTTTCTCTGAGAAAATGACTCCCCTAACTCCAACCCATCCTGTTCATCATGGAAGAAGACCCTCTTGGTCCAGGCCCCTTTACCTGTGTGACTATAAATAAAAGAGAGTTGGGCTACTCCATGTAACATAGAGGCCAGAACTGGTATGGCCAGACCTGTCAAGTCCCCTCTCATTTAAAAGAGTATTGGCTCTTGTGTTTTTATTGATTAGATAAGTTTATGGGCAATTGATTGATTTATAGCCACCTTCATTCTCTAGCAGTTAACCCTTTTCTCATCCATGTGGGATATGGCTGAGAGACCCCCCAAAAAATCGATAGTTATTCCTGGGATAATATGTAATAATCATTTTGTCTATACTATTTAGATATTAATTTATTCTTTATGAATGATAATCCCCTCAGTGTACATTAGTCAGCCTCCTCATAGTATATACTTACATCAAGTGTAGAAGCAAATGAAAAACTGAACACGTCATTTTTGTGGTCAGACAAAAACAAAAAAGAATGAAAGATTAAAAAAGATATTTTTTTAATCTGCTAGAAAAGTATCTCATTAACCTACATTAATCTTTTTTTTTTAATCAAAACTTTTCAGTAACAGAAAATAAATTCAAAGATCACTCTGGTTAAATAATTGCACAAATTCTATTCCACTACATAAATACATGGATCTTTGGTATTATAAATGACTAATATTGAATGAAATCAAAGCATATTTTAGAATATACATATCTTCTTGCAAATTAACACAATGTAATTGTGAAATAGTAATTTAGTTTAGATAAATAAGCAGTAATTAACAGGAAAATTAATATCAAATTTATATTAAGACTTAAAGTTAAGAAATTTTGCATTTGTACTTTTTATCAGTAACATATACGATAAATATTTGTACCCAGCTACATTTCTAAATGTCTCAAGTATTTGGTTTAGCATCTTTAGAATATAAATGAAATGATTTTGATGATTCAATTTAGTTCCAATATTGTTGTATACAAAGTGATCATTTACATATTATTATCAAATTATCTTCTTCCAAACTGAATGCCAGAAATGTATAGATGGACTAAAATCCTTCCTTTGGTCAAAAGACTCTATTAAATATATTTGCCTTTGATCATGTGTTTAGGCTTCTATTTTTTGAACTTCTCTCAGATTGTTCAGTAATATTTATTAATTAACAGAAATCAAGTGTTTTCAAAAATAATAAGTGAAGTTTGTGAATGAACTCAATATAGCTTTATATTTCTCAACTTTTCATCCTAGTGTATTATTCTTTTGATATTTTGATATCTAGATACAAAAACTGCTTGAAGATCAACTTGATATTTTAGAGATTGCTATCAAAATTATTTGTACAATTACATAATCAGTTTTGAGGATTCCCTGGTTACATATGCCATCACTGAAGTAATACATTGCAAAATAAAAAATCCTAAGGGAGATAAAAGGGGAGAATGCAAGCAAGAAAGAGGGAGGAAGGCAAGAAGGAAAGAAGGAAATGATGGACAGAGTAGGACCAAAGCAAGAAAAGAAAGAAGAAAATCTTTAAGTTTGATGTTCCTTTATTGCACAGTGATGAAAATATGGACTCTCAAATTTTAGGGAAGGTTTAATCTCTTAATTCCCTAAAATCAGTTTTGGATTTTTTTCTCTCTCTTTTTTTAAATGCTGTCCAGTTGTCCTCAAAAAGATCAGAGTTGAACATATATATCTCTATCTCTGATTTACTTAAAAGTGGTAAAATACATGATCTTTTTCCTTCTTTAGGGAAAGACAAGATTTACCTGGACCTACTCAGGAACAATGAAATTTAAAAATATACAATATTTCAGATGCTAAATTATTTTAGCCTTTAAATGTTATCAAATTAAAAAAAATGATAACTTCCTCTGGACTACAGTGTTCCAACATATTTTCAAACACAGAAGTGGGATTTATTTGACATTCTAAAAATTTGGTAGCAAATGAATCAGCAGTGAGGAGATTGAAGTGCTTTCCAAGAATGTGAAATGAGAAGGGACCATGCCTTCCTGGCAAAGTGATAGAACGGGTATGATTTTTGTTGTCAGCTCCAAACTAATTTCTCTACGATTTAGTTCAGGAGCTTATAATTAAATGACTCTCTTAAGCATTTTGTTATGACTTGGCAGCTGTGCTTGTGTGTGTGTGTGTGTGTGTGCATATGTGTGTGTGTGTGTGTGTGTTTGTGACATAGAGATCCATATCATTCTCATCTTACTGTCTCATTGCCTGTTCCACTCATATTCAGGTAGAATTTTATTACAGTAAATTTCCCGTAAGAGGACTGAGGTTATATATAGTGCCAGCATCCTGA
Source organism: Sciurus vulgaris (assembly GCF_902686455.1). NCBI lineage: Eukaryota > Metazoa > Chordata > Mammalia > Rodentia > Sciuridae > Sciurus > Sciurus vulgaris. Next base: position 134,168,414 of record NC_136464.1, read on the forward strand.
TTCTATAGGAAACTATTTCCACAGTGTGTGGTAATACTTCTTTTCTGATTCTGTGCAATAAATAATAATAAACCACAAATATTTTCTCTGTTCTTTTCCATGTCACAATCTCCAGGAGGAAAAGGTATCCAATTTTTACTATTTAGGGTATAATTTTTAAAGCATGAGTCAGCAACTGCAGAACGTATTATATAAACAATATTAAAATTGCCCTGGAGTGTTTGAATATTACTTAGGTTAGTGCTCATCCTTGTCCATCTCAAAGGTAAAGATAATAAAGCAAAACAAAATTAATTTATTTTAACAATTTCTCCAGCAGGGATAGAGTCCTTCTGCCCTTTGCTGAAGAAAACTTATGAAAGAGTAAGACTAAATGAAATTATCTGTTTCCCTTAATGGATAATATGAGAGAAAAATTTTGAAGGCAAATCAAATGAAAATGCACCCTTATATTTGTCCATTGCTCTTTATTATTTCTTTTCCCCAAAATGTCCACTTAGAAATTTGAAATTGCAAAAGAACATAGCAGTAATATTTTTAAACCTAATTTACTGTTTGCTTTTCTACTATTTCATGTCAAAACATCAATAAGTAAATAAAAGTCAGCAAAATTAATTGGATAAAGTGCCATTATCAGGGTTATACATAGAGTAAACCAAACTAAGACCAAGTCAAGGAATGGAAATACATTTGAACTGAGTGAAATAAAATATAGCACTAAAATTACTATTCAGATCTGACCCCAATCTGTATATTTACATGGAAATAGTTTTTAGGAATTTTGGTCTTATTTCTAAAATAGCACTATGTTAAAACTGGAACCTAAAAACTTTGTTTTTATCTTTTAAAATTGTTCTTTTTCTTTCTCTATTGGTCCACAGAGCAAAGTTGCCTTGTGAACAGCTTTAAATGCCAGTTTCTTTAAGCAAAGAATCGGAAATGTCAGGTTGTGTGAAAGAAAACTCCTCTGAAAGCAATGAAGAAAGAAAAATAGGGTTGAAATCCCTGGAGTTGTAAATTATACATTATTGATAAATACTAACAAAATATCTATAAAGGTAAAACCTGATACTCTTTATTAAGCTCACAATATTAATTTGTTACAGTATTAATTCATGTAAAACATTTAATGGTTCTTGTGTGTAATCAAGTCATTGAGAATTGATGTGCTTTAAATACTTACTACTGTGAACTCATAATCTACTGAAAGAATCATCTTACAAACTATTAACAAAAACACAAAGGATAATAAAATATTTTTTCAAAGATATCCATAGTAATATGATTTAGTAACTTAATAACGTCTAAGTATTTATTATGTGTCAAGCATTATTTAAACACTTCACAAATTCTGTTTATTCTTCCTAGCAACCTTCACAAGCAAAGTCTTTGTCTTCACTGTTTGCAATGAGGATCCTGACGTTTAAGAAGATGAAGACTACTTAGGTAGATTTGATTAAGAGCTCAGTTAGTAAGTGGTAAAACTGTTTAAAAAGTAGCAATTCAACTTTATTTATATTTGTTAATTGCTATACTGTACCAGGCAGGAAATCCTTCTGAAAGCTAAGAACACCATACATTCATAAAAGTTGTAGCACTTACATTTAAAGGAACTATGTTTAAGGTATCTCATTTGATTTTTACATTTAGTGTGGGTAACAAGAATTTTTACTCTATTATGCAGAAGGCTAAAATAAAATTTTAAATGGTAACCGATAGAAAAACATCTGGTAAGTAGCAAAGTAAAATTTTCCAATATATTTCAGTAGTATAATTCCTCACTTGTTATTCTGAGATAATTTCAGTCCTATAACATGCTAAACTGTGATGAAAGAAAATGTTATAATTTCTGTTAACAACATGTTAAACTAAAAATTTTATGTGATTTTTGCCTCTGAGGGATCAAGCATACAATGTATCTTTACTACTTTAATTTTGAAATTGAGTGAATTTTAAATAATTTTAGATGGCTAAATTCAAAAGAGCTATTGTTACAAAAGAAAATGAATTATACCACAAAATAAGGATATTCAAATGCTCATTCAATCAGGTAGCAACATATCAACTTAGTATTCTGTTTTGTTTCTATACTAAACTTACATTTTTTATTGAGGGTTATAGAAGAGAGAAGTATAATTGTCTTTTTCTAAAAAGAAATGAGAGAAAACAAAATTCACTAATTGTTCCAATAAATATCTTCTACTGAAATTCAAATCTGTAAACTAAATAATCTGTATTACTCTGCTTAAATACTCAGGATTTGCTTGCTAGACACACTGACCCAAAATAACCTCTGCCATAATCTACCCAATTCTGATCAACTTTACACTTTATAATACCTCTGAAAAATTTTTCAGTATCACTAGCCTTTTGGGATATATAAGTTAAAACATGACGATGTATTGTAACTCACCCATTAGAACAGCTAATATATTCAATAGTATAATAACCAATGCTGTTGAGGACATGGAGAGTGGATTTTTTTGAATCAGTTGTTGAAAATATGGTTTGCCATTGTTTGGTCAGCTATTCATCACTATGACCAAGATATCTGACAGGAAAAACCTAGCAGGGAAATGTTTCTTTTGGGCTCATGATTTTCAGAGGTCTGGTCTATGGTGGATGACTGCAGAGCTGTGGTCCAGAGGTGGTGCAGAACATCATGGAGGAGGGCATAGTAGAAATGCTGCTCAGCTCCTGGAGATATCAGGAACAAACTATAAACCCCCAGGGAATGTCCTCAGTGATCTACTTCTTCCAGCCACACACTATCTACCTACAGTTATCACCTAGTACAGTAGTCCTTTCAAATTGCTAATCCATCAAATGGATTAATCCACTGATTAGGTTACAACTCTCATATGCTCATCATTTCACCTCTCATCATTGCTCCGACATCTCTTGAACTTTCAGCGGATACCTCATATTAAAGCAATAACAATCATTGTTGAAATTAGTTTGAATTTTCTTATAAAACTAATCACACTACTAAGAAGTGGCATGTATGGATATTTATCTCACCAAAAAATGTAAACTTCCATTCATTGAATTCCTACCTACTGTTGTTCATAGCATATTTATTTTCAATACTTAAATCTGAAAGCAGTTTCTTGCAAATGAATGATTAAATCTATTGTAATATATACACTTAATGGGTTATTATTCAGCAATAAAAAGGAATGAAGTGTTCGTCCACAATAACTTGAATGGCTCTCAAGGGCACTTTGCTGGTGAAAAAGCTAATCTTAAAGTATTGCATACTGCATTTTTCTACTTATATAGTGTGTTAAAATGGAATAATTATAGAGATGAAGAACAAATTTGTTGATCAGGGGTAGATAGGGATATTGATCACGATTATAAAGGACCAGTGCTAGGTATCCTTGTGGAAATGGAACAGTTCTGTCTTGATTATGTTAGCATTCACATGAGTCTATACATGTGAGAAACTTTCACTGAATCACACACACACACATGCAAATGTTTATGTAAAAAGTGATGAAATCTGAATAAAATCTGCAGATGGCTACAATGTCTTCTGGTTTTGATATTGTCTTGTAGTTACAAAACACTTGAGGAAAAGGTATATCGGACTTATTTTATTACTCTTACAAATTTCTTTCAACCTATAAATTATTCAAAATTGAAAAAAATGAAAAAATTACCCACTCTAGGCCATAGAACCTTCCAACCTCCTCCCGTCCCTTTGTGTTTTGGTAAGGCCCTTCTAGGTGGTGTTCTCCTTTATTATATAAATTAAATAAACAGTTTTGCTTAATCAGCAGATTATTCTTCTAATTCTTTTGTAGACATATTAAAACTTCATTAATTCTCACTATGTGCCAACCACTGTGCATGAAATGATAAAATAAAAAATTAGGCCTGTGTTCCCATGGATCTTGGAGTCAAGTGGGGAAAAGAAGATAAAGATGAGTAAATCCACAAATGAATAATTGCATAATGTCATACATATTATAAGGGAAATACACACAATTATTTTTATCTCAAACAAGGGTTCACAAACTTCTACCTGTTTTATTAAATGACTTTTTATTAAATCACAGCTGCATTCATTTGTGTACATATTATCTATGACTGCTTTCTTGCCACAAAAGCAGACACAAGTAGTTTTAACAGAGGTAACGTGGTCCACAACACCTAAAATATTTATTATCTGATTCTTTAGGAAAAAGTTTATATCCTCCTGACCTGTGACATATATATGTTGAGTTTCAAATTTGGTCTCAATATTCCTTTTCCCCTCTTGTAGTAAGATAATCTCTGGGAAGGTCGGATGTTTAGGATTTCAGATAATAATTATTATTTTTTTTAGATTTCTTTAAACCTCATACATCATTTCAGACCTAAATATAGTGGTGTATTATATCATAGAGTTTCTTCTAAGTATAGTCAAACTATGGGGATTTCTATGACCCACCACTAAATCCTCGTTTCTGTTCACAACTAACATTTTAAAAAAGTGAAATTTACTTGGGTAGGATAATATGGTTGTGTGCAGAAAGTAAAAGTGGTATTCTTATAAAACCAATATTCCAGTTTAACACACAGACACACACAATTTTTTTCTAGCTTACTCTTTATGTATATCATTTTGAAAAAGCTTAAAAGCTATTGCTTATTGAGATATGAAGACTGCAGGTGAAAATACTGTGCAGCAATCAGGGGCAATGTGGTAAATAGTGATGACAAGTGCTCCCACCTCATTCACAAGGCCTGCAGACTGAAGGGGTGGAGAAGGTAAGATAATATTTAATGCAGGAGAACTTTGACACCTCTTCTGATTCAGGATCTGGAAGGAGATCCTGCTGAAGACTTCCTCATGCAAACTTCCAAGTGTTTGCTAGGAAGCGCCAAATGCCTCCACACAATGTATTCCCTTTGGGGCGGGGGCTACTTCGGATTGAACTAAAAGACATTTAACCACTGAGCCACATTCCTATTCCTTTTTTATTTTTCATTTGAACAGGATCTTGCTGAGTTGCTTAGGGCCTTGTTAAGTTGCTGGGGCTGACCTCTAAATTTCTATCCTCCTGCCTCAGCTTCTCAGGCCACTGGGATTACAGTATACACCAATGAACCTGGCCTGAATATATTTTACTTCTAAGTATTGTTTACAATACTACAGTGAGTTTGAGGTGAGCCAAGTCTGAAGCAACTTTCATGTTTTCCCAAGGTCAACTTGCAACAAACCAACTTATCTTTTGGTGGGGAGGTGCTGGTAGAATAATTCAGAGGATGATAAGAAGATTGATATAAAAGATAAAAACCTACTCTGTGTGGCCACTTTGAGATTGAAAGCAAATGGTCAAGATTCCTTTTCCTATCTACAAAAGTTATCTGAGAATAATGAACTCAAAAATGTCCAGTGCAGATATAGTCCAGATGAGCCATAGTGTATGGAGAGCAGTGTGTTTCCAGAAAAAAAATAAAAATTCCATGAATCAAGAATTCTATCTGATTTCTATTGTAATAAGATAATATAATCCAAACCTTCAGTAGAGGACTCTGGTGGGGCCTGTTGCCTATATGGTAGCAAAAGAAACACATTAAAAATAATTTAAAATTATGAATCCTTTGAAGAGGTTCATGCAGATGAGAGTCCCAGAATTATAAAATTAATTTTCTTCATGCTGAAGACAACTTTGTAATTATTTCTACGCTTTTGGGGCCTGGGTGGAGATCTGAAATACTGAGAATGTACCTGAGGTCGGAAGCAGAAATTACCTAGAAAGAGATTTTATTTCTTCAAGTTGAATTTAACAGGGTTGACAAAATCTTATATTTTGTGTCATTTTCCCTGCAGTAACAGATATAAAGTTCAGCTCTGTTAATAAGAAATTTACAAACTGCACTTGATTTTTACATTTTGTATGATTACATATGGAAACTCAACCCATGATATAGTTAATAAATTACGCTTTGAGGAAGATGAAAAAAATGAGCTGGGCACAGTGGCCCACACCTGTAATCCCAGCATCTCATGAGGCTGAGGCAGGAGGATCAAAAGTTCAAAGTCAGTCTCAGCAAAAGTGAGGTGCTAAGCAACTCAGTGAGACTACATCTCTAAATATAATACAAAATAGGGTTGGGATATGGTTCAGTGGTCAAGTGCTCCTGAGTTCAATCCCCAGTACCCTGCTGCCCACCCCCTCCACAAAAAAAGAATGAGAAATACATAGAATCAGTTGACAATTCTACCCCATCACCATTTCCAATATTACCTACATCTTTCTACTCCTTTTCAAATTAATTATTTCATTATTATTGTTTTAATTTATTGACATGTAGACTTCCACCACGATAGAGTCTGAAATTGCCATACACTTACTTTCCTAACCATCTTCGCAGCTAGAACAAAGAAATGCAGCACATGGTCCTATACTGGCAAATAGGGCATGGGGAGTTTCATGAGAACTTTCTAGGAAAATGAAAAGACCTATACTCAGATGCTGCTTCTCAATGTAATGCCTAGTAGTGTGTAAGTCATGCTGCAATTTTAAGTGAATGCAATTAAATACCAAGTCAATATGCTAAGGATTATAGAACCTCCCCCCAAAATTAAGTACTTTGGTAATTGGCATGATATGTTCAAAGCTAGACAAATCACCGTACCTTCAACATTTAAATATTTGCAATGATATGATTTCTAATAATTTTAGTTGTTTTCCATTTTTAATTAGTCTATTTTTTATTGTTGTAAATATATATGTATAACACTACCATCTTAACAAAATACTAATTGTTTATTATTGTCTGGTATAGTTAGAGAAAAGCAATATTATATGGTACATTTCTAAAATTTTTTCATTATTCATAACTTAAACTTTAAAAGTAGTTGTCACATTATCATGATGAATTAGCTTATATCATTTAAATAATATCTTATTGTTTAATGTTTCTTGTGACAGTTTTTGACTTAAATTATGTTTTTATCTGATATAAGTATGGCCAATTTTGCTCTCCTTTGGCTCATAGAATAGGTTTCTCCATCCTTATACATTTAGCCTACATGTCCTTAAATCTAAAGTAGGTTTCTTACTGAAAATGAGAATCATGTTTTTGTATTCATTCAATCTGTCTTTATTTTTTCATTGAGGACTTTAAACCATTTACATTTAAACAAATTATTGATAGGAAAGGATTACTATTGCCATTTTGTTGATTGTTTCCATTTTGTAGTAATTATTTTAGCATTATACATTCATTATGTATTCTGGAATACTCTGGCACATACACTGCTAAGAACACGTAACGTAAGGTCTACTCTCTTAACAAATGATTAAGTGAACAATGTTAAGTATAGTGTTGAACATAGAAATTATTCATCATGCATAGTACTACATAGAAATTATTCATCATGCATAGCAGAAGCTTAATACCTATTGAATAGCAACATATCATCCTTAGACCATCAAACCTATAAATTCAAGTGTAGTGTCATTTAGAAGGAGGCTACATTTTAAAAAGCGAGATTATATGAAGTTCATATAAAATATTAAAGAGTTAATGTTACATATGACACATGGTTTTGGCTTTTTACAAATATGAAGTTGATAAACCAAGTACTAAATGATGGTAGTGATGATGATGATGGTGATGCTAATGATGATATAAATCATTTTATAACATGATGTCCTAAGCACTTTGTAATGTTAAATAATTTATTCTCATGGCCCAACAAGTTAGTTTATGCACCACCATAATAGTATTAGTCTCTTTATTCACCATTATCAGCAAATTTTATATTTTCAAATGTTTTTATGTGACTCTTTAACATTTATTTTTGTTTCAACTTGAAATTCCTGCAACTTTTGTTTTAAGGCAAGTTCCTTGGTGGTGACTTTCTTTAGTTTTGTTTTCCTGGGAATGTCTTTAATCCGTGCTTCATTTTTAAAGGACATTTTTGATGACTGTAGCATTCTTGGTTAACACTTTTTATTTTTCTTTTAGTGCTTTGAATATATTATTCTATTTCCTTCTAGTTTGTAAGGTTTCTGCCAAGAAATCCACTGATGGAGGTATTCCTGTATAGCACAAGTCACTCTTGACACTGTACAAAAATCCTCTCTTCATTCTTGCCTTTCAAAAATTTAGTTATAATATTTTTGGTGTAGATTCATTTGGGTTTATTTTATTTAGAAGATATTAAGCATCCTGAATATTTCTATAGATTTGGCAAGTTGTCATCCATTACTACTTTCAATAAGTTCTCCTCTACTTCCTTTCTCATTGCTGCTTGTGGGATTTCTAGAAAGAGTATATCAGTTCCTACCATCCCCATTCTTTCCAGTGTCTTAAGCATGAAGGAGCACTGCACCTTATCAAATGCCCTTCCTGCATCCACTGAAACAATCAATCATATGATTCCTAAGCCTAAATCTGTTGATGTGGTGAACTACATTCACCGATTTCCAGATGTTGAATCAACCCTGTATCACCGGGACAAAACCCACCCGACCATGATACACCATCCTTTCAACATGCTCAACACTGTGGAGGCTCTCCTGTGCTGGACCCACAGCTGACATCATTTTGAATGGGGGCAAACTGGAGGCTTTTCGTCTGGAAACCGGAGCAGGGCAGGGATGCCCTCTTTTAACACTGTGGTTTGGCATCATCCTTCAAACTCTAACCAGAGCAGTTGGACGAACCAAGGAGATTGGAGGAATGTGAGTGGGAAAGGAGTAGCTTGGGTCATCACTATTTGCCAAGGACATGATTCTATATTTAGAGGATCTAAGAAATTCTACCAGAAGACTTCTGGAACTGGTGGATGAATTCAGCAAGGTAGAAGGATATAGAGTCAACACTCATAGATCTAATGCATTTCTGTTCATGGGTGAGAGATTAGGAGGACTACCCCATTAACAATAGCCTCAGGAAGAATGGCGTACTTGGGAATCGGTCTAACAAAGAGGTGAAGGACCTTTAGAGTGGGGACTATGGAACACAGAAGAAAGAAATTAAAGAAAATCTTATAAGATGGAAAGAGCTCCCCTGTTCTTGGATAGGCAGAATTAATATTGTCAGACTGGCCATACTACCAAAAGCACTATACAGATTTGGTGCAGCTCCAATTAAAATCCCAGTGATGTACCTCATGGAAGTAGAGAAGGAAATTGTGAAGTTTGTTTGGAGAAAGCAGAGACCCAGAGTGGCCAAAGCAGTCCTTAGTGGGAGGAATGAAGAAGGAGGTATCACCAACGTTTATTGGTATCAAACCAATGTTTATGCCAGACCTTCAACTATATTGCAGAACAGCAGTAGCAAAGGCAGTGTGGTGTTGGCACCAAGATAGACAGGTAGGCCAATGATGCAGAATAGAGGACACAGAGAGAGACCCACATGGATACAGCTGCCTCATACTGGACAGGGGTGCCAGAAACAGTGGAGAAAGGATGGCCTATTCAAAGGATGGTGCTGGGAAAACTGCTGAGAAAAAAAAGGATTTTTTTTTCTCAACAAAGGAAACAACAATGTGAGGACAGAGCCTATAGAGTGGGAGAGGATCTTTACCACATGCACTTCAGATAGAGCACTAATCTCCAGAATTTATGAAGAACTCAGAAAACTTTACACCAAGAATACAAATAACCCAATCAATGGATGGGCTGGGGAACTGAGCAGACTCTTCACAGAAGAAATTTTACAGGCAATCAACAGATGTATGGAAAAATGTTCAACATCTCTAGTAAGAAGAGAAATGCAAATCAAAACTTCTCTAAGATTTCATCTCATTCCAATTAGAATGTCTATTATCAAAAATATAGGCAACAAGGGTGTTGGTGAGGATGTGAAGAAGAAGGTGCACTCGCATTGCTGGTGGGATTGCAGGTTGGTGCAGCCACTCTGGAAGGCAGTATGGAGATTCTTTGGAGGACTTGGAGTGGAACCACCATTTGACCCAGCTATCCCATTCCTTGACACATACCCAAAGGACTTAAAATCAGCATGGTACAGTGATGCAGCCACACCAATGTTTATGGCAACTCAATTCATAATAGCTAGATTGTTTAACCAACTAGATGCCCTTCAAGAGATGAATGGATAAAGAAAATGTGATATATATACACAATGGAATGTTATTCAACTGTAAAAAGAACACAATTAAGCATTTGCAGGTAAATGGATGGAGTTGGAGAATATCATGCTGAGTAGATAGGCCAATCCCAAAAACACAAAGCCAAATGTTTCTGTGTTAAGTGGATGATGATACATAATGGGAGGGGATGGGGTAAGAGAAGAATGGAGGAAGAATGGATTGTATAGAGGGAAATGAGGAGGTGGTGATGGGGCATGGGAAGGAAAGATAATGGAAAGAGACAAACATCATTACCCTGTGTACATGTGTGACTACACAAATGGTGTGACTACTTTATGTACAACCAGAGAAATGAAAAGTTGTACCCCACTTGCATGAAATGAATCAAAAAAATGAATGAAACTTTAGAAAATGATGAATAAAGAAAAAATAAATCAGTTATAAAATAAATTATTTTAATATTTAAGTTTTAATAAGTCTCAAAAAGTAAGAGCCAAATTATGGAAAAGTTTTGAAAAGACATTGAAATCGAAGCAAACTTAGTTATTAAGTAGAAATTATTTAGTTGAATCCCTTCATCATTTTTCAGAAAGACAGAAAAGAAAAATAAACAAAAATAGAACATTTCTTCTTTTGCCAAAAGATCTATGAAAATGCAAAATATTTTTTATATAAAATCATGTATGTATAATCAAGTCCATTTATGGCAACTAAAACTTTTAGTACCTTTGTTTTTTCTTTTGTCTTTTTTGTAGTGCTTGACATTTTATGATTGATGTTATTGAAATAAAACTGAAGTAACTCATTTTGGAAAAAAAAAAAAGATTATATTAGTACATATGGTGTCCCACAGTCTTTCTGGCTACTTCGTTATTCTTCAAATTTTATTTTTATATTTGGGTCCTGTTTGGGTGACCTGTGTGTTAGTTCACTGATAATTTTTTCTGTGTGATCAAGTCTGATGTTGAATCTCTCTATGGAATTTTTCAATTTCATTATTGCATTCTTCAAGTCCAAAATATCTGTTTGGTTATTTTTTGTTGTTTCTATACCTTGGTTGAAATTGTAATTGTTTTCATACAGTGTGTTCCTAAGCATATCATGTATCTTTACAAAAGTTATTTTGAATTTTGTTATTAAGTAATTCATACACATTTTTCTTTAGGGTTGGTTTCTAGAGACTTACTATTTTCTTTGGTTGGACCATTTTCCTTTGTTTCTTCATGTTCCTTGAAAGATTGTGTTGGTATACACATATATGAAAAAAAAAAAAAAAAAAAAAAAAAAAAAAACTGCCCATCTTTGTAGACTGACTTCCCACAGAGAAACACCTTCACTAACAGCTTCACCAGAGATTCTGGGGTCCTATCCAAACTTTTATGTAGATGATCATTTCCGTATTTGTGGGAATACATTCCTAAATAGAGAAATGTGTTGATTTTTTTCCCCAGTGTCTTTTAATTTCTTACTCTTTCTGGTGTCTGCTCTTCCATGTGAACTATAAAACATCTTTGTACCAGCCAGCTCTTTTTATTCTTGGCGGCCCCTAGGCATCTTGCATATGCCAGTGTCCTTAGTGTTCAAGTTGAGCAATGCATAAATACATCCACAGGGAAAGCTTCCCCAAAGCTGAAACTTCTCACATGTGTTCCACCCTTCTCTTCTTCCACCCACAAAGGAAAGGCTACCAAACTGTATCTGCTTCTATGTGCTACACTGTAGTTCTATGAACAGCAACAGGCCCACACAGTATATTAAAAAAAAATGTTTTTCTCATTTTCTCCCAGACATATCAAATATGCCAGGCTCTTGGAGTGCTCTGAGACAAGTAAGACAGAATGCTATCCCTTGGGCAAGCCTATTGAAAATTCAGATATTGGATGTCTAATCTTTTTTTCCTATCCCAGTGGGGAAGTAAGAACTTGAGAGCTTCTGCCGAATGCTGTTCAAGAGAGGGACTATGATGAGAGGAAGCCATAAATTTTCCTGTTGGCTTTGATACAGCTGGTTTCAAATTCACTTGGGGCACAGGAGCTTCAACTTGTTTCTGGAATATTCACTAAAGAATTTGGGTCCTTATATGAGTGTTGACTTGATGTCTCCATCAGGGCAATCAGGGTCTGGGGGTCCTATGTCAGTCACCACCTTACTGACATCTCTGTAGGTATTCTCTTACAACTAAATTAATCCCAAATAATACACAAAATTTGGCAAATTGCAAAGGGAAGGCATATAGAGAAGGAATTAGTTTGGGATAAAGATAAGAAATGAAGCAATGTATTGAAGCATGATTTTTTTTTTTTTTTTTTTTTTTTTGAGCGGGGTGGGTACCCATGATTGAATTCAGGAGCACTAGACCACTGAGCCACATCCCCAGTTCTATTTTGTATTTTATTTAGAGACAGTGTCTCACTGAGTTGATTAGCATTTCACTTTGGCTGAGGCTGGTTTTGAACTTGAAATCCTCCTTCCTCAGCCTATTGAGCCACTGGGATTACAGGCATGTGCCACCACGCCTGCCTGAAGCATGATTTTTAAGTAGAAATATTTTTATACTGAAGGAGCTTGAATAGGAACTCTTCCTAAATATGTATTCATTTTGAACTTCCTGATCAGTGTAGATAAAACTTCAGAGATTCAGTAACTTGGGGAAAGAGGCGTTTGGGTAAGTGGTGTCACAGCATGTCAATTAAAAATATGAATACAAGACCAGTGTTAAAGTAGAAAGCTTATTTTTCCCAGATATTATCTAAATTATTTTGTAAGATATGTTAGTTTAACTGTGTTTCAAGAATTTGTGTAAATGGGAAAGATAATATTCTGCTTTAAGTGCACCTGGTGTGCTATGTGTTCTCATGCGTCTAATTAAAGTTACTCCATCTTTTTATTCTTCTTCTTGGTTTTAATTTATGCTTTAATCAAGTATTCCTACCCACCACCATATCATAAACTTTTTACACAATAAAATAATCATGATATTCCTTATCTGCACCAAATTGATAATCTAATTTTCTTTAGAACCCCTTTTTACTATGTTATCACTCTTTCTAGAAGATTCTTTTTCTTGTGATACTGGGGATCAAACTAAAGACTCATGCATGTTTGGCAAGTGCTCTACCACTTAGATACACGACCAGGCCTTAGATTTATTTATTTTTTTAACCTATCAATAAAACTACTATTAGAGTGCTTAGAACCTAGTTCAGATAATAAATGCTTAGGAAATGTTTTTTTTTTTTTCTTTGTAATCTACATCTGAGATTGAATGTTGTGTTCCAGTAAGGTTACTCTGTCTCAAATACACACCACACTGACATTTCTTGACCGCTGTTACAACTTTTTCCTGGACATTCACTTTGTGAAGCCTTTAACATCCAGTTCAAACTCCACCTCCTTCATGAAGCTTCCTGCTTTTATTGTGTCCACATTTGAACACAATTTTACCTTTTGAAATATGTCACATGGATTTGAGGTCTTACTGAAATAAAGCTCCACAGGAGCATTGTTAGTATGTCATTCAAACTATATTCCCCATTCTGTGTTGCAAAGATGAAGTTTCATGCTTCTGAGTCACTCTCATATAAATCTCTTCATAATTTAAAACCTGTCAGCCAGCACATATGGGTGATTCATTTATTTAATAAGTATGGCATAATTTTGTCCTGGGAAATGTATTAAAAATTAGTTTTTATATTTATAGCACTTACATGTGCTAGGTACTAAGTGCTGTAACTTATTAACTCACTTCCCTCTCTAACTTTATTGAGTAGACAGTATTATTTTACTTAAATATAAAATTATAAAAAAGGAAACTGAGGTACTGAGAGATTAGACTTCCCTGAATTCTATAAACAGAAAATTTGTTGTAAACGCAGAGGCTGAATCAATGCATGAGGTTGTTTTCTCTAACCACTATTCTATACAGTATCACAGATGTTAGAAATATTAATAAAGAACTACTGTTCCGTCAAGGAGGAAACAGTTCTCTAAGAAAAGAATATTCTGTAAACAAATATATATAATAATACTTGCCAGGTGGTAGTCTATACAAAAATATAGACAGAGTAATCAGTTTTACATGGGGGGAGGCAGTAGGTCTTTTAATGAACATGACCATTGAGTTTAGACTTGAAAAGAGAATAGTTACTCAGCAATTTGATAAAGGTACACAGGGAGAGAAGCAGCATGATGTGTTTGAGGAAATTTCATGTAGTTTGTTATAGGAAGATAATTGCAAGCCAATGTTGTATTTTCCAATTAGTTTAAAGCACTGATTTTATTTGTAAGGACAGTGCGGTCAACCTCCTTTGTGATCAGGCTTGTTCATATGATTAATTTCTAGCCACTGAGGTATAAAATAAAAGGTTGTGTGGGATTCTGACAACACTTTAGAACCATCAATGTATCCCTTCAAACACTTTGAAAAACAGGAGAAGATACCCTTTATACGTTTAAGCCACTGGTTTTGAATTCTTGTTATGTGAAGTGCTACAAAATTTGAATTCATATAGAAGGACTGGAGGGAGGAAATTGGAAGATACTTGGAAAGAGATAATAACCTGTGTTGTACCCTATGTTACGAAACTTGCACTTTGTCTAGAGTCAATGATTCTCAAATCTGGCTACATTGCAATCACTTGTAGAGTTTAAGACAAAAACAAAATGAAAACATAGCTTTCAGGTACCACGGCTATCCTCTTTTCCCTGTGATAATTATATTTGTGTGGGATCTCTTTTGGAAAACGGCTTAGGTTCCTTCTTCCAGGACATACTTTTATCAAACTGTGTGAAAAGGCTTGTGGAGATTCATTGTAGAACCTGTGTGAGCTGTAGCTCTTAATACCCAGCACATAATCCATTTTCCCTTCAGATTTCACTTACAATATACAAGTTCAAGTTGGGCATGGCAGTAAAAGCATGTTGCTATGACCAAAAGACCTGACAAGAACACTCAGAGGAAGAAAAGTGTATTTTGGGACTCACAGTTTTAGAGATTTTAGTCCATAGACAGCCAACTAAACTTCATTCCTCAGTGCTCCAGGTGAGTTAGAACATCAAGGCAGAATAGTATAGCAGAGGAAAGCAACCTCAACGAAACAGAGGAAGCAGATGGACTCACCAGATGCAAGGCAGGCTCCCAATGACCCACCTCCGACAGCCACACCCTTCCCATCTTCGGTTACCAGCCAATTAATCCCCATCAGGAGATTAATGCACAGATTAGGTTAAGGTTCTCATAACCCAATCATTTCACCTCTAAGTTTTCTTGCATTGTCTCACACATTAGCTTTTGAGGCAAACCATATGCCAAAGCCGTAACACCTATAATCCCAGCTACTAGGAAAACTGAGGCACGAGAATCAAAATTTGAGGCCAGCCTGGGCAATGTCGCAAGACTGTCTCAAACTAAAAATATAAAGGGCTGGAAATGTAGCTTACTGGGAGACTACTTTCTGATCATTTGTGAGATCCTGGACTTAATCCATATCATTGAAAACAAGAAAAAAAAAAAAAAAAGAAAGAAAGAAACACAAGTTCAAAGATAAAATTATTAAGAATTCCAAGACAATAATCATGGAGATTAAAACTCAAGTGTGGAGTACTCTTCTGGGTTTGGAGCCCTGTGGTACTGTGCGGCATGCTCATGAGGCCAGCCTTGAGCGCCCTCTCTTAGAGAAGACTTCTGCTCAGTAGTCACAGAACAGGAGGAAATGTTGGTGTGACCTGGCTACCTATAGAACTACCTCATGTTCATCTGAGGACTCTCAAAACCTTTGGGAGAATTTTGGTGTCTCGAGAATGGATTTTCCAAAAACTAGTAAATTATTTGTTTATTTTGCAGCTGGCAGTTTACCCGGTAACTCCAAAATTAGATTTGGAAACAGATAAAATAAAAAGTGAAGCAAAGGCCTGAATTACTTATTTGAAGAACTGAATAATGAAAGAAGTCCACTTATTAATAAATAAAGACATTTGTTATATATCAGGAAATGTCTGAGCTTCACGGAGTTTTGTAAATTTTTTTCTGCCTGATTATTTTCCTCTTAAATAATATGAAATTTAAAAATGACACATAAGAAAACTTAGAGTGGAGTTTAGATATTCATGTTATATTTTAAGTAGTTCTCTTTATAGCATAATTAAATCCCAAATATTGCTATGATTATTATTGTTATTTTAATGAAATGAAAGAAGAGGTAGTAGAAGAACAGTGAGTTTAAAATATTCTAAATCATTAACTTTTACTTTATTTAAGATAACATTTGTTTTTAAAATTAGCTACTTTTTGTTCTGTTCCTTGCTTTAATTAAAAATACACCTGTGTATTCATTTTCTCTTCTCTCCTTCAAAAATTCCATTAGATCTTTGAACTGAAGCATAGTGGTTTCCATGTCTCTAAGTGAATATGAACTAAATATCTTTCCTGTCCACTTAATTTAAATTTTAATTGTGAAACTGATGATTTCTTATTAAAGAAGGTAGTTTTCCAACAATTTCTAAAATTTCTTTCCAATCAAACTAAAATTGTTTTATTATTTTTTATATGTTATCATGCTAATGCTTATTTAAACTAAGTAGATGTGGCAAATTAAATGATCAAGCTGAAATAACAAAGAAAAGAGAGAAATATCAGAATTTGTTTTCTTCTAAAATAGGGTTTTAAAGGGAATGGTGAGTAACAAATGCCTATTATGTTGCTGCTCCTGACAGTCAGCAGCTTACTCTGATGAATTCTTTGTATTTTGAAATTAATAATGTACTTAAAATTTTTTATGTAACTCTTTTCTAAAAATATTAAATCATAATTTTTTAAAATTTGTAAATATATACATATATATTATATTGTATTATAATATTATGCACATATGACATACACATAAAAATCGTACAGAATAAGAAAAGAAGTAAAAAGAAAATTTAGAGAACAGAATGCTTTATATTGGTCTGTATTAATTTTGTATATCTACATAACAAATTACCACAATCTTAGCAGCTTGAAACACCATGTATTTTCTTGCTTAGGTGTTTAGATCAGAAGTCCACGCATGGCATGACTGGCTGGGTCTTCTGTTTAATCTAATAAGGCTGATCTTAAGTTGTTAATGGCTATGTTCTCATCTGGAGCTCTGAGTCCTCCTTCAAGCTGAGGTGGACATGGCAGACAATTTCCTTGCTGTGTCCAAATGAGATGTCTTTTTCCTGGCTACATGTCAGTTATGGGCACTTACCAGGTCCTCCAGACACCCCATCTTTGGCATAGGACCCCCTTCATCTTCAAAACCAGCAACTGAAAATTTTTCTTGTGTCAAATTTCTCTTAGGCTTCACATGTCTAATTTAGAAGGTCCTAGTTCTTTTACAGGAACTCTGAAGAAGTCAAGACTGCCCAGGATGGCTGCATTTTTTAAGGTGGGCTATTTTGACATGTTTTTTACCCTTGCAAAGTTCTCTTCACAGCAGCATGTAGGTTAGTGTTTGACTCAATAATTGGTAGGAGGTGTGTTACAGCAGGGAGGGGGGGATTTTGGAGTTATTTTAAAATTCTGCCTAACACAAGGACTCTGGAAATTTATGCACACATTTTACATATTTTAAGGCCTTTTTTATTCTGGTCCTAATCTATTTTTCTCTTCTTACCACTAATCTCTTATGCAAATCAACTCCATCCAAATTAGTTTATTGTCTACTTAACAAGCCCATCTTTCAAAAATCTTTGTCTTTCATACATACCATTTAATCTGTCAGAAAGAACCTGATTGCTTTTTTTTTTTTTTTTTTGTCTTGGTCTTTGCTTAGTTTCTTTTTCTTGATACTTAATTTCAGATTCTAAAACCTCCCCAAATTTTCCATTAACATTTCCACCTGAAATTAATGTTTTTCCATTTTATTGATCTATATTAAGCATCCACTTTTAGATTTTAGGCAATGTATGGGAAGTGTTTTCAGCATTGGAAAACTTCATTTTTCTGCAATAGAGAAATTGGAGGTCATTCAAATGCTGAAAACTGAGCCACTCTGATTCCATCAGTGTTACTGAACTAGAGGAAAGTTCAATAAAGATTAAGGGGACTCAAGTTGGCTAAGAAAGACATTAGAATACTACCTTGTTCTAAGATGTTTCTTCTGATTCAGAAATGCATTGACTTTTTATTATTAATTATAACTATTTACTGATCAGTTCAATGCTTATATCTTAATTACCAAGCAAAACAGTAGCAATTATGCATCTGATTAAATGCATAGAAGACTAATTGTTAGTTTAGTGGGTTTTTTGTTTGCTTCTTTGTCTCTATAATTAACAGCTCACATGTAAGTTTCTCTGCTGATGTGAGACATTATACAATGATGAAGGAGTCTGATCTAAGTTTACATCCTTGCCCTACATGGTGTCAAGTGATGTAACATGTTTGAGACTCATTACATTTATAAAAGTAAGATACTGAAAGTATCAGAAAGCATTATTGTAAAAAAGCATGTGATACTCCAAAGTGTGCAGAACAAGTACATAATCATTATTCTCCTTTTCTTGCCCCCTTTTCACACAATTCCCTCAAACTTGAAATAGAATGCACTTTACATTGACTATTTAAATTCTATATGGTAATACAAAACTTACATAGTACTCTAGTCCAAGTACCATTTAAATACATCATATAAAATCCTGATTTGAAAGATGGACTACAAGCTAAAATCTCCTAAAAAGATAGGATCTATTTGAAAGACTCATATACTAAACAAGACCAACACACTAACAAACAAAGCACCCAAAATGAGATACAAAAGTTGGTCAAAGGTAGAATCTTGTTCTTGTAGGTTTACACTAGAAGATAGGCTGATATTGGCAGTATCTGCTTAGGGAAAAGGCAAGGAAGAACATGCTGACGTAGAACATGCTTTATACTAAGTATACTTCTTCAACACTTCAGGTGTTATAGGGATATAAACATGCTTGTCTTGTGGTCATAGATATGCCCCTCCCCTGAATAGTTTGTTTTTGGTTGTCATTTTGTACAGTTTAAAATATGGTATAGAGAATAAGACTTTGTGTGCTTGGTCAATGTGAGTTTAGTCCCTGAAAAATAAAGCTGTCTCTCTACATTAATGAATTCAGATATTTGACATTGCAAAACTGTGCCTCAAATTCTTTCATAGCTTGCTTGCTTTCTGGAAACACATGTTTACTGATGGAAGAGAGGAGTGAAAGGGTGAGAATGATGGGAAAAGTTTTCTTTTTTTTACTTCAACCTAAGTTAGATGCTTTTTATAAAGGAAGAATAAGGCATTTCACTATTCATGCTTACAGCAGTTTTTAAATACCAGATACTGTGTAAGTATTTTAAAGATAAAAGTTTTTTAATGGGTATTCTAAAGTATGCTTAATTATTAAAGTGCTAGCAAGATAACTGAAGTTATGAACTATTTATCCTGCAGGAGGAAATCATCTATTAGCCCTTTGTAAGAGAAGAGGAAAAAGAGATATTGAGGAAATCTTGATAATTTATTTGAAAGGAATTACATATATTTACACACACATACCATGGTAAAAATGAATGATAAGATCAAGAATAAAAGCAGGGTGAAAATAATTGTGAAGAAGCTCTGTCAAATGTCCTTTTAAAACAAATACACACATATATATAATATACATATACATATAATATATAAATATATATTATATATATAAAGCCATGAACAATATATACAAAACTATTGATGTTAAAAGTATGTATTCAAATCAACACAGTATATGTTAAATATCAGAGACTATGCTAATATATGTTGATAGTGAATAAAACATACTGTTAATATTCTGGTGGTTCACAGGAAATTAAAATTTATATTATGACAAAGTTTGCAGTTCATGAGTACAAGGCAAAATAAAATATGATGGTAATGGCAAGGTCAGGGTACTGGAGATCAATAAGACTGAATACTTAAAATATGGGAAAGTCAAGCAAAGACTCACAAAATAATAAAACCATACCCAAAATTTGAAAAATAACTTGAAGTTCACAGCACAGATTCTGCAAGAAGGACAGGTTACCTGGGATAGTAACTGACTTCAACACCTGTTATCCCCTCAGGAGCCAATCCTGGTCCAAATGGCCCGCTGGTACTGTTTTCCTGTTTGATCTGACCACTCCATGAGTATTCTTGAGTTTGATACCTCAAATAGTATAAACTTCCTTAATTAAGGCGTACTGTTCTTATGCTATTTTAATTTTTTACACTATATTATCCTAAATTTTGATCTTATGTCTTAGTAGTAATACTTCGTTTCTTTAAGGGGGCAATTTATTTAGATATTATTCATGAAATCACAGAATCCCCCAAAAGATGAAATATACTTAAAAATAAAGATCATTGTATGAATTAAAAACTTATGTAAAAATAATTAAACATATAAAGCTTCTCCATATCTATTACCTTAATTTTTGCAGAACTTACATTAATTTACAATTTTTGGAATGCCAACTATGCACAAAGGACAAACTATGGAGCCTTGATGAGTCTGAATTCTTTAAAAAACATTAATTCTAACTGGCAAATAAATTGACAATTCCATATACATATGACCTACAATCAAATTGAATTGTTTATAATCTACTTGTATGTTATTTGTAAAATTGAATTTGCATATATTTAGTGGAAATATTTGAAGTAAATTGTCCCTTTCTCTCTTTTTGATCTTTCCTTGTATGTACTGTTTTTCTTTGTACTTACTGAATCTATAAGAATTATAGGTTGACAGTTAATTTATCTATGTCCATTTCCCATGAAGTTTAGAACTGAATTTTGTATAACTTTGTTGGTATTTCCTAGTATTTTACTATTTTATTTTAAGAAAACATATAAGATGATATTTGAAGTGCAATTGCTTTCCTTGAATAAATCTATTGAAAATATGTTTTACCAAACCAACTACCATATTTATTTTCAAGTGTTTTCTGCTTTGGAAAGATGATAAAGTTTTAAAGTTAAAATTATATATATATATATAGAATATATTTCTGAGTAATTTTTCCCAAAGAAATTAAGCTAACTACTGGGAAAGATGGAGAAGTCTATAGTTTTATCCCCCATCCCCAAAAGGAATGTATCAACATAAAAGTTCATATTTATCTGAGGCTCATTTTGTGTCAGTGAGTTTTCTAAGGATTTATATTAGCACACATATGCAATGTGAGAATCTCCTTTTCACAGAAGAGACAACACAGGTGTAGATAATTAATGAACTGGTTGAGTTGCACAGCTAGTAACAAGCAGGGTTCCTCTGAACTCAGGCAGTTCAGGTCCAGATCCCAGTTCCTAATTATTGTGCTGTCTTAGCTCTTGGGTATAATCAGTTCCATTTCTTTTGAAAAAGTGCATAAGTACTACATGTTACTCTTATCTACAATTTGCACCTTGAACCATGAAATGTCCACGTTTAGAGAATCAAAAACAACACTACTAAAGTGACTGCTATTAGCAGAACTTTGTCTTACATTCTGGAAGTGATGAAAAGAGTCATTATATTAAAAAATCAGATCTTGAATATCTTTCAGTATGCCTCTTAGACTTTCTGGTATGGGGAAGGACTGTACTACTTAAATTGATAAATAATAATTATGAACATGGTACAGGTTAATGCATGTGTTAAATAAGATGCTGACTGCTACTAATTAGTTCAGTGAAGGCAGTTTTCAAAGTCCTATTCTCTAGCTCTAGACCCTATGGGGCCAAATGTAGCTATTTCCAGCAGCAGATTTTACTGGTGAACTGAGTGTACAGCATTAGTTTTTGTATGTATTGTACTTAAAATAAATAAAGTTTATAAAAAAAAACAAAAATGCGTTCATTTTTTCTTTGTAATTGCTGTAAATATTTATAAATTTCATTCCTATACTAATTTTATTTATTATTTTTCAAGTCTATATTTTCCAAGCATCTGTCTGGATATTTAATTATGTCAAGGTAACATTTACCACCTTGAGAAGAAGCCTTTTGTATGATTTCAAATAAACAATATTATGCACTGAAAAGACACAGGACTTGGAGAGTATAATCCTATTCCATGATTTATTAGCTAGTGTTCTTGAAAAGGTTACCTCACAAAACAGCAATTGTACCCCATTTGTGTACAATGAATCAAAGTAAATAATAAAAAAAAAAGTTACCATCAGTAAAAATGGGATTAACACAATTATTTTCATTTTTTTCATCAAAAAGATGAGATAATTAAAACGTGACTCAGTTTACTCATTAAAACATCTATTAATGTTTCTAAGAACAATTATTTTCACTTTTATAAAATTTTCACTGTTTGTACCTCATGAGTCATAGGCAAAGGATTTTTGGACCCAAAGGCAAACATAAATCTAAAAATTATTTATCCTAGTTTATTTCATCCTCAAATAGTGTTAAAATATTAAGTCAAAATCTTCTCCTCTCTCTAATTTTCATTTTTGGATTCACTTTCTGATCATTTGAGTTCAAATAAAACAAATCAAATAGTTTCTAATGATGTCTAAGTTGCCTTGAATATTAATGTTACAAATAGAAATTGTAAGAATTCAAGACATAAATTTTATTTTAATGATAAAAACGTTTTACAATATATAAAAATAATGAAAGTCTATACTTTCTTCAATGAAGGCACATAGCACATATTATTGATACACCAAGGAATATCACTGATGGTCAATTTATGAGATCAAGTACCTCACCAATACACAGGTAAAAAGACTGTCTTGGAGAGATATAGTTACTAATAAGTGAAAGAGCAGAACTAAATCAGGAAGGAGGTTTTCCTTTTTATTCACATCTTCACACTTTTAGTGAAATTGCAGCTTACGGTCTATAAGAAAATGCTAACTTGCTAAAGGAGTCAGTTTTTTTTCAGTCAAAAGGTTCCAGTATTTTCTTAGGCAGAATGCAGAGATCTTTTTATAAATTCAAATTCTTCTTTTTTCCCTTGTACATTTGTTGGTTTATTTTCATGACTGAAAGGAATTTATTTGCTATGTTGATGCTGTCGTTAAGACCTTGTAAATAGTCAAGACTCTGTTTTAGGAACAAGAGATTCAATCACAAAACCCCATCAGACTCATCTGGATCCAGAGGCTCCTGTGGGACCACCAGAAGGCAGCTGCGTCAGTCTCTCTGCTGCTTCTGGTTATGCTGTATTACACCAGCAGGGCAATGTAGCCATGTAGACTGTGGGTATCGACAGCTCCAGACGTTCACTCTGTCCTTTCAATAAGTCAAAAATATACATCAATTTATGACAATTGCCAGAAGACTGCCCAAAAGAGCCACATGTGGCTCTGGGCAGATAATTTTGTCCTGGACAAGGGTGCTGCTGGCCAAGGGGTTGAAATCCTCTTTGGGTGACTTACCTATTCTGAGGTCAGGGGCTGGATCAATTTCACACACATTAGCTGGCCTAAGAATGAGTTAGAATGTGTGCTTCCTCAAGGAAAAACACATCTTAGAATGTGAAGAAATTAAAATGAGGCAAGTAGGAAAAATGTCCATTGCAGCTTCCTTTCTTGTGTCTTTGGTAAGAACTTGGTACAAGGACAATATGTAAAACTTGCTTAAAGTCACCGCACCGGAATAACTGCAATCCTCTGCTGTGTCCAACCTCTTTGCTATTTAGTGCAACACTTCCAATACGGTCTGTCCTACTAACTTATGCTGAGGTTCCTATTCTATATTAGTTTTTTCTAATGTAGTAACGCTATGAAAATGTGAATAAAGACAACAAATAATCAACTTCTGTGAGTAAGCACGTTTTAGTAGTTAACAAGAAAAAAATATATATTCCTAAAGCAACAAGCAGGAAAAAACCAAGATGTATTCAAATTTTCTGTTTTTTAAAACACTTAAAGAGGTCAAAATGAATGAAAAGAGCAGAGTGGAAACAGTCCCTCTTAGGTAAGCTTGAGGTTGTCAGAGACTTTATGTCCCTGGGGCGTGGGGTTGTAGGCTGGGGATCAGGCTTCATCTAGGTAGGGGTTATAGATTGGGGGTAGTTTATGAACTTGTGATGGCCCTGTGAGCTGATAAGCTAGATTGGAATCTAGAGGAACTCCAGGCTTGTTGCTATTTTTGACACTTTGTAAGTTCTGAGTTGATGATGTAGAAGTCTAGAGGTTTAAACTGGGAGCCAACCTGGGTTCTCTCAACCAGCTGGAACATTCTCCCCACCAAAGTCATCATGGACACCTCTCTCATTTCTTTTAAGACTTTAATCAAGTACCACCAAAATAAGGCCTTTTCTTATCATCATACATAAAAGTGGCACTCGCCTCGTATTATATCCTATAAGTTGTACTCCATATTTTCTTCACAAAACCAACTATTACCTCCGCCCAAACACTGCTTATGTATTTGTTTATTGTTTTTCTACCATTACTAGAATATGACTGCAAAAAGGGTATGTGATTTTTTTGGACTTCTTTGTCCGTTTTTCTATTTTAATATCACAGAGCAAGGACTGGAACATAGAGGATGCTCAATAAAAAAAATAGGTGAATAAATAAAAATGAATAAGATTGTTCTTTTAGCAAACTTTGCTGATATGACCTGGCATTTCCTTTATTGGAAAATGTCTCAGAGAACTCATTTGAGAAACAAATCACACTTAGATCAAAGAGTTTATGTTGTAACAAAAATATATTTAAATAAAACTTTTAAATCTTTTGCATAATGTGCCATTGGGAAGAAAACACTCAGTGCTTCTCCAATCACACGTAAAACACACACAGAATTAACTTAGGTAGGTGGTAGCAGGAAGCCAGACATGTTTGTATTTAAAATTACTGATCCTTTTATTGAATCTTGCAAACAGAGTTATACTAGGAAGGAAATGGAAAGAACATCTGATACCTGTTATTAGATACTCATTTAACAATTCTGGGAAATAGCAGTGCTCATTCACATTTTCTTCTAGTATCCTGAAAGTGGTCCGCCTGACAATGTAGCCATGGGGAGACCTGTTTTGATCAAGTCTGTTACTTTTCCTTTCAAAGTGAGCCAGATCAGATAATGCACCTGTGTAACTTTATTTCTTAATGGGATCAGCAGGATCCCACTGAAACTGAGTGTAATGGGGCTGTAAGTTGAAGTTTCCATGAAAGCAGTCCTAATTCGTTTTCTTTTTCAAAAGAAGAAAATAGATAATGCACAAATTTAGTAAACTGGGCAAATCCTCGAGCAATATTATCTTCTGCCCTTTATTAGATTTGGCACACTTTTTAAGAGGAAAACCATATGACTTTAGGTATAAAAATGAAGTATCCAGGTAAAAGCCCTTAATTATTTTATAGATCCTGATTTTGAATAAGAATCTTGATGTTAAGACACCAGAAATGTTATTAAGGTCTACACTTGAGTCAAAGCATGGAGACATTTTACCTATCATTAAAGTTAACCTTATGTTAAGCATGAAGCTTAATTTAAGTCACATTGCATCTTTGAAATACTATTAAACCTGACCCCTGTTTTGAATGAAATGCTAACTTTCTTTTAAAAAAAATTAAATCCTTTTATATTTATCATATTTTATATTTTGGCATAAAAAGCTTTAAAAATCAGTGTGTATTATATTTGAGAGTAGTAACTTTATCTTTTGACAAATTACTTTTATTTCACACTATAGCCAAATGAACAAATTCTTTAAAAATTACGGAATGTCTTTGGGCAAAGGACTATGAAATTTAAGGAAGGAAGAGAAGGAGGGGAAGAAAATTCCACAACTTTTCTCGAAAACAAGTAAGGATAGCATTTGAGATGCAATTTCATTTCACAGTCCTCCTTAGTGAGAGATAGCCAAGGGCACCCAAGTCCTAGAAAACTTGTGCAAAACAATAAATGTCACAGAGGGCAATAAGGTGGACATTGCAAATCAGGAAGATTCCAAAGAAAATAGCACAATGTCTAAATTTCAGTCACACGTTGCATTATTGAAAGTTGTAAAGAGTACAAAATGAGTGATACACAAGCTTTTTTTGTGGCTCATTTTATAGAAACAAACTCTTTGTCTACTTACAAAAGAAAACATGTATTATAGAATTTTTTAAAATTTAAAAAAGGTATAATGAGGTAAATCAAAGTCATAAATCATCTCATTACCTGGACATAACCATACATCTGTTAGAAATATTTGTTTTAAAGGTGATAAAAATATGATTTGAATAAGCATATGAATAGAAAATAAATTTACTTAAAGATAATATATACTGTGCAGAAACAAAATCAGAAACTGCTGGATCTCAAAAAAAGATAGAGCCAGACATTGAAATTCAATGAGGACTTGCTTATCTCTGGTCATTTCCACAGGTGGCTTCAGCCTCTATCTTGTCCTGCATGGGTACCACATCTTCTGAGATCCACATGAAAGGGAACAACTTACTGTTTTTAGTTCTAACCATTGAAAAAAGAATGTGATCATCAATTCCAATGATGCCATGGAGTGTGGATTAGATGATAGTAGATTTCAAATGCAGACCTTTGGAACTATTGCCTCCAAGTCAGTGTCACAGTACTAAGTAGGAGATGGTGACAGTAACTCTACACATGAAGAAAATGAATTTAGAAAAAGGTGGGAGAGAAAACTGGTGACCTCTTAACATCTTGAAATACTACACAACGTCCTTTTGAAGACTAAGAAAGGTAAGGAGTTTCAAAAATACTGCCTTTCCAATCATGTTAAGATAACCAAGAAACCAAAATGCTAATGGAGAAACTGTAAAGATGCATACCTGTGTTAAAAATAAGAGTGAATATACTTCAGGATTTTCCTTTCAAAGATCAAAGTTTTTAAGACTGCACAGGATCTCCTGACTGTTATCCTAGGTAAAATGGCAGAAACATTTGAAAGTTTTTGTTAGTGTTCTCATTATTTTGCTTGGTTCTTTGGTTATAGGATTTCACAGTATTTAAGTAGACTGCCTCTTATCCCTATATTCCCAAAAGCTCCATTACTTTTAGCATGTATTTTTGTACAGTGAACTGTTTTCCAGGAACACATATATGACATTTCAGCTGATAAGCCAATATGTGCAATCCAGCTTTTCTCTCTGCAGGTATGTGCATACACACACATGCACACACACATGCACATGCAAGCTCCCACTACATATATGCATCCATGCATACATACTTATGTCCATCAATGTCTTTGTAAACCTTTTAAAATTTGTGTATTCATGTTCATATGTGGAATTTCATACGTGGAAATCCAAACCTCTAGTATCAGAATGCATTTGAAGAGAAGGTCTTTATAGAGAAAATGGCATTCAAAATAAGTCTTCAGGATGGTCTCTAATCGAGTATGACAGGTGTCTGTATAAGAAGAGAAATTTAGGACAATGACACACACAGAGGGAAGAGAGTGTGGAGACATAGGGAGAAAATGGCTACACATCAGTCAGAGAGGCTTGAAACAGATCTTTTCCTCATGATCCTCTTAAGGAACCCAACCTGCCTTTATCTTGAACTTTGGAACTCTAGAATTGTCAGAAAATTAAGTTCTCTTTTTTAATCTATTCATTCTGTTGCCTTCTGTTGTTTCAAGATGTTGACTAATCTACGTACCTAGCATGTCAATTTATAAATTATAAAATATTTTCTGAACATTTTCATACCTATGATTTAAATTTTAGTGACAGCATAGTATTCCAACTGTTGAATAAATTGTTTCAAATTTTTCATTTCTATTAATAATAATGCTATAATAATAAGCCCATAATTACATCTATGCTCACCTCTGAGATTTTCTGATAGATTCCTAGAGTAATAAAGTATTTGATTTCATTATTTTTGTATTTCAATTATTAATTTTGTATTATCAATCATTTAATAGGCCTAACAATGTTGTGCCAATTCACACAGTGACCTATTCCCACATGACAATATCTGCTCCTCCACATCCTTTTAGCTCTGAGCAATTTTATTTATTAAATTGATGTAAATCTGATTTTTTAAACATGAAAACTCATTGTATTGTTTTTCACCACTACTTGGTTATTAGTGAAGCAGACTAACACTTATCTTTATTTTTGGGGGATCATATGTTCTTTTACTACAAATTCTTTGTTTCTGTGAGTATTTTTCTTCATCCTCACAGGGTGCTTAATAGTGACACCCCAAAACTTTCCTACTATGGAAAATTGAACCATGTGGGTTGTGTCGTCTAGAATTACTTTAAACATTTGGAGACTATATTGACCTCAAGATAATGACTTTGTCATGGGAACAAGCTTGATCCTATTTCAAGTTGGAATCAGAGAATCTCTCTTTCATTGAAATTTTCATAGATAATCCTTTAGTTTTTCAAGTTCTGCTCCTTGTTGTAACTATCACATGATATTTATCTTACAATAAACAAGCAGATTTATCACCAAAAGTGGCTGGAGTAAAGGCTGTTGGTCTTGTCCAGCCCTTTCTTTGAGGACTTTCATTGATACTCGGATTTCAGAAAGAATGTGTTAAGTGTTTATGCTGAAATTATGCTTACAATAGCTGACAAACTTGCTGCCTACTCTGTAGACACTGTGTTGGCTCTTTCTCAACCCCAGAACTCACTTCCTCCCTGTTCTTCATGAATTTTTTTGAGCTCTTACACTCCTTCCAATGCTCTCATTTATTGTTTAGAATGAACAAATTTGGTATCTGTTACTAACAACTTAGAAAGCTGATTGAAACAACTGGCAGCTGAAGCAGCAATTTTAGATGTCAGGGAACTATTAAATATGCCAAGTTATAGATGGTCAGTTGTGGCTTAAGACTTTGTACAGTATGAATGCCTAGGGAATGAGGCATAGAACTTCTAGGAAGTTGCAGGGAGGTTAAAAGGGGAAATGGGGGAACACCAAGGAGGGACACAGCCTACTTCACAATTTTGTCCAAGATGACCCTAGACATATAAGCCAAGCAGAAATATTTGAACAAATTGAGCACAAGGGGCAGAAAAAGCTGGGCAAAGTCAGAAACAGATGGTGCTCTGACATGATCCCCCAACTGGGGTTATGCACCTGAGTTCAACAGTCCACCGGGCAAATGTCCAAATGCCAGGCAGATTCAGCTGTCCTTGATAATTAAGGCTAATTAAGTTGTCTGTTCATGTAAGTCGAATATTGGAGTATTCAAAGGATATTACAGATAAATCTTATTAAAACATGCAAACTCATGTAAAAATAATTATTGATTCCATACTATATGAAAATTGTAGTATTTATTCTAAGATCAGTTTAATATAACGTATTTATACCGTAGAGTAAATTTGGATTGAAAAAGTATTGAGTTTACTGACCTCTGAATGTTCTTAGAGGTTTTGAATTGCAACATATACATAAGCATAGATATTGAACAAAGTAAGACTCCTTTTGTATATAATTTTTTCTGCACAAGTTATTTCTTAAAGATTTCTCCAACTTTAGACCTTAGGAATTAAGTTACAGAAACTTACAAGTTTCTAACTTAACCGCGGCCATGGCTTCACTTGACCGTAAAGAATAAACTACTATTTTTCTAAAAAACCCCTCTGTTTTCTTGTCTTATTTATTTCTGTGTCTTCTTTACCATGGTGTTTCAGATTTACTTCAAAAGTTTGCATTCATACTAATGTGATTGAGGTTTGTACATTTTATGCTTTTACACCTATAAATGTTTTTATTTTTTATCTTTTATTCATAGGACAAATTTATTGAAATTATTGTTTTTCTATGCGAATTAAGTGCAGTAAGTGTTTGCATTGGGGAAGACAAACTGATTTCAACACATTGTGTTTCATCTTTGTGGGAAATAAAAAAATCATTAAAATGTCTGTATGATGGGATTTATTAGAGATAAATTCATCATTTCAAGGAGCACAGGTATTTCTAATTCATATATTTAGGGCATATAAATGTTGATTATAAGAACACATTCTGGATGTGCAGCTCTTTGTAAGAAAGGGAAGGTATTTATTTCAAGTATTTGTTTATTCTGTTTTGTCTGAGAAAATAAAAATTGCTGGCATTATTTAAATTTTTTAGATCAATTATATTACCCATTAAATATGGATTGATGTTTGCTAGCACATTCAATGAATGTGCAGGGAGTGTTTTTATGTTTACTTCTAAAATAACTGCTCAGCTGCTCTCTTTTTCTCTCTCTCTTTCTCTCTCTCTCTCTCTCTCTCTCTCTCTCTCTCTTTTTCTGTCTCTCTGCCTTTCATATTTTTCCTCTTCTGAACAATTATTTAAGACAAGGAATCTTTTATAATAAAAATATAGAACTGTATAAAGACAACATACTTAAAGGATGTTTGGGCATAATCAAGCTTTAAACTCCCACACACATACACACACACAAACACACAAAGTACTATCCTTTAATGTAGCAAACATGTATTTAGGCAGTTTTGGTCAAATTTATTTGCTCTGCAAAAGAGTACATTCAACTTTTTGATATTTTTATTCTATCTTTTGATAAAAAGCTAAAGAAATGTGTAAATTTTTTCTTAGGTCTGCAGTCATCAACTATCACTCAGCTGCTACTTATGCCAATCTTCCACTAAAAACGAACGTCCTCTGGAAGAGTGGCTAGATATCTACTTGATGGTACCTCAACATCATTAATCAGGCAATGCCTGCTACCTGTGGGGCACACAGTATCTGCTGTGTTACATTTCTTTCAGATGGTGCTCAGAAAACATAAGTGTGCGTCCAAATTTATTAATGACCTTACTGTTCACAAGAAAATTCTTATTTCTACCTTAATGAACAATTTCATGCAATAAAACTTTTGGTGGTGACTATTTTCCCTTAATTATTTCCCAGAGATGACAAGAAAAAATAATTTACCATTTTATCCTTTAATCCTTCTAGCACTTTCTGAAGATCATTAAGTGGGATAATTTGGTTAAAAAACACAAAAGATTTATGAGTTTAAGAAGTTAAATAGGTGATTCAATTTTTTTAAACAAGACATAAGTATTGTAAAAGATAATGCTCTCTACTAGAATTAATAGAATTGAATGCATGTTGTCAATTGGACTTTGTTATTTATCACAGTCCTGATTTTGCTGAATAGGACTGATGAAAGAATTCTGCTACATTAAGAGCCTTCTTAACTGACAATTTTATAATATCTGGATACACACACATACCCATGTACTCTCCAATATACCACACACACACACACACACACACACACACACACACTCAGACCATGCAAAGAATAGCTGCTTCTAGAGTTTATATAGACACTATAAAATTACAAGCTGAATCTGTTTGTAAACTACCCCATTTATGTTTGGTACTATTTCTGTATAATATGATAGGTCTGCTCCTTATTTAGAATGTTTGTAGGCCGTGCTATCTAGGCACCAAATAATAAATACATAAATAAGTGATTTTGAAGAGCAAATTGATTATTAAATGAGTAAATTAAAATATACTAACTTGTCATTTGATGTGATTCTCTTTGCAATTACACTAGGAAAAAGGTTACATAAACTTTTCCAGTTTTTATTGCCTTCTGGAGAATTTTCCTTTCTGTTTTCTATTTATGAATTGGCATGAAATTTGGATAATAAGTGAGAGTCTTTCTTCAGAACTACCAGAATTTTCAAATAGCTTTCCTCTCCATAAGAGGGGATTCTTTTTAGTAGGGCAGGTACCAGGGATTGAACTCAGGGGCACTCAGCCACTGAGCTACATCCCAGTCCTATTTTGTATTTTATTTAGAAACAGGGTCTCACTGAGTTGCTTAGCACCTTGTGATGTTGAGGCTGACTTTGAACTGGCAAGCCTCCTGTCTCAGCCTCCTGAGCCACTGGGATTACAGGCTTGCAACTCCATGCCCAGCAACAGGGGATATTTTGCACATGGGTTGTACATTCTTCTTTTTTTCTCATTGCAGTGAGAAGTTGTACAGGATATTGGGCTCTAACACACTTCTGTGCAGTATTTCTGTGACTCTAATCAAGTATACAAAACATTCTCAACATTAGATGAAAACAATGGCAATTCTTCCAAATAAAGAGTTTAGAGAATTATCAAAACAATGTAAGCAAGACCTAGGTGTCTCAGTTTTATGTAAGTTTTTCTTGGATTCCTTTGGTGTCTGAATTTCATTACTATAAGCTTATCCATAGGACATATGTTCCAAAACCCCCAGGGGAAGCCCCCAGAGGATGGTACTAAATCCTATACGTATTATGTTTCTTGCTACACATACAGGAATATGATGAAGTTTAATTTGTAAGTTAGGCACAGTAAGAGATTTACAATAACTGAAAACAAAGTAATTATTACATAATTACTATAATATAAGTTATATGAATATGGTCTATGCCTCTGTTTCAAAATATCATATTGTACAATAAATTTTAACAAACTTTGCATTCAATTTCTTTCTCTAATTATTAGGATGAGAATTTTCTGTTTTTCACTTAAAGGAAACATTTTGTGACTTCTCATTGGCATAATCTGAATTACCAAATCACTACTCTTGCACTTTGGGTTCATTATTACATAAAATCAGGTTGATTTGAACACAGTACAATAATGCAATAGTTGATAGATGAGATAGCCACTGAGTGACCAAAGAGCTTCTAGTGTATATAGCATGGGTTCACATCACATCTGATATGGAATGGAGCAGGACAGCATGAGATTTCACCACACTACTTAGAGCAACACATGATCTTAAAAGATAAAAGTTTGTTTTTGGAATTTCCTGCATAATATTTCCAGAGAATGGTTGACCATAGGTAACTGTAACCACAGAAAATAAAACCATGGGTAAGGAGGGACTATTGTATTTGTAAAATTAAAATAGTTTTCATCACCTTTTCAAGAATAATTTTTTTCACCAAAATATATTTTTTCACAGTGAAATTTTTGGAAAATTATGTTATGCAAATAAGGAATCAATAGCAATGTTAGGAGCTAAGTGACTAGATCAAATATTTGTCCTTTAGCAACCAAATTCAGGCTTCTTCTTGGTAAAGGCTTCCAAGTTTATATTATTACCTGAAATTTGTATACACAGATGTGGATAAGTTGACTAAATTGAAACCACTAAAATTATACAATTTAAGGTCAAAGCCCTATTAAACCCAAACCCCAAAAGGTGAAAATCAGATATATTAAATAAATACATTATGAAACCTTATGTGGGATGGCTCCAAGCTACTAACATTCTGTTAAAAATTGAAATATAAATAATTTAGCAAACAAGAAAGTTCAAATAATAATCCATAACATGTTAAATTTCAAGATCTTATCATTACCACCTTCCAGTTGGAAATCACCTTCCTGTTGATTTCAATCATATAAACTTTAGAAAATATTTATAGATTGCAAATGTTTTAGAATATAATAATGTGCTCAAGATATTGCTATTCCAGTACATTTTACAGATTTGAATAATTACATGAAATTTATAATTCCCCTACTTGAGAGAATAATTCTATTAGGGTAAAATATCCAATTACACACTAAGAGTTTCTTCTGATTGAAGGGACTAAAACAGACTTCTATACTACTGGTTCACTTTCTTTCAAAATGCGCATCTCAGTATCTCTATTAGAGCAAGAAAAATAAGAGAAGAAACTCTGAAATTAATATACAAATATTGGTGGAAAAAAGTTGTAAAAGAACAAACATATGGAAAAATGTTCAACATCTCTAGTAATAAGAGAAATGCAAATCAAAACCACCCTAAGATTCCATCTCACCCCAATTAGAATGGCGATTATCAAGAATACGAGCAACAACAGGTGTTGGCGAGGATGTGGGGAGAAAGGTACACTCATACATTGCTGGTGGGGCTGCAAATTAGTGCAGCCACTCTAGAAAGCAGTGTGGAGATTCCTTAGAAAACTTGGAATGGACCCGCCATTTGACCCAGCTATCCCACTCCTTGGCCTAATACCCAAAGGACTTAAAATCAGCATACTACAGAGACACAGCCACATCAATGTTCATAGCTGCTCAATTCACAATAGCCAGACTGTGGAACCAACCTAGATGCCCTTCAATTGATGAGTGGATAAAGAAACTGTGGTATATATATACAATGGAATATTACTCAGCCATAAAGAATGATAAAATTATGGCATTTGCAGGCAAATGGATGAAATTGGAGACTCTCATGCTAAGTGAGATAAGCCAATCTCAAAAAGCCAAAGGACGAATGATATCGCTAATAAGTGGAGGATGACACATAATGGGGGGGAGGGAAGGGTTAGTGTTAGGGTTAGAGTTAGGGTTAGGGAGGGGGGCAAGTATGGAGGAAGGAAGTACTGTATAGAGGGTAAAGAGGGGTGGGAGGGGTGGGGGGAAGGGAAAAAATAACAGAATGAATCAAACAACATTACTCTATGTAAATTTATGATTACACAAATGGTATGCCTTTACGCCATGTACAAACAGAGAAACAACATGTATCCCATTTGTTTACAATAAAAAAAAAAGAAAAAAGTTGTAAAAGAAAAAATATTGAAATGAACTTACTGATTAAATTCAGTGATATTCATCTAGCTTAATGAGGTAAAGGATTTTAATCCTTTTTGTTATTTATGTTTCCCAAGCACCCAGAACTTTCTCGGGTACAATGTAAAAGGTTTAATGAATACTTGTTAAATGAGAATATTTCAAAAATGTAGAAAATAAATAAATTGATCTGCTAAACTCTTCAAAATTTTAATCAAACACCATGTGTGTCTACACACACACATTTTCCTTTTCTGACCACTACTGTTCACATGATACCACGTCTTACACAGATAAACATCACACATATTCCTAGGGTTCTCAGTGGTAAATATCTTAGTAAAGGTATAAAAATTCTGACTATATCTATGATTATTGCTAAAATAATTTTCTACCATCAGCTATGACATTGAATTCTTTTAGAAATCTGGCTTAAGTATTTAAACACATTACAGATAATAAAGAAAGTTTATGTTAAACCTCTGTAACACCACCTATGATGTACTGTTGTACCAGATCTCAAAAATATGATCAAAAATTTAAATGCAATGAGTATTTTAAAATAAATAGAGTAATAAAATCATAGGGATGCCTTAAGCAGAATCTATACTTTAAAACATATTTTGGGAAAACAACTCAAGTTCATCAACAAGCAAACTGTAATGGAAAGGAAGTAGAGAAATAGAAGAATGTATTCATTAAACGACCTATCAGCTAATGTGAGGGGCTTAAGATAAATTTCATTGTGTTAGAATTGCCTAGTTCTATTATTTACTAAAAATTTTTTAAGACTGAATAGGAGAGTCTAGACATTTCCAAAGGTATTCTAGAATTGGTAATGCTAGAAATATTACTACTGAGCTGAAATATTTTTTACTCATGCAAGTCTTTAAATATATTAGCATCCAGATATTCTGGGTTATAAGAAAATATGAATTTTAGATTATTTCTAGTTTTCTTAAAGTTTAACAAAGTTATTAATAATATTATCTCTGAGATTAAAGAAAATTCCATAGCTAGTTCCCTTTTTACTTACCTAGACAAAATTAATGAACTTCATATTTTGAGTGCTGGCTGAATTTCAAAATAGATAACTATAAATAAAAACTTTAATGTAATTTTGCTAATAAATAATTATTCTGTTTTATTTTTTTCATATAACTGTATCTTGTGGATGAAAAATAACTGACATGTAGAATGCCCTTGTTAGCTATAAACTACAATGAATCAGATATCAGCTGTCATATTCACCAAAATATTATATCACATTCATAATTCTTGATTTATTTTCTTCTGTAAGGTGAGCGGCTAGACATGAATAAATTTTGATTTAATATGTGAAATGGATAAAAAGAGAACATGAAGCATAATTTATTAATGGTATTCATTTTCATTATGTTCAAGCACAGGTTCCTATTTTCATTAAACACTGTAATAAAATAACTGTTTTACTTTTTATTATTAAAATAACTGTGCTGTAAGAAAATATTTAATAAAAGATTATTACTTTAAAAATATCAATGGTAAGTCAATTATGTATTGCTCAAGGCTTATAAATACCAATTTGAGATTTACTTAAATATATTACCATTATTCTGGAATATTTCAAAGGCATATTAGAGTACATTTTTAGCTAAAATAATATTGTGAAGAATAGAAAGGATGATAAGTTTTAAATTCAGCACTTGTGTCTTTCATATTTGCTAACAATTAAAGATAGATTGGACCTAACCCTCAATTTTCAGATTGAAACTGAAGTTTAGATATGATTTTTAAGATGTCAACTTTAATTTCCTTTTATCATTTGGTATTTCACAAGTTGGTTATTGAAAGTAAAATTACTCCATTAAAATATTGGACATTTAAGTCTCAAAATATTATTCTTACTGCAAATGTTAGTATAAAAATAGGTGGAAAAAATTCAAGTCTACATGAGAATCTTAAATGAGCTTTTGTTCTACTTGTTTGATATTGTTTTTGTTTTGCTTTACTTTTAAATTGTTATTTTGAATTATACTCATTTTGCATTTTTTAAAAATGGCTTGCACAAAAATTAGCAGAGGAAAAAAACCTTTTGTTATTACACATCGTGCCATGAAATTTCAAACTGTCGGTTTAAAAATATTAACTTTATTTTGACTAGAGATGTACTTATTAAACACAAACAAAAATAAATGCAGTAATTGAAGCAGAAATTTCATTTTTTTTTTTATAGTTTGAATATGAGGTGTTCTCCAAAAGCT
Source organism: Sciurus vulgaris (assembly GCF_902686455.1). Lineage (NCBI taxonomy): Eukaryota > Metazoa > Chordata > Mammalia > Rodentia > Sciuridae > Sciurus > Sciurus vulgaris. The sequence goes on from NC_136464.1 coordinate 134,205,195, forward strand.
CATGTGGCAAGGCAAGAATGTTCTTAGTTGAGATATTTAGATTATGAGAGCAAAGATCCTAATCAGTAGATTGTTCCTTTTGGTGGACTAACAATTTTATTGGATTACTGGAAGGTTCCTTTAAGTAGGTGGGTGGGGCTACAAGAAAAAGGTCACTGGAGGTGTGCCCTTCAAATTATATTTTTTCCCTGGTTTCTCCTGTTCTCTGATACCCAGATGCCAGGATCTGCTAGTTTTCTTCCCTCATGTACTTCTGCCATGATGTTCTGCCTCATCTCAGGCTTCATCTGAGAACCATGGAGTTGGTTGCCTGAATACTGAATCTCTTAAATCATGATCCCAAAATAAACTCTTCCTTATCTAAGTTGTTCTTGTTAGGTATTTTGGTGACATTAACAAAAAACTAACAAATATTTATTAATAACATATTTTCTTCAGATTTATCAACAGAATGCATCTTAGTATTTAAAATTATTTTGATTTATATTAAAATATTCCATTTTATAGCATTTCCAGAGAACTTGAAATATTTGAAATGAAAAAGACCATTGGATTCATCTAAAGAAAACTGTTCAATAAAAATGTAATATTAGTCACAAAGGTCACACACAAAAATTTAAAATTTTACTTAGCCACATTAAAAAATAGAGCATGTATAATTAATTACAATAATACATTTCATTAACTCAATATATCTAAAATGCTTTAATTTAAACATATAATCAATATCTATAGATGAGTGAGTTATTTCATGTTATTCTTTTCTTCTTTTATTTGCTCAGTTTCCATAACTGTGAAGTGGAAATAACAATAATAGTACTTATCTCACAGAGTCGGGATTTGATGTATGTTAGGTTCCTAGTTCAGTGCTTGGTACATTAGGAGAATTATAGCAGATATTCCTGTTTTCTTAACTTAGTAGACTCATGCGAAATATTTAACTCATAACTTTCTTTTCTCTGATTAAAATCCATTGGAGTAATTATCGATAGCAGAATGAATTTCAACATAATGATGGTTTCCTAGATCAACTTGGGATCTTGATGTAAAATTTGTACATGATTTTTTGCATATATTATATGTAAGGTAATTCACTAAGCTTCTTAGAATTAGCTACTAAAACTTGAAATCATTTTTTAAAATTTCAAATATTTCATTAATAGCTATACTATATATTTTAATAGAAAACTATCCAATTTCTCTGTTCTACAGTTGTTTAAATCAAGTTTCCAAATATTTTCATGTAACTTCGTGGTTGTTACTGAAAACAGTATCCACGTTTAGTTTTTTCCTCCTTTTTATTCTCTACTTATAATGCCATCTGATATCCTTAGTCATGTTCGGTTTTTCCTCTGAACTTCTTCCAATCTGTCTACATTTCTCTGCTACTGAGGCAACTAAAACTGAATAGTGCTTTGATGCAGTTCATCTGAATTATATAAAGAAGGCTATCAGCCATGTGTCCCAGGATGTCATGATTCTTTGCCTACAGATCAAAGAGGCTGTGAACTTTCATACATTTTATTGAAGCATCAGCCAGATATTTTCAGTGGATGGCCAAGGTGCTATTAGAAGAGAACAGTCAAAAGTAATGAAACTCAGACAAAAGTTCTAAAAGATGGAATCTATTCAACAGTTTCTTCAGAATCTAGTTTTTTCTCTTTTTCAAGACAGGGTGTTGGGTTTTGAATTTGATTTTTTCCAAATTCATTTTAAGCAGATAAGTTATTTTACTACTATTAATGTGAATGGGGAAGTGAAAATAAGAAAAGTAAATGATGGGAAAAATAAATGCAGACAAAAAAATAAAAAATTGCTTTCTTTCGTGAGTTTATAAATAACACTTTTGTAAATATATCAATATACATAAGATTTAATATCTAATTTTATTTCTTATTTCTGTTTTGTGATGAATATGCTCAGGTTTTTCCTGGCTACTAACTTGTAAATGTATAGGTTCATTAATTTTTGGGTAATTGCTTGATTTTATGCTGGTAGCACCAATATATATTTACTATTAATAAAAAATTATAACTTTTTGCAAATCATTCCATTTATAAAAAGTATTGAGTACACAAAAAGTATGGAACAATGAACTAAATTGTTTAGCATATACAATTTCATTGAATGGATGACTAAGTGAATACTAGGCTAAATTTATGAAGTAAGTTGTTTTGAGTGATCTTTCTTCACTTTGGGTGAATTCGTGACTAAAAAGACAGGGAAAAAAATGACTAATCAGAGATACAGATACTGAGGAAACAGTAGAAGTTAGGTCACTACCCTTCCTGGATATTATTTTTAACTACTGGAAGAAGAGTTTCTATGACTGTTTAACATCCTATTTTGAGTCTTAATATTTGATGATTTGATTTCTGCTTCTATCATCATAATGAAGCTCATAAAATAGAGAATCTCATTTTTCATTAAGTCCCCGTATCCAGTACGCAGTTAAGCTTGGACAATGGGTAAATGTTGCTGAAGAGTAAGAAAATCAGTTTTGTGGTGGACTATGTGAAAATATAAATTTCTGATATGTAATCCTAAATATAAAAAGTCATCATTATTATTCTTCTGGTCTTTCCTTTAAAATTTCTATTAAAATAAAATTAATAAATGAAAACCTATGGTTATATATGTATGTATGCCTGCCACATGTCTTATGTACTTTGCTTCTATTAAATAGTCATTAAAAATATCTTTGCCTTCATACTTTATCAATAATCCTTTATTTAATATAATGAAATAAATTAATATCTTAATTTTCTTGAATATTCATGCTAATTTGTTAAAAAAAATTGATAGCATTTAATAAGCCTTAATATGTTTCCCCACAGAGGAACATTTTTCAAAAATATTTTCTCAAAGTTAGGTTTCTATTATGTTGATCTTTTATGGCAAACAATGGTTTAGGGAGCTATTAGTAAGTACAGTTTTAAACCAATATTACAAGAGTCTTAGAGATAGCCAAAGTAACTGTGAATTTACTTACTTGTTGGGTAAGATGCAATTTTCATTAAAAACTGTGATTTTTAAAGCCCAGATCTGCTTTTTTTCCATTTAAATGACTACTGAATGATTTATGTGCTTTTTGCAATAGTCTTCCTCTGTCATGCCTCACTGTCAACAACTTGTGAAGAGTGCCTATGCAATGAAAAATGTCTTTTAATTTGACAGTTACTTGATGTTTCTTCCACCATCTACTTGGGTTTGGTTAGAAGAGCAAAATATCCACAACAAAGCCTCTTGGTGAAATTTTGACAAAGCCTATTCTCTTATCATACTGTTCCCAAGTTTTATGTCATGTTTGCATTTCTCCCCCTTAAATGTTAGCTGGTTGGGAAAGCAATGACTTATTCACCATTTACACTTAACACTCAGGATAGAGTGTCTGAGTATCTGCCACCTTATAGACACTCTTCAACTTCTGATTAGTTTGCGGCCTAGTAAATGTTTTATTAGCTGAAAATAGTAAACAGTAAATTGAAATGCACTTAATACATCTAACCTACACAATATCAGCTTAGCAATACAGTATACTACAGCATATTTATGTTTACCCTGGTGATCTGGTGGCTGACTGGGAGCTAAAGCTCACCACTCCTGAAAAACAATCAGAGTATGGTACCAAATAGGCTAGTCCTAGAAGAGATCAAATTTAGAACTGGAAGCATCATTTCTACTGAAAGTGTATTGCATTCATACCATTGTAAAGTGAAAAATTGTAAGTCAAACAATCATCAGGTACAAGTACTTTAAAAGTGGGTTAACAACTTAAAAAATAAAAATAGTGATTTCTTTTAGAACAAAATTCATAGATGATTTGTTTTCTTTTCTTCTTCTTCTTTTTTTTTTAAACTATCTCACACTTTTTCTATGCAGTACTGGATATGAACCCAGAGGTTCTCACCTCTGAACTGCAGTCTCAGACCTTTTTATTTTTTATTTTGAGATGAGATCTCACTAAGTTGCTCAGGTCACCCATGAACACATGGTTCTTTTGCCTCAGTCTCCTGAGTCACTGGAATTACAGGTATGCACCATGACACCCAGGTCATAGATGATTTTTAATGAAACATTTCTAGAAGTAAATTTACAGTTGATTTACCTAACTTAGTGAATTCCAACAGTGCTATTTTATGCTGATGTAGTAATTTGCAGAATATGAACATATATTACCATGGAGTTATCATTTCTCTCTTCCTTAAAAATGGAAAACTAACACCAGAACATTTTGCCAATTAGACATTGTTTCAGAGAAAATGAAACACACTTTTTACCTATTGTTGAACTAGCTACAACTATCTCTTTATTTTTCATATGGCTAGATAAAGTATAACACAATATTTCTACTCAGATATATTTAGCATTGTTCAAATTTCATAGTAATGGAAGCATTTTGTGATTATGTTTCAAATAGTAATTCAGAGCAAAAATAACTTTTAAAAATACAGAATTTACAAATTCTCTATCAGGGTATTAAGAAGTTGGTGCATTTTCACAGACTTTCTTTCAAACACACTACATGACTGCCTGTATAGAAAGATCCATAGTGTTCCTTCAGCAATGCTTTTTTTTTGGGTAGGAAATGAACTTCATTGTTATCAAAAGACTGAATAAACATTTCATACAAAATGGAAGTTTGCAAGCTATCCAGAATTGTTCTTTTCCTTTGAAATTTTAGCAGTCCGTGTTCTTTGAATGAAGCTAAAATTGGTTTTCTAAATTCTGTATGTGAGGAGGAAACAGGGAAGTGTTCATTATCAAAGCAGTCAGTATTAAAAAAAAACATGTAAATGTAATTCAAATTAAATGGTTTTATGCACACGTACAAGTATACACAACATACAAACTTATATACATATAGTATAATGTGGACCACAGATAATGTTGATACTGACTATTCCAGGTGAGTCTAAATATCTGCTTCTACATATAGGTCCTGATACCCCAAAACCAAAATATCTTCTTTGAACATATATAATCAATGTACTTACAATGCTCATAGTTACATGTATCAATCTTAAGCAGCTTATGATTTTCACTTATTTATCTTAAATAAGCAATAATATCCCACATTCACTTAATAATTGGGTTTTGGAAATAATAAGAATTTAACATTCTCAGTTCCACTTTGTTGTGTACTTTAAGTATTTGATTATATTATCTATAAGCTTATCATCTCACATTGTCAATCCAGACAGATAAAATATATTTCCCTTCTAGATCTATCCCCTGTATCCTTCGTCCAATGGATTATGAATACAGATGTACCACACCTCATTGAGGTTTCAACAACCCAATTTTACTTGACTGGCAACTAGACTAAAATTTATAATTATTCAAGCATTTCTAAAATTGACCTTTTAAATCTGAATAGTTCAGATCTTCCCTTTTTTTAAAATTACATTCATATTATCTCATAAACTTCTGTGAAGATTAGTTAACAATGAATTCAAAATACCTAGTACACCATATGACATTAGTAAACAGCAGCTACCTTTATTTACCCAACTCAGATGGTGTCATATATTACCAGTGGACTGTTAATAAATCTAAGAACTTTAAATGGAAACTAGTTACAAGTCTGTATTTGTTTCCTTTACTTTAAAATGTTTAAAGCCTTTTACACAGACATAGAATTTAATGATAAGTATTACACTAATAATAAAATATTACCACTGGTAGGCTTCCTGTTCAGTAACTTTCTGTACCTCATCTCATTTAACTTTCACAACAAATCTGTTGTAAAAGCTTCATTTTACAGTGAGAACATTAATTGAATCTCAAAGTGCTTCAATAATTTGCCCAAGTCAGAGAAATTTGTACAGTATTGATCCAGAGTCAAATTCCAGTTATGATTCCTTTCCAAGGCAAAGGAACCGAATATTCCATGATAAAACTGTGCAAGAAAAAAATTCAGGTAGGCAAGTTTATGTACAGAAATACATAATCAATGTTTTAAAGAAAATTAGGATTCCTCAAATGGTAAAGTCTACATAGTTCAGTTCCAATATTATATCTAATTCAGAGAATTAAGATACCTTATTTTCACGTTTGCATTGTATGAACTATCAGGCAGATGGAGTTTGAAAAAACTGAAATCTGATTTCTTGGCAATAATCTCCCACCATTTATAAGTGTGATTTTTCAGAAGAACCCTAATTTAATTGGATCTCCTTCCTAAGTGGAAATGTTTGAAGTTAAATGTTGAACTTCTAGGTAGAAAATGCCTTTAAGTTCTTAGGACTTTCTTCTCTTTCCTTGATATGACAGAAACTGTCTTCTTAAAAGACTGAGCAGAATTGTAATTTGTTATTTGTATATTGTGGCAAAAGATGCCTAAAATTTATTATTACTTAAATTTCATGTATCATTGGATACCATGACACCATGCTATTAGTAGAACTAATGTGTTCCTAGTGGGATAATTACAGGATTTCATTTTGTAAAATAATACAATTGCATCAGTTGAACCATTTTACATTATAACCTGTTAATAATTAGTGTGTAAAATTTGAGAATTTTCCCCAGTGTCTAATAGATAAAAGCTGTTTTAGTCAACTTTTTTGCTGCTGTAACTAAGAGACTCAAAAAGAACAATTTTAGAGGAAGAAAAGTTTACTTGGGGGCTCACAGTTTCTGAAGTTTAAGTTGGCTCCATTCTTTTGTACTTGAGGTGAGGTTGAACATTACGGTGGAAGAGTGTGGCAGAGGAAAGCAGTTCATGTGATGATCAGAAAGCAGAGAGACTATACCAGCCAAATACAAAATACATACCCCAAATTCATGCCCCCAGTTCCTATCTCCTCTATCCACACCCTACCTGCCTTCAGTTACCACTCAGTTAATCCAGTCAGGGGACTAATTCACTGCTTGGGTTAAGGCTATCATAATTCAATCATTTCTCCTCTAAACTTTCTTGCATTGTCTCAAACATGAGCTTTTGGGGAACACCTCACATCCAAATCATAGCAGATATAGTATTTATGATATCTTACAAAATGTAGAAAAAATATGCTTTTAGAAATATTTGTCAAGGAAGTAGGTGACTGGACAGAACCAAATTAAAATTAAATAGGCACCTGGCACATAATTGTCAGAATAAATGGATTGCAAAAAGTAGTTTAAATTTTGTGGCATTATAGCTCATAATGTACTTTAAAAAGTATCCAGTCATTTATTTTTCCACAAATAATTGCAGAGTGACTGTATTTAGGAAGCATGAGACTATTAAAATAAACATGATACATTCCCTTTTTCTCAAAAATTTTATGCTTTAATTGAGAATGCAGCTAAATGAGAGAATTTAATACATTTCCTAACATATTATCTAATACATAATAAGAAATCAAAACTTCTATGTCGGAAGAGTGAATAATGAGCATGTTGTAATTGAGTGATATTGTATAAAGTGGTTTGATTAATAATAACAATAACAATAATAATAATAACTATAGCAATAAGGTTGACAGCTGGCATTTATTCAATTATTATTCACAGAACACTGTGCTGAGCACCTGACTTCTATAGTTTTTGCAGGAGCCTTTTGAAGTAGGAACAGGAACAGTTACATAATTTTTAATGCCTAGTGAAAAATATAACTGTGGTGTCCTTTATACAAAACTGTTGATGACTTCAAGATGGCAAAAGCTAAACATTAAACCAAGTGCAAGACCCTCCTAAATGTGGTGCAGTTTCTAATTGCTTATGTCATGAAGCTATGAGAACTGTACAGTTCTTCCATTAAATGGTTCAGGAAAAGTATACATTTGTATGCATTGCTTGCTCATATATTTTTCTAAATGTCTGAAGTCTACTGCTTTATGGAGATATTTCAACTAAAAGGTGCAAAAGAATTTAAAATGAACATAATCTGGTTCAAAAATCAATTCAGAGGCTATTATGTTAATCCAGGATGGTGATTATTTAATTATCTCTTATCAAAAGTTAGAATGACAAGGTTAATATTAAGTCTCTCTTATATTCATGTTCAACAATAAGGTTATAAAATCCTTAGTACTATTTTTTTCTGAGGCCATTTCATGATATTTTATTTACATCATACTAAGCCTAAGTATCCTCATAACATCATCAATCTGAGTAGAGTTATCATGGAAAACATCAAAAAAACAAATATCACATGTTCCCACTTATATGTGGAAGTTAAAATTTAATCACATAGAAGTAGAGAGTAGAACAGTGTTTACCAGAAGCTAGGGAGGCAGTCGGAAATGAGGAATAACTTCAAATGTTCTACAGCACTGTAGGATAACCATGGTTGACAACAATGATTTTGAATGTGTCCAAAGCAAGAAAATAACAATAAGGGCTGGATATGTTAATTACCCTGATCTGATCATTATACACACATATTAAAATATTATATTGTATTCCATAGAAATGTTCAATTTTTATGTGTCATTTAAAAAGAAGAACATCAAAGCATTCTCAGTAGTGCCATTTTGGAAGTCTGTTTAAAAATTGAAATCTGTCACCATTGTCATGCTGTAGATTTGGAACTTCAGCTTGGCTAACTTGTACTTATGAGGCCAGTTAATTCCATTAGATCACTTATCTAAGGACACTAGTAATATTGCAAGTCTCTAAACATCCCTACCCACATCCTCATTACCAGCCTATCTCTATCATCACCCTACTTAGGTCATTTCTTTTATTTCTCTTCTCCTTTACAACACTTCATATGTTATTTTCTTGAAACTTTCTTCCACTGAATATCAAAATCAAGGCTTTGACTAAATGTAGGCTATTGACCCAGTTTTCTACAAAAACAGAGCATACAAAACACTGCAATGACTAAGCTAGATTTTAGATTTTAAAATGGTATATATCCACAAAGATGAAGACCAAGACAACTCAATACCAATGTTCAAAAATCATAAATGTCAATAAACTAAGGAAAAACGAAAACTGAAAGGTAAGTGGTTGCTGACATAACAGATCAAATGGAACTGAAACCCAAGGGTTGACAGGGAGGAAGCCCAGAGATCAAGTCAGTCTGTAACTTAGAACCCACACATGCAGGCAGAGTGGAGAAACCAAGAACTCAGAGCACAAGATCGAGAAGTGATGGAAAAAAGACCTATTGAAAGCCACCCCACCCAAATCAACCTTATAAGAGAGAAGACTTATGACCCTGAGATATTAAGCAGAAAGACTGTGGATTTGTTACTTCCAAACCCACTGAAAGAGTTAGGGCACTGCACTAAAGGTGGAATGATTTAGTCAAATTCTATATATTAAAGTAAAGTGAGAAGCCTATTTCCACACATTCAGCTCCCAGTAACACACATCCATATTTGTATATAGATTTTTGTTGTTGTTGTTGTTGTTTGTTTGTTTGTTTGTTTCCCTAAGCAGGAAAAAGTAGAATTCTTCTCTGGAGACAGTGATAAGACAAGGGAAGAATTTGTTATATATTGCTATTTGGGGGTCATCAGTTCATCTTTTTGCATTGAAATACATTCACTCACAGTTCCCACATTGACTCACAGAGGTTCTAGATAGAAAGTTAGTGACTCACAAGTTTTTATGAAGGGATAAGAATTTTGACACATTTGAGGAAGGCAAATCAAATGAAAATGAATGTGAACGGAATAGAAACAGAAGTTAATTCTTAAAGCAAGAATGATAAACAATCAGAATATGGAAAGACTTTTTCCCCCCAAAATTTATTTGCTGATGTATAACTTGTAAACATAAATAGTTGAAGAAACATTTGGGAAATTCTCAAGAAGGCAAAATTAAATAGATGGTGATATAAAATAATAACAAATTATTAGAAAACTGGAGGACAATTTCTGGGCATTAAACATTCCAATAAGAAATGTTCCAGGGAAATTGAGAGCCTAGTAGGGAGAAAATAATAAAATTAATTATGGAAGAAAAAAATTCCAAAATTGAGAGATGTGGAATGGCCAGTTTGAAGAGCAAACTCAGTACCTGGACAAATAATTAAAAATACTCATCCAGAAGCATAATTGCCACAAAAATCATGAGACTCCTGGGACAATTTGTTGTCTTAAAGATTTTGAGGCAGATTGAGAGTGTACACAAATAAATCAAGTTAAATAATGGTGTTAATTTATCAAAGCAATATTTTAAAAAGATATTGAAGAAAACCCTCATAAAAGGCATTCATTTCCAACCTAAATTTCCTATATTATCCATTAAGAATAGGTGAGAATAAAGATGTTTGCATAAATGCAGCTCTCAAAAGTGTTGGCACTCCTGCTGTCCCTAAAACATACCAAAATCATGTTATACTAAAAAGCAAGCACATACAATAAGAAGAAACAGTAGTTTAGGAATGACAGGGAAACTTCAGTATAATGGGTATGGGTACCTGCAGAATAGTCAGTACAGAATGAATCTAGAGAATTGGGGTCCAGGAGGAGGGACTGTTCCCTCCCCCAAAACAAAACCATTTCCTCATGTGTGCACCTTGACTATCTCATGGGTATGCTTCATTTGTGGCCAGTAAGACATAGTTTCTTTGAAGAACTTTGAAGAAAAATAACAATTAGTGTTCAAAGTCATAAGAAAAAATACACTAAACTCAGGGAAAAATTGAAAAATTGTTGAATAACAAGGATAATATTAGTTTTGAGACTCGGCTGTCTTCTGGTCTTAGCTGTTCCTCTCACCACCACTGCCTTGGTTTGTCTTTTTCCCTTGTTACTGAGTTTTTCTTGTAAACAGTTTTCTTACAGTTAGCCTCACTTTTCTCTAAGCTGTTTTCCAGATTGTAATTAGAATGATCTTTAAAGTTAAAACTTAAAAACTGGTTAAATTAGTCAGAGAGGAAACAGTTCCACAAAGCATATGGTGATTACCAAATGTGAATGTTTAGCTTAATTAAAGGGGGGCAACTTGGAAAAAAAAGTTTGGAGATAATGCAATGAAACCTTCAATGATTTTTTAATGAGCCTTAATTCATCCTACAAGAAACTGATTGATGAAATAATGTGTCTGAACAAAGAAGAGGGAGGAAAGCAGAACTTAAGAAGGCCAACACATTTGTAATGCATAGGTAAATAGTAATTTGGGATGGTAGTTTGGTGACAGAATTATTTAGAAATAAAATGACAAGAACTTAGGTTAACTTGAGATCAGTGAAAATACTAAGACATAGGGAAATGAAACATCTGAGAATAGAGGAGAAACTTTTGGACATTGGGAGAGATTGCATCTTGGTGTGATGGGGCAGAAAGAGTTATTCTCTTGGGTGGTGTTAAGAAAAAGTTTTCTTTCACGAGAATTTTTTTTTTTTCCACTTACAAAAGGAACAAAGGTTAAAACTGAAGAAACCTCAGTGTCAGATTCAAGTTTTGTTAACTTCCATGCGAAGACTGCATCATCAAGTTCTGTTGAGATAATGGGAAAAGAGAATGAAAGAAATAACCTGGCCAAGAATCCTCTATTTCTTCATTTACTCATTCATTTGCTAAATAATTTATTGGAAAAATTGACAGGATGATTGGAAGAATTATTTGAAAAATAATGACTGGAAATATTAGCTTGAAGATGTTTTTGGAAAGCTATATCAAATAATAAAACTCACAGGTATGTTTCTTTAGTAACTAGGAATAGCTCATCCCTAGGGATTGATCCTACTTTAACCTAATTTTTCTAAGGAAATGGTTGGTATTGGTTCAGATTGAATCTGTGTTCAGCTTACGCTCTTTGTCTGTTTTTTATTTTTTTATACTGCTTGGGCATCATAAACCAGTGATGGCTGGTCACACACTGTTCAGGCACAGGCTGGTCATTCCTTTCATCTAGAAACTCACTGCAAAGATGGTCTTTGTGTTGCATGTACACACATTATGAATTTTATAAAGTAGAGCACATAATTCACCCATTCTTATTGTAGTTTGCTTTCTACCAGTTACTGAAAAATTATTTCTCCGTGACCTTTAGTTTTATATTCTCTGAGAACTCCTATTTCAGCATCTGTTTTCCTGTGGTATGCAACTATATTTTTGTTTGTTTGTTTGTTTATCACATTGGGGGTTGAACCCAGGGCACTATACCACTGAGCTACATCCATGGACCTTTATATTTTTTAATTTTGAGACAGAGTCTCACTGAATTGCCCAGGGTGACCTCAAACTTGTGATCCTCCTACCTCAGCCTCTTGAGTGTGAGTCACCACACTCAACTTCAATATGGTTTTTAAGTAATTGCTTTCTTTGAGACCAATTTAAAAGGAGTTCCTCCAATGCAATGATTTCATAATTCCTAAACTTCATTATTAAGCCCAGTATTTGATTTTTCTTTTTTAATTTGGGTACTGGGGATTAAACCTAGTGGTGCTTAACCACTGAGCAACATCCCCAGCCCTTTTACATTTTTTAAAAAAATTTTGAGACAGTTGCTTAATACCTTGCTAAGTTGCTGTGGCTGACTGTGAACTTGTGATCTTCTTGCCACAGCCTCAGAGTCACTGGGATTGCAGGTGTGTGACAATGAGGCTGGCCTTGATCTTAATAATTACTGATTTTCAGCTAATATCTTATAGGCTACAGCTTATGAGCCATGTCAACTGTACACCAGTAACTGACAGAGAACTATCCTTACCTTCTAATCAGATTCCATTGACCATGGATTATGCTTCTTCACATAAATACCTTTTTTATTAATTTTTTTTTTATTTTTACAGTCTGCATTTTGATTCATTGTACACAAATGGGGTACGACTTTTCATTTCTATGGTTGTATAAATATCTTTTATATTGTTCTCTTGTATTTTTCTCTTGAGATTTACCATCCTTCAAAAACTTAATTCATATTTTTTCCTCCCTTCTCCTTCCTTGTCTCCTATGAAACTTTAGCCTGACTGGGAGAAGTTCAAATGTTCACAAGCATGCACAAGTCCTCACAGCAGAAGGCTTTGTTTTTGTTAATTGAATTACATGTTTTTTTCTTATGATTGTAATATACTAATTCTTTTCTTTTTCTTTTCCAGTGCTGGGGATTGAACTCAGGTCCTTGAATATGGTAAGTGAGTGTTCTGTCACAGCTACCTACTAATGCTTTTTAAACATTCTACAATCTACCTAAAGACTTCCAGCATACAACCATTTCTTTTACCCCTTTTAATTTGTCTTTTCAACTGTACAATTCACACTTCAAAAGAACTTGCTGCCTCTCAGTAACAGCTTGAGGCACTCACTCAGATTCTTGCTATCACAAAACTATGACTGACAGTGTTATTGATATCATGACTGATATATTACTTAAAATGTATCTTCTATCTAAACTATGCAGAAAATTAATTGGGGTTCTCTTTGGTTTATTTGTTACTTCCTTTAAAAAATGCTTTTTGGCTTATTTTCTAGATTTTCTTCATCTTAACCACAAAGTCTACAGGGTGGTGCCAGATAAATGAGAAACTAAATTTTCCTTATTATTGGTTTTCTCTAACCCTGAGGCCCCAGGGTAAAAATGTACTGAAAGCAGGCTTCGAGTGAGGTTTTAAGTGTAAGTAGGAAAAGCTAAATCCCCTTCAGTGTTGGGATATCCTTCTGGACAATATATTTTCTTGGCTCTTGTATATCTCACTGATGAGATAAGGAAGAGAACCTCCCAAGAGACTGGGCAGAAAAAAAACACTCTGAAAGGATCAACTTCCATCATCCTGATTGACAGAGTGAGGTAGCTTATCCCCGCAGCCTGCAATCCCGAGATTTAGATCTCGACAAACAATTGATTAGGAATTGTCTTACATTTTAGGTTTCTTTATTCCCCCATCATCCATTCTGGTGCAATTGTAACAGAGCTTGCTGCACTTCACACTGAATGTCCAAAGTTGTGAATTTCAATCCTCCTGTCATGGGTTTGCAATGTGAAACCTCAGGCGGGAAACTATCTCAGTTTACAATCTTGGTTTTCTTGGCATTTGACTGAAATGACAAATTATGAAAAATGACTAAAACAAACAGAAAAAAACCACATTCCTTAACAGTAATTTCTATTATAAAAGTAAAAACTAATGTTATAAAACCACACTATAGTAAATGTAAACAATTTTTAGCAGAACTCAATAATTCCTAAATTTTACTGAAATCATCTAAACAGAATAGTGAACACATTTAGATAAATATGAATAAGGAGGGTCAACAACAAAACTCATCTTGGTACTGAGTATGGATGATTTGGTGACAAAAAATAAGAAATTAAGGAAAAAATATAAACTTCTTGACTATAGTGCACCATTGGCCATATGCAAAATATTTTCACATATGCCTTCTTAATCTTCAAAAATACACTAAGCAGTTGATAGAATTTTAGAATAGAGGGACAGACCTCAATCCATATGGGTGCTTCCTAACACAGAGGAAAGGCACAGCAATTTTTGGCAACTGATTCTTCTGGTATATATGAATTATGTTTCAATTTTCTCTTGGTCCCAAATATGGCAAATGGGAAAATCTGGTGACAAACTGTTAATAACTGAGGAACTGATTCTCTCTTTTTAGTATGGGAACTGTAAAGGTGAATAAATGTACCATTAATTTAAATAAAAAACTGTTCTAAATTATGTTAACCAATTGAAAATTTTGAGAGCAGTTTATTCAGTAATAATAAATAGCTTAAAATGCTGTCACTTATTCACTTTACAAGTTAAAAATCCTGCTTCAGGGAAAAGAGGACACATATGTGCAATTGTGCTTATATTTTTTGCTTATATTTTTGACTATAATTATATATTTGTTTTTGGTATTCAAGAAAAAAATATCTGACTTGAGGGATATGAGACAGTTTTAGTATCTTTATATAATAATTGTATCTTCAGTAACACTGTCATACTACATGCATTGAATTATAAGAGTTTCATCTTAGGGACCTTCAGTTTGTCTCTGAAAGTTCAAATTAAATGCCTTCTTGTCAGATGTTTTATCAAAAGAGTTATTTTCATGGTCACATGTTAAAATTCATTTGAATTCACTGGACCTTAAGTTTACATTAAGGTTCCAGTAGGTGTGAATGCTGATCACAAAATTTAAATCTGTAGACAATATCACCAAAAACATATACACACTTTTGTCTACAGAAAAAAAAAAATGTGCATCTGGTACTCTCAATTAGGATGCTAGAAACTGACTTCATCTGGGGTTCAAAACTATTATTTATCAAATAAAATGTACATAAATTTTTGTTCTGATTTTATTTCTTCTTTTATGATGATTTTGAAGACCTCCAAAAATCTGAGCTTCTAAATATCCACAGGTTATAGTGAAATATAAAAATTCATAAATATTACTGATTTTAATGTAGTCTTTATCATGTAATATTCTCTGCAGTCTCTGTTTGGCTGAAAATAACTACCAATTTACTTAAATTCCGAATTTAAGGCATTTGGGAAAAAGTTTGTATTAAATATGCATTAAAGTTACTAGATCACCCATTGTCATGTTAATGTGATAATATAGAAGACATTTCACAATTATTTAAACCCCTACACAAAGAAACCCCTAGAAATGTAAATAAAAAATACATATAACTTTGGCTTAAATAATTTCTGTAATGGGCATAAGATAGCAAGCAGCATAGTCCAAATGAAGTAGGACTTTTTATTTTTTATTTTTATATTTTGGCAAAGGGATAACTCCTATAATCAACAGCTAAAAAGTGGGGATGATCTGAGAGAAATAGAGAAGTGGACATAAGTGTATTGGAACACATTGGCTGTTCAAAAACATCAGTCTACTCAGAAAATCAGAAAAGAATTGACACCTAAATTAACCATCATACCTTGTATGATGAGTTTCAAGTTATTCCCCTAGATGGTATAGCGTATCTCTGTTCAAAAGCAGCTAAATAATCTATCTTGGTAATCAATCTGTAGACAAGCCTGTTATTTTTCTAGGACAACACAATTAAAAATGCTGACAACTTCACATTCTGTCAAATGACATAAATGTGGGGATATTGGTGCCCTTAACATAATGGAGTTATTGAAAATAGTATTTGAGCATCTAAGATTGTAAAAGTGGTAAATTTTAAAGGCCTATCAACTATCTCATCATACTGTTTTCATGAAAAGTAATTATACTAAATAATGTTTCTTGTTAACATATTTGGAATTATAACTATGAAGTGAAATTGGTAAACTACTCTTAAATGTCAAGATACTAAAAAATGTATTCCTTCTTTGGAAATTTATTTTACATGACTTGAAATCATGTTATTTATTTTAAATGACTCTATTTTTCTTTAATTAAATTAGATATGGGGAAAAACATTTATTGATTTTGATGATTCTCTTTTAGTAATGAAAGGGGGACTGGAATGACCATTTTATCATAATTTTTAAAATGTATTTATTTTTTATTTTTATGACTACATTTTGATTCATTGTACACAAATGGGGTACATCATTACATTTCCATGGTTGTATTCTTAATTCACAAAGGTATCTATTTAATTTTGATCTCTGGTTTACATTTACAATATATCTTCTTACTTCTTGTTGAATGTGCAGAAATGTTCATTGAACATATAATTCTGATTTTTTGCAGAACCAAATTCTGCAGTAGCAAAATTTTATCAATTAAAATGCGGTCACTCACAGAACTAGTATATCAATTACTTGCTTGATTGAAAATATTTGGTATTATTTCTTTTAAAAATATATCACAGATTACCTGTATGGAAATTTAGAGCCAAGTTTTAAATGTTTATTTTCTAGAGACATCTGTAGGTAAACATATTGGCAAGTTTCTTGTGAAAAATATTGCTAGGTTTGTAGTTTATCTTGCAAATGCCTTAGAAATAATTGTAATAGTAAATTGTTATTTACAAAAGAATTTTTTGAATAGAACATTAGATGAAATCATAAATCTTATGTATTTAGAGTATTTTCTTTTGGAAAGGAGCAGATTTTTATTCATTCATTAATTCTTTTTTTTTTATTGTACACAAATGGGACACATGTTGTTTCTCTGTACATGGAGTAAAGACACACCATTTGTGTAATCATAAATTTACATAGGGTAATGTTGTTTGATTCATTCTGTTATATTTTTCCCTTCCCCTCACTCCTCCCACCCCTCTTTTCCTCTATACAGTCCTTCCTTCCTCCATACTTTCCCCCCTCCCTAACCCTAACTCTAACCCCTCCCACCCCCCCATTCTGTGTCATCATCCACTTATCAACGAGATCATTCCTCCTTTAGTTTTTTGAGATTGGCTTATCTCACTTAGCATGGTATTCTCCAATTTTATCCATTTGCAAGCAAATGCCATAATTTTATCACTCTTTATGGCTGAGTAATATTCCATTATATATATATATATATCACAATTTCTTTATCCATTCATCAATTGAAGGATATCTAGGTTGGTTCCACAGTCTGGCTATTGTGAATTGAGCAGCTATGAAGAATACACCAGCACCAAAAATAGTAGAACACAGGAAATAGTTAAACTCAGAGCTGATATCAACAAAATTGAAGCAAAAGAAACAATACAAAAAATTGACAAAATAAAAATAGTTGGTTCTTTGAAAAAATAAACAAAATTGATAAACCCTTAGCCACACTAACAAACAGAAGATGAGAGAAAACCCAAATCACTAAAATTCGGAATGAACAAGGAAATATCAATATCACACGATTGAAATGCAGAACATAATTAGAAGCTATTTTGAAAATCTATACTCCAACACAATAGAAAATTTCAAAGACATCAACAGGTTTCTAGAGACATATGAATTGCCTAAACTGAACGAGGAGGACATACACAATTTAAATAGAAATAGAAGAAGTCATCAAAAGCCTAGCAACAAAGAAAAGTCCAGGACCAGATGGGTTCTCAGCCGAGTTCTACAAAACCTTTAAAGAAGAGCTCATTCCAATACTCCTCAAAGTATTCCATGAAATAGAAGAGGAGGGAACCCTCCCAAACTCATTCTATGAAGCTAATATCACCCTGATACCTAAACCAGACAGAGACACATCAAGGAAAGAAAATTTCAGACCAATATCCTTAATGAACGTCGATGCAAAAATTCTCAACAAAATTTTAGCAAATTGCATACAAAAACATATTAAAAAGATAATGCACCACGATCAAGTGGGTTTCATCCCAGGGTTGCGAGGTTGGTTCATTCATATTTTTAAAATCACTTTTTATAATATTTTCTCATTTTCTTAATGAAAAATGCTTATGGGGTGGGAGGATCCAAGATGGCAGACTAGAGGTGCTGTCAGGCGCCTATCATCTGCCATTTGCCTGCCTCTGGCTGATCCATCACCTGCCTTACACCTATCCATCACCCAGTGCACAAGGTTCACCTCCCGATCGTCCAACAAGAGTCAGCAAACTGATCGTCGACCACTAGTGGAGCACCAGCTGCCTGCTGTTGCCTGGAAGTTCTCTATCACAGTACTTGCAGGTTTGATTACACGTGGCTGCCGCCATTTTGAGACAACAGCCATGCCCCATAGAACCCCTGGCCAGACTGACTGAGCCCTGTCTCCAGGATCCCTCAGCCCGACCGATCACTCCCTGCCTCTGGGGCCCTCACATCGACTGACTGCTCCCTGTCGCCAGGACCCCCAGACCAACTGACTGCGCCCTATCACCGGGACCCCAGACCAACTGATTGAACTCGGCCTCCAGGATCCCACAGTCACACCAAACACACTGGACCTCCAGAACCCCTGCTTGACCAACTGCATCCCGCCTCAAGGACCTCAAGTTGACCACGTCCACACCCTGAGCTGCAGCTCCCCATTTGCCAACACATTTCGAAACCAGAGCGGCCATCTTGGGTAATCCTGGAAACTGTAGCTGTGATCTTTAGGTGGGGCAAATCCCATCCTGATACACCTGCTGGAGGCTTGAAGCTCATTGTCAGGTACCTCTCATGCATCAGGCAACTGAAGATTGGGAGGTTTCATTACTATATGACTGTTATACTGTAGATTTTTGTTTTTCTCCTTATAGAAAAAATTAAGTTTTTATTTCTTTACCTTTCTTGCTCTCTTTTCCTCTTGTTTACCTGTTCCTTCAGAGTCTCTTTCTCCATTTTTTGCATGCTAACATCCAATTTCTTTGATTGCACTCTCACCCTTTCTATTATCTAGAACTTCTGTATACTCTTTTCTTATCCCATTAACAGCCACTTTCTACATCCCTCTGCATCCTCTTTGTCCTCCATTACAAACTGCAGACCTTATTGCAAATCTGATTGTTTTATTGAAGATAATATTTTAACTCATTCTGTTTATTATGACAATTTTGTTATTGTCCTCATAGGGGCTATTTGGTCTAGGAATGCATAGTGTCTGAATTGGGCACTGCTAATATTGATCTCCCCTTAAAGAAAGGGTTTTGGAAACCTATAGGGCCACTATAAGCCTATAGGGGGAAATCTGAAATACCCCATATCTGCACTGCTAGAGGGGAGGATACATGAATGACATGAAAACACAAGGGAAGAAAATGATTCAAACAAATCTAGATTCTATATTAATAGAATCCAATGACATTATGGTAGAAGAAATGTCAGAAAAGGACTTCAGATTATACATGATTAAGATGATTCATGAAGCAAAGGATGAGATAAGAGAGCAAATGTAGGCAATGAATGATAATACCAATAAGCTGAAGGAGCACCTGCAGGAAGCAAAAGATCATTTCAACAAAGAGATAGAGATTCTCAAAAAAAAAAAAAAACGGAAATCCTCAAAATGATGTAACCAATAAAGAAAATAAAAAACTCAATGGAAAGCATCACCAAAAGACTAGACCAATTGGAAGACAGACCCTCAGACAATGAAGACAAAATAAATAATCTTGAAAATAAAGTTGCCCAAACAGAGAATATGGTAAGAAATCATGAACAGAATCTCCAAGAACTATGGGACATCATGAAAAGACCAAATTTAAGAATTGTTGGGATTGAGGAAGGCACAGAGATACAAACCAAAGAAATGAACAACCTATTCAATGAAATAATATCAGAAAATTTCCCAAGCCTGAAGAATGAAAGGAAAATCAAATACAAGAGGCTTACAGAACACCAAATGCACAAAATCACAACACATCCACACCAAGGCACATTATATGAAAATGCCTAACATTCAAAATAAAGATAGGATTTTGAAGGCTGCGAGAGAAAAGCATCACATAACATATAGGGGGAGACCAATATGGATAGCAGCCGACTTCTCAACCCAGACTCTAAAAGCTAGAACGGCCTGGAATGACGTATTACAAGCTCTGAAAGAACATGGTTGCCAACCAAGAATCCTATGCCCAGCAAAACTAACCTTCAGATTTGAAGATGAGATAAAATCCTTCCATGATAAATAAAAGTTAAAAGAATTTACAAATAGAAAGCCTGCACTACAGAAAGTTCTCAACAAAATATTCCATGAGGAGGAAATGAAAAACAACAATGGAGGTCAGCAAAGGGAGGAACTACCTTAGAGAAAAACCACTCAAAGGAGAAACCAAGCCAACTTAAAAACCAAAAATAAACCAAATGACTGGGAATACAAATCATATCTCAATCATAACCCTGAACTTTAATGGCCTAAACTCATCAATCAAAAGACATAGGCTGGCAGAATGGATTAAAAAGAAAGACCCACCAATATGCTGCCTGCAAGAGACTCATCTCATAGAAAAAGACATCCACAGACTAACGGTGAAAAGATGGGAAAAAACCTACCACGCACATGGACTCAGTAAAAAAGTGGGGGTTTCCATCCTTATATTAGATAAAGTGGACTTCAAGCCAAAGTTAGTTAGAAGGGATAAAGAAGGACATTTCATACTGCTTAAGGGAACCATAAATCAGGAAGACATAATGATAGTAAATATTTATGCCCCAAACAATGGTGCATCCCTGTTCATCAAACAAATTCTTCTCAATTTCAGGAATCACATAGACCACAACACAATAATTCTGGGCAACTTTAATGCACCACTGTCACCACTAGATAGATCTTCCAAACAAAAATCAAAAAAGAAATCATAGAACTCAATAACACAATCAATAACCTAGACTTAATAGACATATATAGAATATATTCTATCCGTCAACGAGCGGATTCACTTTCTTCTCAGCAGCACATCGAACCTTCTTGAAAATAGACCATATGTTATGCCACAAAATAGCCCTTAGGAAATGCAAAAAAATGGAGATACTGCCTTGTGTTCTATCAGATCATAATGGATCGAGAGTAGAAATCAATGACAAAATAAAAAACAGAAATTACTCCAACACCTGAAGACTACATAATATGCTATTGAATGAAACATGGATAACAGAAAACATTAAGGAGGAGATAAAATAAATTCTTAGAGGTCAAGGAGAATGATGATACAATATATCAAAATCTCTGGGACACTATGAAAGTGGTACTAAGAGGAAAATTCATTGCACCGAGCACATTCCAGAAAAGAATGAAAAGTCAACAACTAAATGACCTAACATTACAGCTCAAAGTCCTAGAAAAAGAACAGAATAACAGCAAAAGTAGTAGAAGACAGGAAATAATTAAAATCAGAGCTGAAATCAATGAAATTGTAACAAAAGAAACAATTCAAAAAAATTGACAAAACTAAAAGTTGTTTCTTTGAGAAAGTAAACAAAACAGACAAAACTAACACTAACAAAGAGAAGAAGAGAGAAAACTCAAATTACTAAAATTTGTGATGAAAAAGGAAATATCACGACAGACACCACTGAGATACAGAACATAATTAGAAGTTACTTTGAAAATAGAATTCCAACAAAATAGAATCTACCGAAGACATTGACAAATTCCTAGAGACATATGCTCCTCCCAAAGTTAGCCAGGAGGACATACACAATTTAAATAGATCAATATCAAGCAATGAAATAGAAGCCATTAAAAACCTACCATCCAAGAAAAGTCCAGGACCAGACAGATTCTCAGCCAAGTTCTACAAGACCTTCAAAGAAGAACTCATTCCAATACTTCTGAAAGTATTCCAGGAAATAGAAAAAGAGGTTACCCTATTAAACTCATTCTATGAAGCTAATATCACCCTCATACCCAAACCAGGCAAAGACATATCAAGGAAAGAAAATTTTAGACCAATATCCTTGATGAATATAGATGCAAAGATCTTTAACAAACTATTGGCAAACCATATCCAAAAGCTTATTAAGAAAATCGTGCACCATGATCAAGTGGGGTTCATCCCTGGAATGCAAGGATGGTTTAGTATCCATAAATCAATAAACATAATCTGTCATGTCAATAGACTTAAGGTAAGAATCATATGGTTATTTCAATTGACGCAGAAAAAGCGTTCGACAAAATACAAAACCCCTTCATGCTCAAAACACTAGAAAAATTAGGGATAGTAGGAACATAACTGAACATTGTAAAGGCTATTTATGCTAAGCCCATGGCCAACATCATTCTTAGTGGAGAAAAACTGAAACCCTTTCCTTTAAAAATGGGAACAAGACAGGGAAGTCCCCTTTCACCACTTCTATTCAACATTGTCCTCAAAACTCTAGCCAGAGCAATTAGGCAGACTAAAGAAATTAAAGGGATATAAATAGGAGAAGAAGAACTTAAGCTGTCACTGTTTGCTGATGACATGATTCTATATTTAGAGGATCCAAAAAATTCCTCCAGAAAACTTCTAGACCTCATCAATGAATTCAGCAAAATAGCAGGTTATAAAATCAACACGCATAAATCTAAAGCATTTTTATATGCACGCAATGAAACAGCTGAAAGGGAAATGAGGAAAACAACTCCATTTGCAATAGCCTCAAAAATAAAATAAAATAAAATACTTGGGCATCAATCTAACTAAAGAGGTAAAAGATCTCTACAATGAAAACTACAAAAGATTGAAGAAAGAAATTGAGGAAGACCTTAGAAGGTGGAAAGATCTCTCATGTTCTTGGATAGGCAGAATTAATATTGTCAAAATGGCCATACTACCAAAAGTGCTATACAGATTCAATGGAATTCCAATTAAAATCCCAATGACGTACCCTAGAGAAATAGAGCAAGCAATCATGAAATTCATCTGGAAGAATAAGAAACCCAGAATAGCTAAGACAATCCTTAGCAGAAAGAGCGAAGCAGGGGGCATCGCAATACCAGATCTTCAACTATACTACAAAGCAATAGTAAAAAAAACGGCCTGGTATTGGCACCAAAATAGACAGGTAGATCAATGGTACAGAATAGAGGACATGGACACAAACCCAAATAAATACAATTTTCTCATACTAGACAAAGGTGCCAAAAATATGCAATGGAGAAAAGATAGCCTCTTCAACAAATGGTGCTGGGAGAATTGGAAACCCATATGCAACAGAATGAAACTAAACCCATATCTCTCACCATGCGCGACACTAAACTCAGAATGGATTAAGGACCTCGGAATCAGACCAGAGACCCTGCAGATTATAGAAGAAAAAGTAGGTCCAAATCTTCACCTTGTTGGTCTAGGATCAGACTTCCTTAACAGGACTCCCATAGCACAAGAAAATAAAAGCAAGAATCAACAACTGGGATAGACTCAAACTAAATAGATTTCTCTCAGCAAAGGAAACTATCAGCAATGCAAAGAGAGAGCCTACAGAGTGGGAGAAAATCTTTGCCACTCATACTTCAGATAGAGCACTAATTTCCAGAATATATAAAGAACTCAAAAAACTCTACACGAAGAATACAAATAACCTAATCAACAAATGGGCTAAGGATATGAACAGATGCTTCACAGAAGATCTACAAGCAATCAACAAACATGAAAAAATGTTCACCATCTTTAGTAATAAGAGAAATGCAAATCAAAACTACCCTAAGATTTCATCTCACCCCAATTAGAATGGAGATTATCAAGAACACAAGCAACAATAGGTGTTGGCGAGGATGTGGGGAAAAAGGTACACTCATACATTGCTGGTGGGGTTGCAAATTGGTGCAGCCACTCTGGAAAGCAGTGTGGAGATTCCTCAGAAAGCTTGGAATGGAACCACCATTTGACCCAGCTATCCCACTCCTTGGCCTATACCCAAAGGACTTAAAATCAGCATACTACAGTGATACAGCCACATCAGTGTTCATAGCTGCTCAATTTACAATAACCAGATTGTGGAACCAACCTAGATGCCCTTCAGTTGATGAATGGATAAAGAAACTGTGGCATATATATACAATGGAATATTACTCAGCTATAAAGATTAATAAAATTATGGCATTTGCATGCAAATGGATGAAATTGGAGAATATCATGCTAAGTGAGATAAACCATTCTCAAAAATCCAAAAGACGAATGATCTCACTGATAAGAAGATGATGACACATAATTGGGGGTGCGAGTGGGACAAGAATGGAGGAAGAAGGGACTGTATAGAGGGAAAAGAGGGGTGGGGGGTGAGGGGGCTGAAGGAAAAAATAACAGAATGAATCAAACATCATTACACTATGTAAATGTATGACTATGCAAATGGTATGCTGTTACTCCATGTACAAACAGAAACAACATGTATCCCATTTGTTTTCAATAAAAAATTTTAAAAAAAAGAAAAATGCTTATGTTTTTCACAAAGCAAATTATTTTTTGACCAGATCAGTAATGCATCTGGAAGAGGAGAAAGTTTCTCTACAAACACACTCAAATGACCAGAAATGCATTGTCACTAAGATTTTGACATAAAGAAATATGGTAATGCTGCATTTATTAATGCTAATGTTGTATTTGAAAGAGAAAATGCCTTATCAGCCAAAGATACCCAGTCATTGTAAAACTTTCACAGAATTATATTGATCGTATTTGTACCTTCATACATTAAAGAAGAATGTACACTACAATATTATTTTATTTCTTGTTATAATTTTCAAGCATTTTAAATAACTTATGAATAAAGTAAAATGAATATTTCCCTTTAAGGAAAAAAGAATTATATTTTACAGAAGTATGTGGTCCTTAACTAAATTGTAATGATATACATTTTGGTGTTAATATTCAGAATGTCTCTGTAACTCTGGATCACCTAATAATAAATATTACTTCGATCACTGATCAGATTTAGTGACAGTAGAGGACAGATGTACAACAGTAGGTTTTGTGATATTTTTATAAGCAGCATCAATTTAAAAACACAGAATTTAGAGTTGAACAACTTCATGGTATGTGCTATAGAAAGTCCTGAATATTGATTATATTTTAGTTAATTATCTCAACTACTTTTTACCATATTATAAAACCTAAGTTCATAACCTTAAAAATCTATTATTTCTTCAACATGTTTTTTTGGAAAAATTCTAACAATGAGAAGATGGAAATATCATTAAGTTTTTATAAAATTTTCAAGATCGAATTAGGGACCACTTTTAAAAAGGATACTAAATGATATCATATATATATATCCTATACTATGTTTTGTTTGGAATCATTTAATCCATTAATTACAACTATTATAACCTGATCTAATTACTAATTTAACAAATAAACTGGGTGTGATGATACCCAGTCACTAGGGAGACTGAGGCAGGACTATTGCAAGTTCAAGGTCAGCCTCAGTCAGTTACCCAGGCCCTAAGCAACTTAGCAAGGCCCTATCTCAAAATACAAAATAAGAAAGGGCTGTGGATGTGGTTAATTGGTTAACTCCCTGTGAGTTTAATCCCTGCTACCAAAAGCAAAAAAAGAAGAAGAAATAAAAGCACACCTTGTTTGGAATGCTTAATTTTCATCTATAATTTAATATGTAATTTATTGCTTTCTTGCAAGTAGAGTATTGCTGTGTATATGAGAGGGAAATAAAGCAAAGAAAAATTAAAAATAATAAGGAGAGACAGGAAAAGAAGAAAGTACAGTGATCAAACAAACAAAAGTGGTTATGTAAGTTCCCTTCATAAACAATTGTTTTGTTAAGCAGTGATAAAACAAAATGAAAGGAAGAAAACACAGGACAGAACATAAATATGAGCTAGTATTATCAAGTTGGTAAATGCAAATATGCTATTCTGTATAAATGTGAAGCAAAATAGGAGGAGAATAAATAAATTTGTTTAAAAAGTCTTCCTAGGAATGGTACTGAAAATTGAATCTATGGGAGCCCTAACAACACTGAGCCCTTCCCCATTCCTTTCCGTAAATTTTTGATTTCTAGACAGGGTCTCTTTAAGCTACTGAAGTGGGTCTAGAACTTGTCATCCTCCTGTCTTAGCCTCCAAAATTGCTGGGTTTACAGGTTTGCAACACCATGCCTGACTGGGTAAACAGTTTTTATATTTAAATTATTTTTTAAATTACCTTGAATTAACAATTGCACATTGTACACATATATCAAAACATAACACCCCATAAATGTATACAAATAATATTCATCTTTAAATTTTTTTTTTTTTTTTTTTAAGGAAAAAAGATGATCTCTACTCGACCTCCCTCTCTGCCAACTCTATTTTGGAAGGAAATTTCACTAGTAGTATAGTATCACGGGACATTTCCTGACATGCTCTGTGGAAACTACCCCATCAGCTTAGCTAAATTGTGTATAAATATCACTTAATTTTTCTTAGATTTAATGAGTACTCTCAGTATTATGCAACGACCATGGGGAGAAAGACTTCTTAGCAGTGGTTAGGACTTACTGGGTCAGGAGTTAGGAATGTGATTTTTAGTCCATGTGGTAAAACCTATCAATGTTGAGGTGGCATCATCTATAGAGAAGCTGTGCATTCACTATTGTTCTATACAGAGAAAAGTTACCTCCCCACACTGGAGTACCTGATGCACAATTGGACAAGCCACTCCCTAATACATTAATTAGGATTCTGGATTGCCAGTGAAGCAGCCCAACTGAACTCTCTTCAACATGAAGGGAAAGTTATTCGAAGAGTGTAAGATCATGTTATAGAATCCACAAATGAGACTGTTAGTGGCCCCTGGAAAAACAGGATCCAGTAGGACTCTAGTTCATCCCACATAGCAACTCACTTCTCTGATTCTTCATCTTCTCTCTTTATTCTTCTGTGTATTGCTTTCTCTTTGGAGGTGAGAAAGTTGTTTTTAATTAATTTAAAATTTTTATTTTAAAAAGTATACAGTAAAATTGATTCTTATCTTTGGGAATATTTACAAATATTATGAATTTTAATATAAGAATGGATTTTTTAAACCCCCACTATGATCAGGTATTTTTGTTCACAAATTCATTACAAGACAGATAACATTTAGTATAAAAATAATTCAAACAGGAATGGGTAGGCACCTATTCAGTTGGGAAAATACCTTTAACAAAATTTCTACAGGTATCTTTAATTATGAAATATTGTATTTCTTTTACTCTAAGATTAGATATACATATGCATATATGTGGTTCTGATATGTATACATGGTTATTACATATAGAATATAGTTCTTATATATGAAAATTATTATTTTATGTAAAACATGATATATATGTATAGAGACAATGCATGTTAGTAAGGATATTGAGAAATAGGTACAATTGTACAATGTGGAGCAGGAATGTGGAATGGTGCAGCTTCTATGAGATAAAGATTCCTCAAAAAATTAAAAATAGAACTACCATATTATTCAGCAATCCCATTTCCAATTATATATCCAAAATAATTGAAATCATGATTTTTGATAGATACCTGTATTTACATGTTTAGTGTAGCCTTATTCACAATAGTACAGGTAAGAAAACACGACTTTTTAAAACACTTTTTATACTTTTATTTGTGCCTTATAGTAATGTGAGGTTCATTTCAACATAATCATACATGCATGGAATTTAATTTTCTCCATTTCAGTCCCCAGTAATAACTTTTAGTATGGTTTTATTATTTTCTGATGTCTACTAGAGAGTTTCTTTATTTTTATTTATTTATATTTTTAGTTCTTTCTAGTTACACAACCATAGGATTCATTATGGCATAATAATAAAAGCAAGGAATATAATTTGTTCTAATTCAGTATCCAGTTCTCCAGTACTTCTCCTTCCCCTCTCCTTATCCCTCTGCCTCTTACCTTCCCTCTACTCTACTGATTTATGTTATTTACTGTTTGTTTTTTATGTTAGTATCTTGTGGATATACATGACGATGAGATTCACTGTGGTGAATTATTCATATATGCAAATAGGAATGTTAGGTCAGATTCATTCCACTGACTTTCTCTATCTTCTCTCATCCCTTTTCTTCATTCCCCTTTGTCTACTTCACTGATCTTCCTTCTATTCTTTCTTTTAACCCCACCTCCTTATTCTGGATTGGCTTGTATGGATCAGAGAAAACATTGAACCTTTGACTTTTGTGGGCTGGCTTATTTGACCTAGCTTGATCATCTCTAGTCCCATCAATTTACCAGAAATGGCACAAAGTCATTTTTCTTTACAGCTGAGTAATGTTCCATTGTGTATATATGCCACATTTTTTTTATCCATTCATTTCTTGAAGGGCACCTCGGTTGGTTCCATAGCTTGGCTACTGTGAATTCTGCTGTTATAAACAATGATGTGACTGAGTAACTGTATTATGGTGATTTTAAATCCTTTGGATATATACTGAGAATTGTGGTTTCATTCCTAGCTTTTTTGAGGAATTACCATATTGCTTTCCAGAATGGTCACAATAATTTGCAGTCCCACCAACGTGTAAATGTATTCTTTTCCCCACATCCTTGCCAACATGTATTGCTACTTAAATTCTTGATAATATCTATTCTTATTGGAATGAAACAAAATCTCAGTGTAGATAATTTGCATTTATATAATTGCTAGAGGAGATGAACAGTTTTTCATGTATTTGTTGATCATTTGTATTTTTTCTTTTGAGAAGTGTCTGTTTAGTTCCTTTGACCATGTATTGACAGGTTATTCATTTTTTTGTTGTTCAGTTTTTGAGTTCTTTGTATATCCTGGATATTAATGCACTATCTGAGGAGCAGGTTGCAAAAATTTTCTCCCATTCTCTAGGTTCTGTCTTCATGCTCCTAATTGTTTCCTATTATGTGAAGAACCTTTTTAAAGTTGCCATCCCATCTATTGATTGTCTAATTTTACTTCTTGTGCTTTAGGATTTGGGTTAAGGAAATCAGTTACTGTTTCCGTATGTTGGAGTGTTGTGCCTACGTTTTCTTCTAGCAGGTTCAGGTGTTCTGATCTGATTCCTAGGTTTCTGATCCACTTAAAGTTGGGTTTTGTGCAGGATGAGAGATAGGGGTAAATTCCATTAGACTACATATGAATTTCCAGTTTTCTCAGCATCATTTGTTAAAATGATTATCTTTTTTCTAAAGTATGTTTTTGGCACCTTTGTCTTTGTCTATTATAAGTTAACTGTACATATATGGGTTTTACTATTCTGTTCCATTGGTCTTCATGCCTGTTTTGGTGCCAGTACAGTGATGTTTTTGTTACTACAGTTCAATAGTATCATTTGAGGTAAAGTAGTGTGATGTCTCCTGCTTTGCTTTCTCACTTAAAATTTCTTGGCTATTTCCAAATGAATTTTGCAACTGCCTTTCCTAGTTCTGTAAAGAACATCATTGAGGGATCCAAGATGGCAGACTAGAGGGTGACTGCATCTCCAGTTGCTCCAGAAACCAGGATTCAAGAAGGGAAGGCATTGAGAGACTCAGACTAAAATAGAGCCATGGGGTGAGTCTCCCCCATCCAGTGAAGCTCGGCCCGGGCAGCAGGACCAGATACAGGTGGCTTATTAGAGTAGGGCAGGGCATATAGAGTCCTCCCCAGGCAGCCCTGCACACTCCAGCGGTGGGCTCCTACCACAGGGCCAGCTTCTCCAGCTTCTAGGAGCAGGCTCCCCAGTGAGAGCTTTTCTGCACAGAACCAGTTCCAAGTCCCTGAGCCAGTGCAGCAAGTTCCCGCCCGCAGGTAGGTTCAGGGACCAGGACAGGGCAGCTTCCCCAAGCAGCCTGGCTCCCTCCGGTGGGAAGCGCCTTTCTAGGCTAGCTTCTCAGAGCAGACCGCCCAGTGAGAACCTTTCTACACAGAGCCAGCCACAAGTCCCCAAGCCAGCGGAGAGCTCGGACCTGCAAGCAGCCTCTGGGACCAGGGCAGGGCAGCCAGAGACCTCTCCAGGCGGCCCTGCCCCCTCGGGCCACAGGCTTTTTCCACAGGGTGATCCAAGATGGCAGACTAGAGGGTGACTGCATCTCCAGTCACTCCAGAACCCAGGATTCAAGAATGTGAGGCATTGAGAGACACGGACTAAAATAGAGCCACGGGGTGAGTCTCCCCCACCTGGTGAAGCTCAGCCTGGTGGCAGGCCCAGATAGGGGTGTCTTATCAGAGTAGGGCAGGGCAGCTAGAGTCTTCCCCAGGCAGCCCTGAGCACTCCGGCGGTGGACTCCTCCCACACGGCCAGCTTCTCAGAGCAGGCCCCCCAGTGAGAGCCTTTCCGCACAGAGCCAGCTCCAATCCCTGGAACCAGTAGCAGGCTAGGGGCAGCTTTCTTCAGAAGCACTGCATTATCAAGTTACTCCAAGACTTCAGGCTACTGAAGGCTGGGAGGTGGTACACTGGAAATCTACAGGGACACTATAAGCAAATAGAGGAAATCTGCAATATCACAGAGTCCCACTGACATCTGACCAAAATGAGAAAATAAGGGAAGAAAATGTCCCAAACAAACCTAGATATTATATCAATAAAACCCAATGACAGCACAGCAGAAGAAATGTCAGAAAGGGAGTTCAGAATGTACATAATTAGAACAATCAGGGAAGCAAACGAGGAGATGAAGGAGGAAATGCAGGCATTAAATGATCGCACCAATCAACAGTTAAAAGAGCAAATATGGGAAGCAAGAAATCATTTCAATAAAGAGTTAGAGATATTGAAAACAAAAAAAACAGAAATCCTTGAAATGAAGGAAACAATAAACCAAGTTAAAAACTCCATAGAAAGCATAACCAATAGGATAGAACACCTGGAAGACAAAACCTCAGATATTGAAGACAAAATATTTAATCTTGAAAACAGGGTTGACCAAACAGAGAAGATAGTAAGAAATCATGAACAGAATCTACAAGAATTATGGGATATCATGAAAAGGCCAAATTTAAGAATTATTGGGATTGAGGAAGGCTTAGAGAAACAAACCAAAGGAATGAACAATCTATTCAATGAAATAATATCAGAAAATTTCCCAAATCTGAAGAATGAAATGGAAAACCAAGTACAAGAGGCTTATAGGACTCCAAATATACAAAATTACAACAGACCCACACCAAGGCACATTATTATGAAAATACCTAACATACAAAATAAAGACAGAATTTTAAAGGCCGTGAGAGAAAAGAATCAAATCAAATTACATTCAGGGGGAAACCAATAAGAATATCAGCAGATTTTTCAAACCACACCCTAGAAGCTAGAAGGGCCTGGAACAACATTTACCAAGCCGTGAAAGAAAACGGATGCCAACCAAGAATCTTATACCCAGCAAAACTTACTTTCAGATTTGACAACGAAATAATCTCCTTCCATGATAAACAAAAGCTAAAGGAATTTACAAAAAGAAAGCCAGCATTACAGAACATTTTCAGCAAAATATTCCATGAGGAAGAGATGAAAAACAACAATGCAAATCAGCAACGGGAGGAACTAGCCTAAAGGAATAGCCAAATAAAGGAGAAACCAAATCATGTCAAAAAATAAAAATGAGTCAAATGACTGGGAATACAAATCATACCACAATAATAACCCTGAATATTAATGGCCTGAACTCATCAATCAAAAGACATAGACTGGCAGATTGGATTAAAAAGAAAAATCCAACAATATGCTGCCTGCAAGAGACTCATCTCATAGAAAGAGATATCCATAGACTAAAGGTGAAAGGATGGGAAAAAACATACCATGCACACGGACACAGCAAAAAAGCTGCAGTATCTATCCTCATTTCAGATAATGTGGACTTCACGCCAAAACTAGTCAGAAGGGATAAAGAAGGACATTACATACTGCTTAAGGGAAGCATAAATCAGCAAGATGTAACAATCATAAATATCTATGCCCCGAACATTGGCTCATCCTTGTACGTCAAACAAATCCTTCTCAATTCCAGAAATCAAATGGACCACAACACAATAATACTAGGAGATTTTAACACACCTCTCTCACCACTGGATAGATCTTCCAAACAAAAATTGAATAAATAAATCATAGCTCTCAATAACACAATCAACAATTTAGAAGTAACCAACTTATATAGAATATACCATCCAACAAATAATGAATACACTTTCTTCTCAGCAGCACATTGATCCTTCTCTAAAATAGACCATGTTTTATGCCACAAAGCTAATGTTAGCAAATACAAGAAGATAGAGATACTACCTTGTACTCTATCAGATCATAATGAATTGAAATTAGAAATAAATGACAGAATAAAAAACATAAACTTCTCCAATACCTGGAGATTAAATAATACACTATTACATGATGAATGTATAACAGGAAACATCAGGATGGAAATAAAAAAATTCATAGAAGTAAACAAGAACAAAGACACATCATATCAAAATCTCTGGGACACTATGAAAGCAGTACTTAGAGGAAGATTTATTTCATGGGGTGCATTCAACAAAAGAAGTAGAAATCAACAAATAAATGACATAACACTACAGCTCAAAGCCCTAGAAAAAGAAGAGCAGACCAACACCAAAAGATGTAGAAGACAGCAAATAGTTAAAATCAGAGCTGAAATCAATGAAATTGAAACATACTAAGTGAGATAAGCCAATCTCAAAAAACTAAAGGATGAATGATCTCGCTGATAAGCAGATGAGGACATATAATGGGGGGTAGAAGGGGTTAGCATTAGGGTTAGGGTTAGGTTTAGGGTTAGGTATAAGGAGGGTAGTAAGAATGGAGGAAGGAAGGACTGTCTAGAGGGAGAAGAGGGGTGGGGGGGAAGGGAAAAAAATAACAGAATGAATCAAACAACATTGCCCTATGTAATTTTATGATTACACAAATGGTATGCCTTGACTCCATGTACAAACAGAGAAACAACATGTATCCCATTTGTTTAAATTAAAAAAAAAAAGAACATTATTGGAATTTTGATGGGAATTGCAGTGAGGCTATATAGGGCTTTTGATAGTACGGCCATTTTGAGAGTATTAATTCTGCTTATCCAAGAACATAGGCAGTCTTTCTATCTTCTAAGGTCTTCTTCAATTTCTTTCTTTAGTGTTCTATAGTTTTCGACATAGAGGTATTTCAACTATTTTGTTAGATTGATTCTCAAGTATTTTATTATTTTTGAAGCTATTTTGAATGGAAAGTTTTCCTAATCTCTTTTTCAGAAGATTCATCATGGGCGTAGAGGAACAAATCTAATTTATGGGTGCTGATTTTGTATCTTGCTACTTTGCTGAATTCAATTATGAGCTGTAGAAGTCTTCTGGTGGGTTTTTTTTTTTTTTTTGGGGGGGGGGATCTTCTAAATATAGGATCATGTAATCAACAAACAGAGATAGTTTGAACTCTTCTTTTCCAATTTGTATCCTGTTAATTTCCTTCTCTGGCCTAAATGCCCTGGCTAGAGTTTCAAGGGCTATGTTGAATAGGTTTGGTGAAACTAGTTGTCCCTGTCTTGTTCCCTTAGAGGAACATAGAGCATAGAGGAAATGCCTTTAGTTTTTCTCCATTCAGAGTAATGTTGGTTTTACAGATGATTGGATAAAAAAAAGTAATATAATATATGATAGAATGTTATTCAGTCTTTAAAAGGAAGGAAATCTTACCATCACAACAAGTAACCTAGAAGATATTATCTTAACAGAAAGAAGCTAGGTATAGAACAAAGTGTTGTATAATCTCACTTACATGGAATATCTAAAATAGTCAAATTCAGAAAGCTATAATGGAATAATGGTTCCTTAGTGCTGCAGAAAGAGGGAATTTGGGTGGAATTTTTGCTCAGTGCATATAAAATTTCAACTATATAAGATGAATAAGTTCTGGAGATTTGCTCTATAACATAGTATCTACAATTAATATAATATTATGCATTTTTAATATGCTAAGAAGGTAGGTCTTATGTTATGTGTTCTTTTTTTTGTTATTTTTTTGTTATGTGTTCTTATTACTTATAATTCAGCAAATAGAATAAACATATAAATACAGAAAAACATAGGCGATTTTTGGAGGTCTTGGATATGTTTAGTATCTTAATTGTTGTAATGGTGTCGTGAGTATATTCACATGTCCAAACCCATCAAAATGAATGCAGTTACACTTCAATATATCTAAAAAAGTAAAATAAAATAATATTATTGCTATTCACAGGTGACATACATGCTTATGTACAACATCTTATGGAAATTAGCATTAAAATACTAAAATAATACATGAACTGAGTGTGCTGTTTGGCTATAGGGCCAATATACAGAAAATTCAATAATCATTATATACAAGTAGCAAAGAATTAAAAAGAAAGATATTCATATCTCAATCCCCTAAACCTGTGAAAATACTATCTACATGGTAGATGGGAGCATAGATTGCAGATTGAGTCGAGATAATTCATCAGTGGACCTAAAAATGGGGAGGTTATCCTGGGTCATCATGATGAGTCCAATGTACTCACAACATTCTTAGAAGTATAAGTTGGAAACAAGAGAGTCAAAGGGATTAGAACCACAAAAGACCAGAATGAAACTTGATCACTACTAACTTTGAAGATGAAGGGAAGTGGTCACAATACCAATATGTGGGTGCTCTTGAGAAGCTGTAGATGACAAGGAAATATATTCTCTTCCATGGCCTCCAGGAAGAACCACAGGCCAGCTGACATTTGATTTTGTGTGAGAAGACTCATGTTGGGTCCTATGTACAAAAGTCTAAGATAATCAGTCAGTGGTGTTTCAGCTCTTAAGTTAATAATAATTTTCTATGGGATCAATAGAAAACAAAACAAACATTCAATTTTCAACAAAGTTCTAACTTAATTGCATGAAGAAAATGAAGTTTTTTCAATACATGGTCTTGGAATAACTGGATAAACAGAGCAAAAATTGAATCATGAATCCAACC
Organism: Sciurus vulgaris; assembly: GCF_902686455.1. NCBI lineage: Eukaryota > Metazoa > Chordata > Mammalia > Rodentia > Sciuridae > Sciurus > Sciurus vulgaris. The sequence continues at coordinate 134,240,263 of NC_136464.1, forward strand.
TTACACCTCACAAAAAATCAACTGAGTGTGGCAAGTCTATTGTTGCAGCTGCAGCGGCCAAAGCTCCAAGCTGTACTGACCTTTCTCTTGCTGTTTCTCATCACATCTGTTGCAAAATCTAAAACTATAAAGCTTAGAGAATGTAGAATATTTTCTCAACCAGTAGTTAAAAGAAAGTAAGAGGAGATGCAGAATGAATGAACACCAAAACATTCACTGCATATGTGAATCAAACTTCACATTGTAGTTCATAAATATTTACAAATATTATATGTCAATTAAAAAGTTAATTGATTTACAAACTAAAAACAAATGGCATATAGTGTCTATTGAAAATTAGAATTTCTTACTATAAAAGAAATTCGTCATGCAGACTGTGGGAAAAAACATTTCAATACAAGTATATAATAAAACTCCATCTGACAAACACTTGATATCTAAATGACAAAAGACAAATACCCCAATAAAGAAGGAGCCAAAGGCTTGAAGAGACATTTTGCAAAAGAAAATTCACAGGTGACCAAAAACACACACAATATGCTCAGTTCTATTATTCATCAGGAAACTGAAGATTTAAACCACAATTATATGCTATTTAATATTTTTATCATGACTAAATTAAACCAATATTGGTGATGATGTGGGACAACTCAAAATGTCAAACTTCACTGCTGGAAAGTAAAGTGACACACTGTTTGAAAACTAGAGTTTCTAAAGGAGTCAAATATATAGGAAGCCTAAGATTCAGTCATCTCACTCTTAGTTATTTATCCAGGGAAACAAAAACATATTTCCACAGAAAGACTTGTGTTTGAATATTCATTATATTCTCAAACTGTAGGCAATCCAAAACCCATCAAGTAGGAAATCATTACATAAATTATCCTATGATCATATGATACTAGTCATCATTTAAAAAGAGATGAACTAGTAATTCATAAATAACACAAATATCAGAAAAATTATGCTAGCAAAAGAAGCCAAAGATAGTAATACATTCTATATTCTTATTTTATATTAGGTTCAAGAAGAAGTAAAACTACTCCATGAAAATATAACACATGGGAAATGAAAACTGTCTGAACAAAAACCATCAAAGAACATTCTGGGGTATTGTCACTGTAACTCTGCTTTATTTTGTATGGGGCAATGGTCATCTGATTGTATATGTCTATTTAAATTTATGAATGGTACACTTACGTTCAACTCAAAATCTCAGGCATAGCTGTTAGAAAAGTAATGTGTAGCAATAATGTATGTAGTTTACTTATATAAATTTTATGCAATTAAATTTTTCTGTACAAAATAGACTGCAGAAGTAAAAGCAGAAGCAGTTGGAGAGGTTATGAGGCTTTTACAGATTCAGATGATAAACGATTGGTATTTACTCGAATCAAGATGATAGGTGTGTCTGTGGTAAAATATTTTGGATTCTGTTTAGAATTTTAGGGTAGAACCAATGGTATTACTTGACAGATTCGTTATAGAAAGTAGTGAAAGCAATTTACTCTAAGAGAATCAATTTACTCTAAAATTTTTGCCCAAGTGACTAGAAAAATGAAGTTGCTGTGAACTGATAAGAGAAAGATTATAGAAAAAAATATTTTGAGGAAAAAACAAATCAGTTTGATTTTTAAATTAATTCCGTTTGAGATACCTATTAGATATTTAAGTATAAATATCAAATAGACATTTGAAAATTTAAGTCAGACTCCAAGAACAGAGAACTACAATGAGAATATACATTTGAATACTAGTATAAAACATCATGAGATGGTTGAAACAGGCAAGAAAGGATGGTAAATATAAAAATCAAGACTCAAGTATTGGAGCTTCCCAGTCTTTAGAAGTGAGGGGTTCCAGGAGAACAAGCAAGGAATAATGAATGTGAGTGAATGATAATAATGAAAGAAAAATAAGAGGGTGTCTTAAGTGCCAAACAAATAAAACATAGCAAGAAAGAGAGGTAATCGATTGTGTCAAAAGGTAACGAGGAGGTCAAGCAACAATAGGAAGCCTGGACACAACAGGCCCAGTGATATCAAGTTTGGTACTAAGAAAAAAATGTGCCAAATAAGTAGTGTTTGCACTATACATCCGGTTTTATGTCCTTTGAAGAAAACTGATGGATTTCAGGTTAGTACTTTCCAAGTCTGATAGAAATTCATCTAATTTAAAAACCTACCTTTTCATACACAATACTGTAATGATGTCTGGGAAATGTAGTTTTCAGATTTGTAAGATGTGTAGTGCAGAGAAATTCTGAGGAGGTAGAAATTAATTTCAAATGACAATTAATCATATTCAACCCAATTATGGTATTCCTTTTGAATCTTGCAAGCTTGACTGATTTAAAAGGACTTAAATTCCTTGTATCATCTGTTTTACATTTGTACAATGCTATTTCTTTCCTCAAAGTCAATTCATAATACAAGAAATTTGACAGAATTATCACTGACATGTGCTCCTTTTATGAGAAAGGGAAAAGTAAAAGTTGGAAGTAGTCAAAAAGTATACCTCCTAGCTGTCTACCCAGCCTTTCAGAGACACTTGCTTGTGCATCTCACTGGTTACAACTCAGGCATATGCCCATATTTATTTGCAATGGAGGCTATTATTATTGTTTCTGGAATTATAGCTTTACTAATAAAGTAAGATTCCATTTCTAAGAAAGAGAGGCTAGAGGATATTCGAAAGGTATGTACACTTCTGATACATTGGGAAGAATAGGAGGGCTTTAGAAATGTCCACACGGGATTGTCCCTAAGATGTACCTTGTTGTCAGATGGGAAAGGAGGATGAATTAGACCTGGTTCTTTTTAATATTTTAATAAAGTTTTTAACATTAGATAATTACATTATAACACTAAAAAAAATGTAACACACTGAGCAATAATTGAGACTCGTGTATATATGCTATACATACATATGTTATAAATGGAAAAAGCTCATATAAGCAAAAATATATTTAAGTATTTACATCAATTATTGCTGTTTCTATAATTATAAGAAATAATGTTTGTACATATCTCATGTTAATTTTCACATCTCAAAATTTAACATTTTCAAAGAGTAATTCATGTTTTAGTCTTTGATCTTTCTTCTATAATATTAGTTGGAAATTCATTTCTCATTAATAATATATATTAAGCATCCACAATAAGTGAGGTGTAGATTTTGAGGAAAATGAGAACTAATGTTCAAGGAATTTAAGGCCAGTGGAGAGAAAAAACATTTAAACAAGGACAGTTATAGTGCTGAAAGAGTAGATATGCTCAGTGTTATGTAAATATACTGTAGGAATATCTATGTCCTCATGCACGGGGTAGATGTGTAAGGTTCCCTGGAAGAACTGATGTTTAAGCTGAGACCCAAACCATAATTAAAATCTAGGGTAGTAAAGAGAAACAAAAATACGGCCACAGGTATGCAGAGGATCAAATAAAAAGGACTTGAAGAGAAAGAAAGGAGTGAAGGAAAGTCAATGGTGAAAGATGAATCTGTGGAGCTGGTAGAATTTAGGTCATATAGATATCTTTAGAACGTATAAGAATCTGAACTTTATGCTAAAAGTGATTTTAGAAAGTTGGTAAGTTCTATGTAAGAAATGAGTGTGATAAAATTCGTATTTACAGTAAATTACTCTTAATGCAGAGTAGAGTCTGAATTAGAAGTGTAGGTTACAAACAGGATACCACTGGAAGACTCTGGATTAATGAATTTAACCAGATGGAGGGTATTCAGGTGAATAGTGGAGATGGATGATGGGCAAGGGATTTAGGGTCATTGACTAGATATTGTTGAAATTATGAAGCATGGGTAGGAAAGTGAATGGATGGCTGCCAGGAAGGAAAAAGTAGAGAAGTCCACATGATGGAAGTTTAATGATGTCAAAGGGTAGGCATGATCAACGCACTTTGGTGATTAACTTAGAAAAGATTATCTGATTTAGTAATAGAATGTAAAAGAAACCCAGAAATAGAAGATCCTTCTGTAATCACAATGTAAAAGAGAAAAATAATGAAGATGTAGGAATTATGCCACCTGGAGGTCATGACTCTCACAAGTTCTTAAGGGAATAAGAACTTTTCTGATATGCAATGAAACCTCTAAACCACATGATAAATTTGAAGGAATGATATGAGTTACCTAATATGTCAAAAACAGGAATTAAAGAATTAGAAGGTGGATCACATAAAATAGCTATATATCCAGAGGGTTTTCTATATGCATATTTTCATAAAAATATGGAGTAGTAACATCATTGAAGAGCAGAGACCCAATCCTAACTTTTCATATTTATTTGTGATGAGTGATGAAAAAGAACAGCTTTCATAGAAATGATTTTCAATTAAGTTCAAAGGTAAAAGTAAGATTTATCAAAATGTTTCAGAGTAATTTTAGAGTGCCCTTGTAGTGTACACTAGGAGGAATCTCTCCTGTAAACAAGTGGAGAGAGAGAAAAAAAAAAAAGGATTCTTCTCCCATGAACAAGGAGATGACCTGAGAGAACACCAGCAATATTCACAGGTGCATCATGAAGCAGGCTTTGAGAAGCATGCTCCTCAAGCATTTGACAAGATTTGGAAATTTTCCATGAAGGAGATGGGAATGGCAGAGGTGGCATTGCCACCAGGCTCAATGAAGCTGGACCAAAGACATAAGGAACATTTCCTGTGGAATCCATGTGTGGTTATTTGGAAAACATAATGAGGATGAAGATTCACCAGAAAAACTCAATGTACTGGTTATCATTGAACATTGACCTCTCTCAAGATCTACAGATGAACTACAAATGGTGGAATAAGATTACCAAACTGTCAACCTGATTATTTTTCATACAGTTGTAAAAGCACACACACACACACACACACACACACAAACACACACACACACACACACACACACACACACACACACACTCAGATGAGTGCAGGGGGAGTGTTAACCATACAAATGAAATCTTAAAAGGTGCAGTGGGAAATCTGGCAAAGGAGGAGAGACCATAAGGACTGGGTTTGGAATGAGTTTGAATCAGCACACTATGGAAAGAGATTCAGATGAAGAAAAGTGACTACGGCATTCTACATATTGAGTGTTAAAAAGGAAAATAAAGAAATATGGTACATATTTTGCTCTCACAAGTTCTTAAGGGGATTATTTCTAGCTGAAAATATTTCTAATTATTTAGTTAAGTCACTTTAACATATAATACTGAGATACATAGAATGCAGATCTTCAATGATTATTTTTTATGATGCTAAAATTTTCTTATTAGGATTTCCCTTTGATCACATATTCACATAGTAAGTTTTATTTGTGTTTGTTGAAGCTTATATCTAATGAAAATTTGCTTGCTATTTTAACGTACAAACAGAGCAGTACTTTCTTAAAATGTCTACTCAAGATTAGATCTAAATGATATTGGTATTAGATTTTTTTTAAAAGAAAACAGCAATATAGGGCTGGGGAGATAGCTCAGTCAGTAGAGTGCTTGCCTTGCAAGCACAAGACCGTGGGTTCGATCCCCAGCACCGCAAAAAAAAAAAAAAAAAAAAAAAACAATAAAAATGCTTCTTTTCTTATAAAGCTATGTGAAGGAATTTAACTAAATGTTCTTTCTGATTAATCTTTCTCTAGCGATGAATTAGTTAAACGTTTTTATAAATTACTGTGAGCAAGACATTTTTTTAGCTCATGCTTTGGATTGGACTGTATTTTGTTATGAAAATTGTCTTATTGTTCCATATGTAACAAGCTAAGGGTTTTTGGAATAGAATGAAAAACATACACTCTCTAGGACCTTAAAACTTGATTGGAGATGCATGACTCACACAGTTAATCAATTCCAAAACAATATGAAATGTGAAGCATTGTCATGTGATACAGATTATACGTTGATTTAAAAAAACTGTGAAAACAATCATATTACCAAAGTAGATATTTTGAGAAAGCCAATTTAGGAATAATTTTTATTAATGTTATTTACAACTCTTGAAAATCAGTACATCTTCATGGGGAATATCGCTCGTATTTACACAGTGAGTTGTCATTGAATTCTTTATCTATTAACACAAATGTAGTAGGGAAAGTAGGTGAAAAAACATTTTCAAGAGTGCCTGTAAAAAGATTTGAGTTTATATGTAAGCTCTGTTTTATTACCTTTTTTTAAAAAAAACTTTTAGCAGTTTCACTTTGTATGGAAATAGGGATAATAACTAACCAGTGTTAATATGAGGATTAAATAACATGCATTGTGATTAAGTGTATGTAAATGAAAACAAGGCTGAGAATGCAAAGATGTGAATGTCCTTTCCAAAGCCGGATAGGCTGCAATGCTTTCTATTGTTTAGATTCCATATGTTTGTGCTGTGCAATAGCTGTGGGGAGCAAACTCCAAAGCTGCTTGGAAAACTCAACAGTGGGAACTCTATTTTACTGCAAAATCTAAGAGCTGTTACCTTTTTATTTGATTTTATTCATGAACACCTGTTGTAAGTATATGTTACCTGCACTGTTGCTGCTAAAATTTGGAACACCATATGTGAGATATATGAGAAGGAATAAAAAAGGGGTGAACAAATGGGAACAATAAAATGGTGATATTATTTCTGTAGTTTCTTCTCAATTGCCAAGTCCAGGAGAGGTAAGAATGATATTCAGGTTTGATTATATACACCAAAGAGTCACATGTCCCCAAATTGCAGTGTTAACAAATGTAGGGACAATAACAATAATACTTCTAAACTCATGTCTGAAAACCCATCCATATTTAATGTAATGCACCAACTGAGTCCATTTCTTTCTCTTTAAAAATATTTTTTAATTGTAGATGGACACAATACCTTTATTTTATTTACTTAATTTTATGCGGTGCTGAGGATCAAACCCAGTGCCTCGTGAATACTAGGCAAGTACTGAGCTACAACTCCAGTACTGAGTCCATTTCTTTAAAAAGTTTGATAATTTCTTATAAAAAGAACTTTTGGAATTATTTCTTTACATTCAATTTTGATGTGTAACTTCTATTAAGCTCAAGGTGGGTTTTTACCAAAAAATAGGAGTTCATGATACTTTGCACCAATATACAAATGTTGATGTCCTTCTCAAATATTTTCTTACCTCCTAGTAAAGTACAGGTAACAACTGTACCTGGTCTGCTATTCAGTGTCTGGTAAACCCACAGAACAGATGGACTGATTGTTAACCAGTGGCAGCTCTTAGTTCCTGTAGAAATTTGCTTTGCAATGCTCACGTGTATGATATCCCTTCACTTATTAATGGCAAGATCTCTAAGATTGTGTTTTCTGTTACAAAGGCAGGCGTCATTCTCTGGAGTCTTACTTTCTTTTCCCAGAGCTGTACAGTAGAAGTACTAGAGAGTGGAATGTCTTTCTTGTGTGGTCCTCAATGTTAGCTCTGAGTTTGAGGTTGGAACATTAGGATGGATGTGAGAGATCTTACCCTCCTGGTGATACACTAGTTGAGTTTATGTGGAAAGGGCAATCAAAAATCTTATACACCAGTGTTTGACTTGACTGTCTCTGAAAATACAGGAACAAATCTGAAGCTCTCTCTTGAGTCCGGTTTCCATTATAACATTGTGCAACAGCCTTATGACCCATTTGACCATAGCAATTCTCTTTTCAACTACTATGCTTACATTTATTCAAGAAATTCTGTGCTTAATAACCAATTATCTTATGGAATAACCTTTCCTGATTTTATGTTTTAATATATTGTATATTATTAGCATTTTACATGAAAATCATTTTATACTTTTTACTTAAGTTAAAATGTAGTTAAAATTTAGAATAATCTAAATTGAACATCGATTTCTAACTTAAAATGACATCTCAAATGTTCTTCCTTTCTTCTTTTATTCTTTCACTCTGACCACAGTTAAAAATATTATTTTCTCATAAAAGAAATTTATGCATAAGGTAAGACTTGAAGTTGTTTCACAGTATTACATATGGATCCTTTTATAAACTATGATGTGTTATAGAATTTTGTTTATATTTGTGTAATTATGTGGTGTTTTATTTATTTATTTATTTGTTTGTTTGTTTATTTATTTATTTATTTTGCTGCTGTGACTGGAGGACCTAACCAGAACAATTTTAGAGGAGGAAAAGTTTATTTGAGGGTTCTTGGTTTCAGAGGTCTTAGTTTATAAAAGGCAGACTCCATTTCTTGGGGCTCAAGGTGAGACTGAACATCAGGGCAGGAAACTGTGACAGAGGGAAGTAGCTCACATCCTGGTAATTAAGAAACAGAGAGAGAGTTCACTCACCAGATTCATATATATACCCAAAGCTTTTTCACAATTCCCGTCTCTTCCAGTCACACCCTATCACTTGAGTTACCACTCAGTTAACCCCTATGAAGGGATTAAATCACTGATTAGGTTAAGACTCTTACAACCCAATCATTTCTCCTCTGAACCTTCTTGCACTGTATCACATGTGAGTATTTGGAGGACACATCACATCCAAACCATAATGTGTGGTTACTGTATTTTTTATGTATGCTAAAAGTTTTAATTTTTAAGACTTTGTGTTTTAAATACAAGTTGTTTCTGTAATCATCTCTTTTGATAGGAACAAATTAAGTTGTTTACAAAAAGTAAAACATTACATATAGAATTCAGATTTTGTCTACAATATATCTTTAAGACTTTCCGACAAAGAATATAATTATATTTGTATTTTACATTCCTATAAAGAACTGGTAAATAAAACAAATATAAAGAAAATATGTTGAAGTATGTGGTTTCAGATAAGTAACTGAGTTATTACCTTGTTTCAGCTTTTGTAGCTTCTGAAGATTAGACTGGTATGTGTGTGTGTGTGAGTGTGTGTGTATGTATGTGTGTGTGTGCATGTGTGTGTGGTACTTGGGATCAGACCCCACACATTCCATATGCTAGACAAGAAATTTCACTCTAAGCTATAACCCCAGCCTCTAGATTGTATTTTTTCTAAGAAGAAAATAATTATTCATAGTTGAGCTCAATAACTTTTATGGCACCACCTTGTTTGCCGTGTTCTGAAAAGAGATGCAGTTTCTTGGGAGAGAATTAAATTCACATCATAGACATGGTGAAACTTTTCAGCAGTCAGTATTGTTTTCTTGTGGTTATAGTGTAGAAAAAGGTCTATAAAATGTACTCTGTAATTTCTTGGTAGTGTCTCAATTTCAATATAAGAAATGAACCTAAATAAAAATAAAAGTCAAGGAAAGCATTCTATCTCAATAATTATCAATAGATTTGATAGAACTGTTACAGCAAGATTGCAATAAATCACTGAGTTGATCTTAAAGCAGGAGATGTACCCATCTTTAACCGGCTGGTGGTCCAGATTCACCTGCTGGCAGGACGGAGAGGCAGGCTGAAAGTCTACACCCTTTGACTCCCTCCAAGGGCTAGAGTACATCATTTATACTATAAGTAAAGCATGTCAGTACATTAATCATAAGTTGTCATTGCTATGATTCAAAACTACAAACAAATATCATGAGAACTAAAATCATAAGCATAAGGGGAAGTGGGTCAAAAATGACCCTAGTAGAGTACAAGTTAAAAATTGTTGTGGGGCACAACTTAAAAACAGACCAATCACCACTGAGAAGTCCAAATTTGAGAGTCTTTGTTAGCTAACTGTCTTTCTCTCACAAGACCAAAAATGGCTATTGGGAGAACAGCCCTGAGCATGATGTTGCAGGGGTTTTTACACCATAAGTAAAGCATGTTGGTACATTAATCATAAGTGGCTGTTGCTATGATTCAAAACTACAAATTAACATCATGAGATGTAAAATCATAAGCAGAAGGGGAAGCGGGTCAAAATGACCTTTGTAAGGTACAAGTTGAAGAATGGTTACTAACATCTAGACAATTGTTCACTGACAGGATACATTGTTCAAATAAAATAGGAACCAAAAAGAGAACAATTTTACATTATATAAGAATTGCCATTTTATGTTGCCAAACACGCTATGCCAAGCAACTGCTGATGGGTACAGAGGCGGGGTGTTCCCACAGAAGAAGCATTTCCTACATGACAAGGAGTCTCAGGATGACATGGAGTCTGTTTGGTCATTGTCCATATAACCTGGCCCATAACAGAACTACCTCAGAGAATATCTGAAAATATTAGTCAAGTTTGACTTTGGAACTTCCTCTGAACTCCATTCTTCTCAATGCATATTCCCAGTGTCCACTGAAATCTTCAGGATCTTATTTCTAGCCCCTGTTCTTTCAATATTAGCGTATGTACTCTGCTTAACCTGGAGACATTTTACGCATTTACTTGACCAGAAAATTTATTTTGATGTGTACTGTGAAAAGGTCTAGCTGTTGTAAAGTGTCTCCAGTATTACTTGTAGGTTATATATTCATTCAAAAACACTTTACAATTGTTTGGTTTTCCATAGGATGCAATATTATTAAAATGTTTGAATTTAGATCTAATATGATAACATAGTTGTCTTCTTTAGTAATTAATGAGTTGGAAAAATATAAAATAATGACATCTATCAACATTTTTGTTTTAGAAAATCTATTTCTTTCATTATGATATAATATTTATGTTATTAATCTATTGGCTTATTGTTATTTTAAGTTAGTTAATAAATTCATACATTCAAATTTATCAGTTTCAATTTCTAATAGTAAATATATATAGCTATGTCCCACATATGTCAAAACTCATTGGGATCCGTAAGAAATTTTGAGAGTCTAGACGATAGGGGACAGACAGACATGAGAGGTGGGAGCATGAGGTTAAGGGAATAATTCCATAAAATGGGCCCACTGTGTTGATCCCCACATACTTTCACTTTAAAAAGAAATTTACATGCAGTTTTGCCTGACTTTAGTCCACAGGATGCATTACATCCTCAGCAAACTACCTGTTAACTGCAGGAGAAAGGCAGACTCCAAAATGCCAATAAAGACTACCCTGAAGGTATTGTATGTGGGGAAAGGTCACAATGGACCCTTACACAGATCAGTCCCGGAATTCAGGGAGATATGGATAATTCCCCTTACCTATAAAATATGTCAGAACAATTTTCAACTAGAACTGGACAGCATGGGCCAAAATAACCTAGAGTTGTCATGGCAGTGGGACCTTGAAGTCTGATATTATCCTGCTGGCAGTCAGAAATCAAGAGGTGAGCCAGGTGCTGTGGTGGAGACCTGTAATCCCAGCAAGCTGACTCCAGAAGCTGAGGCAGGAGGAATGCGAGTTCAAAACCAGCCTCAGCAAAAGTGAGGTGATAAGTAACTCGTTGAGATCCTGCTCTAAATAAAATACAAAATAGAGCTGGGGACATGGTTTAGTGGTCAATCCTAGATAACCGCCCCCACTAAAAAATAAAGTCAAGACGTGGACCTGGTTGAGGCTCTCTGAAGACTTCTTTAGGACCACCAATAAAATGAGAGACAGGAGAGGCCAGTTGTCCCTATCCTCTTAGAGAGGACCCACTTTCTCCCTCAAGAGTTTCCCCCTTTTCTCTTTCCTATCCCCTCTACTGAAGTCATGCCTTTTACTTTAAGTGACACGTCGGAAACCTTTCTGATTCAATGGAAAGAAAAGGGATTTGAAGGGGGGCCTTTATGCTTCCTGAGTTTCTTAGATGGCTCCATCCCTGTAACATAAAGGTCTCCTAAAACCAGAAATTAATGAATCACTGTGCTAGCCTGACATACTAAGCAGGGAGAAATAGGTTATGAAATGAAAGTTTCAGGTAATAAATTTGTTTTTACAGGGCCCTCTTGAAATATCAATGCTTTAATCACAATGTAACAAGGATACATAATTAAGTAAATGTGGCAAGCTATTAAAGCAGGTTTTACTGAGGTGGGGGAAAGGTGCATGATCAGGGCAGATCATTACCCATCTATGCAGGAAAGTACCTATAGGTTGCAGAGTAAGTAGACAGAGCTCCTCTCACATTCTGAATGCAGCTTACTGTCTCCACCATGGTATGGGTTTTGCACTTTAAAAGTGGAGCAGGTAGCAGATGGAACCCCATGTGTTTGAAACCATTTTCTGAGAATGTGAATTTTTTTTTTTTTTCTGTTCTGAAAAGATCACTATAATTACATGTGCTATTTTGGTTAGTTCTATGAAGGAAAAAATTCCAAGTATGTCAAAAAATGCTTTTCCTAATTTTGTTTAGTTATTAAAACAGTGACATTCCTGAAGATACCTGAATATTTGAATGTTATTAAGCAATTAAAATTTTTATGTCTGGACATTTTTTTTTTCTTTCAAATTATCTCACCTATCTAGTGACCTGTAAAAACACAGATATTTGTTTTCATTATATGGAATCTTTGTTGAAAATCATACTGATTATTCGTTGAAAACTTGATGAAAATGGCCTTTGAACTGCCCAGATGGGAAAAAATCTAAATATGACATAAACAGAAGAAAGGAACGTTAGATAGAAATACTAAGGAGGTATATATTGAGATCTGTTTATAAAAATAATGTAAATATTGAAACTTTTATTTTCTATATGGCTAGCACATTTTCTCCTCAATGTTTTTGTTTATTTTACTATAATTTGTAAATAGTGCATACAAACTGCCAATATTTTTTGGCACATTTGGTCCAAACATTTAAAATAATAAGAAAAAATTATGATAGTTTAAAATATTTTAGATGTCTATATCTATATACCCATACCAAATTGTGAGACAATAAAAATATTCTTAGTTCTTTAAAGAATAAAAGATAATATTCTAGGCCATTTTCCCAAATATTTTTTAGATAATCAATGTTCCCATGGGATTTTATATGAGTTCAGCTAAAAAATATTGTGCACACTTATCCCTTCTTGGGAATTTAGAAGGTAAAGTAGAAATTTAAAAGCTAAGAAATATTTTTGAAAAAGAGACATGTGTTTTCTCTCTGGGTTGAGTAATTTGATTTTGGAAACATTCATTTTGGAACATCATTTAATAATTATAGATTTAGTGCTTCTAAGAAAGATTTGGAAATGCATTTTGAGATGATTTCACTTTCTTTTAATTTGAGTAAAACTCAAATTCACCATTTCTGAATTTCTTCTTGTTTGATATTATAAGCAACACATTTTATCTCATTTAAATAAGAAAAATGGGTTCTATAAGAGTGTAATGTGAATAAACTAAACAAACAAAATATGCTGTAAATTAAAATATAACAAGTACACATTTATTCAGGCAGTAAACTATGATTCTGAGCACTTTTAAAGACTCTGTTTGCTTTTTGCAACAACAGTTTTTAGATGTAGAATCCAAACACACTGATGATTATTCTGCATGTATAACTGTCTTCTTAAAACCTAAAATGTTACCACTATTTAGGTGTACTGTCTAAATTATCTCTTACAGAAGGTTTTATTGGATAGTTCTAAAGGTTTCCAAATGGTATTCAAGTTTGGGGAATAATTAGTGAAGGGAGGTAAGACTGCTTTACATTAAGAGTACGATTATTTCTTTCAGTGTTTTCATGAATTGTTCATCTGTTAGCCAGCAATATGTGATATAGTAAAAGGAGGCTGGTAAAACCCTAATCTTCTTAGCCAAAATGAAATATTTTTATAGAAAGAGATAAATTTTGAAAAACTATAAAATTAATGATGCTGACGTTTTCCTAATTTATGATCCGAAGAATTCAAAAGAAAGCTTGCTTAATTTTTATTAAAAAATTTTGATTTTCTTGTATGCAGTGAACTTACTAAATGTTGCTTTTTGAATTCATTCGAATTTTCAAATACTGAGCTGCATGGGTTGCAGCTATTCATTACTTGTGGTTATTGAGCAACTGGGAAGGGGTTGATACAAACTGAGATGCACTGTGAAGTCAAATGCATGCTATATTTGAAGTCTGTGTGATAACACTGTAACTATGACAATATTTATTATTTTAAGATGTATGTTGTATATTTGAAACAAATATATTATCAAGTTATTTTACCTTTTTCATATTTTTAGTTTTTGGTATTGCTTCTCCACATTTGTTGTGGTTCTCATTATTTTTCTATTGAATAATTGTGCTCCAATAGGTAGTCTGTGAAGAGGTAAGTTTTATCACTTATTTTCAATTTTTTTTCTACTTAAATTATTTCCTTCTAGGAACCAATAGAAATGGTGAAACAGGAAACATTTTCTTCCTTCCTTAACTTTTAAAAAAACTATTTGTATTTTACCATTATATTAGGGTACTACAGAGAACCATATGTGTGTGTGTGTGTGTGTGTGTGTGTGTGTGTGTGTGTGTGAACTGTATGTGAATCTGAAGGACATTCCAGATCTGAACTATAACACCATGAGAATATTCACAATATCTAAGATTAGGAATCAACTTAGGTACTCATTAACAGATGAATGGGTAAAGAAAACGTAGTTTGTGTAAAATATGGACTTTTGTCCAGCCATGAAGAAAAATAAATTCCTTTTAGTTGCAGCAAAATGTATGCAATTGAAAGATATGTTATATAAAACAAATCAGACACAGAAAGACAAGTATGTATGTATATATGTTCTCTATCATATGTGGAAGCTGAAAATATTGGTTCAAATGTAGAGTAGTGAAGGATGGTGATTACTAGAGACTGGGCAAAGCGTGTGGTAGGGTAGATAAGGAGAGGTTGGGTAATGAGACCTAAAACTCAGTCAAATAGGAGGAATAAGTTCTTGTATTCTGCAGTGCAGTGAGATGATTATCATATCCTATTACATATTTTAGGATAACCTGGAAGAGAGGATTTTGAAAATACCAAACATAGAAATGAGGAGGAGGAACTTCTAATTGTTCTGATTTCATCAACACATACTGTATGCTCATGTTGAAAGTTTGGATAGGCAAAATTAAATGAACAAAAAAGTGAAAGGAAGTAAAAGCTATTAAAAGACCTATAAAAATAAAGATATTAAATCAGTATTCAAAAACTTCTCAAGAAAGAAAAGTTCATGACCAAATGGCTTCATACTGAATTGCACCAAATATTCAAAGAATAATGAACAACATCCTCAATCTCTTTAAAACAAACATCAGAGAAGGGCATAGTTTGTAACACATTCTATCAGGCTATCATTACTCTGATATAAAAAAAAAATCAGAAGACAACTAAAATCCAGTTTTCATCATGAATATAACTATAAAAATCCTCAGCAGCAACAACAAAACTAGCTAAGTGAATTTGGCTGCATATTAAAAGATCTATATACTATGATCAAATAGATCTATCACAGGAATTTAAAATTATTTCAACAAAAGAAAATTCACCAATGTACTATTCTACATTGAGGCAGTAAAGGGAGAAAAAAGAAAACACATCAACCCAATAGAGGGTGAAAAAACATTTGGCAACACTGATGATTAAAACACAATAAAAAATAGGGTTAGAAACAAATTTCTTTAATATGATAAAGAGTATATATGAAAATCACACAGGTTTTTTTTTTTTTTTTTTTTTTGACAGTATCCAGAGCTTCTAGACCACTAAGCCAGCGCCAGCTCTCTATCCCTGGCTATATCCCTGGTCATTTTATTTTATTTTGCTAGATCACCCAGGCTGACTTTGAATGTGCAATTCTTCTGCTTTAGCCTCCCTAGTGACTGTGATTACAGACATGTCCTTGTTTCAGGTTTGGTAACTTTAAGATCGGGCACAAAACAAGGGCATCCAAATTGGAAAGGACGAAGTAAAACTGTAATTGTAGATGATATGATTATGAATATTTTTAGAAGACAAAATGAGGTAAATATTCATGACCACGAATTTGGCAATGGGTGTTTACTTAGATTTGACAATAAAAGCATAACAAAGTAGGACTGCATAAAAATTAAAATATTTGTACGGAAAAGAATATCATCAAGATTGTGAAAGCACAGCTGACAGATTGAGGGATAATACTCCAAATTATATATCATATGTCTAAATGCTAATATCTACAATATATAAAGAACTGTTATAATTCAACAAGAACACACAAATCCAGTGAAAATTAGCAAATTATGGAATGGACATTTCATTAAAGAAAGTATACAAATGACAAGAAGCACTTGACATCATTGGTTATTAATGATATTTAAATTAAAATTGTCTGATATTGCTTCATATCGCTATGATGATTTTAACTGAGAAAATAAAAAAAATTAGTATTGGCAAAGAAAGATATAGAGTAAAAAGAAATACTTGTACACCATTGGTAGAAATGCAAAATGGTTTAACCATTGTGAAAAACAATCTGTTGTTTCTCAAAAAGTAAAGCATAGGATTACCATGTAACCCAGAAATTCCTCTCCTATAAAAGTATCCAAGAGAAAGAAAGGATTATGTCTACATAGGAACTCATACACAAATAATTACAGAAGCAATTTTTAATAGTAGCCAAAAGGTAGACAAAAAATAAATGCCCATCAACAGATGAATGGATAAGTAATTTGTGAAGTTGAAATATAATAGAATATTATTGGGTATTGAAATAAACAGTACTGCCACATGATACAACTTGGATGAACTTTGAAAACATTGTGCTATGTGACAAAAGTCAGATACTAAAAGAAGCACAGTGTGTGTGATCCCTTTTATAGATTAGAGGTTACTGCGGTTGGGCAAGGGATGAGGTTGATTTCCTAAAGGGTGTGCCATTGAAAAATGGCACAATGAGAAACTTTGAAATTAGAGAGTTATGATTGCAATATTGTGAATGCGTAAGTACCAATGCATACCTTAAGATAGTTGACTGTATGTGAAGTTTACTTAAATTTGAAATATTGTATAGAATTTTCATCATTTGTCTAAAGAAAATACAACTTTAAAGCCTGCTTGAATTTCCAAGAGTTTATTATGTGTTCCAAACAAGGGGTGTAGAATTTACATTCTACCATTCACACAATACACATATATTTTTTTCACAATGAGGTATCTGGTATTTTACTCTAATTAATGAAAAAGTAAACATATCTAAATTTTTCAGCTTTGAAACTACTAGATATTTTATTAACCTAATAGGGAGGAGTACCCTTCATAAATCTGGTTATGGTATATAAATAAAATCTTAAAGTAGTAAGCATTATTTAGAATATAAGAAAAACACCATTCTTTTTCTTGCCAAATTTGGCACAGAGTGGTTCCATATATTTTGGGTGACATATATTTTACTTCAAATTTGTGTAGTTAGTGATTAAAATAATAACTGAAAGTCTTATGTATGATAAAATGAACGTAGAATTATAAAAACAAAAATAGATCAAGGTTTCTTTATTGCATCTTTTTAGTATAACTTATAATAAAATTCCAGAAAATATTGCTGCTGTTGCTAGTACTTTAGAGTTTAGCAAACTAGAGACTAACAAAGATATACATTATCAATATTATATCATTTTTACAAGATTCTTTTTATTCATTATTTAGAATATTTAGCAACTAATGAAACACTGTACTAAAATTGTTTTCCTCTTCTCAATATAAAAAGGGCATACTAAAAATAATTAGGAATTACATTATAATTTAATTGCAATTTGTATTTCAATTAACTGACATTTATTTGGTTCCTGAAATGTGCATGAAGTTACTGGGGGAGAAAATAGGTTAATAAATTTAGCATGTCTGTTTTGGAAATTGAATTGTATTGCTTCAGTTATGGTGTTTGTCTACAACATAATCACTGGTGTCCTTAATGAGGTCATGATGTATATTATGAACTCATCTGTCAGTTTTATGATACATTTCTTGTAATATTGACTTGAAAGAAAAGCTAATTTTACTGTGTCCATTACATATGTTGAAGAATTTTTAAAAATCAAATTACGTTTAAGAAAAAATGAATCATTGCCTCATGCAAACAGAAAGTCTAAGGTTTATTTTGACTTAAACAATTGTATGTAGAGGTTGGAATAATTCATTAGGAATAAATTTGTCTTCATTGCATGGCTGGACTAACTTCTTTGGCATAATTTCCACCCAGGCCTTTGACAAATGTTATTCAAATAGTCATAAACACCTTCAGGAATTTTTTCAATTTTGGTGGAAGAAGTTAATTTTTTATCCTAATGTTTCAAGAAATAGTTCTTAGAACATTCTTCTTGGCTTGGCTTGAATTCTAGAGGGTTCTTCTTGACTATCTCTGAACTACTGAAGAGTTCCATTTGGTACTCTCATGAACCAGGTCTGTGTCACGTTGTCTAGGGATTTGGGTGTTAGCCAACTCCAACAGCACCTCAAAAACTAAGAGTGAGGAAGGAACACTCACTAGAGAAAAATCAAGAGATCTTCCATAAGAAAGTGGTACATGAATGTTAGAAAAACTAAAAACAAAATCCATGTCTACACTTTCTATTTAAAAGAGCTATAATCTTTATGCAGCTGGAAAGGTCTATCACTTACATCAGCAACCAAACAAGATTCAAATGATCTAGATCATTGATAAATGATCTTGTACACTTATGTATTAAATTTTTTATAAGTAATGTATGTTTCTACATAAATAGAACTCCAGTTTAGTGTGAGCTACAATTCCATCTTAAAAAGAAATTATTCTGTGTAACTTAAATCAGCAATTAGAATTATTTCTATACTATAAATAGAAAAGAGGGTACACACCGTGAAGATTTGTATAATGCATTGATTTCAATATTTGGAAATAAAGATCAAATAACACAACTCTGGGATTAATAGTGCAGCAGATAAGGAAGGTCAGCATATTGAATATGTATATCCAGAAGCATATATTTTAAGAAATCAACATATCACCCATCACAAAATCTAGTTATGGCTACTATAGCCTCAGAATGGTGCCACTTTCTCCCATGTACTAGTATTCTTTTTATATTTTAAAGAAATTTTGAAGTACAGTCTCAGCTCTAGGAAAAACTTACCAATAAAATTCAGTACTTTCTTTTTCAATCATTATGTGACAAATACTCAAGCAGTGGTAAAAAACAAAACAAAACAAAACAAAAAACTGAGTAAAATGTAACAAAATCCATTTTCATGTGACTCACAGTCCACTAACAGTTATGGACAAAAAAAAAAAAAGAAAGAAAGAAAGAAAGAAAAAAGACCTTTGGATATAAAGGGAATGCAAGAAGGAGTACATTATTCTATACTTGAATAGGTACAGGAAACAACAGGAACAAAGTAACACTTAAAGACATTTTTTTGACTTTTTGTAGTATAAGTAGAAGTGTATCTGGTGAAAAAAGGAAGGGAACTCACATGAAGGAGGAGGATCATCAAAGAAGACAAGAAGCTACACAGGACAATTCATTTTAGTAGAGATGAGTTTATTTAACCTCTATGGGAGTCACTCTTGAAATCTGT
Source organism: Sciurus vulgaris (assembly GCF_902686455.1). Classification (NCBI taxonomy): domain Eukaryota; kingdom Metazoa; phylum Chordata; class Mammalia; order Rodentia; family Sciuridae; genus Sciurus; species Sciurus vulgaris. Next base: position 134,259,595 of record NC_136464.1, read on the forward strand.
AGGAAGAGAAGCAACAGCAATACTTTCAGAAGAACCTGGACTTGATCCTATAGACCATTTTAAGTCAGCAACTCCTTAAACTTTCAAAAAGACTAAGGATCCGGAGGAAAATTAGTTTAGTTGGGTAATTAGGTGGATAGTTTCCACAGTAGAAATTAAAACTGATAAAGTGTTAAAACATTTATTTAATGTTATTTGAAGGAAGTATGCAGATTTTCTACGTATTCACATATTTCAACATAGAATAAAAAATTATCATCACTAATAAAATCACCAAGCTTTTCTCTAAAGCTTTTAAATATTGAGAAGATATAAGAGATGCAAGTTTCCCATAATTTGAAAATTTTACGTAAATGTACATATTTTAACATTAGTATTGAATGCTGCCATTTGTTTTCTTTGGAGTATCTGTTTTTGAGAAAAAGTCTGCTAAATATCAAGGTCTGAAAAGCTTAGTTCTCTGTCACTTTTTCAAATAAAAAAGTGTCCAGTGAGAAAGTGGTGCATTCAGCTCTCAATGCAAAAAATCACCTGTGTTTCTCTCGAGACAACTGTCACTTAGCAAGCAGCAGCATTTCTTTACGTTTACTTCCATTTTTTTTATGCCGAATAAATGATATTCAAGGGTTAAGATTTAATAAAATGAGAATTTGTGTTCCTTTATCAAGGTTGTCCTTAAGTAAGTCAGTGAAGCTGTCACTCTTTGAAAATAACTGAGGGTATAGCAGTATAATGATTCCTAAAACAGTTTGATGGCATTGACTTGACTTGCGCCAAGGAGCATGCAGCTCAACCCTTCATTGATTTTGCACCATCAGTGCAAATGTCAACACAGTGAAAAAGCAAATAACTTCTAATATTATTATGAACATGATTTTGAACTTAGAGACCCTCTTGAAAGTGTCTTGGAGGTTCCCAGTTTCTATGGACCACACACTGAGAACTACTTTCTTTGGTAGTAAGAAGCAAAGGAAAATTCAAAGTTATCATTTCTGAATTTCAAGTACCAATCATAGATAGTTCTTGGAACTTTTAAAATTTTAACTGAACATGATAACTTTAACAAATTTGTGTTCTAGAAATTTGGTTGGTTTTACACCAAGAATGGAGAGGATTGGAGAGAGGCAAGGTCCCAAGTTTTCAGTTAAAATAGTATTTATTAGTCTAGGTAGGAAGCAACAGGAGACTAATGGGTCATAATGGTGATTATAAAAAGGAAAAAAAAAAAAAAAGAAAAAAAAAAAGAAAAGAATTATTGCTTTAGGAACTAACAAAAACTATTAATTTAACAGTGGGATTAAGCCAAAATAGAATATACATTAATTCCTCAGGTAACATATTCCCTATTCTTTGACCAGGTTGGTAATAATGGTTTTACTTGAGGTAGAGTCTGCTTGGTCAAATGAGCATTTAGTTAAGTTTAAGACAAATGACTATTAATTCTACATTTTTTTTTAAACGCATTGATGTCATGGTATTTACAAAAAATAGCCAAGTAGAAAGATTTAATTATTAGTAAGACATGCTAGAAAAGCAAATGAAGGTGTGGAACCTTAGGCTTTACCCTTCCAAAGAACACACTGAAAGGATTTCTAAAATTGGTTCTTCTTATACATGACAGTAGAATACATTTTGATAAAATTATGCAAGCATGGAATATAACTTATTCTAATTAGAACCTCATTCTTGTGGGTGGGCATGATGGTAGGATTCACATAGTTATTTTCATATGTGTACATAGGAAAATTATGTCAGATTTATTCTACCATCTTTTCTATTCCTATCCCCTCTCCCTTCCTTTTATTCCCCTTTGTCTAATTTACTGAACTTCTCTTCTTCCCTTCCTGGGTTTTTTAATTTTTATTTTTTTGTGGTTTAGCTTCCACATATCAGTGGAAACATCTGTCCTTTGATTGGGAATTGACCTATTTCACTCAGCATGATAGTCTCCAGTTTCATCCATTTACTGACAAATGTCATAAAGTCAGTCTTCTTTATGGATGAGTAATATTCCATTGTGAATGTATACCACAACTCATTTATCCATTTATCTGATAATGGGCATCAAAGTTGGTTCCATAGCATAGCTGTTTTGAATTGTGCTGCTATAAACATTGATGTGGCTGAATAACTGTGGTATTCTGACTTTAAGCCCTTTGGATATATTCCCAGGAGTGGGATAACTGGGTCAAATGGTGGTTCCATTCTTAGTTTTTTGAGAATCTTTACACTGCTTTCCAGAGTGTTTGCACCAATTTGCAGCCCCACCAAAAATGTTCCCTTTCCTCCACATCTTTGCCTATATTTGTTATTACTTGTATTCTTGAGTGCTGCCATTCTAAGTAGAGTCAGATTAAATCTCAGTGTAGTTTTAATTTGCATTCTCTAATTGCTAGAGATGTTGAACTTTTTAAAATATATTTGTTGGCAATTTGTATTTTTCATGTGACCACTTGTTGAGAAGGGTCTGTTCAGTTCCTATGCTCATTGATCAATTGGGTTGTTTGTCTTTTTGATGTTAAGCTTTTTGAGTTCTTTGTATGTCCTGGAAATTAATGTCCTTTCTGAGGTGCAGGTGGTAGAGATATTTCTCTCAATCGTAGGCTCTCCCTTCACGCTCTTAAATATTTCCTTTGCTGTGAAGAAGTTTTTTAGTTTGAAATCATCCCACTTATTAATTTTTTTTTTCTTATGCTTTAGAAGTCTTGTTAAGGAAGTCAGTTCCTGAACCAATATGTTGAAGTGTTGGGTCTACATTGCCTTCTAGAATGTTCAGGGTTTCTGATCTAATTCATAGGTCTTTGATTCATTTACAGTTGATTTTTGTGCAGGGTGACAGAAAGGGGTTAATTTTTCTTTTATTACATATGGATTTCCAGTTTTCCAGCACCATTTGTTGAAGAGGTTATCTTTTCTTCAGTGTGTGTTTTTGGTGCCTTTGTCTAGTATGAGGTAACTGTATTTATGTAGGTTTAAGAAAGACCTTAGAAGATGGAAAGACCTCTCATGTTCTTGGATAGGCAGAATTAATATTGTCAAAATAGCCATACTATCAAAAGCACCATACAGATTGAATGCAATTCCCATCAAAATTCCAATGATGTTCTTCATAGAATTGGAAAAAGCTGTCATTAAATTCATTTGGAAAAATAAGAAGCCCAGAACAGCTAACACAATATTTAGTGAGAAAAATGAAGCAGAAAGTATCACAATACCAGACCTTAAATTATTTTACAGAACTACAGTAACAAAAACATCATGGTACTGAAACCAAAATAGGCAAGAAGAAAAATGGAACAGAATATAAGACACAGAGACAAACCTACGCTGGAGGCTTTGAGAATTCTTTCTCTATCTGTGAACCTCTTAGCCTAGTGCCCCAGGCCTTCATCTGCACTCACTAGCATCCATAATAGTGTGTAATATATAGTAGGAGCTCACCAAAGAATGAATATGTGAATGAAGAACATTAAGGGACAGAGCCAAGGGAAAAAATCCAGAGAATATTGAAGGATATTGCAGGACAAGCACATAAAAGCAGATGGCAATATTGCTAACCCAGGGCAGAGACTGAATAACAAAATAAGTCTCTTAAAAAACTCGACTGTAGGGGCTGGGGTTGTATCTCAGTGGTACAGCACTTGCCTAGTACATGTGAGACACTGGGTTCAATCCTCCACAAACATAAATAAATAAAATAAAATCATTGTGTCCATTTACAACTAAAAAAATTTTAAAAACTTGATTCCAAGAAATAATTTTAAAAGTATAGAGGCAGCATTATCAATCAGTGGTAAAGGAATACTTTCTATGCTAATGTTAGAGAGATTCACTGGAAATTAATCTGTTCTCACAAAAAAAAAAAACTTTAAAATAAAGTGCCATGTTAACAGTTTTAGTAAGATTATTCACTGCTACAACCACAAAACCTGACAAGAATTTTAATGTGGAAATATTTTGGGGTTCACCATTTCAGAGGTCTTAATCCATAGACAGCTGGCTCCATTCTTCTGGGCTTGAGAATGATGTAGAATATGATGATTAGATGGGTGTGGTAGAGGAAAGCAGCTGGGAATGAAAGAGAGAAAGAGAGAAGGAGAGAAAGAGAGAGAGAGAGAGAGAGAGGCACTCCCCTTATTATAGATGATATATATACCGTAAGGACACAGCCCCACTGTCCCATCTTCTCCAGCCACACCCCATCTGCCTACAGTCACCACTCAGTTAATCCCTATCAAGAGATTAATGCAACATTAAGTTAAGGCTCTCATAACCCAATCATTTCACTTCTAAATCCTCTTGCATTGTCTCACAGATGAGCTTTTGAGGGACATCAACTACCTAAACCATAACATTACCAATAATCTCCTAGAAAAGGCCCACGGTAAGTAAACATTTACAGTTGAGCAAGGAGTTTTTGAGCATGAAATCAATAGAAAACATAAATAGAAAAGTAATGGTAAATTTGACAAAGTAAAAATTGAAACATGCAAAAAGTGAACAAAATTAAAAGAAAAAAGCAGGGAAAGCAACAATGTTAAAAACAGCAATATTCTTAAGATAAAATAACAATATTTTTAATATACATAATATTATATATAATTTTCCCCCTTATATACTCCTATATTAGAACCTTTATAAACTATTAATGAACATATTAAGATGTTCTACAGAAACAAAAAAAATACTTTTTCCTAGTTGGCATAATAAAAAAGTAATTTTTGTCATATGATTGATTAGAGCCATACCGTGTCCTAAACTCTTCACATTCATTTCCTCATTAATTTGTTACTTTTCAGAAATAAAAACTAAAATATATGAATATTTTGCTAGGGAGATTTAAAGTCAAATTTTTGCTAATAAATATATTTGAATGAAAGTTCCCTGAGAAACTCATTTTCCTATTGAACTGAAATATTTTGAAATTTGATACTACTCAGCATAAGTGGGATTAAATCGAGCATGTGTTTTTCTTATTTTTAATTATTTTCTTTATTTTTCCATGCATAATAGGTATTAGTAGTATGCATTTACTATAAAAACGTAGATAATGCTAATCAGTGACAGAGAAGAGGAAATGTAATATTAGCCCCAAGGAAGAAAAAAGGAAAATAAATGTTCAAAAAGCCCCCATAATCAACCTTGCTATTGGAAGGGTATATTTTAAGCAATTATTATTTAGATAATTGTGACAATTTACCTTTCAGATTACCAATTACCTTTGTTGTATACATATGGCAGGGGGATGGGAGAAGAAGCTCAAACAATAAATAATAAAAGTGGATGAATTCCTGATCATCTCCTGTGACGTATGACATTGGAGGAAGCTTCTCGGTAATATTTAAACTAATGCTGAACTATCTCCCTGTATATAACATCCTTTTTACTAGTTTTACATATTAATTTTCTTACTGAGTAATTTTGATATTATTATATTCCTCATTTTCTCTTCATTGTTTATAATTGAATGTTTAATGTTATCTGTGACCACAAATTTGTCAAAATAATGGACATCACATATCCAATGAATATTAATTTAAATAATGATAAGTATTTGTTCATCAGATATAAAACTGTCAAATTTGAGAGCCTCTAATGTTTTTCTTTTAATGTATTAAATTTTAAAGTAAATGAGAGACCTGTGTACAGCAATATTACATTTTCATGCTTGGTATTTTTCCTCTTCTTTCTTGTTTGCTCTTGTCTCTCTACCTTTATAATATGGAAGTCACTAATTTAACATATTCATTAGTAGTAAGAATAGTTACAGGGAAGCAATTCTGGAAAAGGATAATAAATAATAACCACAGTTCTAAAAGTTTATCAAGAAATATTATTCTCCTGGTTATTGAGAATGATCAGCTGGATTTTCCCATCTGTTCTGGGAGCATGAATCCCAGCTCTCCAAGAAGTGGTTGCTTTCCTTTATCCCTCCAGGAACCTAAATTTTATCCAGTGAAAGACAAAATTAACATGGTAATTTGGGAAGCTCTGATAAATTTCATATATTCATCTTCTGTCATGTTAGTCTATGATCACAAGTAATTAAATGCCTGCTTATATTAGCACTTAATTATCTTGGATAATGAACAGATACACAATAATATTTTGTCAGCAAATGAATATATGTCAAATATCTACTTTTCTCTTTTCAATATCAGAAAACTATTCCAAGACATCATCTCTATCCTAACTGAAATATATGAATTTTCCATTCAAGATTATATCTAGAAGATAGCACAGGAGGAAAAAAATCTATGTCTATAATGATTTTTTGATTGATTTTGCACAAGCATGAAAACTTTGAGTATTAGGCTTCATTAATTTTGATCCATATACCATATTAATGTAACATGTTCATGATAGGGAAAACTGGGTGTGAGATATGTAGGAACTCTATTTTATGTGCAATTTTTCTATAAATTTAAAACTGCTTTAAAATAAAACATTTAAAGAAGTTTGAGCAATATTTTCAAATATAAAATTTTGGATATCATCTTTTATTACTATTCTGTTGTTCATTGTGCTTAAAATTAAAATCAATTAGTATGATTTGTAAGATCTCCTAATATGCTTAGTAACACACTGAATGATCAATTCTTCATTGCTGTCTCCAGCCTCTTCTTGAGCCACCCATTGCCTTAATGCACACCATGATTCTGTTTCCTTGGTCTTTCCACCACATTCTGCAACTGTGTTGGGCTATAACTCAGTGAAAATTATATATGCCACTTCTAGTCCTGGACCATTTAATCCTTTCCTTTTGACTAAATACGATGAAAATCATAAAGACAACTTCAGAAACCGTCAAAGATGGTAGAGACTGAGTTCCTGAATAACTCTGCACAGTTCAGCCTGATTGATCTGCAGTGTTACATGAAAAACAAGTTAATTTTTTGTAGTCTAAATCACTAAATATCAGAAGTTTGTTATTGTAGCTCAGCCTTTCCAAATTAACAGTGTTATAGTGAAGATTAAATAATATGATATATATGAAATTAATGGGACAAAAATTCCCAACTTGAGAACTATTCACATCTCTTTCAATTAATATAATTTTATATGATATATCATAATTGTATATATTTATGAAGTGTGATTCAATCTTTTGATATATGAAGATAATATAGAATGATTAAATGAAGCTAATTAACTGATTCATCACCTCACTTATTTATTTTATTCTCTAATTTCTGCAGGTCTGGGGTTTGGGTCCAGAGTCTTACACCTACTAGGCAAGTGCTCTCTCTACTCCTGAGGTACATTCCTGGTCCTTTTTATTATTATTATTTTATTTTGAGACAGTTCTCACTAAGTTGTTCAAGTTGACCATGAGCCAAGGATCCTTCTGTCTTATCCTCCAAAGATATTGGGATTACAGGTGTGCACCACTATTTCTGGTTATTTTATTTTATTTTATTTTATATAGTGAGATATTTGAAATTTACTCTTAGCTGTTTTGAAATCTACCTAGACTCATTGGAAGTAATAACTAATAGTTCTCAAAATCCTTTCTCTTAATTGAAATGTCCTAGCCCTTGACTAATAACCACTCCATTACATTCCTCCCTTTTCCCCCCAGGATCTGGTAACAACCATTCTACTCTTCATTTGTATGAGTTCAACATTTTTTTATTTTACATATAAATGAGATTTCTTGGTATTTCTTTTTGTGTTCACTTAATTTCATATCATATAAGGTCCTCCAGTTTCATCTATGCTGTTCACGCAAAACAATGATTTTTTTTTCTTTTTAAAGGTTGAATAGTATTACACCATGTATATACACAACATTTCTTAATTTATTTATGTTTTTTGGAAACTTAGGCTGATTCCCTATCTTGCCTATTGTGTATAATGCTATAATAAACATCAGAGTGCAGAGGCCTCTTTGACGTGTTGATTTTAATTCTTCAGGTTATGCTCCCACTACTGGAATTACTGGACCATATGGCTCTATTTTTAGTTTTTTGGTCATCCCTGTAATGTTTTCCACAGTGGTTATACTAATCTATATTCCCACCAACAGTATACAGGATTCCCTTTTGTCCATATCCTTGACAACGTTTGTTAACATTAATCCTTCTGATATTTGTCATTCTGATCTGAAACTAAAAACCTGCTAGAAGAAAACAGGGAAAATTCTATACAATTTGGACCTAGAAATGTTTTGGATAGGACTCCCAAAGCACAGGCAATAAAAACAAAAATAGACAAATGAGATAACATCAAACTAAAAGTTTCTGATGGCAAACAAAACAATTTAAAAGGTAGAAAAACAACAACAGAGTGGGAGAAAACAGTTGCATATCATCCATCTGATGCAGGGTTAATATACACAATATATAAGTGACTCAATTGAGTAACAAGATAGCTAATACCTCAGTTTAGAAAATGAGCATAGGATCTGAACAGAAATATCTCAAAGAAGTCATATCAATGGTTAATTTATTTGTGAAAAAAATGCTTAGCATCACTAATCATTAGGCCAGTGCAGATTAAGACCCAACAGACACAAGTCACAGCTCTTGTTGTTATTCCAGTTGTAATATGAGTATTTATGCTGTTACCTGGTAAAATTATCTGCAGTGTACACAGGCTTCTATTGTAAATCTAAATTATAAAGCCTGGTTTATTTTAAGGTCTAGGCTGCAGAATCTGCATCTCATTTTTCCTCTAATTTCCCTCAACATCCATTCTCATGTTTTTTACTCAGTGAGGTTTTTAACTCCTGCATGGAACTAAGGTGGTTTCTACTTATGTTCCAAATCTGAAATGTGCATTCTATTATGTGTTATTTACAAGAACCACTTTCTTAAACATTGACCCACTTGTAAGACATAATTTTAATATCACAGCATTAATACTTAGTGAACATTTAATATCATTTCAGAGGAATGATTTTAAAACAGAACAGGACTTTGCCTTTGTTCTAGTGTCAGGTTTTCTAAGCACGGAAGTAGCACAGTGCCGTTTTGTATCCCGACAATGACTTGTTCCTTCTCATGTTAAATGGATAGCTCTGGAGTTAGCAAGGAAGTCACGCATGAGCCTGACACCAACTATGAGGTTTAAAAATATTCTCCACAGGATTGGAAAATATTGTATAGCTATGTTATTGCTACAGTAGGAACAATGCTTTTTTGTTGTAACCTGGTGCTCTTGCCAATATGAACAGTTTAAGTATTTCCCTAAACATCTGTTAATTGTTATGTATACAAGTCCGCAGAGGAGAAATAGAGAAAAGCTGCAGCTATAATGTGGTTAGCATCAGAATCAGGAGTAAATCATACCATCTTGATTAGACCTTCCTTTAGATTGTACCCAGTTATTGTAAGAGGGCATAAATCATTGTTGATTCTTTGAGAAATGTAGACATGAAATTATAATATTCAATTTGCATTTCTTAAAATATTTGCAAAGCAATTTAATAAAAATGGAAACGGTGTTGTCTAATAATGAGATCCACCTCTCATTTTATTGTGAACCAAATGGAACAGGTTTACATTCTAACCATGGTGTAATAGTATAGATTTTGATTATATCAAGTATGTAAAAATTTATGGTTCTTTAAGTCAGTAATGCTCCTACTTTATGCTCATTTTTGTTGTGTTTGAATTGAAAATGTATTCAGTGTTATTAATAAATGAGTGAATGACAAAATGACTAAGTAAATGAACTGGTATGTGAAGTGAAATAAATCCCATTTTTATCCGTTAACCGGTCTTTTCAAATATAATGGCTTATGTGCTTTCTCTACATATTTGACAACTTTCTTTTAAAATATTATGAGGTGCTACTTTAATAGGATCTAATAACAAATATAAAGGTGTATTTAACAAACATATGATGCTTGTTATGTGTCTGGTACTGTTCTCAGATTATTTAATCCTCATAAAACCCTAGAAAGTAATTTCTGTAATTATTCCATTTATGTGAGGAAACAGAGGCATAAAGAAGTTGAGTAATTTGTTCAGGGTTATCACACTAGTATCAAACTAGGTTAGCAAAATAGGTGTGACTAGAAAGTATCATACCTGGGCTTTGAACCCCTGCTTGAGCTCTGAAGGCTACATAAAGTCAACTCCTACTTTAAACAAATACCAGCCCTGAAGAAAATTTTCCTTTCCTAGAATATTGCACTTATTATTAGGGTTTATCTTAATATTAATATTAAGTTTTGTTAAAATAGAAATCTAATAGTGATATTCACTTATCTTTTATCAGTAAGATCTATTAATGAGTATGAGATTTCATTAAAATTATATTTATTATAAGCGTATTTGGTATCTGCACAGTAATAATTCTATTCATTATATATTGATTTGGGTAAATTTGGCATTATTTTAAAAATGTACTTTTAAAATATATTCTTTAATTCATCATTAAAAGTTGAACAAGATTCAGAAAATTAGGAATCTGTTAACATTTTTAGATGAACAAATATGTCTTTGTAAACTACAGACAATTTTCATAATATTTTGGGTTAATTTAAAATTTTTGCTTTGTAATTTCTTTAATTCTATTCACCTAACTTTAATCTACATTACAATTAAATTCCTTAAAATCACATAGTCAAGAAATGAAACATGTAGAATACTTACATGATTATAGGAAAATGTATGTTGGTTGTCATTAAAAAAACAAAGTTTGTTAGATCACACTTCTTCATATTTAGATATGAAAATACATTGAAAGATACTAAATAAAGTTGGAAGACTTAAGTGAAAATGAGAAATAAGAAATTTTAAAATATGGAAGTTAGAAAACAGAAACATCAGGAATTGGAGTAGTAGCATTATGGGAGGTGAACAAATGAAGAAGCATAACCCAAACTCTCTGGGGCTGTCTGTCAATCTCTATAAAACCCATATTCATCCACGGTATTACTATTATTGTCTCTGTCATTGGCTATATCATCACCACAATCCTTATCACCAACACTAATTTTATACTAACAACTGAACATTTCAGACAAAAATATTACATGAAATTAGAGAGGGAAGGCAAATTTGAAAAAAAAAAATTAACTTATTAGTGAGATACCCTCATCTTGAGAATATTTTCCAAAATTCCTTTTTTTTTTTTGTTTCATTTTTATTGTAAACCAATGGGATACATCCTGTTTTGCTGTTTGTACATGAAGTAGAGGAATACCATTTGTGTAATCATTCATTTACCTAGGGTAATAGTTTTTGATTCATTCTGTTATTTTATTTCTTCTCCCCCCCACCTCTCCCATCCCACTTATCCTTCTATACAGTCCCTCCTGCCTCCATTCTTGCCACCCTCCCACCCCTCATTATGTGTCATCATCGCTTATCAGCGAGATCTTTTGTCCTTTGGTTTTTGGAGATTGGTTTATTTCACTTAGCATGATATTCTCCAATTTCATCCATTTGCCTGCAAATGCCATAATTTTATTCTTCTTTATTACTGAGTAATATTCCATTGTACATATATACCACAGTTTCTTCATCCATTCTTCAATTGAAGGGCATTTAGGTTGGTTCCACTATTGTGAATTGAGCAGCTATGAACATTGTTGTGGCTGTATCTCTGAAGTATACTGATTTTTAAGTCCTTTGGGTATAGGCCAAGGAGTGGGATAACTGGGTCAAATGGTGGGTCCATTCCAAGTTTTCTAAGGAATCTCCACACTGCTTTCCAGAGTGGTTGCACTAACTTGCAGCCCCAGCAGCAATGTATGAGTGTACTTTTTTCTCCACATTTTCTCCAACACCTATTGTTGCTAGTATTCCTAATAATCACCATTCTAATTGGGATGAGATGGAATCTTATGGTAGTTTTGCTTTGTATTTCTCTTATTACTAAAGATGGTGAACATTTTTTCATATATCTGATGATTGCTTGTAGATTTTCTTCTGTGAAGCGTCTGTTCGTTTCCTTAGCACATTTGTTGACTGGATTGTTTGTATTCTTGGTGTAGAGTTTTTTGGGTTCTTTATAGATTCTGGAAATTAGTGCTCTATCTGAAGTATGATTGGCAAAGATTTTCTCCCACTCTGTATGTTCTCTCTTCACATTGCTGATAGTTTCCTGTGCTGAAAGAAAGCTTTTTAGTTAGAATCTATTCCAGTTATTGATTCTTGCTTTTATTTCTTGTGCTATGGGAGTCCTGTTAAGGAAGTCTGATCCTAAGCTGACATGTTGAAGATTTGGACCTACTTTTTCTTCTATAAGATGCAGGGTCTCTAGTCTGATTCCAAGGTTCTTGATCCATTGTGAGTTGATTTTTGTACAGGATGAGAGAGAGGGGTTTAGTTTCATTCCATTGCACATGGTTTTCCAGTTTTCTCAGCACCATTTGTTGAAGAGGCTATCTTTTCTCCATTGCATATTTTTGACACCTTTGTCTAGTATGAGAAAATTGTATTTATTTGGGTTTGTGTCCATGTCCTCTATTCTGTACCATTGATCCACCTGTCTATTTTGGTGCCAATACCATGACGTTTTTGTTACTGTTGCTTTGTAGAATAGTTGAAAGTCTGGTATTGCGATAACCCATGCTTCACTCTTCCTGCTAAGGATTGCTTTAACTATTCTAGGTTTCTTATTCTTCCAAATGAATTTCATGATTGCTTGCTCTATTTCTGTGAGATACATCATTGGGATTTTAATTGGAATTGCATTGAATCTGTACAGCACTTTTGGTAGTATGGCCATTATGACAATATTAGTTCTGCCTATCCAAGAACATGGGAGATCTTTCCATCTTCTAAGGTTTTCTTTAATTTCTTTCTTTAGTGTTCTGTAGTTCTCATTGTAGAGATCTTTCACCTCCACTGTTAGATTGATTCCCAAGTATTTTATTTTTATCGAGGCTATTGTGAATGGGATAGTTTTCCTAACTTCTCTTTCTGAAGATTCATCACTTATGTATAAAAACGCATTGGATTTGTGAGCATTGATCTTATATCCTGCTAATTTGTTGAATTCACTTTTGAGTTCTAAAAGTTTTCTGGTGGAATTTCCCAGTTCCTCTAAATATATAATCATGTCATCAGCAAATAGGGATAGTTTGAGTTCTTCTTTTCTTATTCATATCCCTTTAATTTCTTTGGTCTGTGTAATTGCTCTGGCTAGAGTTTCAAGGACAATGTTGAATAGAAGTGGTGAAAGGGGGCATCCCTGTCTTGTTCCAGTTTTAGGGGGAATGCTTTCAGTTTTTCACCATTTATAATGATATTGGCCATGGACTTAGCATAGATGGCCTTTACAATGTTAAGTAATGTTCCCACTACCCTAATTTTTCTAGTGTTTTGAGCATGAAGGGATGCTATATTTTATCAAATGCTTTTTCTGCATCTATCGAAATAATCATGTGATTTTTGACTTTAAGTCTATTGATATGGTGAATTACATTTATTGATTACCCGAGGTTGAACTAAACTTGCATCCCTGGGATAAAAGCCACTTGATCGTGGTGAACTATCTTTGTAATATATTTTTGTATGCAATTTACTAAGAGTTCATTGAGAATTTTTTTATCAATGTTCATTAAAGATTTTGGTCTGAAATTTTCTTTCCTAGATGTTTCTCTGTCTGGTTTAGATATCAGGGTGATACTGGCTTCATAGAATGAGTTTGGAAGGGTTCCCTTCTCTTCTATTTCATGAAATTCTTTGAGAAGTATTGGAATGAATTCTTCTTTAAAGGTTTTGTAGAACTCGGATGAGAACCCATCTGGTCCCGGACTTTTCTTTGTTGGTGGCTTTTGATGACTTCTTCTATTTCATTACTTGAAATTGATCTATTTAAATTGTGTATGTCCTCCTGATTCAGTTTAGGTAATTCATATGTTTCTAGAAACCTGTTGATGTCTTCAAGATTTTCTATTTTGTTGGAGTATAGATTTTCAAAATAGCTTCTAATTATATTTTGTATTTCACTCGTGTCTGTAGTGATATTTCCTTGTTCATTCCGAATTTTAATAATTTGGTTTTTCTCTCTTCTTCTCTTTGTTAGTGTGGGTAAGGGTTTATCAATTTTGTTTATTTTTTCACAGAATCAACTATTTATTTTGTCAATCTTTTTGATTGTTTCTTTTGTTTCAATTTCATTGATGTCAGCTCTGATTTTAACTATTTCCTATCTTCTACTACTTTTGGGGTTGCTCTGTTCTTCTTTTTCTAGGGCTTTAAGCTGCAGTGTTAGGTCATTAATTTATTGATTTTTTTTTCTTCTTTCATTGAATGTGCTCCATGTAACAAATTTTCCTCTAAGTACTGCTTTCATAGTGTCCCAGGGATTTTGATATGATGTTTCTTTGTTCTCCTTTACCTCTAAGAATTTTTTAATTTCCTTCCTGATGTCTTCTGTTATCCATTCACCACACAATAGTATATTATTTAATCTCCAGGTGTTGGAGTATTTTCTGTTTTTTATGCTGTCATTTATTTCTAATTTCAATCCATTATGATCTGATAGAACATAAGGTAGTATCTCTATCTTCTTGTACTTGCTAACAATAGCTTTGTGGCATAATATATGATCTATTTTAGAGAAGGATCCATGGGCTGCTGAGAAGAAAGTGCATCTGCTCTTTGTTGGATGGTATAGTCTATAAATGTCTGTTAAGTCTAAATTATTGATTGTGTTTTTGAGATCGATGGTTTCTTTGTTCAATTTTTGTTTGGAGGATCTGTCCAGTGGTGAGAGAGGTGTGTTAATATAACCTAGCATTATTGTGTTGTAGTCTATTTGATTTCTGGAATTGAGAAGGATTTGTTTGACATACATGGATAAGTTACTATTCGGGGCATATATATTTATGATTGTTATATCTTTCTGATTTATGCTTCCTGTAAGCAGTATGAAATGTCATTCTTTATCCCTTCTGACTAACTTTGGCTTGAAGTCCACTTTATCTGATATGAGGATGAATACTCTGGCTTTTTTGCTGTGTCCATGTGTATATGGTATGTTTTTCCCATCCTTTCACCTTTAGAATCTCTTTCTATGAGATGAGTCTCTTGCAGGTAGCAAATTGTTGGATCTTTCTTTTTAATCCAATCTGCCAGTCTATGTCTTTTGATTGATGAGTTCAGGCCATTAACATTCAGGGTTATTATTGAGATATGATTTGTATTCCCAATCATTTGGCTCATTTTTTTTTTTACATGACTTGATTTCTCCTTTATTTGGCTATTCCTTTAGGATAATTCCTCCCTTTGCTGATTTGTATCGTTTTTCATCTCTTCCTCATGGAATATTTTGCTGAGAATGTTATGTAATGCCGGCTTTCTTTTTGTAAATTCTTTTAGCGCTTGTTTATCATGGAAGGATTTTCTTTCATCGTCAAATCTGAAGGTAAGTTTTGCTGGGTATAAGACTCTTGGTTGGCATCTGTGTTCTTTCAGTACTTGAAAAATGTTGTTCCTGGCCCTTCTAGCTTTTAGGGTCTGGATTAAAAAAATCTACTGATATCCTTATTGGTTTCCCCTGAAGTTAATTTGATTCTTTTTTCTCACAGCCTCTAAAATTCTGTCTTTGTTTTGTATGTTAGGTATTTTTATTATAATGTGCCTTGGTGTGGATCTGTTGTACTTTTGTGTATTTGGAGTCCTATAAGCCTCTTGTACTTGATTTTCTATTTCATTCTTCAGATTTGGGAATTTTCTTATATTATTTCATTGAATAGATTGTTCATTCCTTTGGTTTGTTTCTCTGTGTCTTCCTCAATCCCAATAATTCTTAAATTTGGCCTTTTCATGATATTCCATAATTCTTGTAGATTCTGTTCATGATTTCTTACCATTTTCTCTGTTTGGTCAACTTTTTTCAAGATTAAATATTTTTTCTTCAATATCTGAGTTTCTGTCTTCTAGGTGTTCTATCCTATTGGTTATGCTTTCTATGGAGTTTTTAATTTGTTTTATTGTTTCCTTCATTTTAAGGATTTCTGTTTGCTTTTTTTTTTTCAGTATCTCTAACTCTTTATTGAAATGATATTTTGCTTCCTATATTAGCTCTTTTAACTGTCTATTGGTGCAATCATTCAATGCCTGCATTTGCTCTTTAATCTCCTCCTTCAATGCCTGCATTTGTTCTTTCATCTCCTCATTTGCTTCCCTGATAGTTTTAATTATGTACATTCTGAACTCCCTTTCTAACATTTCTTGTGCCATGCTGTCATTGGATTTTATTGCTGTACTGTCTAGGTTTGTTTGGGACATTTTCTTCCCTTGTTTTCTTATATTGCTCAGGTATATACCCCTATAGTAGTGAAACTCTGGGTATTGCAGATATCCTCTATTGACTAATATTGTCTCTGTAGATTTCCAATAACTCACCTCTTAGCCTTCAGTAGCCTGAAGTCTTAGAGGAACTTGATAATGCAGTGCTGCACTAGGAAGTTGCCCCTCTAGGGGTGGTGGCCTTCAGGTGGGGTATATTCCCTGTCAGTGGGCAATGGCGCCTCCACTTGTTGACTAATGGTCAGTCAAAGGGGGACTAGACTGCAGATTGGGGCACATCTGATCTGGGCCTTTGTCTCTGGTTCTACTGTCCTGGTGGGAAATCTTCACCCAGCAGGCAAGACTCACCGGTGGGGAAGTTTCACTGGGCAGCTCTCCTCTGAGCAGTTCCCTTTGGTCCAGAACTACCACCTGGACTGGGAAGCCCTCCTCTGTGATGTGCCTGTGCTGGGGAGCCTGTCCCTGTGATGGACTCCCTCTCTGAGCAGCCTTCCTCTGCTACGTTCTCTGGGGAGCAGAGCTACCGCCTGGGTCTTGGACCTTCACTCTGCGTCAAAGCCTCTCACTGTGTGGCCCTCCTTTGCAATGCTCCTGGTTGACTGTGTTCTCTGCTCCAGCAGGGGAGTCTCCCTGGGTCACTCTACTCCATGAAGTTCCCTGCGTTTTGGGACTACTGCCCCATCCGGGGAGCCTGACCAGCAGGAGAGACTCACCCAGTGGCTCTGAGTTGGTCCTGAGCTCTCACTATCTCAACTACTGGGTCTTTTCAAAGGTCCTCTAGCCTCCTGCAGGTGTCTCAGGAAGGGATCTGCCCTTCCAATGATGATGGTCACGCCCTCAGGAATAATTCGAAATGCCTGCACCAGCCTACAAAGAAGCCTCTGGCTAGCTCCAGGATGCAGGCAGGATGGCTGGTCTGCTGGCTTGCTCCACGACAGCAACAGACCTTGGCGTGGTGGTCAGGTGGGGTCCCTCAGTGATGGCATCTGTGCTTGGCCTGGTGGTTGGGCGGGCTGGCTGTTGGCCACCTAGCTCTGCAAGGCAGATGGGTTGGGTGCCCACTTGCTACCTCCACAGTGCAGGTGACCTGACTCACCTGCCAGCTCACTCTGCGACTGCAAACAACCGGTGATCCCAAAATTTCAATACACAAATTAATCGTCTTATTAAGTGAGTGATGGGAGTAAACCGAAATGTAAGAATTTGGTTTTGAGATTAAAGCATATGTCAAAAATTTTGTTTATGACATTCAGAATCAATAAAAGAAAATTGTTATTCCCAAAGAAGGGTGAATTTAAGGATGTTTTTCATTCAGAAGGGAACTGCCAAACAACTCTTTTGAGATTTCATCTCACTCCAATTAGAATCACTATAGTCAAGAATACAAGTTATAATAAATGCTGGCGAGGCTATTGAGAAACAGGTACAATTACACATTGCTGGTGGAACTACAAATCACTACAACCCCTTTGGAAAGCACTATGGAGATTCCTCAAAAGACTAGAAATGGAATCACCATATGACACAGCTATCCAACTCCTTGGTACTTGTCCAAAAGAACCAAAATCAGCATCCTGTAGTGAAACAGATACATCAATGTTTATAGAAGTGCAATCCACAATAGTCAAGTTGTGGAACTAGTCCAGATGCCTGTCAATAGCTGAGTGGAAGAACAAAATGTGGTATGTATACACAATGAAGCTGTACTCAGTCATAATGAAGAATGGAATAATGACATTTTGTAGTAAATGGATATAACTAGAGAATATCATGCCAAATAAAATAAGCTAGAGTCACAAAGTCAAAGTTCAAATGTTTTCTCTAGAGCTAGAGCAAAATAAGGGAAAAAATGGGGGTCCCATGAAAAGAGAAGGCAGAAGGCAGATCAGTGGAGTAGAGGAAGGGATGGAGGTGGATTGAGGTGGGATGGAAAAAGGAAAGAACTGTGAAATAAAATAGAACAAACTATGCTATGTATGTATATGAAGACGCCAAAGGGAATTTCACATTTACATGTATCTGTAAAGCAACAATTAAAGAAAAACTATAAATAAATAGGAGGAAGACAAGGACAACAACACAGGAAAGGGTAAGGGGAAAGGAGGGGGCATAAAAAGAAAAATACGGGGATTGAAGTAGAGCAAATTATATTCCATGTATGTATGATAATGTCAAAATGAACCTTAATATCAGATACAAAACTATAATGTATTAATAAAAATATTAAAAAGGGAAACTACTTTCAAAGCAGAAAAAAATACATTAGTATAGCATTCCAGCTGCTTTAGAGTATAATAAAGTTGAAATTTACTTACATTCTTTAGACTTTATTCTTGGCCATAGAGTTCTGCCACATAAGTTATATATATTCTTTCAGTACTGTCTAGAATAATATGGTGTAGTCTCTTAGCAGTAGGCACAAACTCATCAGGACAAATTATTAAAGCAGTTTGAACCTATTCATAAACATGCTTTGTAAGGAGAGAAGACTAAGGGCTTTTTCCTCTGGTGATCTCCATGGAGCTCACCATCAATGAAGTTGGGGGGGATGGGCTCGTAGGTTCACAGAACACAGTGATGATATATTCTGTAACCTATTAATGGGATGTGGCAGGCAAAGAACAAATACTCATTCAAATATGTGTTGTATTTTGTCTCAAAATTATAAAGTATTTGTCTATTTTAATGAAAAGAATGTCACAACACACCTCTGAGGTGAATTTTATTTTCAGTGAGTTCATTTTTTAAAACTTTTTTTATTTGTTCTAATTTGTTGTACATGACGGTAGAATGCATTTATACATTTTGATAGATCATACATTAGTGGTGTGTAATCTCTCGTTTTTCTGATAATACATATTGCAGGATCACATTGGTCATGCAGTCATACATTTACATGAGGTAATAATGTCTATTTCACTCTACTATCATTCCTACCCCAATATCCCTTCCCCTCCCTTCACTCCCCTCTAACCAAAATAAAGTGATTTCATTTATTTGATTCTTAGATCTATGGTTAAGATGCAGAACTATATACTTAGAGGGTGGACTGTGAGTTTGTGAAATAGCAGAATACCACTTTCTGTGACAGGAGTCGTAAGTGGACGGTTTCTTCTCTGGGTAAAGTGAGACAGCATATTTAAGAATTTTTGAAGAACCTGATGAATTTTACTCATTTTAGTAATAAACTGATGAAGGATAAATTCAGTTTCTTTCTACATGATTTCCATGAATTTAACTCTGTCTAAAACACCACGTATCTTAAACATCAAATCTTGAACAAGTTTTTTTTCCCATTATAGAAAGGATGGTAAAAGGAATATAATTCTAATTTATACCTAGCTTTGGTCATTCCAAATTTTAATTTGACTTTCTGATGAATGCTGGCATCTGTTAAAAGTAAACCTATCAGAATTCCTGAATTCTCTTAAGATTATCACCGTTTTTCAGATTTACCAGAATCTTGTAATCTATCACCTTTCCTGAACCTGATTTCTTAAGAAAACAAGAGGAGAATTAGTCATTTTTCTTTAGCTCTGAAAAATAAATTGGTATTTGAAATGGAGAAAGACATGAAATGACCTAAATTTTAATTTCAAATAATAATTTTCTATTGTTGCCTTGTAAAACTTGAACACGAATGTTCTAGACTTTTAGTTTAATGGAAATACATTCATAAGGCACTACAAACCATTGCATTTGATTCACAACTGGATTTCACTTGTGGCTACTCTGAGCTACTGTGAACACCTACATATGATAGAGAAACAGTAACAGGTTGTATGTTAACTGAGAACTTTATGTCCTTTTTAAGATAATTTTTTGGTTTGTAGAAGTACATGCACAAAAGAGAGAATAATAAAAATCTTTGAAGAGATGCAAGAAGGCAACAATCTATCTAGGCATGAAATAATAAAAAATTGATTTCAGGAAATAGTATAGGTTTGTTTCAAATAATTCTCAAATAGCTAATAAAATTGTATTACTCTTGATTTGTTATGTTTGTATTTATTATATTACAGTTGTCAAACAGTTGACAACTGTAATATAATACATATGTATGATTTTTTTATTTAACAATGAATGTTTTTTCAAGTACAAAAAGTTAAAGTTTATATATATTATGCTAAAGTGATTATTGTATTTCCAATAAAATATAGAGCATTTTGTACAATGTTTTAATTTCATTTCCAAATCTAAATCTTGGTTATCTCAAAGAAGTATAAAATAAAGTGAAATTTGGTATTTTAAATTAAAAATAGCATATTACAGAAACTTTAAAGAACATTATAGCCACATCTTATGATAGTAAACATTAATTAGTAGTTGAGACTTCTGGGAAAATGTGTCTTTCCATCATGCAAATTCTGCCATTTTAAAAAAGTTGAGTCCATTCTTAAGCTTTATAAAATTATTTTAAAACAGGAAGAAGATTAAGGGTAATTGGGAAAACATGGAATTTAATTGTTTTTTAATTGACCAACTATGTGCCTAAGTTTCAATATTCATTGAATTTCCTAAGGTTAACAACTGTAAGCCTCTTTTGTGAGGCAAGAGTACAAATTTTCAATGATTACAAGTAACTGAAAAGTCATGACAGACATACAGAAATTAATCAAAGCAATGTACTACATTAATGGGATGAAGGACAAAAGGACAATTCTATCTTATTTGATGTCAAGAAAGTTTTTGACAAAATTCAAAAGCCTTCAGTAAATAATAACTCTGATCCAAAAAGGAATAAAAGGTAATAACCACAACATAATACAGGTCACATATGAAAATCCCACAACTAACATCATATTTAATAATGAAACACTAAAACTTCTAAGATTAGAAAAAAAACAAGGATGACCACTTTTACCACTTCCATTCAACATAATACTGGACATCATGACCAGAGAAACTAACCAAGACCAAGTAATGAAAATGAACCAAATTAAAAGAGAAGGAGTAAAACTGTCTTTGTGTATAACAAAATCTTTTATGTAGAAATCTCTAAACATAACTAGTACACACACACACACACCTGCCTGCCTATTAGAAGTCATAAACAAATTGAGCAAAGATATGGGAGACAAAAATTGATACACAAATATCATTTATATTTGCCAACATTAAAAGTAAAATATCTCAAAAGTAAATTCTAAAAAATCATATTTATTTTATTTAAAATAGCATCAAAATGGATAAAACACCCATGAATAACCTTAAATCAGGAGATGAAAGACTTTAATACTAAAAACCACAAAACATTTCTGAAAAATATTAGAAAACTTGAATGGAAAGGCATTCTGCATAGATGGATTAGAATTATTAATATGGTCAAAATGTCTATACTACCCAAAACTGGTCTACAGATTTAACATAATCCCTATCAATAATATTCTTATGCATTTTTTGTAGAAGTGGCAAAAGAAATGCTAAAGTTCATATGAAGGAGCCTGAATAGCCTAAACAACCTTGAGAAAGAAAAACAATACAGAGGCATCACACTTTCTGATTTCAAAGCATATCAAAACCCCACAGGAATTGAGGCAGTATAATGCTGACAGAGATTATATACCTGTGGATTAGAATAAAGAGTTCTGAAATAAGCCATCTTACACTTGGTCAAATGGTCTTCAACAAAGATGACACAATTACAAAAGGAGGAAATGTTAGTTTTTGTAAAAACAGGGAGGGAAAAAAACTGGATATTCACATGCAAAAAAAGAAAAAAGAAAAGAAAAAAAGTGAAATTTAACAGAAAACATAAGAAACTGTTGCAACTGAATGATAACAACAATAACCATATCACTCAATTTAAAATCTGGCACAGGACTTAAACACTTAATTTTGCAAAAAAAAAAAATGTACAATGACCAACTCGTATATGAAAAGATGCTCGACATCACTGTTCATCATTCATCATCAGAAAATTTCAAATCCAAACCACCTTGAGATGTCATCACATACCTGTTAGGATGGTCACTGTTAAGAAAACAGCATAGAGGTTCATCAAAAAATTAAAAGTACCAATTATGTGATCCAGCAATCCTACTTCTGGGTATATATCCAAGATAACTGGAAACAAAATCATGAAGTGGTATTTGAGCATTAAAATATTTATTTCAGCAATAGCCAATAAGTAAAAACAACCCGAACATACATCAACAGGTAGATGGATGAAGAAAACGTGGTGTACAATGAATTTTATTCAGGCTTTAAAAAGAAGGAAATCCTGTCATATGCTAAAACATGCATGGATGAAGCTTAAGGACATTATGTCAAGTCAAAGAATTTATAAAAAGGCAACTATTTGCATGAATCTACTTAAATGAGGTAACTTAAATAACTAAACTCTTTAGAAACAAAAAGTAAAAAGGTGGTTTTCTGGTGTTGGAGGAAGGAGAAAAGAAAAATTGTTCAGTGGGTATAGAGTTTCAGTTCTGTAAGATTAAATGTACTCTCTAGTATAGTTTACCTATTACAGGACAGTGTGCATGTGGTTAATGACACTGTGCTTTAGAAAGTTTCTGAGAATAAATTTTAAGTATTTCCTGACACAATTAAAGAACAAAGTCATGACCACTATGCTGTATCTAGTCAGTAACAGAGAAGTGGAATCTCTACTTTTGGTTGATTCCTAAATTTTGAAGAAATGGTAAGTACAGTAATGACAACAAAACAAAAATATTTAATGAAAGGGTACATTTGTAGGATGTGTGTTAAGTGAAATCAGAAGCTTTTCATTGTGTAATAGAAATGTTTTTTTAAGCCAGGTGTGGTGGTGCATTCCTGTAATCCCAGCAGCTCAATAGGCTGAGGCAGGAGGATGAGGAGGAACTTAGCAAGGCTCTGAGCAACTTAGGGATACTCGAGACTCTCTAAATAAAATTTAAAAGGGCCACTAAAGTTGTGACTCACTGGTTAAGCATCCCTGGGTTTAATCCCAAGCACCCCAATATATACATACATGTATAGTTTTTAAAATAATATTTTCTAAGAAGGCACGAAGAGTAAGTGTAACAAATTTAAAAATTTAACTTTGAAAAAATATATCAATATGAGACTGGGTATATGACTCAACCAAATGTATAATAACTTCTTAACTGTCAAAGTGCTTTAAAAGAAGGGTTGCTTGGTTTTTATCCCATCTCAAAATATTTTGAATAAGGATATGAAGAAAAACATTCATTTTGCATGCTTATTTTTATTTACAAAGTTAGAAGTTGAAGTAGCAAAGCTAATTTAATTACACCTGAATGAATCTATGGAAGTTCCAAGAAAATATCCTTTCAAAAACATTCTTCCGAGAAAGGTTAGGATAACATGCCCAGAAATATTTGTAACTAATGTTAATTCTACAAATTTATAATGGATTTGTACAGTTAACAGGTTTGAGTACGAATAATATTTTGTACCAAGAAGAAAATTACCAACATTTTTGGTATTATTGTTAATAAATTATTATTCACAAGACTTGCATATATATTATGAATTATTTTTATCTTGGTACAAAATATCCTGGCTGTTATGGATATTTACTTAACATCATATTTTTTCTGACTATTAATTTTATAATAACAATTAGTAAGGATAAATAAAAAGCTAATTTCATAATCTTTGCAAAATCCCAAATTATTTAAATATTAATTTAATATATTCATAGGTTTATTCTCAAGCTTACTACTAATATAATTTTTACTGAAAATGAATTGAAATGCAGGTGTATATACATTTAAAATACCATTTAAATATAGTATGTTTCCAGGGCTGTGTTTGTAACTCAGTGGTAGAGCTCTTGCTTAGCATGTGTGAGGCACTGGGTTTGATCCTCAACACTACATAAAAATAAATAAATCAAATAAAAGTACAGTGTCCATCTATAACTTAAAAACATTAAAAAATATACAGAATGCTTCCATTTGGTCTATTCCAATAGGTCTTTGATACATTTCAAAGGAATATTAATTCTAAAATTTAAAAAAAATGAATTATCCTACTCTCTTTACTTAGTTTTTAATTTTGTGTTTTGTATATTGGATGTCATAAATAATACTATAAGTTATTATAGCAATATTACAAAGCATGATAAAGTTTGGCTAAACATAAATAAGAACAGGGTAAGGAAGGGTCACAAATACCCAGAAAAATGTCTATGAAACTCACAAATTGTTATATATTCCTACTTCTGATACACCAATCTTTATGTGCAAAAATTGCTGTAATTCTTCATTATTAATTCTTCTAACACCTTCAATGCTAAAGTGAACACTCAGAAATTAAGTCATACCTGTGGGAAATTGGCTTACTCCTTATTACCTGTGAGGACAGTTAATGTCATGCTGAGTAATGGGGATTTTTCTTAATCCTTTTAGACAAATATATATTATTTAACATAAATATTATTTATTAGACCATCTGGCTCTGTGAACATTTTGCTAGGAAACTATGACTCAAAGATGAATAAGGAAGTAATCATTTTCTTCAGCAATTCACTTTTTACATGTTCACATAGGTAAACACATGTACACTCTACAACAGTAAAAAAGTGTATACACATGTGAACGACTAAAATAAAGAGTAGTAGTTCTACATTATGAAATGTGATGTTGGTGTATCCACTTGGTCTGAAACAGTTAGTATACACAAATGCGTACATACACATATTCAAATACACATTATTTCCTGAAGTAAATATTGCTATTTTCCTCTTTATGTAATAAAATATTTGTAGTCTGACTTCTGGGAACTTACTCACTGGAGGTTCTTCAACATCATACTTTATAATTTGAACTACCAAGTACCTGAATTTCTTAGAACAGTGTGGTGTATCCCATATTTATTTTTATTTGAACATGTTTTCCTCTACTCTTCATTAGTTGTTATGGTTTGGGTATGAGATATACCTCCAAAGTTCCTGTGTTAATAAAGGAGTGTTCAGAGGTGAAACAATCGGATTATGAGAGTTGTAACCTAATCAGTCCATCCTGGTTTGAATGGACTGACTAGTTGGTAGCTGTAGCAGGTGAGGTGTGGCTGGAGGAGTGGGTTACAAGCAGGTGCTCTGGAAAGGTGCATCTTCCCTAAGTCTCCTTCCCTTTCCTCTCTCTCTCTGCTTCTTAGCTGCCAAGAGCTGAGCTGCACTCTTCCAACACACCCTTCCACCATGTTCTGCCACGCCTTGGGCCCAGAGCATTGAAGTCAGCTCACTATTACGAAACTCTGAAACCATGAACCAAAACATACTTTTCCTCCTCTCAGTTGTTCTTGTCAGGTATTTTGGTCATAGTGATGAAAAGTTGACAAACATATTAGTCTTCTTATCAACCTATTTCATGTATCCTTATTCATCCTATAAAATTCAGAATAATCATTGTGTCCTCCATACATTGCAATGCATACTCATCATTATTTTTTGACATTATTTTTAGCCATTAATGGATTTTTGAACATAAAAGTTAATTGTGATTTTTGGGTCTTTTAAAATAAATACTAAGTCCTTTTGGTTTATTTAAACTTTTCAGGATTTATGATAGTATTTTGTTTACTTATTTTCACATTACTACAATTATTTTAGGGTAGTATTAGATTTAAAGAAAAAATGATTGGAAAATATAGAAAATTCCATACAGTTCGCCTCTGCCCTCCCCAGTTTCCACTAATACTCAAATGTTATATTCGCATGGTTTATTTTTTATGATTGATGACCAAAATTTGATACATTATTTACATTATTTTTAACTAAACAGTGTCATTGACTTAGGGTTCATTATTTGTGTTGTACATTCAGTAGGTTTTCACAAATGTGTAAGGATTCATGTCTGTCAGTTGTAGACCATAAACAATAGTTTCATTGCTCTAAGAGTTCCATTGTACTCCTTCTATTCATCCCCTCTTTTTTCCCCCTTGACTCCTGGCAACAATTGATTTTTTTTTTTTTTTTTTTTTTTTTTTACTGTCTCCAAATTATGTCTTTCCCAGAATGTGTTACATTATTAAATTTGTACATATGCAGCATTTTCTGATTGACTTCCTTCACTTGGAGATATGGTTTTAAGGTCCTCTAGTGTCTTTTGTGTCTTAATAACTCACTTCTTTTTGTTGCTGATACTCCATTTATGCAAGTATTACATTTATTTTTACCTATTTACCCATTATGTGGTGTCTTGGTTGCTTCTAAGTCTTGGCAGTTATGAATAAATATGCTGTAAATATTCATGTACATGTTTTTGTGTAGATATGTTTTCAAATCACTTGGGTATGAGTGTTGATTACTGGATTGATTGACTTTGTTTTATAAAAAAAAAAAAAAAAGTCTCATATTTTCCAAAGTTGCTTTGTCAATTTTCATTCCCACCAGCAGTGGATATGAATTCCTGTTGTTCCATGTTCTCATCTGAAGTATATATTATCAGTTTCTTATTTGTTTATTTTTAACCATCATAAGTCATCAGTTGACCTTTCTATCTCCTTATATTTAATTGGCCATTCTCTACATAAAACTGTCACCTGCTTATATTACTCTCTCCTGTACAACAGAGACTACTTTTAACTCTGTTTTAGAACACTTGTCCTCTGACATCTCATAAATTCGTATGTTCTCCAATATATTATCAAAGATACTCTTCTTCATTTCTCATAAACCATTCCTGGGAAACTGCATGAACACAAATGACTTCACCCAATATGAATACAGACTCATAAATTATCTGTAGTGGGTATCCTTACCTAAACTTCACCTTGTATTTAATGCTCCATAAAATTTACCAGCTAATAATAGTATCATTCTCCTATTGCTGGAAACAAGAAAGGAACACACCTACAGTTTGCCAATAATTCTTATTCCTTCCACTTCATCTCTTTTGTCTGTCTTCTAAATTTGACAGACACTACCTCTCAATTCTCTGTTTTATGTGTACCTTTTTCAACATCATTGCATATTTTACTCCAGTAATATCTTAGGTAATATTGATGCTTTGTTCAAAATTAGTTTCTACTTTCTTATTGTCTACAAAATAAAATCACATTTCCATCTGTTCTAGGCAGTCATGTTGTCAGTCTGTCTCTGAAAATGCTTTGAAGGCAAAGATTACACCTTTTCAGCTACAGAAATCCCAAACAGTCTAAACTGCGCCTAACAGCTAGCAAATGCTCACTCTGTGTGTGTGTGTATATATATATATATATATATATGTATGAACTTTTTGGGGAACGAGTGAAAGTAAATTATATAATGACCAAGAGGTCTAAAAGAGTTGGTTTAGTAAATGTCACAAAAGAACTTCAGCTTTATGGGAGGTTACCTTATTGTACTCTTTTCTGATAGAGGAAAATAAAGAAAAATCTATGCAATTAGAAAAAAATGCTTTGAAGGATTTTGCCCTTTTCTTGTTTGAAAGGGCAAAGATGATATGTATTTCTATTTCGTACAACTTGTGAGAGAAAATTTATTTCTTTCAGGGACATAGAAAAATGTGACTGTTTCTAAAAAAAAGAGGAAATGAGAAAAAAATCAATAGATTGTGATTTTGTGAAATGATATGAGTAAAAAGAAGGCTAAGAGGAGAAGTCTTAAGAGGAAATAATTCTGTATTATTTTAGATACATTTAATATATAAAAATTAAATGCAAAATTTCAAAATAATTTCAGAATTTTAAGGATAATTAAAACCAGAGAGAGAAATTTTTCAGTGAGTGATATTTTGGCTCTAGATATTTAAAGACAAATATCCACAACATAAATTGTGATTTTTTTTCTGTTTAAGTATACTTTTATTTATGGTTTTGGGTAGATCTTGCAATCTATTTAAATTCTTTTACCTAGGTCAAAACCATATCATGGCAAATGAAAAAATAAATAAATTAGAAGGTATATACAGAATTTTTTTTGTTCCAAGTGAATGAAATTCTACTTAATGTTTGCTATGTAATTTTTCTGAAGAATGTTATGATGAATTAATTATCAATGTACTAATAAACAAAGAAGAAATTGCCCTTTTAGAAGTAAAAGGCACATAAGGGGTAATAAAAGTACAATTTTATATGTTATGTCTCCAGTGAAAAATGATCTGCCAAATACTGCTAAGTTTTACTACCCCTGGGGAAAACATATGTCTCCTACCTAGTGAGCTTAAGAAGACACACTTTTTCCAAATAATGTAGAGAAATGGGAAAAAAGCAAAGCAAGACAAACAAAATCTCTAAGAGGCAAAGCTTGCATTAGTCTGTTTTAGAATTATACCTCCCTTAAGTAAGTCCTTGAAAAAGTGCTTGAAAACATTTTACATTTAGCTGAAAATTGAATGTTTTAATATTCTGGGTAAATTGTTTATGCAAAAATGCATTTCCATTTGAAAAGTAAATTGATCAATTTCATCTGGTTAATTTTTGTATTAGACATTTACAAACATCCATAAAAAAACATTCTGCCTATAAGATATCCTCTTAAATGCTAGTAGTAAATTTTAATTTTATGTTCTGGAGATTGTCAAACTATTTCTGGAAAGGGTCAAATAATACATACTTTGGACTTTATGGATCAATTTGTCTGTGTCACAGTCACTTCTGCCAGGAAGCTTGAAAGTAGCTATACTTAGGTCATAGCAAAGACTTGTTACTAAGTTCCCATAAAATTTTATGTACAATAATAGTAGATGGACCAGATTTGGGTATAGTTTGCTGGCTTTTGGCATACAAGCTAACACTCCCCTGTATAGGGGAGAAAAATCATTTCCTGTTTTGTGAATTACTGTTAAAATGTGACAAGGGCCATTGTAGTCATGGGTCCCTGTTGTAATATATTCTATATATTTAAATTAATTTATTTTTAAATATAATACAAGTTAACTTTTAAAGATGCAAACTCTTAATAGTATACAGAATTCAGTGGAATTAAAAAGTGTATGAGCACCGTGAGGTCAACAACCTAGTAATGACTATTCATCTTTCTTTAGTAGTGTTTTTCATTTCACCTACAATAATGTGAGCTAACTATAAATACTGGTTGAAAAAATTTTTAAAAAGCTTATAAAAATAACTTACTACACTATAGTACATAGGGCTATGTGCCAGGCACTAAGCTGTTCTCTATGTCTTTTAAATTCTTAGACTTTGCAAACCACAATTCCCTTGGCTAGATAGCTTCTTGTTAGTCCAGTAGATGTGATACATAGGGACTAGATGTTTGTAAGAGAAAGAAGAGATATGTACCATCTTTATTGTTGTGAGCATCACCTTATCATACTTGTTTACCTTGAGCGTGGCACTCTGTTCCATTAGCAGCTGTTTCTACAACATCCATGAATCTAGAACCATAGACAGCAATGCAGAAGCATCTTTTAGACATGTAAGTTTTGATTTGAATGACTCCTTTTCAAAGTTTCTTAAGATTTAAAAATTTCAATCTCTTTTGTTCTTTCACCTTTAGGGGTGTAGAAGTTTCCTGCTATTGCCTACTCAAGGAAATACCTTCATATATCTATTTTGTCTTCTAAATTCTCCAAAACCATGTTAATAAATCTTTATATTGAATTATCTTTGCTAAAATAACTGCTATGATTTCTATGACCAGACTAAATTCTGAATGACACAACTTGTAGACACAAATATGATCAGTGCATAGTGAATATAAAAATATAACTTTTCCCCTTACAAAAAAATATAGGTATCAGGTGAGTAGAAATAATTTAATTAAATAAACAACTTTAATTAATTTCTGAAAAATTTATTGGTGTTTGGAAGGCTAACCATATAAGCAGTAAGAGCATTTGAAAGAAAGCATAATGAAATTTCTGAGGCAAAACACAGGGATGTGAAATACATGGCAAATTTAGAGAATACGTTAATGGTATGGTGTTTGGAGTAGTTTATTGATCACAGTGAGAAAAGAGGCATATAATAGTATATATTCTGGAGTCTCAGTTGGTCATTTGATACTGTTCTGGTTGTATGGAATAAGTAAAATAGAAAATGTCCCTAAAATCATGTTATTTTCACTGAAGTGTGAAAAGCCAACCTCAAATAACCAACTTTGTGAATGAGAATAAATAATTACTCAAATAAAAAGAAATAGAATTCAGAAAGGTAGGATGAAGAAGTAATAAGGATACTGATTTAAAGTAAGGTATGTCAGGGAATTCTTTTGCAACTTTTTAGGCCAAATAAGGAAGAAAAATTGGTTAAAGTTAGTGAAGCCTGGGGAGAAAAGGAATCCACTGTAAGTTTGGGCTTTCTCCTGTGTCTGGAGGAAAAGATTTAAGTAGGAAAGTTGCACAATTATGCTTGTATTTTAAGGGGTTTATTTCTGGAATATGAAGGAGAAATCTAAAGTCAACCACTTGTATTGTCTAAAAATCATGTTGGAGGAAAATGACGGTCAGAGGTTGATGGGGTTTTACGACCTAGGTGAACAGGGTGGAAAATCTCCTAGGGCAGTTCTGGAGATAGAAGAGAGCCAGGCACAAAATATGGAAGACATGGAGGGAGGGAAATGAGAGAGTCAGCAGCAACAGCTAGCTCTCCCATCTGGTCACAATCTGAGTTAGATGATGCTAGTCACCAAGATTTGAAGCACATAGAAGTAAAGAGGAAACTTAGATGTCTATTCCATCAAGTTAGTCATGATTTATTTTGTTCAACTATTTTATGCCTTTACTCAAGAAAGATGATTTGCCTAGAATTTTAATTACAGAGAGAGGGACATTAAAGTCCCTACCTATTGTTATGGATTTTCTATTTGGGACAATGACAATTGTAGTTTCATTTATTTTGGTTCTTTGTTTTTTGTCACATGTGTATTCAGATTCATTGTATCCAACCAATCCAAAGTCCTTTGATAAGCCAGCCTTTTGAGCTTCAACTTTTATTAAAACCCTTCCCCATCACTCCACTCCAGCCCCAGTGTCCTCTTTGCTGTTCTTGGGTGGTGCCTATTTTTCCCTCTGCACCATGTACAAGTACAGACTCTCTCCTCTTTTTGAATACTTTGTACCACCCATGACTTTCTTGAAGTGTCTTTTTTCAAATATTAACTTATCACAAAAATCTTCTCTCTGGGCATTTATAGAAAATAGTACTTTACCACATCATAATCCATTCTCCTGCCATGTTTCACTTTACTTTCTTGCTGTTATCTATGAATTATTTATTTTTTATTGTTTGTTGATCCACATTAGAGTGTGAGCTCCATGACAACAAGAACTTAGTCTGTTTATTCTCTATTGTGTCCCTGATGTCTTGCATTTATGGGTACTTAATAAATATTTATAGAAGAAAAAATGTGAGTTAAATATTTTAACACTACACAACAGTTCTCTTTAAGTCTATCAATAACTTTGGTTTAAAGTATAATTTGTATCATTTCAATATAGCACAGTGGTTCTCAATTGGGTATAATTGTATAACCCAAGGGGTTGTCTTGTAATGTCTGCATAAATTTTGGGTAGTCAAATCTGGAGATCCAGGGGGCTATTGGCAACTAGTGCATTCAGGACAGGACAGCTGCTAAGCAGTGCACAAGCCCAGAAGCTCTTCTTCTTCTGCCCTTGAATGTTAGAAGATTCTGGGATTCACATCAGAGATTCTCCCTGTGTCCAGTTTCTGTTTCACCAGGGCAACTTATTTAGGACTATGAGCCTCCATAACCATATGGGGCAATATCCCTAATAAATTCTCTCCCATACATCTCTCTCTCTACATATATGCACATCTTATTGGTTCTGTCTCTCTGGAAAAAAAAAAAAAAAACAAACCTTAATCAATGTAACAGGCATTTGAGTAGATAAGTTTGACTCAATATTCAACAGCAATTCTATAAATGTTAGTATATGTCCATTGGTAAGCCCATGTTCATAATCAATTTAGAGATTCCTTTTCAAGCAAAATGCTGTCAAATAACTTTCCAAAATGGTTACAGAAATATATAACTGTATACCATATACAAAATGGTCACTATAAATGACAAACAGCATTCAGAATTCAGAATACTTTACATTCTAACATTTGGCAGTTTTCATCCTATTTCTTTCATTTTACATATTCTAGTGTTTAGACTTACATTTTAATTGATATTTTCTTGAAGACTAATCAAATCACTGACATACATGAATTCACCCTTGTTATGATATCATTTCATATGAGGTCTTTTAAAACTTTCTTCCTTATTTTGTTTCTATTGGGATGTCTGATTTTCTTTCCAATCAGTTTATTGGAGTTCTTTGTATATTCTGATTTTATCAAATGTATGTGTTGCAAATATCTTATCCTTTGGGCTTCCAATATGTAGGTTTTATAGTTTTTTTCTCCCTTCTATTGTCCTGAAGAATATGCATTATATTATCAATATTTTAATGTGCAAAAATTACAAAGTTAACAATTTCTCTAAGGATGTGTGTTCTCAAAGGATATGTGTCACAGCCTGACTCATTCATCTCCTGAGATAGTCCTCTAGTTTTAAGTAATCCTATTCACAAGTTCCTTCAGTTCCAACTAATGATGGCTAGTGTTCTGAGATATTGCTACTTGTTTTTTTCTTTTGCTTATGATTGTGTCTTCTGAGCCTAGCAGAGCTCCTCATATGATATAAGCATTTGAACTTAAATGCAAATTAAGTGTTAATACTGAGGGATGTGGTAAAATTGATTCTCAAGTATAAAGACCTCTTATAGGACTGAAACTCCCTAATTTCTTGAAGAATATGGCATTAAGTTCCAAACATAAGTTCCACATATAGAAAACAGTTCTTTATGAATTTGCCTTGAAAAGGGAATGTACCAAATAAGTTTTCTCATTCTTTGCAAAATTACTATTTTTGTCCCTTCCGCTTAACTTCAGGTTGTGTCTACTGATGCTGCAAAGTGGTTTATTTTCACATGAGTTATATTGTAGAATCCAGAATGGGTAGGAAGTATGAAAAGATAGAGGTTAAGTTTATCAAGCCAGTTGTAAATGGAGCATATAGCACATGACCAACATCAGATTTGGTCAGAAATAATGTAGAGATTCTTATAGGTAATATTCATTCAAAACTATTTTAATTTTTTATTGAAAGTTGCAGAGCTTATTTTTATATATGATTTGCAAACATTTTAAAGCAATTCATAAAACCTGTGCTCAAAGTTCCTAAAACAGTGAGCTTTGCTTCTTTAGAAACAAGGAAAGAAAATTGTAGTGAAATACAGAAAGCTTGCCTAATAAGGTAAAATGGATTCCCCTGCAGGGAGTTACCTTTGGTTTTCTTCTGAAGCATTTCCTGAACTTGAAACTCTTAAAGCTGGGCTCTGTGGTGCATGTCTGTGATCCCAGTGACTCTGGAGCCTGAGGCCAGAAAATTGCAAGTTCAAGGTCAGCCTCTGCAATTTAGCAAGGCCCTAAGCAATTTAGTGAAACAAATTTAAAAGAAAGGGGTTTGTTGGGGATGTAGCTCACTGATAAAACACCCCTGTGTTCAATCCACAGTACCAGAAAACCAAAAACCAACAATAAACTAAAAACTCTTGATAGTCCAGGTAAACTTGGACCCAGAATAGAAAGGAATTAAAAAAGAGAAAGAATTATACAGTGATTTTTTTTGTGGCATTCACATGCTTGAATTACAGGTCAAGAATGTTAAGGTTTTTAAGAATCCACTGTTTGATTTTAGTAATTATAGATTAAGGCATGACTGCACAGAAGATAATTTAACAGACAACCACTTATCATCGTACCATAATTTAGATATGTTCCTGAAATCCTTAGGCTCATTGTCTGTGTAGACTTGGTTGCTATCACATGAAAATGATTTAGTGGACTAAAATTTCTACATCTCGCAGTATTATTTATCACATTCATTTTATGATGACCATTGCATTGATGTGATCATAATTATGAAAATTGCCACACATTGTTTACAATTATCATTTATACCATTATAGAACAAGTATTTAATATTTCATTAAAAAGAATTTTACAATAATGTAGAATTTTTTTCTTATTTGTTATGTAGAATTATGTTGCAGCTAGTTAATATTATATAATAGAAAAAATGAAAATACTTCTGAAATACTGTGGGAATATTTGAACAGAATTTATATCAGCAAAGATGACAGTAAAATTAAAAAGCCTAATGTGCAATTCAAGAATTCAATTCAAGATTTCAGTAGCAAATAAAAGGAATGTTGGCAAAAATTATGTACCTTGCATCTTCAGGCAAACTGTCTTATAAATTTAAGCCTATCAGAAAGTGAAATATAACTAAGATCAAATTGAGAAAGTATAGGAAAATGGATCATTTTCATGAATTTTATTCAGTAATTTTCATGTTATCACTGTTTTGTGCAGATACACTAAATGAATTTTTAGCAAGACTGAGTTTATAAATTCACAATGACTTAAATTCTTTTATTATTTTCATTTACAGTGTTTTATTCCAATTGGAAAGTATGTCTAGGCATGTTATGGTTTGGATACAAGGTATCCACCCAAAGATCCTGTATCGTGCAAGAGTATTCTGAGAAAATATATTGGATTATGAGAGCAGTAACATAATCAGTCCATCTTACTTTGAATGAGTAACTGAGTAGTAATTTTAGGCAGGTGGGGTAGGGCTAGAGGAGATGGGTGCCCAGGAGCATGACCTGGTATTGTGCTTCTTCCCTGTGGCCCCATCCTCTTTCTACTTCCTGATCACCATGAATAGAGCAATCCTCTACCTTCTCCCATGATATTCTGCCTCACCTTGTGCCCACAGCAATGGAGTCAGCCCTCCTTGAACTAAACCTCTAAAACTGTGAGCAAAAATAAATATTTCATTCTCTAAATAGTTCTTGTGCGGTGTTTTGGTCACAGCAAGGAAAAAAGCTAACACCTCCCATAATTTGCTGTTTTAATTAGTTCTTGAAATTTATCTTTAATGTTTTCAGACTTTTTTCTCTGTTAGATGCTAGCAACTACAAAGAATTCCCTAAAATTTTAGGTCCATAGTATTTGGATGATATCACGAGACTAGAGTTGTACATTTTTGTATTTGTAAAAATTATACTATTTTATTAATGTTATGTGTGTCTAATAGAGGTGCTGGTTGTCATCCTATGCAATGGTTGTTCTGCTGTCGTTGTCTTTAATATTCATTTAGTTTAAGGGCTTCCAGAATAAGTGACTGCTGCCTCCTCCCATTTCTCCCTCTCTTTCTTCTTTTCTTTTTGATTGATTCTTTAATTTTTATTTTCCTCTTAACTGACATATGGAGGCTTGGATATAAAATAAAACCTTCACCCAAATGTATCTAAGTATGAATATTACGGGATAATCTACAGCAAATTAAAATTGCCTCTTTGTTGGCATGATTTATCTTAAAAATCACATTTTTATAATAGTTTGTCAGATACAATTTTGGCATTAGACAATAAAATGGATATATAAATTATATCATTCATGGCTTAAATATACTATGATAATTTACTCTGAGAAGTTATATTTTAAAAAGTCATTATCATTAAAGCAATTCTATTAAATATGAATTTACTTAACCTCTATTATCTAAGAGGAATTCTGGTACAAAAATAAGAAGTAAAATTGAATTTAATACATTACTTCAAAAGTTCATTATACAAAATAATAAGCTGAGACAGAGAGATATAGGTAAAATACTCTGTTCAGTCTATGAACATACTCTGATGATTTCTCATTCAAAAAATCTGTTGCTTAATCATAGATCAATGTCCGTCTGTGGTCTGTTCTCTTTCTATCTGATCTAATCAGAATGTCTTGGGGCACTAGACCTGTAAATGTTCAGAGACAGGTTTGTTGAGGTTGAGGAAGACCATGCCTACCCTTCTTAGCCTTTCCCAGAGCGCTTACTCAGGCATCGGAGATCGAGCTCTGAAGGCACGGATCTAATTTTATTTAGGGTTGCACAGGACATATATAGGCACATTATCCAATCAGGTTAACATGCTTGTTAAAGTATAACAGAGTCAGCCTATAGGTGAACTATACGTCGAGGGTCCAGGTAGTGCAAACAAACCAAGTATGCCTAAGCAATTCTGCCCTGCAACAGGTCTGAGACAAAGGACTGGGGGAATGCCAAGCTCCAGCACACAGCATGAAGCAAGGCAGTTCGGGCACCTCAAGCTCACATCATAGCTTTCTGTGATGCATGACAGAACAAGGCCGTCCCTCAGTTCAAACTCAGCCTCAACAGCTACAAAGACCTTCATTCCATGGCGAGTCTTTACCATTACCTTAGTTTCTCTGTTCAGATTGTTTGGCTTACTTAGACCATGGTGTCAGTGACTGCTGTCAGATAAACTTGAGAAATATTCTCTACAAGATCATATTCAGTTCACATTTCCTAATCTCCCACTAATGCTTTTAATCCATTTACACCAAGTGTTTTATTTTCTTTACAATTTTCTTAAACTATAATATTAAAACCATTAATAACATAGCAATTAACAAAGTTAATGGACATAATTTGGGGTTTATCTTTGTGGACTTTATGGTTAATCATTTTCTTTTTTCCAATCTCTTTGTTATTGTCCCTGTGGCTGAACTGCCTGTTCTCCTACAGGTGTGGCAATTCCTGTTCAGTCTCATGTACGTGCCCTTTCTTCTCTGCCTTATCTTCATATGGGATTCTACTGAATTCTATCCTAAGTTCACAGTACTTAATTCTGTAGCCTACAATTTGAATTTGCCTACTCAGACACAAGCACTTCACAGTGATGAATTCTAAATCTTTGCCTCTGACCAGATTTCTCTTTGTGCCTCAGTTCTCAAGAATGACTGTAATTCAATGTCTCCCTTTATGACTAACGGGCATCTCTGTTTACCTCAATATGTTCAAACTAATCATATATAAAAACTATAATTAAAAACCCAGATTGACTTCACATATACTGAAGAAATAAGACATGAATGATTAAAAAATGTTAGAAGGTAACTTCAGGTGAGTAGTGATTTGGGGGAAGTGTTCATATAATTTTTAATAGTAAAGTAGCATATTAAAATTAACATTTTAAACTCATGTCCCATAAATCTTTGGCTATAATATTGGATAAAATACACATCTTTTCTTTAAAAATACCAATAAGTTGATCACCTAAATTTACTATAGCCTGGGCTTATCTCATAAATTTCATATTTATATTCACAACTGTCTACTGAACAAAAAGTGGGTGAAGAATAGCTTTCACAAATTTAACTCAGCTCCTAATCTACTCAATGTACCTGCCCCTCTCAGAGTCTTCTTTATTGCAGCAAGTGAAATCTCATTGCCTTGATTATTTACATAAATATTTAGCATAATTTTTCCTATTTCTTCAAGTTACTCATTACTTTTTCTTTAGTAGAATTTTGAGTGATAGTGACTTTCTCACTATTTCTGAAATCAACCAAAGATCCCCTTCCTCAGGGCCTTTGCATTTACAATTTTCTCTGCTCTGACTACATATCTGCATGACTTACTATGCCCCCTATGGTCTTCATTTCATTGATACGTAAACTGTTAGACTGTGCTTGGATACATTAAAAAATGGCAGCCCATTGTAGAACGTTTCCTATCCACTTCACTGGTGTGAATTATTTTCTTAGCCTGTACAGTTACCCAATATATTATCCATTGCACTTGTTTATTGTCTATATCCCTACTGAAATAGCTCCAAGAGGTGAAAGATTTTTTTTCTCCTATATATAGCAATATATATGTAGTGTATACAACAGTGACTGATTAACAAAATACAAACATGAATATTTACAGAATGTTAGGATTATGTTTCTACTTGGTTTACTCAGTATTACTACCCAATTTTTTTTGTGTTCTACATTTTCCCATTGTTCACTCTATAATTTTTCTTCTTTTCTTTTTTGTCCTAGAAGTTAGAGATTACAAATGTCTTTGTGGTGGTACTATATTATATTCAGATTATTTCCTTTTTAAAATGAGTTTTAAGGTTCCAAGATCAAGAAGATGATTGCTTGATCATTTCTTAATCTTCCATAAGACCGTTTGGATATTGTAAGCCCAATCTGTAGAATTAATGATTTATTTAATTTCAATACTGGCTCATGCTTAATAAATGTTATTTTAGAACTGAAAATATAGAAAATTTTCAATGATATATTAACTTTACCTAAATTCATATCAGAATATGGGCTCACTACCCTTCTTATTTGCCAAACATTGTACTGTAATATTTGGAGTTACCCATATCTTGTTATTCATTTATTTAATTCTTATACCTTTGAACACAAATTAAAACTTTAAAATGTTAATCTTACAAGCTTCTTCTTTGCTCCTGCTTTTTGAGTAGTTTTAGTAATGAGGTTTTTAAGAACTTCTTAATAGTGACTTTGATTTACTGATAATAACAAATTCTCTTTAAAATCCAAACTATAATATTTGATAATATACTCATTTGCTCAAAAATCAGTAGCAGCAACAAAATTTAAATGCATTCGTTGCTAGTTTAAAGCTCCATACATAAATGTGAAAAATACATCATGAATGGAAGTCTGAGTTCATAAAGCAAAGGCTGAACAAGGAGAGCCTGCACTTGATATTGAAGGAAGCATGAGATTAATACACGTAGCATAAGTTGAATGTTTCTGTAGGGCAGAACTTGGATGAATTAATTGCACATTCACATTCTTAGTGGATAATTAACACTGGAAAAAATGATTGTTTCGCCATAAGAAAGTAGAATGTGTAGTTTTTGTGTGTGCGTGTGTATATTTATTTATTTATTAATGGATACTGATTCTTTACCTATGGTCCTGAGCACATGCTTGTGATTCTAAATTACAGTGAGTTTAGAATACACAATTTTTTTTGTTGTTTTTTGTACAAGCAATTAAACTCAGGGGCACTCGACCACTGAGCCACATCCTTGGCCTTATTTTGTATTTTATTTAAAGATAGGGTCTCGCTGAGTTGCTTAGCACCTCGCTTTTGCTGAAGTTGGTTTTGAACTTGAGATCCTCCTGCCTCAACCTTTGTGGTAATCTCTTTAAGGATTTTTAAAATATCTAATAAAAAGTAGTACACATTCATCAAAGAATAAATTTTGTCATTAGAGACTTTTGCAGGGCAATCCTATGTAGATTATACTTCAAAATGTTTGTAATTGGATGAAATTAATTCTCTCATTCAGGGGAGATACAAGCTACTAAAGGCTCTTTGTGTTTAATTAGTCCTGTTTCATATTCTCCAAAGTTTTGAAAAAAGTATTTTTGTGCATTGTACAAATCAGTTAAGATCAAGTGGTGGAGACGAGGGGCTGGAGGGAATAAGGCCTGTTGAGCATGAGCAATAAGAGGATAGATGATAGTCATGAGTCTCTCTAAAAGTCACTCCACTTTGGTAGGCAGGGTGTTATGGGAAGGAACTATTATGTACAGTCATGGTTCAATTCTGAGTAATGGGATATAAATATGTTTCTATATAGCCAATCATGAAACACTTTAAAAATTATAACTTCTTGTTAGCACCTTCCTTATATTTTACCCTGCAAGCACCAAAACTTTTTGGAAGCTAGAGTGGTTATTTATAACATTTTCTCTATCTAGAAACATTTTCTCTATCTAGGAGCACCTATCACCTATAGTGGACACTAGATATTTCATGTATCATGAGTGCTCTTCTGGATGGCCCTGAACCTTAATTTCAAGAATATAGTAAAGCATTTTTCTAATTATTTTGTATTATTAAATATGTAGAGAAAATTCCTATTGGAAGTCACTTACATGTCTTACATTCTAGTACCTTACAGTAAGTTTCCCTGGAACCAGCAGCCACCCTCTGAAATATTGACAGTCACTTTTATGAATTTTGTTTCTCCAGGGGAAGTACATTATGATGCAAGGCATTGCTTTACAAGATTTGTTGTAAAGAAGGTTTAGAATTCTGAAGATATGTATTTTATCCCAAACACATCTGCTTAAGCCCTTCCACTTTTCCAAGGGCAAAGAGTGTCTTGTATTTATGATGTTTTGCATGCTTTAGAACTCAGTTGTAAAAAATCCATTTTCTTTTCAAGCAGAAGAAAAAGAAGATGGTGTTTAGGAAATACCCTGGATAAATACAGCAGCAAAACATCACAGTAGGACATCACATGTGTAGGGGAGCAAGAAGAGGGGAGAGAGAGGAGAAAAAAGATTTTTGCTAAAATATTGATTATTAAATTTAAAATTACATACCTGAAATTAGATGGAAGTAGATCTTAAGTATTTTTACTTCAAAAAAATAGCAAATGTGTGAGGTGATGGATATGTTATCTTGAAAGTGATAATCGTTAAACAGTATACATACTGAAACATCACCTTTAATACATTAAATATATATAATTTTATGTATCAATAAAACATCACCTTTAATACATTAAATATATATAATTTTATGTATCAATAAAACTAAGAGAAAAATGAAAATAATATATGTACCCTCTCCACTA
The DNA here is from genome assembly GCF_902686455.1 of Sciurus vulgaris. Lineage (NCBI taxonomy): Eukaryota > Metazoa > Chordata > Mammalia > Rodentia > Sciuridae > Sciurus > Sciurus vulgaris. The sequence goes on from NC_136464.1 coordinate 134,300,228, forward strand.
GAAAACATAATAAGAGCTGTACTCTGCTGAATGTGGCTCAAGACTGTAATCCCAGCAACTTGGGAGGCTGAGGCAGGAGGATGGAGAGTTCAAAGTCAGCCTCAGCAACTGCAGGGCACTAAGCAACTCAGTGAGATCCTGTCTCTAAATAAAATACAGAGTGGGATGTGGCTCACTGGCTGAGTGCCCCTAAGTTCAATCCCTGGTACCAAAAAAAAAATAAATAAAAAAAATAAATAAATAAAACAAAACAAAAAAAAAACATGCTTTATTCCTTTTTGATGAAAGAATAGACAAATAGACTTTGTGGGATATGTATATAGGTAACTCAGGAGGAAAATGTCTCTCCAGATTCTAGATTCAATCTAACCAATTTATAAATTTCCAATATAAAAAACCCTGTCTCATGGGCTGGGACTGTAGCTCAATGGCACACTGCTTGCCTAGTATGTGTGATATGTGTGAGGTACTGGGTTTGATCCTTAGCACTGCTTAAAAATGAATGAAATGAAATTATATATATATATATATATATTTATATATAAATCCTGCCTTAGTGCCATCTGTACTGAATATTGATTTTAAGAATTATATAGTCAACAAAAATCAACTGGAAGATAAAATACTAATTACATCTCATCAATAATTTTGACCCCATTTAAAAATTATTTTTAAATTTAGAACATTATACTTATAAATATTATCTGGGTTCCTTTTGACATAATTACTTACACAAGGAATCTGATTTCAATTCCTATTCTTTCTCCATTTTCCTCCTGTCCTTCCTCTCACTTTTCTCTCTCTTCTACTCTAATGATCTTACTTTAATGTGTTAATTTATTTTTGATTGATACTTCCTACCTATACATAAAGGAGATATTCCCTTTGATACATTTATATATGTACATAACATGATTCTTAGATTCATTCTGTATTTCTTTCCCTACCCATGTCTTCCCTCTCCTTCTCTCACTTCTACTCCACTGATCCTCCTATATATATACATATATATATATGAATGATATCAGACCCCTCCTCACTGCCGTTTTCCCCTTTGTTATGCTTTGGCTTCCACATATGATAAAAAACATTTGACCCTTGATGTTCTGTGTGGCTTATTTCACCTAGCATCCATTACTGGTAGAGATCAATATTTTATTCTTCTTTATGGTTGAGTAAAACTCCCTTTTTTATATTTACCACATTTTCTTTATCCATTCATCTATTGATAGGCTTCTGGGTTTGTTGGGACTAATGACACATTAACTAACTCAGGCTGACTCCTTACTCCCTGGCGAGTGAGCAAGATGAAGGCCTCAAAGGCGGTTTCAATAGTTAATGACGATGAATTGGACCACCATCAGGGATTGGTTAACAATAGTTCCGTGAACATGATCAGCTCGTGCTTGCCATATAGTCCTATGGGACTCTTGCCTGCGTGAACACCCCATGCCTTGCTGACCTTTAAGCTGATTGGTTCCCGCCTAGCCCCCACCCTACATAAAAGCTGTGTGATTTCCTCAATAAACGACTTCCTGCTGTGACTGGTCTCCCTGATGCATCTGATTGTCCTCCACACAGAGGGCTGGGAGCAGGCGGTCAGTCGGCCTTACCTATCCCGGTCTGATCTTGTTGGGGAGTGTCCCCTTCCCTTGCTGCTGGTTGAGAAGAGCAAGGGGGCTTAAGACCCCAACATCTGGCACCCAATGTGAGGGCCCTCAAGGCTGAACCGCAACCAAAGCGAAGAGGCACTTTCGAAACCAAAAGTACCGGCAGATCAGGCCAAGCGAGTTCCGAGGTAAGGCATCCCCGAAAAGATGGGGCAAACACACACCACACATGGTGACCCTGTGCTCTCAGCTCTTAGACTCAGGCTGAAGAGTAGGGCCCTTGAGTGGTCTGATATACAGGTGGAAAAAGCCTGGGACACCTTTACTCAGGTGGCCTCTTGGCTTCCCGCCGCTAATCTTTTTGACTGGTCCACATGGGATCGTGTAAAACAACTTGTTAGGAAGAGGGAAATCAATTTAGGGGAGGGTCCCCCATTGGGAGTCTGCCCTACATTATCCGCCCTTAAGGCCTGCTTCTCTCCAGGACCTCCCAAGGGGGGTTCCCCGCCGGCTCCTCCTGTTGCATCTCCTCCCAGAAATTTGCCACATAGTAAACAACGTTGGGAGACCTTTAAGGAGGAGCCCAATCCATCTCCATCTGCTCCTCCCGAGGTTGAGGAACCACGAGGGCAGCCAGCCTCTACACGTAGAAAGGGCTCACTACCACCCCGGGGAGGCTCATTGCTGCCATCTTGTATTCTGGGGCCACATCAGACTCCAATGAAAGCCCTCGCCCTCCTCCTTCCGGATGGTGGGAAATCTTCCCAGCAGCCATTTTATGATACTGGGGGAGAACGCACTGACTCTACCCTCCCCCCTCCCTGTATGGCCTTCCCGGTAAATGCTAATCCAGGGGGTAACCGGCCTGCTATATGGGAGGCACAAGATTTAAAGGAACTAAAGAAAGCTGTTTCAGAGGATGGGCCCAATTCCCCTTGGGCTGAAACCATCCTTCAGGGCCTCACCCACCAGTAGTGCACCACTCAGGATTGGAAGAACCTAACTAAAGCTGTCCTTCCTGGTCCTTTATATCTAAAGTGGTGTGCCTTTTTTAAAGAAGAATATCATGCTCAGGCTGAACAGAACCAGGTCGCTAACCCTCCAGTCCCTGTTACTTATGGGATGCTCTCGGGGTCCAGTGACCAATTCTCTACTGGCCTCTTACAGGCTGCCATCCCGGTCCCATATCAAGAACAAGTAAGAGCCCTAGGGTTGACAGCATGAAAAAAGCTAGAGGAGGGCCCCTCAGAACCTCCCATCGCAGGAATTACCCAAAATGCAACTGAGGACCTAGCAACCTTTATTGAAAGGGTAGAAAGAAGCCTTCAGAGAAAATTTCCTCCAGGGCCCCTAAGAGATCAATTTGTTAAAATGTTAGTTTGGGAAGGAATAACTACTGATCACAAATTGGCCTGTGCAGGGATGAAAGATCGCTCCATGGGAAGGTGGATAGTGGCTACCAAAGATATTGGCACACAAGCATATCAGTCTCAATCCTTGGTTGCAGCCCTACAGGCCCAAACTGCCTCACTTGCTGAGGCTCTCACGGCAGCCTTGTCACCAGTCGGGGCTAAGGGCAAAGGAGTATGTATGGCTGCGGGCCACCAGGCCACTTCAAGAGGGATTGCCCCACTGGTCAGCTGTATTCTGAGGCTCTGCCCGGACGCTTTAGGGGTTCAGCTCAAAGTCCGGCCTGTTCAGCTCAAAGGCTGGCCACCCCCAAAACGCCTTGCCCAAGATGCAGAAAGGGATTCCATTGGCAGAAGGATTGCAAATCTAAATTCGACATTGAGGGGAAACCTTTAAACTAATCAGGGAGCACCCTCCAGCCCCATCACATAAAGGAGGTTTCTCCCCCAATAGCCCCCCTGAGGCACATTGGACTGTTCCCATTGTTCCCAGGGTCAGGCCAAAAATGGACATTTTTATAGCAGGAAAGAACTTCCGCTTTCTCATCGACACTGGAGCAGATAGGACTGTGTTAAGAAAGGAGGAAGTTCCACCTCAATGGAGGTTGATTCCTGGCACCCAGTTGCTTGGGGTAGGAGGTAATACTAAATCAGAAGAGACCAAAGATTGGTTCAAATGGCAGGATGTGGACGGTGCCCAGGAAGACATGCGCCCCCTCATGGCCTCAGGTCTTACTGCAAATTTACTAGGACAAGATATCTTAGGGGAAGCAGAGGTCTATATAACAACTGATCACAAGGCAGTGTATGATGACCTCCTTGAGCAAGAGGAATATGAACAACAATTTAATCTATCTGGCCCTTTTTAGCAATTACAGAGGATACCTTCTTTTGAGGCATCTAGGCAGAAGGTCCCAGCTCCCCAGGTAAAACCTCACCCCCAATCCTAAGGGCCACTGTTCCAATAACGCCAGCCATCCAATGGCTCCCAGGTCCCCCAATATGGGTGGAACAGTGGCCATTACCCCAAAATAAGCTTCAACATTTGAGAAATATTGTACAAGAACAACTAACCTTAGGTCAAAAAATCAGCCTTTAACTGCCTTCCAACGACACTGGGCCAATCAGGTGCCTTACCTGAAAGTTGAAGTTGAATGGAAAGATCCATTAACTGGATGTTGGTGTGGTCCTGATCCACTAATAAGTGCTGGCAGAGGTTTTGGATGTGTGTTCCCAATTGGAGAACCAAACCCTGTCTGGGTGCCCACCAGGAACCTCAAATACCATTAACCAGAACAATATAATTCACCCAAGAGCACACCCTCTTGAGGTATGTTTACCGCAAGTATTCTAAAATCCCTCCTCCTCCTCCAACTTCGACTCAGCTGTTTCTGCTTCCATTCCCCAGGCCACGAGGTCCCATATATACTGGTGTGGAGGGAGTAACCAGCCCAACCATCAGTGGCATGTACTAGTAAGGAATATGATATAGTAGCCCCAGTCCCCACAAGTATTGGGAGATAATTGTTTCACAATTTTCTGCGTCCAAACCTGAATTGATTACTAATCAGGAATAGGGTTAAAATGCCCTAAGCATCAAGTTTCTGCTAGAATATTTTGGCCCCTTTCAGATCCAAATCTCAGTCAAGGCTTACATTGAAATGTAAATAGAGAAAGCCTGAAGGCTCACTAGGAGACAGTCTCAAACCCAAGGAAAAAAAAAAAAAAAAAAAAAGAGCAAAAAGAGTCTTACTTGAACTCCAGCAAAAGTAAATTTTATGGTGATTTACTAAAGTACTTAATGGCTGTATCATTTTTCCAGGACTCTTGGTTTTTTTTTAATTCTACATTGTTTTTGAGCTCATGACTTTTTGATCAGTTCTATTTTTTTTTTATTCAACTAGAGTTTTTGAACATCTGTTACATTGCAATGGAGAGTCACCTATAAGTTACAAGGCCTTTTATTTTGTGTTATGTGTATGTCGTGCTGTCTGGTGTCATGTTTTGTCTGTATCAAAATTGAGTGCTCCTAAAATTAAAATTTAAAAATGGATCCAAATACTTTTAATTCATGCGATTTAAAAAGGTTCAATTTAAATTGGGTAAACTAATAGAAGTAAAATGTCTTGAAAATAACTCGCAAGTCTCTAGGTGGTCAAACTAAAAATGTTGATGTTAATAAAATGTCTAACATCAATTTTTCTAGGACTTTCCTCCAACAAGAAAAAGCTGGCAAATACTGTTCAGGACACTTGTCTGATATCTTGGTTTTTACAAAATAAGTGAATTAGAGTTAACATGCATGGGATTACTCAAATGTGTTTCTAGAGAAAATTGTTTTGTGTCATTCCAAAACTAAAAACAAGGTTACTAAGAGTTATGTCCTAACAGGTACAATTCTATATACAAAGGGTTCCAAAAGTTTCAACTGTGTTTCAATTAGAGTACTATAAATAACAAAATATTTAATCTTATTAAAATGGAGTAATTTATATAAATTAAGAAATTTCATAAGAGTTGTTTCAGAATGTGAACAAAAAGGTCAACAGATAGGAAAGAAAAAAATAAAAGGTTCTAGATATGGAAATATATTTAGTGAAAAACAATGTTTCTGGGTAAGGAAGTGCTTATGTGATAAAGTACATGAGGGTCTAAATAAGTGCTAAGAAAGTCTGTGAAGGGCAAGTTTCAATAAGTTTGCATGTAACTAAGTTGGTTGTATGTATGTGACACAGTTAAAGCTATTTAAGGTTTTTTCCTAAGGTGAAATACTAATGTTCTGATATAAACCAAACTTTAATCTATATGGTAAAATGACAAGGATTTCTAAGAAACACTAATTTACTCTTAACTTTGTGTCTATTAAGTTTTATTCTTTAGAACAATTAGTCTTAAAAATTGGGGTTTATACAATTATGGTTAAGCAACTGTTAAGAGTATTATACTATGTTACAGAGTCTAAATTTTTCTTTAAAAAAACTAAATTTGGTAAGATAAAAATGTCAAGGTAATTGTGAAATAGTCATTCTTTATATATTAAATGTGTTCATATCTTCCAGGTATTCGAGTTTTTAAAGCAGGGAATTTATCAAGCTGCTATTCTCCAAACTAAACTTGTCTGTAATAATAATTTTAAAACTTAAAAAGAGAAAATTTTATTGGGGATTTATTTCTATCATTTAATGTTCTATTATAGGACCTGTTATCAATAGGGTATGTAAAATTTGTTAAATGTATTTCTGAAGGTTATTGAGAGCCTGATTTGTTTAAAGGTTAAACATAAAAACATTTTGTCACTTTGCCACACAAAAGGAAAGTTAAAAGCTCTCTCAGCATTTCTTAAATTCATGTTTAGATACAATGTTAAACTGTGTTAACTAATGTTCTTATAGACTCAGGAGTCAATATATGTAAACTTCTTAAAATGACATTTAAGAATGTAATGTGCAGTAACAAAATGGGACAACAGTGATTAAGATTGGGGTCTCTGACCTCATGACTTTGGACAGTGGACTTCCTTGAGAGCTACACAGAGCTCCTAACATTGCACTTTGCAGCTCTACCGTCTTAGATCTACAGTCTCAACTTGATTCCTTGGCCACTGTCGTCCTGCAAGATCGTCATGGTTTGGATCTGCTAACGACGAAGGAAGGAAGGCTTTGCCTGTTCCTTGGTGAGAACTGCTGTTTCTACGCCAACTGCTCTGGCATTGTACAAGATAAAATCAAAAGCCTACAAGATCTGGAACATCGTAGGAGCGAGCTCCACTCTAATTTCCTCTGGACTAGGTTACACAGGTGGCTCCCCTACCTCCTCCTGATTAGGGGACCACTAATCACCATTATCCTTGTGTTCACCTTTGGGCCTTGCATAATCAATAGACTTATCCATTTACTGAAAAGCTAGGCTAAGTCTGTGCAGCTTATGGTGGTCCGACAGCATTATACCGCCCTTCATAATGATTATTGGGAGCCCTATAGGATCATGGATCACTCGTATCAGGACACTGGGGTCTAAGAGTCTCTCTCCCTTAAGCCCTGCTCCTCCTGAGGGTCCCGCCTGAAGTGCTAAGGTGGTAGTCAATGACGGGTAAGGTTCATGGGGAGCTCATACCGACCTAAGACAGGAAATGAGGGCTAGAGCCTCATTGTCCAATGACGGGTAAGGATGTTGCTCTGCCGTGGACAACCTAAGATAGGCACACCTTCGAGTAAGTCGGACCCCCAAACTGCTAGGGTGATGGTCCATGATGGGTAAGACCCTTCCAGGAGCAACCTAAGACAGACACACCCTTAATATAAAACAAAAAAGGGGGATATGTTGGGACTAATGACACATTAACTAACTCAGGCTGACTCCTTACTCCCTGGTGAGTGAGCAAGATGAAGGCCTCAAAGGCGGTTTCAATAGTTAATGACGATGAATTGGACCACCATCAGGGATTGGTTAACAATAGTTCCGTGAACGTGATCAGCTCGTGCTTGCCATATAGTCCTATGGGACTCTTGCCTGCGTGAACACCCCATGCCTTGCTGACCTTTAAGCTGATTGGTTCCCGCCTAGCCCCCACCCTACATAAAAGCTGTGTGATTTCCTCAATAAACGACTTCCTGCTGTGACGGGTCTCCCTGACGCGTCTGATTGTCCTCCACCTGGAGGGCTGGGAGCAGGCGGTCAGTCGGCCTTACCTATCCCGGTCTGACCTTGTTGGGGAGTGTCCCCTTCCCTTGCCGCTGGTCGAGAAGAGCAAGGGAGCTTAAGACCCCAACATGGGTTGATTCCAAAATTTCACTATTTTGAATTGTACTACTGTAAACAACCATATTGTTGTAGTTGATTTTAGTACTTTCAGATAAATTCCAAGGATTGGGATAGCAGGGTATGTGCTGGTTCCATTTCTAGATTCTGAGGAATCTCCGTATTGCTTTCCAAGATGGTTGTACTAATTTTCAGTCCTACCAACAATATGTAAGTGTATCATTTTCCCCACATCTTTGCTAGCATTTATTATTATTCATATTCCTGATCATTCCTTTATCTGGGTTCCTTTTGACATAATTACTTATACAAGTAATTATCTGACTGGAATGAGATGAAATCTTAATGTAGTATTGACCTGCATTCTCATGATGGATAGAGATGTTGAAAATTTTTCATATATTTGTTGGCTATTTGATTGTCTTCTTTTGAGAAATATCCATTGAGTTACTTTGTCCATTTATTAATTGGGTTGCTTTTTTGTTTGGCTATGAGTTTTTTGAGATCTTTACATATTCTGGATATTAACCATGTGTAAGAGTAATGGTAAAGATTTTCTTCCATTCTTTAGGCTCTGTCTTCACTCTCCTAACTACTTCCTTTGTTATGCAAAAGCTTTTTCATTTGATAACCTACTTACTGATTCTTGGTTTCATTTCTCCAGCTTTAGTTCTGTTGAGGAAGTTGGTGCCTGCACCTCTATGATGAAGTGTTGATCCTGTGTTTTCTTCTTGCAATTGCAAGATTTCTGGTCTAATTCCTAAGTTCTTGATCCATTTTGATATGATTTTTGTGCAGAGTGAAAGATAGGGATCTAATTTCATACTTCTACGTACAAACATCTAATTTTCCTAGCACCATTTGTTAAAAGGACTGTCTTTTCTCAAATATTTTTGAAATCTTTGTTAAGTATCAAAGAGATATATGTATGTGGCTTTGTCTCTGTATCTTCTATTCTCTTCCAATAGTCTTCATATCTACTTTGATGCTAATACCATGATGTTTTTGTCATTATAGTTCTTTAGTACAATATGAGATCAGGTATTCTGATGCCTCCTGCATCACTTTTCTTACTCAGATTTGCTATTCTGGGTGTTTTATTCTTTGAAATGAATTGAAGGATTTTATTTTCTAGTTCTGTGAATAATGTCATTGGTATTTTGATAGGAATTGCATTGAATCTGTTTACTTTTGATAGTATGGCCATTTTGACATTACTAATTCTGCCTATCCAAGAATATGTGCAGTCTTTGCATTTGAAGTTCTCTTCAACTTCTTTCTTCAGTGTTCTATAGTTTCATTGTAGAAATCTTTTACTTCTTTGGTTAGATTGATTGCAAGATTTATTTTAGGATGGTTTTCCTGATTTCTTTCTCAGCTGAATCTCCATTGCAGTATTGAAAACTATTGATTTATGAGTGTTGGTCATGTATCATATCCTGCTACTTTGCTAAAATCATCTATCAGATCTAGGAGTCTTCTGGTGGAGTATTCTGATGCCATATTTTTAATATTATTTCTTTGAATTTGGGGTATGCAAAATATTAGAACAGATGTGTAAAATTCATTTGGAAATTTTTAGATCTAAAATATTATTAGTTAATTTGTAACTAAAATAACTAGTAATTTTAAAAGTCTCCTTCATTATCTCCAATCCAGTTTATTTTCCTTGTATTCCAGTAAAAATAAAATTACATTGTATTTCACCATAAAAGACTGTTTACTGAACTTGAGGAGTGATTAAAGTTAAAATACAAATGAAGAAATCTGGGAATGAGATGGTTTGCATGAGAGGGAGTGAACACATCTCAGAGCCAAACTGGACTGGAAGACATTTATGTTCAGAAGATGGCTTAACTTAAAGACATTATTTCATAAGGTTGCTCCAGGGTCACTCCCGAATTTGCTGTAAGTATTTAGAAGTGGCTTTACTCTCTAGCTGCTCTTGAGAGCAACATTCTTGAACTTGAGAGCAATATCCAGCAGTTCATTAGGTTGTTGCTGAAGGGGAAAAACAATGAATTATTCCCTAAATGGAATCAGTTTATTAAGACATCAATTATTGCAAAGAGGGTCATTTAAGGTTAACATGATTTCAAAGTTTCAGTGGATAGTTGGATATATTAAACCTTAGAAATTCCTCATCTGATTCTGAACCTAACCAAACTTATATTTGGGAAGCTAAGGAATTGAGACAGGACCTTTGTTAACCTAAAGGATGGAATTATATGCAAACCCATGTTTATAACAACACAATTCACAACAGCCAAATTTTTAATCAACCTAGGTGTCCATCAACAGATGAATTAATAAAGAAAATGTGGTATAAGTATATACATATATATACATATATATATATGAGTTTCAGTCATACATAAAGAAGAATGAAATTACATTTTCAAGAAAGTGAATGGAACTTGAAATCATATGTAAAGCAAAATAAACCATATTCAAATCAGAAAAATGGTATGTTTTCTTTCATATGTGGAAGCTAGAAAGAGAAAAGGAAAAAAGTTCAGGGTTTGAGGTGGGAGGGGGCCTCATAAAAACAGAAGTATGAAAAATGGTGGAATGAGACAGACATCACTACCCTATGCACATGTATGATTACACGAATCTTGTAAATCTACATCGTGTACAACCATAGACATGAAATGATGTACCCCATTTGTGTACAATGAATCAAATTGCAGTCCGTAAAAATAAAAATAATAAAAATAATAAAAGAACAATAGAACTAAGTACATGGTGATCCCTAGCCACAGTGGGAATAAATTATTGTAAAGATATATAAAAAAATAATAAAAACACAAGAGAGACAAGTAAAGCCCATGGGAAAGGAAGGAAGAAAGGAAGCAGGGGTTCCTGGGAAATTAAGTTGACCAAATTACGTTGTGTGCATGTATGTTTATGCAGCATTGAATCCCACAATTATTCATAATCATACATTAAATAAAAATTAAGATTAAAAAAGATGGAGTTATAAAATATAAGCCAGATATTACAAGTACTGAAGATGGCTATCTCTGTGCAGGAATGAATAATAGAAAGTTGAAACAATTCATATAATTTCTTAAAATTAGTCTCTTTATGTTAGATAACATAGGATTATGATTACCACATATATGTATTAAACATTTTTGATATTTCCATAACTATGATGTGTACCATCAAATACATGTAGCTCTAATATGGGTTCCTTTTTTCATTTTTCTATCAAGCATATTCACAGTAAGGGAAAACAAAGACTGCCATTTAGATGATACCAACCGTGTACCTGTTACTGCATTAGATGTTCTTGTTATTTTTCCTTTTCACAAATACCTCAGTCAAATATATTAGTATATTAGCTGTTGTCAATAACACAGCATCAGACTGAATAAGTTACAAAGAAAGAGGATTATCGTGTCATGAAGGTTTGAAGGTCAAGGTCCTACATCCGGCAAAGGCCATCTTGCTGGTAGAGTCCAAAGTGGTATTGGACTTCATATGGCAAGAGAGAGGGAGTATATGTTCTGTCTCTTTTGGTCTCCCTCCCTTCTTATAAAGCCCCCAGGATTCAATCACCGGGGCTCCACCCTGAAGACCTTATCCAACCCTAACCACCTGTCACAGGTTTTACCTCTTAGCGCCCAACATGGACTAAGTTTCCACCTTCTTAGGGCCTCATAGTCGGACTCACATCTCAACGCATGAACTCCTGGGGGACAACCTTGAACCATACCAATATGTAGTATCGAGCTCTTCATTTTATAAATGATGAAATTGAGTCTCAGAAAGCTTAGCTTATGAACATTGGCAAAACCAGGGAGAACCAGGGAGTGGCTAATAGGTCTCTATGAATCTCAAAACCTTTTTTTTTTGTATAATGTAGAACGCTGTTTTATAAATAAACTATTAATTATTTATATATATTTAGTGTGTTTCTACTTTATGCCTACTATAGTTCTAACAACTACTTAGGCAAATAATATTTTCTCTTGGTTATAAAAATATTTATACATATTTTTATTAAACACACACACACACATATAAATATACACACACTCTTCTTTTTCCTTCTACCAAGTTCTTGATTATACAGTATCAATGAAATAAGCCAAAATGATATTGAAATAAATAAATTACTTAATGTGAAAAAAGAAAAAGATATTCTGGCAGGGTGGTGCACACCTGTAATCCCAGCAGCTCCGGAGGCTGAGGCAGAAGGAGCCAGAGTTCAAAGCCAGCCTCAGTAATGGCTAGGAGCTAAGCAACTCAGTGAGATCCTGAGAAAAAAAAAAAAAAATACAAAATAGGGCTGAGGATGTGGCTCAGTGGTTGAGTGCCCCTAAGTTTAATCCTCAGTATCAAAAAAATAAAAATAAAAAAAAAAAAATTTGAGGCAGTCATCAGTTTAAAGATAATCTTTAATATTTGGTAGCAAGACCATCAAGATGGACTTATTTTATACTTATTTTATAATACCTTAATATCTGAATATTAAAATTCCTACAAACAAAATCTGAAATAACAAGCTTTTAATTTGAATGCACAATTAAAAGCACTACAAAATTATGACATGGTTGGGGGTAAAGTACATTTTAAATAACATCATCAATTAAAAATGTCTAAAGATAATTGCAAGACCAAAAAATTACAGTAGTACTGACTCAAAAATTAAAAATCAACTTTCACATAAAATTTTAACATTAGATTATTTTCATTATTTATGAAGAAAATATGTCACATGTATTCATTTAATATTGTGATTTTAATTTTACTTCTTTTCTGGGTAAACAATATTTGTAAAATAAATAGAAATAAAATGTGTCTATTGCCTTAAGGGAATTTGTTCTCTGGTGAATAAAATCTGTTCTTCCTGTTGTGAGAAATAGGGCTTTCATGATCTTACTTGTGGGTAGTTTAGTTCTAATTTCATTTCCTATTTTGATTCAGGTCATAAGTTCAAATAACAAGTACTCTGCTGTACTATACAAATACCATACTTGCATCTACTGTTTTTTTCTCTGTTGTTACTATATTCGTACCAATTCAAAATTTTCTAACCTGTCTTGCAGTTGGCACTTTGTATGTCCTTGAGGCCTAAGGATACTTCACTTATGTCTTTTTCTAGTTTTTAGCTGTAGTTCCTGGCTCAGTGTGAGTGCTTAATGGAAGCTTTGAATATTTTATTGTGTGATGCTACTCGATGTTCTGAAGGATTTTATAATGCCATTGCTTGGGAGAAAATTCAGTTTCTGTTTTTGATAGTGAATATCATCTTTTTAGAGGGTAATAAGTTCCAGAAAGTTGCTATGTATGCATTTCAGAAATCTGCCAATTCCCAAAGTTGAATCAAAACTTGTGCATATTAGTATGTATTTAAAGAGCAACTTTGTAGCTTTTATAAAATTCTCAAAAGGTGTGTTACTAAACTGCTTCAGGAGTCTTAAGCAAATTGTCATGACAATCCATCATGTCTGTTGCCTGGTATCCCATGAAGTTATTTCTTACCTCTCTAATCTCTCTACCTGTAAACAGCTCAGAGCATTAAATATATTCAAGGGATAATTATCAGATTCTTAAATTAGATGAAAGAGAAAAATTTAAAAGGTAAATTTGAACATAAAATCAGTAATAAAATAGATATGACTTTCTCTGTGGCTTAAGTCTGTACTTTAAAATCCACTTACCCAAATGAAAGGTTCATAAACTAAAATATAGAATAATATTACACATTTACTGATAATGATGATGATGATGATTTTCGGCAATTGGCATTCCACAACATGGATTTGTTATCTAACATCTGTGCTAAAAAGAATAAAGTTTAGAATTTACTGCTGATGTGGTAGCACACACCTGTAATTCCCATGACTCAGGAGGCTGCAGGAAGATCCTAAGTTCCAGGCCAGCCTCAGCAATTTTGAGAATCTTAGAAATTTAACAAAGCCCTGTCTTAAAATGAAAAGGGATAGGGATATAGTTCAATGGTAGAACATCCCTGGGTTCAGTCTCCTGTACCCAAAAAAAAAAAAAAAAAAAAGGAAACTATTGTATTGTAAGGTTATAATGCTTGGAAGCACAACATTTGTTAAAAGGCGAATTTCAGAAGCAGATAAGGAAATGATATTAATAAGGGTGCCCATAACTATCATATCTATACACTTTTGTTTCTAGCAGTTAATCTAAATGGTCATTAAAAATCAGTTTTTTCCAAAGTAGTCTATACCATATACTTTACTTAAATCTTGTTTTAAAAATAAGAAATACAGAGAATAAAAAGAGAAATGTTACTTCTATAAAAACTAAGTCAAATTATTTGGAAAGACTCTTATATCACTTAAACAACTTCCATTTAACTTATGAAAGAATCAAGGTATTAGGGAAAATCATGAAAATATAGAATTTCCTGTCTTCCATTTACCAAGAATCAACCAGTATATTGTATATGTTTTCAAATATAATTCTCAAATATATTGTGATGCTTTAATATATGTATATAATATATGCTTAGTAGATATCATATATTAATATCTATTAAAATATAGTACTTTTACAGATCTTCAAATTCTAATAAGTTTCTCATTCTCTGTAGCATAGGGTACCTAGAAGTGTTGCCTCTGGAACCTGATTGGGGGATAAATTCTGGCTTCAATAGTTATTAACTAGGTAAATTTAGACATATCATGTAACTTCTCGGTGCCTTATCTTCTGGGAAATAGGTAATATATCCATTAAACATATGATGTCAAAAAAAGTATCTGTTATGTAAAAATAATCCAGTCTTGGCTATTTTTATCTTCTCTCCTGCAGATAAATTGTTAAAATATAATCAATGAATATGTATGCATATTTGAACTATTAGAAAAGAATGGGAATAGCTTAGTTATTCTTGACTTGCCAGCCTAAATTTAATACATGAGAGGATAAGGTGACAAGGTATCAAATTATCAATTTACAATTACCTAGTATAAGAAAGTTTGCAAGCAGCATATTATTATAGAGAGAACTATTAGGAGCCCAATTTGATTTCATCTGTGATAAAAAGACTTCATATCAAGAAAGAGAAACATCAAATATAATCCCTATGATTTTCAGTTTTATATTGAGATTTTATCCTATACCGTATTTTCATAAATGGTAAAAAGCATGCATTTGGAATTTGAAATATTGTTCTGTGAGCTTCACTGTCTAGAGAATGTCATTCAGAGGTTTCTTGGCAGTAGTTCACTGACAACTTTTGAGTTATAACATGTGGTCCAAGTTTCAAGATTGGTATCATTTAATTACTGCACTCTTTTTATGGGTTTATTTTTATAATATCACTTATGCTTTCATAAACACATTAGCGGTGGTTTAAGTCATGACTACTTAGGCATTAAGTTTAGAAAATGCCAATCTCAAATAAATGTTTCTGGAATAGAAAATCAAAGTGTTAATTGCATCATGCAATACACATGGAGGATATTGAGGTAAGGTAGACCCTATGCCATTTTCCTACACATACAAAGGAAAGAACATAGGAAAAAACTCACAATGATACTGAAAACCAGGAGAGACTGTTTCAACATGTGTCAATAATGTAAGAGAAAATTTAATTTATTGTGACAAATACAACTGGGTTGAGGAAAAAAAATGGTTAATACATAAAAATGGTGATACAGAAATTTTTCATAACTTTAAAAATTTTTATGACTAGCTCTACATTTTCCAACTGTAAGATAACTGACTGGTTACTGAAACTTTCAAATATCACTCTCTTGTATAAAATAAAAGCAATAATGAAAATCATCTCATATTTGTGAGGTGAAAATTGAAAAAACTAAAAATATATGTATATGAAAAAAGGAGCAAATTTCTCAGTATAACTTATCTAATATTTATGTTTATTATTTCAAAAATATGCTTACAATTAATTACGCAAATGTCAGTGTTTTTTTAGTTAAAATTATGGGCATAGAAATCTCCTGAAATATTAGAATATGTGGTGTATTATCTTTTTCCCTTTAGGTTGTATTCATGGAATATCATCTTTATTATCCTGCCTTTTCATCCTTTTCATTCCTGCATGATGGCATAGCATGTGATTTAATTTTATTTAGTTTCTTTGTGCTTGACAGGTATATGCATTTTGAAGTTGTCAGGTGCTGTTTTGTACATGTTTAGGAAATCAAGCAAGTAAATTTTGCTATTCAAGACTGTTTAATATTCCCTTCTTTTTCTATCTGATTTTATAATTCATAAGAGAATTACATTAAAATGTTCTGTTTTTTTGGTTTTTTTGTTGGTGAACTTTTTGTGGTTCTGCCAGTTTTTTCCTTTTAGTAAAAATAATCAGAAGCTATCCTTTTAAATGCACACATTTTAAAATAGTATTTTTGAATTACATTTTTTTTACATGTGTAGTTACATATTTATTTCTGGTAGTTTATAATCTCAAATATCTGTTTATATTATTAATATGACTATATCAATGTTTTTTCTTTATATTTGTAAAAAAAAATTACTTTCCTTTATGAAAAACTCATGTAAATGGCATATAACTATATTTTAGAGCTAATGTTACAAACTTTTGCTTTTATTGGACACATTTATTCCTTCAAGTTTATGATAATTGTTACTAAAACTGGGTTATTGCTGTTGTTTTTTGTTTCCTATTTACATTGACATTGTGCTTTGTTATCTTGCTTTAATTTATGCTGAGTGAGATTCTTTTTTTCCCCTTCATTTAATTTTTTTTTCTCTAATGTTTTGGAAGTTATGGTCTTCACTTCTGTTCTCTTAATTTTTACAATGAAAAAAATCTTAATATGTATATTAAACTTACCAAAGGTTAAAAGTCAATATTGTAGGGGTTTTCCATGTTCGAGTGGATGAGGGGAAGAATTTCTGTTGGAGGATGATGGTGACGGAGATCAATTAAATACTAATAAACTTATCTATTCAATAAACACAAGAGCCAATACTCTTTTCAAATGAAAGAGGATATGACAGATTGGGCTACCAGATCTGGCCTCCAACAAGGTGGAGGACCCCACCTTCACCTTTATTTATAGTCACATAGGTAAACGGGCTGGGATGGGGAGGGGCTTGTTCTGTGAAGAACAGGATGGGGTGGAGTTAGGAAGCCATTTGCTTAGAGAATTAGCATTTCCTCAGGGTTGAGCCACTGTGTACAGGGCCACTTACTCTCTGGCTCTCTGAAAACAGTCTCCCATAACTACCAGTCTGGGAGTCAGACTCTGCATCCCATGGCTCAGTCAAGCTTGATTCTGCTAAACATGGATGGCTACCCACCCAATATTGTTTCTCAATTCCCAAATTCTACTGTGGTCTGGGACTGTTTCAAAACCCCCTTCATAAATTTGGTAATTGATGTCAAGCATTTTAGCTATCTGTCCTTTTTTTTTTCACCATCTACTGGACATTATTATAATTATTATAAAGGCAACTTGCAGAAATTTATTCATTTTTCTTCTTTAGCCTAATAAAATTGCCAATCATGAACTAGTACTGTTTCTAAGATAAATTCTGAGAAACTTTTATGTAGCATATGATTTCTTTGTTTGAAAATGATTTTGATTTTTGATATTCTTGATAATTTTATAGGTATACAACTTCAATTGAGAGATACTCCTCTGCTCTTCAGATTTATTCTACCTGCCTCCATTGTTTTATTGAAAAATGGACAAATTTTTGTTTATTGAATTCAAATCTTTCTCCTCAGTTTAAAGATTTTTTCTATGAATGTTTCACTTTTTTTCCTTTAATTGTACTATAGTTTCAGTGTGATCTGAAGAAATACAATTATTTATTTGTTTATTTATTTATTACTCTCATGTCATGTATTTTGAGGTTTTTGATGCTGAAAATATCTCCTTTCTAGAAAATTTCAAACATTATCTCATGTAATACTGCCTTTTACCATTCTTTTATTTCTAATTAGTTGTATTTTAAATCGTATTATCCCGTTCACCATGCATCTTAATTTATATTTTATGTTTTTATTTCATCATATATCCATGTAACAGTATGGAAGCTATCTTGTCTTGTTTTCCAATTTATTTATTATTTTCTCTAATGCATGCAACCTGCTATTAACCCATATATTGAATGACTAATGTCGATCATTATGCATTTCAATTCTAGGACTGCTTTTGGTTTCATATTTAAAATTTGGCCTTATTCCATTTCTCTAATGATTCTAATTTCAGTTGTATTTATCAATGTGATTCTGTAGCTTTCTTTTCTATCTATGCTAATTTATGCTGCTTTAAGAGGTTTTTTTTTAATTTATGAACTATGTTTTCCAACTTTATTTTTGTATCCTTGTTTAAAGTGTGTTCTGCTGGGTAGAATTTCCTTGCTTTTGATCTTCATAAAGATGAATTAAATTTTTCATGTGAATTTTGGTTATAGAGATACAGAAGGAATTCTCAATACAATAATAGTCCTGTTATTTATTTTCTAATCTATTTATAGCCAACCAGATTTAAGAGTGTGCTCATCTTCTACTCCTCCTTTTTTTCTGTCTTATTCAGTTGAGATAAAAAGTGGAAGGATCGTGGTTTAATGTAATATCTGTAGGACCATATTTTGGGTTCAGACTAGTTTCCTTTGCCATATGGCCCTGAAAAATATCCAGCCTAAACCATAGAAATTAGTGGAAGTCTGCAAGACAAATGCCTGTAGATTTCTCTGAACTTTTATTTCCTAATACTTTCTGTCCTCTGTAATTCCCCTTAATTTTTATCATTTTACTCATACATTTAAAATGTTTTAAAATATATTTTCCATTACTTATGAGATTCTATACTAAGATTTTTTTCTTAAATATCTACTGTATTGACAAGAATGTCACCTTTTTATTATTTTCTTCAATTGAAATTATTTTAAATCTCCTCTGTACACATGGAGTGGGTTAGTGGTTAGTATGTCTAAATGTGATGAGCTACTCTATGTGATGAAGTATACAAGGCACTGAGTATGTCATGACAAATATAAAAAGAGCAAGAAAATTAAGACCATATTTTATGGCCACAACTTAAAGAAAAAGGAAAACGTATTTTAGATATTAATATTTTGAGAGACATATGTACATACCAGCAGTGCAAACTTTGATACTCTCAAGACCATGCTTTGTAAGTTGTATCCATGCATGTAGTGATCTTGTCCTTGTTTTGGTTATAAAATATTAAGTTTTGCATCAACATTTTTAGCGACATGTTTAAAATATGATTTATGCTGAGAGGACAATTAATAACAAGCATATCTTGGAGATATACTTTCATAATTTGTGTATTTTTAAATGAAATCCTTGTGACTCTCTGACTTTAAAACAGTACAATTATCTGTCACATTTTTGAAAATTATCTGATATTTTTGATAATCACTTAAAACACTTAGGAAGAATGTTTTTCAATTGCAATTTGGCTCTCAGTGTCTGTGGGTTCTGCAACTGGGGATTCAATCAACCACAGATCAAAAATATTCAGAAAAATTTTCTTCTCCTACCTGATTGCTCTAGCTAGAGTTTCAGGAACTATGTTAAATAGGAAAGATGAGGGTGGACATCCTTGTCATGTTCTTGATTTTAAAGGAAATGCTTTCAGTTTTCTGCATTCAGTATGATATTGACCTTGGCTTTAGTGTATATAGTTTTCTATTTCTTGTTTCCCAGCATTTTAAAGATGAATTGGTGTTGGATTTTTTGAATGCTTTTTCTGTGTCTTTTGAAATGATAATGTGATTCTTATCCTCAGCTCTATTTATGTGGTGAGTTACATTTATTGATTTGCTTATGTTGAACCAAACCTGCATCCCTGGGATGAATCCCACTTGATCATGGTGAACTGTCTTTCTTAATATGTTTTTGAATGAGGTTTGCCAATATTTTATTGAGTGTTTTTTGTCTCTGTTCATCAGGGATATGGGTCTGAAGCTTCCTTTCCTCGATGTGTCTTTGTCTGGTTTTGGTAATTTCTACTGCACATATATAGGCATTTTTTTCTTCTGTATTCAAAAGCAATTTGATATAATAACAAGGAATATTTACAATGTGTTTATACTGTATTAGTATTTCAAGTCATCTTGAGATCATTTAAAGTATGGGTGAGGGCTGTGTAGTAAGGTATGTGGAATATTATGCCATTTCATTTGAATGTCCACAGATCTTAGTATCTGTGGGTCATCCCAGAACCAATTCCAAGATACAACTTTTATTCCATTAATTGATAGTTATTAAATATTTACTCTGTATCAATTTACATGGCCAAAGAGATGAATATGATAGAAAACAAACTAGCACATATCCAATAGGCAAAGTTTTAAGAGTTGATAAGCAGAAAAGTAAATCAAGGCAAAGGGAGGAAGATTGATAAAGGGTTTTAATGCATATTCTTTACATGCATGTGCATGGTGCACATGTGTGTTTTTCCTTATACATATATATGATATATTCTTTAATATTATAATAATATCTCTATTATAAAAATAGCTTTTCTATCTTTATTCTCATCCCTTCTTGTGCCTGTCTGGGGAGAGGTCAAACATTCATTTGAGGAATAGCCAACAGTTCTGGAATTCTAACCTGCTAAGAAACATTCAGATTCTGAAAACTTGAAATCTCACCCAAAGGTACAGTTTAAGGGCAATAGTTAGATTTATATGCTTTTGGATTTCTTCTGAATGTATCACCAAGGCATAATACACTTTACAAAGGCCTGTAATGGTTCCAAATACTGGTGTTATGTGTAGCTCCAGGTCATATTTTCTATTACAGGAGATATGAGAGTATAAAAATTGCATTGCATAGTGCATCAATAAAAGAACACTATGGGCTTTATCTTATCTTACAGAAATTTCCAATTTGAAATGTGCATTTTTGTTTTGAAAAAGCTTTAAAAGTTCACAGTCCTTTCTGCCTCTATTGTCTGAATTATACTCAAGCAATTTTAGGGTAAGTTTTTGTTCTGTTTGAAGATCTATGAACAGAAGTGATCCTTCACTGAAGGAGAAACAGAGGGAGAAGGACAGAGAGCACATTGCTGATGAGGAACCAAAGGCAGAGTTCAAAAGCATTCTGGAAAGAGAGGCAATGAAGGAGTACATCAATTTTGACTATAATATTGTTTTTCCCAGAAGAAAATAATAAAATAATTTATTACAAAGTATCCTTTCTTACCTCCTCCTTTAAAGAAAATTTCTATGAGTATTGTCAAAATAATATATTCTATGGGGCTATTTACTTCACATTGGGAAGAAAACTAAAGAGAATGAAACACATCTGTTTTGGTTTTTCTTGCCCTGCATACTGGCTTAGAAATTATTTATCTAGTCTCTATTTTCCTGCTGTTACTTCCATACAATCTATTTGAATAACATTAATTCTAATTGATAGTACCAGTTTTTGTGGATCATCCAACATTCTCCATTAGTAAAACAGATGTTTGTTAAAAATATTAATAAAATAACCAAGAGATTATCTCCTTTTACCTAATAAAATAATTAAATTGCAAATGAGGCTAAAGTAGTTAATAAAATATTGTAACATTAGAAGGTAATTAAATAAGATTATAGGAAAAAAGGAATATTCAGTTTTGATTTTATGGGACTCTATATTAAAGCACCAAAGTTAGAACATACTAGACATTTTTAGTGAATAAATTAATCTGTGGGTATCAGTAGAAATTTGCAGGATTTATTTACTCTTAAAATGCTTGAAGTATAAACTCATAGGCAATTAAATAATAAATATGTAAACAAATTCACTTATTTGTTTGTTCAAACATACAAATAACTTTAATATTTTATAGTACCCAGGATTTGAAAAAAATGAATAAATGTCTACACAATTCTACCTTTTGTACTGCATAGATTAAATCTAATAATATGACTTATGCATACTATTGATGTAGGTTAATTTACCCAAATACTCAACCACGTAATATTATTCTGGAAACCTGCAATTGCTTGCTGACTACTTACTTTTTCAATGTACATAGTTTACACCAAAGGCATAGCTTATTCTTCATGTCAAAGTATGTTAGCCTTCTATTTTTTTTTAACTTTTATCACAGTAAATGTACTTGTTCATAATAAAAGGACAAAAAAATTCTTAAAACTTTAAAAAGTACTGCAGTACATATGTAAAACATTCTAACTTAATGCCTTGAAGCAGTTAACCCACATCTTAATTTTAATTGCTTATTTGCACTTTTCCCACACATATAAGCACAACCCATACCTTTGAATCTCTAGCAATAATCATACAGAGATACTCAGGAATATGAATCATCATAACTTGAAAGATAGCAACAAATGTATTGAAATTTAACTGAAGAATTTACATTCAAAGTTTGTTCGCTGAATGGTCTTGAGCAACTTGTGAAATTAATTTGTTATAGTTTCCAAAGGTAGTGTCCCCTCCTCCACATCCATTTTAAGCCCCTACTCCCAGTGTATCTATATTTGGGGATATAGCCTATGTAGAAGTAATTAAAGTTAAATGAGGTCTAAAAGAGGAGGTATGGACATGAGAATTGCTATCCTTGTAAGACTTGACACCAGAAACCCTGTTCCCTCTCCCTCTGCACAGTGAGGAGATTCTATGAGCACAGTGAGATGTCTGCTGCCTACCAGCCAGAAAGTAAGGACTTACTGAAAACCAGCAATGCTGTCATCCTGGTCTCAGATTTCCAGCATCAGAAAGTGAGAAAATAAATGTCTCTTGCTAAAGTCACCCTGCCTGTGGCATTTTGTTCAGGGAATCTAAGCAGACTAATACAGCAATGCAATGAACACACCAGCAATATCATAAAGGCTTTCAGTTATTTTTCAATGAATAGATTTGTTACTTTTGTGATCCAACAAAGAAGACGAGCAGAGGGACAGATTTATTAAAAATTACAAATACCTTTAAATATGTAGTTCTTGTAATTCTTGGTTATGGCCCTAGAAAAGTGATGTTATCAGGTACTGGACTGAATTCAAACTGGGTTCTAGGTTCCTAAACTACTCATAAAAATTGAACTGTAGATATTTAAACAGTTACCTAAAAGATTATACTGGAACTGATAGCTGAAGTTTGAATGAGTCCATAAATAACAATCACCTTACTAAACAGACTTGTAATAAATGAGAAATAGACAAAGAAGTCAGATAGATGGAGACCAAATTTTAAGTTTATTGCTGATACAAAAAAAAAAAAAAAAAAAATAGATTGAAGGAGTAAAGAACTTGGGCTCAAATACTCAACCAAACAGAACACCTAGAAGTGGCTGAGGCACCAATGCTGTCAGTAGAAGTACTGGAAAATTGCACCCTGCTTTGCTAGAGCGCCTCCAGGTTGCTAAGCTCAATGCAAGGCTGAGACAGCAAGACAGAACACATCTGTTCACAAGACGCAATTGCTCCGAACAGTAGCACTCTTCCAAACTCATTAGCAAGTCAAACCCAGAGAGATTGTGTCTGCCTGATTCAGTCAACAAATCTGCTCAGTTGAAATTTTACCTCCTTTAAAAGCTACCTAAGTTTGCCTTTGTTTCCCACTTTTGAGTTTTAGTTAATTAACTCTTTGAAACAACTGTTTTACTTTAGTCTTCTGAATTGAGTGTATTTGACCTGATTATCCCATCCTTATATTTGAATTTCTTAAGGACAGAGACTATGGCATAATTACCTTTACCTCTACCGATTAGTGCAGTGCCTCCCACAAAAACACCAAATAAACATTTATTGAACTTAATCTGGTGGGATATATGATCTTGCTTTGGTAAAAATCCTGAATAAGATTTTTTTTTTTTAATTACTAAGCAGAGATTAAGAGTAAGTGTTTTGTGGGGTACACTCAAAAATGTTCTTTCCCTCATTTTGCTATATTCCAGTTATACCAAGACACAACTGAAATAAAATGACTTCAAATTTCTGAACATGCACTGAAAGGCATGTATATTTTATTGTTGTACTTAGGAAAGATATATGGATAGATGGAATACTCCCTCCTTAATACTTAAACACTAAGGAGTTAGGCACAATGCTATGGCAGTTACAAAAGCAATTTGCAAGTTTCTTAAAGCCAGTTTTATTTTTCTACATAGTTCCTTGTTCATACAATCATTAATTACATTAGTTTCTTCTAGTAAAATTTCTAAAATCCTTGCTGCTAATTTATTATTACCAGAATATAAAACTATTTAACTATTGAAACAATATGGGTACTTTTTATGACAATGTACTTCCTTATTAGATCATGGGTGATCTGAATAATTTGCAGGAGAGAAGTCAGGGCTTTCTGAGTTAGTGTGGCCTCACAAAGCTATTTATGGTAGAAAATTGTAACAAACAGGTAGAATCTGTTAAAACATTTATATATTTCCATATTTCAACAGTAAATATAGCTAGATCGTAGATCTACTATGTTTTATTTTTTAATTTTTACAAAATAACTATACAAATTTATGAAGTGTAATGCAACATCTCAATATGTGTATTCAATGTATTATAAATCAAGGTAATTAGCCTTTTTTTGTGTGTGTTCTGGGAACATACAAATTCCTCTCTTCTATTTTAAAATATACAGTAAACCTTTGTCAACTATAGTCATGCTACTCTGCTGTAGAACTCTGGAACTTATTCCTCCTAACTGAAACATTCTACCTGTTAACAGTAAAACCATTATGGAAACCAGTATGAAGTTGCCTCAAAAAGCTAAAAATAAATTAATCACTTGATTTTGCAGTGGTACTACTGGGTACACATCCAGAGGATATGAAATTTATGTTTAAGAAACATCCGCAAAACCATATTTATTGCATCACTATTCAAAGTGCCAAGATATGGAATCAGCCAAGGGGTCCATCTATCAAGGGATGAAGGGACAAAGAAAATGTGGTAAATATACTCAGTGGAATATTACTCAGATAAAAGACAGAATGAAATCCTGCCATTCGTGGCAAACTGGACAAGTCTATAGGACATAGGACTTTATAAGAGAAATAAGCCAAGCTCAGAAACACAAAGACTGCATGTTTGTACATACGTGCAAGACAAAAGGGAAGGTCTACTTTTATTTCAAATAATTTTCCGTCTCTGTGTATCTCTCTCTCTCACACACATACATACTCTCTCCTACTCGATTTCCTGTTTTCTCTTCCGCCTCATTTTCCACTCTGTTTCTTTCTTTGATTTTGATTATTCTGCTGTGCTCTTACTTTGTAATCTGAGCCCAGATTGTATTGTCCTCCCCAGTTCTATATCAATTATGGAAGTATAAACTAAAGTTTTTATTTTTCTTTATGGTGGGGGGCATGGATTTGATGCTAACACAAACACTGTTTTTTGTTTTTTTTTTTAAAGAGTATTGTGGATATTATGGTACGACCTTCTCTACAGCCTCACCTCAAAGTTGGGCATTTGAATTCTGTCTTAACCATTGTCATTTGTGCTTCATGAGTTAGATAGTCTTGTATATTTTATTTTTTCTTTTTGTCTTAGTGACAAAAGCTGAAAACTGAAAACTGAAATATGACTGAGTTAATGTATCAGTAGTAAATTGTACCATCATGTTTTTTAGTTCAAGAGGCACAAACATTAATCATTAATGATATTTGAAATTATTCATTTAAAATTTTATATGTAACCTTTTAAATAAATGTTAATACAGTACACAATTTGGGAAAAAATGCGAATGATGTCAAGGTCAGAAATACTAGCAAGTGAAATTATGAAATACATTAGAATAATGCTTTTCTTTGTATTATCTTGAGAGTAGGATGCTGGGTCTTACATTTAAATAGCCTTGTGTGAAGTGATTCAGTATGATTTGGTGACTCCTACAGCTATGAAGAGGCATCACTAACCTTAAGTTATCTTTTTTTAGGCTAATTATTCAATTTTTAAAAATGTATCCTGCTTCTTATCTTAATGCATGATTATGATAATACTCAGAGTGGCATCAGCCTCTACATAGATTCAGATTTTAGACAAGGTCAGCAATTACGTTTTACTTCTCTCAGTTGTGTTTTTATTTTTTATTATTTTTTTCTTTTAGTTCCTGAAGGAAACATTTGTATGTTGTTTTAAATTTTTAATGTCCTTTCAGAGGAAATAATAATAGAGCAACTTACCACTTCTCTTATTTTCATTTTTTTCCAGCAATTTTCCCAAAGAAAATAAAATATGTCCAGACTTATTAAGATAATAGAACAGTTACGAATTAATAATTTATTTTCTTTTCAGTGTGGATTTTAATATTTTAACAAAACACTTACTTTACTCAGTAAAGTTTGGTTAATGTATATCACTTAAGGGTAAGTTATTGCATTTTCTGGAAGTAGTCAGTCTAGGATTTCCCACACTTTTTAAATCAGAAACATTCTAACGTGCTGTCCTCCTTGGTATTCAGACAAGAACATTCTCAACAGGCTTTACTTTCTTTAGATCTCTCTGAAAATGAGCTTATAAAGGTAAACTGAGTTGTGAAAGATCAACATGCTTGTAAATTAAACGCTTAAGATATGAAACATATGAATACCACAGAAATAAAGAGATGTTTTTTCCAAAATAAAAGAATCTACAGATGGACAGAAATATAAGCTTTTTACAGGGTAGGAAATTTTCGCTGCATTTCACTGTATGGCCTTATGTTGAACACAAGTCTTGGCACTTAGTATTCAACTGAATAAATATTTCTGTTTGATTAACTTTTTTATAAATTTTAGGCATGGAAAAACACTGAAAATTTGTACATACTAAGGAAATTATATGTTGGGTAATTCTTTCTGTGAAATTCTAAGTGAAATATTCCATTGAAAACACACTTATTCCTAAGTATAAGATTACATGCAAGAATACTAAATTTGCTCCAAAGAGCATATCTCATACAAGAAATACTAAGTACAAACCATATATGTATATATGTATGTATAGGTACATATTCTTTGTCTACCAGATCTAGCAGATACTGTGCTATGCAAGATGAATAGCAGCTACAAAATATTTGTGGTTTAAGCAAATTAAATATGAAAGGTTAATTTTTAGGATGAATAGAGGTAGAGAATTAGCAAATTATGGAATTCTACAAAGTAAGGCTATAAGCTGTAATCTGACAGCTTAGTTTTTTTGTCATCTTCCAGCACACTTGTGGGAAATGAAGTCTCTGGATCTTTTAACAACCAATTCAAGCAATATCTATCCACTATCAACCTGTCCAAATGAAATGACAGTTGTAATCATTGGAAAAATTAGAAGGGCAACACCTGAAATCTTTAGCTCACCTTGTCAATACTAAGAGAGACAATTAGATGTTCTCTGACTCCTAATGTGGTACTAGGAAGTATGTATTATCTATGAATTAGTTATGTCAAAATGCAAACACGAATTTGATTAAACCTCTTTCTCTAAAGTTTTTAAAAGAAAAATAAGGGACACAGGATTGTGCTAAGTCAAATCATGTGAAGCAATTAGCAGAATCCAGCATGTCCTGGATTCTTTACCAAAACATTTCCAGACAAAAAGGAAAACGAGGAATTAGGGGCATTATAGATTATAAAAGAAACTAAGATAACTAGAAACAAACATGAATGAATTTTGTCTGACGTAGAGATTTCAGCAAATCAATACTCAAAGTACATTTATGAGACAAATGGAGAATTTTGAATTCTGATTGGCTATTTAGTAATGCCAAGGAACTATTGTTGTATTCATAAGAGTTGAATAATTAACAAGAACATTTTCTTGAGGGTATATTCTCAAATGCATATAGATAAAATTGTCTGCCATTACCATCTTTAAAGTTATAGATTCAATATTATTTGCTTCAGGGATGTTTTTATTTTGTTATTGTTTCACAACTTTTCATATTAAAATGTTCAATAGGACTGATAGGTGATCTTAATATCATGGAGAAGTTAGTTGTGGTATCAATAATGGACATCTTATGACAAATTTAGCAAGTGCCTCTGGTGTGAAAATTTTACATTTGTTTTGCAGATTATTGCCATACCATCATAAATTTTCTAGAAATAACCAAGAAAATTAGAATTCTCTACTCATTTCTTATTTAGATGAATACCTAGTTTGATGGTGCTTTTCATAAACGGCTTGGGGAACAATCTCATAGTTTTTAGCTCTGAAATCATTTTCTTTGTATACAATTGACGTGTGACTTTCATCATTCGTCAGATAATAAAATTCAGATAGTGATAAAATGCAGCTATATTTATATAGAATAAATGAACCGTTATGAATTATATATTATATGTTAGATAAAAAGATACACAAATGTAAGGAAGATACTATGCCTTGGATAGTATCTCCCAAATCAAAGATAAAGAGTTAAAAATGCCCTTAGAACCCAGGTATTTATGTGACTATTAGTACTTTTCTAATTCTGAGTATATATAACAAGATGAAATTCATATTAATTTCAAGCAGTTCATAGTTCTTATAAAGGTAAATTTTTATCATTTTGTATTTAATTATCATTTTTTAATTATTCAAGCTCTTTGTTCTTCTGCTGCTTTTTTGTGGCAACATGTCCCTAATAATTATCACATCTGTCTGATGATTTTGAAAAAACTGACAGAGATCTAAAGCACAAAGGTAAACTTGATTATTGCTCTAGTGAAAGTTTTATGAGGTCAATAGTAAAATAATTACATAAATTAGGACTTAATGGCTTCAATAATTCTTTCAATTTTCATTTTAGGTGTCATAATTACTACAGTTTTTGGAGTGAGAGATTCTCTTTAAGGGAGTTTCACACAGGGTAGTACAGACCATTGTAGTTAGAATAGGCTGCTTCTTGCTCTTCAATCTATTATTTGTGCTCAACTTGCCATATTATTTAATTGTTATAGGTCTCAGTTGCTTCATTTGTAAAACAAAGGTAAAAAAGAATTATTGCACAGTATTGTCGTAAGAAGTAGATAACTTTGTGTGTAACATACCTGGCAAGTGTCAAGTCATTTTTGTTATGTAGTACAGTGAAGAGGTAGGTACTTGGATTTGAGTCTTGGTTCTTTTAGATTCTTCATAACATGGAACAACTGTATAATGTGCTTCTGCCCTAGTTCTCCCATATAGTATATTTAGTTAGGACATTAGTAGAATAGAGTTCCTGGAGTTGTTATAATACTGAAATAATTAACACGTAAAGTACTAAATATAGTGTCCAAGCATGGCAATAATTAAAAAACTCCTAGCATTATCATTATAGGTGTTGACATGCAATAATTGTTTCTTTCCATTTATTTCCCCCTTGACTTGAAAATAAAATTCTTAAAAAACAAGGGAAATCATAATTCACAGCATCCTCTACCCTTTTCTAGTGCCACTGGATGCCACTAGTACATCTTTTAAAAAATTTAAAAAGCTGTACTCTTGGAAAAATGATGGAACGTATGATGGTTTTCTAGAGGAAATTAATTTCACTTATAATATTTGTACTTTTGTTTTTGGGATATTTCTCAATATTTACGTTCTGGTGTATCAATGTGTTTTTAAAAATTTCAGCTAATACTGATAATAATTTCTAACAGTAATGTAAAAGGTTTATAGTCTCAAATGATCTATGAATTAATCCTATGCTTTGTGTCAAAGACAACTCAGATCTAAATTAAAGTCTACCCTGATTTACATGTGCTATTTTGAGGATTAATGGGAGCATAAACAATTTTTAAATGGCCCTATATTGTGGAAACCCTCCAGTCTCCCACATAAAGTTGCTGGTTCAACTTGAGAAGAGCCCATTGTAACATCAAATGAGCTATAATTCTAATATGAAGAACTATCAATTTTTATGGGGTTTCCAAACCACCTGTGAAGTCTTGGAAAATTGCATTTCCAATAGCTTATGCAATATTCATGGGAAACTGCTGGGAACACTGAGTATTTCTTGAAATTACCATTCTAGATATGGTCACAGATAATTACTAAAATAAATACAATGATTGCTATTCTATTCCATCAAATATGTAGTTTTCCTATAAATGCATTTCTAATAGAATGTGATGAGTTAATGCAGACATAAACAAGTATAATCAGGGCGCAATGGTGTCATCCAATTATTTTTTTAAAACTCTGTTGAAATAATTTAGAAAAATTGGAGAAACATGGGAGAATAATTACAAGGAAAAATGTATGCATGTCCAACATTTTTATCAATAGAGGCAAACATACTAGAAACGTATTTAAAATGATCATAACATTAACCATAATGCACCAATTAAAAAATGACAAAAATAGCTCTGGAAAAAAATAGACATATAATGAAAGATATTGACAAAGGCATGGGCTTTTTGTAGGATCTCTGATTACCTCTTAATTCTCTGCCTACATCACTCCCAACCCGTGCTAGGCTTCAGCTGCACACAATTCCTTGGAATCAGCATATTCCTGCTCTTCTGTGACTTTTAACATGTTCCATTACAAACTGAATGCAAAACCTCCTTCCCTTATGTCTAAGTTCCCAAAGTGATTTTAAAAATCACCATGTTGGAGATTTCTGAGATTTAAGAAAGATGCCTTTCTGCTCTAGCCATGCACTGGGTTTACTGTACCCTAATGTGACTGCTTATTTCCTTTTACCTTCTCTCCACAGGTAGAAACAATACTATTGCATCCACAGCACCTATCATTTAGTAGATGATCAGAAAATGTAAAGAAATATTGAAATCTCACTTTAAAATTAAAAAAAAAAAACACTGAAATTCACAGAAAATGAAATGGACTGATAAAATTATAGACAAACTTTTACAAACTTTGCAAAGTAAAATAAATAGAACTAAGCCAATTAATTTATATCTTGTCAAATGAATTAGCAAATATTTAAAGAGAATGGATAAAAATAAAATATTCAGGTAAATGGGATGCCCTACAATGTGGGAGGGAGTATAAGTATTTTGTTTGTTTGTTTTTTGTTTTCTTGTGGTGCTGGAGATTGAACCCAGGGCCTTGCACATGCAAGGCAAGCACACTACCAACTGAGCTATATCCCATCCCCTGAGTATAAGTTTTTAAGATATTTTACAAAATGATGGGACAAATATGATGTAGTATGATTTCCATTTAAACCTAGTTTTTGGAAAAAAAACTGAAATGCAGGAATAACATTTTAAAAAGAGAGAAGTACAAATTTAAAATAATATGGAATAGAGAATTGGAACCCTTGTGTCATATTACACTGAAACAACTATTCAAACTAAGATAAATCTACTGAATAAATATCTAGTAATTTTTAAAAATATTTATAGAGAAAATAGGTAATTCTTAAATGTCAAAATTAAAATTTGTATTATAAGACATATTTACATAATATGATAGTTACAGACTATGGGTATGTGAAAATTATAACAAAAACCAAAATAGTGAAAACAAATCCAAGATATACAATAAAAAGTTTAAAATGTAGCATCAATGTACATGTTCTTCTCCTATTCCAACTAGATATGAATGACCCTTTGGGAAATTTTCTGCTAAATTAGAAGACTGAGAACATGCCCTCTGGGAACACATAACTTGGCCTTGAGACCTGGCTCTGCCAATCACTCACCACAATATCTTCAGCAACAGACTTAACTTAGTTGTTCTTGGATCCCTTATCACTAAAATCATGATGCTACCAGGTGTCTGCCTTAAAATGTTATGAGGCTTAAATCGCATGATACCTATAAATTTCATGCAAAAATGTCTCATACAGATGAGATGCTCAAGCCATTCGAGCTGCTATAATCTTTAGAGCCATTATTACAATTTTATATTATTATTACTATTTCTTAACAGTTTCTTTCACTGTCTGGCTTGGAAATTCCTCTGCTTCAGTGATCTCATAGTCTACTGTTCTATCACTGCCCCTATGAGAGTTTAGCACTCATAGTCCATGCCTGTCTTGTTCACCATTACATCTCCAGTGTGAAGAAAATTACCTGAGACAGGGAAAATGTTCAATAAATATTTGCTGAATTAAATAATTAATTAATGTTTGATTCTAACATAAAACCTTTATCCTTCTGTTAACCTTCTTATAATCCCAGGAGATTTTCTTCCGCCTCATCATCAAACTCTGCTCAGCATTTCTAAATGTGCTTCAATTTCTATAAAATGACCATTGCTTTGGGGCAGGGTCTGCTTTCAAAGCAAATGTTGCTGAACAGTTTCTTTTTATTTCTATGAAGATGATACCTTGTTTAAATCATAAGCTACTTGAGAGCAAAGGATTTGTTTTTTGTTTTCTTTGTATTGCCCCTGAACCCTTTGTGAATTGTTTACATACAATTGATTTTTAATCATGTTAATACCAATGTTGTTCATAAGAAAAGTGTCATAGAACTAAATCTCCATTTGCAATAATACCTTCTAATCTATAAATAAGTGCATTTATGTAGGTGACCTCTATGGCTAGAATCTTTTTGTTATGGTTCAATTAAATGTGGGAATTCTCTAACAACAAATTTGACAACATAGACTTTAATTTTATAAAATATAATTTTTTTAAATGAAACTAATTATTTCAAGCACTACCATAACTATTCTTATTAGCTATCTTTCCTTTTTAGAGACTATAAAGCAAAATAAATCTCATAAAGTATCACATCAAAGGTTTATTATAAGACATGTAGTTAGTTAACAATGGAATGGTTGCTCCTGTGTAACGATTTAGTGTTACAATTTACTAAATGCTTTACATTTCATTTTTTTTTTTAAATTAGGCTACTTCCCTCTTCCAAAGATTTTTAATCATGTGTGATACTTTTTACAAGGTATCAGATGACAGAAAAACACAAAATATATTTGACAGATTTGAATAATATTTACGTTTTAAATCATATGTTCATATGACCTCTGTAAGAAGAACCATTTCAACTCATATAAATGTAGTGACTATCACGCAATACCCCCAACATAAAGGATAGACACAAGTGAGACTGAAGAAACTAAATCTAACATTTGAACAAGTGGCCAACTTACAAAAACAACTTAAACCTTTATGGCATCTGATCAAGCTGAGGCAGTTCCTGGTCTTTTACAATGACATTAAAATTAAAATTTAATTTTTCCTGCAGAGTTAATAATTAGCCAATCTCAGAGAACAAAAATAGTGAGATCCCATCAATTTTTGATTGCTGTTCGAAAAAGGGAATGGGAACATTTTCTTCCTAATATGAGCTGCTGAGTAATGCCATGTAATTGTACCGAAATAGCTATGAATAGGGAGGTAAATAGCTTTCAATATTGTTGCTGGACTTATTTTAGAAATTTAGAAAGTAGATCTTTCCTTCTGAAGTGGGAAGCCATGGAATCGATATACATTCATATAGTAGTTCAGGGTCACAGCTTCCCTTCATTCTAAGATTTGTAGAGCAATATGGTATTAAATAAATTAACAGATTATCCAATTTCTCATTTTCTAAGTTACATATTTTTGATAATTTTAAATTATTTAGCACAGAGATTTCTAGGATAATTTAAATGAGATATTAATTATTCCCAGTAACATATTTGGCTTATTACATGACAATGAGAGTATGTATTCCTTTTTTTCTTTCTTTTCCCTTTTTTTATTTTTTTGGTACTGGAGATTGAACCCAGGAGCACTTTACCACTGAGCTACATCCCCAGACCTTTTAATTTTTTAAGACAGGGTCGTGCTCAGTTGCTGACAGGGTCTTGCTAAGTTGCTGAGGCTTTCAGCCAACTTGTAATCCTCCTACTCAGTTTCCCAATTAGCTGGATTTACAGTAGTGCTCCACTACACCCAGTGGGATTCTAAATGTTATAAAGTAAAGGGAAGTTCAGATGAGACTTCTTATTTGCTGTTTGTACTAGCACTTTACACATTGAAGTACAATTTAAAGATTCTTACAAGTCATCCAGGAATATTATATTCAGTCTGCCACTTCCTTCTAGCATACTTCTCCAGTTTATTCCTGTGATCAGTTTTCCAGTTTTTTTACTTCCTGAAACATTCTTCTCTCTGCTACCTTGATTAATACTCTTGCCTCTTCATAGCTTCCTCTAGCCCTTGATGCTTTTGTTTTATGATATCTACAGGATTTATTTTTTAGTGTATCAATCCTCAACTTTCTATTAATAGCATATTTTCATAAATGATTTATTTGTTTGATTTCATAATTTGATTTCATAATTCCCAAAGCTTTTACTGCCAACCTAAGTCACTCAGAATATTTGACACATACTGTAAGGAATCCCACGGAAGCCACACCGGACATGGGAAATCACATAAGGGAGTTTATTAAGCAAACAGAGTGTCTCCATGCAGGGAAAGAGAGCAAATGAGAGGAAAAGAAAGGGAAAGAAAAAGGGTGCGCACAAGAAGGAGTGTGAAAAGTGAGGAGGAGAAAGTAAGCAAGTGTGTAGAAGAGAAAGGCAAGAGAAAAGATGGCGGGGGGGGGGGGTAGCTACTGTGAAGCAGTTGAATTCCGCCAGACTAACAGGGGGCCAATAATGGAGAAGGATACTTGCAAGCTGACTGATGAACCAATAGCTAGCTAGGATGTTCACAGACTGACAGTAGTTGGGAGGCAGGGAAATGGCTGCATCAGAAAGGGCGGGGAGAGCAGCTTTCAGACTGACAAGCTAGGTTGTGCAACACAGCTTTCTATTACATATACTCTTCTCCAAATACCTAAAAACAATGCACAATGAATGGTAATACAAATAAATTAATTTTGTACAAACTTTGAAATGTGATTATTTATACATTGCCAAAATAGTATTGATACTGCTGTTTACCGGTGACGAGTTCTGCTCCTTCTAATGTTGAAGATTGAACACTAGAGAAACACGCCAAGGCAAGCATATTAAGCAGGTTTTATTTAAAGGTAATAATACAGACTTCTCCCGGCAGGAAGAAGGGGGCCGTGGCTGATGTTCTAAAAGTCCCCAGAAGTGAGCACACCCTACATCTTTTATAGGTTAAAGTCTCTTTTGTTCTCCAGTTCTCTCCCCACTTATCTCTCCTTCCTGCCTGCAGTTACTAGGCCTGGTTTTGCATAAAGTGCAAAGCAGGGAGAGGGCCAAGGTGATTCAGCCAGGCAAGGGCCCAGAGGGCATTAATTAGCAGCTCCATGCTTGCAGTCCTTGATAAAGGCAGGTAAATTTGGTAATCAATGGGCTCCGAAGATCCTTGACATTCCATTCTTCCAGGGGCAGTCTCCAACTTCCAGAGGCAGATGGTTTCATGGCTTCATTTCCTCAATTTGACCTGATCTCCTATTTCTACACTAAATACCTGTGCTTAATTCTGGCTTCAGTTTGACAAAATATTATTCAAAAATACTGGGCTCAGTGATGTAAGCATCACACCAGCTAATCTGCATGGCCTTAAGAATCATTTAGTTTCATTGAGGCAATTGCCCATGTAATAATCAACTATCCTAGGAGTAAGATATCTAAGCAACTATCCTCAAGCTTTGCCCTCATATTTTCATTATGTTTCCCTTTCATGGCACAATTTCAACCATTTTACTATTTTCTTGATTTACCCAAATTTTAAAAATAAGTAAAATGGCCAATTTATTGAAATTCTTTGGTGAATGTGTATATTTATTTACATGATAGAGAAATACACCCATTTCAATGCCTATAATATTTAATTTCTCTAAGAGCAATTTTGATTCTGTATCAAAAACTCATTCTCTATTCTAACCTAATTGATAGCCATATGCAAAGGAAATTTAAGTTTTATGTTCTTTGTTTTCATCTCTATTGAATAAATCTCATTTCTTTAAAAAAAAAAAAGCAGACAAAAGTACAAAATCATTTCATGCATTGCTTTCTATAACCATTATAGCTGTATTCTCAACCCTGCAATGTATCTAAGAGCCAAAAAAACTGACACTTGATAGGGGAACAACAAATTGCCACATGTCAAAACTCAGAGATGTTGCTTTTGTTCCTATCAGTTGTATGGTATTTCTAATTCCCTTTGCATCATAAATGAGGGCCATTTAAGAGTCTTTCTTTTTCTACACTTTGATAAAACAGCTTATTTCTATGACTAGTCTCCTTGTATTTCAGACCTCTTAGTTTTTGAATAACCTAATTTGTATTTCCATTTCCATTTTCATTTCAGTTCATTGGAACTCATGAGTTGCAATGCAGTTCTTTACTAGTTGGATTCTCAATCTTCCTACAACTGATTGTTATTCCCAGATATATATTGTTCACTTGTTATATCAATATCCTTTGAAATTTTCCAGCAAGCAGTACCTAGATTGATCACATATTTCAAATCCTTCTGAACATGAACTATAATATTTTGTAACCTATTTAATTTTTCTTATGAGTATGACCTTCAGAATTAAAAGCCCACATTGTGAATTGTGATTTGTCCTAGAATAGAATGCTTCTGCCTATTACCATATAGCCTCATTTGATCCAACAAATTTTCCAAAAGTTGTTCTTCTCTTTTTCCTATATTTGTATTTACCTTCATTAGTCAGGCTGGAGCTATAATTAGTGAAACAAACATAAAGATAAAATGAGAGAAATTACTGGGACAAAATTTTAGGTAAAAGCCCTGGGATAAAGATGGGAACAAAGATAATTTTAAAAGAACTATAACTGATACCACCGTTTACCAGTGACGAGTTCTGCTCCCTCTAATGTTGAAGTTTGAACACTAGAGAAGCACACCAAGGCAAGCATATTAAGCAGGTTTTATTTAAAAGTAGTAATAATACAGACTTCTCCTGAGGGGGAGAAGGGGACCATGTTCTAGAATTCCAAGAAGTGAGCGCACCCTACATCTTTTCTAGGTTAAGGTCTCTCTTGTTCTCCAGTCCTCTCCCCTCTTATCTCTCCTTCCTGCCTACAGTTACTAGGCCTGGTTTTGCAAATGAGATGCATGAAGTGAGAAGCAAATGGGCAGGGGGAGGGCTGAAGTGATTCAGCCAGGCAAGGACCACGGGGCATTAATTAGCAGCTCCTTGCCTGCAGTCCTTGATTAGGGCAGATAAATTTGGTAATCAATGAGCTCTGGAGATCCTTAACATTCCATTTTCCCAGGGACAGTCTCCATCTTCCAGAGGCAGATGGCTTTCATGGTCTCCATTTCCTAGATTTAACCTGATCCTCTATTTCTACACTAACTACCTATGTCCGCTTCTGGCTTCATAACTATGAAACAAAATGCATATTACTGAATAGTTGCTTACTTTTTCCAAACTACCCCTGGAAATTTTTTAAGTGCGTGTCTTTTTGGATGATTGCACTGACTAAATGATGACCTGACAAGAATTTCCATTCTTATTCCCAAAACCTGTGAATATCACCTTATTTAGAAAATGTGTCTTTTCATATGAACTTAAATTAAGGAGCATGAAATAAGAAGAATTTTTTATATTATTATTATAAAGGTGGGCCATAAATCCAGTGACAAGTGTCTTTAGAAGAGTGAATCAGAAGAATATTTTATGGTCATAAGAAGAGAAAGCAATGGGGCCACAGAGGCAGAGACTGACAGGAGGCAGCTCTAAGGCTGAAGTGCTGACAATAACTAGAATCTGGACAAGGAGAGGAAGGAATTCTCCCCTAGAATCTCCAGAAGAAGTAGGTCCTTGCTAACCCCTTGACTTTTTTTCTCTCTTTCTCCTTTTCTTTTTATTTCCGGCATTCAGAAGTATGAGAGAATACATTTGTTGTTTTAAGCCACTCAAGTTTGTGGAAATTTGCTAAAGGAGACACAGGAAACTAATACAGTCATTCTAATGCCAGTATCTCAAAGGTCACTGCTCAGTAATATGTGCTTTTAAATGATGGATAATTGCAGCATCCCTCAAGATAGCACCTTCTGCCTCCTACTTCTGCCTCCTATTATTCTCAATTATCTTTTTATTTCAAAGAATGAAAATTCCTCTTCCAAATGAATTACATTTTACATTTCTGTGAATTCTTTCATACTGTACTTAATATTGTCATCTTCTGATAGTTCCCACTATAACAACTCTAGGACATATGCAAAAGAAAGAAAAAAAGAATATCTTCAATATTTCCCAGATAATTCAATTGATATGTTTTGGTATTTGGAAAACTGTTCAAAACTCCTATTTTATAAGTTGTTGTAGCTGTTTTCTCCTCATCTTAATTTTTTTTTTTTTTAATGCGGTGCTGGGGATTGAACTCAGGGCCTTGTGCTTGCGAGGCAAGCACTCTACCAACTGAGCTATCTCCCTAGCCCCTCATCTTAAATTTTATAAGAAAATTCCCAAAGGAATTATTTCTACATATGCACAGCCACCCACATATTTAGCATAGGTGAAAATAAGATTTCAAGCTAATATTTTAAAATAAAATTAATTACATATTTTATAATGCATTACATTTTTAATTTTTGTACCATTAATAATATTTTCTTTGAGGGAATGTGTTTAAAGTGATTATATTCATTAACAGCCAATCTTGGAAAATATTTTGTAGAAGGATATACTAAAAATAATTTTCATTTTTCAAATAAACTTTGTACCTTTGAATCACATACAATAAATTTGTTTATTAGCTTCTCTTGCACTAACAAAGAATTTAAGTGAATCACTTAAAGGTCATTTCAAGCTAACATGAGAATATTAATTCCTATTAATGAAATAGACTATGATACTCCACAATTCATTCTATTCTGCAAAGAGCAAAAGAACATAATTGTTTTCTGAGGACTGTTTTTCCTGGAATGTGACTTTGTGATGCTGAAATAAGCATGTAATTCTGCTAATAATTGGCCTGGAGGGGTACTTCTAGTCTTTACATAGTGTTTGGCTTTGGCAGGGAAGCCCTTCAGCAGTCAGTCTGTCCAGATTCTGGAAGGATGGCTAACAAGGTCCAGGGGCATGTGTCCCACTGATGTCCTCCAGTGACCTTGCCTAGAGTCAGGTCTGTAATATTCTTCCTGGCCTAGTCCTAGACCTAGAGGGACTGACCTGGACCCTTGCAGTGGTCACACTGGTGTCTGTTATAAATTATAGTTCTGTGTTAGTCATTATGTACTAACACCATGTGTTTGTCTACTCTGGGCTGCCATAGCAAAATACCAAATACTAAGTAGCCAAAACAAAATTTATTTTCTCACAATTGTGTAGGCTTAAAATACAATATAGTAGCACTGGCAAGGTTGGTGTCTGGTGAGGGCTCTCGTCCTCAATGCCAGACAGTACTTTCTTGCTTTGTCTCCACCTGCCCTTTCTACTGTCTGCGCATGCAGAGAAAGAGAAAAGTTTCAAGTGTCTTCTTCTTCTTATAATGATGCTAGTCCTACTCAGTTAGGATTCACCTTTATAACCTCATTTATTCTTAATTACCTCCTTAAAAGGCCTTTCTCCAAATTTAGTTACTTTGGGGGTTAGATCGTCAATCTAGGAATTTTGAGTAGAAACGATTCAATTTATAAAAACATGACTAAACAACTCTACCCTGAAAGATAAGCCCAATAGAAATGCATGCATACATCTACCAGGAGATATAGAGGATTAAAAAATTAAAGTGGAAATATTATAATTATATGTACTGACAAAAGGAATAATAAATTAAGTAAAATGACCCACTTATCAATTTACTTTGAATATCTGAGTAAAACATAAATATCACATAGAATTTAAAAGAACAAAAGAGATCTGGCACACTAGCTCAGTAGTAGAGCGCTTACCTAGCATGAGCAAAGGCCTCGTTTTATTCCCTAATACTGCAGAAAACAAAACAAAACAAAAGACAAAATAAAACAACGGGACAGAAAATTAATGAATCATGCATAAAAACAAAGGACTCAGTTTCAGTTACCAACATACCAATAATCATAACAATAGCAACACAAATAGATTACTTGAACAGTGACCACGAAATGGTCATAGAAACATATCCATGATATTTGATATGAAATTAAATGTATTAGCATCACAGAAAAATGATAGATTATTATTAATCTAATAGTACTTGGAAAAGTTTTATTCTAAGAAAGAAATAAATTTGAATCCTTTCATATAAAATGGTAAAAAATTAAATACCCATATATGAAATACACATAATTAAGAACATGTTCAGAAATAGTAAAGTGTATTTAGTATGGGAAGGATTTCTTCATTAGAACCAAATAAGCACATACCGTTAATGAAAATATTTATAGTTTTGTCATATAAAAATGGCTAACTATGATTTAATCATGTATCTAATAGTTAATTTATGGGTAAAAATAAGAGAACATACTTATAAAATTTAAATTCAAAATTTCATGCATAAAATCTCCAACAAATAATCAATAAAATTATCTGACATTTTGTTTGTATAAGTCTCCAAGAAACCACTATTTTAAGTGGTTAGTAAGTTTGTAGATAGATACACATGGTCATTGTACTTAAGATATGCAAGTTTAAATACAATAAGGTAATTCTGTAAACCCATCAGAAAGTATATATTTGAAAGTCATAATGTTCAGTACTCATAAGAGCATGAACAGTTATAGGAAAACTTTTTAAAATTACCTATTAAAATTAAGTATGCACAATTATTATGTACTGATAATTTAAAAAATTTAAAAGTGTGTCTATCCCATATATCACTAATACCGTTCCAAGACATTAAGCCCAGGAAAGTTTTGGGAGACATCCAGAATGAATAACAATTAAAGTGTTCACCAAAATGTTTTGTTGAGAAAGAGTTGAGTAAAAATACTAGTCTATCATGAGATGAATGTGAAAGTAAACAGTATATATACTTGATGAAAATTTTTGCAGCAGTCAGAAGTAATGAACTATATTTATACATACGGATAGATAGTATATTCCTAAATTTAAAAGTAAAAAATATAATGAGATTTTTATGAGACTATTAATGTGAATTTCAATATATAGAATCTGAAACCAAAATTATATTTGTTGTAAGACTAGTAGAGAGATGAAAAAATAATGCATGGAGTATAGTTGGAAGTAT
This sequence comes from Sciurus vulgaris, assembly GCF_902686455.1. NCBI lineage: Eukaryota > Metazoa > Chordata > Mammalia > Rodentia > Sciuridae > Sciurus > Sciurus vulgaris. The sequence continues at coordinate 134,340,921 of NC_136464.1, forward strand.
AATTTTATATATGTGTGAATTTATAGTATATAAATAAATTGCAAAATGTGTATTAGAAAGACATCCAGTAAACCCATTACTGTAGGAGGATGTTTACGTGTGTGCAGTTATGCAATAAGGAGGGGAAAGGCATGAAAGTCAAATATTAAATAAAAAAAGAAAGAAAAAATAAGACAAAATTAAAAGGGCATTGGATGCATGTTGACAAATTTATTTGGTATTATTAAAATCTAATTTTAAAAGTTGTGCTCAAAATAGATTTAGGTTAGATTTCCAGAAATTCTAAAACAAATTGCTTAATAGAATTTTCTATGTCAACATTCACACACTTGTAATTCAACAAATTCGAACAATTCATTTCTTTTACCCTATAACGTGAGTCACTTCTATTTTGGTTAGTGATATCAACTGTTCAAAACTAGAAATTGCCCTAATCTACATTCTCTATATCAACCTTATGTTTTTCATCTGGATTACTCTGGCCATCTGTTGATCTCCAAGACCTTCCTTTAATATATTATATCATGTGGCAAAGAAGATTATTCTAAAACACATATTTTACATATTATTCTTATTGGAGACTAACTTTTATGAACAAGGTATTAGGTACCTTTTTTTTTTTTTTTTAATCACTGTGTTCCCTCCCAGCACCTAAAACTATGCCAAGCATATCCATATTCATTGGATTCTTAGCTTGGTGGGCAGTTTATAATATGTTCCACTCTCCCAATTCCAACTCCTGGTATTCAGTTTGGTGTAATCCCATCCCCCTGAGTATCTTACTTCTCTGAATACCTCAAGTCTTTTATAATTATATTATAAATTATATTTACTTCAATCTTGCAAACAGACACTTTCTTGCTAACTTTGCTTAAGGAAGTTACCAAATTAGGGAAACTAACATAGCAAAGGGCTGAGTATAGCTTCTGTTCAATGGTCACCTAAGGAACTTAACCATTTCAGTTCAAAAAACCTAGCAGAAAATATATCCAACAATAAAAGTATTTTGGGGAACTGATTCCTCCCCAAATGAACTTGTTTAATTTTTAGTCAAAACAATGTTCATACTTGACCCTGAGGCAGAAAACCCATTCATGTAAGTCAGTACCAGGATTACTGACCCAAAGAAATTGTGAGATAACTGGGTTTCATTTTAAACTGTTAAGTGGTAATGGTTTAAACAATAGTAACTAAGAACACAGTAAAGAAGGAATCTATGAATGAAATGAATCATTATAATGTCAGATTTTTGTCCTAGTGGCCAAAATACCTGACAAGAATGATTTAGATGGAAAAAAAGATAAATTTAGTTTGGGTTTGTGATTTCAAAGGTTCAGTCCTTATTCAGCCTGTTCTATTGCTCTGGGCCCTACATGAGGCAGAAATACCATGGTGGAAAGTTAGGGTGGAGGAAAGTTGCTCAGTTCATGGTGACCTAGAAACAGAGGGAAGGGGCAAGGGAGGGAGAAGCTCAGGACAAGACCTAATCTAGAAGGGTCTACCCCCAGAGACCTAACTTCCTCCAGTCACACTCTACCTGTCTACAGTTAACACCCAGTACAATAGTCCTTTCAAATTACTAATCCAGTCAATGGATTAATCCTTCAATTAGATTACAGATCTCATAATCTAATCATCCATACAGGAGTTTTGGGGGGGACACTCTTATCCATACCATAATAAGTATTTTCCCATAACTTAACAGAATTCTTTTGAAAATGTCTTGGATTAGTGGTCAAGAATCAATTTCCCTCTTGCCCTGCTTCCAATTATTCCTAAATTAATTTTGAAGTACTTTCAGTTCCCCCAAAATGTAGTTCTTTCTAACTGTTATACATTCATACATTTTGTTCTCTTCTTGGAGCTAAGCTTTTTACCTTTATTAAAATAGTTAACTTGTACTTACCATCAATATGTGTGTAAGCCGCATCATCCCTGAGTATACTAGTCTGACTCTCCAGATCTACTGAGGGACTCTTTTTCTATATCGATAGCACAGAAGTAGTCTCTGTTGTAGTAAAAATTGCCTTGTTGTCTAATATTTAATTTACACAATAAACATATTTTTATATAAGTCTAGGCACACAGTGATATCCTGCAATAAACTTCTCATAATTGAAAGTTTGAAAGAAATAACTAAAGAAGGCAATATTTCCTCTAACCATCCTTGCCACTGTTTCTTCATCCATCTTTCTAGAATGCTATCCATTCCAAATTTAATTTTAGTTTTTTGGTTTCTTTTATGACATTAAAAATGAGTATTGTCAAACATAAAAATATGTAAGTCTTATATAATTGAACACCCAGATTACTAGCATATATATCCTACCATTAAACTATTAACATTTCATATCTTTTATTCTATTCAATCCTATATTGCTTGCAAATTCATATTATTTTTGATACATGCTAAGAAAATTTCAAGCACGTATATAGTTTCTGTTCGCCATGCGTGGTGGCTCACACCTGTAATCCCAGAGACAGGAGGTTGAGGCAGAAGCATCACAAGTTGGAGACCAGGAAAAGACTTTGCAAGATCCTGTCTCAAATTCAGAACTAAAAAGGTCTAGGGATGTGGCCCAGTGTAGAGCACTATGAAGGAGTGACCAGCAACCTAACAGGGTAGGTTCCTGCTCAGGAGGTGTGAACCAACTAGAAAATAAAAGAATCTAAAATAATCAGTAAAAGATTAGAGACAAAGCTAAAAGTTAGATTTAAAAAGCAGAGAGTCTGATGGGTCTTCCAGTCCTGATAGGAACTGGAACTGAACAACAGAAAAGGCTCCAATTCTTTATTTAAGGGGGAGGACATCAGAGGTAGGGATAAGGTTTCAGTGGGAGGAGTCTTGTTTCAGTACTCGTTTCTTGGTGTGGCAGGGGTCTTGAAGTAAATAGGTCGATTGGCATTGGGCAAGCCTCCCATCCCAGGGAGGCTGTGCTTCAAACTTGAGAGGTAAGTACTCAGGATGTTAGCATGAAGTGGGTGGTCTCACACTAGGGGATTTCTGCCTGGAGTTCCCAAGATAGCAACTTTCCTGCTTTTGACTCCAGAATCATTCAATTTACACAAATGGTTCATAGATGGCTGTCAGCAGAGCACCCCTCTGTTCAATACCAATACTACAAAAAGGAAAAAAAAAGATGTATATAACAATTTCTGCTAAATATGTCAATATGCATACAATTAACTACTTTTACTACTATTTGTTTAGAGTCCTTTTCTTTTGAAGTCAAATTTAAGTGCAGTTAACTAGACATTCAATACACATACAGTCTTCGAATTTTGGAAAATGTAATCTCTATCTTTACCAACATATCAGAATATTCTCCCAGACTCTTTTCTGTAAGTTCTCTCTCTTTATACTGGAAGCAAATACTGCTCTCTTGATTTTTCAACCATAGTTCTGATTGCTCTAGAGTTTCATATAAATATAATGATGGAATATATAAACGTGTGAGAATTCTTTTACTCAGGATGAAGATTTTGAGACTCATCTGTTATTGGGTATATAAGCAATTTCTTTTTTTTTTTTTTTAAATCTAAGTGATATATGCCAAAATTTATATATCACTTCTTCTATTGATGGACGCCTCATCCAATTTGAGTCCTGCATAATATGAGTGAATTCAATACAAAAATTCATGGATAGGTCATTTCGTGGACATATAATTTATTTTTATTAAGGTTGATGCAAAGAAACCATAATGATGTTTCTTTGAGTTAGTGTATATTTAGTTAATTAGAAAGTAAACTAAACCAGTACCAGATGTTTTCCTAGAGTTGTACCATTTTGCAGTCTTAATATCAATAAATAAAATTTATATTTGTTTCAAGTTCATCTATTTTTGTCAATATTTGATATTGATAGTGTTTTTTAATAAAAATCTTCTGGTGGGGATGAGGATGACTCATTATGGTTTTAATATAAATTTGTCTGATCATTGATGAAGTTAAGCACATTTTTATTATTTTGGTGGCCACTCATACATCTTTTAAAATTTCCTATTCTTTCAAAAGCATCTTCCCCCCACCTTTGTAAATTGTTTCAGAAGTTCTTTATATAGCACAAATGCCTATTATTTTTATTTTGTGATTACTATTTTTTGAGTGGTTTCTTTCAGTACCTAACATACTTCCCTATTTTCTTAATGAAGCTTTTTGGTGTGTTGTTTTAAATTTTGATGAGATCAAATATATCTGTTTTTATTGTTGCTTTCTTGGTCCTAAAAAAATGTTGCCTACTTCCAGTCATAAAGACATTTTCTATCTTCTCCTAATGTCTTTAAAGTTTTAGCTTTTTGTTTCTGTTCATAATAAATCTTGAAATAATTTTAATATTAAGCATGAGGTTGGGGTCAACTTTCATACTTTTTCTCATTAATATCCCTATATTCCAGTCTTATATATCAAATGACTTCCTTTTCCCAAAGCTTACTCTTTTTTTTTTTTTAAAGGAAAATCATGAGCATTCTCTAATTTTAATGTATATTTCAAATATTACTTGCATTGATATTCCACAGGACATTCCCGAACTGTCTAAGCTGCTGATTCCATAGGTCTTTGTTCACCTCTCTATAAATCACTGTGTATTATTTATTTTATCTCCTTTGTCCACTACTGACACATTCCCTTGAAAATCTACTTTCATGAAGGAAAAAAAAAATTCTTATTTTGTTGTATTCCTTAGCGTATAGTTTATATTCTGTTATAGCAAAGACACCCATTTTTTTTTTTTTGAGTAAATGAATAGAGAAATAGTAAAGTAGGGGACTATTTTGCCCATTGGGATTCAAATAAATTAATAGTTGAAAAGTACTTTCATTTTAGTACATTTGAAATACATTTTTTTTTCTTAAATATATGTGGATAGCTGTTAAGTGAAAGTCAAATTTATTACAACAAATTAAATGTGAAATCTAATACATATTGAATTTTTGTCTTAATTTCTTTAGGGAATTAAATAAAATAGAACAGATATAAATGCTGACAATTCAGTCATTGCACATGTTCAAAAGCCTGCTGATATGGCAGTTGCAATGTTGTGTTCTGATACTAGAGATAGCTTATCTATGCAACAGGTCATGCTGGAAGATGTCCTGTGTTTTCCTCAATGTTAGCAGTTTTTATTTAAGAAGAATGAGTTTTTGTACATCGTTAGCACCTTGAGAATGTTTCTATTTTCCCTTTGAAGTGCTTTATAACATGGCTATTTTTTCTCTTTTATATTATTGTTAGTTCTTTCTGGGATATGAAATACAAAGAAATGTAATGTAATGTAAAAATGGTAGATACAATACAAGGCAAACATTGAATAAACAATCCATGTCATGACCTTCTTTATACTACTTTCCTTCTTGACCCATCATTAGCAGCTTCATCCTTGTGGATATAGACAACATTTACCTTTTATTCAACCTGACATTTGTGTACCCAAAGTGAGGAGTAATGACATAGTTTCTAACTGGTATGTATGATAGAAGGGACCTGATGATTTGTAAATCATCATGTAAAGATGCATTCAGCATCTTTCAAATGTCTACCTAAGTTCAGTGATTTGTAGTTTTTGTTGTTATTGTTTTCTTCATTACTAGGGCAGACTGTATTCATATAGGTAGAAGTCTGATTCAATTATCTTGGCCTAATCTGTGATAAACTGTGATTAGGCTGTGATGGAAGAATTGGTTAGCCTAGTCAAAATGCTCTTCTCCAAATTACTTTCGTTTGTCACCAAATGAGTGTATTTATTGACCTGTATATTTCTGTTTCATTTCTAATATAGTTTCTAATTTATGGAAAAAGTTCACAGAGCATTCTAACAGCCCCAGCATTATGATTAATAAGACTTTAGGGAAATATTATAAAATATACTAACAAGCTGCATTATTTTAAATGACAGTAATTTCTGTCAAATGAAAATTATGATATTCATTTTATGGGTTTTTTTAATTTCAGAAAATGCATTAACTATGTTAAAGAACTAACCAGAAAGTCTAAGATGTAATTAGTAAGGAAATTTTGATTTCTTTATAGTTTTAATCGACACACACATTATTTGATAAACATAGAAGGGGGCTGAGATTCCTCACTGAATTCCATAGCAGATCAATGTAAATGTTTCTATTATGTAATACAAGCTGAAAACTGTGAACCTAGTTTTATAATTCATCAATGTATTTTCAAATTAAATGAGTACCTGGATACATAGTTTCTATGTATGCAGCTTAAATGGAAATGATTCCATCAATTTTATTTCTATCGTAATTTCAAGTATATGTACTCTGTACAACTGGGGAAAGAATTTCATTAATGATAGACATGCACATCTAAATATGTCTATTGGAATATTTATTTTCATTCCTTTGAGGTCATATGACCAACTCATATGATACTGCATTTTTTTGTGTCTTTTGTCTATTTGTTTGATTTCATGATAATTTTTAAATTATTTTACATTGAATTTACAAATAATTGTATATCATTTTGTGTTACAAAGTGATATGACATATGTATATACTCTATTAAGATTAAGTCAAACATAAATATCCATCATCTTATCATCTTATCAATTTTTGTGGTGAGAACATTTGAAATCTACTCTTAGCAATTTTAAAATATACATAAATGTGACATTCTGGTAGAGGCCAGATATCAAGTGAATATTATCTTTATTTGCAAAAAAATGCCATATTTTTTCTTTTGAATATTTTATCTTATTTATTTTTATGTCCTAAAATTCATAAGCTATTTTATCTCATAATTGCCTCCTTTCAATTTATTTTAAAATGACTTATAAAGGGTCAGCAGGAGAGGTGCCAAGGGAGCTTCAAGTACTATGAGTCCTCATTTTCCATGAGTAAAAAAGATGGTCTAACTAATAAAATTCAGTGTCTGCTGCATAACAGATGTTTTGTCTGTGCTGTGAATAAATAAACTGATGAATTAGTGAAATAAAGTAGCTAGCTGCTAATTTATGGCCAAAGTTATGAACAGGAAAAGAGGAGCACAAGATTAAGCTAGGGAAGACACCCAACATAATACCAATTATTTTTTTTCCAAACAAATTTAATAAGAATTATATTCAGCATAAACAAATAAAACCCCCAAATCCAATAGAGAACATTCTTATATCACACATATGTTGCCTATAAAGAACACATGAATTGTTTAACAATTATGTTGGTATCTTAAAATGTGTCAACTCCTTCTTTAAATTAAACTAACTTTGTACTAAATTACAATACAACTACTTCTGTTTCTATTGAATATTGATGGCAATCCTGTTTTAGAAGTTGCCTTTTTATCCTATAAAATGGAAAAATAAAGTTATTTTGTTTTATAATTCTATGATTATACAATGTTTGAGTTACTCTGCAAAAGGAAGTAAAACTTATAAAGCACACACTAATGTTTGGGAAAATATGAAAGTAACAGGAAGCTGGGTGCCTTGGTGCTTACATATAATTCTAGTGAATCAGGAGACTGAAGCAGGTGATTCTGAATTTAAAGCCAGTCTCAGTAAGTTAGCAAAGACCTTAGAAACTTAGCAGAGATTCAGTCTCAAAGTAAAAAATAAAAAGGACTGAGGGGCTGGGGTTGTGGCTCAGTGGTAGAGTGGTTGCCCTGCATGTGTGATGCCCTGGGTTCGATCCTCAGCACCGCATATAAATCAAGGTCCATCAACAATTAAAAAATATTTAAAAAAAAAAAAAAAAAAAAGGACTGAGGATGTGGGTCAGTGGTTACGCACCCCTGGTTTGATCCCTGGTACCAAAAAAAAAAAAAAAAAAAAAAAAAAAAAAACCAAACCAAAACACAATAAAAAAAAAAAAAAAAAAAAAAAAAAACAAACAAAAACTAAACACAAAAACCATAAAACAGGGATGACTAATATACATAAAGAAATCTGCTTGTTTATTTTCAGAAATTATAGTCCAGTGTTAATCGCTCCACTTGCTGAAGGTGTTTAGTCACGCTATTTTATTCAGATTTTCAGCATCAATGTTAATCAGATCATTTGTTTGAAGTAATGGAGTATTGTTGCTTATAAAATGCTGAGACTGCTACAGGTTTATGTGGAATTCTTTCCCCTATTAATCCTTATTATGTTTTAGAGGTGCTATGAAAGAAAGATAGAGTAAAGCAACTTATATATTTTTAACATCTTCATCAGAGTTGTTCTCAACTATATAGCACATATGTCAGATTCATGAAGAAGGAAATTAACATTTCTGATGGGGATATGAATCATAAGATATAATATCTTCTTTTCAAATACTTATAATTAGGATAACATGAGAAGGAAGCAGATATGACAAATACATTGAAAAGCTCTGCCTAAAAATTTATGAATCTCATTTGGATATAGATATCTTGTCAATCAATCATCTCTAGGATTTCTCAACTGTTACTAATAGGTAAGACTATTATGTGTCTCCTTTCCTTTTTTATTATAATACAAAAGTTGTGTATGTTATGATGCAAGAAAATGTTTCCAAATATTTTCTGATGTATAAAAATGTTAAAAATAAGATATAGTTATATGTTAATACTTACATCATTTATGAAATTAAAATAACTAGAGCCTCGGTGATTATTAGTTAGAAGAAGCCCAACAAAGGAACTGAAATGAATAAAATAAACTAGAAAACTTGTAGAAAATTATGTCCATATGAAAACTAGCATGCAAATGTTAATAATGGCATCACTCATAATATCCAATAAGTTTAGAAAACCTAAATGTCTACCAGGTAGCTAAGACTTTAAAACATATTGTAAGTGAAAGAAGCCACTAGTATGGAAAATTCTCTTATACACAACAATGAATTTTTCTGATTAATGAAAAAATATTGAAATATTATTATTAGGGTGCACACTAATTCAGAATTCCTTATTTTTTCTCTAAATATCCTCTTCCTATTCCAGGATTCCATGTCATTCTTTGTAAAATTCTTCATGTTTGTGACAGCTTTTCAAATTTTTGTTGTTTTGACAACCTTAATGGTTTTGATAAATACTGGCCAGATATTTCCTAGACTATTAAACATTAGGATGTGTTTGATATTTTGCTTATGATTACACCAGAGTAATATGTTTGGGGAAGAGGACCAGAAAGGTAAAGTATTATTCTTATCACTTTTGCCAAGAGCATACACCATCAATATGACTTAGCATCTTATATTAATATTAATCACCTGGATTGAGGTAATGTTTATTAGGTTTCTGTGTCATAGAGTTACTATTTTTAACTCTTCTCATTTACTCTTTAAAATGAAATCACTGCACAGAAAAATACTTAAGAAAGGGATACTTTGCCTATCTCCTGAAGAATGAAGTATCTATGTATATTATATGGATTTATTTATTTTCCTAATATTTATTTATATAACCATTTTTTTTTTTTTTTTTTTTTTGCATCAGTATAGGCTCATGGAGGTTTACTTTTTCATCATGGCTCCACACTACTTTATGTATTTTGTTACTAGATTTTTGCAGGTTTGTCAATTGAGTACTTTTTCAGTTGATTTCTATTCTTTTTGCGTAACCCTATCGTTATGGGTTTTTTTTTTTTTTTTACTTTTTCTACTTTTTTTTTACATACTTTCATCCTATCTTGTAATACAAGATGTTCCATGCTCATTTTCTGTATTTTTCTTCCTTTTCTTAGAATTGTCATTTCTCCAACTAGCCCTATATTATTTATTGGCAAATGATCTTAGAGACCAGGGTAAGTACTAGGTGTATTTGCTGCTTCTGGCTTCTGTTAGGTGACAGAGCAAGGAAATATTCATTTGAATATATATGTTTATAGGTATTTCTGTGTGTAACAGACACAGATGGAATATGAATTCACACTGACATTTCAAACTCTAGTCCATCACCACAGATTTTTCTAGATTCCCTCTGTTGTTTATTTATAAATTCTCCCCTGCAATAATGAGATACCTGATTCCAACAACTTTCTATTCACTTATTTAATTGTTCAATTACAATACACATATATAATGGTTTCAGAATTGTTAACATACACTCCCATACCACCCCCTCCAAACAAACAAACAAACAAACAAAAAAACAAAAACCCAGCTGAGAAAACTACAGTATGCTATTAAGAATTATCTGGCATTTAGTTTCACAGATACCACTTATTTCCGAAACTACTTAGGTCAGCCTTTTATTCCCCCACCCTTTGGTGAAATTATTTCATAATTCGGTCTGATTACTGTTGCTGTAGTTTTATAAAAATTACATAACGGGAATCATATAGTATGCTTTAATTACACAAGCTTCTTTCACCTAGCAAGAATTTAAGATTCATCCTCTTATTCTTGTGGTGAGAGAGTTCATTTCATTTTATTTCTGGATGCTGTTGTACTGTATAGATATGATTCAATTTGTTTTTTCATTTCCCTCTTTAGGTATATCTTCTTTGCTTCCACTTTTTTGGCAATGATGAAATTATGATGAATCTTCCATTCACATGTCGGATTTTTGGGGGACACAGTTTTGAAATCACTATATACATTTTTAGGAATGCAATTGATGAAGCATATGGCAAGATTATGTTTCATTTTGTTAGAAATTGCCAAACTGTCTAACAAGATGGCTTTATCAATGTGCATTCACATGAGCAACTGATGAGACTTCCTGCTGCTCCACATTTTTAGTACATATTTTCAGTTTTTGTTTTGTTTTATATTTAATTTAACCACTATGAAACATATATAATGGCAACTTGTTTTAATTTGTAACTCCCTAAAGACAAATGACATTGAACATGTTGCATATGCTTATTTGATGCTGTATGCATTCCTTAGGGAGGTTTTCTTCAGAGGTTTTTCCTTTCAATTGCTTTTTGTTTGTTTCTGTTTTTGTTTTTGTTTGTTTGTTTTGTTTTGTTTTGATGAGTTTAAGAGTTTTTCTATATTTTGGACACAAGTCCTTCATCAGAGATACATTTTGTTACTGTTTTCGCTCAGGCTGTTATTTATCTTCTCATTTTATTCACAGAGATTTTCAATGAAATTTTTAAAAATTTAATAAGGCTAAGGTATTCTAAAATGTATATCATTTTAAAATGGATATTCCTTTTGATGTTGTATTTAAAAGCTCATAACCAAATCCAAAATTATGTGCATTTTCTTCATTGTTATCTTCCAGAAGTTTTAGAGTATTACACTTTGCATTTAGGTCTATGATCCCTTTTTGAGTAATATTTTATGTTACATGGAATATCCCTGTTAAATTGAATGTAGGGTTTTCTTGTGCTTGGATCCAATTGTTCTAGTATTTTGTATTAAAAAAAAAAATCCTTTTCAGGTTTGCTTGTGATGGTTTGCTTATGTTTGTTTAGGTCCTTCTCCAGGATGTATATATTATATTCCATTAATCTATGATACAGTACATTTGAAATTTATAATGTGAGTGTTCCACCCATATTCTTTATATCAGTATTGTGTTTACTGTCACAGGTCTATTTATTGCCTGTCCACATAAACTTTGAATCAGTTTGTTGATCCCTACTAATAATTTTTCAAGATTTTAATAGGATGACCTTGAATCCTTAGATTAACAAATAACAAATAACAAGAGAACAAATTGAGAACAAATAACATCTTCAAACTTTTGAGTTTTCCAGTCTATGAACAAGGAATTTCTATCCATCTATTTAGATATATTAAAATCATTTTATTAATATTTATAATTTTCTACATTTAGGCTTTATACATATGTTTTAGTATTTCATGCTTTGTGTGTGACTTTTTTATGGTATATTTAATAGAATTTAATTCTATTAAATAATTTAATTTAATTTTTTTTTTTTTGCTACTATATGGGAGGACAGTTGTCATCCGTATGTTTTCTCTGTATACTGTAACTTTGTATAACTCTCTTACCTGTTCTAGTATGTTTTTGGTTTATGTTTCTATCTATTACATGGAGTTTTCCTACACAATATTTTTTTATGAAAATAAAAAGTTTGTCTCTTTCTTTCTGTTCTTTTTAATGTACTCAATTTTCTTACCTTCTTATACTAGTTAGGTTTTCCACAATTATGTTTAATAGGGCCTGTAAGGGAAAACATTCTGACCTTTTTTCCTTTCTGAAGAAGAATATGATCAGTGTCTTTCTATAAAGAAAGAATGACGTTTGCTGAAGTTTTCTTTGTTTGCGTTTTTTGGTAGTTTTTTCTTTAACTAAGAAAGTATCCTTATTCCTAGTTTTCTAAGAATTATTTTCATGAATGGTTCCTGTCTAGCTATTAATCCCTTTAGAAACACACTGCTTTTGTTTTTGTTGAAATTCTATATTGTTTTGCTGTTACTTGTATTTTTGATAATTGTCATTCTGACTGCAGTGAGATGAAATCTCAATATAGTTTTAATTTAAATTTCTCTAATTGCTAGAGATGTGGAACATTTTTTCACATATTTGTTGACCATTTGTATTTCTTCTTCTGAGATGCATCTGGTTAGTTCCTTTGCCCATGTATTGATCAGGTTATTTGTATTTTAGTGTTAAGTTTTTTGAGTTCTTTCTCTCTCCTGGATATAAAAGCCCTGTCTGAGGCACAGGTGGCAAAGATTTTCTCCTGTTCTATAGACTCTCTCTTCACACTTTTGTTTCCTTTGCTGTGGAGAAGCTTTTTCATTTGATGCCCTCCCATTTATTGATTGCTTTCTTCTCTTTCTCCTCCCTCTTCTTCATGAATAGTGGGGATGGAACCCAGAGGCAATTTACCCATAACTATATACTTAAGCATTTTATTATTATTTTCATATTCTAAGATAGGTCGTGATAAGTTTCCCAGACTGGCTTTGAACTTGCCATCCTCCCGCCTCAGCATCTGAGTAGTTAGGATTATAGGAATGTTGCCACACCTGGCTCATCTTCACTGATTTCTGCTATAATGTTTATTATTTCTTTTCTTCTGCTCATTTAGGGTTTAACTTGCTATTTGATTTTTAGATTCCTAGTAGCAGCTTATGGTATTCACTTCAGACGCTTCTTTTTTATGCATGCAAGATTTTCTATAAATTTGTCTCTAAGCATTGTTTATGCAGTATCCCACATAGTTTGATACATTGTATTTTTACTTTCAGGTACTTTGTGGTATTTAAAATGTTTCTTGAGATCTCATGTGTTATTTTCTGTTTTAGAAATATTTTGTTTCATTTCCAAATTTTCCAATATATTTATACTGCAATTTCGAATTAATTTACATGAATTCTAGTCCATTAAAATCATTATGAACAAGAATGTAATTGATCTCTCCAGGTGCAGTGGAGCACAACTGTAATCCCAGCAGCTCAGCTGGTAGAGGCAGGAGGATGGGAAGTTCAAAGCCAGCCTCAGCAAAAGCAAGGCACTAAGCAACTCAGTGAGACCCCGTCTGTAAACAAAGAATGCAAAATAGGACTGGGGATGTGACTCAGCGGTTGAGTGACCCAGAGTTCAATTTCTGATACTAAGAAGGAAAAAAAAAAAAAAAAAAAAAAAAAGAAAGAAAGAAAGAAAGAAAGAAAGAAAGAAAGAAAGAAAGAAAGAAAGAAAGAAAGAGCTAAAGAATAGAAGAATGTGTATTCTGAGGTTGGATGAAGTTTTCAATGAGTATCATTTGATAAAGCCGACTTACAGTGCTTTTCAATTCACTATATCTTTATTGAATTTCTGCCTGTTTGATCTATCAATAAATGATGAGTAATACAGAGGTCTCCCATTCCAGTAGTGGATTTTTTTTACTTCTTTATTCAGTCCTACCTAGTCTCATATATATTTGCATACTTTTTTAGGTGCATATACACTCAGGATTGTCAAATATCTAGGGGGAATTGACCCATTATTCATAATGTAACATCTTTCTTTATCTGAGGTAATATTTCTGAAATGGGTTTTAGTTTAATATAACTCCTCCAGCTTTGTTTTGTTTAGCAGTATCATGTTAGCTGAGTTTCCTGAATCTATGTTTTGGTATCTGCTGCTTATTTTGGAAAGTGCTTGATCAGTATTGTCTTAAATATATTCTCCCTATTATCTTTTCTTTAACCTCCTCATATTAAAATTGCACAAATTTTTTCAAAATATTCAGGGTTCTTATATTACTTTATAATGTCAGATAACAAGTATAAAAAGGAGAAAGAACTTTCAATAGTTAATTCACAAAAGGTTACCTATAAATATACTACAAAAAACATAAAAATGTTAGCATTATTATTCATTATGAAATGCAAATTAGTTTGGCTTTTTGCTTCCAAATGATTAAAATTATTATATTTGAAAAGCCCATAATAAGAAGTTTTATTGAGAAGTTTGAACATCTGGAACTCTCATATGTCACTGGTATAAATACAAAATGATAAACCTATTTTGCAAAGTTGTGTGACAGTATCTTAAAATTAAAAACACTTGTACCTTAAAATCCAACAGTTCCATTTGTAGATATTTATTTAATTGAGATTAATACATGTGACATACAAATATGTAATTGTATATTATTAGTAGAATTATTTGTTAAGAACTAGTAGAAAAATGCTCATTAATTGATAAATAAGGGAAATAATTTTGATATAAGCATAATATGAAATGCCACTCAGAATTGGCAAAACATATAATATTAATATTAAATATATTAGCATATCTAAAACTAATATATTAAGTAAGAGAAGCAAAACACAGAAGAGCATGCATGTATTTATTTCTACTGAATTAGGCTAATCCAAAATTCTAGTGACATAAAGCAGACCAATGATTATCTAGGTTTTTAGATGAGAAGTGGATTGATGGTGCAAATTAGTAAGAGAAAACATTTTGGGTTAGGAAACTATCTCAGGAACTGTGCTGATCATGCAGTTGTAGGCAGTTTCCAAACTCATCCATCTATACACATAAACTAGTTGAACTTGATTCTATAAAATAATACCTCAATAAAGGCAAAGGAAAAATATTTCCACTGTAGTCTACAAACTGGAAAAGGGAAGTTGTGATTCAATATCTTTGTTTTACATGAGTTCTTCCTTTTAACAAATAATAAAAGAACCCTAAACTTATTTCTATTTAATGCAGGAAGCAGTACTTTACCTTCATCTTACTTTAAGATGAAGTAGTACTTTATCTTACTTTACCTATAGATACTTAACTCCAGATTTTAATCAACACCAAATTTTTGCTGTAAGTAGCAATACAGTCTTATCTAATCTGGGGATCAGGAACTTCAGACAATTAAAAAACTCTGTCATTCACCCAAATCTGGACACTTTATATAAAGCAGCATTTTGTCCTGCATTTGATTAGAATAAAAGAAAGGAAGAATAAAAGAAAGAAAGAAAGGAAGAAAATTTAATGTTTTGTAGCAGATAAAACCAGTCTGTCACTCATTATCTTTGAATTTTTATTCATTGCAATAAAAAATTAGAAAAAAAAAGTCTGTGTCAAAGAACATAAGTAGCTCCTATTTGTAGTTTCTGAATCACCTTACAGTGTCGAAACCTTTAATGCTTGATCAAAATGCATTGAGTATTTTCAGTAGTAAAAGTGTTTCTTTTTTTTAAAACTGGAAATATTAACAACACTCATTAACAAGAAATGATGTCAAGAAAATGTGTAAAAGGGAAGAATGATAAGAGTGATCAATGTAAATAAGAAATTTTTTGAATAGTATATAGGTCTGAAAAAATTTATTTAAGCTTGCTTTGGTATCTTCTGTTAATATTGTTTGAGTTCCCCATTTTTTTATTGTAAAAATATTTTAATTATTTAATTGATTTCTTGTTCTATATTATAGCCAAACATGTCCATTCTCTCCCATCCATGACTCCTTAAGATAATTAGCTTATACTCCATTTGAGTAGGGTTTTAGAAATTTAAACACAAAGTATGTAGACTTTTGAAATTGCTTTATTTTTTTTCACTAAACACATTGCCTTGGGATTCATCCAAGTTGTTTCATCACAAGTGATTCTTTTATATTTTCATGAAATATTCCATAAATGAATCTCCTGCAATTTGTTTTACCAATCACCAACTGGAGAATGCCAAGGAATTTTCCATGTTTTGCCAGTTACAAATAAAGTCGCTATAAACATTAATTTTACAAATTTGTCTAAACATAAGCCACAGTTTTATAAATAAGGTTTTATTGGTAAATAGTCACAGCCATCAATCTACCTCTTGTCAATGACTGCTTATGTGGTACAAATCTATGACAGTTGAAAAAGGGCAACATATACTGTATGTTATTCATGTTTAAAATATTTACTATTTGTTCCTTTAAATATTCACTAAATCCTGATCATAAGAATGGGAATAAGAAGACATGACTTCATTAATTTGAGTAACCCATACCTTGATTTTGAAGAAGTGATTTTTGTAATGACCATGATTCAGGAAATTATTTGTGGGCCAAATATGACCAGTGATAGTTTTTGTTTGTTTGATGTTCCTTGAGCTGGTTATGTTTTTTAGTTTTAAAAATATTACAAAAATGAAAAGAAACAGAAGGATAGATGGCAGAAAGCAAGGTAGATAGGAAGGAAGGAGTAAGGTAGGGAAAAAAGAGACATATGTGACAGAGACTATAAAAGGCTCAGAGAGCGGTAAACTATTTCACTTGTCACAATTCATGTTCTTACACGCATTTAATCTATAATGCTTGCAAAATATGCATATGCCACTCATTTAACATGATTTTACTAGTGGGTTAAAGAGTCAGTTTATTTCCAAGGAGGGTGTTATTAATAGATACTCCTTAGGATTTAAGCAGAACTTTGGATACAGAAACTTTGCAAATAAATTAACTTCTTTGAAAAACAATGAACTGCTAAATGTATCCTTAGTTGGTTACCATTTTGAACATTCATAAGGGACTCAGAATCAAATAACAGCTTTACAAATTTGCTTTTATATTATTTGTGTTCAGGTGCTTTGTAGAAAATCAGGTAAACTAGTTTTTTTTAATCCTGTTTATTTTTAAATTCCAAATGCACTCAAGAAAGACTATTTCCATGAGACTATTGTTCTTGTATTTTTTTGTTGACTCTGTTATTTCATGATCCTTAAGTTGTTTCTATTTATGTTTCTAACATGTTGATTTTGATATTTTAAAATGTCTTGTAATATTACTTTAGAAAATACTGATTGTTCAGTTAATTTGCATAGTGATATTTAATGTAGTCAAGATTATTTGTTTCAATTGCCTAGACATGTGTTAAAAACAGAACTCTTATTTTCAACAATCAAGTGACTTGAGGATTTGAAGACAAATGACTTCTGTAATTTTAATTTTCAAGCTAAATTATACTCCCCAATGAAAAATGTTTTAAAAGAAAAATATTTGATGAGTAATATTAGATTTTAATATTCAATTTTATTTTATCTAGTATCATGTTTTATAACATTAAATATTTTGGAATTTGGTAAATAATTTATTCTGCAAATCATGATTTCATTATTCTACTATGGCACTTTTTAAAAATCAGATTTCAGATACATGTGAAAGCTAAAATATAGGCATGTTTTCCTGATGAGAAAGAGGAAAAGGTAAAATTTGATAAAGAATCTTTATAGAATGAGATGAGAAAAACATACTTCTCTTTAGCATTTGATGAAGATATGATGAATCACTCTTGCATATAATTCAATGACAGAAATAAAAAACTGGGGGAGCCAAAGAATTTGTATTCTTTAGGAAAGGCAAATATATCTTTCATTTTATTAATATAAAGGGCATAATAGATAATAAGATTTTATAAGTGAGACAAAAAATAAGCTTTAAAGTTTTCCTAACTCTGGTAAAGGATAATTCTATGTGGCTTTTAGACTAGTCACTAGAGAAAACTGCATTTCCTGTCCTTCTTCAGTCAAACCTGTTGCATCTAAACAGATATGACAGTTCCTTCTTTGTCATCTTCTTCTGTTTTTTGTTTGCTTATTTTTCTGGATGTCAACTTGTAGTAATTAGGGTGTTTTATAAATAGGACTGTGACTACCTGTCTTAGAGACTTTGGAAATGACCACTACCTCACAGGTTTTATTCAATTTAAAAACACTGACAACAGGCATAAAGTTCAAAAGCACAGACTGTGCTGTTATGTCTATTGGCTCTTTAGAAATCATCTTCTCCACTACATGTTTTGTAGCTTTGGGAAAGGTATTTAATGTTGCTAAGCTGCTATTTGTAAAATTGAAATGAACATGAAAGGCCTTATTGAAAGAAATAAAAATTAATCCATGTAAAAATCCTCAGCACAGTATCTATAAAAGCACATGAAGTTGAATATTTCTTATTATTTAGCTGCCTTTGACTCTGAATTTAGGATTACTGTATATGCTGTTAAGGACAACACTAAATTGAAAATTAAAAATCAGGAAAATCTGCAACATAAAAGTTCTGAGTATGTGAAAGGAATTCAATTTGGTACGCCTATGAAACTTTAGCTTATTAGCCACTTTCAGTGAATGGCACTCTTGACTAATGTTGTCATGATCACATTTCTTTGTCCCTCACACCTGCAAGTTTCGCTTCCCAAACTGAACACCCACACGATCTATTTCTTGATTACATTTTTCTTAATTAAATGGTGTGTACAGCTTTCATTTTCAGTTAACACAGCAAAAGGAAGCTGTGTTCTCATAAGTCATTTTATGAGTTGGGCCCCTATCATTTTAATGTGGCAATTAATTAAGTGCTTAATAAAACTGTGCTTTATTATAGCAAAGCCTGTTTGCAGGAGTCGAGTTATGGATATGTCAGCATTTTTGGTTACTAACTCTTTTTTATCTTTTCTATAACTATACTACAAAAATTTGCTTTCAGTACAAGTTTTGAAATGACTTGAATTGCAATAACAAGCTATTCTTCAGATATAAAAATAATCAATGTTGTGTGAGACCCTGAGGATGAAGGGGTAGTTACTAAACATTTTCCTGCTATTTAGGAATATTGTTTATATAATATGAAAGTGTATAATCTATCTGCCTTTATATTATGATATTTGATCATGCTGACAGCTTATCTTAATTCTTTTTACTGAATTGGTACATCTTTAATGACAATTTGTTCCTACAGAAGAATGCACTTTTAAATAATGTTAAATGTAGAACTATAACTTATTACACTTTGGTTATCAAAATACATATATATTTCTATGATAACATGGAACTTCTTAAAATATATAACAAAAATGAAATACCCTTATGGCAATGTTTTGCAATGAAAAATATCCAAATACTATAATTATTATTTTTAACATTTTGAGAATTGTTCTGACAAATTATCCAGAAAATTGAACCTTCATAAAGGCTCAGTGAAATTGTTATCTAAGAATTATTGAGTGTCCTAAGTTGTTAAAACATAAAAAAAATTGTTTCTGATGTCCTGATGCTAACTATATAATGACATGTAGTGATTTGAAATATAAGAAGTTTAACCCTGATATAAATATTAATTAAGATATATTTTTATTTAGTTTGTGAATACGGGCATTTTAATAAAATGATGGGATTTGTAGAATTTTTAAGCAGATAGGCTTGTGGAAGAAAGCAAAGAAAACATTTAAATGACAAATTAGTTGAACATAAAATATTTTACTTACTTCTGAAACTACTGAATCAAAGTGTGATGTTTTTCTCCTAAAGCACAAGAAGTAAAATTAAGAATCAATAAATGGGATGGATTCAAACTAAAAAAGCTTTTTCCCAACAAAGGAAACAATCAAGAATATGAAGAGAGAGTCTACAGAGTGGGAGAAAATCTTTACCACATGCACCTCAGATAGAGTACTAATCTCCAGGATATATAAAGAACTCAAGAAACTTAACACCAAAAATCCAAATAACCCAATCAATAAATGGACTGAGGAACTGAAGGCACCTCACAGAAGAAGGAATACAATCCAACAACAAATATATGAAAGGATGTTCAGCATCTCTAGAAACTAGAGAAAAAAAATAAAAACTACTCTAAGATTTCATCTCACTTCAGTAAGAATGGCAATTATCAAGAAAACAAGCAATAATGAGTATTGGCAAGGATGTGGGGAAAAGGTACACTCATACATTACTGGTGGGACTCCAGAGTGCAACCACTCTGGAAAGCAGTATGGAGATGATACCTTACAAAACTTAGAATGGAACCACTATTTGACCCAGCTATCCCACGCCTTGGTTTACACTCAAAGAATTTAAAATCGGCATACTACAGTGATGCAGTCAAACCAATGTTTATATAGTAGTTCAATTCACAAGAGCTAAACTATGGAGCCAATCTAGATGTCCTTCAACAGATGAATGGATAAATATGGTATATATGCACAATGGAATATTACTCAATCTCAAGAATGAGATTATGGCATTTTCAGGTAAATGGATGGAAGTAGAGAACATCATGCTAAGTGAAATTAGTTCATTCCCCAAATCCAAAGACCAAATATTTTCTCTGATAAGTGGATGCTGATCCATGGTGGGGTGGCAGGTAGGGAAGAATGAAGGCAAAGGGGTGAGAGAGGAGGAGTGGGGTGGTAGGGATGGGATGGACAGTAGAAGGAGACAGACATTACCCTATATACATCTGTGATTATACTACTGGTGTGACTCTGCACCATGTACATCCAGAGGAATGAGAAGTTATGCTCCATTTGTATACAATGTGTCAAAATGCTTTCTATTTTCATGTATAACTAATTAGAACCATTTTTTTTAAATGTAAAAAAAATTCTGTAAAGACTGAAAAAAAAAGACTGGATAGTAGTGATGGAAGAATCAGAAACGGATCAGGAGAGAAGAATTTTTAGTGCATTTTAAAAATTTATGTTTTACTTCTTCCCATGTACAGCTCTCAATTGTGATTAGATGTGCACCACAATAAAAAAAACTATGTACATTAAGAAAAGACCATGAAACACAGAACAATATAAATGCTATTGCTAATATCAAGCAGAATAATATGTATGAATGCAGGTAAGCTTAAGGAATACTTTTAACATCTAGGCTTTGGCATAATTCGATCTTATTCACAAAAGAAAGAACTTGAAAAATACATAGATGGAAAAATATAAATGAATCATAAGAGGTTTTGAAAAATTACCTAAAATTTCAATTCCTGGGCCATGTTTTTCAAACCAAATTTTTAAATATGCTATTCAAGTCAATAGTTTCAGGTGCAAAGATTTTGCATGAATGCAATCAGCCAATATTCTCATATCTATTTTTATGAGTGATTGAACCCAAATGCTTTTAATGTGTAATATCTGGTAGGTGCTTATAACTATAGGCTGCCAGGATGTGATGTGCAATTTAAGAGGCTATCCTATTATGCCTATACTTCATAGTAATTTTGACTTTTTAATAACATATTTAAACATAATTTATAATGAAACGCTATTATGTAGAATAAAGGAATAAAAAATCAGAAAATTATGCATCTATCTGTAATCATATATTGAAACTTTATGTAGAAAGTCTATCGCAATACAAAGTTATTTGCAACACCATTTCAAAGCACTCAGTAGGGCTGTGGTTCTCCAACAACCATCAAATAGATAAATACATATTGACAATGTAAATTTACTAAAAGGAATCAAAGGAAGACTGAAGTACATAAAATATTGCTGTGAGGGTAAAAAAATGTTGACTTGAATATAGAATAGCAATTAGTATAGGGTTGAAAGTGTATGTATGTTTGTGGGTATAAGATAAATGGAGTTTGGGATTATATCACTGAACCCCAAATATATGTACAATTAAGACATACTGATTAAAATTAAAAAGATAATAGCGAAGTGTGTTGTTCAGCAGTAAAATGCTAGATTCCCATGTTTGAGGCTCTGGATTTGATCCACAACACTGAAACAAAACAAACAATATAGATAATTTTTCTAAAAATCCTGTAAATATAAATTATCAAATTATTATAAAATATTAGCCAAAAATTTGTAATTTCAATGGTGACATTATAAGGATATCTATCTTTCATTCAAAATAATTGGAAAAAAGAGTAAAAAATACAGAAAAAATATTTGATGAAATTTTGTAGAATGGTAACTTTTTAAAGTACAAAAGTTGGAAGTGGGATACAGTGGTAAATGACTTTGCAGAGAGAGCATAGCACCAGGGTAACTTCTCTGCAGAAGGAAAGCCTAAATTAAAAGGAGACAGTTTCCCCTGAAAAACTTCTGAAATAAGCAGGTAGTAGTAGCATGACATACTGTGGAATATAGGACTGAGAATAAGTACTGAAGGGCAGGAGGCCGATTTGGATAAGTGTTCAAAGAAGAGTGAGACTCCCAGAAAGCTACACTAGCTCTGAGATCTAGACACCAAGACATCTTTCTAGCCAGCTAATCCTGATTCTCAGGAAGTGTATAAACTAAAGGAACTGAGTCTTCTAAAGTGGTAGACATAGGCCAAGCAGATGCAGGATTAAACTAGAGAGAGTAAGGTCTTAAATAAAAATTAGTCCATGAAAAGAAAAACAAAAACAAAAAACTACAGGCCCATTTATCCTATTCAGTCAGAGTATTCTCTGGATCAATTAGTCTCAGAGAGAAAGTCTGTGGTTGCTGACATTTAGCGAGAGCAATGGAAAGGTTTTCTACTCCCTGACCATCCTACATTAATTTCACGAGATCAGAAAAACTTGTCCTTACCAGAATGGTCAGTCCTCTTTTAGTACTTAATTCTTAAATATGAAATGTCAATAAAGAAAATCAGTTGCATTTGTTGAAAGCCTCCATCATGAAAGACAACAAAACAAAAATAGTACAAGCAGGAAGGACATTACAGGTGGTAAAATAAAATGGTAAAAACTTTAGTCTTCAGGGAGAATAATTGTTTATTCTATGAAAAAATGGCTAATGATCAGAACTGAATATAAGAAAATAAAAACTATGGTAGTCAAAATAATTTTATAGGAACACCAGAAAACACGTGGATGAAATCAATTGAAAATAGAGAACATTGAGACACAGAAAAAGATAGATGAGTTTTAGAGGGTTTCACCTTAAAATAACAGTGTATTCTGAAAAAAGAAAATACTTAAGATGAAGGGAAAATATCCAAAGAATAACACACCACACACACACACACACACACACACAAATTGTTTATGGTTATATAATAAATTCTAAGAGAGGACACTAAAACAAAATAAAAGGATAGTCCAGTCACAGACATATGTCAGTGTGAATTTTTATAATACCAGGAATAAAATAGAGATTCAAATCCTTCCAGGGTGAAAGAAAATGTTTACTGGAGTGAACAAGACATCTTAATACCAACAGGAAGGAGGGTAAACATAACTTCAAAACCTGTTAAATTTACCGTGGATATTTCTATTCTAACCACGTGAGTTATGGCCAGAATAAAGCATTTTTCTGATGGGTATACAATTTGAACAGGAAGCCAGCTCAACATATATGAAAACTATATTATTTGATAACCACAAAATTAAGAATGTCGGGCAACTAATATGGTTAATTCTCTACTTCATGTACAGAGAATTAATTTCAAAGATGCCAAATAAGTTAAAAACCCAATTGAGTCTACATATTTTAATTATAACTAGGGGGATAGTGAAAAAATATCACATATGCATGTAGTGTTTCATATATATAGATTTATATATATTCTTGTCTTGGAAAGATAAGATTTTTTAAAGGCCATAATTAAAGATTTTGGGTGGCACAAAATTGCTCATGCCAAGGAAGAAAATAAGTTTTATCTTCAATAGAACTATAGATAAATTGCCTGCCACCACTAGCAAATCATTGTAAGTACTTTATGTACCACTCTGTGGACATAATGATTATCTTTAATTGTAATAAACTACCTTTCTAAAGATGAAAAAAGAAAAACCTCTTGTGTGATCACCAGTGTTTTCTTGGAGTAATTTCTCCTTTCTGATTATTATACTGCTCCTCCCAGTTTGTAGCATGACTGAAAAGTTGTAAACAGTTTTAACAATTCCCGTTTCCTTTTCATTCAAATACTGACCTTTGGATTTCAGAAGAAAATTGGTAGTACAGAAAGCTTTTTATTTTTTTCTTTCCAAAAAGCAGAAGAGTGGGTGATTTAACTGAAATTTTGAACATTTTCATTAGGTCCCATCATTCTACGAACATCTAACATATTTATCACTCCACACCTGTGCTAAAGATGGTCCTCTCTGTTGATGCTAACTTTTCAACTGACCTAATTAAATTGTAGAGAAGATAATTTCTGTTCATACTACTATAAATATGAATTGTCTTTTAAAATTTTAAGACACATTCATTAAAAGTTTTTTTATAGAAGCATGGGTTAGTAGTGAGGTAAAAATATCACTGTGAGACACATATAACTTGGAAATTGTAGGTGTATTTCAGGAGTCTAGTGATTGCATAGCATGTATGAGGCCTGGAGTTTAATCACTAGGAAAAAATAATAAAAATGACTATTAGAATATTAATAGAGTTAGAGTATAGTGATTGTTCTACTTTATTTTAAAATAAAATTTAGTGAACAAAATTCATGTACTTTAATTCTTTGAACTTAAGAATATGTCCTTAATATATAAGGAGATTTTATTTCTGCAATATTCAATTGCTTCGTATGTGATTTTTTCATGGTTTTAGTTACCTTACCTTAATCTGGACACATTCTAATGCTAATGATATTTTAATAATAGTACTAAAAAAAAACCCCTTCAGAGTCAATAATATCTCTCCAGAATATAATTATAACAAACAAAAGCTATGCATTAAAACTGTGTGCTGTTTCTTTAATATTCATAATTTCTTAAACATTCACATCCATCACATCAGTTTAAAGAACAATCTGTCCCATAACTCTGCTGGAAATGTGCTTATTTGTTTAGACAGATGGGATGCCCTGAGGTTCCGTCTCTAGCTAAATGCACAATTGGTTTTTATGATTTTAAGAAACAGATGATTACAAAAGTTGTATACACAAAGCTTGTTTGGAATATACAACAACGGAGACCCAACATGATAAATCATTCAGTAGTCATGACTCCTAAAACATGGCTTTTTGCACTAAGGATATACTGTTTTTACTTCATTTTAATAATTAAACTAAATTTTTAAATAGTTATCAATGCTAACAACTATAATTTTGACACTAAAAACCTATCTTTAAGAAAATGCACATCATGATCCATAGCTAATAGTAACAGTCGAAAGTTGTGACTACTCAAATGTATATTAGTTGTCTTTTTTATAGCAAAAAATAAATATTGTCATGCTGAGAAGAAAATTAACTTTCCTATTATTTCACAATATCGTTGAAATAAATATGATGGGTTTTGTAGTAATTTGTGGGACCAAATTTTTTTTCCTATGCGTGCAGTATTTCAATAATGAGAGAAATTGTATAATATCAGTGAATAACACCTAAGACTTAAAGAAAAGAGGTCTACTTTGTACAATTCCATCTTTTTTTAACTGATTCTTTTCGAAGAGAAACTCCATAACATTTCTACACCTCTGATCCTTTCTTAGTGGTTTACAAAGGAAAAAGTACCGCGCGCACACGCGTGCGCACACACACGATTAATTTGAAAACTTTAAACTATGGGTAATTAAGTAATCCAGAATAGTGTTCCCCACCCTTGATGAGATATCCAAACACTACCCTTAAAGAAAAAAATTCTTACAACATGTTTATGAACATTGCTTTCCACACATTTTTTTTCGGGGATTTATTGCAGACTTAATGGTCAGTTATTTAAAGCTTCCCCTATCTCAAGTAACATGTGTGTGGTGTTTTAAATATAATTTATTAATTAATTAATTTATTTTTACAGACTGCACTTTGATTCATTGTACAAAAAAGGGATTCAACTTACGTTTCTATGGTTGTGCACAATGTAGATTTACACTATTCGTGTAATCATAGATGTACATGGGTAATAGGTAATGATGTCTGTCTCATCCCACCATCTTTCATACCCCCCGTGCCCTCCTCCCATTTTCCTCTACGTAATCTAAAGTTCCTTCATTCTTCTCTTACCCCCCCCCCCACCCCCATTATGTATCATTGTCCACTATCAGGGAAAGCATTGGCCTTTGGTTTTTTGGGTTTGGCTTATTTGACATTTTACAGAAGATATACAGGCAATTAATAAATATATGAAAAAGTGTTCAACATCTCTAGTAATTAGAGAAATGCAAATTAAAACAACTCTAAGATTTCATCTTCCTCCAATTAGAATAGCTATTATCAAGAACACAAACAATAATAGATGTTGGTGTAGATGTGGGGAAAAAGGCTCACTTGTACAGTAATGGTGTAGTTGCAAATTGGTGCAGCCACTCTGGAAAGCAGTATGTACATTCTCAGAAAACTTGGAACGGCCCACCTTTTGACCCAGTTATCCCATTCCTCGGTTTATACCCAAAGGACTTAAAAGTAGCGTACTACAGTAATGCAGCCACATCAATGTTTATAGCACTTCAATTCACAATAGCTGGATTGTGGAACCAACCTAGATGCCCTTCGACAGATGAATGGATAAAGAAATTATGGTATATATACACAATGGAATATTATTCAGGCATAAATAAGAATAATACTATGGCATTTGCAGATAAATGGATGGAATTGAAGAATAACGTGTGTTTTTATGTCTGAAGTTTTTAGGTAAATGCTTGTCAATCCACTTAGAATCTGCATTTATGTAATAGCAATTTTTAAGGCAACCCCCTTGAGTTCTCTACTATTGCATATTTTACTATGATTTTAACAGATTTTTATGTATCTTTTAATGCAGTTTAAAAAATAATTAAATATATCAAATTCTAGATTGACTTATGCTTCATTTTAGCCTAAAAATACATTTTGAGATGGCAGCAAATATGAAATTCAAATTGTTTGCAATTCAAATTGATACATTTTATAGACAAATCATATAATTTTTATAACCACAATTATCATCATCATCATTGATCATTATCTTAGACTGTTATTTAAAATA
Source organism: Sciurus vulgaris (assembly GCF_902686455.1). Taxonomy (NCBI): domain Eukaryota; kingdom Metazoa; phylum Chordata; class Mammalia; order Rodentia; family Sciuridae; genus Sciurus; species Sciurus vulgaris. The sequence goes on from NC_136464.1 coordinate 134,367,883, forward strand.
AGTTCATAGATGCAGCAAGGATTAAACTAATCATTACAAACTGTAATCATTACACTAATGTAAGGATTAAACTAATCATTACAAACTGCTAAAAGTACATACTTTCCTTGTTGAATTTTCCAGTGACTATAAGTAAATGTATATTCGCATTTATCACAATTTTAGGGAAAGCTCTTTCTTAGGGCATCTCTTATGAAAACTGCAATATTCTTGGTCCCATTTCATACATTTTTTCAGGTTCCATAGCCATGTATCAATAGCATAAATTCAAAGATATTATCATTTCTGACAGCAGTTAGCCTTTGCTCAGTTATTTAGGAAAATTGTAGGCAATATCATTGTCTAAGATGTCACCTCATCTATAAACATACATGTTCAAGATTTTAGGTAGACATAGTTTTCAATTTATTTGGGTAAATACCAAAGAGTGTGACTAATGGATCTCATAGTAAGAATATCTTTAGTTTTGTAAGAATATTGTGAATTGCACTCACTTCTCTACTTTTGATTACTCTCAGAGTTTTGTATGATTAGTCACTGGTTTGGAAATGTGACCATTTGTCCTACTGTATCTCTTGTGGAAAACAGAGTTTCAAGAAAATTAGCAGAACTGTTATATGTATTGTTTTGCAGTATATTTTTCCTGGTCCTGTTTTAGATATCTTTAGATTACCATAAGCAAAGTAGAATCCCCATCCCACCCCATCTATTCATGTGTGCGCACAAATGAAAATGCTTTGGGAAGCAATCAAAATTTTTCTTTGTCTCACCAGAATTGTCTACTCTCTACAAATTGTTTGATTACTTGGGGTTAAGGAACATAAAATCTTCCTCTTTCAAATGAAAAGGTTTTATTTGAATGTTTTCCTTGATTCCTTGAAGATATTAGCACCAATGGGCTAAGCTTAGTCAATAACAGAATATTTTGCTGAATTACTGGCACAATACCATAAAAAATCCCTCATGCAAGTTGGACTGTAGAAAAGAGGAGATACATGCTTACAACTTTATCTTCATCTGCCATAAAGAATGATTTGCATATATTATTTTATTTTATATATTTCTCATAACATTCCTGCAGAAGCTGTTATGTTTATTTAATATGTAAAGAAATCTGGGCAAAGTTCTATAAATGTTGTAAGCATTAATTCTTCAAAATAAGTTCTGATAATAACTGAAAAATGAACACAAAGATATGATTGAATAAATGAAGAAAACTTGATAATGTGTAAAGAAGGGAATCTCAAAAACTATCTTTTGAACTCATCTCACATGAAATTTTTGCTTATGTAAGTCAAGGATGATAAGTTACAAAAAATTAATGAGACTGAAAATCTATTCAAGACACTTGAAATTATATATAGTCACGAAAAACTCTTCTTTACCTAAGGAACAGCATCGTGGCCCAATGTCTTTAGGAAATGAATTGCGAGGAAGAGGTTTGTGAATAAGTTGATATCAGATATCAGGTTGAGCAGGTTGATATGTGGAGGGAGTACTCCTCTTTTCTTTATATATTTTTTTCTTTTCTTTTTTTTTTTTCTTTTTTTTTTTTTTTTTTTTTTTTTTTTTACTGGGGATCAAACTCCAGGACACTCCATCACTAAGCTGAGCTGTATTCTCAGTCTGTGGCTATGAATGAGTATCATGTTACTAAAGGGGAAACTAGGCTGTCAGAGTATAGCACACACTATAATCTACTTTGCTCTTTTCAAATCCTCTTGCTTTTCATGGTACTTTTATTTCATCTAGAACAGTTCCTTATGAATCTGTTTTTTTTTTTACCCCTCTAAAGAATTATAAAATTGGAAGGTTTTGAACAATTATAAAATTGTTCAAAAATATGACATTGAATTTATTTCCTTCTTACCTTCACTAACCATTCAAAAACTATCCTTAAATTTGAACCATGACATTTTAGGTTTACCCTGTTTACCTGTTGGAGTAATCTGGAACCTTATGCCTGAAGGGATTGAATCATTGTTTAACCTGGATGGTCAAAAGACTGAATGAAGTGGTTCCACTGAACAAAGTGGTTCAGTTTCAGATCCCGGCCAGTTCTCAGACTTCAAACCCTTCATGAGAAGGCTGATCCACATGAAAACAATCTTTGGGAAGCATAGTAAAATTTTGGTGACGAACTTCCCAGATGTTTTCTATGGAGGTCTGTAGTCCTTATTTAGGTACATATACATTGGGGAAACAAAAATATTCAGATACATTAAGAAAATAATAACACAAAAACATAGATTGAAAATGCTCAGAAAATTAATAACAATGCATTTTGTAGAAATACACTTGTAAAAAATAATATATGATAGCTATAAACCAAAATATGGAAAAGAATAACTGGAAACATACTGTTGGACAATTCTTTTGTTCTACAGGAATAAGTATATTACTATTTGAAAGTAGACAACGGTAATTAAAACGACATATTGTAAACCAGAGAAATTAAAAAAAAAAAGGCATCAAGCCATATTTCAAAATGAGGTATAAATAAGAAATCAACCACGGAAATAAATTGGATCAAAACATAGAACCAATTAATCAAAAAGAGGGGTAAAACAGTAAAAGCAGACAGAACAAGTATAAAGCAGTTGAATGTTGGATTTTAATCGAAACATAATAATAATCATATAAAATACAAATATTTTGAACATACCAATTTAAACCTAGAGATTGTCAGATTGGATAAAAAAGCAATACTCTGTGTTTACAAGAAATCCTTTTAAAAAACATACTAACATAGATTAAGAGTAAAAAATAGGATCATTAACATCAACAGTGAAGAAGTCACAAAATTGACATCAGAATAAAAACCAGGCATGACAAGTGGGATTGTCTGATGGTAGAGAAGAGATACAAATTCTCATTATCTGTGCACTTATCCACAGAATTTCAATATATGGAAATACAAATTTTATAAAATTTAATACATTGATAAATTTACAACTGAGATATAAGAATTCAACCCTCCTTTTAATAAAATATGTAATGTCAGTAGAAATTCAGTGAGGTTATCAAAGACCTGAAAAACATTATCAAACAACTTGATCAAATTAACATAGCATACTATATTCAACAACAGTGATACACATATTGGTAAACTGAACATGGATGATTCACCAACATAGACCAAATTCATAACAAACATAATGAACATAACAAAAGTATTTATAATATTGCTTTTTGTTATTAACTTGGAGGATCTTTCAATTTGTTTCACAAGAATGTGTTTATCTTCTATTATTTGTCTTCTCTCTTGCATTATGGTCATGGTAAATAAAAGATGTGGATAAAAAATAGTAAAAATGGAAAAAAAATTCAATCATGTTTGGAAAATAATGTGATAAAATAGTTACTGAGGGATATAATTTTTGCTAGAGTCATGAAAAGCAGACATAACTGTCAACTTCTGAATGTCAGTTCTCCATATAGTTTGTGCAAATTAAGTCAAACCTAAATGATGAATTTTCATAATTCATATATGAGGATACTGCATAGGAAAGTCTCAATGTTCTGTGTTTTGTGCTTTGTTCACTATACTATGCCATATTTCTTTTGTCTGCTTAAATGAAGCCATTTACATACATTATTTACATTTCTTGATACAAAAATAATTCTGGAAAATGTTCTATTTAAACAATCAGTTTCAAGAGTTGCTAGCCTTATGCAATAAAACACAGGAAGGAACAAATTCTTCCAGATTTATTGCTTTGTACACAATCATATTTAACCAACTAATTTAAACCTATTTTTGAAAGAAGTAGGAAAAAAAGTCAACAAAATAGTTAAGTATGTAGGATCCATAATCCTTTATTAAAATCTTTATGGGAACATAATCATAATTTCAAATCAAATGTGGTACAAAATACAAAATGTATTTTGCAGGATGTGAACCTTAATGAACTAAGAAAGTGTAGTGCATTGTTGAATAGAGGAGACAACATATGCTGGAATTTATAAATATGTATTCAGTTTAATCCCTAACAAGGCAAATGAATCATGCATCATAAATAAAATATGCATTTAAAAACAAAATGTATTCATAAATTAAACTATCATTATTAAGAAAGATAACACTTGTTATAATTTTAAGGAAAGTTATGATATATTATATAACTTTGATACAGTATAAACTTACCTTCTTGGATTCATGATTTTAATTTCCTATATAACATATATCTATGTTAGCACTATATTAATGATTGTCAAATAAAAGAACATAGAGAAAGAAAACCATAGGAAAACATTAATGATGAGTATGAACATAAGCATCAACTTTTTGTTGCTAGATACAGTTAGATACATTTTTATTAATGATCTAAAAGGAAGAATAGATTTTAATGAGATCTTTAAAATTTTTATAAAATAGAGATATACAAGAAGGTTTGTGTAACATATTACAAAGCAATAAAATATTCTACTTCATAATGATTATTGAAAAATCTGTTGAAGTGGAAGATATAGAATTATAAATTAAAGTTTTTATGATAAAAATAATTAGACGTATGCAATCAATAAGATGAAATGTTTGGAAAAGTATAATTTATTAAAGCCTACCAAACTTGCCACTGAACTGTAAATTAAACGAGTGAGCTTTGTGCTGTGGCATGAGTAAACATCAATATATATGTGACTCAATATTCAGAGTTTGTTGACCATTATAGAAGGTTTTTCTGTTTCTTTTTGACTGCTTCTGTAAAGAATAGAATTATATGTTAAATATTCCTTAGATTTTGTTATTATGAAATAGATATGACATTAAAACCAAGAGAAATGTATAAACAGAAACTTGGAAAAATGATACACAAATACAAATTAAAAATTACTAGTTTTGTCTAAGCAAAAATCTTCAGAGTAACATCATTGAATATTTAAGAATAATATATATTTCAATATCTGATTTAAATATTTTATCAGAATATTATAAATTAAGTACAGATTGGCTTCTCATTTATAATTTAGGTGAACACTAAATATAATTTTGACATGCCCTAGAGATTAAATTTTAAGAGTTGACTTGGAAATAATTATACAGTGTGGAATGATAGAATCCTAAAAATTAACAGAGTTCTAGAAAATATAAATGAAGGGTATCCAGGACCATGGAGCAGGGGAGGGAAAGAGGAGGTACAGGGGAATAAAATTCACCAAATTATGCCATATGCATATATGAATATATCACTATGAAACCCACTTTTAAGTTTAATTATAATGCACCAAACAAAATAAATAGAAGCAAGACCAGTAGAGAAATTCAGAAAAGGAGAAAAGTAGGGAGGAATGAAGGGAAAAGGGAAGTACTGGGGAATGAACCTGAACTCTGCTTGGTGGATGTACCGGCATGTCGCAGTGAAGCACACTGTTATGTGCAATTACAATTCACCAATAAAAATAGATATAATTTAAAAATGAAATATAAATGAGCTATAAGAAAGGAACAATGCTGTTCATTGCTCAAAATTTACTGATGAAAACACATATCTTAACTTGCCTTTAGCTTCTCTTTCTCACAATTAATTTGTTAAGTAGTTGCAAATGCTATAGAGAAAAGTTAATGACGCAAAGAAACAGCTAATTTTGATGTGGTTGTGGTTCTTGTTACAATGTTATGGAATAAATTCCCCCTCCCACAAGACACAATCTAGTGTAAATTTCATTTCATTTTAGTTTTTATTGTTTTCATATTTTTCAAAATAATATATAATACTTTGAAAATATCTGGCCACACACCTAATGATGAAATTTCCAAACCTATGACCTTGTTCTCTGTATGTTTCTTTGGACAGAAATACCCTTAGTTGTTTTGCATAGAACATTCCAATTCATAGTCCAGGAGTAAGTTTGAATTGATAATCTAACTGAAGATTTTAAAGTTAAAGCCATTTTCCATATGTGTGGAGTGTACCAAATTATATAACAGTGAAAATTTAACAAAAACTATTTAAAGTCTTTCTCTCAAGTGTTTAAAAAGTTGGAAATTAAATTAATATTAACTACTGACCAAATGACTACACTAACACCTCACCTTTTGCTGTTTATGTTACAAAGGCTATTTTTTCCTCTTAAAGTTTGAAATAATTTTTCAAGGCCTACTTATGAGGAGATTTGGTCAAGATAAAAGAAAGATAACTTCAATTTGGTTACAAATGCAAGGACATTTCATTTTTGGAGCTAAATAGAAGTGAATTGTCCTGTATGTGAAAAGCTATTTCTCAGCTAAAATAGGGAAAGAATAGATCAGACCACCTGTGACCATTATCCATATCTAGCACAAATAGCCCTGGTGAGAGAACAATATCAGTTCATTTTCTTCTTGAGAACACGGTGTATTTGCCAGAGGTGTGTTGTTTTTCTGCCTCTTACTGACATATAGAAATAATAAGCCAGATTCTCCCCACTGCCTAAGTCACTACTCAACGTAAAGTTAAACTCTAAAGAATCGTCCTCATTTTCATCCGTAAACTTCCATTCAATCAGTTATTAAAGAAAAAATTCAAAATAATTAGCATAACTATGACAAGTTTTTCAAATATAGAGGTGTTTATTTATATGCATCCGTATACATGTGTGTATGTGTGCATGTGTGCGTGTGTGCACACTTATTCTCATATGTAATATATGAAATTGTTTATGGTTGCAATTAAAAAAACTTTATTTCTATGTGGATTGACTTATTGTCTCATGTTAACATTTATACAAATCTAAATAGATATGTTGTGTAAATAAAATATGAACAGGCATTTTTAAGTGGATTTAAATATTTCACACCTTTAATATAGCAAATAACATTCATGTTTTAATAAAACAGGTCTTGAAAAAAAATCATTCTGAATTTTTTATCAGCATCCAAATTTAGAGGAAATTTCCTGGTCTTTGTGTGATCTTTTGGAAGTATTTTCATCTTTCTGAATATAATTTTTCTCATGCCTAAAATCAGTATGCTGAAACATCTGCATTCTATGATTGATTACAAAGTATAGTTTTCAAATTCTGCACTTAATGAACTACCCAAGTACAATTATTTATCAGCATTGATGCATCAATGCTTTTTTCAGTCAAATTCAAGCTTTCCTTTTTTCAATTAAGATTTATTAATATCTATTATGTTTCAGGTCTTGGCAGTCAGAGAGACAAAGTATACCAAATTTAATTTATTAACATGAAATATGAAATTTAATTATTAGAATACTGTATTTTGAAAGAATGTTAAAATTCACCTTGGGCAATATATATTACAATGAAAATCAACATAGAGATACTGTAAAATTGATGAAGTTGTATACAGTCCTTAGTGAGGTTTGTAGTCTTCCATATTTCTTCTGTATTTTTTTATTACTGTCATTTTATTTTAAAAGTCTTCATTGCATTTCGTTCAAGTAACACATATGTTATCATTTAATGCTTGTGTTAATTTTCAGTCAGTGGGACAAAATACCTGAGGAAAACAAATTACAGGGAGAAAGGTTTATTTTGACTTACAGTTTGGAGATTTCAGTCCATGGTGAATTGGCCTCATTGGTTTGGGTTTGAGGTGAGGTAGAACATCATGGTGCAAAGGTATAGTGGAAGAAAACTGACCTCATGGAACTTGGAAAATAGAGACAGAGTGAAAAAGGGGCTAGGGATTAATTGTTTCGTTCCAGGGCAAAACCCTTGTCCTACTTTCTCCAACTAGGCCCCACCACCTTCATTTTCCCCCATTTCCCCATAATGCCACCAATATGAATCCTTTAATGGATGAATCCATTGAGTCAGAGCTTCATGAGCCAACCATTTCCCCAAATCCTCACCTCTGAATATTGCTTCATTAGACACCAAGACGTCAACACATGAATCTCTGGGGAACAATCATATCGAAACCATAACAACAATAAATGTATATTTATTTAATTAAAATTTAAGAACCTAAAAAGGGTGAGAAAATCATAATCTCACTATTAGTATTTTGTAATCTTTGCACATCTTTTATCTATGCACTTTATATTCTGTTCTAACTACCCCATTCACAATAGCTTCAAAAAAAATTAAAATACTTGGAAATCAATTTAACAAAAGAGGTGAAAGACCTCTACAATGAGAACTACAGAACACTAAAGAAAGAAATTAAAGAAAACCTTGGAGGATAGAAAGATCTCCCACGTTCCTGGATAGGCAGAGTTAATATTGTCAAAATGGCCATACTACCAAAAGTTCTATACAAATTCAATGCAGTTCCAATTAAAATCACAATGACATACCTCATAGAAATAGAGCAAGCAACCATGAAATTCATTTGGAAGAATAAGAGACCCAGAATAGCTAAAGCAATCTTTAGCAGGAAGAGTGAAACAGGGAGTATCACAATACCATACCTTCAACTATACTGCAGAGCAATAGTAACAAAAATGGCATGGTATTGGCACCAGAATAGACAGAAAGATCAATGGTGCAGAATAGAGGACACAGAGACAAACCCAAGTAAATACAGTTTTTTCATACTAGACAAAGGTACCAAAAACATGCAATGGAGAAAAATTGCCTCTTCAACAAATGGTGCTGGGAAAACTGGAAATCCACATGCAGCAGAATGAAACTCAACCCCTATCTCTCACCCTGCACAAAACTAAACTCAAAATGGATCGAGGACCTTGGAATCAGACCAGAGACCCTGCACCTAATAGAAGGGAAATTATGTACAAATCTTTAACATATCAGCTTAGGATCAGACTTCCTTAACACGACTCCCAAAGCACAAGAAATAAAAACAGAAATCAATAATTGGGATAGATTCAAACTGAAAAGCTTTTTCTCAGCAAAGGAAACAATCAAAAATGTGAAGAGAGAACCTACAGAGTGGGAGAAAATCTTTCCCACGCACAGTTCAGAGAGAGCACTAATCTCCAGAACCTATAAAGAACTCAAAAATTTTACACCAAGAATACAAATAAACCAATCAATAAATGGGCTGAGGAAATGAGCAGACGATTCACAGAAGAAGATCTAAAAGCAATCAACAGATATTTGAAAAAATTTTCAACATCTCTAGCAATTAGATAAATGCAAATCAAAACTACCCTAAGATTCCTTCTCTCCCAATTAGAATGGCTATTATCAAGAATACAAGGAACAATAGGTGTTGGCGAGGATGTGGGGAAAAGGTACACTCATACATTGCTGGTGGGGGTGCAAATTAGTGCAGCCACACTGGAAAGAAGTATGGAGATTCCTTAGGAAACTTGAAATGAAACCACCATTTGACTCAGCCTTCCCACTCCTTGGCTTATACCCAAAGGACTTAACATCAGCATACTTCAGTGATGGAGCCACATCAATGTTCACAGCTGCTCAATTCAAAATAGCTAGATTGTGGAACCAACCTAGTTGCCCTTCAAAAGATGAATGGATAAAGAAACTGTGGTATATATACACAATGGAATATTACTCAGCCATAAAGAAGAATAAAATTATGGCATTTGCAGATATATGGATGCAGTCGGAGAATATCATGCTAAGTGACATAAGGTGATCCCAAAAAACCAAAGGACAAATGATCTCTCGGATAAGAGGATGATGATACATAATGGGGGGTGTAAGGGAGGCAAGAATGGAAGAAGGATGGATTGTATAGAAGAAAAAGAGGGGTGGGGAGGGAATGGTGGGATGAAAAAATAACAGAATGAGACAAACATCATTACCCTATGTACATGTATGATTACACAAATGGTGTGACTCTACTTCATGTACAATCAGAAAAACAACAGCTGTACCCCATATGTATACAATGAATCAAAATAAATAAAAAAATAAAGTTTAATCTACTGAAAAATGAACATTTTATGGGAAATTGTGGAACACATGATATGGTAATCTTACCAAGTAAATAAACATTTATGTTTAAAGAAAAAAGAAAATCGTAATCTCACTGTTAGTATTTTGGAGTCTTTGCACATCTTTTATCTATGCACTTTATATACTGTTTTAACATTAGATCATTAGTAATCTCCAAGTTCACTTTTTAAAAATTAATTTATAGCTTTCAAATGTATCATTATAAGATGCAAGATAACAATTTTTGCATATTCCATATTATAATTCCTACTTCCTTAATATTAGTAGATGAGTAGAAATGAAATTAATTTTACCCATAAAGTATACATGTACAATTCAAATACTTGCTATATTTTAAAAGGTAATTTTTCCTTGAACTTTTAGGTATCAAAATATGTGATAGGAATACTTATGAATATTTCTAGTTTTATTATTGTCTATTCATGTATTTCACTTAGTGAAAGTGTTCAGATGTCAGTGAAATTATTTCCTTTAAGCTACAAATTTAGGACTATATCATTTTTAATTTCTAAATGCTCATGACTTGCCAATTTCCTTAATCTTTACTGAGAAAAACCATTAAATTATTTTGCATAAACATAAAATGCTTTTTATGCATATTTCTTCAGTGATTCTTATGAACTGCAGTAGGAAATGGGTCTTTTCTATCTGATATTCAGCAAGCTCTCTCTCATATTCCCAAGGCTTACCTTTCCCTATGTATCTTTCATGGAATTTCCCAATGAGAAAAGTATATCACACTGATACAGGCCAAGATATCATACAAAATTTAAATATTTTAGACTTGCGCACTTGATATTCTCCTGTTATTTTGAGTTTATATATTTCTGTCCATACTTTGAGAATTCACCAAGGACAATTCATAAAACACAGTGGCCTTCCTTTATTAGAATTTCTATAATATTAATTGATATGACCACACATTTAATGCCTATTACTATTAAAATTTCTTTTTTTAATTTAGGTTTATTTCTTACATAATGCCCCATATCCAGCTCATTGTAAATGAGGATTTCATAAATCTCTTCTGAGTGACCATTGCATGTAGTAGATCATACTATAGAGTAGATGCTTGGTACATAATTGCAGACTGACTCACTGTTTCTTGATGTTTATAAATCTGAAAAATATAAAATATAAAGACTATAAGAATAATACTATGAAAACTTCTAACTTATCTTTGTTTCAAAGTAGGTGTCTCATATATTTCCCACAAGTTTCAGTCTGTAGGTGAATGGATCCATAATGAGATAAGTTCAAAGGCCCACTTAGAAAAGTTTACTTATGAGGAAACTGATGAATATGGAAAAAACTCTGAGAAATTGCTGAAAAAAAAATCCTTTCCTAGACCTATTTCTTCCACATATAAGTGAATAATTCAATCCCCTCATTAAGACTGTTTTATCATTTTTAGAAAAGAAATGCTACACAGCTGTTCCTTGTTTCATGCAAGGGATTGGTTCCATGAACTTCCATGACTGTCCAAATCTGAGGATGCTCAAATACCTAATAAAATAGTGTATGTGTGCATATAATCTATGCATATGTTCCATGTACTTTAAATCATCTCTAGATTACTTATAATATCCAATATGAGGTGAATTCTCTGTAAATAATTGATATACTGCTTTGTCTAAGTCAGTATGTATTTAATGCAGACTTTTATTTTTTCAAATATTAGGGTTGTACGGTTGGTAGAATGGGTATAAATACAGAGATAATACTATTTGTATTGCTTATAATTGTTCTGAGAAACAATAGAATTAATGAATATTACAATGTTTTGATAATTGTACAACAGTAACTATTAAAAATAAAGTGGGGTTTTCTCTTGAAGTTGCTCTTCTTCCATGTTCAAAATTATTCCACATATTCCTAATAATAACCATAAGAATTCAGTATGCCTGTGTTAATATAAAATATATAATATATAAAATCTCCCAGAAAATATTATAGAAATTACGAATTATTTCTGCATTGTGAAATTTTAAGTTGACTATTCCATTGGTACCAGATTATGGAAGAAGGACTATCATCAAATTCAGATCATTGTAAAACAACAGATAAGAAAATAAAATGAATAATTCCAGGATTTCTCTCTATGTTTGAAATGCTAAAAAGGTCATAAGTGCTATTATTTCATTTAAATGTGATTAATAAATAAAGCAAATTAAATATTCAATAAAAATGGAATTAAAGGAGTCCATGTATATCATTTTTGTTACACGGAATGATTTGTTTGTCATAATTAAAACGAACGGGCACTAGTCATACATTTTAATCATTGTAAATTGTTTGGGGGCTTATAATAATAAGTGAAAATAAGATAATCTGAAAGCTTTTTTTAAATGAATTCAAATAAGAGGACATGGTGGTAGAATCTATGGCATCTTCTCATCTCCCATGTTAAAAAAAAAACTGAGACGACCAAATTGTAACATGCCCTATGAATATCTGTTTTAGAAATTCCTTGGAAATTTATATATTGCAGAGCAAATTACTTTTAAAAAGTATCTTCTAGATGCATTAGTATTTGCTACCATTAATATGGAAATCACCAGTAAGAACACCTGAACTTGACATATAAAGTGACCCCATTTCTTCCCTGTATTTATGTCTAAGAGTTAATGATCACAATGAAAAGTAAATGGAATGATCAAGTTTCCACGAAAATATGTGAAATAAAATAAATGAATTTACTGAATTGTGGTTGAATTTCTACCATAATATATATTATGTTGCCTAAAATACAACACCCAAATGTAACTTAAATAATAACCCAAACACTGAAATTAATACATTCTTGATATTATATTGAAAAAGTTTTTATAAATGTAGCCAACAGTTTAACAGACCTAATTTTTCAGTTACCCCTTAATAACTGTGAAATTTCATTTTGTAACAAAATAATCCTGTTGTTTAGAATTAAATGAAAGAACATCTATAATCATATTTTCTACAAAGTAAAGAGTGTTATAATGTAGCCAAAACAATTCATAACTTTTTTTGTCTTTGGTAAAATGTTAATATTAGAAGGAGTGCCTTGTTGTGTAACCTTTGATTTTCCAACAGCCATGACTTCCTGAAAACTAACTTTCAAAAATTAGGTTGTTTAATCCATCCAATTTTACTAAAAGAAGAAAAAGAGTTGTCTATCTCAGATCTGGATTAGCATTTGCATGCCTTCTAATCTGTGAGAGGATGACCTCAGGATAGACATCTGCTTGGATGCCTTGGATGAGTTCTCATACAGCCATCTGTTCATGAAAGAGCAGTCTCTTCAATACTGGTCAGAACCTTTGTGTGAGACACAGAGGGCACATGGATTTCCGTAATGTACTCTCTTGCTATATTACACTAAAACAGAATAATGAAGAACTCTGCTGCAAGGTTCATTGATTCATAGTGAAACCATCTAACGTCTATAACAGAAAGTTTAACTTCAATGTAAACCAAGGCTAAAGTAAATAAATTCAACCTGATATTTAGATTTTGAATAAATATCTGAGAGAGCTATAACAAAAAATAAACAATAAGCTATTGAAAGCAACAAACTTCTGCTTATAAAATTGTAATTAATGTGACTTATTTTATATTAGTAAGAATGTCAAAATCAACTATAAAAACAAGAACAGCATGGTGACTATAGCAAATAAAAATGTATCCTTGAAAACTGCTGAGAGTAGATTTTAAATTTTCTCATTCAAAATGCATGATGATAGATATGTTAACTAGCTTGATATAATCAGCACAAAATGTACATATATATTGAAACAAATTACATACCAACAATGTAAGCAACTTCTACTTTTTCAATTAAAGCAATAATTTTAATTAATGAATTGAAAACAAGTTTAATTAGCTGTGGATTGAAAAATGAAAGGAGCACTAAGACTTTGTCAGCAGGCAACAAGAAGTTTGAAGGATACAATAACATCCCAGGTAGTCAGAAACATGAATATTTAAAATTTTCCACAGAGGAATGAAACCATAATGATAAAATGTTTATAAAAATAAGCAAATATATCATCAGAAAATGTTCCATTCTTGAACTACATGAAACTGTACCAGTCTACTGTTAAGCTATGCCTCAAGTATTTTATTTCAGAGTTCTCAATATATTTACTGAAGAAAACAATTAGAATTATTGTAAGTTAGTATGGGTCAGTAGCTAACACACAAAAAAAATCTTTTTGTGGGGGTAATCAAGGTTTTTTTTTAATTTTAATTTTTATTTGTTCTAATTAGTTATGCATGACAGCAGAATACATTTTGATTTATTGTACACAAATGGCACACAACTATTAATTTTTCTAGTTGTACATGATGTACAGTCCATACCATTCATGCAATCATACAAATACCTAGGTTAATGATTCAATCTCATTTTGCTATCTTTCCCACTCCCCTTCCTTTTTTCCTCCCCTCACAACCTTCTGCTCAATCCAAAGTTCCTCCATTCATCACCTCCACATTATGGATCAGCATCCACATATTAGAGAAAATATTAGGCCTTTGGTTTTGGAGATTGGCTTATTTCCCTTAGCATGATATTCTCCAATTCCATCCATTACCTGCAAATGCCATAATTTTATTCTCCTTTAAGGCTTGTTAACATTCCATTGTGTATACATGCCACAGTTTATTGATTCATTCATTAATTGAAGAGCATATAGGTTGATTTCATAGCTTAGCTATTGTGAATTGAGATGCCATAAAACATTGATGAGGCTGCATCACAGTAGTACGCAATATTAAGTGTTTTGGGTATAGACCAAGGGGTGGGTCCATTCCAAGTTTTCTAAGGAATCTCCATACGGTTTTCCAGAGTGGTTGCATTAATTTGCAGTCCCACCAGCAATATGTGAGTGTACCTTTTTCCCCACAACCTCTCCAACACTTATTGTTGCTTGTATTCTTGATCATTGCCATTCTGACTGGAGTGAGATGATATCTTAGAGTAGTTTTGATTTTCATTTTTCTAATTACTAGAGATGTTGAACATTTTTTCAGGTATATGTTTGATGGATTGTATGTCTTCTTCTGTAAAGTGTCTGCCTCAGTCCCGTAGCCCTTTATTGATTGGATTATTTGGGGTTTCTTTGTTTTAAGCTTTTTGAGTTCTTTATATACACAGGTGATTAGTGCTCTATCTGATGTGCATGTGGTAAAGATTTTCTCCCACTCTGTAGGCTCTCTCTTCATGTTATTGATTCATTCTTTTGCTGAGAAGAAGCTTCTTAGTTTGGATCCATCCCAGTTGTTAATTACTGATTTTATTTCTTGTGCTTTATTTAAGATTCTTGTTAAGGAAATCAGTTACCAAAATGACATGATGAAGATTTGAGCCTAATTTTTCTTCTATTAGGTACAGGGTCTCTGGTCTAATTTCTCGATCCTTGAGCTACTTTGAGTTGAGTTTTGTGCAGGATGAGAGGGATTTAATTTTATTTTGCTGCATACAGATTTCCATTTTTCTCAAAACCATTTGATGAAAGGTTATCTTTTCTCTAATGTTATGTTTTTGGCACCTTTGTCTAGTATGAGATATAATTTATTGGTTTTCACTATTTTTGCTTTTTTTTTTTTTTTTGCTCTTAGAAAACACACTGCAGGTCTGGGTTATTTACCAAGGGAGCTGACTTCTGCTGTGGCCCGCTGAAACTGTGAACCTAGTTTTATAATTCATCAATGTATTTTCAAATAAATGAGTACCTGGATACATAGTTTCTATGTATGCAGCTTAAATGGAAATGATTCCATCAATTTTATTTCTATCGTAATTTCAAGTATATGTACTCTGTACAACTGGGGAAAGAATTTCATTAATGATAGACATGCACATCTAAATATGTCTATTGGAATATTTATTTTCATTCCTTTGAGGTCATATGACCAACTCATATGATACTGCTTTTTTTGTGTCTTTTGTCTATTTGTTTGATTTCATGATAATTTTTAAATTATTTTACATTGAATTTACAAATAATTGTATATCATTTTGTGTTACAAAGTGATATGACATATGTATATACTCTATTAAGATTAAGTCAAACATAAATATCCATCATCTTATCATCTTATCAATTTTTGTGGTGAGAACATTTGAAATCTACTCTTAGCAATTTTAAAATATACATAAATGTGACATTCTGGTAGAGGCCAGATATCAAGTGAATATTATCTTTATTTGCAAAAAAATGCCATATTTTTTCTTTTGAATATTTTATCTTATTTATTTTATGTCCTAAAATTCATAAGCTATTTTATCTCATAATTGCCTCCTTTCAATTTATTTTAAAATGACTTATAAAGGGTCAGCAGGAGAGGTGCCAAGGGAGCTTCAAGTACTATGAGTCCTCATTTTCCATGAGTAAAAAAGATGGTCTAACTAATAAAATTCAGTGTCTGCTGCATAACAGATGTTTTGTCTGTGCTGTGAATAAATAAACTGATGAATTAGTGAAATAAAGTAGCTAGCTGCTAATTTATGGCCAAAGTTATGAACAGGAAAAGAGGAGCACAAGATTAAGCTAGGGAAGACACCCAACATAATACCAATTATTTTTTTTCCAAACAAATTTAATAAGAATTATATTCAGCATAAACAAATAAAACCCCCAAATCCAATAGAGAACATTCTTATATCACACATATGTTGCCTATAAAGAACACATGAATTGTTTAACAATTATGTTGGTATCTTAAAATGTGTCAACTCCTTCTTTAAATTAAACTAACTTTGTACTAAATTACAATACAACTACTTCTGTTTCTATTGAATATTGATGGCAATCCTGTTTTAGAAGTTGCCTTTTTATCCTATAAAATGGAAAAATAAAGTTATTTTGTTTTATAATTCTATGATTATACAATGTTTGAGTTACTCTGCAAAAGGAAGTAAAACTTATAAAGCACACTAATGTTTGGGAAAATATGAAAGTAACAGGAAGCTGGGTGCCTTGGTGCTTACATATAATTCTAGTGAATCAGGAGACTGAAGCAGGTGATTCTGAATTTAAAGCCAGTCTCAGTAAGTTAGCAAAGACCTTAGAAACTTAGCAGAGATTCAGTCTCAAAGTAAAAAATAAAAAGGACTGAGGGGCTGGGGTTGTGGCTCAGTGGTAGAGTGGTTGCCCTGCATGTGTGATGCCCTGGGTTCGATCCTCAGCACCGCATATAAATCAAGGTCCATCAACAATTAAAAAATATTTAAAAAAAAAAAAAAAAAAAGGACTGAGGATGTGGGTCAGTGGTTACGCACCCCTGGTTTGATCCCTGGTACCAAAAAAAAAAAAAAAAAAAAAAAAACCAAAGCAAAACACAACAAAACAAAAACAAACAAAACAAAAAAACAAACAAAAACTAAACACAAAAACCATAAAACAGGGATGACTAATATACATAAAGAAATCTGCTTGTTTATTTTCAGAAATTATAGTCCAGTGTTAATCGCTCCACTTGCTGAAGGTGTTTAGTCACGCTATTTTATTCAGATTTTCAGCATCAATGTTAATCAGATCATTTGTTTGAAGTAATGGAGTATTGTTGCTTATAAAATGCTGAGACTGCTACAGGTTTATGTGGAATTCTTTCCCCTATTAATCCTTATTATGTTTTAGAGGTGCTATGAAAGAAAGATAGAGTAAAGCAACTTATATATTTTTAACATCTTCATCAGAGTTGTTCTCAACTATATAGCACATATGTCAGATTCATGAAGAAGGAAATTAACATTTCTGATGGGGATATGAATCATAAGATATAATATCTTCTTTTCAAATACTTATAATTAGGATAACATGAGAAGGAAGCAGATATGACAAATACATTGAAAAGCTCTGCCTAAAAATTTATGAATCTCATTTGGATATAGATATCTTGTCAATCAATCATCTCTAGGATTTCTCAACTGTTACTAATAGGTAAGACTATTATGTGTCTCCTTTCCTTTTTTATTATAATACAAAAGTTGTGTATGTTATGATGCAAGTAAATGTTTCCAAATATTTTCTGATGTATAAAAATGTTAAAAATAAGATATAGTTATATGTTAATACATCATTTATGAAATTAAAATAACTAGAGCCTCGGTGATTATTAGTTAGAAGAAGCCCAACAAAGGAACTGAAATGAATAAAATAAACTAGAAAACTTGTAGAAAATTATGTCCATATGAAAACTAGCATGCAAATGTTAATAATGGCATCACTCATAATATCCAATAAGTTTAGAAAACCTAAATGTCTACCAGGTAGCTAAGACTTTAAAACATATTGTAAGTGAAAGAAGCCACTAGTATGGAAAATTCTCTTATACACAACAATGAATTTTTCTGATTAATGAAAAAATATTGAAATATTATTATTAGGGTGCACACTAATTCAGAATTCCTTATTTTTTCTCTAAATATCCTCTTCCTATTCCAGGATTCCATGTCATTCTTTGTAAAATTCTTCATGTTTGTGACAGCTTTTCAAATTTTTGTTGTTTTGACAACCTTAATGGTTTTGATAAATACTGGCCAGATATTTCCTAGACTATTAAACATTAGGATGTGTTTGATATTTTGCTTATGATTACACCAGAGTAATATGTTTGGGGAAGAGGACCAGAAAGGTAAAGTATTATTCTTATCACTTTTGCCAAGAGCATACACCATCAATATGACTTAGCATCTTATATTAATATTAATCACCTGGATTGAGGTAATGTTTATTAGGTTTCTGTGTCATAGAGTTACTATTTTTAACTCTTCTCATTTACTCTTTAAAATGAAATCACTGCACAGAAAAATACTTAAGAAAGGGATACTTTGCCTATCTCCTGAAGAATGAAGTATCTATGTATATATATGGATTTATTTATTTTCCTAATATTTATTTATATAACCATTTTTTTTTTTTTTTTTTTTTGCATCAGTATAGGCTCATGGAGGTTTACTTTTTCATCATGGCTCCACACTACTTTATGTATTTTGTTACTAGATTTTTGCAGGTTTGTCAATTGAGTACTTTTTCAGTTGATTTCTATTCTTTTTGCGTAACCCTATCGTTATGGGTTTTTTTTTTTTTTACTTTTTCTACTTTTTTTTTACATACTTTCATCCTATCTTGTAATACAAGATGTTCCATGCTCATTTTCTGTATTTTTCTTCCTTTTCTTAGAATTGTCATTTCTCCAACTAGCCCTATATTATTTATTGGCAAATGATCTTAGAGACCAGGGTAAGTACTAGGTGTATTTGCTGCTTCTGGCTTCTGTTAGGTGACAGAGCAAGGAAATATTCATTTGAATATATATGTTTATAGGTATTTCTGTGTGTAACAGACACAGATGGAATATGAATTCACACTGACATTTCAAACTCTAGTCCATCACCACAGATTTTTCTAGATTCCCTCTGTTGTTTATTTATAAATTCTCCCCTGCAATAATGAGATACCTGATTCCAACAACTTTCTATTCACTTATTTAATTGTTCAATTACAATACACATATATAATGGTTTCAGAATTGTTAACATACACTCCCATACCACCCCCTCCAAAACAAACAAACAAACAAACAAAAAAACAAAAACCCAGCTGAGAAAACTACAGTATGCTATTAAGAATTATCTGGCATTTAGTTTCACAGATACCACTTATTTCCGAAACTACTTAAGTCAGCTTTTATTCCCCCACCCTTTGGTGAAATTATTTCATAATTCGGTCTGATTACTGTTGCTGTAGTTTTATAAAAATTACATAACGGGAATCATATAGTATGCTTTAATTACACAAGCTTCTTTCACCTAGCAAGAATTTAAGATTCATCCTCTTATTCTTGTGGTGAGAGAGTTCATTTCATTTTATTTCTGGATGCTGTTGTACTGTATAGATATGATTCAATTTGTTTTTTCATTTCCCTCTTTAGGTATATCTTCTTTGCTTCCACTTTTTTGGCAATGATGAAATTATGATGAATCTTCCATTCACATGTCGGATTTTTGGGGGACACAGTTTTGAAATCACTATATACATTTTTAGGAATGCAATTGATGAAGCATATGGCAAGATTATGTTTCATTTTGTTAGAAATTGCCAAACTGTCTAACAAGATGGCTTTATCAATGTGCATTCACATGAGCAACTGATGAGACTTCCTGCTGCTCCACATTTTTAGTACATATTTTCAGTTTTTGTTTTGTTTTATATTTAATTTAACCACTATGAAACATATATAATGGCAACTTTTAATTTGTAACTCCCTAAAGACAAATGACATTGAACATGTTGCATATGCTTATTTGATGCTGTATGCATTCCTTAGGGAGGTTTTCTTCAGAGGTTTTTCCTTTCAATTGCTTTTTGTTTGTTTCTGTTTTTGTTTTTGTTTGTGTTTGTTTTGTTTTGATGAGTTTAAGAGTTTTTTCTATATTTTGGACACAAGTCCTTCATCAGAGATACATTTTGTTACTGTTTTCGCTCAGGCTGTTATTTATCTTCTCATTTTATTCACAGAGATTTTAATGAAATTTTTAAAAATTTAATAAGGCTAAGGTATTCTAAAATGTATATCATTTTAAAATGGATATTCCTTTTGATGTTGTATTTAAAAGCTCATAACCAAATCCAAAATTATGTGCATTTTCTTCATTGTTATCTTCCAGAAGTTTTAGAGTATTACACTTTGCATTTAGGTCTATGATCCCTTTTTGAGTAATATTTTATGTTACATGGAATATCCCTGTTAAATTGAATGTAGGGTTTTCTTGTGCTTGGATCCAATTGTTCTAGTATTTTGTATTAAAAAAAAAATCCTTTTCAGGTTTGCTTGTGATGGTTTGCTTATGTTTGTTTAGGTCCTTCTCCAGGATGTATATATTATATTCCATTAATCTATGATACAGTACATTTGAAATTTATAATGTGAGTGTTCCACCCATATTCTTTATATCAGTATTGTGTTTACTGTCACAGGTCTATTTATTGCCTGTCCACATAAACTTTGAATCAGTTTGTTGATCCCTACTAATAATTTTTCAAGATTTTAATAGGATGACCTTGAATCCTTAGATTAACAAATAACAAATAACAAGAGAACAAATTGAGAACAAATAACATCTTCAAACTTTTGAGTTTTCCAGTCTATGAACAAGGAATTTCTATCCATCTATTTAGATATATTAAAATTTTAATTAATTTATAATTTTCTACATTTAGGCTTTATACATATGTTTTAGTATTTCATGCTTTGTGTGTGACTTTTTTATGGTATTTAATAGAATTTAATTCTATTAAATAATTTAATTTAATTTTTTTTTTTTGCTACTATATGGGAGGACAGTTGTCATCCGTATGTTTTCTCTGTATACTGTAACTTTGTATAACTCTCTTACCTGTTCTAGTATGTTTTTGGTTTATGTTTCTATCTATTACATGGAGTTTTCCTACACAATATTTTTTTATGAAAATAAAAAGTTTGTCTCTTTCTTTCTGTTCTTTTTAATGTACTCAATTTTCTTACCTTCTTATACTAGTTAGGTTTTCCACAATTATGTTTAATAGGGCCTGTAAGGGAAAACATTCTGACCTTTTTTCCTTTCTGAAGAAGAATATGATCAGTGTCTTTCTATAAAGAAAGAATGACGTTTGCTGAAGTTTTCTTTGTTTGCGTTTTTTGGTAGTTTTTTTCTTTAACTAAGAAAAGTATCCTTATTCCTAGTTTTCTAAGAATTATTTTCATGAATGGTTCCTGTCTAGCTATTAATCCCTTTAGAAACACACTGCTTTTGTTTTTGTTGAAATTCTATATTGTTTTGCTGTTACTTGTATTTTTGATAATTGTCATTCTGACTGCAGTGAGATGAAATCTCAATATAGTTTTAATTTAAATTTCTCTAATTGCTAGAGATGTGGAACATTTTTTCACATATTTGTTGACCATTTGTTTCTTCTTCTGAGATGCATCTGGTTAGTTCCTTTGCCCATGTATTGATCAGGTTATTTGTATTTTTAGTGTTAAGTTTTTTGAGTTCTTTCTCTCTCCTGGATATAAAAGCCCTGTCTGAGGCACAGGTGGCAAAGATTTTCTCCTGTTCTATAGACTCTCTCTTCACACTTTTGTTTCCTTTGCTGTGGAGAAGCTTTTTCATTTGATGCCCTCCCATTTATTGATTGCTTTCTTCTCTTTCTCCTCCCTCTTCTTCATGAATAGTGGGGATGGAACCCAGAGGCAATTTACCCATAACTATATACTTAAGCATTTTATTATTATTTTCATATTCTAAGATAGGTCGTGATAAGTTTCCCAGACTGGCTTTGAACTTGCCATCCTCCCGCCTCAGCATCTTGAGTAGTTAGGATTATAGGAATGTTGCCACACCTGGCTCATCTTCACTGATTTCTGCTATAATGTTTATTATTTCTTTTCTTCTGCTCATTTAGGGTTTAACTTGCTATTTTGATTTTTAGATTCCTAGTAGCAGCTTATGGTATTCACTTCAGACGCTTCTTTTTTATGCATGCAAGATTTTCTATAAATTTGTCTCTAAGCATTGTTTATGCAGTATCCCACATAGTTTGATACATTGTATTTTTACTTTCAGGTACTTTGTGGTATTTAAAATGTTTCTTGAGATCTCATGTGTTATTTTCTGTTTTAGAAATATTTTGTTTCATTTCCAAATTTTCCAATATATTTATACTGCAATTTCGAATTAATTTACATGAATTCTAGTCCATTAAAATCATTATGAACAAGAATGTAATTGATCTCTCCAGGTGCAGTGGAGCACAACTGTAATCCCAGCAGCTCAGCTGGTAGAGGCAGGAGGATGGGAAGTTCAAAGCCAGCCTCAGCAAAAGCAAGGCACTAAGCAACTCAGTGAGACCCCGTCTGTAAACAAAGAATGCAAAATAGGACTGGGGATGTGACTCAGCGGTTGAGTGACCCAGAGTTCAATTTCTGATACTAAGAAGGAAAAAAAAAAAAAAAAAAAAAAAAGAAAGAAAGAAAGAAAGAAAGAAAGAAGAAAGAAAGAAAGAAGAAAGAAAGAAAGAAAGAGCTAAAGAATAGAAGAATGTGTATTCTGAGGTTGGATGAAGTTTTCAATGAGTATCAATTTGATAAAGCCGACTTACAGTGCTTTTCAAATTCACTATATCTTTATTGAATTTCTGCCTGTTTGATCTATCAATAAATGATGAGTAATACAGAGGTCTCCCATTCCAGTAGTGGATTTTTTTTACTTCTTTATTCAGTCCTACCTAGTCTCATATATATTTGCATACTTTTTTAGGTGCATATACACTCAGGATTGTCAAATATCTAGGGGGAATTGACCCATTATTCATAATGTAACATCTTTCTTTATCTGAGGTAATATTTCTGAAATGGGTTTTAGTTTAATATACTCCTCCAGCTTTGTTTTGTTTAGCAGTATCATGTTAGCTGAGTTTCCTGAATCTAGTTTTGGTATCTGCTGCTTATTTTGGAAAGTGCTTGATCAGTATTGTCTTAAATATATTCTCCCTATTATCTTTTCTTTAACCTCCTCATATTAAAATTGCACAAATTTTTTCAAAATATTCAGGGTTCTTATTACTTTATAATGTCAGATAACAAGTATAAAAAGGAGAAAGAACTTTCAATAGTTAATTCACAAAAGGTTACCTATAAATATACTACAAAAAACATAAAAATGTTAGCATTATTATTCATTATGAAATGCAAATTAGTTTGGCTTTTTGCTTCCAAATGATTAAAATTATTATATTTGAAAAGCCCATAATAAGAAGTTTTATTGAGAAGTTTGAACATCTGGAACTCTCATATGTCACTGGTATAAATACAAAATGATAAACCTATTTTGCAAAGTTGTGTGACAGTATCTTAAAATTAAAAACACTTGTACCTTAAAATCCAACAGTTCCATTTGTAGATATTTATTTAATTGAGATTAATACATGTGACATACAAATATGTAATTGTATATTATTAGTAGAATTATTTGTTAAGAACTAGTAGAAAAATGCTCATTAATTGATAAATAAGGGAAATAATTTTGATATAAGCATAATATGAAATGCCACTCAGAATTGGCAAAACATATAATATTAATATTAAATATATTAGCATATCTAAAACTAATATATTAAGTAAGAGAAGCAAAACACAGAAGAGCATGCATGTATTTATTTCTACTGAATTAGGCTAATCCAAAATTCTAGTGACATAAAGCAGACCAATGATTATCTAGGTTTTTAGATGAGAAGTGGATTGATGGTGCAAATTAGTAAGAGAAAACATTTTGGGTTAGGAAACTATCTCAGGAACTGTGCTGATCATGCAGTTGTAGGCAGTTTCCAAACTCATCCATCTATACACATAAACTAGTTGAACTTGATTCTATAAAATAATACCTCAATAAAGGCAAAGGAAAAATATTTCCACTGTAGTCTACAAACTGGAAAAGGGAAGTTGTGATTCAATATCTTTGTTTTACATGAGTTCTTCCTTTTAACAAATAATAAAGAACCCTAAACTTATTTCTATTTAATGCAGGAAGCAGTACTTTACCTTCATCTTACTTTAAGATGAAGTAGTACTTTATCTTACTTTACCTATAGATACTTAACTCCAGATTTTAATCAACACCAAATTTTTGCTGTAAGTAGCAATACAGTCTTATCTAATCTGGGGATCAGGAACTTCAGACAATTAAAAAACTCTGTCATTCACCCAAATCTGGACACTTTATAAAAGCAGCATTTTGTCCTGCATTTGATTAGAATAAAAGAAAGGAAGAATAAAGAAAGAAAGAAAGGAAGAAAATTTAATGTTTTGTAGCAGATAAAACCAGTCTGTCACTCATTATCTTTGAATTTTTATTCATTGCAATAAAAAATTAGAAAAAAAAAGTCTGTGTCAAAGAACATAAGTAGCTCCTATTTGTAGTTTCTGAATCACCTTACAGTGTCGAAACCTTTAATGCTTGATCAAAATGCATTGAGTATTTTCAGTAGTAAAAGTGTTTCTTTTTTTTAAAACTGGAAATATTAACAACACTCATTAACAAGAAATGATGTCAAGAAAATGTGTAAAAGGGAAGAATGATAAGAGTGATCAATGTAAATAAGAAATTTTTTGAATAGTATATAGGTCTGAAAAAAATTTATTTAAGCTTTGCTTTGGTATCTTCTGTTAATATTGTTTGAGTTCCCCATTTTTTTATTGTAAAAATATTTTAATTATTTAATTGATTTCTTGTTCTATATTATAGCCAAACATGTCCATTCTCTCCCATCCATGACTCCTTAAGATAATTAGCTTATACTCCATTTGAGTAGGGTTTTAGAAATTTAAACACAAAGTATGTAGACTTTTGAAATTGCTTTATTTTTTTTCACTAAACACATTGCCTTGGGATTCATCCAAGTTGTTTCATCACAAGTGATTCTTTTATATTTTCATGAAATATTCCATAAATGAATCTCCTGCAATTTGTTTTACCAATCACCAACTGGAGAATGCCAAGGAATTTTCCATGTTTTGCCAGTTACAAATAAAGTCGCTATAAACATTAATTTTACAAATTTGTCTAAACATAAGCCACAGTTTTATAAATAAGGTTTTATTGGTAAATAGTCACAGCCATCAATCTACCTCTTGTCAATGACTGCTTATGTGGTACAAATCTATGACAGTTGAAAAAGGGCAACATATACTGTATGTTATTCATGTTTAAAATATTTACTATTTGTTCCTTTAAATATTCACTAAATCCTGATCATAAGAATGGGAATAAGAAGACATGACTTCATTAATTTGAGTAACCCATACCTTGATTTTGAAGAAGTGATTTTTGTAATGACCATGATTCAGGAAATTATTTGTGGGCCAAATATGACCAGTGATAGTTTTTGTTTGTTTGATGTTCCTTGAGCTGGTTATGTTTTTTAGTTTTAAAAATATTACAAAAATGAAAAGAAACAGAAGGATAGATGGCAGAAAGCAAGGTAGATAGGAAGGAAGGAGTAAGGTAGGGAAAAAAGAGACATATGTGACAGAGACTATAAAAGGCTCAGAGAGCGTAAACTATTCACTTGTCACAATTCAATGTTCTTACACGCATTTAATCTATAATGCTTGCAAAATATGCATATGCCACTCATTTAACATGATTTTACTAGTGGGTTAAAGAGTCAGTTTATTTCCAAGGAGGGTGTTATTAATAGATACTCCTTAGGATTTAAGCAGAACTTTGGATACAGAAACTTTGCAAATAAATTAACTTCTTTGAAAAACAATGAACTGCTAAATGTATCCTTAGTTGGTTACCATTTTGAACATTCATAAGGGACTCAGAATCAATAACAGCTTTACAAATTTGCTTTTATATTATTTGTGTTCAGGTGCTTTGTAGAAAATCAGGTAAACTAGTTTTTTTTAATCCTGTTTATTTTTAAATTCCAAATGCACTCAAGAAAGACTATTTCCATGAGACTATTGTTCTTGTTTTTTGTTGACTCTGTTATTTCATGATCCTTAAGTTGTTTCTATTTATGTTTCTAACATGTTGATTTTGATATTTTAAAATGTCTTGTAATATTACTTTAGAAAATACTGATTGTTCAGTTAATTTGCATAGTGATAT
Source organism: Sciurus vulgaris (assembly GCF_902686455.1). Lineage (NCBI taxonomy): Eukaryota > Metazoa > Chordata > Mammalia > Rodentia > Sciuridae > Sciurus > Sciurus vulgaris. Next base: position 134,394,362 of record NC_136464.1, read on the forward strand.
TTAATGTAGTCAAGATTATTTGTTTCAATTGCCTAGACATGTGTTAAAAACAGAACTCTTATTTTCAACAATCAAGTGACTTGAGGATTTGAAGACAAATGACTTCTGTAATTTTAATTTTCAAGCTAAATTATACTCCCCAAATGAAAAATGTTTTAAAAGAAAAATATTTGATGAGTAATATTAGATTTTAATATTCAATTTTATTTTATCTAGTATCATGTTTTATAACATTAATATTTTGGAATTTGGTAAATAATTTATTCTGCAAATCATGATTTCATTATTCTACTATGGCACTTTTTAAAAATCAGATTTCAGATACATGTGAAAGCTAAAATATAGGCATGTTTTCCTGATGAGAAAGGAAAAGGTAAAATTTGATAAAGAATCTTTATAGAATGAGATGAGAAAAACATACTTCTTTAGCATTTGATGAAGATATGATGAATCACTCTTGCATATAATTCAATGACAGAAATAAAAAACTGGGGGAGCCAAAGAATTTGTATTCTTTAGGAAAGGCAAATATATCTTTCATTTTATTAATATAAAGGGCATAATAGATAATAAGATTTTATAAGTGAGACAAAAAATAAGCTTTAAAGTTTTCCTAACTCTGGTAAAGGATAATTCTATGTGGCTTTTAGACTAGTCACTAGAGAAAACTGCATTTCCTGTCCTTCTTCAGTCAAACCTGTTGCATCTAAACAGATATGACAGTTCCTTCTTTGTCATCTTCTTCTGTTTTTGTTTGCTTTTTCTGGATGTCAACTTGTAGTAATTAGGGTGTTTTATAAATAGGACTGTGACTACCTGTCTTAGAGACTTTGGAAATGACCACTACCTCACAGGTTTTATTCAATTTAAAAACACTGACAACAGGCATAAAGTTCAAAAGCACAGACTGTGCTGTTATGTCTATTGGCTCTTTTAGAAATCATCTTCTCCACTACATGTTTTGTAGCTTTGGGAAAGGTATTTAATGTTGCTAAGCTGCTATTTGTAAAATTGAAATGAACATGAAAGGCCTTATTGAAAGAAATAAAAATTAATCCATGTAAAAATCCTCAGCACAGTATCTATAAAAGCACATGAAGTTGAATATTTCTTATTATTTAGCTGCCTTTGACTCTGAATTTAGGATTACTGTATATGCATGTTAAGGACAACACTAAATTGAAAATTAAAAATCAGGAAAATCTGCAACATAAAAGTTCTGAGTATGTGAAAGGAATTCAATTTGGTACGCCTATGAAACTTTAGCTTATTAGCCACTTTCAGTGAATGGCACTCTTGACTAATGTTGTCATGATCACATTTCTTTGTCCCCTCACACCTGCAAGTTTCGCTTCCAAACTGAACACCCACACGATCTATTTCTTGATTACATTTTTCTTAATTAAATGGTGTGTACAGCTTTCATTTTCAGTTAACACAGCAAAAGGAAGCTGTGTTCTCATAAGTCATTTTTATGAGTTGGGCCCCTATCATTTTAATGTGGCAATTAATTAAGTGCTTAATAAAACTGTGCTTTATTATAGCAAAGCCTGTTTGCAGGAGTCGAGTTATGGATATGTCAGCATTTTTGGTTACTAACTCTTTTTTATCTTTTCTATAACTATACTACAAAAATTTGCTTTCAGTACAAGTTTTGAAATGACTTGAATTGCAATAACAAGCTATTCTTCAGATATAAAAATAATCAATGTTGTGTGAGACCCTGAGGATGAAGGGGTAGTTAACTAAAACATTTTCCTGCTATTTAGGAATATTGTTTATATAATATGAAAGTGTATAATCTATCTGCCTTTATATTAATGATATTTGATCATGCTGACAGCTTATCTTAATTCTTTTTACTGAATTGGTACATCTTTAATGACAATTTGTTCCTACAGAAGAATGCACTTTTAAATAATGTTAAATGTAGAACTATAACTTATTACACTTTGGTTATCAAAAACATATATATTTCTATGATAACATGGAACTTCTTAAATATATAACAAAATGAAATACCCTTATGGCAATGTTTTGCAATGAAAAATATCCAAATACTATAATTATTTTTTTAACATTTTGAGAATTGTTCTGACAAATTATCCAGAAAATTGAACCTTCATAAAGGCTCAGTGAAATTGTTATCTAAGAATTATTGAGTGTCCTAAGTTGTTAAAACATAAAAAAAATTGTTTCTGATGTCCTGATGCTAACTATATAATGACATGTAGTGATTTGAAATAAGAAGTTTAACCCTGATATAAATATTAATTAAGATATATTTTTATTTAGTTTGTGAATACGGGCATTTTAATAAAATGATGGGATTTGTAGAATTTTTAAGCAGATAGGCTTGTGAAGAAGAAAGAAGAAAATTTAAATGACAAATTAGTTGAACATAAAATATTTTACTTACTTCTGAAACTACTGAATCAAAGTGTGATGTTTTTCTCCTAAAGCACAAGAAGTAAAATTAAGAATCAATAAATGGGATGGATTCAAACTAAAAAAGCTTTTTCCCAACAAAGGAAACAATCAAGAATATGAAGAGAGAGTCTACAGAGTGGGAGAAAATCTTTACCACATGCACCTCAGATAGAGTACTAATCTCCAGGATATATAAAGAACTCAAGAAACTTAACACCAAAAATCCAAATAACCCAATCAATAAATGGACTGAGGAACTGAAGGCACCTCACAGAAGAAGGAATACAATCCAACAACAAATATATGAAAGGATGTTCAGCATCTCTAGAAACTAGAGAAAAAAAATAAAAACTACTCTAAGATTTCATCTCACTTCAGTAAGAATGGCAATTATCAAGAAAACAAGCAATAATGAGTATTGGCAAGGATGTGGGGAAAAAGGTACACTCATACATTACTGGTGGGACTCCAGAGTGCAACCACTCTGGAAAGCAGTATGGAGATGATACCTTACAAAACTTAGAATGGAACCACTATTTGACCCAGCTATCCCACGCCTTGGTTTACACTCAAAGAATTTAAAATCGGCATACTACAGTGATGCAGTCAAACCAATGTTTATATAGTAGTTCAATTCACAAGAGCTAAACTATGGAGCCAATCTAGATGTCCTTCAACAGATGAATGGATAAATATGGTATATATGCACAATGGAATATTACTCAATCTCAAGAATGAGATTATGGCATTTTCAGGTAAATGGATGGAAGTAGAGAACATCATGCTAAGTGAAATTAGTTCATTCCCCAAATCCAAAGACCAAATATTTTCTCTGATAAGTGGATGCTGATCCATGGTGGGGTGGCAGGTAGGGAAGAATGAAGGCAAAGGGGTGAGAGAGGAGGAGTGGGGTGGTAGGGATGGGATGGACAGTAGAAGGAGACAGACATTACCCTATATACATCTGTGATTATACTACTGGTGTGACTCTGCACCATGTACATCCAGAGGAATGAGAAGTTATGCTCCATTTGTATACAATGTGTCAAAATGCTTTCTATTTTCATGTATAACTAATTAGAACCATTTTTTTTTAAATGTAAAAAAATTCTGTAAAGACTGAAAAAAAAAAGACTGGATAGTAGTGATGGAAGAATCAGAAACGGATCAGGAGAGAAGAATTTTTAGTGCATTTTAAAAATTTATGTTTTACTTCTTCCCATGTACAGCTCTCAATTGTGATTAGTGCACCACAATAAAAAAACTATGTACATTAAGAAAAGACCATGAACACAGAACAATAAATGCTATTGCTAATATCAAGCAGAATAATATGTATGAATGCAGGTAAGCTTAAGGAATACTTTTAACATCTAGGCTTTGGCATAATTCGATCTTATTCACAAAAGAAAGAACTTGAAAATACATAGATGGAAAATATAAATGAATCATAAGAGGTTTTGAAAAATTACCTAAAATTTCAATTCCTGGGCCATGTTTTTCAAACCAAATTTTTAAATATGCTATTCAAGTCAATAGTTTCAGGTGCAAAGATTTTGCATGAATGCAATCAGCCAATATTCTCATATCTATTTTTATGAGTGATTGAACCCAAATGCTTTTAATGTGTAATATCTGGTAGGTGCTTATAACTATAGGCTGCCAGGATGTGATGTGCAATTTAAGAGGCTATCCTATTATGCCTATACTTCATAGTAATTTTGACTTTTTAATAACATATTTAAACATAATTTATAATGAAACGCTATTATGTAGATAAAGGAATAAAAAATCAGAAAATTATGCATCTATCTGTAATCATATATTGAAACTTTATGTAGAAAGTCTATCGCAAATACAAAGTTATTTTGCAACACCATTTCAAAGCACTCAGTAGGGCTGTGGTTCTCCAACAACCATCAAATAGATAAATACATATTGACAATGTAAATTTACTAAAAGGAATCAAAGGAAGACTGAAGTACATAAAATATTGCTGTGAGGTAAAAAAATGTTGACTTGAATATAGAATAGCAATTAGTATAGGGTTGAAAGTGTATGTATGTTTGTGGGTATAAGATAAATGGAGTTTGGATTATATCACTGAACCCCAAATATATGTACAATTAAGACATACTGATTAAAAATTAAAAAGATAATAGCGAAGTGTGTTGTTCAGCAGTAAAATGCTAGATTCCCATGTTTGAGGCTCTGGATTTGATCCACAACACTGAAACAAAACAAACAATATAGATAATTTTTCTAAAATCCTGTAAATATAAATTATCAAATTATTATAAAATATTAGCCAAAAATTTGTAATTTCAAGGTGACATTATAAGGAATATCTATCTTTCATTCAAAAATAATTGGAAAAAAGAGTAAAAATACAGAAAAAATATTTGATGAAATTTTGTAGAATGGTAACTTTTTTAAAGTACAAAAGTTGGAAGTGGGATAAAGTGGTAAATGACTTTGCAGAGAGAGCATAGCAACAGGGTAACTCTCTGCAGAAGGAAAGCCTAAAATTAAAAGTGAGACAGTTTCCCCTGAAAAACTTCTGAAATAAGCAGGTAGTAGTAGCATGACATACTGTGGAATATAGGACTGAGAATAAGTACTGAAGGGCAGGAGGCCGATTTGGATAAGTGTTCAAAGAAGAGTGAGACTCCCAGAAAGCTACACTAGCTCTGAGATCTAGACACCAAGACATCTTTCTAGCCAGCTAATCCTGATTCTCAGGAAGTGTATAAACTAAAGGAACTGAGTCTTCTAAAGTGGTAGACATAGGCCAAGCAGATGCAGGATTAAACTAAGAGAGAGTAAGGTCTTAAATAAAAATTAGTCCATGAAAAGAAAAAACAAAAAACAAAAAACTACAGGCCCATTTATCCTATTCAGTCAGAGTATTCTCTGGATCAATTAGTCTCAGAGAGAAAGTCTGTGGTTGCTGACATTTAGCGAGAGCAATGGAAAGGTTTTCTACTCCCTGACCATCCTACATTAATTTCACGAGATCAGAAAACTTGTCCTTACCAGAATGTTCAGTCCTCTTTTAGTACTTAATTCTTAAATATGAAATGTCAATAAAGAAAATCAGTTGATTTGTTGAAAGCCTCCATCATGAAAGACAACAAAACAAAAATAGTACAAGCAGGAAGGACATTACAGGTGGTAAAATAAAATGGTAAAACTTTAGTCTTCAGGGAGAATAATTGTTTATTCTATGAAAAAATGGCTAATGATCAGAACTGAATATAAGAAAATAAAAACTATGGTAGTCAAAATAATTTTATAGGAACACCAGAAAACAAGTGGATGAAATCATTGAAAATAGAAACATTGAGACACAGAAAAAGATAGATGAGTTTTAGAGGGTTTCACCTTAAAATAACAGTGTATTCTGAAAAAGAAAATACTTAAGATGAAGGGGAAAATATCCAAAGAATAACACACACACACACACACACACACACACACACAAATTGTTTATGGTTATATAATAAATTCTAAGAGAGGACACTAAAACAAAATAAAAGGATAGTCCAGTCACAGACATATGTCAGTGTGAATTTTTATAATACCAGGAATAAAATAGAGATTCAAATCCTTCCAGGGTGAAAGAAAATGTTTACTGGAGTGAACAAGACATCTTAATACCAACAGGAAGGAGGGTAAACATAACTTCAAAACTGTTAAATTTACCGTGGATATTTCTATTCTAACCACGTGAGGTTATGGAGAATAAAGCATTTTTCTGATGGGCTACAATTTGAACAGGAAGCCAGCTCAAAATATTATAAACTATATTATTTGATATACCACAAAATTAAGATGTAGGGCAACTAATATGGTTAATCTCTACTTCAGTACAGAGAATTAATTTCAAAGATGCAAAATAAGTTAAAACCCAATTGAGTCTACATATTTTAATTATAACTAGGGGATAGTGAAAAAATACACATATGCATGTAGGTTTTCATATATATATATTTATATATATGTCTTTCTTTTGGAAGATAATATTTTTAAGGCATAATTAAGATTTTGGTGCACAAAATTGCTCATGCAAGGAAGAAAATAAGTTTTATCTTCACTAAGAACTATAGATAAATTGCCTGCCACCACTACAAATCATTGGAAGTCTTTATGTACCACTCTGTGGACATAAATGATTATCTTTAATTGTATAAACTACCTTTCTAAAGATGAAAAAAGAAAAACTCTTTGTGTGATCACAGTGTTTTCTTGGAGTAATTTCTCCTTTCTGATTATTATACTGCTCCTCCCAGTTTGTAGCATGACTGAAAAGTTGTAAACAGTTTTTAACAATTCCCTTTTCCTTTTCATTCAAATACTGACCTTTGGATTTCAGAAGAAAATTGGTAGTACAGAAAGCTTTTTATTTTTTTCTTTCCAAAAAGCAGAAAGAGTGGTGATTTAACTGAAATTTTGAACATTTTCATTAGGTCCCATCAATTCTACGAAATCTCTAACATATTTATCACTCCACACCTGTGCTAAAGATGGTCCTCTCTGTTGATGCTAACTTTTCAACTGACTAATTAAATTGTAGAGAAGATAATTTCTGTTCATACTACTATAAATATGAATTGTCTTTTAAAATTTAAGACACATTCATTAAAAGTTTTTTTTTATAGAAGCATGGGTTAGTAGTGAGGTTAAAAATATCACTGTGAGAACATATAACTTGGAAATTGTAGGTGTATTTCAGGAGTCTAGTGATTGCATAGCATGTATGAGGCCTGGAGTTTAATCACTAGAAAAATAATAAAAATGACTATTAGAATATTTAATAGAGTTAGAGTATAGTGATTGTTCTACTTTATTTTAAAATAAAATTTAGTGAACAAAATTCATGTACTTTAATTCTTTGAACTTAAGAATATGTCCTTAATATATAAGGAGATTTTATTTCTGCAATATTCAATTGCTTTCGTAATGTGATTTTTTTCATGGTTTTAGTTACCTTACCTTAATCTGGACACATTCTAATGCTAATGATATTTTAATAATAGTACTAAAAAAAAACCCCTTCAGAGTCAATAATATCTCTCCAGAATATAATTATAACAAACAAAAGCTATGCATTAAAACTGTGTGCTGTTTCTTTAATAATTCATAATTTCTTAAACATTCACATCCATCACATCAGTTTAAAGAACAATCTGTCCCCATAACTCTGCTGGAAATGTGCTTATTTGTTTAGACAGATGGGCATGCCCTGAGGTTCCGTCTCTAGCTTAAATGCACAATTGGCTTTATGATTTTAAGAAACAGATGATTACAAAAAGTTGTATACACAAAGCTTGTTTGGAATATACAACAACGGAGACCCAACATGATAAATCATTCAGTAGTCATGACTCCTAAAACATGGCTTTTTGCACTAAGGATATACTGTTTTTACTTCATTTTAATAATTAAACTAAATTTTTAAATAGTTATCAATGCTAACAACTATAATTTTGACACTAAAAACCTATCTTTAAGAAAATGCACATCATGATCCATAGCTAATAGTAACAGTCGAAAGTTGTGACTACTCAAATGTATATTAGTTGTCTTTTTTATAGCAAAAAATAAAATTGTCATGCTGAGAAGAAAATTAACTTTCCTATTATTTCACAATATCGTTGAAATAAATATGATGGGTTTGTAGTAATTTGTGGGACCAAATTTTTTTTCCTATGCGTGCAGTATTTCAATAATGAGAGAAATTGTATAATATCAGTGAATAACACCTAAGACTTAAAGAAAAGAGGTCTACTTTGTACAATTCCATCTTTTTTTAACTGATTCTTTTCGAAGAGAAACTCCATAACATTTCTACACCTCTGATCCTTTCTTAGTGGTTTACAAAGGAAAAAGTACCCGCGCACACGCGTGCGCACACACACGATTAATTTGAAAACTTTAAACTATGGGTAATTAAGTAATCCAGAATAGTGTTCCCCACCCTTGATGAGATATCCAAACACTACCCTTAAAGAAAAAAATTCTTACAACATGTTTATGAACATTGCTTTCCACACATTTTTTTTCGGGGATTTATTGCAGACTTAATGGTCAGTTATTTAAAGCTTCCCCTATCTCAAGTAACATGTGTGTGGTGTTTTAAATATAATTTATTAATTAATTAATTTATTTTTACAGACTGCACTTTGATTCATTGTACAAAAAAGGGATTCAACTTTACGTTTCTATGGTTGTGCACAATGTAGATTTACACTATTCGTGTAATCATAGATGTACATGGGTAATAGGTAATGATGTCTGTCTCATCCCACCATCTTTCATACCCCCGTGCCCTCCTCCCATTTTCCTCTACGTAATCTAAAGTTCCTTCATTCTTCTCTTACCCCCCCCCCCACCCCCATTATGTATCATTGTCCACTATCAGGGAAAGCATTGGCCTTTGGTTTTTTGGGTTTGGCTTATTTGACATTTTACAGAAGATATACAGGCAATTAATAAATATATGAAAAAGTGTTCAACATCTCTAGTAATTAGAGAAATGCAAATTAAAACAACTCTAAGATTTCATCTTCCTCCAATTAGAATAGCTATTATCAAGAACACAAACAATAATAGATGTTGGTGTAGATGTGGGGAAAAAGGCTCACTTGTACAGTAATGGTGTAGTTGCAAATTGGTGCAGCCACTCTGGAAAGCAGTATGTACATTCTCAGAAAACTTGGAACGGCCCACCTTTTGACCCAGTTATCCCATTCCTCGGTTTATACCCAAAGGACTTAAAAGTAGCGTACTACAGTAATGCAGCCACATCAATGTTTATAGCACTTCAATTCACAATAGCTGGATTGTGGAACCAACCTAGATGCCCTTCGACAGATGAATGGATAAAGAAATTATGGTATATATACACAATGGAATATTATTCAGGCATAAATAAGAATAATACTATGGCATTTGCAGATAAATGGATGGAATTGAAGAATAACGTGTGTTTTTATGTCTGAAGTTTTTAGGTAAATGCTTGTCAATCCACTTAGAATCTGCATTTATGTAATAGCAATTTTTAAGGCAACCCCCTTGAGTTCTCTACTATTGCATATTTACTATGATTTTAACAGATTTTTATGTATCTTTTAATGCAGTTTAAAAAATAATTAAATATATCAAATTCTAGATTGACTTATGCTTCATTTTAGCCTAAAAATACATTTTGAGATGGCAGCAAATATGAAATTCAAATTGTTTGCAATTCAAATTGATACATTTTATAGACAAATCATATAATTTTTATAACCACAATTATCATCATCATCATTGATCATTATCTTAGACTGTTATTTAAAATAAGTTCATAGATGCAGCAAGGATTAAACTAATCATTACAACTGTAATCATTACACTAATGTAAGGATTAAACTAATCATTACAAACTGCTAAAAGTACATACTTTCCTTGTTGAATTTTCCAGTGACTATAAGTAAATGTATATTCGCATTTATCACAATTTTAGGGAAAGCTCTTTCTTAGGGCATCTCTTATGAAAACTGCAATATTCTTGGTCCCATTTCATACATTTTTTCAGGTTCCATAGCCATGTATCAATAGCATAAATTCAAAGATATTATCATTTCTGACAGCAGTTAGCCTTTGCTCAGTTATTTAGGAAAATTGTAGGCAATATCATTGTCTAAGATGTCACCTCATCTATAAACATACATGTTCAAGATTTTAGGTAGACATAGTTTTCAATTTATTTGGGGTAAATACCAAAGAGTGTGACTAATGGATCTCATAGTAAGAATATCTTTAGTTTTGTAAGAATATTGTGAATTGCACTCACTTCTCTACTTTTGATTACTCTCAGAGTTTTGTATGATTAGTCACTGGTTTGGAAATGTGACCATTTGTCCTACTGTATCTCTTGTGGAAAACAGAGTTTCAAGAAATTAGCAGAACTGTTATATGTATTGTTTTGCAGTATATTTTTCCTGGTCCTGTTTTAGATATCTTTAGATTACCATAAGCAAAGTAGAATCCCCATCCCACCCCATCTATTCATGTGTGCGCACAAATGAAAATGCTTTGGGAAGCAATCAAAATTTTTCTTTGTCTCACCAGAATTGTCTACTCTCTACAAATTGTTTGATTACTTGGGGTTAAGGAACATAAAATCTTCCTCTTTCAAATGAAAAGGTTTTATTTGAATGTTTTCCTTGATTCCTTGAAGATATTAGCACCAATGGGCTAAGCTTAGTCAATAACAGAATATTTTGCTGAATTACTGGCACAATACCATAAAAAAATCCCTCATGCAAGTTGGACTGTAGAAAAGAGGAGATACATGCTTACAACTTTATCTTCATCTGCCATAAAGAATGATTTGCATATATTATTTTATTTTATATATTTCTCATAACATTCCTGCAGAAGCTGTTATGTTTATTTAATATGTAAAGAAATCTGGGCAAAGTTCTATAAATGTTGTAAGCATTAATTCTTCAAAATAAGTTCTGATAATAACTGAAAAATGAACACAAAGATATGATTGAATAAATGAAGAAAACTTGATAATGTGTAAAGAAGGGAATCTCAAAAACTATCTTTTGAACTCATCTCACATGAAATTTTTGCTTATGTAAGTCAAGGATGATAAGTTACAAAAAATTAATGAGACTGAAAATCTATTCAAGACACTTGAAATTATATATAGTCACGAAAAACTCTTCTTTACCTAAGGAACAGCATCGTGGCCCAATGTCTTTAGGAAATGAATTGCGAGGAAGAGGTTTGTGAATAAGTTGATATCAGATATCAGGTTGAGCAGGTTGATATGTGGAGGGAGTACTCCTCTTTTCTTTATATATTTTTTTCTTTTCTTTTTTTTTTTTCTTTTTTTTTTTTTTTTTTTTTTTTTTTTTACTGGGGATCAAACTCCAGGACACTCCATCACTAAGCTGAGCTGTATTCTCAGTCTGTGGCTATGAATGAGTATCATGTTACTAAAGGGGAAACTAGGCTGTCAGAGTATAGCACACACTATAATCTACTTTGCTCTTTTCAAATCCTCTTGCTTTTCATGGTACTTTTATTTCATCTAGAACAGTTCCTTATGAATCTGTTTTTTTTTTTACCCCTCTAAAGAATTATAAAATTGGAAGGTTTTGAACAATTATAAAATTGTTCAAAAATATGACATTGAATTTATTTCCTTCTTACCTTCACTAACCATTCAAAAACTATCCTTAAATTTGAACCATGACATTTTAGGTTTACCCTGTTTACCTGTTGGAGTAATCTGGAACCTTATGCCTGAAGGGATTGAATCATTGTTTAACCTGGATGGTCAAAAGACTGAATGAAGTGGTTCCACTGAACAAAGTGGTTCAGTTTCAGATCCCGGCCAGTTCTCAGACTTCAAACCCTTCATGAGAAGGCTGATCCACATGAAAACAATCTTTGGGAAGCATAGTAAAATTTTGGTGACGAACTTCCCAGATGTTTTCTATGGAGGTCTGTAGTCCTTATTTAGGTACATATACATTGGGGAAACAAAAATATTCAGATACATTAAGAAAATAATAACACAAAAACATAGATTGAAAATGCTCAGAAAATTAATAACAATGCATTTTGTAGAAATACACTTGTAAAAAATAATATATGATAGCTATAAACCAAAATATGGAAAAGAATAACTGGAAACATACTGTTTGGACAATTCTTTTGTTCTACAGGAATAAGTATATTACTATTTGAAAGTAGACAACGGTAATTAAAACGACATATTGTAAACCAGAGAAATTAAAAAAAAAAGGCATCAAGCCATATTTCAAAATGAGGTATAAATAAGAAATCAACCACGGAAATAAATTGGATCAAAACATAGAACCAATTAATCAAAAAGAGGGGTAAAACAGTAAAAGCAGACAGAACAAGTATAAAGCAGTTGAATGTTGGATTTTAATCGAAACATAATAATAATCATATAAAATACAAATATTTTGAACATACCAATTTAAACCTAGAGATTGTCAGATTGGATAAAAAGCAATACTCTGTGTTTACAAGAAATCCTTTTAAAAAACATACTAACATAGATTAAGAGTAAAAAATAGGATCATTAACATCAACAGTGAAGAAGTCACAAAATTGACATCAGAATAAAAAACCAGGCATGACAAGTGGGATTGTCTGATGGTAGAGAAGAGATACAAATTCTCATTATCTGTGCACTTATCCACAGAATTTCAATATATGGAAATACAAATTTTATAAAATTTAATACATTGATAAATTTACAACTGAGATATAAGAATTCAACCCTCCTTTTAATAAAATATGTAATGTCAGTAGAAATTCAGTGAGGTTATCAAAGACCTGAAAAACATTATCAAACAACTTGATCAAATTAACATAGCATACTATATTCAACAACAGTGATACACATATTGGTAAACTGAACATGGATGATTCACCAACATAGACCAAATTCATAACAAACATAATGAACATAACAAAAGTATTTATAATATTGCTTTTTGTTATTAACTTGGAGGATCTTTCAATTTGTTTCACAAGAATGTGTTTATCTTCTATTATTTGTCTTCTCTCTTGCATTATGGTCATGGTAAATAAAAGATGTGGATAAAAAATAGTAAAAATGGAAAAAAATTCAATCATGTTTGGAAAATAATGTGATAAAATAGTTACTGAGGGATATAATTTTTGCTAGAGTCATGAAAAGCAGACATAACTGTCAACTTCTGAATGTCAGTTCTCCATATAGTTTGGTGCAAATTAAGTCAAACCTAAATGATGAATTTTCATAATTCATATATGGAGGATACTGCATAGGAAAGTCTCAATGTTCTGTGTTTTGTGCTTTGTTCACTATACTATGCCATATTTCTTTTGTCTGCTTAAATGAAGCCATTTACATACATTATTTACATTTCTTGATACAAAAATAATTCTGGAAAATGTTCTATTTAAACAATCAGTTTCAAGAGTTGCTAGCCTTATGCAATAAAACACAGGAAGGAACAAATTCTTCCAGATTTATTGCTTTGTACACAATCATATTTAACCAACTAATTTAAACCTATTTTTGAAAGAAGTAGGAAAAAAAGTCAACAAAATAGTTAAGTATGTAGGATCCATAATCCTTTATTAAAATCTTTATGGGAACATAATCATAATTTCAAATCAAATGTGGTACAAAATACAAAATGTATTTTGCAGGATGTGAACCTTAATGAACTAAGAAAGTGTAGTGCATTGTTGAATAGAGGAGACAACATATGCTGGAATTTATAAATATGTATTCAGTTTAATCCCTAACAAGGCAAATGAATCATGCATCATAAATAAAATATGCATTTAAAAACAAAATGTATTCATAAATTAAACTATCATTATTAAGAAAGATAACACTTGTTATAATTTTAAGGAAAGTTATGATATATTATATAACTTTGATACAGTATAAAACTTACCTTCTTGGATTCATGATTTTAATTTCCTATATAACATATATCTATGTTAGCACTATATTAATGATTGTCAATAAAAGAACATAGAGAAAGAAAACCATAGGAAAACATTAATGATGAGTATGAACATAAGCATCAACTTTTTGTTGCTAGATACAGTTAGATACATTTTTATTAATGATCTAAAAGGAAGAATAGATTTTAATGAGATCTTTAAAATTTTTATAAAATAGAGATATACAAGAAGGTTTGTGTAACATATTACAAAGCAATAAAATATTCTACTTCATAATGATTATTGAAAAATCTGTTGAAGTGGAAGATATAGAATTATAAATTAAAGTTTTTATGATAAAAATAATTAGACGTATGCAATCAATAAGATGAAATGTTTGGAAAAGTATAATTTATTAAAGCCTACCAAACTTGCCACTGAACTGTAAATTAAACGAGTGAGCTTTGTGCTGTGGCATGAGTAAACATCAATATATATGTGACTCAATATTCAGAGTTTGTTGACCATTATAGAAGGTTTTTCTGTTTCTTTTTGACTGCTTCTGTAAAGAATAGAATTATATGTTAAATATTCCTTAGATTTGTTATTATGAAATAGATATGACATTAAAACCAAGAGAAATGTATAAACAGAAACTTGGAAAAATGATACACAAATACAAATTAAAAATTACTAGTTTTGTCTAAGCAAAAATCTTCAGAGTAACATCATTGAATATTTAAGAATAATATATATTTCAATATCTGATTTAAATATTTTATCAGAATATTATAAATTAAGTACAGATTGGCTTCTCATTTATAATTTAGGTGAACACTAAATATAATTTTGACATGCCCTAGAGATTAAATTTTAAGAGTTGACTTGGAAATAATTATACAGTGTGGAATGATAGAATCCTAAAAATTAACAGAGTTCTAGAAAATATAAATGAAGGGTATCCAGGACCATGGAGCAGGGGAGGGAAAGAGGAGGTACAGGGGAATAAAATTCACCAAATTATGCCATATGCATATATGAATATATCACTATGAAACCCACTTTTAAGTTTAATTATAATGCACCAAACAAAATAAATAGAAGCAAGACCAGTAGAGAAATTCAGAAAGGAGAAAAGTAGGGAGGAATGAAGGGAAAAGGGAAGTACTGGGGAATGAACCTGAACTCTGCTTGGTGGATGTACCGGCATGTCGCAGTGAAGCACACTGTTATGTGCAATTACAATTCACCAATAAAAATAGATATAATTTAAAAATGAAATATAAATGAGCTATAAGAAAGGAACAATGCTGTTCATTGCTCAAAATTTACTGATGAAAACACATATCTTAACTTGCCTTTAGCTTCTCTTTCTCACAATTAATTTGTTAAGTAGTTGCAAATGCTATAGAGAAAAGTTAATGACGCAAAGAAACAGCTAATTTTGATGTGGTTGTGGTTCTTGTTACAATGTTATGGAATAAATTCCCCCTCCCACAAGACACAATCTAGTGTAAATTTCATTTCATTTTAGTTTTTATTGTTTTCATATTTTTCAAAATAATATATAATACTTTGAAAATATCTGGCCACACACCTAATGATGAAATTTCCAAACCTATGACCTTGTTCTCTGTATGTTTCTTTGGACAGAAATACCCTTAGTTGTTTTGCATAGAACATTCCAATTCATAGTCCAGGAGTAAGTTTGAATTGATAATCTAACTGAAGATTTTAAAGTTAAAGCCATTTTCCATATGTGTGGAGTGTACCAAATTATATAACAGTGAAAAATTTAAACAAAAACTATTTAAAGTCTTTCTCTCAAGTGTTTAAAAAGTTGGAAATTAAATTAATATTAACTACTGACCAAATGACTACACTAACACCTCACCTTTTGCTGTTTATGTTACAAAGGCTATTTTTTCCTCTTAAAGTTTGAAATAATTTTTCAAGGCCTACTTATGAGGAGATTTGGTCAAGATAAAAGAAAGATAACTTCAATTTGGTTACAAATGCAAGGACATTTCATTTTTGGAGCTAAATAGAAGTGAATTGTCCTGTATGTGAAAAGCTATTTCTCAGCTAAAATAGGGAAAGAATAGATCAGACCACCTGTGACCATTATCCATATCTAGCACAAATAGCCCTGGTGAGAGAACAATATCAGTTCATTTTCTTCTTGAGAACACGGTGTATTTGCCAGAGGTGTGTTGTTTTTCTGCCTCTTACTGACATATAGAAATAATAAGCCAGATTCTCCCCACTGCCTAAGTCACTACTCAACGTAAAGTTAAACTCTAAAGAATCGTCCTCATTTTCAATCCGTAAACTTCCATTCATCAGTTATTAAAGAAAAAATTCAAAATAATTAGCATAACTATGACAAGTTTTTCAAATATAGAGGTGTTTATTTATATGCATCCGTATACATGTGTGTATGTGTGCATGTGTGCGTGTGTGCACACTTATTCTCATATGTAATATATGAAATTGTTTATGGTTGCAATTAAAAAAACTTTATTTCTATGTGGATTGACTTATTGTCTCATGTTAACATTTATACAAATCTAAATAGATATGTTGTGTAAATAAAATATGAACAGGCATTTTAAGTGGATTTAAATATTTCACACCTTTAATATAGCAAATAACATTCATGTTTTAATAAAACAGGTCTTGAAAAAAAATCATTCTGAATTTTTTATCAGCATCCAAATTTAGAGGAAATTTCCTGGTCTTTGTGTGATCTTTTGGAAGTATTTTCATCTTTCTGAATATAATTTTTCTCATGCCTAAAATCAGTATGCTGAAACATCTGCATTCTATGATTGATTACAAAGTATAGTTTTCAAATTCTGCACTTAATGAACTACCCAAGTACAATTATTTATCAGCATTGATGCATCAATGCTTTTTTCAGTCAAATTCAAGCTTTCCTTTTTTCAATTAAGATTTATTAATATCTATTATGTTTCAGGTCTTTGGCAGTCAGAGAGACAAAGTATACCAAATTTAATTTATTAACATGAAATATGAAATTTAATTATTAGAATACTGTATTTTGAAAGAATGTTAAAATTCACCTTGGGCAATATATATTACAATGAAAATCAACATAGAGATACTGTAAAATTGATGAAGTTGTATACAGTCCTTAGTGAGGTTTGTAGTCTTCCATATTTCTTCTGTATTTTTTTATTACTGTCATTTTATTTTAAAAGTCTTCATTGCATTTCGTTCAAGTAACACATATGTTATCATTTAATGCTTGTGTTAATTTTCAGTCAGTGGGACAAAATACCTGAGGAAAACAAATTACAGGGAGAAAGGTTTATTTTGACTTACAGTTTGGAGATTTCAGTCCTGGTGAATTGGCCTCATTGGTTTGGGTTTGAGGTGAGGTAGAACATCATGGTGCAAAAGGTATAGTGGAAGAAAACTGACCTCCATGGAACTTGGGGAAAATAGAGACAGAGTGAAAAAGGGGCTAGGATTAATTGTTTCGTTCCAGGGCAAACCCTTGTCCTACTTTCTCCAACTAGGCCCCACCCACCTTCATTTTCCCCCATTTCCCCATAATGCCCACCAATATGAATCCTTTAATGGATGAATCCATTGAAGTCAGAGCTTCATGAGCCAACATTTCCCAAATCCTCACCTCTGAATATTGCTTCATTAGACACCAAGACGTCAACACATGAATCTCTGGGGAAACATCATATCGAAACCATAACAACAATAAATGTATATTTATTTAATTAAAATTTAAGAACCCTAAAAAGGGTGAGAAATCATAATCTCACTATTAGTATTTTGTAATCTTTGCACATCTTTTATCTATGCACTTTATATTCTGTTCTAACTACCCCATTCACAATAGCTTCAAAAAAAATTAAAATACTTGGAAATCAATTTAACAAAAGAGGTGAAAGACCTCTACAATGAGAACTACAGAACACTAAAGAAAGAAATTAAAGAAAACCTTGGAGGATAGAAAGATCTCCCACGTTCCTGGATAGGCAGAGTTAATATTGTCAAAATGGCCATACTACCAAAAGTTCTATACAAATTCAATGCAGTTCCAATTAAAATCACAATGACATACCTCATAGAAATAGAGCAAGCAACCATGAAATTCATTTGGAAGAATAAGAGACCCAGAATAGCTAAAGCAATCTTTAGCAGGAAGAGTGAAACAGGGAGTATCACAATACCATACCTTCAACTATACTGCAGAGCCAATAGTAACAAAAATGGCATGGTATTGGCACCAGAATAGACAGAAAGATCTAATGGTGCAGAATAGAGGGACACAGAGACAAACCCAAGTAAATACAGTTTTTTCATACTAGACAAAGGTACCAAAAACATGCAATGGAGAAAAATTGCCTCTTCAACAAATGGTGCTGGGAAAACTGGAAATCCACATGCAGCAGAATGAAACTCAACCCCTATCTCTCACCCTGCACAAACTAACTCAAATGGAATCGAGGACCTTGGAATCAGACCAGAGACCCTGCACCTAATAGAAGGGAAATTATGTACAAATCTTTAAACATATCAGCTTAGGATCAGACTTCCTTAACACGACTCCCAAAGCACAAGAAATAAAAACAGAAATCAATAATTGGGGATAGATTCAAACTGAAAAGCTTTTTCTCAGCAAAGGAAACAATCAAAAATGTGAAGAGAGAACCTACAGAGTGGGAGAAAATCTTTCCCACGCACAGTTCAGAGAGAGCACTAATCTCCAGAACCTATAAAGAACTCAAAAATTTTACACCAAGAATACAAATAACCAATCAATAAATGGGCTGAGGAAATGAGCAGACGATTCACAGAAGAAGATCTAAAAGCAATCAACAGATATTGAAAAAATTTCAACATCTCTAGCAATTAGATAAATGCAAATCAAAACTACCCTAAGATTCCTTCTCTCCAATTAGAATGGCTATTATCAAGAATACAAGGAACAATAGGTGTTGGCGAGGATGTGGGGAAAAGGTACACTCATACATTGCTGGTGGGGGTGCAAATTAGTGCAGCCACACTGGAAAGAAGTATGGAGATTCCTTAGGAAACTTGAAATGAAACCACCATTTGACTCAGCCTTCCACTCCTTGGCTTATACCCAAAGGACTTAAATCAGCATACTTCAGTGATGGAGCCACATCAATGTTCACAGCTGCTCAATTCAAAATAGCTAGATTGTGGAACCACCTAGTTGCCCTTCAACAGATGAATGGATAAATAAACTGTGGTATATATACACAATGGAATATTACTCAGCCATAAAGAAGAATAAAATTATAGGCATTTGCAGA
This sequence comes from Sciurus vulgaris, assembly GCF_902686455.1. NCBI lineage: Eukaryota > Metazoa > Chordata > Mammalia > Rodentia > Sciuridae > Sciurus > Sciurus vulgaris. Next base: position 134,413,606 of record NC_136464.1, read on the forward strand.
TATATGGATGCAGTCGGAGATATCATGCTAAGTGACATAAGGTGATCCCAAAAAACCAAAGGACAAATGATCTCTCGGATAAGAGGATGATGATACATAATGGGGGGTGTAAGGGAGGAGCAAGAATGGAAGAAGGATGGATTGTATAGAAGAAAAAGAGGGGTGGGAGGAATGGTGGATGAAAAAATAACAGAATGAGACAAACATCATTACCCTATGTACATGTATGATTACACAAATGGTGTGACTCTACTTCATGTACAATCAGAAAAACAACAGCTGTACCCCATATGTATACAATGAATCAAAATAAATAAAAAAATAAAGTTTAATCTACTGAAAAATGAACATTTTATGGGAAATTGTGGAACACATGATATGGTATCTTACCAAGTAAATAAACATTTATGTTTAAAGAAAAAAGAAAATCGTAATCTCACTGTTAGTATTTTGGAGTCTTTGCACATCTTTTATCTATCACTTTATATACTGTTTTAACATTAGATCATTAGTAATCTCCAAGTTCACTTTTTAAAAATTAATTTATAGCTTTCAAATGTATCATTATAAGATGCAAGATAACAATTTTTGCATAGTCCATATTATAATTCCTACTTCCTTAATATTAGTAGATGAGTAGAAATGAAATTAATTTACCCATAAAGTATACATGTACAATTCAAATACTTGCTATATTTTAAAAGGTAATTTTTCCTTGAACTTTTAGGTATCAAAATATGTGATAGGAATACTTATGAATATTTCTAGTTTTATTATTGTCTATTCATGTATTTCACTTAGTGAAAGTGTTCAGATGTCAGTGAAATTATTTCCTTTAAGCTACAAATTTAGGACTATATCATTTTTAATTTCTAAATGCTCATGACTTGCCAATTTCCTTAATCTTTACTGAGAAAAACCATTAAATTATTTTGCATAACATAAAATGCTTTTTATGCATATTTCTTCAGTGATTCTTATGAACTGCAGTAGGAAATGGGTCTTTCTATCTGATATTCAGCAAGCTCTCTCTCATATTCCCAAGGCTTACCTTTCCTATGTATCTTTCATGGAATTTCCCAATGAGAAAAGTATATCACACTGATACAGGCCAAGATATCATACAAAATTTAAATATTTTAGACTTGCGCACTTGATATTCTCCTGTTATTTTGAGTTTATATATTTCTGTCCATACTTTGAGAATTCACCAAGGACAATTCATAAAAACACAGTGGCCTTCCTTTATTAGAATTTCTATAATATTAATTGATATGACCACACATTTAATGCCTATTACTATTAAAAATTTCTTTTTTTAATTTAGGTTTATTTCTTACCATAATGCCCCATATCCAGCTCATTGTAAATGAGGATTCATAAATCTCTTCTGAGTGACCATTGCATGTAGTAGATCATACTATAGAGTAGATGCTTGGTACATAATTGCAGACTGACTCACTGTTTCTTGATGTTATAAATCTGAAAAATATAAATATAAAGACTATACGAATAATACTATGAAAACTTCTAACTTATCTTTGTTTCAAAGTAGGTGTCTCATATATTTCCCACAAGTTTCAGTCTGTAGGTGATGGATCCATAATGAGATAAGTTCAAAGGCCCCACTTAGAAAAGTTTACTTATGAGGAACTGATGAATATGGAAAAAACTCTGAGAAATTGCTGAAAAAAAATCCTTTCCTAGACCTATTTCTTCCACATATAAGTGAATAATTCAATCCCCTCATTAAGACTGTTTTATCATTTTTAGAAAGAAATGCTACACAGCTGTTCCTTGTTTCATGCAAGGGATTGGTTCCATGAACTCCATGACTGTCCAATCTGAGGATGCTCAAATACCTAATAAAATAGTGTATGTGTGGCATATAATCTATGCATATGTTCCATGTACTTTAAATCATCTCTAGATTACTTATAATATCCAATATGAGGTGAATTCTCTGTAAATAATTGATATACTGCTTTGTCTAAGTCAGTATGTATTTAATGCAGACTTTTATTTTTTCAAATATTAGGGTTGTACGGTTGGTAGAATGGGTATAAATACAGAGATAATACTATTTGTATTGCTTATAATTGTTCTGAGAAACAATAGAATTAATGAATATTACAATGTTTTGATAATTGTACAACAGTAACTATTAAAAATAAAGTGGGGTTTTCTCTTGAAGTTGCTCTTCTTCCATGTTCAAATTATTCCACATATTCCTAATAATAACCATAAGAATTCAGTATGCCTGTGTTAATATAAAATATATAATATATAAATCTCCCAGAAATATTATAGAAATTACGAATTATTTCTGCATTGTGAAATTTTAAGTTGACTATTCCAGTGGTACCAGATTATGGAAGAAGGACTATCATCAAATTCAGATCATTGTAAACAACAGATAAGAAAATAAAATGAATAATTCCAGGATTTCTCTCTATGTTTGAAATGCTAAAAAGGTCATAAGTGCTATTATTTCATTTAAATGTGATTAATAATAAAGCAAATTAAATATTCATAAAAATGGAATTAAAGGAGTCCATGTATATCATTTTTGTTACACGGAATGATTTGTTTGTCATAATTAAAACGAACGGGCACTAGTCATACATTTTAATCATTGTAAATTGTTTGGGGGCTTATAATAATAAGTGAAAATAAGATAATCTGAAAGCTTTTTTTAAATGAATTCAAATAAGAGGACATGGTGGTAGAATCTATGGCATCTTCTCATCTCCCATGTTAAAAAAAAAACTGAGGACGACCAAATTGTAACATGCCCTATGAATATCTGTTTTAGAAATTCCTTGGAAATTTATATATTGCAGAGCAAATTACTTTTAAAAAGTATCTTCTAGATGCATTAGTATTTGCTACCATTAATATGGAAATCACCAGTAAGAACACCTGAACTTGACATATAAAGTGACCCCATTTCTTCCCTGTATTTATGTCTAAGAGTTAATGATCACAATGAAAAGTAAATGGAATGATCAAGTTTCCACGAAAATATGTGAAATAAAATAAATGAATTTACTGAATTGTGGTTGAATTTCTACCATAATATATATTATGTTGCCTAAAATACAACACCCAAATGTAACTTAAATAATAACCCAAACACTGAAATTAATACATTCTTGATATTATATTGAAAAAGTTTTTATAAATGTAGCCAACAGTTTAACAGACCTAATTTTTCAGTTACCCCTTAATAACTGTGAAATTTCATTTTGTAACAAAATAATCCTGTTGTTTAGAATTAAATGAAAGAACATCTATAATCATATTTTCTACAAAGTAAAGAGTGTTATAATGTAGCCAAAACATTCATAACTTTTTTTGTCTTTGGTAAAATGTTAATATTAGAAGGAGTGCCTTGTTGTGTAACCTTGATTTTCCAACAGCCATGACTTCCTGAAAACTAACTTTCAAAAATTAGGTTGTTTAAATCCATCCAATTTTACTAAAAGAAGAAAAAGAGTTGTCTAATCTCAGATCTGGATTAGCATTTGCATGCCTTCTAATCTGTGAGAAGGATGACCTCAGGATAGACATCTGCTTGGATGCCTTGGATGAGTTCTCATACAGCCATCTGTTCATGAAAGAGCAGTCTCTTCAATACTGGTCAGAACCTTTGTGTGAGACACAGAGGGGCACATGGATTTCCGTAATGTACTCTCTTGCTATATTACACTAAAACAGAATAATGAAGAACTCTGCTGCAAGGTTCATTGATTCATAGTGAAACCATCTAACGTCTATAACAGAAAGTTTAACTTCAATGTAAACCAAGGCTAAAGTAAATAAATTCAACCTGATATTTAGATTTTGAATAAATATCTGAGAGAGGCTATAACAAAAAATAAACAATAAGCTATTGAAAGCAACAAACTTCTGCTTATAAAATTGTAATTAATGTGACTTATTTTATATTAGTAAGAATGTCAAAATCAACTATAAAAACAAGAACAGCATGGTGACTATAGCAAATAAAAATGTATCCTTGAAACTGCTGAGAGTAGATTTTAATTTTCTCATTCAAATGCATGATGATAGATATGTTAACTAGCTTGATATAATCAGCACAAAATGTACATATATATTGAAACAAATTACATACCAACAATGTAAGCAACTTCTACTTTTTCAATTAAAGCAATAATTTTAATTAATGAATTGAAAACAAGTTTAATTAGCTGTGGATTGAAAAATGAAAGGAGCACTAAGACTTTGTCAGCAGGCAACAAGAAGTTTGAAGGATACAATAACATCCCAGGTAGTCAGAAACATGAATATTTAAATTTTCCACAGAGGAATGAAACCATAATGATAAAATGTTTATAAAATAAGCAAATATATCATCAGAAATGTTCCATTCTTGAACTACATGAAACTGTACCAGTCTACTGTTAAGCTATGCCTCAAGTATTTTATTTCAGAGTTCTCAAATATTTACTGAAGAAAACAATTAGAATTATTGTAAGTTAGTATGGGTCAGTAGCTAACACACAAAAAAAATCTTTTTGTGGGGGTAATCAAGGTTTTTTTTTAATTTTAATTTTTATTTGTTCTAATTAGTTATGCATGACAGCAGAATACATTTTGATTTATTGTACACAAATGGCACACAACTATTAATTTTTCTAGTTGTACATGATGTACAGTCCATACCATTCATGCAATCATACAAATACCTAGGTTAATGATTCAATCTCATTTTGCTATCTTTCCCACTCCCCTTCCTTTTTTCCTCCCCTCACAACCTTCTGCTCAATCCAAAGTTCCTCCATTCATCACCTCCACATTATGGATCAGCATCCACATATTAGAGAAAAATATTAGGCCTTTGGTTTTGGAGATTGGCTATTTCCCTTAGCATGATATTCTCCAATTCCATCCATTACCTGCAAATGCCATAATTTTATTCTCCTTTAAGGCTTGTTAACATTCCATTGTGTATACATGCCACAGTTTATTGATTCATTCATTAATTGAAGAGCATATAGGTTGATTTCATAGCTTAGCTATTGTGAATTGAGATGCCATAAACATTGATGAGGCTGCATCACAGTAGTACGCAGATATTAAGTGTTTTGGGTATAGACCAAGGGGTGGGTCCATTCCAAGTTTTCTAAGGAATCTCCATACGGTTTTCCAGAGTGGTTGCATTAATTTGCAGTCCCACCAGCAATATGTGAGTGTACCTTTTTCCCCACAACCTCTCCAACACTTATTGTTGCTTGTATTCTTGATCATTGCCATTCTGACTGGAGTGAGATGATATCTTAGAGTAGTTTTGATTTTCATTTTTCTAATTACTAGAGATGTTGAACATTTTTTCAGGTATATGTTGATGGATTGTATGTCTTCTTCTGTAAAGTGTCTGCTCAGTTCCTTAGCCCTTTATTGATTGGATTATTTGGGGTTTCTTTGTTTTAAGCTTTTTGAGTTCTTTATATACACAGGTGATTAGTGCTCTATCTGATGTGCATGTGGTAAAGATTTTCTCCCACTCTGTAGGCTCTCTCTTCATGTTATTGATTCATTCTTTTGCTGAGAAGAAGCTTCTTAGTTTGGATCCATCCCAGTTGTTAATTACTGATTTTATTTCTTGTGCTTTATTTAAGATTCTTGTTAAGGAAATCAGTTACCAAAATGACATGATGAAGATTTGAGCCTAATTTTTCTTCTATTAGGTACAGGGTCTCTGGTCTAATTTCTCGATCCTTGAGCTACTTTGAGTTGAGTTTTGTGCAGGATGAGAGGGATTTAATTTTATTTTGCTGCATACAGATTTCCATTTTTCTCAAAACCATTTGATGAAAAGGTTATCTTTTCTCTAATGTTATGTTTTTGGCACCTTTGTCTAGTATGAGATATAATTTATTGGTTTTCACTATTTTTGCTTTTTTTTTTTTTTTGCTCTTAGAAAACACACTGCAGGTCTGGGTTATTTACCAAGGGAGCTGACTTCAATGCTGTGGCCCCATCTTAACATATACCTCTATGATCACACAAGAAAGAATGAATGGTCTTGCTCCAGTCACTGAATACATTGACCATTTCTGTTCTCAGATCCATTTGCCAAAATTTATGGCCTTGCTGTATCTAGCTAAAGGACAGATGTTAAAAACCCAACCCTGTGCCCAGAAGGAAAAAGAAAATCAGATACTTGTGAGCAGAAATACACGTGTACGTGTGGATGTACATTGTACATATGTATGCATAACGTGTGTGTTTGCACGTCTATATAATATGCATGTGCTTGTATATTATATATAATACTTTTTATTAGGAAGATGGTTTGAAGTATAACAATGTACCAGGCATTAGGAATCTTTGTGTGATTTTTTTAAAAAAACATGAATAATGAGAAAGTTGGTCCCCAGAACAGACAAAAATATATTCAAGTTGGCATACTGGTTAATGCCTATGGTTCTTCAAAATATAATATCATATAAATTTCAAAAAAATTGTCATAATGTAATACATAATACATGCATGCATGCACATTATATATGCTAGAAAATGCAGGTAAGCTACCCAGATAAATTGTTATTTCAAAATAAAACTTTATCTATACTTCACTATAGTGTTTTCATATCAAAATACAAACCAGAGTCACTTTAGCAGAGTATATCTTTGTCCAAAAATTTGGCTTTAATCTGGGAAATCTGAACTTAAATCACTTGACTGAATAGATCAGAAGTAAGGAAAGATATAAGGAGAGATGTACAATAATTTCAGTTTATAGATAGTCAGACCCATGTTCAAAAGGATAGGGAGAGGGCTGGACACACAATTCCTATTAGTGACAGTGTCTGAATTAAACTTATTCCTCATTTGCATAGTATATCCCATTCTAAAGCACCACTTTTCAAAGATAATGACCTGAAATCATACTTGTGATTAAATTTTCAAACATATCCTAGACTTTAAATTCATCTTTTCCAAACTCTGCCATTTCTAATCACAGCTCATTTTATGCTCTCCACAAGGAGCATCAAGTAAATATGAAGTAATTACAACCTAGATAATTTGAACAATAGAGAAGACAAATCTGTAAATTTACCTGAACAAATGAACAAATTTCTTACTTTCCTTTTTAGACTGATGCACTCTCAGCTCTCTTCAGGCTTCCTGCATGACAGTTAAAATAGTTGGAGAAAAATCACCCACGAAGAAGATGGTTAGCAATAGAAATTCATAGTCACTAACCTCAGCTGGACCTCAAAACGAGTAGAAAATGTATTATTATATTTGTTTTGTCTAGTTTCTAGAGTCAAACTTTTCCATTCTTCTTGTTTCTCTACCTAGGTGACTCTCAGCAGATGGCCTTGTCTCCTAGTTCATAGAATAAATAAGGTCTATCAAATTCCTGCCACTCTGCTTTCAATTCTATTTACATCTGCATCCATTCATTTATTTTTAATTTATGTAAATGTATTTAATTAGACGTTACTTGATTACTTTTTTAAAGGAAAATACATGGTGGAATCTGTGTGCGTGTCAGCATGAGGCTTAATATTTGTTCTAACTACTATATTTTGTACAGTGAGGCATATATTACAATGTTTAATCAGAGATTTAGAGTGGCCGCCAACTTTCATTTACCATCGGCAATTCTGTGATGAACATCTTCAAACATGCAAACATTGGGAAATATTTTTGAGTTTAAATATTTAAGAAGTAGAATTGTTAGGTTTGTTGATATATATATATATATTTATATATTTATTTTCAGCCACCATTTATTATTAGAATAGCTTTATTACTATTATAAAATATAATATATATTTATCACTATTATAAAATATATATACATTTACTTTTAGCAACTATTTATTACTAGAACAGTTTTATTATTTAACATCCTCAAACGTGATGCTGTATTTCCATTATTAAATTAAAATGAATTTTAAAAATTGTCTTTTTTATTTTTTTCTTTGATTCTCGGGTTATAGAGATGTGTTTAATTTTAATTATTTAAAAGTTTTCTAAATATTTTAATTGACTAGTTGTTGATTTCTAATGATATATTATTTTGGTCATAGAATATTCTTTGAGTAATTTTGTTGCTTAGAAACTTATAGAGATTTGTTTTTTGCTCATCTTTGGTGAATACTCTGTATTACAACTATTAGTAGTATAATTAGTTACATCTAATTGAACATTAATATTACTCAAATTGCGTGCATCATTCTGTTTGTTTTCTTTTAGTGAATGACTATGCCAAAATGTTGAAGTCTGCAACTGTGTGAATGGTTGTATTTGTTTCTCCTTTTAATTCTCTCATTTTACTATTTGGGGAGCTTTATCATTGCATGCATACTTATTACACTAAGTATTCTTAATGAAGTGACTTTTTTGTCAGTAGGTAATGACCTTCTCTATGCTGGTAATATTCTCTTCAAAAATCTATTTTTATAGTATTTAACACATGTTAACTTTCCTATGCTTAATATATAAATAGAAGCTTTTTTCTTTTGAGTATCCATATCTGTGGGTTTTTGTTGAACGAGTTTTACTATATTTTATATAGGTATTTCTTTTATTATTAGTACACAAAGATTTCTTTTAAAAGACAAAATAATCATATATTTGCCTACAAAAAAATCACCTGATGCATTATTCCCAGGTAGGCCAAGAATGTTTGTAATTTTTCTCTTAAATGAATGTTTTATATTATTGAGCTATCTATTGGGGCTAGATTTATACCAGCAATAATTCCTTAGCTATATTTTCTTAGCTTTTTTGATGCTGAAGCTATCTCTCTTTTTGGGCTCTGATTTTCTAAGACATTCTAAGGTGCTTATAATTATTTCATTGCTATATTACAAATTATACCTGGACTCTATCATTTTACATATTTAATTCTAGGTATACTCTATTTTTTATCAGGTTTTTACAAACTGCAATTAGTCTGATCTCCATTATTCTCCAAATGTCTAGATTTCTGTCTCCCATTTTTTTCCCTTCAAGACAAGTTTAAAATATTAGTTCAGTATCTTGGCTACTAAAAACTCATCATTAATTTTATTTCCCTCTTAATTTATAGCAAGCTATTATCCTTCCTGTCTCATTCCCTTCTGCTATGTTTGTTGCCTTTAGCTTGTATTTTATGCTCTCACTTATTTTCCTTTCCATTTCAAACGTTAACCAAATCAATGTGCATGGATGTGTATGTGGGTATATATTGCATCTTGCTGCTTTTGTACCAAACAATTAATGTTTTTGAGTTTTTATATCTTTAAGAATTCTTTGTGTTGTATTTTTATCTTCAAAACTTATATATTTCTTGGTATGAAATATAGCCATTAATAAAAAATTTCCTCCCTAACCATCATGTAAAAGGTACCAATTCAGGAAAATAACTTTCCCCTTTTCCACTTTTGTTTCTCCTCAAGCACTGTAACATAATTATAAAGGCATCTTTTAAAAGATGTAGCTTCAAAGGTAAAGCTAAAATCACTGTTATGGCAATGATAATACAGTGAGAAGAAAATGGCAAGTTATTGTAAGGGTAAGCCACACCAGTCATCTTATGCAGAGGTGACAAAGTCACTTATAAATGGCAAGGGGTTCATGTCTATTCCACTCAAAAACTGTCAACCCCTAATACGTTTTTCAATGACTGTTCGAGTTGCTTTATAACTTCAGTCAAAGAAAAATCAGTTTTTATATATATTTTGTCTCAGCATCATGGCTCTTTTTATGTCATTTGGCTGATTTATAAGCAATCTAAAGGATTTCCAAATCACGATCTCCGGTTATTGGCAAGAAAGAACTTTATGTATACAAAATATTGATAGAAAATAACTCAAATTTTCTTTAAAGCTTACTAAACTATTAGGTGCAATTTTTATTTTATTTTTTTAATTTTATTTTTTCTAATTAGTTGTACATGACAGTAGAATGCATTTAAACATCTTGATAGATCATACATAAATGGAGTGTAATCTCTTAAAAACCACTATTTAGTGATTCTCTCAGTAGTTCTGGATACAAAAAAAATCACATGTTTATAAATTATTTAAATCAATATTCAACTTGAATATAATGGGATTGTTAATTGATAAGCAAGGATCAATGTATGCCCTATCAGATTATTTTACTTAAAGACAGATTCATTTTTCTATTAATTATGTAATTTTTATAGAAAGGGGGAAAGGCATTGTTCAAAATGTTTACAAACCAGGAAACATCATATTTATATTCAAGTGAGCAAGAGAGTGAAAGTAAGAAAAATTCTAGAAAAATAAAGATGTCGTGTGAAAACAATCATGATTTCGAGTTGCCATTCTAAACAGGCATGTTTATAACTGAAAAAGTTTACCAACTTATACTAAAGGTCTTAAAAATATATATTTTTAATTGTGAAAAATATATTTTTAATTGCAGTTTAATGAGAGTGCTGCAGATTTTGCTATTATTTTATTTGCATAGTATTTTTATTACCTTCCATAGTTAAAAAAAAAAAAAAAATTCCTGTAAAAATTTTCTAATAGAATACCGGAAACTGAATATCCAAACAAAGCAAATATAAACCCTGTGGAATTGGGTAGAAGATATTCAGGAAGAAATGTCCTTTTAGCCAAAGCCAAATTTTGGAAACAAACTGACAACACTAACTGCATTTTAATAAAAATCATTTCACTTCCTCAATATGCATGGCAGACGGCTGCAAGTGCCAGGTTCAGATAAGCTGAAAGCAAGATGGCTGAAAGGGACATTTTCTAATCAACTTCCTGAATTATCTTTGACTCCTGGTATGGCCTCACATGTGACCTAATTATGAAGCATAACATGCCAATATTTTCATAACAAAAAAATGAAAATTGGTCTTTTAATTCTTTGGAAATGGTTCATGATGTTATCCTTGCCCTGGTATTTCAATGAATTTTCGATATACTCTTCCCCTTAAACTTTGTCTTCTGACTAAAACGTGGCAGACACCAATTTTTTGGTGACATCACTTTCATTCTATGTTCTATTATGCACACATTGCAAGTTCTTAAAATTGTGTATTTCAGTAGCTAATATTTTTTTTCCTGAGGCCACATTTGGGTAGTCTTTTAAAACATGCATTTTATCTGGGCATGGCCAAAGTGGTTCACTTCTCTAAAAGTAGAAGGAAAAGACATGTGAATTCACAATTACACACCCAAGTATGTTTAGTAAGAATAAGATAAGAAAATAGGGTTTAGATATTATTGCATTATTGTTCTGTTCAATAATGCAAAAAGTTTTAGTAGCTTCACTTTCATATTAATTTTTATTTCCCCCCTTAGGTCCCTCAATACATTTTGTCCTTCCTTCCAATTTTTTTTTCTTTTTTTTTTTGCTTTCTTTTCACTTTTTTTCTTTTTCATGAACACAGAAAGGCATGGCATAGAATCAATATTTGTTAAGCTTAATCTAGTGATGAAAAATTTATGTATGGAGGGATGACTAAGGATCAAAAATAGTACATAAGTTCAGATGCAAAGAAAGTAGTTGGCCTTGTCAAGACTCTTAAAGACCAGTAAAGAAACAGAAGTTCTAATGGATCAAATTTATGCATTGAGTTTTGATATAATCAAGAATGATAAAAGCTGGAGAAGAGAAGAAAGATGCAAAAGTATTATACAGTGAATGCTAATGTATGTGAAAGCAGTCAGGAAGAAATGAGATCAAATGAGCCCTGTTTATATGCACAAAGAAAGAGGAAATTCTGTTATGACTTTTGTTGGTAGGTTCTTTTAGGAAAAGAATGATCCAAATGTGGCAACAGGTTACCTTCCTCACATTGGTGTATAAAATTAAGGATTTGATTTCAGATTGGCAGGGTTATAAGGGAAGTATTATTCAGTTCTGTTGGAAGTGATGAAGTTTCCATGAAAGTGATGATAGAAAAAAACAGTAAAAAATAATGAAGATACAGGAACTTTTGTTGATAATAATTGAAGGTAAGGAAAAAAGAAGGACGTATTCAGCTCCTTCAGTCTGACAGATGCTACTTAGAGATTATTTCAATTCTGAATATTTTTCTTCGTATTTTTCCAAATACTAAATGACTAGAATAAAAATGTGAAATAAAATTTAAAGACCCATAACAGTATACATGGCTATATTATATTTTTCTTTATAAAGGATTTTTTTTGTTTTCTCAAAAGTCAATGTTATATTTACATTTTTTTTTTTTTTTTTTGAGATGATGACATTGGGTCTTGCTTCAACCCTACATACAGCTTCTAATACTTCTTCGAATCTCATATTAAATTCAGTCTTCATATAACATTACTCTGATTGCTTCAGGGAAGCATCAGAAATTTTTCTAGTTTTTACAAAGGAAGGGAGAAAAGAGATTTCAACATTGTCCTGCAGCTAAGTCTACTTACCAGGGAGTCTTATAATGTAAAGTAGCCACAAACTACTCTGCTAGACAATATTCAAACTTTCAAGTAAAAATCTAGTTTTTAAAAAAAGTAAAACAAACAAAAAAGGACCATATTAGAACATAACTAGATCTCATAATCTGGGGGAAATATTTTTTTTTATTTCAAAAGTTATTTTCTGTAAACTTGAAGTGATATTAACACACTCTTGATTACATGTTATTTAATTGCAGTTCCCATATAGGAAATCCACTTTGAATATAATGACCAGTGTGGGTGATCTGAGTTCTGAATATATAGGAGCTTCATACCTCAGCACAAAGGTTACAGTCCTTCAGTACTAAAGCAAACAAACATCAGACTGTAGTAATTAAATCCTTCCTTCTTATTCACTAATGCTTTTGCTCACACCATGCTCTTTTCTTTTGCATGCTCCTAAGAATGCCTCCTTAATATATGTTCTGTATTTGATATTTGCAGTTAGAAACTTCTTGTCTGCTCATTCACTACCAACGAGACACAATGTGAAAATCCTTTTAAAACTTCTTACTATTTTATCGCTCAGTTAAAATCTATCACCCAACTTTATCTACAAAAATTTCAGATACGTTACATATACAAAAGCTTTATATATATACATATATATGTATATATATACAAACATGTATATATTTCAGCAATGATCTTGGATTTTGAAAATTCTTATTACTCACAAGATAGCTTTTCTTGGCAAAAGTTGGAAGGCTTGTCTGGTATATGAACTATCATCTCTAAGTTTTGTACCATATTTGTTTCTGTCATAGGTATCAATTTTATTCCATTATTCTTTTGCTCTATCTTTCCTAGGTCTTAATTCTGAATATCCTAACAATTTTTACATGATTTTAATCTTTTAAAAATTTTTGCATGTAATAGTGACCTCTTCTAAATCTTTTTCTGTCTTTTTTAGCATATTTACCTTAAAAATTAGAATATTACAAAATCCTGATCTTTGTTTTATGGAAAACTTTAAGATACATTAATTATGCACTGATTATGAAATCTCGGTTATAATTATTGTGAAATATTGCTAGTGTTATGATTTGGCTATGAGGTGTCTACCAAAAGTTCCTGTGTTTGTGCAGGAGGTAAAGTGACTAGATTATGAGAGCTGTAACTCAAACAGTAGATTAATCCATTTGTTGAATTGATACGTTGAATTGAATACTAACTGCAGGCAGGTGGGGCATGGTTAGAGGAAGTGGGTCAAGGGGGACATGGCTGGGGGTCCCTGTCCTTTCTCTCTCTTTCCACTTCCTGGCTACCATGAGGTAAACAGATTTTCTCTGGCATGCTCCTTTGTGGTGATTGTTTATCTGACCTCAGGCCCCCAGCAGTGGAGTCTAACGATCATAGATTAAAATCTCTGGAACCATGAGCCAAATGAACTTTTTCTCATTTAACCTGTTTTAGTCAAATATTTTGGTCATAGCAATGAGAAGTTGACTAATGCAGCATAAAACAATGCAATCCATGTCTTTCAAAAATTTTGGTGAATTGTATTTTTTAATCTTTATTGATTGATTCCTTGATTAATTTTTGCTATGTTGAGGATCAGACCCAGGGTCCTACACATATTTAGTGAGCACTCTTCCCCCAAACTACATCACCAATCCCTACTGATGGATTATAGAAGTCTCATTTATGTTACCTTCAAACTTATGAGTTCATTCCTCAGGATTCTTAAGAATCCTTGTTTATGTTTTCTCATGTCAGGATTTAAGATTTACAAATACTTGCTTATATTTCTACATGAATTATAATCAAAATGCTTAGAATATAATTTCTTATACTTTTCCTTAGCAATTAGGGTTATGCCATTTATGTGTATTAACTATTAATATTTGTGATTATCTAATCAGCATCTCTTGATAATCCATTCCAAGTCCTAACACACTCATCTGCTATTGAGTATGAGGGCTGAATAAATTAGGATGTCTACATGGGTGTTAAAACACAGTTATATTTATGTATACTTGTTATAGATTGTATAACATTTCAAAATATTTATTTTCCTCTTTTTATGGTCCTTCCACTGTCCCAGTGATACAGGACATGACCATATCCTTACTTTAATTGGATTATTTGTGTTATTGGCAATTGGGATTATGTGCCAGTTCCTAAAACATTATGTCAAGTTGCCAGTTTTGTTTGTTTGTTTTGGTACCATGGATACAAGACTCACATGTTTGTTCAAAAGACTCCATGTTACAGGTTGGTTAGATTTATATCAGTTGTTGATGAAGGTAAACTTCAAAGTACATTGAAACTTTCAGAAGACAAATTTGTTTATAGAATTTGGCTGTGTATTTTCCCGGAAATTGCTTAATACTATTAGTTTTGGAAGTGTTGGCATTATATAAACTATATGCATATTAACTATATGAATTATTTATGATGATTATGTTTGAAAAATTATGAAAACTCTAAAAACAAGTATTTTATTTGTATTGAATAAAAAAATTACCTTTTCATTAGATTTTATTGTAATATAGCATTAATACCTGAGTTACTTAATAATTCATTGATCTCAGGCATTAGAATGAAAAGTAGGACTCACTGCATTTTTTCACACTATTTATTCTTAAATTTAAGGTAGGCAAATCTCTCATGGGGAACATGGATGGATAATGTCCTTGTATTTTCTGACTGGAGGATAAGCCAGGGTTACAAGTGTTACATCCTCACCAAAGACACCCCACAGGACTTTGCACTGAACAAATAACCATTTTGTGTGGATCCAGAATACTTTTCCCTTCCGGAGCACAAATCCCTCCACATCTGTTCAACCAGTTCTGCTCAAGTCTTAAAAAAAAAAAAAAAAAAAAAAAAAAAAAATTGATTAATTGCAAGTCTCATTTCACATTCTGTTATTTCTGGAGATAAATATATATGTGTGTGTGTGTGTGTGTGTGTGTGTGTGTGTATGTGTGTGTGTGTGTGTGTGTGTGTGTATATATATATATATATATATATATATATTTTGTAGATCTAAACCAACAAGGATTTATTTCATGAAGTCCACCCTCTAAAAGCAAACCACAAGGCATTGTCAAGATTTTCTCTAAATTATAGAGTTCTTCATATTTAATTATAAATTAAGAGATTTTTTTTACATGACAAGGTGTTTTTAAATTTATCTAAGAACCTGTGGAAGACAGAGACAAAGGGAAGGAAAATTTATAGAAGAGTCACCTTCACTGATATTGGCAAATCCCCATGTTCCCTGTCTGAAAGATGATTCATGAAATGTACTGAGGTCACTTTTCTTTTGAAAAAGAGAGCATTCTCAAAGCACAAGCAATACATAATACAAAGCAGCTTCTGTATTTTTAGTACGTTTAGCTATTCATCTAATGCCAATTCTGAAAAGGTTTTTTTTTTTTTGAGTTGCTTAAAGTGGCTGTCTTACCTTTCTAATTCTATTGAAATAATCAATACTATCTGCAAAATTAGTTTTTCAGATTTCTCACATCTAATAATATATATAATTTTCAACTTAAATAAAATCATGAGATTTCTTTCTCAAAAGGGATTGATTTAATATCTGAGTAGAAAAACTTGGTATATGCCTCTGATACAATTAATGCATATCAAATATTGCTTACATAACATATACTTATAAATCTTTAATGAGACCCCTGGAACATATATATAAATTTTATTTACTTTGGCCAATTGGAAAGTTATTTATTTTATGACTGAAAATATTGACTTATTTGCATTTGTTCTAATTATTTCTACTCATCAATACCATAAGCAAAATGTGCCGTTTTTCCATTGGAAAATCTTACAGATGGTTTTGACACCTAGCATATATTCATGGGTTTTCTTCTTTGTGAAGATGTTCCAGTTTTTCAAGCAAATACAACTCAAGAAAGATTTTGAGTAGTAATACATTCTTATATAATTTGAAAATTTCTCTGTTGTAGCATTCTAGAAGATCTCTACTCACAAGTGCAACAATAATTACAGTGAAGTAAAACCAGTGTGCTGTGTAACTGAAATGCAAACATTTCCTGTCCTAGGAGCCCTCTCACTTTGCATGTAGCCCTACAATACCAGAGACTGAACTCAGGGGGCACTCAACCACTGAGCCATATCCCCAGTCCTATTTTGTATTTTGTTTAGAGGCAAGGTCTCACTGAATTGCTTAGCACCTCACTTTTGCTGAGGTTGGCTTTGAACCCATGATTCTCTTGCCTCAGCCTCCCCAGCCCTGGGATTACAGGAGTGTGCCACCGTCGGGTTCATAACCTTTTTTTGAATGTTGTATTTTTCAGCTCTGCATTATTACACTCAGGTATGGGACAAAACTAACTTATAAATAGGAAATATTTATTTAGCTCACAGTTTGGGAGGTTCAAAATCATGAAACCTGCCATGGCTCAGTTTTAGCAGATGATGACACATTGTGATGCTCATTAGACAGAAAACGGTCATATCAGGAACTGGAGCAGAGAGAGACAGGATGACAGGATCCTGCAATCCCATTCAAGGGCTTTATCCCAACAACCCATGCACCTCCCACAAGCCCTTCCTCCTAATGCTTCCACCACCTCCCGGTAGTGCGACCCTGGGGACTAAGACTATTTCACACAGGCCTTGGGAGGCCATTCAGCACCCAAGCCAAACAGATGAACAACTCAAACTGTGATTCAAATTAAGCTCATTTCTAACTGTATGATTATTTTTGGCATTTATCATTTTAGGCATGGATTCTCTAATACAATATACCTGTGATACCCTTTATCTAATGAGCGTGCCTTCAATAACAGAAGTTATTTTGTCCATTCTGCTCACCCTGTGGCTTTGAGTTTTTCCTTTGGACTGTGCCCTAATGAGAGTGTGTCTCCAGTAACATTTTTGTCTCCACTAAAATACCCCTTTACTTGTTGGTTGTTAATATGGTGCTTGGGGCAGAGTAGCAGGACTCTCTCTAATATTCTGATGAAACCACAATCTTAGAACAGTACTGCAACCTGGTTCTTGGAGGTTCGGATTAGGAGAGGAAAGAATAGCTGGATGGTCTGTGTAGAATTTCAGCAATAACTGCTGTTACCTTTCCTTACACAGCATCACCATAAAAACACTCTCAGAATTTTCTCTAGTTTTCCCTGATGAATTCTGATGGGGTTAATGGAAGAAATGCTTGCAACTGACCTTGAATCCTCCTATATGGCAGTCTCTGGAGGCATCAAGTTCATATTCTATATCAGACTTATCTTTAATAATTATTTATAATTTTTTGACTTTAATCTTCTAACTGGAATATATGCAAAATGCAGCATGTACTCCAGATGAGCAAGTGTGCATGTCTTTTTTCTCCCTGGAGGTGTGTATTTCTCTCTAGATTTCCAGTTTCATAGCTTAACTGTAACCTTAGTTTTCTGTAGGTTAAACAACAACACAGTAATTAATTTTCAAATTGTTTATCTTTTACCTTATTGTAAGCATAGGAACAACATTCTTTCCAACTTTCTACATCTCTGAGATGAAATTTAGAGAGATATTATTGGGGTATCCTCTTATGACTAAAAATTCTTTGATGATTTTTCCTATACCATACACAAATCAGCTTATAATACATTTTTTTAGTTAATGAATTCTGGTGTGATTTAGATGTAAGCTGTCCCCCAAAAGATTATATGTGAGGCAATGCAAGGATTTTCAGATGTATGTGAAATGATTAGATTGTGAGGTTTGTAAGCTGATCATGGATTCACCCACTGATATGAATCAGCTGGGTGATATGAAGGCAGGTAGGGTATGCCTGGATAAAGAAACACAGAGGATGTGCCTTTGGGGTTTGTATTTTGTCCCTGGTGATTGAAGTTCTCTCTCTCTGCTTGCTGGCTTCCATGTTCTGAGCTGCTTTCCTTCATCATGATGTTCTTCCAAGATGTTCTGCCTCATGTTGGTCCCAGAGCTATGGAGTCAGCCAACTGGGGACTGAACCTCTGCAATCATGAGCCCCCAAATAAACTTTTTTCTCCTTTAAGCTGCTCTTGTTGGGTCTTTTAGTTACAGCAAAATGAAGCTGACAAAGACATACTCCTAGCAATCTATTATTTCTTCCCACAAACTCCAGTTAGGGTGGGTCAATTTTTATACTCAGATAAGTAATGAGCATGTGGTAGGAGAAGTAAAGCCTAGGACTCTTCTTGTACACACCTCCATAGATAACTCTGGGTGCTATCACAATGTTATTGCAGTATTTGTCTATGGGGAGAGAGGCTGGTTTTCTAGGCAAGGCTCACCCACACCTTGTCACATTCTCCTCTCTATGTACTCCTGTGGGCTAACCATAAACCTTATAAAACTTCCAGGAATTATATTCTGGGCACGACTGTCATTATTTAAAAGATGACTTAATTACAATTTTGTAGGAATTTGATTTGAGAAGTATAATTAGTTCAAGGTCTAGTCATTTAATTTTTCCTTTTTCCTCATGTGCTCTGCAGTTACCTCCTATGTTTATACTACTTGATTATCCCTATTGACTTGGCAATTTATATTTTCTTACTCTGAACAAATGACCAGGTGGGAAAACTGGGGAGAGGAAAGGGCACACTAGAATCTAACTCAGTTCATGATAAGTGTCTTACTTTTTTTCTAGGTTTCTACATCAGACTTACATCAGACTAAACTTCTTCAGTCACTATCTCCAGCGCACACACACACACACACACACACACACACACACACATTTTGTCATTAAAAGCTGACTTCTGTTTTCCTTTTTAAATCAGTTGTTGTAATCTTCCTAGTTGAATATGGGTGGATGATCATCTGTCCAGGATGATATGCCTTCCTGTTTGAAAAAGAATTGTTATAAAATCACCTGTTCTTTCTAGTGGCAGCCTCTCATGCTTGAAATTCCTTTAGTCAATTTAAATGTTCCTGGGTAAGCTCTCCCTTGCTTCTAAATCTCCACATTAAAACCAATACTATGGATTTTAAAAACTCCACATGAATTTTAAATTACATAAAGTACTCAGGATCAGAATTAATGAATGCAGAGGCTGTAAGTTAACCAGGAGAAGACACTGAAAGAACATAATTTGTAAGAGGACATGGACAGAGTTGAGACACTTCAAAGGGACTGAGTTTTGAGGTGCATATACAATACTGAGACTTGCATAGTCTCAGTAGACTATGTAGACTATTCTGTTTTTAGAATAGTCTAATAGTCTAATAGTGTAGACTATTCTGTTTTTTCCTAGAAATAGATTTTTTTTTTCTTTCATCATGGTTTTGTAAAACCAGGGACAGATTTGTATTAGTGTATTATGTCTTACATTTTTCTTTCTGGTAATGTTAGGAGTACAATTTTGCATCTTAACCAGAGCCTATGAATATTATTTGCCATTTTAAATGGTAATAGTTTTGCCTCTTGCCCAAGATGTTTATGGGAGAAAATATGGATTTAAGTTTAAAATATTTTTCTTATTACCCATGCTAAAGAGTCTGCATATGCTTCATACTTTTAGAAATTATGAATAACATTAAAATTTTACACATTTTAGAAATCCTAGAAATAGAATGATATTTCTTTGGCTATTAAAATAAGCATACAGTTTGAACAGTTTTCTGCCTAGACTATATGCTCCATGCTTGCCTGACATTATCACCATTCTTTCTCCTGTTGCTGGCAAACAGTACACACAATGAATATGTGTTGAATATATAAAATGTTGGTGACAAGTTAAGCCTATTATCATCTCCATAGTTATTTTCAGAAGTGTTTTCTCATGCAGATCTGCTTATTTCATTTCAAGTGATAGTGCTACTTTTTGTTAGCTAGCTTGGGCTTAACTACTTGAAGTTCTTTAAATGTATTTTCTTTTCAGTTATTTAAGATAAATAGGTAGAATTATTAAAAAGAAACCAAACTTCTGGAAAATCATGAAGTGAAGGATGTAAAATATAAGAGAATTAATTCAATTTTAGCATAATTGTATGCCTGATATTGAAACTCTTGTAGCAAACATCTATACTTATTTTTTTATAAAAATAATTTCATCATCAATTAGAGGTTTATAAATCAGATTGTTTTAGTGATATGACTTTTCCTACAATAGAATTTAAATATTTTCTGTAGACCACCAGTACAATAAAATCTTATTTAACAAAGATGCCCATCTGGTTTAATATTAATGGAGAACAACACATGAATACCAAGGGATAGATATTGTTAAAAACTATTATGAATGCTTCAGAATATTGTAAACTTGAATGTGGAGATAGATAATATTTTATGTATCTGTCAAAACATATATTAAGACAATTTTTGTGGTGGATTTGGGACTTCTGGCCCTCATGAAGTTCCATATTTTAAATTTTATTCTAATGTGAAACACAAAAGGTAGGATAGTCATGCAAATTACTGTATTCATTCAGATATTGAAGTATAGGATTCATTTAATTAGAGGATACTTGATTAAAACATTGGAGAGAAAATTTAAGGTATTTTGAATAACCAAGGTTTTTTTTTTTTTTTTTTTTTTTTTTTTTTTTTTTTTTTTTTTAGTTAGCTTCATGGAATTTGGTGGAATGGATGCTTCATTTTAAAACTAAATAAATCAAAGCAAGTAAGAGAGAAATTCCACTGTGCCATATTTAATTGGCTTTAATTTTTTTCTGATTTGATATAGTTTTGGAGTGTTCTGCAACACTGAAGAGTTGTGATCGATACCTTGGCTCCATTTTGGAAGAAGAAGAAGGAGGAGGAGAAGGAGGAGGAGGAGGAGGAGGAGGAGGAGGAGGAGGAAATAAACTAGAAATTGTGGGAATCTGAATAGTTCTTTTTCTAGATATAACTTAGATTCATGTCATTTTTATTTACCTAAGAACTGATTGATTAAAAAAGTGGCACTTTTAAAATTTGATGCTTAGTATATATTTTTACATTAAAAATATTAGTACTTTATATTATTGATATGGAAAAATTATTTAATTTTAATACTTTACCAACATATGAGATGTATTTGAGTGATGATTATAACACCACTCCAAGAGAGAAAATGAACATCGTTTACAGGTTTTATTTAAGAAAAAAAAAAATTTCAGTTAAGCTGTATTACATTCAAAGTGGAGAACATATTACTGCTGTGCCTTTGGGAATAGTAGTTCCTTTGAAAAACCTTGGAATGATTGGAAAATAATAAAATAATAATTTTAAGTACAACCACTCTTATTACAGTTCTACTTAAAAAGTTACATATTTTGAAAACAGATAAAATACATATCAAACACATTGTAGTGTTCCATGACTTTTCCCTTGTCATTAGAAGTTATAACTAGCTGCTTTTAATAAAGGGTAGGTCTGAGAATAATTACTGGTGCTTTTCATAAGGAAATCATGCCTGGCACCTAAATCACAGTTATTAATTATATACTTACTTTTTGGACATAGAGCAGGTATGTTTTAAGATTTCTACAGGAAAATCCATCTACAACAGGATTGAAAATTGCAGCTGTAAGCAAATTCTTTAACAGCTGCCTTGGTCTCCCTAAAGTAGATAGAATCTCAAAAAATAGAATATTCCTTTAATTCTTTTTTTTTTTAAATTTCTATCATTCTGTATACATTCTTCCAGAGTTCTCTTTTCCCAAATGTTCCTGATAATGAAGAAGTACCCCAAGAAGTTCTCACAATCATCTGAAAGACACAATATGTCATTGTTAAAGCAGAAGATTTTTGGAGGCACCCAAGATTATCTTTAGGTCTGGTGATACAAAAAACAAACCAACAAAACAAAAGGTGATGACAGTAGTTACTAAGATATTCACAGAATATCACACGTTTGTTTTTTTCCAGAAATTTAGCTAACTCACTTTAGTATAATTAAATTTTCATTAGTTCCTGGGTTATCTCACCGTATGTTCTAAGAGAAGCTGTGAAATAATCTGGGTTTAAACAATATGTCTCTCAACACTAAAGAAAAATTATAGAAGGAAGTATAATAATACTTTAGAAGACTGGAGACATTCTGTTTTCCTCTGAAACTGTATGAAAAGGTAGAAAGTTACAGCTTCATGTTCCTCTGTTATTTCTTCTTAGATTTTCAAAATTGAATACATTGTATTTAGTTCTAAACTGAGGTTCTCCCCTCACAATAAATAACTGTGTTCCCAAAGAAGTTTCCAAAGCTAATGACCTGGAAATCATCTGTGATTTCTCTTTGTCCTTATTGACACTATTCAAACACTGAGTACTTACAATTTTATTTTCTGAGAAATTCAGAAATTCATCTGTACTCATCTTTCAGGTAAAGATAATAATCAAATCAAATCAATCACAGACTGAATGAATGAATTTGCATACTCTCCCATAATTGTCTGTTAAATGATATCTACTCTGCTCCCTGACCCATTGGATTTGCACTGTCCCAAGAATAAAGTAACCTATAAGACTAAATTCTGGAGATTTTCCTTTCTCTTCAGTCTTGATCCTTGTCTTCTCCAAATCACACATCCAGTGCTCATAAACTCTGAATTTCAGATATACTTGTGCTTTCCAGCTTTTCATTGCTGTGACAAAATAACTGAGAAAATTAACTTGAAGGAGGAAATATTTATTTTGGCTCATGATTTTAGAAGTTTCAGTTTTAGAAGTTTCATTTGGCTTTATTTGATTCTATAGTGAGGCAGAATTCATGGCTGGGGGTTGTGTTGGAGCAGAGATGCTCACCTTATGGTGATAAGGAAACAGGTACAGAGAGAGAAGGGAAAAAAAAAAATATGCTGTTCAAGGACCTGCCACAATTTCCTACTTTCAACTAGGTCCCACTTCTAAAGTTTCTACCATCCCAGTAGCCCATTTAGCTGTAAATACATCAATGAATTAATCTGTCGTTAAGGTCAGAACCTTATGACCCATTAACCTACTAAAATCTCACCTATGAGCCCTGCCGCACTGGGGACTAAGACTTTAACACGTGAACTTTTGAAGGGCTTTTTAGATCCAAGCCATAATACACTTAACTATTTTTGCCCATCAAAGTGACCTCCTATCTCTTGTTTAATAAGTGTTTACACAATCTGTGCTTTGTTCAAAAGCAGCCTCTCACCATTTATACCCCCCCTAATGTCATTCTCCATATTTCTCTTTTTCTGAGCAATCTTCCTTTATCTTCCAAGTTTCTGTTTCAAATAGTGTTTCTTCTAGGACACCTTTCTGGTCTTAAGAATATCTTCTACTTAGGATTTGCTTCCATCACATCTAGTACTTCCTCTATCACAATACTTATAATACCTTAGCATGGTTAGTTATTTTAATCGTCTTTCTCTTTTCCCCAAATACATGAGAGCAGAGCTATGTCTATGTTTTGGTCTAGCTGAATTTTTTAAAAAAATCATAAAACCAAACTTATACTAAACAAATATGCATGTTAAAAGTATGGAAAGAATTCCAATAGGCACAAAACTTTTTTGGTGAATGTGCCATTTGAAAAATTCATGTAAACATAGGGAAAATTTTTGACTAGAAAAATCAATATGATATAGCAATGGGGACAACTGTAAGCATTATGAGCTTGCAGGTAAAACAGATTATGCTAAAACTGGGAATTTTTTTCTAAAATATGAGATATGGAAGGTCTTTGGTGGTACTTTTTATGTGATTGCTGGCACTGTTGTCTTTGTGATTGCCATAATTGCATTATTTTGAGACATTCTATTGTGGAAATCTGTGAAGCATAGACCTGAAGAGGAAATTACACAACATATAAATTGGCACGACCTAAAAAGGTTGTAAAGAATGTGCTTTCATAATTAACAAAGAAATACAAGAGTACAATAACGCCATGCATCTCTTTTATTAGGCCTAGTTTCTGAGCTCAGAAGCATAACCGCTACTAGGACAAACATCCTTACCTTCTTCTGACTTTGTGGGTTAACTGCTGAAATGATCTTGGAGGTCAGTTTTTCTTAACAGAGTTCCACGTGCCCTATAATGGCTGGTAGATATTTATTCACGATTGAAGCAAGATTACCACTTCCTTCTTACCACTTGGAGCCTGTAGCCTTTTGGTTTTGCTTATTCACCACTGATGTATCCTCTTTGAGATCTTCCTTGATAGCGTTCTCCCCAAACATGGTCTTTCAATCCATAGAAACTTATAGAATTATATATCTACAAAACGTATAAAATAATTATATTATATATTAATTAATATATATTATATAATAATTATATTATATACATTTTAAACACTAATTGCTATATGTAGCTATCTATTTATTGATTTAATTTCTGCCTTCCCAACTCCCTTATATGGTTCCTCTATAGGACTCATGGGTCTTCCCCCTCTATTTCAATAGTGCATTCTCAGAGTCTAATCTTATGCTTGAATCACAATAGTTATTTAATACATATTTATATAATAATTTTATAATCAATTAATTAATATACATAGAAATGTGCCTGGGAGTACTTATATATCATGCTCTTTCTTTCTTTACATATTCTTGATTTTTGATATTTCTAAAGTTATATATTCTTGTCATGAGTACAAATTTTTGACATTCTTAGAACAATAAACCTAGATTGGATCTTATGTGCCTAGCACTGTTCAAACTGCACAAGACATGGCAATGTTTCTCTTCTCATTTTAGTAATGTAGAATCAAGAAGTATCTTAAGAGGTCATTATAATAAATTTTGTATTATATCTATAATTCATATTAGAAGAACTTCTCCCTATAGTTATTTCTAGAGAGTATTGATAGAGCAGAAAACTGAATATTTCCATGATAACAAAAAAATCAAGTGGTGAGTTAAGTATATTTACTACCTGATGAAGAATTTTCAGTTACAAGATATATAATTCTACAGAAGGAGTGGTTAAGTTGTTTAGACAACCTTTTAACCCTCTTCTAGTTCTTTTTAAATTAACCATGGTTATTTTCTTTAAAATAACTTTAAAACCTAGTCAGATATTATTGGAATTAAAGCAATTATAATATCCATTAGCCTTTATTTAACTTACATCACCACTGTGACAGTAACAAAATACCAATAAACTTTTTTGAACTGCAATCAATCATTATGATTGACCTAACACATTTAAATGGTGATTTTATATGTATTAATGTTGTAGTATCTGTGACATTTACATTACCAATAATCAAATATTAAAACCCCCACTTAATTACTTTACTTCATTAATTTATTTACACTAACCATCTTGCAGAACGCAAAGTTAGTCTATACATGCAGGTTTATAACAATAGACTAGGATATATTTCTTTCTTTTTCCAGGAAAGATATAAATATCTTGTGGACATTTTTCAAAGATACATTTAAAATGAACTCTAAATTATATGTCTGTTCTAGTTATCTAGTGTTGCATAACAAATAATTCCTGCATTTACTGGCTTAGAAAACCAGCCTTTATTATCCCATAGTTTCTATGGGCCAGGAATTAAAGCATGGCTTAACTGGGTTCTCTGACTTTGGATCTTTTATAATGTGCAATTGAGAAACCAGCCAAGGTTGAAATTTTATAAGGAAAATGACTGGGAAAGGATCAACTTCCAAATTCATGTACTGATAGTTAGATTCACTTCTTCCAGGGATGTTGGCCTGAGGTCACTGTCAGATTCTTGGTAACTGAGCTGTTCTGCAGGGTCATTCACATCATGGCAATGTGCTTCATCAAGGAAAGCCAGGGGAAGAGTGGACCAGTCAAAGGTATACAGTCTTTTGTAACCTAATTCTGAAGGTGACATCTCAACATTGCTTTTGCATTCCATTTCTAAAGGCAAGGTACGAGGTTCATTCTGATCATAAGTGGAGGCTATTAAACAAGGGTGTGAATACAAAAAGATAATGTATCCTAACATCAGTGAGAACACACAGCATATGCTCTCTTCATGTACCCTGTGCCAAACTATCAGAGTCTGCCTAGGTTCAAGTTCCAAGTATTTATTTTCTTCATAGCCTTGGTAAGTTGTCAACATAATTGCCTCATTTAAAATAAAAGTCACTAAGTTAGCGGTAATAGCTACTGATCCCATAGGTATTATGAAAAGAATAAATCATGGTTTCTCCAATTTTGGACTATTGACATTTTGGATTAGGCAATTCTTTCTTGCCAGGGTTGGTCTTTCTTATGCATTGCCAGATGTTTAGCAGTATCCTTGGCCACTACCTATTAGATACCAGTAGCCCAACTCCAACAATAACAAATGGAAATGTTTCTAGACATTGTCAAAAGTCTCCTTGGAGACAAAATCCCCTTTAGCTGAGAGCAATCAAATCCCCTTTAGCTGAGAGCAATCAAATGAATATGCATTCATTATTGCATATGAAATTATGATAACATTTTGCATAAAAGCTATGTGATTTTAGTTATTTTTGTAATATCAGGTAGACCTTTTGTATTTATTAGTCAGCTTTGCATCACTGATGAAAACACCTGACAAGAACAACTTAGAGGAGAAAAAGTTTATTATGACTCCTAGTTTCAGAGGTTCAGTTCATGGTGGACTAACTCCATAGCTCTGAACACAAGGTGAGGCAGAACATCATGGTAAATGTGCATGGTGGAGTAGCATTGCCCTGTTGTTCATGACAGCCAGGAAGCAAAGAGAGAGAGAAGAAAGGACCCCAGGTAAGGGCACCCTTCCACAGCACATCCCCAGTGACCTATCTCCTCCAGTCATACCATGCCTGCCTGCAGTTACCACCCAGTCAGTCCATTCAAACTAGGATGGACTGATTAGGTCACAGCTCTCATAACCATAATCTAATCATTTCATAATCTCTGAACTTTCCTATATCAACACGAAATTCTTTTGGGGGACACCTCATATCCAAACCATAAAACCCTTCAACTCTTTTTACACTTACTTAGGTACTGGAAGAAGAGGTACAACCTCCTCTAGTAAAATAAAAAAAGACACATGAAATAGAGGTCAGATTAAATAGTTAAGTGGTAAGTAGTATAACATGCCCTAGGTAGAACAGGTTATTGGGTAGCTCATGGTAGGGTCTTCGCAACTCGTTTCTATATTGCTTGGAATTTTAGGGATTCTAGTTTAGTCACTACATTTTCATTTTCACCTACACTTTTGGTTCATAGATGTTCAGAAAATCTTCTTTGAAATATAAAATCACTTTTATTCAAGATTGACTACCCAATATTTTGTTCTGTTTATAGGCTCTGAATAGGCACTGAGGATGCCTCAGGTTAGGGAACTAAACTCTAACATGACATTTTAAGTCATTAAATGTGTGTGTGTGGTAGAATGAGGGAGAGAATAAACAAAAGGTTCTGAAAAATCAGTATAAGAAATATCTTATTAGCCATCTTGAGGAAAGAGTGCTAGTTACAATTATAGATTTGCCTACAACTGTTTCAAAGAGAAATCTCACTTTAGAAGATATTTTAATAAGGCCTGGTTTTAAAGTTACTCAATTCAATCAAATGTCATAATGTTTGTGAAAGCTTTTCTTTTCAAAATTGGAATATATGCCTATATAAGAGTTTGTGAAAATGCAAACAGTGAAAATGTCACAGCTAAAGCAGTTTTTACTAGTAAGTTATTATGTAGGTGTCATTGACTGTTACCAAATATGCATTGCTGCTGATATCTATAATAAAATTGGCTTGCTTATTGAAATAACCTAATTCTGAAGCCATGACACTTCTCTTCTTGTTTTAAGTGAATAAAAGAGGAAAGAAGTGAACAATTACTTTTTCTAGGTGCAGGTAATACAATCTGTTAGAAAATCATTATTAAGCTTCCCTGATTCATCATTTGAAGCCATTACCAGACTTGGCCATCTCTACTTAGGCACTTATAGGACATGGCAATTTTACTTTCTGTTTTACCTAACTCAGGCAAGATAGTCTTTTGCTTTAGGCATATGAATTTTTCACGTTTCATATATTTTTTCCTAATTAATTTTATTTTCTTTTAATTAATTTCCTTGTGGTGGAAATGACAGCCAGGGAGAAAAATTGTGGAGAATATTTTGTGCAGTTACACAAAAACTACCAAGCGAAGCTATGGCCCTCCTAGAGTTCTTTCCCCACTTCAATTTCATGCTTTATAACATCTCTGGTGTCACTGGTGCAGCAGGCAAAAATCAATGTCCCTCCCAATTCTTCTGTATCTTGTGTTTTTGAAACAAATTTTCCCTTAGCCCTCTTTTTTTTTTTTTTTTTTAAATCAGGGATTGAACCCAGGAACCCAGGGAAAATTAACCAGAAGCAACATCCCCAACCTTTTTTAATATTTTATCAGTGACAGGGTCTTTCTGACTTGTGGTCCTCCTGCCTCAGCCTCCTGATTCACTGGGATTACAAGCATGGGCCACTGTGCCTGGCTAGTCCTCTTTGTTAACAGACACTCTTAGTATGTCTTTTATTGTTTAAATTCTGGATTTCATTTTTTCCCCCCTAATTTTCCAGGAAACTAGTTGATGTCCTAGAACTTTAAATTTTTTTTTTTTATTTATACAGACTGCATTTTGATGAATTGTATCCCAAAATGTTATTTGTTTATGTATTTGCTTAATAAATTCCAAATTAAATTCAAAACATGATGATTAGTTCAGCAGAAAATACAAACTTCAGTAAGATATAAATCCTGTTCTCAATAAATTGTGGAGAAAATATTTGTACATTGATGAACATTCTAAAAAAGGAGAATATACTTGTTTGTTTATTAAAAACAAGTAAAGATAAAATGACACTGACAAATGTCTGGTTGGTGGGATACAGGAGAGGGTGTTTGACTGACACATGGACAGTTATTATTTAATCAAGTAGACAAAGGAACTGCCATTTCCAGCAGAATCACGAACACAGATAAAGGTGCGTTAGGTGTTAAAGGCACATATTAACAGGTGTTTACAACTGAAATCTGTAAACATCTGTTAATATTTCAGTCATTTTAATTGTTGTGAATATAATATTCAACCTTTTAAAAACTTGTTTTGCAGTATCTCTTCTCTATATTAGATTCCTAGAACTGTCATAACAAAGTACCATGAACTGGGTGGTTTAAAACAAGATAAATCTATTCTCTCCCAGTTCTGGAGGCTAGGTGTGGGTAAGGTCATACGCCCTTTGAAAGTTCTGAAATATACTCTTGCCTCTTGCCATCTTCTGGAGGTCATTGGTAATGCCCCGCGTTCCTTGGTTTGTGGCAGCATGATCCACTTTCTAGCTGTTTTCAAGTTCCCTTCCTCCCTATGTATCTTTCAGTCTCTGCATCTGAATTTCTTTTTTTTTTTTTTTTAATGACATCTGTTATTGGATTTAGGGAGCACCTGAATTCATTTTGGCCTATTCCTAACTTGATTATATCTGCAAAGGACTTCTTTCCATGTAAGGTAGCATGGATAGGTACCTGGTGTTAGAATTTCAATGTATCATTTTAACACAATTCAACCCACAACATTCTCCTTTAATGAATTTTAAAATAATGCAACCTATTGGCACACACTTCATTAATTCTAAAATCGATTCCTTAACTATAAAAAGGATTAAATACTTCATAATAAAATAAATATATATTATGATATGCTTGGGTACTACTAAGGCAAATGATGTAATCAGCTAGTTAAATGCTTGCACTTGGAGACAGAATTGTGCATAACAACCAACAATATTTCAGTATTTGTGAGCCAGTATCATAAACAACATTGCCATCAGTGGCTTGATTTCCATAGTGAATTACTTTGGATAACGTTCTGAACAAAATTAAACATAACCTTCTCCTAATCCACAGAATACATGGATTTTGAAATTTAATTTATTATAAAATATGCAAAAAGCATGTTGAGTTTTTTTATATTAAAGTCTTGAATTTTATGCTCAAAAATTACAAACAAGTTTCTCTGTCATATGAATAGATGTAGTACACAAGAAAGTCATGTAAAATGCAAAACAATTATTCAATGTATATTGTAGTTCCATGACTCCCAGGATACCTACGTCCCTGGTCTCCACCCCTTAAACATCTAGAATGCCTCCATCTCCCAATTTTATAAAACAAAAATATTCTCTCCCAGCTTAGAAAACACAAGTCCCATGGAATCCTACAGTCATAATTTTAAGTTCATCCCTAATAAATCAGTGAGACCACAGATTTCACCTCTCTGGTATGGTGAAGG
Source organism: Sciurus vulgaris (assembly GCF_902686455.1). Taxonomy (NCBI): domain Eukaryota; kingdom Metazoa; phylum Chordata; class Mammalia; order Rodentia; family Sciuridae; genus Sciurus; species Sciurus vulgaris. The sequence goes on from NC_136464.1 coordinate 134,444,175, forward strand.
ATAAGAACAACTGTAAAAAAAAATCAACAAATACTTATAATATATAACAATATGTTTTTCAGCTTATTCAATAAATATTTACTGAGATGTGTGCTAGACATAGATATGCCCCAGGGACAAAGCGATGAACAAGAAAGAGAAAACTGTTTTCTTATGCTAATTTTAAACCCATCATCAACCACACACACAGAGAACTGGGACTAGAATCAAGAATACTGAGAAGTTAACTGTAGTTATATGTCAGTTTTGCTATTACAAATGCTATTGCTTTTTATTTATCATTTAATTGGTATTATGTAATTGTGATTAATAATAACTACATTTATTTTGTACTTGCTATGATAACTGACATACATTTTATTTATTTGATCATCTAGATTGGATAATTTTGGTCTTTAAGTTACTATTGTTGAAATTATTGTGTGTGTGTTTATATATTTATATATATTTATGTATATATATATAGAGAGAGAGAAAGTGGATTTCTGCTATCCTGGCGGATATTTCAGGCAAAACTTTGGGTTGATTGGGGTATATTTCAGTATTTGCTAGCCTGCAAGCATATTTCAGATCACAGCACATAGGCAGGGTATATGTAAAACCAACTGAGATCTCTGGTTCTATTCTTAATCTCCTGTCCATCTTAACTTCACAAAGAGTTGAGGATTCACATGAGTGTGGAACAGGTTGCATATATAAAACCTCAGCACATGTGCTTGATGAAAAATATAAGATAGAGGAAGGTCTGAGTTTGAGCCCTGCTGTTGCATGCAGAACAGGTGACACCATGCGCATGGCAGAAGAATCAAATCAATACTGCTTTTTAAAGTAAGGACAGAGCTTCTGCGTGGTTAAGAATGGACGTATTTTATTGAACAAAGCACCTCTAAAGTAAAATGAGAAGGCCAATCTATAGTCAATACATTCTTTCTCTCTCTCATTTGTATTAAGGTTCTTGCAAATTCTGTATTCCAATGTGGAGAGTGAAGATATTTGCAATTTAGAATTCACTAAAGATATTTCCTATAGTGCCTCAGAAACTTATTATTTTAGAGTCTGAAAATACAGTAGTCGAAATTCATTTTTGAGAAAGTTGAATTTATTAATTCTTTCACCTATGTAATGGTTTAGTTTAAGGTCATACAAGATTCTGACACAAATTCAGACACAATGCAATAAAAAGGAATATTCAAATGAATGTACATTGCTTTTGTATTTTTAAATTCAGTGGGAACTTTTTTTTCCCTTTTTTTCAGTTTACTATCTGATATAATTTTCCCCTGTAACAAGGTATAAGTGGGAAAGAACAAAAAAATACACAGACATACACTTTAGGAGGATTTTTTTTTTTTTTTTTTTGGTGTAGATATACAAGTAAATTTTTCTCTATAATTTTAATACTTGGCAACAAACAACACTTAGTTGGTGATAGCAACATTTTCCATAGACTCTCTTATTTAAGGAAAGTCCTTGCTTATTTAGAAAGTGGTTTTGTTTCAACAGTTTAAAGTAATTTGCCAGAAAAGTAAATGAGGTTAAACTCATTACACAGAAAGCTATTAATACTTTTAAATAAAAACAAAAATTCAGGAAATTTTCAAATTATTCCAAACTACCATCAAATATTTAAATGACCTTTAAGGGGCCTTAAATATGGTTTTCATTAGCTCGGGGATCTGGTTAAACAAAACCTTTTAAAATTGGACATAGGAATGTTTTATCTGATAAAAAAAAAATCTGTAAAGCAAACCATTCATGCTAACGAAGAAGTAATTAAGAACTATACTAGTGTTAATGGAGTTCTTTGAATGATATATGTAGAATACCAAGTGATAGGAGACTGTAGAATGCTGATTATGTGTCTTTACTAGAAAAATATATATTCCATGCTTGTATGATTATGTAAAAATGGATTCTACTCTTATGTATAACTAAAATGAACCAGATAAGAAAAAAATTCATGCAAGCTTGGAATTATTTTATGTCCATTATTTTCTAATCAGGTAAAGGGAAGTTCTTGGCCTTCATGTACTCTAGGATGCAGTTAGATCTTTCATAAAATAAAGCTCTCACAAACAACAAGGAACATGAGAAACTTCAGATTAATTATGGATATTTTTAATATTCAAAAGATCCTGCTTCAGTTTGGGGAAGATGATACAGACAAGGAGTCCAATTAAAGAATACTTTTGCATGCACTGTAAATACTAGAATCCTATTTTCAGAGATAATTTTTTTGGAATATTGACATGAATTGCACCACCAAAGGCATAATCTAAGTTGAAAGAAACTCTAGGTACGCACATTCTCTTTCAAACAGTGTAGCCTTGGAGTTCAGAGCTGAAGACTTGTTAGTCTTGTGTTAGAAATTGACAGAAAAAAACAGAAATCATGCAGAAGTCCAACAAGAAAGGTGGATTATATTTCTTTCTGAAATAGAGGCTATACTTATATTTGCAATTGTTTATCCCCAGTGGCATTTTGGGGCTCATTTAATTCCTGAAAATAAGGGCAGTGAAATTGAAGTCAGCAGACTAACTCCTACTCTAAAAGCTAGAATCTGGACATAATTCCACAGATCCATGATTCACTCTTGACATGAACTATTTAGTATGTGTATGTTACTGCTACCCAAAAAGTTCATTAACCATATGAATACCTCAAGTAGGATGTGTATGCTATGGGAAAAATGCCAACTGAAAGATCAGAAACAATATAATTTATGCTACCAGTAATTTTCCTGTCAGGTGCCTTAGACAAATGGGAATTAATAAATTAAGATGGAGCTGTACACAATATTTTTCCTAAATAAGAAAATTAAAGAGCATGTTAATTGTAATTATTACCACAAAACTCTACAACTTGCTTTTTGGAGCACTTCATTAGGAAAATATAATCAACAGAATAGTGGACATTGTCAACATATCTTTCTACATTTTATAACATATGAATATTTTTCTTCCTATGGACATTGATTTATTCTTATTTTGAATAAATTTAAAAATATGGAAACAAAATTAAAATCATTATAGTTTCAGAATCTGAAGATAAACACTATTGTTATTTTATTAAAAATACAGATTTTATATTTTGCAAAATATAGTATTTAATTGGAATATTAGCTTAATACAATCCTACCTCTACTGAATAGAAATTTTTACCAATGTTGCATGTTAAAATTCCTTTGCATCTTTTAGTGTCTGAATTTTCACTGCCACCCATTATTATAGACAATTCCCATGGAATACTTGTAAAACTATGAAAGTATTTTAACTGTTTTCTTTTCACTTAGATTTTTTTTTGAAAATAGTCTCCACAAGTATTCAGGGTCCTAATGTAAAACAGATCTATTCACATCTCTCTGCTGCTGATGTACTTCAGTTCTTATTTCCAAGGGCATCTGGGAATATTCCTGAAGAAGTAAACTGCTGTTTATTGCTCTAGCCTTATCATACCTGCTGCTGATGCCTTTTCCTCTTCCTGATTTTCTTATTTCAATGTACTTTTGTTGATAACACCAATTCTTATAAAAATGATTCCATGTAGATGACTACAGACTGGGTTTGCTTCCTAATGTCTGCCATGCTTGCTTTAGAAGCCTGGGTCAAATACAATGTTTTCTGAGTAATAGAATGAAATTAATCTTATATCTGTTAATATTCTTGACTTATTCATTCTTTTCTTTAAAACTTCAATAGGGATGCTATTTCTTCAGAAATCTTCATCTCTAAACGAATTTGCATTTATCTGCAATACTTTCAAAGTATTTTGTAACTTTTCTTCATAGTTACTATTATAATTTTAAAAAGACATTTATTTCTCTGGATATTGAGTTATGACTGAATGTCTTACTACAAAGTCCACAAAGGCAGTGAAAAAGCTGACTAAAACACAGTTAGTAAAAATTATTATTATTAAAACTGGACATAAAATAGAAACAAGTTCAAAATAAAGCAAGAAAACAGCAATCCAACAGAATACTAACTCTTCACATTTCACAAAACGCATTTCATTTAGGATCCATTTCTGCTATACAGAACTCTGCTGGGATATTGAGAAATAAATAAATCTTCACCCTTGCCTTCCTGCCTTTGTGGAGGGAAGCGGCTCACATGATGATCAAAAAGCAAAGAGAGAGACAGAGATTTTCACTTACCAGATACAAATATATACCCTAGAGTCACACCCCCAATGCTCCACCTCTACAGCCATACCCCATCTGCTTTCAGTTCCCACTCAATTAATCCCAACAGGTGAATAATTCACTAACTGGGTTAAGGCTCTCATAGCCCAATCATTTATCCTCTAAACCTTTTTGCATTGTCTCAGTGCAAATAAAAACCATAAGACTATGAAAGTCCACAATGTTTTTCTATTGTTTCTGATTCATAAAAATATATATTCTGAGAAACATCACTATAGAAAATCCATTTTGATATCACCAGGATAAATGCAGAAAATTTGGGATCTAATCAATTGAACAATTAAGTCACAGTGGAAAGTTTTTATTAGCATTTTATTCCAGTAGCAAAATACTGATTGGGAAGAAAATATAATTCTTAGTCAAAATTGTGATCTGAGAGATCTCATGAATCATTCAACAGGTTAGGGTATTTTTACTCTCAGGTCATGGACAAACTGATCCATGGTTATTCCTTTATTTTCATGGTGGTTGTGAATCAAAATGCACAAGTGAACACTGAAGCTTAAAATTACTTTCATACTATTGGAAAATTGTAAAATTTCTAGCTTGTGTATGCAAAATAAAGATTACCTCAGATCTGCAAGTTTAATTTATTAGCATTTTGCTAAAGATTGCCAAGCAAGGTGAATAATGTCTCTTTCTAACAGATTAGTAAACAATATGTATTCCCTGGACAATGATAAGTATATCATTCCTGAGGCCACCTTCAAGGAGAACAGTGCAAAAAAGGAGTTGTGTCTGGCAGTTAACAAATGAATAATTTATAATGATTTGGGGATTTTAGTCACATAGAATATTTTTTTAAAAGAAAAGTAACTCCTTTACATATGCGTCTTGAGAAATAAGTTTTATAAAACCCGTTTTAATAATGTTCCTGCAGAAGTACAAATAGGATTTAACAACAGAAATGAATTAAAAATGTTCATCTATTATTAACACTGAATGTATAAACCGATTAAGAAGAGAGCAGAAATAGTTTAATAAGACACTATCATATGGATGTGGATGTGTCAGTAACTCTCAAGTGATTGGTATATTCATCCATGCTTCATTAAAAATGCATGGATATTTAATTCCTTACAAATTCAAATTGGAAGAGTATGCTCAGAAAAAGAGGCAAGCATTTAATAATAAGTTTTAGTTTATTCATTTTTAATATAATTTATCAGTGAAACATTTGTAGCAAAATATTCGTCACTGAAACTGGAAATTTGGCTAAGAATTTATTAAAGATTTATTGCTACTTCTCCTTAGAGGAATGTTTATACGAGATGCATTTTAAAATACTAAAGAGTAACAAAAAGCTAACACAGAGATAAGTCCCTGGAAGTGCTGTCATGAAAATAAAATCAATACTTTTGTACCAGAGTAGTTTTCATTTGGAAAGGATCATTGATTATATTTATTCGATTTTAAGGAATTTTAATCCTTAAAAAGTTGAGTTAATTTCTAGTAATGTTCACTGAATTTTCATGAGTTTACATTGACTATTTAGTTTATTGGGAGAATGGAAATTAATGGATGTGTTCCTAGCAATTTAAATTAATATAGAATTTGGGATATAGAATAAAAACAGAAATAAGAATAAAATATGAAGAAAATATAAGTAAAATGACAAACACTTATAAATGGGTAAGACAGTAGGGGAAAGTTTCAATTTTATAGACCAGCCCACACATACACTTACATTTACACTCATGCACATAAGTATGTGTACACATATATACATGATTTTCTTTTTGTAACACAACACAGATTTATCAAGTTTTCTTTCAGTTAAAACATAAGATAATTTGGGCAAATTCTTATATACCATTACATGGAATATGCACAAGTAATTTAACATTATTCCATGGAAACTATAACCAAATATTGAGCCTTTATTTTTATATTGCTGCTATAGTTTGGATGTGGTTTATCCCTCAAGGGTTCATATGTAGGGGGTTTGATCCTCCAGATTGTGATGTTGCCGTGGTGGAACATTAAGAAAGGAGGATCCTAATAGGAGGTGAATAGGTTATTGTAAGATAAGATGATTCAGGTAGCTCTTGAGGGACCTTTGTCAGTTCTTTGAATAATAAGTTGTTACTTTGGTCTCCTGCCTTACATGTGATCTCTCTCTCTCTTACACATGATCCCACTGTGATAACACGTGCAGTTGATGCAGCCGATGGGGTCCCTACCAGGGCCTGAACAGATGGGATTACCCGATCTTGGACTCCTGGCATCTAACCTATAAGCTAGATAAGCTTCTATTTTTTATAAAGTACTCAGACTCAGATGTAGTTGTGAAAGCAATGAAAACTGGACTAAAAAATTACTGTCTTTAAAATTACTGTGTGATAATAAAGTAATTTCTATCTTTGTATGTCCAAACAACATATTACGAACTACTAAACTATTTTCTTATTTGTATAAAGATAAATCTTAATGAAGTGAATTTAAATACTTGAATTTGTTGTTTTAAGTCAAAATAATAACATCTTTAAAAATTAATTCACTCATTCAGTCCAAATTTTCTATTATTTTTTTTAAATACCATTTTTCAAGTATCTGGCATACAATAGTTATGAACAAGTATGAGTTGTGCTCTGCCAATATATGGAGAAAAAGTCATGGAACAGATTATAAAAAAAAAAAAAAAAAAACAACAAACTGTTAAAGTTTGTGTAAAGAAAATATAAAATGACATCAAGAATTGAATCTAAATTATCAGATTCAGATTTGGATTCTGGGGATGTATGACTGAGAAATTTTTATGTCACAAGGAGAAATAGAAAGTTATCTGTAAAGAATCTGTGAAGGGCACTACTATTTGAGAAGCATCATGTGCTTCCATCTCAGAAATGAGAGCACCTTTTAAAGGATTCAATCATCTGAAAGGAAGCCAGCATGGCGGGAAGTTACTGAGTGAGGTAAAACTGATACAAGAAAGGAATACAGAGTTTCTAGATTATAATGAAGTTCATAGATGAAATTTGGGAGTTAGAATTTCAAGCTAAACTTATAGAGACTTGTGAAAAATTTTAAGAGAGAAGATGATTTGACTTTATTTTGATTTTGTGAATAAAATCTACTTTCAAGACAATGGAATAAGGAAGGGTTATTTAATAGGTGAGAAGACAATTAGGAGGGATTTGATACAATTACAGTGGAAATGGAATAAATTGAATGGATTTGAAATATATTTTAATCTTAATTCAACATCACTTGGTAGTTCACATTGGCTGATAGAGAAAGAACTAAAGGAGACTGCACTCTATGATCTAAGACAAGTGTCTGGATGATGTATCCATTTATTTTGATTGAAAAACCTGAAGGAAGAGAAAATTCATGGAAAAAATCAAGGATTACATTTGGCTTATACTTTGATTAATGCACATTAAAATGTCTTTGTGGAAAACATCTAATACTCACTTAGGAGCAGGAAACTCACAGGAGCTGTTTGGACCCAAGATATTAGATGGTGGTCAGAGTTTATATATGTAGATACAACAAATGCAATGGAAAGATGGCAAGACCTAGAAATGACAGAGAGAGAGAGAGAGAGAGAGAGAGAGAGAGAGAGAGAGAGAGAGAGAGAGAGAGAGAGAGAGAGAGAGAATAGGGAGGAGAAAGTCTAAAGAAAGTTTTGGTAAATTACAGCCTGCAAGCCAAGTCTGGATGCTTCTCTTTTGTAAATACGGTTTTATAAAAGCACACCTATGCTTGTAAACCCATAAAGCTTTAAATATTTCCTATTGGTCCTTTACAGGTTAGGTTTCCTCAGCACAAAACCAATCCTTTAAAAAATTTTATACTGCATGTTTGGTAGAGAACTATTAGGTTAGGAGAGGGAGAAAGAGAAAAGAGAGAAGATTAAAGAGGGAGGGAAACAAAGGAAGAAAGTGAGAGCTGAGGAGAGACAGAAAGAAAGAAGAGAGATCCAGATGCAGGAGAGATTTTCATGAAGGAAGGGTGACCAAAAGCAATGAATTCTATTCAGAGATTGTAAGGGACCATCTGGGCTGTTATAACAAATATACCATAGATTGGACAGCTTAACAAGAAATGTATTTCTCAAGGTCTGGAAGTTGAGAAGCACAAGGCAAAATGCCAAAAGATACCCTGTCTGATGAGGTTGTGCTTTCTCAGTTGGCACATGTCTGTCTTACTGTTCTATGATCACATGGCAGAGAACAAGCATTTTAGAAACAAGATCTCTTTTCTTTTTTTTTATTGTAAATAAATGGGGTACAACTTGTTTCTCTGGTTGTACATGAAGTAGAGGCATACCATTTGTGTAATCATACATTTACATAGGGTACTGGTGTTTGATGCATTCTGTTATTTTTCCTTCCTCCCCACCCCTCCCATCCCTCTTTTTCCTCTATACAGTCGTTCCTTCCTCCATTCTTGCCTCCCTTCCAACCCCCATTATGTATCATCACCCACTTAGCAGCGAGATCATTCGTCCTTTGGTTTTTTGAGATTGGCTTAACTCACTTATTATGATATTCTCCAATTTCATCCATTTGGCTGCAAATGCCATAATTTTATAGTTCTTTATGGCTGAGAAATATTCCATTGTGTGTGTGTGTGTGTGTGTGTGTGTGTGTGTGTGTGTATATATATATCACAGTTTCTTTATACATTCATCAATTGAGGGGTATCTACGTTGGTTCGTTGGTTCCACAATCTGGCTATTGTGAATTGAGCAGCTATGAACATTGATGTGGCTGTATCTCTGTAGTATGCTGATTTTCAGTCCTTTGGGTATAGGCCAAGGAGTGGGATAACTGGGTCAAATGGTGGTTCCATTCCAAGTTTTCTAAGGAATCTCCACACTGCTTTCCAGAGTGGCTGCACTAATATGCAACCCCACCAGCAATATATGAGTGAACCTTTTCCCCACCAACACCTATTGTTGCTTGTATTCTTCATAATTGCCATTCTAATTGGGGTGAGATGGAATCTTAGGGTAGTTTTGATTTGCATTCCTCTTATTACTAGAGATGTTGAACATTTTTTCATATATCTGTTGATTGCTTGTAGATCTTCTTCTGTGAAGTGTCTGTTCATTTCCTTAGCCCATTTGTTGATTGGGTTGTTTGTATTCTTGGTGTAGAGCTTTTTGAGTTCTTTATATATTCTGGAAATTAGCACTCTATCTGATGTATGAGTGGCAAAGATATTCTCCCACTCTGTAGGCTCTCTCTTCGCATTACTGATAGTTTCCTTTGCTGAGAGAAAGCTTTTTAGTTTGAATCTATCCCAGTTGTTGATTTTTGCTTTTATTTCTCGTGCTATGGGAGTCCTGTTAAGGAAGTCTGAATCTAAGCCAAATGTTGAAGATTTGGACCTACTTTTTCTTCTATAAGATGCAGGGTCTGTGGTCTGATTCCGAGCTCCTTGATCCATTTTGAGTTGAGTTTTGTGCAGGGTAAGAGATAGGGGTTTAGTTTTATTCTGTTGCATATGGATATCCAGTTTTCCCAGCACCATTTGTTGAAGAGGCTATCTTTTCTCCATTGAATATTTTTGGCACTTTTTACTTACTATGAGAAAATTGTATTTATTTGGGTTTGTGTCCATGTCCTCTATTCTGTACCATTGATCTACCTGTCTATTTTGGTACCAATATCATGATGTTTTTGTTACTATTGCTTTGTAGCATAGTTGAAATTTTAGGGGGAATGCTTTCAGTTTTTTTATGATTTAGAATGGTATTGGCCATGGGCTTAGCATAGATGGCCTTTACAATATTAAGGAACATTCCTACTATCCCTATTTTTTCTAGTGTTTTGAACATGAAGGGGTGCTGTATTTTATCAAATGCTTTTTTGCATTTATTGAAATAATCATGTTATTCTTGATGTTACATCTGTCGATATGGTGAATTACATTTATTGATTTCTGGATGTTGAACCAACCTTGCATCCCTGGGATAAAACCCATTTGATCGTGGTGCACTATCTTTATAATATATTTTTGTATGTGATTTGCTAAAATTTTGCTGAGAATTTTTTCGTCGATGTTCATTAAGGATATTGGTCTGAAATTTTCTTTCCTCGATGTGTCTCTGTGTGGTTTAAGTATCAGGGTGATATTGACTTCATAAAATGAGTTTGAAAGGGTTCCCTCCTCTTCTATTTCATGGAATACTTTGAGGAGTATTGGAATGAGCTCTTCTTTAAAGATTTTGTAGAACTTGGCTGAGAACCCATCTGGTCCCAGACTTTTCTTTGTTGGTAGGCTTTTGATAACTTCTTCTATTTCATTACTTGAAATTGATCTATTTAAATTGTGTGTGTCCTCTTGGTTCAGTTTAGGTAACTCATATGTCTCTAGAAACCTGTTGATGTCTTTGAGATTTTCTGTTTTGTTGGAGTATAGATTTTCAAAATAGCTTCTAATTATGTTTTGTATTTCACTCATGTCTGTAGTGATATTTCCTTGTTCATTCTGAATTTTAGTAATTTGGGTTTTTTCTCTCCTTCTCTTTGTTAGTGTGGCTAAGGGTTTATCAATTTTGTTTATTTTTTCAAACAACCAACTTTTTATTTTATCAATTTTTGATTGTTTCTTTTATTTCAATTTCATTGATTTTAGCTCTGATTTTAACTATTTACTGTCTTCTAGTACATTTGGGGTTGCTCTGTTCTCCTTTTGTTGCTGACCAGTGGGACACAAAGTGAAGCACGCACCACACTCTACTTGCTTGTATGGAAAGGACCTTTATTCAGGAAGAACACTCACTTATATACAGTTAGCAAACCAATCAGAAACTTGTTGCCAAGGGGAAGTAGGTCTTGGAATATTACTATTGGTAGATTAGGCATGGTCTGACAGGGATAGCCAGTGTGCTCATCTTCCTGTTTACAGCAAGAGACAAACTACACGCCCACTAGTGCTGTGCCAGCCGCCATCTTAGCTTGGTCTTTGTGGCGGGACCCCAGGGGTCCCCCGCCACTTCTCCCCCTTTCTGTTTATAAAAGAGACCGTGCCTGTCTTAGGTTGTCTAGGATGGAGCTACATCCTTACCCATCATCGGATATTGAAATCTAAATCCTTCAATCCCTGTCTTAGGTTGGTATGGGCTCCTCCCAAATCTTACCCGTCATTGACTACCGGTCTAGCATATTTAGCCAGACTTGAGGGGAGGTTCCCACATCTATAGCGACCAGAGCTTGGCGAATGATAGCTGTCTCTCTTTGTTGACGTCTATGTATCTTGTATAAACACCAGATACACAGGATAGATATAACATACAATAGACCACCAAGGGACAAAAATCCAAACCAACCTTTTCCCCATTGGACAACAGACTGGACAAAGGAAGCTAATTGGCGTACAGAGGCCACCTCAACTCGGGTACTGTTAATTGCAAAAATTTGAGATCTTAGGGTAAATGTAAGGTTGCCAAACTTAGAGTTTCAGGTTCCATTAAGATACATGGATAGACTTTTGGATAGATTAGTGGCCAAACTTAAGTTTTGATATTCTACAGAAGTTATACACATGGCAGATAAATAATGAACACATCCCACTGACATCAAATGAGTAATGATGTCTAATTGTTCTTGATTAGGTCCACTCAATGGTTGACCAACAGAATTCCAGCTCGCAGCTGTTGACTGATCTCTGATTGAACAGTCAAGGCAGAGGTGGTGTGTTCTGACAAGCTATTGACAGCTTCTGCCGTAGGAATTACGGTGGCCAAGGCAGCGGTAGATATGGCGGCAGCAGCAAGAGAGACAGTGATTGCAGTTACTATAGCAGCGGTGATGCCAAAGTCTCTCTTGGGTCTTAGTAGAACAGACAGCTCATCCTCTTGGATTTGTACTGGCATAGGAAGGTAGGTAGGGATGTGCATCATGACAGCTATGGGGAAATCGGTTGCATTCCAACATTCTGTAAGAAAACAAGAACTTTCTGGACAAGTAAGGTGGCTACCATTAGTAGTAGCATTGGATACAAGGAAAATGAAGGGAGGCCTGACACATACAGGTGTAGGAGGAAAGGCATTTTCCTTAGTACAATTTTGTACTTGGACTGTAGATTCAAAGGTAGCACACATATTTTGTATATACGTGCAATTCTTTAGAACTCCTCCTAGAATCATAGAGAAGGCTGAAATATCGGCACACACTCCAAATGAATTGCAGAGGAGCCAAACATCAAAAGGATCTGAAGTGATAAATTGTGTGGGGTTTTGTTTAGTAAAGTTAGATCCCTGCAGAGTCTCATTTTTATAAGTAAGAAAATTAGGAGAAAAGGCGAAGAAATGTCCTTGATCAATAAACACAGGTGGGGTTCTTGACTGACATCCAGCAGCCCTCAGAATCAAGATTTAAAAAAAATTTAAAATGAACAAGACAACAGATAATTTGTGTTTTGGGGATCTGTATGATGCCCCTATTCCCCCTCTTTGTTTATAAAGCATGTTTTTAAGTGTTAAATGGGCAGGCACAACAATGCTCTGTCCAGTAGGATTATAGGGAATCCCTGTGATATGGTGAATACCAAAGGTGAAACAAAATTGTTTAAAGGCCTGGGGCGTATATCCAGGACCATTATTTGTTTTAATTTGTTTGGGGACCCCTAGGATGGAGAAAGAATGTAAACAGTGTGTTATCACATCTTTGGTTTCTTTCTCCAGAGTGAGCAGAGTCCATAATAAATCCTGAAAAAGTATCTATTGACACATGAATGAATTGTAGTTTTCCAATTCTGAATGATGAGTTACATCCATTTGCCAAATATGATTGGGCTGAAGTCCTTTTGGATTTACTCCTAACGAGAGGTTAGGAATAAGTGTAACACATTGAGTACAAGACTTGACTATGTCCTGAGCTGTTGCCTTAGTAATTTTATAGTGTGTACGTAGAGTAGAAGCATTTACATGAAATTTGGAATGAAAAGTTTTTGCATTTTCAAGTGCATCAGAGATATGTGGGTCTCTGGTGGCCATGTCTGTTAAATCATTGTGTAAACTTAGAGGAACTAGAAGGCCAGTATGAGCCCAAACATGTCCAATATAAAAAGGACTTTTTCTGTCCCAAATAAGTTTTTGTAAGGATTGTAAATATTTAGTAATAGTGGAGGTGAGGGAGATTAGACCAGTTAATTCTAAATTTTGAATAGCTTTAATAACATATTTGCTATCAGAGAACAAGTTAAAAGGCTCATGGTGGGTTTTGAATACTTCTATTGCTACTAATAGTTCTGTTTGTTGTGCAGATAGAGTATTAAACAGCAATGTTTCTGTAACATTATTTATAGTAATAGCACCCATACCATATTTTGATCCATCATTAAATATAAGGATAGCTCCTATAATAGGTTCTTTTTGGGTGACTTTGGGGAAAATTATAGGATGTTGACTCCAAAATTGGAAAAGAGGATCAGATGGCAAATGATTGTCAAACACAGCAGAAGTACTAGTAAAGACCATAGCCCATGAATTTGAATTATTAATAAGATATTGTATATGATCAGTAGTATAAGGAGTAGTTATTGTCGAGGGATGTGACCCAAAGGTGGAAAGGGATAGTTTTAACACCCTAAGGATTAATTCAGATTCAGTTAGCAAACCAATCAGAAACTTGTTGCCAAGGGGAAGTAGGTCTTAGAATATTACTATTGGTAGCTTAGGCATGGTCTGACAGGGATAGCCAGTGTGCTCATCTTCCTGTTTACAGTGAGAGACAAACTACATGCCCACTGGAACTGTGCCAGCCGCCAACTTAGCTTGGTCTTAGCTTGGTCTTTGTGGTGCGATCCCAGGTGTCACCTGCCACACCTTTTTCTAGGGCTTTGAGCTGTAGTGTTAGGACTTTTATTTGTTAATTTTTTCTTCTTTTATTGAATGTGCTCCATGAAATAAATTTTCCTCTAAGTACTGCTTTCATAGTGTCCCAGAGATTTTGATATGATGTATCTTTGTTCTCATTTACCTCTAAGAATTTTTTTATTTCCCTCCTGATATTTTCTGTTATCCATTTATCATTCAATAGTGTATTATTTAATCTCCAGGTGTTGGAGTAGTTTCTGTTTTTTATTCTGTCATTTATTTCTAATTTCAATCCATTATGATCTGATAGAATACAAGGAAGTATCTCTATCTTCTTGTATTTGCTAACAGTAGCTTTGTGGCATAATATATGGTCTATTTTAGAGAAGGATCCATGTGCTGCTGAGAAGAAAGCATATTCACTCTTTGTTGGATGGTATGTTATATATATGTCCATTAAGTCTAAATTATTGATTGTGTTATTGAGATCTATGGTTTCTTTGTTCAATTTTTGTTTGGAAAATCTGTCCATTGGTGAGAGAGGTGTGTTAAAATCACCTAGAGTTATTGTGTTGTGGTCTATTTGATTCCTGGAATTGAGAAGAATTTGTTTGAGGTATATGGATGACCACTGTTTGGGGCATAGATGTTTATGATTGTTATATCTTGCTGATTTATTCTTCCCCTAAGCAGTATGAAATGTCTTTCTTTATCCCTTAGGAATAAATTTGGCTTGAAGTCCACATTATCTGATATGAGGATGGAAGCCCCTGCTTTTGTATGGAATCCATGTGCGTGGTATGTTTTTTCCCGTCCTTTCACCTGTAGTCTGTGGGAATCTCTTTCTATGAGATGAATCTCTTGCAGGCAGCACATTGTTGGATCTTTCTTTTTAGTCCAATCTGCCAATCTATGTCTTTTGATTGTTGAGTTCAGGCCATTAACATTTTGGGTTATTATTGAGATATAATTTGTATTCCTGGTCATTTGGCTCATTTTTGTTTTTTAACACGACTTGGTTTCTCCTTTATTTGGCTATTCCTTTAGGCTAGTTCCTCCCTTTGCGGATTTACATCATTGTTTTTCATCTCTTCCTCATGGAATATTTTTCTTAGAATGATCTCTAGTGCAGGCTTTCTTTTTGTAAATTCTTTTAGCTTTTGTTTATCATGGGAGGATTTTATTTCATTGTTAAATCTGAAGGTAAGTTTTGCTGGTATATCATTCTTGGTTGGCATCCGTTTTCTTTCATATCTTGAAATATGTTGTTCCAGGCCCTTCTAGCTTTTAGAGTCTGGGTTGAAAAATCTGCTGATATTCTTATTGGTTTCCCCCTGAATATAATTTGATTCTTTTCTCTCATAGCCTTTAAAAGTCTGTCTTTATTTTGTATGTTAGGTATTTTCATAATAATGTGCCTTGGTGTGGGTCTGTTGTAATTTTGTATATTTGGAGTCCTATAAGCCTCTTGTACTTGGTTTTCCATTTCATTATTCAGATTTGGAAATTATCTGATATTATTTCATTGAATAGATTGTTCATTCCTTTGGTTTGTTTCTCTGTGTCTTCCTCAATCCCAATAATTCTTAAATTTGGCCTTTTCATGATATCCCATAATTCTTGTAGATACTGTTCATGATTTCTTACCATCTTCTCTGTTTGGTCAACTTTGTTTTCAAGATTAAATATTTTGTCTTCAGTGTCTGAGGTTCTGTCTTCCAGGTGTTCTATCCTAGTGCTTATGCTTTCTATGGAGTTTTTAATTTGTTTTATTGTTTCCTTCATTTCAAGGATTTGTTTGGTTGTTTTTTTTTTTTTTTTTTCAATATCTCTAACTCTTTATTGAAATGATCTTTTGCTTCCTATATTTGCTCTTTTAACTGTTGATTGGTGCAATCATTCAAAGCCTGCATTTGCTCTTTCATGTCATTATTTGCTTCTCTGATCATTTTTATTATGTACATTCTGAACTCCCTTTCTGACATTTCTTCTGCCATGCTGTCTTTGGATTTTATTGATATAGTATCTAGGTTTGTTTGGGACATTTTCTTCCCTTGTTTTCTCATATTGCTCAGGTATTTTCCCCTCTAGTAGTGAAACTCTGAGAAATTGCAGATTTCCCCTATTGACTTATAGTATCCCTATAGATTTCCAATAACTCACCTCCTAGCTTTCAGTAGTCTGAAGTCTTGGAGGAACTTGATAATGCAGTGATCTACAAGGAAGCTGCCCCTCTACTGGTGGTGGCCTTCAGGTGGGGTATATTCCCCGCTAGTGGGCAGAGGCACCTCCACTTTTTGACAGATGATCAGTCAAAGGGGGACTGGTTTGCGGGCTGGGGCACAGCTGGTCTGGGCCTGGATCTCTGGTTCTACCACCCTGGTGGGAAAGCCTTGCCAGGTGGGGAAGATTCACCTGGTGGGGAAGTCTCACTTGGCAGCTCTCCTCCAAGAAGTTGCCTTTTCTTAAAAGTGCACTAATCTCATTTATACATGCTCTGTCTTCATGACCTTACTACCTCCCAAAGGCCTCACCTCCAGATATCATCACACTGGTGATTATATTTCAAAATATTAATTTTGGTGAAATCAATCATTGAATCCATGACAAAGATAAAGTCAAATGCAATTTCTAAACAGCTCAAATGTCAAGAAGAGACTGTGCAAAAACAAAGATAATATTTTTCTCATTCCTAAGAATTACATAACAATTTAGATAAAAACTTAAAAATGCATTCAAAAATCAAAGTAATGCAAAGATAAGACAAACACTTCTATGGATTAAATATAGAAAAGAATCATATCCTATAATAATTCTGTATAAAGGGAAAAACCTTTGCAAGGTTAAAACATACTGAATAAGGAAGCAACTCTCCCAGGTATATTGACACCTTAATTTACCACATCTGTCACAGGAAGAAAACTGGACTTGTAGAGTAAATCTGCAGTAATAAAGATCTGTGTTTTAAAAATTTATGAAGTGTCTGTTTAGTTCCTTAGCCCATTTACTGATTGGGTTATTTGTTTTTTTGGTGTTAAGTTTTTTGAGTTCTTCATATATCCTAGAGATTAATGCTTTTTCTGAGGTGCATGTGGTAAAGATTTTCTCCCACTCTGTAGGCATTCTCTTCACATTATTGGTTGTTTCTTTTGCTGAGAAGAAGTTTTTTAGTTTGAGTCCATTCACTTACTGATTCTTCTTTTAACTTCTTGTGCTTTAGGGGTCTTGTTAAGGAAGTCAGATCCTAGGACGACATGTTCAAGATTTGGGCTTACTTTTTCTTCTAGTAGTCACAGGGTCTCTATTCTAGTGCCTAAATCTTTGATCCACTTTGAGTTTCATGCAGGGTGAGGGATAAAGGTTTAGTTTCACTTTGTTACATGTGATTTTCCATTTTTCCAGCACTATTTGTTGAATAGGGTATCTTTTCCCAAATGAATGTTTTTGGCACCTTTGTCTAGTATGAGATGTCTATTTATGTGGATTTGTCTCTGTACCTTCTATTTTATACTATTGGTCTACATGTCTGTTTTGATGCCAGTACCATGCTGTTTTTATTACTATAACTCTGTAGTATAGTTTGAATTCTGGTAGGGGAACTAGGAAAGAATAGAGTTAGTTTTTATTAGATAGAGAGGAGTGAAGGGAAGGGAAGGGGTATGAGGGTAGGAAGGCTAGTAGAGTGAAACAGATATGATTACCTCATGTACTTATATGATTGCATGACTGATGTGATCCTAAAACATGTACAATAAAAAAAAATGAGAAATTACCCACCATTTATGTATGATCTATCAAAATGTATAAATGCATTCTGTCGTACAACTAATTAGAACAAATTAAAAATTAATAAAAAAAAATTGTGAGACCATCCACTTTCCCTTAGAATGTAGAAAGTGCAGAGTAATGTTTTCTAAACTAAATATAAGTAATCACTGATAAAACTAAACTATCATAACTTTATTTGAACCCATCTGAAATCTGACATCGAAATACAACTATGTAACCTAAAATCCAAGAAAAAGATACAAATTCAAGAAACTGGAAAATTATGGGACATGAGAATTGTCTTAACTCTAATGTGGGATGAGAAGGAGAATCTTTGTGGTGTCTAAATAAATAAAGTTAACCAGCTATAAAGAGCCATACATACGGAGTCAAATGGTGTCTTGACAGTTTGAAATAGTGGAGGCTATTTTACTTTGGTCTTTATGGCCTGACTACATAAAACAACTATCAGTCTATCGCAAATTTTAGAAAACACACAGGAATAAAAGGAAAAAAAAAAAAAAAAAAAAACAGCATATTGTAGAGTCAAAGCCACAAACAGAACTAGACTCATAAACAACATAGATATAGGGACTATCATGCAGGAAATTTAAAATAACTATAATGCAAATATTAAAGTTTACAGAGGAAGGGAAAGCTACACAAACATGCATTGACATAAAAGCATTTCAACAGAGAGATGAAAAGAAAATTAAAATGAAGTACTAGATATAGTTATTAATTGTCAGATATGAAATAAAATTTTGACATGTATATTGGTAGGCTTGGAAGAACTAAAGGTAAAATCTTTGAAATTCAGGTGGTGTAGTAGATATTCCTCAGAAAAATTACATGGAAAGAGAGAGACAGAAACAGAGACAGAGACACAGAGACAGAGAGAAAAGTAAAAGAAAAAGTGGAGGAAGAAGAGTAGGAAGAAAACAAGATTCATCATGTATGCAAGAGCTCTAGGGAAATATCAAATTTTCATCATACCCATAGCATCAATTCCAGGATAAAAAGATGATAATGAAAGTGAGGTAGGATAAATATTTATAGAACTAGTAAACAAATATTCCTGTGAAAACAGTAAAAGACATTAGACCACATTTCAAGAATCCCAGCAAACAGTAAACAGAAACGACCAAGACACGTGATAGTCAAGTAATTGAAAAGTGACGGTAGAGAGGACTGTGAATTCAGCCAGAGGTTAAAAAGACATATTACATACACAGAAACAATGATAATAGAGTATATTTATCATTAGAAAGAATGCAAACAAGAAATAAAGTAATGTCATCATTAAGGAAATTTTAGTTTCTTTAAAGAAAGAAGTGGTAAACCCAGAATTTTATGTCAAAAGAAAACATGTTCTAAAATTAAGACCAAAAAAGGAAAAGAGAAAAAAGAAAGGAGAAAAATTTGAGAGAATTCATTGGTAGTTGGCTTGTAAAACAATAAGTTTTTCAGTCAATAAATTATGTCACAAGGTCAAAACAATCCCACAAAGAAAGGTTGCTATGAAAATTGTAAAAATAAAATTGTAAAATGAAATTGCAAAAATTAAAGATAATTTATTGGTAATGAAATTTAGTACGATCATTATGGAAAACAGTGGGTATTCCTAGAAAAGCTAGAAAGAGAATTACCATATGATTTAACAATTCCATGGCAGGTACACATCCAAATGAAAAGAAAATCAGAATGCCGAAAAGGTACCTGCTCTCTTTAGTTTATTGCAGCATTATCCACAATAGTCATGATAAAGAGGTAATCTAAGTGCTTACAAACTGATCAGCAGATTGAAAAATGTGGTAGATAGTTATTATACATTTATATACTTAATATGTAATATAAATATAGTTATGGATACAGTTAAATATTCAGTCATAAAAGGAATGAAATCATGATATTTGCATATAGATGTGCCTGGAGGGTACTGTGTTACCTGAAATAAATCAGGCACAGAAAGCCAAATGCCCATGTTCACACTCACAGGTGGAAGCTAAAAAATTGATCTCATAGAAATGGAATGAAATAATGGTTGCTGGAAAGTGGGAAATATGGGGGAAGAAAAGGATTGAGTTAGGAATATTAAGGGATGCAGAGGTATATTTGGATAGGAGAAATATTTTTAAATGTTCTAAAGAACAGAAGAGTAAATAGGGTTGACAACAATTAATCATTTATTTTGAAATGACTATTAGAGAAAATTGAATGTCCCTAACATGAAAATTAATATTTGAGGTAATGCATATATCATTTACCCTGATCTGATTAATAGAATTTTATATAGGCATTCATACATCACCATATACTTCCTAAACACAATTATTATGTTTCAATTATAGTTTTTTAAAAATTAAAAGAACAGATTTACTTTTTAAATACTTTAAAAGATAATTGTGTAAAGCAAAAAGAATTAAAGTATATAGTGTTTTTTTACATCATAGGTAAAATAAAATGTATAAAAACCAAAGGAGAAAGGAAATTACATCATTGTAAAGTTATTACATTATGTGCAAAATAATTAAATATTATATGAGGGGAGTTTGTAATCATCTAAAATGTAAACACTAGCAGGGCCAGGTAATCCCAGCTGCTCTGGAGGCTGAGGTATGAGGCTAGCAAGTTGAAAGTCAGACTCAGCAACTTAGAGGGGTCCTAAGCAACTGAGGAATATGATATCTTTGCACAGTGGTTCAATGTCCCTGGGTTCAATTCCCATTACCAAATAAGTAAATAATAAATAAAATAAAATGTAAACACTATAGCAAGCACAGAAATATTAAAAGGAAATCAATCCAATAATAAGGCACAGTAAAGGTAAAGTGAAATTCTTTTACAAACAAAACTGGATTAAAAATCGAAAATCAACCAAAAAAAAAAAGGAATGGAAAAATAGGAAAAACAGTTGAACATATATAATGAACAAATTTCTGTTTCTTTGAAATGATTAAGATAGTGGATATTTCTCTAGTCAGACCAGGGAAAATAAGAGAAGACAAAGCATGAATACCAAGAATGATGAAAGATTGATCACTATGTATCCTACAGACATGAATTTTTAGACATGAATATCTAAAAATTTATGTCAAACAGTTTGATAATACAGTAGATGAACTTATTTCTTGAGAAATGCATATCAAATTCACTCAAGAAAGAGATAACCGAAACACTCCTGATCCTACAGGTAACACTAATGTCGTATAAAATATTTCCAAATGAGAAATTCCTACAGATAAATAAGACTTTTCTGTAAATTCTATCAAACATTTCATTAGGAAGTAATACCAATTTAACCAAAATTCTCCTGGGAATGCAATTTAAAATGCATTATTCAGGCAGTATTCAAACAGTATTCACGTTTAAATTTTAGAGGTTTTTGGGTAGAACTAGCTTCTATGGAAAGATGACTCAAGAGAAAGTTCTCAAACCAGTTGGATATCATTAGGACAACTTGTAATTGTGACCAAAGGTTCACGTTAGAAAGTTATCTTCCATCTAGGAAATTGTTAAATATCCTGAGTGTGAAAACTGAATTGCAGTTTATGTACTTTTGAGTTTTAATTTTAAATAAATTCAAGCAATCTATCATCTTAAGCACCATTGTATATAGAACAAGACATTAAATAATGTATATATGTCTGAAAGGTTGGTATAGAAAATGATGGGGACTTGAAATGAGGAGTTCGATTTTTAATATTTTGTTAGAAGCCATTTATAAAGAGATCAAGTTAGAAATATTTAGCAGAATAGCATCTAATGCGGTTCAGGATTAATGCAGCTTCTAAGCACGCAATTGGTTAATTTTAATGCTAAACATATTGATTAAATTTACCCTTTATCTTATCCTCAAAACAGTTTCTATGTTTAGGTTCCCAAAGTTTGGTTTAGGTAATAAAGTCTGGTCTCAGAATCTTCAAAATGCATTCTGAATTTCATACTTGTGTATATAGTAAACCTTTATTCTCTGCCTAAAACATTGTAATGTATTTCTTTTCACCTCAATATCAGGTGTAATTCTTTTATCCTGAACTTACAAAATTTATAATCTTATCTTCATTGGAGTTATAAGACACATTTCCAGGTATACTCACTTCAAAGTTCAGTACTGTAGCGCACTCAACTATCTTGATTTTCAGAAACAGACCATGTTGTCTTGCAACCTATGAACTTGTGCATGAGGTTTCCATTTTCCCTGAATTAACATCCGGAAACAAGTCAACCTGACCTTGACTCATTTCTCAAAGATCAAGATAAGTGTTAGTTTTCTTAGAGATTTTCCCTGGATTTTAGGCTGTATTAGTAGTCATTCTTACAGTTTCACACATTAACACCAACTGACTTTTACCAAAGTGTTTATCTATTACAATTTATTCATATATATATATGTATTTATTTTTTTTTGTAAATTCTTACTTGTGAAAAAGGAAAAAAAGTTTTATTGCTTTGCTAGCAAAGAAGAAACACAGGGGACCCCTATCCCAGAAGCTTTGCTTCTGCCCATTAGCAGGAACGCTTATATATGTTATTTGTAAATAGGCAGTAAATTTTGTGAGTTTGGGAAATGTGTTATTGTTGTCTTGTTTCTCATCATAGTTAAATGACTAGTGCATGGAAGATGGCTGATAAATGTTCATCAAATTAATAAATGACTAATTTAATGAGATAATAATACTATGAGTAATGATATTATTAATGACAAAGAAAACATGTCAGGCTTGCTGTAGAATTCAGTATAGTGCTCATGAATATTAAAGTTCTTTTAATTATCTTTTAACGTACAACAATTTTGATTTATTCTTCTAAGATCAGCAAAATTATTAAGATTCATAACTTGCAAAAATCTAAGCATCAAAAGTTAAGAATAAGAAAAACAACTTTATACAGTTTAGCAGTCTATAAAAACACAAATAAGCAAACATTGTAAATCACTAATAGAATGCACAAAGTTTCTCAGAATACAACATAAACATGCTGAAAAGTGCTGTAGATACAACTTGTAACAAACCTTTCACAGCAAACTCTATTAATCTTAATTTTTACTGTTGC
Source organism: Sciurus vulgaris (assembly GCF_902686455.1). Classification (NCBI taxonomy): domain Eukaryota; kingdom Metazoa; phylum Chordata; class Mammalia; order Rodentia; family Sciuridae; genus Sciurus; species Sciurus vulgaris. The sequence continues at coordinate 134,466,977 of NC_136464.1, forward strand.
ATTTATCAGAATTAACGCATGGGGGATTATATATGCAAGCTATTTATATGATAATGAAATTGTGTAAAATCTGTGGTATGCACAAATCAAACATTTATATTTGTTTTCTTTCTTGCTATGCTTATTTTGCTGTATGTGCGATTTGTAATTTATTTTCATATGTCATATTTATGAATAGGAAATTGTAATCTATATAGGCTATATTCACAGAATACACTGTATTATAAAGACTTTGTCAGTTCTTTGTTGATGTATTTTCACATTCTCTAATATATTATAAATATATGCTCTAAATAATTGGTCGCATTCTCAACAAAGTTTACATCTGTAATTCTAAATGAACTAGAAATTCAGCTCAGCCATACCTCAGAACATGTTCAATAAACTCAATCTTTCTGTGAATTTTATATCTTATAAAATGATAGAATAGTATTTCCTTTTGAGTTAGGGTAGCTCATCACAGAAAAATACTTCTCAACATTAAAAGAAGGATGTTCCTGCCACGACTACCCCAGAGCTTTGAATATAATGAAAACATGGTATATAATTCTCTTATTTATACCCTAGAATTTCAAAATTTATCTCTATTCTGCATTTGTCCTTTGACTTTCCATAGAAGTTCAATTCTTACATAACTTCCCCTGAAGTACAACTCTGACGTGCATGTTCTCATGACAATTCAATTTCAAAGGTGTCAGTTTAATTTCCTTATTTTAAGATGTGTACTGGTTGCATTATCCACATATTTTCATACAAGATATCATTTTGCCACTTTTCTTCCAAGTTCTCTATAATCCTCTTAATATTTTTAAAGTAGCATCGTCTTAGGTTTACTTGTTTTATTTCTTTACAGAGCATTGGTTGTTCAGGTAATTCTTTAATATTAGTTAAGTCTCTAATCTTCTATGCCACTCCACATTTTTATATTCCTTCACCTTTCCTACTCATTTAATCTTAGACCTCAAAAGGCATTTTTTTTCCCTCTCAAGACTACACATTTAATTATGAAATAAAATTCAGTAGGAATTAAGTCACCAAGCAATTCAGATTTACAGGGAGGTTTCAAAACCCATTTAACTCATGTGCTTTTTTGTAACATAGGGATGTAGTTTTTACCAAATTAAATTATTCAAATTTTTATTATGTATGTATACACACATACATCTAGAATATTAAAAGTTAGCAATTCTGCTTATCACAGGAGACTACAAATATACATTTCCAAGCATTCTTTCAGCTAGGATTTTAGTCAGTTTGTACAATAAAATCATGGGCAATTTCATGTGACGTTTACTATTCTGAGCTTTCAAAGAAATCACTAGAAATTAAGAGGCAAAAGGAGTATTTGTAGAGATGTAAATGCTTTTAAATGTTCATAAACTTTAGTTGTAATATTATGTATGGTTATGGAATCTATCTCATTTTTAATCATCTTTACCTTAGTTATGCCATATTAGCATCGCAATTTCCTGAAAATTAGCAGTCTAAATCAGGTAGGAAGTAATATGTGAAAATGTACAAATATAGCAATAGCCAGTACCAGGAAACCCTTTTAACTCATGACTTCAGCTTAAATTAAGAGAAAAGAAATCTTTGAATGCTAAGCTACCACTAGTTTCAAAGACAAATTTTGTGTGTCTTAATCCATATCCAGTATTTTGCTTTTTTTGTATTTATCTGTTCCTACTAAGGTACATTTTAATTTATTGAAGTAATTCAAGTACAGTTTACATCAGAAGTAATATTATATTTGGCTAAAGCAGACTGCCTCAGCATGATCCCTTCTCTATATTTGATCCTTGTACTTGTATCTACATATTCCAGAATTTGTGATTATATTGTCAAATAGCATGCTTGTAATATTATGTCTAGTATTTTCCATTTTAGGCACCACTTACTGAATTCCAAACATAGAAAATGAGAAATCATCTCTTTTACTCACCCTCAACCTGCATTTCTATTTCTATCACTATTTGAAACAAATATCAAATTTTAAAATTACTGTTCAGTACTTTCATTATTATTATTGCTAAATGTTGTATGTAGCTAAATCAGTATAATTGTATTTGTTTCATTGTTTATATCACAGATTTTCATTTGAATTTATTCACAAGTGTCTAGTGATTCTTGGCCTTCTGTTGATGCTGAATTAATTTAAAATCTCAAAATATATAAAGAAAAGGAAGCAGGGAGGAAAAAGAGGTCAATTAGGGGATACTGGGAGATAAAATTAATTAATCAAATTATGTTATGTTATATGCGTGTGGGAATATGCCACATTGAAATCCATTATTCTGTATAATTGCTATTTGTGACAATAAAATTTTTTAAATAATTAAAAAAAAAGAAACTTAAAATGTGGTTCTGAGCTTCACTTCTTTCAGAAATCAATCTCCGGGTAAATGGTCAAGATCTGAACAGTTTGGTTTGATGTGACTCAGATAAATAGTACTGATGCTTTTAGCATGGGTTGATCACTTGATGCTTTTAGCAGGCTGAGCTCCTTTAAGTCTCCCTGATTTGCTTTTAAGAGGATTCTCAGATATTAAGGGGGAAGGAGACTGATGGGAGGAGGAGGAAAATTTTCCGTATTGTAAATTCCTCATGGAAACTCCCTCAGCCTGCTGATTCTTACTAAGAGACCACCTCTCCTAGATGCATTCTTCTGAGCTGTTCTGGAGTTTCCAATCCAAATGTCTTAAGCTCCCTTTAGCCCATCTCAGTGGTGGTCATATTCTCTTTGTCTTTGGGGCGGGGGATGAATCACCTCACCCCTGCCATTTGGACTAGTAGAATCTGAGATTTCGTCAGTGCTTCCAGAGAACTTTCACCTAGCCCTATTCTTCTCAAATGGAGTTCACATTTAGGCCTTTAGGGGAAGAGTATCTTTATCTTCAAACCTGAATAATCTTAATTCTCAATTGTGTCCCCCTTTCCCCACCCTGGTAGTTAACTAAGCTTGATTTTAACCTTGCTCTCTTGAGTCAATAACCAAATTCTTTCTTTCCATCTTGTAGAATCCTTTAAATTTCTTGCTACTTTTCAACTTTATGTTCATCAGTTTAGAATTTTTACCATTATTTAAAAAAGTCTCTGAATATAAACTTAGGAGAATTGTGGAAAGAATTTTTAAAATCTGCTGTTTTAACCAGAAAACTTATACTATTCCTTATCAGTCTTAGAGTGAGAGTCAACACCTCAAACTCAGACTTTCTCTGTTTCTCTCTCTCTCCACACACACACACACACACATATACACACACACATATATATACATACATATTTATATTCCTTTCATATATAACATCTATCTCTAAATATGTATCTGCTCATCTCTCTATATAGAGAGAAGAAGAAAGTTGAAAAAGGAAAGAAAATCGTTTTCTTATGTTATTTTCTAGTGCCAGAAAATAATAACATAACCTTAATAACATTTTTTATATTTCAACTTTATTTATTGTCAGACTTCACTTTCAGATTCCAGCAGTTTTGGCCCAGCAGAAGCTATCCCTATGACTATTTGTATTAGCTTCCTAGGGCTGCTGTAACAAATTATCCCAGTTGAGGTGGTTTAAGCAGTAGCAATTTGGTCTGCCACATTTCTGGAGGCTCAGAGTCTGAAATCAAGGTATCAGCAGGGCTATGCTCTCTCAGAAATGTCTAGGGATGGATTTTATTTTTTGTCTCTTTTTTGCTTCTCCTGGTTACCAGGACTCTATGTGTTCCTTACTTTGCAGGTACATATGGAACTATGCCTACGTTGTCACTTGCCTTCTTCCTATTAAATGTCTCTGTCTCTGCCTCCCTATGGCCTTTTTATAGGGATATGAGTATTAGATGTAGGGTACACCTTAATCCAGTATGACCTAATGTTAAACAAATATATCTACAAGGACCCTACTTACAAATGTGCTCACATTCTGATTTTAAGAGAACATGAATCTAGCCAAGACACTATTAAACCTAACACAAACAAATGCATTTTCTGTTTCTACTGCTTTTAGGATTGAATGTGTATTAAACTCTTCCTCCCAAGAGCTTCATGTTACAGTAGGTGACTTTACTACTTGCTATATTTCTTTATGTATTTAGTTTGGCCAGAATTAGAACAATCACGCATTAATAACAAATACTGTTTGGTTAATACTGAATTACTTAGCATGGAAAAGGATATATTCATAAGGTTTTGGTAGATTCAAATTATTTGTCTTTTTTTTTCTATTTATTTTTTTTTTTAAAACATAGTTAAATGTATTCCAAAATCTAAATCTTGTAGTATGTCAGAATTTTCTTCTCCTGATTTTTGTATATGCAGAAGTAGACAGCAAAGTCATTTACATAGCTCACTACATAAGAGATATTTTGCACTTTGACATTTTTTAACTTTCCATCTTAAATAGGAAATACTAAAAGTTTATTAAAAGTAAAATAAAGTAACTACCGCATTTATATTAATTTTATTCAAGGAAATCACAAAGCTTAGCTCTGTGTTAGAGCATGATGATCTTACATATGTTCATCCCCCATGTATGTATAATCACTGATTTTATTTTGTGCCTTGCCTTTGAGAATTCTTATTATTTTTAAAAGATCAATAAGTAATAGATGTTAGTATGAACTGGAAAGTGTTATTTTACACATTACAGCATTGTTTTATTTGTAGTTTTGTGCATAGTTATTGATAAATATATCTTAAATGTCTATGATTACTCTCTGTATTGGGGTTAAAGAGTCAGGTAATTACATGGGTTTCAGAGGAGGATATATTAAACAAATCTGGTAAATATAAAAATATGTAGCAGTAGAGAATATGAGAATTTGTGATTCAAACTTTTACAATTATGCATTATTTTGGAGATCCACTGCAAAGCTCCTGAGGGTTTGGGGCTTATTGTTATGACTGAAATGCAAGTATAAGACTTTATCATTTTAGTACTTTTCCTGGGCAAGGAACTTTTGAGGTAATTCATGATGGGGCAACTGAGATGTTAATAAAATGTCAAATAAAATATACAACCCGTCTGCTTTGTTCTTTTTAAATAAAGTGAAATATGTCATTCTATCATATAATAATCAGCATATGTAGTAAGAAGGAGTGGCAGCTGATGAGAATGTAAAATACTCTATTTTTTAATATTACCATCATGTTCTGGCAATTCTTAACAATGTGAAGTAAGAATACTCCCTCAGCCCTATTCCACCCCTTACACAATGCTTCTTTTCCTTGTGCTACTTACCAGAAGTGCTCCTAATGAAACATTCACTACTTCTAGTCTTGAAAGGTTTGTCTATTCTCTGAATCTTCCCTCATAATGAGTTAATAAGTTTTTTTTTTTTTATTAGTAAGACATAATATTTGTGGGATATTGTGTGATAATTTGATACATATTTACAACAGGTAATGATTAAATCAGTGTAAGACATACATCCATCTTTTCAAAGGAATCATTTGCATGTGTTGGAAATTTTCGTATTCTTTTTTTTCCTAGTTTTAAAAATACACTATATATTGTTGTAACCAGTAATAACCCTCCTATACACACAGAAGAAACAAGAGTGCAGAAGTGGTGTGTGGAGTATATGATAAGGTGGTGCAAGTGGTGAAGATAAAATGGAAGAGTACAGTATTTCATCATCATCTGCTAAATCTGTATATTTTTCCTCTAGTAAGATTCCAAAAATTAAAATATATATATTTTTAACCAATTTTATTCAGGTCAGGAGGAAAACTTGCAATAGAACTTAATGCTAAGAACTATTAATTTCTTTGTTCCTTCCTAGATGTATCAGACATTGTTGTGATTTTACCAACAACCCAGTCTCTACCATGGCTCCTTTTCAACTTCCTGCCTTCATTTGTTTTCTTTCATTTCACTCATGTTCATTGCATGACATGTTCTAGGGACAAATTATTGCGTAAAATAGATACTATTCTGGTTCACACCTTGTCAACAATCAGAAAACAATGTTTTTCTTAGATTATAGCAATTATTATTATGTCTGAATAGAAACAAAAATAGCATGTACAGTGAGTGCAGTAGTTCATGCCTGTGGCCCAGTGACTCAGGAGGCTGAGGCAGGAGAATTGAAGGTTCAAAGCCAGCTTCAGCAACTTAGGGAGGCCCTAAGCAACTCAGCAAAACCCTATCTCTAAATAAAACACAAAAAACGGTTGTGGATATGGATCAGTGGTTAAGTGCCCCTGGGTTTAATCCTTCGTATAAATAAATAAATAAATAAATAAATAAATAAATAAATAAATAAATACTGGAATTAGAAAAACAATTTTGGGAAATGTGATTAGTAGAAAACAGAGCAGATGAAACAAATGAACAAATACGTAAAATTATAATCATTTTTTTGAGATATATTTACTCAAACTGGTTGTTAGACTATAGATGTACTTGTGTGAATGCATTTTAATGATCATTTCTGAGATTAAAAACTGTAACCAACTTTCAGACATAATGTGAAAATGTTGTATTACAAGTATATATTTGATGTTAAAATGCCAGTAACTCTCAGTACTACTGATTCATGTCAGTAATGAGACCTAGAGAGAAACATAAAGTTACAGTAAAATGAATGTGAAAGGCAAGTTGAGGACAATGATTGACTAATAAGCAGTTTTCATTGGAAATCTAAATGCTGAGGTGGCCAGTGCCATGATTGATGAAGCAAAAAATAAATTTAAAAAAGCTAATTGCTTTCTAAACTCTCCAAAATATGTGTTTCCCAGGAATTCACGTTTTTCTGGTACACTTTCAACTGCATGAGGAAGGAGAAAAACTTAAGTTAATGTGTTAATATACTTATTACATTTCTTCTTAAGTCGTGGAAAAAAAATTCTATTTCTAGGATTAAAAGTGATTTTAATAAATATGGTGTGCTATCCATTAAAAACATGTATATCAATATTGTTTAACACATTAATTATGTGATTTACAATGAGATTAAAATACCTAATATGATAAACAATGAGGAAAACAAAAAACCAATATCAAAAAGGCTAATTCCCCAAAATGACAAAACTCAAATGTAAAATAAATAGCAATATGCACAAGTTGATAAGATAAATATGTAACTCAAACTCTATATCATTTCAGACAGCAGACACCAGACTATGATCAATTATAAAACTATTGAAATTTTATGAGACAAAATCACTTGAGTTATTTCTATTTTCTGAATTGCATTTGGTGTCTAAAGAATAAGACATTTTATTTTATATTGTTTCCAGATATACATGAATGCCACTTCAAGGTCCTTTGACATCCTGACATAAGAAAATGCATAGGTATGTCTTTCTGATTGTTCCAGTTTTTCACTGTATTGATAATTGCATATTAATTAATTGCATTGATAATTGCATTGATAATTAATGTTTATAATTTTATTGTATTACTCTGCTTGTTTCATTTACAAATACTTTTAAAATCTCTGTGACTTATTTCCAGATGACATTATTTAACAGCTGTTGAAGATCAGCTGTTGAACTTGTCCCACATTCTTTTTCTTCTGAGGTTGATGTTGAACATAGAACCCTTATTTGGAACATGTTGCTCCTGAGGACAGGTAAATAAAAAAGCTAGTAGTGGCAGAAATAGGGGGTTCCATTTACTGTCTCAGCTCATAACTGACATATTGACACTTCTGCTCACAGTTGTTCGAGGAAGTCACATGAATTTGACTGAATATGAGTTGTGAGAGTGTACTCTGTCTACCTGTGAAAATGGAAGGTAAGACTTGTTCCTCTAACACAGAGAGCAGTAAACTGTTGACAATAATAACCAATCATAGACACCTTTTTAATTTACCCTTCTCATTAGAGTGTAAGATTTTTAAAAAAAACAGGGATGAAGTTTTAGTCATTCTAACACCCCTCTTGCCATGTTTATAATGATTTAAACATTTGTTAAATTGAATTGAAAGGGAAAATAATTGTGATTCAGAGATAGAGTCCATCTCTGCTTAATTCTGCTATTGTGATGTCTTTCCACCAACTCTTTAATACTGAGTATAAAAAAAAAAGACAAGAAAAGAAGAAAAAAAACAATAAACCAAAAACAAACAAACAACAAATCAATTTGATGCTCTGTGGGAAGTTGTTCATTTTTCAAATATATAAGCCTGTATTTTCACAATTTGGGGTTTAATAATGTACTTTCCCTGTGAGCGGAAAGGTGAGAATTTGAAGGGCACACATTCTCAAAGCCCTGCAAGCTGTTGCCTAAATCTAGAGGGACATTCTAAGACTGAAACTGAGATTTTTGTCATCCCAGAAGGGAAAATACCTGTATTTGGGATTCACACTGAGAATATAAAGAACATTAAAATGTCATTAACTTCAAATAATCAGACTATAGTAATACATTAAATCCAATTATTACGACATTATAGAAGTATGTGTAGAATACAAATGTTTTCAAGCTATTTACACAAATGAATGTAAAACTACTTGGTAATAGAGAACATGTTAACATAATTATATAAATTAAATCACTTTCATCCACTTAGACAAAATTCAGAACAAAATATATTTGGATCTATATTCACTGTTCTCATGAATATCATGGCCAATTCAGTTCATTGAAAGCAAATGAATTTCAAATTGTTTATACATGACTAAAAACTTAAATAGAAGAATGAAAATAAAGAGTTCTAAACCTCAATTAGTGACTTGTTCTTATATTTTTTTTTCCAGTATTTTTTGTCATTTTTTTTCCCTCTCTCTTTATAAATGGCCTTTTGACTGGCATTGCTTTGATATCCCAAACAGACAAGTGCTGCCAAATTGGCCAAAGGCGAAATGTTGATAACTGCCAACTGAGTTTTTAATGTTTTGTTTTGTGTTAGCCTTGTTGAAATCACTAAATGATTTTCTAGCAAATCACATCACTGGGCTGTAGTTGTTTTGTACTGAAAAACAATCTGCTTCAGCAAAGACCAGACTGGAAAATTTTAAAGTTAAATAAAGGTAAATATGCTACGATCATGTTTTAAATTACACACACAGCACAAAAATGAATATTTAATTGCATGAAACCCATTCAACTTGAAAGGATTGTGTTTATTCTTCCCCTTCTTTCAGTATTCGAGTCCTTTCATAAAAGTCCCAACCATTACTAAGTGAAAGAGAGATGCTCCAGTGAATGTTCAAGCTTTGTTAAAATTCCTATTGTGTGTATGTAGAGGAGAGATGAGTTTATAAGGAAACAAAAAAGTGGACAATTTTTTTATTTCATTTGCTAATCTCATTATACATTTAAGTCACTAGGATCTTCCTGAGTTATAATTTAACACACAATATGAACTTTCTTATTTATAACTTATATTCAGAAATAACTAAAATATATTGACTCCATACATATGAAGAGCTTTTAATCAGCTGTTCATTCAAAATCATTTAAAACTTCTATTACTCCTCCATGTTTGAAGGTGTGAGTTTCCTTCTTATATCATTTACCCATAGGCTGTACCATTTTTTATGAAGTATGTTTATTGTTAACATTTCCTCATTGCTTTCCATATTTTGAGAAACCCTTTATTTCGTCCTTATTCCTGAACAATGTCTTTAAAGATACTATACTTGAATTTGACAGTGTTTTCTTTTAGAGTTTTATTTATATTGTTCCAATATCTTTGGCTTATGTGATTTCTATTGTGAAATCCTGTGTCATTTTGGTCACTTCCCCTCGCATGTATTGTTTTGTTCCAATGCATTACTGTAGCTGCTTTCAAATTATTTTATTTATCTTTTGTGTTCAGCAGTTTTATTATGATTTATCTTGCCATGGTTTTCTTTCTGATTATCTTATTGGAGGTTCACTGAGCATTTTCTGTAAATCATTAAGTTTATGTCTTATATGGAAGTTAGGAATTATTTCCTCAAATATCTTTTTCCTCTCCTTTTGAGATTCTAAAGACACCTGTTAAACATTTGAATAGATATAAGAAACTTAATTGCTTGAAGTTCTCTATTAACTTGTTTTCCTCTATAATTCTTTCTATTCAAATTGGATAACTTCTACTGATTGAGTTTCAATTTAATGGAATATTTTCCCTATCATTTCCATTCTTCTATTATGCCTATTAAGTATTTTATTTTTAATTTACAATGTAATTTTTATTTCTAAAATTTCCACTTAGTGCATTTTAACTTGTATTTATTTGCTGAAAGTGTCTCTTTATTCATTCATTTCAAACATGTTTACCTTCACCTCATGGATCATAGTTATAGTAATAACCATTTAAGAGTACTGTCTGATAATACAATATATATGTGATATCAAGGTTAATTTCTATTGATTTTTTCCCTTGAGAATGTGCCACACTTACTCATTCTTTGCCAAAGTTATTTTGGATTATATTCTGAAGATTTTAAGTATTATATGGAACCAAATTTATGATTCAAATTATAAATTTTCAATTTTACAATGGTGTGAAAGCAACATGCATTCAGTAGAACCCATACTTCCAAATTTTTATCTTTTTTTGACCAGGTATTACTTGCAGGATACTCTGTCAAGTTGCTAGACAGTGGTAGTAAGCCCCAGATTTGAATCAGTCATGTGGTTATGAAGGTAAGCAGCTATTTCTCTACAGAATAGTATGCTGCCAGCATTTTTTTTTTTGCATACAAGTATTCCAAAAATTCATGTGGCATTCAATGTGTTACTGTAAAGATTTAATGTTCAATGATTTTGTACAATTGTAGGCTAATGTAAGAACTCTGATCTCATTTAAGGTAGGCCAGGTTAAGTTATGATGACAACTAAATTAGGGTTATTAAATTTATTTTTGATGCATGACATTTCCACTTTAGAGTTTGTAAGGGTGGAACCACATTTTAAGTCAAGAAGCTTATGTATTATGTTAGTTGGACACCAGGTCTCCTTGATGGAAACTTTTGGAGATTTTTAAATTAAAATATAATAAACCTAGATATGTTAACACTCAAAAATAGGCAAGGAAAATAGGAAAGGCATGCAAAAAATGTGAGTGTCAATTTTTCAAGGTGAAAACCTAATTGCAAACAATTATAGGTAAAGATACATGCCAATTAGATAGGGCAAATTAAAAAGCAATTACATGCTATAAGATTTTTAAAATTCAGAAATAAAAAATGTCAAATACAAGTAATTGTGTTCTGGTAATAGAATTATAAATTGATGAAAGTGTTTTTGAGAAATATCTGGTAATAAATAAATAAAATTAAATCTTAATATTTTGTTAGCCAGCATTATACTTGTTAATATATTTATTTGAGGAAAAATCATAACAGTCTGTAAAGTGTCTTCAGTTAGAATGCTGTTATTCGTTGATTGTTTTGTCAATTAGATGGAAAGATTTTTTTGATGTCTAGCATAAATAAATCAATAACTAGCGTGTCATGGGTGTTTACTATAAAATACTATGAATTATTTAGAAGTTATTAAGGTCACGTCACATGGCAGACAGATTTTTAAAACATATTTTTTAAGCCACAGTGAATAGTTATTTAAGTAAATATATTCATAAAGGTATGGAGGTTACAGCTATCCCTATTGGTGCCTCAGTATTCATATTTTTATGCATATTGTCTGTTGTGGGGGATCCAGTTACATCCTGTGTGGAGGAGGGGAAGAGTTTCTGTAGGAGGATGATGATGCTGGCTATTCATTAATTACTAATAAACTTATTTAATCAATAAGAAAGAAAACAGCTGATACTTGTCTTTCTGAGTCTGGCTTATGTAGTTTAATATGATGTTCTCCTGTTCCTCCCATTTTACTGTGAATAATGTGATTTTTTAAAGGCCGAATAATACTCTATTTTATGTACATGTATCCCATTTTCTTATTCATTCATTCCATTGATGGGCATGTAGGCTGATTATGTAACATAGTCTTTGTGAACAGTGCTTTGTTAAAAACAGGGTTATGCAGGTATCTCTATAGTATGCTGACTTAATTCCTTCAGGTATATACCCAATAGTGAAATTCCTGAAATATGGTAGTTCTCTTTTTAGTATCTGAGAAACCTCCATACTGTGTTCTATAGTAGCTATACTCATTTACATTTCCAACAACAGTGTATAATGGTTCCTTTTTTCCCTGTATTCTTCCCAGCATCAAATCACAATTTAATTCCAAAATTTTGATGAATCACTTACATGATAGCCACAGCCATAACTACTGGCATCTTTACTAAAAATATAGCAATATATCGGCCACTTGGTATGTGACTCTCTGTACTAGAAAGAGATATCAGAGAGCACGACCTTCATGTCTTCAGTCAGTTGTGTTTCAGGACACCTTTATTTACCTCACTGTGTGAGATGCGAGATAATATGTTCATTACATTTCCCCACAATATTCTGGATATTTCAGCTCATCTAAGAAACAGACACAGAGATTGGAGTGGATGAACAAAATATTTATTGGGGGTAATACATGCCTGGGGAAAAAGGGAGACAAACAGTGAAGCTGTACAGCTATGGGAATGCAATGTCATCTGTGATGAAGATGGAAGGGAGGAGTGTTCGACAGACAACGTCTCAAACTGCAGCACAAATCTTGGAAGTTTCAGGTCATTACAAATGGAATGCTTTAAGCCAAAGTCTTATGACAGAATTTCCATATGTAGTATGTATGAGCTTGCTATGCTTAGTAATTGGTTGAGAATTGCCTGTGGGAAGTATAGCCTCAACAAGAATTTATTAATGTATTCAGAGTGCAGCAGCTCTGGCTGTCCATCAAATATCACCCTCCTCAACAGAGTTAAATGGTATGCATTCTTAAAATCATTACAATAACATGGACTAATATACTTATCTGATTATATACATGGTCATTTTACCATCATAACATACCATTTATTCTTCCCTTACTGAAATTTATCTGAAATTTGTCACCCAAATTTAAAAATTTTGAGAACCACATTTAAATTTTTCTTCTCAGAGAATGAAGTGCTTTGGAAAGGGGATATGCCCAGATATTGGTTTGCACTGGATGTGATTTTTGTTATTATCTTGCATTATATTTAAACTTTCTCCAACTTACTTAAGACTTAGAGCTATAATATTTATATTTGTAGCAGACTACCTATCCAAACTTCTTGAGATTATTGTATGTTCAGCATCAAGTCACAAAGTCCATATGTTCATTAATTCTAGTAACTTGTGTTACCTCCTATGTGTTCTATGTGTTCATTTAAGGATTGTTTCAAATGAAAGTCATTGAACATGAAATAATAAATAAGTGAATAAATAGAAATAATAGTAGCTCTTAAAGTTTATCTTACTTATAAAGTATTGATAATAGTAATTTGAAATTACAAGATTACCATAGTCTATATATTTTCAATAATTGATGAATTTCCCTGACTTTTTATTTCTGACCACTCCAGGCTAATAAGCAAGCTCATATAAAATTGTATTGCATTTATCAGTTATTATAATACTTTTGTTAGCTTCTATCTTCCTTGTTAAAAGGGAATGTATCCATGAACAAAAAATATTTTATTTAATTGGTTCCATATATCATCAAATTTAAAAAGTATATCATGTTTATAGCAGTCTAGAACAAAAATCCTTGGATTCTATCCCATTCGAATAGCAATAGAACATTTCAGAGAGCTTTATAAAACTTAATTTAATTTAATATTATAAATTAAACAGGAAGCTGTCATTTGTGACAACACAGATGGAACTGGTGATCATTACATTAAGGGAAGTAAGTAAGTACCACATGATCTCACTCAAATATGAAATGTACAGCTATTGATATCACCGGAGTTGAGAACAGAATGGTGGTTTCCAGAGGTTAGGGAGAGGAGAGGAGCCAGGACGGAGGATGGGAAATGTTGATCAATGGCTATTAAGTGACAAGTTCTGCAGTGTTATTGTACAATAGGGTGAATATATACAGCAGTTATGTACTGTGCAGAAAAACTAGAAGGAACGATTTTTAAAGTTTTTACCATAAAACAATGATAAACATTTTTGAGGAGATAGTTATGTTTACAATGATTTAAATATTTTACAATATATACATGTATCCAAACTTCACATTGCACATTAATATGTACAATGTTCTATGTTTTCATATATTTGTTAAAATAATTTTATTTTAAAAATGAAAAATGAATTAAACACACATCCTCAACTGTATTAAACTTTCTCTAAGATCACAGGCGAGAATTTGATTTTCTGAAAATTGTCAGAACATTTGTGGGGAATTGTGTAACAGCTATTCTCACAGAAAGAGACTTCTGATGAGATACAGAAAGTTGCATATAGCAGATGTAAGAAATAGTCTGTCTTAAAAGCACAAAAATGGAGATAATGCCTTCAATGACAAAAAACCAAAGAAATATTAAGTTGTGGGGAGAAAGTTTGGAAATAAGGAGAAATTTCACTTAAATTAAGAATATGTGAATATTTTTTCAATATGCTCAATACTAAATGTTTGTTGATGTTAATTATGAATGGCATTGTCATAAATAGACAATATGGAGATTTTAGCATTCAGGATCATCATTTTCCTTCTATACTTCTCTCAATAACCTAATCTAAGTTCTTTGTTATCATTGCTATTGTTTTTGGTTGTGGTATATTCTAAACTCAGTGAATACACACACACACAATTATCATCATCATCATCCTGTGTTAGGTAATGCATTTGTATAATAAAACTAGTAACAGAAGATTTTGTATCACGAAGAATTCCTGTTCTGTAATAGACACTGTGTGAGTGAAATATAAATTCAAACTTCAGTCCTTAACCGATATCACTCTTCTCTATATAGAAAACAAAGGCAAGATATTTTTTAAATAAAGTTACAAAACCCAAAATTTTATTGTACTAGTTCTGCCTTGTCTGGGCTTTAGTAGATCTGAAGGAGTAAGCAGTAGGTGCAGGCAGTGAAGTGTATAAACTATGTGGAGAAACAAGAAGTGTGTGCACATGTGTCTTAGCTATTTGTTCACTGTAGAAAATGAAGCCATGAGATTAGAAAGTATGAGGAAAATCCTCAGATTATACAAATACTGAGATAAAATTTCAAATAAAATACCAAAATGATAGCATAATTAGCCAAGTCACTTTATTCACTTTGGATTTGCAATGTTGTATCTTTAAAATGGAAAAGCATCATGAGAGTTTATTTTTCTGGTTTACAACTACTTAAATATAATTCAAATGCGTGACACTAATAATCATATAATATGGCTACAAAACAAGAATTTGCCCTAAGAAACTATTAATTTTTTAACAAAATAAACATGCAACAGGTAAAATTATTTTGTCATCAGAATAACCTGATCTGTTTTCTCTATACTCTTATGCTTCAGTTTCTTTTCTCTACCTTTCTTCCCAACGAACTCAAAGCTAAATAGGTACAAAGATCATCTAGACTCAGATCAGTGATTGCTTTGCTGTGATGAAAGCAGTTATATATTGCACATGAAATTTATATATTGCATAGAATCCTGGGTTTGATGGAATGGAAAGAACACCTGCCTCAACTTTATATGTTAGGCAGAGACTTCCTCACGTTTGCCTCACATTTACAAACATGCCATATTCTTGTCAAGGATCTATAAAAAGCAACAACATCATTTAAGAATTTTATCTTTTCTTAGAGTAGGCTTTCTTCTCGGATTTTAAAACACCCCTTTGCACCACATAAAGAACACAAAACCTCTGACTTTAAAACCATTAAGCAGTGTGTAGGTTCAAGGCAGTGCCCGATGTGGCCATGTATTTGATCACGTGTTCCAGTCAATGTTATATGAGACTTTCTTCAAACAGAAATATTTAGAGAAATGATGAAAGAGTATATTGCAGACAGTTAGTAAACTGTCAATTAACAGAAAACCAAAGTATAGGTAACATACAACAAGAAGAATTATGACATGGCTGAAAATAAATGCAGTGTGATGTGTCAGAGATATAATTTTAAATGCACATCTAATCCTCTAATATTTTTTGTAATATTGCATTTTAAATATAGATTTATTCTCTTAAATAAAAACGTTAAAATATGTCTGTATTCTCATCTTCCTGTTAGTATTTAATCATTAAAGTTATCAATTCTGAAGATTAAAAGGGCAAAATGAACAATAAAACTAATGATCATGATATTGTGCCATTGGCATATTTGGTAACTGGTTTGAAAATTTTGTCATTGTATTTTTCTTGTTTCTTAAAGTCATTATAAAATATTTTTATTTTCCATTAGGATAGTATCTTTATTCTTATGAAAATCACATCTATAACTTTTTAAATTTTATTTTTTTTCTTATAATCTCAGGATAGAGATGAGAATTGTGAAATTTTAGCTTATTAATATTATGTGAAAATTCAAAAATGATCTATTTATTTGTTCATTCTTTTACTAGTGTATTATGAGATGAGAGTAGCATCATAATCACACATTATATAATATTGATTATATTAAATAATGATTAGCATTACTTGTTATCTATTGGCATTATTTCCCTCCCACATATCACAGGTCCCAGACCCTCTAAACCTCTTGTTCATCAATAGCACATTTGCCTACAAATTTCCAACTAGATTTTTAATAACTTTGAGCACTCCACTGGTATGTTTAATGCTCCTCTAATATATTTATTCCCATATAATCATTAAGTATCCTCCAATGCATCATTTGGAAACTACATTATTCTCTTCTAACCCTAACCCTTTTTCAAGGCAACTTTTCATGTTAATTTCCTTTCAACTATTAAAAACAATTAAATTTTAGCATATCTAAGATGACAATTTCAGTAATTAGAATACTTTCATTATTCAGTAAAAAAAATTCACATTCAACTTCTGCAGATCAGTTCTGAACCCACCAAGAAAGCACCTTGCTCTCTTTTTTCTTGCCAGTTATCAGTACTGGATATAATTATCAAAACTATGTTTAAAAAGTGGTCTATGTAATTCATGAAATTAGTAGAATTAGAGAAGTCCTTATTTTCTTTTAAATTCAAACAACAGAGTTCTCAAGACAAAAATAATCATGGATTGCCTGAATTATATTAATCTATATATGTAATACACACACACATATGCATATGTACATGTCTATTTAAGATTTTACTTAAACAAATATCATAAAAATTATATACATTTATTGTGCACAATATGATGCCTGAAAAATGTACATTGTCCAATGGCTGAGTTGAGCCAAACTAACATATGCATGAGTTCAAATACCATTCAGATACCCAAGTTTGAATCCCTTTAATTCATTTTTTCTACTTGTATTTTCAAAATTATTTAATCTAACAAACTATCTAAAGGAGGTGGAGCTGTGTTCTAGATACAGCATTTTTAAAAATTTCTAAGGACATCCAATCCCTTACAGAACAATACAGATTAAGGAATACTACCATCCTCCCAATGTTGCCTTCTTCAGTGCTAAGTCAGCTATCTGATGGTTCATTCTGTTTGTCCTGTTTTTATTCACTCATCATATCTGACATAATCTTTTTAAGGAAAACATAGCTGTGGTCTCCAGAAAAATACTGGATTCATTGTTTTTGACAACATTTTATTTGTAAATGCTGAAAAGATATTTCTTTCATTAGGTAGTTGGAGATATAAATTGAGATGGATTATAAAATAGTAGACACGAAAATAATTAAACCTTCAGTTTTGTTTTGAGTCCACTTATTACTTGGATTCTCTGTGATTACTAAATTGGGAATCAGTAGTAAACAAGATAGTGTGAGATATGACCTGAGAAAACTTGTATATGAGAATGACAACTCTCTGTACTGTCTCAAAATAAATAAGCATGCATAGTCTGACAAGGAAGGTATTTACAGTTTCTGCAGTTTTTTATTTGATTATTTCATTGACTACTAACATATTTATAACAACTTTGACTCTGCCCTTCGATTCAGATCCAAAAACTCAGTTAATTATTTTTCATATTTAATATTTCTGATCCTGTTACAAAATATTTCAAGACTGATCTTTGGTTCTCTTTAGTTCATTGCGACTTACTTAAATTTAAGGCACCAAATGCTTCCTCATTCATTCCTATGAACTATAAATTCAACTTGGTCATAAAGCTATTATTCCAAATATGAAATAGTTTCCTTCCTGTCTATATATAAGAAACAGCAGGATTTAAAAAAAATTGTTTTCCAACTTTCAGTGGGGTTCAATTAATATGACATGTAATTATATAGGAGAAAATATATCTCTACACAATTCTCTCAAATTCTGTCTCTTTGCTTCTAATGTAGGGTTGAGTGAGAAATGTGGCAGTAAGCCAACCTGCCCTTATTCCAAAATCAGCCACAATAGAATCTGTTGGATTGAAATAGAACATTTGGAGTTTAGTTTGGCACTCAGTACATTCAACTGGTACTATATTTGTGACATGATTCACTGGGCCAACTGCCCAGAGGAACTCTGTGTATGGCTTCCCAGTTTTGAAATATGGAAAAGAGTTCATGACCACCATGCTTTGTAAACCCACATTTCTGAAAATTATATTTCTCTATTTAAAAAGGCTGTGAGATAGCCAGATGTGTGTATTGGGAAAAATCAACCATTTTGTGAAAAGGCTTTTGTGTACAATTTCTAAAAACTCATTGGTATCACTTGAATTGGTTACACATTGCTTTCTGGCAGAGTAATTTCTGTATTTCTATAGTTGGCTAGAAATGATCAGTATTCAAATTCCATTCAAAGAGTCTACAAATATATCATCAGTGATATTGTGTTTTATTAAATATGCTGTTAGGAAAACTATGTGGTACTGTGGAAAGAATATGAACTTTGTGTCACGAAAATCTGGTTAAGAATCCACACCCATTCACATACTTACTGTGAAAGCATGAAGAAATCTGTTAAATACATTTCACAAGATTTAGTTCTCAAATCACCTGAAAAATTGACTCATTGGGAGGTGGTATTACTTGAGATAACCTGTGCGAACATGGACAACAACCTCCCTGTGAGGTAATGACTGCCATTTCCAGAAAAGAAAATTTAAAGATTAAATAATTTCTTTCTGGTCAGAAATAAGACCAGCAGCCAAACTCAAGTTTAAATGTACAAAATGTGACTTCCAACACCAAAATATATTTAAATAGTATTAGCCCCTCCAATATCACCTTCCTTACCTAGTCAACAGCCTTCTAAGCATCCTTTGTTTTTAGTGTCATTGAGATCAATTTTCTCAATCTTGACAATCATTGAATTGATTATCACACCATCATAATTATCATCAGTAGCATAAGCAAAAGTTCTAGAATTTAGAACCTAGTTAGCATTGCAACCCTGCAAACTTGTAGTAATGTGAACTTGGGCCAATCACGACTTTTTAAAAATTTCATTTGTCATTTCCAGGATCATTGTCAAGTTTAAATAAAAATGTTTAAGTAAAATTTTGGAACAATGAATATGTACTTTTTTTGTTTGTTTGTTTTGGGGTATACTGGGTACTAAGGATTTTATCCAGGGGTAATTGACCATAGAGTTTAAATCATCTCAAGCTCTTTTTTATTTTTATTTTTATTTTTATTTTTTTTCATTTTGAATCAGGGTTTCAGTAAATTTCTTAGGACCTTCCCAAATTGCTGAGGCTAGCCTTGAACTTGCCATCCTCCTGTTTCAACCTCCCAAGCCACTGAGATAACAGTTTATGTATACCACTGTGCCTGGTTGATGGGGTTTTTCAAAAACAAGACTAAATATTTGAATGCTAGCTAATTGGATTAAATATGATTCTTGAAGAGTATTGGCCTCAGTGGGTACTCATAATGACAGTTTTTACTAGGTGCATTTAGACTTAATCTTGACTTGATTCCCAAACTAAAGTGCATCAAGTTCAATGTGGCATTTATAATTTAAACTAGACTAGGAGTCAAATACTTGTGAGTTGATTTGAGGTCTTGACATGGACAGTAATGAATCATATAATCATTTGCAAGAACTATAACCAGTCTAAACCTCATCTTCCTCAGCAGAATCTTTCTAAATGGCAAGTAGAGTCTTCTATATTTATCTCCAAGACGGATGGAAAGATTTATAGCATGTGCCAACAATATGAATTGACAGACAACATGAAGCTAACATGTGAATTGTTAACTGTTTTCAGTAGTTATTGACCTAAATAAATTAATTTTTGGATGGAAATCAAATCTCTCTTCATCAAATCATGTAATTGAGTCTTATCAATATGATTAAGGAACATTAATTTTGTGTTTTTTCTAATACAGTTAGAAATATTGCCATAAATTGTACCACAAAAATTAGTACTCTTATAATTGAGGGTCACATATCAGAAAGAAATCTAGGAGAAACAGTGATGGTTTTCTCTGAAAATGAATAAATGAACTATTAATAATGTTAATAATTAGAATTCACAAAGCACAACAGGCTAATGGTTGGAATAACCATTTCTTCTTTCACACTAAAAAGTATTTAGTCTTCATTTATTCAAATGTTCCTAATGAGGACAGCTCTGATTGAGTATTTTGACCCTTTGTACATCAGTTCTTTCCAAGGCAAATTTTTACTCGCTCTCTTTCTCATTAAGCTTCTGTTTGAAATTGATTCATATTCAGAACTGAAGGTGAAGAAACCTGGGCATTCATTTAGATGATTAATTAGAAAGAAAGAAAATATTCAGTCTGAAAAAAAATGATATGCAACCCTATTAGCTACTCAACATTGGCGGAGAATTATATTTGATTCCCAGAAATATGACTCGCTTTCCTGGGGACGATGGAATTGCTGTTAGGATTAGACTCCTACCAACTGAGCCCACTTTGCAGTGGCCAGATATTCCAAATGTGCTCATAACATTTGTTTATAAGTGCTCCACTTATTTAAAGCATAAAATTTAAACTAACTGGGGAACTGATTTATTCACATTCTTTAAATTTACCTTAAGAGATGGAATACACTTTTATAAAGCAAAGTACTGATATATAGTATCACTGGCTTTTGCTAATATAATTGACTCTGGCTTAAGATTGGGCACTTTTTTTTCTGCCTTATAGGGTAATAGGCTAGGTTTTGGAAATATCTATTCCATACATATCCTTTTTCTACTTCTAGATTTTTCCATCCAATATAATCACTGTGATAACAACAGGTAATTAACAAGTCTACCTTCCAGGTCTTCCATTAAATTTAACAATAAATAATATATAGTTTTCTTTGTACTGTATGGCTTTCTCAGACAGTTGTAATTTACAAATAGGAAATCGAAGTATATTTAATGGGTGATATATAGAGTTGAATATTTTCACTAGGCTATTTACTTCCAGGTTTTTAAAATAGGAAATATACTTCTGTAACAATTAGAAAAGCAAATCTTTGTTATAGTAAATAAAATAATAAGCTCTCACTGGATCATTTTAGTAAGTGTTCTACGACTAAAATTATAATGTTTCTATAATAGTAAGGTGAGATTGAAGTAAGTTTGTCTAACACTAAAAGTGGGAAAATTTTCAGCAGTTATATACAAAAGACTCACAACAAAGAAAATAAATGGCATTCATGATTCAAGAAAATTGTAAAGTGGTATGAATTAATTTTGGTAACTGCATTTATCACTTTCTTTTTAACAGCTGTCAATAAAGTGAAGGATAAAGTTATTTCCTCTCTACTACTCCCTGAAACTGTTACCCATTGTAAGTATGCAATAAGATTTTTTGCCATACACAAATGCATATTAGCAAAGAGACATAGAACTCAAATAGGCTGTACTTTTGAAAAAGCTGTACTTCTAGCAGGGTGAGGTGGCACGTGACTATAATTCCAGAGACTTGGGAGGCTGCAGCAGGAGGACCAAAAGTTTGAGACCAGCCTGAATTTGAGTGCATTTCTGTCCAAAAGGATAAAAATAAAAATAAAAAGGACTGAGGGTGTAGGTCAGTGGTAGAATGCCTGTGGGTTTGATTTCCAGTACAAAAAAAAAAAAAAAGAAGGAAAAGAAAGGAAAAAAAGAAAAAGCCCTAGTTTCCTTGTTTTTGACACTTTACAACTCTGAAAACACCTTGTGTGAAACATGAGGTATTTGTCATAATATCATAAAGGTTAATTTAGTTTAGATTCTAAACCAATCATGTAAAAATATCATTCACTCTAAACAAGACAGGACACCTTGTCCTGAAAGATCAGCTTCTGATTTTCATAGATTCTTAAACATTATTCGTGCAAGGTAAGAGTGTTTGAACAACATTTTCCTCAGACCACAAGTCCTAAATGCCAATTACATGAAAAAAAAAAAAAATGCATACAATCTACTGTTACCAATAGTGACCCCCCCATGCAGCTGTCTCTCGGTATCCATGGGGGATTGGTCCCAGGATGTCCACAGGAACTAAAATCCTCAGATGCTCACATCACTTACATAAAATGCCAAAGCATTTGCATGTGTGGAACTTAAGAGGGCTTGATACAATGTATATTTTATGTGAATGTTATTATACTCTACTGTTTAGGGAATAACGGCAAGGAAAAATAGTCTGTATGATGCATTTTTATCCCTAATAGTTTTGATTCCTGTTTATTGAATCCTTTGTTGCTGAACCCTTGGATACAGGCTATAGATGATCAGAGATAAAGACAATTGAAATATTCTGGAGTCAAGTCTTTCAGTCATAAATAAATATCTGTTTGATAAATATTTATAGGTCTATAAAATAAGTACATATGATATATATACATAAATATATATATTAGGTCTCTTCAAATATGAGCTATACAATTCTAGGTTTTATAATATAAAAAAGTTTACATCCATATAGAACTACACTTGAGACTAACATACCAAAAAGATAATTCCAAACAATATATTTTAATCTAAATACTTTAGTATAATTATCTCCAAAATATATAATCTTCTGTTGTCAAAATTACATTACTACAAATTTCATAATAGTTTAATAATAATTCATCATCTATTCCAACTTCCTGAAAAAATGATTTTCACAATCAATTTTATCACAAGGTCTAATTCAGAACTTCTGGAATTTTTGTTACTCCTGTAATTTGTTGTATTGGTACATATGTATCCAACTTCCCTAATTTTAAATTGCCCCAATGTCCTTTAATGCTTCTAAATTGAAAAATCAAAATAAAAGACTTTGTAATACTCAAGTTATACTTTTAAAATTACATTATACATGCTATTTAATGGTTCAATTTGCTTAGTTTTGGACTGTATTAGGTCATCCCAAAATTAGCTATGCTGAGATTGGCCAATTGATTAAAATGATGGCAGTTCAAGTTTTTCTTCATGTTTTGCTTTCCTTCTTGTTTCAAAACAAATCTTAGCATCACATGAATACACAGTTTCCACCATCTTTCAGAATACCAATGCTAGTTGATGACTGATATGGCTATTAACCTAATGATCATATTAGGGGTCAAGAAGAAGTGATTTTTTAAAATATCCTATAGCACTTGAGGTATTAGTTTTTATCTCTTGAGTACAACTTTTCCAGATTGTGCAAGGGTTTTCATTTATCTAGGATATACATTTCCCACTGGAAAGAAATGATAATGCACAGTTCTTCGATTTACTCCAAAATTATCTAATAATCATGATCTTATGAACATCTTTCTCCTTGTTTCTGATTTGTGATGGACAATTGAGGTTGCTCTGAAATTATTTTGTTAATTTAGAGATCAACCATGTCACTATTGTTATCTGGGACTAAAAATATGAATTGATTTTTTTGACTGTTTTCATGTTGTCATTTAAACTCTCTTCCATATCTGGAAATACTTTAGTAACAGGCATTACCATATCTGACAAATCATCATATAATAGATGACACAATTTATCTGAAGTCATCATTCTTACTTGGATCCATCTATAACATTCAACAATATTTTGTATTTTTTTGCAATTTTCAGGGGTTCAGTTTCTGCATGTAAGTTAGTGTTATCGTAATCATGATATTTTCTTCCATATTCCAACATGGAGGAAATATCTATCCATCCACCTCAGGCTCAGAATGTTCTTTTGATATGACTCATGAGTTTCCTAGATAAAAAATGTTCATCAATACTTGTAGGCAGGGGGATTCAAGATGGCGGACTAGAGGGTGGCTGCGTTTCGTGTTGCTCCAGGACTCAGGACTAAAGAAGAGGAGATATAGAGAGACTTGGGACCAACTCAAAGCAGCCGGGTGAGTGCCTCCCACTGGGCAGGCGTCCCGGACGGGGCAGGAGTCCCAGACGGGGCGGTAGCCCCGAAAGCAGGGATCTTTGCGAAGTAGAACTGCCGGGGAGGCGCCCCTCCCCCCGCCGGAGCAGTGATCGCAGACAGCTGGGAGCATTGGAGAGGTGGCTGTTCACCACAGCGCTTGGACTCGGCGCAACCCACCCGGGCTCTGGGAGGCTGCCCAAAGGAGAAGGTGCTTGGTGAGCTGTTTGGACTGAAAGCGACCACCCCTGAACAAAGGGGGCTGCCCAGAGGAGAAGGAGAAATACGGGCTCGGCAGGTCGCTTGGAATTGGAGCAGCTGTGCCAGGGCTCCGGGTGGCTATCCGGAGGAGCAGCGTGGACTCAGGACACAAGAAGAGGAGATATTGAGAGACTTGGGACCAACTCAAAGCAGCCGGGTGAGTATTTCCCACTGGGCAGGCGTCCCGGAAGGGGAAAGCAGGGAACTTTCTGAAGTAGAGCTGACGGCAAGATGCCCCTCCCCCCGCCGGAGCGGTGATCGCAGACAACTGGGAGCATTGGAGAGGTGGCTGTTCACCACAGCGCTTGGACTCGGCGCAACCCACCCGGGCTCTGGGAGGCTGCCCAAAGGAGAGGGTGCTCGGTGAGCTGTTTGGACTGAAAGCGACCACCCCTGAACAAAGGGGGCTGCCCAGAGGAGAAGGAGAAATACGGGCTCAGCACATCGCTTGGAATTGGAGCAGCTGCACCAGGGCTCTGGGCGGCTATCCGGTGGAACAGCGTGGTGAGTGGTTTGGTCCCAGAGCATCCGCTCCTGAACACAGGGGGGTTGTCTGGAGAAGGAGAAGGAGCGCGGCGGGGTGCTTGGGCTCGAAGTGACTGCACCAGGGCTACGGGTGGCAGTCGGGACAAGAAGGTGCACAGTGAGTTCCTGGGACTCGTGACGCACCAGATCTCTGGGTGACTGCCTGGCGGAGAAGGAGGTGCGTGGTGGGTCACTTGGACTTAGAGCGACTGCAGGGAACACCAGGTGGCTGCCGGAGGAAAAGGCGTGTGGCGGGTCACTGGGACTCGAAGCGATTGTAAGGGGCTCCAGGTGGCTGCTCAGAGGAGGAGCCGCATAGCCAGGCGAAAAGTGCAGAGCAGGGTCCTAGATGGCTTCTTGGTGGAAGAGCCCCACAGACAAACTGAGGGGCGGAGCGAAGGCTCCAGGACTGCAGGCAGCTTCTCTGAGGAGAGGCAGCCTAAGGAGATTCGTTTGCGAAGGGTGAGGCTTCCAGGCCCAGGAGGTAGGTCCGGGTCCCTGGGAACATTGCAGAAGAAGGCTGCCCAGCCCAGGCGGTAGTTGTGAATTGAACGGAACCTCTGGGAGGAAAACCGACCAGCGAGACCTCCCCACCGGGTGACTCCTCCCTGTCAGGTGAGGTTCTCCCAAAAGGACTGTAAAATCAGAGACACAGGCCCAAACTGGTCTGGCATCAGCCCACATCCTACTTCCCTTTGGATGACCATTCATCAGCAAGTGAAGGTACCTCTGCCCACTAGCAGGGAATATACCCCACTGGAAGGCCACCACCCCTAGGGAGTCAGCTCCCTTGTGGAGCACTGCATTATCAACTTCCTCCAAGACTTCAGGCTACTGAAGACTAAGAGGGGATATAATAGAAATCTTCAGGGATATTATAAGACAATAGAGGAAATCTGCAATATCACAGCGGTCAACTGATACCTGAACAATATGAGAAAACAAGGAAAGAAAATGCTGCAAACAAATCTAGATGTTACATCAATGAAACCCAATGACAGCATGGCAGAAGAAATGACAGAAAGGGAGTTCAGAATGTACATAATTAAAATGCTCAGGGAAGCAAATGACGAGATGCAAGAGCAAATGCAGGCACTGAATGATCGCACCAATCAACAGTTAAAAGAGCAAATACAGGAAGCAAAAGATCACTTCAATAAAGAGTTAGAGATATTGAAAAAAAACCAAACAGAAATCCTTGAAATGAAGGAAACAATAAATCAAATTAAGAACTCCATAGAAAGCATAACCAATAGAATAGAACACCTGGAAGACAGAACATCAGACATTGAAGATAAAATACTTAACCTTGAAAAGAAAGTTGAACAAACAGAGAAGATGGTAAGAAATCATGAACAGAATCTCCAAGAACTATGGGATATCATGAAGAGGCCAAATTTAAGAATTATTGGAATTGAGGAAGGCTTAGAGAAACAGACCAAAGGAATGAACAATCTATTCAATGAAATACTATCAGAAAATTTCCCAAATCTGAAGAATGAAATGGAAGATCAAGTACAAGAGGCTTATAGGACTCCAAATATACAAAATTACAACAGACCCACACCAAGGCACATTATAATGAAAATGCCCAACATACAAAATAAAGACAGAATTTTAAAGGCCGCAAGAGAGAGGAATCAAATTGCATTCAGGGGGAAACCAATACGGATATCAGCAGATTTTTCAATCCAGACCCTAAAAGCTAGAAGGGCCTGGAACAACATTTTCCAAGCCCTGAAAGAAAATGGATGCCAACCAAGAATCTTATACCCAGCAAAACTTACCTTCAAATTTGACGATGAAATAAAATCCTTCCATGATAAACAAAAGCTAAAAGAATTTACAAAAAGAAAGCCAGCATTACAGAACATTCTCAGCAAAATATTCCACAAGGAAGAGATGAAAAACAAAGAAACAAATCAGCAATGGGAGGAACTATCCTAAAGGAATTGTCAAATAAAGGAAGAACCAAGTCGTCTCAAAATAAATAAATAAATAAATAAATAAATAAAATGAACCAAATGACCGGGAATACTAATCATATCTCAATAATAACCCTGAATATTAATGGCCTGAACTCATCAATCAAAAGACATAGACTGGCAGATTGGATCAAAAAGAAAGATCCAACAATATGTTGCCTGCAAGAGACTCACCTCGTAGAAAGAGATACCCATAGACTAAAGGTGAAAGGATGGGGGAAAACATACCATGCACATGGACTCATGTAAAAAAGCTGGGGTATCCATCCTCATTTCAGATAATGTGGACTTCAAGTCAAAACTAGTCAGAAGGGAAAAAGAAGGACATTACATACTGCTTAAGGGAAAACCATAAATCAGCAAGACATAACAATTATAAACATCTATGCCCCAAACAGTGGCTCATCCATGTATGTCAAACAAATCCTTCTCAATTTCAGAAACCAAATAGACCATAACACAATAATACTAGGTGATTTTAACACGCCTCTCTCACCACTGGACAGATCTTCCAGACAAAAATTGAACAAAGAAACCATAGATCTCAATAACACAATCAATAATTTAGACTTAACGGACATTTATAGAATATACCATCCAACCAAGAGCGAATACACTTTCTTCTCAGCAGCACATGGATCCTTCTCTAAAATAGACCATATATTATGCCACAAAGCTAATGTAAGCAAATACAAGAAGATAGAGACACTACCTTGTATTCTATCAGATCATAATGGATTGAAGTTAGAAATAAATGAAAGAGTAAAAAACAGAAGCTACTCCAACACCTGGAGATTAGACAATATGCTATTACATGATGAATGGATAACAGAAGATATTAGGAAGGAAATTAAAAAATTCTTAGAGGTAAATGAGAACAAAGAAACATCATATCAAAATCTTTGGGACACTATGAAAGCAGTACTTAGAGGAAAATTTATTTCATGGAGCGCATTCAATAAAAGAAGTAAAAATCAACAAATAAAAAACCTAACACTACAGCTCAAAGCCCTAGAAAAAGAAGAACAGACCAACAGCAAAAGTAGTAGAAGACAGGAAATAGTTAAACTCAGAGCTGAAATCAACAAAATTGAAACAAAAGAAACTATACAAAAAATTGACAAAATAAATAGTTGGTTCTTTGAAAAAATAAACAAAATTGATAAACCCTTAGCCACTCACTCTAACAAAGAGAAGACGAGAGAAAACCCAAATCACCAAAATTCGGAATGAACAAGGAAATATCACAACAGACACAATTGAAATACAAAACATAATTAGAAGCTATTTTGAAAATCTATATTCTAACCAAATAGAAAATTTCGAAGACATCAACAGGTTTCTAGAGACATATGAATTGCCTAAATTGAACGAGGAGGACATACACAATTTAAATAGAACAATTTCAAGTAATGAAATAGAAGAGGTCATCAAAAGCCTACCAACAAAGAAAAGTCCAGGACCAGATGGGTTCTCAGCCGAGTTCTACAAAACCTTTAAAGACGAGCTCATTCCAATACTTCTCAAAGTATTCCATGAAATAGAAGAGGAGGGTACCCTCCCAAACTCATTCTATGAAACCAATATTACCCTGATACCCAAGCCAGACAGAGACAAATAGAGGAAAGAAAATTTCAGACCGATATCATTAATGAACATTGACGCAAAAATTCTCAATAAAATTTTAGCAAATCGCATACAAAAATATATTAAAAAGATAGTGCACCACGATCAAGTGGGTTTTATCCCAGGGATGCAAGGTTGTTTCAACATCCGGAAATCAATAAATGTAATTCACCATATCAATAGACTTAAAGTCAAGAATCACATGATTATTTCAATAGATGCAGAAAAAGCATTTGATAAAATACAACACCCCTTCATGCTCAAAATACTAGAAAAATAGGGATAGTGGGAACATTCCTTAACATTGTAAAGGCCATCTATGCTAAGCCCATGGCTAATATCATTCTAAACGGTGAAAAACTGAAAGCATTCCCCCTAAAAACTGGAACAAGACAGGGATACCCTCTTTCACCACTCCTATTCAATATCGTTCTTGAGACTCTAGCCAGAGCAATTAGACAGACCAAGGAAATTAAAGGAATACGAATAGGAAAAGAAGAACTCAAACTATCCCTATTTGCGGATGATATGATTATATACTTAGAGGAACCAGGAAATTCCACCAGAAAACTGTTAGAACTCATAAGTGAATTCAGTAAAGTGGCAGGTTACAAGATCAATGCTCATAAATCCAATGCATTTTTATACATAAGTGATGAATCCTCAGAAAGAGAAATTATGAAAACTACCCCATTCACCATAGCATCAAAAAAAATAAAATACTGGCGAATCAATCTCACAAAAGAGGTGAAAGACCTCTACAATGAGAACTACAGAACACTAAAGAAAGATATTAAAGAAAACCTTAGAAGATGGAAAGATCTCCCATGTTCTTGGATAGGCCGAATTAATATTGTCAAAATGGCCATACTACCAAAAGTGCTATACAGATTCAATGCAATCCCAATTAAAATCCCAATGACGTACCTTACAGAAATAGAGCAAGCAATCATGAAATTCATCTGGAAGAATAAGAAACCCAGAATAGCTAAAGCAATCCTTCGCAGGAAAAATGAAGCAGGGGGTATCGCAATACCCGAACTTCAACTTTATTACAAAGCAATAGTAACAAAGACGGCATGGTACTGGTACCAAAATAGACAGGTAGATCAATGGTACAGAATAGAGGACACGGACACAAACCCAAATAAATACAATTTTCTAATACTAGACAAAGGCGCCAAAAATATGTAATGGAGAAAAGATAGCCTCTTCAACAAATGGTGCTGGGAGAATTGGAAATCCATATGCAACAGAATGAAACTAAACCCATATCTTTCACCCTGCACAAAACTCAACTCAAAATGGATTAAGGACCTTGGAATCAGACCAGAGACTCTGCAGATTATAGAAGAAAAAGTAGGTCCCTATCTTCAACATGTCGGGCTAGGACCAGACTTCCTTAACAGGACTCCCATAGCACAAGAAATAAAAGCAAGAATCAATAACTGGGATAGATTCAAACTAAAAAGCTTTCTCTCAGCAAAGGAAACTATCAGTAATGTGAAGAGAGAGCCTACAGAGTGGGAGAAAATCTTTGCCAATCATACTTCAGATAGAGCACTAATCTCCAGAATCTATGAAGAACTCAAAAAACTCTACTCCAAGAATTCAAATAATCCAGTCGACAAATGGGCTAAGGAAATGAACAGACACTTCACAGAAGAAGATGTACAAGCAATCAATAAACATATGAAAAAATGTTCAACATCTCTAGTAATAAGAGAAATGCAAATCAAAACCACCCTAAGATTCCATCTCACCCCAGTTAGAATGGCGATTATCAAAAATACAAGCAACAGGTGTTGGCGAGGATATGGGGAGAAAGGTACACTCATACATTGCTGGTGGGGCTGCAAACTAGTGCAGCCACTCTGGAAAGCAGTGTGGAGATTCCTTAGAAAACTTGGAATGGACCCTCCATTTGACCCAGCTATCCCACTCCTTGGCCTATACCCAAAGGACTTAAAATCAGCATACTACAGAGATACAGCCACATCAATGTTCATAGCTGCTCAATTCATAATAGCCAGACTACGGAACCAACCTAGATGCCGTTCAATTGATGAGTGGATAAAGAAACTGTGGTATATATACACAATGGAATATTACTCAGTCATAAAGAATGACAAAATTATGGCATTTGCAGGCAAATGGATGAAATTGGAGAATATCATGCTAAGTGAGATAAGCCAATCTCAAAAAGCCAAAGGACGAATGATATCGCTAATAAGTGGAGGATGACACAAAAAGGGGGGGAGGGAAGGGTTAATGTTAGGGTTAGAGTTAGGGTTAGGGAGGGGGGCAAGTATGGAGGAAGAAAGTACTATATAGAGGGTAAAGAGGGGTGGGAGGGGTGGGGGGAAGGGAAAAAATAACAGAATGAATCAAACAACATTACTCTATGTAAATTTATGAATACACAAATGGTATGCCTTTACGCCATGTACAAACAGAGAAACAACATGTATCCCATTTGTTTATAATAATAAAAAAAAAATACTTGTAGGCAATCATCTGCAGAAAACTTTAGGGTGATATTTTATAAGATGGTCTTATAAGTTAACTCTTTCTGTTTTATTATAATGTGTCTTCTAATTTGTCCTTGGGGATTTTACTGGAAAGTACCTATTTAAATGAAACCAATGTTTATTTACTAATCTGGGAATTTAAGTGTCTTTGTATTTGTATCAAGGATATTTTTCTAATCTAGCATAGTGGACATGCTGATATAGTCTAAGTTAGACAAGCATGTTTTTGAAAAAGTCTTTTAAAAGATATTTCATCAAAAAATTTCTGTTGACATTCTGACTTGCCCCATCTAAATAATTAAGGGTTATATTTCAGGTTTAACATAAGATACATAGACTTACTAAAAATATTTGTGTTTTTAGAGTTTTAATTATTCAGTAACCATCAGAAGCCCATGTCCCCTTCTGATTCCTCATCTCAGTTGGTAATAGGGTTTATATCAGACCTCATTCACTCACACTTGACAATTGGTAAAATTTAATGTAACCTTTAGTTTAGTGGGTCTTTTGTTTGGCTAAGAAAAATCCTCTAAATTCTTTTCACTTTTTTGAGAGGACATTAAAGAAAATTAACAAATCATGCTACTACAACTATCATTTTGACCAATATTTAGACATGGGAAACATCAACTAATGTTATTTGAGCACATAAGATTGAATAATGTAAATGCTGACGTAAAGTGCTCAGAATATTTTCTAGTCAAGAGTGACTCTGGGTTCATTTGGTTAATTATGTAACTGATTCACTTATTAGACTCATAAGGAATCATTTACTTATTAGACTCGTAAGGAATTCATATGTGGTAAATAAAAATTTGGAGATGCAACTTCCATTATTTATTAACTCAACTATTTAATGCATATGATTTAATCATGTTTTTTTCAGATATCTGCAATTCGCTGTTCGTTGAAGCACTATTCTCCATATCATGAAATGGAAACAACCTGTGTCCATCAAATAATGGATGCATAAAGAAGAGTCGTATATATAAATAATGGAATACTATTCAACCATACAAATGAATGAAATCCTGTTGTTTATGACAACATGAACAGAACCAGAGCTCATTAATGGAGTAAAATAAGCAAGGCACAGAGGGACAAGTACCACATGATCTTATTCACATGGAGTCTAAAAGAGTTAATACCATAGAAATAAAGAATGGAATGATGTTACTAGAGAATGGGAAGAGTAGGGGACAGGGATTGGAAGATGTTGATCAATGGATATTAAGTTATGTTAGATAGAAATAAGAATTTCTGTTTTGTTATTGTATAGTGGGATAATTGTAAAATTTGTGTAAAATTATAGATATTTTTTGATATTTGTTGCAGATTTCAATATCAGACTTGCCTTTATTATACTACATTACTGGTATCTAAGTTGTGATGGAAGAGAGGCTTTACTTTACTTACCTTTAACCATGTGAGACTATTAATAACTACCAAAGACCTCATTGATAGTGAAAGAACAAGTTGATTCAGATCAGTTAGTAACAGAGAACATCAAAATAATAGTATTACAGAGACAAATAATGATAACATTTTGACTGTTTCAATTACAAAGATAGTGCTAAAATTAAAAAAAAAAATCATTTCACATCCTGAGTACTGAAAATTTTCTATAGCCTTCTCATCTAATCAACCATGTATATTAGAGATAGAGATAATTTCTAGAAAAGTTTTCAGATGTTTCAGGCACCATTTATTTGAAGCAAACTTGGGGATTTCAGAACTAGTATTCTCTTACGTAATTTTAGAGTTTAGGTACATACCCAAATGTTCTAACACAAAAGTTTCCAGAGAATCTTTCATCCTAAATCCCAACATATTTTATTAGCAAAACAGTGACATAATATAAGTGAATTTACTTACGCGAACCTAATTAAATACACAAAATACTTTAGTATTAGAAGTAAAGTACTAAAGAATCACATTGCATCCCTCTAAGAAGTTTATTATCAGATTCTGTAATCTTAGTATAATGTAATTAAATCATCCTTTAATCTATTGAACATCATGAAAACTATGATTAATAACAGTGTATTTTATATTTGAAAATTACTAAAAGATTTCAAGTATTCTCATCACAAAAGTATATGAGAGATAATATGTATGTTAACTTGATTTATCCATCTATCATGTATGCAAATATCAAAATATCATGTTAATGTCTTATGATTTTTTACTTGTCAGTTAAATTATACATACAATAGTGAAGTGTTAAAGAAGAAAACATTTTAATATACAACTAATAAAATACTATGGAAATGGTGGAGATAAAAATAAAAAAATATAATAAAATACTCAATGTTGTTAACTGCTTGCAGTCATGTCCAATTAAATTTTAAAAAAACTTTATATGCAAAATATCAAAAAGTGTCTCATAAGGCTCTTGCCTGTTGTCTTCAAGAAAATTTGAAATTGCTGCAATTCAATGATAAATATTTGCTTCACTGATGTCATATTTACACCCTAAGGTCCTGATTTTATTCCTCAGAACACACAATAACATTTTGTGTTTCAAGGCTGAAACATAGTGAAACATTTCAAAAGATATTTTAAATGGTAATCAAACTTGACATGTGTAGTACAGATAACGCACATGATTCAATTGAAGTAATTACAATATGAATAGCTAAGATCAAGGTCATACATGGCAGGTAATGACAGCATTGTCATAACTGCCAACAACCTTACAATGATTGTAAGACATGGACAATAGTTAGGTACATTCCACTATTCAAAGCTGTGAAGTGTTCCAAATATGAATCTTAATGTGAATGAAATAATAATTTAGAAAGAATGAAGTAATTTTTGCATAATCCAAGCAAAGATTTTTTACTCTTTACCTTTAATTGCTTAATATTTTATTTTTCTATTAAAATATAATTGATTACCATTGTGGTAAATATATTAACTACTATCAATTAGATATCTATTAGTATACTTATAGCATTTACACTGCCAGATTGTCCCAATAAATGCTATGTATACTTCCAAAATCTAAAGAAAACCCTATTAGAATGTATTTATTTATTTATTTAAACAGCTACTTTTTTTTTGGGGGGGGTACTGGGGATTGATCTCAGGGACACTCAACCACTGAGCCATATTACCAGCCCTTTTTATATTTTATTTAGAGATAGGGTCTTGCTGAGTTGCTTAGGGCCTCCCTAAGTTGCTGAGCCTGGTTTCAAACTCTAGATCCTCAGCGTCCTGAGCCACTGGAATTACAGGCATTCACCATCACATCCGACACAGCTAGGATTTTTGAGAATATTTTAGAGCAACAATAACTCCATAAAAAAGAATGAAGTCAACGTGAAGATATTAGTGTTCACTAAAAAGCTTCAAAAGTGCACAGCTCCAAAAGATAAGGGAAATATTTCTCTATTTCACACATCTCTATAAAAGATGTTTTAATACAATTCTATTAAAACTTTGCACACAATGAATTTCAGCCAAAGTGAAAACTTTAATTTAAAATTTAAGATGAGAGATTTATATTGAAATGAGACATTGAAATATTTTTTATCAAAAAAATCAGCTAGTAAAAGAGATGTAATTAATAGAGGAAGAAGGTCATTGTGCCTAAGGAAATTTTGTATAGGGTCTTTGGTCCCTTATTAGTGAAAAAGATTTTGACTGATATCCTTGTTTAGACGTGTTCCTTGTAGCATTTAGTCATTATACCTTATACTGAAGGTTAAAGTAAGATTGGTAAGAACATATCTGTCAATGACAAAGGAGACCCTGAAGGGACAAAAGGTGATAGTGTTGATTATCAAGTGTCTTTTTATGGAACTACTAAACACATACAAAAAGTGGATAAACCGTAAATGTGTGGCTTAATGAATTTATTTCAGTCAAATCTCAGCATAAAAGAATTAAAGTATAATTAGAACTCAGTATCCTTACCTATCTTGGTCTAGTCATTTACCTTCTCACTTAATGGAAGTTAACTCTTGACTTGATTTAGGTCACTACTAGTTTTGCTTCTGTTTATACATTACAATGATGGATTCATACAGTTTGTG
This sequence comes from Sciurus vulgaris, assembly GCF_902686455.1. NCBI lineage: Eukaryota > Metazoa > Chordata > Mammalia > Rodentia > Sciuridae > Sciurus > Sciurus vulgaris. Next base: position 134,502,125 of record NC_136464.1, read on the forward strand.
TCCTATCTTGTTTGGGCTAGTTTGTTTAAAATATGAAAGTTCTTCTATGCTATTAAATGCAATAGTTGTCTGCTCATTACCATTATTTATAATGTTACTTTAAATATATCATGCACTATTTATTCATAGACAATTTCAAGAGCATCTGATTGCTTCTAGTGTGGGCCTATTATCAATGAGCATTTCCCAAACTGGATTCCTATCTCTCATCCAAGGGGAAAAAGTGATGCCTCTAAAATAGAAGGGTGACTAATAGAGGAAGGGAATCCAGAGAGAGGGAGAAGGGAAGAGTATGAGAAAGTACTGGGGACACCAAATTAGGCAATGTTCATCACGTCTTTGTCACAAAGAATCCCAATTGTATGTACAATTATAGTATAATAATGATAATAATAATAATAATAAAAGGGAGATGAGTAGAATAGAGCAAGCAAATGAGTGAGAGGGAGTAGGAGAGAGGAAAAGAAGGAAATGGGCAAGAAGACTGAGCTAATCATGTTCAAGTATGGCCTAATGAATACCCATTAGATATAACTATAACATGCCAATAAATAATAAATTAAAGAAAATAAATGAGCATTCTTAAGCACACTTTTTAACAAATGTGTGCCCAAAGACACAATTTGTATGCTGATTAAAAAAAATAAGCATATAGTCAAGTTTAAAACATAAAGCAGGATTTTCCAATACACTTGCATGCACTTATATTCTCAGGAACAATCTTCATACATTCAGTATCTCCATAATTTGCATGTTCCTGATGACTATCAATTATATAATTTTCAAGTAATTTTTGGACATTTCATGTTATGAAAAGTTCCTTATAAAAATCTGTTGCCTATTTTCCTACATATTGTGTGATTATTTATTTGAGATGATCATTATATTAGGTTAAGGAATAGGAAATTGTTTTTAATTGTGAAAGTTGTTAGCTCTCAGCAATTTCTTATTTTATGTGAATTTTATTTAAAATTTAAATTATATAACATATGCATGTGTATATACATGCATATACATGTTATTATAGAAATAAAAGTTAATATCTCACGTGTTTGCCCATTTTCCCCAGGATATGTGCAAATATCACTCCTTATTTAGCAAAAATCATGAATGAAATACACTATTATCAACTATAGTCCTCATGTTACATTATATATCTTTTGTTTGTTCATTCTACATATTTACTATTTTGTAAACTTTCATGTATAAATGAGATCATATAATATTTTTCTTCTTATAGCTTATTTCAGTTATCATAATGTCATGCAGATCTAACTATGTGTAATACAGCAGGATCTCCTTTTAATGATGCAATAATCCATTTTCTGAGTGTTTATGTGTATGTATATCACAGTTCAAAAAAACATAAAATTTTATATCAATAGTTTTCTAAACCTAATTTATTCGGCATAAATGTTCTTCACAGATATTTGAAGGTGTGAATGCTTTCTCCAATCTGTAGATTTTGGAGTCGCATTTTTAGCTATTAAGTTAATTTGCATAATATTTTATAATTCTCTGTTTTCTTTGGCTTTCTTTTTGTTTCAGAACTATGTTAGTGCAAAACAACACAGACTTCAGAGCAAATATTAACAATAATGAAAGTGGTCAATTCATAATGATAAATGTCAACTAACCAAGGGAACTTGATGAGTTTGTAAGAATTTCTTAACAAAGCTTAAAAATTAAGCATAAAGAAATAGAGTTCCATATCTGAATAGGAAAATACACAATCAATGAGGAAGTTTTAATATATTCCTTCAATAACAGAATAAACAGAAAGGAAATAAGTAGTGACAAAGAATATTTAAACAACTTTATTGGCTATCTTGGTCACATTGACATTTACTTAAAGGACACTCCACACAACAATAGGAGTATACTTCTTATTTGCAAGTGCACAAGAAATATTTTGCTAAAAATCTATATTAGTCACAAAAAGCTTATTACGTTTACAAAGGATTCTAGTGTTCTAGTCATTTTTTTAAAAAAAGTTATTTTAACATAGTGTTTGATTGGAAATCCACAAAATAAATACTTATGGAAAAATTCCAAAACATTTGAAATTAACATACTTCTTTATTCCTAGGTATGTAACCTAAGGGTTATAAAATATATGAGCCTTCAAATGTTTTACACAGGATTTGGTATTCTATTTATTTGTAAAATTTGAAATAGTTCAAAATTCATTGATGTGAATGATTTGAGAATACATTATACAATGAAATAATATGCAATAAATGTAGTAAACTACTGATACGTGAAACAATGTGCTTTTATCTAAAAATAATTATTCAGAGTAAAAAATGAAAGATGTAAATATGTACAACCTATAAGAATTCACTCATGAAATTCTATATGAATGAAAGTGAATATACATTGACAATAAGCAAATCAATGATTTATTGGGGGAAATTATGGGGTGTGGAAAAAAGAAGGAGAGATAGATTAAGAAGGACATAGGACAATTTGAGGGGTATGCCTAAGTCATTTACCATTCTTATTATCAGAATTCATGGTTAATATACAAATGATAAAACATATCATATCATAGATTTTACATTATGTATTTGAACTTTAGCAGTGAAGTAATAAAAGTTTAGAAGAAAAACAATTTTAATATGTGGTTTCTTTGGTTAGATTTCATTTTATCCTCAATTTAAAAAATGGTGACTAAAATATGTAGAGTTATTCTGTCTTTGAAATATGCAAACATAATAGTGATATCTACTTAACATAGGTCACAAAGTATCTGACAAGTAAAATAAATAACATAAAAGCATTTGTGGCAGATTAGCATTTATGTTAGCAGCTATGTGAAATTTTATCATGTTTGCTTAGCTTTTAATTCTTGATTCAAGCATATTTGCATAACATTTACTTAAAAACAACTTAAACATATGAAACTGCTTATTAATCATTGTGGCTAAGCAGTCACCTGTATAATTTAGCTTTATTATTCCAAAACTATGACATAAATTTTCCTGGTTAAAAAAAATGTCAGTATTATAAATGTAGTTACACAATCATTAACAAATTTCTATTATGTGCATATCACTAATACATCTCTGAAGTTTTCCTTATTTTATCCTGATGGGTTTTTAAGGCATTGGGAAAGTTTCATTTTACCATAAACCAAACCTATTACAGACTACCCTACTCAGATTGCTCACTTCTAAAAGAACTTTGTGCTTATAATGGTATTATGAATATGAAGTCACTACGTGACTAGTATCTGCACTTTTGCCTATAAAAATCAATTTAGTAGTTTTTATCCCCAGTTGTTAAGGACTGATGACTTATAGCCCAATAGTAGGATATACCCAAATGAGTGAAAATAAATATTCTGATGAATAATGATACAGGAAATGATGAGAAATTCTTTTTTCTTGAAAAAGGAACAAAACTTGAGAACAACATTAATCAGGTATCAGATTTGCAATTAAAGATACTATCACTTTTACACACATCAGACATACATGGACAGGCATAATTAATGACACACCAATTGTTTTACAAGAAAAAGTTATTTCCCTTTGGGTTCTGTCAGAGGAACTAGATACATACATATGTGTGTGTATATACATATTTATGTAGGTGCATACATATATAATAGAAATACATAGGCATATATACACACATATTGCATATATACATACATACACTTGTATTTACATACATAGAGAATGCAGAATTTTTTAATTTAACTTGGAAATACATTATTCTGTTTATTTATTAGGAAAAATCCTGCCAATTATTATCATTAATACTGATCTAATTATAAGTAACATGCAAGTTTTTGAAATACATTTCAATGAGTGTGGTTCCATCCAAACTATAAATTTAAAAAATGAGGGTTAAAGAGAAAAAAGAAAATTATGTGGAATTGCAATTACCCCATGAGACAATGTTGCCCACAATCTCTGAATGGGCTGACATGTGAAATGGTTTCTCTGGGATTCCACTTTTATAAAGTCTGTAGGAGGTACATACTTCTTTAAATATGCAGAAACCAATGTAAGACCTCAAATATCATAAATAATCAGGGAACATGACATAACAAAATAAATGAAAAAAAGTACCAGCAACCATCACTAACAAAATAGAAATCTATGATCTACCCTACAAACTATTCAAAAATCTTAAAGAAATCAGTGAACTACAACAGAACATACATAGGAAACTAAATGAAACAAGGAAAGCAATGCAAAAACAAATCAAAGATAGAAATCATAAAATGAAACAAATAGAACTTCTGTTGCTAGTGAAAAAATTACTGAACTGAAAATCCCATTGTATGATTTTCTTAAGAATCCCCCTATAAATAAATTCCTTCAGAGACATATTTTGATGCTGAATTCTGTAGTTTCATAAAATTTGTCTATTTTGTAATGGTATCTTTACATTGGTACCATTTTAATTGGTAACAGGAAATTCGTGTTCAAATATTTACAAATTGTGAATGAATTTTAAGGAACAAAACAAGTCATTAATTTCATTTAAAATATTTAAACATTTAAAATATTTATTGAAAGATTTCACACAGGAGCCAGGGCTGTAGCTCAGTGGTAGAGCACTTGCCTACCATGTGTGAGTCACTAGGTTGGATCCTGGGTGATAGCTCAGTGATAGAGGACTTTGCAAGGTACACATTTGATCCTCAGCACCACATAAAAATGAATAAAATAGAGGTACTGTGTCCATCTACAACTAAAAATATTTTTAAAAACTACTCCACATAATTAAAATGTTTTATATGTAACATTATAGGTATAAAACATGAAAAATAAGTAATAAACTGGACCAGAAAAATTAAAAACTGTTATATGAAAACATAGTTAAGAGACAGAGAAGACAAGATAGAGACTGGGAGAAAATATTCGTAAAAGACATTTGAAAATGACTGTTAGCAAAATACAAACCCAAATAAACGGTGGTTACAACACCTGAAAGACACCATGTGAAAGATTATATTCAGAGGCAAATAAGCAAATTTAAAGATGCTCAACAGTAGAAGTCAATATGGAAATATAAACTAAAACAATAAAATATCTCTACACACTATTAGAACATCCAAATTCCAAATCACCGGTGACACCAAATACTGGGTAGACTGTAGACCAATTGGAATTCTCATTCACTGATGGTAGAAATGAAAAGTCATTAACAACTTGGGGTTACAGCTTAGAAGTTTTTGCAAAACTAGCATATGAATCACCAATGATCCAGAAACTATGCTTCTTGGTATTTACCAACATAAATTTAAAATGTATGTGAATAGAAAAAAATTGGTATATAAGTATTCATAACCATTTTACTCAAAATTTACCAAAACTTGTACTTAAATAGGTGAATAGATAAATAATCCTACAGAACTTCCAGATATTGGAATATTTTCAGTACTAAGAAAAATGAACTCTCAAGTCATGAAAATACATGTCAATACAACTGCAATTTAATACTTTGGTATAGGATTTTGATAGAGAGATGAGGCTGTACATTTTTGGGAGAAGAAGGAATATGGAAAATCCTTGTATCTTTCATTCGTTTTTTTCTCTGAAGCTATAAGTGCTCCAAAAACTAATAGTCAATAAAAGAACAATGATCTGAAAACGATAAATATTAAGCAGCACACATAGATAAAGCAACATATTAGTATTCTTCCATGATCAAAAATAAATTAGAAAAAGTGAACAGAACAATAAATAATGTATAAAAATTGTACCAAAGAGAAAGTGATAACACTTAAAATAGTCTACAAATGTAAAATCAAAAAGAAAAATGTGAAATCCAAGTAAGATTACTTTTCTGTACACCCAGGGATTAAAAAAAAGAAAAACAAAGTCATATAGACTCTTGGCAGAAGTGTAAATTGGAACTACATTTTTGGAATATATTCTGACAATATGTATCAAAATTTATTTGAGCCAATAGCTCTTTTTATTACATTAAACTCTAGAACATAATGAGGCAAGTATGCAAGATGTTATAAAATGTTTAATGTAGAATTTCTCTTATTGGGCAAATATGGAAATTACAATTTGTGGTTGATTGAATAAAATAAAATAAGAAAAATACTGAAAATAAAGTTTTATGAAACTATTAATAAGCAATTACGTCAATATGAAGATATATCATTAGAAATATTTCATAGCTATGGTATACCAACCAATCTAATAACACTATACATAAACCTCTGGCTCTTATATATTCTGGCTGACTTTCAGGTCTGTCTTTATCTTATGTTAAAATAGTACATAAGAAGCAGATATGTTACTAAATGAAAAGACACAGTACAAGGAGAGGTCTTATGTCTATTTCTACCTATATGATTATACAATAATGCATACTTGTGTAGATTGAGGGGAGAGAGGGAGAGGGAAAGAGAGAGAGAGGGTATGAATTATGGTTTAGACCTTAAATGTTCTCCAAGGTCATATGTTTGAAGGATTGGACACCAACCTGTGGTGTTATTGGGAGATAGTGGAATTTTCAGAAATGAGGCCTAAAGAAGTAAGTTAAGTCACTGCAGGCAACCCCTTCAGGGGATACTGGTATCCCAGACTTTCCCTTCTCTTTCCTTTTCTCCCAGTTACCAAGAGGTGAACAGACCTTCTCTTCCTGGAACGTCCACCTTGATGTCAGAAGCCGCTGCAGGCCCAAAAGCAATGAGACCAAGCAACATGAAATTGCGAGCTGACACAGATCTGTCCTCCTTTCAAGTTTGTTACCTAAAGTGTTTTGTCACAGAAATTGAAAGCTAATATATAGATAGATAATAAAGGAACAATCACAAAAAATAAAGCAATGCATGTGGAATGAAATGGGATTATACTATCTTTATGAAAACATAAAACTTTTTATTTTGAGAATCACTTCTAAAATAAAAGTGATTGTAGGAAAAATATATATTAGCAGTAATATCCATTCAGTAGTACATGGAATAGCCTCATGGAAAATAAGCATCTTCTCTTATCTCTCTATCTCTTTTCCCTCTCCCACTCACATGCAAAATATGTTTAATAATTCCATGAGCAGCATAGTTGGCAATTGAATTAGTTATTTATTTTATCTTTAATTCGAGTTTCTTCCTAATTTAACAATATATTCAGCAAAACTTAATATGTTTTCAATAATGAGTTATTTTAGGCTTACATAAATATGGAAGCACAGAAACAGTCATCTGTTTTCTAGCATTTTACAATCTGTGAAAATAAGCCACAAATAAAAAACAAAATATTCACCCAGGCAGTTACTTGGAGAGTAAGGTCTAACAGGTTGAGTGAACTATTAAGGAGAAATGTTAGGAACTGATCTGAGGTGTGAGGAAAATGCAAGGTTTAATTAAAAGAGAAATAAAAAACATGCTATGTGAAGCTCCCTGTGAAAGCAAGAGAATTAGATTATGAGATTCACAGCATTTGTAGACTATTTTGTATTTAGTTGAGCAAACAACAGGCTTGAACAAAAGAGGAGTTTTCTGCAATAGTTTTCTGAAATGCAGTTGAGTTAAAAGCGGTGGTGGATGAGCTGGAAGGTGGCACACTTAAGAGTGCCTTAAGCAGCTGAGGCAGAATTACAAGTTGATGCCAGCCTTGGTCACTTGGTGAGACAGAGTCTCAAAAAAAAAAAAAGTAAGTGTAAGAAAGTGCCTTTAATTATTCCAAATTAATTTATATACCATCTATTTACGATCAAGAAAGCTTTATTTGCTAATATTAAATATGCATAACTATTTTAGATTTACAAGATGTATTTGAATCACCTTGTATTAATTGTTGACCTAGAAAAAGAAATCTTAAATGAATTCAAATTGATTTATAATAATCAGAAATTTTACTGCTCTGTAAATATCATAAGAAAAATTCAAAAGTAATCATCGCAGTTTTCATTAATTCCTGATGGACTCCAGAACATATTGGTCTGATTATTTGGGCATTTAAAAGTTTTGGGATCTTTTATCCTTGATGTTAATTTTTGTAAAACATGATATGACTCAAAATTCTAGGAGCCCTGAGTCAAAGCAGTGCAGACAAAATTATCCTTACTTTTTCTCAGTCCCAACACCACCTTATCCTCTCTTTTGTGTTACTTTTTCCTTTTGTTTCAAAGTTTCTCCTGTTCTTTTGCAACAAGGTACAAGAAATTAAACAAATCATCACTTTGTTGAGCTCCTAAAACATTTGTCTTTAAAATAAATTAAAACCTGAAAACAAAATAAAATTAAAACGAAGACTTTTACCTTGAAAGCTAACCTCATTCCAAGTATATAGAACCCTTTCTATAGTCAAAGGATTCATATGGGTTTACTCCTGTCTCTTATCTATTATGAAATATAACCAAAATTAATGGAATAAGTCAGACAGGAAAATTGAAGAAAATAATATGGGTATTTTTCATGATAATGCATAATTAATTTTTTTCAGGAAAAATCTATTCCTACAAATATTAAAACATGTAGTTTAACATAAGTCAGATTTACTATTATGTAGTAAAACATTCAAATGATTAGCCTAATAAATTATGTTTCTTTGATAATAGATACAATTTCATTTAATAACTAAACATTAATAAATGTAGAAGCCATTAACTTCTATCTTCCCATGGGAATAACAAGACAGTAAGAAATAAAACCCAATCAACTGGTTTCTTCCCCTTTTTGGTTTGGGCAATCAGTCCCTCCTTTGAGCTAGATCCTGTCTGTTATTTGAGTAATATCAATGAGTCTGTGTGGTATAATCCTTTAGAGTCCTTATGAAGACACTGTTTGATTTCAACAATAATCAGGTCAAAAGACACAAACTGCAGTGGTTTCAACATATTCTTCAAATAGAAATAAGAAATCTGTTACACAATTTTCCCTGAAGGATCCAGATTAATCTGCATCTGTAGAACCCAGGAGGCCTGTGGAGATTCGACAAGAGAACAGATTTGGTGGCTATATATCACTGAGTTGAGAGTCTACTAATTAAATCTCCCATAAAAGAACAACTATTAGGCTTTTGTAGAGTGCTATCATTTATAAGAAGTTGCCATTTGTGTGCAATAAAAAAGTACATCAATAATTTATTATCTACAAATTTTGGACACATGTATTTTGAGTTAAAATTAACTTACAACTTTCAAACAAAGCAAATTTAACTGCATTTGAAATGTCATTTAAATATCTATCAGATTTTTTTCTAAAAAGAATAAATTGAATGCTGACAACTAATAATTTATACACTCACTAAGATCTTATAGTTTTATGTATCAAAGAAAATATGTAAAATATTTAAAGGAAGATATCTGAAAAAATGAGATTTTCAGATCTTGCTATAAAAATATTGGAGTATGCATTATCTATTTAAATTGAGTTATGCCAATTAGTTGTATACTAGTAAAAGTACAGTTGGTTCAAGAGTCTACCTCCTTTGTTCATGTTGTTTTAAACATGTTATCACACTCAAATACTGACAGTAGATATGAGCCTAAGAACAAAGTTACATAACTCTTCCTTTGAGATCTATTTCAGTTTTCCTTGAATTTAATTTTCTACTTATAATAAAATGTAGGGATGTAACCAACTAAAAATCAGACATATCTGATTTCAATTTTGAGAGTTTTTAGTGTTTTACCTCAAAGTAATTTGAAGGACTTTTGTACACTTTCTCTCCCTTCCTAGCTATGGAGGCTGGTAGCTTGAAGGAAAGAAGCCTTCTAAAATACTTGAAAGAAATCTTATCTTCTTGCTTTGAGTCTATGGCATTTTGTGCTGCTTTTGAGAGAAAAAATTCTGTCTCTATGTGGAGCATATGGAGCACAGTGTAGCACAGCAGTGATTTTTTTTCCTAACTTTGATAATGTTCTGTATCCTATGCAGAGAATTTTGATTTTCTATGTCATCTTTCAGAATTGTTACAGTCTCTCTGTATATTGAGTACAAACACATGAAATGTATGACAGAATATGCCTTTTATTGAGAAGAAAAGCAAATAGGAATTGTTGAATGGAATGAATTATATTTTAAATTGGAACTTTATCTTTCTTATAAATTGCTGTGTACTATGTGCAAATACTAGGGAGTTTTATCATCATCTCACTGAAGAAAATGAAAAGAAATTTCATGTATTTCTTTCACTTGGTAGTAGAAACGAAATAACCAGCAAAAAGGTTATGTAAACTATACATTCAGAGTGAACTTCACAAACTCTGAAAGATGATTGGCTTCAGTTTTATATTTCATATCCTACATACAAAATAAACAAGGAAATAAAGGACAACACAAAGATTTCCTGTTAATTTTTTTTTTTTCTTTTTTGGGTATTGAACATCTAAATTGTCTCAATGGGAACAAGTTTCATCTAGATTTAATGTTTTAAATTTTCTTTACTTTCATATGCCAAAAATATTTTAATCATACATTATTTTGAACTATTCATTGTAAAGCCTACATTTTCACAAGGAATGCATTATATTATATAACATTCAAAAATTATTCCATATAATAAGTATCTTAAACTATTGTTATACATAACATAATTTTGTGAAAATAAATAACAAAGATAATATTACAGGTTGTGTAGTTTCTTCCTAGAAATCAAGATCAAGGAACTTATCTTTCTTATTTCTTATGCATTCATACATGCCAGAACTTTTTAATACAATCTGAAAACTTTCAATTAGAGAATGAAGAATGCATAGAGTGGACATAATTCTGGACATGAAGAGGTATTTTTCTTTTCATAGTTGAATCTGTGGGTCACATACCCAAGTATTCAAACATTAGGAAATAATTACGTCTGTAAAGAACATGTACAGGTATTTTCATTTCATTCTCCAAACAACATAGTAACAACTATTTGCAAAGAATTTACATTGTATTAGGTATTACAAGTAATCTAGGAATGATTTAAAGTGCATGGGAGGATGCATGTTTGTGTACTATGTCATTTCCTATAAGAGACTTGAGCATCTGCAGATTTTGCTATCCCCAGGGGTCCTGTAATCATTCTCCTATGAATATGTGTATGCTGTAAAATTACCCTTTCTTCATTTCCTGTGAAAGTGAATATTTTACAGCTTTGGAATAGATCCATCATCAATTTAATGCTATTCATCTTATTATTGGAAATATTTTGATACTTTCATGAAGCTAAAATTTTAAATATTATAACCAATACCATTCTTTTAAAATGTATATGCAATTGTTTAGGAATCACAAACCTCTGCTTTTCACATTTGAACTTAATTGGCATAGAACTAAAAGAGCATCAAAAGATGGAGTCCTGCTTAAAAAAAAACAAAAACCTTTTAATTTTCATTAGAGAAATTTATTTAAGAAAATACTTAATATTGAATCTTTTTGTCCTGTCAACATTGTCTATTTGAAGAAAAAAATCTCTGTTCTGCCTTTTTCTATAACATTCAGCTTGTTCTAAATTGAAGTTACAGCATTTCCCGAAGAAGAGATAATAATCCAGAAGTCAGGGAAATACAAAGTGATGGTAGCACAATTTAGTCAATTATTATGCTCACTGGGACAAGTAGATTGTTGACTACCTGCCCTGCCAACTCTGGAAAATAGTGACCCATCATGAATTCAATCAGTTCTTGATGCCTCTCAAACTTTTTTTTTTTTTCCTATATTTTTATTGGTGCATTATAGTTGCACATAATGATGGAATTTGTGGTTACATATTTATGCATGCAGACAAAAGAACAGTATATTTTGGCTAATATCACTCTCCAACACTTTTTCCCTCCCTCCCACCCTTCTACCCCTGGTCCCTTCCCTTTATTCTAGTGATCTTCTTTCAGTTTTCATGACCCTGCCTCTCAATCTTAAATGCTGAAGTGGAGATCCTTAAAAGAGCAGTTTGTTTTAGTCAGCTTTTTCACTGCTGTGATCAAAAGATTGGAACAGAACAATGGGAGAGGAGGAACAGATTATTTGGGGGCTCACGGTTTCAGTGGTCTCCATCCATAGACAGCCAGTTTCATTCCTCAGAAGTGAGGCAGGAACAACCTGGTAAACGAGTGTGGCAGAGAGAAGCAGTCCACATGATGATCAGGAAGCAGAGAGAGGTCTCCACTTGTCAGATACAAATATATACCCCAAAGCCACACCCCCAATGCCCCATCCCCTCCAGTCACACCCCATCTGCCTTCAGTTGCCACTCAGTTAATCCCAATTGGTGATTAATTCACTGTCTACATTAAGGCTCTCATAACCCAATCATTTCTTCTCTGAACCTTCTTGTTTTGTCTCACGCATGAGCTTTTGGGGGACATCTCACATCCAAACCATAACAAAGTTGTCAGAAAACAATGTCTGGCTTGTAGAGCTTACACCACTACAATCATCACTGGTTGTTCAATTGAAGATTAATTTGCTTCATCTGTCCCTGGAATACCATGTGTATGATGCATATTTCCTAAACCGTCGTTGGTATCCTTTGTGGTATCGTTGTTTTGGAGAAGCTGCTGATAAGAGAAGCTTTCCTCTTTTCCTCCCCCAAGGGACATTTTTTGTAGTCATTGGACCTACATTTGAAGTCAAATCATTTGGTTATATTCCCTTTTTCTTATGATTTGAGAAGAAAAAATAATTGCTTATGTATAAAAATGAAATATAAAGCAAAGGAATAATAAATTCTATTCTCATTATAGATGAAATATTTGTACATAGCCCTTGTACTAGCAAGAAAAATGTTGATGATGAATATTGTAGCTAGTATTTTGGAACATTTTTATATCTACTCCTGGTATTATATTCTGATAAATTCATTGAGAAACATTATTATGATCATCTCATTTCCACTAATCTTTTCTCCTCAATGACTGCTACTGCTGAGATATCCAGGTTATTGTATGAGTAATCAAACCAACTGAAGATATTAAAATAAATAACATTTATTTTAATTAATTTTCCTAACTCATATTTTCTCCCCATGATAATATTAAGTGCAAGAAATACTTCCATAAATATATGCATTTTATAATATATTATCATACATATATACATATACAGTACACACACATATGTATGCACACACATAGAGAAAGGGAGTGTTATTTGCCTGAAGAAATGTGTGTTTATATATCTTCTAGGTCAGTTATGCTTTAGGTCCCCTGAGAAAATTTCAAAATTTTGTTTTTGCTTTATTCATTCTATTTGAGTTGTATTAGACTTTTTCAGTTTGATATCAATGCAAAATTGCAAAAATAATTTGTTTGCTTCTCCCTCATACTCTCCCTCTCATACTCAGCTAAATATAGTTTACTTGGCAATTGTTTAAAAGTGGAGCAGAAAATACAGTAGGGAATACATGAATTTATGAATCATGACAGTTATGACATAAATAATTTGCTATATTTTTGTGAGATCTAACCCTTTCCTGAGAGACTCTCCCAGGGTTTTCACTATCATACATGACACTTTCAAAAGGAAAGAAAAGTTCAGTGCATAGAAAAAGTTACATTCCATATATTTAAATAATATTGATAATAAGCTGAAAAAATGTTTTACATTTTTTGCTCATAATACCAATATTGTGGTTTGAATCTTAAATATTCTATTCCCAAAGCTTGAAAAGCTCCGTCTCAAACCTCTGATGCTAAATGGTGGTAATGGAATCTCTAGAAGGTGAGCCCTAGTGAAGGGAAGTTAGGTCATTGGGGGCATGTCCTTGAAGGGACTGTTTGGAACCTAGGTCCCTTCTCTCTCTCTCTCTCTCTCTCTCTCTCTCTCTCTCTGCTTCCTGGGCACAATGAGGAGAATAGTCTTCTTCATCATATATCCTGCCAGATTGTACTGTGCTATGAGGGGCTCAACACATCCAAGAGACCGTGGACTAAAACCTCTTTAAGTATAAGCCAAAATAAGCCTTCCCTCCTTATAATCTGATTTTCTCAAGTGTTGTGTCACAGTAATGGAAATGAACGGACACATTTTTTTTTATAGCATCACTGCCTTTATTTTCATATTATACTTTATAAAATTGCATAACTCTCCACTAGAAAGATGTTCAACTGTCATTTACCTAATGAATCTGTATCATTCTATTAGAACATAATCATACATTATATTGTGTTTCTCCACAAATTTCAGGGTATTTTATATTCTTTGCATTGGTGTAGTTTTTCATGTATCAATGCACAAAATACTACCATTTTTTTTCATTTATGGTTCAACTGATTACTGGCAAAACTTTGGAGCACACTGCAAAAATAATTTTCTTATTAAGCATAATTTTAAGAAAAAAATTGCATTCATAATGGGAAAGTTGAATTGATGTAATCATTTTAAATACTCCATTAGAGCAACATGCACTCCTCTGTAGCAGAATTTCTTGAATTCAATACCAAGTTCTCCACATATACATAGTTTAAAAACAACAAAGAAGACTTATTTTAAATGTGACTGTTCCAAATTCTGTTTATTTGCTATCATAAACAATTATACCATACAATTACTTAGAACATTTTTTAGTATTGTTGATAATATTCAAAACTAAATATGCAATAATATGAATTTTACCAAAGGAGTAAACTTTAAAATTAAATTGGTGAATATTTGTATTGGTGTTATATTAACATATTATAAACCAAAAATTGCTATTTGATATATTATTCTCAATATTATAGTATCAATTGAAAAACACATTTCTTTGAATATTTGCTGGATTTCAGAGCATATTTCAATTTGATAGTATTGGCAAACATGGAAAAAATTAGTCCTAATAATTAAAATGAACAAACATGCATAAAATATTAATGTTAAAAAAAGTTTCCAAAATCTAACAGGTTTTAAAGAAAATTAAATTACTAAATTAGAAGCAAATACTTTTCCATATTAATTTTTTTGCCTAAACTGAAAGATGTATAGTCATTTGTTCAAAAATACATCTACTAATGACTTTGAATTTTTAATAAATTGTTTAAATCTTAGTATTTTTTATGTTCCATTTTATTTTTATAATTTGTCATGAATTTATGATTCCTATATATTTTACTCAGCAGTAAAATTCCACTCACAGTCACATTAATGAAAAAGAGATAGTTTGTAACTCTAACTTGCATAGAATGTCTGTATGTACCTTAAAAGAACTTGGCTGCTAATATCATTTTTGTTACCAGATTGAGCCTGGATGCTTCTCTGCTTCCCTGGCTTCCAGGCAAAATGAGGACAATAAAGGAACTTCTCTCAAAGGAGTGTTGTAGGGATTAAGTGCATTAGTACATGAAAAGCAGGTAAAATCATACCTGAGGAATGGTGAGCCACAAATGTCAGTAAGTCTTTGATATATTTATCTCCTTCAATGATATAGTGTGGAAATAACACTTGGAATTATCTTAAAATGAAAGCATCCTAAAACCTTCTCAAATTCATTAGGATAACTCAAATAATTTCTAGTGTATCATAAAGAACCTCCCTTCTGTTCCCTGACTTATTAACATACACTTCTTAATATTGCAATTAAAGTCACTAGTTTCCAACGGGTGATTTGCCCTCTATAATGCTTTGAAGAATTCCAAAGTTCTATAGTCTTTCTGTAAGAAAAACTGCTATGAACTAACCATTCTGAAATTTTTTCTTCTAATGACTTATGCTATGCATTTTATGTTTTTTATTTGTGGTACTATTTGTAGAAATAAACAAATGAGGACAAAAACTGTGAAAATAACACTATATACACATATCCATTTTAAGAGCCATAAATATTTAAATCATCTTATTTAGAATAAATTTATAATGCAAATGACATAATCTGTTCCTGACACATACTAAATTTCACTAAAAGTAATTATTTATATCCCAATATTGTGATTTCTCTATCTTGGGAATTGTTGCTATCATAATAATATTTTAAGCTCTGCAAAAATATTTTTCAAGGGTGTCTGAAAACACAAGACTAGAGAGTGCAATGTAGGAAAATAGCTTCAATGGAGACTATATTCTAGAATGAATAATTCAGAAAAGATGTAAATTTCTATCACAGGCATAAATAAGAGATTTTACTCTGTCAGATTTTATACACAACTAGTTTTAAAGGGACATGTATCAAATTTAAATCATGAAAATATTTCAGAGTATTTACCATCTGAAAGTTAAATCAATCGATTTGTATGTGTCAAGTCCCTCCCATTTGTAACAGCATGGAAAAGGATTTAGAGGATACCATCACATTCTGTACTATCACATAATTTAAAAGTACACTGGCAAACTTAATATGAGTAAATGTCAAGACATCTATTCTATTCCAAAAATTTTTCTGTGACATATGAAGATATAGAGAGGAAATTTGTTCTAATTTATTCGGGACAATTATTTGATGACATATTGTAGCATGAAGACATCCTCAAAGAAGAAAGCCACAGTTTTAAAAGAAGTAAATCAGTCAGCAATTTGGTGGGCCTGGACAAATTATGTACTTAAGTTACTTTAAATTGAAATTGATACAAGGTAGATATGAAATTCATTGATCACTGCTGTTCTCATTCCTGATTCGCAGTACCTGGTAGGTAACAGTGTCTTTCAGTGGAAGCACAGCTCCTGGCAAGTCTCAGGAGGTCAGTTTTTTAAAAGGTTAACTTGGTCATGGTAGACTCCACAGTCCCATCAAATGATTGGTTCAGGTAGGGACATAGGTTACAATTCTGGTCATAGAGATATAAAAGGCTTCTGGATGTTTTCTGCAAGTTTGATCTTGTTAGTAAAGGAAAACATAAGACAATGAATGTTCTTTATTTTTATTTGCTAATCTGCCACCCTATGAGGAAGAACACCTGGGAATGGCATAAACATCTGGAACTAAGATATTGCCAGCTGCTAAGTATAAACCAATCCTAATTGTTTGACCTTTGGGTTTATTAAACAATACATTTCTTTATTATTTTACATAATTCAGTTTACCTTCTCTTAATATACGACCAATACAATAACAATGTTTAATAATGCCTATGATGACTCTAAGTGAGCACATTTTTAAAAAAGGATATTATACTAGATTAAAGAAAACACCAAGATTAAGAAAGTCTTGAATCTTTCTAGACTAGAAGAAACATCTTAGCCACCTATCGGCTAAGTCCTACAGACTTTCAAACAATATATGCATAGGAGATTTCACATAAAAATCTGGATTTTTATCTCTCTTACAAAATGAGACTCAGACTCATTATGTGACTTCTTGTTTAAGGGAGAGAAGAGTAAACAGAAAGCCTGTAACTTGTTTCCTCTTTTCAAAGGGGCAGAGTTATTTATTCTGTAGCCAGGACCCCTTGTAAACAGAGAGGCTAGACAATCTTCTCTGTACCAAGTCCTCATCTAATTTGGTTACTTGCTGTAAATGACACTGGAATTTGTGGATTGTGGTTTGCAAGCGAATGAATAATGAAAGTTATCAAACAACTGGTTCAGGCAGGTCACACAGGTTGTCTAGCAACATGACAATCAAGGTATCAGAAGTGAAAGGAACACAAACCTAGTTGCTTCTTTGTGTTAACCTGTATGGTTTACCACTGTCATTCATCAATATAAAACTCATCTACATCCTAGAATGACAAGACACTTAGAAATCTAGAACTTCTGGAAAGTGATGAGAAGTTAGGCTATTTCTTGCTTGTTTGTGTTTTTTGCTAGTAATTAGTAAATGCCAGTGCTGGGGAAACCTGTGACTCATTTGGGTCTATTTTGCTAACTCAATCACTTCTGATATTGTAGCAATAATTGGTTGGAAATGATAACAAGCCAATGTATCTTTCTTGTGCATTGGAACAAACTCAAGCACTTGGCACTGGCACATTTTGTTCTAAACAGAGTCACTATTTTCTCCATATTCATAATATTACTATAAATTTAAAGGATAATTGTGTGTGAAAATGTCAAAATTCACTATATTTACAAAAACTTTGATGTGCATGACACACTTTTGGAAATATTCTCATGATGTTATTGTGCTATGAAATATCTTATTATAATATTTCAAAGACCTTAATATATTAAATACACACTATTAAATTAGTGTGAATAATGATGGAACTCCTACAATCCTAATACTAGACATGTTCCCTAGCAAGAATAACATAGCAGTGGCAGCAACAATGACAGGACAACATTAAGATTATGATATACAAAGTCCTGTTTAATTAATTTTATGCTATAAAATTACTTTAATAATTGCTTATTGTTTGAATTACAAATAAGCTATAATTTACTTGATATGTAGAAATGCAAAATGATAGTAGTAAAATCAAATTATTAATATCATAAATGCAAATATCTGAGCAATAAATACTGAATTGAGGACTTTGCCTTTGGATTCACATAACTCAAATAAACTCTTCTAATATTTCTCTGCAATAACATAAATACATAAACATAACGTAATTCATGTTTCCAGGATAAATACTACAAAAATTAGAGTTTACAGGGCATACAGTGAAATAAAGACAAAGAAGATGAAAGCATTAGAAGCTCAGTTTAATTTTTTGGAAGACAATATAAAGAGTGAAATTCATTAGAAATTGAGGAGCAATACAAACAAAAGCATTTACTTTCACATGTTAGTTGTAACTGCCAGAAATTTAAAAGAGAATTTCACAACTTTTTAATCAGTAGAAGAAAACTTGATATTTCTATCAAAAGTACATACAAATGAAATTCATATGGTGTATGTATGTGCATGCATGAGTGTACAAATCTGAATGTAAAAGTGTTGCTGCATATTAACATTTGATTATTCAAGCAACGAATGCAGAAAAAATAATTAGTGAGTGGTAAATTAGCTGTAAATTATTTATTTGTAAATATTTATTAATTTATAATTAATTTACACATTTTTTAAAGGAAGCAAGTTATGTGGGAAGCAGCTAAAACAATGTAGGAATAAATTTGTATTTTAAATGTATTTATCAGAAAACTGCATTTTTCTCAAAATGGAAATGAGCAAAACATTCAATATACTAAGTTGAAAAATGGCAGTAAAGTAAATCCATTTACATGATATGGGCAGGACTCATAAAGCAAAAGAAAGAAATCAAATTTAAAAATCAGTGAACATAAATTTGAACCATTAAAAAAAGTAATAACTGATGAATTTGTGACAAATCTAATCAGGAACAAAAGAGACATGGAAGAAATCATTACTTTCAATAAAAAATGAAAAAGAAAATACAAAGTTTAACTCAAATCCACAGTGATTTCTAAAAAATTAGGTATAAAAGGAGAAGATAATAAAATTTTTGAGGGATTGCAAGTTATATGGAAAGCATGGGAGATATAATGCAATAAATACTGAGATATGTTTCTCAATGAAGAGTTACAATTGACAAGATGATAATTTCTTTATCTGAATAAAACATTAAATGCATTTAAACTTTAAATGTCAACCTCCAAAATTGTATTCCCAGAACTTAATCAGAATCACTTGCAAAACTTAAGTAAATTGTTCATCATGGCATTATCATTAGCATCATTGTATTAGTCTGCTAATTCTGTCATAACAGAATACCACAGAGTGGGTGGGGTAAATTAAACAACAGAAATGTATTTTTTCACTGTTCTGGGAACTGAAAGTTCAAGATCAAATTACTAGCTTTGTTGGTTTCTGGTAAGAACACTATTGATAGCTCTCAGGAAAAAAAATAAAAAGAATTTTCTCTGTGTCCTTACGTGGCCTTTGGATTACAAATTGTAATAAAGTTTCAGGTCACATTGGATTAAAAAACCCTGACTATATGTTGTCTAGATTCAAACTTACAAACAGACTGAAATTAAATGATTTAAAAAGGCACAACATAGAAACAACAACCTTAACAAACTGAAATAGCTAAAGTGATATCAGACTAAAGACACTGTAAAAAGATTTTAACGAAAATACATAACAGCATTTTATAATGAAGTGTCAATCTGTTAAAGAGTCATTTAAAATGTTTGTATCGCTTACCACATAGACAAGATCAAAAAAGAAAAGCTGTATTAGAAAAAATTAGAAAATTAAAAACAATTATTGTGAAAGAAAAGAACCTTCAACCCAGAATTCTGTGTTCAGCAAGAAACATCCTATGAGAATGATGGCAAGATAAAGTAGTTCTCAGAGAAATGACACTAACAGAATTGTAGGTAGATCTTCTAAAAAATTGATAGAATGGGAAATTGTTGGGGGCCTATGCCATGCGGACTTCGCCAAGATGGCGCCTAGCAACCAGCCAGAAGTTGTTTTGATCACATCGGTGGTGAGGAAGTCGGTTAACATGGACACACCCAAGTGCTTTATCATTGCCTGTATTCAAATAAGTCCACGTGCACAACGCGTGCACATGTATTCCCAGTGCTCCTGCTGGTGCCTGTTTGACCTTTAACTGTGATTAGATGGTTAGCTCCTCACCTGATCTTCGCATAACTATCATTGGCCCTACCCTTCGCCTGCTGGAGGGAATGTAAGCCGGCTCTTGAGCTCCAGTGTACCTGAATCATCAATAAGCTGCTTCAAATTCAAGAGTCTTGCTGCCCGTTTGTCTCCCATGCCAAATTGACTCTGCTGGATGGCATCAGGAAATTGCTCAGGATATACAGGGAACGCAGGACATCAGAAGTGATGAAAGAGAAACAGAAATGGTAAATAGTGGGGTAAATATGACTGTTCTTCCTTTAAGGCCTTTAAAATGTATTTGTTCAAAGCAAAAATCATAACAAAACTGGTGGAGCTGTTGCTGCCTGTAGATGTAATACACGTGGCATCCACAGCATTAAAGGTCTGAGTGTTTACCTAGGGTTCTGTCCTAATTTCTGCATCAGGACTTTGTCACTGATTTGTCTCTATTAACCCATAGCAGTGGAGCACTTGTGAAGAAATTCAGAGTTGCAGAGAAAATAGTTACATTGCACAACTCAGTTGTAACACAAGGACATTGATCAGAAAATTGATTACCCACTTCTTTTTCTTTTCTGTTTTTTTTTTTTTTTTATATTAGGATGTTCTCTAGATATTTGCAGGATTACCATATTTTTCTAGATATTTTCATATTTCCAGTGAATAGCACATTTCAAGACCTCCAAAACATTTGATAGAGGTACTATATGATTCTTAATTCCCCTCTCCCTTAGTAGTTTCATGTTTTTCTCTCACTTCAAGCTACCAGTTGTGAACTGTGAAATAGGGACTCCCTAGTATTTGTAATATGAGTAACTTTTATTAAATGATATTAAGCTCTAAAAAATAATAATTGCATATTTTCAGATATTGTCTTCAGTTAGAGATAGAAAAAACTTGACAAGGGATTAATGCAAACTAAGACCTAGCAGACATCTACAGACAGTTCCATCCAAGTATCAGAACACATTGTTTTTAAGTGCACACAAACCTTCTTTGAAAAACAGTATATGTTAGGCCAAAAGCCATGGTTCAATATATTTAAAAGTATTACACCATAAAGTCTATTTTCTTAAGGTATTTTTTTTTTTTTTTTTTTTTTGTGCCAGCGCTTGAATCTAGGGGCACTTAATCACTGAGCCACATCTCCACCCTTTTTCATTTTTTATTTTGAGACAGGATCTTGATAAATTGCTTAGGTCTTCCCTAAGTTGCTGAGACTGGCTTTGAACTTGGGATCCTCCTGTCTAAGCCTCCTAAACTACTGTGATTGCAGGTGTGCACCATTGCACCTGGTAAGTCATTTAATTTAGTGGAAAATCAAAAATGATTTTCAGCAGGAATCGAATAGCATATAAATATTAAGTATAGCACATTCCTAAATAAGTAATGGGAAAAATAAGATAAACATTATCATTGAAAGTCCTGAAATAAACTAAACTCAACGTTTTTAACTATTTGGTATTTGAAAAAGGTGTCAATAAAATGGAGGAAAGAGCTTTATTTTCAACTAATGAAATGAACACTTACCCGCATGTAAGAAAGAAAGGTGGATTCCCTACATTATATCAAATATAAAAAGGAGCTAAAACTGGAAGATAGATTTAACTCTAATTATTAAACTTTAAATCTCTTAGAAGAAAATATTAGAGTAAGCCTTTGTGATCTTGAGTTAGGCAATAGCTTCTTAGGACAATAATTAGAAATCAAAACAAGAAAAAACAGATAAATTGGACAACATCAAATTAAATAGACTACTTTTGCAAAAGACACCATCATCAAAATGAAATATAATTGACATAATGAGAGAAAACATATGCAAATTATCTACTGGTAAAGGGAACTTTATCCAGAATATATAAAATAAGACTCCAATTCAAAAAATAAGGGACAAATAACCCACTGAAAAACACACATTGAAATTGACTAGACCATTCTCTAAAGAATGAATGGTCAAGAAGCATAAACAATGATGTTTAATGTCACTAATAATCAGAAAAATTCAATTAAAAATATATCACTTCATATCAAGTGGCATGGCTTAAATAAAGAAGGTATATTAGAATAAGTATTTGCAAAAATGCAGATAAATTAGAATACATATTTTTCTGGTAGAATTTTAAAATGTTTTGCAAACTATTTGTGGTTTCTTGAGTTTTAAGCAAAGGCCTATCATGTCTTTTAGTTCGAACTTCAAGAATCATAAAAACATGTCTATGCAAAAGCTTGGGTCTTCATTATAGCCATCATTACTCATAATGGTCAAAAATTGAAAAAAACACAAATCATTCATCAATAATAATTGAAGCTATTTAAATTTTGAAGTAATAATGACTGCAAAGTTTACAAAATTGGTGACTATCAAACCACAAATGAAATTGTTAATGAATGTGGTATATTCATAGAGTAGAACATGATTTAGCAATAAAAAGGAATAACATGCTCAGAAATTACTATAGCATAAAGGATGAATTTGGACAAAATGACACTAATTGAAAGAAACCTTCTTAAAAGATATCAAGTTTTATACTTGCATTCATATAAAATGTCCAGAATAAAGAAATCCACAGTCAAAACAGACCAATGGTTATAAGAACCTACTAAGAAGAAAACTGGGGAATGAAAGTGAATGAGTGTATAATCTCAACCTGGGATGATGAAAATATTCTAAAATTAAATAATCATGATGGATGCACAAAAATGAATAAAACAAAAATAGAAATAATTATATATTAAAGAGGCATAGTTAATGCTATGCAATTTTTGTCTCAATATATTTATCATATAAATACAATCAGATTGGGTTGTAACTCTCACTTACAAAGCAATTGAAAGTCATGACTTTCATGAAACAGATGTCAAAATTAGCAAAAATTAAAAACATATGATTACTAAATTAAGCGCTAATATATGCAGTATAAAGCTTTCAAGAAGAGATAGTAGTATAAACAAAGAGAGGCAATCTCTAAGAAGGAAACAAAAAAAAAAGCCTGAATTTTTTTAAATTATAAAATGATGTAAATGGAAAAATTATTCAATGTGCTCAGAATTACACTGGGCACAGACAAGGAAAATTCTGTGAGATTAAAATTATGGCAATGAAAAAATTCCCAAATTTAAATGTAAAGAAAGAAGTAAAAAAACAAGGAATGACATGTAAGAATATTGAGAGCATTTTAACACGTGTAAAATAAAGGGACCCAGAATAACAAAATGAGAAGAAAGAATAGACCAGAAAAACATCTGAAGTAATTTGAAGTAATAACAACTAAGCACTTTACAAAATTGGTGACTGACATCAAATCACAAATTAGGAAATTCTGAGAACCTCAAGAAGGAAAACTACCAGATAAATTACTTCAACAAACTATGCAAAGTGTATGTTACTGAAACTGCAGAAAATGAAAGATAAGAAATTCTTGAAAAAAGCTAAAAAAAAAAAAAAAGTAAAACAAAACTACCTAGAAGAATAAAAATAAGAACGACAGTAGATTTATTGTCAGAACTTCTACAAGCAAAAGAAAAGTACAATAAAATATTTAAACTTTCAAAAAATAATAAAAAATCTACTCTTTTATCTGTATTGTCATCCTTCAAAAAATTAGACAAAGAATTTCACACAAACAGGGAATTCATTGCTATCAAATGTTCCCTACAAGAAAGGTAAAAAGGATGGGAGAAAGGGAGGGAAAGGAGTACTAGGGAATGAGTTAGAATAAATGATGTTACATACATATATCAATATGTCACATGGATCCCACTATTATGTATGATTCAAATGTACTGATAAAGACATTATAAAGAAATGTGTTCACATAGATTTTTTTTTTTTTAAAAAGGCTGAAAAATTCTTAAAAAAAAAATGATACAGGTTAGAACCTAGAATCCACGTAACAAAAGAGGCAGAAAAGGTGGGGAAAGTAATGTACTTTTTTCTTAATATTAATGTCATTAAAAGATAACTGTTTAAAGGAAAAATGTTCATAATATACTTGATGTGCAAGGTCATCATCTCCCATAAACATACATGCAAATCTCATAATACAGATTAGCATATCGATTTCAACTAAGTAAAAGATATTCCAGGCATGGAAAATGGGCTTGAAAATTGAAATTCAAGTAGAATAATTCTTCTAATAAATTAAAATTTTTAAAAATGTTCATATAAGTTAATGCATAAATTGTTGACAAAAATAAAACTCTAATTACAAGAGCAACAAATGCCTTTCTGCAAATGAGAAATAGAAGGGACCATCTGCAAACTTATAGCATAGTTACAGTGAACAAGGAGAAAATTTCATCCTGTGATATGGAACAAGAGTATGATGCCTTCTCATTTCTTTTCAACATTGTACTGGAAGTTCTAGCCAGTACTAGAAGACAAGAAAAGGAATTAAAATATGTGTTAATTTGAAAATAAACTATGAAGTTAACTTTATTTGAAGAAGGCATGATTATCTTTATATAAAATTACAAAGACTTGGTCAAAATCAAAAACAAAATCTCCTGAAATTACAAAGTATTTATATAAACCAGGAGATGAGCCCTCATCCCAGTGAATCTGCTGATGCCTAAGTCTTGGACATTCACCAGAACTGTGAGAAATAAATGTGGGTTGTTTATACGATATCCATCTAAGACAGATTTTTATAGCAACCCAAATAGACTAATACACCTACATGAATATAAATACAAAAACTGTACACTGGAAGAAAAATAATAAAGAAATTGGAAATGATTTTTTGTGGGGGTTACCAGAGATTGAACTCAGGGACATTCGACCACTGAGCCACATCTGCAGTTCTATTTTGTATTTTATTTAGAGACAGCGTCTCCCTGAGTTGCTTAGGGCCTCACTTTTTCTGAGGCTGACTTTGGACTCAAGCTCCTGCTTGGATTACAGGGGTGCGCCATCACACCTGGCCAGAAATTGGAGATGATTTTGTTGGTGAGTGTTTAAACATATAATGTAAAGTGATGCATGAAAGAAAAAAAAAAAGTTAAAATGTGTACTCTCTGAAAGATAATGCTAAGAGGGTAAAAGTGAAGCCATGCTCGGAAAGATATTAGCAATACTTATATCGAATGGAATTTGTATCCAAAATATAAAGAACTCTTATTCATTGTTTGAGATAGTAGAAAACATTAACAACCACTTTGGAATACAATTTGACAGTTTCTTAAACAGGTATTCATGCTCTTACCATATAATTAAAGAATCACATCAGTTCCTCTTATGGATTGAATATTAAGTTTTTCCCAAAACCTCATGTGTTAGACAATACAAGAAAGTTTAGAGGTGAAAATGATTGTTATGAGAGCCTTAACCTAATCAGTGCATTAATCCCCACATACAGATTAACTGGGTGGTAACTAGGCAGGTAAGTTGTGTGGCTGGAGGAGGAGGGTCATTTGGGGCTTGCCTTTGGGTTTGTATTTTGTCTGTGTTGAGGGGAGCGGTCTCTCTCTGCTTCCTGGTGCCATGTTCCCAGCTGCTTTCCTCTACCACACCCTTCAGCGATGAAGTTCTGCCTCCTGTCCTGCCTGGAGAAAAGGAGTCAGCTATGAACTGAGACCTCTAAAATTGTGAGCCCCCAAATAAACTTTTCCTCTTTTAATTATTCTTGTCAGGTTTTTTGGTCACAGCAGCAAAAGAACTGACTAGAACAATATCCAAAGTATTTATGTAAGTGATTTTAAAATTAGTGTCTACACAAACACTGGCATATAAATGCTTACAGAAACTTTGTTTATGATAACAAAACAATAGCAACAAGTGTGATTTTCTTCAATAACTGATTAACACACATGGTTATATATCCTTATTATGGAATATTATTCAGTGATAGGTACATAGCTATCATATGATGAAAAGAATGCATGAGTCCTAAATTCATGCTAATTTTAAAAAGTTACTTTAAAAATGATCCATATTGTATGAATCTACTCATACAATATTCTGAAAAGAATATAGACAAGCTAAAATATAAATAGTTGGCAAGCTTCAGGGAAAGAGAACAGGGTTGAATGGGCAAAGTGGAAGAATTTTTTCACCTTTGCTGCTAAGACAAAATATCAAATGTTAACAAATGTTGGTGAGGATGTGGATAAAATAAACTCCATATATATGTATATGAATTTTATATATATAGTAGGGATTAAAATTAGTGAAGACATGAAAAACAATGTTGAGGTTCATAAAACAATTAAAAATAGAACTACTCTATGACCTAGGAATACCACTTCTGTCTATACAACCAAAAATCAGTATACCAAAGAGATTTCTGCAAACTTCATGTTCATTATAACATTGTTCACTGCACTAAAGAAATCAACACTAAGTATGCATTGGTGAAAGAATAAATAAAAATACATATACACACACAGAGATACACACACTTGAAGACTATCTTTTAAAAGAAGGAAATCAATTATTTAGCCTGAAGGATATATATATGCTAAGTGCAGTAAACCAGTCACAGGAAGACAGTACTGAATAATCTCAAATATCTGAGGGAAAAATTGCTCTCATAGAAGCAGAGAGTAAAATGATGGATGCCAGTTTTTGGATAAGATTGAGAGAATGTGTTGAAGGGCACAAAATTGCAGTTAGAGAGTATGAATACATTTTGGAGGTCTATTATATAGCATGGTGATCCAAATTGATGATAACATTGTTTATTTGTTTAAAACTACTGGGAGAACAGATCTTAAATAGTTCCACTACACCAAACAAATAAGTCCCAAGTATATGAGGTGATGTACATGTTAATTGGATCAATTTAATCAGTTCAAAATATGTGTGTATGTACTTAGAGTATGGTACTCCATATCTATGCAATTTGTGTCATTAATACCCTAATAAACCTGAAGAAGAAGGATCAAGAGCCATCAAAGTTTCAAGAAAGAGGTCAGATGAAGGAATGAAAAATAGGATTTTTTTTTTTCTATTGTGGTGAAATTATTCTGTAGGATACTGTAAAGGTTGATGTCTGAGACTATGCAATTTTCAATACCCCAATAATTGTATGTAACAAAGAATGAAGCTTAAGTATGCATATTTTAAAAAATCATTTCAGAAATTGAATGATCATGGGTTTGTATGATTAAATAACTAAACAATTTAATGGAATTACGATACAAATTACCTCAATAATATGGGATTTATAAATTATGCTGATCTAAGTTACTTGAATGGTTGGTATCCAACAGAAAGAATGCAGAAAAAGCTGAATATATTCATTGCTTTCAGGTTGATAAAGTTGTACACAGTGTATGATGATAAGGTGGATACAGGTGTATGGAGCTGGACTACCTATTCTTACACTGCTATATATGTGTACCAGAATTAAACAATTGATTAAATGGGTATCAGGTGGTAGGACCCAAGTTTCTCACTATTATATTTGATATTTACAAATAAGCAAGAGGAGAGGTTTAAAATGATACCTGCAGTAATGGATTAGAGTGGGGACATCAGTATTAACTAACATAACAGTCAGCTTAATAGAGATTCAAGGGTATTATGGTTTCAATATTAGGTGTCCCTAAAAAGCTCATGTGTGAAACAATGCAAGAAGGTTTAGAGCTGAAATGATTGGGTTATGTGAGCTTTAATCTAATCCTTCATTAATTCCCTGATAGGGATTAAATGGTTGGTAACTATAGGAAGGTAGGGAGTTGTTGGAGGAGAGGGTCATTGGGGGACATACCTTTGGTTATTTATTTTGTTCTTGGTGTGTAGCGCTCTCACTTTGCTGCATGGTGGCCATGTCCTTGGCTACTTTCCTACACAACACTTTTCCATTATGATGTTCTGCCTCACCTCAAACCCAGAGCAATGGAGATCTTTGTCTCCATTGACTAAGACTGCTGAAGCCACAAACTTCCAAATAAACTTTTCCTCCTCTAATTGTTCTTGTCAGGTCTTTTTGGTCACAGTAGTGAAAAAGTTGACTAAAACAGATGGATGCACACACATGTATAAAGGTGGATTAGTATTCTGACATATACCTCCTTCTCTCTCAGCTGACAGGGACTAGAAGCAATGAAATTCCATTGGTAAAGAACACATCTGGCAAGGGCCTCGTTAATTTATTTCTGACATCATACTTTAATAAAAGAAACTCCTTGGGAAATGACTTATTCTAGGATGGGAGCAGGATATATATGATATTATACTGGAGTATTTTTAGTACTAGAAAAAGAAAGTGTTCAAACACACACACAATATGTTTAACCAACTGCATGCCACACATAGAAATGCATACAAGAGTGGGGGGATTTCAAATGGGATACAAAAGTCAGCTGAAAGAGCCCATTAGAGATGAATTGAGAATAAATTAAGCAACAAAATATTTTGGTATTGAATTATAATTCAATGTATAAAATAAAGATTCATGAGTCTATATTGATAGAAGTAAGTGGATTCATGCACAAATAAATAGAGAACGATAGACAACGCTCTCATTAGAAGAATTCCAAATAATTTGTTGATAATCCTTAAGAAGGGAACTATAAATTCTCACTGCATAATTGTGGGATGCACATAGTGAATTCCTTTCAAAGAATAAAGTATTCAAAGGGGGAAATGAGTAACTTTACTTTGGAGAAAACTGGCCAATACTACCTCAGTCAAATCATCAAGAAAGACAGTAATAGTGAAGAGTCATGTCAATGGTATACCACCTTGATGTGATGCAATTAAAATAAAATTTTATTACTGTGGTCTGACTTGCCAAACCACATACCCTATTCATGAAAAAAAGTATCAGAAAAATACTAACTGAGGGGCACGCTAAAAGAGGCATGACCAGCACTCCTCCAAACTATAAGTCACCCAAAATAAGAAAGGTCTGAAAAATTGCCCCAGCTAAAGAAACCTAAGGAGACCTATTGACTAAACATGGTATGATATCTTGAATGGAATCCTGGAGCAGAAAAAATATGTAAAAACTAAAGAAACCTGATGCAGTAAGGACTTAAATGGTTAATAATAATGGCTTAGTTCTGGTTCCTTAATTGTGACAAGGGTACCATACTGATATAAGATATTCAAAATAGTGGAAATTGGGTGTGAGGTACATAGGGACTCTTTACTACTTTTGAATATTTTTTGTAAGTCTAGTGTCCTTCTAAAGTGAACTCACTAAAAATAGTTATGCTTTAAAAACCATCAAACTCAACTTTTATAGGGAAATGTATGGGAAGTTGAGATAAAAGGCTTTCAAAATATTGACTGTCATGACAAACTGGCATGAGCTAATGATTCAGCAAAAGGTTCTGTGTTTGAGTCTTATCTACCCATTCTGAATTTTGCAATTTTACTTGTTAATGGTCTTCTTTTCCCCGCCATTTGAGCTATTTTACATAAGAATACACAACTATTATAATTAAAAATATTCTTAGGCAGTCACATAAAAATTGAACATTGCAGTCTTACAACCAACTCCAAAACTGCTAGCACTTTTCTTTTCTTTTTTTTTTTTTTTCTTTTGTATTAGAGATTGAACCCAAGAGAGCTTAACCACTGAGCCATATCCTGGCCTTTTTTATTGTTATTTTGTGTTACTTCTTATTCATATATATTTTTTTTTAATTTGAGACTGGTCTCATTAAGTTGCTTAGTGCCTCACTAAGTTGCTAAGGCTGGCTTTGAACTTTCAATCCTCCTGCCTCAGCTTCCACAGTTTCTGGGATTACAGGCATGCACCACTGTGCACAGCCGGTACTTCACTTTTGGTGTTAAGCAATCAATTAACTTCTTTGGATATGTTATCTTTAATGCTTTAAGGAAATTGGCTAATGATCCTGTGCCTTAACATTTCATTGTATGCTTTACTAATTATCAATTTTTTAAATTAACAGTCCACAGACAAAAATTAAAGTATCAATAATATTATGTCAATAAAGTTACATCAGAAAAGGCAACTAGATATCTTTTGTGTCAGGTCATACAGATCACTTTCCATTTTCTTGATATATTTTTCCCATCTAAATATGAGTTAGTCATCTGTCCTCCTGGCTACCATAGGAATTTAAGCACAAGTCTATAATAACATTTTGTTTGGCATAGCATGATTGTTCTTTTCTTTAACTCTACTCACTCCAATGGAGTATTTACTAAGTTCAAAATTGTTAACTGAATATAAGATTATATTTTAAAGATATGTTCCATACCAGAGGAAAAGATGTAAATAATCAAGTTGTTCTTCCTGTTTAAGATCATGTTCGTACTAGCATTTCAGTGATGAACTTTAACCAATATGTTTTGTTCATTTATTGATTGGGTTCTTTTGTTTTGTTTTTGGTGTTAAGTTTTTTTAATTCTTTAAAAATTCTATATTAATCTCATATTAAAGATGTAATTGCCAATGATTTTCTCCCATTCTGTAGGTTCTCTCTTGATGCTTTTAATTGTTACCTTTGCTATGTGGACTTAATTTAATGCTGTCTCACTTATTGATTCTTGTTTTTATTTATTGAGTTTTAGGTGTCTTGTTAAGTATATTGGTATTTAATATGGGAAAAAAGGTATACTCATACATTGTTGGTGTGACTGCAAATTAGCACAATCAATTTGGAAAGCAGTATGGAGATTCCCCAAAATACTAGTAATGGAGCTACCACATGATCTAGTGATTTAGCCTTGGTATTTATACAAAAGAACTTAAGTCAGCATAATATACTAATGCATGCATACCAATATTAATAGCAGTGCAATTCATAATAGCCAAGTTGTGGAACCATCCCAGGTAGTATATATGCACAATACAGTTTTACTCATTTACAAAGAATAAAATTATTGCTAGAAACTATCATGCTAAGTGAAATAAACCAGACTCAGAAAGCCAAGGGTCAAATGTTTTCTCTCATATGTGCAAGATAGTTCAAAATAAGGAATAAAAGGGGGATCCCATGAAAATAGAAGGAAGATCAGTGGAATAGACAAAAGGACATGAGGGAGAGGGAGGAAAGACAGGGAAAGGTAGGAACTGTGAAATAAATTTGACCAAATTATGCTATGTACATATACGAATATACCACAGTGAATTCCACTTTTATGTATATCTGTAAAGCACCAAATTAAAAAGTGTTAAATAAATAGAAGCAGGCCACTAGAGTTGAGAAAAAAGAATAGGGGAGGGAAGAAGGGAAGGAGAGTAAGTATTGGGAACTGAATTGGAACAAATTATATTCCATTCAATTATGAATATGTCAAAATGAACCCCACTATTATATATAACTATAATGCAGTAACAAAAACATTCAAAAATAATATATGTGTGATTAATTAGAATGTAGCATACATATACAATAATTAAAAATAGAAGAAAAAATAAGAAAGGAAAAGAAAGATTAAATAATACAATTTAATTGAATGGGGAAAAACAAAAAATAAGCCAAACTTGTCAAAAGCACATATTTTTTGAAATATAAGAAATAGGACCACTGCCTAACAGACAATCTGTGACCACTGATATATTCAGCAGTTAGATTGGAATGAGTGAAACTTGGTGAATTTCTTGCTTTTTATGATTCTTTAGTTCTGAGGGAAGGTGCCAGGGGAAACCATAAACAGATAAAACTTGGGAAGAAACATTGAATCCTACTGGCTAAAAGAACTCAAGCACAGAACTCAGTTCCAACACCCAATGGATAAAGAAAGAGAAAATATCTCAAAGAATAGAGTCAAGGAAAGGGAGTTCAGATTCCTTGTGTGAATTGAGTATAAATGGTATAAAACAAAATATCTGACAGAAACCTAAACCTGCATGTGAGATAGATTCCAAGGAGTCTAGCTGAGAAAAGTCAACCAAGTTTTCAGCTGTTGGCAAACAAAAAGATAATTATAGTTTAAAGTTTGAATCTACACCGCCATCTCATTTTCTCATTCTTATTTTCCCTATATTTCTAATTTAATTCAACAACAAAAATTTCTCACAATAATTTACACTTACGTTTGTACTTGCATGTTTCACTGTATTTCTAACTTTATTTGGGAAAAGTCATGAAGTTATATACACTTTCTCATATCTTCATCATGAGAATCTTAATAAAAACCATGTGTTAATGAGTTAACATGTCAGGTGGTGGAGTGTGAAAAATATTATCTCAAAATATTTTTGTCCAGTAGTGCAATGCAACCTACTGTTAAACATTCGTCATCTAAATTCTAAAGATCTTATTAACAATAATTTGTTGCCCTTGTTTGGATATGTAATGTTCCCCAAAGGCAATAGGCTACAGAATGGGTCATAAGCCTGTAAAGTTACTGAGAGGAGTGGAACCTTTAGGAAGTGTGGCCTTGTGGAAGGCGGTTCAGTCACTCTAGGCATGCCCTTGATATTGGAACTCTGTTGTTTTTTCTTTCCTCTTGAGGTAAATTATTGTGAGGAATTATTGTTGTAGAATTAAATTAGAAATATAAATGGATATAAATGCATACTTTTGTGACTTTATTAAATTTTAAATATGAACCATGTTTTCTTGATTTATATTTAAAAAAAAGTCTTAGTTTTATATATGAAAAGAAGAATATAAATGTATGCTTTTGTTACTTTTTGTTTCTTTTCATCCCTAAACAATACTATATTTTCTGCAAAGAAAAACGATCCATGACTTCAGTCATATAAACCTTATTAAACTAGTATTAAGGACTTCTCCCCCGGGACAATTTTGTCCGAAGACATTTTTGGTTAGCACAAATGTAGATAAGGTGCCACTGATTGCTAGGGTTGAGACTCCAAAGGGTGCTCCCTTTCAATGTAGAGCTCCTGGTCCAAAATGTCAACAGTGCTGTGGTTGAGAACACACAATTATAATATTATTCTGTTCCTTAAAGCTTTTTTATAAAATGGGAAAGAAAATACTGATTCAATGACCATCATTGAGTCTGAAGACTGACTCAGTTCAGCTTGCTGTTCTCTAAACAAATGATCTAACTTCATGAGTTTTTTTTCTTTTAAAATGAGATGCTAGATCAGAATCTATATCATAATTTGAGGCAAGGATCTTCTATATGAAATAGGTTGTAAGTATTGATTGTGGGGAAACTGGCAAGACTCTAGAATTTGTATTTATCTGCAAATCTATCTGGACATCCCATGGGGGTGAATGTTTTCAAAAAGCTCTTAACTGTCTGCAGCATATTTATTTAAATAAATCTTTCTTATTGGTTTTAATTGAATATTATTCAATTTCTTAGTCATTTAAAATATGTAATCAGTACAGTTTCACTCTGGGATTCATGGATATAGAACTCACTTACCTACCTACAGGGATATGGTAGCTGTGCAAAAATAGATTGAACATTTGCCTCAGGGTAGAAATGCCAGGCAGTGGTGGTTTTCAATCAACATCCTGCATGTAACTCTGAGTACTGTCTCTTTAATAGGATGGTCTTCTTAGGAAATGGCAAAGAAACAGGAGTAGGAGATCTAAATGAGACTACTGACAATGACATGTCAAGAATATTTGGCCTTAAAAAAGAAAGACACAAGTACTCTGGGCAACTCCGGAAACAGTGAGATGGGTAAAAGGCACAATGGGACCCATTATGTCCAAAAAAATAAAAAATCACAGGGGAGAGCAATTTCAGTAGTCAATTTGTGGGTAAGTTTGTCTAGTCAAGGAATAGACTGAAAATAAAATCATCAGCACAAATTGTAAAACAATTGCCATTAACCATCCAAATAGAGTTCAATTGATCTTACTACTCCTATGTGCTTTTAAGATGGAATTTCCAAGAAACAAGCAAAATATGAGATAGTAAATACTGTTCGAATATATTTGTATTATTTTTGACATTTCTTTGACATTGTACTTGGCATTGTATGTGAATCAAACTTATTATTAAGTCTGCAAAATCATAGTTATAATAATTAGCAGATGTCATAGCATTGCCGATGTGGAACCAAAATGTTTTTAGATTTAAATTTGATCAGTAAGGATTTTTTTAACTCTTTCTAAGATTTAGTCATTAAAATTAAAAAAAAGATTCAATCATTATCTACATATGCTGTGCACTGGTTCCTTTATTAACGCTATTTTTAAAGCTGTAGTAGAGTCTTTTGGTCAGGTTTTTTAATCTGGGTTCTTCCATTTTCTTGACCTGAGACATAGAAATCATTGTAAGTCATTGAGCAAATTGGTTAGAGATTTAATGGTCTTAAATCTAATAACGGGATAACTTTCTCTGTATTTTAACTCACATGATGCTAAGTATTAAACTAAATTATTTGAAAGAACTTTTGAATATAAAATGCTTGACTACTAGGCAGTCATAAAACTGTTGCACATAGTATTGCTATTATCTTCACTAAAACTACTAAAAGTGAATTCTCAATTTTGAATAGCACCATATTTAGTGCCTCATAAATGATAATCACATCAAGTTCTTATAGAAAAAAGCGACAAATGTGCTTACTATTTCTTCTCTTTAAAAAAAAAATAATTAAATTTATAGAGTTCATGTACATTTTCAAAGCCCCACAATTAATGTGACCGATTATGGACTCAAAGCACAATTTAGCTGTCTCCATAATCCAGGACATTCAATTCCATGATATAACTCTGAAGTGAATAATGTATGTAGAAATATGTTTATTGAATATTTTATTAAATATCAACCAATTACATAAATCAGCATTTTCCAGCTTCTGACTACAATATTCAGATAAAACAAGAGAATGGTCCTTATTGCTATTTGCCAAGTATCCATTTTTTACTTCTAGTGGATAAAAACATTGTACTCCATGGCACTCTTTTAGAGGTTGTGTGATGTCAGGAGGTTTAATCTAAGTAGTTGAGAACATAGTTGGATTATGTTGCTGAGCATGGTACTTAATTGCATTTCAAGACCTCAGTGACTTTCTTTTTCTTGTAGATGAGCAGTATTCAAAATAGTAGTTACCCTATTGTTCTGTATTTCAGTGTCTACAATTTGCAAAACTCCTGCTCATGCTTATATACAAATTGGGAAAAAAATCCTATTTTTATTTGGTTTGTGATAAACTCTCTTGATTACAAATACATTCTATATACATATCCAGCAACATCAAAACTCAAAAAATATTACCTTTAATTACCCATTTTCTATCACATGCAAAAACAAAAGAACAAACTGGATCAATGTGAGGAAAACAAACAGTAATATAGAAAAAAACTAGAATCTAATTTAATTTAAAAATGTCATTTGATATTAATTTTCTTTGCTAATATTAACTCTGACCAATTTCAAAACTGATCAAAAAAAACCAAGATATTGCATTCAATATGCTTCTAGTGATAAATAGTAGTTTTACTTTGTTTTTCAGCAACTTTTGTATGTAAGTAATTCATAACTATAGTATGATTATAAAAAAATCAAGCAATACATTATAACTCAAAGAAAAAATGCAGTCCTTCCTTCATTCTCTTTCTACCCCATCTATGTCCTTCCAGTGTCCCTTCTGGAATACATGCATATATTTTCTTTTCTTTATACATAATTCTTTTTCTTTATACAAGTCTACCTGAGTATTGTTTTTGGACTTTCTCTTATTTCCTAAAATTATCCCTAAGAATTGTTCCATTTTATTATTTAGGATCTCTATCATTCTGTTAAACCTTCTCATGATTTTCCATCACTTAAAAATACCATATTTTATTTAACTATTGTCATATTGGTGATATTTAAGATTTATTTATACTTACCAATATAAACAAAACACCATAGGATTGTGCATTGACAAATATATCTTTGGCCTATTTCATTCTGAACATTTTAACTGCATGAATTTTCAGGTGGTTAGTTTTTCTTAATCCTCTGAAACATTTTTAGATAACAGGATTTGTATCTTAATTGCTTGGTGATTTATCATACTCCCTTAAACTCTCTGGGACTTTTGACAATCTTTAAAATAATGATATTGGTCATTTTCAGTTTCTTTTGAGATTATTGTATACTCAAACATTTTTAACTAAGTTGTCAGTTTGTCTAGATTCTTTAAATTGTCATAAAGTTGTTCATACTATTTTATTTAGATTTTTGTTCTTTATACTCAAACATGGTTTATTATTCTTATTTTCCATATTTCTCATCTTTTAATTTTTGTTAGCAGTTCAATATTTTTGTGGACAAAATTCTGTGTTTTTGTTGAAAAGCCAACTGGTTTTATTGGATGCTTTTAATTCAACATTGATCTATGAACAGTGTCTGGTTGCATCTAACTTAATGTTAAACACTTTCTGATATCTGAGCTATCATAAATGTTTATAGAATAAAAATTCGAATTTTCAGTGAACATTTTGGAATAGCAACAGTTCAATGTCAAAGTTTGCAAATATTGCCACCTTGTTTGAAAAAAAAATTTCTAACTTTATATAATTTTGTTCCCTGTGTAAGGTACTTAAATTTTTTTCCTAGCATTGATCTCATACAAATAATAGAAGAAAGCAAATAAATAATCTAATATTATAACTCAAGACTCTAGGAAAAAGAAGAATAAGACAAGAACAAAATCAGAAGACAGAAATAATTAAAATCAGAGAGAAAATCAAATAAATTGAAATTTTAAAAGAAATTCAAAAGATTAACACACCAAAAATTGGTTTACAAAAGAATAAACGACATTGATAAACCCTTACCAAGTTAGTGAAAAGAAAGAAGGAAAAATCTCAAGTTATTAAAATCCATCATGAAAAAGGAATTATCACCACAGACACTACTAAAACACATAGGACATAGTAACTGTTTTGAAAATTTATACTCCTATAAACTAGAAACTCTAAGACATCAAAAAATTCCTAAAGACATATGACCTACTCAAATTGAACCAGGAGGACATAGAAAATTTAAATAGATCAAATTCAAGTAATGAAATTGGAGAATATATCAAAAGTCTTCCAACCGAGAAGAACCCCGGGACCAAATGAATTCTCAACTGAGTTCGACAGACCTTTAAAGAAGAACTAAAACCAATCCTCCTCAAATTATTCCATGAAATAGAAAACAAGGGAACTCTTCCGAATTCATTCTTTGAAGCCAGTATCACCTTGATACCAAAACCAGACCAAGACACATCAAGTAAAGAAAACTTCAGACCCATATCCTTGATGAACATAGATACAAAAGTTCTTAATACTGGAAAATAATACATAAATACACATTAAAAAGACAGTGCACCATGGTCAGGTGGAGTTCATCCCAGGGATGCAAAGTTGATTCAACAAACAGAAATTAATATGTGTAATTCACCATATAGACTTAAAGACATGAATCAAATCACTGTCTCAATAGATGCAGAAAAAGCATTTGACAAAATATAGCATTCATTCATGTTCAATACACTAGAAAAACTAGGGATAAAAGGAATATACCTCAACATTATAAAAGTTATATATAACAAACACAAGGTCAACATAATTCTGATTGTAGAATACCATTAGAAGAGAAACAAATTTAATACTTTGTCCTTTATTTGAAGATAACACTATTACCATTTGTATAGCTTTTAAAATTCAAAATTCATGCTTAGTTTAAAATGGCAGTGATTATTTCGTTATTATTTTAGCATTATATTTATTTATATAATTATGAATATATGGTGAGAAATAATTCCTTGGTTCTGAATTTATTGAACTGAAAGTGGATGTTGTCAAGGTAAAGAACTTTAACATTTTATAAACAACTTTAATTTAATGGAGATTTTAATTTTTTACATAGATTCTAATGAAAAAGTTTTAGAGATTGGTCAGTTTTAAAGTCCATCTTTTTATTGGTGCCTTATAATTATACATAATATTGATACTCATTATGTCATATTTCTTTATGCACATAATTTTATCAATTTCCCCAGTACCTCCTCTTTCCCTTGCCTTCTCCCTCACCATTTTCTTGTAAATTACATAACTTCATTGTTCTTTACGGCTGGAAATATACATATATATGTGTACGTGTTTGTGTGTATAGATGTAGATAGATGTATATATGTGTGTGTGTGTATCTGTTTCTCTCTCTATACACACACACACACACACACACACACACACACACATAAAATTTTATTTATCCATTCGTCTGATGGCATTTAGGGAAAAGTTAATCTTGTGTGAAGAAAATTGTGTTTTTGCTTCATTTTGCCATTTGCTTTATTCTGAAAATGTTTTAAAGATAAATTCTCAAATTCATAAAATACAGTCTCTAAATACTTTTCAGCTATTGTAGGAAATCAAATTGTCTTTAAAACTTTTAAAAGCAAATAGTACTCACATATTTTTGTATGTAGTCTCCTTGGTTTTTATTTTGTCATCTCCAAAATGAAAATCATAAAAATAATACCAATACTTATTTCAAATAAATTGTGAGAATTAAATGACTTCTCAATATATGTATGATATTATTCATTCCAGTAGGACCACTAAAATAAATGTTTTAAAATTTTAAACTTTTTTTAATTATTATTTTTATTTAGCTTTTAATTTTTTACAGACTGCATTTTGATTCATTGTACACAAATGGGGTACATAATTTCATTTTTATAGTTGCACACAATGTAGATTCATACCATTCGTGTAATCATACGTACATAGGGTACATAGGGTAATGATGTCTGTCTCATTCCACCATTTTTCATATCCTCCTCCCTCTTATTTTCTTCTACATATTCTAAAGTTCCCCCATTTTTCTCTCATTCCCTACCCCCACCCCCATTATATATCATCCATATCATCCTCCACTTATCAGGGAAAACATTCGGCCTTTGGTTTTTTGGGCTTGGCTTATTTCACTTAGCATGATATTCTCCAATTCCATCCATTTATTTGCAAATGCCATAATATTATTATTCTTTATAGCTGAATAGTATATATAACAGAGTTAATTTATCCATTCATCTGTTAAAGGGCATCTATGTTGGTTCCACAATCTAGCTATTGTGAACTGAGCTCCTATAAACATTGATGTGGCTATGTTACTGTAGTTTGCTGATGTTAGGTCCTTTGGGTATAGGCCAAGGAGTGGGATAACTGGGTCAAAAGGTGGGTCCATTCCAAGAATCTTAAGATTCTCGGTACTGCTTTCCAGAGTGGCTGCACCAATTTGCAACTCTACCAGCAATGTAAAAGTGTTCCTTTTTCCACACATCCATGCCAACATCTATTATTATTTGTGTTCTTGATAAAAGCCATTCTAATTGGAGTAAGATGAAATCTTAGAGTTGTTTTAATTTGCATTTCTCTAATTACTAGAGAAGTTGAACACTTTTTCATATATTTATTAATTGCCTGTGTGTTTTCTTCTGTAAAGTGTCTGTCCAGTTCCTTGGCCCATTTATTGATTGGGTTCTTTGTATTTTTGTTGTAAAGTTTTGTAAGTTCTTTTAAGAGACTATAGTTTACAAAATTTGTTGAATGTATTTGGGAGCATGGTATGCCAAAAGACCAATAAAGTAAAAAATGATGATGTGCTTATTTTTATGTTTTTACTTGAAAGTAAATCATGTCATGAAGAAGAATGAGCTATTAGTTTTTATGATATTAGATCTATAGATGTTTCTTATTTGTCCTTGAATGGAGTACAGAGAGGAGCAAATTATACCTTTAAAATTTTGTACATTAATATATGCTTATTTGACATTAAAAAGTATATTTTAATGTAATAAAACAGTCAAAGTCATTTATGTTTAATCACATCATAATGTTTTGACTGAAATATAAATAAAACCTATCTGAAAGTCACAATCCATACCAAAACATAGTTATGACTTTACAATTTATTATTAACATACATATTAATGAAACATTTTGGCAATGTGTTATAGTATGGAATTATCTGGAGATGAGATAACAAATGCTGAAAATAACTTCTTCCTTGAATGACATCTGCAGCTTTCAGGGAGGAAAGGTAAAATCTGCTGCCAGAACCAAGGGAGAAAACATTTTGCCTGTAGTATAGAATTTATAGCTGGCCAAGGTTAGATTTGAAAAGTCAATTCTCCAAAGGGCTAAACTTAGGTCGATCTAATTTTTTATGTATAAAGTTGAATGAGAAAATTATATCATATCTTGAAATGACTTTAAGCCATTACAAAATCAAAACAGTCCTCCACCCTCCCCTAGTAGAGCATGCCCTGGAGATATATTGCAAAGGCATTGCTTGAAGTTGGCATCTTGGAATGCCAAATGTAATTCTCAGAATGATTTCTATCTGGAAGAATTCTAAATGAGATTTTAATAGGCCAGGAAGGAATTCAAATCCATCAGTGTTCATAGACGCTGTTCTATCACATATGCCTTGCCAGGAACAGTTAGTGAATTGCAAACTCTTTGAATTTGAGTTACTATTTGACCACCACTCTTTGATCTAGTGTTTGTTATTAAGTTATAACCCTATTAAGTCAATGTTTTTCTCATTTGAAATTAGAATACTACCTAAAATATTGAAGACCAAACAAAATCCATCTCATTTTACTAATTTCAGGGTTTTGTTTGTTTGTTTGTTTTATTGTGAGAACGGAATCCAGTAAATATTTTGGACACAGTATACAATTTATTGACTTTATCTGTTTTGTATGGCTGTAGGACAAATCATATACAAACTCAACAATGATAGTTTTTCATCTTTCTGGACACTGACTGAATTTAGTTTGACTGTTTTTGACTCTACCTTGTGTGAGATGATGATGATAATGTAATTGAAACAGCTGGACTCACATCTGAGGATGAGATAACCATCTCACAATGTTTTCTCTAACAATTCAGTTCCCTAGGATCCCTTAATGTTTGATACTTAGGCTTAAAGATGGAAGGGTATAAACTTCCATTTTCCTTGTGTCCTGGACTCAAATATCCCAAAACATCACTTTTGTGTTATTTTGTCAACATAAGGCCAACCCAGAATGACGTCAGTGATAACATATGTTTAGAAATGGAAATAATTTTTGGTCACCCTCTTAGGAGACTATCTGCCAGAGTTAACAGTGGCAAACGGGGAGAAGTTATTTTAGACTTATGTTGATCTATCTTCAAGTTATTATTTTTTGGAGGACTCACACTAAACATGAAGAAAAAATATAATGGGAAATCATTTTTATTTTTAAAAATAAATTTGCTAATATTTACTGGTTATGAAATAATATAGTCTAATGGAAAAATTTTAATTTATAAAAGGAAAATTTATAAAGAAGAAATTATTACCTCTGACTTTCTCATCTAATTGTAACCATTCTTAATTGACACTTTGTCATTTTAAAAATGAGGTAATACTTTTCAATTACAGACTTATAATATAATTAAAAATATAATGTAGAGTATGGTTACATATTTCATATTTTGCTGCTTTTTTAATGTAGTCATATTTAAAATTTCATTGTGTTATATTTGCCATTTTAGAAAATCTATAGAATCTCACTATTCATGTTTAATATATGGGAGAAAATCAACAACTTTCTAATAGAAACACTGATGCTTTTATTTCTTAAGTACTTTTTAATGGAAATCTATCAGTTGGATCATTATTTTAATAAACTTTCTAAGTTTATTTATCATTATTAAAGTATGAATACTCAAAATGCTGACACTGTGATTTACAATTTCAGTTATTTAAATGTGTCTGTAGATTACTTCTTTAAATTAAAAATTAATAGCAGATTTTATAATATTTTTGCAAAAAGTCTGACTGTACAAACAGCATACTCAATCTTGGGCACTTCTTTTATATAGATTGCAAGAAAATAATCCAAGTCATAGTTTGAATGAATTTTCATTTTCAGTTCTCAAAAACCTTGCCATATTTTAATGTGTTTTATTACCTGATGCTTTTTATATATTTCCATTTTCTATTTTATAACTTTTTTCTTTTTGTAGATAGAAAAAAAGTGCTATTATATTCCTTTATAACCTTCTAATTTCATAGTTTCAGCATATTTGAAATACACTTTCCTATTGTAAGAATTCTTCATAGAATTCACTTTTCCAACTTAAACCTTTTCCTTTTTGTGTGGTGTTTGTTTCTAATTTCTATCATTCATCCAGGAGTTTTTATTCATTGCAAAGAGAAGTTATGAAAATTGTTTAACAGCACATCTTATTTGTTTTCAGAATCTCCTTTTTCATGTTGTCAAATTACCTCCTAGGGAAATTCTTTTCTGCTTACACTAGAAAGGGTGTATGAAGTCAATATTCTTATTTCTTTCCATTTGTAAATGTCTTTATTATGTTTTGATTTTTATTTATTTTATCTATTTTTGACTAGAGAATTTAATCTCTTAGATTTAGAATGGCATATAGGTCGACATTATTCTATTATTGATGACTGCTTCAGGATATTCTCCTGAGGGGTTCTAAGGTTACTTATAGGAAATCCATAAAAGAGTGCATCACAGCAATTGATCAGTGATGTCTGCATGTGAGCTGAATTTAGGGATGATGGCAAGCACCTACCTGATAAAATAATTTTTAACTGGAAATCAAGATCACATTTTTAAATGACTTTCTACTTTGTTTTTTACTTTTAAAAACATTTTTACTTGTTCTAATTAGTTATACATGACAGTAGAATAAATTTCAACTCATTACATACAAATGGAGCACAACTACTCATTTTCTCATGGAATCATACGTGTACATAGGGTAATATTGTCTGTCTCATTCCACCACCCTTCCAACCACCACACCCTCTCTCCTCCCCACCTTCTTCTCTGCCTGATCCAAAATTCCTCCATTCTTCCCTATTTTTCCCCTTCCCCAAATTATGGGTCAACATTCACATATCACAGAAAACATTAGGCATTTGCTTTTTTGGGATTGGTTGTTTTCACTTGGCATGATATTCTCCAATTCCACCCTTTTTCCTGCAAATGCCATAATTTCATTCTTCTTTATGGTTGATTAATATTTCATTGTATATATATACATTCTCTTTATCCATTCATTTGCTGAAGGGCATCTAGTTGGTTCCATAGTTTAGCTATTGAGCTGCTATAAACATTGATGTGACTGTGCTACTGTAGTATGCTGACTTTAAGCCTTTTGGGTATAGATCAAGGGATAGCTGGGTCAAATGGTGGTTGCATTCCAAGTTTTCTAAGGAATCTCCTTACTGTTTTCCAGAGTGATTGTACCAATTTTCAGTCCCACCAGCAATGTACCAGTGTACCTTTTCCCCCACATCTTGGCAACACTTATTGTTGCTTTTATTCTTGATAATTGCCATTCTGAGATGAAATCTTAGTTTTGATTTGCATTTCTCTAATTGCTAGGCATGTTGAACATTTTTTAATAAATTTGTCGGTTGATTGTATTTCTTCTGTGAAGTGACTATTTAGTTCCTTAGCCCATTTATTGAGTGGGCTATTTGTGTTTTCGTTGTTGTTGTTGTTGTTGTTTGGTGTTTTTGTAGTTATTTATATATCCTGGAGAGTAGTGCTCTATTCAACATGTGTGTGGTAAAGATTTTCTCTCATTCTGTAGGCTCTCTCTTCACATTATTGATTATTTCCCTTGCAGAAATGAAGCTCTTTAGTTGAATCCATCTCATTTATTGATTCTCAATTTTATTTCTTGTGCTTTAGAAGTCTTCTTACGGAAGTCAGATCCTAAGTTAAAATAAGAAAGATTGGAGCCTACTTTTACACAGGGTCTCTGGTCTAATTACTAGGTCCTTGATCCTTGATCTGGTCTAATTTAGACACAGGGTCTCTGGTCTAATTCCTAGGTCTCTGATCCACCATGAGTTGAGTTTTGTGTAGGGTGAGAGATAGGGGTTTAATTTCATTTTGCTACATATGGATTTCCAGCTTTCCCAGCATCATTTGTTGAAGAGGCT
This sequence comes from Sciurus vulgaris, assembly GCF_902686455.1. NCBI lineage: Eukaryota > Metazoa > Chordata > Mammalia > Rodentia > Sciuridae > Sciurus > Sciurus vulgaris. The sequence goes on from NC_136464.1 coordinate 134,546,285, forward strand.
ATCTTTTTGGTGGTTTTGCCTAGTCTGAGATGTGGGTTTGTCTGTGTCTTCTATTCTGTACCTTAGGTTTACATGTCCATTTTGGTGATGATACCATAGTGTATTTGTTACTATAGCTCTGTAGTGTAGTTTAAGGTCTGGTATTTTGATGCCTTCTGCTTAACTCATTTTGTTAAGGATTGCTTTGGCTATTCTGGATCTCTTACATTTCCAAATGAATCTCATGATTGTTTTTCTATTTCTATGATGAATGATATTGGTATTTTAATAGGAATTGCATTAAATATGTATAATTCTTTTGGCAATATGGTCATTTTGACAATATTATTTCTGCCTATACAAGAACATGGGAAATTTTCCATCTTTTAAGATCTTCATCAATTTCTTTCTTTAGTGTTCTGTAGTTTGCATTGTAGAGATCTTTCACCCCTTTCTTTAGATTGATTCCTAAGTATTTTAGTTTTGTGATGCTATTGTGAATAGGATAGTTTTCCTAATTTCTCTTTCAGAGGATTCATCACTGATGTATAGAAATGTATTTGATTTATGGATGCTGATTTTATATCCTGCCACTTTGCTGTATTCATTTATTAGCTCTAGAAGTTTTCTGGTGGAATTTTTTGGATCTTCTAAATATAGAATCATGTCATCATCAAATAGTGATAGTTTGAATTCTTCTTTTCCTATTCAAATCCCTTTAATTTCTTTCTCCTAATTACTTTGACTAGAATTTCTAAGACTGTGTTGAATAGAGGTGATGAAAGAGGGCAAGACTGCCTTGTTCCAGTGTTTAGAGGGAATGCTTTCCATTTTTTTTTTTCTAATTAGAATGATGTTGGCCTTGGGCTTAGCATAGATAGCTTTTATAATGTTTAGGTATGTTCCAACTATCCCTATTTTCTTGTGTTTTGAACATGGAGGTGTGCTCTATTTTGTCAAATGCTTTTCAGCATCTATTAAGATGATCAAATGATTCTTATCTTTAAGTCTGTTGATGTGATGAATTATGTTTATTCATTTCCATATGTTGAACCAACCTTGCATCCCTGGGATAAAGCCCATGTGATCATGGTGCACTGTCTTTTTAATAAGTTTTTGTATGCAATTTTCCAGAATTTTATTGAGAATTTTTTTGTTAATGTTCATCAGGAATATTGGTCTGAAGGTTTCTTTCTTTCTAATTTTGGTATCAAGGCGATACTAACCTCACAAAATAAGTTTGGAAGTTTTCCCTCATTTTCTATTTTATGGAATGTTTTGAGGAGTATTGGTGTTAAATCTTCTTTGAAAATCTTGTAGAATTTAGCTGAGACTCCATCTGGTTCTGGGCTTTTCTTTGTTGGTAGGCAATTGATGGTGTTTTCTATTTCATTGCTTAAAATTGATTTGTTTAAATTGTGTATGTCCTGATTCAGTTTCAGTCGATCATATGTCTCTAGAATTTTTTTGATATCTTCAAGATTTTCTATTTTAGTGAGGTATAAATTTTCAAAATAGTTTCTAATTATCTTCTACATTTCAGTAGTGTTGTTCATGATATTTTCTTTTTTTACACAAATTTTAGTAATTTGAGTTTTCTCTTTCTCTCCATTAGCATTGCTAAGGGTTTATTGATTTTATTTATTTATTCAAAGAACAAACTTTTCTTTTTGTCAATTTTTTGAATTGTTTGTTTTGGTTCAATTTCATTGATTTAAGCTCTGATTTTAATTAGCTCCTGTCTTCTACTTTTGGTGTTGATTTGATCTTGTTTTTCTATAGCTTTGAGATGTAATGTAAGGTCAATTATTTGTTGACATTTTATTCTTTTAATGAATGAGGTCAATGCAATTACCTCTTAGTATTACCTTCAGAGTGTCCCAGGGATTTTGATATGTTTTATCAGTATTCTCATTTACCTCTAAGAATTTCTTTTTATTTCCTCCCTGATTAATTCTACTATCCATTTGTCATTCAATATCATATTATTTAGTTTCCATTTGTTGGAGTAGTTTCTATTTTTGTATTTTATCCTTGATTCCTAATTTCATTCCATTATGATCTAATAGAATGCAGGGTAGTATTTCTATTTTTTTGTATTTGCTAATAGTTGCTTTGTGGGATATGATATGGTCTATTTTAGAGAAGGATCCATGTTCTGATAAGAAAAAAGTGTATTCACACATTGATGGATGAAATATTGTATATATGTCTGTTAAGTCTAAATTATCAATTGTATTATTGAGTTTTATGCTTTCTTTGTTTAGTGTTTGTTTGCAAGATCTATCCAGTGGTGAGAGAGGTGTGTTAAAGTTACCCAGTATTATTGTGCTGTGGTCTATTTGATTCTTGAAATTGAGAAGGTTTTGTTTGATGTATGTAGATGCTCCATTGTTTGTGGCATATACATTTATGATTGTTATGTCTTGTTGATGCATAATTCCCTTAAGCAGTATGAAATGTCCTTCTTCATCCCTCTGACTAACTTTAACGTAAAGTCCACTTTATCTTGGTTTGTTTGGGGAGTTTTCTTCCCTTGTTTTTTTTTTTTTTATGTTTTTCATATGTCTTCACATCTAGATGTGTGGATTTGAGGTATTACAGTTTCTACCCTATAGACTTATATTACCTCTGCAGGTTTCCAATACCTCACTTTTAAGGGGAAGATCAATATTAACAGCACCCAATGCAAACAATATGCAGCCTATTAGCTCCTATTAAGACTAAATAGCTCCCATTAAGATGTGTAGCATTTTGTCATGATAAATAGAAATGATGAGTTCAATTATTGTCTACAATATAAGCAGTAGCTTTGCAAAAATGTCTACAACTTTAATGGTCGATAAAGAGTGAACAGGGTTGGTGTAGGAGATGATGTTTCTGAGGTAGTTGGCGGCGGGGGGGACTGGAAGTATTAGGTCATAGGAAGAGTGAAAAAGGAATTAATAGAAGTTGGCTGTGAGCAGAAGAAAAGAGAGGAAGAGAATCTAGGGAAACAGATAAGTGACAGGAGAATATACAGAGAGTAAAAAAAATAAAATAAGAAAATAAAATTAAAATAAAATAAGAAAAACAATAAAAAGAAAAAATACTAAAATAAAGGATTATACAACAAAATTTGTAATATACTATTCAGACATCCCGTTCCCCAATAGCCTGATACATGAAAAGTACTTGGTTTCTAAAATGTGGAGATGTGAGAGCAAGAAAATAAAAGATAAGAAAAGAAAAATCTCAAAAAAATATTGAACAATTGTTTCAACAATTGAGTTCAACAGTTTCTCTGCTTCTCTTCTTCTCTGATGGGTGGGGTTGTATGGATTTTGCGGGTATCTCCACCCTTAGCGTTACTAGAGTTGGGCGGTTACTCTTGGAGGTGAAACTCCTGGAGGCCCAGTGTAGCAACTGCCAGTTCTTATCAGAAGACTGAACCCCAGGAATCTCCTTTGTGGCCCACTCATGTGATATAGAAGACTGATCTTAGCCCCTTATGTCAGTTATGGACCCAAAATTCCTGATCTCTAATTTAGTCTCTAAACTCTATCTCTCCTAATCCTACCCTTTTGACTTCCCACTCAGGCACCCCTCTCTCTCTGGATGGCCTAAGGACTGAGCACCAGGATATGTGTGTCTGTTGTGGAGTGCTATTCCCTATTGGGTGGGTCAGGACCTGGTATTGAGTGCTGCGGATTGGCCACATAGCTGTAAGCTCTGGGTGGGATTGGTGGCTAGAGAGGGGTTGAAAGACTCGGGATTGGGGAACTGGAGAGCCTTGTTGATTGCCAAATTTGTGGGACCAGAGGAACAGTGTATGCCTGATCAAGGAGGGATTTGGGGACCAGGCTAGTGTAGGGTCCCAGCAAGTGCCAGCCTGAGCTGGCCCTGAGAATTCAGCAGGTGCCCTATGGGTTGACCGAGAGAGCTGAGAGCAAGATGCCTTCACACCCTCTTCTAATCTACTGACCCTGTACCAGGCTCTTTCCTGCCTGTACAGCAATATGGTGGCTATTAATTAGCACACTTAGCAGGGAGACCTCAGATGTAATCAAACTGGCAGGATCTTGATAATTGTCTTCCTGGCTGGTGTCCCCAGATGGAAGTGATTGTGGCTGTAGATGATGGTGGCAGTATCTGTAACTCAAGATGGCAGTGGTGGTATCCCAAGATGGAGGTGACCACTTTAAAAAGGGGAGCAATGAAGGTGGGCCATGGGGTGACAGTGGTCAGCCATGTTTGGAGATGCAGCACTGTGGTGGGTGGTGCATTGTCAGGCAGATGTCTCCAGGCAATGTCCAGTTTCTCAAGGTAGAGGCTACCATGTTGAGGTGGCTATGGTGGTGGCTGCAGTGTCCCAAGATGGAGTCGGCCACATTGGGAGGTAAGGCAGTGGCAGCAGGTAGCTCAGTGATGGTGGTCATCTGCATTGGTTGATGGGGAGCCCACAGTGTGGGAGCTTTTAGCAGGCCCTATATGTCATTCTTTTAGTATAGCACCTTTTTATTTGGGTAAAGAAAATAAATGTTCAAAACCATTTTTACTCAACTTTGAAAAATTTACATCACCATATGAATAAAAATAAATACCAGGATAGTAAGTAAAATATTCACTATTGCTTACTGAATTGCTGATTTTGACTGATGTTTCTTCCATGTACGCTCTGTGTAAATCTTGTATATCATTTTTATGCAGAATTTCTTTCTCTTTTATATTTGTAAAGCAAGTAATTTAGTTCCAGTCATCTACTGTACTGTCTTAAGGATAATTGCTTTATAAGCAGTTGTGTTTCTGGATCTACTGCGAATGTAGATCTAATAGTATTTGTTGATAATTTTGATATAAAGTTCAAGAGAAAATCACATTGATGAAAAAATTATGTATTTTTTTTTCTTTTGAGCTGCTCAAAGCAAATATTTTCTCTTTATCAAGATAGGGAAGACCATATGCAAACAAACATCCCCCCCCCCCCAAAAAAAAACCCTCAGATTATAAGAAGTCATCCATTAAAAAGATATTTTTAATATTGGTATGAACTAGTATCCTAGATATTGGTATGAACTCGTATTTTTCTCTGCCTAGGCTCAATTTAGTAATTATTGACTTAGCTCTTAGACATTCAAGTAGAGTTGGGGTAAGAGGTCATAATTGAAAATATAAATGTGGAAATTATCATATATGAGATAATAAGATCTATAGTTGAATGTCATCAACAAAATACTGTAAATCTGCACGAAGAGGCCCAAGGGTAGAACACTGAGTTATATCAATGATCACTGCACAGGGTCTGAGGTAGTTTCAACAGGAGACACTAACAGAATTACCTGAAAAATCAGTCATGTTTGAGTTCCTAAAATCCAAATAATAAAGGTGATCAATTGTATTAAATATTATTGACAGATCACATGATATTAACATTGAGAATTGACAATTGGATTTGGCAACATGAATGTAGTAAGTAGATAAAAGCTGTTTTGATATAATTGAGAGTGAGATAATTATTTAGAGAGAATCCCAAAATGGTTAAATTGGAGATACTATATACAGATAACTATGTCAATGAAATTTTTTCAGAAAGGAAGGTAATACTAGGCAATAATTTTGTCCACTAATTTTCTTAAAATTGTAGGTGAGTATATATATATACATATATATATTATATATATGTATACAATTAAGAGAAATTTTTCAATGAATAATCTTGTAGAATCTAAGGATAAAAATGTTAAGAATATTTGAAGTCTTGTGCAGCTGAGTATCATCCTTAAGAGGGATCTGAAAATAAATAATAGTGCAAAGTGATCTCCATCTGTTCAAGAATTTTTCTTACTACTTAATCAAGCAGATTTTGATCATAAACCAATGACATAGTAGAGATGTGAACTCATTTCTTGACAGTAAAGGTAAAGAATCAATTGAAATAAAAACTGGCAAATTATTTTGCAGCATATAACAATACTGAAAACAAAATGCAGTTTTGAAATGAATATTTTTTTCCTAGCTATTTTGCAACCTTGTCAAAGCTAACATATCTCAAATGTAAGTATCTTTGGAAATATTTTTAAATTATTACCTAATAAAAGAGATACTGTAGTAGAGAATGAAAGCCACTTGGGTTGAAGTAAACAGATAAAATGGCCTGAGTTGAATTAATAATTGAAAGAAATTACTGACATTTATTTTTATTTATGCTTTTGAAAACAGCAATAAAAAGTACAGAAATAACTAATTCAAATAAAGAAGTGAATATTTCATAAATATTGAGAAAATTATAAAACAATACAAATACTGTGGAATAATGTTAGTGGTTATTGAATTCCCCTTTTGAATCACCTAAGAGAATGTGGAATAAGACAGTAATTGAAGGGATGTGATCTTGAAAAGGGCCCCTACTGTCATGGGAGTTTATTAGATTTCCCGTTAAATCATGGCTGAAAAAATACATACATGACCAAATTTAGTGTAAGAATCATGCATTTGAAGCAAAGATGAAAAAAAAAAGTGTTCAATTTATGCTCCACAAAATGACTCAATTTGGGCTTAGAAGATGCAGATGTAATGATGCTATGATTGGAACAAACTTTCCTGTTCCAAGAACAGAAGGCTTGTATGTCTGGAGCATAGTAAGCATGGGGTTAAGCATTTTGAGAAGTCTGTTGTGCAGTTTAGGGACAGATGATCAGAACGCCATTGACCCTATCCTTGACTGCATTAGTTCTAGGCTGTTCTCCACACACAAGTGTTAATTAAACGTGGGGAAAGGCAGATGGGTAGTCACTACGTTGAGTACAGGTGCCAGACAGTAGCAAGAAGAGAGGCCAGTTAGGAGACTGTTCTTTCTCTCACTGTTGAAGTAACAATGACTTGGATAAATATATAGGCTTTCTTTTCAAGTGTAGAGTGGATGCCCCAGAGAAAATGGTGCCCAGGAATCATAAGGAAAGAATTTTCAGGAACAAGAGGGAGTCAACACCTGGATGTGTATAATGGATTTGTGATGGATAAGAGATACCGGCATAAAACAGAGAAAGCAAACACAACACACATCTTATTTTCCCTGTAAATTTTCAAGGAGGGGTCAGGGTAGAATATTCACTTAGACATCAGGGCCAGTGTGCACTCTGAGGACAAGGGTGGGATGATTCTTGGCTGACAGTTCTCTCCAGGAGAAAGTGCAGAGTTTCTACAGGTCATGGGCAAAGTTTTCTTCATGCTGAAAATAATGACCTATTGCTTTGTCATGATTAGCGTACCAAAAGTTTTTAAAAATGTAAAAGAAAATCTCAACAAATAGGGCTTGCAAAAGTGGGGCTTCATTGTGTTTCAAATACATGAGGCTATGAGTCCTGAACAAATATTTAATAATATTTACTTATATGGAAAAGATCATTTTCCTTTTCCTGTGCCAAATTCAAGAAGGTTTTTCCTCATCCATCTCTAACATTTGCCCTGGACACCAATAAAAACAGTTTAATAAGTGATGCCTAGAAGCAATTGAGAAATGGTGGACTACAACTAAACATTGCTTGCTCATTTTCTCTTTTTACCAAGGAAACATTGTCCCCAACATGATTGTACTCATTGCTGACAGCCGAATAAATTCACCTCTGGTACTCATTTTGTCGTCCTTTCTAACCTTCTCATTATTTCTCTATTTTGCCCTCAGGATAATAATGAGCCAAAAACTTACTTAATTATGTCCGATAAGTATAAGAACAGTATAAGCAGGAACTTTTTATTTAGGACAAAGAAATCCATTGATTATCAAGTAAAATTGGACATAATATTCAACTTGTAAAAATTTTGTTAGTTCAAAGTCTTTTTCAGAATCCAAGACATCAAATTTCTCTTAGATGATATCTCATTTTTAATCAAACATTAGGACTTAGAATATATTTTTTAAATCTCTTTGTTCATCAATTAAACATATTCTGTTTGTTCTAGAAATCATTGGTTAATCTATACTCCTTGATGAAATAACCATTTTAGTAAGTGTATTAATTACACTAAATAGCACAAGTATATATATTTTGGTATATAATTACTTCATTTCCAAAACTGTCCTTCATGTACAATAGTGTTTCTCTGGAAAACTGTATAAAGAGTTTCACAGAAATAATTTAAAAATACATATATTTTATGTTTATCATTCAACTCATTCTTTTCTATATGTTCAATACATAAAATTGTTATGCTTCATATTTTGATCTCCCAGTGATACAATTTTTCATGAGACAGTAGGAGCTTAACTTCACAGCAGAAGAACAGAGCAACATATGGTCCAACATTTTCATGCTGGGAAAAGCACAGCTTAACCCTGTGAGGAAAAGAATGGTTGGAGTGTCTGAACTATGGTTCACCTAGAGTTTTCTGAGGTGGTGTGAAGAGACTCACTGAATACAAAAATAGGGGAGCAAGGAATTAGGTTTGTGCAGAGGAAATACACCATTTTCATCAGTTGCCAGTTATTTATTTTCCTGTTACTTCAACTAATTTCACGGAGTAAGTCAGCACTTTTGGAAAACCATCAATTTCTTCTATTCTCTGCCATACTTTACAAATCATTTGAGAGTATTTAGTCAGTACACTGCGATTTCTGTGGTTAATATTCCTCTTGGGGAATAATGTTAAAACTGGGAAACAACTTTATATTGGAATTGTTATATTATAATGTATTCACATTAGCTATTTTCTTATAAAGGAACTGTGATAATGTATACTACAAAATCATTGTACAAAATAATTGCATAAAGTGCAAAAATATGTTTTTTGGAAAATTACACAAATTTATATTGGGCAAGATTTTAAGTAATTAAACAAGGGTTAACTTATTCATCAATTAACTTATAGAATATGTCTGTACATACCTTATATTTAATTATCATATTTAATCCCACTAATAATCTCAGGGATACATATCAATTACTTCATTGTTTAAAACAGGAATGTTGCAGTTAAATGAGGCAAAACATTTTATTCAAAACCACAGAGCAAGTAAATAGAAGAATTATCTGTAATCAAATTTCAATGATTTTTCTCTATATGATAGGATTATTATATCAGTATAAAGTCTGTAACAATTTCTTTAAAAAATAACAGCTCTAAAATGTATGTATACATATATATTATATATACATATACAATAAGTACATTTATATATGCTTACAAATTCAGAAATGTGAATATAACCAATTTGTAAACAGTGTTTCTAACAGTGATATTAGAAATTGCTGTTATGTTGCTGGAGGATTTTATGATTATTATGATGGTAGAATTTCTTTGTATACTGAACATTTAAGTATTAACAGACTCTAATATCTAATAAAATAATCAGTAATACAACAGTGTGATATGGTATATAGAATTATATCCTAGAATGTTTACATTGATTAGCATTCATGTATTTAGTGGGAATTAATTTATATAAACAATTGTCATTGATATCTTTTCACAGGGAAATCTAATATACTCCTAGCATGTAACCTCTATTCAAGGATGATAATTCAGTCTGCCTAATTTTCTTGGTCATTGTTTTCTAACCCTTTTTTCTCTTGACACATTGTAGTATAAAGTGAGGATAATTAATTAATTGGCTTCAGAAAACCATTTGTAAGTAAAAAGTTTGTATCTGGATAATTAATTTGACAGTGAAGCCCATTTTCCATAGAGTGAGAATAATTTCCTTCTCTACATTCTCAAATGATTTGACAAAGACTGGCAGATGAACAATGGGATAGACCAGAAAATTATCCCATTTTTCTCTACCTCATATGCAAACACTTGAGAAGCCTATTTAAAATCTCTACCTAAAGACAGAAACAATGTCAATTGAAATGAATGGGAACACTGAGATCCTTACTTCAAAAAGATTAAGAATCTGTCAAAGGTAATTCTGATAGTTCATGCTGGTAGAGAACTGCTTTGAATGCAGTGTATTTGCTCAAAGTAGGAAAAGAGATATTGTGGAGCAAATGTGAAGAGTGGATGAGCAATGTGACCATGTAACTCCTTCCTGACACCTCTGACGGAGCTCTGACAACGACCCCCTGGCATTCCAAAAGGGAGCAGAGAGACAGAACTTGCAGCCTAGAAGCAGAGAAACCTAGTCAACCCCAGGGCGTCTGCTCCACAGAGCTGTACCCTGATGGGATACTGATGAGAGTTGGCAGGAGAAAGCAGCAGGCAGTGGAGATAAGCAGATTAGAACAGGCTGGCAAAGAACAATTACCAAAGATGTGTTAATCACTCCCTCTTCCTCCTTCTTCAGTCCTGTGCGGCCCATAGAAATTAATATAGTGGTATTAGAAGAGATAATCTAGTGGAAAAGTACAAAATTTACAAGCAAACTGTGGGAAATTTTGCCTTAACACTGCACTCAATCCTTCACCTTTTATTCCAAGGTGTTATTATTATTACCTTTGTCATAGCTGGAAAAACTGTAACACAAGAAGGTACCCTACTTCATTAATAAACAAAATTGAATCCAGACTCCATTGTCTGTTAATTAAAATATCAGGGAAATGATGCTGATTTATGCCAAATAACAACTTTCTCCTCTTCCTGAGTCCCAAATTTTCTCTTTCTAAAAAGAAAAAGAACATATGCATCTAAATCTAGATATATAGCAATTCAGGCTGGAATAAAATACCTCTCCTTTTTCCTATTGTATCACCAAAAAGAACCAGCTTCTTGACATGATTACTCAGATACTTAACCCATGGTTACAACTTTCTGAGATATTTTCTTGTTAAATAATAGCTAATGCTGATAACACTTGGAAATTGCTGTGTTCTTTTAAGCTGCATTTTAGCTCATATATTCATGATGATATTTTCATTATCTACTTAATACAAAGTGAGAGAAGTAAGGCACCAGATAAAATATCCAAGAGAATATAGAATAAATTAAGGTCTTGGACAAAAAAAAAAAAAAAAAAAAAAAAAAAAAAAAAAAATACTATGCAGTATTTGAAGTCCCAGATCTTAACTACTGTATCATGCTTATCATATATTTGTCCCAGAGAGACTGTACAGATTTTGCAAGTGCTAATTCTTATCATTTAACTTGCCCCTGCCCTCCCATGTTAATCATATTAAATCGATCCTCCCAAAAGATAGCTGATTTTATAGTCAGCTTCCAATTTTAAATTTATTCAAAGATCATGCTTCAAAAATTTTCTTATAATTATTGCTGTAAATCATTGTTAATTGTTGCCCAAATATCATTTCTTCAGTGAGGTTACCAGCTCTTCCAACCCTTGGGTAGTCTGAATTCCTCTACTCTTTGTATCAGTATCAGAGACTCAACAAATTACTATGAACTTGGTGACTTTAAACAAAGGGAAGTTAAATTCTCACAAGGGTGGAGGTTTGAGTTCTGATATCAAAGTGTTAGCCGGGATATGGTGTTCCTTTAGGCTATGGAGGAGAAACTTCTTGCTTTGCCTTTTAGTTTATAGGAACTCCAGGCAGCTCTTAGGTAATGGCTACATGATGCTAATAACTGCCTCCATTTTCACATGGTTTTCTGTTTTACAGATCTCGGTATCTCATCTTTCCTTCTTTCTAAGACACCTAGTATAGTAAGTACAGCTCAACCCAAGTTCAAAGTGATCTCTAATAGAGGTCATGAATTTAATTAGAATGACCCTTTTTCCAAGTATGATCCTCTTCACATGTTCCTGGGTTGGAATTTGAATGTGTCTTCTAGGGAGTCACTATTCAGCTTACCACACTCGTTTACTCTTTTATCAAATCATTTAATATTTTATATAGAATGTTTAATGTATTTATTGATTAAATTTGTTTATTTTTTTACCTCCCTTTGACAAAAAATAAACTTAATAGTTCAAGAAACAGTTCATTTTGCATACCAAGGAATGCCAGTTTCTAGAACAAAATATCTCCAGAATAAAATCTTAATAAAATATCTTAGTGGTAGGATCAAAATAAAGACAAACAATGCAAATTGCACAATTATTGAGACTCTGAAAAAAAAAATATATATATATATATTCATACAATCCAGCAATCTCATCACTGAGTAGATATCTAAGGGAAATGAAAGCAGCATGTAGAGAGTAGAATAATGGTTACCAGAGGTTGGGGAGAAGAGTAAGGGAGAATAGAGACTGATGGGTCAAGAGATAAAAAGTTAGGAGAAATTACTTCTGGTATTCTGTTACACAGCAGGGTAACCAGAGTAAAAAACTATGTATTGCACATTTCAAAATAACCAACAGAGAAGATTTCGAATACTTCACCACCAAGAAATGATAATTATTTGAGATGATTTAAACATACTAATTACCCCAAATTTACCGCTATGCAAAGTGTACATGTATCAAAATATTTTATTTTATCTCATACATTTGTACAGTTATTATGTGCCAATTAAAAGGTATTTTTATAATTGATTTTTGTTTTGTGCAAGGGATTAAACCCAGAGGTACTTAACCACTTAACCACATCCCTAAGCCCTTTTTATATTTTATTTTGAGACATGGCCTCCTAAATTGCTGAGGATGTCTTTGAACTTGCAATCAGCCTACCTTAGCCTCTGGAACCTTTGGGAAAACAGGTATGTGCCACTTACCTAGCTAAAAGGTTTATTTGTTCTTTTCTTTTGTTTTAATTCTCAATAACAAAAGATTATAAAGGCTTGTAAACTCTCATAGATTATCTGGTTTAACATCAACTTTGCTCTTTCCAAAGCTTTTCCTTATCTTTACCATCTAAATATTTATATTCTTACTAGAATCACAAAGATTGTGCTATTTTATGTTCCCCTTCAAAATCTGGTTATTAGTGGTTATTCATATCAGAAGTTGAAACCATGTCTACCCAGAATATTTAGACATTTTCTAAGATGGGGTCATTCTCTTATCGAATGCTTGATTATTTTAGGGAACTTGCATATTCAGTTTCCTGCTTGGTTCTAGAACACATTCCTGAATGTTTGTAATCGTGATATCATACTCCACTGAAAGCAAAACAATTAAATGAAGTGTTTCAAAGCAGTATAAAATTGCTTTGACTAATGATCAACAAAAGTTAATTCCTGAAACCCTGATTGGAGGCCTGAATAGGCTGTTTCTTCACACTTGCTAGGGAGGTTCTTCATTCTAATGTGAAGGTAATGAATGAAAATCTTCAAAGTAAAGGATTATTATCACCTTTACATGTATGTAAGGATAGGGAGTCGGATTCTAACATTTACCTATGTTTTTTGGAAATAATCAGCAAAATCCATAGTTTGCAGAAATCTCAGGTATGTTCTGAGAATTCATGTATTCTAACATTTAACCTGAACAATTAAAATGTGTACAGTTGATTCATTTGTACAAAAATTTGTTAAGTACCCTATTACATATCATGTATTATTCTAAATGCCAAATATACAAAGAGAAAAACATATAAAAATTTTTAAATTAAATGATCTTACATTATCATAGAGGAGATTAGAATGAATAGAAAATTAAAGTACAGAGAATTACAGGTAGCGTGACACATGCTCTGGAGAAATAAAGTTTGTAGAAGATAGGAAATGTGGATATTAGACCAAAAAAAAAAAGACCAAAAAAAAAAAAAAAAAAAAAAAAACTGTGAAAATAGAATGGAGAGGGGAAGTCACATATTTTCACATAGTTTCTCTTTAAAATTCTTCTAAATACGTAATATAAAAAAATTTCATTCAGATTATATAATAATAGTCGCATCTTAAAGTGCTACTTATAGAACATGGGAATAAAATCTTCTGAGCTATAATTATTAATAAAACACAAAGCCTGAGTAATAATCCATTGTGTATATGTACCACAATTCTTTATCCATTCATGTGTTGATGGGCATCTAGGTGGGTTCCAGAGCTTAGCTATTGTGAATTGTGCTGCTATAAACATTGATGTGGCCATATTACTGTAGTATGCTGATTTTAAGTCCCATGGGTATATATAAATGGTGGTTCATTTTCTAAGGAATCTCCATATTGCTTCCCAGAGTGGTTGCACCAATTTGCAGTGCCATTAGCAGTGTATGAGTATACCTTTCCCCCCACATCCTTGCCAAAACTTCTTGTTGCTTGTATTCTTGATAATTGCCATTCTGACTACAGTGAGATGCATTTCTCTAATTGCTAGAGGTGTCAAACATCTTTTCATATATTTGTTGACCATTTGTATTTCTTCTTCTATGAAGTGCCTGTTCAGTTCTTCTGCCCAATTATTAATTGGTTTTAATGGAATAATACTCAGCATAAAGAAGAATGACTTTATGATATTTGCCAGTAAATGAATGGATCTGAAGACTATCATGCTAAGTGAAATAAGCCAATTGCCCAAACTGAAATGTTGAATGTTTTCATTGAGATGCACAAGCTAAACCACAATTAAAGAGGGGGTGGAGAAGATGAGTTCAGTAGTTAGACAAAGGAGATAAAGGGAAGGGAGGGTGGATAGGAATAGGAAAGACAGTAGAATAAGTCTGACATAGTTTTCTTATGTACACATGAAAATACCTAAGTGAATCCCACCATTGTACTCACCAACAAGAATGGACTCCTAATACAATAAGATATATTCCATGCTTATATAATTTTATCAAAATGGATTCTATGGTCTTGCATAACTAAGAAGAACCAATAAAATATTTAAAATGGGGAATTGATTTAAAAAGAAATATTTAAGTAAAAACAAGATTAAGTTTGTGGATTCTATGTGTATTAAAAACAGTATCATACAACATGTACCTGTATAGAAAAAAATATTTTGAACATGTTGCTGCAATATGTTAGTGGGTAATCATTGAAATCAAGACAGTTTGTATTCAGTTTTTGAAATGATAAGTTTACACTCTCTTTCATATTAATGCATGATGAAAGGAGATTTTGGAGACAAGGTAATTTTTTTTCAAGGTGATTTTGTTATGTCCTCTATTAACAGAAATGAAATGCTCCCTTTAAAGCAGAAAAGTTGGATGCATGGTGCAAGTAAGGTTTTCCTGTTCCTAGTTTCATCCCTTTAAAATGATTTTGATACATTTGTTGTTTGGGTCAAATTAAAGCATTGACCAAAAAGAGATGATGGTGTTTGTTTGTTTAAGTAGAAAATGGCAGTTACTTTCTGAGTATTTATTTTCTAAATATGTCAACATAATTTGCATTTTTTTTCAAAATGCAACAAACATATCTGTTATTTTCAAATGACTATTCAAACACAACTGTAAAAAAGTACCAAGTTAACATTCATGAAGAACTGACTGTGAGAATTCTACTCAATTTGGGGATGTACAGAAAATAGAAAAGGACATATCTTTGTTTCAATAAATTTAAAATGCCAAATGTCTCTACATGCATAATTTTTTTATTTTAAAAAAATGTATTTATGTAGAATAACCATATAGAAAAAGGCACCAAAGTTTAAAATTAAATGAATTTTCTCAACAAACTGAAAGTGCGTGCACACACACATACACACAAACACACACCCACAACTTTTGGTTGTTGTTATGATTTAAATATTAGGTGTTCCCAAAAAAGCTCATGTGTAAGACAATGCAGGAAAGAGTAACCATGTAACGATTGGGTTCTGATAGCCTTAACCTAATGAGTGCATTAATTCCCTGATATGGATTAACTGAGTGGTAATTGATGGCAGATGATGTGACTGGAGGAGGTGGGTCATTTGCTTTTGAGGTATATATTTTGTCCTTGGAAAATGAAGTCTCTCTTTCTCTGCTTAAGGCTGTGATGCTCTGAACTTCTTTCCTCTACCACACCCTTCTGCCATGATGTTCTAGCTCATCATAGACCCCCCCAAAATGGGATCAGTCTGTGGAACGACACCTCTGAAACTGTGAAGTCCCTAGAAGACATTTTCTCCTTTAATTGTTCTTGTCAAGTCTTTTGCTCATAGAAGTAAAAAACTGCTTAAAACAGTGATTCTGGGGAACGAACACAGGGCCTCATGTATGCTAGGCAAGTTCTCTAATGCTGCTCTATTACCAGTCCCTTAAAAGTACCCCTTTATGACCATGCTTATGAAAAATAAAAGAAAAATTTACCAGCATTTTAATTTAATTCACTGATGAAGTTACAACCCTCATAATCTATTTACTCTAACACTCTTGCATTGTCTAACACATAAGCTTTTTAAATTTTTTTTTTTATTTTTACAGACTGCATTTTGATTCATTGTACACAAATGGGGTACACCATTTCATTCCTATGGTTGTGCACGATGTAGATTCATATCATTCATGTAATCATACATGTACATAGGGTAATGATGTCTGTCTAATTCCACCATCTTTCATACCTCCGCTCCCTCTCACAATGGTCCATTTTATATCTGGTTTGTATATTTTGAATTAAATTATGGGTTCTACATCATCATCATTTCTTTCTTTTGTACTTTGGTTTGGAAAAATCCATGTGATGTTCTCTTACTCATTCTGAGTCAGTTTTCAAGATGTTTAACTTAATTCCACCTGCCCTCCAGATGCTACAATACCCATGGGAAAAATCTTTCCCTGTTTGACTCCTTGGTTATAGAAGGGTGATTGACATGTAGACAATCCCACTTGCAACCTAAGACTTTGAGCAACCCAATCAAGTACTACCAAGATCAGCAATTCATCCAATAAAGATGCAAAATTGTAAGAAACAAATGTTTGTTTCTTGTCATTGATGTTACACTTTTGCTTGTTATACAGCAATAACTTGGTGAATCTACTTTCTGATGTTAGTAGTTGCAATTAAGAACATATTGGTAGGACATGCAAATATTGTTAGCAAATAACTAAAAAATTGTTTGATGGGCAACTCCTCCTGCAATACCTTTCAGATATTTTGTATAAGTTGTTCTTTTGCTTAATGTCCTTTAAGCTAGAATTTTTAAATGATAATTAAACTAATTTGAAGGAGATGACCTTGAAAGTATTCTATAGAGATTTATGAATTTTGAGCACTGAGCCTCTTATGCCTTTGAAAGGTGGGAAGAGAAGAAAAAGGCAGCACCAACAGTGAAAGACAACAATCATTGTGATAAAGGGGTAATAAGGGGAATATGACATTCCAGTATTCTAGGGAGAACACTGTTCCATTTCAAAAACTAATATCAAAAATGAAAATCAGCCGGGCACAGTAGCACATGCCTGTAGTCCCAGTGCCTCAGTAAGCTAAGGCAGAAAGATCTCGAGTACAAAGCCAGACTCAGCAAAATCCAGACATTAAGCAACTCAATGAGACCCTCTAAATAAAATAGGAAATACAGCTGGGGATGTGGTTCAGTGGTTGGGGCCCCGTTACTCTCCCAAAAAAGAGAAAGAATATCATCACTGGTTCATATGTTTCTGAGATTCTAGTCAAGTTTAGGATGAATAATCATTGGTACTTGAATTATGTGTCTTGGTAATTGCTGTGAAAATGTGGAATACTGTGATAATTTAGGTACATTGAAATGAATTCAACAGTAAAAAGAAAGAAAGCATGTATTTATTTATAGGAGAAGGGGGTGAAGATGGATTTGACCAGAAATTTTATTTTTTATAAATTATTTAATGTTACTAAAGAATGAATGGAAACAAGATGCAGTTTACAGATATGCATATAGGAAAGTTTGAGAGTGAAAATTTGAAAGAAAATTCTTCTGATTATTCTTGCTTTCTCAGTGCAAGTATATGAAAAATTAATAACCATGTTTGAGGACAGAATATTTGAATTTTAGAAGAAAGAGAAAAATATGAAATAGTCATCTCAATGTGCAATTGTATGATGGTGTAGTAGAGTAATACTAAATAAAGGTTTTATACATAGTTTCTTGTAAATGCTTTATTCAGTCTTTCATAAAGTAGGAAATTATGAGTTGTGAATATTATTTTAAATATCCTACCTCTGACAGGCAAAAATATCAAATATTCAGACCTCCTTTCTCAATTAAGAATTTTGCTTATGTTGACTGCAGATACATAATGTTAGTAAAAGTATATAACATTTACCTCTTCACAAAAAAGTTCCTAGTGTATAACTGGTGTTCATATAAAGATTTTACCTTTCCTTTTTTCTTAGAAGTTTCCATTTCATAGCTAGATTATGTGACTAAAAAGAGAAATATGCGGCTCACTAGAATTCATCAATATGAATATTTAATGTAATTCTTTTACCAATTGTCTTCCATGGTTTACATTATTCACTAAAAAGCTATTGTTCATTTCAGTTCTAGGGTGCCTGAGTTTTAAAATATTTAATGAAAGATACTTTCCAAATATATACATTTATTTCAACTTTTATAGACTGATTCCCTGTATAAAAGGAGTCCTTTAATCAATAGTTGACTGTTTAACACAATGTAAACAATGTTAACATTTTTTTTAATTTAAAGAAGATAAAATAACTTATTAGAGCATAATAATCTTCACTTCCACTTCTGGGTGTTATAGAAATGTAAAAAAGAAGTATAAGATATAGCTACTCTTGTCATTAAGGATTTTACAAATGTCAAAAAGATGTTAACCCATTAAGTACGAAGTATTGATTCTGTGAATATTTCAATGAAATTGAAACAGGTGCATTCAAATATATTGAAAATCATAATATACCACTCATATATCATAGTATTTCATACTATATTATAATTGTATTATGTATAATTATATAAATGTTATATATTATATACTATATTTAAATTTTTATAGGTATTTTACTTCTAGGATGATGGCAGAAATTAAATTAAATGATCAATAAATTGGTAAATGCTTCAATTTAATTGTATTTTCTGAGGTAACTTTTATGGAATTACACATCCATACTTCATTTTATTAAGCCTACACAGGGAATAGTACTATAAAAATATTATAAATTGGAGAAAAATAATTAAAAACCTAGGATGTTTATCAATGTTTTGTCAAAAGGAAACCATAGTATTTATTCATATTAGTCCTGTGAGGCACTTTACAAAGATATGTATTTTGTTTTTATTTAGAACATTAGATTTATTCATAGTATCTGTGTTCCTTTTCACATAATTATACATACAAATAATTTGATTTCAATCCCCACTACTCCTCCCTTTCCTCTCCTCCCTCCTTCTTTTTCATTTTATCTACTCTATTGATCTTCCTTTCACACCTTTATTTATTTATTTATTTTTAATATTTTATTTTATTGGTTCTAATAGTTTTACATAACAGTGGAATGCACTTATGAAATTTGATAGATCATACATAAATGGAGTGTAATATCTCATTTTCTGACTATACATTTGCAGGATCACATCGGTCACATGCATTCATACGTGTACATAAGGTAATGTTTGTTTCACTCTACCCCATACCCCTTCCTGTCCTTTCACTCCCCTCTACCTAATATAAAGTAACTTTTTTGATTGGTACTTTTTCCACATCCTTAAAGGAGCTATTCCTTTGGTACATTTATATATCCATATAACATGATTCTGTTAGATTTATTCCATATTTCTTTCACTATTCCTTCCTTCTTCTCTCTCCTCTTACTTCCTTTCCATTGATCTTCTCTTTATCTTTGTGATATCAGTTTCCTTCCCCCACTTCTTCCTTTTCCACAATTTTGCTTTAACTTCCAGATATGAGAGGAAACCTTCAAGCCTTGATTTTGTGAGTCTGGCTTATTTCACTTAGTATGATTTTCTCCATTTCCTTCCATTTTCTGGCAAATATCATTATTTTCATTATTTTTTATAGCTGTGCAAAATTTCATTCTCTATATATGGAACATTTTCTTAATCCATTCATCTCTTGATGGTTATCTGGTTTGATTCCATAATTTGTATATTGTGAATTGTGCTGCTATAAACATCATAGTGATTGTGTTACTGTAGTGTGCCAATTTTAGTTCTCTAGGACAAATCTGGAGGAGTGAGATAGCTGGGCTATATGGTGGCTCCACTCTTAATATTTTCAGGAATCTCCCACTACTCTTCAAAGTAATTACACTAATTTGCAGTCCCACCAACAATATATACCATTCTTTTCCTCTACTTCCTTGCCAACAATGTATTCCTGATAATTGCATCCTAACTGGAATGAGATAAAATCTTAATGTGCTTTTGATTTACATTTCCCTGATTGCTAGAATTTTTGAACATTTTTTCAACTATATTTTGGCCATTTGTGTTTCTTTTTTATGAAAAATTGGTGTTTATTTTTTTGTTCTCTTATTGATTGGGTTATTTGGCTTTTTTGGTATTGAGTCTTTTGAGTACTTTATATTTTCTTTATATGTTAATTGTCAGAGAAATAACTGGCAAAGATTTTCTCACATTATGTACTATCTCTTTGCTATCTTAATTTTTCTTTTGCTTTGCAGAAGCTTTTTAATTTGATAACATCCCATTTATTGGTTCTTTGTTTTATTTCTTGAGCTTTAGGAATGTTATTGAGGAAGTCAGTGCCTATACCTCTAAGATGGAGTGTTGACCCTATGTTTTATTCCAGTAGTTGCAAGGTTTGTGGTTTAATTACTAAACCTTTCATGCATTTCAATTTGATTTGTGTTCATAGTGAAAGACAGAGATATAATTTCAGTCTTCTACATATACATATCCAGTTTTCTCAGCACACTTTGTAACAAAAAAATTTGTCTTTTCTCCAACATGTATTTTTGGCAACTTGCCATGTGTCAGGTGGCTTTATATTTCCATCCTTGACCTTGACTTCTATCCTCTTCCATTGGTCTTCATGTCTACTTTGATGCCAATACCATGCTGTTTGTATTAATAAAATTCTTTAGTATAATTTGCATTCTGAGTTAATTTTCTCATTCAGAATTGCTTTTGGTATTCTGAGTGTCTTATTCTTCCAAATAAATTCAAGGTATTTTTTTTTTCTACTTTTGTGAAGAATGTTGTTTTGATGTGAATAACATTCTATCTGAATATTGTTTTTGATAGGTCCTTTTCAATTTCATTCTTCAGTGTCTATAGTTTTTTACTTCCTGGGTTATATTGATTCCCAGTTCTGTTTTTTTCTTTCTTTCTTTCTTTCTTTCTTTCTTTCTTTCTTTCTTTCTTTCTTTCTTTCTTTCTTTCTTTCTTTCTTTCTTTCTTTCTTTCTTTCTTTCTTCCTTTCCCTTCCTTCCTTCCTTCCTTCCTTCCTTCCTTCCTTCCTTCCTTCCTTCCTTCCTTCCTTCCTTCCTTCCTTCCTTCCTCCCTCCCTCCCCCACTCTTTCTTTCTTTCTTTCTTTCTTTCTTTCTTTCTTTCTTTCTTTCTTTCTTTCTTTCTTTCTTTCTTTCTTTCTTTCTTTCTTTCTTTCTTTCTTTTCTTTCTTATTAATGTGAAGAGGAGGTTTTTCCTGATTTCTTTCTCAGCTTAATCACTCTTGGAGAGTATAGAAAAACTATAGATTTATGAGTGTGATTTTGTATCCTGCTACTTTGAAAATTCATTCATCAACTCTAGGAGTCTTCTGGTGAAATTTTTTAGGTCTTCTAGATATAGGATCATGTCATTGACAAACAGTGATAGTTTCATTTTTCCTTTTCTTCTTTGCATGACTTTATTTCTTTCCCTTGCCTGATTACTGAAGTATCAAGGACTATATTGAATAGAAGTATTGAGAGTTGACATCCTTGTCTTTCTTTATTATAGAGAAAATGTTTCACTTTTTCTATATTCAAGATGATGTTGGCTTTGTGTTAGTCATATGCAGCCTTTATAATGTTGAGGTATATTCCTTTTTAATATGAATGGATGCTGTATTTTATTAAGTCCTTTTCTTTATTTACAGAGATGATCATGTGGTTCTCATTCTTAAGTCTGTTTATGTGGTGAATTACATTTGTTGATTTGCATACCTTGAACCAACCTTGTATCCCTGGAATGAAGTCCACTTGGTCATGGTGTATTATCTTCTTATTGTGTTTTT
Organism: Sciurus vulgaris; assembly: GCF_902686455.1. Classification (NCBI taxonomy): domain Eukaryota; kingdom Metazoa; phylum Chordata; class Mammalia; order Rodentia; family Sciuridae; genus Sciurus; species Sciurus vulgaris. Next base: position 134,568,152 of record NC_136464.1, read on the forward strand.
GAATGTGTTTTCTAATATTTAACTGAGGACTGTTTCATCTATGTTCATTAGTGATATTGAGCTGTAGAGTTCTTTCCTAGATGTGTCATTATCTGATTTTGTTAACAGGGCTATACTGGCCTCCTAGAATATCTTTGGGAGTGTTCCTTCCCATTCAATTTCATGAGATAATTTGAAGAAGACTGTTGTTAGTTCTTTTGAGAAGGCTGGTAAAACACAGCTGAGAGTCCATCTGGTGCAGGGCTTCTCTTTTTTGGTAGACTTTTATTTGCTGTTGCAATGCCATTACTAGATATTTGTCAGTTTAGGTTTTCTTATCTTCCTGTTTCCCTTTGGTTAGATCATACATGTCTAGGAATTTGTCAATGTCTTCTAGATTTTGCAGTTTGTTGGAGTATAAATTTTCAAAATAACTTCCAATAATTGGATTTCAGTTGTGTCTGTGGTCATTTATCCTGTTTCATCTCTAATTTCTTAATTTGTATTTTATCTTGCTTTTATTTAGTTTAGCTAGGGAATTATTAATTTTATTTGACTTTTCAGTGAAATAACTCTTTGTTGCATTCATCCTGTGTTTTGTTAATTTTCAATTTTATTGATTTTGACTGATTTTTATTGTCTCCTGTTTTGGGGGTTAGTTCATTCTTTTTCTAACGACTTGAGGTGGAACATAAGCTTATTTTTTGGGCATCTCCCTATTCTTTTGATGTAGACACACAATGCAACAACAAATTTCTCCCTTATTACTGCTTTCATAATGTCCCAAGGATTTTGAGGTATTGTATCATTGTTTTCATTTGTTTCTAAGATTTTTCATGATTTTTTTCTCTCATTTCTTCTTTGATCTATTCTTAATTTAAAGTAATATTATTTAGTTTCCATATATTTATTTTTTAAAATTTCTCTTGCTGTTCATTGCTGGCTTTATTGTATTAATTTCCAATAGGATGCATGCGATTATATCTAGATTTTTGTATTTGCTAAGATTTACAGTATGACCTACATAGTATGGTCTACTTTGAGAAAGATTCCATGGGCTACTGAGAAGAAGGTATATTCAGTTGTTTGAGGATAAAATATTCTATAAGTGTCTTTTATGTGCATTTAATTTATACTATTATTTAGGTTAGATAAATCTTCATTTATTTTATGTTTTAATAAACTGTATTTTGGTGCTAGGAGTGTATTGAGGTCACCCTGGTATTATCATTTTGAGATCTATCTCGGATTTAATGTTAAGGAGTATTTCTTAATGTAATTGGGTTCACTGATATTTGAGATTTATATACATGTACATATATACATATATATTATATATGCTATTATCATATCATCTCATTGGACTTTTCCCTTTACCAGGATATCATGTCCTACTTTATCTTTTCTGATTAATTTTTGCTTGAAATCAACTGTGTCAGTTATGAGAATTGCTATCCTAGTTTATTTATAGACTCTTTTTGCATGGAATATTTGTTCTATCATTTTTCCTTCAGCCTATGAGTGCCCTTGCCTATGAGATAAGTCTCTTGCAGACAGCATATAGTTGGATCTTGTTTTTTGATCCACTTTTCTAACCTATAATTTTTAATGGGGAGTTGAGACCATTTATATTCAGTGCTATAATGGATATGTTTGTGGTTTACTGCCATTTTGATTTTTTGTTGTGTTTAATTCTGTCTAGATTCTCCTTTAAATGATACATCTTCTATTCCTCTTCATTTATTTGGGAGCTTCGGGATTTGATTTGGGTTTCTCTGTGAGCAGTTATCTTTGAGATTACACTGAGAATGCATTGCAGTGCTGACTTGGTTGTCACAAATTCTTTTAGTTATCTTTGTTATTGAAAGGTTATTTTTCCACCCATCAAATATGAAAGAGTGTTTTGCTCTGTATAGTCATTTTAGTTGTCTATTGTTTTAGAGTTTGGAATTGTTCATTCAAGGCCCTCCTTTATTTCATCACCTGAGTTGAGATGTCAAAAATAAATCATATTGGTTTTTCTCTAAATGCAACCTGATGTCTCTTTCTTGCAGTTTTAAATATGCTTTCCTTGTTTCCATGTCAGGCAATTTGATTATAACATGTCTTGAAGAGGTTCTCTTCTGCTTAATTCTACATGGGTCTTGTACACCTCCTGAATGTGAATATCTACCTCCTTTCTGATATGAGGAAAGGTTTCTGTGACTCTTTCTTTAAAAATGTTCTTAATGTTTTAGCTTATATCTCCATGTTCTCTTCTATTGCAATGATTCTCAGGTTTGATCTTTCGATATTGTCCCAGAGATTTTGTATATTATTTGTTCTATTATTTTCTTCCTTTATTGTGTCTATGTATTCAACTTCTGTATCCTATCTACAAAACCTGAGGTTCTGATTTTAAGCCTGAAGTTCTATTTTCTGTGAAATCCAATCTGATGGTCATGCATTCAAGTGAATTTTTAATTTGATTCATTGTGTCTTTCTTTTCCAGTATTCTGATTAGTTTATTTTCGATATTTCTGTTTCTCTTTTGAAATGGTCTTTCATGTCCTGAATTTGCTCTCTTAACTCATTTAGTAGAGCTTCTTTAAACACATGGAGCATTTTAATTATCACTGTTTTTAAATCTTTCTCTGGAGTTTAATTCTTTTCCATATCTATGGGGTCTTTTTTGTGGGATTTTTAATTTTGTGGAGAGTTTGGTTTGCATGAATCCTCATGTTTTTAGAAGTTCTGTACTTCCACATCAATTGACATGGATTCATTTTCCTCTTTTATATGCATAGTCCATAGGTGTATAGCTATTTTATTCTATGATTTTACTGTTTTTTTTGTATATGAGTAGATGTTGAGGGCTGTCCTCTGGTTGTTCCTCCTTGGAGCTAGGCTTTTAGTTTAGGATTTCTGTCTCCCCAGTTCTATGATTTTAAGTACTTTTTAGGCATAGGTGAAGATATATGACTTATGGGGTGAGAATCATTGTTGCCTAATTGTATTTCTCAGTGACAAGATTTCTACTCTGTGATCTTGAATTGTCCCAATCACTTCCAGCCCCTCTTGAGGGTGGTAAACCAGGAGTCAAACTAATGTCATCTATGGATGTGTAGTTTTGATATGAATTTCTGTTGTTTACTTTGACATTTATATTACAAATTGTCACCTATATAAAAATGATAGGGTTGATGTTTAACATTACTATAAGCAATACATAACTCTGGAGTAGATCAAACATTCAACATCAGGAGTCTACTATGTCATTCACTGTATGTGGTTTATGAATTGCATAAACTATATAATTTTATTTTGTGGCATTACAGCTGCTTAAACACAGAAAAAGTAGGGTGCAGAAGTGAGAGGAAGTTTGAAATATCTTAAAAAGTGATCAAAGTAGAGGCAGGCAGTAATTAGAAGATGTCAATTGTAAAGAATAAGGAATAAAACATCTAAGAAAATAAAATAGAGGATTTGGGAACAGGGAAATTTGGTTATTAGTAGGGGAAGATAGTGATAAAGTGGAAATAGAGAATTTAGATCAGAGGCATATATACACTAGCAACTGTAAGATCAGTTTATTTAAATATATTGTATAGTTAAATTTCACCTATGATGAATCAAGGCTAAATAATGAACAAGTGCAGAAGGAAGCAATTAATGTGAAAGTAAAATTATGTGAGTATACTTACAATTTTTTCAAATCTATGTCCTTAGTAAATATATACACACCCACACATACACACCCACACACTAATACCCATGAAATCATACATAATGGAAAAGAGTAGAAAGTAATACAATATGTTGAGATGATCTTTGAAATCTTTTTAAAAATAGTTGAAATTTAAAAACAATAAAAATAGATTAAAGATATATGAAGGAAAGAATAGAACAAAGAAACAGGAAAGAAATAATAATAAAAAATACAATAAGAAATATTAAACATATAGAATAAAGGATAAAACCAAAAAAACCTTGCTGAGAAATAAAGGGTTTATTTCTGTAGAGGTGGTCAAAACTATCGAGAGGATTGGAGATTACTAAGCCTGACACATTTGTATTGCACTATTAAATGCCAGTCTTTGGTGCTAGTAGGCAAGGCTACTTATATTAGTCTCAGTTTCCATTCTCCTGGTACAGAGAGTTAGCAGAGTTTGGGTATTGACAAATTGTGTGTTTCTTTGATGGGGATATTGCAGATTTCTAAATTAGAGATTCTAGTAATTGGAGTTTAGTCTAAAGCAAACTTTGAAACCCTGTGGTTGAGTGTTTGAGAATTCCTCCACATCTTCTTTTGAAGGAGGATACTGATCTCTTCAGGAACTCTTGAGTACCTGGTCAAATCCACTTTTAGGACGTACAGGCAAAATACCCCTAGATTTTGCCATTTCTGTTATGAATATGATATTCCAAGTATTTGCTGGGGAGTGCAGACTCTCTTCTATGTCAGCTGTATCACTAGCAACAATGGCAGCTTTCTCCCTTTGCATCCAGAGAATGAATGATCTAGGCTATCATTTTTTGGCTAATTCAGTGTCTCTAGTTCTGGTACCTCCTGTGAATTTTTGGTGAGCTTCAGGGATTTTGGTAAATTGTAAGAGCTCCGGGGGTGGTGGGTTTGCAGGTGGTAGAAGTGTGGCCAGGAGTCACAGAAACATGCATTTCCCACTCCCTTCCCCAACGAAAATACAGAAGGCTGTTGTAAAGTAAATGCATGCTTGCCCTGGATCCTGGGTCCTAGTGGATGGCCTACCTCTGCCATAGTATGAGCACAGTTCTGCACTTTGCATAGCCAAGGGAACTCAGCAGGCAGCCATCTTATCAGTAGCATGGACCTGCTTTTTCCTAGGCCATGAGAATGCAGAAGGCAGTTTCTGTCTAGTGGTGCAAGGGTGCACTTTACCCACCTGCTGGAACTCAGCTGGCAGTGGTCACCTTCTCTGGTATGGTAAGAAAGTGCTTTCCCTGGCAAAAGGGAGTGCTACTGAGATCTAGGCAGCTTTTTTTCAATGTCCAGAATAATTCCCCTTCTGCAGGAGTTTAATTTTGGATTTGCTTTTACTGACTCCCTTCCCCAACCAACTCTTCTAAATTCAGCCTTTTTCTCTATTCAACAGGTTAACCCCAAGTCAATTCTTCTTTATTTTTTAAATTTCTTTATCCAGAAGCCATGCCATCTCCTTTACCTGCTCGTGCTGGTCATTCTCTTTGCTACCACAGCTGGCAGCCACACTTCTCTAATTATTTCTTATGTTAGTGTTTCTGACGTAAATGATTCTTTAGATTTATTTTTAAAGTTCAGTATTAATTTTCAAGGAAATAACCAGTTACCCACTTCACTGAGAAGCTTTCTTATGTTTAAGTCCAGTATTTAGGCACTCTTCTAGTGTGCCATAGTTCCCAGAGATATGTGTTTGAGTCTAACTTACATTGAAGTGGTAAATTACATGCTTAAAAGATTCACTAACTATTTCACTGTGTTATAGCTGCAATCTAATTTAGGATTTATTATCTACCTAATTAGTCAGTACCAGTCAAGCTAGCACCAATCTTTCCATTAACTGTCATTGGTTGCATGTCTATGAGTGTCTAGAATAAGAAATTAATAGGCATAGGTTAAAATTATGTATCTTTTAAATTTACTTATTACAAAAGCCTGCTGCCAAGATGTTTAAAAGCAGTGTGCAGTAAAACAAGAATATCTATTAAAAAAAAAAAATGTAACCTAGGCCTGGTGAGGTGGTTTGTAATCTCAGTGACATGGGAGGCTGAGGCAGGAGGAACCAAGTTCAAAGCCAGCCTCAGAAATTTAGTGAGACCCTAAGCAACTTAGTAAGACCCTGTCTCAAAAAATAAAAGGGGCTTGGAATGTTTTTCAACAGTTAAACACTCCCGGGTTCAATCCTGGTACCAAAACAACAGCAAAACAATAGCAAAATACCATCATAAATATGACTCAACACCAAAATCTGTTTCCCAAGCCAGAATAAAAGATTATGGAAGAATATTGCTTTGCCTCTTGAATTTTTCTCCAAAACCTAATTTTATATGTACTTTTAATCTCCAGCATTTCCATTTATAATTGTTTTTATAAAATGCTTTTTATTTCTGAGATTGAATAAATTCACAATGTTACAAACAAGGACAATGTAAGCAAAGCTGTTAATCAGAGATACCATAATTATTTTGAATGCTTAAATATTTAGAAATGAGAGCATGACAAGCTTTGAAATATTAGAGAATTTTAATATGTTCTCAAAACAGTTGTTTTCTCTGTTTGCAATGTAAATACTAAGAAGTATTACCAGAATCAATCTGTTGCCCTTATTAAACAAAAGGAAAACTTTTACTTAATAGAGAATTTTTCGCTATAATGCCAAAAAATGTAGCTGACAGTATACAAAAGTCAAGAGAAGCTGTGAGGAAGAAAGCAAAGGTCAGAATGATGTAGTCTAAGGGATGCAACATCTGGAAAATGGAGAAAGAAAGGAATGGATTGACCACTACAGTCTCCACTAAGTGCAATCCTGAGGACACCTTCAGTTTAGCACTATAAGACCCATTTAACACTTCTGATCTTCAGAACTGTTAAGATAAGAATCTTAGGTTTTTTTTTAACATTACTAAATTTGAGGTAATTGGTTATAGTAGCCATATGAAGTGATAAGAATATATTTATACCCAAAGTAACCCAAAAAGGCAAAAAAGACACCCAACTTACTATATGTATAATGGGTTTCAGGGAAGGAAGTTATTTTCTGCTTGCACCTAAGGAATTTCATAAAACAGTACCATTCTATGTCTTATTTGTCAAAACTTTACCTGCAAAATGGCAACAATTTCAGACTATTTTACATGAGTTTTGTGTAGACCAAATGAAATATTTTGCATACACATTTTGCATGTACTAAGTGTAATATAAATACTGATTTTATTGTTGAGTAAAATATGTATTCTACGCTAATCGCCCATGCATATTTTGCACTTCTTTTTTAATATAGATATAATGACTTATTATGGGGTGACAGCCTTATAAAGGGATCATTTTATATAGCATAATAATGCAGAATTTTATAAGCAGTTAAATTTAAGGTTGCAGAACAGAGATAGCTCGGAATTGTAAATGAGGAATTTGTAGATAACTTCATGGGAAAGGCAAACTTGAATTGCAATGGAAGATGGATAGAAGCAAATCACTTATAATTAAAAAAATGATTTTGTGTTTCTTTTTGTTATTTAAATACATCTAAATAAAATATGCAAAGAATAGTGTTTTTACATATGAATTAATGATTAAATAGCCCTTGAATAAAATGAAAAAAGTTGAGGCCATATATGTCATATGAACAACATAAGCAAAGAGAAGAAAAATGTCTTTGTATAACCTTCAAAATAGCTTGGGAGTAATTTTAATTTTCTATATCAAAGCACTATTGTAGTTTCATTGTTAGGATTATTTCACTTTTTAATAACCAAATTGTATTGTTGAATTTAGTATGTGGCCAATTTGCAACTTATAAAAATATATATTGAAGTTTTTAAAGAGTATGTGCCAACAGGCAATAATTACTTCAACAAGCACTATCTCCTTAGCTTAATTAATCAAGCCTTTCATTTGGTCTTTAGAGTATAATTAAATCAGATAACCTCAGAAAAGACTGCTTACTTGAGTTTCTTTGAAAATATGCTTAATCTCAATATTTTTCTCCATCTTTCAGGTAAATGATTTAGTTAATCTGGAACAAATTCTCACATTTATTAAAAAAAATTTATTTTGGAAAATTTTGGATATTATGTAAGGGCCTAAATAATCTTACCAGATTTATTTCCATCAATCCTTTATATCATTTTACTCCTTATTAAAAGCAATGTAGATTTTTCCAAACAAAATTAAAAAGAAACAGTAGGTAATTGGCAACAAATTTAAGTAAACACATACAGTATTATTAACTATAATCAACATGCTGTTCATCATTTATTTACATAAAGAAAAAAATAGCAAAACATGCTTTTATTGATGTCCTATTCAAAATCAATGATGATGCTTAACTTGATAATGTAAATTTTGTAATGTGTGAAAATTCATATCCATGTTGTCTATGAACATCTAAGTTGAATGTTTTTTTCAATCTCAATAACCACAGCAAATATTGGACTCTATAGTTGATGAGAGTATGCAAGATCCATTTGCTATTAAGCTAAATAAGCTTTTAAAACTTATGCACTCCCTTTGGTCTTTAGTGACAAAATTGCTTCTGGCTGCATACCAATGAACAAATTTTCCTTTTACTTTGAAAAGACATATCATTAATGGGAGGAAGGGGAGCATAATTCTTAATACCTGAGGTCTGCAATCCATATGGCATCAACAGGTGAAGGAGCATTCCAGCTCCTAAAACCCAGGTAGGTGTCATTCCTTACAGGTTTAGTAAGATACAGTCTCTTTCTCTTTCTTCTTAAACAAGAAATTAAAATCATGTAAAAATGTGTCTTTACCAGACATATTAAAACATGATAAAATGTGAATTTATACAGTTCTGTTTTATAATAAATATACAATAGAAATTGAGATTCAGAGTTAATAAATATTTCAAATGTTCACTTCAAGAAGAGGAAATATTCCCATGTTATTCACTTAAGGGACTATGTCCTCTGAACACTTCATACTATGACCAGTCTTTGCAGGTCATGATGGAGCATGGCTGTAATCCCAGGGGCTTGAGAGGTGGAGGAAAGTGGATAGGAAATTCAAAACCAGCTTTGGCAACTTGGCAAGACCCTGAGCAAATAAGTAAAACCCTATTTCACATTTGAAAAAAAAAAAGGCCTGAAACTTAGCCCAGTGGTAAACCACCCCAGGGTTCAATCCAAAGTATCCCTCCAGAAAAATATATAACATAATATTACTAGTTTTTTAATGGAGTTCCTACAATTCATAATTCTTTTTATGGGTATTATGAGTCTTTGAAGTAAATGCGCCCATGCTACATTTGTATTTGATGAATTTAAGTTGCTTTGTTGAAATTTATTTGTAAATGTTCATATTTTTTTATTTCCACCAATATTGAGTACTATTAACATAATGTGCTTTAAATAATGGAGTATATATTCTTACTACATTCTGACAAAAGTGAGAGTGGATAGCTAATTTTCATTAGTACATAATTAAGGAGCCTAAAGGTGAGATTAAATTTAGACCAAAGATTAAGATTATTGTGCATCTAGAAGATAAGGCAAGATCAGAACCCTAGATGCCAGACCAAATTAGAGAAATGAGAATTTCCAAATTCAACAAGGGACAGTGGGAATTATTATATGGATGCTAATTAAAAAACTTACAGAAAATTTCCTAACAACCTAAATATGAAACAAGGTTCTATCTCCAGAGATTAAGATCAGACAAAAGGAGAGGTTATTCAGAGACATGTTTTGATAGTTCCTACCTCACCTAGCACAAGTTAACTTTTCTCATGTCCTCTGCTTACTTTTCTCTCATCCCCAATTTACTTTGTCCTGCAAATATACCACAAGAAGACATTCTGTATGAATTTCAAGATTTCATCTTGTTAACGTTCATATTTATACAATTATATTATTGAATCAGAAAATAATATATCAGTCTATAGCTTTCCATTAGTGACTAAATTCATAACAACAATGCTGTCCATCAGCATAATTACATCATGAAAAGATAAAAAAGTATTCAAAGGTTATATCAGTATATGGTAAAAATTATGTGATAGAAACATTTTGTAAGATGAGGTGCCCGCAGCACAGTAGATCGCATGAGGGAGTGGTGGTAAGATTGGATGTGGGAGTGAGAGAAGAAGAGAAGTTGAACTATATAAAATATATCTTAATATAGCTTGCTCTGGTAACTAGATGATCACAGTGTGAACAACTGAGGCAGAGAACACTGAATGAAGGAAAAATTCTAAGTGACATATGGCAATGAAGTTTGAAATATTGATACCGACCTTATTCTGGGTTCCCAGTATATCAATAAATGCAATTCATGTGCATAAGAAGAGAATAGATAGAGATTTGAGCTTATTAGTCTTTGGTATTAACCAAACAAGCAAGCATGTAAAATTAGTTAAGACAATTTTGTGAAAGTGACTAATAAATATACCAAAGCCTGAACCTTGAGGTCACAAAATATTTCCAGGTTAAAAGAAATGAAGAGTAATATAGAGATAAAACTGAGGAAAAAATATCACATTATATTTCAATGGAATAATCCATAGGATGGCTACATATATGGCAACAGAATAGAGGGAAAACATATAATAATCTATAGCTTTTTCTTTTGAGGAGAAATAATGAAAAATTTCTGTCACTTTAGTGTACCATGTGTGATTTTTAATCTAGTTTTACTTTCTTTTAAGCTGTACTCAAAGATGAAAAGCATTGTACCCTTGGTTTAGCCTTTCAAACATTTGTTAAATATTCTTGGTTTGATTTAATTGTATGAATTAGTTTCATTTCCTTTTGATGGTTGATCTTATTTTTATCTCCTATTTTATTCAAAATTGACTTTATATGTTTTAAATGTTAACTAGTCTGCCATTGGGAGCAACCTTTACCTCAAGGCTTATCTACACAATGCCAGACACTTCATCCGACACACACCTTTTGCAACACTAATGGGTCTATTTTCTTAATACACATGGGGCCTTTGATGACTGCAGATTAAACTTTTGGTTTTAGGGAAAAGGAAGAATGACAAAATAGCCCAATTTTAGTTTATGTTATATTAAACAAAGTTTCACAACCTACAAAAATTATTTATTTTTCCCAGTGGGTATAAAACCACTTAATAATAGAAATGGAGCTTTTGTATTAGGAACAACATTTCCTAAATTGTCGAAACAATTTTTCTTCTATACTACTCCAAAATATCTGTATTTTGAATTAGATACACAGTTTCTTTTTGCATTATCACTTTATTTCATAGAAGCTACAATAAGTTCAGAAAACATTTGTTAAGAGTATGAGGGAATAGTATAAAATTGGTAAAATTGTTCAGAACACATATTTACTGGAGTTAAAAAAAAAATGCTAACCTCTCTTAGGTAGAAAACCATGTAGTCTTGTGTGTGTGTGTGTGTGTGTGTGTGTGTGTGTGCGTGTGTGTATGTTAAACTTTTTATTTTAGTAAAATCAGAATAACACAGCACATACAGTGCTAGCATCTAGAACTAATACAATAAGCAGTTACTAAACTTACAGTGACTTAAATTTCAGTATTTACATTCAGCAAGTTTAATCTATTCTTACTGAAAATATTGCTGACTGGTAAAACTGAATGTAAAAGTCACTGATTATGGCAATACACAAAGATAACCACATGTTTGAAAATTGCAAATATGCCAGACAGTCACTTAAACCCAAACCAGACAAAACATAACCATGTAGTCTTAAATGGAAGAATTCTCTTCCCAAATTATTGCTAAATTCTCCTTTAATAAATTTTTACTTATCATTTCTTAAATTAGCTAAAGAAATGTCATCTTAATATTGTTTATCCAAAAAAGGTTTCCACTAATATATATTACAAACTATATTTTAATTAATATTAATCATAAAATTATACATTTGCAAAATGCCTCTATTTTTCATTAGCATAAAACTAACTCATTGTAAACATGTTGCATATGAGTTTGAAGAAAATAATTCACCATTTTGATTTGTTTGGTGATGTCCCTAGTAATAGCAATATACAAGATTAAGAATTATTAGTAATATTGGAAGTTTTAAGAATAACATCATATTAGTTACTGATAAAAGTTAACATAGTTTAAAACATCCTATTAAGTAAAATTTCTAAATATAAGCCGATGGACACAGCCTCAGTGATAAATTAGTCAAACCCAACATAACACAGTTTCTAATAGCGTTATTTTGCATTATGTATCATTAATGATTATTAGAAAAAAATTACTGATTTAAAACTTCCTAGTGGAATAAACTTCCTAAGTGCTAGAATCCTGATATTGTTTGCTTTTCTACTCTCTTGAATAACCCTCCAGGATCATTCTCCTTGTATGTGTCATGTTTTATGCTATAGTAATTGAAACTATTTTACTAGCATTGAGAATTCTTCCCCTTAAAAGAATATTATTTTTCTTTTTCTAGCTTTGATACAAAGGTTCAAAGGCCCCCTGCATCCTTACTGGTTCAAAGTCTCCCAGAACAACTTCCCTGCTTTAAGGTTTGAGCTTTTTTCTCTTATGGGTGTTGAAAACAGACTTTAATGGTTGATGTTTTAACTCAAATTAAAATTTTAAAAATCAAGGTAATAATCTGGTAGAAATTATTAGGTAACATAATCCACTATTTTATTTTACTGACCTTAGGATGAGATTTGTTTCCCAGGGGAGAGGCTTGATATTTTCAAGGTGGAAATATGAGTGTAAAATCACTCCAAACATATTCATTCATTCATGTATTCTTTCCACAAACATTTTTTTATTTAAATATTTTTTATTTTTGCAGACATATTTTGATTCATTGTACACAAATGGGGTACAACTTTTCATTTCTATGGTTGTACACAATGTATATTCACATCATTCATATAACCATACATATATATAGGGTAATACTGTGTTTCATTCTACTGTTTTTCCATTCCCACCCCCTCCTGCCCCTTTTTCCTCTACACCATCCAAAGTTCCTTTATTCTTCTCTTCCCCCCACCACCCCCCATTGTTATATATTGTCATACACTTATCAGAGAAAACATTTGGCCTTTGGTTTTTTGGGCTTGGCCTATTTCACTTAGCATGATATTTTCCAACTTCATCCATTTACCAGCAAATGCCATAATTTTATCCTTCTTTATGCCTGAGTTATATTCCATTGTGTATATATACCATAGTTTCTTTATCCATTCATCAATTGAAGGGCATCAAGGTTGGTTCCACAACCTAGCTATTGTGAATGGAGCTGCTATGAACATCGATGTGACTGTATCACTGTAGTATGCTGATTTTCAGTCCTTTGGATATAAACTGAGGAGTAGGATAGCTGGGTCAAGTAGTGGGTATATTCCAAGCTTTCTGAGGAATCTCCATACTGCTTTCCAGAGTGACTGTACCAATTTGCAACTCCACCAGCATTGCATGAGTGTGCATATTTCCCCACATCCACGCCAACACTTACTATTGCTTGTTTTCTTGATAATAGCCATTCTAATTGGAGTTAGACGAAATCTTAGGATGGCCTTAATTTGCATTTCTCTAATTACTAGGGATAACAAGCACTTTTTCATATATTTGTTGATCACCTGTATATCTTCTTCTGTGAAGTGTCTGCCCATTTCCTTAGCCCATTTATTGATTGGGCTCTTTGCATTTTGGGTGTAAAGTTTTTTAAGTTCTTTATAAACTTTGGAGATGAGTGCTCTGACTGAAGTGTATGTGGAAAATATTTTATCCCACTCTGTAGGCTCTCTTTTCACATTATTGATTGTTTTCTGTGCTGAGAAAAAACTTTTTAGTTTGAATCTATCCCATTTATTGATTTTGGCTTTTATTTCTTGCACTATGGGGGTCTTGTTAAGGAAGTCTGGTCCTAAGCCAACATGATGGAGATTCGGGTCTACTTTTTCTTCTATTTGGTGAAGGGTCTCAGGTCTAACTCCTAGATCCCTGATGCATTTTGAGTTGAGTTTTGTACAGAGTGAGAGATAGGGGTTTAATTTCATTTTACTGCATATGGATTTCCAGTTTTCCCAGCACCATTTGTTGAAGAGGCTATCTTTTTCCATTGTAAGTTTTTGGCACCTTCGTCTAGTATGAGGTTACTGTACTTATGTGGTTATGTCTCTGTGTCTTCTGTCCTGTACCATTGATCTCATTGATCTACCTGTCTATTTTGGTGCCAATACCATGACTTTTTTGTTACTATTGTCCTATAGTAGAGTTTAATGTCTGGTATTGTGGTATCTCCTGCATCACTCTTCCGGCCCAGGATTGCTTTGGCTATTCTGGGTCTTTTCTTCTTCCAGATGAATTTCATGATTGCTTTTTCTGTTTCTATGATAAATGTCATAGGGATTTTAATTGAAATTGTGTTAAATCTGTATAGCGCCTTTGGAAGTATGACCATTTTGATAATATTATTTCTACCTATCCAAGAACATGGGAGATCTTTCCATCTTCTAAGGTCTTCCTCAAATTCCTTCTTCAATGTTTTGTAGTTTTCATTGTAGAGATCTTTTTTCTCTTTGGTTAGATTGATACCCAAGTTTTTTTTTTTTTTTTTTTTTTTTTTTTTTTTTTTTTTTTTTGAGGCTGTTGCAAATGGAGTTGTTTTTCTCGTTTCCCTTTCAGATGTTTCATCGCTTACGTATTAAAATGCTTTAGATTTATGTGTGTTGATTTTATAACCTGCTATTTTGCTGAATTCATTGATGAGGTCTAGAAGTTTTCTGGAGGAGTTTTTTGGATCCTGTAAATAGAGAATCATGTTATCAGCAAATAGCAACAGCTTAAGTTCCTCTTTTCCTATTCCTATCCCTTTAATTTCTTTAGTCTAATTTCTCTGGTTAGTATTTCAAGTACAATGTTGAATAGAAGTGGTGAAAGAGAACATCCCTGTCTTGTTCCTGTTTTTAAAGGGAATGGTTTCAGTTTTTCTCCATTAAGAATGATGTTGGCCTTGGGCTTAGCATAAACAGCATTTATAATGTTCAGTTATGTTCCTACTATCCCTATTTTTTCTAGTGTTTTGAACATGAAGTGGTGTTGTATTTTGTCAAATGCTTTTTCTGTGTCAATTGAAATAACCATATGATTCTTATGCTTAAGTCTATTGACATGATGGATTACTTTTATTGATTTACGAATGTTAAAACAACCTTGCATTCCTCAGATGAACCCCACTTGGTCATGGTGCACAATTTTCTTAATATATTTTTGGATACGGTTTGCCAGTATTTTGTTAAGGATCTTTGCATATGTATTCATCAAGGATATTGGTCTAAAATTTTCTTTCCTTGACCACAAACATTTTATTCATCATTTGATGTGTTCTCCACACTATGCTCAGTCTAGGAATTTGAAAGTCTTTGAGATGCCTTCTTTTCCTTAGGAAACTTAGAGTCTAGGTGGTATGATACATTTATAAAAGAAAGAAATGAAATGAAGTACGCAAAGGTTAGAATGAAAGTAAAATATTTGATATGTGTGTTTGCAGGTGTGCTTATGGTCCAAGTAGACAAAAATAGCATGTCTTACCCTTCTTTTCCATATCCCCTTAATCTATCATCAAATGCCTCCTTGGGGCTTCCCATTTAGCAAGAAGTACAAGTTATAGAATGGGACTAGTAAGAGATAGAAATTCCTGAAGAAACAGTAAGAAGTGTAAACCCTAAGACTTGAACTTATGTTCTGTGGAGACAGAGGATCAAATAATGTTCATTTGCAAACAACCTTACCTGAATAAAAAGAGAGAGGAATTTACTTCTGCCACAAGGGGGTAACATTTAATACAAAGAAGACACACAGATTTATATTTTGAAATATGACAGAATTGAAAGGGGCATTAAGCAATGATGTGTTTGAGACTATGACTCAGAGGGTCATAAAGTAATTTAATTTTATTATATAACTTTGACATAGCTCTGGTTCTTCTGAATTAAGAATAGTACATGCAATAATTCCCATTTCTCAGTTTTCTAAAATAAGACTTTGATGCATTGCCTTGATTTCCTCTGTATGAATGTGCTTTTCTCAAATTTGTTCTATGCTGTTTGTAATAGAAATACTCTTTCAAACAAAGAAACAGATGCCATTTCCATCTGCAACATGAACAGGTTAATTTAATGATTTTGAAACTAACTGCAAATTTCTGATTATCTCCAAAACCAAATTGATTTAATGGCATTTTCTTTTTATGTGAATCAATATTTTTTATGTTTTCAAATGTTTTATTCAAGCATTATGCTTATTTCATATATCTCATTTACCATTTTTAAAGGTAAAATGGTTATTTATGATCCCCAACTGGATTTCCGCCAGCATATGCGAATTTTACCCTATTGGTCTATTTGCACAGTATCTATGAGAAACATTCAATATCAAAGACCAAAATGTGTTGCTGTTGAAATGAAGAAAATGAATTAAAAAAAGGAATAAAATTCACAAATATTAAAAAAGTGTTAGAACATTTGTGTATATAAGGAGGTGTCCCCTCTTAACATTACAGCAATTATTTTGTGCCCTACACTGTGAAATATGAGTATCTCCATATTAAAATTTATAATTATATCAATAACTATACATGTATTTCATTCTATTTTTAGAAATGGTGCTTTACTCTAGGACCTTCCATAGTTATATTTCTGACTTTTCTGTCTTTCATGAAATCCTATACCTCAATTTGGCAAATAAAATAAAATAAAATAATTTTCTTATGAATTTTTGAATATATGAACTTTCTTAAATGAAAAATGTACATCTCTGTACTTTGAAAAAGTACATGTTTAAATCATTTTTCATTCACATAGTTTGCTCTTGGGATTGGATTGAAATAGGTCATAAGCTATCACAAAATCTTCTCCTTGCTTTGAACTATGATAATATCTAAATTGTTAGAGGTTGATTTTTACAAAGATTTTTTTTTCTTTTTTTCTTTTTTTTTTTTTGGTACTGGGGATCAAACACTTTAAGAGAAGGAGACATTGTAAACCCCCCGGCAGCATATCCTAGTGGCTTAGGACACTCAGTCAGGAAGTAATGACTTTTCTGCAATTTAAACTTATTCCCTTGTCCTGTATCCAATGAAGAGAGGAAAAACTATTCACCAAGATTTGCACAAGACTTTTATAATATAACCCCAAACTAATGATGAATCTCTCCAAGATTTTTTTCTTTCTTATGCTTGAATAAACTTACTTCCATTTACCTACCTTCCACAGTACCCTTTCAATAAATTTAATCATTTTTCTTCTCAGGTATACCTACTCCAATTGTTTTAGATCCCCTGTGAGCTTTCTCACTCAGGTTCTCAGCTATAATACACACTACCTGAGGTTATTATAAGATATATCTCTCTACCTAAGAGACAGAGTTGGTTGTTTTTTTTTTTTGTTTTTTTGTTTTTTTGTTTTTTTTTTTTTTTGAGATGGTAAAAGTCCCTGAAAGGAGAGAACTTTGTATTTTACTATAATAGATTCATAACAGTTGAGTTTGCAGTGCCAGAGAGGAACAGTATTTCCCAAACCCAATTTGAGATAAAACAACACAGAACCACCATATCCTATTATTCCAAGGCTTGACCAATGAGACCATTTTGGTAGAGCACTGAACTATCATGTTCTGTAGATAAGTCATGTTTTAATAGAGAGATCAATTGTTGAATGTTTGCTATTAAAAGTTATTTGTACAGTTATGATGAAAGAGACTAAACATGCATCAACTCACAAAAATACATTTATATTTATATATTATTCTATGAATATTTTGTTCCTTATAAGGAAATTGAAATTAATTTGAACCTTAAGCTCCTTATGGTTTATAAAAGAAGATAAAACAATAAAAAATGGTAATGTGAATTAGCATGAAAGAGTACCATATAAATGCATTGACATTCTTAAGTGAGATAATGATATTCAGAGCAGATCAATGAAAATTTGTGTAAAGTTAGAGCTATTAAGTATAATTAAGTTCTTGCCCCAAAGAGGTTGAAGATGAATACAGAATGCAGAATAACATGGTACAAGAGTTATGGCACATAAATGGTAAGACTATAATCTTCTGAAATCTGGGGAATCTCTATTCTATGATCAGCACAGCACAGCCCAAAACATCGGTCTGTAATCAGCAACAGCAGCAGTATTGTCAGGGTGATATGATGGAGGAGAAGATGGCTTGCTGATTAGCTTTTAGATTTCCTCCATGTGATATGTTTTTAAGGAGGACATTAGACAACTGAATCCTTCATTTCCTGATTGCTGAGATAGAAATTTCAGTGCACTCATTTTAAGAATTAAATATTGAAGTATGGAGTGATTGATTTTATGCCATTAACTTATGTGCCTTACCTTGTTTCCTTTTTTTTAACAGCTTGATAAAAACTACCTACTTTATACTTGCCTGAAGTTTAATTTTCAAACCTTAATAAAGGAGGCCTCTTTAAGACCTGAAACATATTGCAGCTCTGGATATAACCGAACACTATTTCCAAAACTTTAGTTTCAAAAGTAAATTGATATGAACATGGAAACTTCAGGAATTCAAAATATTTTTATTACTAATCTCAGAATGCACATCACTGACACCAATGAGAATTCAATATGCAGTAGAATAAAATAATATTAAAAACGGAAAACTATTCACTGGAACCCCCTAAAGCTGTTAAAAATGAGTGTTCCAATATTGGCAAGATAGTAGATTAGAGGAATCTTCACTCACCAGAAGTTCCTTAGTGAAACAGCAGGAAGACTGATCCTCAGTGATGTGGGTGATTCAGGGAATTCACTGAAATTCAACATTGGAGAGTAAAATAATCATAAAGGTACAGAATGTTGTAAACATTGAAGATAAAATAAGAAATAGTATGTTCCAAATATGCTAGATTGGATGCAGAAGCATCAGTGGCTTACAATGTGGAAGAGAGCAGGAGCACTGGCTGAGAGGAAGGCACAGCAAATAAAATTGGCCTGGGGGAACTTGTGAAATGGAGACAGAAATTGATCTTAACTGACCCAGAGACAGTGGGGGAAGTTGTTGAGTGAAAAGTGATCAAAATCACTCAGGCAACAAGCAAAGAACCCAGCAGGAACCATAGTTGCAGCAATGGAAATTGTTTTCAAGTGACTACCAAGTCACAAATGGAAGTGGGAGATTGGGAACACATAAAGGAGTTTTTCCAGTGTGACCCAGCAGTCACCTGCTGTGGGGTTCAGAGTGTGCCTGTACCTGTGTTATTGAAACTGATGCAGAGAGGATTGTGCCTAGGGTGATCCAAGGTGGTGGGTACTGAGGAGAGAGAATCCTTTTTGCTGCTGGCATCTCATATGAGCAACTGGCAATATGACAAAAAGGGGTCAGACTGGCATGTCTGCACTCTATGTCTGATTCTGCAAACTTCATGTCCATAGCAGTGGGATATGTGAAGCCTATGGAGGTTTAGCAAACTCACACTAAAGGTGGAATTTTCTGGAGGCCCCTGAGACACAGATGTGAAGAAGAGATTGGCATCTGCCCACAAACAGAGTGCATGGATCAAATCTCAAATACCCACTAAAAGAGTTCCAAAAGACATCTAAGTCTAAACCCCTGAGCTGGAACTTCCAATATAAAACTCTATACAGTCCTGCTATGGAAGTACAGAATTTGCCAGCACTCCCCAGTCTATCCCATACTGTATTGGGAAACTCAGCGCCTAAGAGCCTTAGAGCTACTAAAATCAGCTTTTGCTCCAGAGCACAACATTTGGCAACTTGGTGAGAAACACAAAGAAGTGAGATTTAACATCCTCCAGCCTTCTACTCCAGGAGTACAGAATGCACAAATAAATATAGAGAGTGTCAAAGCAGAGCAGAATAAGCAATCCATCTTCACCAAAATTTTTGAGCATCTCAGTGGAGACAAGCCCTTTACTTGTCATTAAGATTATTTTCATATTCCTCTCCTTTTCCTTTTATGGCACTAAGAAACTCTTCAGTAAAAGAATAGTGGAAAATTTTTCTAACATTAGAAATGAGATAGACATTCACATCTAGGGTATAAAAGGAACCCAAAATAAAAAAGACATAAGAACTTTTCCAAGACACACCGTAATCAAAATGCCTAGCACAGAAAATAAAGAAAGAATATTAGAAGCTACAAAAGAAAAATGTCAGATCACAATTAGTAGCAAATCAATAAGGCTTACCTCTGATTTCTCAACTCAGACCCCCAAAATCAAGGAATACCTGGAATGAGATATCAAAAGTTCTAAAAGAAAAAAAAAGGTCATTCAAGATTGATATATCCAGAAAATCTATCTTTCAAACTCAAAAAGGAAATAAAATCTTTCCATAGCAAGGATAAATGAGAATAATCTATGACCACTGAGAGATCACTACAAAGAATACTCAAAAGTATATTATAAAGAGGAACCCAAAATCAAAACCCAAAGCTCTCGAATAAAGATAACTAGAAGAGTGAAGAACTAAATAAAAATAAAGACAGAATTAACTATGGCAAACAAAGGAAAATGGCAGAAAACAATGATTCATGAAAAGGTTGAATGTAAACAGTCTCAATATTCCCATTGAAGATATAGGTGGGCAAAATCAATTTAAAAACAAGATTTACCTCTATGTGATTCACAAAAAACTCAGGCAAACACACCAATGGGCTGAAAGTAAAGGATGAAAAAAAAAATATTCCATACAAATGGAGTCTGAAAATCAGAGGAAGTAGTCATTCTCATATCCGACAAGACACATTTCAAAAAATAATTAATCAGAAAACTCAAAGAAGGCCACTGCATACTGTAATATACATACAGTAATTCAACATCACACTAGTAAATATTTATGCTCTAAATGTCAGTGCACCTAATTATATTAAAAAGTACTTCTTGACATTAAATCTCAGATACAGTGATACTGGATGTTTTCAACACATTCCTTTCACCAACAGACCAGTCATTCAAACATAAAATCAATGAAGATATTTCCAACAAATAATACAATAAATCAAATACACTTAAGAAAAATCTACAGAATATTTCACCCACAAATTAATTCACTTTCCTCTCAGAAGCACATGGAAACTTTCCACAAATAAACCATAATATAGGTTAAAATGTAAGTACATCTTAGAAAATACAAAATAATTAATATACTCCTATGCATCTTATCAGACAATAATGGAATAAGAGTACAAAGAAGATGGCTGAGCTAGGTAGCAATCCCTCATCTCTTCACACAAAGGAAGCAGTGAAGTAAGAGTGATTTAAGTGTTAGGTGACAGAATAAATGCTCTGAGACCTCATATTACAGAGTTTGAGACTTGGAGAGACTTGAAATTTAGTTACCAGACTAGAAAATAAGGCAATATTCTCTAACACTGAATGAACTTCAATAGAGAAAGGGAGGAGATTAACAGAGAAAGAGGGATAACAAAAGCAAATAAGCTAACTTCCTTAACAGCTAGAAGGAAAAGCAAACAAAATTAAAACACTGCAGAGCAGTAAGGTTATTGAAGGAGATCTAGTAGTTTAAAAACAAAATTTTGGATATAAAACTGCACAAGCCTACCTATGCAGGGTTTTCTGGAGCTCACAGAAGACAGTTACCTTTTAAATTGATACAGCATTGTCCCACCTCCAAATAGCAACTAATTAAACCACAAGGAATATTCCTGCAGTAGGATCTTATAAAACTCTATCTAGGAAAAACTTACAGAGGGATTACTACCCCTTAAAGTTGTTGATACCCCTTCCCCTCAGGGTGAAGAAGGGGAGTGGGGTGGAGCAGACCTACCCCAGAACTGTTAGCTTAATTCAGTACTCCACAGTCTTGGCAGGAGCTTGGGCAGAAATGATGAAACATTTGAATCTTTTTACTCAGTCATAGCCACACTACCCTGGTGAGCTGTCAGCCAAGGGGAATTCTTCTGCCCACATGGAGATTCCACAACCATAAGTCCTGAGTTTGTAGACAGACATAAGGCTCTGTATCACTTTGAAAAGAATCCTGTAAAGATGAATTGATCTCACCCACATTCTGCAAGGGGAGGGAATAAATAACCCTTGGTGGTGTGGACCAGCTGTGTAAGATATAAGGCCATCTTTCTCTCCGCAATAGGAATTTCCCACCACCCAACGACCTGTCAATCTGTATTTCCCTGCCTCTCCGGTTTCAGGAATTTCCCGTCCTCCCCACCACCTGTCAATCTGCCTTAGCCCGCCTCTCAGGTTGCAGGAATTTCTGGTTTACGTTTCTTCCTGCCTCCAGCATTACCTCCCACTATGTCATTGGCCGATCAGTCAGTCTGTAAGAATTCTCCTCAGTGATTGGTTCCTCTCAGCCCGCAAAATTCCTATGTCTGAGAGGAACAGTAGGTCATCTCCCCTCTTTGCTTTTCCCCCCTCCCCGTGCAGAGGTGAATTCGTCTGTGCAAATAAATGGTTCCTTGTATGAGACCTGTATCTGTGGAGCGTTTCTGGGAGCTAGCTACGAACCATATTGCGCTCCTCTTTTTCCCAGCCTAACAAGCTGGAAATAAAAGTCTAGAAAAGTAGTATTAAGAAATAAACAGAAAGGATGCAGAAATTTATTAAAAGTGCAGGCTGGACAGTGCAAAAAATCTGATGGGTCTGATCCTAACAAAGGGGAAAAGCCCACCAATGCTTTATTTATAGTGAAATACAACAAAGGACTTTGTTGTGAGGAGGGGTTCTTAAAAGTAAATAAGAAGCAGAGGCTGTGGGAATTTTAACTGATTGGAGACAAATAACTTGTGCAGTAATCTTCCTCCTCCAGGCAGCTGATGTCACAGGATAGTTGGGGTACTGGTATCTCTTTCCACCTCTGGGGAGTTGCATTTGAATGTAGGACTGTGTAAGCCAATAAATTCTGCGGTATCACAGAATTCTCTTTGAGCAGCAGTCTCAGATGGATGAGATTACACTAAGCCTTTTCCCAGGGGCCTACCTCCCCTTTAGAAAGGGTGCAGACATGCCCACAGTTCATTCACAGCTTCCCACAAGTTGGAATGTGTTGACACACAGCAATCAGCACCAGTCCAGGTCTGCATCCATAGCACCTTCACCCAATAGAAACAACTAAAAGTTACACACGATACCCTCCAAACCGTCAGTCTCATGTCCCCGAGCTTACAAATAAAAACTGGATACTACAGGCTCCATAGCAGCAAGGGGAGTGGCTCCTGTGCTTCAGCACCTCTGGAGGGAACCAAAGCCAAACAACAATAGACATCTTCTAAATGTCCCAAATTCCAATGAAATCCAAACCAAGACCAAACCAAATCAACTAAGTTTTATACCTATTTCAGAACTTTATTAGAAGTTTTTACCTGGCTTAGGGAAACTATCAAGAACAGGATCAACAAATTTTCACTTTTCATAAAATTGAATATTATGTGGTTTTTGCTCTGAAGTGATTATAATAAATAGAATTCAGTGCCCTCTCTCAAAGTGGTGAGAATTTTCTTCATCTTGGCATGATGTACTATAAATAACTCTGTTGTTAAATTTGATCATCTATATCACGTTTTGTCTTGATTTGACAGTTATTACCCTAACAGAAAACACTGTGCCCTAAACCAAACTGATTATTTTATTCTAATACTTTAAAGCATTTATTGGAATAATTTTCTTTTTTTCCTAGTTCTGGTTTACATTTGCCCCTCTTCTCTCCTCTTCTCCCTCTTATATTACTTGCTGCTGTCTCAAATCCCCCTCTTATGCATCATTTTGTCCTTTTACTTTGATGTGTATTTATGTTTTCTATCTTTTGTTTATTTTTCTTTTTTGCCCAGTTTTCCTCTCTTTACCCTATGAGCCCCTATAAAATGTTATAGCAATTTTATTATATTTATCAACTAAGTTTTATACCTATTTCAGAACTTTATTATAAATTTATACCTGGCTTAGAGAAACTATCAAGAACAGGATCAACAAATTTTCACTTTTCATAAAATTGAATATTATGTGGTTTTGTTTTGAAGTGATTATAATAAATAGAATTCAGTGCCCTCTCTCACAGTGGTGCTGATACTGGGAACATCAGAGGCCATACATTGAGTTAAAATATCAATGCCTGGATGTTTACTCAACCCAGGGCTCTTAAGAGATAGAAGCTCATGAAATAGGCCCTTGCATAAAAGAAGAAGCAATAAACATTCCAATACATGGGTAGAACATAAAAGCAATATGAAAAATCAAGGGAAAAAGCCATGCCAAACAGCATGTGACACTTCAACAACTGACTCCAATGACAACTTAGAGGAGAAAATGTTAGAAAAGGAATACAGAAAGTTTATAGTTAAAATGTTCAGTGAGCTAAAAGGAGATGTAAGAAGTTAAGTTAGAGAGAAAATACAGAAAGTGAAAGACCATTTTAATAGAGATAGAGATTCTTACAAAGAACCAAACAGAAATTTTGGAAATGAAAGACTCAATAAATAAAATTAAAAAGTCAATGGAGAATATCACTAACAGATTAGACTGCTGTGAAGATAAATTCGCAGGACTTGAAGTCAATCTTGATAATCTTAAAAATAAAGTTGAGCATAAAAAAATGATGTTAAGAGCACTATAAAAATTTTCAAAAATTCTGGGGTAACATGAAGAGACCAAATTTAAGAGTCATTGGGATGGATGAATGCTCCAAAATATAAACTAAAGAAATGCATGATATTTTTAATAAAATAATATTAGAAAAACTTTCAAATATTAAGAACAATATGGAAATTCAAACAAAAGAGGCATAAGGAAATCCAAATTGGCAATACCAAAGGAGATCTTCTCCAAGACACTTTATACTAAAAACCCCTAATATACAGAATATTGACATGATTTTCAAAGCTTCAAGAGAAAAAATGGCAAACAATATTTAGAGGTTAACCAATTCTGATGTCAGCTGATTTCTATACCTAGGTCATGCAAACCAGGAGGGTTTGCAATAATATATGCCAAGCTCTGAAAGAAAATGGGTGTCAAGCAGGATTACCATATATAGCAAAATCATCCTTCATAATTTAAGATGAAATAAAAATATTCCATGATAAGAAGAATAACAGAGATCATGAAGAATAAATGAAATTTCAAAATGAAAACCAGCAAAAGGATGAATTGCACTAGAATAATGCAAGTTAAAGGAAAATCAAGTCTGAATTAAGCACTATGAATGATGAAAAATGGCAGAAAATAAAAATCATCTCTATAATAATAATGAATATAAATGGTCAAAATTCTAATCAAGAGGTATAGATGGTAGATTGGGACTGAGAAACAAAACCCAAAATATGTTGGTTGCAAGAGACTCACCTTATAGACAAAGACATCCACAAACTAATGGTGAAATGCTGGGAAAAGATAAATCATGAAAAAAGTAGCTGAAAGCAATCAGGGACAGCTACTCCCATATGACAATGGGAGTAACTTTAAGACAAAATTAATCTGAAGAGACAAAGAAGGTCACTTCATATTAGTTAATGGAATCATCCAACCAGAATATTTAATTTTTGTAAATATTTATGTCTCAAACAATGGTGCATTTACACAAAAAAAAAAAAAATGAAAAAAACCAATCACAATAAAATAATGCTGTGATTTTGACATACCCATATCAGCACTAGATAGATCTTCCAGACATAAGCTGAGTAAACATTCTTCAGAACTATATATAAAAAAATTAATGGACCTAATAAACATCTATAGAATATTTTATCCATCAATGACTAAATTAATTTTCTCTTAGCAGTACGTGGAACATTTTCTAAAATAGATTGTATTTTAGGTAAAAGCAAATTTTAGTAAATACAAAAAATAAGCATAATTCCTTGCACTTTATCAAATCCCAGTGAATTGAATTAGACATCAAGATAAACACCAGAAATCACTTTAAAATCTGTAGATTTTAGATAATACAACTTTGAATGACAAATGGATGGCAGAATAAATCAGGAGAATAAAAAATTCTTAGAAACACATTGAAATAGTGATACAACATATTAAACATTCTGATACTGTACAAAGGAAGGTCTAAGAGGAAAGTTTATAGTCCTGAATTACTATATTAAAAAATAGAAAGATACCAAATAAATAATCTAATTTTACAACACAAGTCTCTAGAAAAAGAACAAATAACAAAATCAGTAGAAAACAGGAAATTATTAAAATCAGAGGCAAAAATCAATGAAATCAAGAATAAAAAAGTACAAGGGATTAATGAAACAAAAGTTGATTCTTTGAAAGGATAAACATGATTGATAAACACTTGGTCAAATTAACCAAAAGAGACAAAATGCACAAATTAACAAAATTAAAAATGATAAAGGAAATATTAACAGATACTACTGAAATCCAGAATATCATTAGAAAATATTTAGAAAATTTATACCCCAATAAACTAGAAAATCATGAACACATTGACAAATTCCTTGAGAATGATGACCTACCCAAAATGAATCTTCAAAATTTCAAAATCTTAAACAGAAATATCAGGTAACAAAATTGAAGCTGTTATCAAAAGCATTTCAACAAAGAAAAGTCCAGAACCAGACAGAGTTTCAGTCAAGATCTACCAGACTTTCAATAAAGAACTAACACCGATTCTTCTTAAATCATTCTGTGATAGGAAAGAAGAGAACACTGCCTCATTTATTCTATGAATCCAGTATCAGCCTGATACCAAAACCAAAAAATACAACAGCAAGGAAAGAAAACTTCAGACCAGTATCCTTGGTGAATTTAAATGTAAAATTTATAATAAACTCTTAGCAAACCACATTTGAAAACACTTTAAGAAGATAGTGAACCGTGATCAAGTGTATTTCATCTCAGAGATGAAAGGGTGAATCAACACAAACAAATTAATAAATGCAATTCACCACATAAATAGATTTAAGGATAAGAATCACATGATTACTTCAGATGTAGAAAAAGCATTTAGTAAAGAAGAACATGCATTCATGTTTAAGCACTAGAGAAACTGGAGATATAAGAAACTTACTTCACCATTATGAAGGTTATATATGACAAACCTAAGGCCAACATAATATTAGGTGGAGAAAATCTGAAAGCATTTTTTCTAAAAACAGGAACAAGACAAGTATGCACACTTTTTGTCATTCCTATTTAAGATAGTCCTTGAAATACTAGCCAGAGCAATCAGGGAAAAGAATATAATTAAAGAGATGCCAATAGGAAAATAAGAAGTCAAATTATCTTTATTTTCTAATGTCATGATCTTATATTTAGATGACCCAAAAAATTACCAAGGAAGACTTTCAGAGCTTATTAAAAAAAGTTGGATTATGTTAATTAAGGTTATAGAAATCTTGAATCTAAACAACTTTAGGAATGTTTTCTTGAATAAGTAAGCATTCTAAAATATATTCTGTATTTTTACATCAATTAATGTTAAAAAAAAAAAACAAAAAAATCTACACTGAGGTAGAATAAGAAGTATGCAAAAACTATTCCAATTACTATAAAGGAAAATATGTTCTATCTGATGCAAAACTCTGGCATTAGAGCCAATGTAAAAAATGTGCTGGGTTATAACCCCTTTCCAAGTA
This sequence comes from Sciurus vulgaris, assembly GCF_902686455.1. Lineage (NCBI taxonomy): Eukaryota > Metazoa > Chordata > Mammalia > Rodentia > Sciuridae > Sciurus > Sciurus vulgaris. The sequence goes on from NC_136464.1 coordinate 134,595,397, forward strand.
TTTCATTGAAATAAAAATAATAATATTCTAATGCATTTTTCTACAAATCCACATGATACACTTTAAAGTATGATAGAATATATTTGGAAACCAGTCTTGAGACTTGTAATAATGTGGCTTAGGGGGAATTTGACTACACTAGTGTAACCTCTGCATTGATCTTAGTTTAGTTTTCAACTAATAAAAATAATAATAAAGCATACAATTTATAAAGCCTTATTTTTTGAATTGCGGTTTTTCTATCTTCATTCAAACTCATTTTCTACCACTCATAAAACCTAACAAAAATGGAGATTCTCTTCTTTCCCAAGATTGATGACCTATGTCATTTAAAAGATATTTTTTATTAATCTGAAATTTTATATTTTATTTCATTATTGCATTCAAACAAAAATAACAAACGTTCTTTGATATATTTTAATTCCCAAGGAGGAGGAAAAGAATCATATGATGACTTTTACTTCTAATCAACCCCAATATCAGCAGGCAACAACTCAAAGTTTGTGAATTATTGGGACCAAGGTGCAATTTAATACAGGTACACATGGAAACATACCATTTACTTCTTACTTCCATAAGACCATAGTGAAATACTGACACTTGGAGGACATCTCAACTTCAAGGTCACAACTGGGCCCAATAAATTTGGTCCTTTCTTAAAATGACTTCCAGTTTATATATGTGGATATTTTAAAATATTAAATTTCTTACATACATTTTTATCAATACATTTTAATTATGACAAATTGGACTTACCAGTTCCTATGAAGGAATGATAATTAGTTTCACCTTCATTTATAGAATTTAAAAATGTACCTTGGGCTTGTTGGCACTCTACTTTTTGTCTCTGATTATAGTGAATCATCAATATAGTATTATTGGGCAATTTCTGTGCAATTATTTTTAGGGAACATTATGGAATAGAATAGTTAATTTGGGTCTCATGATAAAATGCTATCTTCACGCAATCCTGAAAAGACATTTTTCTGTATATTTTTCTGTTTTCTACTTATGTGAATAAGTAAAGAACTTTATTCATAAACTTAGAGAGGGACCAGTTTTAAGCAGAAGCAAATTCTCCATATGCTAGATGTCTTTGTGGCCAAGTAAAATATGATTTCATAATAAAGTACATTAAAGTTGGTTATTGGAGGAAAAGTAGAAATTAAAAGAATTGGTAAACTATATGATAGGGAGGAGGATGAGAAAAGAATAAATTTGAGCTGGCAGACAGACTGCAAATTATTCTGTATATGTATAGAGAAAGAGGAGTTAAGCGGAGGTGTAGAACTGGTTAAAATTATTTGTAGAATCCATTTAATAAAAGCAAAAGTGAAGATCCAATAATTTTCAATATTTCTAGTATCTTAAGGATCATTGTATAAGTGTTTCAATTGTGACTTATGAGAAAGACTGTAATTTATTACAGTTGTATCAGTGAATATTAAATGTGTACACAGTTTTTATTAACTTTACCAGTGACTTCAGGTGAAATAAGATATCTTTTTCTCAGATGTCTAACGTTTTCAGTAGAAGTCAGTCTTTTTTACTTTAGAAAACTAATCTGTGCTTTAAAATAATGTAACAGGTATTTTTGACTCACTTGTTGGAATCAGTTTTTAATTAGTAAAATGACAATAGAAAACTATGTATTATGTCATCCTAACTCATATCTTTGATATAAAATATGAAGCCAGAGGAATAAAAAGACTTGGGAAAGAAAAATAAGGAAGAGACAGAAGTAAAGTTTTGTCTTCCTACAATATACTTCCATAAAAAAAAAGCTTTATTACAATTATTCTTTATCTCTCTTTGATGATTCATTAATCCATGTCATTTTTGATGCCTCTTCAAACAAATTATAGACATTAGTACATTCATATGCTACCCCTTCAGTAGTTCAGCATACTCATCATTAACTAGATTTCAATACTTATATTTGTATTTTTATTGATATTTGAAATCAGTGAATGCAGAAATTTGGAGTACATTTGATAACTTTTGATAGATGCATGCACATTTGCATAAAATACCAGAGTCATTTATTACTAAAATATTGCAATAAATACAGGAATTTCTTTCATGTCCCATGTCATAGAGTTTTCTGGTTCAAACCCTAGAGTCAGCAACTGATTATTATTATTTTGTATTTAGAATTTATTTTGTCTGTTGATTTTTGTTATTAGGTTGTAGTCTTTTACATGTATGTGCCCATATTATTCTAATGATTGATACCTGGTTGTTTTTTATTTTGAGTTGTAGATGAATAAAGCTGCTATGAATATCAATTTGTCTTTTTTTTTTTTTTGTAGACATATGCTTATATTTGTTTTGTGTAAATACTTAAGGAATGTTAATTTTGCTTATCTGGGCAAATGCATTTTTAACTTTATAAGAAAAACAATGAAATTTTTATGAAATGTTTGCCTCATATCAATTTTGATCACAGAAGATTTTTACAGTTATCTATCAAGTGACTGACATTATTGAAAAACAAATTAAGAGTAATGCTGCTCAACCAAAGTATATGGCATATAATGTAAAGTCTGATATATGCTTCCATTATATAAATATTAAATAAAACTACTTAACATAATCATCAACTCACATACTTATCATTTTGTGTTGTGCATATTTAAAACCGACTCTCCAAATTTGAAATACGTTATATTATTATTAACTATTTTCATCATGATATATAATAAATCTCAAAAATGTTTTTCCTCCTATCTAATTGAATCTTGTTAGTCTTTGGTTCACATTTCTTCATTTCTCTTCCTAATTAAATCCAGTCTTTGATAACTGTTATGGTCTGGATGTGAGGTGTCCCCCAAAAAGCTTGTGTGGGAGACAATGCAAAAAGGTTCAGAGGAGAAATTATTGTGTTGTGAGAGTCTTAATCCAATCAGATTTAACCCCCTTACAGGGATTAACTGAGTGGTAACTGAAGGTGGGCTGGGTGTGGCTGGAGGAGGTGGGAATTGGGACATGATTTTGGTATATATTTGTTATCTGGGCAGTGGAATCTCTGCCTCCTGATCATGACTTGAATCACTTTCCTTCTGCCATGATGTTCTGCCTCACCCTGAGTCCTGAGGAACTGAACTTGCTGTCTATAGATTGAGATCTCTGAAACCGTGAGCCCTCAAATAAAACTTTCTTCCTCTACAGTTGTTTTACAGTTGTTCTTAGTCATAGCAGCTTAAAAATCTGGCTAAAACAACTACCTTTCTAGTTTCTACATTTTCGTGTTCCACACATGTAAGTGAGGTTTTCATCTAAGTCAGATCATGTAGTATTTGTCTTTCTATGCCTGTCTTATGTCATTAGCAAAATTTTCTCCAGGTTTATCCACTGTATCACTTGGAACAGGATTTCCTTCTTTATTTCCATTGTGTATTAAGAGTCTCTTTAGCCATTCATCCATTGACGGCATCTATGTTGATTTTGTATCTTATTTATTTTGATAATGCTATAATAAATATGATAGTGAAGATACCTCTTTGATATATGGAATTCAATTCCTTTAGATATAAACATAGAAGTGGAATTGCTAGATCATATGATAGATTAAGTTTTAGTTTCTTGAGGAACCTCCATACTGTTTTCCATTATAGCTCTATTAGTTTAGAATCCCTGCAGCCAGGAACAGTGTATTCTTTATGTCTTTATATATATATTTATATCGTTATGCTCCTTCCTAGAGTGGGGTTCTCTACCTGGCACTAGAATGTGTCCTGATGGAGCACTAGGGACGATTAGGATCTACCCTATGTAGGCTTTGCCAGCACTGAACTGAGTTACAAAACACATTCCTATGTTCTGTTTCTTGCCCTATTTTCAAGTGGCTGGAGTCTTACGCATAGTTGTTTGACATAGGATAGGAAAAGTATCTTGATTGCAGTCTCTTGACCACCCAAGTTGACACTCAGCTGGGTCACACCTGGGTCTCTCGTCACAGGGAATTCTGGATTCATTAGTGTTTACAATAGACCTACACATAGCTGCTGAATATACTGGTCAAATCATGAATTCATTTTCCCAGAACTCAAGTCTCAACATGAGTCCAGGGAAGAGGAGATTTTTTTATCTGCAAACACTGGCCTGGGGATAAATATCTTTTAGCTTTAAAAGGTACTGGTTTTCACTGAAAATGGTCCAGCACTGGAATTCATGGCAAAATCCTGTGCTCTTTCTTTTGACCTGCTCCCCAGTGGTTTGATCTTGCTCCAAGCCTGCCCGGTGAGGTGCAGAGTGGTTGTCAAGAAAGTCCCTTTGCTGCTTGGCTAAGGAGGAATCAGAAATTCAGTCTGTAGGTAGTGGCCTGGAGGCAGGGTTTGCAGTGGGATCTTGACAGGCACTGGGTTTTACCTCAGCAGGTCTGTTACCAGTCTTCAAGCCTAAGTTCTGGACTTTCTCCATGTAGGAGACATCTTTTGCCAAACTATGCTGCTTAGGATTAGAGCTGACTCTAGCAATGATTCCTTCCTGCCTTCTTCAGTGTGTCTTGTCTTATTTTAAACAGTCAACTCTTTGTTCTTTCACCTGATCTTGTGAGTTATAAATGGCCTGAGCCTGAATAGCTTTCCAAATTGGTGGCTCTGAGAAGATGATCTCTGGTTTGTCTTATTATGTCACCATCTGAATTAGTCAGGGTTCTCTAGAGGAATAGAATCAACAGGAAATATGATTATAAAAAGGGGATTTATTAGATTGGTTTACTTGACCAGAAGCTGGATAGTCCACAATGCCATCTGCAGCTGGAGAGCTGGAAGAACCAGCAGCTGTGCAGTCCAAGCGGCAGAAGCCCCAGAACAAGAAAGAGCAACAGTGCTACCCTAGTCTGAAACCAAGGCTTCTGGAAACTAATTTGAAAATCACCGACAAAGTCCTCTTTGGAAGAGTGAAGAAGCAAGAGTTTGATACCACAGACAATCAAAGCAGCAATCCAGAACGTGTTGAAGAAGAGCTGACCTTGCCTCTGCACCTGCTTCCCTATTCTTCCAACTTTTATTTCATCCCATTGGGTGATGCTGCCCATGCTTAGGGAGGGGCTCCACTTTAGTTCACTATCCCATGTTCCAATCATTCCTAGACTCACCCTCATTGACACACCCAGAAGCCTCTTAATTATGGGCAACTCTGAATCCAATCAAGTTGACCATTCAAATTAACCATTACACCATCTTTCTCCACCCTCTGATAATAGCTTTTTAAGTTGTGTCATAAGATTCTTGGTGACAATACCGACAAATGTTCATCAGGTAACTGCACAATTCATTTGGCTTATAACACTTTCTATGATCATCTGCAGAAGATATTTTTGACTAATTAATTCACATGACTCTTACCAATCATGTAACCTTGTATAATTGGTCATCAATATCCTATTTCTGTCTTATTCAAAATTTAATGCCTTTAAAAGTAACATTGATGGAATACTTACCAAATCTGAGATGTGACATCAAAAGTATTGAATGACAATTTTTGAGTCAAAATTTTTGGCTCATTGCTAATAAACTCATAATAATATTATTATTCCTTTAAGTGAAAACACAAAGTTATGGAAGAAACACACGATAGGAAAGTATGTCTTTGCCTCACTGCAAATAGTGAAAGTAATCTTAATATGTATTTGGAATAGGAAAAAATTTAATCTTCTGCTATACTCATTCAGATATAATGCATACAATAGGAAAGTTGATTATTGTTTATTTAATTTTAACTAAAAACATTTCAGACTTTGCATGTTTTTGATTATGCATTCTTAGCATTATTTAAAACTTCTTTCTGTTGAAAAACATTTCTTATCATAATGTCACATCGTTTTAGAGAATATGTAAATAAGTTTTATATTTTATATATTAATGTTTTCTTGATAATATCTTATAAGTGCAACAGAAATATTTTATTAATCTCATTGAATTAAATTATCAGTGAATATTGTTCTTGATAAAATTTAAATGTGAATAAACAAATAATATTAGAAGGATATTAATGTCTCTAGTGAACAGCAATTGATACCTCTTTTTGTAATTGGTTTTTTGAATAAATATTAGTACTATATACCTGAAAGTAAGATGGTATTTCACAGGTTCAACCTATGATATTAATATGTAGCATGCAAGTATGCCACAAAGATAACTGAAGGCCATTGAAATTAGGCTGTCAATATCCTATTGGGTCCAGCACATTTTAAGTAAGCTCATATGATGATGATCTTATGTTAATAATATTCATAATTGTACTGATACTTTTTTATTTGTCAGAGTTCTAAAACATGTATTTAGTTTATATCTAATTTTTCTCACTGGAAAATCATTATTTTAGAAACTCATATTCCAATATATTCATGAAATTGTTTCATTTTATATCTTTAAATATACTTAAAATTGTTAAACCATGGAGTAAGAAAGAATTTGCAAAGTAGGGAAAATTTTCATAGCTAAGCCCAAGTAAAGATCTTGAGAGAAAAATTTTAGAATCTAAATGAAATGTAATTACTGAGTGTTCTAGATATGAGGTGCCCCCCAAATCTTATTTGTAAGACAGTACAAGAAGATTCAGAGATGAACGATTATATTATGAAAACTGTGATATAATCAGTGGATTAATCCATGGATATGAATTAACTGGGTAATAACGATAGGCAGGTAGGGTAAGGGCCAAGGAAGTAGGTCATGGGGACATGCACTTATGGGTTTGGATTTTGTCCCTGATAAAGGAAGTACTCTTCTTCCTGGTTCCCATGTCCTCAACTGCTTTCCTTTGCCATGCCTTTCCACCATGTGTTCTGCCTGACATAGGCTCAGAGCTATGGAGTCAGCTGTCCATGGACTTAGACCTCTGAAACTATGAACCCCAAATAAATTTTTCCGCTTGTATGTTATTCTGGTTTAGTCTCTTGGTCACATGAAAAACTGAGTAAACATTGGCAAAAGACAATAAATGAGAATATAAATCTTTACAACCTCTTCTACCTTCTTGTAAAATATAAAATCCCTTTAGCTAAAACCGAGTGTGCATTTTAATAGTAATTAGAAATAAGAAAATTTGGAAACCCTTTGGAAGTACATGTAGTCTTATGAGAGTTAATTTCTATAGATGATGCAACTGTTGATTTTTGGATCTTCGCATTCAGTGGTCTGGCTGACACTTTTCTGGGCATATTTTAGTCTCATATTTATATGACTTTTCAATGTGATACCCCAAACTTCTCTCTCTTCCATATCCCATCTCAGTGTATATATTTGTTTTGGTATGTGTGATATTTAATTTTTTAAAATTGGTGTATACTTATATCTATATATACATATATAGAGAAAGGTTATTATAGAGATATAGATTATGATAGATAAATGATAATAGGACATATACATATTTATATATATTTGTTCTTATACGGTGTACCAATGAAAACAAAAGGAGTGGAACAGATAAAATACAAATTTGTATATTAATTTAGAAAATATTGTCCAAATACTTGCACTGAGGAAATGTATTTACAAAGCTGAATTATAGTGTTTTCTATTCCATAATGTGTTTCAAAGGTGAATTTTGAAATATCTAGAAAAACTTTGTGCTGTAAGGAATTCTTAAAAATCTGTGTTGATACTTAAAGTATTTTCAGAGATCTATGCTCTGTCAATCATTTATGAATTACATTCAATGCATTCTTATTACAGCTTAAAAGAGTAGTTGAGTTTTCTCTGTTTCTTTCTATAAAAACAAATCTTTGAAAGGATTGGTTGGAGAATTGAAGCTTGCCTTGTCTTTTTTAAAAACTTTATTGGGATACCACTTCTGTGTTGTCCTCAACTTTACCTGTAAAACTCATAGTGTTAACTTTAGTGGCAGCATTAGAATGTCTATGAAATTCTCATATTCTCATTACAAGAAATATAACATGAAATATATAATGTATAATATATAATAAGTGGATAATATTTTGAAATTATATATTTTAAACTTACATATTTAATAGTAATAAACAAAATATATTTGTAAGCAATAAATATATACATATATTTTGTAAAAAATAGCATAATATAGGTGCATATATATTATTAAAATTAATTGAATGGTCTATGATTTTTTAGGTATTAGTATTAAAACAGATAAATATAAGAGTAACCCGAAAATCACTATTAAAATAGATATAATCAAAATTTTACCTAAATACATAGGTAATATTTAATCTGTCATATTTTATATGTCAGAGTAAGATTATTATACATAATAATAAATTATATGCAGTGTAAATATTTAAATGATATTCAGTAAAGGACTTTTTATGTTATGATTGAAAAGGTATTTGAGAGGTCAACCAAACAATAAATTTGATGCGCGTAATCCTCTAACAGAAGATCAAGATTAAAAGTATGCAGAGATAAAATCCATTTACACTTTTCTAGTGTGATTGTTAATGATTTACAGTTATAAAATCACATGTCAACCATTTACACACTTAAAATATTTACATGGGAGAATATTTGTTAAGTAAGAATGATACCATAGTTTTTGTATGAATCCAGAAATTATTCTTGGAGATTTAGTTCTAATAGAGCACTATTGAGCTAGAAAAGAAAGCAACCCTCCTTAAAGTTGTATTTATTTTTTCTTGAATGTGTACATTAGCTGACTTTCATTTACATTTATTTCTTTGGAGTGCTTAAGAAAACAGAAGTGAAGGGTGAATTAAAGAGAGTTGTTAAATTGATAGAAGTAACACAAAATAGCAGTTAGACAATTTTAAAATTGGTGAAAGTAAACCAAAAATAGTTTCTGTCACAGTTTATATATCATATTCATTTAGGACATTTTATACAAATCTAGGTGACATTTTATACAAATCATTTAATTTTTAAATATTTCTTATATTAAACATTTAAAATGCATTCACATATTTATGTCTGTGCATTCATATTTATAAACACATATTCAAATATTGAGATGGAAATATGAAGCTAATGAGGACTTCATAGTTTTACAAAATTAGACTGAACTACATACCCAACATCTTTGTTTCTTATTTCGAGGAAGGATCTCACTAAGTTATTAAGGCTGGCCTCAAATTTGCATTTCTCCTACCTCAGTCTCCATTAGCTGGGATTACAGGCATTCAGCCCTGCAATTCTTTTCATTTTATTCAGATAGTGTGAACCATCTACATGAATTGGACCACAATATAAGTATTGTGAATTTCCGGGTTAATGACTTTTCTACAATACTACTTCCGTTGCAGTAGGTAAACAATGCTATTATGGTTTAGAAGACCCTGATGCGTAAATAAATATCAAACTTTTGCACCTTTTTTTTTTAACAATTAAGGGATTATAGTGAGATTTACTATTACCTATTTTCTTTTTGTCTTTTTTTTTTTTTACAGTCTGCATTTTGATTCATTGTACACAAATGGGGTACAACCCCTCATTTCTATGGTTGTACCCAGTGTAGATTCACACCATTCACATACATATACATAACATACATATACATATACATATAAATATACAGAGGGTAATACTGTGTGTTTCATTGTACTGTCTTTCCATCCCCTGCCCCATCCCACCCCATTTTCCTCTACACCATTCAAAGTTCCTTCATTCTTCTCTTCCCACCCCCTGCCTCCTCACATCATTATATATCATCATCCACTTATCAGAGAAAACATTTGGCCTTTGGTTCTTGGGGCTTGACCTATTTCACTTAGCATGATATTCTCCAACTTCATCCATCTACCAGCAAATGCCATAATTTCATTCTTCTTTAAAGCTGAGTAATATTCCATTGTGTATGTATATCCATTTGTCAATTGAAGGGCATCCCGGTTGGTTCCAAAATCTAGCTATTGTGAATTGAGCTGCTATGAACATTGATGTGGCTACATCACTGTAGTATGCTGATTTTAAGTCCTTTGGGTATAAACTGAGGAGTGGAATAGCTAGGTCAAATGGTGGGTTCATTCCACATTTTCTGAAGATTCTCCATAATGCTTTCCAGAGTGGCTGCACCAATTTGCAACTTCACCAGTGTTGTATGAGTGTGCCTTTTTCCCCACATCCATGTCAACACTTATTATTGCTTGTTTTCTTGATAATAGCCATTCTAATTGGAGTTAGATGAAATCTTAGGGTGGTTTTAATTTGCATTTCTCTAATTACTAGGGATAACAAGCACTTTTTCATACATTTGTTGATCACCTGTATATCTTCTTCTGTGAAGTGTCTGTTCAGTTCCTTAGCCCATTTATTGGTTGAGTTGTTTGTATTTTGGGTATAAAGTTTTTAAGTTCTTTATAAACTTTGGAGATGAGTGCTCTGTCTGAAGTGTGTGTGGAAAAGATTTTCTCCCACTTTGTAGGCTTTCTTTTCACATTATTGATTGGTTTCCTTTGTTGAGGAAAAGCTTTTTAGTTTGAATCTGTCCCATTTATTGATTCTCAATTTAATGTAATTCCAATTAAAATCCCAATGACATCTCTCATAGAAATAAAAAAAAAAGTCATGAAATCATCTGGAAGAACAAGAGACCCAGAATAACCAAAGCAATTCTGGGCAGGAAGAGTGATGCAGGAGGTATCACAATACCAGACCTTAAACACTACTATAGAGCAATAGTAACAAAAACAGCATGGTATTGGCACCAAAACAGACAGGTAGACCAATGGTACAGGATAGAAGACACGGGCATATACCCACATAAATGCAGTTATCTCATCCTAGACACAGGTACCAAAAACTTACAATGAAGAAAGGATAGCCTGTTCAACAAATGGTGCTGGCAAAACTGGAAATCCATATGCAGTTAAATGATATTAAACTCCTATCTCTCACTCTATACAAAAAACTCAAAATGGATCAAGGATCTAGGAATTAGTCCTGAGACCGTTTACCAAGTAGAAAAAAAAAAAAAAAAAGTAGACCCAAATCTCCATCACGTTGGCTTAGGATCAGACTTCCTTAACAAGACCCCCATAGCTCAAGAAATAAAAGCAAGAATCTATAAATGGAACAGATTAAAACTATTATCTATTTTTTTCCTTCAATATTTTATACTCCATAATATCACCTTCTGTGTTATATGGCTATGAATGTCCAAAGTCTAGTAAATTCTTGATGGTTACTCCAAAATCTTTGGTTAAAAGAATTAAACAATTAAACAATTGGCAATCCATGGTAAAAGTAGAACATGTCTGATCTCATTTTGCTAGACTGCTGTGATGTGCATTGCAATTAATAATACTTTTTAAAATTAATAATAGTATGAGTCATTAGTTAAATATTTTATTGTGGAAATCATAATAGTAAAAATCTATTACTGTATTAATAATGAGTTAACAGTGATTCTGCCATAGGTCAGTTTGAGTAAATCCTAAATACTTTATTGTGAATGACTTGTACTTACAAGAAACCAAGACAGTGTGACACTTTGAGCCTTGATAAGAAAATATTAACCCAGAATTTTAGTAGAAGAAAATATTTCTGCACAGATAATACTAACATTGATATCAGGAAAACACAATGAACCAAAAATTCCAGCTCTAAAAGATAGTCACAACCCATAGTATGTGGTCTGTGAACATTTATTACTAAATGAACAAGAAGTCTATTTAGAATTTCTGCTAAACCCTGTCATATTATTATTAAAATATGGTTGTAAACAAGTACCATTCCTACAGGAATTGAATTTCCCCATAAATTGATGAAGAAACAAATTATAATGGGCATTTTGACAATTATTTTCAATCAGTACATATCTCTCAGAAAACAAATCATCAAGAATATAATAATTATGGGACTGTGTTTGTAGCTCAGTTGTAGAGAGTGCTTGCCTAGCATGTGTGAGGCACTAGGTTCAATCCTCAGCACCACATAAAAATAAAAGAAACAATAATTAAAGGTATTGTGTTCATCTACTACTAAAAATTAAAAAGAAAGAATATAGTAATCATGGCCAGAAAATATGTATGCATTTGAAATTAGATGTAGAAGTATACAACTAATCTACGCTGACAGTTTTGTATAGGAATCTGTTGTATAGTGTGTATTTACCTTATTCTCTCTCCCACTATATATTATAGGTCTGATCTAATTTGGCTGCTTAGAGTGGGTATAACAGGTCACAAAGAACTTGATCTTACAGAAGGATAAAGGTGGCATTTTACTGGGAATTGACTGAACTCTTATTACAAAGGATAATTTGACAATTTTCATTTCTTGAGAAGTTAATTTCTGTGATGCAATTTTCTGATGTAACCTCTGATGTTCATAGTATTCAAAGGAAAACTTTGAGGAATAAGTGAACATTAAAGTGCCAATACATTCATTTAACAAACATTACGACCTCCTGTGTACCATCAAGAGTGGGGCATATAACACAGTTCATTTTTCACTTTAATTCTTTCAACTTTATATTAAAAATTAAAGCCATATTGCATAATTTCTACTCAACTTGTTCAACAATATTGAATATGTAACTCTGAACTTGCAATGTAGTAGTTGATTTGGTTAATAATTAGGGGTTAAAAGGCATTCCTCAGCTAGTGGAATTTCAAATGAAATTGCAATTCCTGCATATCACTAACTTATTAAAGAGGTTAAGGGAATCAGGCCCAAATATGTTTTATATCAGCAATTAACCACTATTAATTTAGTTAAATTGATATACATATAAACACAAAACTTTATCCAAAATACCGTGCTAGGCTAAACAGAATTTTAATATTCTAAAGTCAAAGTAATAACTAAAAAAAAGAAAACATTCATCTATTTGTATAACTCCCAACTTTAAAAAAATAGAGTCTTAGTTTTTCATTTACTGTAAGTCTACAAATAGGAAAGGAAGGGCTGTTATAACTACATAATAGAAACAAAAAATAAGGTAAGAACTTGGGTTCCGTTAGTTTCCAGTTGCTCCCCTCATTTTCTTATTATTTTATGAGAGAATTGTAGCTATAGTTTATTTTGGGTTCATTTTGAAAAATCATACATGCATGGAATTTGACTTACTCCCTTTACTCCCTCTCCCCCCATCCTTTAACCTCCCTTTCTCCTCTCCCCCACCTCCCTGCCATTCTCCTTTCTGTACTGTGCTTCCTGTCACTTGTTCGTTTATTTATGTTTGGTACCTCATTCATAAAGATGGAATTCACTGTGGTGCATTTATCCATGCACACAGTGTGATTTCGTTAAATTCATTCCTCATTTTCTCCCATTTCCCAACCCTTCTCCTACCATCTTGATCTCATTCTTCTCCATTGATCTTCCCTCTGTGATATCTGATGCCTCTCCTTTCCCCTTTTATTTTGTTTTAGTTTCCACATATGAGAGAAAACATTTGGCCCTTGATTTACTGAATCTGGCTTATTTTGCTCAGCATGATGTTCCCCAGTTCCATTCATTTACCAACAAATGATACAAAATCATTCTTCTTTATGGCTGAATAAAACTTCATTATGTGTATACAGCACATTTTCTTAATCCTTTTATCTATTGACAGGCATCTGGTTTAGTTCCATAATTTGGTATTATGAAGTGTGCTGCTATAAATATTGATATGACAGTATTATTATAATAAGCTGATTTTAGTTTCTTGGGATAAATACCAAGGAGTGGGATAACTGGGTCATAAGGTCATTCTATTTCTAGGTTTTTGAGGAATCTCCATATTGCTTTCCTGAGTAGCTGTATTAATTTGCAGTCTTACCAGTATTGTATAAGTGTACTTCTTTCCCCACATCATTGCCAGAATTTGTTATTATTTGTATTATTGATAATAGCCATTCTGACTGCAGTGAGGTCAAATCTCATATAGTTTTAATTTGCATTTCCCTAATTGCTAGAGAAATTGAAATATTTTCATAGTTTTGTTGACTATTTTTATTTCTTCTTTTGATAAATTCTATTTAGTTCTTTTGCCCAGTTATTGATTGGTTTATTGTTATTTTGATGTTAAGACTTTTGAGTTCTTTATATATTCTGAATGCCAGTCCCCTATCAGAAGAGTAGCTGTCAAAGATTTGCTCCCATTGAGTAGGCTGTCATTTCATTCTCTTAATTATTTCTTTTGCTGCACAGAAACTTTTTAATTTGATGGCTTTCCACTTATTGATTATGTGGTTTTTTTCTTGAGCTTTTGGGGTCTCATTAAAGAAATCGATGCCTGTACCAAAATAATGGCTCTTGACCCTGTGTTCTAGTAGGTGTAAAGTTTCTGGTCTAATTCCTGAGTCTTTGATTCACTTTCATTTGACCATCATTCATTGTGACAAATAAGAATCTAGTTTTATCCTTCTTTTTTTTTTTTATTGTAAACAAATGGGATACATGTTGTTTCTTTGTTTGTACATGGCGTAAAGGCATACCATTTATGTAATCATAAATTTACATACAGTAATGTTGTTTGATTCATTCTGTTATTTTTTCCCTTCCCCACACCCCTCCCACCCCTCTTTATCCTCTATACAGTACTTTCTTCCTCCATACTTGCCCCCCTCCCTAACCCTAACTCTAACCCTAACATTAACCCTTCCCTCCCCCCCTTTATGTGTCATCCTCCACTTATTAGCGATATCATTTGTCCTTTGGTTTTTTGAGATTGGCTTATCTCACTTAGCATGATATTCTCCAATTTCATCCATTTGCCTGCAAATGCCATAATTTTGTCATTCTTTATGGCTGAGTCATATTCCATTGTGTATATATACCACAGTTTCTTTATCCACTCATCAATTGAAGGGCATCTAGGTTGGTTCCATAGTCTGGCTATTGTGAATTGAGCAGCTATGAACATTGATGTGGCTGTATCTCTGTAGTATGCTGATTTTAAGTCCTTTGGGTATAGGCCAAGGAGTGGGATAGCTGGGTCAAATGGAGGGTCCATTCCAAGTTTTCTAAGGAATCTCCACACTGCTTTCCATAGTGGCTGCACTAATTTGCAGCCCCACCAGCAATGTATGAGTGTACCTTTCTCCCCACATCCTCGCCAACACCTGTTGCTTGTATTTTTGATAATCACCATTCTAATTGGGGTGAGATGGAATCTTTAGTTTTATCCTTCTATTTGTGGATTTCTAGTTTTCTCAGCACCATTTGTTAAAAAAAAAAAAAAAAATTTTGGCACCTTTTGTCAAGTATCAGATGACTGTAACTGTGTAGGTCTGTCTGTGTGTCTTCTATTCTGTTCCACTGATCTTTATGTCTATTTTGGTGCCAGTGACCTTCTCTTTCTGTTGCTGTAGCTCTGTAGTGTAATTTGAGTTGAGGTACTGTGATGCCTCCCACATTGCTCTTCTTTCTTAGGATTGTTTTTTCTATTCTGGGTCTCTCATTCTTCCAAATGAATTTTAGGACTGTTTTTTTTTTTTTTTTTTTCTACTTCTGTGAAGAATATTATTGGTACTTTGATGAGGATTGCATTGAAACTAATAGTTTTGGTAGAGTGACTACTTGGACAATATTAATTCTACCTGTCCAGCAACATGGGCGATCTTTACATATTCTAACATTTTCTTCAACTTCTTTCTTCATTATTCTATCATAATCACTATAGAGATCTTTCACCTTCTTGGTTAGATTACTTCCTAAGATTTTTTTTTCTTTTCTTTTTTCCAGTGACATTATTATAAATGGTATAGTTTCTGTGATTTCGTTCTTAGAGGAATCATTGTTGAAATATAGGAAAGCTACTGATTTATAATTGTTGATCTTGTGTTTTCCTTCTTTGCTTTTTCATTTATTATCTCTAGAAGTCTTGGTTTAGGTTTTTGATTTGAGAGGAAATGCTTTGAGTTTTTCTTTGTTTAGTATGATATTGACTTTTGTTTTGTCATCTATAACCTTTGTAATGTTGAGATAAGTTCCTTCTATCCTTGGTTTCTCTAACATTTTTAACATACTGAAAACTGGATTTTATCAAAGGCCTCTTCTGCATCAATTGAGATAATCATAAGATTCTTTGTCCTTAACTCTATTTATACAGTGAATTACATTTATTTATTATATCGAACCAATCTTGCATCCCTAGGATGAGTCCCACTTGATCATGGTGTACTGTGTTCTTGAATTGCATTTTAATTCAATTTGCTAATACTTTATTAAGAATTTTTACATATGTGTTCATCAGGAATTTTGATCTGTTTTTTTTCTGATTTTGGTATCAGGGTTATTCTGGCTTAACAGAATGTGCTTGGGAATTTACCCTTCCTTTTAATTTCATGAAATAGTTTGAGAAAGACAAGTAAGTACTTTTGAAAGGTCTATTAGAACACAGCTGAGAATGATCTAGTCCTAAACTTTTCTTTGTTGAAAGGATTTTTTCTTTTTTTGATATTTCAATTTAATTACTTGATATTAGTCTGTTAAGTTTTTTTCTATCTTCCTGGTTCAGTTTGGGCAGGTCACATGTGTCTGGAAATGTGTCAATGCCTCCCAGATTTTCCAATTTATTAGATTATAAATTTTCAAATAATTTCTAATGTATGTCTGAATTCAGAAGGGCCTGTGGTGATGTCTCCTTTTTTATTTCTAGTTTTATTTATTTGCATCCTTTCTTTTTTCCAGTTAGTTCATCTAAGGGCTTGTCAATCTCACTATCTTTTCAAAGAGATAACTCTGTTGCATTGATTTTTGTATTGTAGGTTTTTTCACAATTTCATTCATTTTTATCTCTGATCTTATTTCCTGTAGTCTATGAATTTTGAAATTAGTTTGTTCTTCTTTTTCTGATACAATGAGGTGGAGTATAAGTTTATTTATTTGAGAGCTCTATACCTTCTTTCTTAATACGGACACTCAATGCAATAAGCTTTTCTCTTAGAGCTGTTTTCATTCTACCTCAGAGATTTTTGATATGTTGTATCTCTGTACTCATTCATTCCTAATAATTTCTAGATTTCTTCTTACATTTCTCCTATAATCCATTCATCATTTTAAAGACTATTATTCATATATTATTACAATATAATAAGAGTATTATTCATATTATATTATTCATATTATAAATATTGTTATTATTTTAAAGAGTTTATGCAGTTTCTTTTATTTTTCCTGCTGTTTGTTTCTAGTCCCATTTCATTATGATATGATTCCGGGGACTATATAAATGTTTGTTATTTTGTTTGTTTGTTTTGAATTTGCTAAGACTTACATTATGACCTCTAATATAATCTCTTTTGGAAAAGTTTCCAGGAACAGCTTAGAAAAAAGTGAATTTGGCAGTCTTGGGGTGAAACATTCTATAGATGTCTGTTAGGTCCATTTGTTGTATATTATTACTTACGATGAAAATGTCATTATTGATTATGTTTCATGACCTGACGATTGGTGATAAGGAAGGATTTGTTGAAATTCCCAGTTATTGTATTAGTGTCTAACTTGGATTTAATATCAAGATGTGGGCAGCAGGGGTTGTTCGTTTTGTTTTGTTTGGTTTGATTTGACTGAACCCAGGGGCACTTAATCACTGATCAACATTCTCAGTATTTTTTATATTTTATTTAGAGACAGGGTCTTGCTGAATTGCTTAGGGCCTCACTAAGTTGCTGAGGCTAGCTTTGAACTAGAAATCCTCTTGCCTCAGACTTTGAACCTCTGGGATTACATTGTATGACACTGCAACAGGTAAAATGTTTGTTTTAAATGTAATTAGGTGCACTGATGTTGGAGTCTTAAATATTCACCTTTATTATATAATCCTGTTGGATTAGTTCCTTTATCAGTATGTAATGACCTTCTCTGTCTCTTCTCATTAATGTTTGCTTGAAAATTGCTTTGTCAAATTTGAGGATAGCTACTCCTGCTTGTTTTCAGATCCATCTGCATGGAAATTTTTTCCCCATCCTTTTACATTCAGTTTGTGAGTTTGTCCACAAGTTGAGTTTCTTGTAAAGAGCATATAGGTACATCTTGTTTTTATTACATTTTGCTAACTTGTATCTTTAATTGGAATGTTATATCATTTACATTTAGTGTTATTATGGATAGTTGTTGGTTGTCTTCTGCCATCTAGGTTGGCTGTAGTTAATTCTGTCTTGATTTTCATTTAGTCGATTATTCTTATAGTGATCTTTACTAATTTGAGAGCTTTGGGGTTTATTTTTGCATTCTTCTGCTTTAATTTTATTTTTGATTATTATTTTGAGTGCTGGTTTAGTGGTCACAAATCCTTTTAGTTTATCCTTTATTTATTTATTTATTTTTTGGTGTGTGTGTGTGTGTGTGTGTGTGTGGTGCTGGGGATTGAACTCAGGGCCTTGTGCTTGTGAGGCTAGCACTCTACCAACTGAATTACATCCCCAGACCCCTTAGTTTATCCTTGTCATGGAAAGTTTTTGGTTCTCTATTGATTTTAGAAGATAGCTTTGCTGTATACAGAAATCTTGACTGGAAAATGTTTTCTTTTAGAGTTTGAATATCTCATTCTAAGACCTCCTTCATTTTAAGATCTGAGTTGAGAAGTCAGATGCAAGATTTATTTGCTTGTCTCTAAATGTTACCTGATATTTTTCTCTTGCAGCTTTTAATATACTTTCCTTATTTTCCATATTAGAAATTTCAACTACAATTGAAGAGGTTCTTTTTTGATCTTGTCTAATTTGGGTCCCTTAAGATTCCTTTATCTGAATGTTTATCTCATTTCTAATATGGAGAAGATCTCTATTATTATGTCACTGAAAATGTTCTTAACGCCTTTAGTTCATGCTCCATGTTATTTTCTATTCCAACAACTCTATTGATTCTGTCCCAGAGTTATTATACATTCTGATCATGGTGTTTCTTTTTCAATGTTGTATACTAAGTATTCAAGTCCAAATGCCCTGTATTCAAGGCCTGAACATCTATTTTCTACACAATCTATGTCTGTGGCATCCTTTGTTGGGGATTGTGAATTTGGGGGAGGGTTGCCTGATTCCTCATTTTTTTCTGAGATGCAGGACTTCCACATCAGTCATGGTGGATTGCTCTTCCTCTATAATATACATGCCCTTTGGTGGGTAGTTATCTTTTTTGTTCTGGAACTTCTCTGTGTTTTTGATGTATGAGTAGATATCCATGAGGGACCTGAGATGCCCACTTAGTTGGTCTTAGGAGCTTGTTCTTGGTTTTGGAATTTTGTCAACCCCTCCATGTGTGGAAGTATTGTTAAAACTCAGGTAGAGCTAAATCATTTGTGGGTTGAGATTCATGGTTACTTGGAAACATTGTGAGTTTATTGGCAGCAATAAACTTTAAAAACTTGAAATGTCCTAATCACTTTTCATTCTATTAGTGGAAGGAGTGAGTCAGGGACAGCACTACTGTTATATACAGTGTCCAGTGTCTATTTTGATATCTATGACACTAATTATCACCTGCATAGAAATGGTGGAGTCAACCTTTAGCATCATCATCAAAAATAATCATGGACTACATCAGGGATTAAACAAAAGATGTCCACTACATCAGTCACTGAATTGTTAATCACAGCAACATGAATGAGGTAGGAATTCATAAACTATAAAATTCTATCAGATAGTGGAATTTCAGTTTCTCACATGAAGAGAAAATAGGGTATAATGGCAAGAGAAAATTTGAAATATTTAAAAAGTGAACTGAAGGGAGAAAAGAGATAGGTAGCAGAGGGTGGCTAAAAGGAAGGAGCACAAAATAACTAAAATGAATTTAGGAGAGGACAGGAAAATTTGACTGTTAGTGGGAAAAGAGATTGAAGAAAGGACAATAAAAAGACTAAAACCAAGGTACAAATAAATACTAAAACAACTCAAACTTACATAACATTTTACCCTACCTAAGTCATCCCTAGGCTAAATAATAAATGAGTGAAGAAGAAAGTAATTAATGTAAAATTGAAATTATATTAATATATTCATATATATATATATGAGAACCTATCTGTGCAGTGAGAACACCCCACACAGACTCCCCTCACACAATCACATAGAATGAAAAAAGTAAAAATTATTAAATAATAAAATTAAATTTGAAACAAATACAAAATTAAAATAAAAAGTAATAAATTGTGGGGAATACAAGGGAAAAAATAAAAATTCTTAATGAGAAATAAAGAGCTTATTTTCACTGAGGTGTTTTAACTTGTTGGCAAGCATGAATTTTCATGCATTATATTTATATTTGAGCTCATTAAGCCTTGGGTGAAGGATTGGGGGTTTTTATTTCCAATGTCTTTGTATTATTCACCAAACTGCCAGCCTTTGTGGCTAGGCACCAAAGTACTAGCTCTCAGCTTCCCATTTCCTGATATAGGATGGGATAGACTAGGGAGTTCTGGCAAATCGTGTACTCCTGTGGTGGAGGTGGTGCAGAGTCTAATTTGTAAACCCCAGTCATTGGGATTTAGTCTTAGTTGACCTTTGGAACCCTGTGAGTGCGTATTTGAGATTTGATTCACACCTCCTGTTGCTGAGATGCTGATCTCTGCTGTATGTCTAGTTCTCAGGGGTCTCTCATACGTTTCACTTTTAGGGTGCAGAGTCTAAAACTCCACAGGTTTCACTTTCACCACTACCCAGTATCAGACCTGAAGTGACAGTACTCCTCTAGGGCCATTATTGGTATCTTTCCAATAGCTCTGGTTGGATGCCTACCACAAAGGGAAGTCTCTCTCCTTGATATCCAAAGCCTGGATACCCGAGGCATAATTCTCTTTGTGCAGATTTTAGTCACCCTGGCCCAGGCACACACTGGGGCCCACAGGAGCTGTTTGCCGGGTCAGGCTGGCAACTACCTTTGTGAATCTCCAATCTCCTTCCTATGCTTGTGGCTGCACAGCGCTCATAAATGGTTCCTGTGATGACAAATGGTTCCTTGGTTTCCAACAAACTACTAGCTCATGGGCCCAGTGATTTTGGCTGCTTTTCATTGGGCAACTTTCCCCAGCCTTGGATCCATTAAAATCAACCTCTCTTTCCATTCCAAAGTTTCCCCAAGCCAATTTTTATCATTGCACTTCCCTCTCTCTCTACCTGTTCTCCCCACCCCTTCAACATCCACAGTTGTTGTAACTGCCAGTCAAACTGAAGCATCTCTAATAGATTGTCTCTTGTTTGAAGTTTTCAACTTTCTGTGTCTCTGTGGTTTCTTTCACTAATATTGAATTTCAGTGAGTTCCCTTAGTTAAGGACCTCACTGAGGAGCACTCTTCCTGCTTCGTAAGGCTGGTGCGAAGGAACTGCTGGAAAGTGCACTCATCCTCTAATCTGCCATCTTCTTTCCTATCCCAACTCCTTGCATATTTATAAAACTTAAAATATATGGTTGTATTAGATTTATTAATCTAAAAGTACAGATAAATTATTTATACATGGCTAATTTCATGAGAATGAAACCATCATATTACATTTATATGAGTATATATCCTTATTACATAATTATATCTTCCTTTACTCCTTTATTCTGTTTTCACTGTCCTTTTATAATTATTTTGTAACAATGAATTAATAACTGGTAAGCTATCAAACTAGCTTAGTCCCATTAATTTAAAAAATATTTGAATGAGATAAGAAATATTACTGAGACAATTTGACTGATGTGCTTGTTTTGCACTCCAAATTAAGGAAAAAAAAATATATGGAGGGTTATAAACGTACAATACATATGTCAAATTAAATACCAAAGGAATGTTTTGTCTCAGAGACTGTTTCAAAAAATATATTGGACATTTTAACTTAAATAGGTGAAATTATATACAAGTATATTTTTATTCAAATTTTGAAATGGAAAGTTTTTTCTTTAAAAAATGATTTGCATTTTAAGCATAAAAACATCAAGCATGCTTTTTAATTTACAAAAAATGTGGTTGCTTAAATATGTATACAGTTATAAATATAATAATTAGTAATTATTTGATAATCAGAATAGAAAAGCAGTCAGAGTATACAAAATGGTTATGAATATTTCTGAAGTAGTAAAACTAATAAATTTGAAAAAAAATTCATCTCCCAATCATAACTCTTCAGAAAAACCTGTTCATATAATTTCACCAGTGCATGATTTTTAGACAAATGGAGCTTTCACACCAAAAAGAGAAAAAAAAATTAAGACAATTATCATTGAAACTCTATTGCTATATTTGTGAAGTAATGAAATAGTATTTCATGAGCAGATTGAGCATTATTTGAAACATTTCACAAACCACCCAGGAGGAATCCCTTTATATTTGATTAGATTCTCTTTGCACTAAGCACAAATCTCTATAATAGCATCTATTATATTCTACAAAATTCATTATTTGTTGTCCTGTTGTTCCCTATTAGGCTAAGTAATTTGAGTTCTGACTGTTACTTTATCATGTTTGAATCTTCATTACTAGGACATAATACATATTTTTAGTTTGGGAATTATTTTACCAAATAGATGAATGAATGAAAGAACAATATGTCCTGGATTTCTAACTCCCAAACTAGCATTGTAGGATGTTTGTGAAATACACATCAGCAATTAAGAAATCTACTTTTAAAAGTATGACTTAGAAAGTTAGACCGTATTCAAATCAAACTGACATTATCATGACATAATTATGACTGATATGTGTTCAATTATATCAAGACCATATGCCAGAAAATCTGTGACATTATGTGTGATATGTATTGAAGTTAAATGTTAAGTAATGGGAAAAATATGTCTTATATTCCTTCAGATGTTTTTAGAAGAAATACATTTTATGGAAAATGTGGAATATGCAGAATATGTAAATGATAAACCATGAAGGGTCACCCTGAAAGATTTTCATTATAATTATGAAAACAAACTGCCTATTTTGTTTTATTTGTCAAAGAGTTGGTTTCCTATAGTGTGGTACCTATTCAACACTACATTTAAGATTTTAGATCACACTTAAAGTGCTTTAATAAGTGAGTAAAGATTGAAATGCAGGTAACATTAAGTAAATATATTTCCTTTTAAAAGTTTACTAAGTTCATTTATTTTCTCATCTCAAATTATGATTAAGTCTAGCTTATTTATTCTGTCTATTCTCTATTGTTGAGTGGAGATCAGAAAATACAAGACCCTTTCTACAATGATGTAGGAAAATCAAAGTCACTTAAAAAGTGTTTGATGGTTAGGGTATAGAATTTGCAATATTTCACTTGGGACAGTCCCATTCCACACACACATATATTGCTTCATTTCTATCTGCTTCTTTTCTCCTCCATATTTGCTTATTAGAATTATCTTCTTAGCTTCTTTAACATTTTGTTTATGGACCTTTATAGTCATTTTTGTATCCAAAATAATAGTGTATCTTTTCCTTTTTGTCTGGGTTTTGCATAATTGACCATTATATCAACTCATCATTTTGTAGTTCTGCTTAAAAACATGATAGTATGTAAATAAAATCTTTGGATCAAATGATACACTGAGTGGGAATCAAAATTAGACCACCTTGGTATTTGTTAGAATCTTATATCATCCAGAAGAAATCATTCTGAAATATGTTGCTTAAATCAATGCATGCTAATTTTAAATAAAGTGCTGAGGGCAACTTATTGCATACGGTATTACTATCACTTATGGGTAATTACAATCCTATGAGATTTTGATGACTGAATGCATTCTTTCAGGTTAAAAGGCACTTTCCAGTTAATATCACTGAAATCTAACTATACCTGCAATCACTAAGAATTACTTTTGTCCTACAAACCAAATATCTCTGGGGATCACATGCCCAGTTGTAGGGTCTGATGGTACACTTCACTCCAGTGCTGGAGGTGTGGTGTCAATCATGAATAGGAGCTGTGTATATTGGTCAAGAACATCAAGCATAGATGTTAAAGTGTTCTTTTTCCTATCATGTTCCTGATCCATTGCTGAAAAATGATGCCCAAACTTTTTAGTGTATATAACCAATAGATTTGATATTTCAGAAACCCAAAAAACTAAAATTGAATGAAGATTGCATTATTAATGTTATTGAGATCCATCACAGGGAGAGAAAACACAAGGTATTTGTCCCAGAGGCAGCTTAGGACAATTTTGAGTGGGCATTGTGACTATTTGTGAGGAGTTTATTAACCACTGCAAAGGCATAAGCAGCAGTCTTTAAATATGATAAATATTATACTTTTAGGAGACCAAAGATATTAACTGCCCAATATGTTTTGTTTTCTTTCTTTCTCCTTGGCTCCAAACTTGTAGTTGATATTAAAAACCTAGAGGTTCAGCTTCATCAACCTTCAAACTAATATGCTAATTTATTTATTTAAATATGCTAATTTTATGTATACAATGTAGTCTTTTTATGTAAGTAAATATAATATAATGAATAAAATCCTACCTTTAGTTGCACAGAACCAAGGTTTGAATAAGTTTCCA
This sequence comes from Sciurus vulgaris, assembly GCF_902686455.1. NCBI lineage: Eukaryota > Metazoa > Chordata > Mammalia > Rodentia > Sciuridae > Sciurus > Sciurus vulgaris. The sequence continues at coordinate 134,619,729 of NC_136464.1, forward strand.
TCACTTTCTGGGTAATTTGGGGCATTGACTCTGCCTCTCTAGATCTTGTGGTGGGACTATAGTGAATGGCATTAATGCCTTATAAAAGAGGATCTAGGGATTTCCTCAAGTATTAACACCATGTGAGGATGCCTTAAGAAAGCTGTCATCTCTGAAGCAGATACCTTACACCCAGACTTCAAATTTCCTGGTGCCATCATCTTGGACTTCCTATCCTTTAGAAATGTGAGAAGTAAAGTTCTATGTTTTATAAACTACCTTGCTTTTGGTGTCTCATTATAGTTACCAGAATGAACTAAGATACTTAGAAACTTCATTTTCAAATAAAGAGAATACTGCCTATTTAAAAATCTAATAGTGTTACATATGTGATATAGTTTATTATTAATATTTATTTAGTCAGTTTGGTATGTAACTATTTATTAACCTAACAACTTAATGATTAAAACTCCTTGATTTAAATACCACTGCCTAAGAAAACTGCCAATTCAAATTATAAGAAACAACCTTATGTTAGAGATATATGAAGATGGACAAAATATAGTAGATACTTAAATATCATAATTCATATTTAGTACTGAGTCACTTCTGAGTACTTTATTTGGTTTGATAAAAATATCTCAACATGGAAAGTCAAAAATTTTTCTACAAAAATGTATTTAGGTAAGAAAATTAGTTCTAGTGTTCAGTAGCACAGTAGGGTAACTCTATTCTACAGTAATTTATGGTATATTTCAAAATAACTAGAAAAGTCCAAATTTTCCTGACACATAGGCATTATGAATGTTTGATGAAATTAAAATGCTAATTTCCCAATTTGTTCATTCAACATTGTATACATTATCAGATTATAACCCTTAACTATGTACAGATTTTATGGGTCTAGTAAAATAAAAAAAGTATTTGCTATTTTAATTTGTTTATTTAACACAAACATAATAGGTATAATAATGTTTTTAAAATACTTAAAACAAGGTGAGGTTTTAAAATGTTTTATAAAGATGCAGTGATCATTAAGATCAAAACTTTTTCTCAGATAATTTCTGTATTAAATATTTTTAGACATTTTCTGGGATTTATAAATTTTCTTTAAAAAAGCAGTACTAAATCTACCTTGATCAAAACTACTCTTAAGTTGTTAATGAGTGGAAGTCATTAATATATTAATAAGCAATTTGTTAATTTGTGGTTTTCTTACAACTTTTTGAGAAAATGAATGAAAAGTTTTACATATTTGCTTCAGATTTAAGGTGGATACAGAAATGGTTAGTTGTGTTTAAAGATATTATATCAAAATTTACAGAATATTCATTAATAGGATAGATATATTTAAATGTTCACAAGTAAAATATTTAATATTAGGAGAAAATTAAATATTTTATTTGTAAATCACATTTTTATATTTGGTTCGTATATAGACAAAAATTATAAAAAAGCTTCAAAAATTTCAATGCATTTTTGAAACTCAGTTTTCCACCTTTTAAAATGAAAGTTTGTAAATATCCCCTCTTGTCATTAAAAACAAAATTTAATGCCAAAAAGGCATCTCAAAGTAACATGGACAAAACTTGATTGGTCTCATTCCAACCTCTTTCTATTTCAATCTCCCAATCTCTTATTATCCTTGGAATAAATGAAATCCACCCACTTCAAAACTTTTGTTTATTATTCAGTAAAGTCTTCTAAATAAATCTCAAATCTGTTATGACCTTTTTCTCCACTACTGAAACATTCTTTACTATGAACTTGGCTTACTTCCCCAAATTCTTCAAATAATTGCTCATACCTCTTACTGAGACCCCATTTGACCACTGACCACCATAATTAGAACTACCTGATTTGAAGCACCATTTTGTTTCACCTTTTAAGAGCATCCCATGTATTTGTCCTTCCTAAACTCTTGTGATCTCATTCTCTATTTTCAACATGGTGGCCACCATGATATTGTTAATTATTTAATCATATCATGTCACTGTGTTTAATCTTTACTTCCTTCCTGGAACTGCATTTTATTTTAAATTTAATGCCATGTAAAGTCTTATAAAATGTGATATCCTGTTAATTTTCTAGCTTTAAGCTCCACTATTTTGCTTTTATTCATTCTACTTAACCTCCTTGCTGTCCCTTTAACGCCCTTGATATGGTCCCATTTCAAAGCTTTTCCAATACTTCCTTTCCTGGATCATCCTTACACTATCAGCCTGGCTCACTTTTTCAAGTAAATACTCACTCAAATATTACCCTATTATGGAGATCCACCTTACTTTCTATTGTAAAAACTTTCAGCACAACTTATTTCCTTCTTTTTTTTTCCTCACAGTACTTAATCATCTTATAATCTATGATTTTCTTAATTTAGTTTAGTTTGTTTCTTGCCACCTGACACACATTTGGTTTTGTTGTTATTCTTTGATATATCCAAAAATGAAGCTTGGAACACAGTACGTACTTAATAAATATTGATTTAATGGATGAGTGCATCTTTAAACATAGTTCATTACATTAGTTTATGAACCATTCCCTTTGTATCTTTAAATACTACCAAATTGGGTTATCATGTGACTCATTGTAAACATATTTAGCTAGATTTACTACATGAATGATATATAAGGTCCACTAGCCTCTGGGTTACTGATGTGTATGTTCATAATAAAATTTGGTTAGCAGACTATCAAATCTGTATTCTGCTGATTCTTCCTTAACAACATTGTTCTGACAGTAACTTCCTAAACTGCATACTTGAAAGTGGTTTTGACATTTTTTTAAAAGACATAACAAATATTGTATACCTATAAGTTATGCCTATATGTGTCCAGGTTTTAAGCATAATGAATTTTCCTTGATATTTGTAGTTTAATGAGTTTACAAGTTTTCCTAAAGTTTGAGAAATAAACCGATTGGCAATCTATTGTTTCCTTATAATTATTTCAAAGTAGTGTGTGTGGTAGATGGATTAAGGTATGTACAATTTGTATCCCTGATTCACTCCCTTGGAAATAATGACTTTTGTACAACACTTTTAACTTGTCTGATTTTGCCTGATTTGATACCTCTTTTGGGAAGTATAGATTATTCTGAATTGACAGTTTGGGGAGTCTCAACAGATATTTCATATTCAATGGATTAGCATAAGTATTAGTCTGTGATTTTAAGTGCTATTCAAAGGCTTATTATTATTTGAACTCAACACTCCTCTTTTCCAGGTACAAATTTTATATTGTGTATTCTAGCTCATATTCATCCAATTAGCTTTTTAACTCTTATCCCCAGCCAAAGAAAAATTTAAAAAATCTAAAACTACCCACTATTACATAGATTAAGCCAAATGGTTACCAAATTTATGACTATTTCATTGAAAACAACAATTATGCTGTTTTATGGAGTCTCCTGAAACAAAATTTTTAACAACCAATAAACAACTCTTTTTAATCATATTAAATGTAAGGAATATTAGTATATACCATGTGTACAGACTTAGTATTAGATAATAGAATGGTAAACAAAAAAGTCAGACTTCCTACTTTCTTGTAGTTGATTTTCTAAATTGAGATGGGAATAATAACTAATTAAACAGGTGAATAAACTACAAAATAGCAAACATAAATGTTCTATAACAGTTCACAATGATAAAAAGTATGATGTAGTAGGGAGCCTAAGTGTGGGTATATGTGTCATTGTGTGTATTTTGAACATGGTGGTCAAATGTTGGTGCTGGTATTAACTTTTAAAAGTTTAAAAGTGTTTAAAAGTGGTTTAAAAGTGTTCTCTAAGGATGTGATATTTAACTGGTAACAAATTTTTTAGGCATTAGAATATATGCAGATTGTTTTTTTTTTTTTTTGTTATGAACTATAGAGGTCATTAATTTTTAAGCTGAGATGCACCTTGAATTGTCTTATATTAAAAAGAAAAACATTTTACCTGGTATTTAAAGAATGAATTTTTCCATCCAAGAGTAAACACATAGAGTTGGTAAAATTTATCTTTACCACAATACATGAAAATGCAAATTCTGAGGAAGAGACATATGAATTGGACAAGATGTAAGAACATAACAGGAACAATTTGAACTTATCAGGGGATTCGTAAGTCCCCTGAGAAATGTACTAATAAGTAGTAACAGAGCAAGAAAATAAAATACTAAATACTAGAATTAAAATTAAGGTGTTTTTCACCTTAATATCATCTATTCCTCACCACAGCCTTACGAAGTAGATTTAGTTTTCTCATTTTACAGATGAGAATATGGGAACAGAGTTTAACCATAGCAACATAACCCATCTATTAAATGCTATAAGATAGATATGAGCCCAGAGAATATTATTAAAAGATAAGCTCTTAACTGTTTTAAGTCATCTCTGATTTTACAATAATGCTCTGGAGAATTCTCATACAACTAAGGTGTTTCTTCATGGTGAACCTAAAAACCTAAAAATTTCTTTTTTTTTTTTTGTCGTTGTTGTTTGTTTCGTTTTTTTTTTTTTAATTGCATACTACCACTGAGCTAGACTCCCAAACCAATAGAATATTTTTTTCTTTTTTAAAATTTGTTCTTGTTTTGTTTTTGTTTTTGAATTTACCCTGTGATTCAATTCTTGAGTATTTGTAGCTTATCATTAAATTTAAAATGCTAAACTAATTTAGGAACTGCTTAAAAATAAAAAACACTCTGCATTATAGACAGGAAAAAAAGAATTAATCAACTCTAGCATTTAACTTTATAATATTACAAGATTGTACTTTTCAGTATCATATTAAACTTTTGATACAAAATCCTTCTAAACTCCTGGAACTAATAAGTGACAATAGCAATATTGCCAGATACAAGACTAATATACAAAAACAAATAACTTCAACATAAGCTAGTATGGCTGAATGGAATATAAAATTAAAATCTCATTATTATTTACATTATCCCTCACAAAATTAAATTATTAGATATAAGTCTAGCAAGTTATATGCATGCTCTAGGAAGGCATGGTGGTGCATGCCTGTTATCCCAGCAGCTTGGGAGGCTAAGGCAGGAGGACCTTGAGTTTGAGATCAGCCTGAGCCAGGTCTCAAAATACAAATAAATAAATAGATTAAATAAATAAATAAATAAAGGACTGGGGATTTTACTCAGTGTTTAAGCATTGCTGGGTTAAATCACTGGTATCAAATACACACACACACACACACACACACACACACACATATTCGTGTATGTATGTATATATAATCTATATGTTACCCTCCAAAACACTGATGAAAGATATCAAAGAACTAACTAAAGAAGTAGATAGATTGGAAGACTCAATATTGTCAAGATGACAGGGTTTCCTAATTTGGTTTAAGTTACAAGTACTGTAATCATATTCTCATAAATTATTTTATTGATATCCACAAACTGATTTGAAAGTTTGCAAGGAAAGCTAAAAGATCTATAATGGCTAACTCATTACTGAAGGATAATAGCAAAACTGGGAGACTGATGCTACTTGATTTTAAGACTCACCATAAAGCTATAGCAATTAAAATAGAATGACATTGGCAAAGAAGAGACAAATAGATCAGTGGAACAAAATGAAGAGCCCAGAAACTGATCCCTGTAAAAATATCCAACTGATCTTTGAATAAAAAAAAGGAAAAAATAAGGCTAATGGCATAGAGAAAAAAATTATTTTTTCAGCAAATGGTGTTGGAACAATTAGGTATCACAAACAAATGATTAAAAATAAATCCATGCAGATACAGTCTGCAGAGTCAGATTTTTCTATAGAAAGAGATCAATAAGATATTTAGAAAGAGATATATAGAAAGATATTTATCTATATACATATGTGGAAAGATATTTATCATCAGGAATTTGGTGATGTTTTCAGGGAGGCTGAGAGGTCCTATCATTTACATATCTAAGAAGGATCCCCAAAAAAGCTGGGGAAGTTCTAGTCTAAATCTGAAGGTCTGTGAAACTGGGCTGTCGTTCTAATCTCAGTCCAAAAACAGGAGAACAGGAAGCAGAATTTCTGAGGGCATCAGAAGATGGATACTCCAGCTCAAGTATAGAAAATATTTGTTTTTCTTCATCTCTTTGTTCTGTTCAGGTTCTTAATAGATCGAATGTTGCATACCTGCTTTGTCTGGGGGGATGTGCTTACCTGATCTACCAATTCAAATCCTAAACTGCTCCAGAAACACCCTCAGAGACAAACCTCAAATAATGCTTTACCAGCTTTGTGGATAATCTATAGCCCAGTCAAGTTAACACATAAAACCAATCACTACTCAGATCTAACTCCTTCATAAAATTAACTCAAAATGGATAAATGATCTAAATATAAAATACAAAATTATAAAACCCCTAGAAGATAACATAGGAGAAAATTGATGTAACCACAATATGGAAATGCCTTTGAATATAAAACACAAAATGCATGAGCCACAAAATAGAATTCACTTGAGTGCTTACATACACCACAGGGACACAAGATTTTCACTGTAAGTTCATAGAAGTTTTTTTGTTTTGTTTTGTTTTGTTTTTTTTTTATTTTGGATTGTCCTACAATATACATAATATTTACAAAAGTTTTTAAGTTTTCAACCTTTTATCATACTTGGTTATATCTGGAAATATTTTAAAATGAACTATATATTATTTGAATTTGGCTTCTCTAAAAACTGAGCTGGAAAAATTAAAAGAAGGATATCTGTATCATCTTTCAAAACACGTTTTCAATCATTTCAGTGACATTCAACTCTACGGTCTTTAAAAATGCTTTGAAACCTTTGGCAATTTTTACTACCATTAATTTTACAGCATGATGCATGATAAACAAGAAATATACATTTCACTGCAAAATAAAGTGTAGTTTTTTGAAAGTCTTTTTTTGTATATTTTATAAAAATATAATCAGTATATGTGGTCACTAAGGAATAAGCAAACACTCTGAAAGTATTTTCTTCTAGCAAGTAATAGTTACTTAGCATGGAACATGTTGAAACCCGAAAATTTCTATTTCTGTGACCTTCAAAATACATATTTTGTATTTCAATGCTATGTAAAAGCAAAGTATTTTTTTTTTATTATAGTGACACTTAGAACTGAAAATTCAAGTTAACTTTTGATTTCACTTGGGACTATAAATGCAAGTAAATTAACCTAGATAACAATCAAATATAAAAGCATGCTATAGGTGTTGTAGTCTGACTTTTATAGTTATAATAATTAATGTATTTTAATTAATCAAAAGTGTATTTCTTTCTAAAACAACTTAAATTCTGACTCTCAACCCTTAGCCTGACTGATGACAAGGAGTTTAACTGAGTTAAAACTGGTGCCTTATACAAAACCATCATTTTATTAGCAAATTTGCCTTCATACTTTCAACATAATAAGATAAAATTTATTTTTTCAGTAAGCACACCCAGCTGTGGTGAGGTGTAGGTACATATTTTCATTCATCTTTCTGCTTTGGTTATACTTCCCACCCCTTTTCAGCAATAAAGAGTGCTCTCTTAGCAGAATTTTGGCAGACCAAACGGCACAAAATCTTCCTTGACTCACCACTCCTCACCCTTGTTGATCCAATGATAATGAGACCTTGGTTCCCTCAGAAAGGGTTTATCATATCATTCTGATAAGAGGCATCTCTTGTCACTTGCTTTGCCTCTAAGTAGACATTCACAATCAATCTCTTGCTTTCTTCTGACATTTCTAGAAAAAGAATTAAAAATATCATCCTCAAAAGGTTTTTCTGTAACTCCTTTCCTCTTAGGCATGAAGACAATAAGCAACTCTATGATTTTGTCCACTCTCCCTGACCACCAAATACAGTTGTGTTCAACACAAATTAAAGTTTGTTTTCTTTTTTCTTTTTCTTTTTTTTTTTTTTTTTTAACAATTACTAAAGAGACAGTAATATTCTTATTGGGGTTATTTTATTTCCAACAAAGGCAATCATCAATATTAAATCTGATGTAAAACAATATTGTTGGTTGTTCTGGACATAGAAGTATAGTGTTCTTTTTGTTTGTTTGTTTGTTTTAAATGTTAGCTTGTAGAACAGGGTCTTGCATTCATTTCTTATGAAATCATGCAGGCACCCTGATCTTCAAGTCACTTGCAAGATCATTCTTGCCTATCCTGGAAGAAAAGTGCACTTTCACAACTGAGTAGCTCTATAGATCAGTCCTGTATAATCCAAGAGTCCCACATTCTTCCTTCATTCTCTCAGGTTATTTGTCCCCTTTAGTTCAAAGCGGTAGTGTCTTTGCTGTTATCACCTCATCTCCATTCCTGGATTCTGCAGTCGGGACTAATTAAGTCTGTGAGTTGCACTCTTGATCTCCTTATCAAATACTTGCTCAGCTATATTCTCAGAGTTCTCTTCAGAACAAGCTTCCTCATTTTTTTGCAAAACAGATGGACTGAGATTTTTTTTTTCAATATTCACATTTTGGTTATTATTTTTTTAACAACCTTCTTAAATTTATCTCTCTTCTTTCACTTCTTAACAAAAGCAGTAAAGAGGAATCAAGCTCTTCCTTCAAATCTTTGCTTAGTAATTACCTCAGCTAATATCCAACTCTGTGGCTCTGCAATACACTAAATTCCTGTTCAGCCAAGTTTTTTGCTACTTCATAAGAAGAACTGCATTTCTTCCAGTTTCCAATAACATAGTCTTCATTTCCATTGAAACTGTTTTTAACATCTACATTTCTAGCACGTCTCAAAGCTCTTCCCACTGCTACCTTTGGCCAGTTTTAAAGTGGCTTCTACATATTTAGTTATTTGTTACAGCCGCATTCAACTTTGCAACACTAAGTCCGTATTAGTTTGCTCAGGCTGTCATAATAAAATACCCTAGAGTGGGTGGCTTAATAAGAAAAACAAACCAACAAACAAACAAACAAAAAATTACTTGCAGTTCTGGAGTCTGGAAGGTCAAGATTGAGGCAGCAGCTGATGAAGTTTCTGGTGGGAGTTTTTTTCTGAGCTTAGAGAAGGCTGCCTTCTCTCTCTGACTTCACAGGGTAGAGAGAGAAACAGTGTTCCAGTCTATCTTCATATAAGGACAATGTCTTTGTCAGTTCTGGAAAGTAGAATAAAGTGCTATAGGCAGGTAATTTACAATCAACAGATATTTATTTCTCATAGTTCTGAGGTTGGGCATTTAAGATTAAGGTGCCAGTATGGTCAGGTTCTCATGAGGAATGCTTTCAGGTTGCAGACTGCTAATCTCCAGCTGTGTCCTGGCATCATGGATAAGAGAGTAGAATACCTTCTCGGTTCTCTTTTACAGTGTACTGATCCTATCCATGGGACTTTACCTCTCAAAGACCTCACCTCCAAACATTATCCCACAGAGGGTTAAGAATTGAACACATGATTTGGGCATTGGGGCATAAGCATTTACTCCACAATAAGCACTAGTCCTCTTATAGATCACATAAGGCTCCTACTTATTCAATCTTAATTATCTCCTTATAAACCCTTGTTCCAAACATAGTGACATTCAGGTTCATAAACTTTGGAGCAAAATTCTGTAGAGCAGTATTGTGCTTAATAGCAGTAAATTCCATAACAAATTTAAAAATGGTTGAAAGAAATAGATGAGTTATAAATGATGTAACATCTGAATATAGACATGAAGAATTAGGAGGAGGCTGTAATTTTAAGTTTGTCTGATTAGTTGCTCTGATCAACCCATCCTCTGAAAACATATAAATTGCTAGAATACTTTGTTAGATACTCATTAAAATTTTCATAGTTAATAATCAGAGGTCAACTATCAAAGGGACGCAGAACCCAGAAAAGGAAGCAGAAATAGAACCTTGCATTTACCTTGAAGGCATTTGATAAAATGGATTAATTCAGATTTCCTCCTTATGACCTCAGGGAAAATTGGTGGTGGGTGGTGGGCTTCTACCTAAGTTAAAAGAGTCTAGTTTCCTTTCCTTCTTGCAAAAAATGGTATCTTTGACCCAGGGAAGTAATTTTGATATAAATTATAAATAATCTTATCTGCTGCTGGTATTTCCAGGAATATATCCTGCTTGGAAAAGATTGCTAAATGGACAGGAAAATCTCCCAAGAGATATGGTAAACACAAACAAATCCCCAGCCAAGTTTTAACCCTAACACAAGTATCATGCTTGTCATTAAATTTTCAAATTATGAATATACTAAAAGGTAATAATGGGAAGTACATTTTGTTAGGTTGGATAAAGTGAAGAAGTTCTGTTAAGAAATGAAAAATAATGAGCCAGACATTTTGTGTCAGATTGTCTTGTGTTATGACATGGAGCCAGGAACCCTGGCCCTGATTCTACTGGTGGATGGATACATTGTATATTTTTCACCCACAGTGCTAATATGACAGTAATGTATTGCTACATTAAAATAGCACTAAAGTAATTAATCTTTTTAATTTTAATAAAGTCAGTTTTTATAAAAGTTGTCATGTGAGAAAAAGAACCTTTGTGGAATAAGATATGGATTGCAGGAATTCTTGGATTAAATTTTCAGAATTTGTTTTTAAATCTTACAGAATGAAACTTTCCACATTAATTTCATGCATAACTTTCAGAATTGAATCATCTTCTTTTTAACAACATTGGATGAGAAAAATATACTCAGGTCACTCAATTATGAAGCCTAGTTCCACTGGGTTAGAATTGCTGACTGTTCTCTTACTAGACAATGGATAGCAATTCCCTCAGGTCAGTGGGAAATGTTCTCTTAAGTGATATTCTTAAAGGGACTCAAAGAAGCATAATGTCGACTACAGTATGCTATGCACTTAGAAATTTCATAATAAATTATATGTGTTCTAACCTTACCTAGTGTATCTCAGGGCAGGTAAGCAATAGGTGCATATATTTATTGATAACTTAATACATTGAAAACTGTATTTATAATAAGCTCTTTAAGCTCAGGGATTTAAGGTCTAAAAAATGTAACTTTCCAAACAAAATATCATGGATAAGTTACAAAATGGTGAAACTATTCCCTTTAAATGACAAATATAAATGTTTGCTATATTTTAGTTCCTATACTTCAGGTTCCCTACCTAAAATAAGGATAATGGTCTCCAATTCAAAGGAGAAATAACAAATATTGACTCCACTCTCCTTTAAGAATGAAATGCTAATAAAATATTTCAGATACAGAAAATACAAAAGAAAATAAAATGTTACACTGATAAAATAGTGATTACAATGAATTTCTTTAAGAACCCTTCAGAAACACTGAACTACAAAAGGATTCATCTTTCACATCTTTAGTATTCTGGTCCTGACCAAGGACAAATGAAGACCAGAGCGAGTTACCAACTGAATTGTTAAAAGCAAGTCCTTCCCTTTTATTTTACTTGTCACAGCACAGGAAGATTCCTGAATTATAAACATTTCCCCCCCAATGGAATCTGAAATAGAAGAGAAATAAAAATAAAACTACATTATTGGAAAAAATCTTACTATCATATTGTTGAAAAATGCCACTTATTTTACTATGTTTTGAAATATTGCATGCATTAAAAATTTACCATTTAAGCACTTTTTCTCAATTAATCAGAGACAAAAAATCCTACTTAAATTTAAAATAATTGTTTCAACATTAAATAGTAAGTTCCTTTTTTATCAAATAAATAATTGATACAAAGACTATGTAGGAATTTTTCTTTGATTCTTTCATTTTAGATCCACATTGCTAATGCAGTGAGAGAGAAAAATAATTCATCAGCATATGCTGTCATTAATTAAAGCAGATAAAATCAATTGCAAATAATTATTCAGTTGTGAATATCTTGAAACTTTCTCTAAACAAATAAAATCATTCGCAATCCTCACACACATACACAGTAGCAACAATGCATCCCTAACAGTAATTTTCCTATAAGAAAAGCCCTGCCAAATTTTCTGTCTGCCTTCTGGTCTAGAAAATGACAGTACATTCATATATTTTTAAATATATTAATCAGAAGTATCATTTTCTGCTTTTAGAAGCTGTGTAGGTATGATTCACTCACATCAGATGTAGGCCTAGGCCACATTATGGATCAGCAGCAGACTGTAATCATGAATTCTCATTTCCCAGAGAAAATGGATAGATATAAGATCTTTTCTATCTTTTAATTATCTCCTTTTCAAAATCAAAACATGTTTTTTTTGTTGGATCTCCCAAATAACCCTAACTTTAACGTTTTTGTAGAACAGAATTCTACTTGTATTAAGCTCAATGTGGAAGCCAGGAGAGTAATATAAAATTCCTGTTAATACGGTTGATTCACAGTAAAAAGAATTTTGTAAGGCCAGTTAAATTAATTGCTAAGGAATAGTTTAATAAATTATTAAAATAAGATCTTTATGACCGACATATATTGAGTCTCTGATATGCCTATTAAAATTATTTTGAATAATTCAGCACTGTTTGTGATTTCAGAGTAAGCACATATTAGAGTATTAAGACTTATCACATTCAACAGGAGGCTGTTTACTTAGGTTCATTATTGGCAACTAAGAATGAGACACAAAATTATACATAAAATTCTGTACCTAGAGAAAAGGCAAATTTGTGGAGCATGGCTCAATTATTTTTTTTTTAGAAAAGTTTATAAGTAACTATATATTTGAGTTTAGTTAAAAGTAAATTAAAATATTAAAGTAAATTTATGAACTTATGATTTCTCCATTTAAATAATATACATTTGAAATTGGACTCACTTGGATTACAAGAGTCACATAGTTTCATTTTTGAGAAATTTAAAAGCATCTGCTAGTCACATGAAAACAAAATAATTTTTTTTGTCTCTGATCATAATCTTTCTGATTTTGAGAACTAATGGTATTGATTCTTCTTTAAAGACAAATTCAGGGAAAGGGAAGATTTTGAGAAATGAAATTGACCAAATTATGCTATGTGCATGTATGAATATATCACAATGAATTACAGTTTTATGATTCAGTAAATATTTTTTAAAAATAATAACTAAATAGAAGGATGAACAATAAAGGAACGGAATCTTTGATAGGGAGGGGTTAGAAAAGGGGGAGTACTGGAGTTTGAAATGGAGCAAAATATTTTATACACATTTATGACTATGTCAGAATGAGCCCTAGTTTTATGTGTAACTATAATGCACTAATAAAAACGTACCAGATAAAAGAAAAAGAAATTGACCAGTGAAATTATCTGGTCCTAAAATTTCCATTTTTGTAGGTTTTTGTTTACTGATTCAATCTTCTTATCTGCTATTTGTTCTGATATTTTTAATTTCTCCCTGATTAATTTTGGTAAGTTGTATGTTTCTAGCACCATATCTATTTTTCTTGGTTATCATTTTTGACATATAATTCCTAATTATCATAATATAATTATATAATCATCATCATGATAACACTTTTTGTTTCTCTCACTAATTTTCATGTTACCTGTTATCTCTTTTATTTGCGATTTAATTTAATGAATTATATTTCTTTTGTTTTTTTCTTGTTTGAGCAAAAATGTTTGATGGTGTTTCTCATCTTTTCAAAGACAAATTCTTAATTTCATCGATTTTTTTCTACTACCTTTCTATTCTCTATGTTATTTCTCCTATAATTCTTTTAATTACATTCCTTATACTAACTTTGAGCTGAATTTTTCCTCTTTTTTCTAGTTACTTGGGATGTAACTATATTTGAAAGCTTTCTTCCTTTTTTAATATAGACATTTATCACTACAAACTTCCCTATTAGAACTTCTTTTGTTATATCCCATATGTTTTGATATGTTGTGCTTTCTATTTTCTTTGTTCTAAGATGTTTTCTAATTAATTTTTCAATTTCTCTTTTGCCTCATTTATTATTCAAGAGGATGCTACTTAATTTATACATATTTGTGAGTTTTCGCAGGTTTCTAGTTTCAGCCTATTGCAATCATTGTCACTCCAAAAATTATTTGGTATAATTTCAGTCTTTTTTTTTTTATTGTAAACAAATGGAATACATGTTGTTTCTCCATGTATTCCATTTTTGTACATGGAGTAAAGGCATACCATTTGTGTAATCATAAATTTACATAGGGTAATGTTGTTTGATTCATTCTGTTATTTTTTCCCTTTCCCCTCCACCCCTCTTTCCCTCTATACAGTCCTTCCTTCCTCCATTCTTGCCACCCTCTCTAACCCTCACCCTAAACCTAACCCTAACCCTAACACTAACCCCTCCAACCTCCCATTATGTGTCATCATTTGCTTATCAGCGAGATCATTCATCCTTTAGTTTTTTGAGATTGGCTTATCTCACTTAGCATGATATCCTCCAATTTCATCCATTTGCCTGCAAATGCCACAATTTTATCATTCTTTATGGCGGAGTAATATTCCATTGTATATATATGCCACAGATTCTTTATCCATTCATCAATTGAAGGACATCTAGGTTGGTTCCACAATCTGGCTATTGTGAATTACGTAGCTATGAACATTGATGTGGCTGTATCTCTGTAGTATGCTGATTTTAAGTCCTTTGGGTATAGACCAAGGAGTGGGATAGCTGGGTCAAATGGTGGTTCCATTCCAAGCTTTCTGAGGAATCTCCATACTGCTTTCCAGAGTGGCTGCACTAATTTGCAACCCCACCAGCAATGTATGAGTGTACCTTTTTCCCCACATCCTCGCCAACACCTATTGTTGCTTGTGTTCCTCATGATCACCATTCTAATTGGGGTGAGATGGAATCTTAAGGTAGTTTTGATTTGCATTTCTCTTATTACTAGAGATGTTGAACATTTTTTCATATATCTATTGATTGCTTGTAGATTTTCTGTGAAGTGTCTGTTCATTTCCTTAGCCCATTTGTTGATTGGGTTGTTTGTATTCTTGGTGTAGAGCTTTTTGAGTTCTTTATATATTCTGGAAATTAGCACTCTATCTGATGAATGAGTGGCAAAGATATTCTCCCACTCTGTAGGCTCTCTCTTCGCATTACTGATAGTTTCCTTTGCTGAGAGAAAGCTTTTTAGTTTGAATCTATCCCAGTTGTTGATTTTTGCTTTTATTTCTCGTGCTATGGGAGTCCTGTTAAGGAAGTCTGATCCTAAGCCAAATGTTGAAGATTTGGACCTACTTTTTCTTCTATAAGATGCAGGGTCTGTGGTCTGATTCCGAGCTCCTTGATCCATTTTGAGTTGAGTTTTGTGCAGGGTAAGAGATAGGGGTTTAGTTTCATTCTGTTGCATATGGATATCCAGTTTTCCCAGCACCATTTGTTGAAGAGGCTATCTTTTCTCCATTGAATATTTTTGGCACTTTTTACTTACTATGAGAAAATTGTATTTATTTGGGTTTGTGTCCATGTCCTCTGTTCTATACCATTGATCTACCTGTCTGTTTTGGTACCAATACCATGCCATTTTCGTTACTATTGCTTTGTAGTAGTGTTGAAGATGTGGTATTGTGATACCCCCTGCTTCCCTCTTTTTGCTAAGGATTGCTTTAGCTATTCTGGGTTTCTTATTCTTCCAGATGAATTTCATAATTGCTTGCTCTATTTCTGTAAGGTACGTCATTGGGATTTTAATTGGAATTGCACTGAATCTGTATAGCACTTTAGGTAGTATGGCCATTTTGACAATATTAATTCTGCCTATCCAAGAACATGGGAGATCTTTCCATCTTCTAAGGTTTTCTTTAATTTCTTTCTTTAGTGTTCTGTAGTTCTCATTGTAGAGGTCTTTCACCTCTTTTGTGAGATTGATTCCCAAGTATTTTATTTTTATAGAGGCTATTGCGAACAGGGTAGTTTTCCTAACTTCTCTTTCTGAAGATTCATCACTTATGAATGAAAATGCATTGGATTTATGAGCATTGATCTTGTAAACTCCTACTTTACTGAATTCATTTATGAGTTCTAAAAGTTTTCTGGTAGAATTTCTGGGTTCCTCTAAATATATAAACGTGTCATCAGCAAACAGGGATAGTTGGAGTTCTTCTTTTCCTATTCTTATCCCTTTGATTTCTTGGGTTTGTCTAATTGTTCTGGCTAGAGTTTCAAGGACAACGTGGAATCGAAGCGGGGAAAGAGGGCTTCCCTGCCTTGTTCCAGTTTTTAGGGGGAATGCTTTCAGCTTTTCACAATTTAAAATGATATTGGCCATGGGCTTATCGTAGATGGCCTTTACAAAGTTAAGGAATGTTCCCACTATCCCTATTTTTTCTAGCATTTTGACCATGAAGCGATGCTGTATTTTATCGAATGCTTTTTCTGAATCTATCAAAATAATCATGTGATTCTTAACTTTAAGTCTGTTGATATGGTGAATTACAATTATTGATTTCCGGATGTTAAACCAACCTTGCATCCCTGGGATAAAACCCACTTGATCGTGGTGCACTATCTTTTTAATATATTTTTATGTGCAATTTGCTAAAATTTTTTGAGAATTTTTGCATTGATGTTCATTGAGGATATTGGTCTGAAATTTTCTTTCCTCAATGTGTCTCTGTCTGTTTTAGGTCAGGGTGATATTGGCATCGTAGAATGAGTTTGGGAGGGTTCCATCCTCCTCTATTTCATGGAATACTTTGAGGAGTATTGGAATGAACTCTTCTTTAAAGGTTTTGTAGAACTCGGCTGAGAACCCATCTGGTCCCGGACTTTTCTTTGTTGGTAGGCTTTTGATGACCTCTTCTATTTCATTGTTTGAAATTGATTTATTTAAGTTGTGTATGTCCTCCTGGTTCAGTTTAGGTGATTCATATGTCTCTAGAAACTTGTTGATGTCTTCAAGGTTTTCTGTTTTGTTGGAGTATAGATTTTCAAAATAGCTTCTAATTATGTTTTGTATTTCACTCGTGTCTGTTGTAATATTTGCTTGTTCATTCCGAATTTTAGTAATTTGAGTTTTCTCCCTCTTTCTCTTTGTTAGTGTGGCAAAGGGTTTATCAATGTTGTTTATTTTTTCATAGAACCAACTATTTATTTTTATAATTTTTCCGATTATTTCTTTTGTTTCAATTTTGTTGATTTCAGCTCTGATTTTAACTACTTCCTGTCTTCTACTACTTTTGGTGTTGGTCTGCTCTTCTTTTTCTAGGGCTTTGAGCTATAGTGTTAAGTCATTTATTTGTTGATTTTTACTCCTTTTGTTGAATGAGCCCATGAAATAAATCTTCCCCTAAGTACTGCTTTCATAGTGTCCCAGAGATTTTGATGTGCTATGTCTTTGTTTCATTTACTTCTAAGACTTTTTTTTATTTCCCTCTTGATTTTTTCTGTTTTCCATTTATCATATAATAGTATATATTTAATCTCCAGGTATTGGAAAAGTTTCTGTTTTTTATTCTGTCATTTATTTCTAATTTCAATCCATTATGATCTGATAGAATACAAGGTAGTATCTCTATCTTCTTGTATTTGCTAACAGTAGCTTTGTGGCATAGGACATGGTCTATTTTAGAGAAGGATCCATGTGTTGCTGAGAAGAAAGTGTATTCGTTCTTTGTTGGATGATTTATTCTATATATGTCCATTAAGTCCAAATTATTGATTTTGTTATTGATATCTATGGTTTCTATATTCAATTTTTGTTTGGAAGATCTATCCAGTGGTGAGAGAGGTGTGTAGAGAAGGATCCATGCGTTGCTGAGAAGAAAGTGTATTCGTTCTTTGTTGGATGGTATATTCTATATATGTCCGTTAAGTCCAAATTATTGATTTTGTTATTGATATCTATGGTTTCTATATTCAATTTTTGTTTGGAAGATCTATCCAGTGATGAGAGAGGTGTGTTAAAATAGCCTAGTATTATTGTGTTGTGGTCTATTTGATTTCTGGAATTAAGAAGGATTTGTTTGACGTATATGGATGAGCCAATGTTCGGGGCATAGATATTTATGATTGTTATGTCTTGCTGATTTATGCTTCCATTAAGCAGTGTGTAATGTTCTTCTTTATCCCTTCTGACTAGTTTTGGCTTGAAGTCCACATTATCTGAAATGAGAATGGATACTCCAGCTTTTTTGCTGTGTCATGTGCATGGTATGTTTTTTCCCATCCTTTCACCTTTAGTCTATGGGTATCTCTTTCTATGAGATGAATCTCTTGCAGGCAGCATCTTGTTGGATTTTTCATTTTAATCCAATCTGCCAGTCTATATCTTTTGATTGATGAGTTCAGGCGATTAACATTCAGGGTTATTATTGAGATATGATTTGTATTCCCAGTCATTCGACTCATTTTTTTTTTTTTTTACATGATTTGGTTTCTCCTTTATTTGACAATTCCTTTAGGCTAGTTTCTCCCATTGCTGATTTGCATCATTGCTTTTCATCTCTTCCTCATGGAATATTTTGCTGAGAATGTTCTGTAATGCTGGCTTTCTTTTTGTAAATTCTTTTTGCTTTTGTTTATCATGGAAGGATTTTATTTCATCATCAAATCTGAAGGTAAGTCTTGCTGGGTGTAAGATTCTTGGTTGGCATCCATTTTCTTTCAGGGCTTGGTAAATGTTGTTCCAGGCCCTTCTAGCTTTTAGGGTCTGGATTGAAAAATATGCTGATATACTTATTGGTTTCCCCCTGAATGTAATTTGATTCTTCTCTCTTGCAGCCTTTAAAATTCTGTCTTTATTTTGTATGTTAGGTATTTTCATAGTAATATGCCTTGGTGTGGGTCTGTTGTAATTTTGTATATTTTGAGTCCTATAAACCTTTTGTACCTGGTTTTCCATTTCATTCTTCAGATATGGGAAATTTTCTGATATTATTTCATTGAATAGATTGTTCATTCCTTTGGTTTGTTTCTCTAAGCCTTCCTCAATCCCAATAATTCTTAAATTTGGCCTTTTCCTGATATCCCATAATTCTTGTAGATTCTGTTCATGATTTCTTACCATCTTTTCTGTTTGGTCAACTTTGTTTTCAAGATTAAATATTTTGTCTTCAATGTCTGAGGTTCTGTCTTCCAGCTGTTCTATCCTATTGGTTATGCTTTCTATGGAGTTTTTAATTTGATTTATTTTTTCCTTCATTTCAAGGATTTCTGTTTGCTTTTTTTTTTTCAATATCTCTAACTCTTCATTGAAATGATCTTTTGCTTCCTGTATTTGCTCTTTTAACTGTTGATTGGTGCGATCATTTAATGCCTTCATTTGCTCTTTCATCTCTTCCTTCAATGCCTGCATTTGCTCTTTCATCTCCTTGTTTGCTTCCCTGATTGTTTTAATTATGTACATTCTGAACTCCCTTTCTGACATTTCTTCTGCTGTGCTGTCATTGGGTTTTATTGATATAATATCTAGGTTTGTTTAGGACATTTTCTTCCCTTGTTTTCTCATATTGGTCAGATATCAGTGGGACTCTATGATATTGCAGATTTCCTCTTTGGCTTATAGTGTCCCTGTAGATTTCCAGTATATCACCTCCACTTGGTTCATAGTTTGGGGCTGGCTCTGTGCGGAAAAGCTCTCAGTGGGCAGGCCTGCTCCAAGAAGCTGGCTGTTGATCAAGCTTGCTGCTGGAGGGAGCAGGGCTGCTTGGGGAAGTCTCTGGCTGCCCTGCCCTGCTCCGAGAATCAGTCCCTGTTCGGGCCTGCCGCCCAGGCTGAGCTTCACCCAATGGGAGAGACTCACCCTGTGGCTCTATGTTAGTCCAAGTCTCTCAATATCTCCCCTTCTTCAATCCTGGGTTCTGGAGCAATGAGAGATGCAGTCACCCTCTAGTCCACCATCTTTGATCTCCTTCAGTCTTTTCTTGATAAAACATGTTTGATAATTTTTCATGATTTCTCTTTTAAAGTATCTATCATATTGCTTGAGAAAAAGATGTGTATTCTGCTGCTGTATAGGGAACATATGGAATGCCCTGTATATGCTCTGTATATAGAATGCTCCACATATGTTTGTCAGATCCACAAGGTCTGCAATATTTTTTAAATGCTCTATTTCTTCATTGATTTTTTTCTCAATTTTTTCATCAATGGAAGTGGGATATTATTGGATTACAATATTTCTCACTTCAGTTCTGAAAATATTTGCTTGACATATTTAGGTGTTCTTATGGTGGCTATATACATTTATATAAATTTTATGCCCTCTGATAAATTGGCATTTTTATCTTTTGACAATGACCTCCTTTGTCTCTTGTGACAATTTTGAAGTTAAAGTGTCTTGTCTGATGTAAGCACAGACTCCTTCTTCCACGGACATCTCTGCTCTCAGTTTTGTTTATGATTCAAGTAAGTCACTTGCAGACAGCATACAATGGTATTGGTATTCCTATCAGACAGTCTGTGTTTTTTGTTTGGATTTAAAGTTTTTATGTTTATGATAATTTTTTTATAGTGAACATTCTACTTTTGTCATTTTGCTAATTGTTTTACATCTGTTAAAAAAATTGTTTTTGGTCCCTATTTTCCTCTTTCTGTCTTCATTGTGACTTCTTGATTGTGTGCATGTGTTTTTTTTTTTTAAATAAACTTTGATTCTTTTTTATCTAATATAGGTATTTTATTTGGATTGTTATGAGGTTTCCATAAAATATATTTTTATAATAGTTTTTAAGCTTAATATCACTGATCTTGCTATTGAATGGAGAAAGAAACAAGTTTTATGATATGCTAGAAATACAATGTGTTCACATTTGGCTGGTGGTTACATTGGTATGTATAGCCTTGGAATTCATTGAGATCTAAACCTAATACTTAAGTGTACTGTGTATCATTTGAATCTCAATAAATTACAAACAAATGAAGCCATAATCAGTTAAGTATGCTCGGCATATTTTCACAGTCTATTGTTCTTAGAAGTATCTGTTGCTAATTCTGTTATTTATATTTTTCTTAATAACATAGTCTTCTCAATAATAAATTCCTCCCAATTTTTCTAATGCTTTCTTCCAAGTTTTCATTGAAAGAATTGAAATTTTTGACACCTGTTCATACTTTTTTTAAGCCAATATGTTTTTTCTTAAGGAAGGTCTGTCTACACAGATGCAGAAGGTTCTGAACAAAAGAGGCCTATTTATGATATGATTTATATTCAAATGTTTAAATTTTTAAATTAACTATTTTCATAAGCATTCTTTTTTGCTTCCAATCATTGCAACATTTTTGCAAATATTTATGGAAGACAAACTTATCAAATATAATGTGTCTAATTAACATGGATATATAGTCAAATATGATTCTACAGAAGCACAGACCCTCTTAATTGCATTCCATTCAGAATAGAATGCAAGTATTTCAAATTTATATTAAGAATTCAAAATGTTCTTTTGAGAATTTCAAATCTTGCAAAGAGCAATTATTTTGAAGTTCAAAATTCAACTGTTGAATACAGAACTGCTGATACATAGAATGAAACTTCACAATGCTCAACAGGAACTATGGGCATCTGGAAGCAGAATCATTACTGTAGCTTACACAGGGCTAGAAGACATTTGAGGTCCAATCAGTTAATTGGAGAGATATTGAACATTCGGGATATTCAGTAGGGATGTTAGAATTATTATGCTTTGTAATAGGAAAAAAAAAAAAAAAGAGCAGTAGAGCAAAAGGTAACCTAGCTCTGGCTCAGCATAGCTACAAAGTGTGATTTTTAAGACTTAAACTAATCCAAAAGTTACTTATACATTTGACAAATAGTATGACAATTTTAGGAATTGTAGTGAAAACAGATCCTCAAAAATGTGTCATTTTTCAATTTAGCATCTGGATGATTTGTAATGTAGCAATATATTTTTAAAAATCATGACCAAAGAGGTTCATCCCAGGAGTTCAAGGTTGTTTTAACATTCAAATACAAAATTAAATAGTATCAATTATTAATTATTCATGTTAAGCAAAGATGAAAGATGATATTGTCTCTGTCATATTTTTTAATGCAGATCAGATGAATAATTTTCCTCCCTCATTTTAATAAATTCCTATTCTTTTGGAAGTGTTAGTGGTAGAGTAATGGTATGTATATGAAACCAAAACAGTCACATTTCAGCAGGTAGAGATATTTTATTTCTGAGTTTTGTTTGTGTCTTTCCTTTGCAGGATACAAACACATAGAACAATTAAGATTAGATAGTGCACTTAGTATGATTTATGCTTGCTTGATCAGAGAGTAGGAGAAGAAATAGACCAGCAGAAGTTGAATTCAAAATCAGTCCTGAGGAGTACATGCCAAAGATAATTCTTTTCTAATTGAAGCATATCATTTTCCCTCAAGACAAAGTTATCTGCAGCAGGGCCCGCAGCTGACTCACCTCCAGAGCTTGTCAGTGGTTCTAAGTCACACATGATGTTTACTTCATTTTATGATTTGCTTGTCTGTTTAGTTTTATTTTAATGATATTGCCATTAAATTGTTTTTGCATTCCTCAGGAAGTTGTGAATTATATGCAGTACATCCTTGATGAAGATATTTAACATTTTAATGAGATAATTTGTATGAATTATCTCTCCTTTTCTTACAGTTTAAATAAGCCAACTTTATAGAGTATGTTCTTTTTCTGTGTGTCCTCCATAAATTCTACTTGCACTATATAGTTTTTTTTTAATCATTTACCAGTCTAACTCCTTGAAACCTTGTCTTTTCCCATTAAAATAAATATTTTTATTGATCAATACTTCTCAAAGAAAACAGCAATTAACTATAATTATTAGCCTATTTTAGGTTCTAGGATACAAACACAATTCTAGAATATGCATTTTTTGTGCCAATACCATATTATTTTGATCATTTTGTAAATAGGCTCATATGATGTAGAGGTCAGCAAATTTTTCATTCTAAATAGTTTAGACCATTTGAACATGTTACACTTCTCACCTTTTCTTAATTCTGCCAGTTTTAAAGGAAATGAATAATAGATTATCTAAGTAATGCTAATTCCAGTGACATAGTAGGACATTGTTAATAGACTTTGTAGCAAACTCATAATATTCAGCATATGTACAGTCAGTGAATATGGTGGAGCAAATAAATCCAAGGGGAGGTACAGGTATTATTTGAAGAGGTGGCGAAGAACAGAAATGCAACAGATGGTAGTACACAAATTTAGCAGTAAGCAAAAAAATACAAATTAAAGTAATAATGAAGGGCACCCACTAAATTTAGAGTTGTATTCTACCCATTCCTTATTGGATAATATTGGAGAAAAAAGTGTATAACATACTTATCAATGAAATGAAATTGCAACAGCAAATTTATACAGCATTTCTCAAACAATGCAAGTTCGCTTCAAGAGTCTATAAAAGGGTTGAGGATATAGCTCAGTTGGTAGAGTGCTTGCTTTGCAAGCACAAGTCCCTGGGTTCAATCCCCAGGACCACAAAAAAAAAAAAAAAAAAAAAAAAAAGAGAGAGAGAGAGTCTGTAAAATAGTTTCACATTTGGAAACGCATACACAAGCACAATAGCAAAACAATGAAAAATAAAAATTCTTATATTTAGTTTCCAAGGGTGACCAGTAAGTATGTACCACAAACCAAGTGATTTAAAACAACAGAAACTTCTTTCTCACAGTTCTGAAGGCTACAGGTTCAATATTAGGTTACCAATAGGGTTAGTTCCCTCTAAAATATATACTGAAGCATATTTTCTTAATTCTTTCCAGTTCTCCATGCTGGTTGTCATTCTTCACCATTATTGATTGGTAGACAGAGCACATTAATCTTTACCTTTGTTGTCACATAATCTTCACCTTCTGTGTTTGTCTTCAAATCATCTTTCCTTTTCTTATAAGTACATGGCTTATATTGGAATAAGAGTCTACCCTACTCCACTATGACCTCATCTTAACTAATTACAACTGCAGTGATACTTTTCAGGGAACACAAAGAGCTCACAACATTTCAGGGAACACAATTGAAGCCATCTTCATATATTCATATATATTCATCTTTATATATATTTGGGATATTCTAAACATGAATTTACTGTACTACATAATTAATAAAATGTGAGACCTCTCAACATATGCCAGACTAGAGAGATATTACTAAAATACTAATTTAGAAGAAAAGATTTAACAGAATCCTATGTATTATCAAACCTCTTTACATTAAAACTGACACTATGCATGTTTTATTTTTAATAATATATGAATATGTATATCATGCTTTAAAATAGATAATATCTACCTAATTCCATCAATATCCTCATGAAAATATAATTTTAAATACTAGAATAATGTACAAAAAGTTGCATAACTATATTATGGATTGGGAAATGAAAAAGAACCTATCTATGGGCATGTTTTTTTTTGTTTGTTTGAAATAAACAAGTAGGATATATTTATTGAAAATCTGAAACCGTATGAAATGCAAGCCAGGCACATTATTAAAATGGGGCTCTGTGTCGGAAAGATTAATTTACAAGAAAGAGAAAGAGAATGAGGAAGAGAAGGAAGAAAAGAAGGGAGAGAGGGAAAGGGAGAGACCAGAGGGAGAAAAGGTAGGAAGGATTAAGAAAGAATAATAGATGGCCAATAAGTACATTGATACAATGCTGAACTTCTAGGTAGCCAAAGATAGATTCCATTTGTACTGATTAAGTGACATTGATACATTTGTCTATATTGAGTAGGACGAAGTGCTTGACTTTAGATGTTTTGGAAGAGTATAAATTGTGAAAAAATTTTTTTCAAATTTCACAGTAGCTTTCACAGTCAACTAATTAATGATATCCTTGACCCTGTAAGCTAACTCTACCAGGACACTGAGGTAAAGAAAAACTCAATGATACATGTAAAACTTGCATATGCAAATTGAGATGCTTAGCAATGTATATTTATGTAGGTATACAAAAAAATGAGCATAGAAAAAATGGCTAAGATTTATATTATCATTAAAAATATTTTTCAAAAAATAAAGACATAGGGAAATTTGCATGATATAGTGATGAATTGAAAAGGGATTTGTGAAGGTTTATATTCGTCATCATAAATGATATGAATATAATATAGATAGGGCAAATATATTATCCTATATTATATAAAATAATATAGGACAAAAATGAGAAGAAATGGCATAAGATGTTAGCAATAATTAATGAAAACATGGAAATTGCTATTTGTGATTTATTGTTTGCATAAACTACCTTTATATTTTTTTAAAATATTTATTACTTAATGAAGGAAAACATCATTTATAATGAGAGCAAATGCAGTATTTTTTATTATTGGCTAATCTTTACAGATTTTCACCAGCATACAAGTAATAATGTCTGTCTTTATTGTCATATTCTTCACTTAAATATACATCAAGTCCCTTTACATTTGTTTGACAGGATGAATATCTTCTGATTTCTAGGATTTTTAATGTGGAAGTAATTGGGGTTTTCATTAAACAGGCACAATGCTGAGGAAAGTATAGATTTGGGAAAAGTCAAGTCTGTCTTTGTGTGTCTGGTTTCTATTTTAAAGTTATTGACAAGTAAGCAAATTCTTTTCTCTTTGCTTAATCTGCCAGATAATCTTTCAAGACTCATTAACCATATTTATTTATGGAATGGAGTTTCTCCATTGAATCATAATCTATTTAGTTATAGATACTGTTTGATATTATTTTCTACAAAAATTTAAAATTTTAGTAAATATGAAAACTCCACTATTGTGGTCTGCATGTTTGTGCTTTATTTGGTCTGTATTGAAAATAAACTATTTTCCTCACAGCTTTCTTTTTTTATTTAAATTATTTAATTTCATAATTTCTAGAGTTTTATTTAAGTCCAAGTATGCTTTCTACATCCTCTTTCAAAGATCTATAAAGTCCATTGCAAGTAATTGAGCAAATTTTCTCTGTATACTGAGCCCCATTATTTTTAGCATAGCAACAAGACATGTTGATAACAAGTTTTAGCACATTTCTTAGTTATGAACAAAGGCACTTATGTAGAATAATCCTATAAACTTAAAATGTTTGACTAAATATTTTTATTATTATTTACTAATATGAAGGAATGTATACAGATATGCAAGAGGAAAGATTTTTTAGTGTCTTGAAGGTTCAAGCATATTGACCAACATTAACATATATAGAATTATAGGATCTTTTATGGAGTATGGACATTTTGGATTATGAAATTCCTACTTTTATATAAAGTGTATTTTCCTAAGTTAAGTTTATACTTTTGTGAACGGGGAGATGGAGCTGAGTGGTAGAGCATTTGCCTTACATATATGGGTTTGATCCCTAGCAGTGCAGTTGGGCAGGGGAGAGATTTACAATGTTTTCCAGACCATATTTGTATGACTAGAATAGTGGTTGCAAGCTTTTCCCCAGGTAAGTTATTTTATGGACTACTAGTTCTTACAGAAGTGCATTGAAAATACTGATCTGATATTTATCGGTGGAAAAATTCCTCCTGGGAATTGAGAAAAAAAAAAAAAAAACTAACTCAAGTAATATGAAATCTTTCTAAGGGATAAAATCCTTATCTTGGAGATAAAATGAAAGTTTCCAAGCAACAAACTAAATGTGCTGAGGTTTTTTCTGCAATCAATGTCCATAATTTTAGCTCGGTATTATTAATTATGCTACAGTTCAATTTACAATTTTTCTATTTTATTTTTGCAAAGAGTATTTCTGAATTTTTCTGTAATTCTATCTTTTAATGCCTTGAATAATTTTCCTGGAACAATTTTACATATGAATAGAGTTGATAAAAATGTCTTTTAAGAGTTGCCATTTTGGGTTGTGTTGTCAAATCAAGGCAATCATGACTGTCTATAATTTGGTTTGTTTTTCTGTCCTTACTGAAGATCTGCCTTCCTGCCTCTTTGCCATGGGTGGAAATGGGTTTTCCTCAGCATGGCACTTGAATATTTCAGTAGGCCAATTGTTTGAGCTTAAAAGTGTGAAGTAACAACCATACAGGGAGAAGCTCTTTTTAGGGCATTAGGAGACACATTGTCAAGAGCATCAGCAGAGGCAGACTGTGCTGCAGCTGTTCTCCTACATTATATAACAAGATACCCATATTTTAACTCTTGGCTGTCACAAGCAATTAACAAAGTATGCAGAAAATAACTTCAAATATTCATAAATAACTAGAAATTTTCACACACATTGAAATAGGCAATTAGATACTTCAAGTTTTCCTATCAAAATATTCAAAACTTTATTCCACTTAAGGCAATGTTTTTTTAGATAATTTCTTTCTGTTGTTTATTTTGCTATTATATTACTACAGTTATGAATATACTATACAATTATTTATTTATCAGTAACTATATATATTTGTACTATTCAAATATTTTATATATTAGGAGGTAGTTTTGTGTATTTAGTTCCTCCATTGATAAGTAACTGAAATAAAAAGTAGATACACAAAAGAGATACTGAATCATGCAAAGAGTACTTTTTACTAATTTGTGTATTTGTCAAAAATAAATGGTGTTAGGAAAATTCCTACACGAGTCAGGAGTTGGTTTTTGTAACCAGCTGTGAAATCTATAAACAGTGTTTGTTGAAAATGATGTAACAGCATTTCTTTCAGTCAATGCATTAAAATTTAAACATATCTGTTTTGCCAAGCAAACAACAAGTCTTTCTAAGAATAAAATGGTTCAGGTGCTGCTCAGATATATTCAAAAGAAAAATATGCTAATGATTTCCTTTGCTGCAGCAGTATCTAAAATTTCAGAAAGTGTTTCTAAAATTACATAAAAATAAATGCCTTGTAACAATCGATGGATATTAAATTAATGTGCATGATAATTGGAAGGAAATATTGCAGACATGCATTTCAATTAGTCATGCATTTATTGATAACCGACAATAAAGAGGTCATTAAGAAGTCAACAGGATACTGATAGTTGTTTCATATATGAAGTTGCATAAGTACAAATACTTAAAAAAGAAATGGTAGATTCTCACTTACAAATATATAAAAATTGAATTTTTGAGTAACAAGTTCAAAAAATTAAATTTAAAGAGATAATAGACTAAAATAATTTCTGAGACCTCTACTTTTGGATTAGCCATAAACTGATAAAATTCTGGTATGTAGGTCAAGATCAATTTTTCTCTAGATTCATAATTGTGTCTGCATATATGACATCGTGTTCTTTTTGGGTATATATTTCTGGTAATTCATCTATTACTTATTAAAACAGCCTGCTCCTTATAACTAAAATGAGTTACTTTTAGAGAGTTTCTAACATAAGAATATATGTTTAAAAATAAAATGTTTTTAACAAAAGTCTTTATCTCTTGCTTTGGACTGAGTACACTGTCTCTACTTTGACAGGATAGTTAAACACTACTGTGAACAAAAAGTAAACACTGAGTTCTACTGAGTTTTACGTAAAGTATAGAAGAAGTTTATGGCCCTTTCTATGTAAAATGTCTTACTCTTCAAAGTCTTTTCTGAATTTCAAAGACAGTGCTAAAGTACCTGCTAAATCTAAAATCTATGCAGGAACACTTGGCTCACTTCTTACCGACAAATTCCTATCAGCACTAGAATACCTTGCAGGAGAAACTGTTCTAGGTGACATGACTCCTTGTTTCAGATCTTGCATTCTTGGGCTCTAGAGGTAACAGAAATCAATCATTAGGCACTGTGGTACATTGCTATGTAAACATTAATCTTTGTGCAGGGTGTGGGTAGAAGATACAAACTCAAATCTTTAGCATAACAATGCAAAAATCTCCTTTTCACTATTTAAATGAGATGTTACATTAAGGATAATATTTAAAATCTCACATTTCCTATAACACTTTTGAGGATATAAAGACTCATAAATCCTTAAACAAAAACGTTTCCAGGAGGATCTTAAGATTTAAGGATTGATTTTCCTCTTATGGAACCCTCTCCTGCCTCCTCGCTCCCCTTTCTTTTATACTCTCCTCCCTTGTGTTTGTATCTCTGTGTGAGTCTGTCTGCTCTCTGTCCATTTTTCTCCCTTTCTGTCTATCTGTCTGGGTGTCTGTCTCTGAGTATATGTGTCCTACTTTAGTTTGGGCTTCTTCCAAATCTTCCATCTCTATTCTTTATGTTTATGTACTTTTTTTTCGATACCATGCTCATAATGTACTCAGAGTTCTACTGTCTTATAGTTTCATGTGCAGAAGATCTCACAGTTATATTCTATACCAACTTTGGTCCACTGTGTTTTCAGGAATTTTCTCTATGCAGTCTAGTTTATGCCCTTCTGTTTCTAAGACCGAATGTCCAAAGTACCTTGGAAGTTCCACTTTGCAATTCTTAGGAAAGGTGAAGTGATGCAACAGGGCCCAGCTTATGTTTTTGTTTGTTTGTTTGTTTTGTTTTGTAAACTCAAGATACTATTCAGCATACAAAACACTGTCTATGGCTTAGTCATACTATAATAAGTTGTTATTAGAGTTGAGGAAAATCTTGCATAATATGAGTCATAGGACTTATAATTTGGGAGTACTATGAAAACGTTTGTCACAATATTAATGTCTGTTTTTGACATTTGTTTCAATTCACAATAAATCCTAAGTGGAATAATTAAATATAAATTGTCACAAAGTAGACTTATAGCAAGAGGTAAGAACATATAAATTCCACCATTTAAGACTTATTTTATGTGTGAATGCAACACATGAGATATTGATTTTACTTGTGTATACAAATGTCTGAAGCACTTATGAGCATATCTGTAGGGAGAAGAAGAATCAAGTGGTGACAGGAACAAACTTTTCAGAAATTTCCATGTATCCTTTATCTCAGGACATGATAAAAGTATCTGGATCAAAATTAAATCTATTCTTCAGGTGATTTTTTTTTTTTTAATCCTTTAGCCCTCAGTTTATATTTGAACTCATTGAGGAAGTTTTCCTGAGACTGAAAGATTATGTTGTTTTCTAATCATAAAGGATGTTATTTTAGAAGGTGCAAGTCCATACTGACAGCAAAGAAACAGGAATGTGAGTCTTTTACCTTTTTTTTCCAAAAGAAATAAAAATTATCTATGTATCTGCTATACTATTCTAGGAAAAAATTACAAAGAATGGGCACACAAATGTTTTCTCATTTTCCTAACATGTTCATTATGTAGCATATATACGAGAGAAGAAACTGTGCTGCTTCTCCAAAAAAGAAGCTTTCTGTCAATCATCTAAATAGAAGACATGCAATTATTCATACATAGATATATATCCATATATTTTGAGATGTTAATTTGATCAGGTTAAAATGAACTGTTTGTGAGGAGAATTTTACAACTCTAATTTACTGATGTGAAAATATATGTAAACAATAAGCAAAATGTCATTTAAGCAAATTTTATTATACATTGAAATACAAAAGTATCAAGAAAAAGTTGAGTTCATTGCACGTTAAACCCTAAACCTTTTAGTTATTATGTAAGTGACTGTCGCTATGATACTGGGGAGTCAAAGTGCTTTATTCTTAATTCAGAAAAAAAACAATGTAAAGTTAAGAGGTCAAATATTTGTAAAATAAATTTATTAATCTATCATCTATTTCATAAAAGCTACCATTAGAATAGCAAAAGGACAAGTCACAGAGTGGCAAGATATATTTGCTATGCATCTCTCTGACAAAGGATTTATATATATAATATATTAAAAAACAATTTAACAAAGAAGACAGTCAATCCATTTAAAACCTGGAAAATAAAAAATGTGAGAGGTATTTTACAAAAGATGATATCCTAATTATTAATAAGAACACGTTCAAATGATTATTCATTAGAGGACTGGCTAATAAAACTACTCTATCATACCTCTGCACCAGAACCAGAAACTACAGCACAAAGCATTAAAACTGTCATCAATTTTAGTGTGGGTTCCTGGAGCTCTCTTACTGAATAGTGCAAAGTCATTTCTGATACAAAGGATTTTGAGAACAAAATCTGGAACAAAAGAAAGAGAAAAAGAAGAAGTTTATTTCAGGCCTTTGCTCTTGCTTCCAAGAGGCTCATGAATAATTGTCCTCTGCAGTGGTGGTCTTGGAATAAACTTAAACAAATTGTTTTTCCTTTTCAGATGAATTTCTAGGAATCTGTGAAAGCACATCTGTCCCCTAGGATATGAAAAGAACACCCTCCCTCATGTAAGCAGGGAAGAAAGAAAGGAAAGGGTAACTGCTGATACAGGGCAGAGGTATTTTTGTTGGACCCTATTATTTAATTCCATAAAGGAAAAAATAGTGGTGTCACAGAGTATGTTTTCAAGATAAAATATGATAATTTTTGTGAAATATTTAGCACAGCACAAGAAACATAATAGAATGTGATAAATAGCAATTTCTCTTTATGGTATTTTCTCAGTCAAATATATGGGACACCTAAATACTATGATAACAAAAAAATACTGGAGAAATAAACAGAAACATTTTTTGTTAAAAAGACACTCTTACTTACATTCATTATTATTGTAAGGAAATATTGAGTTTATATTCTTCACATGGTGAGAAAAATGATAAAATTTAGCATGTTCACAGGGTCTTAAAAGAGCATCATCATATTTAGTTGGTTTTAAAATTTAAATGATAGTTAAAGAATAAATACTTCCTATTAGAAAAGCAGCTTAAATTATACATTTCTAATATTATAGACCACAAAACAGTGCACACATGCATGATATCATTTCTTTTTCTCTAACAGCTATAATATATGCATACTGACATGTAGCATTGATTTTTTCCCTTTCTGTATGGCTATATTAATTTTCAAAGTTCACATAGACAAATGTGCACTTCAGAAACAGAAGTAGCAAAATGAGTAAGATCCTGTGAAGAAAGTACCATTATGTTCTTTTCATTAGTACATTTATGCATTTTTAAGAAGCATCAATTTTTACATTTTCTAACAAGTTTACTTCCATGACTTTGAGTATTCTATATATTATTTAAATACACATTTTTCGTATATTCCTAACTAATTTAAATGAAGAATAAGTTTATTTCTCTCAGTTGTATTTTATGAACAAAATGCCTATAAGTAATCATGCTTTCTATGTCTTTTTTCCTGAAAACCTGGAATATGAACAATGGTAGGATCAGGATTGGATATTTTTGAGGCCCCTGTGTATAGTTAATCCTCAGTATTACCGAAAGTGATAAAATATGCATTATTCAAATGATTTAGAAGTCTTTATTATGATATTTCAAATACTTCTCAATATAGTCCCTGAGAACTTAGCCTGTAAAAAATTTCCAGTGTTTCTTCATTCATTTCCTGAAAATATTGACATTTATTTCACCAAGGAGCCAAGTTGCCTACTAACTGGGTATCTGCAACTAAAATAGGTTTTCTCTACCACTATACACAGTTTCTGCTGATTTTACATTACTTTTTTTTTTATTTTGTTAGCTTTATTCCCCTTACAGTAGTACATTTTTCTCTCATTATTTTTGAATTAGTAATAAAAAAAAAAACTTGAAAATTCCAAACAAAAATCAAGCATTGAAATTACTTCTAACTCTTTCTTCTTATCCACTGAAATTTTGGCTTCCTTTTCTTCATACTGCCATAACATTCAGCCTTCTTTGGATACCACAAAAATTGGTGGTAAGAGACACTACTGTTTCTTATGAATTTCAGAACCTTTTTTTAAATTCATTATTTTGTAAACATTGGGAATATATATGATGAAATATTTGAAGCCAAATTTCTTGAAGCATGTTTTAATAAAATATTCTCTACATTGCAATTTCTGTTGCCAGTGTGATAGGCTCAATCTGGCTAGAAATTCCTTCAAGAGAGGGATACTGCCTGGCTACGGGATGACTATTGGCACTCAGATCCGTTTTCAGGCCCTTCAAGCTCTAATTCTGCTTCAGGAATTTCTCACTTGAAGTCATTTCTTCAGTGAATTGGAACTGTAGATTTCAGGCCTTCTCAGTTCATCATAGAAACTAGTGTCTTCTCAAAAACTTTAGCAACTGACAAAGACTTTGGAAAGTCTAGATGACCAGTCAAGCATTCCAGCCTCTTTTCTTTCTTTACATATTTGTTGACACAGAGTAAATATATGTCACCTTGCAATGTGTTCCAGTTTCTTCTTCTAGAGAACTTCCAGTGATGATATTAGACATGGCCTTAGAAAATACATTGTAAGGGAATTCAGTGGGAAAGATAAGTCTCATCAGTATCAGTAAGTAGAAGAAAGATACTCCCTGACAGTAAAATTTAATTACATTTGCTGGTGTTGGTTTGGCAAGGTAGACCAGTAGAAGGGAATAAAATAGTTGCTGAGGGCCGTCTTAGACAAGATGGTGCCTGGCAGTGAGCCAAAGGGCGCTGGCTACCTAAATAAGGTAGTACCCAAAAAGGCTGCTTGCTGTTACTAGTTCCTTGGAGTCTTATGACGTGTTAATGCCAGGCTCAAGGATTGGCGATCTAATATCATGCCACACGTGGACAGCTCATGATTTATATAGTGTTATGCTGGCATTCCTTTGCATGTTCTCCTGTGTGAGAGAAAGCTTTGCTATAATTGGCTGATAAGCTAGAGGCCTGGGGGAGGAGAGAGGGAGAGAGAAGAAGAAGGAAGATAGTGAGAACAAAGGAGACAGAGAAACAGGGAGGATGTAATAAATTTTGTCAAACTAAGGATTAGTGGTGTCTCCTTTCTCCGCACCAGTTCTGCTGGACAGAACAATAGTGTCACACATCAAATATTCGAGATACAGAAAGAAATGGAAATAGTAAGAAAATCAGGATTGAGAAACTATTACTAAGTGCCACTAGTGTTTTATAACAAGAAGAAAAAGGATACCAGTCAATTAGGAAACCCTGACTCCTCTACAAAGTCCCTTCCTACCTTCTACAACTTAGTGTTGGAATCTAAGAACAAACCAGGACTAAGCTGAAGACTAAGTCCAAGACATAAAGAGTAAGAGTCCAAATGTCATGTATGGTTCAGTGTCCAACTGAAGCAACTTTTTTGATAAAGTCAGGATCTTAATTTGGAAAATCTAGTTTCTAATACATGAAATAATGATATCTTCATAGGTGCCCTGAAAATTTTAACTATGAAAATGTCTTTGAATCTTATGAGTCAGCTAATATGACCTCTTTCTCTATATTAAGAGACAATATCACTTTTTATCTTGTAATAGAAAACAATGTAGAATTTTCTACCCTAAAAAAAAGGATGTCCCCACCCAAGAATTTTCTTATCTCCCCTTCTGGCTATTGGAACTAAATTTAAGATTAAATTATAGCATAATGGTAGAATATCATAGCAACACATATGCCATCTGTTTCTTTTACTTACCTATGGGTTGCTTTAGTACCAACTTCTGAATCAAGATAAATAAATTTACATAGTTTTACAGAGCAATCAAGTGAGTGATACTTAAATATGTGCTTGCTCACGTGATATGCTGAAGCTAGGTTTGAATCAGCACTGGTATCTTTTAGGAAATGATGTAAGGGAAGCTGCTCATGCTTTAAACACTTGTTTTGCTAAAGAATAAAGTGTTCTAATTGGAGACCCAGGTTCATTAAAATGTCTTCAATTTGATTCATATACTGTATTTTGAGTCTCATGGAGTATAAAGTCCAAAATGATGCTTTAACTGATTTCATTATTCCATGAGGCTTTATCAATTGCATTACTGAGACAATTTCTATATTGTGGAATGTAATTTATCACTTATGATATGCAAAGAGACACATTTGCTTATGTTAACTTCTGAATATGAGCATACACACATATACATATAAAATGTGTATATGTACATATATGTGTGGCTGTTTGTATACATACACACACACTTTTTTCATCTAACATTATTTTGGTGGATTTCAAAATACTGTGACAGGAGTTTTGCTTAAGTTGTTTCAAGAAATACTGAATTTTAAGATTAGTAAATCTTCTGCACACATCTAAAAATATAATAAGTGGTCCACAAAATATTTTTTTAATCCTTGTGAAGATTATTTGATGTTTTGTTATCCTAACCAGTTTTTTATTATTAAACTTAAATTTCCAATTGAGACAAACAGCACTGAGAACACTCTTCTGCCATTGCTTAAGACCAGGATGGCAGGTCATTAGGAATAAATATTGTTAGTCTTCTGAGCTTTCTGTGAAAATGTGGTGACCTTGCCAGCCTTTTTAACTACAGTTTTGTTGAAATGCACAGCAACTACCTGTCTCAGAGTATAAACAGCAAAATGAACTATATGAGGATAGACAAAAACACTAGTAACACATATGGGCTTACCAGGAGCCCTATCAATGATGGCAGCTTCACTAGATTTCGAGAATTTAGTGCCATCTTCTAGCTATTTAAAGAGAATGCCAATTTATCTGCTTTTTATCACCTCAGTAATCTTGCAAGAAATGTGAACTGTGTGACAACCCATGATAGGGACAAAGCCAAGAATGACTTGGCCTGGTTGATTCAGGGTAATCACCTGAACAGTGAAGTCAGCTGATTCTATTCATTGGCTCATTTTTTTTGCTATCACCAGCAATGTTAACACGATGAACATTATTTAAATAATCCTGGAGCCCACATTGTACATGGCAAGAACTGCACTCTAAGGATGATAGTGCATTTCTACAGATATTATTTCAGTTGAAATGCTGATTGAAGTAAGGTGACCACCGTGGTGGGTTTGAGAACAACTTTCTCCACTTGACATATGAGGATAGTGCCAATACCAACAATTATGTAAACATCCTGGAGGGGCAGATGTAAGGGCTTGTCAATTGAACATGTTGATGGTAAGACACAATTCAGGGTTTCAAACAGTATGATTCCACAGGCATTGCCATCTTTACAAGAGATTTTCCATCTCTTGAACCAAGGCATGTTAGCACTTGGCTCTAACATGTTTTCATCATTTCAACCAGAAATTGGTACAGATGTTGCTGTGTCACATTTGTAGTCAGTTTTCTCAATGTAGGTGTTGACTTCTTTAACTATTTCCTCTGGAACATGACCTAGTGGAATTCATTTTCTTCATATCAACAAATATCTAGTTTTTGTACCAGAAATGATGGTCACAGTTCATCCCATTCTTAGAAATACCAATTTCAAAATGACCATTATTGGCAGCAATAAACAATTCACATCAGCCTGACATGTTCCTGTGATCATGCATTTGATGGAGTCTCTGTGTTCTGGGACATAAATAATAGTTACAGAGTGCTTGCTGGTCTCCAGTTTTCTCAAGGAGGTATCAATGCTGATACCGTGCTCATGCCCATCTTACAGTTCACATAACACCCAGATGTATTTGAACTAGTTCTTTTCAAACTTAGGAGTTTCCTAGTTAAATTTGACTTTGACTTTTTTGCTAATCTCACTACATTTGTAGATCAGCTGGCCAGTAGTGGTGGACTCACCTGAATTTACATATCCACTGATGACTATGTAGATACCGGTCTTTGCTTTCTCACTTTGGCTTTGATTTAGGTGTGGTTTCCACAACACCTGTACTATTCAAATATATCTGTTACAAACATCCTTGTATTTAATCATCTCTATATTCATCTAAACATGAGTTAATATTGTTATGTTCAACTCTAATCCAGAGCTACATTGATTATTCTAAATTTTCTCCTTGCTCCTCTTCTATCTCTTACTCCAACAGTGAAAAAGCTGGCTCTCATCATCCATCATACCTATAACTGCTTAATTCCAGTATAAATTGCACCTTGGTTTGAAGAGTTACAAATTCATAATCTCTGTGAAAAGTCCTTATCCATTAGAGTACAATATCTATGTGCAATGTGTTTGGTCTTTAGTCTCATAGACTTCAAAGATTTCACTCATTGCCAAGGTTATTTAGCATCTTTTCCACTAACTGCTTCAACAAGGTTGTTTTCCACATTTAATCACAGATTTATTCTTTTTTTTCTGTAGTCTGCCTTACTTCCTGTGATTTTCTAACATCCTAAGTAATATTTTATTTGCCTACATTAAAATATCTCCTCATTGTGGTTGTACATGATGTGGAGTTACACTGGTCATGTATTTACATATAAGGATAGGAAAGATATTTTGATTCATTCTACTGTTTTTTTCTAGTACCATCCACCCTTCCTCCTTTCCATTCTCCTTTGTCTACTCCAATGAACTTCTAATATTCTCCTCCATTATTGTGGATGAGCATCCACATATCACCAAGAATTTATTTATTTATTGTGCTTTAGGAGTCTTATTAAGGTAGTTGGTTCCTAAGCCAACATGGTGGAGAGTTGAACCTACTCTTTTTTCTACTAGAAGTCTATGGTCTTATGACTTAGTCTTCGATCCACAACAATGGAGGAGAATATCCTAATTGGAACAAAGTATACTTATTCTTTGTATACATAATATTTCAAAGTACATTCTACTATTATGTAAAAATAATAATAAAAAGGTAAAAAAATTAAAATTTTAAAAATTTATGAGAACAAAAAGAAAAAGAAAAATTGAGTTAGAAAAATGGTATAGCTTAAACAAAATAAAAATAAATTAAAAAAATATCTGCTGATGAGAGATTTAAAAAAAAAAGTAATTCTGGGCTTCTTTCAATTCCTCACACAAATCAAGGACATCTCTGCTTCAGGATTTTTGTGTTGGACATATTCTTCGCTGGTATACTTTTTCTTGTGATGGTTACCAAGCTAGCTTCCTTTAGTGAGTTGTTTAAATATTAAATAATATCCTTTTAGAGAGGTTTTCTTAGTTTGTACCCCCGTGATTAAATGCAACAGACTAAGTAATTTATAAGCAATAGAAACTTAGTAGTCATAATTCAAGAAACTGGGAAATTCAAGATCACACATCCAGAATATTTGATGTCTGATGAGGACTGATCTCTGCTTCTATTGTTGTTGCATCCTCTGGAAGGAACAAACACTGTGCCCTCACAAAGGGAAAAAAGGGGGTGAATTCTCCCTGAAGCCTATCTTATAAGGAAATTAATCCATTTATTGAACCCTCATAATTTACCTAAAGAACCCACTTCCTAGTACTATCACACTGGGGATTAAGTTTCAAACATAAGTAAAAGCCATCGGAGAAATTACATTTAAATCATAGCATCTTCACATAGAGCCTTATAAGACTTACTTGAAAAGTTTGACTTTTTTCAAAGTAGGAAGACTGAAAGAAAAATAAGAAACATTAAAATGATTTAATTTAAAAATTTTAAAAGTCATTCTGCTTTGCTTGAAGAAAGAATTATAGAAGAAATTAACGAAAATGAGATTAAAAAAACAGTCTGGATTATGTTTTGGAGGTAAAGTTTATAGAATTTTATGACAGCTTGATTGAAATCTTCAAAAAGTGAAGTGTCAGAGAAATGCTTTCCTATTGACCTCAAAGAAACAAGACAATGTGTGGTGAGAGAAAGGAAATCATGTGGTAAGACCTGAGGATTGCCTAGGAGTTCATTATTGCCCACGGCTGATTTCAAGAAAAGAGAAGCCTCAGTAATGTAGCAACAGGGAACTGAATTTGGTCAACAACCGGAATGAACTCAGAGGTGTACCCAAGCTCAAGATAAGCCGCTTGATTGTAACCATTTGTGAGTCTAAGCAGAGAACTTAAAAATTCTATACTTAGGTTTCTGACTTGTAGAAATTGTAAAATAATAAAGAAATACTTTAAGCTAAAAAAAATTATCTCTTTGAACTGTATAGTTCCATGGATTTTAACAAATGCATAATGCCAAGTGCCCACCATTACAATACTTTACAAGTTTTGTAAAAACAGTTGAAAGTATCATATACTTAACTTATTTAAACTCTACCCCATTCCATGCCTTCATATGCATTGATAAGTTTAATATCTCTAAAAATTTTTATGTTTCATAATATAGTATGAATGAAAGTAAAAATTAAGCAGCCTTTCCAGACTGGTGTATTTCACCCAGCAAAATGCATTGGATGCATATTCAGACTGAATAGTATGTACACATAAACCACAAAATGTATATTCATTCACCTTTGAAAAAAGTTTTAGTTTCCTCATTTCTGGGACAAGGGGATAAAGCTGCTATAAAAATATGCATATTGATTTTTCAATGGACTTAATTTCAATCAATTGGGGAAATAAAAACATGATTCCTGGATTGTATAGTATAACTATGTTTGTCTTATTAAGAAACTGCCAAAATGTCTTCAGAATGTCCTCAGAACTGAACATGCCCACCAGCAATGAATGAATCTTGTCATTCTAATGACTATGAACTGAAATTTCATCATTGTTTTAGTTTGCATTTCTCTAATGAAAATGATGTTCATTTACCACCTGATTATCTTCTTTGGTGAACTGTTTAGATATTTGACCCAATTTTTAACTGGGTTTTTGCCTATAATTATTGAGTTGTGTTTTATTTTTGTATATATTATATACAATACTTTGTTAATATGCATTTTGCAAATATTTTCTATCATTATGTTGCATATGTTTTTATTTTCCTTCTGTACAAAAACACAATTTTAATAAAGTTTTCTGCTTTTTTATTTTAATTCTGCTTTTGTTTTCTCATCTATAAATTCATCACAAAAACTAACATCACATAGATTTAATCAATTGTTTCTCCTAGAGATTTTGGTTTTGAAATTTATAACTTCAGGATTAATTTTGATGTAAATTTGTGCAAGATATAAGGTTTTTCATAGAATTCGTTATGTTTTAATTATATAGATCTAGTTGTTCCAAAACAGTTAAGAAGAACACCCATGCTATATTGAATCACCTTTTTTCTTTTATTGAAATTCATTTGACTATATTACTGTGGGTCTATTTTGTGTAGACTGTGTGTGTGTGTGTGTGTGTGTGTGTGTGTGTGTGTATACCAGGGACTGAACCAAGGGGCATGTAACCACTGAATCACAAACTTAGTCCTTTTAAATTTTATTTTGAGACATAATCTTCTTATGTTATTTAGATCCTCAATAAGTTCCTGATACTGGCCTTGAACTTGCAATCCTCCTGCCTCAGCCTCCTGAGCTGCTGGAATTATGGGTGTGTGCCACCATTTCTGGCTTCTCTATTCTTTTTGATGGATGTATGTCTATCTTTTTGATAATACACATTCTAACTCACTCCAATTTCCTCTTAGTTCTTGGAATTTTGCAGTAATTGCTCTTTAATAAAGCAAAATAACATTAGATGATAATTGAAATTAACACTAAGAAATAAAAAGTACTAGTAGATCAACACATTAATAGAAAAATTTTTAGAAGTATATTTTTGCTTACAGCTCTTTTTTTCATCTATGTGACTGAAAATATAATATTTAAATTGATAAAAATATATGCATTGATGACCACAGGAGATTAAAATGTGATTTTATGGTAAAACAACACAAAGGGGAAGAAAAGAATGAAGCTATATATTAAAATGTTATGTACTACTATTGTTGTTAATTTGCTATAAATTAATTTTTTATTGTAAATTAATGGTTATTTGTAACCCTCATAGAAATCTCTAAGAAAATAAATTTAAAACTAATAAAATTAAATAATGGAATTAAAATAGTATTCAAAAATATTTAAAAGAAGACAATAAGAGGAGTACAGGAAAAAAGATATGAAACGTAAAAAACAAATAGAAAAATGATACATAAAATTCTACTTGATCAGTAACTCAACTAAATGTAAGTGGACTAATACATTACATTACATAATTAATACATTACATAATTAATAACATTATTTTGGCAGAATGAATTAAAAGAAAGCATAATTCAACCAAATCCTTGGCTAAAAAAGAGAGTTTATATTCAAAGACAGTGGTATATCTATATATTGGAGCACATACAATTCAATAAAAAGGAATTGACAACACTCAAAACAAGTTGGATCTCAAATGCATTTTACCAGTTGAAACAAGCTAACAAACGTTTGAATTTGTATTTGGAACTTTTTCTCACATATTTGACATCACTATAATTAATGTTTTATAAATCAGGTATGTATCTAAATATTTTTTAAAGTTACTTAATGAATTTGGAATTTGAAGGCACAAAATAAAAAAAATCAATAGTCACCATCCCTATAATGGAGAGATATTTTTTAAATGGTCCTTGTATCTATGATTGTTTTCACTTTAAGATCTTCAATGGAAGATGAGCATGTCTCATTTTGCGAGTCAGGACACATGATTACTGTGTTAATAAAAGAAGCAATAGATAAAGTAAGTACATCCAGCATATACATGGAAAAGGAATGATTAAAATAATGCAACTGAAAACATTCTTTTTGCATATTCAATAGGAGGCAAAGAAAAATAAGATCTATTCCATGCTTGTATAATTATATCCAAATGAATTCTACTGTCATGTATAACTAAAAAGAGCCAAAAAAAATTAAAAATAGTGTAAAGGAGAATATGGGGTATATAGAGAAGAAGCGAAGAACAAATAACAACTACCTCAGTATCTCAGTATGTTTAAACATTCCGTTGTGTATTTTTATTAATATGTTCACATGTTCTATGTTTAAAAATTCTTATTTCAAAGTATGGTTGTTTGCTACAAGACATTGAATAAAAGTGTTACAGTTGAAAATGTATTTTGGTTTAATAATATAAAGGTTACATTTTAAAATAAGGTTTATCTAACAAACTCTTGCTGCTAAAAAAGAATAAGAGGACAATAAATTATGTCCCTTACCAAGCACCAAAAACAGAAAAAAGATTATGTGGAAATAAAAGACTTGATACGGAAAGATTAGAAAAAAATAGATATGGAAGGCAGAAGGAAAACAAACTTAAAAATACAATGAAATTTTTCGATAAAGAC
This sequence comes from Sciurus vulgaris, assembly GCF_902686455.1. NCBI lineage: Eukaryota > Metazoa > Chordata > Mammalia > Rodentia > Sciuridae > Sciurus > Sciurus vulgaris. The sequence goes on from NC_136464.1 coordinate 134,661,382, forward strand.
TAGAAGACAAAAACAATATTGAAGGATTTTAGAGTGTAACATTTTCCTGAATTGAAGAAACATCTATCTGCAGAAAGTTCGAGATGTATCTGTAATCTAAGAAACTGTTACATCTGAAGACATATACTTCTTTTCCTCTATTAATCTTTCCACCAAAATTAGTAAATAAATTACCATATAAAAGACAGTATCATTGAAAATAATAGGAGAAAACTGACAAAAAATGAAAAATTAAAATTTTTGGACACTGGATCAGAAGAAGAAATAAGCACTGAAGAGTACAGTGAGAAAATAAACGTTACAAAGATGTCATATAGCATAAGGAGTACCTGAGAGAAAAAGAAAAATTGTAATAGTGAAGGTTTCAGGAGGCTGAGAGAGGAGAACTAGCATTAGCAACTTGGTAAGACCTGAGCAACATAGACTGTTTCAAAATAAGTTAATTAATTAAAAGTTCTGGGGAATTAGCTCAGTGGGGGCAAAAAACTGGTTCAAGTTCCAGTTTAAAAAAAAAAAAAAATGTGAAGGTTGGGTTAACAGCTGACATGGGGTGAAATTGTGAATAGTGGAAATGTATGAAATAAGCAATTCTTCTGAATCAGAACTCTAATATCAAAGCTTATTTTCCCACTGATAAGCAATCTGTGTTTGTTCACTAATTTATTTTCCTGGATACTCTGCTATTGTCCCCTGCATTTCATGTTGTATATCAATCTGCACTCATTTTGGAGGCTTTCCAGGTGTCTTCACTATGAGTAAATGCATTTATAATGTTTTACCTATGGGATTAAAAAAAAACAAACTCTGCCTGCACGTGATTTCAGAAAATTAACATATATTTCTATATCTGTAGCATAACAACAGAAAATATGTCAAATTGTGTTTCTATTTTAATCCCTGTTCATTATTCAAAATCTCATATTATACTCTTATTAAAAGGATTTAAGATGCAAAAATATGTTGAATAATTGCATTTAGGACACAAAGTCTATCTTAATTAAAATAATTAATGAGATCAGATTCAGTAATTATCTACAAATTATTTACTTTCTCTTCATTAAAACCTTATGTTTCATTTATGATCTTTTAAAAAATTAGTTTCCACCCCAAAGTTTTGTAACACTTATAATGTTGCTTATAAATAATATTAAAATGCAACAGATGGCCCAGTTTTGCTACTTAATACTCACTGATAAACTCAATATTGTGGAGTAAATTCATTCATCTGACATTTGATTCTGTTAGTTGATCCCAAAATTAATAATCCCAAATATCTTCCATTAGAACATTTATTATTAGCATTCAACACCTGTCATAGGTTGGAAGAAAACGGATGAAAATGAGAACAGAATTATAAGGAGGAGAGACATTTGTTGTTTGACTATTGCCTTACATATTTTCATTTGTGAAATACTTTTCTTTCAAAACTAATAGAACTGCAACTGACTAAAACATCATGTGTATTTTGTATGAGTCACACACACACACAAATATATACATATATGCCCAAATCCATACAGGAATACATGTGTAGCTATAAATGCTAATAGAAATATGCTAAGGAGGTGCAGATGGGGTGCTAACAAGGAGCTCATGCAAAAAGAGGATTCAGGTATTGAAGGAAAGTGATAATGAGGATCTTGTTAATGAAATTTCATTAAATAGGTGTTGAAACCCCTTTTCTCCTTAAATTTTCTTTAAGCTCTTTTTCTCTCTTTATTTAATGTGAGGGAAAACACTTAATTTTTGAGGAAAATGAGCATAATATTTGTGGAAGGGAGAATAGTTCTTTCCCAAGGTGTTCACATTCTAATTCCTGAAATTTATGAATGTTACTTTATGTAGCAAAAAAAAAGACTTTGAAGATATGATATCTTCCTTAGCATAGGAGGATTATTCTATTTATCTGTACCAGTCCAATGTAATAACAATGGAACTTAAAAGAGTCAGAGAAGGAGGTGTGATAATAAAAGCAGAATCAAAAATACTGAAGATATTACCTTGCTGGCTTTAAAGATGGATTATGGGAGCCAAAGAAATGTAGGCAACATGTAGCAACCAGAAAAAGCAAGAGTATAGACCTCTCTTAAGGTCCCCCACAAGGAAGGCAGCTGTGCCATCGATGTGAGTTTAGCCCAGAGAAGGCCATCTTGGAAGTATCACCTCCCAAAATGGTGCAATAATAAATTTGATTTGTTTTAAGCCATTGATTTTTGTGGCAATTTGTTATAACAATAATAGGAATATAATACAATTCTGTTATTTTGCCAAAATGTGCTAAATCCCAACTCTCTTCTTTGAACTGGAAATTCCAGTGGATATGAGAGGAACTTGTCTCTTTGTTCACATACAATCGTTGAGGGTAAAGAGTCACTAAGGCCAGAGTTCACTTTTTTTGTCAAGTTCGTGTTCAGGTTTTAGGCTCAGGATATTGGGGAAATTTGATGGAAATAAGCAGAAAGAATCATTTGTAGATTATTCAATTTTCATTGCAGTAAAATAGCTAAATGCTTTTCTTGATGAGAAATGTTTTGGTACTCAAAGGTAACAACCAAATCTGTCTGTCCTGTTCAATATTATTTAAAGATGAAAACAAAAAGAAATGAAGTTAACAGTGCAATTGGATGTGTGGACTGTTTATAGTCTGTATTTCTTTCTGCATTGCCTTTATAATTTTTACTTTTCTGTACTATTTAAATTGGTATTGACTTATAGTCTCCTAAAATTGTGTAAAAATATAATGGCTAGTCTAAATAGTCTAAAAGAAATTTTAACTTTTACTTCTGTAATCTTGTAACTTGTGACCTTTATTTTCTAGTAAGGTAATGGAATGAAGCTACTACCTATCACCTCACTATTGACTGATTTTTGTCAGTATTATCATTCTATAACTAAGTGATATCAAAAGACTTGAGATTCTTAGAAGAAAGAAGAGATTTAAAAATGCAAACTTATAACCCGTTTTTATCTTTATGTTTAAATTAGCATGACAGTTGACATTATTTCACATTGTTCCTTACACACTTACCGAGTTTGTCCAGTCATTAGAAGGTTACATGCTACAGAGTATGATCTCTCCTTTCCAGACTAGTAGCTATATTTTGACTAGTTTAAACTAGGCAATACTTATGTGTCACAATTTTAACTAAAGAGATTTCTGGAGAATGTCTGCTTCAGGAGTTCTAAGGAAAATATTCTCAATTTCTAGAGGGCACACTGCACCATACTCATACCTTGGGTGACCTTGCAATAAAGTTTCCCTTTCTTGGCCCTAAACTCATGAGGGAAGTAGGGTGAAGATAAAGACCCATCATAAATCTGGCTGAATGTAAAGGTGGAAAGAGCTTGTGGTTTTGATGAATTAAACAGGGAAGCATTCATCTTCTGAAGATTTTTTTTTTAATATACCTATTCATGGGGCATAGCATTATATTTCAACACATGTATATAATGTGCAATGATGAAGCTAACATAACTAGCATATTCATCACCTCAAACATTTATCATTTATTTTTATTGTCAATCCTCTCTTCTAGCTATTTGAAATGTAATTAAATATTGTTAACTATAGTCTAAATGCGACCATTGATAGCCATGCGTTTTAGGATATATTTTGAGTTGGGATTTTCAAAAGTAAGAATAATTGACACAGATGTGCATGCTGCTAGATGTGTCCTTAAAAATAATAAGTGGGTATCTGAATGTCTAAGGAATTCCTCATCTTTATTTCACTGAAAGCTTTCTAGATGGTGATAAGGACTGTTTTTATAAATGACAACATCTTGCCAAATTATGTACATCGAAGTGGTTACTTTGTCTCATTTAAGGAATATCCAAGCTCACGCATAAGTGATAGAAGATAACTAGGACTCAAATTCTAGTATCCTTTCTCATCATATGCCCTAACATTTATTAAATCAGAACTTACAATTTTCATACATCGATTTAAAGGATAGACTAGAATATTGCTTTTATCCCTTTAGACAATTTTTATTATTATAACTTACTGCAACTTTTCTTTGTCCGAAGCTGTAACATAAAGTTTATATTCAGTATTTCTATAGGTGGAAGAGATGAAGTATGTGCAGAGTTGTAAAAGATATTCACTGACCTTCTGTTTCCAAAACGCCATTTCATTAATCTTCACCATCCAGTATAAATAGGATTCATCCATTATATTAAGGTTTCCACAACCAAAAGTATAAAATGTCAGGCAGTTTTTAACCTCAGAAACATGAGTAAGGACATTCAGTCCCTCAGTTTATGCTATCAGAATTCTTTATAGCTTCTACTTCTTCCTAGGAAATCCCCATATACAGTTCCCTTACACCAGTAAGATGATCAGAGGATGCAATGATTTGAAAAATGATATATATTTTTTAAATTTAACAATTCAGGTATGTTTCTATCTCTAATTTTCCTGATTTTGGAGTCTTTTCTTTTTTTTTAGATTTTGTCTTAATTCCTGTCTTATGTACCTAGGCCAAGACTCCATCTTAATAATTTATGTCATTCCATGGGTGGAGGCTCTCCTATGTCTTGAAAATTCCCCATTGCTCAGGAACTTGAGTGATATTCCTGAAACTCAGCTTGGCAGCAAGGTCTCTGCTGGCTGCTCAGACACAGCAGCTGCCCTTCCAGACCTTGTCACTTTCCTGCCATGGTCTGCCTCTACCCCACTATTTTATTGGATTTTCTTGATGCCAAGTGTATTCTTAGATAAGTTACAGTTTGTCTGCCTTTTTGCATTCTGCAGGTACTGTATTCTGCTTTCTGTTTAGATATTCTTATACTTCAAAAATAAAAACTGCAGATTAAATGATCAGGTAACATGTGTGCATATTGACAGCTGGCCCAGACCAGTTTGTCCCAGCAGCAGCTTCATTCCCTGTCTTCTCACTAGGTATACTGACTAGCTGTGGTAACTTCCTTGCCTTACTGTTTCATAAAGTGCAAAATGGTATTTTACACTTTCCTTCAGAATATTTTATTATATAAGGTTAAGTGCTTTCTTCTAGAAAAAATTAATTTCTAATTTGAATTCAAAAGGAGGAAATAATAAGTCTAAATGTGAAGTGATATTCAGTAAACAAAATACAATAATACACACTTGATATAAAAAAACTCACTAAAAAAAACTTATCTACAAATGATTAAGAAAAATAGTAATACTTATCTTGTTCTTTATGAATAAAGCGGTAATATAAGATACTATAACAGGCAAGAGATTTTCCAAAAACACGTGTGCATGCCTATGTACATTTATATACGTGCTTGCATCAGATTTGGAAGAACCATCTAAATTCTACATTATAGAGACATTAATAAAAATCAATATATTATTAAAATCAAAATTCTTAGCAAAGCATCATTCCAATATTTAATCATTTCAGTTTTATGATAGTTAATGCATGCATTATAAAATACTGTTATTCATAGATGTAGTATTTCCTCCAATATATATTAATTATATTACAGTTGTATAAAGAATATCACAAGTGACTTCTTCAATGCTAAAGACAATAGTTAAATGTACATCTTACTGGTGATAATAAGAAAAAAAGTTCAATTTTAAACATAACCTGACAAGTCAGAGGTTCTGGTCTGATTTTATAAGACCCAGAATTTCCTTCTTCCAACATTTCCCATATGTCATCTAGCATATGTATTAAAATGTCAAAACATTGACATTTATATTTTTAATCTTCGAATATAGATCTAGTGTATTAGTTGAAGGAGTCTAGAAAAACAGAAGCAACAGGATATATAGACATATATGCAAGATGACATTTATTATGGGGATTAGCTTCTTATAGAGACCTAAAAGTCCTACAACATGTCATCTTCAAGATGGAGAAACAGGGAAGCAGATGGCTTGTGATTCAGTTAGTCTAAAGGTCTCAGAACCAGGAGTACAGCTGATACAAGTCTTAGGAGCCTGACAGCTGGACCAAGAACCAGGAGATCTGATGTCTAAGAACAAGAGCAAATGAGTATCTCAACTCAGAGACACAGAATTCACCTATCCTTCATCTACTTGTTCTATTCAGGTCTTCAAAAAACTGGTTAATGTTCAACCACATTGGTTGTAATGTGTATTTACTTAGTCTACTGATTCAAATATTAATTTCATTCAGAAATACCATTTTAGATACACTCGGAAATAATCTTACCAGCTTTCTGGATATTTTTAACCCAGACAAATTGACACATAGAGTTATCCATTACAGTTGCCTTTGCCGAAATCATTATCTATAGTGATTACTTAGATTTTAATTAAACTTTAGTTAGAAGTAGGAATCTTTGGTGCACCATTGCACATTAAATTGAATACAAAAACAATAGTGAAATATATACTTCAAAAAGCTTCAAGAAAAATGTTTGAATATTTTTGCCTAAAAACTGATAAATGTTTGAGGCATACATATGTTTACCCTGATTTAAGCATTACATGATGTTTATGTGTATTAAATATCACATGATGCCCATAAATTTGTATAATTTTTATATATTAGTTAAGCAATATATTTGTTCTTTTCAAAGAATACCTTACTGGTATGTGCCTGAAGCCCATTTAATTTGCCTCTGTGGAATTCATAATTTTTTTTTTTTTTGTGATAATAGATATTGGACCCAAGGACACCTAACCACTCAGTCACATCCCCAACTCTTTTTATTTTTATTTTGAGAGAGTCTCACTAAGTTGCTGAGGCTTCCCTCAAACTTGTGATCCTCCTGTTTCAGCCTCTTGAGCTGCTGGAATTACTGGGAGCACCACTACATCAGGCAAATTCACACTATTGACCCCTCTTTCTCCTTGACACATCTTCCTTTGGCTTCTGTCCTATAGAACTTTCCTGAAGCAGCTTCTTCACCCTAGCACACACCCTCCCATTTAGGCTCAGTCTCCCAGAATTCTGCAAGTCTTGGCCTCTCCTTTTGTCTTTTATCTTTGAAACACCAAGTTTTCAATATTTATCTCCTAGAGATGATGTAATGCCTATGGAAAAAACCTCACACTGAGGTCATTGTCCATAAACATTTAATCCAAACAGTCACCAAAAAATGTCTTTGTATTTCCTCAAACACTCCACTCCTTATTCATAAAATAATGCAAATAAGATAGTCATATGTTCTCATGTAATTTGGTTTTCAAATAAAGAATTTAGGCAAAGCCTGATTTTCCTTCTGGCAATTGTAAATCAGTAGTTAACATAGGAATATAGATACTAGACAGAAATAATAACAACAATATGAGAAAAATTTGAAGAGATGGAGTATACTATGTTTTAGAGTTTATCAGATAAGATAAAAATTAATAATCTAACTTGATTATTGTTAATAATTTCTTGCAATGTGTTGTCCAAGAATTCTGACTTTCTCCTCAAAGGGAAACAGCAGATACAAATTACTTCATGGAGTGTAGCAACACCTAGGTTGAAATGCCAAGTAGTAAGTAGAATACATACGAGTAAAACTTTTCAATTACTATTATTATTTAGAATTGCATGTATTTTGAGCTGACTATGGTATTTTATAATTCCATATAAAATAATTCTTTATTATCATCATATTATTTATAAGATAGCATAGAGATTTGGCATTAATTAATTAGAGGTTTAATTGAAATTATAAAGAAGTAAGAATGTGGGTTTTCCATTCTATGAAAACAGCCAGAGCAAATTATTTTAATTGCATAGTTGCATAAAATCAGGCTGTCATCTGTTCTATTTCTCAATATTACTGAGAGATTCACCACTTATGAATATTTAAAAGGAAATACTGCTTTAATTGGTACTATTGTAGATTAAAATAAATAAAAGAATTTCACTTGCAAATATCCTAAATCATTTTAGAAAATTATCTTTTTAAAAGCAAATCTGTGAAAACTCATATATGTGTATAGTTTAAAATCAATGTACTACATGAATTAGAATCTGAAATATAAAGCATATCCTTCAAAGTATTTATCATTTGATGACTGATTATATAAAATAGCTTATGGAGCTGGATTTGCTAATTGATTATCTAATTCATATTGTAAACCATTATTTTCAATTATACTGCAGAATGTAATGTGCATGCTAAAATCCTTAGTTTTAGGGAAGCAATAGAGAAGCTTTTAAATATGTCTATAGTTAGCATATCAATATTTGTAACACACTTTGAAGCTTTTGCTTTTCAGTAAAGCAATGCTGAAATTATGTAAACTAATTTTGGTTATGTCCAGAAGTATGTTTCATCTGTACTGACCTTCTCTTTCAGGAGAAGTATATTTTATGTTCTGTTTTCTTGTAAGAAAAAAAATTAAGGAATAGATGAAATATGTGTTGTATTTGGAGACACACAGTTGCACATATATAATAGGAGTGAAATTGAAACTTGAAATTTGTTGTTTGGTATGCTGAATCTCAGGTAAATTGAAAGTTTTAACCGTGAAACAACTTTTGTTCTAGAAACTGCTTATGTGGAATCCAAAAACAAAATAATGTGAAACAAACATTTCATTTTTTATTATTCTTAGAGAAATACCTTTATCTTTTATAAAATGTTACCAATCCATTATTTGGCATATAATTCATGTCAATTAAATTTAGTATATTAATTATGTTACTATGAGTAAGGTTATTTATATAGCAGTAGAATAAATATACTGCACGCTACAGCATTTATAGGTTGTTTTACTGAGCACTTTTCTAAAGACACTTTGTAAACTCCTGAAGGGACTTAGGAACAATTTCAGCAGTTCTATGAGATAAAATCTACTTGTACATTAATACTAAGATGCTGTTTTATGTTTTTGAGAGTTTGATATTTTCAGTGATACTACAAAATAGTGGCAAGTACATATATTGGTGGCTGATTAAAAAGCCAATGGCATGAAATGCACTAATAGTCCTTGAGTTTTTGAACTCCACACCCTGAGGGAGGAGGCCATGGGGATCCACAGCAAAACAACAATCATAACAATGATGAGGCCACAAATATCATCAATTTTATTAAGTTACAGCATTTGGATACATAATATTTTAAGATACCACGTGATGAAATGACAGACATATCTGGAGTTCTTTTTCTGGAAAATAACATGGTTATCTCCAAGAAAAGCATAATTATTGAAAGACTAACTAGTGGCTTTTTTAATGAAAAAAAATTTACTTGAAACAACTGCTGAGCACACTATGTTTATTCAAATTTGAGTACATAGCAGAATTTCTTTTAAAATAACCTAAATGAACTTTTCATTTCAAGAAAAAAAAGTCTAGCATTTTTTAATTAATGATAACATTCAACTTTTTATGTAAAATTAGAATTTTGGAAAAGTTTTGTCTGTAATTATGAACTTACCAGCTTTTGGATAGTCAAACATCTCTCCAATAAGTGCTGATACCAATTATATTTAATGTTGTAATGGAATATGTCAAATTTCAGAAGATATGTACAAATGAGCAAATAGTTTCCAAATGATGAATACACAGAATTACATACTCATATATGGATGAGAAATCCACTAGAAGTGTATTATAGACAATGGATTTGAAAATACCAGGATTCAACAAATTCAGATATTTAGATTCTGCATCGCAAAAAAAAATTAAAGAAATTACTTCTTGTTGAATTTTGATATATCAAAGAAGAATATCCACAAATATCTTAAAACGTTCTCCAATTTCACTTACGAATCTATGTGATAATGGATTCTCTTTCGATACTATGGCCAAAACAATATATCTTGACAGAATATTTGCAGAAGCAGATAAAACTACCTTCCTTCATTTAGGCAACTGTCAAATAGATTTGAAAAAAAAAAAATGGTAAAGCAATTGTGATCTTTGCAATAGCTTCTTTTTTGGTTTTTGAAAGTTTTTCATAAAATATGTAATTTACATTAACAAGTTAATTATTATTGATATTTTAGCTACTTAAATATCTCTGACTTTATTCCTATTTTGGCAACAAATACAAATAAATAGAGCACACATAAATACAACTATTTGAGGCCTTCAATAATTTTTGAGAATATAAAAGTATTATGGAAGTAAAAAATGTGAGAGGAACTCAACTATAAAAACCTAAAAAAAAAAAAATTAGGGATTTACATTTGCAGATGTAGAAATAAATTGGTACACCTTCCTAAGAAAGAAGATAATAATTTGTATAGGCAATGCATATTCTTAAATTGACTTCTGGTAGGTAAAACTACATTATAATTCTCAAAGTAATTGGTGTCTTCCCATGATCTTAAAAGCCATCCTAAAAAATTCTTATTTTCCACTGTAGACTTGGTGGTAAGTAAATGAAACACATTTATGATTAGATAAACTAAATGCTTTATTATATATTATTCACACTTTAATTTATGCTAAGATTTTGCCTTTGAGGAAGCTAAAACCTCTTGACTTCAATGTCATTCCTTGGTGTGCACATGAGAGAGGTGATGACTAACCAGACTATGCATAAATTAACCGTAAGAAATTTATGTTGTGTTTATTAGGATGTATGGAAGCAGGCAGACCAGAGACTTCCTCAGTTACTGAAAGATACAAACTTGCCCAGATCTTCCCAAGGCTTTGTCTTTTCCAAGCTTGACTCATTTTGCAACAGTGAGGCTTGAGTCCTAGGTATCATAAGGCAAACATCCCATATTCATTCTTGGATCAATCACTGGTAAGAATTGAATTGAATCAATTATGATTTATTCCTAAGCATAATCACATGGAAGCTCTATCACAACTGGGTTCTGTTAAAGAGTAATAGAAGAAAATGTTATAGAGTACTCAACTACTATGGTATCTGTTTTTCAATAAGATTATGCGTGTCTGTAGTTTCATTTTTTAAATCTGTAATTTGAGGTTAATTATAGTCAGAAACAAATTAGACTTCCAGGATCAATAACCTAATGAACTAATAAATTGTACAGAATTCATTGGGGTTATTAGTTACTCAAATATTTTGCATCTTTTGTGTATACAAGTGATCTCTCTTGGAAACAGTTTAAATAGAAGTGAGTATCATGAGACAGACTCCTACAAATTTTAAAAAACTCTGCAGAAAGCCTCATACATTCATTGTTCTGATATAGAAATATATTACCAAAAAAACAGGATTATTTCAATTGTCTCCTTCACTATCTACAGCATATAGGCTTTGATTCTTACATTAGTCACTTTTTTAATTATTATTTGACTTTGTTTCTGTTCACCAAATTGGTCCAAGCTTCTAAATATCCTGAAAAATTTTTATATATCATAGGAATGGACTAAATATAAAATAAGTGGATAACTAATCTTATTCTCCAGGAAGTTTTTCTCACTTCATTGTTATAGTTTAATAGACCTAGACCCTATCTACTTCTGGATGAGAGGAACTGTGTCAATTATTTATTCATCATTTATACAATATGTCTTCTACATGGAATTATTTCTGAATATTTTAATTTAGATTAACATTTTATAGTAAATTTTATTTTTCTAATAGGCTCTCATAAAGGTATTTAACTTTTAAGATAAATTTTGACTAATGTATAGTGCTCAGAATATATAGTTTTGTGTCCTTTGCTATGTCTTGAAAACAAATACCAAATAACTAAGATCAGTGGTTAGTTGATTTCTCCAAATGTTTAATAATCTCAAAATTATTTCCAATTCCTACCATGGTAAGTCACTGATGAGTAAAATAGTCCAACTTATGACATTGTACCTTTACTGCAATGCATCTTGTTTGTGTGTACTACTGTTTCATGCACATTGCATGGAACAGAACTTTGACTTCATCACATGTTCCTCCCTACTATAAGTAGTGATCAATTTATAACATCAGATCAAGATATAAATGTCTTAATGTTCTCTTTGTATGTTCTACTTTAATCCTTTTTGATACTAATAAAAGACCCATGTGTTCAGGAAGATGCTGAATTTCCCTGAAATTTATGGAGGTATCTGGAAAGAGGTTATTTTCTAATCTTCCATACAGACAGAGGCAAAAGATAGTGGGTTTGGTAGATAAAACATGGAGCTTTTCATGTTTTATTTTCCAAAAGAAAGCTCCAAAATTTATAAATTTACAAAAGAAACAGAGATATCACAGTACATCTGCTTCCCCAGTTCTTGTTAAAACGTATTCAGATGTAAAACATCAATATGTCAAATATTGTTATAATTTCTAAATACACTGTAACATATTGTGAAGACATGATTTTCTGCTTATTTTCTGATCTTGCATAACACTTCTTAGGATAGCTTGTTTTATAATCTGTTATGATTTCCTGAATTGTTAAAAAATCAGAGTACAACTTAACTTCTCTGTGATTATTATCTAGAATAGACCATATGCAGTCAGGTTACTCTTGGGAATGTGAGAAAACAGAAGATGTAATCCTACTATATCCTAAAAGGAGCACATTAGTTATGAGAAGAGAGAGATTTTGGGGTCAAATAGATCCCTGATTTTGACTAAGTAGTACTTTGATAAAAACCTCAGATACTCTATAGTCTTATTTGAAAAACAATAACATATTTATTTAACATATTTTAAGAACTGAGAATTCATGTGAGTCTCCTAATATATCATTTAACTATTATGTATTTCATGATTAAAATATGTTACTAAAGAGTCAGAGGTGTCTTTTCCCCTCTTTCCAGTCTAAGCACATTGATGTATACTCTTATTTCAGAAAAGAGTACAATCCAAATATAATAAAATCTTAAATGTTTGAAGAATTGATAGGAAACTACAATTCTGAGGAACTTGACCAAGTTGATTAAATATTTACTCTTATATATCTATATGGTTATTTATCCTTTCATTTATTCATTAATCCAATGAGTCTTTATAAAACACTTCGGTATTGAAACTCCGCTAGAGTTCATCAGACTCTTTTTCCTTTTCCCCTTGGGTACACAAGTAGTGTATCTCCCAATCTCACAGTTAGTCGTGGCCATGCGACTGATATGGCCAATGATCATGACATATGCACACTACTTCAGGCTTGTCGATACAATCACTAAAATACATTTTTCACTGTAGCCATCTCTATGATGGTTGGATATCAAACACATACTCAAGAGAGTTATTTTCTTGGTTTGCCAGGTCCTATGTGATAATGTATGGTAGATAATTTCCACCATTTATTGTATTTTACATAAAAAAGGAATCAACTTTGACTTTTAAAAAAAACATATTTGAGTGCATATTAGCAGTAGTTAATGTTATTTTAAAACAATGGTGCCTCTCATTTCTAAATAATTTCTTATTTTGGTCCAATGATGAACAAAAGACAGTCTTGTACAGAATAGGTGATATTTGATTGAGAAGACCAAAAGTTCACTAGGCCACATATAATACATATCATCATAAAATAGGGATTAGATATTTGCATAAATATGTACTATGATAGTATAAAAGAGAGAGGCTTGACTCCTTAATTGGGTCTGAAGAAAAGGAAGGCATTTAGAAGAAATTTCTGTAAGAAGGCAGTTACTGTCACCTTTTAAAGAATGAGATGAAATGAGGAGGGACAAATGTCCTAGGTAGAGAAAATGGCATAGAAAATGGTAGAAGAAAATACTTTATATACAGTACAGTTACGCAGTTTTATATACACAGTACTGTGTGGTAGGAGTAGCAGCATATCACTGTTTGTTTCTCTCATATTGGTGGCCCTACTGTGTCCTGAACAGAAACAGCAGGGTCATCAATGGATTTTTTAATGACTTTGAGTGATTTGTGATGGATTTGTTCCTTGATTTCTCACCCTCAGTCATAACCATTTGCTTTTACTTTTCCCAGTGACTTATACTTATTCCTATATGCAGTGGATTTCTCATAGTATCAGATACTGTGTATAAATTTTTGTATTCTCCAAGTGTAAAGTGAAGCACTAAGTTAAAATAAGAAGTTCTGAGCTCAGATTTCTTCCATTTTCTAGCCATATGATTTTAAGTAAATCTCAACCTCACTGCTCTCAAAAGAAAATAGCCTCTACATTTTCTCACCTCTAACTTCTACATTATAAAATCTTTGGAATTCTCCTTTGGGATTCTCACATGAATTTCACTGTTATTCCTCTTTCCTAAGCAGGTCACCATTCTTGTTCTCGAAATCAGCTCATCTATTCTTTCTGGGTCTACGAACAGACATTGTCTTCCTAATTTCTTCCTAATCTTTTTCATTACAGGTAATCTCTATCCCTTCTGGGTCTACTACAATTCCTTTTCTTCCTTTCTTTTTCCTTTTTCCATTGCAAGTGATTTCAACTAAACTTCTGAGAACACTCCAGTGTAGAAATAATAAATGAATCAAACCATTATTAAAAATATAAAAGCATCCAGCTGAATTTTAACTGTCAAATTTTCTTCCTTGTGTTTTTCCAGTGGTAGTGTTAGATTGCAGGTAGTGTGTGTGTGTGTGTGTGTGTGTGTGTGTATTTGATGTGTTGGGGGTGGGAAATATATGTGTGTGTGTGTGTGTGTGTGTGTGTGTGTGTGTGTGTGTTTGCTACGAGATATTGAAACCAGGAGCACTTAACTACTCAGTCACATCCACAGCCATTTTCTGTGTTATATTTAACTACAGGGTCTCACTGAGTTGCTTAGGGCCTTGCTGAATTGCTCACGCTGTCTCTGAAGTCTTGATCCTCTTGCCTCAGCCTCCTGAGCTGCTGTGATTATAGGCATTGGCCACTGTGCCTAGCTAGTGGTTGTATTTGAAATGCAAATCTCCACCTGTGAAATTTTATAAACTTCTGTGAAATTTTATAAACTCCATTATCATTGTATAAATGTCTTGTTCTGAAGGATCCTATTTTAAAATGTATAGAAACCTTATATTTGAAAAGCACTTCAAAGCACTTCAGTATTCTTAAAAGCTTGTTTCTCAAAACTAAACATTTTAAATTAAAAAAATATGTCACATAACCATTTAATGATATAGTGCATTTGAACTCTTTTTATAGAGTTTCCTGTTTGAACCAAACCCTGTGTGGAAAAACAATTATAGTTAATTCCTTATCATTCATCTTCTTTTATGTAATTTCACATCCTAATATCAACCCACTATTTCCCTGATGCTCTTATACAATGCCTATTAAATCAATAAATGACTACATGCACCAGTGGCATAAAAGATGTTTTCTATCTAATTCAAAATCTAATAACAAAAAGTGGTTTATATGTGGATTTTTTGAAAGATAGATTTAGACATAATATGGCATCATAGTTAGTCTTCATTGTGGAGTAAGTGGTTTTCTGAAGCATTGTAAAGACAACTAGTTTTTCTCAAACCTGCTAATGTTTTTTGTTGTTGCTTTTCTAAAACTAAAATTATTAAAACAATTAAATTAAGTAAGCTCTAAATAACAAATAATTTGGAGAATGGAAACTATTATGTGGATAATTCAGTTACAGAGCTTTATTTAGTATAAAATATTACAACTGTTTTGGTATACTTGTCACAGTTGTTCAAATCTATTTTCCATTATAAAGATTAGCTGTATCAATATGGGGCTATATATTTAATAAATGACTTTTTAAAATTAGATAGTTTTCACTGAATATGTTCACCCCAGTCCTACTCATAATGGTAATGATTTTAATAATGATTATACAACTAATAACAACAATAATAATACATAGTGCTTATACTGTGCCATGTACTAGTAATTTCACATTAATCTATTTAATTCATCAAAAATCCTTACAGGGTGAAAATACTTATTCCCATTATAAGGTAAACAGATTTATAAAAGGGTTAAGCCATCTCCCCAAGTTCATACAGATAGAAAGGGTGAAAACAGTGTTTCACTGTCCAAAACAGTTGTACTAGGAAACAAAGCACAGACGCTGGACTGGATTCAGTTCAATAAAATGAATATATAGAATACTCTAAACCATTGATATAGTAAGTGAAAGGAAAAAAAAAAAAAAGAGAATTGTCTGGACTTGTAGAAAATAGTGCCACACAGAGTGTGAGAAGCAAGTATTATCACAACCCCTCAATTCATCAGTTTGGCATACGCAGAAGATGGATTGACAATTTGTGAATTACCATTACTTAATGAGATTCTGCCATTTTTGGTCCAGATATAATACTTTGCTCCAGAAAGTTCACAGCTACTTGGCATATACTAATGTGGAACATACAGTGTTTTTATTTATTTTTGATAAAGAAATTACAAGGACTAGAAGAAATATTGGCAAAACCAAAAATATACAATGTTAATCTTTTATCACTTCTTCATTATGAAATAATTTGGACTATGAAGATATTGATTTTCTTATTCCTGACGATAACACACTTTCCAATACATTATGAAATCAAATTGACTGAATCAGGAGGTTAGGAAGATGCTAATATTTTACAAATAATAGTAGGATGCATATAAAATGTATAAAGAGACACACTTCTCAAAAATTCAGTTATTCGTCACCTCAGTGAAGTTTCTCAGTCTCTAATGATCTTCAGTATCACAATTTCAACTACAAAGCAAAACATAGTGTTAAACACAAATCATGTCCCAACAAACTGTCACAGACAGAGAAAATGAGAGTGAGATCAAAAGGATAGGAAAGAGAAAGAAACAAAGGGGAGAGAGGGGGCGGGGAGGGACTCAGAGCCACAGAGAAGTATTAATAAGGTCAAAAGGCATGGGATGAAAGCAAACCATGGAGACAGAAAATGTCAGTTCAGTTCATTTAGAAATCCCTGTGCAATTCATAAAACCATACAAAACACTGTTTTTATTTGTGATACTAGGAAAAAGTAAAGGATATATTTGAATCTAATCATTATCATTTTTACATTAAATTTAGATTTTTAAATATCCTTATAAGACATTTCTGTAAGTTATAAGAGCTTTCACTTATTTTTCCTTAGCTTTGACTAACAGAACTTCATGAAGATATGCTGCTTTCAGAGGAACATGAAAACTCAAGAACCCATTGAATATTACAATTAAATAAATTGAATTGCTCACAGTATTTTACTTGCTCAGCTAGAATCGATGTTTAATTCAGTGTAGAAGTCAACTAAAATAATTTGTATGGATTTTAAAAGTCAATTTTTAATTACAAATAAATTCTTTAAATAACTACCCAATTACTTACTCAATAGTAGATTGTTGTGTAGTATTAAAATGCAAAACCCTGCATTTAAGCACATACCTCATAAACAAAATTTTAAAGACAACAAAATTCTACCATCATGAACACCAAAATTGATTATTAATTTTTAATTGAAAAGTTATTTTGATTGAATGAGATTCAGGAAGAGGTTGGAGAGAATCCAATTTCATAGCTGAAAGCAAAACACAAATAGCTATTTATAAATTGCAAGAAATTTGACCAAACAAAGGAAAAGAGAAAGTATCTTGGTAGACTCCTGAATGGGTCTGACAGATGAAAGACAAACATGTACACATTTGCCATTCTAAAGAAACTGCAAATAATGATAAACTCTAAGACGATAGTGTGTGTTATCTAAATCATTTTGTATATTTAAGTGGAAACAAGAGGATAATTTTTCTAAAGCAACATAGTATTCCCTTTATAAGAAACTTCTGTTTCTGTTGCTAGAAATTCAAATTACAAAGGGCCATCTAATAGACACTGCTGAAAAAGATCTATGGACAATAGACTCCTAGATTCTGCAATTGCATACATAAGCTTGCCATTTTAAAATACACAGTTACGTGTTAGAATCACCATTTTGAATTTTTAACATAAAGAGTTTAGCATTTTTTAATGGCAGTCTCAGTGACAAATTGGTGGAAGTATGAGTTCTGGAAAACCAGAATAAAAAGAATGGGCGAAGTAACTATTGAGTGTCATTCAATAGTCTATTAGTGATTTAGAAATGTAATACATACTCTAAAACTTACAATTAGTATAGTCACAATTAAATGAAACATATTGCTGGGAAGATGCTACTAAAATAATCAAATATATTTTCACCCTTAACAAAAATTATTGGTTTGGTTATTGATTCCATTGCAAATGTTTATAGCTATATCTGATTTGAAGAAATAATAAATATGCATTATTTTTTATTATTATACTATATATGATGCAGCGGCACCAAAATAAAACTGACTCTTATCCATAAATAGTTGAAAGCCTATTAGAATATACAAAGAAACTGTAAAAGGAGGTTTTAAATAATAAGTGACATTTGAAAAGCACAAACAAAGCTATGGAATTTGAAACTAATGGGATATAATAAAATGTTTACTATTCCTATAATACTAATTATGTGCAATAACACTGCTAGGTGTTTGGGTATATAAATTTTATGTGTATATTATGTGTGTGTGTATATATATATTATATATGTATTTACATATACACATACATGTACTTATCTATATTATGCATTGTTTTATTGTGTATATTCATATTTATATGTTGTCTTTTGGTTTAATTTTTAATATATTTTTTAGTTGTAGGTGGACACATTACATTTATTTTATTTTTATGTGGTACTGAGGAGCAAACCCAGGGTCTCACGTGTGCTAGGCAAGTACTCTACCACTGAGCCATGATACCATCCCTTTATTTCTTTCACACACGGAAGTGTCTTTTCTTGTTGCTTTTTTCCATACCCATGGGGCTGGGGATTTGAACCCCGGCCTTTCTGCTTGCAGAGCGAGCGCCCTACGGGATGCTCTATATCGTCTGCTTTATTTCTTAATGTATAAAGTGAAGTACAATTTTTATGTATCAAAAATTCAGAAGTAAAGAAGTATTTGTTTAGTTGTCACAATTAATCTATTATATAGAATTAAAGCCACATATTTTTTCTCCACAGTAGATATTCCTCATCTAAATGCTAAGAAATTAGATTATTCTCTTTCTTAAAAATATTATACAGTTTTTCTTTGATCAAATAAGCATCATGTTTTAAGAAAACATTGATCAGAGGAAATAAAGGAGGAAGTAGTTATAATCCAGTGGTAGAGCATGAGCTCAGTGTATGTGATGCCCTGGGTTGAATTAGTGAAGGGTAAATGCTTAATACCATCTACTTTCCCTGGTAACTTTCACTTTTATTTTTTCTGCCATGTTTGCTAAAACATGCTGAAAACACACCTTCCACATACATCCTGCATTAATCTTTTTGTAATACTTGCAACTGTGCATTATTATGTTGGCTGTAGACGTAAAAAACATCATTGACTTAGGGCATACTCAAGTGGGTCTCCAAGTGCCTGTAAAGAGGAAGTCTGTTGGGGAAAGGTAGGCCTGTGGTTTGGTAGTGTGCACTGAAACTTAAAAAATATAGTCAGCAATATTGACTTCCCAAATACTGACAGTGACAGCAGGAATTGTGTTAAGTAATACAGAAAAAAAAATATATATATACACACACACACATATATATATATATATATAGTTTTATAGAGTTTATTAGTGTTCAATATCATGTCCCTATAATGGAGTAGAACTACTCTAGCTGAATGTCAGCTAATTAGGATTAGTTTGGGAATTGTGCTCAACTTTTTGGCTTCATCTATAAATCCCCAAAATTATTCTGATCACCATGTAACTAGAGAATGGGCAGAAAAAAAAAAAATACATTGCAAATGTCCCAACTGAGAAGGATTTAGTGTAAATCTATCCTGTTCTATTGTCAAAACCAAAAACAAATTCATGAACTCCCTAAAGCATTCACTGCTGAAAAAAGAAAATAAAAGCATTCAAAATACTCAGAAGATAATCATGCATTTGACTATTACAATGTAAGGGGTTAGTTGATGTTTCCTATTATTTTATAAAATTATAAATTTATTCAAATCATAAATAACTTCTGTTTTGAGCTTTAATGTTTACATTTATTTTCCTTCAAAAATATAGCAAATTTAACATGTTTTAAGCGAGAATTTAATAACAAAAATCTCAAATATATTAAGAAATATGCATTGCTTTAAATATTCAATTTTCTTTTTTCAAATGATACTATTAATCATTAATGATAACATAAAACATTTAATGACTTTTGTAAATGATACCGTGAGGACAGTATTGCATAGTGATTAAAAGATGAACTCTAAAATTAAATTAAAATCCTAACTATAAAAGTTATTCTATGTGTCATTGAGGAGACATCACTTTCTTTGGGACTCAGTTTCTAAACATTTTACAATGGGTAAAATAAAGACATCTCTCAGAAGGCTTTAGATAGATTAAACAAAAGATAGGTTCAAACCATTATAATTATCTTTTACACGAACACATTAAATTAAACCAACAAACATAGTGGAATTAATATTCTCCTAAATATTCCATTATTATTTATGACAATATTAAACTCTAATAATTTCTATTTAAATACATAAACTTAATTACTCAATTAAATATTTTAATAACACTTTTTTGTTAAGTTTTTAAAATTTTTTCAATAAAGTTAGTAAATATTCACCCTTTTCCCAAATATGCATACAACATTATCTTTCAGATTTTGATCTGCTTTTCATTGCTCCTTAATGTTAACATGGGTTAAAATAATGTACCCATTATGGAAAATGTGAAGCTATTTACTAAGTAATTTGGAGTTCACTTCTTAGCTAGATAAAAATTTCCATAAACTATAGCTTTTAGCTAAGACATAAGATCTGGAGCTAATTCTACATGATTTTCCTTATGACCAAGACTACTGCGTCGAGACATTTTATACTTTTAGGTCAATAAGTTGCTGTGGACTGAATTGTACCTCACCAAAACTTCTCTTTTGAAGCCTTAATCTCAGCGTGTCTGTACTTGGAGATATGACCAAAAAGGAGGTAGCTAAAGTTTAATACAGCTAGAAAGGGGTGGCCCTAAAAAGATAGGATTGGTATCTGTATATGAAGAGCACCATTAGAAAAGATTCCATCCCTTCCCCCACCTCTTCCTTTCTCTCTCACTCTGCTTCTTCTTTCATCTCTCTCTCTTCTACTTCCTCTCCACGCAAACACACACCCAAAAAAGGTCAGATAAGCACACAATAAGATGACAGCTGCCTACAAGCTAGAAAGAGAAGCCTCACCAGAAATTAACCATGACAGCATCCTGGTCTCAGACATTAAACCCCCAAACTAGAAGAAAATAAACCTCCCAGTTTACCATAGTTTATTATAACAACTGGAATATACTAAGGCGTAAAAGATGTTTTTTATCTTGTATCAACTTTGCTGTTTAATTAAGTTATATAAAATTTCTTCACCTGAACCCAAGCCCTTGTCAATAGATGGAAAAAATGAAACTATTTACTGTTTTATTCTGCTCTAAAATATTTTCATGTTCTTCTACCTCATAGACCCATGATTTTTGAAGTTATCTATTAAACAGGTGATCGTTTTCTGCTAATCTATTGTTTGATTGCCTCTAATGTCATCCTTTAAAGTCATTCTTTAAATAGATTATCAATGTTGGGCATCCTAGTAGATATGACTGAAATGTGACTTTTAAATAGAATTAGATATCCATATGTGGGAAGGATTAAATAAGCAAAAAATGTAAGAGAGATTGATGACATTAGAAAAACTACAGTAAAATAAAAAGTACAATAAAAGAATTAATCATTAGACACAAAAAGGGTAATAAATTTTACTTAGTACACTGAATTAATTTTGTGAATAATAAACCCGAGAAAACTTCCCTATAGACTGTAGTAAAGGATATATAGAGAAATATTTCCTAAATGGTAGGTATGAAAAAGCAGAGTTGGGATATTAAACTTAGTTTTCTTAAATGGTTGTGACTCTAAGAGTTTTGCTCCTGGTTAGGATATAAACAAGTACAAGAGATGATCACTTTCCCACAGGCAACCAAAAGTCAGAATATTTGGTTTAAAAAGCCTACTTAAAATTGTGGATGTAAAGAAATATACATTAAGCAAGTTAAAGGAAATAACAGCTCTTCATAGGAAAGAGGAGTCCTGTGCTTGTTCTCTTTCCTAGCAGAGTGGTGAATCTCTTAGTTGGGGTAAGAGCATCTGGGATTATTTTATGATTAATAGCTCCACAATGTCTAACAAAAGAAATTAAAGCAAAGGATACTCTACCCACAGTCCCACCTGCCAACTTTTCCCATGGCTCATCAAATGTGATAAACGATTATGTCTTGTTTCCAATGGTTATAAAAGTATCTATTAATTGTCAAAACTCACTCAACTGAGTACTTACAATCTGGTAATTTTAATCTACATAAATTATACTTCTATATATGTATATTTAAAAACTTCTGAATGTGAGGACTTCAATTGAAATAAATCAGTAGACAGAATAAAAAGAGAAAAGTTTAAAAAAATGAAAGAAAAATCTGGGAAGTCTAATAATACTATATTATATATATATATATATATATATATATATATATATGACTGATTATTTGTGGAAGTGATGATTACAAAAAGCCGAAAATTGCTGAATCCTGAATGCCCCATAATTCAGGTTCCTGGACCACGTGGTGAGTGTATGGAGAAAAGAAAAACAGACACACAAAGAGAGAAAAAGCTGGGTCTCAGTGGTTGACTCCTCTTTCATTGAGAGGTAGTGACACCCAACAAACTCAGCACATTATATGCAGGTATAAACATTAAAAGAATTTATTTTGAGAGTTTCTTCATAGTATGCAGAACCAAGGTCATGAATGTGAGCAGTCCTTTTGTGATTGTCACCTTGTGCCTATAATTTTCTACCCATGAGTAGATGGCATCTGAACCTCAAGGTCAAGAATTGAATAGCTCTGTGGCTGACATAGAACCTCCTATTGAACAGGGCATTACCACAGCAACTGGGCAGCCTCAAATCAGGAAACCTTTGAATGGAGAGTTCCCAAGAGAGGCATCTCCTCTCTCACGGGACAGTTCAAGAACCAGTTCAGTTGCCACTCCTGGCAGAAAATAAAGCAATAAAAAGGTTGAACTCTGATCTGAAGAAGAGTGTGCATCTTCAGACGTAAAGTATTTCTTAAGTCATGCTTTGTTTTATATTCTTTCTTTCTCTCTCTCTCTCTCTCTCTCTCTCTCTCTCTCTCTCTCTCTCTCTCTCTTTCTTTTTGGGGGGTGTTGGGAATTGAACCCAGGGATGCTGGACCATTGAGCCACTTCCCAGGCCCATTTTATTTTTCATTTTGAGACAGGGTTTCTCTGAGTTTCTCACACCTTACTAAGACACTGAGGTCAGCTTTGAACTCATGATCCTCTTCCCTCAGCTTCCTAAGCCACTGGGATGACAGGTGTGCACCACCAGGCCTGGCAAAAGTCATGCTTTCTGAATGAATGAATGAATGAGTACCAAACAATGTATGTGCATAAATAGAAGCCATAAAAGTAAACATGATCTGGTTAATAAGTACCTATATACATATGTACATAAATAAAAGCTATAAAGTCAACATAATCTGGCTAGTTACTCCATTCCAAAATATAAATAAATAAATCTTCCAGTGTTTCATATATAAATAACATATTACATGGGGAGAAATACAGTCACTATCATATTTGTAATAGTTTCTTATGTCAGAAAATGATGAGTGATAAAGAAAAATTCTATAACTCAAAGCATCCATACATTTCATCTATCATATCACATTACTTTATGAGAATATAATAAATATATCTAAAGAGATGCATAAAAACAGATATTAAAGCAACCAAGCAATCTTTGAGTAAATTATTTTGGTTTGTATATGCTTTAGTGTAATGAAAAGTGATTCAGATTTTACATTTCAAGACTGGGGAAAAAAGGTGTTTAAAAATTATGAATAAACACATGTAAGTTATATCCCCAAAAGCTTATATAAATTTTTAAAATTATGATTAGTTGTGTTTATGACATAGTTTTTTTAAAAGATGTAGTTATAAAAGTTTACAATAATTCTATAATAAACAATAATTTTATGCAGAATAATTTTATGTATTGCATACATAAAGAACAACTAGAAGTAATAAAATAAGATTTAGTAATTCTTGTGTTTACATATTTAGTGTGATGTATAGTAATCCAGAATTAAGAAGTGGGTGATGATAAAAAAGAAATAGTATTCTAAACATTTCATATAGTGAAGGATTGGAGATTATAGTGACAAATAAAATATCTAGAAAGGGGAAGAAGTGGCATAAATAATTAGGTTAAATTGGACTATTAAAATGTAATTTAAAATGTAATTGTAAATGACAATTTAACTATAAAATACCTAGTGGAATTTGAAAAAAAAATAGCAGATGAGCATACTGTTAGATTATATCATTTATTTATGGATAATGTAAGGTATGACAATGGTATTGGAGTAATTTAGGAGAAAATTCTTTTATTTCAGATTTATATGTAAGATTATTTGCTAATTAAATATCATATGTTTTACTTAATTTGAAATGGTATTGGAAGTCTTATTGCTAAGTGGGGTGAGACCATGGCATGATATTTTAGAAAAAATTAATAAAATACATGTGTGCATATGTGTGTATATATATATATTTTTTTTTTCCCAATTAGGAAATTTCTTTAAAATGATTAAAGGCATATTAGCAGTGTATTTTTATAAATGGTGTAGCTGGATTTATTTTTAAATTAAAACAATTCTGCCAACAAAACTCTTCTACAATAATATAGAAGAGAGAACATACACAATTTGTTATTGGGTAAACATTAACAGATCACAAGCACAATAAGATATAGAGGAAATTATCACAAATTATGATGAAGATTTCACCTAATGTAAATAACAAATTAGTAAACAAGAAGTCTTATCTCCTCGGCAAAGAAAAGCTAGTCCTTGTGCCAGTCTTCTGTCCATTCCATGAGAGAGAGCCCTGAGTTAATTCTGGATATACTTTTTTACTATCTAGGAGTTATTTAGTCTGTGATATGGGAAATGTTTCTATATTGTAAAAATATGAAGCTAGTCTTAATGTATAGAGTGGTTTATATATTTTCCAATAGTTAGAGACTTAGATGGATTCTGCTTTCAAGGACCTCTTTTAAGAAAAAGGGGAGGAGAACCATCGCTTTATCCATTATGAACACGGAAAATAATTTTCATTTACCCTTAAAATTCCCCTTTCCTCTTTTATGGTTACATTACAATTTTATAAGTTTTTCCATTGCCTGTTTTGTTTTTCTATGTGTATTCTATAGTCAGTGAAATACTAGCAAGTTCATGACAAAACTAGAAAAGTAAGATAAACTGGAAAATGAGAGCAAAGTAATCTCATTGAGTAGCTCGAAGGTAATTAAAATGCTTCCCGAGGGCATTTCAAGATCTGGAAAACTTCAGTTTCCAATGCCTTGAAAGACAATAACAGCCCAGTCTTCTGGAGGTCATAGATATACCCTGGAAGCAGGAATTGGGGTTTTCTTTTCACTTTGATAGCAGTACGTAAGAAAAGAGTTAGCAGTTCTCTTTAAGGGATTATTAGCACGCCGAGTCCTTCCTCTCTCTTTCTCTTTGCTTTCCAGATATCTGGAAGCGGGCAGTTCACGAACATCCACCATGTACTGTCTTACCACAGTCAAAAACAACAGGGTCAAGCAATGAGGGAGTGAAACCTTTGAAACCAGCACCTAAATAAATCTTCCCTCTCTATACACTGCTCGTTTGGGGCACTCTTTCACCGCAGTGGAAACAAACCAATACACAAAGCCAACAATGAAAAAATTCCACCTGGTCGATTGCTGAATCTTAATAAATTCTGAAATGTTTTCTTATTCCACTTGTTTGGGGGATAAAGGTGAAAGGGTACAGGATAGTTCCTATGATTTTATATATATTTGCATAATTCTTGAGTAATAGTGGAAATTATTTTGTCTGATTTCATAGGTAATTTTCTATCAGAAATTAGACTCTGTCAAAGGAGAATTTTCCATTCTTTAGAATTTTGTTTTTTAAAATGGAGAATTTTCAGTCAGGCATACAATTGATAGATAGCATCTCTCAGCTTCTGGGGGTGGGAGTTAAAGCTGTTTATCACCAGGTTTTGGATGTAAATATTGAGGAAAATATAAGCTGTTGGCCTAATTTAGCTATTCTATACATAGCTCATTTCTGTATATGTTTTGAAAAAATTTCATTGCCATTCGTTAAAAAAAAATAGGCAAATATTTCAATTGGAATTACTGCCTTAGAAGAAAATATTAAATTCTATTAAAGAGGTAAGGTTGATATCAAGATTATGTTTTCAAAGGAATAGCTGAGCCATTTGTGGTGGGGCATGCCTGTAATCCCAGCAGCTCGGGAGGCTGAGACAGGAGGATTACAAGTTCCAAGCCAGCCCCAGCAACTTAGCAAGGACCTAAGCAACTTAGCAAGACCCTGTCTCAAAATTTAAAAATAAAATATAAAAAGAGTGGGGATATGATTCAGTGGTTAAGTGCCCCTGGGTTCAATCCCTGGTACCAAAAAAAGAAAAGAGAAAAAAAAAAAAAAAAAAAAAGAAAAGAAAAGAAAAGAAAAGAAAAAGGAGAGGTAAAATTATTCCTAATAACATTATATTGCTGTACCTTAATATCACCTGGAAAAACATCAACAAGACTATCTTCAACAGTAATGTATGAGGCAATTCTAGGGCATTGGAAAATACCTAGGAAATTTCCCATATGGCATGCACTTTATTTACCTTAAAATTATACTTCTGAAAATGTAACCTGGCGGGGAAGCAAATTATTTATTCAATATTGACAATTATTCCCATGCATCTCAAAAATAACATATCAAATAATTCCAGTTATTTCTGGTATATTTCTTTTAATAATATCAACAAATAAATGTGTTTTCTGTTTTTTTTAAGGTGTCTTTTGTGAAATCTCAAAGAAGGCATCAGGTTTAAAGTTGTCTTGAATTTTTTTCATTAATTTTCTAAATGGACACTTCAATTTTTTTAAAAAAAGTGTTTAGTTGTATATGGACACTATGCTTTTATTTTATTTATTTATTTATATGTGGTGCTGAAGATTGAACCCAGGGCCTCACACATACTAGGTGAGTCCTCTACCACTGAGTCACAACCCCAGTCCTGGGACACTTCAATTTTAAGGGAAAAAAATAAAATGAAGTTTAAGATTTGAGCACTTGATTAAACTATAGTAATGAGTAGCTGAGAAAGAATTCTTTCTGATTTAGTCAAAGTGGGCGAACATAAGACCTAAGAAGATTGTAAAGAAAGCCTTTCTAAACATGAGAAGATTTTGCTTTCAAATAAGGGACATAATATAAAACCAACATAATGCATAAGAAATTTATCCAATAAAACACAGAATGTTTGATATGAAGCCATTACAAAGAAAATAAAGAAATTATCTTGCCACTTATTAGCAGCAGATCATATTCTAAAAAAGGCATTTAACAGGATCGAAATCAAATTCTCTTTTTTCATCAGCATAATAATTGTTATGAGAAGAATCATAGCAATTTTCGGTAAAAAAATGTGCATAAAGCCATCAAGTTGTAGCAAACTTTGGCAAACGAAATTCTCTTTGTGTGAGTTTTGTACAATTTTTTATACCTTTTCAGATTTTTGACATTCGCTTTTTTTTTTCGTTGTGGGATAACCATTCATTTAACTTTCAAACAATGCTATTTTCTTTTCCTCTTAACAAAAACACATCTTATATAGTCTTCATAAAAAGAAAAGTTTCTTCATGTCTCTGTTAATTCTAGCAGAGTCTCACTCCCTTATATTGTTTATACTGTTTACTGAGGTCTGAAAGTTTGTATTCTCCAAAATTTATATGTTGAAATCTTCATTCCTGAGATGAAGTTATTAGAAGGTGATGATTAGGTCATGAAGGCAGAACCCTAATGTGGGAGATTAGTGAACATATATAAGGACTTCCAGAGTGATTTCAGCCCTTCCATCAAGTGAGCTTATAGCAAGAAGTGACTCTCAAAACAGAAACAGGTTCTCAAGAGCACAGAATCTGTTGGAACATTGAACTTGAACTTTTAAGCTTCCAGAGTAGTGAGAAATAAATTTCTGTTGTCTATAAGCTAACCAGTTTATAGCATTTTGTTATAGAAGCCTAGATGTGTAAACATAGCATTCTACCACAATAAATCTGTTTTGAAATAAATCTAGAGTATCCCTACTTCCATACACCAGAACTGTGCAAAACACTAGAAGAGTTTATGGACACCCAACTCAGAATGATCTGCAAACATATTTCTTATAATGCAATCTTATAATGGAAATCATGAGCATCTTTATTTACAGACTCAAATGCACAATCTTGCTATACCCTAAAAACTTACATAAAATGGTGATTAGTGATTAATATTTCAGTATTCTGTTTCACTTACAATGTAAAAATTGATGGGTTTTATTAATCTAACTTAAATTAGTTCACAATTTTTAAAATAACTGAAAACTCTTGGAATAGTCTGTTTACATACTAAAATGTAACTAGTGTCAGACTAATGTTCATAGGAATAATAATTTGATTTTCATAAACACGATATACATTTATTTGTATTTTTAAACACTAAAGTTAAACATTACATAAGAGTACAGCTGCTGGATTGATCAGTAAAACTCTAAGTTTAAAAATAACATATCTAGGTAGAACATAAATGTATATTAACTGTATAACATAAATGTATACTAACAATATATTTAGCATTCTTAATCAAAGTTGACATAGCTATTTATATTGCACCAAAATTATGAAATTAGCCTCACTTTTCAGAATTTTACTTTTAGCATATGAATTTATATTCTTAAAATGTTTTTGAATTTATTTTTATATTAATACTTAGGACACTGAAAGCATAATAAGATCAATTTTATTTTTTTCTTGGGAATTTATTAGTATTCAATTTGTATCTAAATTCCTCAAAAAGTCAATTTGAATAAATCTTCTTTAATTCAAGATGCTTTACAACCTAATTTACCAGTATCATCAGGGCTTGGAAAATATTATATATTCACACGATGACTTGTTGATAAAGACCTTTCTGGATTATGAACACAAAGAGTCAGAAAGACAGTTGAAGCTAATTACTTCAATTTTAAAATTTCAGTCATGATGGAGTGTAAATACAAAAATACAAAGCTTTCCAGTAATTTAGGTTTCTTTATTTAAGTAAGGGGAGAAATGCAGAAACACAAATTTATACACACTAAATGAAACACAAATTTATACACACTAAATGAAATGTTGAAATGAATCATAAATTTATTTAATTCCCTGAATTATTGTACCCCTTGCACTCCTAGTTCTTTTATAAATGGTATTATTCCTTCTAAATTAGCTCTTGTCAAAGGATACTGTTTAAACATGGCCACAGCTTACAATCTTTTGATAAGTGAAAAATAAGCTATTTCTTTTACTCAACATCTGTGATAAACTGAAAATGATGCAACAAGATTTTTAAGCTCAGAGCTCAGAAAGGAGGTAGACTACCACTCTTACCTAATCCTTTTTCCTTAAAAAAAGCCACATAGTAACCCATTAAGCTTTATGTTCCTGATGGTTCATTGCCACTTCATTCTGAATGTGGAATATGGTGTGGTGGTAACTTAATTTTCAAAGCAATTCTTTAGTCATTGGATTTTACAGAAATTTCAGGGCAACTTAGAAAATGAACCTTTTCTCAAGGACCTCTCTAGCTGCATAGGAACCATGGTGAAAAACAAAAAAGTACAAGGCTAACCAGAAATTTAGACACCCTATATTGATATTTATCCGGTGGAGAAAATGAGTGCTTTCAGTAGAAATGGCATAGTAAGGAGTACCAATATTTATCAAAAAAAAAAAAAAAAGCAAAGAAAGATTAGTGGAGGAAAACTTACCAAAATTTATGGTTCAGTAGTTTCTGCTGCCAAAATTTCCCCAAAGTTCCAAAGTATCCATTTTTCCTTTGTGTGTGTGTTTATGTGTGTGCTGGGGATTGAAACAGGGTGTGTGGGGGTGCTTAAACACTGAGCCATATCCCTAGCTCTTTTTTCATTTTTTAAATTTTGAGACCAAGTTCTCCCTAAATTGCTGAGGCTAATCTCAAACATGAGGTCTTCCATCTCAATCACCCAAATTGTTGGGATCGTAGGTATGCATCACTACACCCTGCCCCAAAGTGCCAACTTTAAGACACAAATTATTCCTTACTGAATGGTTCTGTCTTGGGGATTTTTTTTTTTTTTTTTTTAACTCTGTTATTTGTGCAATATCACCATCTTCTTTCTATAACCCCTCATCAAAACCTTGGCTTCTTACAATAAGGACAACTGACTTTTCCCTCCCTTTTATCATTTCAGAGTTTGATCAGATACCATTAGTAATAATGTTGTTTTTAATTTGAACTGAAAGACTAGGCAAAGAACTCAAAGGAAAAGACTGAAAGGAAATTGTTGATCTGCCCCTGAATTCATTCCTGTAGATTTAGACAGTTTGTTAGCAAGTCGCTCTTGAATATTAGCAGGGAGCTCATCTGATTTCTGAATGCAATGATGTTACTCATTCTTTCTAATTCACATTTTGCAGAAAATCTTGTATAAA
The DNA here is from genome assembly GCF_902686455.1 of Sciurus vulgaris. Taxonomy (NCBI): domain Eukaryota; kingdom Metazoa; phylum Chordata; class Mammalia; order Rodentia; family Sciuridae; genus Sciurus; species Sciurus vulgaris. Next base: position 134,691,845 of record NC_136464.1, read on the forward strand.
TTCACAGTCCTTGTTGGTGGGCTTTGTGTTTTTGGCAAGACTTTTGTTGCAAGGATTGATGAATAATTAATTTTTTATGGCTCCTCTTAATGGGATGTATTACTACAATTCTTTCTCCCTATGTGTTTATGAAAACAACAAGCAATGTATCTTTTTAGCAGAACTTTACTCAACAAGTAGCAAGTATATACAGGTGTAGGCTTATAGGTTGTAATCCCTGTGTGATGAACTTTCACAAACTCATGAAGCACTTTCCCAAGCATGGAAAAGAAACCTGAAATTGGTAATATCAGCAGATGAATAAGGAGTATTCCTTTTCAAGTTTTCTGGTCCTGCAGGTCACTTTTCAATGGCATCAGATTCATTAGTGATCAAATGAAAAGTCTTATTTCCTTGCATTGTGTCAAGGGAAATCTATATGGCACTAAGATTTTCCTTTGTGTGTGTACATGTGCATGTGAATACATATTCTAATTCCTCTTTTGCTTATCTTTTTATAAGTGAAAAGATGGCAACTTGCCATTCTGACACATTTATACCTGAACACTCTTTTAACAAGTTCTGAATTACCCTCTGCTGTAGCTTTTCTTCTCTGCTTATGTGGTATGTGGAAATAATCTTGTAGGTGGACTTAAGGACAAGGAACATATATTCCAATTTCCTCAAACTGAGTCAGTAATTCATTACCTGTTAAAGAAGTCAATTCCTCATTCTTGTTTTTAGGGAAAACTACCAAGGAAAAGAATTCCCCATCTAAAAGATACTTGCATTCCAGTGGATCACCCAGGGTTCAATACCAGGCAGAGATGGAGAAAGAGACATAGAGACCCAAGAGTTGGAACTATCAGAGAAAGGAACACATTGAAGTTTCCAGTCTTTAGAGAGTGAAGGTACTCTGAATTTTCCCATTTCCTTCTCTATATTTTCCAGTATTTCCTTCTGGTTGGACAGTTCCTTTTCAACTTCTTTCCTGTAATGATATTCATCCCACAGACCCTGGTAATTATTTTGCTTCTAATAAAATGTTAAAAGTGCCCTTGTACTTAAACTAATTTATATAAATCAAGGGAACATTCTTAGGGGCACAGTAAAACTAGACTTTCCATACCTGGTCTTAAAGTGACAAGAGAAAGAGAGCAGCCATTTAACATAAAAAAAAAAAACAAAAAACTGGAGACAACATTTCCATATCCTTCTACCACTAAAATTAATAGTGATACTGATTATTATGATTTGGATGTGAGGTGTCCTCCAAAAGCTCATGTGCAAGATAATGCAAGCAGGTTTAGAGAAGAAATGACTGGGTTGAGGCACTCATAACATTGCCTTAACCCAATCACTGAATTCATCCCCTAATGTGATTAATTGAGTGGTAATTGAAGGCAGGTGGGAGTGGCTAGTAGTGTTGGGAACCTCAAATGTATTGTAGTGTTGTTTGAGCCATCTCTAAGCAGAGGTGTGCCTGTTGGAGAACTCTCAGTGTCATTTCATGGATCTGAGATGGCTCCATTGCCTTGGCAATGTCCTGCTCAAAGAGAATTCTGGAATATCATGGAATGTATTGGTTCAGACAGCCCTGGGTTCAAACACAGCCCCCTCCAGGTGGAAAGAGATACCAGTGTGCCCAAGTAGACGTGGGGTGCCAGCTGCCAGGAGAAGTAAAACTTACTGAGTAAGCGATAAGGCTGCAATCGGGCCAATTTCCTAAATCCTCTCACTTCTTGTTTATCTTGAAAGTTTGCCAACAATAAATCCCCCTTTGATGTGTTTCACTATAAATAAAGCATTTGAGAGCCTTTTTCCTGTGTTAGGATCAGACTCTAAAGTCTTTTGCACCTGTAAAGCCCCCACTTTAACTACATTTCTTGTGTCTTTTGTCTTTATTTCTTAATACTATTTTTTTTTTAGCCTTTTATTACCACCTGGCCAACACCTTTGTATGGCTTACTGATTCTCTCATTGGGAATTTTGTGGTAAGAAGGTAAGTCATTGGGTGCATGACTTTGGGGTATATTTTATATCTGGCAAATGGAGTACTTCTCTCTCTCTCTCTCTCTCGCTCTCTCAGCTCTCTCAGGTCTCTAATCATCATATGAGCTGCTTCCCTCTGCCACACTCTTCTGCCATGTTGTAAGCCCCACCTGAAGCCCTGAGAAATGGAGCTCACTGTCTATGGACTGAAACCCCTGAAACCCTGAGCCTCCAAATAAATTCTTCCTCCCCTAAAATTGTTCTGGTCAGATCTTTTAGTTGCAGCAGCAAAAAATCTGACTAAAACACTGATGAACTAGGAGTAACAGACTTACTCAATAAGAAAATTTAGAATTTGTAGGGAGCTGTTTAGTATTCTCAAAAGAACAGAGAGTTAGAAGGGTGATTTTTATAATTCAGGGTCTCTTTGGCTGTTGAATGACTACAAAACCTTCAGCTGGTCCATTCTATTCAATAACTGCCAGACTACCATATGTTTCAAAATACTGTTGGGGAAATTAAATAATCCTGTCAATAAAAGTACATTATTCCAGCATGGAAGGTGGAGAAAACACAATTGAGTATTGACTAGACATTACCAGATTATACGCCTGTAAGGTAGCATGAAAGTGATTATAATTTCAGTAATAATTCTTACATAATTTATGCATACTAGAAGATAAAACATTAACTTCTCTTGTCTCCCTGGTGATAAAGCCCTGCCATGTGTCATTTTCCCTGTCATGAGAGATACCTCTGAGCTAACTTGAGACATATGTGTTTGCATATGTTGGACTATGATGTTGAACATCTCTCTACATTGATAAATCTGAGACTGGACTTAATTCCTAGAGATATTTATGTATTTTCCAAAGGTTATAGAAATGACTCAGATTTCTTGTATCATCAAGGATGGTGTAAAGAGAGATAAAATGAAGTTGCTCTTGAGAAGTGAAAAAATAGTATTTTCATTTACACTCACAGATTACATGAACAAATAAATACTATGAATGTAAAATAAGATACTAGAATTTATGTTTCTGATAACGCAGATAAAATTTTATTCATTCTGCCACAAATACAGTTGAGAACAGTGTATCTTGTGTCCTATCTAAAACAGACATACAAATATTCTGAAAGGTGAAGGTAAGAAAGTTGAAGGGCAATGGACCTCAGAATATGCAATGGTGAGATTCCTGGATATTTTTAAAATCTTATTTTTCAGATATGAAGCTCAAGAAGCTGGCAATCAACCAATGTCAATGAGCACAGATAGACCAAGCCCCAACAAAAAGCCTTCTCTTACTAGGCAAAAGAATAGTAAACAATGAGCCCAACTTTTAGACAAGAACTAATAACATTCTATACCAGCCAAATGTGACAGAAAAACATAGTGTCCACACCATCCCTACTCCAGCAAAATCTCAGTGAAGAACTGAGGCTTCCCTTTGCTCCAAACTATAATGAAGGGTCTCAACCCCTTTGCCTGGGTGGTACATGGAAAGGTCAAAGTAAGAATTCAGGACTTTTCTCTTTGCCAGAGGATCATAGGCCTCACTACCCTGCGGTAACCATGCAGGATATGTAGGGACCATGGTTTTTCACAGCTTTCTGATTGTATCCAGGCCCACATTAAACATTTAACAGGAGTTTGTTCTTCTGACATTTTTATTTCAGATTTCCAGCTTAGAGAATATGAAGAATTGTTGTGAGAGGAATATGGTTCTTTTGTTTTAAGCCACCAACTGGGTGGTAATTTGCTATGGCAGCCATAGAAACTAATAAAATCAGGAAAGAAAAACAATGGAAAGAAAGCAAATATAAGTAAATACATTTTCCTTATGTTTAGCTTTGTAATTTATTCTTGATGATTGAAGCAATTTTAAGCCTAATTTGATATAGTTCTATGTGTATGTATAAGAAATGTTTTAGCAATTATATAATAAATGCAACAGGACAAGTAGACCTAAAAGAAGTTTTATTATGCATGAACTAGTAATAAACAGACATTGCAGATAGTGATATAAATATAAATATATCACTATCTATGTCTTTATCTGATATAAAACAACCAGTGAAAATGATATACAAATAGGCACACTCAAAACACTACAGATAAACTCCAAAATAAAGCAGGAAAAAGAAAACAAAAAATAAAACAAATTTTGAATTAATTCATAGCTCCAAATAAAATTTAATTTGTAGGTAAAAATATCTCCAGATATTTTCACTTAAGATTTTTATCAAATGTTTGAAGAAGATTAATACCAATCCAATCCAATCTCATTCTAGATATAGAGTAGGAAGGAATAAGTCTCGAAAAAGTACTATCCTGAAACCAAAACCAAAGATACTAAGAAAAAGAAAACTATAGACCTAGTATTCCTCATGAATGCAGACACAACAACCTTTAACAAATGGTTAGTAAATAGAATTTGTCAGCATATAAAAATAATTATATGACTTCACCAAGTGAAATTTCTTCCAATGAGGCACAGATTTCTCAATAGTCAAAAATCAAGCAGTATAACAAATCATATTGTGAAATAGGTTCATGTCGTGCTGATTATAATCTCAGTTCATTTCATCTTGGGATGCAATTTCTACTACTTGCATGACTCCAGTGAGTTGGAACACTCACAAGATGAGTCAAGTAACTTTATTACTCACTGATCAGCAGGGAAAGACAGCAGAAGTCAAAGATTTATAACAAGTCAGTCTCTCAGGCTCAGGAAAACTGTCCAGTGTAGAGGAATTTTGTCTGTGTATGCTTCATGTCACACCACAGCGTAGGGATCTTGGAGAGTCATATGCCTGTGTGTTACATCCCAGGGCAACATGCTACACATGGATAAAGCATTATAGGACATTCTGCTCTAGGAGGAAGAGAAGCAAACCCCACAATTCTGGCCAGTTCATTCTTATCTCCGAATGTCAGATTTCCAGCATTCTACATTTATTTTTGAGAACTACAAGTTAGAAAATGAGAAAAACTGAATTTCTCCAAGGCCATGTAGACAACTGATCTACATGTGTTAACAGGATAAAGAAGAAAATGACATATCTGTATTCATTTATGCAGCAAGAGCCCTTGAATAAACTCCAAGCCATTGTGGAGGAATTTTCTCAGAAACAGGAATAGAAGAACCTTCTTTAATTTGGTGAAGAAATTCTATCTAAAAACATGGTTAAAAGAATGAATGCTTTCCTTCTTAGATGAAGAACATGGTAGAAAAATTTTTCACTACTCTTATTACCCATAATATTGAAGTTATTGGCAGTGTAATAATTCAAGAAGAACAAATAATAATCATAGAATTATAAACTGTCCTTGTTTGTATATAATGTAATTGTATGCAGAAAAAATCTCAAGAAATTGACACAAAAATCTCAGAATAGCTAAGTAATCATCAAGTTTACAGACTGTAAAGTAAAAATGAAAAAGTAACTTTGTCTCTACTAGCAATTGTCATATGGACAGTAAAATTAAAAATAAAATGTAATTTACAATCCTTTGAAAATTGAATATTTTGAGTAAAACTGACAAAAATATACCAGAATTGTATGCTGAAACTTCAAAATGCCAATGAAATAGTTTTAAAAGTCTAAGTTGAAATATATACAGTGATTATGGGTTAGTAGAAATCGTATCATAAAAATATTAACTTTCCCTAGATTCACGTATAGTTAAATTCAATTTATATCAGAGTTGCAGAAAAATTACTTTAATAAAAAACCATTTTTATTGAGGTTATACTAAAAACATTGGAACTAGAATAACTAAATGCTTCTTGCAAAGAAAAACAAAGTGAAATAATTTTTGTATGGTTTTTAAATCTTATTATATAACTTTAGTAATCAACACTGTATGGTATTGACAAAATGATACAGACCATAGAAAAATGGCAAACAACATAGAATCTAGAGATGTACAAAACCAACTGTGCCAACTGATTTTGTATTCAGTTGCTAAAGGAATTCAATATAAGAAAAATGGTCTCTGCAAAAATGGTAAGGGAACAACTCGATATTCATAGTAGGTAAATAAAAAAATCTCAACCTAAAGCACATAAGATGCAAAAACAACCCTCAAAACTGACTACAAATTAAATGTGAAAAATACAATTTAATAAAAGGATAAGAAAAAATATTTGACATCCAGTGCCTGGCAAAGAGTTCTTAGATTGACTTGAAAAGCTTTCTCCCTAAAAAAATAAAAATTGGGTATTATTGAAATTAAAATATCTTGCTTTGTAAAAGATATTGTTAATAGAAAACAAAAACAATCTTATGTCTTGGGAGAAAATATTTTCAAATCATTTTCATTCATGGACTATTAACTAAAATATATAAAGTACTTTTTAAACACATTAGTTATAAAGAAAAAGAAAAAAATTAGGCATCTCAATTTGATTTGGGTAAAAGATTAGTCTTTTACCAAGGTGTATGTACAGATGGGAAGTAAGCATATACACAGATGTTCAACATCATTGACTATTAGGGAAATGTAAATTAAAATCAATGATATATCTCTTCACACATTATTGGTAAAAATAAAATATATGGTAACAACACCACATGTTGGAAAATTATATGAAGAAACTGTGTCACTCATAAATGTCTGATTGGAAAGGAAAACTGTACAGTTAGGCAGGAAAAGAGTTTGGCAGTCTATTAAGAAAATAAGCATGCAAATATGTGTCACAGTGATACATTTGGATTTTGCACTTTTATCCAAAGACATGCATCTCATCAAAATTTTAATTTGTGTGTATATCAAAACCTGTACATTACTCTTCATAGACGCTTCATTTATGCCAGGCAGAAATTGGAAGCAGATGTTCTTCAACAGAATGGTTTAACAATGGTCCCTTGTACAAAAAACTGCCATTCCCACCACTTCCATGAATCTCCAGAAAATTTTGCTGTTAAAAAAGGGCAATAACCAAAGTTTCCATATTTTATGATTCTATTTACATGATTTTTTCAAATAATAAAAATCACATAATTAGAGAACAGATTAGTAGCTACCAGGGAATAATGGTTTATTTTATTAAGTAGGTTAGTTATAAAAATGTAATGGCATGGTTGAGATATTATTTAGTGGTAGAACATGATATAATTAGCGAGTCCTGGGTTCGATTCCTAGCACTAAAAACAAAAGAAAACAAAAATGACCTGTGATGATGTAAATGTTCTTTATCTTGGTTGTGGTTGTGACACTATAATATAGTTTCTAAGATGTAATGTGAGGGAAAACTGGGTAGAAGGTACATGCAATTTCTCTGTACTATTTCTTACAGTTACGTTTGAATCCATGTGAAAAATAGAAAGTTAAGTGAATGAACAAAATGTGATTAAAAACTAATAAGGTGATATTAATTTCAAAATTATGGGTGAAACCATAATTATGAGTTTCACCCATAATTTCTGTCTTATTGATCTGGTTTACTTGAAAAGAAAAATACTCATTGTTATTGTTCTCCTAATTTTGTCTATGTGCTTGTTTCAGAAAACTGTAGGGTCCTATAAATACCCTAAATAAAATGAAAGACTAAGTAAGAAAAATTTTCAATAAAACACCCCTTACCTAAATCACCACACTGTATGGAGAGATGATGCCTGCTATATTTTGGATCTTGAATGTCCCCCGGGGCCAATATGTTGATGTTTTGGTTCCCAGTCTGTGGCACTATGTGAAGGTAGTGGAACCTTCTGGAGGTCTGCCTGGTTGAAAGAAGTTAAGTCAGCAGACACATGCCCTTCCTGTTTCTCTGTTTGTCTCCTGGACAGCATAAGGTGAGAAGCTTCCACCTCCGTGACAAGCTGCCTCACTGCAGACCTAAAAGCATGGACCCAATAAATTGTGGACTACCACTTCCTCCAAAACTATGAACCAAAATACACATTTATTATTTTATGTCAATTATATCAGGTATTTTGTTACAGTAATGGAAAACTGACTAAAACATGCCTAACATAAAATGATTGTAACATTATTTCCCCCCACCTCCAAGCTATACCTATTCAAAAAGTTGAATGAAAGCAGCAAATAAACTATTTCCCTATTAATCAAATAATTGTTTTATTTGCCATTTCCATGAAGACATTAAAATGATCAATTTTAATGTAACTCAAACTTTGAACTCCAGAAGAGTATGGAAGATTTTTTTTGATTTAAAATTCATGTATGCTTGTTGATATACTTTAGGGCTTAGATTATTACTATAAAGTGCAAGTAAACTGCTTAAGAAGGCTATTGTTTTAGATGATTGACCAACCAAATGTAACTTAAGGCTTTTAAAAATGTGGTGCCTATCCTTGTACCAGAAGCTGAAAGAAAGCAAGAGAAAGCAAGAAAGGAAGGAAAGAAGGAAGAAGGAAGGAAGGAAGGAAGGAAGGAAGGAAGGAAGGAAGGAAGGAAGGAAGGAAGGAAGGAAGGAAGGAAGTTCCTATTATTCCTTTGTTGGTAAACATTTTAGAATTTACATTAAATACCTCGATACTCTCACAGTTTGGATTTTCATGGTGATTATTTCTAATGACCTGTAGAACATACCCAAATTATAGATTTTGAAGAGTTACCAGAAAGTATCATCTAAAATGTTCTTTAGTTATTACCTTATATATTAGGGTTTTCCAGAGAAAGATCAAGAATCATGTAAATCAGTAATATTAGAATAGAGCATATATTAGTTTGTTGAAAAAAAAGATAAATTTATTAAAAAATATGTTTTACTATACTACCCTCCAACATCAGTATAGTTTTTAAAGGTAAATGTACCAGAAAATATGCTTCTCTATAACTTTTCTTATATATTTTATGTCCTGAAATGCTCTTCCTAATATTGCAAATCAAAATGTCTTATTCCACAACTCTGACAACTATTTTCTATCCTTTCTAATGGAAATTAATTCAAAACTTGTTTTCCTGTGAAGGTTCTCTAACCAGTCAGTTCATCTCATCTCAGCATCTTCTCATAGATGTTTAATATTTATATCTCTAGCTTAATTACAATGACTGCAATATGACTGCCATTTCCCCCTATATCTTTATAACATTGAATCTAGTATGTGGCATGTGGTAAATTCTCATTTAATATTGTTGAATATTACTTTATATAAAAGAATTCATTCTGCTAAAAAGAACTTGACAGTCTCTGTTACCTCACACTTACCTCTTGTGTGTCACTAATAACAAGAAATCAGTGAAGACATGCGGAAAGTTTTATCTCTGTTTCATATTGGAAGGTATGTTTCAGAATTAACTTATTATTTGCATTGCCTAGTGAAATAAATGTAGTCAATATATAATACTTCAAGAAAATTAAGAGCCGATCCAAGATGGCGGACTAGAGGGGGACTGCATCTCCAGTCGCTCCAGAACCCAGGATTCAAGAAGGGGAGGCATTGAGAGACTCGGACTAAAATAGAGCCACAGGGTGAGTCTCCCCCACCTGATGAAGCGCTGCCTGGGTGGCAGGCCTGGATTCGGGTGGCTTATTAGAGTAGAGTAGGGCAGCTAGAGTCTTCCCCAGGCAGCCCTGCACACTCCAGTGGTGGGCTTCTCCCACAAGGCCAGATTCTCCAGCATCTCGGAGCAGGCCCCCCCAGTGAGAGCCTTTCTGTACAGAACCAAGCTTCAAGTTCCTGAACCAGGGTGGCAAGTTCCTGCCTGCAGGTTGCTTCAGGGACCAGGACAGGGCAGCCAGGGACTTCCCCAAGCAGCCCGCAGCCCAGCCCCCTCTGACGGGAAGCGCCTTTCCAGGCTAGCTTCTCGGAGCAGGCCCCCCAATGAGAGCCTTTCCACACAGAGCCAGCTCCAAGTCCTGGAACCAGTAGCGGGCTAGGGGCAGCTTTCCTTGGAAGCACTGCATTATCAAGTTACTCCAAGACTTCAGGCTACTGAAGGCAGGAAGGTGATACACTGGAAATCTACAGGGACACTATAAGCCTAGAAGAATTCTGCAATATCACAAAGTCCCACTGACATATGACCAATATGAGAAAACAAGGGAAGAAAATGTCCCAAACAAACCTAGATATTATATCAATAAAACCCAATGACAGCACAGCAGAAGAAATGTCAGAAAGGGAGTTCAGAATGTACATAATTAAAACAATCAGGGAAGCAAACAAGGAGATGAAAGAGCAAATGCAGGCATTGAAGGAAGAGATGAAAGAGCAAATGAAGGCATTAAATGATCGCACCAATCAACAGTTAAAGGAGCAAATACGGGAAGCAAGAGATCATTTCAATAAAGAGTTAGAGATATTGAAAAACAACCAAACAGAAATCCTTGAAATGAAGGAAACAATAAACCAAGTTAAAAACTCCATAGAAAGCATAACCAATAGGATAGAACACCTGGAAGACAGAACCTCAGATATTGAAGACAAAATATTTAATCTTGAAAACAAAGTTGACCAAACAGAAAAGATGGTAAGAAATAATGAACAGAATCTACAAGAACTATGGGATATCATGAAATTTAAGAATTATTGGGATTGAGGAAGGCTTAGAGAAACAAACCAAAGGAATGAACAATCTATTCAATGAAATAATATTAGAAAATTTCCCAAATCTGAAGAATGAAATGGAAAACCAAGTACAAGAGGTTTATGGGACTCCAAATATACAAAATTACAACAGACCCACACCAAGGCACATTATAATGAAAATACCTAACATACAAAATAAAGACAGAATTTTAAATGCCGCAAGAGAAAAGAATCAAATTACATTCAGGGGGAAACCAATAAGAATATCAGCAGATTTTTCAATCCAGAACCTAAAAGCTAGAAGGGCCTGGAACAACATTTATCAAGCCCTGAAAGAAAAATGGATGCCAACCAAGAACCTTATACCCAGCAAAACTTACTTTCAGATTTGACGATGAAATAAGATCCTTCCATGATAAAAGCTAAAGGAATTTACAAAAAGAAAGCCAGCATTGCAGAACATTCTCAGCAAAATATTCCATGTGGAAGAGATGAAAAACAATGATGCAAATCAGCAATGGGAGGAACTAGCCTAAAGGAATAGCCAAATAAAGGGGAAACCAAATCATGTAAAAAAAAAAAAAAAATGAGTCGAATGACTGGGAATACAAATCATATCACAATAATAACCCTGAATGTTAATGGCCCGAACTCATCAATCAAAAGACATAGACTGGCAGAATGGATTAAAAAGAAAAACCCAACAATTTGCTGCCTGCAAGAGATTCATTTCATAGAAAGAGATACCCATAGACTAAAGGTGAAAGGATGGGAAAAAACATACCATGCACACAGACACAGCAAAAAAGCTGGAGTATCCATACTCATTTCAGATAATGTGGACTTCAAGCCAAAACTAGTCAGAAGGGATAAAGAAGGACATTACATACTGCTTAAGGGAAGCATACATCACCAAGACATAACAATCATAATTATCTATGCCCTGAACATTTGCTCATCCATGTATGTCAAACAAATCCTTCTCAATTCCAGAAATCAAATAGACCACAACACAATAATACTAGGCGATTTTAACACACCTCTCTCACCGCTGAATAGATCGTCCAAACAAAAATTGAATAAAGAAACCATAGATCTCAATAACACAATCAACAATTTAGACTTAACTGACTTGTATAGAATATACCATCCAACAAAGAACGAATACACTTTCTTCTCAGCAATGCATGGATCCTTCTCTAAAATAGACCATGTCTTATGCCACAAAGCTACTGTTAGCAATTACAAGAAGATAGAGATACTACCTTGTCCTCTATCAGATCATAATGGATTGAAATTAGAAATAAATGACAGAATAAAAACAGAAACTTCTCCAATACCTGGAGATTAAATAATACACTATTATATGATGAATGGATAACAGAGGACATCAGGAGAGAAATAAAAAAATTTTAGCAGTAAACGAGAACAAAGACATATCATATCAAAATCTCTGGAACACTGTGAAAGCAGTACTTAGAGGAAGATTTATTTCATGGGGCGCATTCAACAAAAGAATTACAAATGAAAAAATAAATGACTTAACACTACAGGTCAAAAGCCCTAGAAAAAGAAGAGCAGACCAAAAGTGGTACAAGACAGGAAATAGTTAAAATCAGAGCCGAAATCAACGAAATTGAAACAAAAGAAACAATCGGAAAAATTAACGAAATAAATAGTTGGTTCTTTGAAAAAATAAACAAAATTGATGAACCCTTAGCCACACTAACAAAGAGAAAGAGGGAGAAAACTCAAATTACTAAAATTCAGAATGAACAAGGAAATACCACAACAGACACGAGTGAAATACAAAACATAATTAGAAGCTATTTTGAAAATCTATACTCCAACAAAAGAGAAAACCTCGAAGACATCAACAAGTTTCTAGAGACATATGAATTACCTAAACTGAACGAGGAGGACATACACAACTTAAATAAATCAATTTCAAGCAATGATATAGAAGAGGTCATCAAAAGCCTACCAACAAAGAAAAGTCCGGGACCAGATGGGTTCTCAGCCAAGTTCTACAATACCTTTAAAGAAGAGCTCATTCCAATACTTCTCAAAGTATTCCATAAAATAGAAGAGGAGGGAACCCTCGCAAACTCAATCTATGAAGCCAATATCGCCCTGATACCTAAACCAGACAGAGACATATCAAGGAAAGAAAACTTCAGACCAATATCCTTAATGAACATCGATGCAAAAATTCTCAACAAAATTTTAGCAAATCGCATACAAAAACATATCAAAAAGATAGTGCACCATGATCAAGTGGGTTTCATCCCAGGGATGCAAGGTTGGTTCAACATCCGGAAATCAAAAACTGTCATTCACCATATCAACAGACTAAAAGTTAAGAATCACATGATTATTTCAGTAGATGCAGAAAAAGCATTCGATAAAATCCAGCATTCCTTCGTGCTCAAAACACTAGAGAAAATTGGGGTAGTGGGAACATTCCTTAACATTGTAAAGGCCATCTACGCTGGGAACATGGCCAATATCATTCTAAATGGTGACAAACTGAAAGCATTCCCCCTAAAAACTGGAACAAGGGAGGGATGCCCTCTTTCACCACTTCTATTCAATATTGTTCTTGAGACTATAGCCAGAGCAATTAGACAAACCAAAGAAATTAAAGAGATACGAATTGGAAAAGAGGAACTCAAACTATCCCTGTTCGCTGATGACATGATTATATATTTAGAGGAACCTGGAAATTCCACCAGAAAACTCTTAGAACTCACAGGTGAATTCAGTAAAGTAGCAGGTACAAGAGCAATGGTCATAAATCCAACGCATTTTTATACATAAGTGATGAATCTTCAGAAAGAGAAATTAGGAAAACTACCCCATTCACAATAGCATCGAAAAAAATAAAATACTTGGGAATCAATCTCACAAAAGAGGTGAAAAACCTCTACAATGAGAACTGCAGAACACTAAAGAAAGAAATTAAAGAAAACCTTAGAAGACGGAAAGATCTCCCATGTTCTTGGATAGGCAGAATTAATATTATGGCCATTAATAGTATGGCCATTGTCAAAATGGCCATACTACCTAAAGTGCTATACAGATTCAGTGCAATTTCAATTAAAATCCCAATGACATACCTTATAGCAATAGAGCAAGCAATTATGAAATTCATCTGGAAGAATAAGAAACCCAGAATAGGCAAAGCAATCCTCAGTAGAAAGGGTGAAGCAGGGGGTATCGCAATACCAGATCTTCAACTCTATTACAAAGCAATAGTAACAAAAACGGCATGGTATTGGTACCAAAATAGACAGGTAGATCAATGGTAAAAAATAGACATGGACACAAACCCAAATAAATACAATTTTCTCATAGTAGAAAAAGGTGCCAAAAATATGCAATGGAGAAAAGATAGCCTCTTCAACAAATGGTGCTGGGAAAACTGGAAATCCATATGCAACAGAATGAAACTAAATCCCTATCTCTCACCCTGCACAAAACTCAACTCAAAATGGATCAAGGACCTCGGAATCAGACCAGAGACCCTGCAGATTATAGAAGAAAAAGTAGGTCCAAATCTTCAACATGTTGGCTTAGGATCAGACGTCCTTAACAGGACTCCCATAGCACAAGAAATAAAAGCAAGAATCAACAACTGGGATAGATTCAAACTAAAAAGCTTTCTCTCAGCAAAGGAAACAATCAGTAATGTGAAGAGAGAGCCTACAGAGTGGGAGAATATCTTTCCCAATCATACTTCAGATAGAGCGCTAATATCCAGAATCTATAAAGAACTCAAAAAACTCTACACCAAGAATACAAATAATCCAATCAACAAATGGGCTAAGGAAATGAACAGACACTTCACAGACGAAGATGTACAAGCAATCAACAGATATATGAAAAAATGTTCAACATCTCTAGTAATAAGAGAAATGCAAATCAAAACTACCTTAAGATTCCATCTCACCCCAATTAGAATGGCGATTATCAAGAACACAAGCAACAATAGGTGTTGGTGAGGATGTTGGGAAAAAGATACACTCATACATTGCTGGTGGGGTTGCAAATTAGTGCAGCCACTCTGGAAAGCAGTATGGAGATTCCTCAGAAAGCTTGAAATGGAACCACCATTTGACCCTGCTATCCCACTCCTTGGCCTATACCCAAAGGACTTAAAATCAGCCTACTACAGAGATACAGCCACATCAATGTTCATAGCTGCTCAATTCACTATAGCCAGATTGTGGAACCAACCTAGATGCCCTTCAGTTGATGAATGGATAAAGAAACTGTGGCATATATATATATATATATATATACAATGGAATATTACTCCGCCATGAAGAATGATAAAATTATGGCATTTGCAGGCAAATGGATGAAATTGGAGGATATCATGCTAAGTGAGATAAGCCAATCTCAAAAAACTAAAGGACAAATGATCTCGCTGATAAGCTGATGAGGACATATAAGGGGGGTTTGGAGGGTTTATCGTTAGGGTTAAGGTTAGTTTTAGGGTTAGGGATAAGGAGGGTGGTAAGAATGGAGGAAGGAAGGACTGTACAGAGGGAAAAGAGGGATGGGAGGGTTTGGGGGAAGGGAAAAAATAACAGAATGAATCAAACAATATTGCCCTATGTAAATTTATGATTTGTAATTAAAATAAATAAATAATAAAAAAAATTTTAGAGTTTGGAGCACAGCTAGCTGAAAATTGTGAATTAGGAACACATAGTTAAAGTCTGCATGAAAATCAGTTACTGTTGTTCCTTGGAATTTGCAAAAGTGTATTATTAGGTCTCAATTGGCTATTTCAGAATTCTTCCATTATGATAATTTAACATATTACCCTTCTAATCTCCTTATATCATTATCCTTTAGGAACACTGGCTTCATCTCCATTTTTAAATTCTGTAAAAAGACAGGTAAGGACAACATTTAGGAATTAATCACCCAGTTTGTAAATAAATGATTCAGATATTTGAATATTTCTGCCACCTGCTTCTGGCTGATGTATGCAAAAGAAGAAAAATGAAGGGAGATGAAATGAAAAAAAAAAAAAGAAAATTGAGAGCTAAAGTTTAATATTCTTATGTAAAATATACTTTGAATTAATAATAACGTGAATCTTTTCACTCCTTTGGCACACTCTATAAAACTCAAACATATGATAAAAAGTAAAACTAAATATGATTCAACTTTCTTGTGTGTGTGACTGATGTTGTGGGACAGTATAGGAAAAAGTTTTTCAGCAGAAATATTCAGTTGCTTCTCCTGAATATAACCATGGTTCAGGGCCCTGTCAAATCCAATTATTTGACAGAGCTGAGCTTCTATTCTTACAGGTGACAGACTACAATGTGTGACCAGTAGGCTATGTGTAAAAGCAGGATTCTCAGAAGCAATGCACAGTGTGGGACTAGTATTAAAATGGAAGACCTTATTATATTTATTTAGCAAGTGTCAGTACTAACAATCACGGTGAATGTAGAGGACATGCAGTTTATTTGGTGCAGTCTCTCAACATACATTAGTTTTAGGATCTCTTATAAGGTTGACAATTTGAAAAATGAAGATGCAGGGCTGGAGATATAGCTCAGTTGGTGGAGTGCTTGCCTAGCATACACAAGGCCTTGGGTTCAATCTCCAGCACCACACACACAAACACACACACACATACACACACACACACACACACACACACACAAATGCAGAAACCAATAAGTGTGTAGAGTACAGCAAACAGAAAAATGTGAAAGGGAAAAATGAATTCATGCTTGTGCAATTTTAAGATGTTAGAAATGAAGTTACTACTGCTCAAGGATCTTTATCTTAGACAAATATTATGCAGAAATGAAGGATTGTACCAAGAATTCCTCCAAATTGACAAAATAGATGTCCCTCTAATCTCTTGTAGATTTCTGGGTTAGTTACTCATTAATATCTTTCTCTGTGTCTCCAGCAACAGGATGAACACAGCAGCCATAATCATTTGTGCAGTTCTCGATCTTCTGTGAGAATCTAAGTAACGCAGGCCTCCAGCTTATAGATGAGTTTGCTGCTGCACATCTAAAGGACAACTAGGAAAATCCCCTCTAAGTCCACTGGGGCCATGGTGCATATGTTTGATCCAAATATTTACTAAGTGAGTAAATGTGTCAAAAAATGATAGCAAGAATGTGAGCTCAAGTATATCATTTGTAATCACAGAAAAGCAAGTCACCTCCTACTTAGGATAAAAGGGACAAAAAGTATGCCACATTCAAATAGGTTTTGTTATAAATGCAAACATCTTTGCTGAGTGTGGGTAAATTATGCATACTTCCCATCCACTAGCCCCATCCTGAATGATGAATGAAGAAGATCAAGGGAGAGAAGTGGTCCTGGAAAAGGTGGCCCACAGGTAATTCTCTGAGAGTCCCGTAGGTGTTGGCAAAAACCCCTCCTGCTATAAAAGACTTTCACAAAAAGGGCTACTGGATGACTATAGTTTCAGGCCTTGATGATGTAGTGCTTTATCTTTTCTAAAATTATATTTTAGGTTTTGAAAATGAAGATCAAAATCTTGGACATAGTTTTGAAAGGATCTTCTTGCTAGTTGTCATAAAGCAATAAGCTTTCCTAACACCTATTGCTAATAAACATTAATTTATATACTTCTTTCTGCTTATAGTAAACTAAACATTTAGTAATATTTATTTTTGCTGAATGTATGAGTGTGCATTAGGATTCTTTCAAATGAATTATTTTTATGTGTTAGAACTCTTTCTACTGAAATATTTGTTTGTCTACATGTACTGAGGCTAATATGTAAAAATTCATTAAAATTTATTATATTTTGCTGCTTGCTTTGTGTGAATTTTTACTCATATTTACCTTGTCTGCATGTGCTATATACAAGTTCATTCAAATTTATTGTATATTGTCTTGCTTTCTAGTTACCATCATTACTCAAATATATTACAGTATTTGCGTATAGAGTTTTGTAGCCTAGTGTTTACTAGTATACAAATACATGTATTATTTCTGACTATATAACCTTAAATTATTTTTTCTTTGCTGGTATAATATTAATGTTTATATAAAACTTATGCTTTACTATAGGGTTCCGTTATATATTAGACTACATTAACATTAGCAATGTATGTTCTTAGCACAAAATAACTTTAAAATTCTTTTAAGCCTGCTAGAAAAGAGTGTTGAAATTTTATTTTTTAACAAAAATTCTTTTATACATTTTTTTTAACTATTTGTTCTTACATATTTTAAATGCTGGGAAATATGGCAGTTTCTTAGAATGAATGAAATAATTCTCCTTAGGGAATGGAAAGAAATCAAGTATTTTTTTTTTTTTTTTTATGGTGAATCATCATGTAACAATACCAAACACAGTGGTCTCATGGGGAACCAGAGTTGTTTTTTAAAATGTAAAAATCTTCAAAATGGAGAGATTAGAGCTCATTCCTTCCAGGATGGGCACTTCCATATTAAGTGAATAACATTAGATATACCAAAATGTCACTCAGCACAGGGGTTCAAAAGAAACACAAAGAAATTTGTGGAAAATTCTCCTGGACAGTTTTGCTTAAGACAGAAAGCAGGACAATACCTTATGATATTTATTATTTGTACCTAAAAATTATACTCATCTATTACTTACATGGGTAAACCAAAATATTTATAGATATTGAATGTATGATAATATTTCTGATTACTAGTTGTTAGTTACATACTCATTAACCCATTGTTAATTCTTAAACTCTGAGTCAACTACCATACCCTTTTCTCCTTTAGGTTAAATTCCCATCTTTTGCTTATCATTTGTTCTGCTGCTTCTTTTTTAGGTTTCCACATACCTGTCATGTTCAACATATTTCCTTTTCTAAACATTTATTTGTAAGACTATTTCAATCCTATTTATCTTTTACTTGGTATTATGGTTTGTATATGAAAACTTCATGTGTCAGGCAACACAGAAATTGCTCAGGGGTGAACTGATTATATTATGAGGGCTGTTACTTTATCAGAGGTACATGGATTAATAGGTGGTAACTGTAGGTTGGCTGGGAATGACTGGAGGATCACTGGAGATGTGCCTTGGGGGTTATATCCCATCTCTGGTACCCCCCCACCCCCCAGCTCTCTCTCTCCTCTCTTCTTCCCAGCTCTTGTGAGCTGAACAGCTTTCTTCCCCACACACTTCTGGCATGATATTCTGCTTCTCCTCAAGAAAACAATGAACTTTGCCAACTATAGATTAAACCTCTGGAACTGTGAGTAGAAATAAACTTTTCCTTCTCTAAGTTGTTCTTTCAGGTGTTTTGGTCATAGCCATGAAAAGCTGACTATCACATTTGGACTACTCCAGGTTTCTCTGAATTTATTTCTCATATTTATATAAATTATTTTGTCCTTAAAGTTTTCTCCTCAAATTAACCTTCATTACTTGGCCTTTGGGGTTGTCCAGAGATTTAAAACTGAGTCTAGTTTATATCTCTTTGAGTAATAATTGTTTTCTTCATTTGTATCATTCACTTAAAAGACATGCTTCATTCTTCTCTCCATTCAACTTTAGATTATGTTGAAGGAAATGAGTGGGAGGGGCAGTATGAAAAATGGTGGAATGAGACAGACATCATTACCCTATGTACATGTATGATTACACGAATGGTATGAATCTACATCATGCACATTGAAATGAAATGATGTAACCCATTTGTGTACAATGAATCAAAATGCAGTCTATAAAAAATTAAAAGTTAAATAAAAATTTTTTTTTTAAATATGGCAATGGGGATATAACTCAGTAGAGTGTCCCTGGGTTCCAACTTCATTACTGGAAAAAAATGGACTGTTTCCTTGTTGAGTTGTAGGTGTTCTGTCTGGAAACTAGCCCCTCTTCAGATATAATCTGCCAATAGATTTACCTATTCTGTGGGTAGGCTTAATTTTTAGATTTCTTTACACAGATACAAGAGTACTTTTCAATATATTTCATAAATTTAAGGGAAACATAAATCAAACAAGGTCTTACATCTTCTATTTCTGCTCTTAATTGTCCTCACAAATATTACCATAGTAGTTCTGACTTGAATAGATTTGTGAGACCAAATAGACTGAAAATACAGGTTTTTTTTTTTTGCCATGTTTTTTGTTAGTATTCTATGCAGCATTTATGATCTGTTCATTCAAAATAAAAGTATATGTGGGGGTATCAATTGATGTTCCAGTTATTCCTTTGTGATTTTCTCAATACCTCCTGTCAGAAGTGATGACATGCCCTGTCCTCCATTCCCTCAGAAGAGGTTTCTACAAAGATTCCAAATAAAGCTCTTAGATATCTGTTAATTACACCCAGAAAAATGATATCTGGTTTTGTGTGTGCAACTAGGAAATCAACACCATAATAAAGCAGTATTTCAAGCTCACCTCACTAAAAAAAAAATCACCTAATCCAAGAAGGGTGATATGGAAGAAGCAGAATAGCAGGACAGAAGGTACCAAAATCATAGTTTTTCATATTTCATATTCTTCCTACCTACTAATATTTAACTATTTTCTACTAAAATTATTTTGCATCACACCTATACAAATCATTTAGTTTTCACTTTTACATACATTTGCATAAATGACATCACAATGGCATGTGACAAGGTAAAGGTTAAACAATTTCAAGTAATTGTTTAAATAAAAATAGTAATAATAATTCCAGACCTTCATAAAATGCCCCAATTACAGAAGATTAACTGCAACATTTTAATAAGTTTAATCCAAGTTAGTTTTGTATGTATACTGAAAAAATCATGTTCTTGTCATGTTAGTATTATTCACTTTTTCACTTACATATTTTTGTAGAACAATTTCACTTATTCAGAACAAAGGCAATTTAGAACAAAGGTATTTATTATGTATGATTGTTGAATTAAACAGTCACATACATTATCTGACTCCAAATGCCCCCTTAGCTCTTGAACCAGATATGTTAAAAATAAATGGAAATGGTGAGAAGGTAAATAGTATAGTATAAGTGAATAAATACAAGGCAACAAAATATTTGTAGTTCATTTGTCCTTTGGAAGTAATATGCAACGA
Source organism: Sciurus vulgaris (assembly GCF_902686455.1). Classification (NCBI taxonomy): domain Eukaryota; kingdom Metazoa; phylum Chordata; class Mammalia; order Rodentia; family Sciuridae; genus Sciurus; species Sciurus vulgaris. The sequence goes on from NC_136464.1 coordinate 134,712,395, forward strand.
ACAGGGCCAATCAGGAAGAAACAGTCATGTGGTCAAAAACATGTAATAACAAAGATAAGTTGATTAATGCCAAAGATGGGGTACATTTCAAAGCATTTTTTTAAGAAGAAAAATAGGAAAGAGAAAATGAATTAATTATAGAAGAAAACAGGAAAAGGAGCCAGAATAGCAGTGTCATAGTAAATGAGAAAAGAAGAACAAAACAGAACAGAAGGCACAAGTGAAAAGAATAAATACACAAATTAAATAAAAATTTAAAAATGTAATTGGAAGAAACAATAGATGTAAATGACAGAACAAAAAGAAAATACAAAAAGTAGAGAGAAGAGGAAGGGGAAAAAAAGTCATAAAGTAACTGAAAAGAAAATGAAAAGAGAACCCAGACCAAAAACTGCATGAAGCTAACAAGAGAACAGTGGGTTTGAAGAAAGCAAAGGTGCAGTTGTGCCCAGGGGTGCTTGTAAGACATTAGTTTCAGTTAGCCCATTAGAGCAGCTTTAACAAGAAAAGGTAACTGGCCACATAACAAATATTTCTACTTTGTGTCTTTCATCATAGACCCAGTCATGTCAGAATACCCTGAGAGGAAATTAAATTAGATGATTTCATTGGAAAGTGAGGCAGAGGCAGAAAGCATAGTTTAGAAACTTTAAGAGCCAGAGCCTATTGCAAATGATGAAAAAAAATATTAAAACGAATGTTCCAACACGTGTTGTTTTCTGACATTTCTATTTTTTCTTTTACTTTTTTTTCTTTGTAAAGTATACACATGTGAATCTAGTCAACCTGCTCAGATCTGTCGTAAGGAGTCTCTCAGTGACCTGAAGGCCCTTGCCTCTCTTTGGTTTCCCCAGGCAGAAATGACTATAAAATGCTTGCTGAAAGATGGTGCTTCCCTCTAACTGCATTCTTATCTTTCAGAATACGAATGTATTCACCAATATCCTTTTTGTCTCCACCAATTTCAATTATTGAATAGCAGATCTAAAGGAAGACTGAATGAACTCTGTGTAGTAGTACTGGATACTTTTCTAGTGGAGGTATTTTGTTTATTTTTGTTGTGGTGGTTTTGTTCTTTATACATTTGACAAATATTGACTTTTTGAGGTGTGTGTGGAATCGGTTCTATTGGTAATAATGTAGATATTTTATTAAAAAACCAAAATGTATTTCCCTGGAAGTCAGGTATATATTTTAGAAAACACAAGATTTGTTATTTTTTATGTTTTTAGCAAATCAGTAAGTTCAAAGACCTGAGCAAGAATTTAACATGTCCAGATTTGATTCTTCACTTTTTCTGTCTCCTAGAATCATTCCCTACCCTTAAATGAAGAATTAATTACATTTTGGTACTGTGGTAGAGTGTATAAATCATTTATCACACCTCCCATTACTTATTTACATCAGTTTATGTGTTAGATTTACATCATTTTGATAATATATACTAAATAGCATACTCTAAGAAAGCAGAGACAACACATTACTAAATTCTGTGTACTTGTGCCATTGGAATCTTAACCCATTTTTAGGCAATCAGTACACATTTGTGGAACTGCTTATAGGAAGGTGGGAAAGAAGGGAGAAAGGCAAACTGTAAGTTTATTTCCATGCCTAAAGTGTATGTAAGACTAAAACATATTTCTGATATTAGGCCTCAAAGATATTTAAAATTCAAATACACAGTGTATCTGCCCATTTACTTTTGTTTTGGTATCAAAGTATTCTCAGACTCATATAAATACATTTTCCTAAATACACACATATCCATAGCATATGTATATTATGTTTTTTACGTATGCATCTATAAGTGAAAACATATGTAACCACATGTGTGGAAAGAGCAGAATTTTTCAACTTAAGATTTCAGTTTGCTTCCCTTTTGAAGAAAAATATCCAAACCTTATAAGGATAGTACAGGAAGTTTGGAATAATTTTTCTTAAATGCCTCTCTCAGATGGAGAGATAAATATAAAAATATACTTTATTATATATTACACATCGATATATACACTCTAATTCACATACAAACTCATGTCTGTTCATGCATAGATACTTGTGAAAAAAAGTGTTATATTTCATTAGTGATATAATTAGTTCATGTAGCTTCATGATCATCACATGAGCTGCTTCCCTCTGCCACACTCTTCCGCCATGATGTTCTGCCTACCTCAAGCCCTGAGGAATGGAGTCGTCCCTCTATGAACTGAGACCTCTGAAACCCTTAGTCTTTTTCTCTTCTACAATTGTTCTTGTTGAGTCTTTAGTCACAGCATCAAAAAAGCTAACTAAAATGGAAATTGGCACTGAAAAGTGGAGTCATTACTGTGACTCACTTGACCATGTGGTTCAGAAGTTTTTACAGATTTTTTTAAATTGGTTGTAGGAATTTTGCAATACTTAGAAGTGCAAGCTAGAAATTCTTCAGATTTTTGCAAGCAGCACTCAATTAGTGATTGTGTGGGAATCTTGGAAGACCAGAATGCCAACAGGACTGTGCACAGTAACAACTGGGCTCATAAGGTTTTAGAGGAAAAGGAGGACACTACTGGTAATTGAACTAGAGGCCATACCTATTACATCCTGACTGAGAAGTTGTCTGCATTTTTCCTCTGTCCTGAGACTTTCTGTGAGGCTGATTTTAAAAGTGACAGACTTTTTAATCTGATGGAAGAAATTTCTAGACCACATAGCAGTCTGGCGATGGCATGGATATTGCTGACTGCTTCTAGCCAATTTTATTTTGAGAGTCAGTAGCAGAAAGTAGAGCAGAAAGATTTGAAAAACTTGAACTTGAATGGTGGGAGTAAACTTGAGCTAAGGAAGTTGCAGTTGTTAAAGACATTACCACCACTGAAGAAATGCTAGAGGTGTTGCCTATAGACAATAAGAATGATGACTTGAGGGCATCTCAGGAATTGGAAAGATCATATCCATCTCAGACTCAAAGAAGTAAAGGTAAAATTTTTCTTGAGAAGAGAGCAGTGGGGTACCCTTCTTGCACAATGGGGCCTAGGAAGTTTTTTTTCAACATGCTCAATACCCAGGCACTTAGAGGCTATTGTAGCCAAGGTCTCTGAAGGTCTGGCTACTGCTTGAGATGGTGGTAGACCTTGGCATCTAGTGCTAGTTCTGCAAGATTTCAGGATGCTGAAATTAGGGTTCATGGAGGTTTCCACCAAACTTCTAAGGAAAGACTGGGAGACCAAAGTGCAGCAGGGTTGGAGTCCCTCTGGGCAACCCCTGAGAGAGGCAAAAATGGAGATGTGAGGAAGAAGCCAAAGCTGTAGTGGAGATCCCTAAGGTTAAGAAATATCAGTATTGTGGGACATCATCCTAGGAAAGCTGCAGGAATTAAGCAGAGACAAGTCAGTAGAAAGGTCCCTTGCGCTGCAACCAACAAGGTTACAGGGGTGGAGCTACTGAAAACCTTTGAACAGAATATCATCATGCCATATCCCGTAGATGCTGGTCAAGGATCTATAGGACCTGTTTTTCCAGCTTGAATTCAGTCTTGCTTTGATACTATCATTTTTTTATGCCTCTATTTCTGTGAATGGAAATGATTATTCTGTACTTTTATATTGTATACTTGTAAATAGGTTTTGACATTTATAGGAACTCACCATGCAAGTTTACCCAGAGTCTCAGATGAGATTTTTGACTTCAACTTTTGGGCAATCCTTGAACTGTTGAGATTGGGGACACCTGGAAATGGATAAAATGTATTTTATATGGTGAAATGGTCATGAGCTTTTGGGACCAGGTGTGGAATATTATAGTTTAGATGTAAAGTATCCCCCAAAACTCAGGTGTAAGCAGTGCAAAAGTTTCTAGGAGAAATGATTGGGTTATGAAAGTCCTTACCCAGTCAATTAACCTCTCTAATGTGATTAACTGAGTGGTAAATGAAAGTGGGTAGGTTGTGGCTGGAGGTCGTGGATCTATGGGGCATCACTTTGTGTATGTATTTGGTGAGCTGAGTCTAGTCTCTCCCTCTGCTCTTTGATCATCATGTGAGCTGCTTCTCTCCACCACACTCTTCTTGCTTGATGTTCTGTCTCACCTTAAGCCCTGAAGAATGGAGTCAGCTCTCCCAGGGCCTGAGACCTCAGAAACTGTTAGCTGCCAGATAAATTCCTATAAAATTCTTTAAAAAAAAAAAAATAAATAAAGTAGCTCATATAATAAAATGGAGCTTCTATGTAATCCAAAATTTTCCAATATCAAAGTATGTTAATTTAATATTTTTTAAAAAGAAAAATATTTTAATTAATTGTTGATTACTCATAATAAACTATAAGGAATTAAATCCGTATTTCCATATAAGCTAATTATAATATAAATAATTTTAAGAATATTTAATTTAGATTCCAAGATGGCAGACTAGAGAAAGGCTGCTTCCTTGTTTCTCTGTAACTTGGTAGTCAAGCAGAGGAAATCTGTTTCTCTGTGTGGCAGTCTGTGCTGCTCATCGATCCCCTGCTGTTTACCCCATTCATTCACCACAATCACCCATCATCTGACAGCATATTATCTACTTTTTAAGTGCGGATCATTCCTGATTGCCACCTATCATCCACCATTTGCCCATTTGCTTGCCTCTTGCCTGCTCATCACCTGCCTTTCACCTATCCATCACCCACCTCCTGAGATCCACCTGCCAATTAGCCAGAGTTGGTCTGCAGGCCACTCCCAGATCACTGGCAGATAGCCTGCTGTCGGCTATTACCTGGAAGTCCATTGTCACAGTACCCCCAGGTTTGGTTACACATAGCTGCTGCCATTTTGGAACAACAGCCTGGACCTGCAGGACTGTTGGCCCAATCTGACCATGCCCTACCTCCAGGTTCCCGGCCCAACTAACTATGCCCTGCCTTCAGGAACCTGGGCCTGCCCACGTCCCACATGGACTTGGCACCCACACCCCATGACATGGCTCCCCATTTGCCAACACATTTGGAAGCTAGTGCAGTCATCTTGGATTATCCTGGAAGAGGAAGCTTCTCTCTTTAGGTGGGGCAAATCCCATTCTGAGAAGTCTCCTTGGAGACTGGAAGCACATTGTCAAGTACTTCTCATGCATCAGGCTACTGAAGACTGGGAGGTATAAATAGTATATTACTGTTATAGTGTAGATTTTTTTTCTCCTTTTCAAAAATTTTTAAGTTTTTATTTTCTTCCTTTATTTTCCTTTTGTTTACCTTTTTCCTCAAAGTCTCTTTTTCCCTTTTCTTGTGCTAACAACCAACTTCTTTTGATTCTGCTCTCGCTCTTCCTATAATCTAGTACTTCTACATAATCTCTTCTTATCTCATTGACAGTTACATCCTACACCCCCCATCCTCTGTGTACACCATTAGAAAGTGTAGACCTTATTATCCTCTCTGTTTATTATGAAAATACTGTTAACAGCTTTATAGGGGTTATTTGTTTAGGACTGTGTGTTGTCTGTACTGGGTGCTGCTAATGTTGATCTCCCTCTTAAAGAAGAGGTTTGGAAAACTGCAGGATCATGATAAGCCTATGGGGGTAACTGCAATATGCAGATCTGCACTGCTAGAGGGGAAGATACGTGAACAACATGAAAGAACAAGGGAAGAAAATGTTCTAAACAAACCAAGATTCTACATTAATACAATCCAATGGCAGCACGGAGAAGAAATGTCAGAAAAGGAGTTCAGAAAAAAAAATACATAATTAAAATGATCCAAGAAGCATAGGAAGAGATAAGAGAGCAAATGCAGGTAATGAACAATCACTCCAATAAACAGTTGAAAGAACAACAGCAGGAAGCCAAAAATCATTTCAATAAAAAGATAGAGATTCTGGAAAAAAAAATCTTTGAAATGAAGGAAACAATAAACCAAATTAAAAAACAAATTAAAAACATAGAAAGCATCAACAATAGACTAGATCACTTAGAATACAGAACCTCAGACAACGAAGACAAAATATTTAATCTTGAAAATAAAGTTGACCAAACAGAGAAGATGATAAGAAATCAAGAATGGAAACTCCAAAAATTATGGGATATCATGAAAATACCAAATATAAGAATTATCAGAATTGAGGAAAGCACAGAAAAACAAATCAAAGGAATGAACAACCTATTCAATGAAATAATATCTGAAAATTTCCCAAATGTGAAGAATGAAATGAAAAATCAAGTACAAGAGGTTTACAGGACACCAAATGTACAAAATTACAACGTATTCACATGAAATCACATTAAAATGAAAATAACATTCAAAATAAACATAGGATTTTAAAGGGTGCAAGAGAAAAGCATCAGATTACCTATAGGGGGAAGCCTATACAGATATCAGCAGATTTCTCAGACCAGAACCTAAAAGCTAGAAGGGACTGGAACAAACTCTGAAAGAACATGGTTGTCAACCAAGAATCTTATACCCAGCAAAACTAACTTCTGGATTTAAGGACAAAATAAAAATCTTTCCATGATAAATAAAAGTTAAAATTTACAAATAGAAATTCTGCACTACAGAACATTCTCAGTAAAATATTCCATGAGGAGGATATGAAAAACAATGGTGTAAGTCAGCAAAGGGAGGAACTACCCTAAAGATAAAGTCAATCAAAGAAGAAACCAAGACACGTTAGAAATTGAAAATAAGTCTAAATAACCAGGATATAAATCATATCTCAATAATAGCCCTGAATGTGAAAGGCCTAACCTCATCAATCCAAAGGCATAGATTGCCTGACTGGATTAGAAAAAGGAACCAACAATATGCTGCCTTCAAGAGACTCATCTCATAGAAAAAGATACCCATAGACTAAAGGTGAAAGGATGGGGAAAAACATACCATGCACATGGAATCAGCAAAAAAGCTGGAGTATCCATCCTCATTTCAGATGATGTGGACTTCAAGCCAAAGTTAGTCAGAAGGGATAAAGAAGGACATTTCATACTGCTTAACAGAACCATTAATCAGCAAGACAACAATCATAAATATTTATGCCCCAAACAACAGCGCATCGATGTATGTTAAACAAATTTTTCTCAATTCCAGGAACCAAATAGACTACAACACAATAATTCTGGGTGACTTTAACACACTGCACTCACCATTGAACAGATCTTCCAAATAAAAACTGAACAAAGAAACCATTGAACTCAATGACTCAATCAATAACACAGATTTAACAGACATATATGGAATATTCCATCCATGGACAAGACAATATACTTTCTTCTCAGCAGCACATGGATCCTTCTCTAAAACAGACCATATGTTATGACACAAAGTAGTCCTTAGTAAATATATATATATATATATATATATATATATATATGTGTGTGTGTGTGTGTGTGTGTATATATATACACACACACACACTAGTGTGTATATATATATATATATATATATACGTATATACACTACCTTGTATTCTATCACATGATAATGGAATGAAATTAGAAATCAGTGATAAAATAAAAAACATAAACTATTCCAACCCCTGGAGATTAAATAATATGCTATCGAATGAAGCATGGATAATAGAAGACATCAGGAAAGAGATAAAAACATTCTTAGAGGTAAATGAGAATGATGATAGTATGTATCAAAATCTCTGAGACACTATGAAAGCAGTACTAAGAAGATAATCCATTGCATGCAGTGCATTCAAGAAAAGAATAAAATGTCAACAACTAAATGACCTAACACTGCATCTCAAAGTCCTAGAACATGAAGAACAGAACACCAAAAGTAGTAGAAAATGGGAAATAATTAAAATCAATGCTGAAATCAATGAAATTGAAACGAGAAAAAATTGAAAAAATTGACAGAACAAAACGTTGGTTCTCTGAAAAGGTAAACAAATTTGATAAACCCTTAGCTACACTAACAAAAAGAAGGAGAGAGAAAACTCAAATTACTAGAACTTGGGATGAAAAAGGATAGATCATGACAAACACCATTGAAATACATAACATAATTAGAAGCTACTTTGAAAGTCTATACTCCAACAAAATAGAAAATATCAGTGAAACTGACAAATTTTTAGACATATGATCCTCCCAAACTGAATCAGGAAGACACACAATTTAAACAGATCAATTTCAAGCGACAAAATAGAAGAAGCCATCAAAAGCCTACAAACCAAAAAAAGCCCGGGATCAGACAGATTCTCAACTGAGTTCTACAACACCTTGAAAGAAGAACTTATACTAACACTCCTGAAAGTATTTCATGAAATAGAGAAGGAGGGAACCTTCCAAACGCATTTTATATAGCCAGTATCACCCTGATACCCAAACCGGACAAAGAAACGTCTAAGAAAGAAAAATTTACACCAATATCTCTGATGATCATAAATGCAAAAATCCTTAACAAAATTCAGGCAAATTGCATACAAAAACATATTAAAAATATTGTGCGCCATGATCGAGTGGGGTTCATCCTCAGGATGCAAGGTTTGTTCAACATCTAGAAATCAACAAAAGTAATTCATCACATCAGCAAACATAAAGACAATAATCATATAATTATTTCAATAGAAACAGAAAAATCATTTGATAAAATACTACACACCTTCATGTTCAAAACACTAGAAAAAGAGGGATAGTAGGAACATACCTCAACATTGTAAATGCTATCTATGCTAAACCCATTTCCAACATCATTCTAAATGGAGAGAAGCTGAAAGCATTGCCTTTCAAAACTGGAACAAGACAGGGATGCCCTCTTTCACCACTTCTATTCAACATCATCCTTGAAACACTAGCTAGAGCAATTAGAAAGACCGAAGAATTTGAAGGGACACAAGCAGGAAAAGAAGAATTCAAACTATCACTATTTGCCAGTGTCATGATTCTATTTTTAGAGGATCCACCAACTCCACCAGAAAACTTCTAGAAGTAATAAATGAATTCAGCAAAGCAGTGGAATATAAAATCAACATGCATAAATCTAATGCATTTCTATTCATAAGTGATGAATCTTCTGAAAGAGAAATTTGGAAAACTGCTCCATTCATAATAGCCTCAAAAAAATTAAAAATACTTAGCATCAATCTAACAAAAGAGGTGAAAGACCTGTACAATGAAAACTACAGAACACCAAAGAAAGAAATTAAAGAAAACCTTAAAAGATGGAAAGATCTCTCATGTTCTTGGATAACCAGAATTAATATTGTGAAAATGGTCATATTTCCAAAGGTGCTATACAGATTTAATAAAATTCCAATTAAAATCCCAGTGATACTCCCTATAGAAATAGACAAAGCAATCATGAAATTCATCTGGAAGCATAAAGACCCAGAATAGCCAAAGCAATCCAGGACAGGAAGAGTGATGCAGTAAGTATCACAATATCAGATCTCAAACTCTACTATAGAGCAATAGTAACAAAAACAGCATGGTATTGTCACCAAAATAGGTAGACCAATGATACATAGTAGAAGACACAGAGTCAAACCCACATAAGTATACTTTTCTTATACTAGACAAAGGTGCCTAAAGCATACAATGGAGAAAAAGACAAATAGTGCTGGGAAAACTGGAAATCCATATGCACTAAAATGAAATTATACCCCTATTTCTCACCCTGCACAGAACTCAACTGAAAATGTATCAAGGATTTAGGAATTGGACCAGAGACCCTACACCAATTATAAGGCAAAGTATGCCCGAATCTTCATTATGTTGGCTTAGGATCAAACTCCTTAACAAGACTCCCAGAGTGTAAGAAATCAAAGCAAAAATCCAATAAATAGATTGGATTCAAACTAAAAAGCTTTATCTCAGCAAAAGAAACAATCAATAATGTGAAAAGAGAGCCTACAGAGTGGGAGAAAATCTTTTCCACACACACTTCAGATAGAGCACTAATCTCCAAAATTTAAAAAGAACTTACAAAACTTTACACAAAAATTACAAAGAACCCAGTCAATAAATGGGCTAAGGAATTGAGCAGACACTTCACAAACGGCGATATATATAATAGATCAACAAATATATGAAAAAGTGTTCATCATCTCTAGTAATTAGATAAATGCAAATCAAGACCACCCTAAGATTTCATCTAACTCCAGTTAGAATGGCTCTTATCAAGAACACAAGTAATAAATGTTGGTGTAGATGTGGGGAAAAAGGAACACTCACACATTGTTGATGGTGTTGCACATTGGTATAGCCACTCTGGAAAGCAGTATAGAGATTCCTCAGAAAACTTGGAATGAACCCACCTTTACCCAGCTATCCCACTCCTCAGTTTATACCCAAAAGACTTAAAATCAACATAGTACAGTAGAGAAGCCACATCAATATTTATAGCTGCTCAATTCTCAACAGCTAGATTGTGGAACCAACAAGATGCCCTTTAATTGATGAATGAATAAAGAAACTGTGGTATATATACACCATGGAATACTATTCAGCCATAAAGAAGAATAAAATTATGGAATTTGCTGGTAAATGGATGAAATTGGGGAATATAATGCTAAGTGAAATAAGCCAATCCCAAAAAACTAAAGGCTGAATGCTTTCTGAGAAGTGGATGATGATACATAATGGGAGTGAGGACGTTAAGAGAAGAATGGAGGCACTTTAGATTGTGTAGTGGGTGGGACGGGAGTGAGTGGGGAAGGAAAGACAGTGAACTGAGACAGACATCATTCCCCTATGCACATGTATGATTATACATATGTTGTGAATCTATATTGCGTACAACCACAGAAAAGTTGTACCCCATTTGTGTACAATGCATCAAAATGCAGTCTGTAAAAATAAAAAAAAAACTAATTTAAAAATATTTAATTTTCCCACAGCTACAATGAGATAGTGAAATATATTGGATAAGAACCACAATCAATGCTGTCAGGTGGTAGTGGTCCAAATTAATAGTAGTGATTTATTTGTTTCTGGCATGGTATCAAGTGTGCAGTACACAATACCCCACCTAAACTTTCCATCTGCCTACTGACCATGCAGTAGTCTATCCCTCTTAAATATGATGAAACCAAGTCTCAGAGAAGATTTAAAGCAGGCCAGTGAACTAATTTGGGAGCAGCACACCCAATATTGGTATCCACCATGTTTTTTCAGCCTCAGCACTTCCACATTTTAGACCAGATACTGATTTTCTGTGGGGGGCTGACATGTGACATGCAGGATATTCTGAAGGATCTCTTATCTCCACTCACTAGATGCACATTGCATCTGTACCCCCACATAGGACAAGCAAAAACCTCTTCAATCTTTAGAACCGCTGTCCTACTCCTGCATTACTAAAAATAATAAGTTCTTAACAAGTGTACTATAGTCTTTTGACCTAATACTTTTGACAGTTGGGGACATTAGGCCTTGAGATTGCAGAGAATACAGAAACACACCATCTGTAGGCTATAGGGAAAGTACATGTCTTTACCAGACATATGCTGTGTGTCAGGAAAAAGAATATATTTGTTTATTATGTGGACTTTTTTGTACTTGACACTTCCAATATGTTCAGTGGCATATAATTTCTGCTAAATAACCAGAAAGCAGGGATGAAAAACATTTTTAATGAGTTATGGGATTGATTGTTGATTCTATTATGATTTTTAAAAAATTAGTTTGAGATTCAGGATAATGGCTGTAATACAAAGCTGCTCTTTCTGGTGCAGCCATTTTCCCCACCTCCCAACCACTTGTCAATCTGTGAACATCCTAGCTAGCTATTGGTTCATCAGTCAGCTTGCAAGTATCCTTCTCTGATATTGGTCCCATTAGCCTGGCTGAATTCAACCGTTTACTGTAGCTTCCCCGCCATCTTTTCTCATTCTTCTGTCTGTCCTCCTCACTCTCTCTATCCTCCTGGCTTTTACACTCTCTCTAGCACGCATCCTTTCTCTTTCCCTTTCCTTTCCTCTCATTTTCTCTCTTACCCTGTAGGGAGACACTCTGTTTGCTTAATGAATTCCCTTATGTGATTTCCTTGTCTGGCGTGGTTTCTTGGGATTTCCTTACAATGGTGACAGCTGAAAGTGAGTAACAGGCGCCCTATTCCCGGCGTCTTCTGGCCGTGAGTGCGGGCTCCACAGCTGATTTCAGCCACCTTGAGCAGTGTCAGGCCTCTGTGCAGCTGCGCGTATAGGTGCACACACACGTGGCCCAGGCTCTGCGAGATGTGCGTTGGACTCAAAGCACCCCGGCCATCTCCAAACTCTCCAAAATCCTGTGGGATGGAGGAAAAGGAGCAAAGTAGTTACTGAACATTGGCAAGAAACTCTATGAGAGTAAAACCAAAGAAGTCTAAGAATTGGTAGATAGTCCAGGAAAAGTCCTCCTGCAGTTCAAGGACCAGATTACAGCAGGAAATGCAGCCAGAAAGAATCATCTGGAAGGAAAAGCAGCAATCTCCAATATAATTACCAGTTGTATTTTTCAGTTGTTACAAGAAGCAGGTATCAAAACTGCTTTCACGAGAAAATATGGAGAAACAGTTTTCATTGCGCCCCAGTGTGAAATGATTCCAATTGAATGGGTTTGTAGAAGAATAGCAACTGGTTCTTTTCTCAAAAGAAATCCTGGTGTCAAGGAAGGATACAAGTTTTATCCACCAAAAGTGGAGATGTTTTTCAAGGATGATGCCAATAATGATCCACAGTGTTCTGAGGAACAGCTAATTGCTGCAAAACTTTGCTTGACTGGCGTTGTTATAGGCTGAACTGAAGTGGATATCATGAGTCATGCTACACAAGCTATTTTTGAAATATTGGAGAAATCCTGGTTGCCTCAGAACTGTACACTGGTTGATATGAAGATTGAATTAGGTGTTGACGTGACCACCAAAGAAATTGTTCTTGCTGATGTTATTGATAATGATTCCTGGAGACTCTGGCCATCAGGGGATCGAAGCCAGCAGAAAGACAGTCTTATCGCAACCTCAAAGAAGTAACTCCTGAAGGACTCCAGATGGTAAAGAAAACCTTTGAGTGGGTTGCAGAGAGAGTAGAGTTGCTTCTGAAGTCAGAAAATCAGTGCAGGGTTGTAGTACTGATGGGTTCAACTTCTGATCTCAGCCACTGTGAAAAAATCAAGAAGGCTTGTGGAAATTATGGAATTCCCTGTGAACTTTGGGTAACATCTGCCCATAAAGGACCAGATGAAACTCTGAGGATTAAAGCTGAGTATGAAGGGGATGGCATTCCTACTGTACTTGTGGCAGTGGCAGGTAGAAGCAATGGTTTGGGCCCAGTGATGTCTAGTAACACTGTATATCCAGTTATCAACTGTCCTCCCCTCACACCAGACTGGGGAGCTCAGGATGTGTGGTCTGCACTTCGATTACCCAGTGGTCTTGGTTGCTTTACCATACTTTCTCCAGAAGGATCAGCTCAGTTTGCGGCTCAGATATTTGGATTAAACAACCATTTGATGTGGGCCAAACTGCGAGCAAGCACATTCAGCACATGAATTTTCTTGAAGCAGGCTGACAGGAAAATCAGAGAATGCAGTTTATAAGAAAGAATTTGTCATTTCATGTGTTTTGTTTATTTGTTTTTTGTTTTTTAGCAGAAAAAGTACAAATTTCTAGTTTACCTGCAGGAAAAAAAAGCAAGATGAAAAGATGATTTTTAAATCAGAAAACAAAATTTATTAATGAATAAACACTTCTCTAAGATTGAATTAAAAGATCAGCTGTTCATATGAATATTCCTTTATAGATAGTGAAATTAGTGTAGAAATGTTTTCGAATTAATCTCTTACGATGGGGTCACTGTTAGGTAGAAATATATTTTATAAATGCTAATCAAATCCTGTTACAAAGCTCAAAAACAAATTAGTTTGAGTCTCAATTTCCTCAGGTGTAAAGTGTGAACAATGATATCAAGTTGATAAAGATGAAATAAAGAATATGAAAAGTTAGCCTCCAAGCCTGGAATCCCAACAACTCAGGAGGCTGAGGCAGGAGAATCATAAGTTTGAAGCCAGCCTCAGCAACATAGCGAGGTACTAAACAAATTAGTGAGACACTGTCTCACAATAAAATAAAATAAAATAATTTAAAATAAAATAAAGACTGGTAATGGAACTCAGAGGTTAAGCACTTCTGGATTCAATTCCCAAAATAGGAAGGAAGGAAGGAAGGAGGAAGGAAGAAAGGAAGGAAGGAAGGAAGAAAGGAAGGAAGGAAGGAAGGAAGGAAGGAAGGAAGGAAGGAAGGAAGATATTTAAAGTTTCTGAGACATAAATACTCAAATATTTGTTGTCATTACTGGAAGTTGATCAAAAAAATCTAAATATTTAGCACAGAGAGGTAAGGCACAATATTTTTTCTGGTTATAGTGCTTAATTATTATAGAACAATTTTAAATCACAGTATTGAAAGCATAGATAATGGATTATTGATGATTGGTGTAGGGATTCCCATCATTCTTTCCACATTTTTTCCTCAAATTGTATGAAGACAAATAAGTACTGTAAATAAAATTTTTCCATACAACCAAACCTTAAGAATTATTGAGAAATATGGTGGAGTAACGTATAATTAAGATAATATATTAGAATATTCTGTAAGAGAATTCTATTTTCTTAATATAATACACCATATGTGTTCCTAAATTTATCAGTAAACTTACTTGTTATATTTTTATCCTGGAAGTTTGCATTATTTTTGTATTGATTTTAAATACTATGCTTTTTCAGTTGAAACCCAAACCGCAAGAGTTCATAGCACTACAACTGCCAATAAAAAGTTTGGCAACAACACTTTCAAACTTGCTATTACTTTGTAAGTCTGAATTGTTTTAAGAACAAAGAATCATCATAAGATCATTAATTTAGGGTCACAAAAAAATCATGCTATGTAACCAAGTCACTATCTGCTTGGCAATGAATCTCAGGGGTGATGTATATAAGTGTATGCATCTCAGTGGTGATGTATATATGCAAGCATGTGTCTATCTGTCTATGTATTACCTATCTATCTTTCAATTAATCTTCTAGCTAAGTAGACTGCCCGGTAACTTGATTTCTTCCGTCTGTATCTTTTCTAAATAGCTAGATGTGGATAACTGTTCTTTAAATTATACCTTTCAATATTTTTGATTATACATAGATTTTGCAGGTTTTCCTTTACAGAGTCATTAAAAAAATTGTAGAAAGTAAGCATGAGCAGATGATATTGAAATAACTTTCTAGCAGACATTAACCTCAAATACACCCTGTGTTGTAATAAATCTATTAATGTTAATTTGCTTAACTAAAGCTAACTTGAAAGCTTATCTTGTTTTAAAATCTGGGTCCATTTTCCTTGCTTCAGACACTAGTGACCCTCTATATTAAAACATCATGCCAGTGTAAATAAGTCTTCAGTTGAAAGGCTGTATTTGGTTCATCGTTCTAGACTGAGTGACCTGAGTAAGATATTCTCCTCCAGCTCTGTAAAGGTGATGTATTCTCAAAACTTCAAGTACCCTAGCTCCCAAGATGTGAGTATACCCGTGGTCTCATAATTGACTCCTCCTGCATACTTTTTAAAGAACCCTTCTATAAACTGAACTATTGCTCTTCTGCCCTACCTTTGCAGAATCCCCAGTCCATATTGTCACACAAGGGAAGTGTTACATTTCAAACATTTATTTAAAATAAGTGATCAATACATCTGCTGTCTTCCCATGTAAGTGAGAGAAATGTCATGTGTGGCTTATAACAGCACCCAAGAGTGCAGATTGTTTTTAAAATATATCATAAAAGTGCAGGCAGGATAAATGACACAAATCACTACATCCTATAAGAATCTAAAAATCCTCAAGGAGGTTGAAGAATTTAAGATCTTATTCCTTGACTGTAAGGTATATCAAAGACTGTCCTTTAAGAGCACAAATTTGTCAACTAAATCAGGAACATAGTGCAAATGAAATTACAAATTAATGTAATGTTCAAGGACAGAGTCTATGCAGAAATATTAAATTAGTCAGAAGAATTTTATTTATCCAAACCCTGTGGAGGTGAGAGAATGCCTTTCCAGACTGATGCCATCATGTTCTTTCCCTGCCAAGAATAATCCTGTGGTGGAAATGTGTGCATCAAGTTGTCAGAGCCTGAAATTATAAATTTGAATTGCATTACTAATAGAAATTTTTAAACCCTGTCTTCACCAAAAATTCTCATGAGGGTTTGGATTTCCATGAAGTTTATTAACAAATGCAATTAAGTCTGAAAAATTTATTTCTTTTATTTTTAGTTTGGGTATACCTGTTTTGTTAGCTTAATCAGTAAACCTAATAAGCAACTCCTTGATATCTGTGAGTACCTAGTTTGGTAGTTCTTTGTGTAGAACATTTTTATTTGAACACTTGTATCAGATATTACATATATTTTTAGAGCATGAAATTTTGTAAACATTTCCCCTAGTGAATAAAATAATTTAGAGATTTTTTGCAAAGTGGAGGAGATATCTGAAAACTTTGAGTCCAATCTCAGAACTGTTTCAGCATAGGGATTTGTCTTGAATATTCCCAGGAATCTAAAAAAGTTAATTGTTAATTGGGTTTGCAAGGAAATCTAAATCTAAAATAAATAAATAAATCATTGAACGTGCAAATCTGTTCTCTCTTGCTTATAAAGAATAGCAAATATTAGGGTTAATAAACAGTTTATGGGAATTCATGTTTAATATATAATAAATGAAACTGGGAGCAATGGACAAAAATGTGTGATCCAACTATATACCCTGTCTGTTGGAGACTCTTTAGATCCAAAACTACAAACAGGTTAAAAATGAAAGGATGTTAATTTACTGGATATGACACTAAAGGCACAGGAAGCAAAAGAAAAATGTAGTTAAATTGGACCCCATGAAAATTAAAAATTAGTACACAGAAGACAATGAACAGAGGAGTAAAAGCCTACCCACAGAATAGGAAAATCTATTGGCAGATTATATCTGAAGAGGGGCTAGTTTCCAGACAGAACACCTACAACTCAACAAGAAAACAGTCCATTTTTTTTTCCAGTAATGAAGTTGGAACCCAGGGACACTCTACTGAGTTATATCCCCATTGCCATATTTAAATTTTTTTTTTTATTTAGCTTTTAATTTTTTTACAGACTGCATTTTGATTCATTGTACACAAATGGGGTACATTATTTAGTTTCTATGGTTGTGCACAATGTAGATTCATACCATTTGTGTAATCATACATGTACATGGGATAATGATGTCTGTCTCATATTTTAAGACAGGTTATGGTAAGTTACTGAGGCTGACCTCAAGCTTGTGATCCTTCTGTCTCAGTCTCCTAAATTGCTGAAATTATATGTGTGCTCTGCTGCCACCATGTCTGGCACCAATTTTTACATAGGCCTTTGAATAAATATTTCTTTACAAATGGCCAATAAGTAAATGAAAAGAGGCTCCATGTAAGTCCTCTTTAGGGAAATGAATCAAGAACACAGTGAGTTATCATTAAGATGGTAACTTCAAATAATCAGTGTTAGGAAAGATGAAAGGAAATCAGAACACTAGTGCACTGTAAATGTAAAATAATGCATCCAACATGGAGAAAGCATAATAAACTAAAAATATAATTACTATATGATACAATATTTCTAATTCTGTGTATATGTCCAAACATATTGAAGACAAGTTGTTAAACTAATATTTGTATACACACATTCATAGTAGCATTATTCACAATAGCCTCCTGTGGAAGCATCCCAAGTGTTCATTGACAGATGAATGGATAAATGATATAGATGCTTAGCAAATTATTATTCAGTTTTAAAAAGGAAATATATAATTCAACATGGATGAACTTCAAGAATATGATTCTAAGTAAAATAGAACAGTCACAAAATTATAGATATGATTTCACTTATATAAGATGCCTAGAGTGATTAAACTCATAAAGACAAAATGTTAAATGGGTGATTGTCAAGTGCTATAGGGAGGTAGGAAATGAGGAGGTGTTGTTTGATTAGTGCATATTTTTAATTTTAAAAGCTAACATACATTTTGGAGATTGATGGCGTTGTCTGCTCAACCATGAGTGTACTTAATACTATTTATCTGTACACTTAAAAATAGTTAAGATGACAAGGCCTTTTTTTTTTTTTTTTTAATCTATCTTTCTAAAAATAAACTTTATTTTTTATGGAACAGAAATTCATGCATTATCTAGAGAAATCACCTAAAAAGAAATCATCTGAAAGGAATAATTAATTATAATTTTATTTAGAAGAAAATTTAATAAAATTAACATATCATACATCTCTTTCAGCATAAATATCATTGCCAAATATATTATAATAACATTTTGATCAAATATCACAGTAGAATGTAAAATGATTAAACCAGAAAGAGAAAACTTGACTGTGATTTTCCCTAATTTCTAATTTAATAACAACAAAAATAGCAAAAAGTACATCTACTATTAGGTCAAAGATCATTTTCCTCACATATTTCCTAGCTCTTCTTCAAGAGGTAAATAACTCAACTTACTTTTGACTTTACTTTTTTGTATGAGAATTAATTTAGCACCTATATCATTAGATTTTTGAGAGGTTAACAAAAAACATAATGGACTTTCTTAAACAGAAAAAAGAAAAGGAAAGAAAGCTTTGAACACAGTAACTGTTCCATGAACTCAGTTAATATTATGATAAAACCGAATCCATATGGTACTTTTTAAGTGACACTTGAAGATGCCATTAAAAGCTTACCAACAAAGAGAAGCCCAGGACCAGATGGATTCTCAGTCAAGTTCTACTAGAACTTCAAAGAAGAATTTATACCAATACTCCTCAAATTATTCTATGATAGAAAAGGAGGGATCGCTTCCAAACTCATTCTCTGAAGCTAGTATGACCCTTATACCAAAACTCTACAGATACATCAAGGAAAGAAAATTTCCGACCAATATCCTTGATAAATAAATGCTAAAATTCTGGTAAATCACATACAAAAACATAAAGATAGTGCACCATGCTTAATTTGGGTTCATCCCAGGTATGCAAGGTTGGTTAAACACACGGAAATTAGTAAACATAATTCATTGCAGCAGTAGACTTAAAGACAAGAATCACATGATTATCTCATAGATGCAGAAAAAGCATTTGACAAATTACACCATCAATTCATTTTCAAAGCACAGAAAAATTAGGGATAGTAGGAACATACCTCAGCATTGTAAAAGCTATATATCTTAAATCCAGGGCCAACATCATTCTAAATGGAGAAAAATTGAACCCATTATCTCTATAAACAAGGATGGTCCCTTTCACCACTTCCATTCAACATACTCCTTGAAACTTTAGCCAGAGCAATTAGGCAAGTGAAAGAAATTGAAGGGATATGAGGAGGAAAAGAAGAGATGAAATGATCCCTATTTGCCCACTTCATGATTCTATATTTAGAAAACTCCCCCCAAAAAACTCTACTAGAAAACTTCCACAACTCAAATGAATTCAGAAAGGTAGCATCTGAATTCATTTAAGTTGAAAGAGATGTTTAATAATAATTTCTGCATTTTATTTTGAAACAGGTATATAATAACACCCATAAATCAACTGCAATTCTATTCACCAATGATGAATCAACTGTAAGAGAAATAAAACTATCCCATTCATAATAACCTAAAAAATAAAATAAAATACTTGGGAATCAATCTAACAAAAGAGGTGAAAGACCTCTACAATGAAAACTGCAGAACACTAAAGAAAGAAATTGATGAAGACCTGAGAAGTTGGAAAGATCTTCCCTGCTCTTAGTTAGACAGTATTAAATAATTCATTTGAACTCTTTTATTCCTAAGAACAGGTATATGTTGCACATAATTCATCATTCCCTGGTTCACCTCTGAGGAAAATGAGGCAGGTATATTAAGTAATGTCAAATTGAAAATCTCAAAGTGTGAGCCACATCATTATCATAACTATGTTAATCTATAAATCAACACCTGTAACGCAATGTTATATGCATGACATTTAGGGAAACAAAGAGTAATTTCACATAATAGAAAAACACACACACGAACTAGCTATAGTTTTTTGGGGGGAGGGATGTGCCAAAGATTGAATTCAGGACACTCAACCACTGAGCCGCAACACAGTCCTATTTTGCATTTTTATTTAGAGACAGGGTCTCACTAGTTGCTAGCATCTCGCTTTTGCTGAGTCTGGCTTTGAACTCGCGATCCTCCTGTCTCAGCCTCCCAAGCTGCTGGGATTACAGGTATGCACGACTTTGCCCAGGTATAATTTTTTACTTAAAAATTTGTTGGAAAATAAAGAATGTTTGAAAATAGGAAATAATATTTCCTTCTGAATAATAGCTAATATTTTATTTTATGTGCATCCCATTTATGATATATATGTTCTTGAATTTATCATCATAATGCCCATTTATATTATAGTGCCTTTTTTTCAGTTACTATATCATTTTCATTTTTCTCAAAAGTGCTGCATGTTTTTTTTCTAATTACCATTCCTAAGAGGTATATAGTTTTTCCTGAGAATAATCTATCATAGTTTCTAATTTAATTCCTCATTCTTTTACACAGACATTTTAATGGATTCCCTTAGTAATACATTATAAGTAAAGTTTGTGTCTGTGCATATAGTCCTTCAAATTTTTATTCACATTCTAAAGTAATAATGCCATGTCAAGATATATGAGCTATTCTTTGGCATGTAATATAGTCTGGTGCTGACTTTTATCCTAAAATCTGTTCCAGTTTTCACAGCTAATGATTTCTCTATCTTCATCAACAAGTGTAAATTTTGTTTGTTTGTTTAATATTATTGACAGGAATACTATAACGAAGGACTACTATAAAAAGGAGGCAAGTGAATGGGATCATAGTTTAAAGATGATGTTAAAAATCAAATAAAAAATTGAAGCAATTGGTAGATGAGATGATATAAATAAGCATTTTGAATAAAATAATGCTTAGATTATTTTAGATTCACATTTCTTAAGTATTGTCTACATGTTAGATATGTGTCATCTTCTAAATTCCAAATGCTTTACATGAATTATTAATCCACATGGTAACCTTAGGAAGTATATACATCATTATAAAGCATCTTGAAAATGAAAACCAGGAAACAGAAATGATAACTAATTAGATAAAGAACTTTTTAATACTAGGTTTTGGATTTAAGAAGTTACTAAATGAGATACCAAGTGGAATAATTTTCTGACATCAGTCCAAGTAATTTTTTCATTATACCACCATAACATTCCCCCCCCAACCTAGAATGTCATTGTAATCTATATGGAAATGTTCTTCAAATTAAAACACAATAATGATTTCTTAATGTTTACTTAATTGTCCTCTAATAAAAAGATAATGCATATTAATAGAGATTTCCCATTTGATTTTTGCATTTATCTAGTGGAGTAATTATTATAAATGTAATTTCAACTACCATTTTCTAAATTCAGATTTTATTTTATTTTTTTGCCATTTTCTGCCATAAATGTTCAGAGAAATGGTTCTCTGCATATTTGAGAAACAAATAATACTGATTTTTGCCTCTTGAATGTTTTAGTTAAGTCTTCTCCAAATCCCATTTTTATAATTGTATTTTCTTAGTAAATTCATTAAGTCTAAATTGAATATTTTTGAGTAAGGATCTATACAGGTTTTGTGACAAAAGTATAATGCTATACTTTTATTTTAATTAGGGAGGTTAGAATGATGTCAATCGCTGTTCTAATGGAAGAAAAACGTTGGCCTTTTTGAATGCAGCTAAAGTAATCTGTGTTATTCACCATTTTTCTTCTTATCTTCCTGTACTTCCATCTTCCTTTTATATAAACTTTTTCATGATATATAATTTTTCATTAAATTATTTCAATAGAATTTTTTAATTAATAACTTCTATCAATACTTCCTCAACTACTTGAACAAAAAAGTTTGTGTCTAAGCTCTTATAATTTCATTAAAAAACCATATAAGAATTATATCTGAAAATTAGTAAAAATTATGATGTTTTTCCTTTTTTAACAGTTTGAAATTTTTAATAAGATAAATGGGGTTTTATTTTTCTGATAACTTGCAGTAATTAATACAGAAACTTTAAAAAAGTAAAGTACTCTGTAAATGCCTATTAATTGTCAGTATATTACACTTTATTTCTTATTTAGGAATATTTAGATTTTCCTTAAATTTCAAATGTTAGATATAAACAGAGTTAAGTAAAAAATACCATATTATTTTATGATATCAAAATGAGAAGCAAGTTTTATTGAAAGATTGAACATTTGCATATATATGTATAGGTACTGTGTTACTCAACTTTTCATTGCTGTAATCAAATACCTGAGGAGAGCAACAGAGAGGAGGGAAAGTTTATTTTGTAATTGCAAAAATGCTGACTTTTTTGAATTTTTATTGATTGTTGAATACCTAGTCCACTGTGGAAGGTCAAGGTGAAGAAAGCTGAACTGCTCATTGCAGGCGAAAACAAATAGCAAGCAATAGGAAGGGGCCAGGGTACAAGATCATACCCACTGTGACCTACTTCCTCCAGCCATGCACCTCCTGCCTACAATTACCACCCAGTAGTGCATTCACATTAGTAATCCCTCAAATGAATTAATTCAGTGATGAGGCGACAGCTCTCATAATCTAATCACTTCACTTCTGAACACTGGCTGGCACATGACCTAATGTGAGTTTTTCAGAGGACATTACTAGAGCTAAGCATAACATACAGGTGTAGAGGTTATATTTTTCTCACATTCATATATATGATATATATATGCATATATAAGTATATATACACATTTATTTAGAGAGAGATTATTTTAGACTTCTAGAGAAGTTTAAAAGTTTATCTTTTGGGTCTTCATGCTAGAAAACAATTTACAGTTTTTAAAGTTTATGAATTTCTGCTTAGTTTATACACAATGCCAATGTAAGTCTGATTTCTTAAATGTACATAATCTGAAAATACCGTCTTTCTTTTATTATGATGTTATCCTATCTTTCCCAGAGCAGCATATAATTGACTAAATTACCATGTGATCTTTGAAATTTCATTTAAAGAATGCTTGACTTCAGCCTTATGATATAAGCTGCCCTGGAGAATAATTCTTACAATTGTAATTCTCTTTAGTGTCCCCGCTTCAAGACATTGTCAGTGAGTTGTCCTAAAGGGCAACTTCATTTATTGCAGAGACTTTAGTAATCCATGAAATGGTAAAGAGAATTAGGTTGATTCTTGAGAATAAATCTACATAAGTTTTGTGAAAAATAGTGTTATGCTATGCTTTTAATTTTAATTTTATTTTGACATTAGAATGATATTCATAGCTGTTGTAATGGAAGAAAATACTGGTTTATTGAATTTTTGCTGATTGTTGAATACTTGTTCTTAGTGTTTGAACTTTCTTTGAGTTCACTATTTTTCCTCCTTTTCAAGTTGATTACTCAGCTTGAAATGAGAGACACTTTGTCTGTCTGTAATAGCACTTTAGGTCCTCATGAACAATGTCATATGATCGCAATTTTTGGTCTACAATGTAACCTGAAAATTTCATCTCCTTTTTTTTCTCCTGTGCATGAAAGGCTCTGATTGATACGAATGCTGTGATTGTAAATAAGCAGCTTTACTGAGTCCCAGAGAGTAGGTCACTTTCTTCAACTGATTTACATAATTGGACGTATTTCTTATAGTAATGGCATTTACAAGTGGCAAAAATTGTGAATTCTTTCTGAATACATTATATTTAGTGTAAGATTTGATGATAATGCAGTGTATATAGTGTTTTGTAGTTTAAAATAAATATACTGAGATGTCATAGTATATGAAAAATGTTTACTGTTCACATGTTAAAGGATACATATTCTCTTCTGAAATACATATACATATACACACATATACGTATGTATATATATTTGCATTTACATTTGTAATGCAAAAAAAGTTTGCTTTCTTCCACTTGCTTTTATTTACCTAAAGATTTGAATTAAAATGCTCCAAAAAGAGCTTCCTCTTCTGAACTTGAATATGAAATTCTAAACTGTATTGTGTGCTCAACTTAATATGTATTAATGTAATTATAATCATAACCTTCAACAGTGTGATTGTGTTACTACAACAATATAGAGGAACATGATGATAAATACGCAAAAAAAGGAAATATTTTAAGATTCAAACTACTTTGTTTAATTCATCTCTAAAGAATAGAGATGAATATATGAGAATGTATATCTTTACATATTTAATTGCGTACATATTCATATGCATACATGCATGTGTTTATGTTCAAATAAAATATATACAATATAATATATTCAAACATGAGTTTACTTTTTAATTGTCTTATGTATTTGTATGCATAACTTGTTGTCAGACTGAGAAAGAATACTGTTTCCAAATAACTTTGTTGTGGGGGGATATTGCTTGGATCAAACAGAACAAAACATTTTAATCATAGACATCTAATTCTGGATAGAAGCGTGTATCCCCAGGAGAAGCATATAAAATTCTAATTAACCTGTGAAGTATGTGAATTCTATTTCTAATAGTAATGTAACATCCAATATCCACTTTAGCATTAACCACTGACTTAAAGGAACATACACTGACTTTTGATTGAATGCTATATTACCTGGAACAGGCCCTGGAAATTAGATCTCTGCAAACAGAACAGTTGACAATAAAGATTATATAGGGGCTCTAACAGTAACAATGAGGGAGTGCTTAACCTCACTGAAGAAATTTTATAACCTTCTTTAATGAATCTACTGAATTTCTACTCTTGTAGACAATATGTTTTTAACACATATCTACAGTAGATATAATGGTCAAGTAATAGATACCAATATTTCTTTATTCTTTAATTTATTGATCAGTGTCTCACTCTGTACTTTCTCCAGGTTTAAGTTTAATCCTTGAGGAATATTTACTTTGGGTCAAGCATCAAGCATCAGGAGCTCAGTTAAGCTTGAGGAGAAAGAACTGAACTGCCAAATGTCAAAATTGCCCATTAAATCAACATGCTAAAAATGAAAGAGTAGAAGATTTTAATCTATCTCTTACTAAGATGGTAGAAGCAAGAGATAAAATCTGAATAAAAGGTGAATCCTCTGGTTTTGTTTCCCCCATATCAAGGACCAGATGGAACAATGTTGACCTGAAGTTCATCTCATTGCTAAAGAAGGCCAGGACAAAGCCTTTGACATTTTTATGAGCCCTGGAGATTCAGGGGAGATGGCAATAGGGGACAACTAGGAGTGGTAAAATATTGTGTATCAGGGCAGAGTAGGGAAAAGTGCCTTTAAAGTTTTCCCTGCCTCCCCCAACAAGACACCTGTGCAGAGGTGCCTAAAGAGATTCTAGACCCAAAGTCTCAGAGAAAAAGTCTTGTGAAGAAGCCTTTGCTGACCTGGGAGAGAGATACAAACGTGTATATTTTCAAGTCTGACCATGGAGTCCTGAGTCCTTCCTTGACTGCAGCTCCTCGTGGAGACTGCCAGGCACTGACTGAGCACCAAGCCTGGTGTGGGAGGGCAGAGTCCCCTGTGATGTCTGCTGAGAAGAGCCTTCATGGTTTCCTGTGGCCAATCCTGAAATGTCAGAGAGAGGGTTTTAATCAAGAGCTGGACTCCTTATTATGTTAGAGTTGCATGTTATAGTCTTTTTAATATTCACAATAGGCCAATGTGATTACTTAGGCTTTATTGATAAAGAAACTAGGGGATACATTCTGTTAAACAATTTGCCAAAATTAAAAAAGTTAAGAAACAAGAGCTAATACGAATCTAAAACCCCTATTGTTAGATTATTTACAACAATTGATGTAGCTTTAAGTAACAGCATTATAAAAGGGATCACTTTCTTACTCTCCTCTCTACATAATTTTTATTTCCTTGGTTGAGGCTAAAGGAACTTCTGCCAAGGACCTTTTGCCACATTTTATACATCTTATTTTTCTCTTTTGAAATGATTTCAGACCAATAGAAATTCTCTTTTCTAAACCTTCATTTCATATTTGCTCTTTTTGGGGTAACCTGAACAATTAGAGTTCTTCCATGAAAATCTTTTCCCTAGTTCTTCTAAGCTTCCTTATCCACAACCCTTGCTTTCAGACTTTTCAGGTTTGTCTTTTAGATTCAGACAACAAAGATATTAGTGTGCATTTGCTTCCTGCAATCCCAATAAAGGATGAGCAATTTGATTTATGCATTTATCCAAATTTTATTTACTCTGTACATTACATTTGATTTTCTGTCTTCTTTTTTTATTTTTGAGATTTAGTGTTTTTTATTTTGTTTACACCTAATAATTATATCTTAGAAGTAATTCCTATATTTACCTAAACTGTCTTACAATATATATTTCTTTAAATTTTTACAGACGGCACTTTGATTCATTGTACACAAATGTGATACAACTTTTCATTTCTATGGTTGTACATGATGTAGATCCACACCATTTGTTCTTGGCATCTTTTTAATTAAAGGGTTAATAACTGGGTGGAGAAAGATGTGACTACATATGTGCTGCTTCAGTGTCAGTGTATCTCTGTGGAGAGATATGAACAGAACACACAAAAAACAAAACTCTTCTCCAATGAAAGAATTTAATCCCCTAATCATCTACGTGGAGAGTACAGGTGGAACAATACATATTAGAGGATGTTGAAAATACCAGAAACTATGGCAATTCTGTGTGTGAGGTCATAGTGTATTGAGATGTTAGGCATGAGAAACTCAAGGATTACCTACAAGTCTTCCTCTTTCAGTTTTTTAGAAAATAAAACAGTGCCACAAGATGGGCTATATCTGATTATCTGAAATTTTTGTTTTGTGTCTCCCCCCCCCAAAGCTCAGAAATACTTTGAAAAATACACAAGGGAATAAACAATGCTACAATATTTGATCTTCCTGAATATTTTCCATTTTACTCTAAGACAATTAATATTTTTAAGATATGTACTTAACACTCATTTCCTACTCTTTGAAGCTACCCTTAAACCCTATTCCAAATCTGAGATCCATGAAATGAGTGTTCCATTTGGGGCAATATTCTGGACAATCTTCTGGACAATCTTCTCCAAATTTGTCTTCTAACTGTATTATTAACATACCATGTCTGTTTTGGCTTTAAAGTGAGGCTTTTTGAGAAAAGAAATGCAAAATAAGTATTTGCTGAGATAAATCTTCTGCAAATACACATAAAAAGAAACCAAAGAGTTATTCTAAGAAAGAGCAGCTTCCTTTTAATATCAATTTTCCTGCAAAATTTTTCAAAATAGTTTAAAGAATGCCTAATAGTTTTACATATTTACAGAAATTTTTTTTAATTATTTAATTAATTTACAAATTACAGCAATTGTGTATATTAACTTATAACATGAGAATGAGTAAATTCCTTCTAGGTTAAGATGCTGATGACAGATGGCAGGGTTTGTTTAATGAAGAAGCTCAAAGAGTGGAAAACACATAGATAAGTTTATCTAAAGTTTCAACCAAGTAAACGCTGTTGTGATGTTGAAACCACCTGAACAAATCCAAAAAAAAAAGAAAATTATTAGGGGACAATTTTGGTTACTTGTAAATTTTTTGCATAACAAGTTTAAAAATACCATGCTACACACACCCTGTATCTTTCCAGAAGTAGTCTCTCACCTTGGAAATTTCATATAACAGGTTTATAATACTGGAACAACATGATTTCCACTTTGCTAAGAGAAAATGAAGTTACAATGTGGTGAGCCACAGTAAGTTGTCACATTTGGTAGATGTAGTGTCATAACTTCTGGCTGTCATTAGCTGATAAAACCTGGCATAAAAATAGGTGATGGCAGGGAAGGTAGCAAAGGTATTATGTGCTATTGATGCTTAAAGTTTTTACTAGTTTTGATTTCTCATTTCCTCCATGTACAGGTAAATTAGAAAAACATATAAGCTGAAAATTATGATACTTTACTTGCCCTTAAGCTGACAATCCTTAAGAAGTAAATCAGAACAATGCAAATTAATTTCATGCATTCATTCTCCTAATGAAGATGTATTGGGCATCAATGATATGAGAAGCATGCTGGGACATGTAGTATAAGGAAATAGGGCATATATATAGTGAGCTGTTACTTATGGAATGGGTATGAATGAAGTAAATAAAATACAAAGGAGGGAAGCATGTCTCATAGATAAGAACATGATGGATAGTGCCCTGAGGGAAGCTCATATTTGAGCAGAGACTTAAACAGCATGTAACCCCAAACTACATACAGTGAGATTTGCTGTAAGACCTAAGCAAAGAAATTAAATATAGTCCTCCAAAAGGAATAGTTTTTAGGAAAGCTTCATCTTTTCAAAGTAGTAGGTGATGAGTCTACAGAAAGAGGGCTCTATTTCAGGTTTAAAAGAATTATACTTTATAAGACAGATGGTTGGTGATTAGAAAACTAATCTTAAAGTATGAACAGGTAAGTACCAAAAGCACGCCATGCTCTTCAGAGGATGAGTGGACATTGCACAGCACAGAAAATCTGGGATGTTTCTGAAGTCATTAAGTGCTTGCCAGATAATGTATCAAAGTACCCAACAATGTTAATGTTAGAAACGTCTCTAAATTTATTTTCAGATAAGTTATTTTCATTTTTTAAAAATATTTAACCTGTTATTCAAGATTTCTAACTGCCTATAAAAATTAGAGTAGGCATAATTGTTTGTCAAACCAGAATCAAAGAAGTACTTGTGTGTGAAATATAATCACCTTACAACAAACAATAGTGAATAGTATAGTTTCATTTTTCACAGGCTTTCAATTAAGAATTAAAATTTTGTTCATGATTATTGCATTTATTATGATGAACAGAGGTGCATTTTATTCATTGAAATATATAAATTATTGTTATTAGAACTAGTTTTATTACCTCATTTACCAGTTCAAACATCTTTATGAGTTATACTATTTTTATTTTTCTTTAGCAGATAGAATTTATGCCTATAAAATTATTTTTTTCTACATACAGATGGATATATTAATAAAATAACTAAAATATCTGAAAACAAAAACTGTGTCACCTATAGTTAGCAACCCTGGTACTTAATTACATTGGAAATTAATCATGTCTAATAAGTAGCGGGAACTGACTTTGTTGGAAAAGAAAAAGAAGAAAGAACTGTGTGAAAATATTTTTCCCTTTGCTTCTCTCAGAACCTAGAAATTCTCCATTAGAGATGACCTTTAAGACTCAACAATCTCAAATGTGTTTTTGTTTTTGTTTTTAAAATCCCACATGCAGTATGTTTTTCTAACAATTGTGTAGGGGGAAAAAAAAAAGAGTGTTAGGCACACTCTCATTGCTCGAAATCTCCTGAATGGGTAAACTTGACCAGGACATGCTTTAATAGAGAACTTCTCTTCTAATGAAATCTAGAAGTGAACATGGCAAGCACATGAGCCTACTTCCCCTGTTGTCTAGAGGCTTCCAGAAGGAGCTGCCAGGCAAACAAAATTGTTCATCATATTTATTGCACAAAGACTTTATTTCTCTCCCTTTCTCTTATCAAGCACAAGTAAGACAATCTTGATTTACATATATTGACATTACTAATTCTGTTTATAAATCTAAATATTTAAAAAGTTTCCATGACATAATTATATAATTTTACTGTGTTCTCAAATGTTTGGTGCTGAATTTTAACATTATCTTTAGTATTAATATGAATTTCATTTCTCTATTTAGGGATAAAATGACAAACATGACCTTTATTCCTAAATGCAATGAGAATACTTAATTTTTAAAAAATAATAAATGCAGTTACCATTTCTCATTGAAAATTACTCTAAACAAACAAATAGAATTGTCAATAAAGTGGGGATGGGTATGAATCAAGAGATTAAGGAATACCATGTATGACTGTTATTACTATGACTATAGTTATTTTATTATACATTATTGCAAAAATAAGATAGCCTTAGATTAAGTCTATCAAATTATCTACTTTTATTTATTAAATTTTGCATATAATAGTTTCTCTGCAGGTTCCATTGCCTATAATAATCCTCTCCCCAAATACATATATCTGTTATTTGTTGAGGATTCCAAAAAAAGTCAAATTTATTGCTAAACACAAATGCCACTCCATTCAAAGAAAAGAAAATTAGCCAAGCACAGAAAGACAAACATTATATGCTTTCATGTGGAATCTAAAAAATTTTATCTCATGAAAATTGAAAATATGATATTGGTTACCACCTATCTTTATTTTGTATGTGAGGTATTTTCATTTTAATATGCCTTGGTGTGGATCTGTTGAAATTTTGTGCATTTGGTGTTCTGTAAGCCTCTTGTATTTGGTTTTCATTTCGTTCTTCAGGTTTTGAAAATTTTCTTGTATGATTTCATTGAACAGGTTGTTCATGCCTTTGGTTTGTATCACTGTGCCTTCCTCAATCCCAATAATTCTCAAATTTGGTCTTTTCATGATATCCCATAATTCTTGGATTTTCCATTCTTGATTTCTTACCATATTCTCAGTTTGGTCAACTTTATTTTCAAGATTGAATATTTTGTCTTCATTGTAAATACCTCACATACAAAATAAAGATAGGATTTTAAAGGCTGCAAGAGAAAAATGTCAGATTACATATAAGGAGAAACCAATTGGATATCAGCAGATTTCTCAGCCCAGACCCTAAGTTAGAAGGGACGGTACAATATATATTAAGCTCCGAAAGAACATGGATGCCAACCAAGAGTCTTATACCCAGCAAAACTAACTTTCAGATTTTATGATGAAATAAATCTTTCCACAATAAACGAAAGTTAAAAGAATTTACAAATAGAAAGCCTACACTTCAGAACATTATCAACAAAATATTTCATGAGGAGGAAATGAAAAACAACTATGTAGGTCAGCAAAGGGAGGAACTACCCTAAAGGAAAACCAATCAAAGGAAAAACCAAGTCAAGTTAAAAACCAAAAATAAGCCAAAATGACCAGGAATACAAATCATATCACAATAATAACCCTCAATGTCAATGGCCTAAACTCAATAATCAAAAGACATAAACTGGCAGATTGGACTAAAAAGAAAGACCCAACATTATGTTGCCTTCAAGAGACTCATCTCATAGAAAAAGACACCCACAGACTAAAGGTGAAAAGATGGGGAAAATCATACCATGCACATGGACTTGGTAAAAAAGCAGGGGTCTTTATCCTCATATCAGATAAAGTAGACATCAAACCTAAGTTAGTTAGAAGGGATAAAGAAGGACATTTTATACTGCTTTGGAGATCCATAAAGCAGTAAGACATAACAATTTTAAATATATAGGTCCAAAACAATGGAGTATCTATGTACATCAAGCAAATCCTTCTTAATTTTAAGAATCAAATAGACCAAACCCCAATAACAGTGGGTGACTTTAACACACCACTCTCACCACTGGATAGAACCTTCAAACAAAAACTGAACAAAGAAATAAATAATATCATAGAATTAAATAATATAGAATTAAATAATTTCATGAATGATAGAGACTTAAGGGACATATATAGAGTATTTCATCTATCATCGAGTGAATACACTTTCTTCTCAGCAGCTCATGGATCCTTCTCCAAAATAGACCATTTGCTATGCCACAAAGAAGCCATTAGAAAATACTAAAAAATAGAGATACTACCTTTTATTCTATCAAACCATAATGGAATGCAATTACAAATCAATGATAAAATAAATTAATTTATGTGTACTTCCAAACAATATCAAATATTTGAAAGCAAGGCAATATTTTATTCAGTTGGCATTTCAACTTCCTAACAAGGGGTATTTTCACATAACAAACACACATCTAATCAATTAAGGAAGAATGCTTAAACATGAGAGGCTATGATGGATATTTTCTTAGACATACAACCAGAGTGTTTTAAAGGACAGAAGAGAAGAAAAAGAAAAAGCAGGGAAATTAGGTTTTGATTTAATTAAATAAACATGTATTTAATGTTTATTGTCAGACACTGCTTTAGGTGGCTTATCTAAAATAATGGTCTGCTGAAGTATTCACTTTTCACTGATAGTAAGCAACATATGAATAAGTAATTAAAATGTATCAGCATTATAGGTATCATTTATACCAATTACTTATGTTATTCATTTTTTCTCCTTTTTCTTTCTCTATTTCTTTCTTTTTCTTTTTTTATAATGGTGATTGAACCCAGGGTGATTTGCCTCTGAGCTACATCCCCAGTCTCTTTTATTTATCATTTTTGGGAAACAGAGACTCTCTAAGTTGCTTAGGGTCTTGCTAAATTGCTACCATTGAAATTATGATCCTCTTCCTCAGTCCCCCAAGTTGCTAGGATTACAAGCATGAGCCACCAAATCCAGCAATTATGCTACTCTTAACATAAAAATTATTAGAGAATATATGAATATACATCTATATAATATTTAAGTGTTTATCAATCAAAATTTGATGAAATGTCTTTACTATCTAATGAATACATAAAATAAATAATAATTCTTTTAAAGGGATCAACTTTTCACATTGCAAATGTAAAACTATTCATAAGAACAAAAATTTAGAAAGACTGGGCGCATCTCATATAAAAAAAGAGTAAATATTAAATAGATATTCAAAATGGCAAATGTCTCTATTTAGTTACCAGGTTATGTTCAAAATGACTTTATTGATGAACTGGAGACCCATAATGTTAAATGAAATAAAACAGACTCCCAAAATGAAGGGTCAAATATTTTCTCCCATATGCAGAAACTAGAGAAAAAAAGAAATTTAAAAAGCAGGAATCTCATGAAAATAGAAGAAAGAACAGTAGAGAGAAGGAATCAAGAAGGAGGGAGAAGAAGAATGAAAGTAGAGGAACTGGATAATGAAATTGACTCAATTATGCTGCAGGTAAGCATGAATATATCACAATAAATCCTACCTTAATGTCTAATTATAATACATCAATTAAAAAATAAATCAAAGGAATACCAGTAGAGTACAGAAAGCACATCAAGGAGAGGAAGGAGGGGAGGAAAATTGGAAGCACAAGAAAATAAAATGAGGATTGTTATGTGCACTTATGTGTATGTTAAAGTGAAGCTTTTATGTATTATAAGATGCTAATAAAAACATAATTTAAAAAATAAAATAGAAAATCAGAGGCTGAGAAACCCATGGGAGGGAGATGAAGGAAGGGACAGTTAATGGCTTACAGTGGTGCAGCTGGACAGGAGCAATAACTTCACAGTTTGGTAATCACAGTAGACAACAATGAACTAGTATTAAAAAATAGCTACTATTCAGGATTTTTAATGTTTACTACACAAAGAGATGATAAATGTTTAGATGTAAGATATAGAAGTTATTCTGATCAGATTATTACACATTGTATAAATGTATTAAAACATCACCGGGCAGTCATGGTGGTGCATACCTGTAACCTCAGTGACTTGGGAGGCTGAGGTAGGAGGATCAAGAATTCAAAGCCAGTCTCAGCAAAAGCAAGGTGCTAAGCAATTCAGTAAGATCCTATCTCTAAATAAAAATACAAAATAGGACTGGGTTGTGATCCAGTTGTCTAGTGCCTAGTACCCCCCCAAAAAAAAATCCCATCACACTCTGCTCCATAAAATGTAAAACTATGAGTCAATTGAAAATAAGTACGTATCAAATTAATTTTCAGAAAATAATCAAACCACCAACACTGCCAACAACAACACAGTTTAACCTGGGATTTCAGAACTACTGCATGTATGCTCCCCACTACAGTACATGTAATATATTTAATCAATCACAGTCTTCAATGACTATAGGGAAATTTTAAGAGTGAATCATTAAAAACAAATAATACCAAAACCAATAAATGAACCTCAGGGAATTTTTTAAATATAATTTTTTTCCTCCTAGTAAAATTAAGAATCAATGAATAAAATCTCTCCATGGACATTGCTCAGATAAATCAGGAGGAAGCTGAACCACAAAGATACTTAACTGGAGTAGCTAGCCACTTTTTCAGTATATGTACTCAAAGAGCATTTCTCTATAATTTACTCTTGCCTAAATTCTTATGCTACCAAAATTGCAATAGTAATAAATATTGCTGCAGATACATATTAGATAAACAGCATCCATAAAATATGAATTAAAGTAATTCAATGAGTCAAATTATACCTTGTTATATGAGTATCCATCATGTAAGAAGTGTATAATTTTAACTTCATTCACAATGTATAATTTAGAATTCTAAATTTCATATTTTAGGTGAATAAATTAATTCATGCATACAACAAATATTTAATGAGTGCCTACTGAATGTCAAGGGCTATTTTAGAACTTTAAGGTACACCAATGAATGACTAAAACCCTCTCCCTGTTAGAATTACACTTTCATGAAGCTTGACAGATCATAAGTATATAAACAAAAACATGTGTTAAATGGAAGTTGATGATAAATTTTACAGTGAACAACTTAGAATGATAAAGGGAGATGGAAAGTATCAGAGATTGGGGCAATGGCCCTTTATGTAAAGTGGTCAGGGAGTTTAGAAGGAGTGCTGTGTCAGAATCAAGGACATGTCTATTGACATCTACTTGAAATATACACAGGGGAATCATGGGCATACTAAGAACAGAATCCCAGATTTCTGAATCAAGGGCAATGAATTGGTCTATGCTTTTCCAAAATTAAGTAAGTTACACAGTGAAGAACAAACACACATGAAGATAGCAATGAAATCTCCTGAAATTCAGTGTTTATCATTCCTGGCCTGTCAGTGGATTTGCTATTATGTAGTCATTCAAAATAACTAGGGTGAGAGAGACAGAAACATTTTCTTATTTTAAAACTTGTTATATAGAGCCAAATCATGCAGAATACCTTAAAATGTTCAAAAATCTGGATTTTAAAAGATTTTAATTTACTTTTAAGTGGAATTAAGTGAAGTCAAATTGACAGAAAATGATATGGTTAAGGCCATTGCACAGATAAAAATTGAATAAATACAAAATTTTACAGCAATACTTTAAAGATGTATCACTTTCATCAAACTATACAAGCATGTTGTTTTTTTATGCAAAATATACATGATAGAATAATTTTCATACTTCTACTATATAATCATATAAAATACTAAGTTATGGTCACCTAATTTCCTGATCACTAAATATTGTCCAAAGGAAGGAAAAAACCACCCATTTCAGTCTTATTTCCTGAAACAAGTTTATTAAAAACCAGTTAACCATAAGCATGAACTATTCAAGCATCTGGAAAATTTAAGTCTGAAGTAGAGTTTTTGTATAATAGTTTCTTTTTTCACCATTTTCTGTACCAACAGAAGCACACTATCATCCAAAGAGATTCTCTATGATTCTCTATGACTAAGTTGAGTAAGTTATAATAACATTTTTCAACACACAACGATAAAATCATTTTTTCTGTGTGAAACTTATTGCAAATTTTACTATTCCACACTATGCCATCCTAGATTCATTTCACCTAGTGCATTTGCTGAAAGAGTTGTCCTGTTTTTGTATTAAAATATGACTCTTGGCTTTTATAACTCCATTGTGGAGAAACCCTGCTGCCCTTTGCAATAGTGACCAAAACCTAATTTGTGCCCTACTTATCTCTGTAACTTTAAGTGAAGTGACCAAGTAAAACTTGGCTTTTAGCTCCAATTTTGAGCTTGAAAATGGTCTTAACCAATCGAAGAATAGAAATGACAATATTAGTTGTTGTTTTTTTCCCCCCTACCTTAGAGGGTCCGTTGTAGTGACATTTGGGGAAAGAAGGTTATGGCTGGGCCCCTATTATGTGGTCTAGAAAATGACTGTCCTGGTTAGGCTCAGGAAAGAAGATAGTTTTCAAAAACACTGAAAATTGTCACAAAGTGACAGAAAAGACAGCACTGTTTTGTAGTTGTAGTTCTTTCTTTATATATTTTTAATATCTGGTCATCACAGACATTACAAATAGGTCAGTTCTATTGTTATCCTGTGAGCCATGGTTCTCTTAAGAGTTCTCTTTGAGGTGATCACTGGTAGCTCTTAATGATAGTGTCTTTATTTTTCAGAATTAGAGTTATAGGTGGCAATCATATGCCTTCTTCTTTTGGTGGCTATTGTGGGTAAAATGTAAGTCCTTTATAATGCAGAGTGACAAATATGTACCCTGCTCTGGCTTCCTACTGAGCATATAATTTCTCTCTCATTTTTGCTATCGGATAATGTGCACTTATGGCTATTAAGTGATACTTCTGTCTTTAAAGGATGCAGCATCCAGTAGTAATTACTTGCTCTGAGATAATGTTGGAACACCTTCTTTTCAAGTTTATGTTATATTTTTACTTTTCTTGAGGAAAATTACAAATCTGCAAACATATAGTCACATATTTTTAAAAAATCAAGTTTGATATCTTACCCGACTGTATACAAAATTATTATACGTATCTACCTCCAATTTAGACTATAGCTTTATTTAATAAAGAGTATTATATAAAGATTAAAATTATTATACTATATTATTCAGTAATGTGGAGATTTGAATTTTGATGATTATAACTTGAGCTTTCAAAATACCTCAATATAATAGGATTACAATGAAACCATAGTGTCAGAATATTAATTGCTGTCTTTTAATGTATATTTAGAAAAAAGGGTCTGTGTCCTTATTTTCTTCTTAAATTGTACATTCTAGCAGAGGGACAAGCTTATAGAAGACTAAAATGTATGTAAGAAAATAGGTTTTTCTGAAAGAGTTTCCAAGCAAACATATCAAAATGCTATTGGTATCTCAACTTTCCTTCAGGAGTAGCCAACATAATTGAGAGAATCTTTGTGCAAATGGAAAAGACAGAAAAATGACAATGTAATTGATAAACAATGATAACATCATGGAGAGTTACATTATATTAAAGTTACATAATTAGCTGATTTTTATAATTCAGCTTCACCCTAGAAGACAATTTTCCCGCAGAATTTAAGGTAAATAGAATTACTCACAAATGAATGTGACTAAATAAATAATATCAGGTCATACTATTTTGGAGAAGAAATTTTTAAGCTTCGGATTAAATGTACAAACTTAACCAATTTCTAAAAGTTCACACATCCTGCATCCTCTAAACTGGAGACAAAAGTTGAAAGCAAAAGTGTAAGTTGCCCTCAGATGCACAATTGTTTTGGTTTTGGTTTGTTATTTAAAGTAGCGCGTCTAGATAGCTCATGTTTTATTGTACTATCATCTTGAAACTTTCCCTTATAACGTGCTACAGTTCAGATCTAGAATGTTTCCCGAAGGCCCATCTGTGAACCACCTGTTCCTTAGCTTAATGCAACTAGAAGCTGATGGAAGTTTTAAGAGGTCAGGCATTGTGGGCAGTCTTAGGTCATTGAAGATATGTCCTAGAAAAGGAGAGTAGGAATTGAGCCTGTCCCTCCTTTGTTTCCCGCCCCCATGAGGTGAGTAGCTTGCTCTTCCATGATGTGTTGCCTTTCCATAGCCCCAAAACAACAGGGCTAACCAACTATGGGCTAAAATCTCCAAAATTATAAACCAAAATAAGCCTTTTTTCTTTGTAAACTGATTATCTTAGTTATTTGATACTGTCTTGGAAAGATGACTAAAATGCTTTCATTAACTATGTGTATATACTGAAGGAATTTGAGCATGCTTGTGTGCCTAGAGTGGTAGTTTTCATACTGTGTTTGATAAGGGCATTGGTTAGGGAAGACTACAAAAAAAAAGGGGGAGCAGAATCTTTTTTTTTTTTTCCCACTTAAATAAGAACTTATTTAAAAGATTTTAACTTCTAAATAAACACCCGATATCTTCTTATTTGGTAAAGTACTTCAAGATTATTATCATTATTTTTTCTTGGTAATGAGAAATGAAACCCAGAGCTGGGGAAGGGCTTTTCCGCTGAGTCACATCCCCATCCCTTTAAATTCATTCTGGTTGTCAATAATTTCATTAGGTCTCACTAAATCGCCCAGGTAGGTGTTGAGTTTGTGATCCTTCTGCCTCAGTCTCCCTACCTGATGAGATAACAGGCATGAGTCACCGCTCCTGCTCTTCTTTTCTTTTTTTTTCCCCTGACAGAGATAAATATTATTTGATTACAAAGACTGTCAGAGCCAACCATTTCTTCTAAGAAAGTAAGTGCTTTAAATGATATACCTTTTCTTCTTGTTTGATTTTTTTTTTTCTTGATTCATTGTACACAAATGGAGTACAACTATCATTTCTCAGGTTGTATGTAGTGTTATTCCTTTTGTGTATTCATACGTGTACCTAGGGTAATGATGTTTGT
This sequence comes from Sciurus vulgaris, assembly GCF_902686455.1. NCBI lineage: Eukaryota > Metazoa > Chordata > Mammalia > Rodentia > Sciuridae > Sciurus > Sciurus vulgaris. The sequence goes on from NC_136464.1 coordinate 134,750,643, forward strand.
CTCATTCTATTATCTTTCTTTCCCCTGCCCCCTCCCCACCCCTCATTTCTATCTACACAATCCATCCTTCTTCCATTCTTCAACAGAGGAAGATACCAAGAGTTTACATTTTTATCCCTAATTGCATATTTTGTAACAAAACAAAATGAGTATTTTAAGTATTTCAGATTTTTTGAGATTTTGGTAGATGCTTGTTGGTTTTTAAAACCCCCCTTAACTCCCTTATTTCCTATTTATGAGACTCCATATTTCAAGTTGATCATGAAACAGTAAGTACAAACCAAGATCTAGGTAGGTCATATTAGGAAACTATAAAACCTAATTTACAAATATTCTTATTCGTAGTACAGTTCAGTGTTTCTAGCACGTTATTGCTCATAACAAGGGCATATTTTTGTTTAAAATGCAGATGCACCAACCTTAAGCTCAGACTTAGTCATTAAGTAGAGGCTCTTAATATGCATTTTTAAAAGACACCATACTTTTAAAAATCCTTTCTGTTACCATGAAAAATGTTTTACAGTAATTTAGCTCATCATCATCATCATCATCATCATTATTTATTATTCCTTAAAGGTCACCGCAAATTTCTCCTTTTGCCTATTTCATTCCTCTGACTGCAGCCTCACTCTACTCATTACAGTAATATCCTTATTGTGTGAATACCCAGAGTAATCAGCAATATATTTGTACCCACAGTCAAGTGGTTTAGGATCTACCATCGTGGTAGAAGAATTGGCTTATCTTCAGAATACTATGGTTTGAAGATATTCAGGTATTCTCAGTATTTGAGTATTCTGAGCTACTAATCTTCGAAAGGCTTTACTATAAACACTTTTATGATTAGTTTCCAGGGTATTTGACCACTACTAAATGAGTAAAACCTATGTTGCAACAATCGTACATGAATGATTGGAATAAATATATCTACAATGAAAAATGGTTACATATTCCTTTAAGAAATAAACCATAAAAATCATCCCATGTGTATCATTACACTTACATCACAGGTGCTACTGTAATTTGGTCCATCACATTTTGCTGAGGATGCTTTGAGAAGAAATGTATCAACTCAAAATGATCCAGGAAGAAATTAATAAAAGAAATGACTTCCATGATAAAAAAAGACTAGTCCTTGCAAATGTTATTTATAGGTAATCATTAAGTTAATGTCACAGTTTTCTCTCTCCTTTCTTTTTTTCTTTTAGAGGTGATGGGGCTAAAATGAGTATTGGAAAATTGGAAGCTGGGTTTCAAATATACTTATCTAAGAGGATATGATGTTATATTTTTGCCAATATTACTTTATTAATCTTTTACATTGTATTATTCTAATTAATTTTCTATTACTGAAAGTTTGGATTTATGCTGCATTTTGAAGAAAATATAAAGATGAACAAATTAACATGAGATAAAAAAATAAAGTCCAACATATTAATCCATTATGTTTTGGTAGTTATGGACTTTAAAAATACTTCTATGTATGTAAATATTCTTGTAGTTACATTATCAATACTTTTTAATAAAAAGTGAAACACAAAGTCAAGTGTCTTCCTTTCATTTTTTAAAATGTAGATTTAAATTGTAGGCATTTTAACAGAAAACAGAATAAATTTTGTTACTTAACTGTATATTTGTAAAAGATTAAAAAAATAAGAATCTAATGTTTGTTTTTGTTTTTGTTTTTGTTTTTGTTTTTGGGTACCTGGGACTGAATTCAGGGGCACTCAACCATTGAACCACAACCTCAGCCCTATTTTATATTTTTATTTAGATATTTAAGGACAAGATCTTACTGAGTTGCTTAGCACCTTGCTTTTGCTGAGGCTAGTTTGAACTTGAGATTCGCCTTCCTCAGCTCCCAAGCTACTGGGATTACAGATGTGCACCATTGCACCCTGCAAATCTAATGTTTTCTTGATTTGTTTTTGTTGTCAGTGAAGAGCCTTTATGATATATTAACATTACCTTTACTTGTAGCTTAATAACTTTGAACTCATATTAGTGAATCCCTTTAAAACAATAAAAAGAAAGTAAATACACATGTTGATAATTAATATTAGGCTGAACAATTTGTCTTCATTTTAATATATGGTGAGCCATTTGCCTTTTTCTGAAATATAGTAGGCAGCTAAATATTTGCTCAACTGAATGAAAATAATCAATACTTTTAGATGATTACATTATGAAAATAGAGATGTGTTCAATGGAAGTTGATATGCAAAACTATAAGTTTGAAATGTTAGGGTTATTTGAATCTCTTTTCTTTCTTCATCACTCACATCCCAAGAAATAAGTAACAGCAATTCCTTTGTGCCAGTTTCCAAACCTACAGAGTTCTACCATTTCCCAGGACTTTCACTGCTAACGCTGTGGTCCAGGACATCTTCATTTCTTTCTTTTATAAATTTGTCCTTTTTAATATTTTGGCATATCTTACATATGTGGCATATAATTTATTCTAATTAGGGTCCTATTCTTGTGGTTGTACATCAATGACAGTTTATTCCAACAGTCACACAACAGGCCTCCTTACTTCTAGGCCTGGCCCCCTAAAACTTTTACCCACAGTCTTCTTTAAGAAGACTGTGTGTTTGGGGGGGTGCCTGTGTATGTGTTTTCCCCTGCATATTTTTTTCTACACAGATATTTCTAAATGCACAGCATGAAGATCTTATAAATGAAGCACTCCAAATAACTGTGATCTTACTCTTAATAAGATTTTTTAAAAATATCTACTAATATTAGGCTCTAAATAATTTTTCCCTGCCTCTTTGACCCTGTTCAGTACCATTTGGTTTTAGAACATATGAAACATGCTCCTTAAGGTCTTCATTAATTATCTTTTACAGCATAACAATATCACTACAGACAGAAGTTTAAAACAACACTAATTTAAAATCCCAGTCTCCATGGGCCAGGAATCCAAGTGTGACCTACCTGGGTCCTCTTTCAGGGCCTCACAAGGATACCAACAATGTGTCAGAGGGGATGACAGTATCTTTTGAGGCTTTATTTTGGAAGAATCCCCTTTGAAATTCATGTGGATATTGGAAAAAAAAAAAAAAAAAAAAAAAAAAAAAAAAAGATTCTGGCAGCTTGTTGGCTAGAGGGCCAATGTTTCTTGCTATCTGTCAGCCAGAGGCTGCCCTCAAGTACTAGCTGGTTATTGCTAGAGGCGGCCCTAGCACTTTCTTGCTTAGGGGTCTCCCCCAAATAGTTGCTTGTTTCATCAAAGCCAGTAAGGGAGAGTCTTCTAGCAGAATAAATATTAAAACTTTTTGCAATGTGATTGGAGTGACAAGCAATCACCTTTGCTTTGTTAAGCCAGTCTCTGTTTCTGCACACAAACAAGATTTCATGAAGGCATGGATACCAGGAATTGGAGATCATGGGCCCCTCCTTAGAATGTGTCTGCAACAGGATCTCTGTACCAGTTATTATTCTTTCTTTCAAGATTTTTCTTCAAATATTAACCTGGCTCCCTCCTCTCACTTTATTTAAATCTGAACTTAAAAGTCAACTTATTAGAGAAATGTTTCTTGCCCCACATACAGAGCGTAACTCACAAACTATTTTTATTCACAGTGGTTATCACCACAAGAATAGTACGTATTTCTCTTTCACCTCTCCAGATACAATTTCCCTTCAGATAGATTTTCTCTATGTCTTATTCTCAGATGTGTCCCTACCTTCTTAAAATGGGTTATACTCAAAGAAGTAAAGATTCAAAAATTAGAAATTCTTTTAAAAATAAAAATGTAAACATTTTCTCCAACATATAGGAATGCTTAAAATATTTTTATATATCTGTACTGTTCATATTAGCTACTAGCTCCATGTGAGTGTTTATTTTAAATTAGTTAAAATCTTAGATGCATACTGCAATATACAGAGCCTATAATATTTTAGAGAACACATTGTTAAATGAATAGATTTTTGAGCAAACGAATAAAACCTCACTTCTAGGCCAAAAAGGAAATTATCCTAAATAGTGCAATGAATTATTTAATCTACAGATATAACTGTTATTGTGTTTTCATTCTTAGATCAGTTCAAAAAGTATTTCATTTAAAAATTTGGGAGTTGGGAATGTGTCTCAGTGGTAGGATACTTGCCTAGGATATACAAGGTCCTGGTTACAATCCACAGTACTGCAGAAAGGAAAGAAAAAATTGCAAACTGTTATGGATTTTATTTCAAGAACACATTTTCTCTCATGAAAACTCATGAAATGCATTACTGTGAACATAAGCAAAAGGAAATTCATCACATTAATTCCCCAAACACTATGTATTTTGTTCGTTTTTAAGAGGTCACAGTGGATATATCAAATCATGCTTGCAGGCTGGTAGGTTTCAGTAGCACTAGGCTTGTTTCATCTTGCTCTTTGTCCCTTGAAGCTCATCATAAAATCAGTAGGATTTCTCTGTTTAAAAGATAGTTCAAGACAGAAAACATTGCCTTTCTATTTGAGAAGAATAAACTTTTTCTGGTAAACAAGAACCTGTCAATTTTTAAAAATGTATACCATTATTCAGTAAACTTGGAACAATATGATTGTCATAGATAACAAGAAAAATTTGACTGAAATGTGCTTAACAACTAATAAACCTATTTATAAATGTATATCAATTGAACATGTTTATGGTACTAGAATTACCTGTCTTAAATATTTGACATGTAAACTTATTCTCCAATATATACTAAACTATCCTTTATATGTACACACTGTATTATTAATAATATGCTCTGAGACTTTTCATTAAGTCTCTATTTATTAATGTTAAATCTTATTTATATCATTTATAATAGCAAAATGCAATGTTTAGTCCTCTTTTGTATTTTGTAGTATTTAAATCACCAATCATATAGGTAGGACTTAACTATGAATTCCCCCAAATTATATTTCATTCCTGCATTCACGTGATGCGTAAAAGGTGGCTAGTAATGTGTTCCTGGTGTTCCATTTTCCAAATCATGAGTATCCTTATTGTATGAAGTTCCCCTAAGACCAATGCACAAACAGGATAAAGCAAAGAGAATCTGGAGACACAAATACGATTAAAAGCTTCAAGTTAATTCCAAAATAATATATGGAAACAGATATAATTTATGATAATAATTATGGATAAAAGTAAGATAACTGGTTTGGCTTCTTTTAAATCTTGACATCTATAAGGATTCTACACTTCTTCCAGAACATATTGAAGCATGATATATATAAGTGTGTGTGTGTGTGTGTGTGTGTGTGTGTGTGTGTGTGTTTAAATCCTACTACATTTCTTTAAGAAATGCTGCAGTATTGAAAGGAATATCTAAGGAATGAGACCAAAATTTAATGTTATTTTTAATGAATGACATATACTGATATTTTTTAATCTTCAAGGGTAAAGTTGAATTTTTCATCTATTATTTGTGTAATCCGGTGGATAAAATTTCTTCAATCAGACACCTGTTACTGCTAGTAGATTTACTTTTAGAACATGCATAAAATTAAAAGAGTTTTGGATCTATATCTAATTATCCACACAGATATTTTAGTGCTGTACATTATCAACTCCTCCCAAATTATAGCCCATAGACCAGTAAAATAATAATTTTTTAGTAGCTAGATATCTTTTCTGAAAATATATGATGACATTTTATTAGAAGAAAAATATTTGATTATATTATTATAAGCAAATTTATAAAACTATTTGCAAATATAACTAATATTCAACAGAGCAATACAGAACATGGCTTTTTAAAAACACTATATTCATCTGTGTTAGAAATCTGAAGCAGGCACCCTGGATGTCAAGTGTCTCTCAGTCAATTTCTCATTTTGCTCTGAGCTGATCTGAACATAGATATCCTTTCAAATCAATGGGAGGTTGGCAATTGGATTAGCTAAGTACCATCATGGAGCATGACTAGAAATTGGTCCTTTCTGTCATTTACAGTGTATTTTCTCCTCTTGGGAACTAATAAAGACAGGAAAACCGTAGTTAGCAGTTTCACTTAATCTTACTAAGGATATTTGAGTCTTTCAATTTCAAACCATGTGCAAATATAATATTTTCAGAGATCTCCTTGATCACTTGATTTTAATGTCTAACCTATGCACAAAACCAGCTGTTTTCATTTTAGATTTTATTGTTAAATAATACTTTTAAATAATGAAATGTTTACATTATAATATACTCATTTATAGTTTGGGAATTTTTCTGTGTCACCGATGGCAATGACCCTCAGAACCTAGAACCTTTTTATGACAGAGTAGCTGCTTAAAATATATAATAAAATATATGATTTATTTAAATTTGTCAAATATCTACAGTCAATCAGATATTCATTTTTGTTTAAATTGATACATAAAACTAAACATACATTCTTTTACCTTTATGTTTTGAGTTGTGTATACATTGCACATTGCCTAAATATAGGCAATTTAAAAAAACATTACCTCACATATATTTTTGTGACAAGAAGAGTTTCCATCTACTCTTTATAATTTTTTGAAAATGCAATATATTATAAGTTATAGTCATCAAGTTGTACAAAAGTTCTCTTGGAATAATTTTCCTGTATTTAACAAAAATTTTATATCCACTGGAAAACATCACTTAACCTGATCTCTAATCACCCCAGTCCTATTTCTACTTTTACTTCTGTGTGATCAGTGACTTTAGATGCCATATAGGAGTGAGATCATGCAGTATTTTTCTTTCTGTGTCAATATTATTTTGCTTAATATAGTGTAGATGAATTCATGTTTTGTTTAATTCATGCTTGTGCAAATGAAAGAATTTCCTTCTTTTTTATGATAGAATGACTGAATAGTGTTCACTGCATGTGCGGGTGCATTTGTGTGCCTGTGTGTGTATGACATGAAATTTCTCAATATTCAGTGAGTGGTGATGAGAAAATCTGATCTAGAATCTAGGAGGAGAACTTATCAATATTTTAGAAAGTCTCATCAAGCAATAATACATGAAAAAAAATCAGAAATCCTTACCAGTTTTAAGGTAGCTATTGTCATTGATCCAGGAATTAATGATCTTGTCTTCCAATTTCAAATCTTGATACTTCCCAGAAAGTAGCAGGAACTCTAAAATGAAGAATCATTCATTTTTATATATTTGTTTTTCTTGCCTTCCAAATGAATTTGTACCACATTCTTATTTATTATCAATATTAGAATATACATATTTAACAAACATATATATAGGATGGTGCTGTTGATTTCTTCCAGTGGATGTGGACAGGGATCATAAAAGGATGAAGTAAAGTTTTTTTCATAACTTTTTATTACACCAAAAGAAGGGAAGAAATGTTTCATCATAGGCAGTATTGAGATGAAAGTATTGAGAAAGTATTGAGATGTCTCTTCTTTCCACTTCATGCACAAAGGGCATCTTAGTAAGAAAATAATCAACCTGTTGTCTCTAATAGAAACTATAAACATTTTAAACTCTACTCCCCAAGATACATGTATACATGACCCTACAATCTCTTTTTCACCAGCAAATGTCCTATAAGTTCCCCAGTTCCTGAGTGTAAATTACTGGTGACTATAGATTATCAAGTTATCATTCACTATCTTCCAAAAAGTTTGAATATTATACTACATCATACTTTTAATAAGTGTTTATATTCTTTTTTAATTTTTTAAATTTTTACAGACTGCATTTTGGTTCACTGTACACAAATGGGGTACCACTTTTCATTTCTGTGGTGTGTACGATGTAGATAGGGTAATCTTACATGTACATAGGGTAATGATGTTCTTTTTAATATTAATTTATGAGTATAGCCTAAATTATGTTTGTGAAATTTATGCTATTAAGTGTTGTGAATTTGATTTGTTATGGTTTTGAGTTATTAAATTACTTTTGAAGGTCTAGGTATTAAAATACTTTTTAAGGTCTATTTTCAGCACTCTAAGTCATGTAAGATAATTAACAAGTAAATGAGATTATCATTTAGTTCATGTTTTTCAGTTGATGGGGTATTAATTAATAACCAAATAATCACATAAAGATTTTGTCATATTTCATAACTGAGGAAATCATCTTATAATTGTGATAGCCACTTTACTGAATTTTAAATCTTTCAGGAAGAATCCCTTTACAATATCAAAATTGTAGGATTCTCTTTAACCACTTTTTGATATAAAAAAGCAAAAAAGAAATAATGTTAAGAAATCTTCGTGCTTCTTCCTTTTTGCTATATACCAAAAGAAACTGAGTAAAAAGCAAAGAAATACCATAAACTAGTGACCAATGCAAAACAAATGTCTTTAAAGGATCTGTTTCTTTAGTAATGTAGTCACTGTGGTCTTGTGAAAGCCAGTCAAGGGGTGTAATCAGTCTCTGATCAGATACACTCTTCTTTGTCTATTCTTACATCACCCTCCAAACAATTATTAATATTTATACCTTTCAATAAATTAACACAAATAAACACATACATTATCAATTTACTTCTCTACAAAGTTTTCTCTACAACGTATTCTCATCATTCCATGAACATGGTATAGAACTGCATTTTTCTTTGATTTTTTTTATTTACCACTCTACCTGATTCTACTTGATGTATATTTTTAATGTACACCATCATTGTTTTTATTTTACTTTCATGACCTACAAAATTCACTCTGTTTAACATTGTCACATCAATGTATTTTGTTTTGCTTTGTTTTTCTCCCTCTCCTGGCCTAACTTTAAGTGTCAATTATATGGTGCATTATAATGTTTAACTTACAGATTTTTATTTTAAAACAATGGATTCTCAGTAATTATCATTAAAATTCAAGAAGTCATACAGTATGAAAAATGCTTACCAAATAGGAAGTAAGAGATTTGAAGAAGTTAGGCCATGTTGTTCTCATTCTAAATAGAGAAAATGGTGCTTACACTGATTTCTAATTCTTCACTAGGTAAAGATTTTATAGTTGTTCAGTGTTGGATCTATGTGATAGAGAAGCCAAGGAATAGTGTAAATAACAAAGAATATTTCAAAATAATTTTCTTCTCTTTAAGGAAATGTAAAGTGTAACATAAGCATCTTGGTACTTTTGATACTTTGACTCCCTGAAGTGTTTCTATATCAATTTGCAATAAGGTGACAAGAGAATGGATATTGAAGAAGTGGTAACTATTAACTTTGCTTTGAAGGCAAATTGAGAAATGTTGTGTTAGCAATATTTTGCACACACAGGTGGTTTCCAATTTCCTATATGATTTTTCAATGTTAGGATGATACAAAGGTGATATGCATTCAGTAGAAACCATGCATCAAACTTTGTTTGGAATTTTTTCCTGGACTAGTGATAAGAAGTATGATACTCTCACTTAATGATGGGCAGTGGCAGTGAACTATTATGAGGAACATGATCTTAAGGATAAAATAAAATAATCTAGAGTATGCTGTCGTGCAAAACCATCTGTTAGGTTAGGTATATTAAATGCATTTTCAACTTGTTATATTTCAAAATTAAGATTGGTTTATTGGGACCTAATCCCATAAAAATGGCAGAAGAATCTCTATTTTAAAACTGAGGTCAGCAGCAAGGAATAAGTAAGTTCTTAGAAATACAAGGAAGGAAAGATAATCAATGGGGAATGCTCTGCAGCTCATTCAGATTGAATAGCTCTGAGCATTTATGGTAAATCATAATCTAGAATGGTGGTGGGGTGGAGATGCCCTCCATCCCATGATTGAGAAAATATTTAAGAGATAACAAAGTTGAAATTGAAAATTAGTAAATATCATATTTAGAGGTCTGAAGAGTCATTTACTGAAAAAAAAAACTATTTTATTTGGCAAATTGGAAATAAAATCATTCATTCAGGGATTGAACTCAAGACCTTTTAACCACTGAGCCATGTCCCCAGCCCTATTTTTTTGTTTTACTTTTTTGAGACAGGGTCTTCCTCAGTTGCTTAGGGTCTCACTAAGTTACTGAGGCTGGCTTTGAACTTGAGTTCCTCCCAATCTGTGCTGAATTAATATATCAAAGACATGAGAAAATTTAAAGATGCAACTATAATTAATGATTTTATATTGTTACGGTGTCAATGTTTTTGCTTTTGTTTCTTTGGAACTGGAATCTCACTGTATTGCCCAGGCCAACTCCAAACGTTTCACATTCCTGCCTCAAACTTCCAAGATGCTGGAATTACAGGCATATGCCACCAAACCTAAGGGTGTGCCACCTTGCCCAATTTTATGGTGTCAATTCTAATGTATATTTTATCCAACAGGGATTGATAACCCAATGTTTCAAAGAGATGTTGAAAATGTCAAATTTTGAATAAGATGAAGAGTTGATATATATTTGGTCTAGTAGAATAAAAATGTAAGTAACATATTGTGCTGAAAATGTCCACACTAAATTCAATAATTCGGTTTAAATAGAGTCCATAATTTTAGACTTTATGTAAGCATGAGAAAATACTGATATAACACAGTAAGATTACAGAGGCCTAGAGAAACTCAAAAAACAGTGGTTTTTAGGAGTGAAGAAAGTAAACTATTAGAAAATAAAAAAAATTATATTAAACTTTTGTCTTATAGATTTTAGAATATTCAAAGTGGTATGATTGTAGTAATAAGTTATAGAGTAATATTACTACAGAGTACAACTAAAAGCAGCTAAATTTAATGAAGCCTAGGAACTTCTCTCTTTATATATTAATTAATACCCCAAATGGATTTTAAAATAGTCTTGGGTAATCACATGCTTATTGGTAAGGAATAAAACTGTAGTCTTTATACCTACTTCTCAATGTATATAGCTCACCTCCTTATTGATGGGTAGCTTAGCCAAGAACCCCCCCAATGGAGGTTTGAAACCATATATAATACCAAATCCTTTATGTGCTATGCTTCTTTTCTTTGCATACATACCTTTGATAAAGCTTAATTTATAAATAGTCACAGAAGAGATTAATAACAAAAAAATACCGCAGATCCTGGCAATCTCAATGTACAATTTTGTTTTTCTCATTAAACTGAGAGTTTTCACATTTAAATTTCAATAGAACACAATATAGTTCGAACTGCTGCAAAACCACTCGTGCACTTTGAGGTCATTATTAAGTTACATAATGGTTATTTGAACACACGCCCTGTGATACTGTTACATTCAATCTGATAACCAGGAATGCAACTAAGTTACTAGAGGGTGTGGTAGTGTAATCAATGTGGTGAGTCAGACCAAGGGGTGATCCAGATCCAAGGCAGGATATAGTAGAAAGGCATTATATTTCATCATGATAAAATGTGAAACTTAGGAATTGTTTATTTCTTGAATTGCCATTTAATATTATGATCAGAATTAGCTGAGGATAACCAAAACTCTGGAAAGTGCAACTGTAGATAAGGAGTGCTAGTGAACAGAGTTTTGGTCCTGTTATACAAAAGATAGCAAGGAAAACAAAACAAATGAAATTTTTTTTCCAATATACATCAAGAAGAAGTCACCTACAAATAATTGCAAACTAATTCTACCTTTGAGCTCTTTAATAAGTAGAGTATATAAGAAAGCACAGCTCTTCAGGACAAGTCTACAGGAAAATTTTGAGAAGAAAGAACTTTTAAATAAGGAAGGAGAGAGACTTCTGTGAAGCAGATGAGAATGAAATATTTGTTTATAACAGAATGAAAGTTTCAGATGGTGCCGAGAGAAAGAGGTTATAATTAAGAAAACAGACTTATTTGTAAGAACATGACCAAAGTGATGAAGGAAAATCCTGAGGGCAGAAAGAAAAGATCTCAGGGGTCTACATTTTCTTCAAAGGCTGAATATCACCAACATGAAACAAAGTTACTTTGATGTGGAAGCAGTTAGGTTGAGGACTGTAAGCCCGTGTGGTGACAGGTATCCAGAGATACGCCATTGGCACTCCTGTGAGTATTTTCAAGGAGTTCAAAGTTATAAATAAATAAATAAATGAATAAATAAATAAATAAACAAACAAACAAGCCAATTCACAAAGTAGTTTGAGGTTAGTACTGTTAGTTAACTCACATCAGATTCCTCACCTTGGTATACTGGCAGTGAGATCAGGGACTCACTCACCTTTCCCACCTTTTCTCTCTCCATCTATATTATAAATTCCATTAATGAGCAATTTTTTTTTTATATTAATCATTCTCTTGTGACTCCTAGGCATTAATGTATGCAATGGCATGAAATTTTACAGGAAAAAAATATTGATGATTAAATTTCTATAAATAACTCAATGAAAATATATAATTTTTCACATGTTCAGACTATCAATACAATATTTCATGAGCAACAACAGCAGAAAATATTAGGGAGATGCTTAAAACTGAAAGTTAATGTCAGCAGATCTAGAGTTCTATTACCAAATAATGGGCTGTGATTCTTCAAAAATGCTCAGTCACAGCCAAAGCATAGTTTCAAAGATATTGATCTTCTGACAACATTCTTTTGAAATGACTTTATTTCAGGTCCAACAAATGACTCAAGTGGATTTAAAAATGAGGTTGAAACCACATAAAGAAATTTACCTTGGTGTAATGAAAGTGCCTATTTTGACTGACTGAGAGTAGTTTAGTACATAATTTTTCTAATAGAAAAGTATTACAAGCACTCTAAATAATAGAAGGCAATACATGCTTTATGAATTAAACAGTTTGTAACTGGTAATAAAGTTTCTGAAATATTTTCTTTTGATAATCACCTAATATTAATGCCTGGCTGAAATTTCTTTCATGAGATTTCACAAACTTTTAGTAAGGCTACAGTAACATTTTATTACAAATACTGCTGCTTGTAGATTTCATATAATTCAGAATTTAGAATTAAATTTACATATGAACTGCAGTCTTTTGTATAGATTTGCATGTGTTACAAGACTTTACTATTTTTCTTTTTCAGGAAAGCAAGTATAATTTAAAAATAACTCTATTAGTGGTCATTTAGTGTAAAATATTGTGACTATTTAAAAAAATTCATTGGTGATATCCATTACTATTGATGTTCATGTTAGACCCTTCAAAGCAGAGACACATGTTATATATAACACCTGTGAAAATTTTGTCTTGGAATAAAGCAAAGAAAAACAATTATGATGAAGGTAGTTATGAAATAACTGAATTGTTTAAAGGATTGTTACTTTGTTACCTTCTCCACCTACTTGAGGTGTTGATATTGACAGTAGCTTATAACACAGCTTGAAACTTGCATTCAATCTTAACATTTTACCAGATCACAAAATAACCCTTACTGTATTGTACTGTGAACAATATAAAAAGACATTGCTGGGTTTCTAAGATTATCTTAAAATCTAAATTAAAATAACATGAATAATGTGTATGTGGTAACAGAGAATATGCATACTGAACTATATGTACTGAGAATATATTTAAGAGAGTCAACAGGAAATTTTATTGTGAAGACCTAATATATGTGTTGTTGGCAAAACATTTCTTAATTAGAAATATAACAGTAGATGGAATTTTATCAAGTGTAAGTAACAGCCTAAATAAGAAATTCAGAAAATTGGAATTGATGCATGGCCTCTTCAACACAGAATAAACATTGAACTGACCTTAATATTATGAGCATCTGGTAATTTTCCAGAAACTAAACAAATCATTATAAACATACCAAAATATTATCCGAAGTGCTGGTAAAGACAATATTATTTGATTACATGTTTTCTTTTTTACATTTCCTATATGACCAATATTCTATATAAATCTGATATTGGACTCTCTCTTTGGGTATTATTAATTCCTTTCATTCTTCACAAAACTAAGTAAAACCCAAGAACTCAATTTCACATTTTTCTGTGAATAGTTCCTTCAAGCTTTTTAAAAACTCATCTTTGGAAAATGACATTTTGAAGTAAATTCAAATGGAAAAGTTAAATTAAATATTTCCCTTTCACTTGATATTGGTTAGTTACCAAATTCTGAAAAAGAATGATTCTCATTATTCATTTTTTCTATTCATCCATCCATTTAGCCATCTGCTTATTCAAAAAGAAATTTAATGAACATAAGCTATGTGGTAAACACAGGGAATAAAGAGATAAATAAGATAAATAAATATAGCCAACTTTTATCTATATGAAATTAGGAGTTTGAAAGTGAAAATAAGTAAAAGTGCAATATTTATATTATAATTTGGGGCATATTTAGGCTATACCAATTATTATATGTATGCTTTCTTACTTCTTTTTCATGATAACTATATGAGCTGAGAATCAGAATTTCTACCTTATTGGAGAGGAAACCAATATTCAAAAAATTTAGTACCCTTGCACAAGTTTCAATGATATGTTGTGTGTAGAGATTTTAAAATAATGAATTTATGTCTAAGCACCTGCTTTTACATGCTTTCATTTTATTTTAATGCCATGAATACCACAACATATTGTGAATATTGTTTCTAAGCAAATGAATAACATTCTACTTGTATTACTTTTCTACCATGACTAATAAATTTCCACATACATATATACTTAAACCTCAGAGATTTATTCTCAGATTTGTGGATGTCAAAAGACAAAAATGAATCTCACTGGGATTGAATCAAAACATTAACAGGGCCATGGTTCTTCAGAGGCTCTAAGAGGGGAATCACACTTGCCTCTTATAGATTTTACTCTGTTAGCATTTTTTGGTTTGTGATCTCATTCAACTTTGCCTCTATACTCATATTGCCTTCTCTTTTGAATGTCAAATCTGTCTACTTCTTTGATATGTGAGTTCTGTTTGGGGCTCACCCAAATAATCTAGATAATCTGCCAATTTTAAGAACTTTAACACCTGTATTTTTATTATTTTTTAAATTTTTACATATCAAGTATCATTCACATGAGAATATATTTCCAGATTCACATGAGAATATATTTCTAGCTCTTAATCTTCTTGAACTTGAATTGTTACAATCATGTTCCTTCGTATTCAGTGTCTACAATTTCCCTTTTTCCAAATAATTTTATTTACCATAGGTCACCTTCTTTAAGTCAATTGGCTTTTCTAAATTTGTTATACCTCTAATATCTAGTGGCTAAATCTGTAAAATTTCATCTATTTTTAATACTCTAGATTTTGCCCTCCTGATCCAACCACTTCCCCTCCCTATCAATGCATGCACATTCTCCATTCTGGTGAAACTAATTTCATCACTTGTAAATTAATGCACAATGTTGTTTCTTTGCTTATGTTGAATACCTTCACTTGAAAATTACATTTTGTGCTGATTTCTCTATCTAAATTATCTACTTTCAGAAAAATTAATGGAAATAGCATCTCCAGAAAAAATAATAGGAAAAGAATATGATCAGGTAACTCATGAAATGGTTAATTAGCATGCAAAGCCAATCCACAGTACAAATAACAAAACTAAAAATTTTAATTAAATCTATTTCTATAATTATTTGTATACCTAAGCATTTTCACATTGAGATAAAATAGTCATTCTCATACATTGGCATCTCTTTTCTCCATTTTATCTTTTTGGTAAATCACATAACTGTCATATTTTCTTTTGCTGAATTTATCCATCCTTATCATGATTTCTTTGGGCCTCCCCATGCTCCGTCTTCCTAAACTTCATATGATATAATGCATCGATGCAATTCTAAGTACTCTCCCAGTAATTAAGAAAATGTAATCTGTATTATATTAGAATAGGAAAGTTTGCTATAAGAAAATACAAAATATTATTTGGTTTGAAAGGCATTAAATGTCCAACAAACTATGAAAAAATTTCAGTACAGACAGTAACATATACACTGCTTCTTATTCTACACAAAATTTAAGTAATGTTGTAAGCATAGTTAACATTAAATAATATTCTAAAGTAAACTTATAAAGTAGAGTGTTTTCAAAAGCTAGATATAATTAGAATGATGCATTACTTATCACAAATTTAAATGATGAAATGTGTAGTCACATATTTCATTTGCAGAAAATGTACTGTTACACACATTTTACAGTATTACTTCTTATATGAACAATAGAGCCAATCCAAATATGTAGAACAGATCCAGACCATTTGCACAGAAAAGATTATTCAATATCTAGCAGTGAGGCCTCTGAATGAGATTAAAGGTACTGAGGAAAGACCTATTTTTCATGCCCTGCTTAGTGTATAAGGACAGATTTCAAGTCCTTCATTGGTACCATTATTTTTAAAAAATCAGAGAATATTGCTTTATGGCAAGTTCTCATATTCTTATTGCTTCACAGTCCACTAAAATAGTGTTGCTCAAGATTTATAAACAATCACCTCCCAGGAATTTACCCAGTAAAAACTTTTTTATCATTCTGTTATAACAATCAGATCCATTCTCATAATGTATAGTAGAAAAATGTATATTTAAATGTCACTTAATGTGCTTGTTATACTAAAATATTTCTGAGAGCTGCTTGTATCAATTGCATTAGATGAAATTAAGTATAAAAGATTATGCCTTTTTAATGTACAATTATAACCTAAAATATTTCCTGCTTATAATATTCCATCATATTACTTCTATATTCTTTGAAAGATAATTTTAGAAAAAAATTAAAATTCATTTATTTTTATAAAGAAGAAAAATATCATTGAAGATGTTTATGATTTCCTGCCACTTACCTGTCAGTATATTACTAACTTAACTGGCATTACTCTCTTTATAGGGAAGTCATATTTTAGGATTTAATAATATCACCAAGAGTAGCAAAACATCATAAATTAAATACTTTAATGGTATAAAAATGATCATGGGATTCTTGAAGATTCCTCATGGTATCCAACATTGGTTGCCTTCTTATAGGAACCTTGTCTTCATGTCTGGAGACAGAGATATGAACACAGCTCTTTTAAATTACCCTTGCATTGACAGATCTCGTAGAAGTGTCTTGTCTCTAATTTAACACACATAATCTTCTTTTGGACTTCGTCAGAGTCTCTTTGCCTTTGGCTTCTTGTTATCACTTCATCTTGAACATTCTCATATTGTCCATTTGCTTTCTTCAAGTCATCTTTCTTAGAGACTATTTTTTAACCTGTGTTCATCATTTAATACAATGCTTTTCAGAGTTGAGTGTTTTGCTTTATTCTCTTCTTTTGCTATAGTTCCTACATGGAAATTACCCACATTGAGTGATTATGCTGTTAATCAGCTCAGTGGTTTTTAAAGTGGGGGATTTTATCCCTCCTCCCCTCACTCAAGAGCAAATTTGACAAGCTGCTGATATTTTTGATTGTCACATCTAGAAAAGGATTGCTACTGTTATTTAGTGGACTGAAAGTCTGGAAGATGTCAAACTCCCTGTAATATGTGTTCTCTTCACTACAAAGAATTGCCTGGCCTCACATCTCAATGTACCAACATTTCAATAGCCTAAGCTGTTACATTTGTCAAGTATTGGTTATAGTAAACAAAAGTTGATGAACATATAGCTGCTTCTTTGTCTGGCATAAATTCCTGTCACTTTGACCATATTTTCTACTCCAGCAATGCTAAAAACTTGTGAATACAAGCCATTTTATCAGACTTTCCTACATTGGCAAATTATTTTCTCTCTGGCTTGTATTCTGTGTTTCTTGTCCTTTCAGTAAAACATGTGCATATTTTAAGATGCAGCTAAAATACTGTGTTTTCAACAAATTTCCTGCTGAACAGTCAGGTTGTATCTTTCTATTTTCTTCTGTTCTTTATACTTATCTCTGTTTTGATAATTATCATATTATTCTTATACTTTTGAACACATCCCTGTTTACAGTCATTTTATCTCTAACCTCAGATCATATCACAAAAATAGTTTGAACAACTCCAAAATGTTACAACTCCTAAGATTCTAAAAAAGATACTGTAAGCTCTTATTCCAAAATTCATGGTAAAAATAGAAAATGTTCCAGCTGTCATGAATTTCTGATCAATCAAAAGAAGCCACAGGATGGATATCATAGGTTTAGACAAAAGCCCCTAGGAAATACATAACATAACATAGATAACATAAACAAATTAGAGAGGAAAAAGGATATTCTTATAGAAAAGTGTGCTGAACATCATCTTCAGCATTTAAGAATCCATCAGAATTCCTCAGAATACTTCAATATTCTCCTGGTATGTTTTCAGGTTAACAAAAACATGTTAATTCTAAAATCCATTTTCTTTAAACATTTCTATTTAAATGTGTCATTCTCTTTAATAAAATGAATGGAGAACAGTAAAACAAAACATATTGCATCTATTTCTTTCACCAAATAATTATTCTTTTTTTTTATTGTAAACAAATGGGATACATGTTGTTTCTCTGTACATGGCATAAAGGCATACCGTTTGTGTAATCATAAATTTACATAGGGCAATGTTGTTTGATTCATTATGTTATTTTTTCCCTTCCCCCCACCCCTCCAACTCCTCTTTTCCCTCTATACAGTCCTTCTTTCCTCCATTTTTGCCCCCCTCCCTAAATCTAACTCTAACCCTAACACTAACACCTCCAACCCCCTATAATGTCATCATCCACTTATTAGTGATATCATTCGTCCTTTGGTTTTTTGAGATTGGCTTATCTCACTTAGCATGATATTCTCCAATTTCATCCATTTGCCTGCAAATGCCATAATTTTATCATTCTTTATGGCGGAGTAATAGTCCATTGTATATATATACCACAGTTTCTTTGTCCATTCGTCAGTTGAAGGACATCTAGGTTGGTTCCACAATCTGGCTATTGTGAATTGAGCAGCTATGAACATTGATGTGGCTGTATCTTTTTTTTTTGTTTGTTTTTCAGGAGTACTGCTTTTTTATTTGTTTTTAACACTGTCATGGCTGTATCTTTGTAGTATGCTGATTTTGAGTCGTTTGGGTATAGGCCAAGGAGTGGGATAGCTGGGTCAAATGGTGGTTCCATTCCAAGTTTTCTAAGGAATCTCCATACTGCTTTCCAGAGTGGCTGCACTAATTTGCAGCCCCACCAGCAATGTATGAGTGTACCTTTTCCCCCACATCCTCGCCAACACCTATTGTTGCTTGCATTCTTGATAATCGCCATTCTAATTGGGGTGAGATGGAATCTTAGGGTAGTTTTGATTTGCATTTCTCTTATTACTAGAGATGTTGAACATTTTTCCATATGTTTGTTGATTGCTTGCAGATCTTCTTCTGTGAAGTGATCTTCCTTAGCCCATTTGTCGATTGGATTATTTGCATTCTTGGTGTAGAGTTTTTTGAGTTCTTTATAGATTCAGGAGATTAGTGCTCTATCTGAAATATGGTTGGCAAAGATTTTCTCCCACTCTGTAGGCTCTTTCTTCACATTGCTGATAGTTTCCTTTGCTGAGAGAAAACTTTTTAGTTTGAATCTATCCCAGTTATTGATTATTGCTTTTATTTCTTGTGCTATGGGAGTCCTGTTGAGGAAGTCTGGTCCTAAGCCGACATGTTGAAGATTTGGACCTAATTTTTCTTCTATAATCTGCAGGGTCTCTGGTCTGATTCTGAGGTTCTTGATCCATTTTGAGTTTAGTTTCGTGCATGGAGAGAGATATGAGTTTAGTTTCATTCTGTTGCATATGGATTTCCAATTCTCCCAGCACCATTTGTTGAAAAGGCTATCTTTTCTCCATTGCATATTTTTGGCACCTTACTCTAGTGTGAGAAAATTGTATTTATTTGGGTTTGTGTTCATGTCCTCTATTCTGTACCATTGATCTACCTGTCTATTTTGGTACCAACACCATGCTGTTTTTGTTACTATTGCTTTGTAGTAGAGTTGAAGATCTGGTATTGCGATACCCCCTGCTTCACTCTTTCTGCTAAGGATTGCTTTAGCTATTCTGGATTTCTTATTCTTCCAGATGAATTTCATAATTGCTTGTTCTATTTCTGTAAGGCACGTCATTGGGATTTTAATTGGAATTGCATTGAATCTGTATAGCACTTTTGGTAGTATGGCCATTTTGACAACATTAATTCTGCCTATCCAAGAACATGGGAGATTTTTCCATCTTCTAAGGTTTTCTTTAATTTCTTTCTTTACTGTTCTGTAGTTCTCATTGTAGAGTTCTTTCACCTCTTTTGTGAGATTGATTCCCAAGTATTTTATTTTTTTTTTTGATGCTATTGTGAATGGGGTTGTTTTCCTAATTATTCTTTCCAAAGGTTCATCACTTATGTATAAAAATGCATTAGATTTATGAGCATTAATCTTACGTCCCACTACTTTACTAAATTCACTTATGAATTCTAAAAGTTTTCTGGTTGAATTTCCTGGTTCCTCTAAGTATATAATCATATCATCAGCAAATAGGGATAATTTGAGTTCTTCTTTTCCTATTCATATACCTTTAATTTCTTTGGTCTATCTAATTGCTCTGGCTAGAGTTTCAAGGACGATATTGAATAGAAGTGGTGAAAGAGGGCATCCTTGCCTTGTTCTAGTTTTTAGGGGGAATGCTTTCAGATTTTCACCAAGTAGATATTAGCCAGGGGTATAGCATAGATGGCCTTTACAATGTTAAGGAATGTTCCCACTATCCCTATTTTTTCTAGTGTTTTGAGCATGAAGGGGTGCTGTATTTTATCAAATGCTTTTTCTGCATCTATTGAAATAATCATGTGATTCTTGACTTTAAGTCTATTGATATGGTGAATTACATCTATTGATTTCCGGATGTTGAACTAACCTTGCATCCCTGGGATGAAACCCACTTGATCATGGGATCATGGTGCACTATCTTTTTAATATGTTTTTGTATGCGGTTTGCTAAAATTTTGTTGAGAATTTTTGTGTTGATCTTCATTAAGGATATTGGTCTGAAATTTTCTTTCCTCAATGTGTCTCTGTCTGGTTTAGGTATCAGGGTGAAATTGGCTTTATAGAATGAGTTTGGGAGGATTCCCTCTTCTTCTATTTTATGGAATACTTTGAGAAGTATTGGAATGAGCTCTTCTTTAAAGGTTTTGTAGAACTCGGCTGAGAACCCTTCTGGTCCCAGACTTTTCTTTGTTGGTAGGCTTTTGATGACTTCTTCTATTTCATTACTTGAAATTGGTCTATTTAAATTGTGTATGTCCTCCTCGTTCAGTTTACGCAGTTCATATGTCTCTAGAAACCTGTTGATGTCTTCGAAATTTTCTATTTTGTTGGAGTATAGATTTTCAAAATAGCTTCTAATTATGTTTTGTATTTCAATCCTGTCTGTTGTGATATTTCCTTGTTCATTCCGAATTTTAGTGATTTGGGTTTCCTCTCATCTTCTCTTTGTTAGTGTGGCTAAAGGTTTATCAATTTTGTTTATTTTTTCAAAGAACCAACTATTTATTTTGTCAATTTTTTATATTGTTTCTTTTGTTTCAGTTTCGTTGATTTCAGCTCTGAGTTTAACTATTTCCTGTGTTCTACTACTTTTGGTGCTAGTCTGTTCTTCTTTTTCTAGGGCTTTGAGCTGTAGTGTTAGGTCGTTTATTTGTTGAGTTTTACTTCTTTTATTAAATGCGCTCCATGAAATAAATTTTCCTCTAAGTACTGCTTTCATCGTGTCCTAGAGATTTTGATATGATGTTTCTTTGTTCTCATTTACCTCTAAGAATTTTTTATTTTCCTTCCTAGTATCTTCTGTTATCTATTCATCATATAATAGCATATTGTTTAATCTCCAGGTATTGGAGTAGTTTCTGTTTTTTACTCTTTCATTTATTTCTAACATCAATCCATTATGATCTGATAGAATACAAGGTAGTGTCTCTGTCTTTTTGTATTTGCTAACATTAGCTTTGTGGTATAATATATGGTCTATTTTAGAGAAGGATCCATGTGCTGCTGAGAAGAAAGTGTATTCGCTTTTGGTTGGATGGTATATTCTATAAATGTCTGCTAAGTCTAAATTATTGTGTTATTGAGATCTATGGTTTCTTTATTCAATTTTTGTTTGGAAGATCTGTCCAGTGGTGAGAGTGGCGTGCTAAAATCACCTAGTGTTATTGTGTATGGTCTATTTGGTTTCTGAAATTGAGAAGGATTTGTTTGACATACATGGATGAGCCACTGTTTGGGGCATAGATGTTTATGATTGTTATGTCTTGTTGATTTTTGCTTCCCTTAAGCAGTATGAAATGTCCTTCTTTATCCCTTCTGACTTACTTTGGCACATTATCTGAAATGAGGATGGATATACCAGCTTTTTTGCTGAGTCCATGTGCATGGTATGTTTTTCCTCATCCTTTCACCTTTAGCCTATGGATATCTTTTTCTGTGGCGTGAGTCTCTTGCAGGCAACATATTGTTGGATCTTTCTTTTTAATCCAATCTGCCAGTGTATGTCTTTTGATTGATGAATTCAGGGCATTAACATTCAGGGTTATTATTGAGATCTGATTTGTACTCCCAATCATTTGACTCATATTTTTATTTTATTTATTTATTTATGTATTTGACATGACTTATTTCCTCCTTTATTGGACAACTCCTTTAGGATAATTCCTCCCTTTGCTGATTTGCTTCTTTGTTTTTCATCTCTTCCTCATGGAATATTTTGCTGAGAATGTTCCGTAATGCTAGTTTTCTTTTTGTGAATTCTTTTAGCTTTTGTTTATCATGGAAGGATTTTATTTCATCATCAAATTTGAAGCTAAGTTTTGCTGGGTATAAGATTCTTGGTTGGCATCCATTTTCTTTCAGGGCTTGAAAAATGTTGTTCCAGGCCCTTCTAGCTTTTAGGGTCTGGATTGAAAAATCTGCTGATATCTGTATTGTTAATTTGGTTCTTTTCTCTCACAGCCTTTAAATTTCTGTCTTTATTTTGTATGTTAGGTATTTTCATTATAATGTGCCTTGGTGTGGGTCGGTTGTAATTTTGTGTATTTAGAGTCCTATAAGCCTCTTGAACTTGGTTTTCCATTTCATTCTTCAGATTTGGGAAATTTTCTGATATTATTTCATTGAATAGATTGTTCATTCCTTTGGTTTGTTTCTCTAAGCCTTCCTCAATCCCAATAATTCTTAAATTTGGCCTTTTCATGATATCCCATAGTTCTTGTAGATTCTGTTCATGATTTCTTACCATCTTCTCTGTTTGGTCAACTTTGGTTTCAAGGTTAAATATTTTGTCTTCAATGTCTGAGGTTCTGTCTTCCAGACAGATATCCAATATCTCCTATTGGATATGCTTTCTATGGAGTTCTTAATTTGGTTTATTGTTTCCTTCATTTCAAGGATTTCTGTTTGTTTTTTTTTTTTCTCAATATCTCTAACTCTTTATTGAAATGATCTTTTGCTTCCTGAATTTTCTCTTTTAACTGTTGATTGGTGCGATCATTCAGTGCCTGCATTTGCTCTTTCATCTCATCATTCAGTGCCTGCATTTGCTCTTTCATCTCATTGTTTGCTTCCCTGATCATTTTAATTATGTACATTCTGAACTCCTTTTCTGTCATTTCTTCTGCCATGCTGTCATTGGGTTTTATTGATGTAACATCTAGATTTGTTTGGGGCATTTTCTTCCCTTGTTTTCTCATATTGTTCAGGTATCAGTGGACCACTGAGATATTGCAGATTTCCTCTATTGACTTATAATGTCCCTGAAGATTTCTAGTATATCCCCTCCTAGCCTTCAGTAGGCTGAAGTCTTGGAGGAAGTTGATAATGTGGTGCTCTAGGGGTGGTGGCCTTCAGATGGGGTATATTCCCTGCTAGTGGGCAGAGGTGACTCCACTTGTTGACCAATGGTCATCCAAAGGGGAACTAGGCTGCGGGCTGAGGCAAGGACTGTTTGGGCCTGTGTCTCTGGTTTTACCGTCCTTGTGGGCAAACCTCACCTGGCAGGGAATTCTCACCCGATGGGGAAGTCTTGCTGGTCATTTCCCCTACTAGAGGTTCCCCTCAGTCTACAACTACCGTCTGGGCTGGGCTGCCTTCCTCTGCAATGTTCCTAGGGGCCCGGACCTACCTCCTGGGCCTGGGAGCCTCACCCTTTGCAGATGAGTCTCCTTAGGCTGCCTCTCCTCAGAGAATCTGCCCGCAGTCCTGGAACCTTCACTCTGCCCCTAAGCGTGTCTCTGTCGGCTCTTCCACCAAGAAGACTCCTCGGTCCTGGGACCGTGCTCTGCACCTAATCGCCTGACTATGCGGCCCCTCCTCTGAGCAGCCACCTGGAGCCCCATATAATCACTCCGAGTCCCAGTGCCCCGCCACACGCCTCTCTCTCTGGACAGCCGCCCGGTGTTCCGGTGTGGTCACTAGTAGTCCAAGCAACTCACTGCATGCCTCCTCCTCCTGCCAGCCGCCCATAGCCCTGGGCAGTCACTCCGAGTCCAAGTGACCTGCCTTGTTCCTCCTCCTCCTCCAGATAGCCCCCCGGGTGTTCAGGAGCAGTCGCTCTGAGTCTGAGTGACCCGCTGCGTGCCTCCTCCAGGCAGCCGCCTGGAGCTCTGGTGGGGTCACTCCGAGACCAAGCAACCCACCGCTCTCCTCCTCTGGGCAGCCCCCCAGTGTTCAGGAGCGGTCGCTTTGAGCCCAAACAACTCATCACTCACCTCCTCTTCTGAGCAGCCGCCTGGAGCTCTGATGCAGTCACTCCGAGTCCAAGCAACCTGCCACGCTCCTCCTCCTCCTCCTCCTCCTCCGGGCAGGCCCCAGTGTTCAGGAGTGGTTGCTCTGAGTCCAAACAGCTCTCCACACAGCTCCTCCTCTGGGCAGCCGCCCAGAGCCCCACTGGTTGCTCCAAGTCCAAGCGCTGTGCTGAGCCGCCTCCTCTACGATGTTCCCAATTGTCCGAGTCAGCGGGGGGAGGGGTGTCTCGCTGGGCAGCTCTACTTCACAAAGTTCCCTGCGTTCCAGGACTATCGCCCCATCCGGGATGCCTCCCCAACAGGAGAGACTCACCTGGCTGCCTTGAGTTGGTCCCAAGTCTCTCAATATCTCCTCTTTTGAATTCTGAGTCCTGGAGCAACATGAAATGCAACCACCCTCTACTCCGCCATCTTGAAACCCCCCTAATTATTCTTTTGAAACCACCTTCGCTCATGATAATGAAAGCTACCAAATTGGAGTAATATGTAGATTGGGTTCAACCTCAGACTTGTTTTGCAGAATCTACCTGTTAAAGCCCCTTTTTAGGGAATTAGAAATAGGAGGAATGATGCGAAACATGGAATTCTTACGTGATGCTGAAAATTTTCCTGCTATGGTTTTGATGATGGATCTGCAGTAGACTGACATAGTACTTTGGTTGCCAAATCACCCTGCAAGCCTGCCAGTTAAATATCTAAACCAATATTCTTCCCTCAATGCATTGCCAAGTAGGCATGCCACCTACTGAAGGAGCACACTCTACATGTACTTAGGACTCTTCTTCTGATATTCTTCCCCAGACATTCAAGCATAGCATTCTCCTAGCATTGCTTCTTTGTATATGGCAATTCACCATCTCATTTTAATCTCTTCCATTACTGGTCTATTATTTTTCACCCCAAGGAAAGGACAAGGAATCCCTCAAGCATAGTTGTTCCCACTTCAAAACATTATTGGTAATATATCCCTCATGCTAATTAAATACAATCCCAGTGAAGAGTTGGTAGAAAAATTTAGAATTCTTATTATTAATGCAGAATCCAAAAGGATAATATCATGTTGACTTTTTATCTGGATATATAAGTTTTAGAGGAAGTATATCTCACAAATATGAACCTAATAAAAATGAGTATGGCACAATTGTACTTTATCATGTGTCTTGTCATATTTAAGTTATTTAACAATGTTATAACATATTTGTTCAGGTTTATAAAGTTTATAATGATTTTATATTTTTTCATAGTTTGATAATGTCAGTTCTATGACCTATTTTCCTACAGCTTAATTAAGGGGAGAGTGCGTATGAAGCTACCTTGCATCTAATGTATTTTGAAAATTAATGTCATGCATAAAGAAAAACAACTCACATTCCCAGCATAACATTTATGGTTTTTTGTTTTCTATTTTTGCAGTGCCCAGAAGATATGTTTGGCATATCTTGAAGAAGCAGAAGCATCACTGAAAATCCATCAGGTAAAGCAATTTTTTATCCTATTAGGAGGTCTATCAAAGACATGAAAAGACAGGAAAAATAATTTTAGGTTGAGGAAAAAATGTACATGGTGTTACCATCTGCTTTGAAAGAAAACCAAATAGATAAGAGTGAAAATCCATTTGATGGTGATATCCTGTAAGAAACCAGAATAATGAAATTTTATTTCCTAAAGACAAAACTCAGACATGCTTTAAAAAAAATTGAAAAATGTCAGGCAGACTGGCAGCAAACAAGACAGACATATTGTCTATGTTAAAAACAGAGTTATACAGTGATAGAGTTCTTCAACTAAAAATATGATACAGTTTCCATAAATTATGCTGTATTACTCTTTATAAAGAGTATAGTTGCATATTTTGAATAAAACTTATTTAAAATAATACTATTTCATAGTTACATGAGAATGATTTTTCTCTTTTTTCAAAAAAATACTTGATTTGCAGATAGTTTATTTCTATCACATTGTGATAGAGTCTGACTCAATTTTTCATGTGTGATTGAGGACAGACTGCAAACACTAACATCCAGCCTTTCTCTCTGTCCCACACCTTAACAAAGTCAATAAAAGAGACCAAGTGTCCACTCCTTTGATAGAGTAGGAAGTTAAATCAGGAAGTTAAACTACTTAAGTCCTGACCCACTTGGGCATCCTCAGGTCAGCTCTGTCCTATAACCAAACTGAAAGCAAAGTCAGTGCCCCTGCGCGAAGAGCAAGGTTTTTCTCCTCCCTCTGCTGGGGAGGGGGTGGACCTATGCAGGCGAGGGAAGGGCCCCAGGGAATGATGATTGGTCTCCATTCTGAGCTTAGCCCGTGAGAATGGACCTCTCATCTGGGGTTGGGAAGGCACTGTGGCGCGGCAGCCCTTCCCTCTGGATCCAGCCTCTGAGGTCCCCTCCCTCCAGTGCAGATGCCCCTCCTACTGTCTCAAGTCATTTCAGACTTGCCTGAGGTGTAGGTAGCTTTGCTCTCCCAGAAAGTCTTTATGTGAGTAAACGTGTAGTAATTTCTTGATGTTGTGGATGTCTTAAGTTCTGATATTAGAACCAAATTTTGGGTGTCAGGGGTTCTTTTCACCTTTGAAGGGTGACTATGATACACCTCAGTACAAGAGATATATACCATATAATTCATACAAAGTATATGATAGAAGTTACAGATTGAAGAAAACACCCTAATGTAATGATCATAAATGTTAGCCTAATAAAATATTTTAGTTTTGTTTTAATATAGCATTGTTAATATCTCCCCAGATGAAATAGTTAAAAGTATCAGACTCCTAGTACAGAATTTTTTAAATATTTGTATAAAGGTATTAAATAGAAATGCATTTTAATGTTTAAAAGAAATTGTTAGCTGGAACAGTCTGCAGTTGTAATGATTTGTGAGAGATAAATAATGAATGCTTCCTGAAGACATAAAATCTTATTAAGAATAAATGCATTTATGGAGGCTGAAAATTATGATCACTGATTTCTGTACCTTGGAATTCCTATTCAATTTAAGCATTGACAAATATTTATAGGTCACAGTGTTAATAAGCCATGGGTACAATAAGAAACTTTATTTTCATTTTTTACTAAGTTAATTGTATGTTTCTCTCTGTGTATGTAGATTAGACTCATAGTTGACCAGGGTAGGAATTGTTATAATGGATTAATATTTAATCACTATTATGTTTAAATTCAAGTTGATTACATGCCACAGGGGACTAAATTATTAAAACACACATACATATACACAAATATATAATGCATTACTGTATATACATATGTGTACATATGTGTGTACAATATTGCATATGTAATATAACAGTTTTACTATATTTATTTATGCAACTTACCAAATTTAAAATGGTTATGGACATACATGTTATAAATATGTATGTATATAGATGCATTATATTTATAGATATAAACATAGAAACACACCCATCTTTGTGTCTATATATATGCACACATAAATAATACATATACTGTAATCCTGTGCTATTGTATATTAACTATGTTTTGTACATTCATTATAGGGCATCATTATTTCTGAATAGTAATATTAATTTGTTATTAAGATTCTAATCAAAATGTTATGTTTGTGTATGTGTTTACTGCTTAGGCAGATAAGAATGTTGTTTATTTAATTTATTTTCTGAAATATTTGAGCTCTTAATGTCTTGTCCCTCTTAGTGAAAACCTAAAAATATGAAAACCAAGGCTTCAGAGCAGCAGCAATGAATCAAACCTATTACTGAGACTTTAAGCCACTCCAGCTGCATGTGAAGGAGGTGTGAAAAAACGAAAGTTCAATAATCTAAAAAAAAGTAGTGCCTTCCGCACTTTGTGGGATGGTGGTGATTGTGGAGCACACAGAGTAGTATTCGCTCAGTGGGTGATTTTTGCAATAGCAGTCTGATGTAAGTCTAAATCCTAATCCAAAATTAAAACTCAAGATGTGTTTCATTGCTTCTGAGCCAACATTTTTCTGAACCGTATTCTCTAGCTAAGCTTTCTTAAATCTCTGCTCATCTTAAGATTTTACCTTATTTCAAATGTAAGCCTTAAGAACATCATTTTTGCAAAAATTAAAAAAAAATAATAAAGGTGCCATTTTAAATCACATCTGTCTGACTGATTGCTTCTTATTTCATGGCCTCATTTGGAAAACTGCAGATGTTCTGTAATGTGAGGAGAAATAGTAAAGTGAAGTTGAAAATACTTTTGGAATTCAGTGTTTCTTACTGTGATCCCAGGAGCATACAATTTATGAAATATAAATAAACTATGTGATGGAGAAAAATCTTAATAGGTAATAGGGAAGAACAAAATATATATTTAACATCAGGAAAAACTAGATTTTATTCTCTCATATACAGTCAAAGTGATCTATGAACTATAATTCTAATATAGGTATTAATATTAACTTCCTTAAATACTAGAATTTTAGAAGAATTCCTTAGAATTCCTAAGAAGATAATGTATGCATAGCATCTTCCACAAATAGGTTTAAGATAAATTTCCAGAATGACCAGAAATTTGGACAAAAGAGTGTCAGGAAGAAGAAAGAGTTGTCAACTTCTGCAAAAATTTTCAGCAGTATACTGGAGGTTCTAGCTAAGCAATTAGGGAAGAAAAAGCAACAAAGGACATTCAGATTGGAAAGGAAAAATCAAAACTCTCTCCATTCTCAAGTAATGTGATTTATTCTTATTTTTAATAGAAATAATAATTCTAAAGATTGGGGATATAGTGTGTTGATACATGTATATGTAATTCATGTGTATGTTCAATTATTAAATGATGATGTTTAGCATAGCCATCATCTCATATAGTCAACATTTCTTACAGTGAGTTTCTAAATTTCTCTAGCTGTTTTGAAGTATTCAACATAACATTGCTAAACAAGGTCACCTTACTGTGTGGTCTAACACCAGAAGGATTCCTCCTCACTGTAACTTGTACCTATTGACTAATTTGTCCCTATTCCTTTCTATTGCCAATCCCCACCCCAGCCTCTAGTAACCACTCTATCACTCTCAACTTCTATGAGATCAGTTTCTTTAGGTTCCACAGATAAGTAAGGTCGAGGTCACTTATCTTTTTGTATCTGACTTATTTCACTTAACATATAATTCTTCAGTGTTATAACTATTGCTGAAAATAAAAGGATTTATCTTTTTTTCTTCGGACTGAAATGTATTCCATTGCATATATATATATATATATATATATATATATATATATATAAAATATATACATTTTCTTTATCCATTAATTTTTTATGAACAGAGTTTGATTCTTTATCTTGCCTATTGAAAATAGTTCTGAAATAAGCAGGTATGGAGATACTGCTTTCACCTACTGATTTCGTTCCTTTGGATATATATATATATAATATATATTATATATATATTACTTTGGGGATTATATGATAATACTCTTTTTGAGGAAACTCCATACACTTCTCTGAAATGGCTATTCTAATTAACAAATGTAAATTAGTTTCCCTATCTCCACATTATCAGCATACACTATTTTCTTTTTCCTTCCCTCATCTGCCCCTTTCTCTCTCTCTCTTTCTTTCTTTCCAGTGTTAGGAATCAGATCCAGGGCCTTATATATGCTGGGTAAGTGTTCTTCTACTGAGCCACAAGCCATAGCTTTAGTCTATTATCAATTTTTTCTAATAGTGATTCTAATAGGGTAAGGTGATAGCTCATTGTGATTTTGATTTGCATTTCCCTTATGATTAGAAATGTCAAAATTTTTTCACATACCTGTTGGGCATTTGCATATGTTCATTTCAAAAAATGTTTATTTAGATCTTTGCATATTTTAGAAATAGATTATTGAGTATTCTTGGCATTTTTACTCCCTTATGTATTCTGGATTTTAGCCCTTTGTCAAATGCAAACTTTGCAAATACTGTCTCCCATTCTCTAGGCTGTCTCTTCACTCTGCTCATTGCTTCCTTTGTTGTGCAGGAGTTTTCTAGTTTGATATAACTCCATGGGCCTAGTTTTACTTTGCTCCCCATGAGTTTGAAATCTTATCCAAAAAGGGAAAAAAAAAAAACAAAAAACAAAAAAAGTCTTTTCCAATTTCATTGTGGTGAAGGAGGAAGAGAAAGGGAAAACAGTGAACAGGTGTGAGATAATAACAAATGTTGTAGCATGCACATTTTTGTAACTGATGATACATTGCTCAAAGACACTATCTAGTAAATGGACTAGATGTATTTCACCCATGCTATTGAACTTAAAGCTCAGGTTTTATATAATATCCTGAAAAAGCAGCCTTGGTTTATGATGGTTCAACATAATATTTTTCAGATTTACAATGGTATAAAATCACACCCATGTAACCATTCTTTTTTCACTTTCAGTATAGTATTTAATACTTGCATAAGATATTCAAAACTTGTTATAAAGTAGGCTTTGTATTAGATGGTTTTTCCCAATTGTAAGCTAATGAAAGTTTCTGAACTCTTTGATGATCGACTAAATTATGATGTTTGTTGGGTTAAACATATTAAATGCATTTTGAATTTAACAATAGTTTCAACTTACAATAGTATGGAGGACATAACTTCCTTGTAAGTTAAGTAGCATATATATTGCCTTTCAAGAACAAATTATAAAACACTAGGAGAATTGATACGCATTCCTGTAGTGAAATTTCAAATTTTAATGATTTAATATGACATATGCCTGCTATATTAAAAATGTTTACTTTGCCCAAACCCCAGTCCTTTGTAGCTCAGAATGCACTAAAGAGAGGTCTCTGAGAAGTGGTGATTTATTGTTACATTTTTTTATTCTTCCCAGACAAGAGCGAACTTGGTATATATCAAATGATACTTTAAGTAAAGGACTTGATATGATGTGTGTACACACACACACACACACACACACACACACATATATATATATATATACATATATATATATATATACTCTGCATGATTCCATTGAACAAAACCCAGTCACATAATCCTGACATAGCTAATAGCTGCAAGGGACTGGAGAATGCAAGTTTCTTGTATGTTTAGGATAAAATATTATTGGTATGTATTTAGTCATTGTCATCTAATATAAATACAGTATGTGCATAATATTAAATGATATATTGGCTGGGGAGATAGTGCAGTCGGTAGAGTGCTTGCCTTGCAAGCACAAGGCCCTGGGTTCGATCCCCAGCACCCCCCCCCCAAAAAAAAAAAAAAAAAGATATATTGATTCGTACCATATGTTCACCATAATTCTGTATATAATATCTGAATATAAAACCTATGTATTAGCTGCTCAATTCACAATAGCCAGACTGTGGAACCAACCTAGATGCCCTTCAGTTGATGAGTGGATAAAGAAACTGTGGTATATATATATACAATGGAATATTACTCAGCCATAAAGAATGATAAAATTATGGCATTTGCAGGCAAATGGATGAAATTGGAGAATATCATGCTGAGTGAGATAAGCCAATCTCAAAAAGCCAAAGGACGAATGATATCGCTAATAAGTGGATGACGACACATAATGGGGGGAGGGAAGGGTTAGTGTTAGGGTTAGAGTTAGGGTTAGGGAGGGGGGCAAGAATGGAGGAAGGAAGGACTGTATAGAGGGAAAAGAGGGGTGGGAGGGGTGGGGGAATGGAAAAAATAACAGAATGAATCAAACAACATTATTGTATGTAAATTTATGATTACACAAATGGTATGCCTTTACGCCATGTCCAAACAGAGAAACAACATGTATCCCATTTGTTTACAATAAAATTAAAAAAAACCTATGTATTAAACTTTTGTTAATTTTCTTTTGTTTCATAATAATATAAATATAGATGTTTTAAAAAAGCAATAGAAAGTCATTATTTCATAATTCCTTTGGTCAAAATGATAAGTGAGAAACAAATGTGAGTAGTGGGAACATGAGATTAAGAGAAGAATTCTTTAAAATGAATGTATTGTACTGACCCCCATATTCTTTCTCTTCCAAAGAGCATTTTATCTGCAACTCTGCCTGGCCTAAGTGGACAGGATATGTCACATCCCTCAGCAAACTATCTTTTATCTGTTGGAGAAATGCAAGCCCAAAATACTGTTGATAAGAGGAACCTAAGTTACCTTGAAGGGGGAGAAGTTTGCGACCTTTTTCAGAGATCAAGTCCCAAAACTCAAAGGATAAGGATAATTCCTACTAAGCATAAAATCTATAAAAATTATAGTTAAAAATCCAGTTAGAATCAGTCAGCATGGGCCAAAGGTGATCTAGAGTTGTCATGGCAGTGGGGAATTGAATGTCTGATATCCTGTTGTCAGTCAAAAGCCAAGAGATGTACCAGGGTGGGACTCTATGGAAACATCTCTGGGATTCCCAATTAAACTGGAGTGCAGGAGAGGCATTACCTCTCCTCTCCAAAGGACTCCCTTGAGTTTGCCCCCTTTTTCTAATCCTATCCCTTCAATAAACTAATGCCTATTATTCTCAGCAACATATCTGAAATTTTTCTGACTTGAATGCAAGAATTGGGACTCAACAGGGATCCTTAAGTTTACCTCAGTTTCCTGTAACAATCTCAGCTAATAATTGGAGCTATATTCAAAGCTCCTTGATTGCTGACAGAGGCTAAAGTTTTGTGCTTGTGGTTCTGAGGACCTCTAATCTAACAAGTTCCCTGTTAATTCCTGCTATATTCCCCTAACCAAAGTATGGTATTTTCCTCCTTTAAATTCAATGGATCTCTTTGATGCTTCAGATCTCTTTGATTTTCCCCTGTCTCTAGATCCTCCTAATAAGACTTCACTGAGACTCATTGTCTGTAGGGGTCAGTGACAAAAATCCAAAGTCAATACTTTGAACAACTTTTCATCATAATCACACTATGGACTATATATGCTATCTTTATCACTGGAAACAAAATCATTAGTGTCTGGAAATCTAATCAGATAAGAAAAACAATTCCAGAAAACAATATAATTTGAAATAAGGTCCCTTAAGAGAACATTAGTCTGCAGTAATATTGATATCAAAATTTTTATTAGCTAATGAGAAACTAAAGCACACACACTCTCTCTCTCTCTCTCTCTCTCTCTCACACACACACACACACACACACAAACACATACATTCACTCACTAACATTTAAAGCTCTTGTAAATGCTTGCCTAGGAAATAGAAGTGCATTAGAGTTTCTCCTTCAGCAAATCCAAAATCCAAAGATCTTGACCAGGCTAAGCCACATGGAGCAGGGTTAAATTTGTTGCAACAGGCCTAACCACATGTATTAGTTAGTATTCTCTAGAGGAACAAAATCAACAGGAAGTATGATTATAAAAAGGGATTTATTAGATTGGCTTATATGACCAGAAGCTGGATAGTCCACAATAGCCTTCTGCAGCTGGAGAGCTAGGAGAACCAGCAGCTGTGCAATCCAAGAGGCAGAAGCCCCAGAACAAGAAGGATTAATAGTGCTACCCTAGTCTGAAAACAAGGCTTCTGGAAACTACCTGGAGAATAATTGACAGAGTACTCTTTTGAAGAGTGAAAAAGGGAGAGTCTGATATCCTCAGAGGATCAAAGCAGCAATCAAGAACCCGTTCAACAAGAGCCAAGTTTACATCTGCATCTGCTTCCTTGTTCTTCCAACTTTTATTCCAAACTATTGGTTGGTACTGCCCATGCCTAGGGAGGGGCTTCACTTCAGTTCGCTATTCCACATTCCAATCATTCCTAGACACGCCCTATTGACACACCCAGAAGACTCTTAATCATTGGCATCTTTTAATCCAATCAAGTTGACAATTCAAATTAACAATTACGCTGCATTTTCACGAATTTCCAACAAATTAAATCAAATATACACAAAGTAACCTCTCTCAATTAAATCTGATTGGAGACTTTATTTAACCCAAAATATACCTTCTTAGAGCACGCACACTAATGTGTGTTTGAATAACTGGGAGATTGTGTTTGTAAGCTACTATTGTAGCTAATTTTTTTTTTTTTTTTATGTTTCAACTCTCATAAGTAATTGTCTATAATAAACCATCCTCAGACACACTGGAAAGGGAATTTTGGGTAACAAGCTTAGCCAGATTAGCCAAGTCAAGTTGACATACCCCTGTGTCATCCCAGTTCATCCCTTGTCAATTTGGCACACACATTAAAATAGTACTAATCTCCAAATGTAGACAATAATGAAGTTCTACTCCTATTTTTAAGAAGTAACTTTCTGGCATATAATAAAAAACATACTAAGCATACTCCTAAATGTGAGTCAGCTTTCTGTAATATATAACAAATATCTAATATAGTCAACTTATAAAGATAAAAGGTTTATTTTAGCTCACAGTTTTGAAGATTCCAGGTCATGAATGACTGGACTGATAGCTTTGGGTCTGTGGTAAAGCAGTATACCATGGCAGGAGCACGCAGCAAAGCAAAACTGCACAAAACATTGCCAGAAAGCAAGAAAGGAGGAGGCTGGAGACTCCCAGCACCCTTTGAGAGTATACCCCAATAACCTAAACAGTTTTCCAGTATATTCTACCTCTTAAATAAAGATTCCTAACTCCCAATAGCACCACCCTAAGAACCACACTTTTAACACATGGATCTTTGGGGGATTGTGGAGAGCACTGACAGAGGACGGGAGAGCAGTGACTGAGATTGGGCGTCTCTGTTGACCTCATTGCAGTGGCATGCCCGGTACCTGAGAGTGTTTCTGTGTAAGGGCACAGATGCTTAGCTGCTGTGACAATGCCCTGCGTGAGGAGGATCTGTGCAAGATTCCTATCAGTTCTGACCTTGACCTCAGGCACATAGCTCCTGAGAATAGAGGAATTCTTATGCTAGACTACCACGAAGTTTCACTAGCTCTGCTTCTCCTATTCCGGCTTACTTTACAGTAACTTTTAACAATGGACTTTCTTGAGAGCTACACTAAGCTCCTAACATTGCACTTTGCTACTGTGGATTGCAAGAGTGGAAAACTACACAGATGTCCTGGTTTCTGTAACTTTCCTGAATACAAAGAATAATGCTTGTGTAGATTTTAAGCTGATAATGATACATACATAAATAACAATTGCTGGCATAATTCTTTAGATCTGGATCTTCATCAGAAAGCAGAGTTCCACCTGATTTCAGTTTAGTCTTCAAAGTCTGTGTCTGTGAATCTTTATTTTCCAATCCCCTTTCGCCCCTGCTGGAACACAGAGTTTGGTCACAAGGTTGCAGCAGGGGATTGATAACATCCAAAACAGGTATCACATAAAAGGATACAGAGTATCTGGATGATATTCATTCTTCTCCATTAATGTTCCAATATCTTAACTATCAGCTAAACCAACTCATTCCCAACAAAAGATAAAACTTTGATAAAATAAAGTCCACAACTCAAATTTTGTCCACTTAGATTATTTTCTCTCACAACTTTATATTAGGGCCATATTAGAATTTAGGCTCTTCTGGCAAGGAATTGTATCTTTTGAACTAATCTTTACAACTCTTTATTGCTGTATGAATATGGAAGCACTTAAAACATTATTCTAAATTCAAATGGGAAAAATTAACCTTTCATTTTCTTTAGTCAAGTTTCTTCCTTATTACAATTCATATGCATAAAAATTCCACAGATTCAAAAATATATTGCAAATTGTGACAATAGACAAAGTTAAAGCTGAGCAGAACCCAATATTGGCAAAAGTCAGGATGAATTAAAGAAAACAAACTTTCTGTTATCTGGAAAATCTTACTCCTCTATGAAACATTTCCTTTATATGTATATATGGTTCATGCAATAATACATCCGGTCTTATTCAATGAGATACAAATACATTTTTCTGCAAGATCATTACTTGCATTTTTGAATTCCATATTATGCTTTATATGATGTTGAGAAAATAAAAAACAAATTTTAGAGGAATAAGAAGGTGGGAGTAAATTTACCAGAATATATTTTATTTGACTGGAATATAGCTCTGTCTTAGGTAGAAGTATTAATACTATGTAATTAAAACATAGCTTCAATAATAGATGTCAGTGGTGGGATTACTTGATGAATTTTTCAAAAAGAGTCTAAAAAAATAGAATAAATACAATTTAGCAGTCCTTACACAATGATTTTTTTCTTTTCTGTGCAGTAAAACTATGAATCTTAAGTCAGCAATCATTTAAATAATGGGCATCTGGATGGTCACTTAAGAAGAGTAAGAGTGGCATGTATGTGTGTATACATGTACATATCCGTATATATGTATATATATATATATATTCTTAGCACTTGTATAAAATAGTATTTTCAAATGAAGGTGAATTTTAAGGCTTAAAAGCAACAGTCTAAAATTTTAAAAGAGCTTACTTCACTCTCTTAGTATGAAGAAGGATTTATTAATTCTAATTAATAAAACTATTAATATTATGATGTCATCAATAGAAATATATTTAGCTTTGGGTCTAAAATCATAAATAATATACCTAAATAAGATTTTACAAACATTTGAAATATTCATTGTTAGAAGCATAACTAAAGAGTTTCTCAGTTCAATGACATAATTAATACTGGTTTGTAGCATGAACAATTTCTTCTGGGAAGTTAATGATTCTATGAAAACACGTAACATCAAAATGTCATGTACTTTAAGCATGAATAACTAGAAATAGTATATTATCTGAATCTTGTTTTACATCCCTTAATATTATGTCCTGTATTTTTAAAGTTTCTATTAAGAAAAATTTCCAATGACTATCCTTCCATTACTCCTCTCAAGAGCTAATATTGTAGCTTATCTGTGGTTTATCCATTGTAACTATGTAAATAAGTTATGGCTAACTCCATGTTCTTTAGAGGTGCAATAGTATAGATGATGTCTGAGTCCGGAATGTGCTACATGTTGTTCTCATCCCATATTTCTTTTCACAAATTAAATAACGGGACACCCTGTCAAGTTCATTTTGGTTGCAAGCCTATATTTGGAGGTTGATGAGTTGATAATGTAGTATTTTCATGTATCTTCTATTTAATTTTATTTAAATTGCAATGTAATCATATCCATTCTGTATTAAATATGTGAAAAAAATCCCTCTATTAAATTACTGGCTACTTGACAAATGAAAACACATTTTCTTCGTTTCTGGTTTTAATAATCCCATTATTTTCATGTCTCATATATTGAATTTCACTTCCTCAGCCTCCCTTTATTCCTCTTATAATAAAATTGATATGTATAGTAAATACATATTTTATTTACAGTCCAATTTATCATAATAACAATTGCAGTTTTGGATCTGTGCAACTTTTAATGTTTGAAATTAAAAGGCTTTACAAAAAAAATACAAACTATGATACAAATTTTGCCTTTAATGCTCTTTACAAAATGATAAGAGCATGAGAATCATGATGGATTTAATGTGTTTAAATTTTAAGATTTTGTGCAGATAAATTATACCTTTATTTTATATACAACAAGGAGAAAAAAATCAAATGAACTCATCTACTAATAATAAACATTAACCTTCTAGAGAGGAAACAATATTTTGTTATTATGTATGAAAGATTACATTTGTAATTTCTTAATACATTGTAAGATTTTTTTAAATCTATGAAGTTTCTTATCTCTGTGAACCTGATATCACATATGCTTTAGAATTTCTGATTTATGTAACTTTTCTACAAAAAGCATAGGAGTTTTACACAAATATAAAGAAAGTTTTCTTCCAGAAAAGAATTTTTATTTCAGAAAATTATTTGATTAATAATACATACATTGGAACATAAAAATTTATGATTTTGTAACAAAAATATAAATATTTTATTTTATCATTGATTTTTGATATCAGATGATAATCAAATGACAACTATTTCCTAATAAAAAATTATTACAATTTACCATTATTTTATAAAAGGTGATATCAAAATTCAGAGAAAAAATAGTACTAATATAATTTTTATAACAAAATAACAATTATAAACTTTGTGAGTCTTCCTAGGAAGGTACTACATTAAAGGGAAAAGTGCAAATTAAATTAAGGAAGCATTCATAGAAAATCTGTTAGGTGTATCTCAGGTGATGCCCAAAGGAATAATAATTTCTTCTTCTGAGTTAGTTAAAATACAAAGGGGAGAAGAACTTGTAAAAACAAAGATTATTAAAAGTTGCATTAAGGATTAAGCTAAATTATAATCAACATTCTTTTGGGACCCAGCGAGTGATTTATTATATCAAGATAATAAAACTCTTCCTAAAGGAATTGGCTTTTGTTCTGGATGTTAAAAGACGAAAGATTTTTATAGACCTTGTAAGTACTTGGTAATACTAAGGGAAAGAATGTAGATTATGAATGAATTCAAGAAGAATACCTACCATTTAGGAACCATTAAGATAAAGGTTGCCAATGGTTGCATGTCATGAGAGTACTTTTAAAACAAAAGGCATTAAAGATGGATACCAGACAAAACACATAAATAGGGCTCACCTTTCACATGTATGCCAGAGCAAAACTTGCCTAAGATTACTCTAGTGGCAATAAATTAATTACTATAGGAAATCTAGGGCGAGATTAAAAATTACTGCAGTATTTGTGGAACAAAGACTAATTGACTATCAACATAAGAGAGAAGAGCTTGTAAGTTGTGTTCTATAATAATTAGTAAGGAATCCCTTTACAAAGTTTTCTCTTAAGTCCCTTGGAAATAGTTGTTTAAACTACATTACACACTAACATTTTATTAATATTAAAAGACTGAGAATTACAGACACAAATGCATGACATTTATTAAAGTAAAAGTGGCTTTAAATCTTCAATAGAGTCCTTTGGAAGAATTTGCAACTTTGGGAAAACAGGGACTCAAACTCTAAATGAGGAACATATTGTAATTTTGTACATACAATGAAAATGTGGCACAAATGTGGCAAATAAATGAGTAAAGAAAGATTAAATATAGGATAGCAGACTTTTTTTTGTTTCCAGACTCAAAAAGAATCCTAGTGCTACCTACTAGATGTGAGACAACTGTAAAAACATTACAAAACTTCAATCCTCACGTCTTCTCCTCTTCTTCTGTCTTCTGACAATTTTGATTCTATATAATTGTATCAAAATATTAAATAGGAATTCAAGACAGTTCATGAGATTACTACATAAGAGTCTAAATATCAATGAGTAACAATCTCTCATGACATCTATCTGTCTCAATATTTGTGAGTTTGGCAATTGCTTATTTATGTAATTGTAATATTAATTTTGTAGTTGTGATAAATTTTTCTTGACAACAACAGCAGGATTTTATTATATAGGAATTGAGATATTGCCTTTCTCTAGCATTTTACAATTTAAAGTGGTATGTGTGAGTGTGATATATTATTCTTTACATTCATTTTAAAGTTTCATAGGTTGTTTATATTTTCTCTTTGGGAAGGTCATGGTTAGAATTTCATCACCAAGCTGCCACATTTATGTGCACATTAATCTTCTTTAGTCATTTCTTCCTATGAAAAGTCACTTTTTCTGTGTAGTAGTTACGTTCTTTGACTTTCACATGTTCATCTCTTTTTCAGGGCATTCTGTATTCCGTCCAATATTTTTGGCCTTAGAAGCTCACTTTTTAGGCAAAGTGGTTTCTCTATTATTCTCTTGTTCCAAATATACATTCATCTTCTTTGGGAAATAAGAACTTACTATGATCCTCTACCAACTTGATATCACATTCATGTTCAAGATGTTCTGTCTCCTCATCTGTTACAGACTATTCAATAGGAGAAATTGATCCACCATCATCCAAATATTTGTATCTACGACTATGAAGATCTTCTTTTTCCAAATCTTCTCCAACATTCATTTGTTTCAAAGATTCCTTAAGGTGGTGTTCATACTTCAGTTTTTCAATGTAGTTTAAAAATTCTCTTGCAACAGCTTGCTCAAAGGCTAAAATTTTTCTCCAAGGTAATGGTTTTCTTTCATTTTCAGATTGTAAAACTGGGAGCCTGGGTCCTTTGTTTTTAATTCGTTTTTTTATCTACTTGTGACCTTCTGATGTTTGTTCTTCCTTCTGGTCTTTCCTTTGCTCTTAATTTTGGCTTGTACTTCCTGTTTCTACGTTTCTTTTTCTTAAATCTTTCCAAAAAAACTTTTAAAGTCAACGGTTTTGGTTCTATAGATGAGTCACTTGATGAATCTGTAACTCTTTCAGATGAATGAACAAATTTTGTAATGGGGTTTTTTGCCTTCTTTTAGGTGAAGTAACACACTGGGTTTTAAATAAGCTGCTACCAGATGAGGAGCTATCACTTTGGTTTCCAACTTCCACACCTGTATCAGATGCCAGATAGTTCAGAGAATCCATTCCTGATTTATTCATCACTTGTGTTTTGACTTTTAAAACAGTTTTCTGCAGCCTTGCCTGGTTTAAGTGGACAGGATGTCACATTCCTCAGCAAACTGATATCTCCTCTAGCTGCATGGAAGAAAAGAACCTGTGATAATTTTTGTATCTATAACATTATGAGTGGTTGTAGAAATAAAGTATGCCTTAAATGTATTTCTATGATTTGCTTTGTTCAAACTAGCATGCATAGTTTTGGAACTATAATGATGAATTTGTTGAAGCACTTATTGGAGAACATTATTAGGAAAAGAAACAATGGGGCATACCTGTTTTTACTTCTCCTTTAAATAAATATATGTACATAGTCAAAGATATTTTGACTGAAACTGAGCATCTGACTTGAAAAACTTAAACTGTGAAATCAGAAATATTGACTTTACTAAATCCTTTGTAATTTGCATGCTTTGTAATCTTAGGTAACTTACAAACTATCTCTTAGCTTCCATTTCATTTCAGATAATAACATGGTGGGGGTATGTGGAATTACCAACACAAAATTTTACAGTGAAGGTTGTTTTCTAAAAAAAATGTGGTAACATACATGTAACATGAAAACAAAACTCCTAAATTTGTCATCATGCATGAGTATCCTAGTAATTATTTGTATGACTAGTAGGTTGTTAGCAAGCTTAGTATTTAGTGGTTAAGTGATAAGTACTAATCTTAAATTTCACGTATTTCTCATAAAAATCTGGATTTCCATCTCCTCTTAAAAAAATCAATATTTCTGTAAACACTGGTTTAATATTTTTCAAAGTTAGCAATTGGTAGGATGAGTAGTTTCAATTTTAGGCAGGGCATGCTCACTAGTCCCAACTCCTCACGTCTCTGATGGTTTGCCTGACCTGGTGAAAACGGCATTTGCTACTCCTCACTGCACTTGATTAATTTTGCCTTTATAGAGTATAAAAAAAAGTGAAATATGGTTAGACCTAACCTCTTTTGCCTTCCACAGAAAAAAAAAATGCTTATCAATGTTTAATTTTTATCAGAGTTTTTGACCAGTCATATTATGTATTACCTATGCAAATATCTACCTTAAAATCCTCTCTGTGTTTTAAATCAAAGTAACCAATCATAAAAATCAAATGGTGTCATAGTTTGAAATAAATCTCTCCATGCATTTCTCATACTGTGATTTTTCTCTGGGCAGTCAAGAAAAATTGCATTTATTTTCACACAAATTGTGTAGTAAACTACTCTAACTATTAATTTCTGTCTTTCCAGCTTCTATGCTTCTCACCACACTGGGATTCATAAAAATATTCCTTTGATGGCTTACATCTTAAAATACTCCTTCAACAAACATGATATTTGATGCAATGCTTTATATAATAATTACATTGTAAAAATTAATACCTTTAATTCTTTATATATCAAAGAAAACATTTAGTTCAAAAGACTAACAAATAATAAACCATAACATAATATTTTGAATGTGTAGAATGTAATACCTTCTGGAAGTCAGTATAATACCCTGCATTC
The DNA here is from genome assembly GCF_902686455.1 of Sciurus vulgaris. Lineage (NCBI taxonomy): Eukaryota > Metazoa > Chordata > Mammalia > Rodentia > Sciuridae > Sciurus > Sciurus vulgaris. The sequence goes on from NC_136464.1 coordinate 134,793,043, forward strand.
ATTAAAATTGTATGTTTTGCATTGCCCTGACATGAAAAATACAAATTAATATAATCATATTTAAAACTCATATATTCCAAAATATCATTGATCATAATGTTTTTTACAATGAGATTCAAAATTGCTAGTTCACTTAAACCTTACTCATTAAATATATTTACATTTTACTGGTTGTAATGATGTAGTCTAGACATAGCAACAATTTCCAATTCAAATGCTTGAACAATATGATTATGATAAAATAGTGCTTAGTAAATAATAGATCTACTTCTTGAAATCACAATTTTATTATTGTTAGAATTTGTACATCTGCATAAACACTTCATTAAATCTTCATTCCAAGATTATTACTATCAAGATTTCCAATATATGCAAAGATAGAGACTGCATCACAACCACACAATAGTTGATTGATGAACTCTTTTATGAAAAAAAACTGCAGGTTTTCACTCATGGGTTTTAAAATCTTATGTATATTTGCGTTGTTTTCCTAAGAAAAAGTGAATAATTTTGAATATAATATATTTTAATTTAGTAGAAATTCTATAAATTTGATTATCATAGACAGTTTTCTTATTAACACAAAAGTTTAACAGTTTTTTCAGTTTGTTCTTTTTTTCTTTTAAATGTAATTAAAACCCAATTTTTATTCCTTTTTCTATCCATTTACTAATATAAAAAGTTGCATTTGAAGAGTCCATTACTCAACTGTCTAGTCCTCCTTCTTTAGATATGGATGCTAGATAATTTCTTTCTTAATAACGTAAACCAAAGAGAGAAGATTGCAAAGTGTAATGCCATATCTTTGTGTGTAGTATGCATAAGTATACTGTATCTTTCAGTGTGTATTTATGTCAGGTAGAGAGAAGAAATGACAGAAGGAGAATTAGATTTTTTTTCACTAAAAATATTAATAAAAATAATTTTAAAGTGTGCTTTATTTCATAACTTAAAAATTTCACAAATGGGCTGTATGTTGTTTAATGGTAATATGGAGGTTCCAAGGAATGATCGGGGATTCTGAGTCCTATCAACACCTCTATGCCTAGTGTGACATATTAATGTATATCCTCCAGTATGGTCACTTGAATTCATTCATAGACCATCACACTCACATTCCTTCCAGTGAGAGGGAAGACTCAAGGAAAGGCATGGCTTTAAGGACAGAAGCTAGTAAAAAGAGAGAAAAAGGGGGAACCATTGATGATATCTGACATATGTGCTTCCATTAATCTCTATATTTGATCTATTTATTGAATAGATGTTTTCTAAATTTTAAGCAGAATTGAATGTATACAATTTTATCCTTTCCTCAAAGAAACTTTATTTATTTATTTTTTACAGACTGCATTTTGATTCATTGTACACAAATGGGGTACAACTTTTCATTTCTATGGTTGTACATGATGTAGATTCATACTATTCCTGTAATCATACATGTACATAGGGTATGTATGTATGTCTCATTCTACCATCTTTCATACCCAACCCCTTCCCCCTCTCATTTCCCTCTAAGTAATCTAAAGTATCTCCATTCTCCTCTCACCCTGCACTCCCCACCCACTTTATGTGTCATCATCCACTTATCAGGGAAAACATTCGGCCTTTGGTTTTTGGGGATTGGCTTATTTTACTTAGCATGATATTCTCCAATTCCATCCATTTCTCTGCAAATGCCATAATATTATTCTTCTTTATGACTGAATAATATTCCATTGTGTATATATATCATAGTTTCTTTATCCATTCATCTGTTGAAGGGCATTTAGGTTGGTTTCATAATCTAGGTATTGTGAATTGAGCTACTATAAACATTGATGTGACTGCGTTACTGTAGTATGCTAATTTTAAGTCCTTTGGGTATAAACCAGAGTTAAATTCTCTATTCTAAAATCATGTGGTTGAATATACATCATGCTTAGTCCACAAAATAGTGGACTAAATATTTTTAACAAAATATTTTTAAGATTTGTGAATATTAAAGAAACAAATTATTGAGAGCTGAATTGAGTTGGAGAGAGCTGAGCTATCAGGTGTTGGAGTGGTTGATTTAGACAACTGTCTAAATAAAATGAAAGTAACAGCAAAACTTTGAATCGCTTGCTGCAATAGCAAAAACAAGAGTTCCACCAGTGTAGAAACACCAGCTGAGGGTCAGTTTCATCACCACAGACCACAGTAGGTCAGATAGGGAGATGTCCCAAACAAGAATTTCTGGCCATTTTTATGGACGTGGGGTTCAGAGAAGAAAAAGCAGAAAGGTAAGTAGTAGAAAAGTCCTGTGTTCTGAGTTACAGTGGGGAAAAAAAATGTTTCAAAGTTCTCCTCCACATCCTGACAGAGATCTTGATGGAGGTATCTGAGAGAAGCCTCTGCCAATGGCTCCAGTCAATGCTGCCTCTGATCGGTCCAGGAATGCAGGATGCAAAGTACACAGTTGGCCAGAGGGAACTGATTCTTTGAGATCAGAGACTCAATGTACTGGCCATGTATCTAGTTTGATATGCAGAGCAGAGTTTTCTTTCTTTCTTTTTTTTTTTTAAGGAATACTTACTGAGTAGAAAACACATGGTAAGCTAACAAGTAATTTTATGTCAATGCAGCTAAAACAAAATATCCTGTTTACTTTATATGTATGAAGTCAGTACAATTAAAAAGTACTGTAATTGTAATTTTACATCATAATTTGAATAGATGCAAGTGTTCTCTCTCTCTGTCTCTTTCATATGGAAAAAGAAAATTTCTTTGAAAACCATTTGAAGCTTGAACAAATATTCTACAGCTATATTCCTCAAGATTATTTTGTGATCTTCAAGATTCAAAGGACACAAGGGAGGCTTAGATTCCACCTTTTAGAGAGGACATTGCAGCTCCCATGATCTCATCAACTAGGAGAATGTTGGTGGCAGTCACAGTGCTGGAGTAAGGTCATTTCTTCACATAGTAATTATCCCATGTGGCTACTTCTGCTGCTACCGTCCGTTCACCTGTGTTCAGGTCCACACTCACAAGTCAATCTGATTCTGAATGTTCTGCTTGAATTTTAACTAACGTTTCCTGTATGTCAAAACTAGAGTTCTGAGCAAGTGCCCTGGAACAATGAATGCTTGAACTCCAAGTTGGGTCCTGCCCTTTTTACTGAACTTAATTCAATAACGGCTTTGGCCATTGCAACTTCTACCACACCAGCACCTGAAATCACACAGCCATCTTTGATAGCATTTTTTTGATAGCCTTTGAGCCATTTCTTACTGAATATTTAAGTGAGCATGTGCTTATTTAGGCCTTTGACCAATAATGTGACATAATGGGAATTGTTACATTTTTAGAAAAGATGAACCTCTCTTCTCCCAATGTATACTCACAACAGATTCTGCATGTCCAAAACAGTTAGGATGTAGGTCATCAAAACAATTTGGAAATGCCATAATTTTATCATTCTTTATGGCTGAGTAATATTCCATTGTATATATATACCACAGTTTCTTTATCCACTCATCAATTGAAGGGCATCTGGGTTGGTTCCACAATCTGGCTATTTTGAATTGAGCAGCTATGAACATTGATGTGGCTGTATCTCTGTAGTATGCTGATTTTAAGTCCTTTGGGTATAGGCCAAGGAGTGGGATAGCTAGATCAAATGGTGGTTTCATTCCAAACTTTCTGAGGAATCTCCACACTTCTTTCCAGAGTGGCTGCACTAATTTGCAACCCCACCAGCAGTGTCTGAGTGTACCTTTTTCCCCACATCTTTGCCAACACCTATTGTTGCTTGTGTTTTTGATAATTGTCATTCTGATTGGGGTGAGATGGAATCTTAGGGTAGTTTTGATTTGCATTTCTCTTATTACTAGAGATGTTGAGCAGTTTTTCATATATCTGTTGATTGCTTGTAGATCTTCTTCTGTGAGGTGTCTGTTCATTCCTTAGCCCATTTGTTGATTGGATTATTTGTATTCTTGGTGTAGAGTTTTTTGAGTTCTTTATAGATTCTGGAAATTAGCGCTCTATCTGAAGTATGAGTGGCAAAGATTTTCTCCCACTCTGTAGGCTCTCTCTTCGCATTGCTGATAGTTTTCTTTGCTGAGAGAAAGCTTTTTAGTTTGAATTTATCCCGTTGGATGAAATTGGAGAATATCATGCTAAGTGAGATAAGCCAATCTCAAAAAACCAAAGGACAAATGATCTCACTGATAAGCGGATGATGACACATAATGGGGGGTGGGAGGGGTTAGTGTTAGGGTTAGGGTTAGGGTTAGGGAGGGGAGCAAGAATGAAGGAAAGACTGTATAGAGGGAAAAGAGGGGTGGGAGGGGTGGGGGGAAGGGAAAAGATAACAGAATGAATCAAACAACATTATTACCCTATGTAAATTTATGATTACACAAATGGTATGCCTTTACTCCATGTACAAACAGAGAAACAACATGTATCCCATTTGTTTACAATAAAAAAAAAAAAAGAATTTGGAACTGCCCACCACAAGCAAGAGTCGGCCTCTTCATATTCTTCCTTTTAACTCTGCACAGAGCTACCATGTCATCTTATGCAAGATCTTCTAAGGAAAAGGGGTCAATGCCTTTATCTGAATCACCACAGACTTTTCTTTACTTCTATTCTTTTTAACCCTATCTTAATGAATTTTCTTTCATATTTTACTAGTTTCTTTTTCTTCTACACTCTTTTAAAGAAGCTAGAATTCACTTATTGTTTTTCATATTATAATGAAATGTTGCATGTGAGAATTGTGTATTTTCCACTCTTCATATCTGGATGTGGTGTCCTGTGATCCAAAATAAGCCCACTGATTAAGCTTGCATCAGTTGTAGATTTATGTTCCATCTCTATGCTCTCAACAGGTCAACAGGCTCATCTTTTTCTTAATGGTCAAAATAGAGTTCACTGAAGCCTCTGATAAAGACATCAGCAAGATCAGCATGAACTTTACTACATATAGATGTTCTGACCACATCTCTAAGTGTTCAATTCTCTGCTTGCTTTGATTTGTTCCAAAAACTGAAGGCCCTTTTCCTTTTCAGATTTAACACTTCTAGTGTTTATTCTGGGTGAAGACCCTTAGAAGGTGTTTTAGTCAGCTTTTACACTGCTGTTACTAAAAGGATCTGACCAGCACAGTCGTAGAAGAGAAAAGGTTTATTTGAGGGCTTATGGTTTCAGTTCCAGAGGTCTTAGTCCATAGGAGGCTGGTTCCATTCCTCTGGGCTCGAGGTGAGGCTGAACATCATGGTAGGAGAGAGTGACAGAGGAAAGCAACTCACATCAGGGTGATCAGGAAGCAGAGAGAGAGAGACTCCACTCTCCAGATACAAAATACATACCTCATAGTCACACCCCAATTCTTACCTCCTTCAGTCACACCCTACCACTTCAATTAATCCCATCAGGGATTCATTCACTGATTGGGTTAAGACTTTTACGACCCAATCATTTTTCCTCTGAATCATCCTGCACTGTTTCACATGTGAACTTTCAGTGGATACCTTACATCCAAACCACAACAGAAGGAGATCTGCCTGTTTCATCAGCTCTCCAAGGGTAAGGACATTGGAAGTAGTACCCTTGCCAGTTATGTCATTCTAGGCTATTGCTAATTTTGCTGTGAGAAGTTGTTAGGTATTGAATTTTATTTTGTAAAGCAGCATATTGCAATCCTTAGTAAACTTGATGTTTCTACATCCCGAAATAAGCATCTTTATGGTCCCCTTTGTCCTGTGTTCGTCCTCATGATATCTTGCAGAGTTCTTGTGGTGCTGATGTTGCCTCCTGCACCACCTGACCTGGGGCACCTGGCCCTTGAGTTTCAGGGTCTTCACTGGAGCCATTGCTGATTCAGCAGAAGCATCCACAGCCAGGTGATCCTCAAGTTTTCTTAGTGTTCTAACCTCATGGCACATTTTGTATTAGCTCAGGCTGCTAAACAAGGTACAACAGATTGTGTGACATAAACAGCAGAAATCCAATTATTCTGGAGGCAGAAAAGTTCAAAATTAAAATGCAGGCAGGATTCATTTCACTCTGAGACCTCTTCTCTTGGTTTGTAGGTAGAAGCCATCTCAGTGTACACTTAACATGACCTCTTCCTTGACATTCAGAGAAAGCAAATTAGTTATCTGAGTCTCTTTTTATAAGGACCTAATCCTATAGGATCAAGTCCCACTCTTATGACTTCATTTACCTTAATTGATTCCATGAAGACTCTTTCTCTAAATTCAGTCATGGTGGTGGGTTAGTGCTTTAAGACATGACTTTGTGAAGAACAAAACTATTCAGACCACAGCATTTTTTAATTTAGTTGGTGATACACTCCAAAAAGTCAACTATGAGAAATAAAAAGTAATAACACAAAACTACATTATATTCAAAATATAAAACAACCACCTTCAGATTATTATGGAAATACAGGAAAATTATTAGCTTTTTGGAGTATAACTATATTAGTTAACAAATAGCTCAGATTTATCTTTACTTGTTGATTGATAATGAAATTGAATGTATAGATGTAGCTACTTGTAGATTAAGGTGAACTGAGTGTATTATAATATAGGACTACAGAACTGAAAATATTGTGACTTGAAGTTGTAAGATGTTTTAGTGATTTGGTATGTATATAGATATACATACAGATGTATATTAACACATATCTATGCAGATATGCATATAGTCCAAGATAGTTTCAATTTAAAGAGGAAAATTGATGTAGTACTTCAGTTTCCTTCCCCTACCCACTCTGAATATTTTTATATGCACAAGCAATCTTTTATACTTAGGTATTGTTTTGGATATTTTATTAAGTCTTTATTAAGAAATATGCATATGCTTATATAATTATTAATAATTTGGGTCAACAACACTATGTTAGACTACCTATTAAAGTTGTTAACATGGTAAAATCTTTATATGAACCTGTGCAGTGATTTTTATTAAAGACCCTACTATAATTCATTGTACTTCATTCTGATAAATCCCACTATTGGAGATGCTTGAAGGTGTTTTTAGTTTTAGGATAAAATTTATATTCCTAACATTCATTTCATAGTCCCTTTAATAGAAAAAAAAATTAGACCAACATTGTTCAGGGCCAAAATAAATGTATTTGGGTTGCTGTGGTTTTAATCCTATATAAAGATATAGCTTGTGGAAATTACAAAATGTATATAAGCCTTGGTTTCTCATCATATTAAATGAGATAAATAATACATGGTTCAAAATAGAATTCAAGCACAATCTACCACATAAGTGATGGGTTTGCAATAAGTGTTTAAATTTTTCATTCAGTTATATTCAGTGTAACTGGATTGTATTTAATTTATTTCATATTATATTCTTTGTAGGCAGTATTTGTTCTCAGCTAAAATTTTTAAAAAACAGAATACTTTTCTACACTCAGAAGGTTTATGTCTGACTTTAATTTATACTGATATTTTTATACATTTTATTTTAATTCTGATATGGTTCCCACAGATAATAGATATATTTGTTAAATATTATGTGAAAACTTTATTTTATTGTCTTTTACTCTGGAATGCTACTGATGTTTTCCTATAATATGCTTTTAATCAAAGTATCCATTCTAAAATAAATCTTATTTTATATTCATTCAAGTTTTGATACTAGTAATTATTTGAAAACAGAAGCTAAATTGAGATTTTACAGGATTGAGACTATTTGAAAGAAAGAAGTAGCAAACCTATTGTTACAACATTGTTAAGAAGTTTGCTTAGCAATGAAATTCCACAACTATTACTGAATTCCAGGAAGATAAATTAAAAGAATATGAACTTAAAAAAATTAGAAAATTCAGAGTCTGAATCACATTCTACAAAGTATTGATTTAACATTTAATAAAAGTATATATATTAAATTAACATGTATATTTCCCAGCCAACATCTTCTCAGTTGTTGAATTGTCCTGAAATCCTTCCCAGATGAGTTCCTGTCCTCACATTCATTGGTGAAACAGTGATTCTAGGAAATTCATTAGCATTACATGTCTCTTGAGTTTATTTTGTTCAGTTTTGGTTTGTTTTGGAGTAAACAACCAATCACTTCATCCATTCTTCAAAGGCACAATGCTAGAAGCTTTACAGAAAGGTAATGCTCCATATTTCAAATACAAACAAAAGAAAAATATGACAAAAAGAGGGATAAAGAAACTTGGAAATGGTAATAACAAATGTGAAAAATGAGGGTTCCCAGACAATAATTTTATTTTTGATAGGGGGAAAATTGATTATACTTAGTAAACTCTTTTATAAGTTTAATTTATGATCTTATGAATGGAGATTCTGATGAGAAGGTGTTATTGAATAGGCAAAGAGGTCATCACCACACAAACAAAATTACTCATTCTGATTGAATGAACTGAAACACATACATGAACCTGTATCTTCAAACTTCTACTTTTCTTCATATAATCAGTTTTAAACAAGAAGGATTAACAAAAATAAGTTCAAATGAAATTCTTAGGAATGAGAGACATTATTTTAACTCTTTTTAAAGACACATTGAGGAAATCAATTAAAATTTTTGACACACAGTCATCATTTCATAGTCTTAAAATAATCGGCTGCTAAATTCCAAGGGAAAACTTAGACCAAAGGTTTTTCTTTTGTGTTGCTTGCAGAGATATGTACTTTGTGGAAACAAATGAATTTTATGCAGCTAAATATTCAGTGCAACAATTTCATGAATAAAGAGTAGGCCAATTATTAAAATTTGCTCCTGTCTTCTGATTGCAGCTGAGACTTATTCACTGCTTTATGCTTGACCAGTGGATTCTCTTCAGAGGTCTGTATTCTGAACCACAAGTAATATCACTGTAAAATGGGCAAATTATTGTGCTCTAGTGTTATTCAAGATATTTTTGTCTATTATCTAAATTGTGAAATTTTACTATTTGCATTTTTATACAATTGTGCATAATTTACTCTTTATATAATACATAATGGTAACTACAGTATGGTAGATGTGATCTGTCACTTTCAAAGTACCATCTATGTAATATTCAACTTCTTGGTGCCATGCCAGAGGCCATAAAGCCAAAGGGTAAGTGTAGCTCATGTTCCTGAAATGTTAATTTTATGAGTGTCGTCATTTAAAACGTTATGTGTGGATTCGAATAAAGAAATGCTATTCAATAGAACCCCAAAAGAGCATTTGTTAGGGTAAAAGAGAAAATTGCAAATATATTGACCCTTTCAAAGAGCATATTAGACTTTAACCCTTTAGCACTGTGTTTAGTCATTAACATTGTTACTGTCTACAATGAATTTGTCACCTTTTGTGGAATATTCCTGGAAAATTTAAATATAATATCATATTGGATTGTCAGGATTTGATAAAATAGAAGTTGGTTACTCTAGAGGTGAAGTAGCAAACAAGAACCCATGTGTTAAATATGGCCTTTATGTGTGCTTGGCTTGGACATCACGTTATTTCTAAAATTAATTATTCATTTGTTACATCAAAATTTTCATTTAAATCTTAGGGAAACAAAAGCCGACTGGATTTGTAGATTCTCTTGAGAACCTGCAAGCTCAGACAACACTGTTACCACACTGTCTTTATAGGACAGCAACTGGAGTGAGCCCTCTACTGCTAAAGCACACATTCTTTTTGATGCAAGCTCTATCCTTTAGTATTGATTACCTCCTCTTTCTTCATTCATTTTCTGTACTAGCATGGAATTAAGTGCCCATGGGTGCACAGAATAAGGAGCTTTAAAAAAAAAATCTTGAAACATAGGATGAAGCTACTGTGGTTTCTTTGAAGGAGCCATCCCTGGTCTGATTCCGAGGTCCTTGATCCATTGTGAGTTGATTTTTGTGCAAGGTGAGAGATAGGGGTTTAATTTCATTCTGTTGCATATGGATTTCCAGTTTTCCCAGCACCATTTGTTGAAGAGGCTATCTTTTCTCCATTGCATATTTCTGGCCCCTTTGTCGAGTTTGAGAAAATTGTATTTATTTGGGTTTGTGTCCATGTCCTCTATTCTGTACCATTGATCTACCTGTCTATTTTGGTACCAATACCATGCCGTTTTTGTTACTATTGTTTTGTAATATAGTTGAAGTTCTGGTATTGCAATACCTCCTACTTCACTCTTTCTGCTAAGGATTGCTTTACCTATTCTGGGTTTCTTATTCTTCCAGATGAATTTCATAATTGCTTGCTCTATTTCTGTAAGGTACATCATTGGGATTTTAATTGGAATTGCACTGAATCTGTATAGCACTTTTGGTAGTATGGCCATTTTGACAATATTAGTTCTGCCAATCCAAGAACATGGGAGATCTGTCCATCTTCTAAGGTTTTCTTCATTCATCATGCAAATACAAACACAGCTACCTTCTTGGTTTTCACCACATTTATCATTTGGCTGTTACAAAATTAATAAAATTATCAGAGGAACTCCATCGTGAGCACTGTATCTGGAGGGAAAGTCTCACTTTCAACAAAGTACAAGCCATCTGTGAACAACAACTCAACTGAGGTAGAAAAGAAGATAAAGAAAGGGGTACCAAGATTTTCATTGCTAGCCCTGTATCAAAGGAAAAAGGTTTACAAAATTTAAAGAGTTTCTGAGATCCTTAGAAATAGAAGTATAATTAAAATGAGAAAATTTGAAATGTCAAACTGTCTGAATTTAATAAAAATGGATCTGATGAAATCATTATCCTTAAAACATATTTTGCTAGTCTGTTCTAACACCAGAAAAATATAGAAGAAATTTCAATAGGATAAGCTTTAGTTTGTTTCCGAGAAGAGGTGGTTTGATTAATGAGGCTGTAAGAATGCCATTTATTAGAAACAACAACAACAACAAAAAAAAACCCCTACTTTCTTATGTTCCATAAAACAGTTTTAGTAGTTTTCAAAACCTTGCTGTAGGCAAATGAAATTTTAAACAACTCAGTGCCAATGTAAGTTTTGTTACTTTGCACTGAGTGAGGAAAGTTCCTCAACTATATTAAAGACAGCAAGAATTAGAAAAATCTCCAAATGATTTAAAAAGCATTGTTTCAGTGCATGCTGCCTTTCTTTTATCTCCTTTCTGCATACTTTGTTTATTAGATTTCTCCTGCTCTGAAGATACCACTGAATGCTAATGTATCAGCGTTTGCCTATTAAAGTTACTACTTTATGTCCCAAGCAACCCACTTGTTCATTAATCAGTGTTCAGGGAATTTATGTTACAGTTGGGACCCAGAAGTATAAATGTAAAAGTGTGTATGACTAGGCATGCAAGGCTGTGATTCCTTATAACTTTATACATTTTTATATTTTACCTGCCCTTTATTTCTTTTCATTATAAAATTAACTTGATTTCCCCAAACAGAATATAATTCAACAACATAAGTTTATTGTTCACTGAAACATATCTAAAGAAAAGTAGTGGGGATGTTGACACTATCCCAGAGTTAGTGTGATCCAGAGAAAAGTAACTCTGGAGATACAGCAAATTTGATCTTAATCACTTATGGATACAGTCTACAAACCTCTGTCACTGAAGGTACATTTATTCTAGAGCTCTTATTATTAAAAATATAAAAATTTTAATTAAAAAAGAAACAAGTGTTTTTCAAGACATAACTCTGAGCAATAGTGTAAGATGTTTTAGGGAAGATGTAGAATATAAATTCTAGAATCAAACAGAAACATTCTTCTCTTTAAATCTGACTCCTCTTGTCACATGAAAGAGACTCAGGTAATCAGATAATAAGAGTTACTTCGTCCAGAAAACTTGTATGTCAGTATTTGTCCTACTGATTAAGTATAAAAGAAGAGTATATTTCCAGAGTTTTGTTTCACCAAAACACAAAATGGGGATGGGGGATATGCATGGATGCCCCAAAGAGAAAGGAAGGGGTGGAAAGAGGAAGAAAAGAAAGGAAAAAACAAAATAAAACTCGTTAGGTTTAATTAAAGAGATTTGTTTTGTTACCCTATATTCTATATCCTGATTTATAGCATATGACATATTTATAAGAGAATTAAGTTAATGATTTGGGTTAAATTTACATGTTCTATAAATGTCCAACATTAAATCCTTTAATAGGAAATATAAATGTGACTAATTTACTGATTTAAAAATGAAACAGGAGACACAGAAATATTCCTGTAGTAATTTTGTCATTATTAAATTTTGTAAATAAAAAAATGTATTGAACTTTCTGAGTGTTCACATTAAAAATCCCCTGGGCTTAGGCTAGGAGCTAGGCAGTATTGCTCAAGGAGGAGACTCTGGGTCTGGCATCTAGTACCTGATTTTGAGTTTGACTCCATCATTAAAGTCTCTTGGAAGGCACAAGCCCTAGGTTCCACTTTTTCACATCTGTAATAATTTGAAATCATATTAGATGATCTCTAAGAATCCTCCCCACTTGAATATCCTAGTTCTAGGATCCATTTTCCTAGGTGGGGATGAATTTCTACCTTAAACAAGGCACTGTTTAAATGTTAAAAACTGAATTCTGCTCTTTGAGGATGTCTTTTCCTGCAGCCAGTAGTTGGTTCAGAGGTTAGCACTTGGTTTATAAAACCATTATCTTTTCAAGCATGAAACTAGCAAAAATAAATAAATAAATAAAAATAAACAAGAGTGAAAAAGAAAGATATGCTTGTCTTTAGAAAAGAAAAAAAATCTAGCGAATGTAAAGTTATGCATAAAATTCTTTAACACTGATGAATAATATGTCTTAGCTTTGTTCTTTTGGTGTGTGATTATGAGTCTATGTGGTGGAATGATTTTGAAAAAATAAGCAGAATATATAACCAAGAGAGAGAAAAGGTTATCTCTCAAAGCCTCCTTGATTTACTATTATTTTTCATAATCACACATCTTATTAGAAGTATTTTTTAATATAGTGATTCATTGTACACAAAGGGGTACAACTTTAGTTTCTCTGGTTTTACACAAAGTAGGCCATACCATTTGTATAATCATACATGTACATAGGGTAATGATATTTTTCTCATTCTATTTTCTTTCCTTCACCCTAACCCCTCACCACCCCTCGTTTCCCTCTACACAATCCATCCTTCCTCCATTCTTCCCTTACCTCCTCCCCCTGCATTATGTGTCAGCATCTGCTTATCAGAGAAGTCATTAGGCCTTTGGTTTTTTGGGATTAGCTTATTTCACTTACGTAATTTCACTTACAAACCCGTTAATTTACCTGCAAATGCCATAATTTTATTCTTCCTTATGGCTGACTAATATTCCATTGTTTGTATATACCACAGTTTCTTTATCCATTCATCTATTGAAGGGCATCTAGGTTGATTCCCTAATTTAGCTATTGTGAATTGAGCAGCTATGAACATTGATGTGGCTGCATCACTGTAGTATGCTGATTTTAAGTCCTTTGGATATAGGCCAAGGAGTGGGATAGCTGGGTCAAATGGTGGTTCCATTCCAAGCTTTCTAAGGAATCTCCATACTGATTTCCAGAGTGGTTGTACCAATTTGCAACCCCACTAGCCATGTATGAGTGTACCTTTTCCCCCACATCCTTGCCAACACCTATTGTTGCTTGTATTCTTGATAATACACATATTGGGGTGAGATGAAATAGGAATTTTTTATTAGGCATTTCTTGAAACTTATTTTAACTATAAAAGGTGTATACATACTATTTCTTAACTATTGTTTAGCTTATGATAAACTTCTAAGGATGCTTTGATGTTTGTATCTAAGGAGTAGTATAATTCTAATCACTGATGACTGTTTCTTTTCATTTTTTAAAATTGTTTTGGATTTTATATATAATATCTCAATATATGAATATGTTCTACAGTGTTAAAACCAGGTTAAATATATCTATCTACGTTAAGCATTTGTCAGGTATCTATGGCGAACACACTAAAAAATCCCTTTAAAAATTATATATATATATGTAATATATATAATATATACATATATATATATAATGTACACATATATAATATATACAGCCCATAATTGTTAGCTGTCCTCACCATGCAGTGCAATAGCAAACCAGTTCTTAAGCCTATGGAAATATAACTTGATATCCATTGACTATGGAAATATAACTTGATTTCCCCATCCCTCCATCTATTAAGGCATAAGCACTATCCTTAAGAAAATGCTAACAAATCATTTATTTTCTTCGTTGATTTTATTTTGAATTATCTTACTGTTAACAGACAGCATAATATATTGGAGCTGGAATACTCTAATTTTTCAGTGTTATTTGAAAGAATCTGACCACATGCATAAGTAAACATTTTACACATTAATATTAGTTCATTTCATTGCCATAAATACAATTACTTCCTATATGTCCATGGAGGTTCTTATTCTTATGTTTTATAGGTTGAAAAGAAAGAGGATTTAAAATAACAAAGCCAGAAGAAAAACTGGAAAAGAATGCCAGGATTAAGTGGTTAGACAAGTTTTATTCATTCTGTGAGTAATTTAGTAATTTATTGGTCATTAATTTGCAAATTTTTCAGAAACATTTTAAACTTGTTCTTTCTCTCACAGAAAAGTAGCAGGACAACTAGCAATGACTAATTACGGGCACTATCATTGGATATTAAGTGTCCTTTATTTTACGTGCAAGAGACATTATGTCTCATTATGTAAACATCAAACAATCTATTTCTATAGCTTATTAAATAAAGTCACTTTAGAAGAGTCTACCCTTTTTATAAACAGTCACAAGTATTTTCCTCCATTGTCATTGAAATTCAATTCACATGCTGAGGTGTACCAAATTTACCATAAGGTGAACCATACAGTTTTTGTTGTTGTTTTGTTTTGTGAGGGGGGCTTCACTAAGTTTTGCAACATCAGCACTAATTCCACAATTTTTTTTTAATCACCACAAGCCAATGGAAATCACATCCCTATCACCTTTCCATCTTCCACTAGAAACAACTAATCTATTTTCTGCCTGTATAGATTTATTAATTCTGGATATGAATACAATCATGCAGTATGCACCATTTTGTATCTGGTTTCTTTCACTAAACCTAATGTTTGAAAGGTTCATACTATTTTGTGTCATATATTGGTAATTCTTCATTACCGAATAATAGTCCATTTAACAGATATACTACATTGTGCTTAACTATTCATCAAATGATGGACATAAGGGTTGCTTCCTTTTTTTTGTTATTAATAACATTTCTGTAGGCAATTTGGCACATGTTTGAGTAGAGGTGGTTTCAGATGTCTTGTATATAGAGCTAGGAGTAGAATTTCTGAGTCAAAATACATGTGTTTAGCTTTTTGTGGAACTATGAAACTGTTATCCAAAGCAACCACTATATTGTACATTTCCATCAACAATGTATGAAGACTCCAAGTTACCTACATCATACTAGCAATAACTAGTGTCCTTCATTTGTATTATAACCATCCTGGTAGGTGTGAAGTGGCATCTCATAGGATTGATTTGCATTTTCCTAATTACCAGTGTTATTGAGCATCTCTCCAAGTACCTATTGGTCATTTTAATGGATCTTTATGTCAAATTCAAAGTCTTAATTAATATATAATTGAAGGAAATGTTAAAATTGGGAGTATTTTTACTTTTTTCTTAAAGGTTTTTTTTTTTTTTTTTTTTTTTTTTTTTTTTTTTTTAAATTGGACACTTAGTCCAGGTTTTTTTTTGGTTTGGTTTGTAAGTTTATGCAAATAACTCATCTGCTATTTTGACAGTGATTACACTGAATTTGTAGATCAATTATAGAAAACTGTCCTATTACAATATGGTTTCCAATTCATTAGTGTGCCATTAATTTTAGTTTGCACTTATCCTAATTTCCTTTTATTTCTTTCAACACGATTTTGTAGTTTTTAGCATATTTTTGATAAATTAATTCCTAAGTATCTTTCTGTTTTTGAGACTATTATAAAAGGAATTGTAGTTTCACTTTGGGATTTTCATTACTAGTGTATGATATGTGTTCTGTAATGCTGCCAAACTTGTTTACTAGCTATAATAATTATTTTTAGGAAATTTCATTGAATTTTTCTATATACAAGATAATGACATTTGCAAATAAAGTTTTATGCCTATTTTTTCCCTTTGCCCCATTGCTCTGACTAGAATCTCCAGTAAAATGTTGAACAGAAGAAATGAAAGCAGATATTCTTATCTTGTTCTTGAACAGAATGAGGGATTTCAGTCTTTAATTATAGTTTTATATTAACTATGATTATTCTCATATACCCTTTATCAGACTGAAGAAGTTCCTTTTCATTCTTAGTTAAGTGTTTTTGTAATGAAAAAATGCAAGATTTTGTCAAATTCTTTTTCATTTAAACTGTTGAGACACAATCATTAATTTTTTTCATTATCCTCATTATACAGTGCTGATCATATTATTTTGATTGGGTTTTCTATATTGCTTTCCTGGTATAAATCTTATTTAGTCATGTTGTATGTGCAACTTTTTATGTTTCTGGTTGTGTTCTGCTAGTCTTTTGTTAAAGATTTTCGGTTTTTTGTTGTTTCCTTTGTTGTGATGGCTTCCTCTATAATGATGGACTCATGAAATTGGTTTTGACAAGTGTTTCCTCCCGTCCTATTTTTTGGAAGAACTTGTAAGGGATTCTTTTAAATCTTCTCTAGATGACTTTCTTTTTTTTCTCTTTAGATTGTCATTTTCATTTTCATTAATATCTATTTTCTAATTTACCTTAATTATTTGATCTAGTTGGTATTTAGAACTAATTGCTTAATATTTAGAAATTGCTTAATTTCTACATATATGTAAATTTAATTTTTGTATATTTGTGAAGTTCACAAATCTTGTTATTCACTTCTAATTTAATTTTATTGTGGTTAGATAATTTATTTTTGATAATTTCTTTTTATGGGCTAAAATATTGTTGGGGGTTATGCCATGCGGACTACACCAAGATGGCACCTGGCAGCCAGGCAGAAGTTGTTTTGGTCACATCAGCAGTGAGGAGGTTAATTAACATAAGCACCCTCAGGTGATTTGTCATTGGCCGTATTCAATTAAGTCCACGCATACAATGTATGCACATATGTTCTGGAGTGCTCCTGATCGTGCCTGCTCATTTTGACCCTTACCATGATTGGGCAGCTGGCTCCTCGCCTGATCTTTGCATAATTGGTGTCAGCCCTACCCTTCACCTCCTGGAGCGGGTATAAGCTGGCTCTCCTGGAGCGCCAGAGTTCCAGGTTCGAGGTTCCGGTTCCTGGGTTTCCTGAATCTACAATAAACCATTCTGAATTCAAAAGCCTCGCTATTCTTTTGTCTCCCACGCCAAATTGACTCTGCTGGACGGCGTCAAATATAGTCTGTCTTGAAGAATGTTTTATGTGAGACTTGAGATAAAAATGCTGTGTTCTTTTTGTTAGGAGCAGTGTCCTGTTGGATTTAGTTGGCTTAGAAAGTTGTTCAAATACTATATATTTTGTTGACCTCCTGTCTCGTTGTTCTATTGTTTATTTTTGTTGTTTATAAAAACATCCAGTTATTATTTTAAACTATTTTCTATTATTCTTAAAATAAATAGCTTAGAATAATTTGTTCTTTCCTTTAAATTTTTTTTTTTTTTTTTTAATAAACTGATATGAAAAAAACAAAATTCTTGGGCTGGGGCTGTGGCTCAGTAGTAGCACCCTTGCCTATCATGCATGGGACCCTGGGTTCAATCCTGAGCACCAAATAAAAATAAAGATTTTGTGTCAACCTACAACTAAATTGTTTTAAAAAATTCTTTTATGAAAAGTAGTTTTTCTGTGTAATAGAATTTATCAAGTTTTTGTTTTGTTTCAAGATTTTCTCTTTAGGAGCTCAGAGCAAAAAACTAAGCAGTAGAGCACATGCTCAGTAAATACTAGACCCTGGGTTCAAACCCAGCACCAAAACCACAAAACAGAGTTTGTCTTGGTTTTGGACAGTTTTACTAGAATGCATTTGTATACAGATTTCTTTGAAGGTATTCTATTTGAAATTCATTGAGCTAAAATGTGAATTATATTTGCTTTCAAATTTGGGAATATTTTACCAATTTTTTTTTTTCCTTTCCTCTTTATGCCATTATTTCCCCTCCCCTCTGGGATTCTCTCTGTGGAGATTGGTTTGATTGTTAGTATTCTGAATGTCTTGAGGATCTTTCTACACTTCCCTCTTTTTTTCTTTTTCTTTTTTTTCTCCTCAAAATAGTTAATCTCACCTGACTTATTTCTTTCAAAGTGCTTATTTTATCTTCTACATGCTCATGTTTATTTTTAAGCCTCTAAATAATTCATTGCAGGAATAATTCATTCCTTGTAGTTTGCAGTAACAGAATTTCTGTTTGGTTTCTGTTTATACCTGTGTTTTAATGCTGGTTTCTATTTGGTGAAACATTATTCTCATTCTCCTTTTCATTCTTGAGATATGCTTTCCCTTTACTGTAGGATCACATGTAAAATAGGTGATATAAAGTGTTTACGCATTGTATCCAATACCTGGACTGCTTCAGGGAATGTTTACATTGATAGAGATTTTGTCCTCTATTTTTGCATACCTTGATGGTCCCTGATAGTTTTCTGCTTTCCCATGAAAACTGGGTATTTTATTTTATTTTATTTTATTTTATTTTATTTTATTTTATTTATGGTACTAGGAATTGAATCCAGGGCCTTGTGCTTGTGAGGCAAGCACTCTACCAACTAAGCTATAGCCCCAGAAACTGGGCATTTTCAATAACATAATGTAGCTACTGTAAAAATCAAATTATGTCCTTTTCCAGAGTTTTCTAATATTATGCTTTGTTGTTGGTTTTGTTTGCTTAGTGACTTTATGAACAACTTCCCCAAAGCCTATATTCTATGCTGTGTATGATCACTTAGTCTCCAACCAGTGATCTTAGTGTTAGCAAGTGATGAGACAGGAATTTCATTAAATGTCTGATAACAAAAATTCTCCAGAATTGAGACACCTTTCCTCAGATCTGATAGGCTCCTTGTGTTTGTAGACACACACCTTTAATACCAGGCTAGGTAGTTTACAACTGTGCACCAGATTCTCTACCTAATAGCATAGAGGCTCATAGAGAGAGGTGATTATTTAGGAAGTTCAGGTTTTCTAAGCCTGTGTGCAGTCTTGGTTATAAGCCCTAGAATGATTTCCAGGATATTTCAGACTTTGAAATTTCCGTGTGAACATCATTTCCTAATTTTTGTAACTTTTTATCTTTTCCATTTTTATTGGCACCTTATAATTGTACATAATAGTTGGATTCATTGTTATGTATTTGTACAGTTGCATGATGTTACAATTTAATTTTGCCAATATCATCCCCCAGTCTTTTCCCTTTCCCTCCCCTCTTTCCTCCCGTGGTCCCTTTTTTCTACTCCGCTGATGTCTCTTTCATTTTCATGAGATCCCCCCCCCCCCCCCCCCCTTTTCCATTTCCTTCTCTACCTTCTACATACAAGAAAAAACATACAAGGCCCTTGATTTTCCTTGTCTGGCCTATTTGGCTTCACACGATGTTCTCAAGTTCCATTCATTTTCCTGCAACTAATGCCATTCATTTGCTATTTGTTAGCTGCCATCTCAGGAATTCATTATTGTTTCTAAAATGCATCCATGATGTTGATCAGTTTCCTCCAATCATTTTCAATTAGTGCCTCTACACAAAAGGTTGTTAAACTGACCAAGTTCCATGTCAGTTATGAAAGACTAATAGAGGTAGACCTTTCAGAAGATCACCCAAATAATGAGAATTTTATAGAAATGAGGTTTCGAAAGACCTGTAAGCTGGAAGCAGAGGCTGGAAGGTTAATGAATTTCACTAAGATTACATGCCATTTTCTGTAGTTACTGTTTAGCTGGGGATGAGGAGTGGGAATAAGACAAGTTAAAATGCTATTAACTGTGCTATTCTTAATGAGAGTCAATTCCTTGATAATGCTTCCAAAATTATGGAAGTCTGGTTGGTTTGAGAATTCTGAAAATATGGATTCTACTATTCCTGCCATTGTTTCTGTTTGCTTCAGGGATGAATGAATTTTGGGACTTGTGCTTGCAACGCAAGCACTCTACTGACTGAGCTATCTCCCCAGCCCCTACCCATAGGTTTTATCACTTACGGAATATAAGCCATAGGGCAATGCAATACTTAAAATACCCTGTTATGTTGGTTGAATTTGTTTTTCTATAGTTGACGGTTCCTAGATAAATACTAATAAAAAATTAGTAACTGTGATGACAGAGAAACTATTCCTCTGTTATTTCCCCATTCTTCCATCATTATTTTAATTTTTTTTTTTTTTTTTTTTGGTACTGGGGATTGAACTCAGGGATGCTTTCCCACTGAGCCACACCTCTAGCCCCCTTTTTTAATTTCTTTTTTTTTTTTTTTTTTAATCTAGAGATAGGGTCTCACTAAATTGCTCAGGGACTGGCTGAAGTTGGCTTTTATTTTTTAAAATTTATTCAACTAGTTTCTTTTTTAAACATTATTTATTCATTCATTCATTCATTCATTCATTCATTCATTTTTTTCAGTTTTGAACTCATGATCCTCCTGCCTCAGCCTCTTGAGCTACTGGGATTAAAGGCATGTGCCTCTGTGCCTGGCTCTTCCATCATTTTCAACATACAAACACTCCTCATTTCCATTCTCAGAAGAATAATTTTCAACTTGGAACATTGTGGTCAAATGTGTGCTTCCTAAAAATGTGCTTTGTCCATTTGATGGTTTGTAAGCTATTTTAATAATTTCTCCCATATTCTAGTATCTCTAAAAAATCTGAGCATACACTGAATATACATACCTGTTCTCTCTATACCAAGAAAAATTGTTATTACTTATGAATAATTATTTGTAAAATAAGTTCATTCTTCAACTTTATATTATGAGCATAATCAACTCCAAATGGCAATTCATAAAAGTAGAATTTTTTGAGTGAAATATTGTGTTGCAGTTAAATGTCACATTTTTTAAAAAAACCTTAATTTTAAAGGATTTTAATCTCCAATTTCATTAACAGAATCAGCACAGTAGTATGGCAGCTCAAGATAACACTTCAGGTGACATAAACATTTAAATTTTATTTTATTCTTTACAATGCAATTTATTTAATATTATATTAAAGATCAAGTTCCATGAAAATCTTAAATCTTGGTTAAGATGTTTAAGTAGAAGCTTAATTTCTCTCTTAATGTTAGTTTAAAAATTATTTTACATGTGAATCTTCTAATTTACATTTATAAATGTTATAGGATACTTTATAAAGAACTAAGACAGACACCGAGGTTGGATGCTGTTGCTGAGCCTGCCCCACTCCCCCCCCCCATCGATGATGCAGGCTGGCAGCTTAGCTTGCCTGCTTGCCCCCCCACTGCTGAGGGATATGGCGCCTGCCTCCGTGCTGACTCAGTGCACCCTTGCTGGGGCTCCCCCACTTCTTTGGAGGTTGGTGTAGGCATTTTGAATTATTCCTGAGGCTGTGACCATCATCATTGGAAAGGTGGCTCCCTTCCTGAGACACCTACAGGAGACTGGAGGCCCTTTGACAGGCTCCTCTATTTACTCACTTACATCCTATACCCTTTCCCATCCTCTTATTCACAACTAGAAATACTGAAAATAGTAATTGAACTGATCATGTTTATTTTAATAATGTTAAAGTCTTTATAGAGGCTATCTGGTTCAGGGCTACATGTTCTCTGTATTGAGTGCTACTGGTATCGATATCCCCTTCAAAGGAGAGGTAGTGGAAAACTGCAGGGTCATAATAAGCCTGCAGAGGGAGAACTTCAGTATCTCTGATCTTCACTGCTGGAGGGGAATATATAGAAACAATATGAAAAAACAGGGGAAAAGTGTCCCTAACAAACCAAGATGCTATTGTGATAGAATCCTATAACAGCATGGCAGTAGAAATGACAGAAAAAGAGTTTAGAATCTGCATAATTAAAATGATCTGTGAAGCAAAAGACAAAATAAGAGAGCAAATGCAGGCAAGGCATGACCATTGCAGTAAATAGTTAAAAGAGCAAATGCAGGAAGCAAAAGAATACTTCAATAAAGAGATAGAGATTCTTAAAAAAAAAAAAAAAAGAAAGAAAGAAAGAAAAGATAAACCAAATTAAGAACTCAATAGAAAGCATCACCAACAGAATAGATTTTGTGGAAGACAGAATCTCAGACAATGAAGACAAAATATTTAATCTTAAAAATAAAGTTGAACAAACTGAGAAGATGTTAAGAAGTCATGAACGGAACCTCCAAGAATTATGGGACATCATGAAAAGACCGAATTTAAGAATTATTGGAATTGAGGAAGGTACAGAGATACAAAAACAAAGGCATGAACAACCTGTTCAACAAAATAATATCAGAAAATTTCCTAAACATGAAAAGTGAAATGGAAAATCAAATACAAGAGACTTACAGAGCACCAGGTGTGCAAAAGTACAGTAGATCCACACCAAGACACATTATAATAAAAATACCTCACATACAAAATAAAGACAGGATTTTAAAAACTGCAAGAGAAAAGCATCAGATTACATATAAGGGGAAACTAATACGGATATCAGCAGATTTCTCAGCCCAGACTCTAAAAGTGAGAAGAGCCTGGAACAATATATTTCAAATTCTGAAAGAACACGGGTGCCAACCATGAATCCTATACCCAGCAAAACTAACCTTCCGATTTGACAATGAAATAAAATCTTTCTACAATAAACAGAAGTTAAAAGAATTTACAAATAGAAAGCCTGCCCTGCAGAACATTCTCAGCAAAATATTTCATGAGGAGAAAGTAAAACTCAATAATACAAGTCAGCATAGGAAGGAAATACCCTAGAGAAAAAGCCAATCAAAGAAGAAATCAAGTCAAGTTAAAAACCAAAATTAAGCCAAAATGACCAGGAATACAAATCATATCTCAATAATAACCCTGAATATCAATGGCCTAAACTCAATAAACAGAAGACATAGACTGGCAGATTGGGTTAAAAAGAAAGACCCAACAATATGCTGCCTTCAAGAGACTCATCCCATAGAAAAAGATACCCACAGACTAAAGGTGAAAGGATGGGGTAAAACATACCATGCACATGGATCCAGTAAAAAAACAGGGGTCTCCATCCTCATATCAGATAAAGTGGACTTCAAACCTAAGTTAGTCAGAAGGGATAAAGAAGGACATTTCATACTGCCTAAGGGAAGCATAAAATAACAATATATAACAATTTTAAATATTTATGCCCCAAACAATGGAGCATCTATGTATATCAAACAAACCGTTCTCAATTTTAAGAATCAAATAGACCAAAACACATTAATAGTTGGGGACTTTAAACAACACTCTCACCACTGGCTAGATCCTCCAAACAAAAACTGAACAAAGAAACTATAGAATTAAATAATACAATCAATGATATAGACTTAATGGATATTTACAGAGTATTTTATCCATCATCAAGCGAATATATGTTCTTCTCAGCAGCTCATAGATCCTTCTCCAAAATAGCCCATATGCTATGCCACAAAGAAGTCATTAGTAAATACAAGAAAATAGAGATCCTACTCTGTATCCCATCAGACCATAATGGAATGGAATTAGAAATGAATGATAAAATAACAAACAAAAACTACTCATACACCTGGAGACTAAATAATATCCTATTGAATGATGTGATGATAACAGAAGACATCAGGGAAGAAATAAAAAAATTTATTAGAGATAAATGAGAACAATGACACAACATATCAAAATCTCTGATAAACTCTGAAAGCAGTACTAAGAGGAAAGTTCATTGCATTGAGCTCATACATTAAAAAAATAAAAAGTCAACAATTAAATGAGCTAACATTTCATCTCAAAGCCCTAGAAAAAGAAGAACAGATCAACACCAAAAATAGAAGAAGACAGAAAATAATTAAAATCAGAGCTGAAATCAATGAAATGAAACGAGAAAAATTTCAAAAAATTGACAAAACAAAAAAGTTGGTTCTTTGAAAAAGTAAACAAAATTGATAAACCCCTAGCCACACTAATGAAGAGAAGGAGAGAGAAAACTCAAATTACTAGAATTTGTGATGAAAAAGGAAAGATCACAACAAACACCATCGGAATACATAATTAGAAGCTACTTTGAAAATCTATACTCCAAAAAAATAGAAAATCTCGAAGACATCAACAAATTTTTAGAGACATATAATCCTCCCAAACTGAATCAGGAAGATGTACACAATCTAAATAAATCAACTTCAAGTACCTAAATAGAAGTCATCAAAAGCTTACCAACCAAGAAAAGCCCAGGACCAGATGGATTCTCAGCTGAATTCTACAAGATCTTTAAAGAAGAACTGATACCAATACTCCTCATAGTATTTCAGGAAATAGAAAAGGAGAGAACCCTTCCAAATTCATTCTATGAGGCTAGTATTACTCTGATACCAAAATCAGACAAAGACACATCAAAGAAAGAAAATTTTAGACCAATATCCCTGATGAACATAGATGCAAAAATCCTTAACAAAATACTGGCTAATCACATACAAAAATATATTAGAAAGAGAGTGCACCATGATCAAGTGGGGTTTATCCCAGGGATGCAAGGTTGATTCAACATCTGGAAATCAATAAATGTAATTCATCACATCAATAGACTTAAAGTTAGGAATCACATGATTATTTCAATAGATGCTGAGAAAGCATTTGATAAAATACAGCACCCCTTCATGCTTAAAACACTAGAAAAAATAGGAATAGTAGGAACATACCTCAACATTGTAAAGGCTATCTATGCTAAGCCCACAGTCAACATCTTTCTTAATGGAGAAAAACTGAAAGCATTCCCTCTAGAAACTGGAACAAGACAGGGATGCCCTCTTTCACCACTTCTATTCAACATTGTCCTTGGAACACTTGCCAGAGCAATTAGACAGACCAAAGAAATTAAAGGGATACAAATAGGAAAAGAAGAACTAAAGTTGTCACTATTTGATGATGACATGATCCTATATTTAGAGTATACAAAAAACTACACTAGAAAACTTCTAGAACTAATAAATGAATTCAGCAAAGTAGCAGAATATAAAATCAATATGTGTGAATCTAATGCATTTCTATTCATAAGTGATGAATTCTCTGAAAGAGAAATTAGGAAAACCATTCCATTCACAGTAGCCTCAAAAAATAAAATAAAATACTTGGGAATTAATCTAACAAAAGGGGTGAAAGACCTCTACAATTAAAACTACAGACATTAAAGAAAGAAATTGAAGAAAACCTTCAAAGATGGAAAGATCTCCCATGTTCTTGGATAGGTGGAATTAACATTGTCAAAATGCCCATTGTACCAAAGGTGCTATACAGATTCAATGAAATTTGAAATAAAATCTCAATGACATT
Source organism: Sciurus vulgaris (assembly GCF_902686455.1). Classification (NCBI taxonomy): domain Eukaryota; kingdom Metazoa; phylum Chordata; class Mammalia; order Rodentia; family Sciuridae; genus Sciurus; species Sciurus vulgaris. Next base: position 134,818,440 of record NC_136464.1, read on the forward strand.
CCTCATAGAAATAGAGAAAGCAATCATGAACTTCATCTGGAAGAACAACAGACCTCAAATAGTCAAGACAATCTGGAGTAGAAAAAGTGTAACAGGAGGTATCAAAATACCAGACATTAAACTACACTACAAAGCAATAGTAATAAAAACAGCATGGTACTGGCACCAAAATAGACATGCAGACCAATGGTACAGAGTAGAAGACACAGAGACAAAACTACATAAATACAGTCACCTCATACTAGACAAAGCAGACAAAAACATACAATGGAGAAAAGATGCCCTGTTGAACAATGATGCTGGCAAAACTGGAAATCCATATGCAATAAAATTAAATTAAACCTCTATTTCTCACCCTGCACAAAACTCAACTTAAAATGGATCAAATATCTAGGCATTAAACCAGAGTCCCTGCACCAAATAGAAAAAGTAGGCCCAAATCATCATGTAGTCTTAGAATGAGACTTCCTTAACAAGACCCTCACAGCACAAGAAATCAAAGCAAGAATCAATAAATGGGATGGACTAAAACTAAAAAGCTTTTTCTCAGCAAAGGATAAAATAAAAAATGTGGAGAGACAACCTACAGTGTGGGAGAAATCTTTTCCACACATACTTCAGATAGAGCACTTATTTCCAAAATTTATAAAGAGCTTACAAATATTTACATCAAAAATACAAAGAACCCAATCAATAATTGGGCCAAGGAACTGGAGAGACACTTTACAGAAGACACACAGGCAATTAATAAATATATGAAAAAGTGCTCAACATCTCTAGTAATTAGAGAAATGCAAATTAAAACTACTCTAAGATTTCATCTTACTCCAATTAGAATGGCTATTATTAAGAACACAAACAATAATAGATGTTGGTGTGGATGTGGGGAAAATGGCACACTTTTACGTTGCTGGTGGAGTTGCAAATTGGTGTAGCCACTCTGGAAAGCAGTATGGAGAATCCTCAGAAAACTTGGAATGAACCCACCTTTTGACCCAGTTATCCCACTCCTCGGTTTATACCCAAAAGACCTAAAATCAGCAAACTATAGTAACACAGCCACATCAATGTTTATAGCAGCTCAGTTCACAATAGCTAGATTGTGGAACCAACCTAGATGCCCTTCAACAGATGAATGGATAAAGAAACTCTTATATATATACACAATGGAATACTACAGAAAACCGCTGCTTCTAGCCTGGGTGCTCCAAGCGGCTCTGCAGCCACTTCTCTTACGGCCCGACCAGCGGGACAAAAGACACGTACACTTCAGAGGTTCATGAAGCAGCTTCCCCTTTATTCAAATAACACTCTCAATTTATAAGCAGTCTCATGCATAAGCAATTATAACCAGATATGTGCATCCAATCCTGTTAAAGGTCAAGCGATCACTCGCTGGAGCATACATGTAAAGTATATCTGTCCATGCGCTAGGCGGCAGAACTGATTATCATACAGCCAATGGTAAATGATTTCTGCCCTTCTCCAGGCATAATCAGGATGCCATTTGCTCTCTGCCAGTTGCCATCTTTAGATGCACATGGCGTAACCCTGGGCCCTGGGTTTCGCCCACCACAGAATACTATTCAGCCATAAAGAAGAATAATATTATGGCATTTGCAAATAAATGGATGGAATTGGAGAATATCATGCTAAGTGAAATAAGCCAAACCCAAAAAACCAAAGGCCGAATGTTTTCCCTGATAAGTGGAGAATAATATATAATGAGGGTGGGGGGATTGGGAGTGAGAGAAGTATAGGGGAACTTTAGATTATGTAGAAGGAAATTAGAGGGAGGGGGTATGAAAAATGGTGGAATGAGACAGACATCATTACCCTATGTACATGTATGATTACATGAATGGTATGAATCTATATTGTGTACAACCATAGAAATGAAATGATGTACCCCATTGTGTACAATGAATCAAAATGCAATTTGTAAAAAATTAAAAGATAAATTAAAAAATAAAAAAGAACTAAGACAACATACCTTCAAAGGAAATAAAAACAATTGTTTTACTAATACAGTAATTAATGGAATGAACAATAGTATATACAGGAAGTACTTTAACATTGTCCAGGAATTCAGCCTGGAGAAAACTACTAAGGTATAGTTTATATCTTAGATCAATGAACTACTGATGGTAACTCAATGAGAAATTTGTAAATTTTGAATGTGCTTGAAGCTATACTTCTGCCATGCTGAGCTCTATAGACCTCAAACTCAGAATGGAGTGAAAGAGAAACACTTTCTTTGTTATCTCGATTCATACCAGTTCGGTCAATTAAATATTAATTCTGATGGACATAGCCTATACTTTCTAAATGAAAGCAAATTAACTGCTCTCTACTGAGTCTAATTTCACAAAGAGTATTTTGCAAAAAATGCTTTTGTTATTCATTCTCTTCTCTATGTGAATGCATCTCCAAGGACTATCCCTCTACAGACTTTGTTAAATTGATTTAACATATATGCTATGCAATTGAATGATTCAATTTACAGAAACATCACTTATTTAGGAAAAAAAGAGACATTTCTACCATCAAAAATTCTCTCATTTTAGAGAAGCAAACTCATCTATATTCTCTGTTCCTTAGCAGTAATCCTTTGCTATAATTTTGTTGACAATCCCTTGATTTTTTCTTATCCATCACATTATTAGGACTATAAACAATATGCTATTTACTTCATCATGTTTTTAGAATAAAATTCTTTTGAACTTACTTTCTCATCTTGTTTTCTTTACTCTGCTCCATATGTTATTAAGCTTTGTCTACATTTTTGAATATAGTGTTTACTTTGCATTTATTTTCACAACTTTATCACTTTTATTGTATGAAAGAAATGAAATGTATTTATATAATCTGTTGTTTAGTGTGTTTACTATGTTTTGTTATTGGAAACAATATCAATAAAACCATTCTTTATCACGCTTCTTGGTGACAAATATTTGGAACATGAATCTAGATAAGAATTGTTGGAAAAGAATGTGTGCATTTTTAATTTTACCACATAATAATTGTTTTAGAAATTCATATATATATTTTTCTACACACCAGTCACAAAATTAAGAATATCCTCACATTCTTTGTTTTCTTTCTCTGTCACAGATATAGGTTGATATTTATTAGAATTACACAGAAGATTATGGATATATAGTCTTTTTTATGATCTCACGTGTGTTTAAGATAATACTAAATGTTTCAAAAAATTTAATCTAATTTTCACATAGGTCTTGCAACATTATGTGAATTTCTTTCTCTTCTTACATATTCTGTTCAAAGTTTCTTTTTAAATATTTGTTCACGAATGTCAGATATTCTGTGACTTTGCATACCTGAGAATACTCTTAATATAACTTTTTATTTTAAAGACAGTTTACTGAAATTCTATTCTCCAAATATTTATAAAACTTGAATTCATTTAGCTAATACAACTACTGAACTACTATATGGCATTCTGATTTTACTTCCATTTCTCTGTATTTTTCTTAAATGCCTTTTGTTGTTTTATTCTTTCTTCATCCTTTTGAGAGAACTTTTCCATCTGATATATCAAACTTGTTATTTGCTTCTCATGGGTAAACGTTGTCTAATTATATGATCTACTATAGTCTTTCTTGTTTCCATGTGTAATTTGCTTGTATATTTGTTATTTTTAATTTTTTTCTTGTCCATGTACCATAGTTATAATAATTGTGTGTCTTTTATTGTGTTTAAGTTGTGAATTTTTTATTATTTGTTCTTCAAAAATGCTAAAACATCTGCTTCTTAATGAATCTTTGATCCAACTTCTTGATTTCATTTTAAATAAACATAGGTTCTATTCAGATAGCTACTGATTTGCCTTTCAGTTCTTATTTCTTGCATAAACATTACATATGGACCAAAGGATACACTACAGCTGTTCTAGAGATTTCACTGAGGTAGAAGGTCCCTGAATTTTTATCAAATTTATTTTCCATACTCTGACACACACATGTATTTTACCAATGGAATTAGAGTAACTGCTGTGTGTGTGTGTGTGTGCACTGCACAGGTGTTGTATTGTATATATCGGAAAATCCTAACTGACTGAGATTTTGGTACCAAGGGTTGTTCTAGAGGAAAGGAAACTTAAGGATGAGCTTTATGAATTGATTCTGGGATTTCTAGAATTGGTTTTTAATTTGACAAGATGTAGAGACACTAATAACAGTATTTGCAATATTCCTAACTAAATACTTATGAAACGTAATGTTCTGGGTCATCACATATTGGTTAGGTTTGAATATTTTAGTCAAACTAGTTAGCATGAAAAAATTGGCTGATTAGTCCTGAGTTCTCTAACATGATGGCATTCAGATCATTCTTATTAGACCCATGACTTCCCTTCAAAAGACTATAAATGTTCCCTTCAAAAGACTATTATATAGTCAAAAGACTATATAATGCTGGTATTTAACTACTATTTCTCTCAAATACCATCTGGCACCTCTCTTTCATTCCCAGTTCTCAGTTTTTCTCCTTAAATGCCTAAAGTTGAGACTCTATTTCTTTACATATGAAAATCACTCAGGGTTTTTTTTTTTTTTTTTCCTTGTATATATGTATGTAGTTTGGCAGTTTATACTTGGTGTAGTAAAAGAAAGTACATTAGTTTTTCTCTTGTTTCCCTTCTAAGATCATTAACTCAACATTTAAAAATTTCCTCCTTGGTCTAATTTATCTCATTGTGCATATGTTCATAAATACATGTTATTAATGTCAATGTTAATGATAGCATTCCTTTAAAGTTTTGTTATCTTTGCCAATTTCCTATACTAAATGAGTCCATACTAGAAAACTGATTCAGGCTCCCCAATGACTTACAACAATTTCCTTGCTTTAGAACAGTTGTTAAAGGCTTCCCACAACACATCCTCAACAATTAATGCCAACAAGTCAATTCTGTTATTCTCTCATATATTCATGAAGGAGTTTGAGTAAGTTTTATTAGCTGAGACTCACATATGGTTACACTTTATAAATCTGTACTGTGACTCCAAGAGAAAAGGAAAGTTATGACCATTGGAGATGTGTTATTTTGATCCACTATGCTAAGACTGTTCTTGTAAAGCACATAGACATTATGTTTTATTAAAGAGTTCAGTTCAACTGTCTTTCAACTGAAAGAATAACATTTCTTAACCATATTCTATCACATCTTGGGCTCAACGCCACTAGTTCCTCTAGTAACTTCTTTTAAAATTTAAGAGCCGTGTTTGCTGGAATGCTATAATAGTTGACAAGCATTTGTGGTCACAGGTAGAATTGTATGTATACATCACTCAAAATGAACTACTTGGAGTCTTTGGACTTACTATTATTACTATTACATTGGTAGGGAAGCATGTTGTTAGAATTTTTGTTTTCTTTCTTCCTTCATCTTTTCTTTCCTTTATTTTTGACAACCATCTAAACTGACACCAGGTCACAAACTTAATTAGGTTAGACTATTCATTATCATTAAACTAAATAATAGTAAATCTCCATGGTTTCTTGAGAAATATACAGGGCTCTGTAAGTAAAAGCCAGAAGTATAAGATTCTATCTTTTGATTTGCTACTATGTATAAAATTTAAATTTTAGATTTAGCATTCACAATGACATATTAAATGTATAGAAGACTTTTTTTATTTGGTCTCACACATTGGAACCATCTAGTACATGGGGATTTTTGAAAATCATTTCTGTATATTTTCTGATAGATTCCACTTACCTTATTCCTTCTAGAACTAAATTTTAAAGTTAAATAGTTCAGCTAAGCAGTGCACTCACTTTATGTTTTCTGCAATCGGGAAGGTGGTGATTTTTTTGTTATCTATGTATATTTGTCATGGTTTTTCAAAGAAACAGAATGAACCAATTGTTCTTTATGAACTAATGAGGAGAACAAGCACATGTGCCTGTGTTTGTGTAGAGATTTATTTTAAGGAATTGGCTTATGCAAATTGGAGGCTTGAGTGTAAAAAATATGTAGAGTGTGCCAGAATCTGGAGATCAAAGAAGAGACAATGCTGTAGCTAAAGTCTCAAAGTCATCTACTCAGAATTCTCTCTTGCTTGGACAGTCTCCCTTTCATGCTGTTCAGTCCTATGGGTGATGAGATGAGGCTCATTCACATTACAGAGGGAAATCAGCTTTACTCACATTCCACTGATTTAAATTTTAATCCTATTCAAAAACACTCTCAAAGAGACCTCCAGAATGTGCTTGATCATGTATTTGAGAACTTTTGCTCAGTCAACTTGGCACATAAAGTTATCACTCATACCATGTAAGTCCATACAATTTTTTTAGTCCAAATACCTGCTCTTTACTACTTACACCTCAACCTAATTTGATTTTATGTGAGTATGAATTAGGCCCATGAAAACTGGAGAGACATTGTGTTGGTGCTCATTCTCCAGTGTTGTCCATAAATGAAAAATCTCATAGACTACAGGATAAATAACTTCTTCAGAATCAGAGTATAATTTAATAGATCCAAATGATGAAATTATGAGAGACATGGATAAAAAGGTGTGGTAGGTTAAAATAACAGCACTACCAAGTATCCATACCTGAATTCCCAGAATCCATGAATATTGCCTTATAGGGAAAAAGGTGAAATTTATATCATATGGCAAAAGACGTGATTAAGATTGAATCTTGAGAAATGAATATTATCTCAAATTATCCAGCTGGGCCATATACAACCACATGTACTCTTTTAACAGGTACAGAAAGAGAGATTCTATAATAGGAGAGAAGGGAATAAGACAATAGAGGCAGAGGTCGATATGCAACAACCAAAGAATTCCCTTATCCTCTAAAAGCTGGAAGGGACAAAGTGATTTTCCCCTGGAGTCTTTAGTGGAAGTGTGGTCTTAAAGACACCTTGATTTTGATCTAGTGAAAGAAACTTCAGCCTTCTGGTCCATGAAACTGTGAGACAATATATTTTTCTATTAATTTGAGACACCAAGATTATGATGACATGAAGTAAAACCCCAGGACATTACTAAAGAAGATAACACCAATTGGGCTTTTCAATGTGAGGGCAGTTTCTTCTGGAATTTCTGTTTAGAATAAATCTTAAGATTTCAGTAGTTACAATTACTAAAATAAATTGGAAGTTTCATTTAGTGTTTTTCCCCAAAAGTGATTATTAGCAATTTCTAACAATGTCAGTAAATGTAGGATGTATTTGATCGATATTTGCCATTTTTCTAGTTTAATTTTGTTTCCTAATCAGTCAGATAGGAACATTGGTTAGTGAAATTTAACAGCTGACATACCCATGTTAAACCAAACTGTGATTATAGTTCCATTTTCCTTCTGCTTCAATTTCCATAGAGATAAGACATTTTTATTTTGTTGTATATTTGAGCTGCCTATTTCAACTGGCTTTCCATTGTAGTTAGTATCTATGCTGACTTTTGATTGGGATTAGATTCCCCCCCCCCAAGAAATTGTTTCAGTGTGAAAGAACATAAAGTGTTATGCAATCAGAGATAGAAGTATTTTACAAAGTGTACACAATAGGCAAATATGTAGAGACAGGAATTCGATGTGATTGTTGGATCTGGGGAGAGAACAAAAATCAAGGGACAAAGAGAAATGGGGAATTGACTACTAATAAATTTGGAGTTTCTATTTTCATTTGATGATTATGATAAAAAAATGTGATAGTCACATAACTCCATGATCTTATTAAGAATTATTGGGTTGCACATTTTAAATGGGTTAATTATATACTAAATCTCAATACAACCATTTTCGGAAATAAAGTAGTCTTGGCATTGAATCATTCCATGAACAACAGTTACCTTGAAGGATGTCTTTCCTTAATTTAAAGTTAACCAACTCAATATCTACACTACTAATAATTTGTTGATTTGTCCTAAAAAGTGGGTATGTTTTAATAATGTGCATTCATCTAATCCCATGTCAGTTTTGAGGACTCTGGAGAACTAAATAAGCTTTTCAAGTGTTTCATATTTCTAACAAAGTCATAAGGATGTGAAACATTTAACAAGCTGGATACAGACTACACATTCAGGATAAACACCAATACACAATTTCTCTTCTCTCAGGTCTACTCTAGAGATGACCTCAGGGGTAATTTGATTGGAAGTATTCTAACCAGAGCAAGTATCTGTATTACTGATTTTATATATATATATATATATATATATATACATATATATTATAGTAAAATTATATATATAGTAAAATTGTGAAGAAATAATAGACTGAATCTATGAAAATTTCTTTGCCTTATTATGAAACTTATTTCTCATTCCTTTTGTAACTTCATCAGTGGATTAATTCATGGATTACTAATGAATTATTGTATAACAAATGGACTACTGATGGTAATTCTAGGCAGGTGGGGTCTTGGCTGTAGGAAGTAGGTTACTGGGGTAACATCCTTATCTCTGACTTCTGCTTTTCATTCTTTCTCCTGGTTTTGCCATGTGCTGAGAAGCTTTTCTCCACCATGCCCTTCCACCATAATGTCCTGCCTTACCACAAGCCCAGAGCAATGTAGTGCCAACCAAGTATTTGAGACCTCTGAAACCATGTTCCCCAAATAAGCTTTTCTTCCTGCTTGTGTTAGGTATTTTTTTGTTCACAACAAAGAAAAGCTAACTAGCATACCTCTAAAGTGCTCAGGAGATTCTCCTCTTCATTATGATCTGATGAAAATGTCAGATCACTGTGTTTACTTAGCAAAAGAACTTTATACCTCCATAATAAAGGGATTTGCTCCTTTTGGACAGCTTTATAAGTGATCCTGGCTTTGCTAATTAAAAATCATTAGAATTGCCCTGTTTTAGTGAAGGACCTTTGTGATAAACAGATCACACACACTGGCAGTAGTTCACAACCCTTTTGGTTGATCTGTGGTTATCTGACTTCCCTTAAAATGATGGATTGAGCACTGATTATTTATGAAAAATGCATTATAGTCATTCTACACTCACATGCATCATTGAACCTTATATTTTCTTTATTAATGTCACAAGACTGCCTGGATCTGATAACATCTGTCTTGGGGACATAATTATCTATTTACTTTCTCTTCATTTCTATGTTGTCTTCTTGTTCATGAGGGATACTTCCTTCATCTCTCTAAGATAGTGCCCTAGCATCTCTTCCTGGCATTAAACAGTATTTCCAACTCATTCACTGTCATTCTTAAAATCTAACTTAATACAAGATCAATATGTACTAAATTGAATAGTCACTGACTTCTATAGACTTAATCAGGTGTGAATAATTTTCAGTACAAGTAATAGGTCAAAAATTTATAGCAGAGAATGAATCTTAACATAGATCAAATATTTATTTAGGTCTATTGGAATTATAATAAGTTCCAACTCATATCATATTATAATAGGACAGGAAACAGTCCATGAATCTATGGCTGGTAGACTATTGTTGCTGTTGCAAACTCAAACTTTTACAGAATACCTGTATTTCATACAACTCCATGAAATAATTTAGATAATTTTGATGTCCATACTGTAATATCATCATAGAGGGCAGCTGCATTAGAGGCCAATGAAGAATACCTAGTCATATAGCTCTTGTCCCCCTATTGCATCATGCATACACCTTCTACTTGAGCATCCTTTCTATGTGACTCTAAGTTGGCTATCTCTGAGTCTGGTCCTGGCTTCCAAGAGTTATTTTGGTGTGAACCACCAGGCTATAATCAGAACACATACATAATTAATTGACAAATCATTTTTGTTATATTTAGCTAAGTTTTTTAAAAATAAAATGTATGTTTTATTTATGTTTTACAATGTGTATTTTCATATCAGTGCCATATAAATAATTTTACATATATATATTTGTGTATACTAAAAAAATACTGGTAAGGATAAATAACAAAAAAATAGAAACTATTATTCTAAATGATTATTTGTTCCACCATTCTAGAAAACTGGAAGCCTATCATGAGCCCCAAAGTGTTACTTAAAATTTATCTGAGGCTTGGAAAGAACTGCAAAGCTCTTTTCCAGAGTAGTTGTATCATAATGTCAGGAATGTATGAGTGACCCACTTTCTTTACATCCTCCCTGGCCCTTGGAGCTGTCAATATATTTTTTTAAACCTTGCCCTTCTATAGGTGTGTAATGGTTTGAAAACATGCAAGTACCATGTGAGCAGCAGTTGTACCCTTAGAAGTTTGTTCCAGAGAAGTGAAAATTTAAACTCACAAAAATCATCAGATGAATGTAAAAACTCCATTCATAATAATCAAAGATTAAAAATAATAGATATTCTTTAGCATGTGAATGGCTAAAAAACTCAGGTACAACCATATTATGAAATAGTGCTCAGCAATAAGTAAAAACCAACTGATTGAACATAGTGAAACTTGTATGAAACCCTGGAGAATTATGTTGAGTAAAACAAATAAACAAATGAAAAAACAAACCCCAAAAAGCATACATATGGTGTGACTCCATTTATAGACACAAATAAAGAAGTGGGTAGCAAAAATGTAGAAGTGGATAACATTTTAGAGGTTGCCTGCAGGGGTGAGGAAAAGGGAAAGGAGGTCTTTTCTTGAGAAAACATTCTACATCTTGACTGTCAATGTCATAATACCAGTTATGATACTATCATTTAGTTTGAAAGATATAATCCTTAGGAAAAACTAATTGTACAAGTGATTTTATATCATTTCTTAAAATTATATGTGAATCTATAATTTTTTGAAATATAAAAGTGTTATTTTAAGAAAGCAATCTATGAATTTTTTCTTACTTTTTCTAATCCTCATTTTTATTTTCTCCTACTTATATTTTTTTCTCTTATTTATATTTTTTGTTTGAGGAATGGTAAAAGAGGAAAAATGAGAGAGATAAATAGGCAAATAAAGATCTTTGCAATATTCAATATTCTTGAAGGTATTTTCTATCACAGCATTAATTTTAGAGCTCAATAAACAAAGTATTTTACTCATTTTATAATCTCATATTTCACTTGTAGTTTCACATATTTAATCAAAATATCAAATGTCCATTAATTTTTCATACATTTGAGTAAAAAGTAGCAGGAATACTTAAAATAATCATATTCAACTCTCAAGTTTGACTTTTTTTCTACATTGTTTTCATCTCCAAGCATTAAAAGTTTTGAAATGCTTATTAAGTGACTACTAATAATTTTCCTGAATTAGTTGATTATTCAAATGATGTCATTTAAGTCATGGTCTAATTAGTTTCAAGGCAATCACCTAATACAGTTTACCTTGAATATATCATCATATAACTACCCAGAATGATAAATCAAGCTGATGTCCTTCATTTTTTATTGAATCATGATATAACTGATTTATAAAGAATTTATTTAGATGAAATGTCCATAATGTACTTAGAAACATGATATGAAAAATAATATATTTTAAAAAATTTGTCTTAAAATAGAAACTCAACTTCCATTTCTGAAGGGAAGAAGTATGTGTAAATTCTCCCTATATACCCCAGTAGCCTCAAACAAAAATGCTGGAAATTACATATAAAACAATTCAGAAGACTCTTAAATAGTGAGAAACACTCACTATTTAAAGAAAGAAAACAGAGAAGCTATAAACATTGGACCCCAAGAACAGTGGTGAATTTCCTCAGGTATCCTTTTACCTCATGCATCACACATTTAAGCTGAAAAAGTTGAAGGTCTCCAAAATACTAATTATTGCCATCAAAAATAAGCTTCAACTGAGGAATGAAATTAAGGTATTTGCTGGTAAATGGATGAAACTGGAGACTATCATGCTAAGTGAAATAAATCAATCCCAAGAAACCAAAGGTCAAAAGTTCTCTCTGATATGTGGATGCCAACTCACAATAAGGGGGCTGGTGGGAAATAGAAGTTCATTGGGTTAGACAAAGGGGAATGAAGGGAAGGGAAGAGGGAAGGGAATAGGAAAGACAGTAGAATGAATCACGCCTAACTTTCCTATGTTCATATATGAATACATGACCAGTGAAACTCCACATCATGTACATCCACAAGAAAGGGAGCCTAAGTTCCATGTATGCATAATATGTCAAAATACACTCTACTGACATGTATATAAAAAAGAACAAATAAAAACTTAAAAAGGGAAAACAGAAGAAAATCATGGAAGATTAAAGCAAATCACCATTTCTCAGAATTACATAGGTAAGATTGAATGCATGATCAGTAGATAATTGGTAAAAGCAATAAAAGTAGGATAGAGTTGACTCTTTAATCTTTCATTATAAACTGAATTAATTATCATGGGAAAATAAAAAGCCCAAATATTACAGGACTAAGAGAAACAATATAGTTATTGTAGCTTCTTTGTGGCTTATATAAACTTAGAAGTGAATAAAACTCTCTGTAAGAATCAGGGGGAAAAATAAAGCTTTTAATCAAACTCTACTCTCCAGGAAAAGGGAAAAAGGACCAGGAAAGGAGCAATTTGTTAAAGCAGAAATTTTTTAGATAATAGGATCTTCATTTGAGACAAACATCACAGTAATAACCTGACGTCAATCTCACCTCTGCCAGCAAAGTGAAAAGGGAGTCTTGGATTTCCTGCCATGAGAAGCTGTGAGGATGGAGACATATACAATACCACCACCAGTGTGGTACCAGAGAAGGTCAAGAAGGGGACAGCATTGATGCCTGCACTGCAGACATAAGTCACCTTTGCCACCAAGCAGTGTCAGCAGAGATGATGATGGTAAGAGCCTGAACTTCCAAATCCAATCTGAGGTATCTAACACACCTTCTACTCTCCCTCTGGGTGATGACCAAAGTCAAGGGTGGTAAAAAGAATTCTACCAACACAGTGCTTATAGAGAAGTAAGAGGATACAGAACTCCCTTTTGCCCAAAAGTAATGAGACGCTTCCCCCAGATTGTGTGTCAGTGAAGGACCAGTGAGGAACTCAGCCTTCTAGTATCTCCAGATATTGAGGAGAGCATCCTCTTCCTTTTACTAGCCAAGTAATGTCAGAAAAAGTCAGCTAAAATGGATTTAATAAAGCCCAAATACTTATAAAATGAAAATGTGTAGGTTTTAGGGAGAAGAGGTGGGACAGAAGGGGTGTGGCTATAAAAAGATAATGTGAGGAAACTTCATGGAGATGGAAATGTTCTGTATTCTGACTGTATTACTGTCCATATTCTGATTGCTGTATTGTACTATAGTTGGAAAGATGTTAACATTGCTGGAAACTATGTAAACAGTAATTGGATCTTTCTACATTATTGCTTAAAGCTAAATGTGAATCTGTAATTATCTCAAAATAGAAAGTTAAAAATTTAACATTTTCATGTAAAAACTATGTATCAGAGATAATAATTGCAAACATCTCTTAACTTTGTTTAAATAAATTAAAACATTTCTGTGCTCATGAATACAATGGATATTTTTAATGTAATTGCTCACAAATAAGCTGACATAAAATTATAAGTAAAATTAGTTTTATAATTTTAAAAATAATATGAATTATTTTTAGAAATGTCCATGTAGTTAAAAGATATTTACTGTAAAACCATACTCAACTAATGTCATAACACACATAATTAAATTTTGTTTATATCAATAATCCCCTTTGAAAAGTAGAAAATTGTTGAAATTTTTCTTGGAATTAATATTGCATGAGTATAAGTATGAGTAATCCTGAAACATAGCTGATATTTAAAAAAATTTAAGTAGTGAGAAGTACAAAAATAAAGGCAAACACTGATAATTCTAAGCACATTTATGCCTATCTCAAGGAAACTAAAAATTTATAATATTGTTCAATTTTGTATCAGCATTTTTAAATGCATGCAATATCCTCAGGAGATTCCTATTCCAATAATAGATTACTGCAATGTGCTGGGCCACCGAGGAACACACTATTATAATGAGTTCAAACCAGATTCATATGAGTCATAAAAATATAATGATAATAATATAATGGTAATGATGATAAAGTGACTTGCACTAGGTCACTGTAGTGAGTCAGAAGTAAATGTAGTTGGGAAACTTAGGTGTTCAGACCATCCACTAAATCATGCTACCTCTCCAATTTTAAACACTCAATAATAATGCATATTCATTAAACATGTAACAGAAAAAAATTAAAAAGCAATACTTCCTGAATGCCTAAAAGGGAGCAAATGGTTTCCACTTCTAGTCATTTTCCTTCTTCAACTATGACATTACCTAAGATATTAATCTCCTTTGTTATTTCTGGAAATTGTGGATTTAATTGACTGCCTTTTACCATCTATGTCTTCCTCAATGCTTAGAGGAATTGAGAAAATTTAATAGCCGTATCAAAGGAGAAGGTCAGAGTACTAGTTTGCTAGGGTTGCAATAACAAAGAGTCATAAACTGGGTGGCTTAAATAACAGAAATTTATTCTCTCACAGTCTACAGACTACAAGTCCAATATCAATATGTCAGCAGGATTGTTTCCTTCTGAAAGCAAAAAGGGAAGTGTCGCATTCAGATTATTCTTCTGGCTTTAGGATGGCTGTCTTCTCCTTGCATTTCCCATTGTCTTCCCTTTGTCCATAATTGTGAACAAATATATTTTAATCAACATTTTGTTTCTGTGACCTAAAGGCCTGACAACAACAACTTTAAGGAGGAAAAGTTTATTTTGGCTCATGGTTTCAGAAGTTTAGTCCAGAGTTGGACAACTCTGTAGTTCTGGGCCTGAGGTGAGGCAGAAATCATGGTGGAAGGGTATGGCAGAGGGAAGCAGCTCAGGACATGGCAATCAGGATGTGGAGAGAGAGATCCCCTCACAAGAGACAAAATACAAACCCTACAGGTATGCCCCCAGTGACCTACATCCTCTAGTCTTACTCTACCTGCCTACAGTTACCACCTAGTTAATCCTTATCAGTAGAGGATTAGGTCACAACTCTCATAATCTAATAATTTTACCTCTGAACATTCTTGCAATGTCTCGAACCTAAGGGATACACTTCATATCTAAACAACTACAAAATCGCCTCTTTGTAGAAGAATAGTCATATTGGATTAAGGCCTAACCTAATAGACACATTTTAATTTAATTAACCAGTATAGCAGTCCTATATCCTATGGCCACATTCTGGGGGATTGCAGGTTAGAATTTCAAAATATGGATTTTCCAGAGTATACAATTTGACACACAGTGCCTCAAATTCTGTTACAGTGACAATATGAGAATGACCAGCATGATAACTGAATGTGGTGCTTCGTCATTTTAAGAATACAAATCTAAATGGCTTTCTTTGCAAAGGCAAAGAGATATGGATATATTTTACTTACACAGCTACTGACACATTTTGTATAATTAAGAAGATATTAGAAGGATTATTCTATGTATAACAGAAAATAATTAAAATACATGAATTTAGCAAAAAGGGATAAAATCATCAGTATTTTGGCAATTAATTTTTCCCTTAAATATAATTAAGAGATAGCGTTGACTCAAATCATAACATTACAAAAGGCAGCATGTATTTTTTTTTTTTTTTTTTGGTGCCGGGGATCAAACTCATGGCTTTGTGCTTGCAAGGCAAGTACTCTACCAACAGAGCTATCTCCCTAGCACAGCATGTATGTTTTCTGATGTACTCAAGTTTGGAAGACAGAACACTTGTGAAAGCATGACTCATATACTTCATTGTGAAGGGTTACTTATAGGATTATCAGTATTGAAAAGATATTCATGATATACTACCAATAATTATTAATGACAAAAAAGTATGAAAAGATTTCAAAATTTCTCAGGTGGTCCTCATCACTCAGTAGTATCTCTGAAAAGACACAATACTTTTTCAGACTGCAGCCCCAGATTTCTCATGGAAACTAATGATCAGCAAGCTAAAATGATTTATATAGATTAAATTGTGGGAGTATTGGAGATAAGAAATTGACTAGGAAGCAATATTTTTAAGATATCAAGTTGATTTGGCCAATGCTGCCAGCAGAATAGATGCCTCTTTCTTGTAGGAGCTTGTCATGAAGTATATTTGTTAGTTCAAAGAGTGAAAGAACTCAAAGGCAGAAAAGAAATAAAAAAAGTTTCTTCTCTGTTTAAGGGTACACAGATGAGAGAAGGGAATCAATCCATCCATATAAAGAAGAAAATTCATAATCTTCCAAAAAGCAAGACTAGCAGTTAATGCCCAAGATTATTAAACATTGAAATTCAGTTTCAATATTAAACCCTTGGTTTTGCAGGATGTGTATACTCACATACAAAATATTTTAAAGGTCAGAAAATCAATCAGCTGTATTTTTCTTGTCATGCCTCCTAGGTTTGGCCAATATAATATAACAAATACTATTTTGTATTTTAGTTTTGTGCCAGCTTGATTGATTCTCTATAAACCCATTATTAAGGTCAGTATATTGTAGGTCAAAGGCTGCTGTGGAATGAAAAAAAAAAAAAGGATGGTGGAAGGTCAGAATAATCACATACAACATGTAAAATAAAGATTTTCAACCCTACAGTTAAAAATTGTAGTAGTAGTAGTTCCCAAGAGCCTTGTAAAATGTTTATGTGGCACAGAATTCTATAATATGGAGAAAACTTCTATCATTTTTTTGGAGCCTGAGGATTGAAACAGTCATTTACAGGTTTGAGTATTTGAGTCATGAAAGTACAGTAAACTGACAGAGTGAAAAGAGGGAGCTATGATATATTGTGCCAAACATGACTGTCTTTCTGTATTATAATACTATGTTAAAGAAAATCTAAAGAAGCAAAAGAGCACATGCAATACACAAAAGGATAAGAATCACTCACTGCTTACTGCCATTGTTTATAAAGATATAAAGCATGGTCTAAGTGCATCAATATCATATGATGCTATAACATTTTTCTAGAACATAGAGGAAATGCATGATTGCAATGTGTATGGAGAAAGTGAGAGTCAAATCTTAAAATTATAGTATGGTTTCTTGTCCTGTTATTGGGTATATGTGTTCCAAAGGACAGAATAGGGCATTAAATTGCATTTATAAATAAAGACAGTTGTTTATGGGAAAATTTTTAAGTTATTTATAGTAACCATAGAGTATCCTTGTGGCATCCAAGATTTAACATAAAGACCACTTCATCCCATAATTAATTGGAATTTAGTTGGCTCTTAACATTTTGACTGTTCATTTATATCCATTGTCATAGTTATTATTTGTATGAAAGATTGTGAGTCTTACTATAAGTCCATAACCCTTGAACACAATTCTGAAATTTAAAAAAAAAAATTAAAACTAACCTAAATTGACATAGACTATTTTTACACAAGTTTGAAAATTCAACCCTTTCACTAGGAGATATTAAAAAAAAAGTGTTGCCACAGACTGCCTTGGCTATTTTATGGTAGACACAGCTAATATAGGGAACAAAGTAAAATAAAATTGAATTCTGAAATATATGTAACCCTCAAGGTTTGAGATAAAAGATTAACTGTCTATCATATAAATATGAGGATAGTAAGACTGGTAGAGTTTAAATTATCCAAGATTATATTATTCAACTCAATCCTATAAAGTAATTGTTACAATTTCCATTGATCTATTTTGACAAAATTAAAACTGAGAGTTTAGGTAATTTGTTAAACATTCCCAATTAACAACTGTCTGCACAGACAAAATAATTTCTCTATTAGAATCATCTTATCTTATCTCTCAGTGCATTTGATTTTTGAGTTTTGTTTGTTAACTGTTTTTATAGATCATTTAGCAGCCACCATCCAATTTCTATACAAATGTCATCTCTGATGTGGTTGAAATAGATTTTTTGTATCTGCTAAAGTAAATTTGTTAATCAATTGTCCATAATGGGCTCTGTGCAACAATATATACATCTTTAAACATTTTTTTCACATTCCTTACTATCACCTATATCATACTTCTTTATTATGTTCTTTTATATATTTACACATTTCCTTCTACACCATTTCAGACACACGCATCTTTCATATGAGCTTTTTGACACACTCTGAATTTATGCATCTTCCTATACAAATATGATCTTATCAGAGAGAGTGCCCCTGAATGGCATGTGTATAATATTTTCTATCATTAACACCCTTTCTTTTTTTACTTCATTAATTTTCATAATAGTAATTACTAACTTTAATTATGTTGTATTATTAGTCATTTACTAGTTGATTATTGGTTTCCTCCTATTACAATGTAACTCCCATAAAGAACTCATTTTCATGTACTTCCTTACATCTATCTATCATATGCTAAAAACATGACCTGTTGGTTGTAGTCATTCCATAAATGAATTATCCATTTTATCACTAAGGTTACGAAGTTTTCATCAACAGCTTGCCTACTGTAATCAACCTCCTAACACATCTTGGCATCTCAATATCTCCCTTCCTCTAGCCCATTTTCTATTCTGCAGTCAGCTTAATTATTTTCTAAAAATAGAGTTGATCATTTCTCATCTAATATTCCATCTGTACTAAGAGCATAAAGATCTTGAGTGGATTCTTGTGGTTCTGAATCCTCAAAATAATTCAGAAAGCTCTATGCACACTGATCTTTGCCTATTTCTTCAACTAATTGCTCTACTTGCTATTGATATTTTTGTCTATTTGTTTTTTATTATTTTATTACTACATTATGTTAAACATAATAGTAGGGTTCATTTTGACATAATCACACAGACGTGATATATAATTTGCTCCATTTCAGTCCCCATTATTCTTCTTTTCCTCCCCTTCTTCCTAACCCAGTTCTCCTTCTTCTACTTTACTGGTCTTCCTTCGACTCATTGTAAATTTCAAATTCCTAGTTCAATGTTGGTAATCTGCTTTCAGTCTGTAACAGTGTTCCCATGTTTCCTCTACACAGCCACCAAGCAAATCCTTACTTTAGAAGCACCCTTTCCTTTATACTACACATGACTTTCTGTTAAAAAACACTTTGTTTCCAATCTAATATTTCAGATTAGTCACTCTAAGGCTCATATCTGTGATCCCTAGAAAATGTCAAGGCTTTCTAATTGTCAAAGTATCAACAATTGTTCTCTGTTGCATGGTTTTCACAGCTATAACTGTGTATGTATGTCTGTGTGCACACATAAGGTTATTTGACAGATGAGTGTTTCACCTTTTTATCTGTTATCCTTTACAAGCTGCCTGGTTTCACCTAAAGTGCACATCACTATTTCCTCAAATAATGCCTAACATACAAAAAAAACTCAAATATTATTTTAGAAGTGAAGAAATGACTAATTGAATGAACAAATAGTATGCTGGTCCTTAAGACAAGAATTTCACTACAAAAGAAGAAATTGTTAAGTTAATAAATTAGCTTACCTTCTATTTTTTTATGAGGGAAAAATAAATAGGAAGATGCATTTAGAATACAGCTTAACTTGCTTCCTGTACATCATCATCATTTTTTGTTCTTTTTCTTCTATATGTTTTTTAATCTTTCCATAGTTTCACTGATGTTATGGAGATATTTTAGTAAAATATTTTCCCCTGATGGTTGGAGATATCTTGTATATATTTTATATCTGTGGCTGAAGTTCTTGTTACTAATATGGAACCTCCAAGGAAATAGTTTCAAAATAAATCAAAACAAACAAACAAGTATCTTGGGGAGCATAAAAGCAAAACTATAAAAAATCTAGTTGATATTATAATGTATTTGAATCCTAGTGTACACAATTTTAGGATGAAAGGCAAAAGGAGGAGATTAATTAGCAATGGATAGAACAGAGAGAGAAGGAATGTGTGAAGACAAATCCTTGGGGAAGGATATAAAATACCAATATATCTATGAATCTACTCTTTTATAATACATGTGTATATATGTGTGTATAAAATTAAAGTATGTATAACCAATTTTAATTAGCAAAATGCTTACTTTGGTATTTTTTTAATATCTTGAATTTAATATCCGGGAACAGATTGGAGAATACAACATATTTCATAAAAAATTCTGCCACAAATCACTGGTTGATCACTCACATAAGTTTTACTATTTTATTTTTACAAATAGGCTATTGAATTATTTAGTTGTTCTTGATCAATAGGTAATCAAATAGGTATTATTTACAGGGTCCCTTCTTTTTAACCAACAATTCTGACTGAGTGGAATATAAAATACAGCTGAATGAATAACTAAAATATAACTCTTGCAGTCACTTGACTGTTAATAGGACCTGAAGCAAATGTAGGGGGTATGCTACATTCAACAAAATGTTATTACAATGATTTTTTAATATACATGTGGGATTTGTATTTTTCTCCATTTTTGTAGTGAGGATTCAAGGTATTTATATCAAATCTAGCAATATATGGAATGAATTATAAAAATGAAAATACAAACATTTATTTGTTCATTGCTAATACTTTGAGTTACATAATAATTATATCACTAATTTCTGTGAACCTGTGCTCTAAAACAAGGATCCAAACATGCATTTGCCATTAGTACCTCTGAAAACATTTCATGAGAATTGCTAATGCAAACTCTTCAATGATTCTAGGGAAGAAAATAAGGCAACACACTTCCAAACTTATTCAGCAAAAGGCATGGATTTTTTAAAATGTATACTAGCTCCCACATGTTGTAATACCAGGTTTTTAAATTGCCAGTCCATTTTTTACTTTATATATTTTTATTATGTGTCATATCTACAGGATAAGACAAAGAAAGATACATTAAAAGAAAGAGAAGAATCTAGAATAAAAAAACCAAACATGTGAGTTGGAATCAAGGTTGCCTGGATTCTATTCTAGTCTCTACCAGTTACTAACCACTATATTAGGTAGCTAATTACAACATGAAAATATTGCCTGTGTTAGGTGTTTTTAAGTGCTAAATGGGATATTCCATGCAAAGCACAAAATTAAAAAATCATGGACAATGGTAAGTTCACATGGCTAAAATTCTTTTTAAAAAATATGATATTATTTAAAGTGATTTTAATTTGAACAGATTATACCTCACAAAACACTTTATTTTTAATTAATTTTACAGAGTTCAGGTGTTCTTAATAGACACCCTCAATCTCCTATCTGGTCCCTGAAATTATCCTTTTTAAATAAGTTTGGTTGTATATGGTACACAAATTCTCATTGAGTAAAATATTAACTGCTCTCCCAATGTGGTACATTAGATCTCTAGTATTGTTCTTCTTACATGTTTGCTACTTTGTATCCTTGAACCCACATTTATTCACTCTTTCTCTCCTTACACCTGGTAACTACTATTCTATTCTCTTTGTATATTCAATTTTTTCTTTTCTTTTATATTTCACTGATAAATAAGATCATGCATTTTATTTCTTTTTGTTTCTGAATTATTTTCACTTACTATAATGTCCTCTTGTTTCATCGGTTTTGTGGGAAATGGAAGAATCCCCTTTCTTTCTTTAGGCTGAATAATATTCCAGTGCATATATACACCACAATTCCTATACCCACCTGTTGACCAATGGAGATTTTTGTTTCCATCTCTTGGCTTCTGTGAATAGGGCAACAAACATGGAAATGGGAATATCCCCTTGACAAACTTGCTGCCTTTCCTATGGAAATATATCAAATAATGAGATTGTTGGATTGTATAGTAACTCTACTTCACTTTTTGAGCAACCTCCATACTCTTTTCTGCAATGACCATACTAATTTAGATTCTTTTTTTTTTTCTTTTTTTTTTATTGTAAACAAATGGGATACATGTTGTTTCTCTGTTTGTACATGGAGTAAAGGCATACCATTTGTGTAATTATAAATTTACATAGGGTAATGTTGTTTGATTCATTCTGTTATTTTTCCCTTCCCCCACCCCTCCCACCCCTCTTTTCCCTCTATACAGTCCTTCCTTCCTCCATTCTTGCCACTCTCCCTAACCCTAACCCTAAACCTAACCCTAACCCTAACACTAACCCCTCCAACCCCCATTATGTGTCATCATCCGCTTATCAGCGAGATCATTTGTCTTTTGGTTTTTTGAGATGGCTTATCTCACTCAGCATGATATTCTCCAATTTCATCCATTTGCCTGCAAATGCCATAATTTTATCATTTTTTATGGTGGAGTAATATTCCATTGTATATATATGCCACAGTTTCTTTATCCATTCATCACAACTGAAGGACATCTAGGTTGGTTCCACAATCTGGCTATTGTGAATTGAGCTGCTATGAACATTGATGTGGCTGTATCTCTGTAGTATGCTGATTTTAAGTCCTTTGGGTATAGGCCAAGGAGTGGGATAGCTAGGTCAAATGGTGGTTCCATTCCAAGCTTTCTGAGGAATCTCCATACTGCTTTCCAGAGTGGCTGCATTAATTTGCAACCCCACCAGCAATGTATGAGTGTACCTTTTTCCACATCCTTGCCAACACCTATTGTTGCTTGTATTCTTGATAATCGCCATTCTAATTGGGGTGAGATGGAATCTTAGGGTAGTTTTGATTTGCATTTCTCTTATTACTAGAGATGTTGAACATTTTTTCATATATCTGTTGATTGCTTGTAGATCTTCTTCTGTAAAGTGTCTATACAGATTCAGTGCAATTCCAATTAAAATCCCAATGATGTTCCTTACAGAAATAAAGCAAGCAATTATGAAATTCATTTGGAAGAATAAGAAACCCAGAATAGCTAAAGCAATCCTTAGCAGAAAGAGCGAAGCAGGGGGTATCGCAATACCAGATCTTCAACTCTACTACAAAGCAATAGTAACAAAAACAGCATGGTATTGGTACCAAAATAGACAGGTAGATCAATGGTACAGAATAGAGGACATGGACACAAACCCAAATAAATACAATTTTCTCATATTAGACAAAGGTGCCAAAAATACGCAATGGAGAAAAGATAGCCTCTTTAACAAATGGTGTTGGGAAAACTGGAAATCCATATGCAACAGAATGAAACTAAACCCCTATCTCTCACCCTGAACAAAACTCAACTCAAAATGGATCAAGGACCTCGGAATCAGACCAGAGACCCTTCATCTTATAGAAGAAAAAGTAGGTCCAAATCTTTAATATGTCAGCTTAGGATCAGACTTCCTTAACAGGACTCCTATAACACAAGAAATAAAAGCAAAAATCAACAACTGGGATAGATTCAAACTAAAAAGCTTTCTCTCAGCAAAGGAAACTATCAGTAATGTGAAGAGAGAGCCTACAGAGTGGGAGAAAATCTTTGTCACTAATTTAGACTCTTATTATCAGTGTACCTGCTTCCTTTCCCTTCACATCCTTACCAAGACTTGTTATCTCCCGTCTTTTGCATAACAGCCATCTTAAGATGTATAAGATGATATTTCACTGTGATTCTGGTTTACATTTCCCTGGTAATTAGTGATGTCAAGCACTTTTTCATATACCAGTTGCTTATTTTATGCGTTCTTTGGAGAAATGTCTGTTCACATCCTCTCTTCATTTTTCCATCAGATTTTCTGTCTATTGAGTTGTATGGATATGTTGTTACAAGTTTATGACATGTACTCCAATAGATAGGTGGTTTGCAAGTATTGTCTTTTAATCTAGAGGCTACTTTTTCATTCAATTGATTAATCTTTTGCTGTATAGAAACTTTTTAGTTTGCTGTCGTCCAATGTATTAATTTTTGCTTTTATAGTGTGAACTTCTGGTGTGACATCTCTAGAATCATTGTCAAAGGCAATGTCAAAGAGCTATTCTCCTATGTGTTCTTTCAGGAGTTTTATGACTTCAAGTCTTACATTTTAGATCTGTTATTCATTGTGTGTGTGTGTGTGTGTGTGTGTGTGTGTGTGTGTGTGTTTGTGTATGTGTGTGTGATGCAAGGTAAGTATTTAGTTTCACTGTTTCACACGTGGAAATCCACTTATTCTAGCACTATTTATTGAGACTTTCCATTCTTCCTTATGTCCTCTTCTGACTTTCCTCAAAATTAGTTTACCAAACCTGTCCGAATTTGTTTTTCCCTAGATTCTGTATTCTCTTCCACTGGTTCCATGTGCATGTTTTTAAGTCACTACCTAACTATTTTGATACCTGTAGATTTGTAATATAATCCAAAAGTACAATACCTTCAATTATTTTTCTTTCTCAGTATTTCATTGGTCACTCAGGGTCTTTTGTAATTTCCTATGAATTTAAAATTTTTTTTTATTCTAATTCTGAGAAAATATCATTGGAATTTTGAAACTGTATATGTTATTTGCACAGTATGTTTATTTATTTGTTATTTTGGTACTCGGGATTTAACTCAGAGACACTTTACCACTGAGCTACATCCCTTGCACTTTTTAGTTTTCATTTTGTGTCAGAGTCTCACAAAGTTGTTTAGAGTCTTACTTAGTTGCTGAGGGTGGCCTTGAACTTATGATCTTCCTGCTGTAGACTCCCATATCACTTGAATTATAGGCATGCCACCACACCGGACCAAAGCATGTACATTTTTAAAACATTAATTCTTCTGATCAATGAGCATGGATTATCCTTTCATACAGTTATGTCTTCTTCAGTTTCTTTCATTATCACTTAAATCATTGAATAATTTCTATGAGCAGGATTTCCACCTCCCTAGTTGAACTTATAACTAAATAATTTTAAATTTTTCAATATATTCTTATTTTTAATTAACATGTATTAAGTATGCATATTAATGAGGTTGAGGTGATATTTCAATATCAGCATTCAACGTGTACTAATCAAGTTCAACATTACATTCCTTCATTTTTCCTTATGCTATACCCTTGCAGCCTCTAGTAGTTGGTATTTCACATTGACTTTTCTTCTTCTTTTTTTTTTTTTTGCTTCGACATATGAGAAAGAATATGGGGTAACTCTTTTTCTGTATCTGATTATCTGGTTTATTTCACCTAACACTAAGTCTTTTAGTTTCATTCCTTTTGCTTCAATTGATAGGATTTTATTCTTCCTTATGGTTAAATAATATTGCATTTTATCTATGTACCATATTCTCTTTATCCATTTATTTGTCAATGAGTATTCAGTATTCTATTTAGTGCCATTGTAAATAGGATTGTTTTCTTAATTTTTTCATCATGTGAGTTATTATTGCCAAAACATGTGATTGATTTTTTATGTTGATTTTGTATCCTGTACTATTTCTTATTTCATATACTACTTAAAAATTTTTTAATTTTGGATTCTTTAAGGTTTTCCACATGCAAAATCAATGTATATGGAAATAACAAATAACTTTTACTACTTTCTTTCCTTTGATTTATTTTTCTTGTCTGATTACTCTTATTAACATTTCCAGTAGTATGTTGAATAGAAAAAGTAAGACTAGGCTTTATCCCAATAATTAAAATGTTAACTGTGAATTTTACATAAATATTATTTATTATATTGGGAAATTTTTATCTTTTTCCTAGTGTCCTGAAAGGTTTTATCAGAAAAGGACATTGAATGTTTTCAAGTGATCTTTCAGCATCAATGGAGATAAATCTATGTGTTCTTTCATTCTCTTAATGTGATGTGTTAATTGATTTGCATGCACTAAATGTCTTGAGTTTCAGGGATAAATCTCATTTGATCATTGAGTATAATCATTGTGGTATGCTAGTGAATTCGGTTTGCATCAATGTTCATTTTTGACTTAAGACAGGACCTCACAAAGCTGTTGAGGCTGGCTTTGAACTCACAGTTCTCCTGTCTCAGCCTCCCAAGTTGCTGGGATTACAGGAATGAGTTACTGCACCTGGCTCTTAATTTTTAAATGTATGTATTTATACCTATAAATGCGCCTCTTGGAACTGTTTCTTGAACCTATACATTTTGTTATGTTGTGTTTCCATTTTCATTTATCTCAAGATCTTTTTAAAATTTCCTTTACTTTCTTCTTTGATCCATGGTTGTTCAAAAGCATATGGCTTCATTTATTCATAATTGTAAATTTTATAAAATTTATCCTGTTACTGGTTTCTATGTTCATACCACTGTGGTCAGAAACAATATTAATGAGATTTTAATATTTTTAAATTTGTCAAGACTTATTTGTGGCCTACCTTATAGTGTGTCCTGGAGAATAATCCATGTGCACTAGAGAAGAATATATATTCTGCTACAATTCAAAGGGAAAAAAAAATTCTGTAAGTGTATGTTAGGTCTTTTTGTTCTAAAGACCATTTCAGGCCAAGTATTTCCTTGTTAATTTTCTCTATGGTTGATCTATGATAGTTGAATATATCTTATTGCAGTCTCCTATTATTGCCACCTATTTTTTTCCTCATGTCCATTTGTATTGGTTTATATATTTAAGTATTCTGATATTGAGTTCATATATGTATTTATAATTCTTATGTACTCTTGACAGATTGGTTACTTTATCATTAATTACCTCTTTTGTCTCCTGTTTTAAACTTGAAATCTATTATTTTTTTTTTCTGCTCAATATGTAGCCACTTCTGCTATCTTTTTTTACTGAAATTTGCATGAAGTAATTTGTTCTATCCCTTCATTTTAAGTCTATGTATGTCATTAAAGTGAGTGTCTTGTAGGTGCCATATACATTAGCTAGGTCTGATATTTTTTAATCCATTCAGTCACTCTCTATATTTTATTTGGAAAACAGCACATTTGTATTCAAGGTTTTTACTGCTGGTGTTTGTCCTTTTCTGTTTTTTAACCTTTATTACATTTCCCTCTCTTTTTGTATACATTTATGATAGTTTTATTTTTGTACTGCTAAGTTTTTATTTCTTCATTTTTTGTATCAATTATAGCTTTTTCTTTATGGTTACCATAAGGTTTACATAAAACATCATATAATTAAAACAATCTATTTTAAGGTGATGCAAAGTAACTTAAATTGCATATATAACTTTAGATGCTTGTCT
Organism: Sciurus vulgaris; assembly: GCF_902686455.1. Lineage (NCBI taxonomy): Eukaryota > Metazoa > Chordata > Mammalia > Rodentia > Sciuridae > Sciurus > Sciurus vulgaris. The sequence continues at coordinate 134,845,282 of NC_136464.1, forward strand.
TTTCCCCACAATGTATATTTTTAAAGTTACAGTTTTCATATTTTTACATTGTGTATGTCTTAAATTATCATAGCTAGAGTTTTTCTGTTTTGTCTTTTAACCTTCACTGTGGAGATATAAATAGTTTATATACCAGTAATATAGTATTAAAGTGTTCTGAGTTTGACTAAGTACTATCAGTGAGTTTTAAACTTTGTATATTACTAATTTTTTTTTTTTTTTTTTTTTGCAGTGCTGGGGATTGAACCCAGGGCCTTGTGCTTGCAAGGCAGGCACTCTACCAACTGAGCTATATCCCCAGCCCCTATATTGCTAATTTTAAGTGTAGTTTGTTTCCATTTGAAGTCACAGCCATAGTCTATGACTCTGAGTCACACTCCAGTAATGCAGGCCTAGTGTGCAAAGATAGAGCTGTGACTCCGCCTCTGGCTTGTAGACTGTCATTGCTCTGGGAAAGAGGGATGCTTTAGAGCCTCTGGCCCAAGGGAGCAGAACACAGCTGCAATTCGGTTATTGGAGTGAAGACACTGTGGTTATTTAGGCCCTGAGAAATGAGACACTAGGTGGAAGTAATGCTGAACCCTGGGATAGCAGGGCAAAGCAGAGTTCCAGGCTCTGTGAGGCTATATAAAGTGGCATCAAGAATTCAGGAACAACAAAGTATACCTGTGATTCAGGACCTGGAGGTTGGAAGCAACACAGCATTGAAATCTATTCTCAGAGCATGTCGAGCACATCAGCAGCTCAGATTCAGTGGTGGGGCAGGGTGGGGAGTGGAGAACCAGTCCAACAAAGGTGCTCAGCCAATATTCTGTCTACCTGGGATACAGAGTGTCATGTCAGTTTGTTCCCAAGAGGCACAACTACTTGGCTCAGTGTTTCTATTTCCTTGGGTGTCTAGGCAGCAAGTTATCTGACCAAAATTATTTTTGTCAGTAAGAAAGATTTCCACAATCAGACTCGATGCAAAAATATTGAAAAATTATGTCCTTTGTAAATAACACATTGGATTACTGCATTTTTAGTTGATGTATGTTTATTCTAACACATTGAACAAATAGAATCAGTCTCACCTAGAGTATTGTAGTTTCAGGTCCACCTCAGACTATTGAATTAAAATCTGCATTTTAACAAGGGTCTGAACTGATTCATATGCATATTAATTTTTGAGAAGCAGAGATTTTAAAGGTAAATAATAAATAGCAGGTCCTCTACATAAAATACATGTTTATGAGAATAAGAAATAGGAGAGCAGAAATATTTTGGAGTCATGAAGAAGAAAAAAGGAGTCATACCACAAATACAAGCCAAATGAAAGATAAGCCAAAAAGGAATGCTGGATTTGTATGATTTATATTACATCCATTCTCCATTTATTTCTTTCAGGAAATGTAAATACCATCTTCTCAGATAATCACACCACAAATCCAGGATTTACTCTTAATCATTCCCTTTTCTTCACATCCTAAATATAATCCATCATCAGGTTCTGCTAATTCTACTTACACAGTTCTCTTCATCTTCATTCTAGCACTGAGCCCACATTGGTCAAGACAGATCTGACATGGAAACTGACATTCACACTCCCTTTTATTCAGATTCTAAATGTTACTTTTAACATTCTTCTGTACAAATTTCACCCAGAATATTCCCCAACAAATAAGATAGAAAGGAAAGAGTAGGTCAAAATCTAGCTAATGAAACCTTTCTGAAGATTTCTTAATAGAAGAAAAGGAAAAAATATCAAATGATTTTTATGCAAACCTATGAGTGTAGCAGGAGGGAAGATAGAAACTAATTAATTGCAGATATGATCCTTAAACTGAGTGTTAGGATGAGTAGATATTTAATAGACATTTGGTAAATGAATATATAATATATAGCTAGAAAGGAAGAGTTTTGAGGCTGAGAACTTCCTAGTAATCACATGGTTATTTTCTGAAAAAGTTCTGAATGACAGAGAGCTCTGTAAACCACACTTATGAAAATTTCAGACTTTATCTTGGAGTCAAATGGAAGCCCTCACAGCTTTTCTTTATAAAGGAAATCTTGTTACACAATGCAAAGGTTCTTTTCCTTCCAATGTGGTATATGATTCTCTGGTAATACTGAAAGGAAGGAGTGAAGCCAGGGTACACCTCAGCAGTGTAGGTAAAGATTTGATTAAGACTTCGGCTAAGCAAGAACGAGTGGGAATATAGAGGAGTAGTTAAGGTAAGATAAAGAAAATGGGATTTGCAGGGTTTGTAAATTTAGATGTGTCATTAGGGATGATTCTCAAATTTACAGCTCCTGAGCCTTGGCATATCAATGGCACATTCACTAAGAAAAAGGATTCAAGATCAGAAGTGTGCTTGTAGATACCCATATGCTTAATTATGTAAGAAAAAAGCATCTATCCCCTTTCCCTTCTTGTATGAAACCAATCACAAAGCTAAGAGTGAACATTCTCGCAAATGATACTATCCTTGTATTTATGTATATTAAGTCTGAGTTAGATTCTATGGAGAAATTATGCTATGTCACAAAGACAATCTTGAGATATGTCACACACCATATTAATTACTTTATATGTCCTCTGTTTTAAAATTCTGAGCAGTCCTATGGGGTAAAATCTACCATAATTTTCATTTCATGCATGAGAAAATGAAATTATAAATGATACAGAAATTTATCTATTCATGCTGCTCCTTATTGAATAAGTCAATATTCAACCCAGAAGTACCTAAGGTGTGTATTTTGCCTCAATCAGTAAGGACTCCTTTTGAAAACAGATGGTTCAATCAAGTGTGCTAATTACAGAAGCGAGGTTTGTTCAAAGATTGATAAAAAGTGTGGGGGAAGGAATTAGGGAGAATTAACAAGGGACGGTTGTGAAACATTCCATGGCAACCCAAAAAAATAAAAGGAGGGGGATACATGGGAACCAGAAAAAACCTGCTTTAGTACCTGCTGTAATAGTAGGAAAAGATTTCCTTAAAGGAGCTGTGGTCTTCAGAAGAGAAACACAAATCCTGCATCTCATAATCGCAGAAAAAAAGTACTACACAAACACTTATTTCCAAAATGGAAACTTGTTCTAATGTATCTGATATATGAGGGAATATTTGTGCATAAGAGGGATTTTGCATTTAATTATGTGATGATTGATCTTCAAGAGACAGTATGTGAACTCAGAAAACTGTACTCAATGAAAAGAGTATCACAGGGACATACAATGCTCACCTACATCTCAAGGATCTAACAGATTCTTCAGTTCACCTTGAATGATGTAGGTCATACTGTACCCATCGGGGGCTACAAATTTCTGCCACATTTCAAGTAACTCTCTCCTTTGCTTCACAATAATTACCTATATACAACTCTTCAATGCCTACTTCCACAGGCAAACCTGAGGTCAGTTTCTTAAAAAAATTGTCTAAGTTTATTGCAGCATTTATGACTTTCTTAACCATTAAATGTGTAAAATTATCTTACCTTTTTAAAAAACATTTATCACTAATGGTTTGTTCCCCAAACCCATTTTTCCTAATTGTTGTATGGTTTTTACTGCATCATTTTGCATAATTAAGTAAATATTAAAATTAATATATGACATTTTAGTGGGACTAACTGTAAGTATCCTCTCCAAACCCAAATGGACTCCACATTATAAAAAAGAACCAAATGATAAAATCCAGAAATTTCAGCTGTTTGTAGCACAAACATGAAAAGAGTAGAGAGAGGACCTAGAGAAGCAAACAGAGAACATCCACCACATGTCCACTATGTTACTATGTCCACTATGAGACTAGTCTCATGAGAAACAAACATGTTCTTGGTCATATGATAATAAAAATACATACAGTATTACAATCTAGTACTCAGGTTTTCCTGAGAAGACAATGACAAAGTTTTCAGTAAAAATAGTACAACTGAAGAACATTGTATCAGATAGTGCTATTATGTATTGTATGTAAAAATACAAACAGTATTACAACCACATAAATAGAGTATAAATAAATCAGAAATGTGGGCTTAAGGAGACTCCACAATATGAACACACATGTTGCTAACACATATAGAAGACAAGATACATACTGATAAATTCTGAAGACTAGTGATATAGAAGGTTGAAAATAATCACATAATGAAAATATTCTTTTTTGAACCAGGGATTGAACCAAGGGACCAAGGGGTACTTACTTAAGTCACATTCCAATCTTTCCTATTTCTTTTCTTTTCTTTCTGTTTTTTTTTTTTTTTTTTTTTTTTGAGACAGAGTCTCACTAAGTTCCTTAGGGCTTCCCTAAATTCTGAGGCTGGTCTTGAACTTAAGATTCTCCTGTCTTAGCCTCATGAGCTGTGCAGATTACAGAAAACAATGAAAACATTCTTAAGTTAAAGATGAAATGAAAAATATAATTCAAAATTATTTATAAAAGTTCTGGAAAAATAGTTTTAAAATACTTGTGTAACTATATAGGTGAAAATATGCTAATATAGAAAAGGAGAAGTTAAATGTGCTACCTGGAAAGAAATCCAGTACTCAGGTTTTCCTGCATATCATAAAGTTCAAGAAGACAATGACAAAGTTTTCAGTAAAAATAGTACAACTGAAGAACATTGTATCAGATAGTGCTATTATGTTTAGGTAGTGGTTTTAATATGAAGCTCTTACTTACAAAGACACTCGTACTCTTCAAGAACTGGAAGTTATTGCTTAACATAATATTCAGAAAAATATTATATATGAGTGAGAAATTAACCAAGATGGAATATCTAATGGTATAGGTATATCTAAAATATCAAGAGAAGTATAATAGCAGAGAATTTCAATACATTATTAAGTTATTATATCACAGAAGCATTTATGAAGCAATTAAGCAAAAATTTATCAGAATAAATGAAAATAAAATATAAAAACCTTCAACAAAGATGGAAATTATAAGGTATTTATATCATCTAAACTCTACAAAATAAATAAATTTGTGGTGAATTAATTTTTTTTAGGAAATTATATACAAGATCTTATCATTAAGTGGTGGGAAATAATATTTTAACAAAGAAAAAAAAAAGACTTTCTGGTAACTTACAGATAGTAATTAAATGAAATTCCCTATGAAACTCCACTCTGGTGGTTCTAAAAGTATATCTACAAACTCTCATTTCCTTTCTTTGAACATGGACCAAATTTAATGACATACCTATGAAAAATAGAATATGTAAAGAATGATGTTCCATGATTCTAAAGTTAGGCTATAAAAGATGAATGTCTACACATAGTTTTCTGTTTCCTAAGATGCCTACTTGTGAACTCAACTTGGTATACTGTTAGGACATGGAGACCATATGTAGCTATTCTAGTTGATATCTCCAGCTAAGGTCCCAGTGTTGGCTGATATCTACCAGTAGACATGAGAATGAACTCAAATGGAGATGATGCCAAACAATTGTGTTAGTCATCTTTTCATTGCTGTTACCAAAATGCCTAACAAGGAAAACTTAAAGGAGAAAAAAAATGTGCTAACAATTTCAGAAATTCAGTCCATTACTAGATGACTCCATTGCTCTGGGCCCAAGGTGAAACAGAACAACATGGAGGAAGGGAATGACGGAGGGAAGCTTCTCAGCTTATGGAAGCCAGGATACAGAGAGAGCAAGAGAGGAAACCAGGGACAAGATATACTCTAAGGCCACATTAACAGTGACCCACCTCCTCTAATACAACCCACCTGCCTATAGTTACCACCCAGTAGATTATTTAAATTATTAATCTAATCATTACCTAATAGCTTCAACTCTGAACCTTGCTGCATTGGGGATCATGCTTCAAACACATGATATTTGGGTGATACATCACATCCTCAGATCCAAATAATAACATTTGGCACCTGTCCCCCAAAACTTACATCCTTTCAAAATACAAAATGCAATAAGTCCATCTCCAAGAGTCGCCTTGGCCTCAACACTTTTAGAATTCTCAAAAGTTTAAATCTAAAGTTTTTTTTCTGAGAATTAAGACAAATTCTTGGTAATAAGCTAAATCAAAAGTAAGTTACATCCATGTACTACCAGAGCCCTAGGCCAGAGGCCTGAATCTGGGGATCCAAAATGTCTGGCCACTCACTCACCCTAAACCCAAAGAGGAAAAGGTAAAGGTAAGAAGCATAAAGTGAATTTCAATCAGTGCAGCTACATGGGGAAGACTTGTCTTTAAGGAGCTGACAGTGACTTTGGGATTTGATAGTGAAAGGAGAGCAAGGGTTGGGGGTTTGCATAGCTGGAGGTTTTTCTACTGTCAACACAGGTGATTTTGCTTGAGTTTTATCAGTCTATCATTATCTCAAAATTGCCCAGGCAGAGTCTTGTCCAGATAAAAAGTTACTGTTGCCTAGGGGTAGCTAGGCAACAATGTTTAAAGATGTTTATTGAATCAGATCTTGTTCCTGGAATACAAGAATACTGGGAACAATCAAGATGGGTGTAAAATGGAGGCAAAGATGCCAAGGTTTTAATCCTGATTTTAGCTACCCACTAGACATTTGCAGGAAAATGTGAAGTGTCTAAGTCCCTGTTACACATCTAATGTACAATGACATTATTCTAATTCTAAAGAAAAAAAGGAGGAATAGGATGATAGAAAGGATGGGACCAAAGCAAGACTGAAAAACAGTTTTATAAACAACTCCAGTATCTCCATGACTGTTATTTGGGGCACTTGGTGGTGAAGTGTAAGTCCTGCCTTTTTGAGCTTGCTGATTGTAGTCCATGTGAACTCTCTTTTGGCCTGGCTCTGCTGCCTTTTTGTTAAGTTTCCTCAGCAGGTATTGCAAATTCCTGGCTTCTCTTAATTCCTGGGGTGTGTCTATATTGCAGCATTGGTTTTAAGTTTTTACATATCACCCTATCAGGGGCTGTACACAGGGATTCCAACCCCTCTATACTTTGTCTGATATCCAAAGCCTTTATTTAAAATCTTGGTGGAAGCCTCCATTATGTGCGAATTTCAGCATCCTACGTTCCTTCAGAATAAGCACCATGGGAATGACACTAAGTTTTGCTTCTGGCTCAAGCAGTATCTAGACCGCCTTGAGCCACAGCTGTAGTGATTTCTGAATGCCTGGCCACTGAGAACAATGAAACAAATTCTGGGAAGCACTATCCTAGGCACCCCTGTGTGAATAGTGTGATCCCCATGGTCGCTCTGCAAATAGTTCTAGTTTTGAAATTTCACTTTGAAAACTTTCACCCGGAAATGGATGTGGTCTCTCTAATCCCTTAAATGTCCTCAAGACATTTCTATTGTCTCCATGCAAAGTACTTATTTCTCTTTAATGGCAGTCATCTCTTCAACAGCCATTCTTTCCTGATCCCAATTTTGAGAGTGCTGATTTGACCAAAGTGGAATTTTTTCAAATCTCTCTCTGCTTTCTGCTCTTGATTCTCATAGTGAAACTGCCTGAAAGCATCCAGAAATACCCATACCACACCTGAATGCTGTGCTGCCTTGTTCTTTCCTCTGCCAATTAATTAATCTAACACCTTTGAATGCAGCATCAAAGAAAATCTCAGAATATGGACAAAACACAAATTATTTGCAAAATTGTAACATGAATGACCTCAAGTCCAATTTCCAATAGAGTCCTTATTCCCTTCTGAAAGTTCATGAGCACAGTCTTTACTGTTCACATTCTTATTAGTATTCTGAACTCACACAAAAATCACTCATTAAATTATGCTTACAACATTTTAAGGCTTCTGTATAATGCATCTACAAACTTTCACAAAGACCTCCCTTAAACCAGTTCCAAAGGCTTCTGCACCACCTGGGCAGTTATAATCACAGTAATTACCTCATTGGTAGTACACATTTCTATATTAACCAACTATTCATCAGTGTGACCAAAACACCTCATGAGAACAGCTTAAAGGATGAAAAGTTTATTTGGGGCTCATAGTTTTAGAGGTTCTGTCTATTGGCCAATTCCATTGCTCTGGGCCTGAGGTGAGGAAGAACATCATGGCAGAAGAATGAGGTGGATGAAAACTGCCCAGTTTAAGGCAGGTGTAAGCAGAGGGAGCAAGAAAGAAGACTGTGAAAAGATAGACTCCATAGAACATTCCTCCAGTGACATCTTCCAGTGACATCTCACCTGCCTACAGATACAACACAGTCATCTCTTTTAATTATTTAACTAATTATTGCCAAAAACCCCACATCTGAACCTGATACTTTGGGGAAAATGATTCCAACACATGAGGTTTTTGGGACATTTCAGATTTAAACCATAACATCATTAGTTTTTGAGCCAACCTAATTTATGTCAAATGGGGAAAATAGATGAGCTATTACCATAGAGTTTTGTCCAAATTATCAATTCAATAATAATAATAAAGCTGTTTTTGTTATTTTAGTCATTAAAATTTCTGTGGCTTATTGGGAAATGCTAGCTGAATGCAATAGTCCTAGAATTTTAAAACAGAAGGACAAAAGGTAAATTTGGACCATTTAGGAGATTCATAACCGTGACTTCCCATGACTTTTCAAAAATAAATCCTATTATTCATAATAAATCACTGTTCAAGGAAGTTTCAGAAAAGACAGTCTTACATCAGGATTATGGGAATATTTGGAAATGCTAGAAATAGCTAAGCATTTCCGTGCTCTACCAATGAATTTTTCCAGGAAGGAAATAAAACAGAATCACATGATGTACCAGGAGGTAAGAGCAAGTAACAGAAAAATTTGAAGAAATTCTGTCATTATTGCACCTACTTCAACATTAGATATACTCTTTTATAAGACATTGATTGAAACTTGATTGTAAAATATTGGAAAGCAAACATTTTGAGCCTTTCAAATTTTCACTTACATTTGCAGCTGATTGGACCACATATTGGAAAATATTAAATGTGTGTTTCTACTTTATCCAGAGAGTCATGATGATTACCAGTGAAGAGGATAGGCTCTTTAATTAATAGTCTAGACTCAATCCTTTCCTCTGCACTTAGCAACTTCCTGAGCAAGCTACTCATACCTCAGTTTACTAACCTTATACAACATAAGATGACAGATATATCCTTAAATAATAATTCCAAAATTATTTAATAGATGTGAAGTATTTGGAGCAGGGCTACCTAATAATACTATGTAAGTTTACCTATTATTTTTATTTTTATTATTGGACATATTGAACTTGGAATGATGTCCCTTCAAAAACATATCTAATGCTATTCTACTTTACAGTCCAGTTTTACCAATTTTTAAAGAAGTAATACCCTAACTACATCATTTCAAAAAGTAAAAATTAGGGAAAGTGTATAAATGTATTTTAGGAATCTAAGGGTAACTTTTTCAAATGTAGTCATTTCTCTCTCCCTCTCTCCCACTGCCCTTAGTGCTATTCCAAGAATGCATTAAAAATAATGTATTCTAATAAAGTATATGACAATAATTTATAAATATTTCAGTTAAATATCCAATTATTTCCTTATATCCTATCATTTGTAAACTGGTATAGTATATTTTTTGATTTTGTGTAATTAAAATGTGTAAATGTTGTAAAAACTGAACATAACTTTAAGGATTCTAGAAAGTACATTAAATATTAGAAAACAAAATGTTCATAAGAACATATTATTTGTCTTAGATGTCTATATGCTATGATCAGTGATTATAAAATATTGAAGTTCACAAAAGTTCAATAAATGTCAGAAGTAAGTTTATCATACAAAATTCAATAGCTTTCTTCTACATCTCTATGAATATACAGAAACTATTAAAGAGAAGATACACTTAAAATGACAATTAAATGTATAGAGTTTGCATGAAGCATTTAAATGTGCAATGTTTTCATGGAAATTATTTAAATTGTCTTAAAGGATCAAAATGTATTCATCACAAACTATGGATAATAGATGTTCATATGAGACTAATATAATATTTTCAGTCTTACTTTCCAAATTGTTTCCTGGTGATCAAAATTATTTCAATGACATTAACTTCAAGAATTAAAGATAGCACATGTGGGGCACATACAAAATTTGCAGAAACTTATGATTCACACAGTTGAAGTTTTCCCTGTTCTAAGATCAAAAGAATTAAAAGGTAGGTGTGTGACTGGAACACACACACACACAAACACTACACAAGCAAAACAAAAATAAAAAGACCATCTTTATACCAATCTATAACAAGGCTAAGATTGATTAAGGTGAAGTGAATGGAGCACTCACCTCAGGCACAGAATTTAGGGGTCACAAAAAGCTCAACAGTCGGGATTCATCCTTGTCCAGCAGTTGTTAAAAATATAACTTTAGTAAAGTCAAATATGTAGTGTCAGATATCCACTGGTAACACAAATCAAATCATAATTAACAATCTCTGTTGCATATAAGAAGAAAGTATGTTAAGAAAGATAATTTTACTTTTATTCAACTAAAAATTAGGTAGTAAGCCATAACCAATATCAGTAAATTATAATATTCCATATTGTTTTATTATTCACATTTAATTTAAAAAAAACTATTATCAAATTATTGCTACACCATTTTAACTACTGTAAAGTTCATAGTTCATACAGCAGGATTTTTTTTATATCCTGACTCTATGACTATTAACACCCTCAATTCTCCTCTAGGCTACTGTGTCATTATAATTATTAGGCAATATCAATGTGTTTACATTATACTTTCAAGGCAGCTTTCTAAGAGATTGAAAATGGAAGTTGTAAAATCTCTTGAAGCCAAGTACCATAACTCACTCATTTTCTTCTATTTATTTGGCCAAAGCTCAAATGCAGCTCAGATTAACAAGATATAGGAATAGTCCCAATGTGGACTAAACAGGAACAGAAAAAACTTGGTGCCTTATTTAATCTACTATAGGAATTCTCATTTTGTAGATTCTCACAGTACTTCCCACATGGGTAGGGGAAAGAATTCCTGTAGGAGGGATGGGCTGCCTGTGAAATAAAAGGCTAATGAAATTTATTTATCAGTAATAACATCAGAAAACAGAATTATCTTTGAAGCAGGGGCGTGACCCATTGATCCATCCATAAGGGACTGGCTCTAACAAAGAAAGGAGCCCTGCGTGGTTTATTTATGGTGGTACAGATCAAAAAGGGAGCCCGTAGGAGCTTCTTCCATGAGAAACAGGATAAAGGGTGGAGGTAAGCAAAGGCATTTGGCTTTAGCGGGTCATTCCCACATTCATGGCCTGCATTTGAATTTCTGTGGTGAACTAACACAAGGTAACCATTTGAATCAGGCAATCTCTATAAGTTATTAATAACTGGGAGTTCCTAAGACCAAATTTTCCTGGTTAATGGTCCAGCTACACTTGATTTGCATACAGGTCATGGGTGGCTTCCCACAGTAAATTATCAGGTAAGTTTCTGGAATAACAGTTATCACAGAATATTTTTAAATTATCAGTAGGTAAAGCCTCTTCAACACAGGACTAGAAAAAATATTAGAATTAAATACCTATGTACAAGTGGTATATATATGTATATATACACATATATACATTTATATATATATATATATATATATATATATATATACACACACACACAATTGAAAGGGAGGAAGAGAGAGAGAGAGAGAGAGGTGAATTTTCTCCTTGTCGTTTCAGGCCATCTTTCATTTCTGCTTTTTAAAATTGAGCTTTCACTCATGAATATAGGGTGTTGGGAGTTGGCTTTACCAAAATAAGATTATTTAACAAAGCTATATGGCACCTTCAATAAGACTTTGGAGAGAATTGACAGGAACAGAAATCTTAAGTCTTGTTCCCAGTCTTACATTTAGTTGTTCACTATTTAAATGTGATGGCAGCTGTGGTTTTATGGCAAATGGCTTTCAATAAGTTGAGGAAGTTCACTTTTCTCTTGTTCTGTTGATTGTTTTTACCATGAAATTTTAGAATTTGTCAATGCTTTTTCTGCATCTATGTACTTGATCATGTGGTTGTTTTGCTCTTCATTCTATTAATATGATGTATTCCAGTGGGGGGAAAAAAGCTGCATGGTAGCTGCTGTAGTGTTCTATTTTCTCACGTTAAAGCCAAATGAAGCATGTATCTGTAAAGGTTTCGGCCATCAATAAGTGATATGGTGTATATATGAATGCCATGAATCCTAGATAATCACTTTGGGATCTTTCTACAAAATATTCTGAATTTCATTTTCAGGAGAGTGGCCATAAGTAGAAAAATTCACACACACAGAAAAGAAAAAATGCTGATAGAAAATTAGTAGACAAAAATCATCACAAATTGCTTATACCCAAGTGTCCTAGCAAATAATTCAGATTGACAGATATCTTGGAGAGCTGCTAAAATTGGACCATATGTCTGATAATTCCAGGGTGATGACAGTTGAGAAAGTGAACATTGCTTTGATTGGGTTATAAAATTTGTGAATATCAGAATCTCTGTCAGAAACTTGAGAGGCAGAGACACAAACTCCTCCACACACCCCAGAGGCAGATTACAGCCTTTAGTTGAGCATCTCTTGTGACAACTCCATGACACCATCAACTTTTCTCATGTCTTATTGCTTTTTTATTGGACAGAATTACTCCCTCCACCATCTGATCATGAGCAATAGAACTTTCTTGCTATAATTACTTTGGATTGACCTGCCTCAAACCAAAAATTTTAAAGTGTGATTAGAAAGTGGAAGAAGCAATTCATTTTACAATTTGTCAAAGCTTTAAATGGACTTACTTCAAATACCTTAAACACAGAAATGTTAAAAAATGAAAATATTAAATAGATATTTTTAAATCTGGGCAATATTATAAATGTGAGAAAACAAAGATGAGAGGTGGCATATTATCTTACTGTGAATTCCTGGAAACAGACTTGTAAAGATAAACTGTATACAATCTTCATCTGTAGTAATGGTACAGTTTTAAAAATTATAGTAAATATTTACATGCAAATTTCTTATAAAATATACTGTAAATATTTAAATGGAAGTCTTCTTTATGGTAGTGGGAGAAGATTAGGATACAGTCCATCTTCTGCCTGTGAAGCTCAGAAACTGCTAAAGTATTGCACCTCAGAGCAAAAGGAATAGTAATAATCTTCAACAAGTAACAGAATACAAAGATCACACTTGGAATTAGACGAGTTTTGCTTTAGAGATACATGAGATAAGGCTCTGGTCTTTTATGAAGTCAGTTGGAAATGTGAGCTGGGAAGTAACTAAAAGTGTTAGATGTAATTTGCAAAAGCACAGTTTCAGGAAGAAACTGGAGTAAATAAGGTGGGAAAGAGAGTATGCAGAAGGCAGGAAGCATTATGACTGAGAACAGAATCTTATAGGACTTAAGAAAAGGACTCATCAAAGAACGCTTGAAGGAACAGTGATAGCCTAGTACAGTTCTTAATAAAGTAATAAACACTTTCTTAAAAAGCAAACCTTCTGAACTGAGGGCAATGGCACACACCCGTAATCCCAATGGCTCAGGAAGCTGAGGTAGCAGTATTGAGAGTTCAAAGCCAGCCTGGGCAACTTAGTGAGATCTTAAGCAACTTAGGTAGACTCCGTTTCTAAATAAAATATAAAAAGTGCTGGGGATGCAGCCCAGTGGTTAAGCTACCCCTGGGTTCAAACCCCATACCAAAAAAAAAATAATAATAAAATGTTGCTAAATGCATCAGATGTTATGATGTTATATAATTTTAGCATTATATAATTTAGAATTAATCATTAAAAAGTTTTTACACAGTATCATGTTTTATAAACTTTCTGAAGATAAGGATGATTGAAGTGACTAGAGGTTAATACATCCACTAAATCTTGATCAATTGGCTTAATTTAAAATTGGTTAATTATTTTGAGTTGTATCAAAAAATACAAGTCCCATTTAAAATATTTCACAATAGTGTAATTTGGAAATTTCAACAGTGTACTTATGTAGTACAATTTGTGCTTTGGAAAACAAATAATAAATAAGAATAAGAAGAAATTTATTGCTATTAAGAAAATTTTGGACAAAATATTATCTCTATATAGGGAAACATTTATGAAAAATTATACCATGTCTACTAGATCATGTTTTTAATTAAATGGCCTGAAAATTACATGAATTATTTTAGTGGTTATAATAATTTTACAGTTTATGAAAGATTTGGTACAACTTCTAAATCTACCTGTCTTAATTCTGGAAATAATGAAAAGGGATAGGAAGTAGTTAATGAGATTTTTTTCTTCAGAAAAAGTGGAATTCACATCCCTTTCTCTCTAAAAACAACTGAAAACCTGTGTGAGTGTTCTGATGGGTGTGAATGTATGTGGAGAGAGAGAGACCAACAGAGAAGAACAAGAAGTCTCCCTCCCATCCATCAATAAAAGCCTCCTAACACTGGATTTCAACAGAGACCAAGTGGGGAACACAGGAATATACCCTCAATGGCAGTAACTATACAACCCTACCCATTCTATGCTGGAGCTATGTCAGTGCAAGCTGGATGAAACACAAGTTTTAATAAGATGTAAAATCACATAGTATCCAGAACATCCAGACTTTAGAAGAAAATCATTCATTATACCAAGAGCCAGAGAAACTATTTTCATTGAAAAAGAAAATGGATATCAATGTGAAGATGACTGAGATGTTGGAACTATCTGCTAATAGTTTAAAGTGACTGAGTGTGGTGTGCACACCTATAATCCCATCTATTCAAGAGACTGAGGTTAGAGGATCACAGGTTCAAGGCTAGCCTGGACAACTTAGCGAGACCCTGTCTAAAAATAAAATATTAAAAAGACTGGAGATGTAACTCAACAGTAGAGTATCCCTGGATTCAATCCTGAGAAAAGAAAAAAAGCAGTTTAAAATAACCATGAAAATTCTTGAAACAAGAAAATTAGAATGTCTCAGAAAATAAACCTAAGACTTAAAGAACTAAATAACCAAATATAAATAATGGACTAGAAAAATAAAATAATAGGAATATTTAAAACCTCAATGGATAGACTCCACAACAAATTTGAGGGGACTGTAGGAAAAAATAATCAGTGAACTTGAGGACAGAACAATAGAGATACATAGTGTGAACAATAGAAAAAAAAATAACTACAAAAAGAAAGAAAGGAAAAGATCCTGGAGACTTGCAGAGCCACAATCAAAGATCTATTAATCATAAAATCTGAGTTATGGAAGGAGAAAATGATCAGGATAAAGCTGAAAATTTTTGAAGGAAGTAATCCACAAGACTTCTTAGACAAAGGGCAGTGGTGTATAGATTCAAGAAGCAAAATGAATTTCAAGCAGAGTAATCCTTTAATAGTTAAATTTACAAAAACAAAAGAGAAAGAAAATACCTTTTTGGTTTAGACATGAAGTGTCCCCTGAAAGTTCTGTTTGATGTTTGAGTAATCAGAGGTAAAATGACTGGACTATAAGAGTTGTAACTAATCAGTCCCTCCTAGATTGGACTGATGGGGTGATAACTCTTAGGCACGTGGGGTGTGGCTGGAGGAGGTAGACTACTAGAATCAGTGCCTTGGAAGGGTTCATTTTCCCTGAGGTCTTTTTCCCCTCCCTCTCTCTCAGGCTGCCAAGAATGGACGAGCAGCCTTCCTCCACCATGATCTTCTGCTATGATATGCTGCCTCACCTTGTGCCTAAAGCAGTGGGCTTGACTGTCTATGGACTTTGACCTCTAAGACCATGAGCCCTATACAAATTTTACCTACTCTAAGTTGTTTTTGCCAGTTATTTTGGTCACAGGAATGAAAAGACATAAACCTTAATACCTGCAAGGAAGAAACCATGCTTTACGTATAAAAGAAAACTAATTTGGATGATATTATATTTCTCACCAGAAACTCTGGAGACCAAAAGGAAGTGGCATAATAATTTTCCAAAAGTCAAAAGAAAGGAATCATCAAAAGGAATTTTATATCCGATACAAATGCCATCTAGAAATAAGAGGTAATCATGACATTCTCATATGAAAGAAATCTAAAATAATTTGTTACTGACACACTTACCATAAAGGAATGACTAAAGAAAATTCTCTAAACAAAAAAGGATGTGACCTGAGAAGGAATCTTGAAACATCAGGAAGGAAGACTGAAAAGGGAAAAAGTGAAAATATCGGTAAACTTAATATGTTTGCCTTCTCCTCCTGATGTATACAACAACTTGGATTAATTTCCGTGGTTGTTTGCTGTGTGGGAAAAAAAATAGCAATCCAAGAAATCAGGTACTGTGTGAATTCATTCATATAGCGTTTTTGAAATGGTAAAACTATTGAAATGGAGAGATTAGTAACTTCTGAGGTTAAGAATAAGGAATATGTGTAGAGTTTTGAAGAGATAATGTGGGATATCTTGGGAGAATGGTGTTGTGTCCTGATGCATCATTTTCAATATCTTGTTGTTGATATTGTTCTATAGATTTACAAGATATTGACATTGTGGAAAAGTGGATAAACAGTATCTGAGAGCTTACTATTATTTTCTATAATTTCACATGAATCGAAAATTATCTCAGAATCAAAAGCTTCTTTGAAATTATGTAATGGTAATACTGATAATATTACAGAAAATAAAATCCTTTTCAACAGATATTTTTGAAATCTGTTTCTATATGAGAATTTGAGAAATTCTTTTAGGATTAATTCACTACAGTCTTACTTTAAGCATATCCTACAGGTATAGGTAGAAATTTCCATGACTGTAGTTGCTACAGTCTAGTGTTCACAACTATAAGACTTAAAGCCCTATGTACAAAATTGGGCAGTAAAGCAAAGTAAGACCTAGAAAGAAGCAGTGAAGGAGATGGTTTTTAATCCTTTTCTGAGGTCAACATAACTAAATTATTACATCATTTATTACATGCATATTTTTATTTCATAATCACAAAATATTTCATTTATTGGGCTTAATGTTACTAGTCATAGAAGTAATGCACATTGTAGACCATGAGGGGTGATGGAACTTAATTTTTCTAAACCCCAAGTTTATCACCTGAAATAATGTATTATTTTGAGAATAAAAATGTGTGTGTGTAAAACATTTTTAAGTGTCAAAATTATTAAAGTGGAGAACACACTGTTCCCAGAGGTTTTTGAATTAGCAATATATATGCCTATAAAAGGGCAAAATGAAAACCTTATTATATTTATACATATTTATACCTATGCATAAATTATCTGCATATATGTGCCCATACCCCAAAACTTTTACTTACATTCTGATGCAGGTCAGGTGATTAATGTACAAAAATCATTATTTTATTCAGCAATTGTTGTTATTGTCAGTAACAATGTTTTGGAAATGAAAAACAATAGCATGAATAGAGTAAGTATAAAGAATAAAGAATATGGGAGAATAAAGAAGTACTGATAACACAGTCATGCCTTAAAGAATAAGAATCATTTTCAGAAACAGAAAAAAAGTTTAAAAATAATTTCAGTCCAGATCAATTTACTGTCATCTAGTTCAGTTCCATAAGCATTAGCAATATCCAGGAAACAGAACAAAAGAGTCAGTGATCATAAGGAGCAGCACCAAGGATGCTTCAGCAGTTCCAGCATGACATCAGCGCTCAGCTCTTTATCACTAGTATTGAATTTGTTTCATATTGAAAAAGTCATCCCCGAGATCCTCAATCACATTGACTCAGAAAAAGATAGTAAACAGACTTTTAACTAAAATAACTTATTATCCTAAATTGTCAGCCTTGAACATCACTAAAAATGGAGAGACACAGAAAGGAAATGAGATGTGTTAGAGATATGAGCAAATAATATAGTGTGATTCATTTTTAAAATAAAGAGGCTATTATACTCAGAGACAGAGTATCTGTGACAGATATATTTAATATAAAGAGAACTTTTAAAAACAAAGCTGAAAAATATAAGGAATATCAAGGAGCTACAAATTAGATTTAAATTTTCAGTTCAGTAATGAATGGTTAACAGGTCGGCATGAGGTCAGTGTAAAACTCCAAGATCACATAGGAAGGAAAAACAAGAGTTTTTCTTTTTTTTTTTTTTTTTAATCAATGTGTTTCTTATCCTGATTTAATAGAAGACATATCAGCTATTATCATCTATTGTACCTCCCTGTGTCTGAGGCATTAATTGAGGCCTTTTAACTTTATGAAGTATTCTCATTTCAACCTCTGAATTTCTGTATTTTCATCCTATTGTATAATCAAGGAGATTGCCTATAGAGGGGCTAATTTTCTTGTCCAAAATAAAGGAGCTATTTGTTACACTATAGGAGGAAATGGAAAGAAAAAGTATGTTACACACTTTCAAATGGAGAAGGTGACAGATTTCCATAATGGAATGCAAATTTACGCACACTTAAACCGTAAAATGCAAACAGTTTCATCTCTAAACATCATTCTGTCATTTACACATTTATATATAAATTTTTAATAATTTCCAAATACAAGATATTTACTGTATAGCATTATTTGTCTAGTTGCAAGACTGACATAACAAACCACTCAGGTTTACTTATATATGAAATAGAAGCATTGTACTATCACAAAATATGTACTTTTGTAACATTGAAAATACATTCTTTTGTTGATCAAAGATATAATGTGTTAAAACAGCCCAGTATGGCATGGGAAATTGCTAGTTTATTTGTTTCCATTTAGCCAATGTTTTATGTGTGCATAATAATGTATAAAATTCTTCAAGTCAACTTTCCTTCCTGATGATGAATATAATAGCCTGAAAGAATCTATTTTAGATTATATGTATAAGTAATAGAGGAGAATGGGAATTAATCCAGTTAATTAATTATGGCAGTAGTGTATTATCCAGCACTTTCTGAGAAGTTTTTCCTGTTTATTTTGTGGCCCATGATTTGTTGAGTAATTGCATCCTAAATTACACAACCACAATTAGTCAAAAAAAAAAAAACAGCTAATATTTATCAAATATTTATTATGATCTGCCCACTCTGCTATGAGCTTCATGTAAATTGGCTCAATTATAACTGTAGCCTTAGTGGTAAGGAGTCATTTTGTTAATATCTATTAGATGAAGACAGCAAAGATTGAGAACTTGAGCATCCTTCATAATGTCACAGTTAGTAATCAGAGAGGCATTTAAACCCAGGAAACAATTTATTCCAGCTTATACTTCCTTGCCAGAAATCTTTAGAAATCTGTATCATCCTTATATCTCTCTGCATCACTTAGAGTGGACTCTGCACTAGGTGAAGCAAACATCATTTGTGGTGCTGTGTGGGGGTGAGAAATGGCTCTGAAAGAGAGGTTTCTGGACCAGCAGCAGTGGTGTGCCCTGGAAATATGTTACCAATACAGGTTTCCAGTTAGCAGTACCTGTCAGCTGAGGCGAAAGTTCAGCTTGCTGGTCAGGACAATCTAACATGAATCTGGTGTATAATGAACTACAGGTGTAGAGTAGGGTCACAGTTCCTGAGTTCACTTCCTTTGTTTCAATGGTTATTCATTGCAGAGTTACCCAACCCATAAGAGCTTTGGATGCTATTCCTGGGCATTTTACTTCTCAAGTAGGAAGCTCTTATTTCTTTCTTGGAACACATGAAGATTGACAATTAAATTGATCTAATACCATTTTCACAAAATTATTCAGATATTCTTAAAGTATCCTGAACTGACAATACATTTCTCTTTTGTTATCTGGTGCTAATCAGTAAAACTTAAATGACTTTATACACAACACACATACACACACACACATTTTGTGTGTGTATATATATATATATATATAGAGAGAGAGAGAGAGAGAGAGAGAGAGAGAGAGATTGAGATTGATTCATTTCAATGGGAGGAAAGGTTGAGTGATAATTTTGAGTTCTTCCCTTTCCATATTCCATGACACACCATAGTCATTCTGGAACATTCCTCTGGTTTGCTTCTTGTCTGACCTTACTTTATAACTTGGTGCTTCAACAGAATTTCATGATCTATTTTATCTAAACAGAATTTATAGCTCACAAGTTACCCTAAATTTTGTGAACAACTCAAATCAATATCTAATACACAAGGATTACTATTTTAATAGAATTATGAGAAAGCTTGAACTCTACCCTGCACAGTCATTCCCTGTGTCTGTCACGCATTCTTGTGGACTAAGATAGCACACATTTAAGAAATGCTTAGTCTCTTAACTTCTCAGGATATTTGCATTTTAGAAGACAACCTTTTTAAGTTGTCATTTTCTCTCCTGGAAATAACTTTTCCTGAAAATCTGCCTATTATTTATAGTCAGTTGAAAGAAAGTATAGTCAGTTAAAAGCGATACCATTCAAATATTATGGTATGTTTTAAGGTATCCATTCTTTTCAAAATCTTATTTTCACATTACCTAAGTTTTATCACCCTACTTTTATTCTCTTAAAAGGCACCAGCTGTTCTTACTAAAGCATATTCATAATTAAAGATGTTTCAAGATAGCTTCTTTTGGATTTGGCTATGAATATATTATATTTTTGATTTCTTATATTGTACTAATTTCAGCTTTGTTTATAAAGTATATATATGAATATGCCTAAATTGGACTGTCAACCAATTATTGACAAACCAATAAAGGTCAAATTTACATGTAGATCTATCAGCACCACTTTTCACTATAAATTTATATTGCTCATGTTCACCTTACTAATATTCTAAAATTTTGTAAAGCAATCAAGAGACTATATAATGAATACTACTTGTCTTCCCAAGTTTTAAAAATGTTCATGATAATGGATGTAACATTGCTAGTGGGGAAATCATTGCTCATTCAGTAAATCACAGGCATCGAGCAGATAATCCTGGCTCTGATATGCTGGGAAATCCATTCTCAGAGCACTCTTCATACTCTAAAAAGCTCACTGATACATCATTTCAAAAACGAAACATCATTAGCAACATCATTGTTTGGTTAAATGAAATGTACAAATTTTCATTCTTGTTATTGCTTTTGTAAAAGAGGTTTCTGTCATAGTCTGTGATCAACATAAGAAACACTGTAATACATGAGAATTTTCACATAATAAGGAAGACCCATTAGGTATCAATTAAAAACTTTTACCTGTTTATGATAGCATAAGCAAATTAAATATTGATGTTAGAATAAAAACACTTACTGAAGAACATTTTCAGTTATGTTTGTGATATGCAAGCTAATATATGTAGTTACTATACTATTAAATATATTTTTTTGTTTAATACATCAAACCATTCACAGGCTTTAATAAAACCTCATGGAATTCATATCAAGTATTAGATTTATGGAAGTACAAATGTAGAGGAAGGAACTGACCTAATGGACCTTGGGATATCTGAAGCTGAAGTAATAGTGATTTGTTTATTTGTCTTTTTCCTAAGACATGTAGTACTAAATAGAGCTGAAAATGTTTTCCTCCTGCTGGAGATTTTTAGGGTTATGTAACTGGCCTGATACAAGGATTTTTCCAAACAAAATTATATACTATTGAAAATAACTTTACTAACATAGAAATATAATTGAGAAGACAAAAAACTGAATTTCTCCATAGTTATGTTTAAGATTATTTGGTTCACAGGGAACATATTGGCTGAAATGATTCATTTAGTATATTCATTGATATCTTTATCATAATAAACTATTGTTAGAAGAAATAAATGATATTACTTTGATATTCAACATTATTCCAATAATATTCAGTCTTACAGTTTAAGAACTAGACAATATTTTATAAAGGAGGTCAAGGTACATTTATCATCATCATGTAAGAAAAGGATACAGCTTCAACTGGTACATTTCTGTTTCATGTTTTGTTTTTATTCCTATTACCAACGAATAAACACTTGGACATAAAATAGCATTTTATCATGTTTGATTTTTATAAAGATATATATATGTAATATGAACATATATGAGTATAATAACAAATATATGAAATAGATATATGCAGTAAAGTCCTTTGAGATAAGTTGCAAAATGGTAGTTGATTCCATTTTTTCAGAATTTGCCCACATGAAATCAGTAATAGTAAATGTTTAAAAATTGCTTTTTTTCCCTTAGTGTTATTCCAAAAATTCAAGGCAATTGACAAAGTAAATGTTTATGTAAGGACTAAATATTAAGTATTTATTATTGTCAATGGGTGAGAAAGGAACCAGTAGGACTTTCATGAATGAACTCATGGTTCCCATTCTAATTGGGATTGAAGGATTAAACAAAGAAGCACAGTTTCATAATTAAGGATCACTATAGCACTTATCCTTCTGACCTGGAAGCTGTAGCAAGCACTCATGCCATTGAAAGGTTGCTGGGGTTTATTACTTTTACTCACTTGCTTTCTCTGCCTTCATCTCTACCCTGTAATAAATTCTGCTAGATAGTCAATTGCTTGAGAAAATGGTTTCTGCAGAATCAAAGAGGTTAATATCACAAATAAGCCTAGAAAATTTTATAGACAATTAATGGAACTCTTTGTTAAGGTCTCTGATGATTGAAATTGACCAGAATCAAACTGAAGAAATGAGAACAAAAGTGTTGGAACTTTTGATGAGTAGGGGATATCTAGACAAGGAAGCCTACTTACTGAGAAGGTCTATTGTTGAAACTATCAAATTCATTTATTTTAAAGGGATTAGTTTATGTTAAGGACATTTTCCTGTATTTACTATTATTGTTTTTGTTAATGATCTTAGTTCTATTCATATTAGGTAACTTTTTTTTTACAATATGCTCTAATTCTTCTACTAGAGAATCCTAATTCTAAGAATATTCATTACAAAAAAAAAGAATCTTTAGCACAGTTTAAATATTCTTTCATTCCTCAACACTCAAGATCCTTGAATGCTTTATGTTTATTTGATTAAACTTTTCTGGTTGAGTATCATAAGGATGTAAATCTCACTGTGAGTAAAGATCTTATCAAGAACAGTCCCAATTCTTTCCTTTTCCTTTTCTTTTCCTTAAGTGATAACAGAATGGAGTTGGAAAAAATATCTTTAAAACTGGGTTGGTACAATCATTATTTTTAACTAGGTTTCATCTAGATGTATTATTTCTGCATATCTTGAAATAAATCTTAGAAGCTTGAGTTTCCTTGTTTCATGTCTGAAGAAAAAAATTTGTGTTAGATTCAGAACAACATATTAGTTTCCCAGTATATAATATGTGGTGCTCATTTATAATTATAACTTTTATCTACTTTTTTTGGTACACAATTTATCCTTTCAGTCATTCAAAAATTTATGTTTATCACATGTCACTCAACAAAACGCAGGAAAGATAACATAGACCTCATAATCTAGTGACAGAGATTAACGTTTTAATAATTCATCTTATATTAAGAGAGAAATTCTAGTTAGCCAATTTAAGAAAGTAAACAATGGATAAATATTTTCATTATATCCACATACCATATTTGCTCTTAGAAATTATTGTATTCCTGTTAGCTCACTAAGCAGTTGAGCTAAAAGGAATGCTCATCTGTAACTCCACTGACTTCAGAAATTCTGTGATTATTAATGTGGATTTTGTTTTACTCAAAAGCAGTCTGTCCAGTTGTTTTTGGAAACTCTAGATGTAGAAAGAAGGACCTATCAGCAAATTTATTTGGAAAACTTCCCTTTTAGAAATGCACAATAAACATATGAATAATAAGTCAATGTTTTGTTTCAAAAACTTATTTAACAAAATAATCTTGTATTCATCCATTAACACAGTGAAATATTATTTTGGAAATTATGATTTAAGTGAAACATCTTTGTCAGTGTTTAGGACACTATTTGGACCAAAACGTGCTAACAGGGATTCTCTCATATTTCTGTACCTTTCTTCACAGTTTTTTCATTACTTGAATGTTCTAACAGGAAATAATAAAGTAAAGCAAAGATATCAATGTTATTTATTTGAGTTTATCTACTCAGATGCTCCTTTAATTATTAGTATTTTATTTTATACCAGAAATAAATATAATCAAAATATGATTTGGAGGATAAGAAATGGTGATAAGACAAAAAAAAAAAAAGATTGTTGTGATCTAATTCACTTCTCAATACTGGGAGATATTTTATTATCCTTGAGTATGTCACAGAACAATCAGAAACACAAAGATATTTTATGGAAAGTAAACCATAATATTAAATTATAGATTTGCTATTTGGGTTAAAAAGTCATAGAATGTTGAATAAAGAATTCTTAGGATGATACTTAAGTCAGGGATTTTCACATTATATTTATTAGAAAGACTGTCTACAATCAAGTCCTACACCCAGCAGTTTGCAAAGTTGGAGTAAATTCAGTTGAAAAAATGATCCAAGATTTGACATATTGTATCTTAGGTAATATTCAGAATATATAATCAATGACATTACTAACACTGGCACTATCATAATCTAATTAAATAGAAAAAAAGAATTCATATGAAAAAATTGTAATTCATAAAAATACCTCAAAAAATTTCCTTTTTCTAAAACTCTTTTTCATTTCAATGATATATATTTCCTCATCTGTAATACCACAAAGAGCTTGCTCTTACTTTTTATAAAAATATGCCAAATTGTCATTTCCCAATCATTTCCCTATTGATTCCAAAATGTAAAAATCTGAAATTTTTCTGAGATCCTACTTATTTCAAAGTATATCATTACCTATCAATACTTTTAAGAGGTATAGTAATGTCCAAGTAACTCTATTACATTGGTGTCAATTCTTCCATTTTCAAAGAACATTAATAGTCAACAGTTCCCCCTTTTTATTATATAGTTTTATTCTAAAACTTGGCCTCCAGAGGCATATGTTACTTTTTGGAAGCTACATTTTCAATTTGTCTAAAGATTATTTCTTTTATGTTGGGACACTGTAAAATTTTAAGATAGATGAGAGTCATGCCTTACAATGCTTCACAGTCACTGTTTAATGAACTAATAATACTCCAATCCTATTCATTCCACAAACCCATTTGTGAAAGGAAAAAAGATAAAGAATTCACTTTGTGAATTTTTTTTTTTTTCGCCTTCTGCTTTCCCAATACCTGTTCAGCCACTATGGCAAGCTCATTCTAACTTCGCTGTAAAGTTTTAGACATTGTGAATTCACATCAAGTCAAATAAGGAAGACAGGTACATGGTAAAGTGGAAAAGAAAGCATCAGTATAGCGCTCATTACTTCTTAATAAAATATCTTTAAGAAAACCACCCTTCCTTCAATAACCTGGATGAATGCAACCTTTACTCTCCTCTGTGAACCAATTCCATTTTAAAGTGATGATATATCAAAACCATTTTTCACTGTAATGAAATCACCATGCAGTGAACTGAATTTGAAAAACTACAATACTAAAACCTTTCTCCACCTTTTCCATCCAAACATAAGTACACATAAAATCGTATATGAGAGAATATAATACAACAACCTGATGTTTTTTGCTACATCTAAAATTTCACCAGTTATAAGATATTCTCTGATTTCAGGTGCACCAAAGTGTGAAAAAATGATCACTACCATTGTAAGATATGTCAACTTTAAGATTTGTCATGAATTCATAAACAATAAATCATTAATTACAAAGTACATTTTACAGCTTCTTTTGAGTACTCAGATTTGGTTTGTCAGGAAATGGCATGCCACTTTCACATGTGAGGTATATTAGTTAGATCATAAAATGTTCCTTGTGCTCTTTCTAATCCTACCATGAGATTTTGCTTTTCCTAGTGTCCTCCAAAAGAAATTTAAACTCTGAATTTCTTCTATCACAGTGTGTCAAACAGTAAAAAGCAAAACAATATAGGCACCATAATTACCTTTTTATATTGGGCATGTATAAACTTCTTCATCATCTTCAGTCCAACCTCCCCACTCCCCCAAAACACAGACATTAAACTTTCCCTCACTTTTCTGCCTTTGCCATTCTGTGGTGGTGTCTAGTTATCCAACCAATGAGATTGCTTCAACTGTTCAAAATAATCTCAAAGTTCTCCATAATCATAAGAAAGTTAGGCTAGTATTACAGATGCATCAGACTAGATTTTGGAGTTTAGAACCCATAGCAATAAAAATAATATATTATTTTAACATGGTAGGTGGCAGGAAGTTACTTTCTAGAAATAAGATCGTTGAGTATATTAGTTTATGGCTTTTTTCTGATGTATGGTTTCATGTCATTTTGTCATGGCCAATTGTGTCATGCCTGAGATGTTTCATATTTGAGAACATAAATTCAGGCTAAGATAGTGGTTCAGATAGTTAAAATTGCTCTTCTAATATGGATAAAGTTGCATGATAGATTTATAAGTACATTTTCACATTGTGGTGTTAGTCAAAATGGTATTTTAAAATTTAAATTTCCTAATAAGTCTTGCCAGTATGAAGAAATACTAGCTATACCTTGCTCACTCTGCTGGATGAGCATGATATCAATATAATGGGTCAATATTATGATCTGTAGGATAATGCATTAGTTTAGAGTCCTTATACCTATATTCTGAAAAGGTCAAGAAAATCTAATGTGGGACAATATATAAAATAGTAATTTTGACTGTTGAAGTATACACAATTTTTACTTGATTTTTTTTTTTCTGGCAGAATAAGAAACAACTAACTAATCAAATCCAGTGCCGCATAACATGTACCTGAAGGCTTGTCCTCTAGCTGTGATACCATATGTGGCTTGGCAATCCTGGTGGCTAATTGCTGGAGACTGTGGCAATACATAGTCATTCTCTATTTGACTTTTTCAAGGATCAGACGGATAGTTTAAATAGAGTGATGATAGGAGCTACTTTCCTCTGATTGTTACATATTAAGGATGATTCTGTTATTTTAGTTCTTATTGATAGCATGCTCTGCTAAAAACCAATTTATGTGGGTGGAACCATTTTGACTGACCCTCTGTCCTCCCAAATTGTTTTCTGTAATTTTGGGAAGTGGCCTCTGTTATTTTGGGGCCTCACTGTCCTCAGAGTTATGAACTGGCTTAACGTTATCACCAATACCTCCTTCGGTATTCCTGACCTGGGAAAGAGATACCAATGAAATCCTTACTGATGTTGGGGCCCCATTCACCAGGACATTTCTGATGACCTCCTTGATAAACTTTCCTCAAATCCACTCTTAGATGTCTTCTCATTCTGATAGTGGATATCAACTGGTTCTTCCCACTCAATCAGGGTGGAATCTCTTTCCTCCTTTTGCAAGACCTGGTCAGACTATGCTTGGAATTACCTAATTTTATTATGTCCAGGTGAGGAAGCATCTGTTGCCTTAAAAGCCAGTAGTCTCTAGAATATCTTATCTATGGAGAAAAATATTAATTTACAATGAACTTATGTTTATATATTATTCATAAAGAGTGGTTGAATTCTACATGGTATTCATTATAATAGAATTTGCCCCACATTACAAAGAATTCTATTTTTTCTCCAGTAAATGTTAAACTCGTATTTATAGTCTTGACATTTTATTCTTCTCCTAAATATTTCTCATTTTCCTTGATTTTGTATGGCTAAATATCTGCAATACTTCCAAAAGACACATTTGAAAATATTGTACATAGAATAGTAGAAAACATAAATTGATAAAGTATTTATACGTTAAACATAGATTTAAAAGAATTTATCATGAAGTTTAAGAATGGACAGTTTATTTAGGGACACAAATATCTTTACCCAGAATGCACATTTATGTTCTGGTTTTATAATGCATGACTTTCATTGTTTTTTCCTTTCAAGTAATAGTCCAATATTTGAATCTGCTACATTAAAGGAAAACCCTCCAGCTATTATGTTATGTTTTAAATAATTAGATATCTAATTGCCAAAATAATTAGATATCTAAGTGCCAAAAAATAGCAAAAATAAAATTTAAAATTATTATTATTATTGCTAATGTTAACATATTAGACAGTGATTATGAAGGAATACTTCAAGATCATAAAGCAGAATAAGACAATCAAATATTTTATAGACAAGTGAACACATTTTCTAAATCCAGTGAAAATTTTGCTTGTGTAACTGGTTACTCACAGGGTAATATATGAAGGCATTTGAAAATTTAAGGAAGATACTCTATTGAAAATAAAGAACACTTCTCTGGAGTACTTTTGAAATAAGCCTTAGGAAGTTATATGCTATGTAGATGCTCAGTGTTTAGAAGGGAGATGTCTCTCTCTCTCTCTCTCTCCATGTATACATACATACATACATATATATATATATACATATAAATACACATGTACATACATATATATGCATATATATATCATACTTCTTTGAGAGTGAACTTATAAGTTCTTCATTGTTTATTGATATATTACAAAGTGCCCAATAAAGAGCATGGAGACTCTAATGATACTTTTGCAACAGGGAACAGACATAAACCTGCAAAAGTGGCTTATACCCCACAAAAAATGGCCCTTGCAATGACTAAAACCATCTATATTATATTCATTGAGGGTTATTTTTTCTAGATAAACTGTGTGAAATGGAGTTTGGTTTGCAAGATATTTATTAGAGAAAGAGGTTGGTGAAGGGAAAGAGGAAGAAGCAGGATTAAGCAGCTGGAGATACTGGCTCCCAAAACTTGAAACTTTTACCTCCACACTTTGCCCAGTAATAGCACTGGGATTTTTCTGGAAGGGTATGATCCCAGAGAGGTGAGGCAATCCACAAAGGAACTGACAGATAGAGGCTATCATCTATCTTCATTCCCTGTAAAAGAGCTACTGAAATTTGGAAACAATTTTGAAAACTTATTCCTCTTCATGTGGGTTTCTTCTAAGTAAAATATTGGTGAAAGCACTATTCTATATTCCAGCATAGGTTAACCAAGTAAAATTATTACGATAACCATAAGTTAGAAACCTCAAGTAAAAGAATACTGCATTTTGATATTATTACCATTTTAAATGAAAATACAAACATACAACTATTTCCTTAATAACACATTGATTCTTTTTCTTCAGAACTAGTGTTGTACATTTCAATTTTTCCTTAGGAATCAAGCTTTCCTTTTATCTGAGATTATTACATTAGAAAAAAAATTATGAAGTTTGACATTTTTAAAATACAAATTAATAAATGATGAAATGAAAATAGAATAATGCTTTGGGTTAAAAGTAGGTTTTTATAGTTTATTTTAAACCAAGAACAGTAGGTTTTAAAAATAGAAGCATGGACAAACATTTTACCAAAACAATTAACTGCAACTATAATGGATTTTCTGTGGATTACCAAAAAGCTGTGTCTCATGCTCACTCCTCTGTTCATTTCATATGATCCATTTGAATATGGAATCAACTGCAGAGTTCAGATAGTAAACATTTTACTGGAAACAGCAGCCTTCTTTCTTTTGATCATCTCCAAATATACATTAAACTGATTATTTTATTTGAAAAAGAATGAGCTCTATTGTAATCCCTTGGGTCCTTTTTGTATTCAAGCTCTGATCTGCTGCCCAATATATTTGGCATGTTGCTTGGCTTTTCTTTATAAAATACCTTGATTTAACTCATTTCGTGTCTTTAAAAAAGTAGAGTTTTAAATTTATTTCTCACAATAATGATGGATAATTGAGTCATAGTTGAAAATGGATTGTGGATGAAAAATCAATCACAGCACATTACATTTTAATTGAATGGGGGAAAAGGGAGAAGAAAAAGGAAAGACAAACACCAAAGAAGCATTAAAGCAACAATGGCAATAAATACTTAATACAAGAAATTGTGCAAATCTTATTTGGTGAGCAGTGTAAAAATAACCTACACTATTATTTTATCCTTTTCCAACAGAGAGATACTTGAGGAACAACAATACAAAGTAAATAATATATAACTTTTAGATGATTTGTGGTCTCTAGAGTTAATTTCAAATGGAATGTAAACTATAGCATGCATTGTGTATTTCTAAATAGATATGATTAATAGAGTCTTCTTTTGATTCAAATGAAGTGTTCCAGAATCCCTACCTTGTGTCTCAGATCACACTCTGCTCCTTCAGTTTGGAACCTGAGAACTACATATCATTCTACTTAAACTCTCTTTCAATCACTTTCATCTGTCCCTTTGACTTTGTTCTTGCCCAGTGGCAAACAGTTGCTTATCTGGGAATGAGCCAACAAAGGGAACTTCAGTACTTTACAGTGAACAATTTCCCTTAGGAACTATTACTTGTCACCTTGGAAATGCAGCTCACCAAGTTCAGCTTACCTTCCAAAATTCTATTTTTGATTTTTAACTTCACTAAAGTCTACATTTTACTATAGTGCCAGATGGAATTTAGGGTGGATAAAATTTTAAGTAAGGTGCATTCATAGTTGTGTGAGTGTGTATGTAAATTTTGCCAAGCTACAATTTAAGGTATAATAGCTACAGAGAAGAAATGCATATTCATATACTAAAATAAATTGATGTTTGTAATCAAAGTTATTAAGCTAAGTAAAAAAAAATGCTTTAGGATGATTTTCAATAAAATTATATGTTATTATGTCCAAGGATAAAACAGATGATGATTTATTCTAGTAGTGTAATTATTTACATGAATAATCCCTTTTAACTTGCTCTAAGATGTAAATTAATGTAAACAGATAATATGGAGTATGAATAGATGTTTAAGGGGGCGTCTTTCAAAATCAACTTTACATATCTCAATACAGAATAACTACTGTACCAAGAAGATATAAGGAGATATTAAGTGTCTCTTGTAGCAGATGTGAAATAGTAGGAAAGAACACTGCTGCATTCATTTGATTTTGAACTTCTGAGGTGAGGAGAAAGGATTCTAAGATCATGTGAACACTATGGTTCTCTTTGGAGCCATTGAGTAAGTTATCTACTTTGTGTAAATTTTCACTTTTGTATATGCTAAACATGTCCAAAACTTCTAGGCCTCTGGAATTATCCTTATCTGAACACCTATATAAAAATGTTTGAATCCAAGCCAGGTGATCCCAGTGACTCCGGAGGCTGAGGCAGGAGGATCTCAAGTTCAAAGTCAGCCTCAGCAAAAATGAGGCACTAAGCAGCTCAGTGAGACCCTGTCACTAAATAAAATACAAAATGGGGCGAGGAAGTGACTCAGTGATCAAGTGCCCCTGAGTTCAATCCCCAGTAACCTCTGCCCCTCCCCCAAAAAATGTTTGAATCCAGATCCACATTCCTTGGGAAAGTACAACCTCCCTCATAATACTTTTCCTCATTTGTGAGAGTGGGCAAATTAAGGGCTGTCTACATTTTTTTAGGGTCTGCGCTGTCCCTGCTTCCGTCCCCGCCTGCTCCTTATTTGCTGAAAACATTGATGTAGCCTGTATTTTAAAAAGGAAATGTTGGAAGGCAGAAAGCCCATCATGGTACAAGGGGAGTTTGACAAATCTTTTCTCTACAAGTAATTATAGTTGAATATATTTTTGATTTCTGGGCTCTGAAATCAACCAAAGAATTCATTGAACTGAGAAGAATTTTTTCACAAGAAACAATCAAACCTTGGATAAAAACAGTGGGAGTTGGTGAATTTGTAGTCTGGGTCTGCTCCTTAGCCCTACCAAAAGCTCAGTCAGCACAGTAGTTCTATCAGAACTGGAAAAGATGGGAAAACCAGTTTTGTGTTGCCTGAAGGAGTTCTCTTGATTTAGATTGGATCTCAAAAAGCTCTATGTCCTGAAGCATTTCAGTCACAGGGGATGATTTTGGTGGGAAATAAATAAAATAGGCAACATGCACAGTTGCTTGTCAGTGCAGGGAGAAGATGAACAGAAACAGCATAAATAGGACATGGGGACCAGAACAACGAAGCAGGTTTGGGGACATTTAGAAACCCACCCCAAAATCTTTTTTACCTAAAAAGTCATATGCATGTTATTAAATGTCAGATTGAACCATAATAATCGGGTTCACATTACAGCTGAAATTAATGAAATAGAAAGCACATTTACAACAGTGAATTTTAATAAATATAAGCAGGGACTCTTTGAAAAGTTTATTTACTTTTATATACCTAAGTAAGACTGATTAACAAAAGGAGCCACTAATGTTACTAAAAGGGTGTACCAGGGGGGTTCACTACATATCATATGAAAAAGATAAAAATAAACATATTTGTAGTACATAAACAAACTTAAACACCTAAATTAAGTAGCAAAAATTCTTTGAAAAATACTACTTTACAGAGCTGACATAAGAAAAAATAGAAAAGTCTGATTGGCATATACCTAAAGGAACTCCAGACCAAGACACATGTGCTATTTTCCCAAATATACTGACATAACAAATTTTGTTATATATTCCCAAAATATGGTATAAAATGCACATGGAGGCTTATATTTTGTTTACTTAATATGTCATAATATTATGAAGTTTAGTAAATTTTTTTCCAGCTTAAGGCAAGAAACTTACAAATTAAATTTTCATAGTGGCACAGTTAGATGTATTTACCTCCAAAAATCAGGGATGGCCAAATTTGAGGTTGAAATTTTAGAATTGTTATAATAACAATATGGAGCTTTGAGATATGATCCGCTGAGATTATGACACACCACATCTCCCCACCACAAGCTCCTTTCTCTGCAGGGAAAAGCCTCACACAGTGGACCATAAACTTTATCTAACCACCCTGCAAAGAGTCATTTCTTGGTTATCCTTTGGAATTTGGAATCAGGAAGAAGCCTTCACAGACTTTATTAGTAAGTATATTTATTAATAACATTTAAGCAGAACATTCTGGTATTCTACAAACATTAAATAGGGTTTCAAAAGTGTCAGAGCGATTCTGGGTAAGAATGCACCTTTCACTTCTCAAACTAAATGCTTTAATAGAGTTGAATAGTGTAGGGACAGGTCCCAAATGGCCAAGCTTCAACAGGCTAGGTGATGTTTTTAGTATGTGACCAAGGCAATGAATTGGCTATGGTATAAGCAGTGTATAATCAAGATGAGAAACACTCTGATTCAGCATATGTACTCAAGATCATAAACATTTTGCTGTGAGAATGCACCCACTTATGTAACCTATTGGCAGTGTGCCTTCTTTGTTTGACCTGTATATATAAATTTCTGTGGAATGGATTTGTGGGACTAAATGCATCTGACTGGAGTTGTATGGAAGTGGCAGTAGCATTCAGTAATCATTAATGACTGGGCGCTGAAGCTGGAGCTGGGGCCTGGCTGGAAGCTGCTGTCACCTCTGAATAAAAGATGACTAATATCTTGGACTGGGATATAGCTCAGTTGGTAGAGTGCTTGCCTTGCATGCACAATGCCCTGAGTTCAATCACCAGCACCACAAAAAAAAAAAAAAAGAAAGAAAGAAAAAGAAAAAGGATGACTAATATCTTAACCATGCCTTGCATGTTATTCCACCTGCCAGGATGGGGAAACTGTTTATTGGATCTGAGACCCCTCATGACAAATAGTCATACAAGGACTAAATTGTGGCCCTCATATCTGGAGGATGAGGATAGACACACATTTGCAGTATCTAAGAACCAGTTTTCCCCCAATTAACATCACCATGCCAGTCCTCTCACCCATATTTGAGGATTGCATATCCAACTGACTTCTTTGCCTATGTACCTGTGTATCAAATCACTTCAAAATCAAAACTCTCTGAAGTTTCCTAAAATTTTTGGGTACAACATTCTGAGAATAACCTAAGTAACCTGGTTCCCAGACTGTCTCTGGTTATATTGTTCTCTCTCCTTCAATCACTCAGTTCCATATATACTATGCATTCTTGAGTCTTCTGAATGCACCAGAAATATTCCAAGTGTGGTTTCTTGATGTACCTTTTTCCTATCCATCAAGGTTCTAGTATTCAGTATGTTGATACATAACATGCATGTATGTGCATCTGTGTGTGCTTGAATGTGAAGAACACAAAAAAACAAGAAAAAAATACATCAAGAGACAGAGAAAAAATCAAATTCAGAAATGATCCAGAACTTAGGATTATTCCATTAGAGCTTTGAATTAACTATTGTCAAAATGCTCAGGAGACTCAGGCAATATGCATGTATAAGTGAATAATTTCAAAAAGAGAATGAAATTATATTACAGTCAAATGCACAAAAATACATGATGTAAAACTATGAGATAGGCCCATGAAAATTATACAAAGCAAAATGCAACAAGGAAATAACAGTGAAAATTTTTCATGCACATCATATAAGAATTATAAATGATGAAGTGTGCATCCAATTGAAAATTCAGAATAAGAATCAAAAGGGACAGGTACAATTTTTATGAGTAAAAAAAATCAAAGAAGAATGTTTCAAAATTATTAAAAGATAAAAATGACAATCTTAAAAACCTCTGAAATCCCCTAAGCATAATAAAATATATACAAAGGTACATCATAGTCAAAAACTAAGTTTGAAATTGACCTTTTAGAAAAATTTTAATTACTCATTTTACTATTAGACTTACAAGAATTATTGTTTGTTTCAGAACATATTTATGATCTAGAAAGAATAATATAGGATCTAGAAAGTTAAACATGCGACTGAAATTTTCACCATTATATTTAATTAAGAATTAGGCAAAAGATGAATGCAAATCACTAGGGTAGTATTTATAGAGTCACTCTTTTAATAACTTATTTTCAATATTCATAAATGCTAATGGAATCTAAAATCATAAGACAAAGATACATTCAGGAAGATGAAAAACATTTGAATCCATCAAATATGTTTCAGCTATTTGATGAGAACTTTGGAATATAATTTGTATAGCCTATTTCATAAATCACAATTACTTTCTGCCATACTATTAACTGAAAGAAAAGAAAAATGCATACTGAATAAAGTTACCACCAAAAATGAATGTCTGTGTTGAATATATTTCATAAAAGTTTATGTCATTCATTTATCTTTCAATATGTAGTAATTGGTAGGTGACATAACATTGACATTGAGTGCTTTCAAATTATCTACCATATTTAGATCTTCAATACTAGCATGATGGACAGTATGATATTAAATACTTTCTCAAAACAAAATTAGACACCAAAGTAGCAGTTTTCTGTCAATGTACACTTCTAGATATGACAGTTTTAATCTTTTCAGTGTCTACTGATAATGGATGTTCAGAGATCCTGTCACAGAAAATGACCTCCACAACTCCATTTCTTAAATCCAGTAAAGGCATTAAGACAAAAAACACTTATGAAAGATTAGATAGTCAGAAGAATGAAATAATTAGGTCAATCAATATTTTGAAATGTGTATATTTTTTCGCTGCCATATTCAAGGAAAGTGTTTGGAACTCAGTTATTGACACATTCATGTTAATAACTTTTTTAAATTTGATTATTCAACTTGTTTCAATAAATGAAGACAGGCTTTAAATAATTTTACTTAAACAACAAATACTTTAAAACAAATAACTGCCATATTGTAAAATATATATTCTTAAAATTTCTAATAAGATATTTGTAGTACTGATTTTGAAGGTGGATTGTTTATAATACTATTTTAAATGTCCTGGAGTGGGTGCCAAATTTGTTTAGTGCTGGGCCATATTCAATTTCATTTTCATTTAGTCTTTTGTAAAAGCTTAGTTAATATTTTAGAAAATATATTATTTATGAAATACTTGTGAATTATGTACAAATAAACCCTTTAAATAGGGTGCCTAATTTATAACTAAAGAGCAATATCAGTTTTTGAAAACTATAGGTTAATTATAACAGCCTACCCTTATATTTTTATAATTTCATTTTGTATAAGAGAAAATATCATGGCAATAAATAAAGGGCATATAAAAACTATGTAGTGGTTTAATTCAAACAATAGATTCAGTATTTTTTATACTCATTATTCTAAAAATTAAAAGAAGGAATATTTTGTTGTTACCTCAAATATTAATACTAATATCAATGTATATACAATACATTTTATATATAAGAATACATTTTATATATAATGTAATTTTCCTATAATAATGATATCCTTTTTCTTTTTAGTGCTTTCCTGAAAGCATTTTCTTTTGAACTGTAACTTTGTCTTTTATATCATTAAGATTTTATTCTAATTTTCATAGAAGTAACTCTCTTGATTAATTAGTTCTTGAATTGGTAAAAATAAAA
Organism: Sciurus vulgaris; assembly: GCF_902686455.1. Lineage (NCBI taxonomy): Eukaryota > Metazoa > Chordata > Mammalia > Rodentia > Sciuridae > Sciurus > Sciurus vulgaris. The sequence goes on from NC_136464.1 coordinate 134,881,297, forward strand.
CAAAAAAAAATTAAAAGACACTTTAAAATTATCCACAAAATATTTGATTATACCTACTCTATTATTCTTACAATACTTCTTTTTATCTTAAATAAATAATACACTTGCTGGGTGCAATGGCCCCTGCCCACAATACCAGCAGCCTTGGAGGTTGAGGAAGGAAGATCAAGAATTCAAAGGCAACTTCAGCAAAAGTGAGGCGCTAAGCAACTCAGTGAGAACTGTCTCTAAATAAAATACAAAATAGGACTAGGGATGTGTCTTAGTGGTTCAGTGCCCTTGAGTTCAATCCCTGGTACCAAAATAAATAAATAAATAAACAAATAAATAAATAGATAAAATTAAAGATAATGCATTTAAAGGGTATTATATCAGATATACAGAATTAGATTTAAATTAACTGCAAAGTTGTGGGTATTTGAATTGTTATGCCATTCTTAGAAGGCAAAAGAGTATGAACAGTCGTGGAATCTGAGAGTCTACCTTTATTGCACGTTTGATGGGGTTTCTTCCATTCTGAGTCCCAGGCTAAAACCAGTTTTGTTCTCCTCCAGGCTATGCTCCTCTCCTCTGTTTGAGAAGTAGTCTGTGTCCACCAGAGACTTATTCTCTTTCCTTTATAAAATGCAACCTACTGATATTCCAGGGTCCTTCCCTATGTAAGTTCAAGGCACTGAAACCAGGCTTTGCTGAAAATGTTCCTGAACTGTTAGACTAGAGACTTTTCTTAAGGCCTATAAGAGGTGGAAAATTAGGGATCCTGAATAGAAATAAAATAGGACCACCACTAGACAAAATCTCCACTTGTACTATTGCCCAGAGATAAACTATTATCAAACACTTACTGATAATAATATATAAAAAGCATAGGTACAAAGAACAATTGCCTGATAGATTTCTAGAGCTTTGAAATATTAAGTCAAAGTGACTTTATCTGTATTCAACTGTGAAAAAGTGGATAAATATAATATTCCGCAGAATTATGCTAAATCAAATTAGAAATATCATTTATTTTATCTTAATTAATTAAATAATTAGTTGTAGGTTCTCAGTGTTGGAGGGGTTCATCAGATCTGTTGAGAGTTCCAATGGAAAAAAAGGAAGAACTTTGAATTCACTCTCTAACTGACTAAGCTTTGAGCTGAACATCAGTTTCCTGTCCTCTGAACTCCCAGTTCTCAGGCCTCCAATCAAGGTTGAAATACACACCACTCTTGCTTTCAGGTAGAACTTCCTTGGGTCTCTAGTTTGCAGATGCAAGATCTTGGGGGACTTTAGAGTCTTCTTAAGCTCATGAATCAATACTTTATCATTTATATGTATATGTTGTTTCCCTGGAGATTCTAATACAGATGTATTTATTCCTCACTCATTTTTTCTTAGTGAACTTCACATGGTTTAGAAGTGTCTCCAAGACCTGTATCTAAAAGGCTTGGTTGTAGCCTATGGTACTATTGGGACATGGTGGAACCTTTAGGAGACAGAGTCTGGTGGAAGGAATTTAGGTTACTTGGAGCCTGTAGTCAAAGGGGATATTGGGACATAGGCCCTTTCCCCTCTCCCTCCATTGACCTCTATTGTCTCTCTCTTCCACAACACACTCCTGTGGTGAAGTACTATGTCACCAAAGGTCAAAAGCAAACAGAGCCAAGTAACCATGGACTGAAACTTCCAAAAAATGTGACTCAAAATAAGACTTTTATTCTTAAAAGTTGATTACTTCATATAATTTATGAGTATAATAAATATATTTGTATGCTTTTAGTAACAGGAAGTAAACCCATTTCATTGACTTATGCTGTCTTCTTTGTTGTTAAGTACTTTTTACATGCTTCTTGTTGAAGTTACTCAGCTTATAAATGAAAATCTAGATAAGTGATTTTAATTTTTTTCTCATTAGAAAAGTATATAAATATATTTTTCTATCTACTATTTGATTTCATCAACTGCAGTCATTTTAATAAATGTTTTTTAATTATTTAGTGCAAAACATAAATTTTTAAATTTTTGTTGGGAACAAATTTTGATACATAAAGCATTTGCAAGTATACTGTTGACATGAACAATAATTAGGAGTTTTTTGAAATTTTATTATTTTTTATTTGTAATGACATTCTTTTTTACCCAAATGATATAAAATATAAAATTTTGATGTCTAAAAAATTTTGGTACTTACTTTAGGATCTGGTATTCAATCTATCTTTGTGGATATTTAATATGGTTTTAGCAAGCATGTGTTTTCAGAATTTTGGGTGCAGTATTATATAAAAGTAAATTAGGCAAATAGGGGAAATGAGCTAATATTTTAATATCTTTAGTAATTTATTTATCTAGTTGTCCTATTAGTTAAGGAGAGAGGTATATTGTATGATCCAACTACACGGATGCTTTTGTACTTTTTTATGAAAGGGGTGTCCCTTTTAACTGCAAATTACTCTGGTGTAGCATGTAAATCTTTTTAATTAAATGACCCTTTTATACTGTGAGAAATTCCTCTTCACTTAATGACTTGAAGTCTAGTTCTTGTGGTTAAATATCACCTCACGAGCCTCATCTCTGTCTTAACACGCACAGCTTGTAGACATTCCTATAGGGCCATAGAGAAAGCAATTTCCAGGCTAAAACTGGGTAGACTGCAAAATTGAATTAATTGATTCATGACCCATATTCTAAAGGGTCAGGGTGATATAAAGTCTAAAAACATTTAACTCAATTAATGTCATTTTTTATTTTTAATGGCGGGAACGTCAGTCTACTACTCCTGATTCAAGCATGGCAGAGACTGAAACAAATTATTTATTTATGTTTTATCAGATAATTTCTAATGTATGATTTAAGGTAAAAATATTAAAATATATGTGATTAGTTTTATTTGTATTATTTTGACTATTTTGATAATTTCATCATATGTATAAATATATACTTTGATTTGCATAATAGAAAAATTAAAATGATCTAATTTGTTATATTAGCTCATGGGAATTTTGAAGAAAATATAATTTTCTTAAGAATGTTTTATGTCAAGCCAAAGACCTTAAAATGTAATGTATATGATTTTCTGATTATGAGTGTGTCTACTTTGGTGCAGTTTTTAGAATAAATATATTTCTGAAAGGAGACAAGTATTTCTCTTATTTATCTTAACAATCGTTTTAATTTATCTTTGCTTTAAGTTCATTATTTGTGATTAAAAATTATACTATTTTCTTATAAAATTCAAGATTTTGCTAAAAAGGTCATATGCAATAATATCATTTAGAAGAGTATTGAGTGCCTTATAATTACTAATTAACATTTATCTTCCAGTTTTCCTTTGTAAAATACAAACTTAGAGTTTAAATAATTGAAATAATTTTAATTTAAAAAATAAAAAGTATACCTAGAGTCATACCATTTACATGAGTGTTTATTTTATTATTTGGTAAAAACAATGGTAGAATATTTATTTATTAATTTTAGAATATGCCAAGAAATTTATATTAAAGATAAGTAAAGAGATGTTGAACATTTTTTTCATTTATTTTTTGACCATTCATATTTCTTCTTCTGCAAAGTGCCTTTCCAGTTCCTTTGCATATTTATTCATTGAGTTGTTTGGTTTTTTTTGGTGTTGAGTTTTTTGTACATCCTGGAGATTAATGCTCTGTTTGAGGTGCTGGGGTGGTAAAGAACTTCACCCAGTGTGAAATCTCTCCCTTCATATTCTTCATTGTTTGTTTCCTTTGCTGTGAAAAAGCTACTTAGTTTGATACCATCCCACTTATTAATTTTTTTTTTTTTTTTTTTTTTTTTTTTTTGGTGCTGGGGATGGAACCCAGGGCCCTATGCTTGTAAGGCAAGCACTTTATCAACTGAGCTATCTCCTCAGCCCCACTTTTTAATTCTTGATTTTATTTCAAGAAAGAAGTTGAAGAAGACCTTAGAAGATGGAAAGATCTCCCATGTTCTTGGATAGAACGAATTAACATTGTCAAAATGGCCATACTACTAAAAGTGCTATACTGATTTAATACAATTCCTATTAAAATTCCAATGACATTTTTCATAGAACTAGAAAAAGCAATCATAAAATTCATTTGGAAACATAAGAGACCCAGAATAACCAAAGCAATACTTAGCAAGAAGAGTAAAGCAGGAGGCATCACAATACCAGACTTTAAACTATACTACAGAGCAACAGTAACAAAACAAAACAAAAAACAATATGTTATCATCACCAAAATAGACATGTAAACCAATGATACACAATAAAAGACACAGAGATAAATCCACATAAATACAGTTATTTCATACTCAACAAGGCACCAAAAAAATACATTGGAGGAAAGATAGCCTCCTCAACAAATGGTGCTGGGAAAACTGGAAATCTACGTGTAGCAGAATGAAATTGAACCTCTGTCTCTCACCCTGTATGAAATTCTACTCAAAGTGTCATCAAGGACTCAGGCATTAGATCAGAGACTCTGCACCTACAAGAAGAAGAAGTAGGCCCAAATCTCTACCATGTTGGCTTAGGAACCGACTGACTTCCTCAATAAGACTCCTAAAGTGCAAGAAATAAAATCAAGAATCAATAAATAGGATGGTATCAAACCAAGTAGTTTCTTCACAGCAAAGGAAACAATGAAGAATGTGAAGAGAGAGCCTACAGAATGGGTGAAGGTCTTTAACACCAGCACCTCAGATAGAGCATTAATTTCCAGGATGAACAAAAACTCAAAAAACTTAACACCAAAAAAAACTAAAGAACACAATCAATAAATGGGCAAAGGAACTGAACAGGCACTTTTCAGAAGAAGAAATATGAATGATCAAAAAAATATGAAAAAATGTTCAACTTCTCTAGCAATTAGAAAAATGCATTTCAAAACTATATTGAGATTCCATTTCACCCCAGTCAGATTTCGCAAGGATGTGGGGAAAAAAGGTATACTCATACCTTGCTGGTGGGATGGTGAATTGGTGCAACCATTTTGGAAAGCAGTATGGAGATTCCCTAGAAAACTTGAACTGGAACCACATTTTGATCTAGCTATCCTACTCCTGGGTTTATACCCAAAGGATTAAAAATATGCATATTACCATACTGTAGCCACATCAATTTTTATAACAGCTCAATTCACAATAACTAAACTATGGAACAAAACAAGATGCCCTTCAACAGATAAATGGATGAAGAAATTAGGTATATATAGACTGTGGAATATTACTCAGCCTTAAAGAAGAATGAAATTATGGCATTTGCCTGCAAATGATGTAACTGGAAATTATCATGCTAAGCAAACTAAGCCAGTTCCAAAAAAACAAAAGGCAAAATGTTCTCTCCGATATGTAGATGCAAACCCACAACAAGGAAGGGAAAGATCAGAAGGTCATTGGACTAGATAAAGGGGTATGTAGGGAAGGGAGTGGGAATGGGTATAGGAAAGACAGTACAAAGGAACTTCATATCTTTCCTATCCTCATATATATATATACATGATCAATGTAACTCCACATATATACCTAAAGTACTTAAAATCAGCATACTACAGTGATGCAGCTACATCAATGTTTATAGCAGCTCAATTCACAATAGCTAGATTGTGGAACCAAACTGGATGCCCTTCAATAGATGAATGGATAAAGAAACTGTGGTATATATATACAATGGAATATTATTCAACCACAAAGAAGAATAAAATTATGGCATTTGCAGGTAAATGGATGGAATTGGAGAATATCATGCTAAGTGAAATAAGCCAATCCCAAAATAACCAAAGGCCAAATGTTTTCCCTGACAAGTGGATGATGATACATAATGGGTAGGTGGGAGAAGAATGGAAGAAGGATGGATCATATAGAGAAAAATGAGGGGTGGGGATGAGGTGGGGGGGAGGAAAAATAATGGAGTGAGACAAACATATGCAAATGGCATGACTCTACTTTGTGTACAACTAGAGAAATGTTAGATGTACCCCATTTGTGTACAATTAATCAAAATTTTAAAAAATGAAATAAAAACACAAACAAAATCCCATTATTGACACTGTTCAGCAAGTTCATTTCTTACTTTAGAATATATTTTGATCAAATATTTTGATCCCAAGGAGATTAACTTAATTCTTTATTCATAAGTATATTTCAGTGATTATATCTTCACTGTTTATAAGAGGGATCATTGCTACTGTTTTTTTGTTTGTTATTCTGCAATCCCACAGTGCTGGGGATTTGAACCTGGGCCTTGAGCATGCAAGGCAGGCACTCTACTTGATGGGCTATATCACCAGCACTACTGTTTTGAAAATATTTTTAAAATAATTTTAAAACTAATATTTAAAGTAAAATTTAAATTTATTAAAAAGAATCAGTCATATCTTTCCTATTCTCATATATAAATACATGACCAATGTAACTCCACATCATGTAAAACTACAATAATAGGACCTTAATTAGAACATATTCTTTGTATGTGTAATATTTCAAAATATACTCATGTCATGTAAAATATGAATAATAAAAATATGAAAAATACCCTCAATATTTTGAAAGTTGAACTCATGCCTCCAATAGTTTCCCCATTCACAAGTGTCTCACATATTTTTAACTGTATCATTGGTCTCATTATTAAGTATATTGTTCTCATCTTTGATTCATTTACACAATGTACAATCCACTAGGAAATCCCTTTGTCTTTGCTTATAAAAAGATTTCTAAGGTTTTAATATTCATCATCATGTCCCCAATTATCAGCCTACTATTTTCTCCCATCATCTGTTTCCCAAATTACTATAGTAGCCCCCAAAAGATTTTATCCATGTCTATTTTAACCCCACTTCATGCACATGCACAAAGTATGAGTTGGAGGAATCCTTTTACAAACAAAGTGCACTCATAAGTTCATGAATATGCTTATTACACTGATTTTGTTATTACACAATGTATATGCGTTTTGAATCACCACACCGTATCCCATAAATATGTATAATTATTATGATTAAATTTAAAATGTTCTTCTAAGGACTTTGCATTTCAATGTGAATGTATGTCAAGACCTCATAGTAGCTTAAAAGACATCATATTGTCTGGGACCGTCTCCCCACCAACTCATTGTGATTACTTCTCAGATCCCATGTTTTTCTTTTCTTCTCTTTACCCTAATCAGCTTGACCTTAATGCAAATCCTAGAACAGGCTGTGTGCAGTGTCAACTTAGGTTCTTTGCTCAGTCAAGTGTCAACTCTTCTTTCAGAGAGCACATACCAGATGTCTTGATATTCTTTATTGACACATTTGCTCCTTAATGTGGGCTATCCTAAAAAACTGCTTTACATTGCAATACTCTTAACAATCTTCCATTCCCTTGTGATATTTTGATATTATTAACTTATACGTATCATCCTCTATCATATAATTTAAATATATTGGTTACTGAATACTAGAATAGAAATATCAAAAAGACAAATCATTGTCAGTTTGCATTTCCTGAGATATTCCAGGAAGCCATTAATGTTATGTATTAATGCTTATATTACTTTCTAACCATAGTAGAGTCTCAGGACTGGCCAGCGTGGGGAGGGAATAAGTAACCCTCAGAGGTGTGGGCCAGCTGGAAATAACAGGCTGAAAAAGTAGCATTGAGAAAATATTTATATTAAAAGCGGGGGCTGGACAGGTGGAAATGACCTGATGCATCTGATCCTAACAAAGGGGAAAAGCACACAAATACTTCATTTATAGTGAAACACACAAAACGAATTTATTGTGAGGAAGTGTTCTTCCAAGTAAATAAGAAGCAAGAAGCTGTGGGGAAGTTGATCTGATTGGGGACTTATCCTTTGCATAGAAATTCTTCGTCCTCTAGGCAATTGGGCCTCAAGGTTAGTTGGAGCACTGATATCACTCTCTTCCTCCGGGAAATTTCGTTTGAACCGAGGGCTGTCTGAGCCAATCAGGTCTGCAGTATGACAGAATGCTCTTTGATCAGGACCTTTGCCAAGGCAAGGCACTCCCAGATTGGTGAGATTACACTAAGAGTTCTCTGCGGGGCCTACCTCAGTTTAGAGATGGTTTAGACACCCCCACAGTTAATTTGTGGATTCCAACAGTAGATATTCGATGTTATTCAAATTGAGTAAATGAATAAATGCAGAATTGCTAACCCATCATTATATTAGGAATTATTGATCTAAACATTTCTTCATATTATGTTAAATTATCACTCATCTAAATACTTCTCCATGTTAAACTCAAATTTTAAGTTTCCATGATTTATGTTTCATGCTTAAAAATACTTTTAGTAACTGCAAAAACGTGCATATCTAAAATCAATTTTTATCCTATGAAACTTTGCAATCAAATGAAAAGATAAATTTATATATGTAAATTTTACCAATAACATTGTCTGTAACCTAAGTACATGATATGTATTAGACTAGTAAGCACTTTTACATATATTTATCTTTAAAGGAATATAACTGCAATTTATGTAATAGACATAGGAATGGAATCTATGGAAAATAAAACAGAAAAGAAGGTAAAAATAATCATTAGAGCACCACTGAGTTATAGAACTTTTTCCTCATTTTATTTTCTTTCTCTTTTTCCAAGTGTTTTCCAGTTACACAGAACATATGGATTCTTTTTTGCATAGTTATAAAGGCATTGAATATAATTTGCTTTAATTCAGTCCCCAGTAATTCCCTTTTTCCTTCCCTCCTCTTTCCTCCTGTTCCCTTCCCTCTATTCCACTGATCTTTCTGCTATTTCTATTTAGTTTTATTTTTTCTCTCAGTGTCCTCTAGATGTACGCGATGGTAATAAACACTGTGGTCTATTCATATATATGTATATCGCAAAGTGAGTTTAGATTCATTCTTCTGTTCTTTCTTTATGCTATCCTGCTTCCCTCCCATACATCCCATTTGTCTTTTTTGTCTATTTTGACAGAAGGCCCCTTCCCCCTTTTCCCTCTCTCTCTTTCATTCTCTCTCTCCCCCCTTATATTGGACTAGCTTCTACATATTAAGTGGTTTGATAGGCAAAAGGAGAGCTGAACTGGTATTGGAGCTCAGTGGTGGGACACTTGCCTAACATGTGAAGCCTTGGGTTTGATCCCTAGCACCTCCAAAAACGCAAGCAGACAAACTAACTAAAGGAAAAGAAGTGACACTGGGAAGGGTCACATAAATACTCCAATAAAAATTATCTTAAAACAGCCTAAAGTTAATTAACATTATAAATTCACAAATTCTAGATGTTCAATGAATCCCTAAGATAAAACATATAAAGAAACAATACCAAGGCACATCATAATCAACTTAGGACCAGAGATAAAAAGAAAATCTTAGAAACAGCAAGAGTTGGGAAGGTAGATGGACAAAGAATTACTTACAGAGGTGCAAAGAAAAATAAGAGAGCATGTTTCTGAAAGAAATAATGAACATAAGACAGTGGAACAACAATGCAAAAGAAAAAAAATGTTGCAAACCAGAATAGTACAACCATGAACAGTATCTTCAAAAAATGTGGTAAATTGTAGAATTTTTTCAAACACACAAAAAATTGAAATAATTTACCATCGGTGGACATATACTACATAAAATCAGAAAGAAAGTCTTCTAGACAAAAAGAAAAAAGGATAACAGATGAACAGATAAGTTTCCACAAAAGAATAAACAGCAAGGAAATTACAGTTGATATTATTGATCTTAAAACATAAGAAATTAAGAAAGTCTTACAATAGATTAATACATTTCAGTATTTATCAAATGAACTTTTATAGAATTAAAAATCAAACAAAAATTGAAGCTTAAATTATAAACAATTAGTAAATCCAAACAAAACAAAACTAATAGTAATGTTTTGTGGTATATTTACCAGAAAGGGTGACAACAGAATTTTGGAGGATATAATCTAGTTTTAGCTATAAACACATCCTCTGTGTGTGTGTGTAAAAATTTGTTTGAGTTTACACTTAACATGAATCTTTTAGCATATATAAATTATATATCAGTGAAGTAACTAAAAAGTAAACAAAACATAAGCTTGGGTAAAAGAGTATTCAAAGAAATAACTTTTCGATCTAGAGAAAAAAGTTCAGCTCAAAATACTTGGCAAATAATCTGTGTTGACAAAGACATTTCTAATAAATTAGGCCTGGATGAGATGACAGGAAAGCAAATTTTGAAATTATCATATGGGCATTGGAAATACTTTCATGGATGAGAAGCATTTAAATTATTCAAAGATTGATAGAATTTAAAAGGCATATTATAGCATAGTAGAAATTGAAGTTCCTTCATTTTTAAATGCTAAGAGCAGTTATATATTCACTTTCTCCTTAAAGTCGATTAAAGGAAATATCAAGGCTTAAGTCTCCGAGAAATTTATTTTATAAGTTGTTTTTGCCCATTTATCAAACATGTTATATTTTAATTAATACTTCTATCATTTCTATCAAGTTTTTGGAAGTCAATCATATATCTTGAGTTAGCAATATCATAACACTCTCATCTCATGGGAAAATTATATAATTCACGTGAAGGTGAGATGATGTTTGTATGGGGCAAAAACAATAATATTAGAATAAGGGTCAAATTCACCTGGGTGCCCACTCAAATAAAGGCAAACTAGATATTTAACACGTGATTGCAGAGGGCCAAATTCTCAAGTAGGACAAAGGTGCTTGTTCTCACAACTATTGTAACCTAAGGTGTTTTTCTATAATAATTTTAATAATTAGATTTAACTAAATAGCATTTTCATTCATTTTTCCAAACATATTTCTAGAATTTCAAGTTTTGGATTTGTATAACTCTTTTTAAAATAATAAAATTTAAATTATGAAATAAGAATGAAATCATAAGACTGTTCACTCAGTTTTATTCCTCAATAATTATGGAAAATGTTGCGTAAGTTAAATTATGAAGCTTTCCATTTTCTCATCTATAGAATGAAGGAATCTGTTAACTCCAAGTAATAGAGACAGCATAAACACCAACTGCATGTTTGTCTTCACTTTTTTTTTTACTTTAACTCTGAATGATAGCTAAATGATTACATATTTGAAAAGGAACAAGACCCTTCTTTGTTATAAATACTATAATGTCTTCATCATACCATTTTTAGTAAAAGCACTCCTAAGTTTAATGTTGTAAAGGAAACCATACGAGGAGTTTCAATAATTTCTAATTATACGATGTTCTAGTCCATTATTATTATTTACCTGGGAAAGATGTCAAATGATGTTGACATTATAACAGAAATTATCATGTGAAATCTATTTTGATTTTCAGGTATATATGTGAAACTGTAATTAAAACTCTCTTTTTAATTATAGCAATGTGTGATCAAAAGGAATTTACTAAATATGTGAACTTTAGGCTATTTTCAAACACACATGTATGTATCTTTCATCTTATTTCACCTTATTTATTTGTATTAATTTTTGTGGTGCTGGGGACTGAACCCAAAGCTTCATATGTGCTGTATATGCACTTTACCACTGATAGGCATATCTATATATACAAGGTTACATTCTACATCAGAAAATTTATTCACAGATATAGAAGCTAAAATAGAATCTAGATTTCATCAATGAGTTAATGCTACTAAAAACAAAGGGTAAAATTATACAAACTCAAATTATATGTACAACTGATTTTTGATATTCAGAAAAAAATAAGTATTATCAGCAACCTGTTGCAGTAGCAGCAGTAAAATCTTTGTTCTTTGTCCCAGTCACAAACCAAAGTCATACATTCCAACCTCCTTTCAATGAGGTCACGGTCATTTGATCATTTGAGTTTTGCTGCAGGGAAAATGAAAGAGAGTTATGTGCAAATTCTTAGTACATAAAAATTTTCCTTGGTTATCCTCTCTTTGCTAACATCAGCCACCTGGCTTTCAATATCAAAACTGAAATTGGATGCACCTATTGAACATCTACAACACACAATTAATACTTTATATAAATTGAAACCCAGGTGGCTATATTTCACGGTTAATCTGTTGTATTAACTAGAATTACCTCAACATATGCAGAAATTTTACTTTGAAATGGGGTACTGCCAAATAGAAACATAAAACATGTGGTATCCAATTAGTAGTCACATGACAAAAATATTGATATCAGGCAGAAGATCCTGCTTATGCATTGCCAAAACATTTGGGAAAACTGTTTCCTGTGATAACTTGAAAGGCAGACAATGTGTCTGCTGATCTTGAAGCTTCCTGGAAAGTGACTGGAAAACAGATTGTTAGTAGTGGGTGTGGGTTGTTATCAGATTGCTCAGGAAGTTATTAAATAAAAGATTATTTCAGGCAAAAAAATTGCTGGTTTTGAACAGAAATAAAGAGGAATCGATGGAGTGTCATCCTTAAGGAGTTAGAAAAGCCAATGAAGCTGAGTAAAATGAGTATGGAAGGATCTTTATGACTGGGTTTTTAGCAAAGATTAAATTAAATGCTTATAACCCAACCATAAGAGTTTCAAGGTAGAGTATTTAATTTTATTCAAAGTAGCATTTGGATACATAAGTGAAGAAATAAGTTATGCTGGAAAATTGTGTTTGGTTGAGACCATTGCTGCTGGTTAAGAAGTGGCTAGAAGCACACAAATCATGGGCTTATGAAGTCAGAGTGTATAGTTTTACGTATGAATTTCACATACTTATAAACAGATTATGCATTTCAATTCACTGCCCTCTGACTTTCAGTGCCTTTGGCATTGTGTCTGCCACCACACTTCAGTAGAATGGGGTTCACTGTGGTCAGTGGAACATGAATGGACATGGCATATGCCATAGCAGAGCAAAAGCTTTAAAAACCATTGTATATTGTATTCAACTCTTGTACTGTGCTGACACGAAAGTGGGATATCTCAAATAGAAACTGCTCCAGCAGGCGGGACCCAGAATGAAGAAGTGAAGCTGACCCAAGCTTGGGCAAGATCAGAGCTGCTGCTGACTCCAGTTAGAATGCGATGTAATCGAGAAATAAACCTACATTGATTTTAAAAGCCGTCAAATTATTTTTATATTTTTTGAATTGAAACAAAACCACAAAAATTAGTCAGATGACTAATAATTTCTAATATAGCTGATATAACTTACTAAAGAAATAATAATCTTTTTTCTCCTTTCTGGTCACTAAAACAAATGTATGGACCTTTAGCTAAAATCACATAGAAACTGCATAACCCACAAGGATAACAAACTGCCAATCGCGCTCATCAATTATAGTCAAATAGCCTAATGTACATGAGTGCAGTCTGAGTAACTGGAGAACCCAGATATGAACTTCCTTCATAAATAAGAAATTTAGCATCAAACCCAGAAATTCCCTCTACCGCCAAGGCAGTAGTTGTCAGAATGCCCACAGTGACAAATATAGCATTCTTCTCTTTCCTTTTAAGAAGATTTTTTGGGAGTATAAGGAAAATATTAATCTTATCCCTCCACCATTACGTTTTTGGTATATAAATAAATTTTTCCTTTAAACTAGGCATTAACAAATTAATTTTAGGGCTGGATAGTATTTGAGATTTCCAAGCTGCACAACCCCCGTTAGTACTCAATCCTGTTTGGTTCTGCCAATGCAGATTCAAAGAACATATACACAGTATGTAAACAAATGAACGTAGTTGTATTGCAATAAAACATGCTATTAAAAAGCAGGACCACAGGTTATATTCAAGATTCCTGCTTTAGAACAGAGGATACAAAAGGCCACATACGACACTAATGGAAAGGAGTTCATGTGGAAACACTGGCCACGCAGTGGGTGGTAGGTCAATTTTTTTGCTTTTGTTTTGGTTTTTAAGAATTAAAAATGATCAGGAAAAAAAAGATTGGTAAAGATTGCCTAGGTAAGCCATCCCCTGCTTTTAATCTATATGGTATATAGCTAGACTTCTGCAGGTTGTTACAGTCATGTAACTGAATTTTTGAAAATGGAAATGGGGGATAATAATGCTCATTATTTCAATGCTTTAAAAGATTGTCACACAAGGAGAGTCCTGTGATACCAGATATTTGGGAGTCTGAGGCAGAAGGATTATAAATTTGAGAACATTTACAACTTAGCAAAAACAAGAAGAAAAAACAAAACAAAAAAAAACCAAAAAAAACAAAAAAAAAACGAAATAACTTGAGAAAAGAGCTGGTGATGTGACTCAGTGGTAGAGGCCCTTTGAATTTGATCCCCAAATCCAAAAGAAGAAAAAAAATTGGGGGAGTTTCTTATCTTTCTTTATTTTTTCAAAAAGACATTGAAACCTAGGTCAACATCAGCCGTTGAAAACATAGGTTCCCAAGGATGCTGGAATCTTAGTCATCCTAATTTTCTGAAATAATTGTTTGGATTATTCACTAGGAAGTCCTATTTTGACTACAATTTAAGTTTATCAGTTAAGAAATGATTGTTATTTTTAGATAAGTTATGAAAGATTTTATTATTTATGCCTTGAATTGAAATAGCATCTAGGTTATTTCAGTAGAATCAGTTACAAAAGAGCAGTACAGATTTTTGGCAAATATATCGTTGAAACAATCTTGAGTTAATTTTCTAGTTTTTAGTCCAAGAAAAAACAATTGTGAAATATCCAGACATATAATAATGCTATTCTAAGGTAAGTTACTTTGGAAAATCTGTAATATATGTAGATATTCAAAGGTTCATAAAATTAAGACATCTTGAAACCTACATAGCTAATTAATTTTGTTTTTTTTATTCTAGGATTTTATTTAGGTCTGTAATGTCCTGCCATGTTTAATTATACTTATGTACTTCCCTAGCAAAACTTTCATTTTTTTTTTTACTTCATTTGACTTAGAAAAAACATTATATAGATAGTACTTGTTTATACAGAAAGAATTTGGAAATGAAAAAATATTTCAACTTCAAAATTTGGCAGTATCCTCATGATGCTTTTTTATTGAACTGGCAACCAAGATTTTTGACTAAAACATATTTGGAAATTTGTATCTTATATAGTATAGTTTCAAAGAGGATGCATTATGCACTCAGTATTCTGATTAAGAAATATAACCCAGGGGCTGGGGTTGTGGCTCAGTGTTTGAGTGCTTGCCTAGTACACGCGAGGCCCTGGGTTCGATCCTCAGCACCACATAAAAATAAAATAAAGGCATTGAGTCCACCTACAACTAAAAAATATATTTTAAAACAAAGTTCATAAAAAAAAAGAAATATAACCCGAATGAATAAACTCTAGGTCATGGAAAATCTATCTACTTCTTTGGTTGAAAACTGTAGAATTTCCCAAATTAATATTTGCATTAATCTGTTCAATTCAGTTTACTTCAGAATTATTCTTTCATTTTGCACATGGCACTGTGACCTGAACAACAGAAAGTTTAGGAATCATACAACTTAGCTGGAGGGCAGCTTATTTTCAGAACTGAGTTTCAAGTATCTTTAATATTTATGTATTTTCATGAACTCTGGAACAGAATTTTATTGTCAATAAAATACTTTGAAATCATTTAAGAATAAAGTATTAAATCACATGTTTTCATAGTGTGGGATATTTTAAAAGTAAAGACAATTTATTATGTAAATGAGCAAACCATTATTCAAATCAGCTGTGCTCTTTGGCATTGAGTTGCTCAGAGTAGGAAAGATAAGCACATTTTCTGTCAATTTCATGTTTGATTTGACAGAACATTTTGCTCTGTAATCATCAGTTCATAACACATGACAACTTTAGCATTTGGATAACTCCAGGGTTGACAAAAGATGTGGAAGTTTTCATTTCTCTGTTTTTGGTTAATTTCAGTTACAAAGTCATTATAATATGTAGAAGAGTCCAATAGTGTTTATAAGTACATTAGTAAAATAAGAACATTTGTGATTGTATTTATGGCACTCACAGTTCAAAAGCAAATGATAATTGTAGCTTCAAAACCAAAGTATTCTTGCTAGGTACCATGGCACATACCTGTAATCCCAGTGGCTCAGGAGGCTAATAGGAGGATCACAAGTTCAAAGCTAGCCTTAGCAAAACCAAGGCACTAAGTAACTCGGTGAGACCCTGTATCTAAATAAACTACCAAATAGGGCTGGGGAAGTGATTCAGTGATTGAGTGTCCCTGAGTTCAATCCCTGATACCAAAAACTAAAACAAAATCAAAATCAAAACAAAAAAATAAAAAACAACAAAAATCGAAGTATTCTTTAAGTCTTTAGTTTTGTAATAAAATATTCCCCTCTAGTCTGTCCTTCTTTTTCCTTTCTTTCTCTCTCCTTTTTTCCTTTTTTATTTTCAAAATAAAATTTATTATTTGAATATATTCCTTTTTTCTCCTAAGAGTTAAATCAAGTGGGATTTTCAGAGAGATTTTTATTAATCATTACCAGATGGTGTTTAAGCTCTTTCAAAATACCTAGGAGCGACATATAAATCAATACATTTCTACTACATTAATTTTTTTTTTATTTTCAAGAACCATACTTAGTTTTAAGCATATTAATTGCAGATAAAAGTTTGTATGCATCAGTTTATTCACAGCAGTGAGAATGGATCAGAGAACTGTGGATTCAATAACTATTTGATGAATGATTTACATTATGCATTTATACTCTGAAACTAATACAGCTGGCTCTTCA
The DNA here is from genome assembly GCF_902686455.1 of Sciurus vulgaris. Taxonomy (NCBI): domain Eukaryota; kingdom Metazoa; phylum Chordata; class Mammalia; order Rodentia; family Sciuridae; genus Sciurus; species Sciurus vulgaris. Next base: position 134,897,904 of record NC_136464.1, read on the forward strand.
TATCCATGAGTTCCACATCTATGGATTCAACAAACTGCAGATAAAAAGTATAAAGAAATTTTAAAAACTTACATTTTTACTGAACATACAAAGATATTTTGTCATTATTATTATTCAACAATACATTTTATTTACATATTTACCTTGTATTAGGTATTATAAATAATCTCAGATAATTTGATGTATGTGGGCAGATGTTTATAGTTTATACACAAATACCAAGCCGTTTTAAATAAGATTCTTGAATTTGAGTACCCAGAAGGGGTCCTGAAACCAATTCCTCATAGATGACAAGAAAATTCTGTGGTTTGTCATTTCTCCATTTTTCCCATAAGATCCCAGGTTATGCCACAAATTTAGAGACAAATATATATATAGGGATGAATTTATTATAAATTAGTTTAGCATTGAAGGCACCACCCTGTATTTAAATTTAATATATATGTGTATATTTTTTTCTTAGAAATATTTCTTGTCAATTAAACCTCTAAATCTTTGTTTAATTGCATTGAGATTTTTCTTGACTTTTTAAAATTGTAAACAAATGGGATACATGTGGTTTCTCTGTACATGGAGTAAAGGCATACCATTTGTGTAATCATAAATTTACATAGGGTAATGTTGTTTGATTCATTCTGTTATTTTTTCCCTTCCCCCCCAACCCTCTCACCCGTCTTTTCCCTCTATATAGTCCTTCCTTCCTCCATTCTTGCCCCCCTCCCTAACCCTAACCCTAACACTAACCCCTCCCACCCCACTTTATGGGTCATCATCCGCTTATCAGCGAGATTATCGGACCTTTGGTTTTTTGAGATTGGCTTATCTCACTTAGCATGATATTCTCCAATTTCATCCATTTGCCTGCAAATGCCATAATTTTATCATACTTTATGGCTGAGTAATATTCCATTGTGTGTGTGTGTATGTATATGTATATATATATATATATTATATATATATATCAATCACAGTTTCTTTATCCATTCATCAATTGAAGGGCATCTAGGTTGGTTCCACAATCTGGCTATTGTGAATTGAGCAGCTATGAACATCGATTGGCTGTATCTCTGTAGTATGCCATTTTCAATGTATTTACTCAAAGTTTTCATATTCAAAAAATTTTTAAAAAGTTCTTAAGAGGGCATAAAACACTAAATATTTCAATGTCTTCAATTTTATTTATTTTTATCATTTTGTTGTGCTAGGAATAGAAACTGGGGCCTTAAAAAGTGCGCTACCACTTAGCTACACTCCTAGGCCCCAGTATCATTATTTTAACAGTTTTATTGAGGTATACTTAGCATACAAAGAACTTCATATATCTAGTGTGTACAATGTGATAAATTTAAACATCCACAACCCTCAAAATGCCATCACCACAATCAAGATATATGCACACCTCCCAGAGTTTCCTTGCTTGCCTTTTTTGGTTTATGTTTTTCTTTATTGTGTTAGGAACACATAAAGTTAGTTATACCCTCTTAAATTTTGAATTACATCATACTGTGTTATAATACAGACACTATGATGGACAGCAGATCTCATAACTTAAATTTTAAACCTGCTCAGCAACTCTCATAGGTACCTTGTAGTCAATATTATATTTTCCACTTCTATCAGGAGTTTGACCACAATAGGCAACTGAGAGAAGTGGAGTCACACAGTATTTGTTCTTCAGTGTCTGCTTTTTTTCACAGCACAATATCCTTGAGATTCTTGTGTGTTGCTGCAAATGGTTGAATTTTCCTGTGTTTCAAGACCAAATTATATTCAAGTCATATTTTCTTTAAAAATTCAGCTATGAATGAATACTTGGGTTGTTTTATAGCTTATCTATTGTGAATAATGTTGCAGTGAACGTGGGTGTACAGATACATCTTTGAGATCCCAATTTCAATTATTTTGGATACATACCCAGTAGTGGGATTGGTAGATCACATGTTTAACTCTGTTTTTAAAAGTTTGTGGAAGTCATATACTGCTTTCTGCAGTAACCTTTTCAATTTATACCACATCAAAAGTGTACAAGAGTCCCAATTTTCAAGTACAAGTGAAAAGTACTAGGTTTCCTATTTGCCTATATTTATAAAACTTCTAAAGTCCCTAAAGATAAAGGGTATTATAAATAATATTCTCCCTTTTTATATTTCTAGCGATTAGTATATACTGGGAATATATTATGCAAGCTTTAATTGAATAATAATCAAAGTTTTAAATTAATAGAGCTTTAAAATGCACATTTTGTCTTATGTAGAATGTCAGAAATTTAAATTATATTTCATATTAAACATTTAAAAACTAAATAAATTTAATATAACACAGTTAATATATAGCATAATCAACTTTCATTAAAATAAGAGTTTTAAAATTTATTTTGATGAGGATAAATAACATCATATTTAGGTAGGATCATTTGCACAAAGTTTTTGATATTTTGCAGTGAACCAAAAGATGTTCTACAGGGATGTGGTTTTTAGAAGTACCTGCTTCTATTGCACATTTATTATTTCTGTTCCATTAATCTCATAAAACTTGAGTGTCTCCTTTCATCTATTTCATCCATGAATACTGTCATTAGAATTATTGATTATTCACTTTATGGAAGGAGACTGAAGGAGAGGTCTCTTAATTAGAGTCTATTTATAATTTGACAATGCATAATTAAGTTAGTATTTGAGACAGTGTGGTGTCTGAAAAAGCAACAGGAAATAACTTGATTTTTTATGTCAGTAAAGAAAAAATTTACATTTCCAATTTACTTTTAAATTTTTTTCTTAATTGCAGAATAATAACATACAGTAATATTATTGTATTTAATATTTTATTTAACAGTATTATGATGTAATCAGAAAATTTAGATGTTCTAAACAGTATAAACCAAAGGAAATAAATATTTAGTGAACTGATTCATGTATGCATTCAGCAATGTCCCAATCAAAATATTGAAATTGGAAGTAGTGCTAAGCCAATTAAATGTTACTGATCATAGATCTATATAGTACTATCAATTTGAAAATGCAATAAAATAGTAAGAAAAGCCTATATACTTTTATAACTATAAAACTGCATGTATGTCATAACTGACACACATATACACACAGAACCCATACACACGTTTAAAATTACTACCTTCATTAAATGTTCTTTCCTAGGATAATCTTTAAACCATCTCAAATATCATTTCCATTTAGATGTGATGTTTTCAAATTTAGTCTAAATTACACATTTTTGACTATCCTCAGTCCTCGCCCTTTTATTACCTTTCTATTCTCACTTCACTTCCTACTTTATCAATAACAAAGAATATAATTTTCTAAGTCTAACTAATTTTAGCTAACCATGTCCTTTGTTGGCTTCTATGATTATAATTTTCTAAGTCACAATTCCGATGCCATTTGTCTCTTCATAAAAGTTTATTTAAGATTAATTTTCTTTCCAAGTATATGAAAAATGCATTGTATCCTAAACATGCTTTTGATTAATCCCTTATATTCCTATTTGAATTCTATGAGAAAATGGGTTTAATATTGTGCAAGAAGAGTTATGTGCAGAGAATTTTCTGATTAGAAGAGTTTTTTTGACATTAAGATAACTTCTGATATCTACTTCCTAGAAGTATTTTAAGAATTGGAGAGACTCACCTCTCTGACAGATTAGGTGCAATATTGCCTGGAGGGGGGTGACAGAAGAGATAGCCCATGTACTGTGATATGAAATAAGATGTAATAGCTTTTGAGTACTTTTGAACAGCAGTTCACTCCTTTTTTCTCTCTTGGAATTTTTTAAGTTGTCTGGACTTTGGATATAGGATTGTGTTATCAAACACTTTTGAATTTAACTAGAATTTCTACAGAGCTGGTCTTATCAGGATTTGTGAAATATTACACCAGCGGATATAGTTGCTGAAAGCAATTTCCAATTTTTGTAAAAGTAGGAATTCTTTTTTCTGTATTGAGCACCTGTTATGAATTGTGAGTGAAAATAATACCTTTCACAATAAACATTTCTTTATAAAGAAAATATACTAAGTCAATTCAACCATAACATGTATAATTAGGTAATTCTTTTCACAACATGGCTTAAAAATTTTCTTATTCTCTTTTTATTTTGCCCCTCATAATTCCTACAAATATTTCCCACTTCCTAATATGGAGACATTTATGTTATATTCCCTGTTATAACATCTGATGTAATGTTTAAGTTTAAAAGAATTAGTAATATGCTTCCAGTAAAAGAAAAGAAATTAAATCAGAAAATCTCCACTTTTTATTATCTAATACAATGTAAACAAATAACTATTTAAAACTTGGAAACATATTCACCAGCAGAAGTTTAAGAAAATATTGAACATTAAAAAATGATCAATAATTGTACAACAATGATATCCCGGGTAAAATAACAAAAAATATCAGAAGATTCCTCAAAGTCTGCCCCATACTCTGCCCACCAAAAAATGGTGAATAGACATAAAATGAGGCATAGGATCGTAGCTCCCCAGTAATGATTTTCAACTGTAAGACACTACACTTATGGGGAAGTATATTGGTAACTGAACAGAAAATATGAAAAAAAAAAGATACCAGGATCAGACAATAGTACCTATTCTTTCATCTCTCAGCAAAAATGAAAATATGAGAAGGCTAACCTTTTGCTTTGTCCAGGCAGTGAAGACAGAAGAAAGAACAACTGAAGCTGCACTTGGAATATTATCTCTAGATTTGTACAGAAATCAGTATAGGCATTGTTGGGACAATTGAGGACATTTGAATATTGATACAATGCTATGGTTTAGATGTGGTTGTCCCTCAATAATCCATGTGTTAGGATGTTAGTCTTCAGTGTGGTGAAGCTGGGGACCACTAAGAAGAGGAGCCTATTGGAGGTCATTGCTGACTGCTCCCCACTGTCTGACTTCTTATCTCAGCCTGTAATCTCTGGTTCATACATGCACTCCCCCATGACATCATTTGCCACAGGGCCCCTCACAGAGCTACAGCTATGCTGTTTGGATTGTCAGGCTTCTAAACTGTGATCTAAATAAACCTCTTTTGATTTTAAGTACCTTGTGTTGAGTATTTTGTTATAGTAACAAAAACAGATTAATAAACACTATTTGCATATTAGTCTTTATCAATTTGTATCAACCTTATTACTTTCTGATTGTGTTTATTATATTATATTTATGTGAGACAATGTTTCTTTGTGACATGTGCAGAAACATTTAGGGATAAAATGTTATTATCCTATAATGTAAAAATAACATGAAAAAAATTGTGTGTGTGTGTGTGTGTGTGTGTGTGTGTGTGTTTATGTATGTCTGGAGAGAGAAAAGAGAAAAAGAGGAAGCAAATATGGCAAAGTACGATAACTTTCTGAATTTAGGTGAATGATAACAACAGAGTTCATTTTGCTATTATTATAACATGTAGAGGATCGTGTTATCTTTTAAAATAAGAACTTGAATAAATCAAAAAATATAATAAGAAAAAAATATTTAGGCAGAGTATGTACTGTATAAGAATTCAGAGTTTGACTTTAACCAAAATACATTCAGTGATTTGGAGGGTTTTAGCTAGTGAATGGCATCATATGATTTTAGAAGATCCTTTAAGCATTGCAGAAAAGGGATTGTGTGGGTCATTATACATCAGCAAATTAGGTTAAGAGGTGTTCGCAGTAGTGCAGGAAAGAAATATGTAAACTGGGGTCCTAGTAGGAATTATGCAAAGCATTAAAATATCATTGAAATATTCTGGAAATGGATCCACCATCATTTGTTGATATATTTGTTTGATTGTGCTAGGTAGGGAAAGAATATTAGCTTTTGCAGAAGGAAATAGACACATGTCATTAAGTACTGTGAAATTGAGAGGACAGTCTTACAAGATGGGTGCTAGGGTTTTCTTGTGTGTGTATTAATTTTCATGCACTTTTTAAAATTTTGAAAGAGTTGTATATTTAGAAGTTTGAAAGTGAAGAAGATAAAAAGTGAAAGTGAAGGAGACATTTATTTGGAAAAACTAATCATAGAGATAGAATTTATAGCAATGAAAATTCCTGAGATCAACTGAGAAAAAAATATTGAATATACAAATATTTCTAAAATCTAGGAGACAATTTTGGCTAATTCCAAAAATTCAAGCTAAAATAAAGAAAGACAAACGATTATTCTCTTCCCCCCTCTCCCATTATATATCATCATCCACTTATCAGGGAAAATATTGGACCTTTGATTTTTTGAGAATGACTTATTTCATTTAGCATGATATTCTCCAATTCCATACATTCAGCTGCAAATGCCATAATATTATTCTTCTTTATGGATGAATAATATTCCACTGTGTATATATACCACAGTTTCTTTATCTGTTCATCTGTTGAAGGATATCTAGGTTGGTTCCACAAACTAGTTATTATGAATTGAGCTGCTATAAATATTGATGTGGCTGCATTACAGTAGTATGCTAATTTTAAGTCCTTTCGGTATAAACGGAGGAGTGGAATAACTGTGTCAAAAGGTGGATCCATTCCAATTACCCCATGTACATATATGATTACACAAATGGTTTGAATCTATGTCATGCACAACCATAGAAATGAAAAGACGTACCTCATTTGTGTACAATGAATAAAAACAGACAAAAATAGATAAAAATAATCCAATAGATAAAAATAATTAGACAATAATTAAACAATAATTAATTATATAATATATTTTAAAAATCTTAAAACTCAACAAGAAAAAAATAAACTAATTGCAAATGAGTAAAAAGTTTTCATAGGCATTTCTCCAAAGAAGTACATAAAGTATTAAATAAGCATGTCAAAATTATTCTCAACACAATTATCTTTTACGACAATGCAAATCAAATCAGAGGTAGTAGTTCTCACATATTAGGATGGTTATAACCAGAAAGGCATATCCTTTCAAGTGTTAGTAAGATGAGATCTTGGAAACTAAGTACCCTGTTGATGGGAAGGTGAAATTGAATAGCTGTTTTGGAAATGTTATCAGTCACTCAAATTGATAAGTGTAGCATTACCCCCATGATCCCACAACTACACCACTAGATGGATATCCAAGTTAAAATATATGCCTCACGAAAACTTGTACATAAATGATTATCATCACATTTTCCTTTCTTTTTTTTAAATATTGTTTTAGTTGTCAATGGACCTTTATAATTTTATTTACATGTGGTGCTGAGAATTGAACTCAGTGACTCACACATGCTAGGCAAGTGTTCTACCACTGAGCTACAACCCCAGCTTGCATTTTTCATATCTCTATAGTAAAAACTTTCCAATGTTTTTTAATGATGACTGTCTGAAAAAAATCATAGTATATCCACACAATGAAATACTAGTATACAAAACCGCTATATGTTACAACATCAAGAAACCTTCAGAACATCATGCTAAATGGAAAGAGAAGAGTCATTTCACATTGTTCTATTTATATTAAATTCTAATAATAAGAAAACTTACAAAAAGAATAATAGAGATCACTGAGATCTGAGTGTGTGAAGGGAAAGGGAATAACTGCTAATGCAAGTAAGATTTCTTTTGGGAATCATAAAAATGTTCCAAAACTTATTATGGGAATAATAACAGATATGCTAAAGTTATTGAACTACATACAATAAATGAATTTTTGATATGTATATTGTATTTCAATGAGTTTATTTTTTTAAATTAGCAATATCTCATATCTAGTCCTATGAGCGTCCAATTTAGAAAAGGACAGAAAATTAACCACAAAATCTAGAAAGATAAAGTCAATTGGTTATATTGGCAAGAGATATTTTATTTTCTGCAAGGGATTAAAGTGGATTTTTTGTAATTTAAAAATTAATTAGAGGTTTTGGAGTGAATATAATGAATGCAAGTATATTTTCAATTATATTCTTCTGTGAGAAAGAACAGATAAAATGGGTGCAGACTCAAGGCATAGAAAGATTTTGAAGAGGTGATTTAAATCATACATTTTAATCTATGCTTATATGAAGTTTTGAATAACCTAGGAGAGAGGAGAAAAATGCAATGTAACAACTGCATACAATTATGTAAGAAGTGATATGATTCAACATAAGTTCAGAGATCAGTTTGAGGTTAAAGTCAAAAGAACAGTTCTTCTATTTAATTTTCAAGGGAGAAAAAAGTAGATGAGTTTCTGGTGAAAGTAGTTTGGGAAATATACCAAAAGGAAAATGAGGCAGTTTTCATTTAATGGAGACTTTCCTCAATGGAATTTGAAATAAAAACAAAAAATTGAGAAAAAAAAAATGTTGCTCATAGATCATTAAAGTGAAATACAAGTTAATGAGTCCTTCACAAGCACAGGGAGGAGAGTTTCGAAATTTCAAGGTTATAGGGTCAGTGTGGAGTACCCATTAAAGATTTATGATCATAACAGGAAAGTTGCATCATTCAACACAGTTTTGAAACTTCTCCAGCAGTAATGCAGATGGAGCTTAAGTCTAATCTACTAGAAATTATTGTAGAGCACGAGTTGAGCAATGTATAACCTGAAAAAAAACAAAGGCATGGATTTATTCAAGAGAGTGGAGTATCAACTGGGTAAAGGAGAAAGTGAGGAAACAAGGCAGTGAAGCTTCATTGCAGAAAGACACACAGAGTTTGGCAATTGTATTAGAGGATTGTTGGGGTTGAGAGTGAGTGACCTGCAAAGATAGCAGGTGGTGATTAGACTGCAAAATGCTTCAGATAGAAATTTTAGAGGTGTGTAATTACACTTAATAATGAAATAAAGAGAAGAATAACTATAACAATGGAAGTTGAAAATATGATTAAGGATATAATTTTCGATCTCAGGATGTCAAGAAACTGAAAGTTCAGGACAAATGGTGTAGCTGTGAAGGATACTACAGAAATAATGCTAAGAGGAAGAACAGAAGGCAAGGCGATCAAGTGAACAAGGAGGGAGGAGGAGGACTAGGAGTTTCACAAGGGCAGGGGTATGTAAGAGAAGCAGTTTTTTTTTTTTTTTTTTTTTTTCTGTTTGAAAATTGTCTTGGGTTTTTGAAAGGAAAAATAAGAAAATCATTTTGGAAGATGTAAAGGATAACAAGGAGAGCTCCACTCCCAGTTTTAGGTCCCAAGTCCATAGGATGTCTATATGGGGACATTTTGTAATAAGTATTTTCTAAGTCACTATAATTTTAACCAGAACAAGAAGGTACAAGGATATTCTCAGAAAAGTCTGAACAAATAGGTTTTCTCTGAACTTCTAATTGCCTCACATAATATCCATTCTTCTCCTTTTCCTACATAGACAGATCCCTATTTCATTTGGGGTGATAATATGCCCAGTTGAAAAGACTTTTCCCAACCCCCCTTACAGAATAGAGTCATATAACATGGCCCTGGTCAATCAGGTGTAAGGGAAAGTGCTTGGTAGTTCTTCCAGAAAAAAACTTCTTTCTAGCTGACTCAGTCTGCTTTTGATTTTCAGTTTTCCCATCTCAGATCATCAAGGAAGCCACATTCTAAGGTTGGAGACATCAAAAGCCCAAGAATAAAGAGTTCCTGATGGAATCCTTGAGTCATCATAACAGCACCACTTTATCTAATCACTGACTTCTTATCACTGGAGATAAACACACTTATATTTGGTTAAATAAGTTCTGTTTGAATTTTGTCTTAAATACAAATGGAGAAAATCCTGTAAATAGAGTTTTATTTTGAGTTTCAAAAGGCACAGAAGCAGGATTTGGTGAAGTAGGCTACAGTGGTTTCTTAATCAGTCTGGGCTGATGTAACAAATTACCATTGACTGGGTGGGTTGAGCAACATATATTTCTCATAGTTCTGGAGACAGAGAAACCCAAGCTAAGGATATCAGCAGGCTTCATGTCTGGTGAGGGTCTGTATTAGTTTGTAAATAGCTGTCTTCTCACTGAGTGTTCACAAGGCAGAAAAGGGATGACAAAACTCCAGGGATCTCTTTTAGAAGAAGTCTAATCTATTCATAGGGACCCACGTTCATGATCTGATCATCTCTCCAAATCTCCATCTCCTATTAGTACCACACATGGGTTTCGGGGTTCAACATGTGAATTTTGGGGAGACACAAACATTCAATCTATACTAGATAAAATAGGACTATGTTTACAAAAATACAGAATAATCTAGTTTTGAGTATCCATAAAACTGGGTGTCTGAGAGGTTTTCTCTTCAGATGACATCTAGTGTAAGAAAGTACTTGAGGCATAATGCAATTACCTACAGCAGTCCCTTAGAAGGTAAGACGTGACACTATTAATGTTATGTCCAGATTTTTTGCTGGAGTTTATATGAACACATGGAAGCAATCGGAACTATAGAGTATGTGGTGTGTCATCCAGAATTTGCCTAAAGTGAAAGTTGTTTTATGAAGAAATTGAGGGTTTTTTTTTTCTCCTGAGGGAGGTACATCCTACCTCACCAGCAGACACTGTTCTTTCCTATAAATGCTGATGCAGGTAGGATAAAAGGACAAAATAAACACAAATGAATTAAGCGGTTGAATTGAGAAGGGAAAAAAATATAAGTACAAGGAAATGCAAGGAGAATAGTGATAAATATGCTGTAAATTAACAAATTGGGAAATACATGAAAGAATTACAAAATGAATCCATGTTTTGATTCCTTATAAAAACTAACAAAATAAATAAAATCTTGAATAGCACAATAAAGAAAAAAGAGGAATGGTAAAAGTTCAAATATAACATATTGAAATTCAAAATAGGAAAATTCTAGGAAGCACTAAAATGATCTTGAGAATATTTTGCCAAACCCAACACAAATAAGATATATGAATTTCTTGGAAACCACTAATTAATAAAATTGAAACCATATTTAAACATGAATAATCAAGATGAAAACTGAAGAAACTATGGAATTTATCCCCCTAAATCTGTATGATTAGTTGGTTTCATGAATGACTTTATTTACAGCAAACATGATTATTGCATATTAGCATTTACTGAGGGATAGGGTGACTTTGGAAAAAATAGTAATGCCTGAGTCAAAGATTTATATTTTATTAATCACTTTTCAACAAACTTAATCCTCTACAATTAAAACTAGTGGGAATCACAGAAACATAGGATTTTTATCTATATGAGAATAATAATGGTCTTTAAATGTTTTATTGTGAGTTTTAAATGAAATATTTCATATGAAAATGTATAGGTAAATGTATTTTACCTAATTCAATATGGCAGCAAAGTCAGGGTGTTTCATGTTTTATTTATCTTTTTTCTCCTGAAAATTAATTCTTTAGAATTTTGGTTTCTTTTGGGTTGCTTTTGTTTGTTCTTTAAAGGTATCGCCAAGTATCTATCTTGTGCAATTTTGAGCTAATTATAATAATGTATGTTGTCATACTAACAAAAGTTTAACATATTTAAAATATACTTCTACTTTTACAAACTTTGATGTTTAGACTGCTTAGTTCATTTCCATTCTGTGAGTTGCAGTAAATAGTATATAACATCTGAAATCCTTCCATTTAGAGTGAATTCATTAGCTGTGGATTTTTTTTCTCTTCTTTTTGTTGTTGTTGATGTTTATATGTATAGCAGATGGCAACAATCATAGAAATCAGTACAGCAATCAAAGGGATCAGTGGTATGATGCATCTTTGTCAGGGTCACAGGATGCATCCACTGGGAAAATAGAGACAACATCTGACAGCAAGTGCTGAATGCTGAATCTGCTTAGTAATCAGACAGGATCAGGACCCAGGGTGACCCAGAGCTCCAGATGAAATAAGAGAGGATAAAAGAGGATGCCAGAAGTTTATTTGCAGCAAGTAGACTACATAACAAGATGCATCTTTTTTGCTACTTCAGTACTTTGGTGTTGATGGCATTCTTGATAGTTGTATATTTTCTTGGGATAAGATGATGAATTGCATGAGCAATAGTGAAGGTAGACATGAATTTGGAAAAGAATATTCTCAGCTTCTTACTAATGAGCACATTAATACTTTTTGAAATCTGAGCGTTTCCAAGAAAACATCTGAATTAAAATGGCTGAAATTCTCACCATTTTGTTTATGCAAATTTATCATGGGTACGTTTAGTGAAAGTTATATTGCAGATCTCTATAGAACTTCTAGTGTATGGAAAGAATTTTAATTTTGATTGTTTTTATTACTCATCCTTTTCTTTTCTTTCTGTCCTTATATCCTATGCAGGTGAAGGCTTCTAAATTTTGTCATCAGTCTTCTCTTCATTTCACTTCCCCAGCAGGGCTCACGTCTTTCATTCTTATAGTTTTAATCCCAATGACTCTAAAAGTCAGTTGCTGATTTACAGTTCTGATTGTTCTCTGCTACCTGATTTTAAAACATCCTCAAATTTACCTAATAACAGGCATCATTTACCTAAATATCAAACATTCTGATTTTTGTGTCAGTTAATTATCACAAGCAAAGTCTCGAAAAGAAATTTGACATTTTGTATCATTTCTAACACAATTTTTCTTCTCCAAATCCAATCACTTGTCATCTCTTTGTGTATGAAGTTTTATTATTAAACAAATAACTTGTATATATTTTTAAATTATCAATTCATTTAAGCCAAACTCTTTAAACATCCACTAATGTGCTATTTGAATTGGTTTATCTGTTTTTCATATATATTTTCTTGTGCATAGATCTATTATCTGAGGAGAATTCATGTGTGGATTGAAAATCATCCAGAATCAGAAGGGGCTATACTTCCAGAACTTCAGACAGGAAGGAGATGTCTCTCCTACTGGGAACAAGGACAGCACACCAAACTCAAAAACACAAAGATAAGTAAATATTATCAATTGTAGAGTGCAGTAGTGGCTGCCAGGTCAAATTTTGTCAAGTAGTTAAAACAAATAATGTGAAGTTGTTTTTAGTTTTTTGAACTGAAAGAGTGATGATGGTTCAAAGGAGAAGTAACTTTACTAATGCGTTACACTTTTTTTATCATACTCTAATAAAATACTGTTAAATGCTATTGCCCAAAGTTCACGACTCTTTTTAGGCATCTGTGATCAGTTCACACTGCTTCTTAATGGGAACTTCCTTCTGGATTTGAGGACTGGAGAAGAGGAATTGCATCTTAAACTTTTGTTTTCTTCATAAAGCATAATTTCATGCCAAGAGTAAGAAACAAACATATTGCAGTCCATCATTCTGTGAATATAATGTACCACAAAAGGAAAAGGGTACATGATAGGTGAATGGGTTTTATTATAAAAACATGAAATTCCAGGGAAGGTTGTTACATCAGCATTTGAAGGTTTTATGTATTTCTTACATTTAAGATTTAAAAAAAGAATATTAATATATATTAGTCATGCATAACAATGGTGTTTAATGCAATAGTTCAATACTTGCACAAGCATGTGCTGATCAAATTCAGCCTCACTTAATCCATCCTCTCCCACCACTACAAATCAATATTCCTGGTCCACTTTTTTTGTTATTGTTTTTTGAACTTCCACATATGAGAGCAGACTTGTGGTACTTGTCTTCTGTGTCTGGCTTATTTCACTTTACATAAAGTTCTCCAGTTCCATCCATACTGCTGCAAAGAGAATTTTATTGTGGCTGAAGAATATCAGATGTATATTTATTTTATTTGTTTGATGAATATTCTTTATATAAATGCTGTTTCTATTACTTGGCATAAGGCAGTGGCATAAGGCACAGAAAGGTAGATGACATTTTGATTCAGACCTAAGTTTGAAATCCTGTCTTATAATATTTAATATTATAAGTATAATTCACTGTATACCTGTAAGTCTAAGTAGATTTTTTTAGAATTGTAATATATGTGTTGAAACTCAAATAATAACAAAAGGTAGATCATTAAATGTCAGATACTATTATTAAAATGACAATCTCTATGAGGGAGATATGGTTTGCTAAATAAAATCTTAAAAATCAAAACATGTTACTTATGAGTGGTAAATATTGTAAAAGTTGAATTGACCTCCTTGAACTTAATATTTTGGTTATAAGGAAATCAGAGGTCAAATACGACATTTTTGGATATGTATTGATTTGGAAACATAACATCCTAAAGAACCCCTTCAAGGACAAAATGTCTTAATGATAATAGATTCTATCCAGAAAAAAAAAAACAAAAAAACCAAAAAAAACAAGGAAATCAAATATACAATATGTATGCAATTAAAAATTTTCCAGAATAACATTAATGAATCAGTCCTAGAAAATAGTGTTTTGGAATGTAGAGCGAAATAGGAGGCAACAAATAACATGCAGGAAATGTGAGTTTCAGTGAAATTTAATAGTCACACTAAACAAGAAAAAGTCAAAAAATTTTAAATTCTTATGGAAATAACTCATCCCTGAGTATTTCTTATTTTACAAAAGTGTAAGAAAATATAAAATACACCAAAAATACATTAAAATACACAAAAATGCATAACATTACACACAGGCACTTGTGTGTGTCTGACTTTAAAATAATAGCTGATTTCCAATTACAGACACAAATGTACACACACACACACTCACATAAGATATCCCTCTTTAATACAGGACTAATAGAGCAAACTACTAAAATCACATAGTAAAGTCACAGTGCTCTTTATTTAATTCAGAAACTTAAAGTTTTAGTGCACTTCAATTTCATAATGAAATTGAATGGAAATTACAAATTCTTATCTACCGTTGGCATCACACATTCATATCTTTTTCCATTATCAAAACCTCCTACTAAAGTGGTATTCTTTCAATAATCTATGAACCTATCTGAAAACTATGGTTTTTATAGTTTACATTATGGCCGACTCTGAGAGTTGTATATTCTGTGGGTTTGGACAAATAAATAATTACATGTATCTTCTGTCAGAGAATCATATAGAATAGTTTCACTGTTTTAAAAATCCTCTGTGGTTCACTCATTCATTTCTTCCTTACCTCCTAGGCTATATACTAATGTTTTTACTATCTTCATATTTTTGCCTTCCCAGAATGTCATATAGTTCAAATCATATTGTATGTATACTTTTCAGATTGGCTTCTTTTACTTAACAGTATGCACTTAATGTTCTCCTTGTCTTTTAATGTCTTGGTATCTCATTTTGTTTTAATTCTAAACAATGTTCCACTCATGGGTCCACTCCAATTCATTTGTTCACTTATATGATGAAGGACATCTTGGTTGCTTCCAAGTTTGGTCAATTATGAATATGCAATAAACATCTATGTGCAGGTATTTGTGAGCCCATGTTTTCAATTTCTTTAGGTACACAATACAGAGTGAGATTAATGGATAGTATTGTCTGGTATTCAGCTTTTCACTGCTGTGAATGAGATACCTTAAAAAAACTAATAGTAACACTGCCAATATTCAATGGAATTATGTGTAGCTGTACTTCCTAGGCTTCTGTTGCCTGATATTGCTTTTTCTCAGGCATGTACTGTTACTAAGAAGGCATTGCCTGCTTTAATCATTATGTGATATAGTGATTTCATTTATTATTTACAAATGTGAATTTATTCATTAAATAAATTTTATTTCATTTCTTAGTATATTCTTTCTGAGAAAATAACCCTTTAGCAATAATGTAAACCTTCCAGAGGAGATTAAGGGAAAGTGGATTAATTATCTAATTCTTACAGTCAGATTATTGAGAATTTTGCTGATGGGGAAATGATGGCTCTAATTGGTGCTATAGTTGAGGAGCAGGTACCTGACCCATGGAACAATCTTTTTTTTTATATTTTGTTTAATTGTAGGTGGACACAATATTGTTATTTTATTTTTATGTGGTGCTGAGGATCAAACCCAGGGCCTCACACATGCCAGGTGAATACACTACCACTGAGCCACAACCCCAGCCCACAAATGGTATTCATGAGAATACCTCTCTGTCTGGTTACAAGCCTTTCTGGAATGAAGACAGGTCTGAAAATTCATAATCATAGAGGAAGACATTATTAAAGGCCTCATATATTACAAAGTTCAATATACATGGCTCTAAGATAAATTTCCTTTAAAATATAGGAAAGAACTAGGGTAAGGTTTATTGCTGTTTTTGTTGCCATTAATTTTTAATTGGTGGAAGTTCTACGATTTAGTCAAGGGGAACTTGAATTAAGAAGGTTTGAAACCTGGAGCAAACAAAATCATTCAGCAGTTCTTCTGGAAAAGGAGAATTTAAAAAGGAGTTGTTGGAGGAGACCCTTTGTCTCTCAATTAAAACAGTCCCTTCTAGAGCAATGAAAGTCCTACTGAATGTCTTTTACAAGAGTCCAGTATTGTGTTTTCTGTGTACTGTGAGCAAATGACTTTGTTACTATTAGTAGCATGTGGGACTCTGAAAGGGTGTGTAAGTACCCTTCTGTAGACTTATATTATGGTCACAGTATATGTAGAGAACTGTGTGACTTTGATTTATACTTTGGATAAGTGAAAAGTAAGAGATTCCTAGGATTTTACCCTAAAAGGGAAACTCCTACACAATAATGGAGTAGTTTTTAAGAATATAATTATGGTAACTTATGAGTTCTGCAGACAAGAACCAAGTCTGTTGACTTTTGAGTCTCATCCTTCACCAGGGATATCCTAGATAAGGGATGAAAAATAATTATATTCCAAAAGCCCCATCACTTTTGATAATGGTAAACTCCCATTGCTTTTCACTCAGTTGATTGTGAGGGACACCTGAGGTAGCCAAGGATAAGGAAAGGAGTGATTTCCTACAGCATCATGGCATCTAAAAAAGGACTGGGGTCAGAGAAGGCCATTCCTACCTGCAGGTGCAATGTCAGATGAAGAAGAGGGTTTAGGGATGGAATATTGCTTTCCTTACCCCAGAGGATTCCTTTGAGGTAAGCACTAGGCTATTGATTTCCAGGGTACAACCTACATGTACCTTTAAGTGTCTCAGAGACATAAAGTGCGTGGGAAATAGTATGAGGTATACAGTAACAAAGGAAGGAAAGAGTTCACTATCCCCACTTAAGCAATATGACAATGAAACTAGAATGACATTTTTATAGGGGGAGAGAAACCCAAGAACATCTTCCTCCATAGGGTTTCATCAAATAAAGGGCTAGACCCAAATTATGGGCTTTTGTTTATTTTTTGGTTTTATTTGTATTTTTCTAAGGTTTTAATAAGTTTTGAAAAGTTAAAACAAAACTAACAAAAAACAAAATACCATCAACTCTCAAGAAATGAGAGACCTCAGGTATAGGCCCCGGCAAAACACAAATTTTGGCCAGAAACTCACCTGAATGCCCTACCCAGGGAAGTGTAGTTTTAGTGAATAATCACTTCTATTGTCCTACTTGGGCCTCTACGTGGAATAGAAGTTTGCTCTCCAAGGAAATTGGAATATGAAGTGACTTGCCAATCACCTTGCAGTCAGAAAATGAAGCAACAAAGCTTAAACACCAAATGGACAATAGATTACATTTCTGTCTCAGATTACACTCTAGCTGTCCGGCACACCAAGAACCTATCCAAGAGTTGGTAGCTGTTTTAGTCAGCTTTTGCATCACTATGACCAAAAGACCTGAGAAGAACAATGGAGAGGGGGAAAAGTCTATTTTGTCTCACAGTATCAGAGGTTTAGCACATGGTCATTCTACCCTATAGCACTAGGCTCCAGGTGATACAGAACATCAAGGCAGACAGGCATGGCGAAGAAGAGCAGTTCAGGACATGTCAACCAGGAAGTGAAGAGAGCTCTGCTCACCAAAGACAACATACACACCCAAAAGCTCACACCCAGTGACTTCCCTCCTTTGGCTACTCCCTGCCTACAGTTTCTGCCCTATTCAGTTAATCCAAATCTGTGCTTTAATCCATTAATTAGATTTATCATTTCACCTCTGAAAATTCTTGCATTGTCTTACACATATCTAAAACCATAATAGTGGTCATAGTCACATCATCCTGTTTACAGTGCCAACTGTTTTATAAGACCTAAGGATTTCTTTAATGGCAAGATTCAGTACACTGACACTGAGGCAGAAGAAAGGCAGACAATTTTATTACTTACAACTCCAAATGAGAAAAGATGCCTGGCAGAGTTACCAGTATGATTGCATGTGAAAGTGGGATAATAGCAAGCTGGTACAGGTGAGCAAAACTACTTTTGGCAAGCAGGTTGGGGTTAGGTGTGTTTTTCAGGGGGTCCCCTTGAAGTGGCCAATTTGAAAAATTTCACAGCACCTAACATCTATCCTTACTTGTCTGATATTTGTCCTCAAGGCAATTTAGGGTAAAAGCATTTTTCCTGGAGTATGGGAGTTTGATAAAGGAAGTACTTAGGTGTGGACTTAACTACTAGATAAAATAATTAGTTTCTAGACAAAATCTCAAAATTGGATCAATGGAAAACTTAAAAATGAAAACAAAAACCTATATTCCAGGGTGACAGGAACAAAATAACCTCAATACATTCCAACAGATTTGTAAGCCTGGCCTCAAATGTATTTTGAGGTACAATTTATACAAACTATCATCTGTGAACTCCATGCTTAAGAATAAACATAAAACGCTATTGGGTTAAAAATATAGCAAAGGTCAGAAACAAATTAATACAAATTGCATATCAATCAGAAACCCTGACTTTGGCCTCTAAGAGTTCTAAAATAAAAAAAGTCCTTCATATGTTTTCAAAAGTCAAATTATAAGCAAATAGAAAACGACAACAATTTAAAGATTTAAAAAAGGAAAAATTTAAAAAAGGAAAACAAACTACAAAAATAGGGAAAGAAGGAGGAATGAATGAATGAAGGAATGCATGGAGAGATGGAAGGAGGAGAAATCTTCATAAGCACCGTAATAGAATTAATAAGCATCAGGATTGGGTGCAAGAAAATCTAAGGTAATGGATTGATTGGAGACATTCATTAAAAATATGTGCTTGCCCAGCATGCATGAGGCCCTGAGTTTGATCCTCAACACCACCCACACACACCCACACAAAAGAACGAAATAAAAATGTGTTCAAAATAGTAATAATAGTATTTGCATTTCTATATTTAATCATTTTTGCTTTTCATTTTTAAAACAAGTCTACAGTAAAAGCATAGGAGGCAATTAAAAGAATAGAATCTGTTATAAACTTCTATAGTGAAATGATAATGGCACAGTTTTCAAAGACATACTGATGTCAATTCTACACAGATTGATATATGGTTTTAATGCTACTTTCATCAAAGTCCCAACAGCTATTTTTTGAAATTTGACAAGCTAAATATTTTATTAAAAACTGCTAAACTATGGAGATAATCACATATACTTTCTTAGACCTCTTTATATAATAAATTTATAGATTTGAAAATATTAAACCACTCCCTACTTCTCATATAAACGTTTGATGCTGATCCATAATTTTCTTAATGTAGTAGTGGATTCTCTTTGCTAACATTTTATTTAATATCTTTATATCAATATCAATTATAGCTTCTTGACTCAAATATTTGTCTTATTTTCTTCAGTTGTAGATACAGATAGTATACTTGCTTTATGAAAATCAATTAATTATAGTTTTATAAATGCTAAAAGTTTCAAATATTTGAAAATAAATGTAAATTATGCTTTTGTTTTCTAAATTCCCTTCTTATGTTACTGATATGTTTAGTATTTATGCAGATTATAATTTAGCAACAGTAAAAATATTCAAATGATGGGAAAAAAAATCTCACTGAGAATCAGGGTATGATTTAATACCAGAATGCATTCAAATTTTAAATGAGGATAAACTGTAACAGCAACAAAGTTGCAATAATAAATAGTATTCATTTATGTACAAATTTTTATTAAGTAGATAGTCTGAGAAGTACTGACTAGGTGGAGTTGGAATAGTTAATAAAGCAAATACAATTCCTCATGAAACTAAGAGTCTATTTGAAGAAGCACAATAAATATATAAATGCTTAACACATAGTTAAGAAAAAGTATCTGGTGATTAATAAAGCAGGATGGAAGGATGCAATTTAAAATAAGTGCCATCTGATTAAGTGATTGAAATATAAAAGAGTGTTTATGGTTATAACTGTATGAACAATCCTGTAAGCCCAGGAAATGTCAGATATAAATTCTTGTTCTTGGTTTAGTCCAAGAATATCTATCTTCCTGGTTTGTCTAGTGGATTGTATTGGGGGCCAGGTAAAAACAGTAGTGAAGAGTATGAGGTTAGAGGAATCAAATAATGTAATGCATGTAGACTACTGAAAAGACTATTTTATTCTAAATGAAGTAGAAAACAATTGGAACGTCTGAAGATTGCCATGACATAATATTTTACAGGTTCAATCTGGGTACTCTTTTCTCAATTGCCTGTTGAAAACAATGTGGAAGTAGGGAGACCATTTGGCAGGTTATTGCCATAATCAGGGTGAAAGGTTTTGGTACCTCTTGCTCAAGGTCATAGCATTATATTTGAGGAGAATAATCAAGAATGTGCATGTATTGAAAGTAAAGCTGACCACAATTAATGATATAGGATGAAGAATGAGATGAAGTGAAAGGATTATGAATCCAAGTTTTTCAATTAGCATTGTGAAAGATGAATTTGCCATTTATAAGCTCAGTAAGTTCAGTGAGTAGGTTTAAGAAACAACAACAACAAAAAAAATAGGAATTCAGTCTTCAAACATCGAATTTGATGTTTTCCTTGGTGAGTCATCCAAATAGAGATGTAGACATTTGATTTATAATTCTAGAGTTTATGGCAAGTACTGGAGGAAATGTAAATTTTGTAGTCCTGAACTACATAAATTTGGCTTCTAAACTTAGAAAAGTGCATAAAATCTTCAAGACAATGAATATAGATACAGAAGACCAAAATTCACTGGAAAGATCCATGGGATAGTTTAGTGCCATGTGTTTTTTTCTATATTGCCAGTAGAAGAGAGTAAGGGGTAAGTAATGACGAAGGTGAAGTCAGTGGAGAATAGTATGCTGCCAGCCAACTAAAGAAATCTTTCAAGAAGAGACAACGATCAACTGTGTCAAGTGCTTCTCAGAGGTCAAGAATTATGAAGGTTGAGAATTGTCAAAAGAACTCATCAACATGGTGATCCCAGGTGATCTTGACATGCTGTCAGAATGGTATTCAACAATAGGCTGATTGATGTGGATTCAATAAATAGTGTGAAGAAAACTAGGAATCAAAACTAACCACATTTGCTACAAAGGGAAAAGAAAGTTAGGCCTGAAGGTGGCAGGAAAAGTGAAGGAGAAGGAGAAATTTTTATTTCTGTGTTACAAGAAGATAACACTATTTGATTGCTGATGAGAATGATCTAATCAAAATTTTAAAAGATAAAGTGAGAACAAGTTTGAATTGTTTGTGCCACATACTTAAAATGGAAAGATATGGAGAAAAGCATACAAATAAAACAACTACATTTGGAAATGAGTTGGTCTTTTGTAGATTGATATTATGATCAAACTGGACAGCAGTTCAAATATCTGAGCATGACTGCCTTAGCTTCTTGATGTCAAACATCATTTGACATACAAGCCAACTACATAATTGATAAGCCAAGGAAAATCCTTACCCTTGTTATACGCTATTATTCTCAAACAGACAAAAGAAGGAACTTTCCTATGCATTCTTAGGCTTCTAGTCCCAACTTAACAAACACTCTACCTTCACTGGAAGACAGTCAGTAAAGAATAGGGACTAAAAGTAAATTGTATTCGTCTTCCTCAAATCAAAACAAATATTAAGTGTAGTCAGAATTTTCCCCATACTAATTAGTTTCAGAATATTAGAAATGCTGGTATTGTGGAAATTTTTAGTGTGTATATACCAGTAAATTACAGAAAAATGTCATATATTGCTTCATTTTGATGAGGGAATTTGCATCTCTTTACCTGTTATGTGATATTTTTAAATTTATGAGTTACTATACATAACTAGTTAAAACTTGTTAAAAATACTCTGAACTGAATATTTTGAGGATCTTAGATTAAAGACACAATCATTATATTGTTTTGTGTTGCTAGGAAGAACTATAAGATCTAAATAAAGAAACACCAAATAAAGACACCTAAAGGATATAAATTATCACTGCCACATTTGACATATTTCACTTCATATTCAAATTTCAGTAAGTTCAAATAAAATGGTGATTTAACTCTATGAAACTAATGATCTATAGGAGTCTAAAAAGTGAGATTTCTGGTTATTTCTAAATAACTGTGTTGGAATTGTGAGAAGCTCTCTAAGCATAGGTGAAGAGACACTATATGCTGTTTCTGGCATATTTACATTTAATAAAACATATTGTATCAACATATGGTAGTAGCAAACAATCCAACACAGCTTTGATACTGTTAAGTGACCCTGATAACTGTAAACAAAATATTAGTGTAATCCTCAAGCACAGTTAATAAGTAGGACTTAAAGGACTTGAGAATTTAAACTTGCATTTGTGCTGTTTAGGACAGAATAGATTTTATCAGATTAGAGAGAAAACACTATAAAATTGGGAAACCCCAAGGAATCAGATATTCATTAACAATGTGTGGAATTAACATAACTGCTTTTGTTGTTTATTTTTTCATAAAATACATTCTAATGTTTATTAAAATTATATATTATTTTCAATTAAGGCATGTTTTGTCTATCAATGGATCAAAGGGGTATTTATTAAAACAATGAAAACCCCAAACTATAATTACCCCTTCATTTGTCCATTAATTTATGTATGGTTTACATAGGGGGTTTTATAAGGAATTTAAATTGGGGAGTAGTGTCTCAATGTCAGCAGTAGATCATGGTTGATGATGATACTCATTCTCATAGATTTAACCAAAGCATTTCATAAAATGAAATTAGCAAGTAAGTTTTAAGAAATTAGGCTTTTTAAGACAAAACACAAAGTATCATTTAAGAATGCATATTCTTTCCTAAGTAGGGACTGTGGTTAGGATTAAAATTCTGTTTCAACAGTTTAGCAAGTTGTATATTCATATAACTTAAGGAAATTGGGACTAATCTTTGTGACTTACAATTACATCTTCTGATATAGGGTCTAAATCACATAATAACATAATGTTCATGTACATATATGTCCTAAAAGTAATAAGTTAAATGTTCATAAGATAACTGATTGAAAGAGGTACTTATAATAATAACAGTTAACTGACAGGAAAAATGCTCTAAAGCATGGGGTAAAAGAGGCTTGAACAAATATTGAAAACTGGGAACTACTACCAGTTGTATTTACCTTCTTTCAGAATATTTTATGTGAGTGATTTACACATCAAAGAATGAAAATCATTTAGATAAAACAAATCAGTGAATAACTAATTTAGAATTTTAATGAGAAAAACCAAATGTTTTAGCCAGCTTTTTATTGCTGTAGCTAAAAGGATCTGACCAGCACAACTGTAGAAGAGAAAAGGTTTATTTGAGGGCTCAGGGTTTCAGAGGTCTCTGTCCCCAGAGGCTAGCTCCATTCTTCTGGGCTAGAGGTGAGGCTAAACATCACTGTGGCAGAAGGAAGCAGCTGGCATCATCAGGAAGCAGAGAGAGAGTCTCCACTCTCCAGATCAAGATATATACCCCATAGCCACACCTCAGTTCCAATCTCCTCCAACCACACCCTACCACCTCAATTAATCCCATCACTGATTGGGTTAAGATTCTTACAACTCAATCATTTCTCCTCTGAACCTTCCTGCATTGTCCCACATGTGAACTTTTGGGGGACACCTCACATCCAAACCGTAACATCAAATATTTTTATATGTTCTATATTCTGACATTGAATAACTCTATAAACATTGAAATAAATTTTAATTTGATCACAGTTCATATATTTTGTGAAGATATAGCTAGGAAAATACATGAAATTTTAATGTATTTCTTTCACGAATTCAACTATGAAAACCAGCTATTCAACTTTGGGAACATAAAAAAGAAGCAAGTAAATGAAAAGAATAACTGAACTAGGGATGTAGCTCAATCATAGATTGCTTGCCCCTCAAGTACAAGGACCAGGATTCAATCCCCAGCACAGCAAAAATTAAAAAAAAAAAAAAAAAGTTAAAAATAAAAGATTTTTTAAAAGATAAAGAGTTTAGACGTACCCTAAATGACAGTGCAGAATTTTAGTAAGATGTACTAAATCATATGACCCAGCCTGGAGTTGGGTCATGCCCTCAAAAGGAATTAGAGGATCCTACTGTTTGAGTTTCTCTGCCTCCTGGTTTATTATGGAGCCCTCAATAGGACTCAGTCTCCTGCCATGATGTGCTGCCCTTGCCAGAGCACTGGGTCATCTAGTCCTGGACTTGAAACTCTAGAATCATAAGCCTGTATAAATCTTTCTTTAGTAGCCTGTGGTAGTTATTTTCTTATCGTGATGCAAAGATGACCTTGTGCTCCCTTCTCCAGCCTTTGTTGAAAACCCTCAACCGTGCTGAATCATGCTAAGCTCATGAAGTCTATCTCATGTCACATCTTCTTTGAAGTCTTCTATGATTTCTTGAGCAGGGATAAACTCCTTTTCTCAGATCCTAGGCATGCTTCAATTATTGCATTTTTCTAATGTGACCCTTATTTTTTCAATACTAAATTGGGTGGAGGCTGGGTCAGGCCTGGATATTTATGTAAGGTGACAGATGAATGAGCAGGTCTGGTATATTTTAAAGGAGTCAAAGGTAAAAGGATAGAGCTAGGGTTTTTTTTTTTTTTTTTTTTTTTTTTTTTTTTTTTTTTTTTTTTTTATTCCAAACATTACCAGATTTCTTATAACAACTAGAAAGTAGTAGGCACTAAAATTGTTTGCTGAATTAAAGAAAAATGCTATTTTGTATTTTATGTAGCTTTCCCAAAGCTTTGTAGCTTTCCCAAAGCTTTACTTTGTTTTCTTTTCTCTGAAAAACTACCCCCTATATTTCAAGTTTGAAAACAAGTATCACATATCCTATGTAATATTTGCCTAAGTTTCTAAATAGTTATTGCTTTTCAATTACTTCCTCTTCTTATAGTAAACTCTAATATCACAGTGAGGTCACTAATAATAGTAAGTGTTCAGACTCGGGCATCCTTGTGAGTATGTCATGGTTTCATTCCATTTTTTTTGTGCAAAATTAAAATAGTCTTATAACCTCTTGGAGAAAAGGTATACTGGTACAAATTGAGAATATTAATGTTTACCCTTACAGTAACTTATTTAAAAGTAAGAAGATAGAAATGCAGATGAGATATGAAATAAACTTAGAACATCATCTGGCACAACTTAGGTACCTGATCTATCTTTTCTATGTTCAAGTTTGTGCAAAAAAGTAAGAACATTCTGGAAGAGAAAAATAGGTCAGAGAAATATACAAAAATAATCTACAAATAAATAAAATACCCATTGATAGCTGTCAATATTTGGAAATAAGCTTCCATCATTTAATTTTGATTTTTTGACCTTTCATTGTCTGACCATCAAAATCGTGATGATTATAGGTAAATTATATATGGGCTTAATTCTTACCTTCAAAAGTAGGTCTTTGTAATTACATAGTTCATAAAGTCAATCAATGTGCATACCATTTCTGCAGTTTTGGACATTGACTTCTTTATGACGTTTTGTCATTGAATATGTTAATATGTTGCTTTATTTAATTAATAGATCTTATAAATTTGTTACTGATTTATTATATGTACTTATCCTTTTAACTTTTGAAACACTATACCTTTATTTAGTTTTATTAGTCTTATTCTTGTTCACCCTAAAATTATATGAACTAATAATAGGAAATATTTGTTTTCTTTCTTTTTCGTGAAACAAACACACTAGCACACAAAACTAGCAAGAGGTGTTAGTCAAAGACTTTACAGATTATTATTTTAGTATGTTTAGCTATTAGGAATTTTTTTGTGCTAAGGAAGTCACAGTGGAAGTAGATGTTTTCTCCTACTACAAGTTATAGCTTTATTTACAGTAGAGATTTGGAAATTCATAGGATATTAACCTCATTCCCAAGTTGACATCTTTAAGTATAGTGTACCAACTAGCATATCATTTATGCAAGGTATCATTAGCACTGAAAACATAAAATAAAGTAAGTAGGTAGAAAACATAATAAAAATACCACTGGGATTTAAAAGTAAACATAAAAGTTCAATTCTCCCCTAAAATATTTTCCCGATTGTTATATTTTAGAAGTAAACAAATTAAAATACACAGAAAGTCAGGCATCTCTCTCATAGCTTTTTCTCCTTGGCAGGTATAAACAGATTTTATATATTTACTTTCAGCAAGCATTTTAGTAGGTCCAACAAAATTATTGCTTTCTGGAAGTTTAAAATAATAACAAATATTTTTCTAATAATTTTTGACTTTTCAATAAAATTTTAAAATTATTTAATTCATCCACAATTTAATCCTTCTAATAAACAATACACTTATTAAAAAGCCTTGAATATGTACCATATGTGAAATTTTGGTATACAATGGTTAACAGATGTCCTCCATTTAGGGGAAAAAAAAAAAAAAAAGACTAAACTTCAGAAAATAGATTCACTTGTCCTATGTCATACAAGAGCTGGAATCAATATTCATTGATCCTGTTCACTAGTCTACTATGAATTCCACAAGTTATCTCAGTATTTTAATTTTGGTTCTATGAATTTTCATTTTATTATATTTTATTTATTTTTAAATATTATTTAGTTAGTTACCTTAATGGGAACTGCAGGCTTTTTTGTTTTGGTCAACAAGTTGACCACACATGAGCAGCTGTTAAGTGCTAGATTGATAGATCATTTTCCAACCATTTAAATGGTTGGAAAAAAAAAAGAAAAGAAATAAACATCAGCATGGTGAATTAAGAGGCAGTATGTGTAATCTAAGATACTCATATAAATGCATTAGGTGGATTTGAAATGACAAATATTTTCAGATCCACTTGGTCTTTAGAATACACTA
Organism: Sciurus vulgaris; assembly: GCF_902686455.1. NCBI lineage: Eukaryota > Metazoa > Chordata > Mammalia > Rodentia > Sciuridae > Sciurus > Sciurus vulgaris. The sequence goes on from NC_136464.1 coordinate 134,924,824, forward strand.
ATTATGAGTGGTGATTTGCACACTCCCTCTTTTAATTATTTTATTTGTGAGGTCAAAGCTTACTGATTTATGAAACAGTAAATTTGCCAAATGTATTCAAAGAATGAAAAATGGCTTTAGTAGAGAGCACTTATAATCTTCACAAGGCATTTTAATGCTGTTGAGAATTTATTGTCTGTTGATAGAAATTAGCAAAACAAAATCCACCTTGTAGTACTTCACTAATAAATGAAGATTATTAAAATGTTGTGTACTATTATTTCTATGCTTAAAATGTAGCCTGAAATTATATTCTTCTTCTGGCATCTTTGAAACTTTTAAAAAATAACAGTGTTTTCAAGAAAGGTTTATTAATATTTATGGTTTGAAAAATAAGTTATAATACCTCAAACTAAACATAGAAAATTCAGTGTTTACATTGAATCCATGCCTCTCTAGTTCTCTTTCCTTGCTAAAGTTTTCTTAAGATGCTCATAGATGGATTTTATCAGTCATTCAAAACAATGATCAAGAGAATAGAAATGTGTCAATATTTGAGAGAGATTCAGTAATTCTGATATCTGCAAAATAGGTGGATAAGTATGAATAATTATAGCAGAAATAAGCAAGAATAATACCTGTAATGAAAAAAAAATAAATAAACATTCTGTGGTCTAGCTCCCAGAATGTGTTTGAAAATGAAAGAAATGCAGTGCCTTTCAGAGCAACTGTTTGATATAACACTGAAAATAAGAAGAATGATGCAAAAATCTGTAAGAAAATGCAACTCTTGATTCTGTCTACCAAGGCATACAGTCATGGAACTACCTATCTTTCAAAAAGATGTCCTTATGCCAATCATTGGGACCTGTGAAGTCTACCTTATTCGGAAAGGGGTCTTTTTTATAGTTTTTATTTGTTCTTTCAGTTATACGTGATAGTAGAATCTATTTTAATATGTGTATACAAGCATGTAATATATATTATTCTAATTAGAGGACCTTGAAATAATGACGCATATTCTGTATTTACACATTGGACCTTAAATCCAGTAGCAAGTGTCCTTGTAAGAGAAAGACAGATTTGATAAAGAAGAAAACAGACAATAGAGAAAGCAACGAGAACTAAAGGCAAAGACATGAATGATGTAATTGCCAGTCAAGCAATAATGACAAGAAGAAGAAACGAAAGTTACAGGTAATAGGTCTTTAGAGGAAAACGCAAATAAACTGTGGGTGTGTTTGAGCCAACCCCAAAGCAGAGGTAGGCCCTTCAGAGAAATCTTGGTGCAATATGGTCAATCTGAGATTATTCCATTATTTTGGCAGAGTCCTACTCACAGAGAATTTTGCGATACTGTGGAATTGATTGGATCAAACAGCCTTAGGTTCAAACGCAACTCCCCAGAGGTGGAGAGAAATACCAGTGCCCACCTAGGCTTGAGGTGCCAGCTGCCTGGAGGAGGAAGATTAATTGCATAAGTGATAAGAACCCAATCAGGTTAAGTTCCCCAAAGCTTCTCACTTCTTGTTTACCTTGAAGAACTGCTTCTCATCATGAATTCCTTTGATGTTTTTCACTATAAAATAAAGCATTTGGAGCATTTTCCCTTTGCTAGATCTCTTCCACCATAAAGCCACCCTGCTTTAAAAATATTTTCCTGCCTCTTTTGCTTTATTTCTTGATATTACTTTTTCAGACTTTTTATTTCCAACCAGTCCACTTCTCGGAGAGTTACTTATTCCCTCCCTATTCAGGTTGTGGACGAGGGATTATCTCTTAAAACATCTGAAGGGAACACAACCCTGCCATCACCTTTATTTCAGACTACTAATATCCTTAACTGTGAAAGAAAATGTGTTTATTTGTTTGTTTGTTTTTTGTCACTGACTCTGGGTAATTCATTATAGCAACCACAGGACACTACTATACAAACCTAACCTTGTAATAGGATGAAAGTTTATACCCTTTGGAGGGTTGGTTCAGAGATAGTGTGGGGATTTGAAGCACAAATGAAGAGAAGGGAATATACAAATACAATGAGAAAAATTAAGAAAGTATGCGTACTGAACAAGGATGCAATGCCCTCATACACCCAATTCTGATATTGAAGGATGCCTAATTCAATATAGCATATATGAAGTTCTACAATTTATTTAGGAAAAATATACCAGTCCAAAAGAACATATCAATGTTAATAGCAGCAAATTTTCCTTAAATAAAAAAAAAAAATTCGTCAATGTTTAAGCAATGTAAGGCTCACTAATCATAATTTTAGCTACCAAACACAGTTTTCAAATGTCTCTTTGGAGACATATTAAGTGTAAATAAGCCAGTGAGGTTTAATATATATTTGGGAAAAAAATTTCTAATATATGAAAACAACTGAAGCAAACAAATAAAAAAATTAATGACAGAAACATCTAAAGGAAAAATAAATTTTAAAAAACTCAGATTATTAAAGAGGTCATGTTAAATTTTTGAGGAAAAATTAGAGTAATAAGTCGAGATATATCAAAAAAGTAGAAGGAATCACAAAAAATAGCAACAGAGAATATTAAGGGAGAAAAGGAGCAACTATTTTAAATAAATTTTTACAAGTTAAATGAGTCAGATGGAAAGTGTCTACTGAATAAATCACATACACACACACACTTGCACACACACACACACACACACACACACACACACACACCATATATTTTATTGCAAATTTTGAAATCTGAAATGGTAGAGGTAAAAGCAAATATTCTTAAAGCATCTAGAGAGAACACATCAGTACACAGAGATAGAAATAGAAGCAGAAAGACAGAATTAAATGATCTAGAACTAGTTTTAAAAGATTATAACATTGGAATTCATATCATAAAAAAACAAGGAATTTAAACCTCAGAGGGCAATTATTTTCCACACCACAATTCTGCACCAGTTATATTGAGGACAAGTGTGAATGTAAAATAAATACACTTCTAAGTACTCACATACTCTCAAAATTTTTGAAAAGTTTCTGGAAAAGATATCTTACAAAATTATAGTCAAGAAAGAACCGGGAGTTATAGGGGCAGAGTGCCTCCCAGAGGAGGCCCAAGAAAGGTCCTTGGATGGACCACTTGCAGCGGGCTTGGAAAGAACATAGTCTGAATTAGAATAAAATGTTCTAAAACTATTTACAAAATTGGCTTATTTCAATTAGCATGATATTCTCCAATTCCATCCATTTATCTGCAAATGCCATAATATTATTCTTCTTTATGGCTGAATAATACTCCATTGTGTATATATACCACAGTTTCTTTATCCATTCATCTGTTGAAGGGCATCTAGGTTGGTTCCACAATCTAGCTATTGTGAACTGAGCTGCTATAAACATTGATGTGGCTGTGTTATGGTAGTATGTTAATTTTAAGTACTGTGGGTATAAACTGAAGAGTGGGATAACTGGGTCAAAAGGTGGGTCCATTCCAAGTTTTCTGAGGGTTCTCCACATTGCTTTCCAGAGTGGCTGCACCAATTTGCAACTCCACCAGCAATGTAAAAGTGTGCCATTTTCCCCACATCCACACCAACATTTATTATTTTTGTGTTCTTGATAACAGCCATTCTAATTGGAGTAAGATGAAATCTTAGAGTTGTTTTAAATTGCATTTCTCTAATTACTAGAGATGTTGAACACTTTTTCATAAGCTTATTAATTGCCTGTATATCTTCTTCTGTAAAGTGTCTGTCCAGTTCCTTGACCCAAATAAGCCAATCCCAAAAAACCAAAGGCCAAATATTTTCCCTGAAAACTGGATGGTGATATGAAATGGGGATGGGGAGGTGGGGGGCAAGAGAAGAATGGAGGAACTTTAGATGACATAGAAGGAAATGAGAGGGAGGGGGGGTATGAAAAATGGTGGAATGAGACAGACATCATTACCCTATGTACATGTATGATTACACAAATGGTATGAATGTACATCTTGCACAACCATAGAAACAAAACGGTGTACCCCATTTGTATACAATGAATCAAAATGCAGTTTGTAAACATAAAAAATTATAAAATAAATAAAGAAATTTTTCAAAGTAGAAATTTTTCTAAAATAGTTTTGTCAAGTGTTAGCCAAAGCAGCTGTTAATAAAATGGTATGCACACCATGGTTTCAATTTTGTTAATACACAACTGAATAAGGACTTAGGTAGAAAAGAGACTGGAGGAGTTTTGATGACTGTGTTGATCCTAATTTCATCTATGTGGTGACAATGTATTTAAATTTTATAATTTTCTTAGTAGTTTTTCTCATCTTCCTAAACTTTCCAGAATAACAAGTTTTGCAATGGAAAAAATAAATCGTCATTAAAAGTCAAATAAACTTAAAAAATAATAATACAAAAATTAAAATCAAAAGCAAATTAAAGTATATTTCTACAATAAAATTCCATATGTAAAAATATTATATATGGCGAGAGCTTTATTTAAGGATCTCTGCAAATAAAATATTTTTTTCTTCTGAATAAAAAAAACTATTTATAAGAAATGGGGCTTTTGGATAAGAAGTTTGGTGATCATTTGATGATAAGTTGTAAATTTAGGTATTATAATATTAGGCAAATATTAGCAAAAGAACAAAAACAAAAATTTGAATGAAAATTTATCAGAGAACCATAAATGACTCAGCTATCAAAAATATTTAGTCAGAATGCAGATTCTAAAAACAGGTTAAAACTGGTTGAAATAAAATTTTTATTATAAACAAACTGTTATGAATCAGCTGAAAAAGAATTTCACCTATACCTCCTATGATATTTAGATCTAAAATATTTATATCTGATAATATAAATGTTATTTAATTTCAGGTTTGAAGTTAAATGATTGAAACTGCTAAAGAGAAGTAATTGTTAAGTATGAGAAGAACACTTTAAAATTAGATAAGTCTTAATTTTATAATAATTAAGGCATTATATCAAAGATTTTTCCAACATAAATATTTTACTTTCTCATTATTAATTATCTTCCTCTCAAACATAACAACTGGAGAATTTTATGATGTAGAAGTAATGTACAAAAAGAAATCTCACAATATTCTCTTTCTAATACTTTCCATACTGTCTTTTGAGAGAGATTCCCTCATCATTTTATAAAGGCAGGAGTACAGAACCTTGGAATTCTCTTGCTTCAGGAGTCAGTTATCATGTAGGGAGTAATGGAATCTTTAGGAATCTAGGACTACATATTGATAATTATTGTTGAAATGAAGTAGAACTTTGACTTTTTTCACATATATGCACTTGTATGACTGATTCCAATAAACATTCTGAGGTAAGACTTGAAGTAATAAAGAACCAAATGCATGATTTGTTACTGTCTTCTTTTATCTATTTCTGCTATTGGATAGGAAGAAACAAGGGAGGGATTCTGATAGAAAATTCCAGGCTTGAAGAAGGGAGAAAATAACATTAAAGGTCATGTGAACACTGCTTCTCCTCATTGTATTCCAACCAATCACTAGATTCATGATCAATCTTTCTTACTAGAATTCACACATTTTAATATAAAAACATAGAAAAGTTTCTCTTGTGATCCTAAGTAAATTGAACAGTTCATCTGTATTTTCTCAAGATATGAGGGTCACATTCAGCATGAAATGCAGATTCTACATAACATATATTGACACATATATTGGTAGGTGGAGAGATAGGTAATCTGAATGGTTTTTAAAAGCAAGGTTATTTAGCATAAATACAAAACCAATATAATGAAAATCTTCTAAAATATTTATGAAATTTTCAATTTTGTAGTAACACAATGGTATCTTCTGTTTGAGTTAGCTTTTTCACTGCTGTGACTAAAAGACACAACCAGAGCAATTGTAGAGGAGGAAAGGTTTAGTTAGGAGATTGCAGTTTCAGAGGTTTCAATCCATAGACAGCAGGCTCCATTTCTCAGGGCTCAAGCTGTGCATCATGGCCAAAGAGTGTATTTGAGAGAAGCAGCTCACATGATGATCAGGAAACAGAGAGAGAGAGACTGCACTCTCCAGATACAAAACAGATACCCAAAGTCATGCCCTAATTCCTACCTCCTCAACCACACTCTACCACTTCAATTCCACTCAGTCAATCCCTATCAGGGGATTAATTCACTGATTGGGTTAAGACTCTTATAAACCAATCATTTCTTCTCTGAAACTTCTTGCATTGTCTCACATGTGAGCTTTTGTGGGACACCTCACATCCAAACTATAACATGTTTATGAGGAATAGAATAAAATAGGAAGTAATCAGAAGAAAATATATATTATATCGATGACAGATATTAGTTTATGCTATTTTTCACTTTAGATAAACAGATAAAAATGCTCTCCATCCATATTGTAAAATTTTATTCTAGCTCTATTTCAAGCTAACCAAATAGAACCTTCACATGGTGGACACAATCTTTCATGTTCATGGTGCATGTCATTTACCCATAAACAATCCTGTTGTTTTATGAAGATCTGGGTTATTTAGAAATCTTTCCAAATATTCTGACCATGATTGTACCTTGATTTACTCTTTGCATATTCATTAGAAGATTCAGAGAGATTGGATTTTTTTCTCATTGTGATTGTATTATCTATGTCATTTTTATAACTTCAAAATATTTTAATGCCCATTCTGAAGAAATAAAATGCATATAGAAATCCTGGATAATACACATGATATAAAGAAGCTATTTAATCAAACTAGATTCTAAGCATAAAAAAATACACATTTTGATAGTAATGTCACTGAAACTCTCTCTCTCTTCACTAAACAATGATTAAACTGGCAAATGCTTTTCAAAATAAGCTCCTAAGAACTCTGAAAACTAGTGAAGATTTTATAATACTCTGGGGAATACTTAATAAAGAAAGAAGCCTTTAAATTTCAAAAAATAGGACATGGCTGCATGTTAACCTGACTATTATCCTCTACTCCCCAGCTTGCCAGTGATCTTGGGGAGGGGCATGCTCCTGGCACAGCTTACTGGTGCTGAGGGGGCAATGCTAAACTTCTACTCAAAGAATTCTGGTGTGTGCTTTTTACCTTCATGGTGGTTTCTTGGGGTGAAGTCCGAGGAGCTTGTTTGCCTTTGTTTCACCCACTTCAGAATATTTTCAGCACAAATATGGCAAGGGTTTAAAGGAAAATGTAAGTTGCAACTATTAGTCAATGGACAATAGATGAGTTGAGTGGCAGACAGATCAAAGGGCCGGACAAGGAAGAGAGTTGTCATTTATACAAAAGAATATGAAAGGCCATGTGCATGGGACCTGAATGGATCCTTGGCTTTCATCTCTGGCTTACCTTTAGGCTCTAATGACTATGACATAAGTGTAAAGGAGTTGAATAGCATTGAGGGAGCATGTACAATGTAAAAGTGACCACAAAACCCAGAAATTCACATTTTTCCTTTGTTTCAAAATGATTTAGGAAATCTCTTTTAAGTAACAAACACCACTAAGGCAATTCAAGAAGAGTTCAATGACACATTGAAAGGAATACAGCTGACAAAACTAGCTTTAAAAGGTACCAAAACAAACAGCCCAAACTACCAAAAGCAGTAACACAAAGCACTGGAAAGGTACAGAATCTGACTTCCAGATTTATGACAGCATAACATTCAGAATTCCTAACTTTTAACAAAAAGGAGGAAGAGGAGAAGGAGGAGGAGGAGGAAAAGGGAGGGAGAAGAGGAGGGTTAGAAGAAAGGAAAGGATGTGCAAGGGGAGAAAAAGAAATCAACGGAAAGTGCACATTCAGAACCTCAGACAATGGAACCAACTAGACAAATTTTATAACAACTATCCTTAATTTTCTTAAAGAGTTAGGAGAAAAAAAAAAGCTACGATTATGGTATTTCATCAAATGTAGAATCTCAATAAAAACATAGGGAGTAATGCATGAACTAAATGAAAATCAATAGAGAAGTTAATGACTAAAATAAAAAATACACCAGAATTTAATAATATATTAGTGTATGCAGAAGGAAGAATGTGTTGGCTAAAGATAAATCAATTAAGATTATCATCTGAGGAACAGAAAGAAAAAGAATGAAAAAAATAAACACTGCCTAAAGACTAAGCCCTTTGGGACATCATCAAGCATACCAATATAGACACAAAATGAGTTCCTGAAGGACAGAGGACAGGGACTGAAACAAAAAGAGAATAATGACCAAATACTTCTCAAATATGAACAATAGCATGGGTCTCTATATCCAAATAACTCAATGAATTACATGTGGAAAAACTCAAGAGATTCACAGTGACACATATTATAATTAAGTTGTTGATAAAGTGCAAATCTCAAGAACAGCAAGAAAGAAGCAACTCATAACTATTAGGATTAATGATCAATTTTTCATCAGAAATTCTCAATCCTGAGGGCAGCAGGATGACTTAAGATGATAAAAATTGTTAACCACAAATTCTTTCTCCAACCAACCGCCATTCGAAAGTTAGAAGTAATGAACACACTCTCAGTAAACAAAAGTAGAAAGGTTTTGTCAATAGCAGATCTGCCCTAAAGATAATTTTAAATACAATTCTTCAGGATGAAATGAAATGACACTAGGTAGAATTTGGAAGCCAGAAAGATATAAAGCAAACTGAAGGTAACTACATAGGTAAATGTGAAAGCTAATATTTTATTTTTATTTTTTTGCCTCCTCTTTTCTCTTCTGTTATTCACAATACAATTAAGTATAACAATTATTATAAATTTATGTCTTTAGGCACACAAAATTAAAAAACGCAATCTGTCAATAACAATGTAAGTTGAGGGAGGAGCTATACAGAAGCCCTGTGCTTGTATGTGACTAAAACTAAGTGGATTTTAATTCAAACAAAAGTTTTATGAATTTAAGTGTAATTCTCAGAATAAACCACATGACAACAAATTTAGAAAAGAAAGTGAGAAAAAGTTAACTTGGTGCACTAGAAAAATGCAAGTAAACATCAAAGAAACCAGGAAGTGAAGAATAAATGACCACATACAAATAGAAACACAGAAAACAAATAGCAAACAGGCAGAAGTAAGCCCTTGCTTAAAAGTAGTTATGTTAATAAAAAACAAATTTCATGCTCCAATTAAATGGCAGAGATTACCAAAACCTTATTTTAAAAATCACCCAAGTATGTGCAATATACAACATAATTAGATACAAAAATGCAAACTGATCAAATGTAATTTATTTTAAATGCCCTCAAAAATAACAGAAAGAAATCTAGGGTGGCTATAATAAAATCATAAGAAATTGACTTTAAACCAACAATCTTACAGGAGACCAAAATAGTACATTATATACTGATGAAATGGCCAATCTGTCACAACTGCAAACATATATGCACTTAACAAGAGAGACTAAAATATATGAAACAGAAATTGACAGAACCAAAGTAAGAAACAGACAATTCTGCCAATAATAGCCAGAGATTTTACCACCCACTTTCAATAGAAAATAAAACCACAGCAGATATCAATAAGGAAATAAAGAATATGAACAACATATCAAGCAAATAGTGGATATACCTAGAATACTCCCTCTTAAATCAGCAGATTTTATATTCCTCTCAAATGAACATGGAAGTTTCTCCAAAATAATCTAACCATATTACAGGGAAAAAGAGGATTAAGAAAAGAAAAACATCTCAATGCATTTAACAAGATTGAAATCCTAACAATATCTTCACTTTAAACCATGAATGAAACTGGGGTTCAATAATAGAAGGACAATTAAAATTTATAAATATATGTAAATGAAACAACACACTCTTAACAAAGTATCAAGAAAAACATCACAAATTAAGTAAGAAAAATATTTGAGATGAATAAAAATGAAAGCACAACATTCCTAATCCCATGAGATGCAATGAAAGCAGTGGTCAGTAGAAATTTTTACCTATCATGCTATATTGAAAAACAACTAAGATCACAAATAACCTAACTTTAAAATTTAAATAATTAGAACAAGAAGAGAAAATTAAATCTGAAGCTAGCAAAAGGGAGAAATGAAGAATAAAGTGGAGATTAATAAATTAGAATTGAAAACCCAAAAATGTGCCACTTGGGAAGATGAAAACAATTAAATTAACATTTTACTAGAGTAAGGAAAAAAAAGACTCAGATCACTAAAATCAGAGTTGATGCCAAGATAAAAAGTTGTGAACGTGGCAGAAATCATAAGGCATGATATGAAAAACTAAAATCTTTAAAATGCCAAAAAAATTAATTAAACCAGTTGAAATAGACATATTGCTTAGGTTTGGCAATGTTTTCATGGAAGTGACAGCAAAAGTACAATCAACTAAAGAATAAAAGCAGTAATCTGAACTGCATCAAAATTGCAAACACACATCAAGGGAAATTATCAAGAGAGTGAAAAGAAAATGCACAAAACTGGAGAAAATATTTGCAAATCATATATCAGATGAAGACCTAGGACCAAGAATATATAAAGCTTATAACAACAACAAAACAAACTACTTAATTTAACATTTAAACAAAACTATGGTAGTAATACTGTATATTTTGTAGTTGGGGAAAATGAAATTTTTGGAGAAGTTAAAACAATCTACTCCAGAGGTTATGTTCCTGCTTGCTTGTCCCCGTAACAAGTAACCTGATACTTATGGAAGTATGCAATTACGAAAAGGGAAGTACAGGGCATGCATCCCAGGAGGAACATCACTATCTGTCAGAGAAGCAAGGAAAGTCTTTGTCAGAGATTGAGGCCATCAATTAACAGATTTGTATTGCCAATATTTTTGTACAATTATCACCATTATACTATTTTAATTTTGTTCATAAAGTCTTTTGTGATTTTTCCCTTGTTATGTAATACTTTTATAAAAAGTATTTATTTTGTTTCTTGACCTGCAAAGCCTATTTCCTGTCGCTTAATAAGAAGCCTTTACTGACCCTGTTATAATAATCATAATGTATAAATAAAGCTCCTGTATAGTAAATTAGTCAATGTAACTTTTAATTGACCAATAAATACAGTACAGGTTGATATTTGTTGAAAAATTCAATAATATTTTCCTCTTGCAAGTGCTAAGTAATTATTATTTATTATTTAATTATACATATATAAATATAATTATTTAATTATTAATTAATTATTTATGTTGGACACAGAATATGGGCCTTTCTTTTAAAAAGTTATTTTATAAACCCATATATATTTTTAAAAAGTCATTTGATCACATAAGTATAGTCATATAATGTTGATCTCTCTTCTGTTGGAATGGCAGACAGTTCTTCAATTCATTCTGCTTAGTGCATTTGGAACCAATGTTTAGAATAAATGTGACACTTCACATACTTTTAGAAATTCTCCTCTTTCCAGTTGCTCCATGTTTTCTGTTTTAAAATAAGTGGTGATACCGATTTCTTGGATTTTTTTGGAACTAACATAAATCTTTATGGTTTTCTTTTTCAGAATCATTTGTGCTTGTACTGCTAAAACGATAAAAATCTCAGCAAACTTTCCAAAATTACCAATTTTTATTTTCTTTTTCTCTCATCACAAGTGATCTCCACTTTATTCTTCAGTGTTTGGATTAAAAATATTTGTAAGAATTTTAGTAGTGCTTCTAAAACATACTAGTAAGTCAATGAAAAGTATTTGCCAGTATAAGGGGAAATTTGCAATATCTTTGGGGAACTCTGAACAATTTGATATTTTCTAATTCTAAAGATCTAGTGGGTTTTCCTTTCAGTTTTCATCAGATTACTTGGCAACACAGCACTAGTGGATTTGAATTACCAGTTGTCGTTTTGAGACTTGTTACTAATCACAGCTTTGCTGATATTTTATTATAAATAAAAGCAAAATGTCTTGCTGAATAACATTAATAACTTACAGAAAATAACAACTGTTTCCTACAACTTCAGGTAACAATTTACTTTACTGCTTATTTTCTACCATTTTTTCTTCAAAATAAGCAGTATTCTATAAGAATGCATAAAATCAAGACTTATGAATTCCCTAGTTTCAATCCCTCTCAGTTTGATGCATACCTGGAAGTTCCGATTGTTTTTTTCTGAGTGATTTTTAGCAGGATAGATGACAGAGCATTAAAGTGACAGCAGAAAAACCTAATAGCAGTTCTGACTTCTCCATAGCTAATCTCAATGGAATAAAAATTGTAACGTGCTTCACATGCAATATGAAGACTAGACTATATTAAAGTAATCCAAGTTTATTGAAACTGAGTATTTTTTTTCAGTTGCAAGTAGTGTGGATATTTGTTGTAAAACAACTTAGCATCCAATGAAAAATACAGAATTGATGGTGCAATAAATAAAAAGATCAAATATTTTGCCATTTCTTCAAAATAAATATAAATCTCAATTTTACATAGAGACCTTAATACAGAAGAGACATAAATTTTTCATCATCAAGTTGAAAGAAACAAGCTGAATAATTTTCAAATGCATTGAAAATTTGTGTGTGCGCAAAGTGTGTGTGTGTATAATTTGAACTCTCTCAGTATCTAGACATTGAGGATTGCTTTGGTACTACTGGAGATCATATAGTTCACAATATCCTTTCAGAAATCTTCATTTAACAACATAATCATACATTTGCTTAATTTTATATTAGGGAACTCTAGAAAACTCCTCTTTATTTTTAATATAAGAATGTTGAATATTATAAATTTAGAGATTTCAAGCAATAATGGAAAAATACTTGTATTAGTGATTCTATTAATTTTGTTGTGATAATGTACCTTAACTAATATTTTTATTTAGAATTGCCCCCAAGGGAATTTCAAAATGATTTGACTTGATTCAGATAAAAAATAATTTTGCTATGAACAAAATTTATATAAATACAATAATAGTCATGGACATTAATTTAAAAAAATATATCTTATAGCCCCAAATATTCTATTCCTCTCTTAAATTATGGAATAATTTGGGCAAAAATGGTGATAAACTAATACTTGAGTTTATTTTATGTGTGTTTTAAGTGTATTGTTTTGATGTATTCCTTGAACTAAGGTAACTTGGCAGTGGACAAAAGGGATTTACTGATAAATATTTTAGTTCCAACTACTCCAAAGAAAATTAAAAAGAACACACAAAGATATTTTTCAGCAATTTTCTTTTCTGTGGGAATAACCACTCAAATTACAAAACATAGATGTAAGCTTAAGATTTTAAAAAAGCAGTTTATAAAGTGAGATTGCTTAATTTTTTGAGTACCATAATAATAACAAAGTAAAAATGACAACTGACATACAGAATAAAAACAAAACAGCTCACAGAATTCATAGGATGAAAAGACAATGGGACATACAAAGAGAAACATTAAGCATATATAGAATCCAGAAAATAAAATATATATAAAACATTCCAAATATTTTAAAAGATGGAACATTAATAAGAAAAAATGAAGTCTGGAAATAATTAGTGTTATGTTAAATTATTTTGAAATAAGTATCTGGAATATATTCATATTTAGAAAATTGTGAGAAGAAATTTTTAAATTTTTTTTTTATTTTTACAGACTGCATTTTGACTCAGTGTACACAAAAGGGGTACATCATTTCCTTTCTAAGGTTGTTCACAATGTAGATTCATACCATTTGTGTAATCATGCATGTACTTAAGGTAATGATATCTGTCTTATTCCATCATTTTTTATACCCCCCTCCCTCTCATTTCCCTCTACATTCTAAAGTTCATCCATTCTTCTCTCGCCCCCCGGGGCCCCATCCCCATTATATATCATCATCCACTTATCAGGGAAAACATTTGGCTTTTGGTTTTTTGGGATTGGCTTATTTCACTTAGCATGATATTCTCCAATTCTGTCCATTTATCTGCAAGTGCTGTAATATTATTCTTCTTTATGACTGAATAATATTCCATTGTATATATATATACCACAGAGAAGGAATATTTAAATGGGGAAAACCATAGGAAAAAATGCCAGCAGTGATGTCAATCATCAATAAAGGATAAACTTAGCATTTTGAGTTTGATCAAAACCTGCACCACTGAGAGGTCTGTTTTCAAAATGGGAACTTGGTCAGTTCCTGGAAGATAACCTCTGAGCTCTTAGCATGTTCTTCCTGATGAGCAGATTTTTGTGTTTGTGACCTTAGTCACCCTATATTTTTGCAATTGTCTGTTTTTGTATGCCTGCAACCTTGGACCATGGTGCATCAGTTTGATCAGATAAGTTTATTCTAGCAATGCTATATGTAGTACACATTTTTTTTTTCAACATTGGTGGGCATAGGTCATTTTCTGGAGCCTTAATAACTGAATGCGATGCATGCATGACTGACTCCCAGGGAAAGCACTTGGATGAGGTTCCCTAATTGACAACACTTGGCACATGTTGCATGTCATTGCTGGAGAATTAAGTGCATTCCTGTTTGGCTCCACTGGGTGTGGCCATCTGGAAAATGTGTTTTCTGATATATATTCCATGCATCTTTTCTCTCTGCTGATTTTAATCTGTATCCTTTCATCTAAATAAACCAAAACTAAGTATAATAGATTTCTGAGCCTCTTGTTAGGCTCATTAAATCATTAAACCTTAGGGTAGTCTTGAGTACAACTGAGCACCCCTAGCACAATTAAGTTAAATAATAGTACAAATTGCCATTTTAAAAAATGTGATCATTCTCTAAGTTGTGAATACAATAAGCATAAAAACAGTAAATCTTTACTTATTATTTTGGAGATGATTCTTTATGATATTATACACAGACACTTGCACACATTACCCCACATTATAACTTAAGTATCCTTATTTCCGTTAAGAAATTCAATCAAATTCCTTGACAACAGTTCAGGTGCTATCTCAGGTAAGGGTAAACCACATATAAACAAATAATGATAGCTGACACTTTGTAAGTTCTCTTTATTTCTCTTTCTCTCTCTCTCTCTCTCTCTCTCTCTCTCTCTCTCTGTGCATTTCTGGGGATTGAACCCACGGGAAATTTGCCACTGAGTACATTACCATTCCCAGATCATTTGCTTCTCCTCCTCCTCCTCTTCTTTGCCCTCTTTCTCATTCCTCTCCTTCTTTTTTTTTTTTTTTTTGTTCCCTCCTTCTCTTTTTCCTCCTTTTCTTCCTTTCTTGTTTTTTGAGTCAGTCTTGCTGTATTGCCCAGACTAGCTTCAAATTTATAATCCTCCTGATTCAGCTTCCTGAGTCTCTGGGATTCCAGGTTTGTGCCCCTGCTTCTGGATAATGAGTCTCATTATATTCCAGAGGTTTTCCTGAACAGTTAAATGTAATGATTTATTTAATTTTCAAAAGATCTATGGCATAGGTTGCTAGTATTATTATCATTTTATAGATAAGGTCTTAGATCAAAAGATGTTAAAAACATGCCACAAGATGACCAGTTGATGGCATTGAGATTAGAATCTAAGAATTTTGTGTCTATAATCCCCAATCTTAGGTATCCTGATACACCACTTATTTGACAGGTTTTCTACTGTAGAGAAAAGCAAACCAATGTATTATGTATTTTGTGCATGTTAAACATAGTACCAAGGGTTTGGGATACATTATTTATTTGCCCACATTATCACATAAGAGTACTTTCCAATTTATAAATAAGAAAACAAGCCCACAAGGATTTGAGGACTTATTCTCAAGGTCACTGAATTAGCAACAAGCAGAGCTCTAAGTCAAAGCTATTAGCCTATACTGGTATTTTTCCATTGATACAGTTGATTAGGCATTGAAGGTAGGGAAAGTCAAGAAGGCAGAGACAATTCTGATACTCGTAGGTCAACAAAATGCTAAAACAATAATGAGATGAGTAAAGAAAAATAAAATTTATTTAATTGGAAAAAATTACATATTGTGAGAAAGAAGTATAACAGATCAATCCTCCTTTAGAACAAAAGCAAATAGTAACAAAGCACAATGAAGACTCAAGGTAAGACTTTAAAAGTACCTGTAGCAAATCATAAAAATGTTTTTCAAATGTGAACTAAAAATCAAATGTTGTAGCCATGCAATTGTAGGCATGTAATTCTAGCTACTTGGGAGACTGAGGAAGGAGAATTGCAAGTTCAAGACCAGCCTCAGCAACTTATCCAGACCCTGATTCAAAATAAAATTTTTTAAATGACTGGTAATATAGCCCCTAAGGATGTTTTCATCCTTAGTAGTGAAAACAATCATATGCTGTATAAAATTAAAAAAAAGTTTCATATCTGACATATTTTTTAGGACACCTCATATTAATTTTTTCATGAATTCATTACCCTAATCAAGGACTAATTGTAGACAAAATTATTAGAAAAGGAGAAATTGTTTTGTTTATTTCAATTTATATGCACCTACTGTTAAGTTGAGTAAAACCCTCCCGATTCAGCAAAATAAACCTGTAATTGTTCAATTTTCCATTTTTTGGCTATAGCCATACAGGGTTTGACTGATTAAATAATAAATTTGAATTTTTAAAAATTCAAATTTAATAGGTACAGAATAATCATTAAAATAAATTTAAGACCATAATTTTGATGGTTTAATTTTAAAAAACTATAGTGGTATCCTTCCTTCTTTTTGTATACACTTCAGTTCCCAGTACCAGGTTAAGACTTAAAAGATTATATACTTCTATTTCCAGGCAGATTGATTCTACATTATATTGCCTATACTGCTTAACAAGTAAGAAAACAAATTGAAGGGTGAAAGACTTCATTTACTATGGGCAATAATTTCTTATATTTGTATTGTGATCAGCAAATATAGTTGTTTATGTCCTCTAATATTAAAGTTTATCACATTCCAACACTATGTCTAAAAAACCTAGTGATATACCAGTTTATTAGAAAGCTTCACACATTGTTCATTTGCTCTGAACTCCAAAGATAGTAAACAGAAAATAACAAATATTTTAAATATTTCACTTATTTATTAACAGGAACAGCAAGAATTTAAAGAAAAAAACTGAACACTAGTGCCCACTTTATATCTGTTACTCACAGAAGTGGATATTTTAGCTGATAGGTTCATATAATGACCCATTCAATATTCAACAAATATTGCTTCCTATTATTCACCAGCATTTGCTGTTAACTGGAAAATATATATAAGCCCTGTCCTTAAATAGCTTCTTCTTATGGTAAGCCAGTATTTGCAATATAAATTTGAGATGATGAAACTAATAACTTTACAAAAGACCAAAAGAGAAGGTCCAAACATAACTGTGTAATCAAAGGAAAACTTTACAAAATGATTTGGCAAATATTCAGGTAGAGGGAATGGTCTGGTCATGAACTAAATTTTTTTTAAAGGTATACCCATTTTTCTTCTGGTCTTGCTTCAAATAATATCTAGTAATTAATTAAAGATTTTCAGAGGGAGAGGGAGAGAGAGAGAGAGACAGGGAGGGAGAGAGAGGGAGGGAGAGATAGAGGGAGAGAGAGGGAGGGAGAGAGAGAGAGAGTATGGGGGAGAGAGAGAGAGAGAGAGGGAGAGAGAGGGGGGAGAGAGAGAGAGAGAGAGAGAGGATGGGAGAGAGAGAGGAAGGGAGGGGGGAGAGAGAGAGAGGGAAGGAGAGAGAGGGAGAGAGAGAGAGAGGGAGAGAGAGAGAGAGGAAGAGAGAGAGAGAGGGAGGGAGAGAAAGAGAGGAAGGAGGAGAGAGAGAGAGAGAGAGAGAGAGAGAGAGAGAGAGAGAGAGAGAGAGAGAGAGAGAGAGGGAGAGGGAGAGGGAGCCTTATAGCCTTATTTCTATTTATTCAATTTGGTAAGATCACAATTCAAAGCAAATAGCTTCTGTCATAATTGTAAGGAACTGGGAAAAATGCAACTAATCGTTATTTTTCATCTGGTTCTGGGACACTGTTATTCTAATGATCATTTTCATTCTGTTCATTTATACTACAAATTTAATGGGAAGAAACAAATACCAGTACTATTGAGAAGTAATGAAAAGATTTTGAACAAAATTTCTAAAGCAAATTAGAATTAATAAATAATATTCTTTATTAGTTATTCATTGCTTCCTGCCATTAACAGAGAAATTTAAAGTTTAAAATAACAAAATCAGTCAGGTGTTGTGGTGGTCATCCTAGCAACTCTGGAGGCTGTGGCAGAGGTTCCCATGTTCAAGGCCAACCTGGGAAAATCAGCTAGACTGTGTCTCAAGATAAAAAAATCACAAAAGCTGGACACTTAGCTCAATGATAGAACACCTCTGGCTTTACTCCCCAGAACCACAAAATTTAAAAAAATAAAATAAAATAACAAAACATTTAAAATCTTTCATTTTTTCTGCTGGTTTGAATTTTCAGAGCAGCTTCACTGAATATTTTCCTCATGGTCTCAAATGAGGTGTATGTCAGATATTAAGGACCGGAGTCATCTTGTAGCTTTCTTACTCAGATGTCTGATGTAGAAGCCGATGACTCAAAGAATGTAATGAAACTGTTCAGGAAATTTGTTTGGCATACCTTCTACCTCTGTGTGTTCACTGTGGTAACTTCACATGAACCAGAACCCTTTTATGAAGACTCAGCGCTTTTGAGGAACATAGTCTGAGGAATCAAAAATGGAATGAACTACCTTTTATTCTGGAAGAAAAAAATCAAGTAGTATCATTTTGTCACATTTCATTTCATAAAAAGAAATCATAAAAGCACTTTTATATTTAAGGGAAAGGAATTTAGTCTCCATCTTTTTGTAATCAGAGAACAAATGTCCAGACAAACCCAGCATCTGATTACTGTCTAGCATGTGGGAATGTGGAAAGATCGCCATTCTTAGTGTTACAACCCTAATAATAATGTTTGAATGAAATTAAAAATAATCCCTTTATTAAATCAAAAACACTGAAAGAACAAAAGCCAACGATTTATTCAGAAATCTCAGGAAAGATGAAGGCCTGAGTAAGTGTGTGGGAGAAGGAAACTTTTACACACTGTTAGTGGAAATGTAAATTGGTATGACCACTATGAAAATCAATATGGAGCCTCCTCCAAGAAGTAAAAATAGAGCTACCATATGATCCAGCTATATTACACTCCTCCATATTTACCTGAATTAAGTAGAACTTACTTCAGAGATTCAAGCATCCCGTTTATTGTAGCACTTTCAAGAATCAGAAGGAAAAACCATTTAGAATCCATAAATCTTCCCAAGTTGATATAAAAATTAAAGTACTCATAATTGAAATCCAAGTACATTTCTGGAGCATGGGAATCTACCAAGTTTATTGTAATTGTGTATATCTATAGGAAAAAATGCCACAAATAGAGCATTGTGCCCAATTATACATGAAATTTTTATTCAATTAGGTAATTATGAATGAAGTAGTAGCACACAAGTGGCTATATTGACAAATAGAATAATAAAGTGCAGGAAGAACACTGAATCAGATAATTGAAAGGGTTCAAGAAATTCAGCAAAAAAAGCAAAAAGTATGGTATAACTGAAGAAGGACTGCCCAGGCAAACATGAGGGCCAGGGCTAACAGTAAAAGTCTGAGGCCTTACTCACTAGTGTGGATTGTACATGATGCACAAGTGAAAGGAGACTGTCAGTCTTGTTCCAGGACAGACCTTTCATTCACCTTCCAATCCAAAAGAAACATAGATGGCATATCAGATTCAAAATAACAGACACCAGGTGCAAAATATCAATAAGTAGATTTTTTATTAATGATACTGATGAACTGGTATAGATTTTGACCTTGTATATGTGGGACAATAAAACAGGATTAAGCACTACTTAATATATTTCAATCAGGTTTAGGTGAGTTTTGTTTACTACTGCATCCCAAGCATCTAGAATATTTTTAACAAAGTATTCAATGGGTAATTGTTGTAACAATACTTAAATGTGAATTGGGAATGTCGTGGGTTTTGAGCACTCAGCAACTCATTTTATGTGCACTTTATTATCCAGACTCATCAACTTTGTACGTTATAAAAACAGCTCAGAGAGTTTAAGTCATCCAAATGCTTTTAAAGTTGGGGTTACTGCTCAAATCTGTTTATATCACAAAAGAATTTATACTATTAAACAAAATTCATAAAGAACAAACAGAAAAAATAATTGTTCCCTGGGTACAGTAAATATAATATTTAAATACTGTATCATCATAAAATTTGTTTTACTATTCATAAAGAGGATTGAACTTAGAGATAACATCCATATTAGTTATTTTATTTTTGAGTTTAATAGTAGATGATTTTGGAAATAATATTTTCATTATGCCTTTTAAAAATATATACTATTAGTATTTTAAAGTGATTATCTTGTTATTAATTCCATTCAATAATATTTGACTATGATATTTCTTTTTATTTCTATGTCACTTAGTTATAATACTTTCAACAAACTTATATTCCTATCCATGTCTTCCTATTTATTTAAATAACCTAGTTTTTAATATGATTAACACTATTTGGATGAACTATCTAGTCATATTAATCTCACCCATATGTATGAGTCATATTAATCATACATATGTAAAATTTATTATATATAAGCATAAATTAATAATGCATTGGGAAGCCATGATTCCAATAACTTATTTTCCTATATCATTTTTATGTATACATATAGGAAAACTTATCAATAGTAAATTATTAACTATATACAATTTTAGAAAAAAGGTTACAAAAATATACTATGATACTTTGCAGAGAACCTTCAAATTAATAATGAAATTATTTTGAGATCAGCTGCAATTATATGCATGTATATATGCATGAATTTATTCTGATCTTTGAATTTAATTATTGGTTTTTATTGTTTTCTTTGGTTTATAAGATTTTATAGAATATTATGATGCTTATATCACTTATCTTACCTTCTAGTAAGTTAAGTATACTAATATTTTAATCAATACTTTACACTTCTTATTATCTTACTACTCTCCTGAAATTTAAAGAAAATGGTGTGCCAAATCTCTTATTTGGCAGTTCACATGTATGAATCATTTTCTATTTTCTTAAATATTTTTAAAATCATTTTCAAGTTTCTTAAAGTCAGTATAATACTGAAGAATCATAAAAATATTTTTAATTTTTATAGTTTTTAATGGTAGGGTTTTCAGCATCTGCCTTTAACAAGGAGTCTCCAAACGACAACATAGGATCCAGTTGGAAACTGATTTATTTCATGAGTTGAAATAAAACTGAGAGTCTAAGAACATAAAGGCATATAAACCCACAGAACATAGTACCTACAGGTGGGTACTGCACAGAGAGAGCACTGCAGAGTTTGGCAAAGGCTCCTATGTACTTGGCTGAATATCGCTCCACCTAAGAACACTGGGAAACTACTGAAAAAACTATTCAATGCTTGGGAAAATATTTGAAAATGCTAGAAATAAAAATTACTGGCAGAGTAACACTGTCTGCTATAGCTAGTCCATAAAGAACAAAATATTTATAATGCACTGAGATAAATGCAAAAAAGGGTCCTGCCTCAGATAGAGGAAGAATTTGTTATGCACTAAACATTTCCCATATTTCCTCATAATGTGTTTATTCATTTATTTGTTATATACATATATAACATATTTAACATATTATATATATATATATATATATAATATATATATATATTTTAAACTTTGAGACAGGGTGTCACTAAGTCCTTCAGGCTGGTCTCGAACTTGTGAATCTGCTATCTCATTCTCCAGAGATGGTGGGATTACAGCTGTGAGTCACCGTGCCTGACTTCTTATAAATCTTAACACCAAGACTTAAAACATAATGTGTCTAAGTAAATGAAAAACATTACAAACAAAATACAATAATCTTCAAATAAATATAAAAAAATTCTTTCCACAAGAAATTTAAATTACTATCTATTACCCAACAACAAATTGCCAGGAATTAATAGATGCAGGAAAATATATGCACAATCAGGAGAAAGGGAAAAAAATAGAAATAGAAACTATTGATGTAGATGTTAGATTTGTAATTCAATCTGTATATTCAAAATTTGCAAAAACTTGAGTAGAGACATGAAGGTATGATTCTCAAATAGAACATTTTGAGAGAGAACTATAATATGTAACATAAAAATATATGAACTTACTGGATAATTAGATATTGCTGAAATAACTACAAGTTATAGAAATAAAGTACTATAAAAGATACAGAGATAAGCCAAATCTGTGGAACAATTTCAAGCAATGTACTATATAAAAAAATGAAGTCTCCCCCCAAAAAGGGAAGGAACACAAAAATCTGAATAAATAATAGTTTAAAATTCTACAAACTCAATGAAAATTGTAAACTAGTATATTCAATCTCAAACACAAGAAATCTAGGGAAATTACACTGAAATGAATGATCATAATATAAATAAAGAAGAAATTTCAACAAGTTCAGGAGAAAAAAAAGCATTAAGTACAGAAGAAAAAGGTAAGGATAATACACTACTGAAAAAGATCAAAGGCTTAAACAACTGGAAGGATGCATTGCTCTATTAGAAAACAATATTTGGAAGTCATCAGAAATCCCTAATTCAATCAGTGAATTCAGTGTAATCCAGTTAAAACCCAAAGAAGCATTTTTGTAGGTGTCAAAATCTTACTTTAATATGTAGAAATTTACCTAAAGTGAAAAAATCAAAAAAAGAACAAAGAACACAGAACACAACATTACCCAATTTTATCACTTACTATTTAGCTATATTTAACAAAACAGCATGATACTGGCAAAAACACAGACAAAAAAGAAGGGAGAACCCATAAATAGAGACTTAGAGTCAAGTAACTTTTGACAATGTCAAAGATGATTTAATGAATTAAGAATGATATCATGATTACTTTTTTCTGTCAACTTGAAGGGTGTTTGGGGAAATGATTAACATTGAAGTCAGTGAACTATGCCTAAATACATTGTCTTCCATAGGTACACTCCATTGATGGACTGAATAGAAAGGGACACACAACTGATAAATGGTTTCCAGGTAGGGTGGTGTTGACTAAAGCAAGAATACACAGATGGTTTATAACATGCCAGCACTCTTCTCTACTCTACAGAGCTTATATTATGGCTAAACTCAGAAATTATATGGTTTGCATTCTGAAAAAAACAAACAAAAAACTCATTGTTGCAAGAAACTAGACCGCATACTAATTCCATTATCAGATGATCAAAAATCAGAACTGAAGTTATAGAATATAAACAGCAAATAATATTTGTAAGATATTATTATAACTGAATGACATAAACCTAAAGACATAGAAGAACTGTACACAAATATCAGATCCTGGCTGATAAATATGTGATCATGTTTTCCACAGGGTATGAGTTAGTATCTCTCTCATCACTTTATATGGATACAATGATCACATTGAGTAAAATTCATTTGAGAAAAATGAGACTCAAGATCTTGCAAGGAAACAAGCTATAAATAAATAAGCCCTTTGATGCTGTATTATTCAATATCTCTGAATTTTATGCAAATAGATATATGTACATATGTGTATGTATATATAAATACAAGTAGAATTATAGATACATGTAAAAGTCTATCACTATGTTTCTTATGTATAAAGCAATTATTTTATTTATACTTATTTGTACTATAATTATTTTATTTATACAATTTTATTTATACAATAATTTTTATTATAATTTATATTATAAATTTATATAATTTATACAATTTTTATATAATGAATGAATAAAGATGGAGAAATCATCTTTACAAAAGATTCTCAATAATTTTAGAACACTATGAGGCAAGTTAAAAAAAAACCACCTTTAGAACATCAAAGTAATCTATTAGTGAATGATCCATCAGTGCATGCTAAAATCTGTGGGACAGTTGGGCACAATGGGGCACGCCTGTAATCCCACTGGCTCTGGAGGCTGAGGAAAGAGGATTTCGAGTTCAAACCCAGCCTCAGCAAAAGCAAGGCACTAAGCAACTCAGTGAGAAACTGTCTCTAAATAAAATACAAAAAATAGGGCTGGGATGTATGTGGCTCAGTGGTCAAGTGCCCCTGAGTTCAGTACGTAGTACCACCCCAAAAACAAATTTGTGGGACAAACTTAAAAAAGAATTTTTGAGACTATTTTATACCTGAAACTATCCTCTGAAAACATCCATTAATTATTCTGGAATTTTTATATGTGTGCATGAATTATTTTGTATTTCTTTCTTCCAGCCTTATTCATTGTCCTTTGTGTTAGAATTGGTGAACTGCCACTAATGCTTAGAACATGAAAAGATAAAAGGAGTAACATACAGGGGCAAAATGCAGGGGCAAAAATTGCTGTACCCAAATGATCAAGTTTATATCACCAGTAGTAATTTCCATTGATATCATGTACCCTGACATGTTGAGATGAGAAGTATACTTTGATATTCGTTATTCATCTTCAATTATTACAACCCCAGTTTACTTGACCTGTATTCTTCGAAATATCAGTGTCTTTACAGATAAGGAAACATTGAGAACTTGTCACAGATTGTCCTCTAAATGCTATGTGGTATCCTAAACTGGTTCTTGAGACAAAAAAAAAAAAAAAAAAAAAAAAAAAAAAATTGGCTAGTAGTAAAATTGAGAGGACTCAAAGTCTACAATTTATTTAACAGTATTGCATCAATATTATTATAAGTAAAACATTGGTAATATAAAATAATAGCATTAGAATTATTTGGGTATGGGTGTGAAGAGCTTTTGGTAGTATCTTTGCAAATTTCTTCTAGATTTAAAATAATTGCAACAAGAATTTTTTTAAAAAAGTTTATATCCTTATTATATGCTAGCCACTAGTCTAGGTCCAAAGTAAGATAGCCATGCCCTTGATATAGTTGTTAGAAAGTCACTTAAATTCAAATTTTAAATATGTAAAATAATATAGTAATGAAAATAATATAATTTATTAAAGATTGAGTCATTTTTAAATGTTGACTTGGAAATGAAAGCTATTTGTACAGAAAAACTAGTTTATTAGAAGATAAGAGACAATTTATTGTATAGATCAAGCAATGTTTTAACTATGAAATAGTTATAGTTTACCTATTTAATATTTATAAATAAGTATAAAAATTATCAATTTTCTAATGGTCTGAGATCCAAAGTAGGCAACTAAGTAAACAAGAGTTACTTTTGAAATAAAAACATATCTGGACATTCAATGTAGACATATTTTATAAGATATTGAGAGATTCCTGAAAAAATAATCATCTTGAAAATGGGGAAATTGAAATGTTCAAGTCTGATCCACACAAAAGAATTTTAAAAGTGTCACAGTGACATAATCTAAAAATGGGAAATCCTCATTCATACTTTCCTCATTTCAGAGTCTAAGGATGAAAGAAATAATTTTCAGAAAACAAAACAGAAAATTAAGAATATTTTGTTTCCCATTTGCCAGATGTGGAAAAGAGTGAATGGTAATTTCTTAAGTATTACAGCTTTGGTGGAACACTCTAGTTCATCAACTCACAGGGGCAAAGAGTAGCACACCAGGCAGACACGCTTCCAGAAGAGAGAAAAACTGGTACTGGAGTAAAACCTTAATGACATTGCAGAACTGGAAGCCATTAAGCAAAGAAGGGTACAGCAGCATGGCAAACCAAAGCAGGAGATTCAGAAAAGGTAGAAGTCAAGTAAAATAGAAAGTATACCTTGATTCACAGGAATTCTCAATGGACTTGCTAATAGAGGGAACCCTATGAGCTAGTAATATCTATCACAAACTGTAATTTACCCTTAATCTGGTCTCTAGTCTTTGTTGGTTGTCTTTTTTTTTTTTTAATTTATTTTTATTGTAAACAAATGGGATACATACTGTTTCTCTGCACATGAAGTAAAGGCACACCATTTTTGTTGGTTATCTTTTAAAGAGTACATAGATCTATGATCATCCCATTCAACCAGAAGTAAGAAACAAGATTAGACAGTGATGCAAATATATGAATCCTTGCAGTTCCAGTGCTTAGAGCCATTGAAAAGGTAGGGTCTTACAACCTTATTCAGAAGGAGAAAGTAGATACAGTGACTATACCCTGTGGTTCAAGAAGCAAAGTTAGAGCACGAATAACATCTTACATACAGTTAGAGTGAAAGATGAGGTTTTGATGATTGCAGGGACTTCAGCATAGTATAACAGATTTGACCTTAAAAATAAAGAAAGAATATAATTCCGAGACATTCAAAAGGAGCTGAAAATGGAAGACAATTATAGAGGAAAATTTGTGAAAGAAAAAGACAAGTTGGGGGAATTTATTTTCACTCATCTAAATGTTTTTTAAAATAATTAATTGATTATTTTATTGTATATATTTGGGATGTACAATATGATGATATGTTTACCTTGATATGCATACACACAAAGTGATTAGTAAAGTCAAGCAAATGCACATACCCATTGTTTTTTAGAAAAGGAAAATACAACTTGTAGAACACTTCTGAGACAAAACTGAGGATAATGTAAAGACTGATAAAAACAAACTGAGTAGCATCAAATTTCTCTACACTTGATTCATGGTAGAGCTAGAAATTTACTGGTATGATTGATTAATGTAATTGTCAAGGGCTGTTTATTCACAAATGAATATCATTTAGTCTAAATTTTGCCAAAAGAAGCAAAAATAAGCAAAATAATGTGAACAGTTTCCATATGAAATCCACATCAAGTGACAAATGAGAAATTTTGTGGATAGAGCAACACAATAATGTCTTCATTTAAATTGAGCAGAAAGGTTTTGTTTCTTCCATTTTCTCTGGGGAACATTACATAACCTTCAAATCTCTTCTAACTATGACTTTATTTTGTGATTTTTCTGACACTGTGATAAATACAAAACAATTCATTTATCCTCCTTATCACTAAGCCCATACAGCAAATAGAACATGGAGTTTTTACCTCACTCAATGATATTGTTAGGGATCACTAAGTATCAATTTGTAAATCAATTTTTATTTGTAATTTTTCACCTTATCTGATATTTGTGTTACTATTTATGTGTTTAAAACAGCAAAATTACAGGAACTCCATTATAATAAAAAATTGTAAAAGGACTCTTCAAATAAACACTTACATTTCCAATATGCTTTTAATTGCTCCACAGTCTTTAGTTATATATCCTTGAATGATTTTATAGCCAATATCTTGAAAGTAAGAAAGTGTTTACTGGCTAGGGATTGAAGTGGCTCTTGAGTATCATTATATCAGGGTTCTGCTTTAAGAGTAATTAATCTTCATGCTGGTAGGATACATTATCAGATTTAAAGGATATCACTAGTGCTAACACTGTGTCAACACTTTTATTGTTCAAGATTTTGGGTTGAATATCAGTAAATGGAAAAGGACATTGAAGCACCATAGTAATATAACTTTTATGTATTCTGCTTTGACTATTCTCTCAACAATGGAGGTAAACAGTTCGTTTCAAATGCTTGCATTTCATGTTGGTGAGTGTAATTTGTTTACAAGTGAAGGAAAGATATTTTTTATGTTCAAATATACAAACATGCATGACATACTCTATATGAATTCATCAAGTCCATATATCCTTCCACACATATACCTATAACAATATACATAAAAACAAAATAAATAAAGTAAGGACTTAGCAAAGCACTGATTTCCTTTATCTTTTGGTAGTGACATAATTTCTCTCCAAAATAAAAAAAAATGCCTTATATAAAATAGATTTTTGTTTTTTTTTTCTAGTACACAGTGAAATGCAGTACCTAAAAATATCTAACATGAAACTTAAATATCACTCCATGATGTGATCCTGAAGCATAATTTCATTTCTCTTTAAAAATTATATATCACTATCCAATAGAAAGTGGACATAAAAGTTGTACAATTGTCAACACAACACTGGTTATCCATTTGTACAGCAATATCATAAGAGATATAGAAAAGTGTAGAGATAATTATTATCAGCTCTAAAAATATCTGAAATGAACTTGAGTTGCTAGTTCTGTAAGACCAATGTGTTAATGTTTTTGAGAGGGAAAACACAGACTGATGAAATTAAAATGCACTCATTTGGGGGAATTATAACCTAATAGACATTTAAGTATTTGAGGTCATGTTTAAGAAACACTTATGGTAGAGAAGGGTCACAAAATTGAGCAATATAAAGAAAAGGTAGGGGTGCTTGCTTCAGTAGTACATATACTAAAATTGGAAGGATGCAGAGAGGATTAGCATGGTTCCTGCACAAGAATGACATGCAAAGTCATGAAGCATTCCATACTTTTTGTGCTGTAGTTATATTTCAATATTCTTAAATCTTGCTTCTTTATTCAATCAACAGCTGCTCTCTTTATTAGATAATGATAACATGTAAAGGTAATGTTGGTTCATAGATTATGAGGTCAAGAAATTATTGATATTAAAACAGGGAAATCAAGTCTGCAGAAGAAAAATATATTAGCAATAACATGTGTTTCCATTTGTTTGAAAAACAGTTGAAACACAACGGGCTAAGAACTCATTCAACAAGTATTTATTGAATCCCTGCTAAGTTCCATGTTATTTGTGAGTACAGCATGGAGGAAGGTGCATATGGTTTTGGGTGCAGTGGAACTTTTCAGATAAAGACAACTAAATTTGCAAAATAAATGATTTAATTTGAGACCTGTTCTACAAAATACTAAATGATAAGTTATTTAAAAAATCAGGAAAATATGCAATACATCAAGTAGTACTTGAAGAAAGATATTTTAAAATGCTTGTTGTAGGATGTTCACTATTTCCAGTTTTATTCAATCTGGTAAGACCTAACCATTGTAATCAGACAAAAGAAAGAAATGCAGAGTATCAAACTGGGAATGAGGAGATCAAATCATCATTATTTGTAAGTGATATGATCTTATACAGAGAGTAACTAGAAGAAAGAAAGAAAAATATCTGAAATGGAAAAGAATAAATCCAATCATAACTGTTTTCATATGCCATGATCACACATACAGAAAACTCCAAGGACTCCACCAAAAAAACTATCAGAAATAAAAAATCTAATGAAGCAAATTTTTGTATTACAAAATCAACATAGAAAATAAGTTGTCATACATCAAGAGCAAATTATCTGAAAAAAAGAAATCGAGAAATTACTCATTTGCAACTGGTAAAATGCCTAGAAATTATTTAAATATAGTGGCAAAAAATCTTTATAAAGATTAATTCTTAAATATTGATGCAATAAATTGAAGAGGACACAAGTCAAATGCGATGGCACATGCCTGTAGTCTCAGATATTCAGGAGTTTGGGGCAGCAGGATAATTTGAACCAGGAGTGTGAGGCCACCCTGGGCAACATAGCGAGACACCCCACCCCTGTCATCTCAAAAACAAAATGAAACAAACAGACTAAGAAACCCACCCCACCTACAATAAAAACAAAGAAATTAAAGGGTGCACAAAAATATGGCAAGAAATCCTATATTGATTGATGGACAGAATCAATATTGGGAAAATGTTCATATGACCCAAAGTAAACTATAGATTCAATACATTCCCTATCGAAAAGACAATGAAGTTATTCATGAAATAACATGCAAACACACACACACAAACACACTTCAATGGAATGACATAGAAAGTCTAGAAATAAACCCACACATCTTCACACAACAGATCATTAACAAAAGTGCTAACAACACACATGACAGGAAAGGACAGTGTTTCCAAAAATAGTGTTAAGAAAATTGGGTATCTACATGCAGAGTAATGAGACTAGACCCCTGTCTCAACCATTTGCAAAAATTGATTCAAAATGAATTAAAGACTTAAATTTAAAACATGAAACTCTGACACTACTGAAAGAAATTGTAGAGGACCTAGGGGATCTGGCACATTCCTATGATCTCATTGATTTGGGAGGCTTAGGTAGGAGGATTGCCAGACTCAGAAACTTAGCAAGGCCCTAAGTAACTATGCAAGATCCTGTCTCAAAATAAAATTAAAGGAACAAATAAATAAATAAATAAAATAAGGATAAAGAAGTGACTAAGTGGTAGACTAGGTTCAATCCCCAGTATCAAAAAACAACAACAAACAGAAAACAAAGGGGAAATGCTTCAGAACATTAGCATGGGCAAGGATTTATTTGGGTAAAACACTAAGAACAAAGAAAACAAAAGCAAAACAGCAAAATGGGATTGCATAAAGCTACAAAGTTTCTTCACAGTAAAGACAACAATCAACAAAATGACAGCCTAAAATATAGGACAAAAGATTTGCTAAATATTCATGCAGCAAGAAGTTAATCATCAGAATACATAAGGAACACAAACAATTCAATATCAAAATAATAATAATAATAATACTGATAATAGTTTTAAAAATAATAAATTGGCAATAACCTCAAAAGGTATTTCTGTAGAAAATACATACAGATGACCAACAGGTATATCAAATAATGTTCAACATTCATAATCATCAGGGAAATATAAATCAAAACCACAATGAGATATTATCTCCCTCCAGTTAGAATAGCTATTATCAGAAAGAAAAAAAAATAACACATTCTGAAGAGGGTATAGAGAAAAAGGGACTCTTATCCATTGTTTGTTGAAATGCAAATTATTTCAGCCATTGTAGGAAACATTATGAAGTTTCCTCAAATAATTAAAAACAGAATAACCATAATATGCAGCAATTCCACCACTGATCATATATCCATAGAAAATGAAATTGGTATGTTGAGGAGACATCTACAGTCCCTTGTTCATTTTAGCATGATTCTTAATAGCCAGGAAATGAAACAACTTATGTGTCCATCAACTGATTAATGATTAAATAAAATAAGATATCCATGAACAATGAAGTACTATTCAGCTATTGCAAAGAATGAAGAACTAATGTTTGCAACAACATAGATAGATTTGGAGAATGAACCAGGCACAAAAACACAAATACAACATGATCTAATTCATATGTGAAGTTTTAAAAAGTTGATTTCATAGAAATTAAAAATAATATAATTCTTTTTAGAGAGTGGGATCAGGGAAGGATAGGGAAATACTGGCAAAAGTATTAAGTTATAGTTTGTTAGGAGAATTCTATTCTGGTATGTTGAATGGTAACTTGACAAAATAATAATCATGTATTATGTATTTCAGAAAAACTAAAAGGAAGGGTTTTGAACATTTTCATAAAGAAAGGGTAAATTTTTGAGGAGAAAAATGTGCAATTTGAATTCTGTGCAATGTTTATGATTACTAAAATATCATGTGTATCCCTTTTATAAGCATAATTTTAATTTTTCATTTTAAAAATATCAGAAAAATGGCTGCTTCTGACAAATATTAATGTTTTTCAGAGATGTAGTAAATCGTTCAAGAATATAGTGATACATAGTTCTTAGATAATATAAACATAGATTTAATGAACACAGAAATTAGTAGTAAGTCTTTTCAAGTGTTAGATTAAAGAATTAGGACAGAAATTATGTAGGAAAATGCATATAATCCTGACAACCTCTATTTTATAAGTAAAATTACTTTGCCTAATCATAGGTTGGGACAAACCTTATTTATTTATAGTGTACTACATAAAATTTTTACACAATTCCAAAATATTTAAACATTTTTAAGTGGTAACTCTAAAAGAAGGTTTGGAAAACTTTTATGTAGGTTCATTAATAAAGCATGTGGAAAAAAACCTTCATTAAGTAATAGTAATATCATTAAATTAAATCTCATCTGTTATACATTTTAAATTATTTTTAACAATTATCTTAATAACCCATACAAAAGATCTGCTTTAGCAATACTAATCTAGAAACTAAGTCCTAGGAAATACTTGAAAAATATTGTGGCAAAAGTGGTATAACTAGATCGTTTCTTTTTAAAAATCACAATTACAATGCATAGCTCAAGAAAATTCAAAAAAGACTTAGAAAATGACTAAGAGTCTTGGTGTAATTACTAATCATACACTTAATTGTTCTATTTCTTATTTCCTTTTTTTCATACTTTCTCTTAACAAAATAATTTTTTAAAAATCTCACCTAATGATATTACTATTAAATATTTCTGCATTTAGTTCTTAGTACTCATAAAGAAAATCATTATAATAAACCTAATTGGACTTCCTGCAATGACTTCTTCTTCCCATTCCCTTACTTATATCTAAGCAGCTATTCCTATACCAGCCAGTATAATCTTTTCAAATGTAAATCTGATAATTGATTTCATGTTTACTCGTTAGATAAAATTTTGTTATTGTCTGTTTTAGAGAGATATAATTAAAATCATTAAATTATATTATTGTATTAATGATATGATTAAAAATGCTATCCAACTGCTTTGGTCTTGAGAATACAACGAAATAAATAAATGTATTTACATAATGAAGCATAAATATTTAAATATACTACAAAGAAAATATGCTATATGTTATAGAACACGTTACTATACTATATATTATCTATGAATTTACATTTTTAAAATCTTAACTTTAAGTATTGAACCTTTCTGAACAATCATGCTGTATTATTTCCTGCATTTCCCATAGTGCTACCATTTATTGTATAACACTGGATGTTCAGATTTGCAATGCAATAAATAAAAAAGAGAATACTATGCTCTGTCACTAAAAATAAATTATTTAGAGTTAGTAGAAGGGAAACACTCTCTCAGATCATTATTGGACATTCATTCATAGAATTTGCTTCTTAATGCCACAATTTCAAAGAGTATTTAATAAGATATTTTGAAAAGCTCAGGAGTAAATGAAACTTTGATTATGATATTCAAACAAACCTCCCCCCAAAACAGTTAATAAATAAGTAGAAGAACTCAACAGATACAAAAGAAAAAATACAAATAGCCAATAAATATATGAAAAAATTTTAACATCCTCATCAATCAAGTAAATGCAAATCAAATCTACATTGAGATTTTATCTCACTCCAATTAGAATGGCAATCATCAAGAATAAAATTAAAAAATAAATGCTAGTGAGAATGTGGTGAAAAAGGTACACTTATATTGATGGGACTGCAAATTGTTACAACCACTTTGGAAAGCAGTATAGAAATTCCTCAGAAAATAAGAAATAGAACCACCATAAGAACCAGCTGTACTATTCCCTGTTATTTATCCAAAAGAACTAAAATCAGCACTCTGTAGTGATATAGGTTCATTGCTATTTATGTCAGTGTAATTCAAAATAGCCACATTATTGACAGATGCCTACCAGTAGATAAATGAATAAAGAAAATGTTGTATGTATACATAATGGAGACATAAAGAGGAATGAAATCATGGCATTTACTGGAAAATGGATGGAACTGGAAAATATCATGCTAAGTGAAATAAATAGACTCAGAAAGGAAAGGAAAGAATGTTTTCGTTCATATACAGAACCTATAGCAAAACAAGGGGAACAAGAGGGGGATTGATTCCATGAAAATAATAGGAAGACCAATGGAGTAGAGGAAGGATACAAAGGAAGAGGGAAGAGGGATGAAAAAAAGAGGAACTGTAGAATAATATTGAACAATTTGTGCCATGTACTTATAAGAATACACCACAGTAAATTCCATCTTTATGTATATCTGTAAGCTACCAGTTAAAAAAAAAGAATAAATAAATAGAAAGTAGACCAGTAGAATAGAGGAAGTGAAACAGTGGGTAGGAGAACCTGTGGGAAAGAAGAAGTACGGGGGACTTAAATGGAGCAAATTGTATTTCATGCATGTATGCTATGTCAAAATGAATCACACTATTATGTTTAATTAGAATGCATTGATAAAAACATAAAAAAGAAGGATTGAAATTTTCCTTTCAGTAGTATGATTCTAAAGACTTTTTCTTTATTTTGTTAAGAGAAAGTATGAAAAAAAGGAAATAAGAAATAGAACAATTATTAACTTGATATGAAGAGGAAATTGTAAATAAACTAGTTTGTATTTATCTCATAAGAAAAACAATATATTTTGGAGCTGTAAACATGAGAAAAAGAGAAAAAATCTTTTGTGTATTAGATAGTATATTAAACATTGAAAATAAAGAATTGGAAGGAGTTTCTGACTAAAAGAATAAAGGCAGTTGGTGAGGACAGTTAAATAGAATGAAGATAGTTCAAAGATGGGTTTTCATACAAATGCGAAGTGTGAAATATTTTAAGTTAAAATATATTTATGTTAATAAATTAAAATATCTCTAATGTGCATTAATATATTTTTATACATTAGTGTATAAATAAAAGTAAATCAATACATATACTGCATACACACACACACATATATAGTATACACTTGCATATATATCCTTAATCCAAAGGCATTATCTTGAAAATGAGGAAATAAATATATCATAATTTAAGTTATAAATACTATGGATTATAGCTTACTGTTGGATACAATATAATTATATTTATATAATTATAAAATATAGTTATAGTCAATATGATATAAGCTGTAATGAATATAGAATATAATTACACATTATACTATAGTAGATTACAGAATACTGTGGATTATAGTTCTCATGCTAAACTTGTGCCAAAGCTATAGATATAGTCGCAGTTAATAATAACATGAATTCAAATGCTTAAGCACAAAAATTCAAATTGCAATTTTTTTAGAATGTATAGATAGGCATTAACTGTAGATATATGGTAGCTATTAAAATATCAAGGATAAATATGATTTTCTTAATGTTGGATATTTATATTTATTCATTTATATGCTATATTGCTGGGTTTGAAGAGAGTATATTTTTATTCAGAGGGTTAAATTAAATGATTCCAAAATTATAAAAGCATATCATGAAAAAATATATTCTGGAAGTATGAGTGTCACACAATAATTATTTTATAAAAATACTATGATAATTGTCTAAGTAGAATCATGTTAGAGAAAAGGTAATTTATTTAGACCATGATTGATTTTTGACTGTTTCTAAATCTCAAATCATTTTC
Source organism: Sciurus vulgaris (assembly GCF_902686455.1). NCBI lineage: Eukaryota > Metazoa > Chordata > Mammalia > Rodentia > Sciuridae > Sciurus > Sciurus vulgaris. Next base: position 134,959,675 of record NC_136464.1, read on the forward strand.
CACATATGGAGAATGCTTAAACTCAATGGATATGGGAGGCAAGCAGCAAACTTTTTCTCATGAATTATCACCCAGTCCCAAGTCTTTCCTGAAAGGTAAAAGTATTTTTATGTATTTTCATTTGCAAGAAGCCTTATAGCAAGGTTAGAGGCAATCCTCAGAGTTGCCTATAACAATCTTCTCTTCCAACTTGCTGGCTAAGGTCTGACTACAGGAAAATTGTGGTGTGATGAGAGAAAGCAACCATGTTCCCTTGAGGCAATGTCAGGAAACCTTGCTAGCAGAGGCAAAATCTTATCTCCTAGGACAAACCTAGAGAATACTACCTTCGAAGTATGGCTTCAAGGCTTTTGAAGTTTCCTTAGAATTTACATATGTATAATGATCTATTTTTCTTTGGAAAGTTCGTTTCTGTGTGTGGGCTCTTATTTTTTAAATTACCAACTGCATGAAATTAAGAACACACTCTGATTTAAATGTCATGTACATTAGCTTATTCATATGAAAATTATGTGTAATAACACCTGTTATTAATTGATACACAGAAATTACTCAGGATATTGCATGCACATAATAAAAAACCCATTATTATTAGTTATTGCCATAAATACATGTCTCATGTATTTATGATTTGTGTGTAATATATGTATAGTAACATAAGTATAGGTATATGATACAGCACACTTTAAAGAAGTAGTTTATGAGAACATAAGGCAATTTAAAACAGTCTATTAGGGCAAAATGTTTACAGAAGTGCTTAGAATGCCATAGGAAAAAGTATAAGAAAAATAGAATAGTTGAGTGATTCATCAGTTTCCTGAACAATTCTATCGGTCTAGGGTCCAATAGAATCCCAATCTCTGATAGAAAATAGACAAGATGAGGAAAGGCACAGTGAATGAAATATAGTACTAGGTTACCAGGTTATGGACTGAAACTAACCTAATGCTTCAATACAGAGTGCATTTACAGCAGTTTGGAGTTATAAAAGGTTTGTAAGCTTGTCTCAATCAGCAAAACAAATCATGAATTCTAAATTTCCTTCTAATACTGGGAATGGCTGTTGGAACTTCAGGTAGTTAGAGCAAGTTAACATGGAGACTCTTGAGATTATATCTACAAGATCAAAAATCATCCTGTGCCATGAACTGAGGAAGTTCATTTTCAATAAGGCAAACTAAGGTAAACTGGGAGAAAAAAAGTTTTCAAAATTTAATTTGTTTCCATGAGTATTTTTTGAAGTATATATGCAATTATATAATGCTTTTAATATTTATTTATAATTTACTGAAGAAGTAACTGGAAAAATGATTCAGGTTTGCTTCACAAAACAGACAATAGACTTCTATAAATGTCAGGTTAGTGACATTAAATTAAATTTTTCATATTCAGTATCAAAATGTACTTAAACTTTGTACCTAACATTTATGAAATAGCTCTAAATGTCTTTTCATTCCAGGGTAACATGGTGTTCTTTGCAAATAACTTCCTACATCAGAGAATTTCAGGTTTAACCTTTTTTATGCAACTGAATTATTACTAGGATGAGTGGTATATTTTGAAGCAAATAGTTTGTAGGTTTCACTGAAAAATGTTTGACGTTATGAAATGTTAAATCATTTTTTGCAAATTTGTGTATGTCACATCAATTTAATTTAATTTAATTTAATTTCAATTAAATGTTTTATTAAGATCTCATGAGCCTTGAATTATAATAGTAGCCATTTTCTATCTACTTGACTTAGGGAATTCTTATTTGAAGTGTTAGATTCTATTTACTAATCTTCTCTGGGAACTACAGGGAGGTTTATAAGTTAGGAAAAGCTTTTCCACTTCCCTTACCCCAGGTTTTTGTCTGCTGGAATGATTTACTTTATTTAGTTTACTAAATTCAGAGAATAAAACAATATGTGGCACATAACTAAAATCAAAATGATCTTCATCAAATATTGAAGTATCATCTCAAATATAGTATGTTTCTGTATGAAGCATATGTATGAGAAAATATATGATTTTGAATTTTGTTTTAATTTTCTTGCATTTCAAGACTGATAAAATGCAAAGAGTAAGAATTGTGGCTCAAATAATTAGCAGAGTGTTAAGGTTTGAATGTGAGGTGTCCTCCAAAATGTGAGACAATGCAAAAAGGTTTGGAGGAGAAATGAAATGATTGGGTTTTAGTCTTAACCTAAACAGTTGAGCAATCCCTGATGGGATTAACTGAATGGTAACTGGAGGCAGGTGGGTTGTGATTGGAGGAAGTGGCTCATTGGGGGCATGGATACAGGGTATATATTTTGTATCTGGAAAGTGGAGTTTCTTTCTGCTTTCTGATCGCCATGTGGGCTGCTTCCCTCTGCCACACTCCTCTCTCATGTTCAGCCTTACCTTGAGCCTTGAGGAACAGAGCCTGTTCTCTATGGATTGAGACCTCTGGAACGGTGAGTCCTCCAATAAAATTTTCCTCCCCTTCAGTATCAGTATTGCTGATCAGGTCCTTTAGTCACAGAGCAAAAATGCTGATTAAAACATAGTATTTGTAATCATTTGAACCACAAGAAGACTAGACCATAGACTCTTACCAACAACATCCCAGATAAATAGGTCAAGCTCAAAGGTAGTTGAGAATATGTCAGAGATAAAGATATATTAGAACAATAGTTTTGAAGTGAATGTACTTTGTTAAATTTATAATTAAGTTATGAAACAGCTTAATAATATATTAAAATTTTAATTTCTTTCCTTATTCAATGGAAGAATACTTCAGTTTCAGTTATTATTTTAATTGGTATGATCATAATCCATTCCAGTTTTCTAGACCTCTTGTAAGCAGGGGTCAATAATAAGCTAAAATGACCTTTCTAATCTCATAGTTACAAATAGTTATGCCCAAGCTGGATTTTTACTGAGCATGAAAGCACATAAGGGGATTGTTCTTGTCTCAAGCCACAGAGCTATTTCTTTGCTGGACAATTATAAACCACTTATATAAACTACTAAAATAAGAAACTTTTAATAACCAAACAAATTTTCTCAGGGAGCACTGTATTTCTTCATTGCATCAAAAAAGGGAACATTACTCCTACTTCATTAGCATAGAATTGATAGATCTCTGGTATAGTGCCTCTTGAATAGACTGAAGAGCCAATGTGAAAATGTGTGAGCTCGGTTATAATTATTTCATAAATTTAATTCCAAAACTGAGTCACAAGTGGATCTTCTGCTATCATCACCCAGAAGGATCTTGTTTATTCTTTTGTAATGCAGTATGTATGAATGTCAGCTTTAGTGGATTCCTTTTGTTGAATGCACCAAATATAACTGGCTACACCAATGGTGTTCAAATGTTCAGCTGCTTGTTGAGTTTTGATATGTTTATTTGAAAAGAATCACATAAGGTGAACCACATCTAAGGCCAGCAGGGCAAAGACAGAGATTTATGTGGTGGCAACAATGTTGCAAGTGACATCTGCAGTAGTTTAATGGCTCTAGAATGGAACTAAATTCTGACTTTAAAAATCAAGCAAATTAAGAGCATATTTAAATGACTCAATCTGACACATTAAACTACATAAATACTTTTTCAAATTAAGATTTATGATTTGTGCATTGAAAGGTGAAATGAATGAAAAGTTCTGTTCTTAATAAACATATAATAATATTCATTAATGATTACTATTAATATAAGTGGCACAATTATTTTAAACATAATAAGTAGTGTGGAAAGGAGGCTAAAAGTTACAGAAAAATAAACCCAGAAATGAAATAAACTTTTAAGAAGAAACCAAACAAGTATATATGGAACTACCAGATAACCATTGTCTTTTACTTAAATAACAGCTAAAAGAAAAAAAACAAAAACAAAAACAAATTATCACTGTTTAACAAACCACCCATAAATCTAGTGACTTTAAACAACAATTTATTATTTCTTCTGGTGCTATGGGTTGCCTGGATGGTTCTTTTACTATTCTTGCTTGTGCTTACAAATGCTCCAGAATGCACCAGAGGTTGGCTATTGCTTGGTAATGGATGGCAGTATTCAGTTGGATGGGGGGGGGGAGGGGGGGAGGACTCTTTCTATATGTTCTATTTTCAGAATGCTTCACATTCTAGCTAATATGTATCACTGAACCTCAACAGCAAGAAATAGGGCATTTTTAACTATAAATGGGCCCTTTCTAATGAAGAGGAACTTCATTAGAACATCAAACTACTTAAACTTCTAATGAACATCAAACTACTTAAAATCATGAGTAACATCTCAAATTGACTAGATTCTATCACCCCAGCATGAATTTATGTCACATTGTGTAGCATTGTTTTTTCAATTGTATGCAAAGTTATAGAATCCATCACAACAAATTTCTATATTCAATGTAGTTTTGATGAATCAAAAATCTATTCAAAGTTAGAAAGGCAGTTTTGGGAAGGAGAAAACTGTTACCAGGTTTGGGCATTCTGCTCTCAACAAAAATCATTAAATACCATTACATTATAAAAGAAATGTATTCCTAATTATCCATCATATGTAATTTAGTTGGGTTTTGTGCAAAACTTTTGAGAATTTTACTCATTCTTTTACAAAATAATAGATTTATCATTCTTGATGCATAATATTATGAACAGCACTCCATTTTTGATTAATCTGATTTGAAGTCTCAGATCCATAATTTAGAAAGTACCAATTTATAGAACAAGTAAAACAACACATATATAAATTAATTTCTGAGATCAAATTGAAGTATTTAACATTAAAATTTGGTAGACATATGATGAATAATTAAAAACTTCCCAAAACATTCATAGTTTTTCTTTTGGCATAAAACCATTTCTTTAAAATCGTTATGAAACTGTAAAGGAAGCCACTATTGGCCAACAGAATAAACAGTGACTGGGAATTAGTAGTCATGGGTTACAGTCAGCAGTTTAAGCAATTTGTATTTTTTTATAAATTACAATTTCTTTTAATGTTACATAGTGTGTATAATTACTTCTTTTATTTAATGGTGATTTTTAAAACCAAAAAGTTATGAAATTCAGCCAGGTGCAGTGGCACACACCTGTTATCCCAGCAGATGGGGAGACTAAGGCAAGAGGATCACGAGTTCAAAACCAGCCTCAGCAAAAGCAAGGTGTTAAGCAAATCAGTGAGATACTATCTCTAAATAAAATACAAAACAAGGCTGGGGATGTGGCTCAGTGACCAAGTGCCCCTGAGTTCAATCCCTGGTACCAAAAAAATAAAAAGATTATGAAATTCAAAATATTCTGAAAAAACATAAAACCATATTAATTTCATTTCAATTTTTTTATTGAAATCACTTTTTTGCAGCCTATAGTTTTCATAAAATGTTTATTATTCAGGAAAGATTTATACATAAGCACAAAAAGTCCAATCACATAAAATACTACTCACTTTCAGTGAGCAAATAGAAAGATACTAGTAGATCTCATAATTTCTTAAAGCTTTAAAACTAATATTTTAGTGCATTTTCTTTGCTTTTCTTTTGCTTGTGTAGGGTATGTGGATTAAAGAAAGAAAAGTAGTGTGATATTATCAGACAGTTTATTGATAGGCATTCTACATAAATATATATGCATTTGGTAGTGCCTGGCAGATCCAGGGAGACTCAAATAAGATAGTAGAAAAAAGAGAAACTATGGCAGTATGGGTTGTTATTTATTCTAGCACAATATATATTGATATGTAGAATATTATGAGCTATATTACACTTATTAATATATTGATACTTAAAATAGTATGAGTTTTATTACTAAGAAAGCTTAGTTGTGTGAGGGCAGTTTAATATATGACCTTATCTGAATTATTGAAACAAAATAATTTACATATTTAGAGCAAAAGTTTAGCTTATAATGTCTAAATTAAGGAAAGTTTAATTCATTTAAGAAAGCTTATTTTGGGGGAAAAAAGAAAGCTTAGTAATAAAGGTACTAATTGGAATTTCTTTTTCTTTATTGATCTTGCCAAGAGAGCAAGAAAACAATTTCTACCTTCATAAGATTCTTTTATAGGAATTCATACTTAATAAGTAAAAACAAGTCTATTTTCATCTAAATAAAATTTGCCCATGGCAGAAAATGCACTTATAAAAACAGTAACACAATTATAGAATCCACTATATTCAGAGTTTGTTATTGAAAATTGCACTTGCATATTTGCTGGATTGTAGTGGCAATTGAGCAAATATGGCCATAGAGTTCATTATCATTTTCTTTATAGACTTTAAAGTTGCTAGGCTCCTTTATTACAGATATCAGCATTATTTTCTTCTAGTTTGAGCTCATCATCAGGTGCCTGACAGAAACCTACAAATTGCTCTTAGTATATTGTAGCTCCCCTGATGTCTATTATAAGCGGTTCTTTTACCATATCCAAGACATTTCAGTTACAGTAGTCCATCCATTTGACCTAATCTTATGCCCTTTAGATTTCAAGAATTATTCCTTTAAAGCAATAATATCACTAACAATTTTAAATCAGATACTCCAATGTAAAGAAGTTCATCAGTAAATATTTACTCCATCCACTACTTTATATGACTTTTTTTTTTTTTTTTTTTACAATTGTATTAAATGTCTCCTTGTATCACATACATGTTAGCAAGATAAGCACATGGTTTACAGAATAAAACACCTGGGCTCTGTGCTAAATATTAATTTTTCTTCACATAAGACTGTACAAAATGTTTTTTAAATTGTTAGTTAAATAAACAATGGCCCAGGAAAACACTGAATTTGTTATTTTTTTTTTTCTCTCTCCAAAGTGGTAAGACTGCAAAGAGACGCCTACAGGAAAATCAATAGCAGAATTTTAGTTAGAAAGTAAAATTTCCCCTCAGGACTCACTAAATGACTGTGTTAAGTATGGTATATTCTTCTGTTATTCTTTGTAGTGAAGTAAATTCTTAATAACTTGGAAGAAACTATGAAGATCATCTAATCAGACTTCTCACTTGTTGCATTGATTATATACACCCTGTTCCCGTGTGAAATTTCACAAGGAAGGAGAAATTTAGCATCTTGGATTATAAAGTGTTTCAAATGGTCATGTTTACTTAGTACCAAACAATTAAATGCTCTGACTTGTATCAGCCAGTACCCAAAGACCCAATCACATTAGAGGCTTTCAGGGCTCACCAAATGATTGTTTTATCTCTAGGTGTGGGCAAAGGGAAAGAATGTACTTCTAACTCTTTCAAAAGTAGGCAGGACCGTGTTACTTTCTCTGGCTAAGAATACATTAAAATGATAGTTGAAAATTATTACTAATATTGGATATAAGTTTTATAAACTCATAAGCATAAGTGTTGAAAAGGAGTAGAGAAGGAAGCTCTTAATTTTCACACACTTGAAGGGACATAATCAAGAAAGGGGTTAAGTTAAGATGGTACCTAAAGAACAAGATTATTTATTTCTTAGTGAATCAGTGCAAAATGCATATGTATTTCAAAGCATCAAATAAGTGTACCTTAAATGTATACAATTTTTACTTGTCAACTATACTAAATATATTTGAATAAAGAGTAAGTTGTAGAGACAATAGGATAGAAAGGGTTGGACATTTCATATTTTGGAATACCACAGCAAAATCAGAACAAGAATTTGTGGCCCATAATAAAAACAATAATACTCCAGGGAGTTGGACCACACAGTGAATTCAAGAGGTTATAGAGATGTGTGAGGGAAGAATGCAGAATAATGGTGAACTGGAAGAATTAAATGTGCACAGTATAAAAACAGATAATGGAATTACTTTGTGAAGACATTTGCATTCAAAGGCATTTTGAATTTTTTTTCTATAGATGAAGATTGTAGAAAATGGATTTGCCATTTTACATTGTTTGCATTTTTATCAATGCATATAAATAAGTACTTTTAAAATATATTTAAAATCTAGTGTGTGCACAAAAATATTATGATTCTTGGGAGACATCTTGGATTTTTATGAAATTATTCCTGTTCCTACATTAATATTTTAGTTTGCATTCCTTAAATTGTCTAGATTGTGACCACAAATGCATATTACAGTAACACAAATGCAAAATTTCTGCTTCTTGATATGTTGGAATACAAGAAATAAAGGAATAATTTAAGAGAAAATCTTAGAAGGAACAAGAAGAATCAGCATAATAATAATACTTAAACAATGCTTAAGAAATTGAGAAAGATGATGTCCTTTTTCCAAGCACTGCAATTTAGTATTTCAGTTCAGTATTTTAAAATATACCATAGGTTTCATCAATGAGAGTATTTGTGGTGTCAGTGTGTTCAAAATAAAGGAAATAATGTACATAGTTCATTATATATTCTCTTTAAGTAAAATGATATGCATAAGTAATTGGAGAACATCTTGAAAGTTTGAGTTAAATGAGAAGTAAAATTACATGGTTGAATTAATTATTGGATTTTGAATATTTTATCCATTTTTTGTTTATTTACAAAAATGTTATCTCGGAATATCTATTTCCAAGAAATATGATTTTTACATGCATTTCAAAATCACCGGATACTTCTTGGCACATATTATTAAACCAGGCAATGAATAAGGATCTTAGATCTCACTGTTAACAATTTATATGGTACATAATTAAGAAACAGATGTCTCATAATTGACCAAAGGGAGCTGCTCATTCTACTGCATCAAAACAGTAACTCTACTCTCCAAGTGAAGAGGGACTGTGAAAGAACAAAACTAATCTGTATAATGATCTTTTTGCTTGGAGATAATTGTCCCCAACAATTCATCTATGCAATGACACTTTAATTTAAACAATGTACAATATACTCAACTACCTTGAGAAAGAAAAAAATTAAAAGCACTGTTGTTTAATTTTAGAGATTTTGAAATTAGTCATAAATTTAGAAACTTCCATTAAATGTTAAATACTGCAAAAATTGAAAGATAGTCATTTCTTTATCCATTTTAATAATAGCTAATACTTTGTCCTAGAAAACAAGCTGTATTTAAAAATGATAGACTCACTTTATAAAAAATGAAGAAATTTGTTTTAAAATGATCAAGTTTTCAATATATTATTTCAAACAGGTTCATATTCTGCAAAGAGCTATGGCCCAGATCTGTTTTAGCCAGATCTTACAAATTAATGTTAAAAAATGTCTAACAAGTTAGTCTAGGTACTCTACATTCTTTGCTTGCTAAATGAAATTTGATGTGTGTATGTATATGGCTCATAATATAAATATGTTCTATATTGTTTATATTTTTGAATTTTAAATTATATACTACATAATAATGCATACAATTATCATAATATATATTCAGATTTTTAGTCAGATACTTTTACATATTTACCATAAATATACTATTTGCTATTTTAATTTTTCATTTTGCCCACATACACAGAATTGGAAATCAACTTGTGTATGGATGAGTCAGCAGGAGAGTCTTAGTACAGAGATGTAGGAAAAAACTGGAAATCTCAGAAAGAAAGAAAGTTAAAAAATATAATTATTTTGCTAAGAAAAATGTGCTCCTGTGATATTACAAAACATAAGTATATAACATTTATAACATTAAACACATCTATAATATTGTTACTTTTCATTAAGAAGAAGGAAGACAACACAATTTTGGAGAATTCTTCATTGTATCTAACTACATTCTTCATGTATTCATAGCATCAAATAGAAATTTTAATGAATATCTCTTGGTAAATATAATTCTTTATTGTTTAATTTATTTAATTATTATTGGCACTAAAGATGAAGAAACTAGATTTTTTTGCTCAGACCTTTGAAAAAGATTTTTAATAAAGTATTTGTGGTAATTATACTAAATCAGATTCATATAATTTTAAGCAAAATATTATAAGACTGTTTATAGTATTGTATGAGCTTAAAAATTAGAGATTTTATATAAAGGGTTTAGGTATATCTCAACATTTACTTATTTGCTTATTGATAATAAAGGCACAGGTATATATTCAGAAGTATAATCTATATTCCCTATAAGATATAAATTTATCACCAAGAGCACAGTGTTCCTGTTTTTCCCCTGTGCATTGCCTTTATTGTTAAACCCATCTGCTTACAAACCATAAGCAACTCCTGATCTAATTTCTATCTCTCAAATTTGTCTTTTCCAGAAAGTCACACAAATGGAGTCAGATAATAAGTAGTATTTGGATTTTCTATCTTATACAAATGCATCAAAATGCTTCCATGTTGAATCAAAGCAAGAGGCATGTAGCTGAATGTTGAGGTGAGTGGTCATTAGAAAGTACTGAAATTCACCCAAAAAGATGGGGACCTACTGAAATCCAGAGACTTGGGAAAACTGTGTAGGGTGAGCAATAGGCTTCCCCAGCAGCTGGAAGCCTGACCACAGGAGTGGGAGTTTCCCTTCCATAGAGATAAAGGTGAAAGAGAATCTCCACACTATGGATTGGTGTAGAAGACAACACCTTGTGAACAGCCTAAAGAGATAACAGAGGCTTGGGGTCTTCATTACTCTAAATGGGAAGAAATTTGTTGCATCTTCTTAAAAGCAAAAAATCTCCCAACAAAGAAAAGTCCAGGGGTGGATGGCTTCAATGTTGAGATATATAAAACTTTTAAAGAACATCAAACCTGTATCTGACTGGGGAGAGATATTATGGTTTTACAGAGTATGATAGATGATGAGAATGATTCACTTTGTATCTATTTGCAATTGGAATAAATAAAAGTTAAATACAAAGTTATACAATATGTCATTTTTTAATATACATCAAACATTTATACTAAAATTCCAATTCAAAGCTGTATACCAATCATAAAATACTTTCTTAAGCAGATCTGAATTCCATTTTGATTTTACAAAAGAACCTACTTATAGATACTTGCAAATTTTTAAACAGAATTTGGAAGATCTTTTTATTTTAAAATAAGTGTGCTGTTGCTAATGATAAAGTTCCTATCACTGTGACTAAAGATTACTACCTATTAGGGAGTAAACAAAGAGTGATACAAGGAAGAGTGAAGGAAAGATTTTACTTATAATTTTGAAAAAAAAATGTATTGAGCTTTAAACTTAATGTAATGTTTAAGACAAAGACCAAATTTACTCATTCAATTATAATTATAAGTAAATGATAAGAAGCTCAACCATATAGTATATGCCCCTTGTACGTATTTGTTAGTTTTAATAAAACTCTGATGTTTTGAGTTAACTCTTGTAGGGTAAATCTCCAAGAAGTGGAGAAAATAAATCAATATGCCTGGTTCCCAAAGGCTTTATTTCACATGACACATCAATTGTACCCACTTATAAGATGTACTTACCCATTTTATGATATCATAACACATTTCTCTTGGCATCAATTGTGAGTTCGCAGAGCCTCCACTATTGTGAAGTGATAAATCCTGTATTTTAACAGAAACATGAAAGTGAGAAACCCAACAGCCTCTAGAATTTCAAGTTTGAACATTATAAACATGTCTCTTTGATCATGAAAATGCCTGAGGACTTTTGGTAAAGGGTTATATCCACATTCTCTAATGTCTTTCACTCTCTTCATTTCTGTTGCTTTTGTAGTTGATGTTTCAAATTGTCAACATAGAGATCACAAACTTTGGTTCTTTCATACACAATATCAGGGTTTAAAATGATTAATAAAATGACTTCACATATGATACCTTTATATATATGTGTATATATGTAAGTACATCCACAAATAAGCAATATATTATAGACTATATATGTATAAATATACATATACATGCATATTATTTTTGAATATATGTAGGGTTGTATAGATGAATTTTTTAAAATATATCAAAAGTTTTATAAGGACACACTTTAAATTTATCCTTAAGCTTAATCCTATCTCCTTTTCTCAGTCAACATTTGCCTTTTTAATTTTATTTTTTGAGAAATATTCCTATTGCTGAATTAATATTCAACTTGTGTCTTACTGTCTTACTGTATTCACCATTTTTTAAAATTCTCCACCAATGATTTCTGAGTTTGTCTTCAACATCCCATACCTTAAAAAATAATAAAAGCCATGCACACCTTATTCACTATCAATGCATGCATTTTTCCATGATGCAAGCCTGCTATGAGTGAGTGCATCAATACCACACACACAATTATGTTCACTAAGTGTTACATACTGTTTTCCTGTATGACTACAACAATTTATTTCTCCATACAACATTATGTGTCTTGTACCTTCTCAAAAAGCACTTGTTAACATCTATTAAGATGGGTCATCAAACATTTTTATAAAGCTGATTTAATTATTTTATTTTTCATATCAATTATAGAGTTTTGTCTAGCACTCTAAGACTTTAACAGGAATTTCGGTTTGGATAACATAGTATTTCTAGTTTAAAGGGAATTATTACTATACTCACATATATTTCATTCCTGACTTTGTTCATTAGTTTAATGGTATTTCTGTGATCTAAAAAAAAATGTTTTCCTACAAAATTCTAATACATTCTGTGCCATTTTTCCCCTCTACCTTGATTTTTGTAATTGTGAATAGTATCTTTTTTCTTATGAAAGTTCAAGTTAGTTGTACATGTAGAGAAGCACCACTTACTATTGAAGAGTGAAATTCATTATATACTAACTCAACACAGATTTTGTGTGCAAGTGATGATGTGCCAAACCATATTCTAGATTCAGAATATATCGGTGATCAAATAAGATAATTATCCCTATCATTCTGATGTGGATGCTTTACTTTTAGGCATGAAGGTAAAGAGACAATAAAAATGAACAAATTAAGAGATTATAAACCTATAGTAGCAATTGGTAAGTATCATTGAGGAAGTAACAACTGGTGAAGATGTGAATGAAGTGATATGTATTCACACAGATCTCCTCATACAAATGCTTTAGGCATAAGGAGCAACTATTCTAAAGATCCAATAACTGGAATTTGATTACATATTTTGAAGATGAACAAAGAAGAGAAAAATGAATGAGAGATAGGGAGCAATAAGTAAAGTCTGAAGTTGTAAAGACCTTTATCATTTATGGTACATGTCATGGCATACTTTTCTGTATTCATTATTTCTTATCTCTTTCTGGAGTTTGAATCACATGTATTGAACTACTTGATATTGCCTAATAAGTTCTTGAAACTGTTCTTTTTTGAATTGTTTTTCTTCCTCAATTTTTTTAACTTTGCTCATTTTTATATGATTCTATTTATCTTAGTTCAAGTACAATTATTGTTTCTTATACAATCCATATGCTTATGTAGTATATGCATCTTTTTGTTTTTCATTTCCAGTATTGTAGTTTTGTTTTACAATTTATATTTCTTTGCAGAAATGCTTCATATAATCTACTCATTGTTGCCATGTTTTCCTTTGATTTCTAGAATATACTTATAGTAGCGACACTAATATCTTTGTCTCTTAATTTCACTATTTCAGTTATCTTTCAATTTTCTATTACTGACACATCTTTTTGACATGGATCACATTTTTCTGAATTTCTGTGTATATAGTTGTTTTGTTTTCACACTTAGAAACTGTGGATAATATATTGCAAATATGCTGCATTATATTAACTTGTCCCACAAAGAATGATAAGGTACTCAACTTTGATATTATTTGGCTTAATTTTATGTTTTTATACTGCAAAATTTCTAGTACTATGTGTATCAAACTACAAACTCTTGTGAAGTACACAATACCTGAATTTCTGGTCAGTTTCTTCTCCCAGTTGTTTATTTCTTTTCTTTCTTTCTTTTTTTTTAATCTGATAGAATCAATGGTGTCTTATCAACTCATGCAGAGTTTCATATGCCAGCTTAAGTTTTGCAAAGCATATGTTAGAACTCACCCCTTATTTATTTTTCCCCCAAAGAATGAACCCCTTTCCTTTTGTTCACTCTCCTATGGATTCAAATGTATTTTAAAGTTCTTCAAAGTATATATTTTATATCTATTTGAGGGTAAGATTTATAATACCTAAGACCTATAGAACTGAAATCAAAATCATGAAAAAAATTAAAAGATGAGTTATTGAAAATTTGAAACACCAATAAAAGAAACATCCTTAGAGAAAGATGCTTAGTATGTTACAGAGAAGGTATGAAATTAATACCTATTTTAGTCATATTTAAATAACAGAAATCATAGATTGGTTTAAAGAAAGGCAGAAAGATATTTAAACCTTCATAGAAGAATGAAAGAATAACTATAAGTAAACAAATTATAGTAGTTTTAATACAACAAATAATGAGAACATTTTTAATAGAAGTTACTTAAATTTCCATTGTAACTGTACTGATGATAGGAAACAATAGGGTTTTATTGCAAAGACCTCTCTTGGGAATAAAGAGGAAAAAAAATAACCATGCAGTTTTATTATACAGAAGGATATAAAGTTTCAAAATTTTATTTGAGTAATCACATGATTTATATAATATGACTAAAAATATTACTAATTTTTAAATTAATTTCTCTCTACAATAATTTTCTGAAAATAAATTTTTATTTTATTGTACATATATTTTCTACATGAAATATACTATGAGTCAGCATTTTATTTGGCCTACAGTTTTACAATTTATATTTCTTTGCAGAAATTCTTATAATCTTTTTGTGGATAGTCCACATGCATACAGATCCCAGACACATGTGATAAAAAATTTACTGTTACTTTGTATTCAAAGTAATAGCTTGCTTTTTTCTAAATATATTACTACATGAGTTTCAGTATCCAATTTCTAGCTTATGCTCAAGGGAGAAATGCTTCACCTATGCAATACCCTCTTGGTAAACCCATCTGTGAAGGCTCCTTTTGGTCAACTGAAGTAATGGATTTACTGAACATTATTTAATTCTTTTTCTCTTGTTTTCCTCACAATCAATAATTTTATTAAGAGTTTTGAATTATAATTATTTATTTTTCATTGAAAATATACATAATTTTCATTAGGAATGGGGAAAAATAAAGAATATAATGGCTTATGTCTACTAGCACAGGTATAACAGTTATTAATTCATCATTTTACAAAAAAAATCAGAAGAAAAAGAGTACAGGACATTAGAGGACTAGCTTATATTGGTCTTACGCTAATATGATCTAATTATTGGCCATATCATATATATTGAGCTCTTCCCAAAACCCTTTATTCTCTCAATCTCTGTACCCATATTTGTTTATCTTGACTTGAAAATAAAATTAACATAAGAACAAATTGTCATAATGAATTTAAAATCTATCTATATATTTTGTGTTATGTAAATGTTACATATGTGCAAAATATAATGAAATAAAGCAACACATAAGTATACCATGTAATATAAATATTATAAAAATTCAGTGTTTAAATCATGCATTTTGCTAATTAAGACATGCAAACTACATTATCTGTTGATATTTCTTTCTAACCTGAAATTATTCAATTTACTCTTTGCATACCACTTAACTTTGAATGGTATATTGTTATATCTTTACTTTTGCCTCTTGAATCTTAACTATATTAAAATCAGCTCAATTGTCATTTCATTTTGGAATTCTTCCTATTTTTCCTTTGTTCTCTCATTTTCTGTTACCTAATTATATGCATTTGGATTGTTGATTTATTCCTTATATTGACAATTATGAGACATTACTAATCAGATGCTTTTATTAAACTTTTGTGTATTGTAGTAAAGCAGACATTATTTTTCATTGCACTCCATAATTTACATAATTAAAGAACAAAAGCATATATTTGATAATTAATATTATTTAATGTGAAAACAGATATTACCCAATATAAAATATGTTCAATTGTAGCACAAAATATCTCCATTTACATACTGCAATACATTAGATAATGAAAGAAAAACACATGATTCTCTCTGCTTCACACGAAAAATGTTTATATAAGTTGGATGGCATCAATTTTTTTCATAAAGATCTAGAAGATTCTAAGATAATAAGACAAAATGGAGCAAATTCTATTCCATGCATGCAAGATTATGACAAAACTAGCCCCAATATTATGTATAACTATAAAGAACTAATAAAAATGTAAAAAATAAAAATCAGAATACATAATGGAAAAAAATATTAGCCACCCATTCCTCCAACAAGGGATTGATATTTCAAATGTATAAAGAACTTAAAAAGCTTTATAACAAAAAACTAAATAATCCAATCAGTGAATGCTCTAAAGAACTAAACAAATATTTCTCAAAGGAAGAAATACAAAAGGCCAACAAATACATGAAAAAATGTTCAGCATCCCCATCAAGCAGGGAAATGCAAATCAAATCTGCATTGACATTTCATCTCACCCAGAATGACAATCATGAATAAAAATAATTATGAAAGCTGGTAAGGATATGGGGTCAAGTATACTCATATATTGGTGGGACTGAAAATTTTCATAACGCCTTTCGAAAGTAGTATGGAGTTTTCTCAAAAGACTAGAAATGGAACCACAACATGACCCAGCTATCCCACTCCTTGGTATTTATCCAAAAAAACAAAAACAAAAAACTAGAATTAGCATACTACAGTGAACCAGACAAATCAATGTTATAGCAGCATAATTCACAATAACCAAGTTATGGAACAAGACTGGGTAGGTACCTGTCAATAGCTGAATGGATCAAGAAAACATGGTATATACACAGTGGAGTCTTACTCAGACACAAAGAGGAATCAAATTGTAGCATTTGCTGGAAAATGGATTTAGCTGGAGAATATCATGCTAAGTGAAATCAGCCAGACTCAGAAAATCAAAGAACAAATGTTTACTCTCACATGTGGAAGCTATAGCAAAATAAGGAAAAAGGTGGGGAAGTGAGCCCTTTAATATAGAAAGAAAATCAATGGAAGAGGAAGTGGATAGAGAGGATGGGAAGAGACACAGAAAAAGGGAGGAACTATGGAATGAAATTGACTAAATTATGCTATATACATAAATGAATGACAACAGTGAATTTCACTTTTATGTATATCTATAAGGCATCAATTTAAAAAAAAACAATAAAAAAGAAATACATAGTAGAAAGACCAACAGAGTAGAGAAAGGGGAACAGTAGGATGGAAGAAGGGTGGGAAAGAAGAGGTACTGGGAATTGAAAAGAGCAAATTATATTTTACACATGTATAATTATGTCAAATTAAGTCACAATATTATTTATAACTACAATGCACTAATAAAAATATGTGAAAATAAAAAAAAATCAAAAAACATGCTACTGTGTTGATGGTGATAAATCGTTTCCCTCGCCAATATACATTGATATATGTATATATATATATATAATATATCAATTATCCTGTTATATATATAACTGGAAGGTTATAAGATCTACCAAAATTTTTATTGGAAAATATATAATAAAATTTTATGCTGAGCCTTGATTTTGTATGTTAAAATTCAATCTGGAAGAACATTTTTATAACCCTAATTTCTAACTTGTATAAAACAAAATTTCTTGGTGAGGTAAACCTGCACTGATACAATATTGATGTTGCAAAACATTTTGTGATTTGTTATAGTGAAGTGAAGCTGATCTATTAAGGTGATCTTGTGTTTACCTTGTGAATGGGGTTTTCACTGTCAGATCTCTTCCCATAGTGTGAAAGGAAACAGAACAAGTTGGTGATGCTAAGGTTAACTTCATTGTGCATTAGTTTTAGATGAAAAAATGACCACATATCAAACTGATTTCCCCATAGACTACAGCTACTAATTTTGTACAGCATACAAAAATCAACTACAGCATACAAAATCAACTTCCTATGGGTTATTGAAGACTGGACAATGTCAGACTTTGAAGCAAACAAATGTCACACAGTCAGTTCCTAGTTTGCGACTTCGACCTATAGGTGACTGGTATTTTGACAGTGGATCGGGGCAGCCACCATTCTGATAGGAATTCCACTATTCTGACTAGAGAAAGGGAGAATGAGATTGGAGATTCAGAGGCTCCAGAGAGTGAAGAGCCAAAAATATCAAAGAATGGAAACCCCCAAATCCGTTTCTTAAGTTCCTAATCTCTGGTAAATGCCTGAAACATCATAAACAGTATAAATGGAAAAGTAGCTAATAGAGGAGATTTAAAGAACAGAGTTGAAGTCTGAGTCTCTACACAGTACAGCTGTGAATCTGAAGCTTGAGAATGACCAAGTTAACCACCTGTGTAAACAAATAATCTTCAGAATAATACAACAGAATCCAGATAATTCACAAGTAATATCTAAAACATCCATGATATAATGTGAATATTATCAGACTATGAAGAACCAGGAAATGTAAGTCAAACAGTAATAAGCAAAATAATCAATAGATATTAATCTCAAAATACTCAAATATTTGATTTCATAGATAAGAGCTTTACATCCACTATTTTGCACATGGTCCATAAAGTAAAGGGTAATAAACTTTTAATGAATAAAAAACTAAAAAATCTCAATAAGAAAAATATTATGAATGTGTCTGTGACTTTGAGGTAGATAAATACAAATCAGTCATCCCATAGAAGAGAGAAAATAAAATATTGAACCAAGTTTCAGTGACACGTGATCCAATTTAGAAAGCAGTAGCATGAAGAAATATGGGGGTAAGAAGGTGAAGGGAGTATATGGCAGAGAAATATACTTGAAGACCCAAAAGCAAAGAAGTTCCTAAGTTCCATCAAAAACATAAATTTTCAGATTTGAGAAGCTGTGATTTTCCCCATAAGATATTAGAAATCACTACCTAGGCATTTCACAGTCGAATTGCCAAAAGCTAACTAACCAAGTAAAAATCTTCAGATTAGCCAGAGAAATGAGAAGCATTACAAACACAGGTAAAAATATTTGAAAGTTTGTGGACTTCGTTCCAGAAACCAAGAAGGCCCATATATTGTGCACTAATATTTTTATATAGTTGTAGGAAAGCAAAACAATGCAAACAAAAAATCAAAAACCAATAAACTATATTTTATTCCTCACAAAAATGCCTTCAAGTTTTAAGTTGAATATTTTTTAAAATCTTAATGACTTTGCTTCAGTAGATGGGAATCACAAAACACAGTGAAGGAAGTTCTTTGGGTGGAAGGAAAAAAGAGACAAAGTTACATCTTCTGAAAAAAGTGAAGAATCTCATAAAATTGAAATATATTTGTTAAAAATATAAAATAATTTTGTCTTTCTTTTTTAAAAATACACATGGAAAAAATTTGAAAGTTTTTTTATTTTAAAATGTATATAGAGGAAGATATACAAGCAGAAATTATACAATGCTAGACAATAAATGTGCATATTAATTGCAGGGTTTGTATATGTTATTTGAAGTTGTATGATGCTATCCATGAATGCATTCTAAAACACTAGGCACGTGTAATTTACTATCAATATAGTCCCTAATGTAATACAAATTGAGCTAAGAAACTCTTGTATATGTTAATATGTAATTTTCAAATATACAAAAATATATCAGAAAGAAGGAAGAGAGAGGGTTAAAAATGGTGAAAGGGAAGGAACCATATCAAGCTTAAAGCAAATTATAAAAGATAAACCCAAATCCAGCAATATTAACAATTATATTAAACGATAATGGCCTAATGTTATAATTTATGGGCAGATTTTAGAAGACTGGAAGAAAAAGCAATATCCAATTATGTAAAGTCTGAAAAAAACAATTTGAATACAAAAAACAACCAATTTGAAATAGATGGCTGAAAAACATGTATCTTATAAATGACATTTTATGTATCCAAGGAATACAAAACTTATGTTCAAAAAAGGCTTGTGCACAAATATCCATGGCAACTTTATTCACAATAGTCAACACTAGACATAACTTCTATGCCAAACCACACATAAATGGATCAGCATACTGCAATTTATCTATAAAATGGAAATCTCAGCAATAAAACAACAAAAAACTGTGCTCCATGCATCAAAGTAGATGCAACTCAAAAACTTACACTAAAAGAAAGATACCAGAAATTAAATAGTACATTTTATATTATCCTATTTTTAACAAATGCAAATTCCACTCTGCTACCAACATGTGGACATTTTATACCTGGAATCAGGGATGGAAAAACAAATTAATTCTCATGTTCAACAATAATTTCTAGAATAAATTAAAATGATTTATAACTTGAATATGTTATTAAATTTTGTGAAAATGTACAACTGTTAAAAATTATTGAGTTATATATTTCAAGTAATGACTTTTTGTTTTTATTTAGGTAAGCTACTCCTCAACATATTTTATATATATATATATATATATATATATATATATATATGTTATATTAGGAATATAGAGGGAATTGTATTAGTACCCATTTCTTTTACAGGTAACACATCAAAATTAATTGGTTGTGTTGTAACCAAATAAAACTAATTAATGTATTTGGAGTACTGCATATACTCATAGATACCACGTTGATAAACTTTCCCAAATGATATATTTTTACATACACTCTATCCATATCATTTCCTGCCATTCCAATGAAGGTGACTGTATAATTCTGTACAGCAATAAATCAAGTAACAAAATGATAAATATAGCCATGATGTAGTTTGATAAATTTTTCAAAAGAGTTAATCAAAATTAAAGACAGAAATAATTGTTTGGTCAATTAATAGGAATTTCAACAAAATATAAAATATTTCACAAAGTTTAAGGACTTGAGGGCATTTTAATGCAAGTTATTAAATTGTTTTGGAAGTTACAAGTAGACCAAAGCAGGAGAATTTTATAACTAAAAAATTCTGATAGTATAATTGGAATTTTTAAGCATAAGATTAAAGTAAGTGCTGTTTTACAGGAACTATTCAATTGGAAAATACTACAATCATATACAGATAGAAAACATTCCAGCAATTTATCAACAAATATCCTGAGCTGACTATGAGATTAAATAAACGAACATAATGTAACAGGTTGGAGACAAGCCATCAGGAAAGGAAACTTGCTAACTGAAGCTGAAATTAATGCCATTAAACATGATGTTGCAGAAGATTTAAGATTTAAGCAAATAACATATGAAAGCTTCCTGCTGTGGATATATCAGAAGATGGAGATTAAATGAATAGGAAAAAATAGGTGAACAAAGAACTTGAACTGTGTGTGAATAAAGAATATGGTGCCTCTACTTTTATTTTTTGAACAACAGAAAACCCTTTTCTCCAAGACCTGTGGTCTTGTAGAGTTCAAAGGTAATTGATAAAAAGCAAAAGTAATGAAGTTTAATGGTCCTATTATATCCTTGAATCTAGCACCCTTCCTATCAGCATAGGAAGACTTTTACAAGGTCTTAGAAATGCTAACACTGAGATTGCTTTTGATTTCTTCTCTGTTCCAAACTCTCTGACCTCCAAGTGGCTAACAATTTCCAAAGTGAACACACACACTGCAACACACACAGAGAGAAAATCAGTTACCTGAATTTGTTCTTTGAGAGAGAAATGATTATTTTTTGTCTATTATTCTCAGGAAAAATAGTATCAGTATACAGACTGTTTTAAATGGAAATAATCCATACTTATTGGTACAACTTGTTATTTAAAATATCCATAATTGTCAACCTTCAAACATTTCATATATTCATTCTGACATAAATAAAATTTTAATTACTGACTATAGAAATATCATTCATTAGTGTAGTGAATAAAAAACTTACAGAGGACACATAATATTTGAAATTCTCCTGGACACTGGCATACAACTGAGTATAAGACAAGCTGTTCCAAGCTCAAATTGAGATGACAGAAAGTGAAAAAAACAAATAACACTGGTGTATAATATGTATTTTCAACATTAACTCCTTAGAGGGCCCTTTTCTGACTAAGCTCAAAGAAAGACCAGCCCCAAAAGTCACAATTATTTTATCACACTTTTTATTTATATTTTTGCCTAACTCATTATATATTAGACCCCAGTTGATTGCTTTAGTTGACTACTTGAACTCCTGGAAGTTCATCCCTCTCTTGTGAATTATCAAAGCAACAAGCTTAATTACTTAAACTATGATAATGTAAAGAAGAGGTTAAATTGGAGAAAGTGTTAGTTCCATTTCTCCTGACTCCTCCCCACTCCTCTTGCCCTTCACCCTAAACAGGTGGAGGATCCTGTGTTTAGCACAGAAGCAGAAGTTAGGTCACTGCCAGGGAGCCCCCGGCAAAGGGGTTTGCAGTTGCATGCAGCCTGAGATGGAAAATGGGGTAAATAGCAAGAGCAAGGGGAGGAGAGCTAAGTAAGGAGAAATACATAATACTAGAGTGGAGAAAAATGTCTTCAGTTGCCAATCTTTTTCCAATAAGGCAATGTCAGCAAAGGCACTTGAGGAAGATTTTTGCCTAAGGATCCAGATTAAGGACCTCCAGATGCAACATACCTAGACTTAGAATTCAAATACTTTAGAGGATGATCAGCAAGAGGGTCCCAGATCCTTGACTGAAATGCCCCTTGAAGTCTACCATTCAATGACGGCATAGAATGTCTGGTTATCAGGAGCAGAGGTGTGAAGTCTGCTATATGACGCATTTGTAATTGCCTATGGTCAGTACTGAAAATCACACTGGTAGCATTTGAGAAGCTAGTGGAATGTATTTATTATATTTCCTCATTGGCTATTACTTCTATTTTGAGAAATCTGTTGTATTTTAGTAGAATTTAAAATTATTTTTACCTCATATTATATTGTTCTTTGTTTGCTTAATCATTAAATCTATATTCTTCCAAAAATACATAAAGTATCACATGTGAGAAATAAATAGAAGAAACATTCTATATAATAAAGTAAAAATAAGTGAAAATTAAGTAACACCTAAAAAGACGGATAACTTTATTCAAACTTACTGAAAATTACTTTTTTTTTTATTGTAATCAAACACTTGCATTTTCCTTTAATTTGATCTTGAGGTG
This sequence comes from Sciurus vulgaris, assembly GCF_902686455.1. NCBI lineage: Eukaryota > Metazoa > Chordata > Mammalia > Rodentia > Sciuridae > Sciurus > Sciurus vulgaris. Next base: position 134,982,543 of record NC_136464.1, read on the forward strand.
TATGTCTGGAGAGTGACTATATATTCTAGACCTGCCTTGATGGTATCCAGAGGGGGTCATCATGGATATTTACAGTGTGACTTCATGGAATACTTTATTGTTGCTGACAGTCTAATGCCTAAGTGTCTGATCTGTTACCAGTGTTGCTCTTACAGAAACTTGTTTATCCTAGAGGAACTCCTTGTGGCTCTTTCTAGCTGTGTCCAGGTTTTCCCTACCACGATAGTCACTGTCTAGGAGACTCTTGACTAGGAGTGTTAGGTTTGGGTGCAACAGTTAAGTGAGACACAGAGACAAGATATATAAATCAACAGAAACAGTGTCTTATTACTTACATGTCCCAGAGAGACCAGGACAGCATGACTTGAAGGGTCAATGGGAAGCAGGGAGCTGTCCAGGAAACACTCTCGATCAGCACATGAGGGGCAATAAAAAGAAAATAGACAGAGAATCTTGGCTGAAACCTTTATTGGGGTCTGGCACATTCGTTACCTAAGCAGGTTTCTCACATGCATATTCTACGTTATATCTTTTATTTATTTATTTTTTTCTAGATGATTTTGAAACATTAACTTGGGTACACATAAAATTACTCTAATTGAAATTTTTAAAAAACTTAATTGTACACACAGTGTTTTAAAGGCAATAGTTAAATGTATATTACTTAAAAACACAGTATACTTAAAGTTACATACTTATAAAATCAGAAGGGGCATAACATCACCCCCAGACCTTCCCTGACCACGAGCATTCTTTTCATTATTTTTAAAGCCTGGTGGGGCTAATGTATTTTCTGTGTTCTTTAGTGCATAGGCTTTTGATGATAGTATAAAAATGACCCTACCACATGGTCCTCTGTACTGTTCCACATGTTGTTTCTATTATGTATATGATTTTAAATGTCTTGTGATCTTCTTTAAAATATGTTTAAAAATCGTAAATTCTATGTTTCTGGTTTCTTTTTAAATTTTTTAAAATTTTGATTCATTGTACACAAATGCAGTACAACTATCATTTCTCTGGTTGTACATGAAGTAGAGTCATACCATTTGTGTATTCATACATGTACATAGGGTAATGATGTTTGTCTCTTCAAAACAAGCAAGCTCAAGTTATGTGGAGGCAAACTGTGACTAACAGAGGGTCATTGTAGCACATCTGCATTATTTATAAGGGTTGTGGGGGTCTGTGGGGTGAGTCAAGTAGGTCGTACACAACTATACCATTAAGAGGTGGCTACCTGCAGATGGTTGAATATAAAGAAGACATCTGAATGGACCAACTCCCAGATAGAGGTAGAAATGGAAACTGTATCAAGGGTAGCTAAGCCATACTTCTGGTATGAAGAAACCTAAACTAATACTCAAAATTAATATCAAGGCAACACAAAATTATAAGAATTCAATGTAGTACCATTCCATAAGAGTAGTTTACTCTTAAAATAAAAAGTCTTCAGATTAGTGGAAAGAAATTCAGTTTTATAAATCAAACTTTCATTTAAGGCTGATTTATTCTTCAGTGGTCTACAAATATCTAAAAAAAAAAAAAATGGACAATGATTATACCCTGATAACTATTCACAGTTGCTTGTGGCAAATTCCCTTAGAGTTGTATTTAACATAAGGCTTCAATATTTGTTAAAACAATTTGACAAATAATAGATCATTATTCTACTAGGTTAATATATGATTCTACTCATAGACATCTTAAGTTTCTAGGTTTGTGACTTTACTAAAGTGTCTGAAAACAGATATTTTGACATTTTTATTTGAGCATTTTCAAGAATGTTCCTCAATTTCAACCTAAGAATGTTATGAACATTAAATTATAAATTATCCATAAATTATTTGTTATGACCTAAATATATTTTTAAAATATGTAGGTGGACTTAAATATCATCAACTTAATTAATATAGCACTGTTTTATTCTGAATAGGTTAGTTCACTCTCTAAATCTCTCCATGGAGTCAGTCATTAGAAACTCCTCACAGTCATATTTCAGTAAAATAGAATTTTTAATCAAATACTGAATCTAAATTCTCAATGTTTTAAAATGAATTTTAATTTCAGAAACTTGAAAGAGTGATTAAAAGATAGCCTCTGTATACACTTTCTGTTTTAAAGTTTCCTAAGTGCACATTATCATAACTGGGCCTTAGCACAGAAGTGATACTTCAGCTTTATATTTTCTGTAATAATATAACAATAACTGGTATAATAAATTTGATCAATGTTAACTATGCAATTGGAGTAATTGATGCAATTTTATTGTATTTTGTTGTTAGTGCAGTAATATTTTTAAATAGAATATTTTTTAAAAGAAATTTGTTCATAACAAATTAAATAAATTTATTATTTATGCAAATATTGATGATGATTTTTAGCTTTAGAACATTTGGCATCACCCTCACACAACTGCCCTTAAGAGATGCTAAAATCAACCCTTATTATTTTGTTCTGCTATCTTTCATCTGGGTCATTTTTCATTCATATTTGTTAGTATTCTCTTACTTAGTGTATGCCCTTTTACCTTAAAATGAAAACGTTGCTTGAAAATGAAAAAAATGAAAGTATAAAAATGAATTGTGGCTATTCCCTATAAAATGACCTAGTTTCCAAAATAATTACAAACTGTACATTGATTGGTTCTATTTCTCCAACTTCATTATAATTACAAAATTTGAGAATTGGAGAAGACATCTTACATGTCACTCTGAATTTCCTAGATTGCTCTTCACTTCGGTACTTTAGACTCAAACCTATGTCTGTCATGCCAGTTCTTTGATGATTTGGTGAAATAGACCCTTATATTACCTCAAAAAAATCCCATTTAATCACTTCCTTTGCCTTTTCTTCAACAGAAGAGACCATTAGTCTAAGAGTAACTAGGTATTGCTGTATACAGCAATAGTGATTTAATTGTTTAAGTAAACTGCCTGAAATCACAATATAATTACTACAATAAAAAATTATATATCATCATTCTCTTGACTCAAATTTTAAAATATATTGAAATTGTTACTTCATGTGTTAAATTAGAACATGTGACAACTCTTTCCTGAAAATTTTATTTCAATTTAATTGTTCACAAGTATATACTCATTAAAATACAAATGTAAAGTAGCACACTCCTGAAGATACAGATAATGCTAAATTATCTTAAAAATATATTTTCCTTTAAATTTGATCACACCAAAATTCAGGTTGAAACTGAATCCTCCATGTAACGTGTTTAAGGGATTAGGCTTTTATAAACTGATTAGGTCACAAGGGCTCCATATTCTTCCATGGGATTAGTATGTTACAAAATCCCTTAAGGTAACCAGCTAGCCCTTTTGTCCTTCTGCCTCTTGCATGTGAGATTGCAGTGACAATGCACCATCTTGGAGATAGCAAGCAACTCTCAGCAGATGGTGAACTTGGGATCACCTTGAGCATGAACTTCCAAGCATCCTGATCTGAGAAAAATTTCAGTTTGTTATAAATTACCCAGTGTCAAGTATTTTATCATAGCAGCACAATGGATGAAGACATACAGCATTGTTGTGAGAGACTGCTTCCAACAATGAGAGAGCTTCTTTACAACACTTTGCAAAGAAGAATGAGAAAAAATAGATTTGAAGACATCACTGAACTTCCAAAGAAATACCCATGAATTTAAATCACTGAAGTGAGAGGAAGTCTAAACCTTTGAGTGACTAAAACATCTCTTCTCTTATTCATAAATTTAATGATTAGAAAGAAGCTAGAAAGTGGCAGGATGAAAGGGCAAAAAACTGACCAGAGCTTTTCTCAGTCATGATCTTGGGTACATATTCAAGTTCAGGACTGATGAGGATTAGAGGATCTATTAAACATCTAAAGCTTTCAGTGGAGCCTCAAGCCTAAGAGTAGTTCTATATGCTAGAATTAAAGTTCATCAAAAGGAGAATTAAATAAATCAGCCAACATAAAGATCTAAGCTTAGCTTTCAGTCACAAGCCTTAGTGTGTTAAAGTTTCACCTCCTGTTGTAATCACTTGCTGGAAGAAAAGTAAATCCTCTAGATAGAAAATTATGTCATTGGGAGTCTCAGATTATCTTACAAAAATCTTTATGTACATTATAACTAGTAGTCTACTAAAAATAGCTAGGAATGGAATCAACCAAAACCAAAATAACTTTCCAAAACTGAGACCCATAAAGATGATATAGACAGATAAACCAAAAGAATCTTCTCAATGTGTTTACCAGACAGATATGGAGTACACAACATATGTGAAAAATACATTAATGAAGAATTTTGGCAGGCTACAGCAAACTCTGAAATAAATACCATGTGAACTATCAAAAGAAAAATATAAAATTGGTAAATCACAAGGCCTGGATTTAATAGCAAACTGGAACAAAAATATGGTGAGAAAAAAATATATTTGTAAGCACCAAAGGACAAAATGATAAAGAATACAGAAAATAGTATAAGATACAAGGAATATGGAAGAAATATTGAAGCACACCAGTGAGCAGGAATAATAAAACAGGAAAGAAAAGCAACATAGCAAGACCCTGTCTCTACATAAAATACATAAAATACAAAATGGTTGGGGATGTGGCTCAGTGGTGAAGAGCAGTTGGGTACATTTTCAGGTTAAAAAAAAATAGAATTTATTTTAAGTAAAAAAGGTACTAAGAAAGTCAAAAGTACTCTTGGATATGAGAAAATAATTTCAAATTGTTCAATTCCATTCCTTCAAATTTATTATAAAAACATATCCCAATAAAAATAAATAAATAATTGGAATACATTTAGAAAAGAGAATATCTAACTGAACAATCAGTATATTAAAGGAGAAATATAAACTAAAATCATAATAAGATAAATATTTCACAAGCACCAGAGAGACTACTATTTGGCAAAGAATGAAAAAAAAAATAAAAAAGCAATGAACCTGTAAAGTAGAAATGCTCACACTACCAGTTGGAATATAAATTGACATTTCCTACTAAAATTGAACATTTGCATATTCTATTTCCAATCAGTTTCATTCATAGACATGTCTATGACAGTAATATGTGCCTATGTGTCCCCCAAAATATACGAGTATATTCTTGGCACATTTATTTATTTATCTATCTATTTATTTATTTATTTATTTTGCAGTACTGGGGATTAAACCCAGGGCCTTGTGCTTGACAGGCAAGCACTCTACAAAGTGAGCTATCTCCCCAGCCCACCTTTATTTTATTTTTTTTTTTATTTATTTTTTTTTTTTAGGCATAGCAGTTTATTTGTCTTTACGTACATATCACATTGTCCCACGCCTTCATACCTTAATTCTAGATACTTCCTATATCTAGAATTCTTTTTCTTTTTCTTTTTTTTTTTTTAATTTTATTGTAAACAAATGAGAACATGTTGCCTCTCTGTTTGTACATGGTGCAAAGGCATACCATTTGTGTAATCATAAATCCACATACAATAATGTTGTTTGATTCATTCTGTTATTTTTTCCCCTTCCCCCTACCCTTCCCACCCCTCTTTACCCTCTATACAGTACTTTCTTCCTCCATACTTGCCCCCCTCCCTAACCCTAACTCTAACCCTAACACTAACCCTTCCCTCCTCCCCATTATGTGTCATCCTCCACTTATTAGCGATATCATTCGTCCCTTGTCTTTTTGAGATTGGCTTATCTCACTTAGCATGATATTCTCCAATTTCATCCATTTGCCTGCAAATGTCATAATTTTGTCATTCTTTATGGCTGAGTAATATTCCATTGTGTATATATACCACAGTTTCTTTATCCACTCGTCAATTGAAGGGCATCTAGGTTGGTTCCATAGTCTGGCTATTGTGAATTGAGCAGCTATGAACATTGATGTGGCTGTATCTCTGTAGTATGCTGATTTTAGATCCTTTGGGTATAGGCCAAGGAGTGTGATAGCTGGGTCAAATGGAGGGTCCATTCCACGTTTTCTAAGGAATCTCCACACTACTTTCCAGAGTGGCTGCACTAATTTGCAGCACCACCAGCAATGTATGAGTGTACCTTTCTCCCCACATCCTCGCCAACACCTGTTGCTTGTATTTTTGATAATCGCCATTCTAATTGGGGTGAGATGGAATCTTAGGGTGGTTTTGATTTGCATTTCTCTTATTACTAGAGATGTTGAACATTTTTTCATATGTTTATTGATTGCTTGTACATCTTCTTCTGTGAAGTGTCTGTTCATTTCCTTAGCCCATTTGTCGATTGGATTATTTGTATTCTTGGTGTAGAGTTTTTTGAGTTCTTTATAGATTCTGGAGATTAGTGCTCTATCTGAAGTATAATTGGCAAAGATATTCTCCCACTCTGTAGGCTCTTTCTTCACATTACTGATAGTTTCCTTTGCTGAGAGAAAGCTTTTTAGTTTGAATCTATCCCAGTTATTGATTCTTGCTTTTATTTCTTGTGCTATGGGAGTCCTGTTGAGGAAGTCTGGTCCTAGGCCGACATGTTGAAGATCGGGACCTACTTTTTCTTCTATAATCTGCAGAGTCTCAGGTCTGATTCCAAGGTCCTTAATCCATTTTGAGTTGAGTTTTGTGCAGGGTGAGAGATATGGGTTTAGTTTCATTCTGTTGCATATGGATTTCCAATTCTCCCAGCACCATTTGTTGAAGAGGCTATCTTTTCTCCATTGCATATTTTTGGCGCCTTTGTCTAGTATTAGAAAGTTGTATTTATTTGGGTTTGTGTCCGTGTCCTCTATTCTGTACCATTGATCCACCTGTCTATTTTGGTACCAGTACCATGCCGTCTTTGTAACTATTGCTTTGTAATAAAGTTGAAGTTCGGGTATTGCGATACCCCCTGCTTCATTTTTCCTGCGAAGGATTGCTTTAGCTATTCTGGGTTTCTTAGTCTTCCAGATGAATTTCATGATTGCTTGCTCTATTTCTGTAAGGTACGTCATTGGGATTTTAATTGGGATTGCATTGAATCTGTATAGCACTTTTGGTAGTATGGCCATTTTGACAATATTAATTCGGCCTATCCAAGAACATGGGAGATCTTTCCATCTTCTAAGGTTTTCTTCGATTTCTTTCTTTAGTGTTCTGTAGTTCTCATTGTAGAGGTCTTTTACCTCTTTTGTGAGATTGATCCCCAAGTATTTTATTTTTTTCGATGCTATGGTGAATGGGGTAGTTTTCATAATTTCTCTTTCTGAGGATTCCTCATTTATGTATAAAAATGCATTGGATTTATGAGCATTGATCTTGTAACCTGCCACTTTACTGAATTCACTTATGAGTTCTAACAGTTTTCTGGTGGAATTTCCTGGTTCCTCTAAGTATATAATCATATCATCTGCAAATAGGGATAGTTTGAGTTCTTCTTTTCCTATTCGTATTCCTTTAATTTCCTTGGTCTGTCTAATTGCTCTGGCTAGAGTCTCAAGAACGATATTGAATAGGAGTGGTGAAAGAGGGCATCCCTGTCTTGTTCCAGTTTTTAGGGGGAATGCTTTCAGTTTTTCACCGTTTAGAATGATATTAGCCATGGGCTTAGCATAGATGGCCTTTACAATGTTAAGGAATGTTCCCACTATCCCTATTTTTTCTAGAGTTTTGAGCATGAAGGGGTGCTGTATTTTATCAAATGCTTTTTCTGCATCTATTGAAATATTCATGTGGTTCTTGACTTTAAGTCTATTGATATGGTGAATTACATTTATTGATTTCCTGATGTTGAACCAACCTTGCATCCCTGGGATAAAACCCACTTGATCGTGGTGCACTATCTTTTTAATATATTTTTGTATGCGATTTGCTAAAATTTTATTGAGAATTTTTGCGTCAATGTTCATTAATGATATCGGTCTGAAATTTTCTTTCCTCGATTTATCTCTGTCTGGCTTGGGTATCAGGGTAATATTGGTTTCATAGAATGAGTTTGGGAGGGTACTCTCCTCTTCTATTTCATGGAATACTTTGAGAAGTATTGGAATGAGCTCTTCTTTAAAGATTTTGTAGAACTCGGCTGAGAACCCGTCTGGTCCTGGACTTTTCTTTGTTGGTAAGCTTTTGATGACCTCTTCTACTTCATTACTTGACATTGATCTATTTAAATTTTGTATGTCCTCCTCGTTCAATTTAGGCAATTCATATGTCTCTAGAAACCTGTTGATGTCTTCGAAATTTTCTATTTGGTTAGAATATAGATTTTCAAAATAGCTTCTAATTATGTTTTGTATTTCAATCGTGTCTGTTGTGATATTTCCTTGTTCATTCCGAATTTTGGTGATTTGGGTTTTCTCTCGTCTTCTCTTTGTTAGAGTGGCTAAGGGTTTATCAATTTTGTTTATTTTTTCAAAGAACCAACTATTTATTTTGTCAATTTTTTGTATAGTTTCTTTTGTTTCAATTTCGTTGATTTCAGCTCTGAGTTTAACTATTTCCTGTCTTCTCCTACTTTTGGTGTTGGTCTGTTCTTCTTTTTCTAGGGCTTTGAGCTGAAGTGTTAGGTTGTTTATTTGTTGATTTTTACTTCTTTTATTGAATGCGCTCCATGAAATAAATTTTCCTCTAAGTACTGCTTTCATAGTGTCCCAAAGATTTTGATATGATGTTTCTTTGTTCTCATTTACCTCTAGGAATTTTTTAATTTCCTTCCTAATATCTTCTGTTATCCATTCATCATGTAATAGCATATTGTTTAATCTCCAGGTGTTGGAGTAGCTTCTGTTTTTTACTCTTTCATTTATTTCTAACTTCAAACCATTATGATCTGATAGAATACAAGGTAGTGTCTCTATCTTCTTGTATTTGCTTACATTAGCTTTGTGGCATAATATATGGTCTATTTTAGAGAAGGATCCATGTGCTGCTGAGAAGAAAGTGTATTCGCTCTTGGTTGGATGGTATATTCTATAAATGTCCGTTAAGTCTAAATTATTGATTGTGTTATTGAGATCTATGGTTTCTTTGTTCAATTTTTGTTTGGAAGATCTGTCCAGTGGTGAGAGAGGCGTGTTAAAATCACCTAGTATTATTGTGTTATGGTCTATTTGGTTTCTGAAATTGAGAAGGATTTGTTTGACATACATGGATGAGCCACTGTTTGGGGCATAGATGTTTATGATTGTTATGTCTTGCTGATTTATGGTTCCCTTAAGCAGTATGTAATGTCCTTTCTTTATCCCTTTTGACTAGTTTTGACTTGAAGTCCACCTTATCTGAAATGAGGATGGATACCCCAGCTTTTTTGCTGAGTCCATGTGCATGGTATGTTTTCCCCCATCCTTTCACCTTTAGTCTATGTGTATCTCTTTCTACGAGGTGAGTCTCTTGCAGGCAACATATTGTTGGATCTTTCTTTTTGATCCAATCTGCCAGTCTATGTCTTTTGATTGATGAGTTCAGGCCATTAATATTCAGGGTTATTATTGAGATATGATTAGTATTCCCGGTCATTTGGTTCATTTTATTTATTTATTTATTTATTTATTTATTTATTTATTTATTTATTTTGAGACGACTTGGTTCTTCCTTTATTTGACAATTCCTTTAGGATGGTTCCTCCCATTGCTGATTTGTTTCTTTGTTTTTCATCTCTTCCTCATGGAATATTTTGCTGAGAATGTTCTGTAATGCTGGCTTTCTTTTTGTAAATTCTTTTAGCTTTTGTTTATCATGGAAGGATTTTATTTCATCATCAAATTTGAAGGTAAGTTTTGCTGGGTATAAGATTCTTGGTTGGCATCCATTTTCTTTCAGGGCTTGAAAAATGTTGTTCCAGGCCCTTCTAGCTTTTAGGGTCTGGATTGAAAAATCTGCTGATATCCGTATTGGTTTCCCCCTGAATGTAATTTGATTCCTCTCTCTTGCGGCCTTTAAAATTCTGTCTTTATTTTGTATGTTGGGCATTTTCATTATAATGTGCCTTGGTGTGGGTCTGTTGTAATTTTGTATATTTGGAGTCCTATAAGCCTCTTGTACTTGATCTTCCATTTCATTCTTCAGATTTGGGAAATTTTCTGATAGTATTTCATTGAATAGATTGTTCATTCCTTTGGTCTGTTTCTCTAAGCCTTCCTCAATTCCAATAATTCTCAAATTTGGTCTCTTCATGATATCCCATAGTTCTTGGAGATTCTGTTCATGATTTCTTACCATCTTCTCTGTTTGTTCAACTTTGTTTTCAAGGTTAAATATTTTATCTTCAATGTCTGATGTTCTGTCTTCCAGGTGTTCTATTCTATTGGTTATGCTTTCTATGGAGTTCTTAATTTGGTTTATTGTTTCCTTCATTTCAAGGATTTCTGTTTGTTTTTTTTTCAATATCTCTAACTCTTTATTGAAGTGATCTTTTGCTTCCTGTATTTGCTCTTTTAACTGTCGATTGGTGCGATCATTCAGTGCCTGCATTTGCTCTTGCATCTCGTCATTTGCTTCCCTGAGCATTTTAATTATGTACATTCTGAACTCCCTTTCTGTCATTTCTTCTGCCATGCTGTCGTTGGGTTTCATTGATGTAACATCTAGATTTGTTTGCAGCATTTTCTTTCCTTGTTTTCTCATATTGTTCAGGTATCAGTTGACCGCTGTGATATTGCAGATTTCCTCTATTGTCTTATAATATCCCTGAAGATTTCTATTATATCCCCTCTTAGTCTTCAGTAGCCTGAAATCTTGGAGGAAGTTGATAATGCAGTGCTCCACAAGGGAGCTGACTCCCTAGGGGTGGTGGCCTTCTGGTGGGGTATATTCCCTGCTAGTGGGCAGAGGTACCTTCACTTGCTGATGAATGGTCATCCAGAAGGGAAGTAGGTTGTGGGCTGATGCAAGACCAGTTTGGGCCTGTGTCTCTGATTTTACGGTCCTTTTGGGAGAACCTCACCCAACAGGGAGGAGTCACCCGGTGGGGAGGTCTCGCTGGTCGGTTTTCCTCCCAGAGGTTCCGTTCAATTCACAACTACCGCCTGGGCTGGGCAGCCTTCTTCTGCAACGTTCCCAGGGACCCGGACCTACCTCCTGGGCCTGGAAGCCTCACCCTTCACAAACGAATCTCCTTCGGCTGCCTCTCCTCAGAGAAGCTTCCTGCAGTCCTGGAGCCTTCGCTCCGCCCCTCAGTTTGTCTGTGGGCCCCTTCCACCAAGAAGCCGTCTAGGACCCTGCTCTGCACTTTTCACCTGGCTATGCGGCCCCTCCTCTGAGCAGCCACCTGGAGCCCCTTACAATCGCTCCGAGTCCCAGTGACCCGCCACACGCCTTTTCCTCTGGCAGCCACCTGTTGTTCCGTGCCGTCGCTCTAAGACCAAGTGACCCACCACGCACCACTTTCTCCACCAGGCAGTCACCCAGAGATCTGGTGCGTCACGAGTCCCAAGAACTCACTGTGCACCTTCTTGTCCCGACTGCCTCCCGTAGCCCTGGTGCAGTCACTTCGAGCCCAAGCACCCCGCCGCGCTCCTCCTCCTTCTCCAGACAACCCCCTATGTTCAGGAGCGGATGCTCTGGGACCAAACCACTCACCACGCTGTTCCACCGGATAGCCGCCCAGAGCCCTGGCGCAGCTGCTCCAATTCCAAGCGACGTGCCGAGCCCGTATTTCTCCTTCTCCTCTGGGCAGCCCCCTGTGTTCAGGGGTGGTCACGTTCAGTCCAAACAGCTCACCAAGCACCTTCTCCTTTGGGCAGCCTCCCAGAGCGCGGGTGGGTTGCGCCGAGTCCAAGCACTGTGGTGAACAGCCACCTCTCCAATGCTCCCAGCTGTGTGCGATCACTGCTCCGGTGGGGGGAGGGGTGCCTCGCCAGCAGTTCTACTTTGCAAAGATCCCTGCTTTCGGGGCTACCGCCCTGTCCGGGGGCTACCGCCCCGTCCGCCTGCCCAGTGGGAAACACTCACCCGGCTGCTTTGAGCTGGTCCCAAGTCTCTCAATATCTCCTTTTCTTGAGTCCTGCGTCCACGCTGCTCCTCCGGATAGCCGCCCGGAGCCCTGGCGCAGCTGATCCAATTCCAAGCGACGTGCCGAGCCCGTATTTCTCCTTCTCCTCTGGGCGGCCCCCTCTTCAATGCTCCCAGCTGACTGTGATCACTGCTCCGGCGGTGGGAGGGGCACCTCGCCGGCAGTTCTACTTTGCAAAGGTCCCTGCTTTTGGGGCTATCGCCCCGTCCAGGACTCCTGCCCCGTCCGGGATGCCTGCCCAGTGGGAGATTCTCGCCCGGCTGCTTTGAGTTGGTCCCAAGGCTCTCTATATCTCCTCTTCTTGAGTCCTGAGTCCTGGAGCAACAGGAAACGCAGCCACCCTCTAGTCCGCCATCTTGAATCCCCCCCACCTTTATTTTTAATAATCAAAAAATGGAAGCCACATTAATGTTCAGAAACATAATAGTAAATATAAAATTGTACAACATTCAAGGAATAGAATACTATATGACAATGAAAATAACTGAATTATGAGAATGAGCAAAATGTGTTTCATTGAAAACAAAATGTATTTATCAAGTAGAAAGCTGAATGGAAGAAGAATGACAAAAAAATTCATGCTTTGAATTCCAATTTTATCCCATGTAAATGTCATAGCAATGGTTTTCTTGTACAGGACAATTTGATACTGACTGAGGTTTTAGAATGGGGCAATGCTAGTTGTTGATAATTTCCTATTTCTTAACCTAGATGGTGATTACACAGATCTATTCAATGTTTGGTAATTCTTTTGCCTGTAATTTTAGGATTAATCTTTTTTTTTTTCTTAGATTCATTGACTCTTCCAGCATTTACTCCCTTAAAAGCACCTTAGCAGGTGTGTTCTATTATACTTGTTCTTGGACTTTCCCTCACCTTCTTCTTGATGATCTATTTTGTACTTTCCTATGTTGAATCCTGTGTTTTTCTAGATCCCATGCCTTCCACTCCCTTTATAAAAACATACATTTTCTGGTAGCATCCTGTAATTTAGTACACAGAATATGAATTTTGTAAAGAGTCTTAAACTATATTTACTCAAATTAACCAGTACCAAGTAAAGGTATACTCTATTTGCTTTTCAGTGTCACTCTTGCTGTTGAGAAATCAGATGTCTCCAAAACTCAAAATACCATTTCAATATACTCCTCATTTTGGTTTCCATCACTGAATCGTTATAAAATTTATTCTTAGTGTTCTTGACTAAATTATATCATTTTCATTGGTTCTTTATTGTGTTTATTGCTCAAAGGAATAATAAGAAAACTCCTCCTTTTAACTCACATGAAATAAATTGGCGTCATTTCTTCATTAATGTGTTCACCTCAATTTCTTACCTTTATCATTCTGAATGATTTACATTTTATGATATTGAATATTCTAGACCAAATTTATCCTCTGAGAGGGTTCTTCCCAAATTATGCATTTTTTATTTTCACTTTTAATTGGCACACAACAACTGTGAAGGTTTATGGGGTAAAATTTAATAATTCAATACACATGCAGTGTGAAATGATCAACTCAGGATAATTAGTATGTTCACAATTTTATAATATCTTCATGCTAGAAACCTTACACTTCTCCTTTTGTAACTTTTCAGGAAATTAAAGGTGTTAGTGCTTTTATAAATTCTAATTTCCATACTGTTATGTAGAATAGAACTTATTCCTCTTAGCTCTACAAAAGGGTGTTTATTTATCAAATAATAAATGTTGAAAATTCTATCAAATGAATGTTTTTTGGCTTGCATTTATAATTTAACTGATACATAAAAATACTAGTCAACCATTAAAAATGAAGTAAAATTCTTTCATTTGTGGCAACATAGAGGAAATTTGAATTGTTAAGTGGAACAAGCCAGCCACAAAAAGACTAGTATGCTGAATGATGAGATTATATGTGATGTTTAAAAGAGCTGATCTCATAGAAGTTGAGAGTAGAATGGTGGTCCCCACAGATTGGTGTGAGTAGAGGGACAAAGGACTGGATTACTAAATTGTAGTTAGGAATAAATAGCTCTGGTGTAAGTAAGAGTAAGTAGAGTGATTATAGATAAAAATTATCTACTGTACATCTGAAAAATGCAAAAGAAAATATTTTGATCATCTGTAGTATAAAAAAGCTATAGCTGTTTGTGGAGGCAGACATGTTTAGCTTGAATTAAAATTGAAAAATATCTTTATATAATAAAATATTACATGGTACCTCATTAATAGGTACAATTTTCATTTTCATGTATTTGTACATCTATTTTTTTCTTTTTTATTTCTCAGAGATTTTACTTTAGCTTTTGGCCTGTCCACTGACTGCTCCTGCCAATCACTGCCACCCCATGTACTTAATACATAGGCACTCAGAAATCTGAAAAACTATGATATATATATAGGATGCTTATATGATAGCAGCATCTTATACCTAAAATAGTGAATTTTGGAAAGTTTAAAAATTATATATGAAGAAATTTATTATAAAATATCTTTATATCCACCTATTAATTAAGGACTTACACAAATTCTTGATTGGCTTTGACCATTTATTCATTTATTCATATTCACAGAATATATAAACATCAGCATTTTATTTGCAGGTATTTTATCTTAGCCAGTCAGATCCCTCAGACATAAATCCTCAGATAACATACCTTGGTTGGTATTGTTCTTTGTATGTATTAGACATTATCCAAAACGCTCCTGCAATTACTGCCCCAATTACCTGATAACTTTTACAGTGATATATCTTAAAAGTATTATCTAAGTGTTGTTTTCAGTTCTTTTCCTCCTATTCTCTACTGATATAGGCATGTTGAAACAGTCCACCATGAAAGAGTTCTTTCTAAAATAACAAATGACTTACACACCAGTGAGTCTTACAAAGCCTTCAAAGAGCAGGTGATTTTCTTTTTATATATATTGTGATCATAGAGAAAAACGTCTGAATGAATCCACACAAATTAATGCAGGAAACCACCATACAAACATATAAAAATAGAAAAATATATATATGGCTGTTTGTGTATGTATATGTGCATATAGGTTTTCTTTACATGAATATAATAAAACATTAAAAATAAATGTTATATATGAAACTGTATTCAAAAGTACAACAAGACATTAGCAAATGAAGTGGGGAGACATAAGTAGGACACAAAAATTAATAAATATATTTGAATTCAGCAATACAAGAAAAATTAAACGTGAGTTACTATAGTAATGTAAATTTGTATATAAACCTGCTAAATAAAAAAACATGAAAATTTTAATATAACTTAGCAAGCTTGGAGAAATCACATTTCTTACCTTGAAGCTTTCTGCTAAGCAGCAAACAATCTGAATGTTATTGTTAAGCCTAGAATAAAACAAAATTATTTGAAGTTAGTCTATAACATTGTACTGTCATTTCCAGTCAGTTTAAGACACGAAAGAATAATATATGTAAGGAAAAGTTTAAACATTTATTATTTGTGATGTGTTATTTTTATAATTGATAATATTAAAAAGAAGAAATTGACAAATCACTTGAATTAACCAATTTTGTGAAAGGTAAATGCCTTTCCCAAGATCCAAGATCAATGTTAAAATTCATTTCCACATCCAAATGTTACAGAAAATTCCAATTTTCTCTAATTAATTATCCCTTATCATCTTCCTAGATACATACACTAATTTTATTGTTGCAGCTTTCCACTATGGTTTAAAGAGATAATTTAAGTTCTATTTGTAGCTAGTTGTAGCCACGTGGCAAATTTCTGACTAATGAGCTGTGAAAAGATTAGTGGGTGATTTCAGGAAGACTCTTTAAATAGAGAACATATGCTTTTAATGTCTTGAATGCCCACTGCCTGCACTGCAAAAGCAATGACCAAAATCCGTAGAAACCATATTTTCTTTTTGGTATCCTTGTTAATTAGAATCACAAATAGGTAGAAAAATGAGGCAGAACAATTCAGGCAGGATTTCTGTTGAATTCTTAGAAATGTCAATGAGGGACTATCAACCTGTGAAATTCTTTGCAAGCAAAAAATATGAAACAGTTTAATTTTGTAAGCCACTAATTTTCTCAATCTTGGTATTGCACTTCTGAATTTAATAAATAAAGTCAGCATAATAAAATTATAAATATTTCATAGTAGAAATTTATATAATAAGATGAGAACTGAGGATAGAATTCAGGTAATTTGTCTATTTGTTTATATAACTTATACGATTTCTTTTCCATTTTCAGAGATCATTTGGTGTTGGTTTTCCATACTGTATATTTGTTAAACTTATTGAGAGACTAAAATTTTCTGAATTTAACAGTGCTTGTCATCCAAAGTCTGACATTATTAGTAGTATATTCTCTATTCTATCTTGCAGAAAAATCTACAATCTCTGCTTTTCATTATGGTTTCTAGTGGAACTAGATAGGCTTAATGGCCTATATCCTCTTACTAACCTTTCAATATAATACCTGTTCTATGAGAACAGAAATAACATCCACTAAAGGATAGCGCATCTTGGAAAGCAAGGTCCTCCAGTCCTCCAGTTACTGAAGTGTGCTGAGCAAAAAGGTGTTAATTGATAACTCTAAGAATATGAGTTATTGCATCCTCTTCTACATAATCCAATGGGACTAGCGTATGTTAACAGGGAAAGGAGAAGGAAAAGGGTGTGAAACGGTAAAGAGTAACCCTAGAAACATCCTACCCACACAGTTGATCCAATCAATCTTGACCTAAATCATTTGAGAGGTGAATTTTTCCTCTATAATTCTCTAACATCTAAATATATATGTGCAAGATGAGTTTTAGAAAACTAGGGCTAGAACCCTCACAGAATGTCCTATTGGAAAATATTTTTCTATGCTACAAATTGCTAATAAACTTACTTTCTTATGAAATTTCTCAAATAGCAAACAAAAGTTAAATTTGCATACATTGCATTTACTAAAAGTTATATAAATGTCATATAATGTTATTTAACATTAAATTCAAACATGAGAGAGTGCAATCAATTTTAGAAAACTTAAACTTTTTAATCAACAATCTGGAAACAGCATTTTTAATTGTAATTACTATTAGAATGCTATTGTAAAACATGTTATCTCTGACACAAAAATACTTTTTGCTATCTGTGAAATTGTGTTAGATATTTTCTTCTCTATAATACAAATAATTGCATCTCTATGTATTCTTTTATCAAAAATTGAAAATTATTGATTAAAATGACTTTTTCAAATAACTTTTTCAAAGAAATAAAAATTAATGTTACACAGAACAAACAATAACTTTGGAATTGTCAATAAAATGACATAAGATTGGTAAAGAAATAGTATGATAACTTTGAAATACCGCCTGTTGCTGTAGAAACAAATACAGAAGAAATCTTAAGAAAATACATTCTTAACAAAAAAAAAAAACTATAGCTTCATTTTTTAAAAAAATAGTGTTTTTTAAAATGCAACATTCTATTAGAAGTATTTTATCTTGTAAATTATAATACAGTTTTAATTTTTCTGACATTTCCAAATTGAAGTGGTATTTGCTTATTGTACTAGTCTTAGTTTAAATTGTTAAGCACCTGATAGACTGTGACCTTCTTGAAAACAGGAATGTCATGATCATTTCAGTTTGGCCAGGATCAATCATTGTAGCTGGAGCTTTAAAATCAACCAAAAAATGTATTACTTGAATATTTATGGATGAATTAACTATTAAACATGAAAATTGATTAGTGTAGAATCTGGAAAAATTTGGTAATTGATACTAATTTACCAAGATTCATTTTTTAATTATAAATTTATCATGTCATGTAAGATCTTAGCAGGAAACTCATCTTTGGAAAGAGTGTGAGAACACCATAATGTTCTTACAACATAACTGTCAATATAAGGATATTTTAAAATATGTATAAGAACACTTTAAGGAGAGATTGAACAATGCTCTTCTTTCTTTCATTTCATATTTAAGTACAAAATATATAGAATAGCTAAAATAACTGTAAAAATTAAGAAGAAGAACAACATACAAGCATTACTCTAAAAGATTTGGAAACTCACTATAAAGCTAAAATCATCAAGACCTTGTGAGCTGGGGATGTCACTCAGCAGTAGAGTAGTTGCCTAGAATGTGCAAGTATCACAGAACAAACAAATAAACAAAAAAGTGTGGTATACACATAAAGATAGAAAAGTAGATCAATTGTAAAAATAGAGAAAATTTTGTAGTTCTAATGATTTTTGACAAAAATTCAAAGGCAATTCAGCGGAAATTACTTGCCTTTTAAGCAAATAATGCTGACAATTGGATATTTTTCTGAAAAACATACGAATTTTGAATCTATAGGCCTGCTATATGTACCCTAATGTTCATAAAATTTCAAGGCAAAAACCAAATAAAAGTTTTGAGCTTTGACATTAAATCAAGATTCTCTAGAGAAGACATCAAAAATTATTATAATTAATAACTGGGCTTTGTGGAGCATGTCTGTAATCCCAGCAGCTCAGGAGGCTGAGGCAGAAGGATTACAAGTTCAAGCCCAACCTCAGCAGCTAAGCGAGGACCTAAGCAACTTACAAGACATTGTCTCAGTATTAAAATGAAAGGGCTTGAGATGTAGGTCAGTGGTATAGCAGCCCTGGGTTCAATCTCCAGTACAAAAAAAAAAAGAGAAGAAAAAATATATATATGTATATATATATATATATGTATAATTAATATAATAAAATACTAATAAATTAGATTGCATTAAAATTTTGAATTCTTCTTATTAAAACACCCTTAATAGAAGGCAAAACCAAAAAGAGACTCTGCAACTACATTTGCATATTGCGATTTGCTAAAGGTCTTGTGATTAGAAGAGAGGTTGACAATATCAAGTAGCCAGATAGCAAATATTTTAGTGTTTACAGACCACAAGTTTTTGTAAGACCACTTGGTTCTGCCACTGTAACATGAAGAGCCTTAGACAACATGAAAATGATTAAGCTTAGCTGTTTCCAATTTATGTAGAGATACAGGTGGGATGTTGAATTTGGCTTATGGGTCACAGTTAATTTTCAGCTCTAGATGTAAATAATTTACAAAATTAATAATAAATATACAAAAACCACAATAGAAATGAATGAAAATGTCAAATGAGCAGTCCACCAAGAACATCATCAAACTTTTACTGTTTGGTGGCAGTTAATTGGCAAGAGCTGTGCTAACTCTCCACTTTGCTTTGAAAAAATGTCCCTGATTTGCTTTTATATGAAGTTTCTTCTCTAATTCTACTTAATGACAGTAGACTCATTTACAAATATTCTAATTTCACAAACACAAAAAAATGCCTCAAAGAATTAAATATAGATTTTTTAATTGGGTACAAATTTAAGTGCTAATGGACTGGCTTGTGCATGGTAAGTAATAGCACAACTCTTTATGCCAATACAACTATTAAGATTTCTGCTATAATACAGACATGAAAACAGAAAGGTTCAATTCAAGTATTGAAGTCAAAGATTTTTAATTATGGCAATTATATGCATTTTTAATGACAACCTTCATATTTTGTTTATAATGATAAAAATTAGAAGAGATCTAAAATAATAAGTTTATTTCTGAAACAACAAAAATATAATTTTGTTTTTTGCATATGGGTGGAAACTATCTTTAAGGTATAATTAGCTAATATCTTAATGTGTGCCTCTTTAAGTATTGCTTGGTAATTACATATCTGGGTATGAGAAGTAGCTGTAATGAACAGAAAAATTCTGCCTCAGAGCATACAGAAAAATCTAGGCTACAGTACAATTGTCATTTATTACATGGAAAGGCAATAGGAAATTATTAATTTATTCTGCTAAATGGATTCATTTTTTGTATTCAACCTTGGATTCTTTTCAATTCTTTTTTTCATGAATTTACTAGAATGAATTGTATACAACCAAAGCAATCAATTTAGATCCCAATATAAATATTGCTTTTATTTTTATATAATTTTATTATCACACAGTATTTCAATTCCATCATTTGTGCATTCTTCAGAACATGTTTTTATCATGGAGAAAAATAAAAAATTAGTAAAGAGGATTTGGGTATGAACATTAGTCTTGAATTTAAATTAGACATAAGACTATGAATTTGTGATAGGATTTTATCTCCAAACCTATCTACATACTATGTATTTATATATTAATGTATCCGCCTATCACACATACATTCACTCAAACTTATCAATTGGGAAGATGAAGAAATAATGTAATCAATTAATTATGTGCATTCTATTGCCCTAATTTGGTCTTGAAATACCCCTTTCCAAAAATTTGAGCTCCATGGAGAATCACCTAAATTCAGTTCTGGAGAACAAAATGTATAAGAGGATTTGGGAAGAATTTGATGTGATAGATGGACAGAACGTCACAGGTGACTCTAAGGATCAGGTCAGAAGGACTCAGATGTCGTAGGATATTCCTATTGGCATTATTTCTGACTTAAAATGGATAATAACTATAATAAATGAAAACACCTCAGATATATTTTGTGGAATCATGAATTCATATGTTAGAAAACAATAAACTGAGACATTTAAACAAAATAGTCAAATTTGCAAAGTCATAAAAAATATTCAGTGTTTTTTAAACAATGGCAGAAAAATTCAAAAGTTTACCTGATCTTTCTAATACAAACTACTCTAAGGTAGATTTAAATAAAGTTTGTACCTGGCTCTGTGACTCATGTAATCCCAGCAACTCGGGAGACTGAGGTAGGAGGTTTGAAAGTTCAAAGCCAGCCTCAGCAACAACCGCAAGGTACTAAGCAACTCAGTGAGACCCTGTCTCTAAATGAAATACAAAATAGGACTGAGAATGTGGCTCAGTAGTCAAGTGCCCCTAAATTCAATCCCTGGTATCCTCACCATCTGAAAAAAAAAAAAAGAGTTTGTATTCATATACTTATTTCAACCAGCAAATGAAGGTAGAATATGATAATAATTCCTTTGATGAATTAATAAGAAATGAAAACAACCAACTGATAGTATCACTGAAAGGGTGACAGGCTGATAGGGAAGCAAAAGTTTTGTAGATAAGTATCTACATAGGTAACTATAGACACATTTTCTTTCCTTCTATTGGCAGGGTGATGTTTCATATAACAATGACCAATTGGGACACGATTGCAATAAAACTGAGACAGGAGTCACATTGGTTTTGTGTGCTTTTGGTGAAGATTGGGCACCTTAGAGAGCTTTCTTATGGACCCTCTTTTCTGAAGTCTATTTATTGATAAAAACCCACTTATCTTTCAAGATGTAAAAGCTCCTTAATCTAACCATATGTTTTAGATTTTATCTCTATTACATTTTTAATTAAAAAAAAAACACTTAATCAATAACATTCGAAGAAGTAAACTATGTAATTCACAACATCTTAAGTAAAACTTACATACAGGCTTAAAAAAATAGAATGAAACTTTGAGATTCTGGGTAGCCAGACTTCAACCAATAGCATATCACAGAAATTGTCAATTCAGAACACTGTCGTCACTGCACTGACAATGTCAATCATCATGGTCACCACCATGAGTGCTAGACAAAGGAGTCCATGTTTAATCTTGCTGCCAAAGAGCTCCTTTGATCATTCCTTCTAAAGTCAGAATTTTTCATAGAAATGGCTGATTGGTCAATCCTACATCACATGCCTGCATATATCATACTTCCTAGAAGGGAGAGCAAATTAATACCCACTTCTATTTTATTCCTAGGTGAAGAAAGAACCTGCCTCCCTTAAATATTTATGTTGTGAAAAATCCTCCGAGTAAGGGGTATAAATATTATGTTTCAATGTCTGCAATAGGGATAAATTCAATCTTTTATAGTTATTACATTAAACAGTTTAAGAGGAAATAAAGAAATTAAGTAGAATGTCAATGCTGTTGAAAGAGGGTAAATCTGATGAAAGAAGAGCAAATAACTAGAGGGTGTCATTAATCTGATGACCAGAGACTAATTCTCTGAAAGCTAAATATGTTGGATTATTTCAAAGGGAAATCCTTGATTGTAGGAAGAGACCAACCCAGCTGATGGTTGAGAATCGGAATGAAGAATGCAATGAAAAGGGTATCTGAAATGACATGAATGAGAAGGGTAAAACCCAAACGGTGAAGATCACATTTCGGATTTTATAATTTATACCACATTAAAATGAATGACAATTGCATTATTTATACACAAGAGCCATATGAAAACCTACATCACACTTGGGTCTACATTATATTGACTTATTTTATGATTAATATTCTTTATCATTTTGAGAAATTATCATTCTAATTCTAATTTGCTAAGTTTTTGATTGATGCACATTGAATGTCATCAAGGGCTCTTTTAATATCTGCTGGGAATGTCAGGATATTTTTCTTATTGGATTGCTGATGTGGTATATATAAAAATACATTTCCTAATGTTAATCAATTTTTAGTCTTCAGAGTTCTGGGAAATGTCTGCTTCATAATAACACCTTAAACTTTTAATATGTTGTTAAATTCTATTTGTTGGCATTTTATTTTGGATTTGGACATCTACTGTATTTATGACTGAAATTGTTCTATAGTTTTAAATGTATTTATCAGTTTCTGTTAACATGTTCAGTTGAGCTTTACAAGATGAATCATCTGTATTTTCAACTTTTTTATTATTCTGTAAGCGTTAAGACGTTATGCATCCTTGAAACTGCATAAAAATCCTATCGAAATAAAATAAAATATCTGACCCTTTCCCTATTCTCTTGGTATATTTGATCAGTCTTCTTCAATTGTCCTTCATATCTGTCTTCTGTTGTTTCTTATATCTTCATGTTTTTCTTGATGATCAATAAAATTCAAGCAACTTTTCACACATCTTCTCTGTGAGAATGTTCTTATTTTCACTATTTCCTATCCCCAGATTCAATCTATCACTCCTTTCCTACATCACAAAATTTTTCACTAATATCTCCAAGTTCAGTGACATTAATTATAACAAATATTACTTTTCTTCATCCACACTAACTCAGAATGCTTTCACTGACTACTTCTTAAATCTTCTGTTCTTAACTAAAATTTGTATATCAACTATTGGTTTCACCAAAATCATTTTACCTTACATGACTTATCTCAGTGTCAGGAAATTGGATTACATAGATCACCTGATCTTCAATGTCATTATTTATCATTCTACATTTTTCTTGCTGTTGCTTTAAGCTTCTTCCACTCATCTCCCATATCCTCCTCTTATGAAGTATACAAATCCCTGCCCTCTGAGAAAATTCCTTCCATTCATTTCACATTTTTTTCTTTTGCAGGTGATTTTCTTACTCAGTATTGCCAAGAATCCAAAGGACCTTAGGATTCTCATGAACAATACATCCAATCATCTAATTTCTCTAATATTTCACTTCTTCAAAAACCCATTCTTTACTTGCCTTCACAAATAGCTTCTACAGTCAAACATTTTAGGTTGTTCTCACAGGAAATGATCCTTTCTTCTGAATTACTCTTCAAGCATGCATTCCAAAATTCAAATTCAAGGGTTTTACTTACAAATTTTCTTTGCTATTTTTCCCTTTTGATCCATCTTGCTTCTAACTTTCCTCCTCAATTCCTTAAGTTCCATGACAAACAATATTACATTATCTTAATTAAAATATCCCAAGACACCCTATTTGACAAAATTCTATCACAAATGGATCCAGACATTGCTTGCTATCTATCTATCTATCTATCTATCTATCTATCTATCTATCTATCTATCTATCTACATACATACAGATATATATTTTTATTACTGGAAAAAACAAATATGTCATATATAAATATATATGAGCATATATAAATAGTATAAATATAATAATTTGTATATCAATATACAAACTTAATTTCTGCAATTGAACTCTCAAAACCCCCAGGAAACATTCATTTATTGAGTCATCTCAATCTGTCTTTTTCCACAATAGAAAACTTACACCTTTCTCATTCTTCACATCTGACCCATGTTAAGGCCCTTTCTCTGTTCAAACCAAAATGTAGTTTATGACATGAATTTTCAAATTTCCTTCAACTGTTCTTAACACTGTCTACTTCTGGACTCACATTTCTTAAATCTCACTGAAATGACTGAATCCTTCCCCTGTTCTCTGAATATCTTTCTATCTTTCTATCTAGGTTTCTTAGGGACAGTAAACGTGTTCTATCTTCTTACTTTTGTTTTCATTTTCCCTGTAAGTTTTTGCTATGAGTATTAATATCAGCAATCTTCTCCACTAAAGTAAAAACCAACCAATGAGCAAAACTCGAATAAAGGGAAGTGTCTGTTTACACCTACTTTTTCTTCTCCAGCTCCTATCATTAACCATATGACTCTAAAGTAGCTTTACAAATTCAACTTGTCTACAATTGTAAAAACAACAAATGTAACTAAATTCAGTGGATAAGATGTAGCCTTAACTTTACTTCACTTTTCAGGACATTTTATAATGTTTGATCTATCCCTTCTTTCTGGAACATTGTCCTCTTTTGATTTCTGTGATACCACATGCATGGATATAAATACCACTTAATTAAGCTAAAGTTATATGTATAGAAGATAAAAAATGTTAAAAGAAATTATAAGCAAAAAACTTATCCGTCTTTTTTTTTTTTCTTCCCTCTGAGGGACAGAGGATTCGAACCAGCGTCCTTGCACATGCTAGGTGAGCACTCTCCAAGACTGCTATTCCTTCAGCTCTGCAAACAAATATTATATGGTTACCTTTGAGTGAATAGAATGTGAATAATACATGGGATTAAAAGGAGACACATATATGGGTGCCTTCCTGCCCCCATGATTCAAGTAAAGGGTTCAAAAGAGCTAATGAAACTCATGTGTTATGAGCTGAAAAATATAATAACTCAATCTTCTACACTTAAAATGTTAAAGTGATTTTGCATTACCATATTAAAATAAATAGCTGTACGTATAATGATAATGACCTATTCCTAAAAAAAAGTTAATATATCCTTTAGAAATGACACTTTAAGAAGATCTGAAATGAACAAAACTGATTTTCTTAGTAAGGATGAAGTAACTTAGTAACTTTAATTCTCAGAACACGTTCATTCATGTAATTTTAAAATGTTAATGTCTAAATTTTCATATAGAGCAGAGGTATATAGCTATATTATAGTTATCTGAAATATCAATTAAGGAATATTGGAAATATCCAAAATCTAGAAATTGCTGATATTAATATATGGAAACCACATATTTAATCTGATATAGTGTAGGAATTAAAGAGGAAGAACTGCTTAATCATCAAGTATGAATATATCTTTAGGAGTGATATATGGAATTGAATTTAGTTAAGCAAGACCAAATTTTTAGTGGCAAACTTTTAAATGTAGATATTTTTAAAAAACAAAAGCCAATTAGCAGCTCATATATAGATTATTTTCTCCTAAAATGTGATGCTCATAATATATATCTAAGAGGTTTTGTTTTGGGAAGTCAGTTTTCTTGATAAATCTCATTATCTTAATAGCCATATTAATAACAAATTTAGAGTCTTGGGTAGATTATTTAAACAAACACCAACAAATTACATCTAATGTGACATTGGAAAACTGGAAATGGAAATATTTTTGTTGTTGCAATTGAATCTTCACAGAATCTTTAATTCTTACTGTAAAATAGGAAATAATAATAAAGAGCTCACATTTATTGATTTATTTTTCCATATCTGTATTCTAAGAATTTTGCATGATTTAATCCATTTATAAATTCAAATAACTCAATGTTATGTTTCTTCTTATTGTTATTATTTCCAGTTTACACGTGTGGAGAATGAATTATGAGAGATTAAATTACTCAAATTTATATGACTATGAAGAAGTACAGTGGTTAAAGTGGAGCTCAGCTTCAGAGCACAATTGTACAGCCACTGTACCAAACTGTCGCCATGGATTCTACAGAGACCAGGAAAAATCCCCCATATATGTATAAATTAAAAAGAAAAACATAGTCTGTTTATAGCATAATAAAGAAATTCTGTTTCATAGAAATTCTGTCTTTAAGATGAAATAATTTGTATAAGTTTCTGTGTATGTAAATGGATGGTCCTGTGTGTGTAGATAAGTAGAAAGATTAGTAGATAACAGATTTGGAGAAAATGTGTTTTAGTCAATTTTTAACCTTTGTGAAAAAAACACCTAATATGAACAATTTTTAGAGGAGGAAAAGTTTTATTTGGGGGCTCACAGTTTCAGAGGTCTTAGTCCATAGATGGCTGACCCAATTGCTCTGTGCTTGAGGTATGGCAAAAGACTGGGGCAGAGAAGAGCCACTCAGGACATTGTACCAGAAAGCAGAGAGAGAAAACTACACTCTCAAGGGACAAAATAAACCCCCAAGTCACACCCTACCTCCTACAGTCACACTCTACTTCCCACAGTTACCACCCAGTTAATCCCTATCAGGAAATCAATGCACTGTTTATACTAAGACTCTCATAACTCACCATTTCACCTCTAAACTTTCTTGCATTGTTTCTCAACTGAGAGTTTGTGGGACACCTCATATCTAAACTATAACAATGTGTCAGGATGTTTGATGTGTTGGTAATAACAGCATTTAAACAAGTTTCACAAATTTATGTCTCAATTATCCTTACTCATAGGGGAGGTTTATATTAATATTATATTTTTATGAATTAAAATAACAGTTATAAAAATCCATATCTCATGCAATATGTGTTTTCAGACTGCTAGAATTGATGTAAAATCCAATATTCAACTGAGAATTTCAAAATTTTGAAGTTAGTTTTATAAAAAAATTCTACAAACATATGTTTCCCCTTACACATTCCAAAATATTCCACCAATGACTGAGACTATGGGTAGTACCAAATCTTACATATACTATGTTTTTTACTGTACATACATACCTATGATAAAATTCATTTTTTGAATCATAATCAAAGATTAATACTTGATAAAAATAGAACATATAATAATATGCTTTATAAATGCTGTTTAAAGTATTTGTTCCTGGAATTTCCAGTTTAATATTTTCCAAACTATAATTCACCATGGATAATTGACAGTGTGGAAAAAGTAAAACTGTGCATGTTAGGAAACTACTGTATAAATGTGCATTTGATTTGGGTTGAGCACTTTCACAGTCATTAGTATAAACAATAATGTTTATTAATATGAGTACCTAGTATAAGTAACTGTGTTCTATAGTATATTATTCGT
The DNA here is from genome assembly GCF_902686455.1 of Sciurus vulgaris. Lineage (NCBI taxonomy): Eukaryota > Metazoa > Chordata > Mammalia > Rodentia > Sciuridae > Sciurus > Sciurus vulgaris. The sequence goes on from NC_136464.1 coordinate 135,009,702, forward strand.
ATTTATTAGGTGAATGGTCTTCATGTAGCATATTTAGTAATGGTTGTTTAATGTGGAACAGTCCAATAATGTCAGATCTTAACTGAGATACCTAAGTGAATTTGCTAGATCTTATTGAGTCTAAAAACTAATCCAGTGAGTAAGATGCTTTTTGATTATATAATATAGGAATTATCAAGTCAATTGAGCTTTGATTTAGCTCTAATAAAAAAAAAACATTTGATAAGGTCAGTTCCTATATGAATTGATGGAGGTTACTAAGAAATCAATGGCAAAAGAATTATTGAGCAAGTTAACAAGTTATCAATGATATTTGCCATGAAAAAGGATCGATGTCAGCTCTGAGTGAGTTGGGACATAGTCCAGACTCAAAAACATTAACATTCTACATTTGTAGTTGAATTTGAAAAACATTTTAAATACCTTTCTGCTATACCTACCATTATTTATATAATTTCCTCAAAGTATAGAGCAATTTTTTCATGAAAAAAAAAAAAAAACTCTTTGTATGCACCTGAAAATTTTACCACATAATAAATTGGGTATTTGACAATTGGATGAGAAAGATAGATGATGTCACTCTTCTCAGATGACCCAGGAAAATAGAAAGATTCATTACTTGTTATGGTTTGGATATGAGATGTCTCCCAAAAGCTCACATGTGAGACAATGTAAGAAGGTTCAAAGCAGAAATGATTGAGTTATAAGAGTCTTAACCCAATTAGTGATTTAATCCCCTCATAGGAATTAAATGAATGATAATTCAGTGGTAGCCTGTAACTAGAGGAATGTGGGAACTGAGGCATGGCTTTGGGGTATGTATTTGTGTCTGGAGTCTTTCTCTCTGCTTCCTGATCTCATGTGAGCTGTTTCCCTCTGCCACACACTCCACCATGATATTCAGCCTCACCTCAAGCTCCAAGGAATGGAGCTAGCCCTTTATAGACTAAGACCTCTGAAACCATGATCCCTCCAATAAACCTTTTCTTCCCTATAATTGTGATGATTGGGTCCTTTAACCCCAGCAAAGAAAAAGCTGAGCAAAACATTACCCAAAGCATAATCAATGTTCTATTACTATCAAACTCAAGTATTATAACTCTCTATAATCAGTAAGCCTATATAAAGGTAAATTATTAAAATTTTGTATTTTTACTTAATATTTAAATGGGAAATAAATTAGTAACAATTAACAAATCATGAATGCCACATTTCAAGAGTAAAAACTTTTACTTTTATGCTTTCAACTTACAGACACCATGATTTCTCACTTGAGAACAAAAGAGATAAAAGATATTCTAATAGGGGTTTGGTTTTAGAATTATATTTATGAAATTTGATCAACAACAATTTATTAAAAATCAATTCTAGGAATCAAAACAATGATTTTTTTTTTTCAAATGGTAAACTGTACTTTCCTGCAATGATTTTACTAGGAGTAGGGAGAATATTTATTCAAAGTTTATTCTATTTAGCTAATGCCAAGGGAATCTACTTACAATGTTTATTTTATGAGGTTTCTCTGAAAGATTGCTGCAATTGTTACTGGTAAATTCAAGATCCATAATTGTATAGTGAAGTACCTCCAAAAATGCATTCATGCCTGCATATAAACAACCTCTGAAGATGCAAGTTCTGAATGTTTTTGACATTCTGGATGTGTGGAAAATTTACTATTTAAAAGAGATACTAATGAATTATATCAGAATTTTACTGTAACCAAATAATTAAGGGTGTTGTTAATGTAAATATTATGATAAAATAAAGCACCATGTATGACATAAAAATAAAAGTAAAATTTTTACTTCATATACAAGATTTTATTAAATAACTACTTAAAACATTTATCATTGCTCGTTTATTTGCAATATATTATACTAGCCTAAAACCAAACTAGCCTAAAATCAGAAAAAAATTTTAGAACCTCATCTTACAAATAAATACATAATATTCTGTGATCATACTGGTGTTCAATTAGTTACAATTTCAGTAAAAATATCTAGAATAAGAAGGGCAAAAATCATTCATTATCAAAGTAATTAATTTCACAATTTTTCATGCCTTGGGTCAAGAAATATAGTAATTACATAGTGAGATTTCTCTTTCTGAAGAAGACATATTAATTTATAATTGCTTGTGATATTGATTTTATAACTCAATTTTTGTACTCTGTGCCTGCATTTCTTTATAAATATATAGAACAGCAAATTCTGGACATAAAACATTCTATATTTTCTAATATCAGTTTATATTAAGCTATTTTAAATTAAAATCTAACTTTTGTCTATTAACCATTTTTTCTATATGAGGAAATGCTATCCATCCTCAAAATTGAAAGAGAATATCCTTATAAATATAAGCACATTTAAAATAACAAAAGTGTAAAATACACATTCTTCTAACCTGTTAATGGCCCCCAAAGTATTCACCCAGGCTATAGCATCCTTACACAACACAGGAATGATTAAGGAAGAATATAAAAATATATTTTGACTAACTGTGAAGAGAATGTAGAAATTGAAAGAACAGATACTTCAGTTTTTATTGCAAATGAGTCAGGATACTTAATTTCAAACTTTCATGAGTTTTTACATGAGTAGTATTGAAGTTTAGTTTCTCCTTTATTTTATATATGTCACGGTTCATGTTAAATAATACTAATTTCTACTAAAATTGCTATTAAACAATATTGTATTTCAGTATTAAAGGATCTCAATTTACTATTGAAAAACAATGATGACTATTGATCAATTGTAATATATTCATTTTAAACAACATTTCTACTTGTATCAGTTGAAATAAACACAAGGGATAAAATGTTTACTTTAATATAATGGATTTTTTCCCTTTTAGTAAAAACTAATAATAATATACAGTTTAGGCAATATTTGTTTCTGATCAAAGCTATTTTTCAGTCTAATCATGCATCTTTTGCAAAATCACTGTTCATTTGCAGACTAAATTGTCTCTTGCCATGTAAATTGAATCACTTAACACAAGTCAGATTTCTTTAACTTAAACCTATGTGTAGGTAGGCATAAGATAGCAAATAAGAATTACTATGTGGGCAAATTTTTAAATTAGTCCAAAGATATTGATAAAGTTTCAATACACTGGGTGCAAGCCCAACTGAAATTTTCATTATTTTGAAAGAGAATCATACTTACTTAGATTCACTGCTGAAACTATTTACTGCTGAAAGTAGAATTAATAGACCATATACTGGATGGAAAGAAAAATTTAAAAACAACTACTTCATTTCATGGATGTGTTAGTTTGAGCATAAATAAATAAAAGAATATAAACCAGATCTTGGGATATTACACATTGTAATAGTTTCACATGTCATTGTTTCCAAAGGGATGGAAATAGCAATTTCCTTATAGGAACACAAGCTGAAATGTCACAAACAAATCGCATTACACGACAATGATCAAGAAAAATAGTGCATATCATCACAGAAGGATTTTTTTGTTGTTGTTGGGAGTGGGTGGGAACTGGGGATTGAACTCAGGGGCACTCAACCACTGAGCCACATCCCAACCTTATTTTGAATTTTATTTAGAGACAGGGTCTCACTGAGTTTCTTAGTGCCTTGCTTTTGCTGGGCTGGCTTTGAACTTTTGATCCCCCTTCCTCAGCCTTCTGAGCCACTGGGATTACAGGCATGCGCCACTGCACCCAGCATCACAGAAGTTTTATTTAAGCATCTTCAACATATGTTATGAACTTCACAGTTGTCTAAAAATAAGAAAATACAGTCTAGGCAATTATTAGCACAATTGAGTTGCATAATTAAAAGTAAAAAGCACACATTTTAACAGAGTGATGATCTTATGTGAGAATATCATGAAAATGTCAACCAATAGACTAATGAACACTAGATCTACACTTAGTTATGTGGGTGTTTTTAGCTGATTACTTGAAAATACTTTTTGCAGCATACCATTCTGGTAACATATTAAGGAAATATATAGCTTCTGAGGTTAATTGCTTTAAAAAATTCCTTTGATCATATTTTATATCAAATGCTATCATGTTAATAAGTTCATAAGTCAACGTTGGTTCTTATCTTACACACAGACAATAAATGAGCATGATATTTGCCTTAGACATAATTTATAAATATTCTGATATCTCTCCTTGTTAGCTGGCTTAAATAATTACTTTATTATAAGCATCACTGTTGTGATATAAATACTGGTATGTCACTGCTGTTATTCTGTTTCACATTGTTAGCTCATATCACACACTTAGTGCATAGGAGTTCCTAAAGCATTGAAATTTAACCAGTAGCCACAGGCTGACTGAGAACCTTATCAAAAGAGTGAACTACACAATCTACTGACTCTGTCTTTATGTTCTAGTTTATGTAGATAAACTGAAATCTACTCAGATATAAATAGAACCATATTATACCATCATGTGCATGTTTACTATGTATTATAGTCTGTTTTTTTCCATTTATATGTCTGAAATAACTTCAATAAAAATAGTTGATTCTAGAACGCTAAAATGTTATTTTAAGTTCCTCTTATTTAGAGAAATACAAAATTTTTAACTAAATTATTCTTAGTCAACAGTGTTTCATCAACAGAGAGGGATTGCCTGTAATTGCCTATAAGATGGAAGGAAAAAAGTCACCTACTGCAAATTAATTATGGAATGTTAAGCTTTATATCAGAATAAAACACACAGAATAAAGGAAATAAACAGTAACTTTGAATTTAAGAATACTGCAGAGCATCCTCCAAATACAGTAGGTACCACTCTATTGAGAAAAAATACTTGGTGAAGTTTTTATTTTAAAAGATAAAAAGAGTATAGCACTTGACTAGTACATACCAGGCCCGGGGTCCAATTCTCACGACCTCCACAAAAATAAGCAAATAAATGAGTACTAAAAATTAAAGTTTTAGATTCTGAAAAATAGCATACTTTTAGAATTTTTGCTTTGTCATAATACTAGACTATTTTATCTAAAGTTATGTTTTCTGCTTTTAGCAAACTAGATAACACTCTCTATGAACATGAAAGAAAACCAGAGATTCCACCTTGCCTGACAATTTTTTTGATTAGTATAATTAAAGATTTAGAATATCCCTAAGGCAAAGTATCATTTTAAAATTGTTTAATGCTTTAATTATTAACATATAAAACCTCCTGAAAATAGGTTATTCATAAATACATTTATTGATTCAGTCAAAAAGTATTAATTACTGATAATGTTTTCATACACTATCCTCTCTGCCTTTTAAGCTAGTCTCCTGCCCTCGGGAATCCTTCAATATAATACTAGGACTTTTATGTAAACACAGGGTGAACTATATTCAAATGGGCTTTGTGAATGATTATAAGAGCAATATGGATGGAGGGATCAGGCAAAGTTCATTCCGTTAACTCGAAGAGTAAGAACAAAATTCTTGAAAATTAGATTATAAACGTGATGAGCAAATACCGTAAATTATTATTGTTGAACCTCTAGTAACAGAAGAGGTTTCAACACTTCATAGTGGCTTAAAAACTATATGAATGAATTTTGGGCACAGTGGTGCTCGCCTATAATCCCGGCAACTCAGGAGGCTGAGGCAGGAGGATTGTGAGTTCAGAGATAGTCTCAGGAATTTAGTGAGGCCATGAGCAATTTAGCAAGACCCTGTTTCTAATTAAAATATAAAATTAAATTAAAAAGGCTGGAGATGTGGCTCAGTGTTTAAGTGCTCCTGTGTCTAATCCCTAGTTCAAAAAGAACAACAATGACAAAAACTATATGAATGAATGAACGAACGAATGAATGAAGGAAGGAAGGATTAGATAAGGAATGAATGAATGAAGGATTAGATAAGGAATAGCAGCAAGCAGGATCAGAAGGTAATTTACACAGAAAAAATAGCATATTTATATATAATGAGCGTCAATGTAATGCAAAAATCCGCTCAGTATATCATGGCTTATATTTATAGTTCTTTTTATTAGAGCATTATAATTATGTATATTATTGGGGCTTATTTTAATAGAATCATACATGCAAGCAATTTGAATTCAAGCCCCATTGACCCCACTTTCACTCTTTTCCTCCCTGCCCCCATTCTCCTTCCTCTACTAAACTTTCTTTCTTCTACATATACATAAAGATGAAATTCCCTTTGGTAACTTTATGTATGAATATAGCATTTAACAACATAATTCATTTTGTGTATCTTCCCCTTTTTCCTTCCTCCCTCACTCTGGTACTCCTTCTACTCCACTGATCTTCCTTGTGTCTTTATGATATCTGAGCCCACATCTCAATTGTCTGTTTTCCTTTATTTTGCTCTGGCTTCCACATATGAGAAAAAATATTCTTCCTTTGATTTTATGGATCTGACTTATTTTACTGAGCATGATTTTTCTCCATTTCCATCCATTTACTGACAAATGGCATTGTTTCACTCTTTTTATGACTGAGTAAAACTCCACTGAGTATATATACGACTCATTTTCTTCATTCACTCATCTATTCACAGGCATCTGGGTTGATGCCATAATTTGGATATTGTGAATTGTGCTGCTGTAAACATTGAGGTGACTGTATCTTTATAATATGCTTTTTAAAAGAAATTTTGGCTAAATACGTAAAAAAGAAATGGCTGGGTTATGCAGTTATTCCATCTCTAGGTTTTTGGGGAATCTCCATACTATTTTCCAACGTGATTTTACTAATTTTCAGTCCCACCAACAATCTAAGATTGTACCTTTCCCCCAAATCTGTTTTTGATAATTGTCATCTAAGTAGAGTAAGATGAAATCTTAGTATAGCTTTTGATTTATATTTTCCTAATTCCTAGAGATGCTGAATAATTTGATAATTTTTATGTCTTATTTTGAAAAGTTGGATTAGTAATTTTGCCAATTTATTGATTGAGATTTTTTGGCATTGTTTTTGAGTTCCTCATATATTCTGTATATTAATCCCCTTTCAGAGTAGTAGTTGGCAAAGATTTTTTTTCCCATTCCACACTATCTCTCTTAATTTTCTTAATCATTTCCTTTGCTGTCCAAAAGTTTTTAATAAGTATACTTATTTATACTTGATATTATTATTAATCTTCAGAAGTCTTCTTGAGGAAGTTATACAATGGAGTGTTGATCTTTTTTTTTCCTCTAGAAGTTGCAAGTTTTCTAGTATAATTCCTAGGTCTTTGATTCATTTTGACTTGAATTTTGTGCAGGGTGAAAGATAAGGATCTAGTTTTATTGTTTTACATATAGTTATCCAGTTTCCCTAGCACTAAGGGTATCTTTTCTCCAACATATATTTTTGGTACCTCTATCCAGTATCAGATGGCTATCCATATGTAAGTTTGTCTCTGTCTCATTTTTTCTATTCTGTTTGTCTTCATGTCTATTTAGATGCCAATACCATGCTGTTTTAGCTACTATACCTCTATAGTATAATTTGAAATCGAATACTCTGATGACTCCTCCATCACTGTTCTTGTTCAGAATTGCTTTTGCTATTCTGGGTCTTTTATTCTTCCAAATAAATTTTAGGACTATCTCATATAGTCTTCTAGTTCTACGAAGAATGACATTGCTATTTTGATGGGGATTGCATTGAATGTGTATATTGCTTTGGGTTATACGGTAATTTCGATAATATTAATTCTGCATATCCAAGAACATGAGAAGGCTTTTCATCTTTTGAAGTTCTCTTTAATTTCTTTCTTTGGTGTTCTTTAGTTTACATAGTAGAGATGTTTTCCTTCCTTGGATAGATTAATTCTTCATTTTTTTTTTTTTTTTTTTTTTTTTTTTTCTCTTTTTTTAGGTTATTGTTAAGGGAATGGTTTCCCTGATTTCTTTCAGGAAAAAGAAACCAAATCACTGTTAGAGTATAGAAAAGCTATTGATTATAAATGTTGATAATGTACTCTGCTACTTTGCTAAATTTACTTATTAGCTCAAGAAACCTTCTGGTGAAATTGTTTGAATAAGCTAGATATAGGATTATGTCATTAGCACACAGTGAGAATTTGACTTCCTCTTCATATATTTGTAACATTTTAATGCCTTCTCTTGCCTGATTGCTTGGCTAGAATTTTGAGAATTATATTGAATAGAAGTGTGAGAATAGACATCCTTGTCTTGATCCTGATTTTAAAGAAAAAGCTTTTCTTTTTCTCCCTCAGTATGCTATTGAATATGGACTTGTCATATATAGCTTTCAATGTAGAGGTAAGTTCTTTCTATCTCAAGGTTCTCCAGTGTTTTTAACATAAATGCTTACAATAGTTTATCAAAGGCCTTTTCTTTATCTCTTTAGATATTCATATGATACTTGTTATTAGTTCTATTTAAGTAGTGAATTATATTTATTGATTGGTGTATTTTGAAACTTTCTTGCATCTTTGGGGTGAAGCCCATTTGAACATGGTGTATTATCTTCTTCATATGTTTTTGAATGTGGTTTTCAAATGTTTTATTAAAAATGTTTGCATCTATGTTCATCAGTAATATTGATTTGTAGTTTAATTTTGTAGATAGGATTTTGGTTATAGCGACTTAGGGTTATAGTGGCTTCATAGAATGTTTGGGGATGTTCCCTGTTTTTCAATATCATGGAGTAATTTGAAAAAGACTGAGATTAGTTTCTTAAAGATCTGATCAAATTCTGCAGAGAGTTTTTCTGGTCCAGCCTTCTCTTTGATGGTAGGCTTAATTGTGATTTCAATTTTGTTACTTGACTTTGATCTGTTTAGATTTTCCATGTCTTCCTAGTTCAGTTTGGGAAAGCTGTATATTTCTAGACATCCATCAGTGTCTTTTAGATTTTGCAGTTTATTAGAATATTAATTTAGAAAATAGTTTCTAATAATCCTCTGAATTTCAGAAGTATCTGTGGTGATACATCCTTTTTAATCTCTATTTTTTTTGTTGTTGCTGTTCTGGGGATTAAACTCAGGGACACTCGACCACTGAGGGTCTCACTGAGTTGTGTAGGGCCTCACTGTGGCTGAGGCTGGCTTTGAACTTGTGGTCCTCCTGCCTCACCCTCCCAAGCCACTGGGATCACAGCCTCCATCTCTAATTGTATAGATTTGTCTTCTTTCCTATTTATTTTGGTTAGTTGGCTAAGGGTTTATTGTGTTAGTTTGACTAAGAGTATATTAATCTAATTTATCTTTGTGAAGAATCAACTCTGTGCATTGATCCTATTTTTATTTTCAATTTCATTAATTATAGGTCTGATTCTTATTATTTATTGTCTTCTACTAACTTTGGAGTTATTTGTTCTTTTTATTCAAAAAGTTTAAAGTGGAGCATAACCTTATTTATTTTGGGATATCTCTAGTTTTATTAAATGTAGGCATCCAAAGCAATTAAAAACTTTTCCTCAGTACAGTTTTTATACAGTTGTCCAAAATTTTTGATATCCTATACCTTTTTTATCTGTTTCTAAGAGTGTCCTGATTTCTCCTTTAATATTTTATTTAATCAATTTAAAAGAGTATTGCTTAATCTCCATGTGTTTGTATGGTTTCTATTATTTTCCTTATTATTGATTTCTAATGTCACTTCATCATAATTCTTTAAAATGCATGAGCTTTCATTGATCTTTTTGTATTTGATAAGACTTATGTTATGACCTAGAATATGGGTTATTTTGGAAAAGGTTCCATGAGGTATTGAAAAGAAGGTGTATTCAGCATAACTGGATGAAATGTTTTATAGATGCTTATTAGGTCCATTTTATTTATACTGTCATTTAGGTTGGAGATATCTTTTTTGATTGTATACTTTAATTACCTATATATTGGTGATAAGGGTGACTTGAAATTATTCAGTATTATTATATTGGGATATATCTGTGTTTTAATGTCAAGGGGTATTTTTAAGTGTAACTAGGTGTGCTGATGTTTGGTGCATATTTATTTACCATCCTTATATCTATTTTGTTCAACTGTTCCTTTTACTAGGATATAATGGCATGCTTTGTCTCTGGTTAATTTTTGCTTGACATTAGCTTTATCAGCTATTATGACTTGTTTTTAAATTTCAATTGCAGGTAATTTTTTCCCATACTTTCATCTATAGCCTGTTAGTGTATTTGCATGAGATGAGTCTCTTGCAAAAACCATACAGTCAGATGTTTTTTGTTTCTGCTTTTTTGTTTGTTTGCTTTATTTTTTGTTCTCAGTTGTATTTTTTAAGTTGAAAAGTGCAAGCCAAATATATTTATTGCCATAACTAACATGTTTGATCATATTGCTGTAGTTTTGATTCTAATCCTTTACTTTTTTTAAGTTAAATTATTTTATTTTTTTCTAATTAGTTATACACGAGAGTAGAATGCATTTTAACACATCATACATAAATGAGTATAATTTCTGATTTCTGGTCCCATATGATGTAGAATCACACTGGTCATGTAGTCACATATGCACATAGGGTAATAATGTTAAATTCATTATATTGTTAGTCCTACCCCCATATCCCTTCTTTCCCTTCACTCCCCTCTACCTAATCCAAAGACTCTCTATTCTTCCCAATGCCACCCTGCCCTTATTGTGAATTAGCATTCCCATATCAGAGAACACATTCAGCCTTTGGTTCTTTGGGATTGGCTTATTTATCTTAGTGTGATATTTTCTAGCTCCATTCATTTGTGGGCAAATGCCATAATTTCATTCTTCTTTAAGGCTGAGTTATATTCCATTGTGCATATGTACCACATTTTCTTTATCCAATCTTCTGTTGAAGGGCATCTAGTTTGGTTCCATGACTTAGCTATTATAAATTGAGCTGCTATAAACATTGATGTGGCTGTGTCACTGCAGTACGTTAATTTTAAGTCCTCTGGATATAAGTCAAGGAGTGGAATAATGGGGTCAAATGGCAGTTCCATTCCAAGATTTCTGAGGAATCACCATTCTAGAAAGAATCTGCTTTCTAGTGGGGTTGCACCAATTTGCAGTCCTACCAACAAGATATGTGTGTATATTTTTCCCCACATCCTCACCAGTATTTATTTTTTCTTGTATTCTTGATAATTTCCATTCTGACTGGAGTGAGATGAAATCTTAGAGTAGTTTCAATTTGCATTTCTCTAATTGCTAGAGATGAACATTTTTCATATATTTGTTGATCAATTTTATTTCTTCTTCTGTGAAATGTTTGTTCAGTTCCCTAGCTCATTTTTTTTGATTGGGTTATTTGTTTTTTCTTTTTTGTTTTTTTGGGCGTTTTATGGTGTAAGTTTTTTAGGTTCTTTATATATCATGGAGATTAATGCTCTATCTGAAATGTGTGTGGTAAAAATTTTCTCCCACTCTGTAGGCTCTCTCTTCACTTTATTGACTGTTGCCTTTGCTGAGAAGAATCTTTTTAGTTTGATCCTGTACCTAATAGAAGAAAAAGTAGGCCAAATATTCACAGTATCAGCCTAGGATCTGACTTCCTTAACAAGAATCCTAAAGCACAAAAGGTAAAATCAGGAATCTTAAGTGGGATGGATTCAAACTACATCTCATTTTTTGATCCACTCTGTTAGTCTATGTCTTTTAATTTTTAATTGACAACATTTATATGCAGTATTATTATGGAAGAATTCGCAGTAGGATGCCTTTTTGTTATATTTAATTCTATCTTAATTTTCATATAGCTGATTAATCTTCTATTGATCTTCTAAATAGAAGATTTGAATTTTGGGAGATTTGAATTATTTTATAGTTTCTTCTTTGTGTAATTTATCTTTGAGGATTCTTTGAAGTTTTGACTTGACGGTCATGTATTCTTTTAGTATTTTGGTTTTACTTTTTTCATGGAAAGTTTCTATTTCCTCATCAAATATGAAAACAAGTTTTGCTGTATAGCAAACTTGTTTGATAACTATTTTCTTTTAGAGCTTAAAATATCTCATTCCAGGCCCTGATTTATTTTAGTGTCTTCATTGAGAAATCAGATTTGAGATTTATTGGTTTGTCTCCAAATGTGACCTGATGTTTCTCTTTTGCAGCTTTCAATATTATTTCCTTATTTACTATGTTATATATTTTGGTTACTTCTTTTCTGATTAATTCTATTTGGGGTCCTGTATACTTCCTATATGTAGATGTCTGTCTCCTTTCTGATATGGAAAAGTTTTCTCTGTCTCGCTGAAAAAAGTTCTTAACATCTTAGCTTTTATTTCCATGTTCTCTTCTATCTCAGTGATTCTTAGGTTTCTCCTCTTGATGTTGTCCCAGAGTTTTTGTATATTCTAATCATATGCTATTATTTTTCCCTTTATTGTATTCAGTGTATTCAAAGTCATTTTCCTCTATCCAAGGACTAAAGTTCTGTCTTCAAGGGCTGAAGTTTTACTTTCTATGCAAGCTTAAATTTTGGTGATCATTTCAATTGAATTTTTAATTTGATTCATTGTGTTTTTATTTCCAGGAATTCTGATTGATTTATTTTCAATACTTTTATTTCTTTACTGAAATAATCTTTCATTTTCTGAATTTGCATTCTTAATTAATTCCTTATATCATCTTTTAGTTCATTGAACACTTTAATAATCAGTTTATTATCATCTTGTTTCTGGAATTTCATCTACTTCCGTACTTGTAGGATGCTTTGTTGAGGAGTTCTGGGGTTTATGGAGAGATTTTTTGCCTGTGTCCCCATGTTTTCAGAGATCCTGGACTTGCACATCAGTTGAGGTCTGTTCCCCTTTCTCTTTAATATGCATGTCCTTGTGTGTGTCATTTTTATAGTTGTAGTTTTTTTAATTCTAGAATTTCCCTGCTTTTAATATATGAGTATGTATCACAGGGGGGATCTGAAGTTCCCCTCTGTGGTTTTTCCTTGCTGCCTGGTGTTTGCTTTGGAGTTTTGTCTCCCTAGTTCTATGAATTAACATTATATTTAGATTCAGGTGGTGTTAGATCTTATGTAGGGTGAGATTCACTCTTGTTTAGCTAGGTAGAAAAAATTTCTCAAAATCAGAGTCTCATCTCTGTGATCTTGAAGTTCCCTAACCACTTTCCAGGCCCTCTTAGAAGGTGGGAGAGCTAGGAAGAACATTAATGTCAGCAAGTGATATGTAAAATAAATGTCTGGGGTCCACTTTGATGTCCACAACATTAATTGCCACATACATGGCAGTGGTGGGGTCAGTGATTAACATTAGTACCAGCAATATGAAACTAAGAACTAGATCTGGCATTTGACATTAAGTGTCTACTATGTCATCCAATGTATTAATAATCACTTCAGTATGAATGGGGTACGAATTGCACAAATTTTCTAATTGTGTTATTTCCTGGAATTATAGTTTCTTGAGTAAAGAAAAAATAGGCTTAGAAAATGGGAGAAAATTTCAAATATTTAAGAAAAAAGCTAACAGAGGAAAGGCAAGAGTTAGGTAGCAGACGTCAGCTGTATAGAAGAAAAAAATTAAAGATGAACTGAAAGTACTAAAATCAAGAAAGGAAGTTGGAATAGGAAAGGTTGGCTATTAGTTGGGAAAGAGAATGAAGAAGGGGAAATAAGAGGTGCTAGAACCAAAGCATGAGCAAACCCACAACTGTAAGATTACATCAACTTGAATCCATGTATACTTGAACACCACCTAAGACAAATCAAGGCTAAATAATTAAGTGCAGAAGGAAACAATTGTGATGGTAAATTCTTAAGAATATACATATATATTTCCAAACTTATCCATGTAGTGAGTGCTACACACACACACACACACACACACACACACACACACACACACATAACTACACACACATACACAAAATCATGTATAATAAAACAAAGCAAAAATTAATACAATACAATCGAATGATATTTGGAAATTTTTAAATTGTTAAAATGTTTTAAAAAGAATTTAAAGAATCATCAGTCAGATGTAGTGGTGCACACCTATAATCCCAGCAGCTTAGGAGGCTGAGGCAGGAAGATCAAGAATTCAAAGCCAGCCTCAGCAAAAGCGAGGTGCTAAGCAACTCAGTGAGACCCTGTCTCTAAGTAACATACAAAATAGGGCTGGGGATGTGGCTCAGTGTTCCAGTGCCCCGAGTTCAAACCCTGGTATCAAAAAAAAAAAAAAAAAAAAAAAAAAAAAAAAAATTTAGAACAATCAAATAAAAATGTAAGTATGGAAATCAGAAATGAAGGGGAATAAAAGAGAAAGAAAGAAAAAAAATTAAAAGAGAGAAGAGAAAAAAATCTTGCTGAGAAATAAGGAACTTGTTTCTGTTGAGGTGATCATTACTGTTGTTGGATATGGAATTTCAATCTTCCTATTTGTTTTTTCTCTTTGTAGCCTTTGGGTCAAGTGTTGCTGCCTGCCTTTGAGGATAGGAGACACAGCTAGGTGTGATGGATCTGTTTCTAGTCTCCCTCTGTATGGTGGGGTATCACAATTAGAGTGCTGACACATTGTATATTTCTGTGATGTGGAAGTTGTAGCATTCTACATTGGAGATACTCCTAACAGTGTTGTCTCAACTGAACTTTGCAACTCTGTGTAAGAATTTGAGAATTGTTGAACACCCTTTATTACTGGGGAGATGCCAATCCACAGCAGGATGTCTAAATTTCTAAGATTTCTGGTAAAATGCACTTTAGGGTATAGAGACAAAACCTCTGCAGGTCTTAGCTTCACCACTATGCATGTGAAACACAGGTGTCTGCTCTTCAGTGCAGATGCTCCTCTTTCTACTATGGTGCCAGCAATAAATGGAGCTTTCCCATTGGGATCCAGACTCTGACTGGCCCAGGTATAATTTTCTTTGTGCCTCTTTTGGTTTCTCTGGTTCCGATATCTCCTGAGAATAAGTCAGTTGCAGGTGTTCCCAGTTTCCTGTCAATGCTAACAGTTGTCCTGGGTGTGTGAGAGGCGCCAGAAGTGGTTTTTCCCATTTGGTGTTCACAAGGACTGTGGCAGTGACTGGTGGTGGTAGTGATGGTAGTGACTTTTTCTGTCAAGCATGTGAATGGACTGAGGCAGCAGTGCCAGGGCCCTGCCAACCGTGGATTTCCCATGCGGGTTGTGTGCAGAGCAAGTTTGGTTACTGTGGTGGATGCTTTCCTTCACAGGTGTGCCCGCACAGCCTGGCTACAGCCGAGGTGCCTTTTTCAGCTTAGCATTTAGAGCACTGCTTCCTCTTCCCCTGCCAGAGTATTTCAGATCTGGGAGAACTAATTTTGAATTTGCTTATATTAAGCTGCTTCCCCTACCAACCCTGTCCATAAAATCATCCTTCCTCTCTAAAACACAGGCTTCCCCAAGTCAATTTTCCTTTCTTTACTTTTCTTTATTTTCTTTTTCCCCCCTTATTTCTTTATTGAGTGGATACTTTATTCTTTGTCCACGTGGCACCTCCCCTTCACCGGCATCCAAATTGGTCCTTCTCTTATTATTCTTTCAATCAAGTTTCTGACTTTCCATGTTTGTATAATTTTATTTTTTTAACAGTCCAGTGTTAAATTTCAGTGAGTCCCCTTCAATTACTCACCTCTGTAAGAGGCAGTCTTCCTGCTTTGTTAGTCCAATGCTGAGGAGCTGTTGTGAGATGTTCTTTCCTTTAATTCACCACTTTCTCTCCTCTAAATTACTTTCCAAGAAGCAGAAGATATGATTAGAAAAATGAATTAACATGACATTGATACTGTAAATCAAATATCATATGATTTACAAAAGTTTGAATGTTGAGCAAAGGAAAAATATTTTCATTTAAGGACAAAATTTCATATCATGATAGAGTAAAAGTTGTGGGGCGAAACCGGGGCCCAGGGTTACCCACGTGCATCTAAAAATGGAGACTGGCAGAGAGCAAACAACTTTCTGAATATGCATGGAGAAAGGCAGGAAGCGTTTACAATTGGCTGCATGATAATCAGTTCTGCCACCTAGCGCGTGGACAGATATACTTTACATGTATGCTGGAGCGAGTGATCGCTTGACCTTTAACAGGGTTGGATGAACATATCTGGTTACAATTGCTTATGCATGAGACTGCTTATATATTGAGGGTGTTATTTGAATAAAGGGGAAGCTGCTTCATGAACCTCTGAAGTGTACGTGTCTTTGGTCCCGCTGGTCGGGCGTAAGAGAAGTGGGTGCTGAGCCACTTGGAGCAACCCAGGCAAGAAGCCCAGCTTTCCATAAGAAGAGCGATGGGAGCCACTTGCAGCAAGCCGGGCAAAGAAGCCGCGGCTTTCCGTAAAAACTGGAATTGCAAAAAGAAAAAGTCAGGAAAGTGAGCCTGTTTGTGTATACCTTATGAGAGATAAAATTGGAACTAGTATTCAAAAGAGGGAATGGAAGAAAATATGATAAATAGGAGCTAAAATCAAAGGCAGTTTGACTGTAGAATTAATATTATACAGTTACTCTTTCCATATTGCAACCAAATGAGGTATAAATAGGGAAATTTCTTGGTGAACTATATTTCCATGAATCATATATAATAATACTTGAGTCCATTGTGTACCTAGGAAGCATCAATTGGCATACAGCTATAGCTCACTGCTAAATAGTTTTCTGAAAATTGGCCCTACCTGAGAAACCTAGTAGAATGAGGAGGATTTCAGTCATGGTTTTTATATATACAAGCTTTTGGAAGTGAAAACAATAGCACCATTTGTGACTTTATTGTGAAAGTTCCTAAGACCACTAGCTTGAGTTCATTAGCTCTCTCTACTGTTCCTACAAAGTGATACTGAAAGGACCTGAATGTCCCATGTCAAAACAGAATCTGATGGAATAGGAGAAAAGGAGGAATGTGGAATACTAACAGTGCCCCAAATTCCAATGATGAACTGTCACTACCTATGTTATTACCTACTACAATGATGAAATGTTACTACATTTATTCAGTTTCCCCAAAAGAGTGGTGAGAAGATTAGAAAAAAAACCCAAACAGACAAATACAGAGAAAGCAGGATTTGGTGGGTCAACCAAACTCCTGATGGGAGAGAGACTGGCCACAAGCAGGCTTCCCACATTTATTATATAGATTTCAGTATCAAAGGGATTTATGGTAAGAAGGCTACATTCAAAAAGAACCAAAAAAAAAAAAAAGTTTAAACAGCCCAATTACAGTCATCAGCTTGTGCCCACAATTCTCCACCCCTGGGTGACTAGCATTTGAACTTTAGGTCATGAACTGATAAAATCTGTGAGCTGCACAGAAACCTTTTGAACAGGATGTCACCAGCAACTAAGTAATTTCGATGGGCACCTTTCTACTGAGAGTTCTCATAAGGGCATCACCTCTGCCTAGGGCCCGTTCCAAGAAACCTGTAATTCAATCACTGTTCCTGACAATGGACACTTCTACTTGTATAAATAACAGATTCACTTATTATTTCATTCATCCAAATATTTTTGAAAATTTACTATGAGACAGGCAGCCATTCATGTTATGGCAAGCAATAATAGAGGAAGTCACAAAAAAATATCACTACAATGAATACTAGTAGATGAGAGGTAATGGACACTATTAATTGTATAATGTCTATAGTGTTTCATAAGGTGATGAAAGTAGTAATTTTGAAAAATAACAGAAGATAAGAAGTATGTTCTGGTTAGGAGATACTGATTTTTAATAGTATAACATATTATGCTTCATTGAGAAGGTGATGATGGAATAAAGGCCTAAACGAAATGAGAAGAAAAACTTGTAGGTGAACTGAGAGAATTTAGTTAGAATAGCAAGTGTGAATAATTTGTTAGAAGCCTCTTTTGTGCACCTGGAAGTCGATCAGGTTGCCTATATCAAAGTCAAGGTGCAGTGTAGGAGAGGAAGTAAAAAACAGGGATTCTAGGTTCTAGAAAATTGCCAGACATTGTGAAACTTGACATTTACTCAGAATGAGATAAAGTGACATTGGAAAGTGTGATCAGAAGAACGATGTGCTATAGTGCACAGTGTAACATAAAGGTTTTGATAGCTTTTAAAAAATTACAGGAGAGAAGGAAGGACAGAAGTAGATATATCAGCTAGAAGAATATTATGGGAGTCACGGAAAAAGATTTAGTATTTGGGACATAAATGGGAAACATAAAAAGAGACATTTTGCTTCTGTTTTTATGTCTCTATAGCAGTTTTAGTTGACTGGTTAATTGTGAAATCCTAGAGGAAGGAAAAGTCTTTGCCAAGACACAACAAAGAAAAAGCACTTCTACCAATGATCTGGTCATATAAACCATAAACTTTTGCCATTCTTTTAACATCAGTTCATCTTTTATTATGACATCTACATTTTATTCTTTTCTAGATGATGGAACAACAATGGAGGAACTATGAAATATGGAAAGGTTCAAAAAAAATGAATTGTTTTTATAATCATTCTAATTTTGTTGTTATTTAAAAGTATATAATATACTTTATGTGTTTCGGTAAATGAAAAACAAAGGTATATTACTATGAAATATTTTAAATATTTAAAAGTTGCTATTAAAATAAGATAGAAAAACCCTGTCTAAGGAAAACAGATGTGAGAGTCCCCAAACTGCCCATTCTATTTGAATTCTTTTCCCATAATATTAAAGCATCTGTTCCATGTAATAACTCTAGTGAAGTCAGTTTTATTGGTACATTGTTTACAATACAACTCTAGCAACAAAATCTCTATTGTAAAATAGTCATTTAAACATATTATGTTGCATTGGAAATAAAAGGGGAAATTCTCAACCTTAGGGCATTCTAAATTTTAAAAAAGAATTTCTTAAAATACACCAACAAGAGAAAAGACAAAAAAAGAAAGAAAATAAAAACAGATTGAAATATTTTCCTTTTTGCGTTTCTCTTGGGTACAATCATAGTTGAGGAATAAAGGGCTTTAATGGGTATATCCACATTAAAATTGGTCATTGTTGCTATAAGGCAATGTTTTCTGAGTGTTTTACTTTGACTTGTACAAATCTTCTCCCATTTCAAAATAGTTCATGATAATCAAACTATTTTTAAGTGTCATGGTAACCAAAAGCAAATATCTATAGTAGACAAACCAAACATAATAAACAAAGAATCAAACCACACTAGCAGAGTAAATCACTGAAGCACAAAGTAAGACTGGAACAAAGTAAGAAAAAAGAAAAGAATAACAAAATAAGGCATAAAGTAACAAAATGACTAAAGTAAGACTTTATCAATAATTACCAGCATGTCAATGTATTAACTTCTCCAACCAAGGAACATAGTGTGCTTGAATGGACTTTTTTTGTTTTTTTAAAGAAAGAACCTACTATGTGTTACTTATATGACTCTGGTTTTGTCAGTAAGTACAAACATAGAACGGAAGTGGAGAAATGGAATAGGATATTCCAAGCCAGTGGAATACAAAAAAAAAGTAGTAGAGAGAAAGTTAGCAGAGGATAAAGAAAGGAAGCCCAACCCAGCAGCTTCTCAGCACCACACTTCCAAAGCTGGAAGAATTCTCCTCCACGAGGTGAGTAACAAGGGGACTGCACTGAAACATAAAACTGAACTGTAATTTAAAAATATTTATAGACCTAAAGAAAATCCGTAACTTGAGCATAAGAAATAATACCTTAGAGGCACAGCAACTCTGACCAGCAGCAGAGGGGGACAAGGAGTGTGGACAAAGGACACAAGTGGCTAGTGGATAAAGAAATTTTAAAAATAAAGAAAAATTGACTTGGGGAAACCTGTGACTTACAAAGGAATGCTGACTGGAAAGGACACAGAATTGGTAGGGTAAGATTCTCAGGGGAAAACAAATCCAAAGCAGTCTGTTGGGGCGAAAGCACTCCATGGGGGCAGTGAGTCCTCTATGAGCATGATGTGGAAACATACCCTCCCTGCAGGCAGCCCTCTGCCAGCACAGAACAAGTTGACTGGTGAGGAAAACATTCCCAAGAGCTGAAAGCTAGCCACACAGTTATCACACTTGTAAACAGAGACCAGGAACTGGAAACTCATAAAGTTACCAGCAACAGACAAAAAAAAAAAAAAAAAAAGAAATCCCAGATAGTGTCTGAACCAGAGAGATGAAAACAAACACAATGGACATTTTTCCTGAACCATTGGGCCTCTGGATACCCAGGGATAAAAAATCCATAATACACCTTGTAAGAGTTATTGCAAAGATGCTTACTGTGGCCATGCAAGTGCATCTACACTCCAGGGCAAATACCGCTCAGGTTTCACCTTATGACATCTACTCATATGTCATAAGCAGAGACAAATCCCATGTTAAATAAGATGGTTGCACAAAAAGGACACCGGTAAAAGAAGAAAGGTGAATACAATTCAATATACAAGTTCAAGGCTTCTGAAAACATTAGGAAACTGACATACAAATCTCCCCCCAAAATTCACAACCATCTAACAATGGATCCCACTGACAGTGAAGTGGATGAAAGCCCAGGGAAAGATTATACAATACTGGCTGTTAAAATATTCAATGAGCTAAAGAAAATCTAAGAAAGTATTTAAGAAAGCAAATGCAGAAGAGATGAAATACCACTAATTATAATAATACTACTTATAATACTACTTCTTCAATAAAGAAATAGAAACTGAAAAAAAAATCAGAACTTCTAGAAAGGAAAGATAAAATCAATTAAATTACAAATTCATCTGAAAGCATCACTAACAGATTAGACTGGGGAAAAAATACAGTGTCAGCCCTTGAAGACAGAACTTCAGGTATTGAAGACAGGGTATATGAACTTGAGAACAAACAATGTAATAATGGAAAAAAAATAGAGAGAGAATATGATCAGAATATATTAAAACTCTTGGAAAACACCAAAATACCAAACCTGAAAATTATTAGGATAGAAGAGAACATTTTCAATAAGATAGTCACAGAAAATATTTCCCATATTGGCAATGACATATTCATCCACTTACAGAAGACTGACAGACAAATTCAAATGAGAAGTTCTTCAAGACATATATAAAATTGCCTAACAGAAAAAAATAAGGAAAGAATATCAAAAGTTGCAAAAGGGAAACATGAGGTCACATTAAGAGACAAACCAATAAGACTCAATTCTGATTTCTGAATCCGGACCCTAAAATTGAGGAAGGCCTAGAATGAGATATTTCAAGCTCTAAAAGAAAAAAAAAAAAAAAATCAATCAAGTTTGCTACATCCAGCAAAGCTTAGTTTTAAATTCAAGGGAGAAATAAAAACTTTCCCCGAGAAAGATAAATCTAAAAAGTACAGACTACATGACTACAAGTCAGCAATATAAAGATTACTAAAAGATAAACTGCACATAGTGGAATTCAAAAACAAATTCCAAAGCTCCCCAACAGGGGAAGATTGATAGAAGAGTAATACACTACATGAGAATCAAGACAGTATTTAATAGCAAAAAAAAAAAAAAAAAAAAAAAATTGCAGGAAATCACAAACACATATACATTCTCAACTCCCCACTTAAGTCAAACATTAGAGGAATGTATCAAAAAAGAAGGTCCAACTATATGCTGTCTACAAGAAACTCATTTTGTAGGCAAAACTCTGCAGGCTAAAAGGGATAAAAAAAACCAAAACACTATATATATTTTTCCTATGCATATGGAATCTGAAAACAAGCAAAAACAGCTATTCTCATATATGAAAAAGCAGATTTCAAGCAAAAATTAATCCAAGAGACAAAGGAGATCACTCTATTCTAGTAAAGGGAAAAATACAACAATCAGATAAAATAATAGCAAATATTCATGCCTTAATTGTGAACACACATAGCTACATTAAAAAATAGACAATAAGAAACTCCATAAAAATAAATCACAGATAGACCCCCAACACAATAATACTGAGTGTTTTCAACACATCCTTATCACCAGTAGATAGGTAATCAAAATATAAAATCAACAAAGATATATCAATACTATAAATTAATGAACCTAACAGACATCTAAGAATATTTCACCCCAAAACAGCTGAATTCACCTTCTTCTCAACAGTCAATGGAATTTTTTTCCAAAACAGACTATTTTCTAAGTCACAATATAAATACAAAAAATTGATATAATCCATTATATCCAATCAGATCATAATAGAATAAAACTAGAAATTGATAGCAAGAAAATAACAAAAAACACATAAACACATGGAGAAGCACAAATAACCTATTTTAAAATGAGCAATGTATCTAAACAGACATTTTCAAAGAAGATGCCAATGGATACCAGGTACATTCCAAATTAGTGCAGCCACTCTGGAAAGCAGTGTGGAGATTCCTTAGAAAACTTGGAATGGAACCACAATTTGACCCAGCTATCCCATTCCTTGGCCTATACCCAAAGGACTTAAAATCAGCATACTACAGAGATACAGCCACATCAATGTTCATAGGCTGCTCAATTCACCATAGCCAGATTGTGGAACCAAACTAGATGTCCTTCAACTGATGAATGGATAAAGAAACTGTGATATATATATATATATATATATATATATATATATATATATATATATATATAGAGAGAGAGAGAGAGAGGAGAGAGAGAGAGAGAGAGAAGAGAGAGAGAAGAGAGAGGGAGGGAGGGACAGAGAGAGAGAGAGAGAGAGAGAGAGAAAGGGAGAGAGGAGAGAGAGAGAGAAGAGAGAGGGAGGGAGAGAGATAGATATAGATATAGATATAGATAGATAATGGAATATTACTCAGCCATAAAAAATAATAAAATTATGACATTTGCAGGCAAATGGATGAAATTAGAGAATATCATGCTAAGTGAGATAAGCCAATCTCAAAAAACCAAAGGACGAATGATTTCACTGTTAAGTGGTTGATGATACATAATGGGGGGTGGGAGGGAGGCAAGAATGGAGGAAGGAGGTACTGTATAGAGGGAAAAAAAGGGGTGAGAGGGGTGTGGGGGAAGGGAAAAATAACAGAATGAATCAAACACCATTACCCTATGTAAATGTATGATTACACAAATGGTATGCCTTTACTTCATGCACAAACAGAGAAACAAGTTGTACCCCATTTGTTTACAATAAAAAAAAAGTACTTAACATTAGTGGTCATCAGAGAAATGCAAATCAAAACCACAATAAGATATCATCTCACACCAATTATAATGGGTACTGTCAAAAAAATACTAGAGATAACAAATGCTGGCAAGGATGGAATAAAAAAAGAACTTTCCCACCACTGGCAAGAATTTAAATTAATACAGCTGGTATAGAAAACAGTAAGGATATTTCTCCAGAAACTAAAAATAAAATTACCATACTTTATTACAACCTTTCTTCTAGGTACATATTGAAAGGAAAGAAAATTATCATGTCATCTGCATTCTCATGTTTATAGGAGTACTATTTAAAATAGCCAATTAATAGAAACAAAAGAAGTGACCATTAACTGATGACTGAATAAAGAAAATATGGAATATCATTGTATATATGGCCATATATACATTGCCTATATGGCTATTAAAAAAAAAAAGGAAATCCTGTAATTTGGTACAATATTAATGGAACTGGTGATCATTATGTTAACTGAAATAAGTCAAGCATGGTAAGACCAGTACGGCATTATCTTGCTCATTTGTGGAATATAAAATGTAGATCTTATTGGGGATGAGAATGGAATGGCAAGTACCAGAGTTTGGGAAAGAATGAATGGAGTAAGACTAATCAATGAGTTCCAAACTGCAGGTGGACAGGGGTAACAGGAATTTCTGGAGTGCTGTTGCACAGTAGGTAACTATACATAGCAACTGCATACATCTCAATAAGCTAAAAGAAAGGATTTTAAATGTTTTTTACCATTAAAGTTATGCCCAAACTCTGCCTTCAGAATAGATGCTCTGTCTCCATGAGGAAGAAACACATATTCTCAAATAATTAAGACAGCCACAGTAGATGCTCTCCTACTCTGTCTGCAAGTGACCTCCAGCCAACTACTCTTTTTCTTTTGTAAGTCATAAATGGCTAACTCCCATATCATGCTAAACGTTTATGACTAGGAAAGTCCTCTCCAGTGAGTCTGTCTGTTTCTGCTCTACTATGAGTTATTTGTGTTGTCCAAATCTGTTTATGCCAGTTGTACTTGATATTGTGCTTTTATAACTTAATTTAACATTATGTAAATAAATGAAATGGCATAGAAATAAAGTTTGTTGTTTCTTAAAAAAACAGAGTTATAAGTGTTTTAGGAGATAGATTTGCTTGATACTATTACATGATATGTACGTGTATCAAACCTCACGTAGTACCTAATTAATATATAGCATTGTGCATTTATGTATCAGTTAAAAAAATATAGCTTAAATTGTTTGGAATATTAACAAAATATATAATAATAAAATAATATAATGGTAATTATTACTAACTCAGTGTTATATATGACATACATTTTATGTATTATGTTCATAATAACTGTAATAGGTGAATATTGACATCTACATTTTCCAGAGAAAACTGATGATCCTTTGCATAATTTATTAGTGAAAATGGTACACTTACTTAGCCTAACTTTCTCCAACGTTTATTTCTCACAGTTCCAGGTAAGAGAGAGAACTTGGAATATGACCAGAGAATGTTTTATCGAATCTATTTGATAATGGATTTTTTTCATAACTTTCCATTTATAAACAAAAAGATATTTCACCTGAAACTTTAGAGAGATATAGATGGTATACTACAGTCTTAAAGGAAAATTGCATTTATTAGCATGAATTACTAATCTAAATAAGTTATTTAGGTTACATTTTTCTTAATAGTGTTTAGTATTTTATAAAATGCATGGTCATACTTGTTGATTTTGATTACTATAATTTATGAGGATATTTCCAAGTAGTCTTAAACATATGATATATGAGAAAAATAAGCTTGTTTTGTTTCTTTCTCTTTTATTGTCCATTATGTTTCTTTTCTCCCTCTCTCCTCTCCTCTCCTCTCTTCTCTTCACTTCTCCTTTTATCTCTTTTCTTTCTGTCTCTCCCTCTCGCTTTCTTTCTAAGGTTATTGAAACAGTAACAGTGATAAAGTAGAAATTATTGGAATCCTCATTGATTTGACAAGATATATATCCAGTCTTATATCTTTAGAGTTAAATTACAGTAAGTTACTAAATTGTATCTGTCATACTTAAAGAAAATGCACTTTTTAATAAGATCATTTTGGAAGTACTATATTTATTATGTGCAAGTAAAATGAGGCAATGCTGACAGTTCTATAATTTAAAGCTACATTTATGGAAAAGATATTTCTTCCTAACACTTCAAATGCTTTTGCTTTTCACTTCCTGGTATGTATAGCTCAGTTAATCATATTTACCTGTTAGACTCTTGAATCTATAGAACTAATTGTCTTCACATATCTTTAAAAAGTTTCTCAATAATTGAAATTCAACTGGGGTAACATTGAAAAGAATCGATTATATTAAAAAGTATGTGTTTAAGCTGAGCATGGTAGGATACTCCTAAAAACAAAAGTGGCTCTAGAGGCAGAGGCAGGAGTATTGAAAGTTTGAGGCCAGCCTCAGCAACTACCTCAAAATAAAATACAAGAAGGACTAGGAATGTTAGCTTGGTGGCAAAATACCTCTGGGTTCAATTCCAGTACTAAAATTAAAACAAAAAAGTATGTTTAAAAACAAATTAGTAATATATAAAGAAATAGATATTAGTTAAATATGAAATAAAATACGATTTTGAAAGTATAATAAATTATTATCTATTATTTTTTCTGTAAATGAGTAACAGTTAATCTCTGACATATGGGTTCAAATGATATATATTTTATTGTTTGGATAAATAAGTATTCTATCATATAAGGAAAGTGCAAATTTTTGTTGATTTCTTATTCTACAGCTTAAAATTATTGATAAATGCCTTGAAATTAATATTTATCTTACTTTTTTCTGTTGATACTATCCACACAAGTAAAACTTCCAATGTATATTAATTCATTCATTAATCACTTACTCATTGATTACATAACCTAACT
Source organism: Sciurus vulgaris (assembly GCF_902686455.1). Classification (NCBI taxonomy): domain Eukaryota; kingdom Metazoa; phylum Chordata; class Mammalia; order Rodentia; family Sciuridae; genus Sciurus; species Sciurus vulgaris. The sequence continues at coordinate 135,035,630 of NC_136464.1, forward strand.
GTGGGACAAACTGTTTGATTTTTGCCTAAAATTGCTTCTAATTTACATTTTCAAGATAACATTGTTTCCCTGTAGTTTTTCTATTCATATTTAAATGTAATTACTTTGCTCTGCCATCTTCAATGCAGAGCAATCTGGCTCCTATCAAGAAAAATTACCTGCATGCATTCTCTCAACACCATGCTGATTCTCTCTCCCATTTATTGCAAAACTGAAACAAAACAAAAACATCTGTGCGCAAAAAGACACATATATAATCCCACTACACTAGCATTATTCATAATAGGTAAAAGTAGAAATGCTATAAAGGTCCACCAAATATAAATTAATACATTGTGGTATGTCCATGCTTTGGAATACTTTTGACTAATTAAAAACAAGAGACTGCAGGTACATTCAACGAACACGGTGAATATCAAAAAATAGTTACTGTCTGATTAACTGAAGAAAGATTCCTGAACAACTACATCTCATATGATTCAATTTATACAGAACTTTTAGAAAAGACAGAAACCAGCATGATTTGCCCAGAGCTTCTTGGGGATATCAAGTGAAAAGTGAAGGAGGAACATTTTGGGTGAAGAAAACTCTTTGTAATCTGCACTCTGATGATGAGTGTATATCTGCATGTATGTACTAAAACATATGGAATTGGCTACTTACCATAGGTAAGTTTTATAGAATATGAGTTTTTTTAATCACTTAAAGTTATTTAAAATAAATAAGTCAAGAAAAATGCATTGCCATGTCAAAAGAACACAGTAGCTAAGAAGAAGCCAACCTTGGCATTTTAGCAAGGTCTTGTCTCAAAGTAAAAAGAAGCAAACAAACAAATAAATAAATAAATAAAGATAAAAGGCAGAGGGGTGTAGCTCACTGATAGAGGATTCCTGTTTTAAATCCATATCAATTTATTCATTGATTTATTTATAATATTATCATGGACTCCTTATGGAGTTATTGTTTGTTCTCTTTCATTTTCTGTCATTATCGTTAATTACTTTGATGTTCACATTTTCAATCCCTGATACTGGAATAAATGAAAGATAAAAGAAGAAAGAGGAGGAGGAAGGGAAGGAAGAGAAAAAAATAGAAAGTATAGTATTATACCTTATCTGTAACTTTTAGTTATTAAGAAAAGATAAATCAGTGTTGCAGTTTTAATAAGTGGCATCTTATACTTCATAAACTATGTCAATAAAATACACTATAATCCTTTAATAAAAATGCATTAGTAGTTGACTAAATTTAATAGAAGAAGAGAATTCAAAGAAATCAGGGAACATGTCAGCATAACACATTTACTGCTATAAGCTTGAGTTGTGTGTGCCATTTGTAAATATGTTACCACAAAAGAACCTGCAAGAAGAGCTATAATAAAGCAAAATAAAAATAATTTTAATATCTATAATTAAGGAAATGTCTATCAGCTAATCATGTTTCTTAAAGAAATGTGAGAAATTAAAGCAAAAAATAGAACTCTGGTATTCAAATTCCTAAAGAAATTTTCCTGTTCCTAGTATAGAATACTATTTCTTAAGTATTGAGTATTGAGGAAAATACAAATATTTTCTTTCTACCCTCAGGATATGGTAAACTACCACTAAATCTGCATCTCATGCTGGAGAAGCCAACTATAAATTTGCTGTTAGTCTTTAAGATCGTCTGAAGAAAGAAATAATAACTTACAAGTTTTGCATAAAAGAATTCAAGTCCTTTTCATAAATTACATAATTATTTAGAGATATTGAATACTTTTTGTGTTAAATTTCACTCTGTAATATCGCACACTAGTTATAAAATAAAAGGGAAGTAGAAGTACTGGATTTTATCTAGCTAAACATTCATTTTTTATAGTTTCTATCATAGCAGTCAAATTATGTCAAAAAGCTATGAGAATAAAAGGCAATTATGTGCCCAAATATGCAAAAATTACATTAAAAATTACCTATTTATATCTCATAAATTATTTAGATAATATGTATTCTGAAGTATATTCACCAATGTATAATTTTTTTGTGTAGGAAGTCTTCAATAGAATAGTTTTAGTTAAGAAAGAAAGGGTCCCAATGCACTGTAAATTTGTTTTGTATTTCATTTTACTGATACACTTAAAATCATATGCCAAAACCAAGAAACATATCTTTATCTGTAAAACTATTACAATAATCCATGTTTTCAATGACCTAACTATCTAGTCATGAATCAAATACTTGTAATCAGCACAAACAAAAGATAACATTTTCAAAAGTCAGTTGGGAATTCTTGTCAGAGTATAAGGCCATTATGTTATATAATGCAACAGAGTGGCATAATGCCGAGATGATGAAACATCCATTTCTGGCCAAAAATTTAGAAATTCATGAACTTGTGTGTTCACATTACTAAATTGCTAAGTAGGTTCCTGAACAGAGTACATCAGATAAAAATGAAGATAAGGATAAAGAATGAAGTTTTCACCAGAAACTAACATATTTTCTAGTGATGAAGATCATTATTCTTCTTTTATGGTAATGAATTACTGATGTAGTGAAATATAGGTCTTTAAAATAAAGACTAGTCTGTAAAAGATAGGAGAGTATACTGACTATAATTACTTGCAAAACGTTGGTAGAGAATAGCATAATATTCGTAAAATAACTTACCTAAAGAGTATTATAATATGTATATAAGCAAATGTTAATACTTTTTGAAGTAATTTTAAATACATTACCATTTTTAACTTGACATTAAATCCATAAACTAAGTAAAATAAGTTGAATATTGCAATTTGTTGAGAATTTTACACAAATTCAACTAGATCATAGAAGTTTAACTGTTAACAAATTTCTAACAATTGCAACTTTTATTAAGACCTGAGAATTTTAATACTGAGGTTCTAGTACTACATATTATTATGTGCATTCATGCACTCAAATACAGAAATGTATAGAACCATATTTGTATGATATCAGTTGACAGACATATAATATGGCTTTTATTCTTTTTTCAGGTCAATCAGCACTACACCCTACTGAGAAATGACTATAGAAAATATATGAATGTAGCCACACACATTTACTTTCTCTCAATGACATTGATATCAAATAACATTAACAAAGAAGAAAATAGTTATACTTAAATAAATTGTACAGTGACATTTGCAACTTAAATAATTATTTAATTTAATTTGCAGGAATTTTTTTCCCTTTCTAAAACCTAACTAATGATGAATTTCCATAAGACTTCTCAAAGTAACAATTGTTGCCACAGTTTTCATAATCATCCTTTTAAAGTGTGGAATGACTGTTCCACATTTTTAAAAATAGCAGGCTAAATTATGTAATAAATATAAAATAGCAGACATAATAGCGCATCCTATCTGTTCTTTGATATTTCCAGTTTTAATTTCTGGTTCAATGTCCTAGAGATTCTCAGTTTTTTAAGAAGTCCAATAATTAAATATATTTATTTGTTTATAAATGTCGAATGCATTTATTTAGTCTTATAACAAAGAAACTATGTTACTTCAATTTATTTTAGCAATAATTTCAATTTCACACTTCCCATATCTTATATATCAGCATTTCACCACCAATTCAGGGACCATATCACTTTATTCAAATATTTACAGTTAGAATAGTGACAGTGGAGGAACCTGCAAAATTGACCCACTGTAACTCTTTGACAAAGGAAACACAAGCTCCTCCTTATGAAAGGAGTCATTGATTATTCCTTCTTTCCCTGTTTACTTGTGTACCCTTTATCTTTCACATATGTTTATAAAGTGAAATCAAGAATTACCCTAGGGATACTGATATGGAAGATCTAAGGCATTCACTACTTTCATAGACTGACAGCATTGCAAAGACAGATATAAAGTCAATTCAGAGCGGGTACAACTCTCAGAGGGATGGCTTATTCAGTAAATATTTACTGAATGGCTATTGTATGTCATTAACTGTTCTAGGCTTTAGGGATTGAAAGACCAGGCGTCCAAGAGTTCAGGGAAGAGTAGCAGAGACAGGCAGTTGAACAGATTACATCTGCTGATAGTAACATCATTGTAATAGTTTTCAGTTCCAAACACAAAATTCTTCCATCTCCCCTTAATATATCCTTGAGCACACACAATAAGCTGAGTCTGGCAACCACACTGAATGTTTGCTATTGCCTGGAGAAGTTTTCTGCTAAATGAATGATAGAAGAGATTGAATTTAAAATATAGTCTTGATTACTCATAGCATGCCATATGCTTAGCCAGAACAGGCACACTGTGCCAAGAGAGGTTTGACGTAATTGACTCCACCAATTATCTTCACATAAATCCAGAGTGCAAAGGCTGCAAAGACAAAAACAAAAACAAATATACTTCCTTTTCAAGAAAGGCATAGGGACAAAAAAAAAAAAATGTACAGGGGGTTTTCCCTATAAAATGACAGAAGAAACATGCAGAGAGAGAGACAGAATTGTGAACTTATTCTCAGACTCTTGTATGGTACAATTTTTTTAAAACCCTCATTAAATAACTAAGAAATGACAGACGGTTAAAAAAGAAGGCTTTATACATGATGTGCAAGACCTTTTTGCCTACTCAGACTGAAGTCTATACTTCTTGTTCATGTGTTTAATTTTTAATTTAATATCTTCCCAAAACTAAAGTAAAATCTTTATGAAACTAAATTATTGTGTCTCTCTTGTTCTTGTACCATCACCAATAAAAAGATCAGTGACTAGCCTTAGGCTATACAAAGTCTATTTTTAAAAAACATACAATTTATTATAACATACTAATATAGTAATTTATATAGCTAATCATTCAATAATTATTACTAATTTACCAATTTAGTAATATGTAATTTTAGACATTGAATATTTTCTATATTTCAAAAAGTTCCATATGACTTTTTAAAATATCAATTCCATATTTTGGATTTATAGTTCACAGATCTAAAAATGTCACTTAGATTTTTTTCCAGAAAGCTTAAATATCCAGTGTATTTTTCTTCATAGTGAAAATAAATAACATGGAAAAAGGATGTTGTAAGGGGTAATCATTTTTGTAGTCACAAGATTATTCTTCTGTAGTGGGATTAACTTTTGTATGACTGAATGTAAAAAAATCTTCGTATTTTTTTCTCACGTTCAATTTTTTTTGTCTTTTTCTAGTATACTCTTCATAATATTCTCAGTCTAATAAATTACATCTTGCGATAGTTAATTTTATCTGTCAACTTGACCTAGAATTTAAATGTCCAAAGTAGGTACTTTTCCAACTAAACCATACTATTCATATGTTTTTTATTCTATGTATTTTGAGGAAGATTATAAGTGTATAAAATTGTTTTAATAATTACTAGAATGCCTAATTACCATTCTCAACACTGAATAATGCAGTTTTCTTTCTCACATACAAACTCAAAATGTATATTCTAACTTCAAGTTTACTTCTACATTTATAAGCAATAAAAATAAATATAAGATTTTTGTGATTAGAGGTTCATTCCCTTTTTCATATCTTTAATTACAATGCTATATGCTATCTAGCACAATGATCATTCAGTAAAATTAATAGTTACAACTATACAGAATAAAATAACTTGCTTGCTGTTTAATGTATTTTTTTCTATTCCTACATGAAAGTTTTGCCTTCTGTTTTGGATTTTCTTAATATCAATGGATCCTTAAAGACATCTTTCACATGCAGCTGTTGGAACTCAGGAAAAGATTAATAAACATAAAGCCACTGCTATCACTGAGCTCTAACCTAGGTTCAATTGGGGAGAGGGTGGCATACATGAAACATCTTAGAAAGTGAAATAAAATATAACAAGGCATTTGAAATATAAATTATGTAACTACTATCTGTCAAAACTATTTAATTAAGCATGAATGATGTTCTGAAAATTGAGTTATATAATTAGCACATGATGAAATAAACCAGAGAAAAATATAGCTAAAATGTCATTCTTGTGAGGAAGTCTTGATTATAATCGTAGTAAGACATTTTCACCTATCTAAATCATGTATTTCAAAGATTGAGAAAAAACAAGAACAACTCTAGGTATTTGTTAGCTAAAAATAACTTCAAAATAAGTAACAAAAGAAAAAAATTTAATACCCATTCATGCACTGTATACTGAACAGACTAATGAACCAGTAATTTTTGTGCAGATTTATATAGCAGAATATCCTGACTCTTTGCTATTAAACATTTATGAACATAATTTTATTTTTCTAATATTGTGTTTACAAGAAAACTTGCAAGGTCAATTTGTTTTTAGACTGAAGTGGCATAAGAAGAAATTACAAGTAATCTGGTAAAAAAAAAAGTAAAGAACTTATTAATAAACTAATGTTAAATTGTATGCATGTGTAGATATATGTAAATGGATGTGGATGTTTGTGTATGTGTTTGGGTCCATATTCAAATTTGAAGTTTTCTAGTACACTTAGTAAGTACAAGTCACTTATCCTGTAAATAATCTGTAAGAAAAAGTGAAATGAAACAGGGCATTAATAATTTGTGTTGGTATAAAAAGCATTCTTAATTTCATGATTAATTGGTTTATATTTAATGTAACATTTCAACTAATTTAATATTAAAATATGCCATTCATATGTCCCCTGTGAATCATAAGAAACTTAATTTAGCAACTGGGATAATATCAGAGAAAATTATTTCCTGCAGTAACAATCATACATTCCTTGTGAGAGAGATCAATGATAAAATTAACCATTCCTTTACTTTAGCTTCTGAGTGTGATAACATTTCTATAGATAGAAATACCACATACATCTTCAGAGGTAAGAAAATGCAAAATCACCTTTTTGTGGGTAGTAATGTAACACTTCCCCAATCATTTTCTTGCCTGATTTATTGCTGAATTTATACATCAGGAAGATCTCCATCTCACTGAGATTGATCGACATTTCTAGCAATGCAAATTCTATAGAACTTGTCTAGGAAAATGGAGCTAAAAATTCATAATATGGTATTTTTATTAACTACTACCAATGCAAGGGTAATAACTCCTCACTTCTATAATTTCAGAATATGCAATGAAAATATAGCTGCCACTCACAGTTCAGATATAAATTGGTTTACTTTAAGACAGTGTTAGAAAGAAAGTTGAAAAAATCCAGAAAGAACCTGTTTCAGATTTATAATAAGCAAATAAAGGGCAATATTAGAAGAGAAACTATAGTATATTAATCTACCTCTTCTCAGTTCCTTCAACTGCTCCTATGAACATATCATGTGTAAAGTACTACACATAGTCTCATCTGAAATTGATATAGTTGACTGTAGGACAGAAGACAAAAAAGTGGGCACAGATAAAGAGAAAATAGAGTTTGCTAAAGACATTTCTGGTAGCTTAGACACTAATAAATTAGAATAATACTAACAAAATTAAAATGTCTTTATCAGCACTCATACTGACTTGTTGAAATAAAAAAAAAAAACACCAAAAAGCTTATTTTCCTACTTTAAACCCATCAAATAAAACAAAAATACATAAAAGATGGTGGAAAGGGGGAGCATAAACTAGCAAAAAATTAATACACACAAAGAGGTGGCAAACCACAGTGTCAGGAGCATTGCTGACAAATTCTGTGAAATCTGACCCTCAAAGCAAAGATCAAAGTATTCATATTAAATTAATATGAATAAGATTTTCTTGTTGAAATAATATTTTGAAGTGTAGCATATAGGTTCCATTGTATACATAATATCCCTGAGCTGGGCAATCATCGATCATCATTTGCAAAAATGACATTAAATTAGAGGTGATCCATTAGTTATCAAACGGCCAGTCTAGGTCTCTATGATTTGTAAGGAAATAATCCATTTTAGAGTCAATAAGCAAATGAATAATTCCAGTTCTCTGTGGGCTTACCCATTCCCCCTCTTTCATTCACTGTAATAAGGTAGTCATCATAGTACATGGATACTTATCATAGTACATTATAAGTACATAGTACTAATAGTTTGCAGACCTGTGGGGACCCTCATCAACCAACTCTTTTCTACTAAGCAATATCCGCAAGTAGAAAATAGCCTCCTATTAATTCTTATATGGCAATAATGACTCACCAGACTTCTGCTTACCACTTTTCCAAATGTCTTAATTCTTTCTTAGAGTATACCCTGTATTCTCTGGTCACCTGGCTATGGCTTCCACTTACCTTTGTGGTTTTCTGAGTAATTGATGGTTTTAAATAATTTAGTTTGTGAATTAATGTAAACACCAGCCTAGGTAGCCAAGAACTCGAGGAACCTTCCAGAGAGCATTTTTTTTTCTTGAATTACCACAGCATTTACTTGCATCTTTCCTTGATCATTTACTTTAGAAGACTACCTTTTACTAGACCATTGTCAAATCAGAAAATGAAATTTTCTCTTAGTTACATCTTCTACTTCTACTTGGCCATGCCTTTCGGGTCTAATTGTATTTCTTCTAAGTTCCTTTGTAAGATTTATTACCCATTATAGATCCCAGGCCTTTTTACCACATTATATGAAGGATGAATGGGCACTTCTTCCAGCATTAAGGCCTCATGGTGTTTTTTCTTTTGTTTTGTTTCTCATTTCCTCCTCCATCACCAAATAGGACTTGGTCATCTAATTTATGGATCAGAAGTTTGATGTTGTTCCTAATGTCAATCTGGAACACAGCAAGGTTTAGATTTTGACTGCAGACTTGGAATTCAGAGGTTTGGCCCTCTAGGAAGCTTTACTATAAAGGGAGAGGAGGCATGGGAGAAGCATTTATTATTTACTTAAGAATTATTAATAGCTGCCATAGAACCTTCTGGAGGGATAAAGAAAGATGGCTAGCCAGAACACATAATCAGAATTTCCTGAATTTTGCAAATTGAAATAACTCATTATATAAAGAATGTAATGCACTCCTAATTTTGCAGTAGAGGTTATTAAAAATTGAATAAGAGGATATAATTAAATACAGCATATTGACATATGGAATGTAGAACATTTAAAGTGGTTCTCCAAATAAAATATTGAAATATTTACCAAAAACATATTCATAAGTCTTATTAATGTGTTTAAACATGTAAAGAAAAATGGAGAAGTACTTTTAAGGACTATTAAAAGGCATACTTTTATTGAGTCAAGATGTATTTGACAAAATGAAAATGGTAATTACTATTATCAATAAACACACTTACCAAATACATTATTATTAATAGTGCTATCAAACACAGATTACTTAGTATATGCCAAGTCTTCTGTGTGTAAAGGAGTCTCTATTTTTATGTCTGTATATGAAAATACATGTATATATGTGCATATGTGTCCACATATCTATATTTATAAAGATTCATCTGAAATCAAATAAAATATATATATATACATTTACATGTGTAGTCTTAAGATAAATATTGGAATTAATGTAAGTATACATATTTATATTAACCATATGTGAAAACATATTAATGATTTTTCACAAGGTCAAATAACTTTTTTTTTTGGGGGGGGTGCTGCGGATCAAACCCAGGGCCTTGTGCTTGCAAGGCAAGCACTCTACCGACTGAGCTATCTCCCCAGCCCCAAATAACTTGTTTTCAGTCATATCAAGGAAGTAACACACAGGAAACTGAAGCTGTATCTTTGCTCTAAGGTCAACCTGTCAATTGCTCTATTTCAATGCAGTAAAAGATAACAATACAATAATGTGGTAGGATCATATTCATACTGGCTTCAAAAGGATTTGGGAAGAGATTACTTTACATTTTCTATTCTTTGGATGATTTTGGTGAAAATTGAATTAAGATTCTATATAAGATTAAAAACAGAAGAATTCCCTGATGAAGGAATCATTGAATTTCTCTGAGAAACATTACTACATGATACATTATCTTTCTAGATTATCATTCAGATTTTTATGCATTTTAATTTTGTATTTGGTATATTTTAATATTGTCCATTTCATTTGAATTGTCATATACATTGGTATAAAATTGTTATTCTGAAAAAATCAGTGCTGAAATCTGCTTTTTAATTCCTAATATCAATAATTTTGAGATTTGTATCCTTCCTTGATCAATTCTGAGTAGAGTTTGGTAAATTCATCTTTTATAAAAAACAAATTGAAGGAGAAGTGGTCACTACTTCTATAGTATATATATTTTCTTTTTCATTAAATTTTCACTTTATTATTTTCCATATAATTTACTTTCATTTAGTTAAGGGTTTGTTGCTCCCTTCCCCTTAATTAGTAAATTGAATAATCTGATGTTTTCCAAACTTTACTTTTTCCTAATGTATTTATGACTAAAATTTTCCTTCTACTACTCTCTGTGGCTATAATTCAAACTTTTTAAAAAGAATTCTGTATCATTCAGTTCAAAACATTTTCTGATTTCTTCCATTATGTTTTCTTTTTACAGGTGTGAATTAAAATACAGTGTTGAATTTGTAGTCATTTAGGCATTTAAAAAGCATCATTTTGCCATTGATTTTTAACAAAATTCAACCACTGGTCAAAAACAAAAATAAATTCTTTTAATATTTTGGAATTTGTTGAGGAAGTAGTTCTTAATCATTTTGGAGTCTCTAGTCTCCGTTATACGGAATTGATTATGGCCAATATTGTATGTATACTTCAAAAAATGTGAATTCAGATGTTATTGGTACAATGTTACATGTACTTCAATCAAGTCAATTTAAATTTTTCATACCTACTATAATTTTGATAAGATTGTTGCTGCATTCAAATATCAACATAAATAAAGATTTCATTTGTTTCAATAATTTATATATATAAACTGTATATATTTTGAAGTTATGCTATTATATGCACACAAATTTAAGGCCATGATATCCCTTTATCTCCAGTATTGCAATTTATTCAAAGATATAATTCTGTGACATTAATGCATTTGCATTGTTATATTCGATTTGCATTTTGCATGGTTTATCCTTTTTCATAATTTTCCTTCATTCTTTCTATGTTTTTGTTATTAAAACAAGTATTCTCGATTTTGCTTTTTCCTGTTGTATTTAGTGTTTCCATTTACTGTGTTTATTATAATTGAAACTGTTTCCTCCATCTTAGTATTCATTTCCTAATTGACCATGTTTGTTCTCCTGCTTTCCTCAACATCTTTTGAATTGACCATAATTTTCCCTTCCATTTTTCACTTTATTTTCATCTTATTTATTTATATTTCTTTCAGCAGCTGCAATGGAGACTACAACTTGCCTTCTTACCAATTTATATCGAGTCATTATTTAATCATTTCTAACACTGCTAGAATTTAGAATATGTTGTCTTTTAGATCTTTGTCTTTTGTTTTTATGGATATTTTGCACGTAAGATGTTTTACTTATTATCTTGTAATTCCATATTTATTTGTACTTTTTCTTTTTTTTTTTCTTTTTTTTTTTCTTTTTGTCGGGAGCGGTGAATGAATCATTGCTTTGAACTCCGTAGCCCTGGACAGTGAGATGCTTTCCGTGTGAGAGTGCTGAAACACCCATTCGCAGGTGACCACGGTTAATGGGGTGGATTCCATGCCAGACATGGAATTTATGAGTTCAGCGGCTTTGTGTTCAAACGCCAGATGCCCGGGTGTAGTAGAAATAAAGGCGTGCTCTATAGTCTTGAGGTGACAGCTGCCCGGAGCTAGAAAGATATCCTGCAAACTGGTAGTCCCAATTAGTCCTGTTCCTGCTCACAACCTCGCTTTTGTTTACCTTGCAGAAGTTTTCTCACAATAAATGCTTTTGATGTTTTAACGTATATAATAAATGCATGAAAAGCCCCGCTCTTGGTTTAGCCAGACCCTATCATGGCTGGCTCCCCACAGGGTCCCACTTTCACCTATTTTCGTGTCCTTTGTCTTTATTTCTTATTCTCCGTATGTTTTCCACTCTGCTCATTACCTGCATTTGGAGAACTGTTTTGGGCTGCACAGGTTGCAACATTTTTCATTTCCAGGGTTCCTTCCTGACTATACTTTTATGCTTTCATATAGGATCAATTCTGTAAGAACTATTACTTCCTTTCATGTCTAACTGCTGGTGATGTATTTCCTCAGGATTTTGTATAAGTGTATACTTAATTTTAAGTGAGTTTCAGAGACTATTTCTACTTAATATAAAACTTAGAGTTGTTGGCTGTACTGTTCACTTTTCAGTTTTTTCCCCCGGATTCCAATCATTTCTGTTGCAAATTTAGGTTTTACTCTTATTGTTGACCTTGTGAGAATATTGTGATTTCCATCTCTCTAGATGCTTTAAATCTCATGTGTAATATCTACCAGTTTTATCCTGACAGGCTTGTGTGTGTTTATGCTCATTTATTTACTGCTTGAGGTTTATTCCACTCACTGAATCTGTGTGTTGAATCTCTCACTTGTTTTGATAGTTTCTTGAACATTAATCCTCAAATGTTTTTTCAACTCACTCTTTCTCTTTCTTCATGCTTGATTTAAATTTCATGTATGGTAGAAATTTGGAGTTTGTTTTCCAATATTTTAAAGTATTTCTTCTCATTTTATTTGCTATATTTTATTTATTTTTCTTACTGGTCACTGGCCATCTATTCTGGCTTGTATGATTTGTTCCTTTTAAACTATCTCGTTATATCAGTATTACCAACTTTTGTGATGACCTGAACTTTAGCCAGTAAATTGTACAGTATGACCACAGTAATTTCATTTTCATTCTTCTACAAAAATTAAAGAAATAAATCAAAGCTAATATCAAAAACAAGCAAATGAAAACAGTAGCATCAAATTGATATGCATGACAACAAAATAAACTGCAATTCATTTCTGCATATTATACTAGCAAGAGAATGTAACTAGAATTAACTCATTCTGGATTGTCATTACATATAATGATTATTATAATACTGGGTAAGCCAGATCCACTGTCTAGGTCATTATATATAAATTAGGTTAAATTTTCTGTATGTTGCATTGTAGAGAGGAGGATTATATACAAAGTATTTTCTACAACATCAACTATATATTTTATCATTCTGGAAGATGTTTGTTTATCAAATATGTTTAACTTCATTCAGTATTTGAATCATTAAAAACTACTTAGAATTTTTTTAATGGCTAGAATATTATGAATTGTTCTTTATCATATAATCCATATATTTTAATATAATTAAATTCTCATCCTTAAGGGTATATTCATATGTAAACAATTCCAATTTAAAAGAACAAAAACTACTTGGGGATTTAAAAATCACACAGTTCATGATATGATCCATCTGGTATCCTTGCACATTGGTTGGTGAGAAAGCAAATTACATAGCCCTTTCAGGAACATAATTTGTTAGTCCTTCATAAAGTAAAAAATGTACCTCCCAAAGATCCCATCAACCCCTTCCTAGGTATTCTCACTACTGGAATAAAATTTTAATACATAAAGAAGTATATATATGATTGTTTATAATGGCATATTTATAAATTAAAAAGATAGAGGCAAGTCAAATGGTCTTCAACAGGTAAAAGAACAAACAAACTGTGTTCTAAACAATTGGATACTTATCACCAATGAAGAAGAATGAACTATTTTTATATGCAGTAATTTGGAAATATCTTAAAGAATGATGTTGAATGAAAGTGACAGTCAAAAATGATTTCATATCTTATGATTCCATTGACATACTATTCTTGAAAAGATGAAAGTATCAAATGAGAGAATGATATGACATTTGAAATCCGTGACTGCCAGAGACTAGGGAAGCAGAGTGTACTACTTTCATAAAATGAAAAAATATTTTAAAGTGATCAAACTGGAATGCATCTGATTATATAGTAGTTACATAAATCAATGTGTATGTTAGAATTCATAGAAATGTATACTAAAGGAAAAATATACATTTTATTGTGAAATAATTTTCAAAACAAAATAAACTACCGTTTAAGATAAAAAAAGACAAACAAGAAATATTTTACCTTATTATATCTATTTCAACTATAATTTTGTAAATTTTTTTCTTTTTTGAGAAAATCTAAGTTTCTTTCCTCAAGGATCTCTTTGACTGAAAAACATACATAAGGATCAATGTCATATTAGGAAGTATAATATACTGAATTCATTTGAATATCTATTGTACAGTTAAATAAGGAGTAATGAAGATATTCATATGAAGTCCACAGAGAAAAAAAGTTAAGAAATAAAAAAAAAATTTAAAAATAATCAATAAGAGTCATAGTAAAATATATAAGATGTATACTTTACATAGAGCACTTGTCTATGCTGTATCATTTTTTCCTCTATCATTTAATATTATGTCTTATTTCTGCTAGAACCTAATCAACTAAACTTTAAAATTTTTTGAATCAGTAAATTCAAATAGGCAAGTTCAGAGAGCCTGAATTAATATTCACTTACCAAATAATTAAAATATTTCCATCTAGTCTGTATGTAATACTCAGAAATACACATTGTTAAGGTTTGAATATGAGGTGTTGCCCCCAAAGTTTCTGTGTTAACGCAGGAATATTCAGAAGTGAGGTTATTAGCTTATCAAACTATAATGTTGTTGGTCCATTTAAATGGGCTGACTGGATAGGATCTGTGGGCAGGAGTGGTATGTCTGGAAGAGGTAGGTCACTGAGGGTATGACCTGGAAGGGCTCATCTTCTCTGCAGCCTTCACTCTCTCTGCTTCCTAGCTACTCTGAGGTGAGCAGTGTTCTGCCATGCCCTCTTGCCATGATATTTTGCTTCACTTCGCACCCAAAACAATGGAGTCAGCTCTGAAATTGTGAATCAAAATAAACTTCTTTTTCTCCTCTATGGTGTTCTTGTCAGGTATTTTGGCCACAGTGATGAAAAGATGACTAACACACATTAATATTTGTATCCCAGTAGAAAACATTTCAAACATAATATTGTTAGATGAGGATGATGGGAACAAACAGTTAAGAGAATAATTCTATAAAATGGGCCCACCGTGCTTACCCCCACGTGCTTTCTTTACCAAGAAGCAATTTACCGGCAGCCCTGTCTGGCCTAAGTGGACAGGATCTGTCACATTTCTCATGTACTACCTGTCACCTGCAGGAGGAATGTAGACTAGAGATAATGTCACTGGGAGGAATCTGGGAGACTTTGGTGACCAGATCCCAAAACTTGGAGAGAAAAGGGCAATTCCTCCTACCCATAAAATCTCTGAGATGTATGGTTAAGAATTCAATTAGAATTGAACATCATGGCAGTTTATACTTGAAAGTCTGATGTTATCTTGCTGTCAGTCAAAAATCAAGAGATGAATAGGGGTGGGACTCTTTGGAAACTTCTCTGGTATCCCCAATAAAACTGGAGTACAGGAGAGGCACCTTGTTCCTCTCATTTCTGAGATGACCCACTCTCTTCCTTGAGAGTGTCCTCTCTCCCTTTTCCTATCCCTTAAAAAACTCATTTCTGCTACTCCAAGTGACATTTCTGAAATATTTTTTACTTCATTGCAAGAATTGAGTTTGAAGTGTGGTTCTTCAAATTTCCTCAGTTTCCCAAAAGATTCCAGCTCTGTAACAGTAGTATGTCATTCTGAAGATCAGGCAGAGATGTTTACTCAGAAAACTCTGCATAGTGCATATCTTGAAATTCAAAGCTAGATTCATAAGAGATATTGCATATTGAAGGGCTAAAGACACATATCTGCCTATGCTAGCTCATTGTAAAACTTAATAGATGAATATCTTTAGTATTACTACAACATTATCACTGTTGTTTTTATTAATATATATGCTACTTTATCAAGCATATCTACATACAGTGCTTTATTCATTTCTTTTCACATTATCAATTAGTAGAATTAATCACAGATAAAGACGTTTTCTATTGAAACTTCTTATTAAGTATATGAGTGTAAGGAAGCCAGCAGATTATCTCTTGTAGAAGTTATACTTTCCTCAATCTGCAAGATAATGTCTAACATGCTTTTCCTGGCTATATGACTTTCAGTTCTACATTCCTAATTAAGATTTCTTTGAATTTTAAAGAGAAATACAAGTACAGCCAGACTTTCTAACACATCCTGCTGAGATCGTTTTACTTACAATAGCACTTCCCTCCATTCCGCCTCCTACCAAAGCACATCTTAATGTCATATTTTTCTTCTTCTTCTCAGAATGAGAAAGGAACAGAAAATGTACTTTTGAAAATGAAAAAAGAAAAAGTAATCCATAAATTCAAACAAGATATGAAACAATCTGATGAGAATTTCCTATGACATTTTTCCAGATCTGCCACATATTTTGTATGTAAACTATATCCTAAATGCACAACCTGCTTGTTTTTGAAGTTTAAAAGATGATCCTATAGGTAAACATAATATAAAATAAAGTATTATCAAAGAAAAATGTCACTGGACTTTTGTGAAAAATGATGTCATGTTTTATTTAGGTTACTGCAGTAGAAGAGAGAAACTTTCATATGCCTGAGTTTCACTCCTCTGAAACAAAAGGTGGGAGGTTCTTCAAGCATCAGGATAAACTATTGGAAAGCTGCTGGAGAAACTTAACAGGAAAATTTATCAGTGGAATTAGGCCATTTCTATTTGTTATTTGGCTAATAGCCACTGATCAAAGTTGAACTCCTTTCCTTTGCAAAGACTGGGAATTAGGAGCACTGTGTTTCTTGATAATGACATTTTAAATGGAAGTCACGATGATCCTAAGAAAGGCATTCCTGAGTTGCAAAATTGACAAGCAGATGGAAGAAGACTTACAACACAATGAACAGAGAATTAATTTGCAATAGCAAGTTTTCTGAAAGAACAAATCTAAGGAAAAGGAAGTCAGCAGCCTATCTTCAGAAACAAGACTGTCTAAGTTTAGTCAAGTTAAGAAAAACATAAAGGCCATATTTGGTCAATACAATAGGATATAAGAGCCCCCACTGGAGCAGTGAACTCGGACAACTGGGAGCGTTGGAGAGGAGGCTGCTCAGCACAGCGCTGGGACTCGGAGCAACCACTGGGGCTCTGGTGGCTGCCCAGGGGAGGAGCGGCGAGGAGAGCTGTGTGGACTCAGAACACCGGGGCCTGCCCTGAGGAGGAGGAGGAGGAGCGTGGCCGCTTGGATTCGGAGTGACTGCACCAGACCTACAGGCGGTTGCCAGAGGAGAGGCTGCGCGGTGAGCTGTTTGGACTCTAAGCGACCGCTTCTGAACACCGGGGCCTGCCCGGAGGACTAGGAGGAGGAGGAGGAGGAGCGTGGCAGGTCGTTTGATATCGCAGTGACTGCATTAGCGCTCCAGGCGGCTGCTCAGAGGAGAAGGCAAGTGGTGAGTTGTTTGGACTTAAAGTGACAGCTCCTGAACATAGGGGGGCTGCCTGGAGGAGAAGCGCGGTGGGTCGCTTGGTCTCAAGTGGCCGCAACAGAGCTCCAGGCGGTTGCCCAGAGGAGGCATGCAGCGAGTCACGTGGATTCAGAGCCACTCAGAGCGACCACTCCTGAACACCCCGGGGGTTATCTGGAGAAGGAGGAGGAACGGGGAGGGTCACTTCGACTCAGAGTGATTGATTGCCCAGGGCTACGGGTGGTTGGTGGGAGGAGGAGGCTCGCAGTGAGTTTCTTGGACTCCTAGTGACTGCACCGGAATACTGGGCGGCTGTCTGGAGGAAGAGGCGTGTGGCGGGTCTCTGGGACTCAGAGCAATTGGGACTCCTCGGGGCCCCAGGTGGCTGCTCAGAGGAGGGGCCGCATAGCCAGGCGATTAGGTGCAGAGCAGGGTCCCAGGATCTAGGAGGCTTCTGGGTGGAAGAGCCGCACAGAGACAGGCTTAGGGGCGCAGCGAAGGTTCCAGGCCTGCGGGCAGATTCTCTGAGGAGGGGCAGCCTAAGGAGATTCATCTGCGAAGGGTGAGGCTCCCAGGCCCGGGAGGTAGGGCCGTGCCCCTGGGAACTTTGCAGAGGAAGGCAGCCCAGCCCAGGAGGTAGCTGTAAATTGAGGGGAACCTCTAGGAGGGAACTGACCAGTGAGACCTCCCCATCGGGTGAGAATTCCCTGCCAGGTGAGGTTTCCCCACAAGGACGGTAAAACCAGAGACTCAGGCCCAAACAGGCCATGCCTCAGCCCGCAGCCTAGTTCCCCTTTGGATGACCATTGGTCAACAAGTGGAGGCACCTCTGCCCACTAGCAGGGAATATACCCCACCTGAAGGCCAACACTCCTAGAGAGGCAGCTTTCTTGTGGAGTACCACATTATCAACTTCCTCCAAGACTTCAGGCTACTGAAGGCTAAGGGGGGATATATATAGAAATCTTCAGGGACATTTTAAGTCAATAGAGGAAATCTGCAATACCTCAGCGGTCCACTGATACCTGAACAATATGAGAAAACAAGGAAAAAAAATGCTGCAAACAAATCTAGATGTTACATCAATAAAACCCAATGACAGCATGGCAGAAGAAATGACAGGAAAGGAGTTCAGAATGTACATAATTAAAATGATCAGAGAAGCAAATGATGAGATGAAAGAGCAAATGCACGCACTGAATGATGAGATGAAAGAGCAAATGCAGGCATTGAATGATCGCACCAATCGACAATTAAAAGAGCAAATACAGGAAGCAAAAGATCATTTCAATAAAGAGTTAGAGATATTGAAAAAAAACCAAACAGAAATCCTTGACATGAAGGGAACAATAAATCAAATTAAGAACTCCATAGAAAGCATATCCAGTAGGATAGAACACCTGGAAGACAGAACCTCAGACACTGAAGACAAAATATTTAACCTTGAAAACAAAGTTGAACAAACAGAGAAGATGGTAAGAAATCATGAACAGAATCTACAAGAACTATGGGATATCATGAAAAGGCCAAATTTAAGAATTATTGGGATTGAGGAAGGCCTAGAGAAACAAGCCAAAGGAATGAACAATTTATTCAATGAAATAATATCAGAAAATTTCCCAAATCTGAAGAATGAAATGGAAAATCAAGTTCAAGAGGCTTATAGGACTCCAAATACACAAAATTACAACAGACCCACACCAAGGCACATTATAATGAAAATACCTAACATACAAAATAAAGACAGAATTTCAAAGGCTGTGAGAGAAAAGAACCAAATTACATTCAGGGGGAAACCAATACGCATATCAGCAGACTTTTCAATCCAGACACTAAAAGCTAGAAGGGCCTGGAACAACATTTTTCAAGCCCTGAAAGAAAATGGATGCCAACCAAGAATCTTATACCCAGCAAAACTTACCTTCAAATTTGATGATCAAATAAAATCCTTCCATGATAAACAAAAGCTAAAAGAATTTACAAAAAGAATGCCAGCATTACAGAATATTCTCAGCAAAATATTCCATGAGGAAGAGATGAAAAACAAAGAAGAAATCAGCAAAGGGAGGAATTATCCTAAAGGAATTGTCAAATAAAGGAGGAAACAAGTTGTGTCAAACAAATAAATAAATAAAATTTAAAAAATGAACCAAATGACTGGGAAACCAAATCATATCTCAATAATAACCCTGAATGTTAATGGCCTGAATTCATCAATCAGAAGACATAGACTGGCAGATTGGATTAAAAAGAAAGATCCAACAATATGTTGCCTGCAAGAGACTCACTTCATAGAAAAAGATACCCATAGACTAAAGGTGAAAGGATGGGGAAAAACATACCATGCACATGGACTCAGCAAAAAAGCTGCAGTATCCATCCTCATTTCCGATAAAGTGGACTTTAAGCCAAAGTTAGTCAGAAGGGATAAAGAAGGTCATTTCATACTGCTTAAGGGGAAGCATAAATCAGCAAGATATAACAATCATAAACATCTATGCCCCAAACAGTGGCTCATCCATGTATGTCAAACAAATCCTTCTCAATTTCAGAAACCAAATAGACCATAACACAATAATACTAGGTGATTTTAACACGCCTCTCTCACCACTGGACAGATCTTCCAGACAAAAATTGAACAAAGAAACCATAGATCTCAATAACACAATCAATAATTTAGACTTAACCGACATTTATAGAATATACCATCCAACCAAGAGCGAATACACTTTCTTCTCAGCAGCACATGGATCCTTCTCTAAAATAGACCATATATTATGCCACAAAGCTAATGTTAGCAAATACAAGAAGATAGAGACACTAGCATGTATTCTATCAGATCATAATGGATTGAAGTTAGAAATAAATGAAAGAGTAAAACACAGAAACTATTCCAACATCTGGAGATTAAACAATATGCTATTATATGATGAATGGATAACAGAAGATATTAGGAAGGAAATTAAAAAATTCTTAGGGGTAAATGAGAACAAAGAAACATCATATCAAAATCTCTGGGACACTATGAAAGCAGTACTTGGAGGGAAATTTATTTCATGGAGCACATTTAATAAAAGAAGTAAAACTCAACAAATAAACAACCTAACACTACAGCTCAAAGCCCTAGAAAAAAAGAGCAGACCAGCACCAAAAGTACTAGAAGACAGGAAATAGTTAAACTCAGAGCTGAAATCAATGAAATTGAAACAAAAGAAACAATACAAAAAATTGACAAAATAAATAGTTGGTTCTTCGAAAAATAAACAAAATTGATAAACCTTTAGCCACACTAACAAAGAGAAGATGAGAGAAAACCCAAATCACTAAAATTCGGAATGAACAAGGAAATATCACAACAGACAGGATTGAAATACAAAACATAATTAGCAGCTATTTTGAAAATCTATACTCCAACAAAATAGAAAATTTCGAAGACATCAACAGGTTTCTAGAGACATATGAATTGCCTAAACTGAACGAGGAGGACATAAACAATTTAAATAGACCAATTTCAAGTACTGAAATAGAAGAAGTCATCAAAAGCCTACCAACAAAGAAAAGTCCGGGACCAGATGGGTTCTCAGCCGAGTTCTACAAAACCTTTAAAGAAGAGCTCATTCCAATACTTCTCAAAGTATTTCATAAAATAGAAGAGGAGGGAACCCTCCCAAACTCATTCTATGAAGCCAATATCACACTGATACCTAAACCAGACAGAGACTCATCAAAGAAAGAAAATTTCAGACCAATATCCTTAATGAACATCGACGCAAAAATTCTCAACAAAATTTTAGCAAATCGCATACAAAAACATATTAAAAAGATAGTGCACCATGATTAAGTGGGTTTCATCCCAGGGATGCAAGGTTGGTTCAACATCAGGAAATCAATAAACGTAATTCACCATATCAATAGACTTAAAGTCAAGAATCACATGATTATTTCAATAGATGCAGAATAAGCATTTGTTAAAATACAGCACCCCTTCATGCTCTAAACCCTAGAAAAATTTGGGGTAGTGGGAACATTCCTTAACATTGTAAAGGCCATTTATGCTAAGCCCGTGGCTAATATCATTCTAAATGGTGAAAAACTGAAAGCATTCCCCCTAAAAACTGGAACAAGGCAGGGATGCCCTCTTTCACCACTTCTATTCAACAACGTTCTTGAGACTCTGGCCAGAGCAATTAGACAAACCAAAGAAATTAAAGGGATACGAATTGGAAAAGAAGAACTCAAACTATCCCTGTTCACTGATGATATGATTATATATTTAGAGGAACCTGGAAATTCCACCAGAAAACTCTTAGAACTCATAAGTGAATTCAGTAAAGTAGCAGGTTACAAGATCAATGCCCATAAATCCAACACATTTTTATACATAAGTGATGAATCTTCAGAAAGAGAAATTAGGAAAACTACCCCATTCATAATAGCCTCGAAAAAAATAAAATACTTGGGAATCAATCTCACAAAAGAGGTGAAAGACCTCTACAATGAGAACTATACAACACTAAAGAAAGAAATTAAAGAACACCTTAGAAGATGGAAAGATCTTCCATGTTCTTGGATAGGAAGAATTAATATTGTCAAAATGGCCATACTCCCTAAAGTGCTATACAAATTCAATGCAACTCCAATTAAAATCCCAATGAAGTACCTTACAGAAATAGAGCAAGCAATTATGAAATTCATCTGGAAGAATAAGAAACCCAGAATAGCTAAAGCAATCCTTAGCAGGAAGAGTGAAACAGGGGGTATTGCAATACCAGATCTTCAACTCTACTACAAAGCAATAGTAACAAAAACGGCATGGTATTGGTACCAAAATTGAAAGGTAGATCAATGGTACAGAATAGAGGACACGGACACAAACAGAAATAAATACAATTTTCTCATACTAGACAAAGGTGCCAAAAATATGCAATGGAGATAGCCTCTTCAACAAATGGTGCTGGGAGAATTGGAAATCCATATGCAACAGAATGAAACTAAACCATATCTCTCACCATGCACGAAACTAAACTCAAAATGATTAAGGACCTCGGAATCAGACCAGAGACCCTGCAGATTATAGAAGAAAAAGTAGGTCCAGATCTTCAACATGTCGGCTTAGGACCAGACTTCCTTAACAGGACTCCCATAGCACAAGAAATAAAAGCAAGAATCAATAACTGGGATAGATTCAAACTAAAAAGCTTTCTCTCAGCAAAGGAAACTATCAGCAATGCGAAGAAAGAGCCTACAGAGTGGAAGAATATCTTTGCCAATCATACTTCAGATAGAGCACTAATCTCCAGAATCTATAAAGAACTCAAAAAACTCTACTCCAAGAATTCAAATAATCCAGTCGACAAATGGGCTAAGGAAATGAATAGACACTTCACAGAAGAAGATCTACAAGCAATCAACAAACACATGGAAAAATGTTCAACATCTCTAGTAATAAGAGAAATGCAAATCAAAACCACCCTAAGATTCCATCTCACCCCAATTAGAATGGCGATTATCAAGAATACGAGCAACAACAGGTGTTGGCGAGGATGTGGGGAGAAAGGTACACTCATACATTGCTGGTGGGGCTGCAAATTAGTGCAGCCACTCTGGAAAGCAGTGTGGAGATTCCTTGGAAAACTTGGAATGGACCCTCCATTTGACCCAGCTATCCCACTCCTTAGCCTATACCCAAAGGACTTAAAATCTGCATACTACAGAGATACAGCCACATCAATGTTCATAGCTGCTCAATTCACAATAGCCAGACTGTGGAACCAACCTAGATGCCTTTCAATTGATGAGTGGATAAAGAAACTGTGGTATATATATACAATGGAATTTTACTCAGCCATAAAGAATGATAAAATTATGGCATTTGCAGGCAAATGGATGAAATTGGAGAATATCATGCTAAGTGAGATAAGCCAATCTCAAAAAGCCAAAGGAAGAATGATATCGCTAATAAGTGGAGGATGACACATAATGGGGGGGAGGGAAGGGTTAATGTTAGGGTTAGAGTTAGGGTTAAGGAGGGGGGCAAGTATGGAGGAAGGAAGTACTGTATAGAGGGAAAAGAGGTGTGGGAGGGGTGCGGGGAAGGGAAAAAATAACAGAATGAATCAAACAACATTGTTCTATGTAAATTTATGATTACACAAATGGTATACCTTTACGCCATGTACAAACAGAGAAACAACATGTATCCCATTTGTTTACAATAAAAAAAATAAAAAAGAAAAAGAAAAATAAATAAATAAATAAATAAATAAACAATAGGATATACGTTGACACCAGGAAAATCTTATTGTTGATAGCAACAGATGAAACAGACATTGGACTCCCTAGCCATGGGTAAGGAGATGAAATGGTACCTCACTCACATTGAACACCTGATTGATACTTTAGGATGATAATAACTTTAAAAAATGAATCTGGGATAGTAGCATCAACAGAAAAAATACTCAAAACCCCTTATGTACTTGAATGTCATAGCTCTTCAATCAATATGTATTTGTCAAAATAGAAAACAAATTGCAATGCCTTTACACCCAGGGGTTCACGTCAGTTAGACCCTGTTTTTAACAAGTTATTTGGAGCATTTATCTACTATGTTTTGAAGCATTCTTTGAATGAGTCTTTAATTTGCATCTATAAAAAACAATCCTGACATTATTGACTTCTGTGTTTAGTGGCAAACATCATGGTATCTCTTATAGGAATTAACTTTAATATTTGCCTGCAGTTCAACTCATTAAGAAGAAAGTAAATTTTCTTAATCCTGGAATTATTTTATTTCTAAGTGTCTTAAGTTTATGTCAGTTCTTCATTGCAGTTACTATTTTTTTAAGGTTTTTATTTGTTTTAATCAGTTGTACATGACAGTAGAATGCAATTTCATGCATCATATATAATGGAGTATAATTTCTCATTTTTCTGACTATACATAATATAGAATCCCACCAGTTGTATAGTTATATATGTACATAGAATAATAATGTCTGATTGATTCTATTATCCTTCCTATCCCCATCCCCTCTCCCCTCCCTTCATTCATCTCTACCTAATCTAAAGTAACTCTATTCTTCCTTACCCTCCCCATTCTGAATTAGCATCTGAATATAAGAGAAAACATTCAGCTTTTGTTTTTTTGGTATTGGCTTATTTCACTTAGCATGATATTTTCTACCTCCATCCATTTACTGGCAAATGGCATCATTTCATTCTTTTCAAGGCTGATTAATATTCTGTTTTATATATATATATATATATGTATATATATATATATGTATATGAACCACATTTTTTTTATCCATTCATCTGCTGAAGGCCATCTAGGTTGGTTCCATAGTTTAGCTATCGTGAATTGAGCTACTATAAACATTGATATGGCTGCATCACTGTAGTATGCTGATTTTAGATCCTTTGGGTATAAACCAAGAAGTGGGATAGCTGGGAAATGGTGGTTCTATTCCAAGATTTCTGAGGATTCTCTATATCACTTTCCATAATGGTTACACCAAATTGCATTTCTCCCAGCAATGTATGAGTGTACTGTTTCCCCCACATCCTTGCCAACAGTTTTTGTTGTTCATGGTGGTTATTAATAACTTCCATATGATGGCTCTGCAAACTCTTAATTTCAAAGAATTGTATTACAATCTGGGAGAAATCACAAGTTATTTGAGTGGTTCTTCAGAATACACCTGTTGCAATACACAGGTTGCATACTCCCATTGCTATGAATATGGTATTCATTGACTACAGACATTATTTCTGAGTAATTTATGAGCTTGCTCATTTTACATACCCTCTTAATAAACATAACATTTTGAAAGAAATTGAGATTAACTTTTTTACTAGCAAAGACAATTATAGCTCAACTGCAAGAATTGTTAATCACAATTATATTTAAAAAGTACTATTGCTATGTATATATTTAGCCATATATAAATATTTATATATAGTCATATATGCATAACTAGATATATATATATATATATACCCACATATAAATAACAATATATAGTAACATTGCAATATATATAGTAGCATTGCTTAATTTTATATACGAATAATTGAAGTTAATATTTCTTGCACTCTTTCTGATATTTTCTCTATCATCGACTTTTCACCTAAATGTTGCCTGCTTGCAGATGTTATGAGAAACACAAGATATAAATAGGTACGTACTTAATTACTGAAGAATTAAACCTTCCAGTTCAGCTTTATTTCCATAAGACTTCTTTCACCTCTTCAGCATTCCCATTTTTCTTTTCTTCTCTCTTTTCTTTCATTTTTTTTTTGTTTGTTTTTGCTTGTTCTTGTTATTTGTTGGGTAATTTTGCATTTGTATTTTTTCAATCCTTTTCAGTTTCAACACAAAGAACACATTCATTGGAATTCTAGTTTTAATTCAAAATAGTTTAAGACAAAAAATGCAGCCATATCATTTTCAACAGCCTTCACTGTGAAGTTTATATGATTTGTCACTTATTTTTATAGTTTCTTCATGACATGCTGTTTTTGTTTTTTTATGTGCCACTTTAATACATTATCTCAAAAGCAAGTTTATAGCATCTTATTTGTTAAGAGACAAGTATTTAGTGTGCTTATAAATTCTTTAAAGCTAATCATTTTTATGTGAGTAGAAAAAATGTTGGAAAAGATTTGATAGTCATTGAGATGAATACTTTTCTTTCATCACCTAAATTAAACCCTTACACAAATAAGAGTCAAAACTTAGAAATGTTATATGACTTGCCAGCCATTATGAGACCAAAATTATGAATAGAACTAACATCTGACAGACATAACTCTGATATTCTAATTTTCCAATTAAAAAATTTTTCTAAAACAAAAATCACATTGTAACTTCCTTAGGTGATTTTTCATGCTATATGAGTTTGGATATTTGTTTTATTTTCTTTTAAAAGTAAGACCTGAACACTTGATTAAGCCTAAATGAAATTTAAATGATACTTTCGCTTTTGGAACCTGTAACTGGGAAACAAGGGAACACTGGGATGTGGGTCCTTGACCTCAGGGAGTTTGTGAGACATGATCCTGAAGCTCACTGTTTAAGGGAGACCAAATACTGGAGAGCTGGTCTGTGTATCATGGAACCAGGAAGCTAGAGATGCAGCCCATGATGTTGGTGTCAAATTGGTGAACCAGAAAGGCAAAGGTGAGATAATACAAGCTCAAGACAAGATGGAGGCAGAAAGTTTAAACAGAAGGAAAACTCAGAAGAATGAGATTCAAATAAGTTGAGAACAGAGGTTAGTATAAGGGTAAAGTGTTTTTAATTTCTCACCTAAGTAAATTCATCCCTTTCACATATATTTTGATACATATCTATAACCATGATGTCCAGCCCAACCCTGTGTGTATGACAGCAATATATGCTTATCAACACAATGCTTAGGAAGTATCCGTGGATGCAAGGATCTCTATTCTGGATACACTAACAAATAAGCCATGACTTCCTTTAATTAAAATGTCATTCTTAAGTTTAGAAGTAAATGAATGTCATTTTTTTGCATAATACTTCAGATAAGATATAAAGAAACAGTTTTACAGAAGCATTTTTGTGTGCAACATCCTACTTTTCTTCAAGAAGGATTTTTCCAAATCTCACTTTTTTCCTCTCTTCTATCACTTAACAAACTCCTCACATTTCTTCACACCCTGGTTAAATAAAGTTGATTATTTACTCATATACATTTCAATTCAATAAAACATTAATTACCTTTTTTAGAGGATATTTGTTCTTCTAGTGTCTTTACAAGAATCCCAAGAAGCAATTAACTGGCTAAGGTGACTTTTAAACACAATTTAGAAATAAAAGCACTGAAAAGATAAAAAAAAAAATGTACTAACTATCCAAAAAATAATTACTGCAGATAAATATAGACATATGTAGAGTAATTAAATTAATATTTTTATTTTTTATATTTATGGTGCTTTTGGTTTGATATTACTTAATATTTAGAAATTAGTTTTATGGTGCTGATTTTAAAAAGAGTATCAACATAAACTCTTCTCAGAACTGAAGAAAATTTCTAAGAAACATTTTAGTAATTAAAATAGGGGAATTAATAGCAGTAATGTAAAGACCCTTGGGTATTAGACCCACACCAAAAAAATACATTAGAAGGAGAAACTCATATAGTGAAAGATAATTTTACATGATAAAGAATATGAGTTCAAAGGCTTTTTCACAAAAAGACATGCACGTAAACATATGGGAATATTTTCAAAGTATTTTTTGAAGTTCAATATACTGATATGTTAATAATGATTTTGAAAAATTTGACAGGCATTCAGTATATTAGGTTCTCTTT
Organism: Sciurus vulgaris; assembly: GCF_902686455.1. Lineage (NCBI taxonomy): Eukaryota > Metazoa > Chordata > Mammalia > Rodentia > Sciuridae > Sciurus > Sciurus vulgaris. The sequence goes on from NC_136464.1 coordinate 135,063,247, forward strand.
ATTATAAGACTGATTTGGAATCATTATTTTCTAATAAATGTTCATTCTTATTCACTTCCATGCATTAAATAACATAATAAAATTTCAGTTACACACTATAATGAATTATAATTTAAGAAGCATGTCATGTTTCTAGGCTCAAAATAAATACTTGCTCACTGACTTTTTTATATCATTAATGAAATTTGTAAAATTCATAATTTTACATGTTCCAATAGCTTTATCATCAGAAGTTTAGTGTAGTCCAAAACAATGTAGATATAACTGCAAATAAAAATTGATTTTGATAAATTAGAGCTAAATATATCAGTAATAATTTAAGACACTTAAAACTAATTAATATACAATTACTACAGGATACCACTTCTATGATGTATCTTAAATAGTCAAACTGGTAGAAGCAAAGAGTAGAAAGGTTGTCTCCAGGAACGGGAGGAGGTATTAGAAGAATACGAAGATTTAGTTATACAAGATTAATAAGTCCTAGAAATCCAGTATAATGACGGTAGTTTAAAATAATGTATGCATAATTAAAAATTTAGTAAGGGGGTAGAGCTTACCTTGTGTCCTTATCACTAATAACAATAATAATAAGAAGAAGAAGGTGGAAATGATGGAAAGGTTTATGGAGCAGATTGAGGTGATAGTTCATGGCCACATATTCTTATCTCCAAGTTCATCAAATCTCAAATATTAAATATATTTATAATTATGTTTGTCAATAATACCTTAATAAAGGGATTTCAAGTATATATTTTAGCAAATAGAAGACACAGCATAGAAACATTCAATGTGAACTAATAATTAAGGATAAAACAGGGTTTGTTTTTCAAGTAGTTATACTAACATAGCTAATTATAATTTTAATAGCCTTTAATTAATTCTACAATTAATTATGATGCAATGTTATTCTGTTTTCAATAACATTGAAAATAGTGACTACAGAATGCTCCCTTATCCTGACATATAAAACTCAGTAAATACATAATAACCAAAGGATAAGAATGGATAAATATCATATTCCAGCATTTTATCAGAAGAGACCCCTTAGATTACTTCATGTTACTTCACTAGAATAATGGAGAATAAATAAAAACTATTTAGTAAAATAGCTACTTATTACATATATTTGTCTTCAAGTAGAAGGTTAAAGTACGCTATTACTTATGAACATTGCAAGATCACGTGTAATTTGTATATAATTCATTCAGAAAATAATTTAGCAATAATTTATCTTAGTTACAGGAAGCCAGAAGAAGAATGAGCGTATCTCGAGAGCAAGAGAAGTTCTATTTTGCTCTTTTATAGAGATCAAGAAGGAAAGGGATCATGGGGAAGTGGAGAGGGTATTAAGTGAAAAGGCAGTGAAAACACTGCTCAAGTTCATACCAATGAAGTTCTGTGAGGCACTTTACAGTTCTTTACAACTTAATTGGCTAAATGTATTATAAATGTTGGTGCAGGTAAAAAAAAAAACAAAATAACAGTTCAACAAGTAAATATTTAGTGTCTCCTCACAAATTACAGAACAAATGATAGATAGATGTTAACAAAGAGTAAAGTCCAGTCAGATGATTGTTGGCAGAATCCCAGGTAATGCAATTTATAATTGTAGATGGAATGATAGTGAACTTTTTTTACCCATGTTTAAGAATATTTACTTCTTGTGGTTCTCATTATTTTACTATAATTAATATTTTTTTAATTCAACAGCCCAGTTATTACTCATTGTTCCATCATGCCATATTCAAGATGCGAAAAGTTTTCAAAACTTCCTCATGTATTCAGTCAAGTTATTATGGAGAGTCAGATTGTCACCAGCCTCAGTCCCTTGTAAATAACACGATTTGTGCTGCCACCTGTTGTCACACAAAATAAAATTGCCTTTCCTTTCAGCAGAATGATAATATTGAAAATACTTTTCTTTCTCATTCTTTTCCACTGTAGGATTTCTGTTTCCAATGACTCCTGTTTTCTCTTGTCCTCTCTCATAATCCATTCCACTTTGTTTTCTTTTTTGTCATATTGTTTTATTGTAGCCTATTTTCACTTCTTTCGCTGTCATTTTCTATTAATTTCTTTCTTCTTTCCTGTTCTATCATTTCCTGATGTATGATTCTTGTGAAACTAAGAAGAATCAAGTATCCAATACCCTCACAGCTAATCACAATAATGTCTGCTGCTCAAAATAATTGAGACAAAATCATTTTCCCCATGAACATCCCTCATTTACTTTAGAAATCATGAAAAATATTCAAAGTCAATTTGCCTCAGTTACTGCTATTGCCATTTTTCTCAGCTTTTGGAAATTTTACTTGTGACAACAAAGCAACTCAGTCCAATCCCAAACACAGATTTACAGTCATCAAGTTAGGAAATTTCTCTTCAGGGGACAGATATGACATAAGTAGAACTTCTAACAAATGAAGAATTGATGCTGAATGTGTCAGTGTTTCTTGAAGTGAACAAAAACAAAATAGCACAGGTGGTTTTCTAATGTTCCAAAACAACTCTAAAGAAAATATGTCTTTTACTGACATGACATCTGAGGGCAATAGAATAAGACTTTCCCAATGAAGGACAATGTGGGATAGAAACCAAATTCATTCATCTCAGAAGGAAACAATGCCTTCCTGGATGTACAGATCTATATAATAGGCTGTTGCTGTTTCCCTTATAGAAAGGCTACTACTGGGTTAACCCTTCACCCCTCTCAGCTTCCTCACTTCTACATAGGATGAAAGACGAATGAATGCAATCATATTCTGGGAGGAGAATCTCTTCCCCTCTCTACTGCTTAAAGGATTCTTGACCATAAAAGCCCATGTTCTGGTTTCTCACTTAAATCTTACAGGAATAGGTCCCTATGAGGGGTGTCATAAATTTCCCCACACATTCCGGCAAGAGGAAGTAATAAATTTCTTCCTGATGCAGCTTTAAGGAGCCCTTTAGCTTAAAGCCACACTTTTCCAATCTAGACTTTTTCAGAATCATACATAGTCATTTTGAGCATCATCTGCTGAATGTTCATGCCCTAAATATCTCTCAATTGTTCAGTCTTCAGCTAAGGAAAAATATTAATATTTTTTGTTGGATAAAATAAAATGCTAGACCAATTATTTAGGCTGAGACTCTTGAGAAAATAATAAGGAACGGGAGTGAGCACCTTCATAATCTTTTCTCATGGCAAGGCAATGTGTGGCATGCTACTGTGACAGAAGCTGGTGTAACAGAGCAGTGTTTGCTGGTGTGTAGCTGAAGCCTAACCTTAGGATATTCCAATTTTAGGTTTATGGAAATGCCTTTCAGCAAGTTTAAAGACTCAGGTTTAAGTATAGGAACTTTTTCTCATACCTAAAGGGACATGAACAATTCAACTCATAGGGCTTCCTGAAAACTTCAGAATATTCAGGTACAACTTTCCCTGAAAGTGACCATGATTCAATTATTGGGGAAACAAAAATGTGCTGTATGTATAGTCTATTTGAACATAAAGGGGCAGAGAACTTACTTTTCTGCTCTTACTGTCTTTATGTTTCACATCTGCACTTAAAACTTCAGGTCCCATGTCAACAACGGAGGATATGTCTGTGGTATTTCGACTTTTAAGTTTTTCCGGGCTTTGAGCAGAGCTGGTAGCCTCCCTCAGTTTCCACTGTATTTAGGTAAACTTAAAAAGTCTGTTTGAAAGACACAAGGAAACAGATTTTCCAGGAATCTAAAGAGGCTGATAACATATGTAGGAATCATGTAGGTTGATTTTTGTGTCCCAAAGGGGTAGGACATAATTTTAAGAGAGATTAATTGAGCTAAAAGGAAAAAAAATGTATGCTTTCCTGTGTTAATGAGTTATTATTTTAGAGGAGATGTTCCTTGGATATGCAAAGAAGCATGATCTTCAAGTCCACTGAAGATCTATCAGAAAGGAAAAATAAAATATACCCTAGTCTCACTATTTGAAAGAAGAGAACAAATAAAGTGAAATTGCATTAGATACTACTGGATTAATAATTAATTACTTTCTCAGATAACCAAAGTGAGGAAGAGGTTTACAGTTTCAGAGGGCTGACTGAAATTACTCCATAGTAATTCATAGAGGATGAGGATTCAGGAAATTATGACAATGTCATCTCTTAAAGAAAATAATGGGAGATTAATAGGGGTTCAATAAAATATTTAAGTAAGTATACCTAATACAAAGGAATTAAAGACTGGGAAAATCAGTATAATCACCCAATAATTCCTTAATAAGCCTCCTGGTAGAAGTTTAATTGATGGAGAGATTCATAAGAATTGCTATTATATCCTGAATATTCACAGACAAAAAGAGTATGGAATTAAGACTCTAAGAGAAGCCTGATCATAGATAAGGCATAAATACACAGAGATAAAAGAACACAATAGATTATTTGATTTTGGGTAAATGGGCTTAAAAATTCTGAATAGAATTGTTGATCTTATGGAAATGAAAGTATATTTACTCATTACAAGTGCATTTTCTATGGAAGCTTTACTATTTATTTAAAAAGTTAACATTACCAAAAATTTATTATTCAGTATTTAAATATTTATTAAAAATAATGAGTTATATACGATATGTAGACTAACACTCTCTATCAAAATGCATTAAATCCATTTATTTTAATATTTTATATGACATTCTTGTCTACATCTTAGTTTGAAGATGTCTTTATATGAAAGTAAGCATTTCTGAACTTTGTCCTGTGAAGAAATAAGGTCAGTTTCTCTGGTTTCTGGCTCCAGGGGTACTTTATAATATTCTGTAAATTTCTTAACAATACTTAAATGCCAGCAAAGGATGACAACAACACTCATATGAATATAAAACAAAACTAGACAGATATTCTATAGCTGAAATTATTGCCAATTAAGCAAAGGGGAATTTTACAAATCAGGCGTAATCTCTAAGGAGACAAGTAATCTTATAGGAGTTTAGGATAGGATAAAATAAAGTACAAATTCTAGAGTAAAAAGACTGGCTTGGTGCCAGCTGTGGAGACCCAATTCAGTGGATGTCACTGCTGGGTTCCTGGAATGCATCCTTTCCTGACTGCCCCACTTCAGAAATGAAGTCTTTTTGTTTGGCTTACAGATCATGGTCACAGAACAACCTGCTCTTTTCATATTTTTAAACATATTTAAACATATTTAAAACTAATTTTTCCCCCACTTTTTCCTACATATAAACGTAATTACTGTAACTATATTTTTCATTTAATTGTTTGTTGTTTTAAAGTAACATACTTACAAAATTATTTCCTTCTCACATTTGTATCAGTTGGAACTAGAATCCAGGGACTTGCACAGAATAAATGTTATTCAGGAGATAATAACACGAGTAGAACTGAATGTTTTGTTGAATGTCTGAACTCATCTGCTTTTAAGTAATGGCCGTTGAGGACGTGAAATTGATGGGACAAATAAATATTTGTGCTTAATAAATAGCACTGATTCCCTTGAGCTTTCAGTTCCAGTAACCCTTGTTGAAATATATTTGACCATATATTCCTCTTTTATTCTACTAAGTGTATGTCTTAAGAGTCTCTTCTTTATCCCAGGGTACCACTCTGCTTTTCACTAAGCCAAAATTAATTTCAAATACAGTACTTGTACAACAAATACTGTTAAATCAGACACTGCTAAGAGCAGACAGAAGAAGATTCCTTCCAGTTCAGACATTAAGGGGCATCAGTTTGGTGGAACGCAGGAGGAATAGCCAACAAATGGGATCAGAAAGGATGAGGGATCAAAATGTAGTCTGTAAAAATAAAAAATAAAAATGTATTTTTTTTAAAAAAGGAAGGGCTATAAGCAATGAAGTATGTAGATGTAACACTGTATCACAATCGCTAAGGACAACACTGAGCTTTAGAAGCAAGATAAATGAATTTCAGTAACAGTATAGTGGTTGGTGCTTTAAAAGCAACAATACAAGGTATGATCAAAAAAATAAGAAGAAGAAAAGAAATTTCTGTTAACAAGGGCCATAATCACCCAGGGTCATTTGGCCTCTGAGCTACACTTTCAGCCTTTATTTATTTATTTATTAAACAGGGTCTTATTAAGTTGCTTAGGACCTTGCTAAGTTGCTGAGGCTAGCTCTGAATCTGTGATCCTTCTGCCTTGGCTTCCCAGGTAGCTAGAATTACAGACATGTACCAACATGACTGGCTATGATTTATCCTTTTGAGTTTAAAATCTTTGTTTATTTAAATAAAAATTAGCAAATATTTTTATTTTGATCTTTTATTATGAATTTTTAAAACATGACTTTTCTTGCTCTACTGCCCCAGGGTCACAATGATATTTACTTACATTTTATCCTTTGGTTTCAAGAACTTATTTTTCACACTTTTTAATTTTGATCCAGAATTAAAAGGAAACTGACAAATTAGAAGTTTTTAGTAGAGGAAGGTAGCAGGGAGAGTGAGGAGAGGCGGGCCAATGAAAGAACTGGGGATTCAAATGGAACAAATTATATTCCATGTGTTTATAAATAGGTCAAAATGAACCCCAATATTATATATCATTATAATGCACTAATATAACTATTTAAAAAAACACTTACTATCTAGTATAGACTGGGAATTCCTGCAAATAAGCAAGAAAAATTCAATATCCCTCTAAAAAATGACACAGATGTACAAGAAAGCAAAAAATAGAGGAAGAAGTCACAGAATTCCACAAATATTAAGAATTAGACAATGTAAAATTGAGGCAATAATGCAATAACTTTCCCTCTATTGGATTGGCCAAAAAATATTAGACATATCTTTACTTCAGATTGGAGAATAGAAACAATGTTTTCAGCTGTTAGATATTATGAAGAAGATATACCAATTCCAGACTCAAAGTTAGGGCAGGCCTGTGTAGGAACAAAAACCTTAAAGGTTGCAAGAAATACTGTCTGGGACACTTTTGCTGCGAACCTTGGTTTCATTCTCCATCAATCACACAGGATGTTTCCTATTTGTTCAAAAGGTACCCATGATATTCATATGATTATGTGCTAATGAATAGATGACCCAGAGTAAAAGGATAAATTCATGGAAATGCACAGCCAACCACTACAGAATCATGAAGAAATAGAATGTCTGAATAGACATATAATTTATAAGGAGATTGAATCAATAATAATAATTTTTTTTAAATTTCTTGCCAAAGAAAAGCTTAGGTTATATCTTCAGTGGAAAATTCTACAACATATTTATTTGAAGAAGAAATAAAGCCAGTCCTTCTCAAACTCTTCCAAAAATTAAGAGGAAGAAACACTTTTAAAGTTACCTTAGGGGGTCAATATTTACTCACGTAGTAAAACTAGATAAAGATGCTACAAGAAAATACAATTAAGGTTAATATCTCTGATGAACAGAGATCCAAACCCTCAACAAACTGAATTAGCAAACTGAATTCAATTGCAAATAAAAGGATCATATGCCATGATCAAATAGAATTTATACCAGGAATGTAAGAGTGCTTCAATACCTACAGATCATAAATGTGATTACCATAATAATGAATGAAGGCAAAAAGGTCACTTCAATACAATACAGAAAATGTATTTAATAAAATTTAATATTTCTGCATTTTTTTCATAATGATGCAATATAGGTATAGAAGGAATGTTCATCAACATAATAAAGATCATACCACATCTGACGTCATATTCAATGGTGAAAAACTGAAATAATTTCTTCTAAGATAAGGAACAAAGCAAGGATGCCCACTTTTAATATTTCTATTTGCCAGGCTCCATCAAAGATTTTAAGTGAGAAAGATAAGTAAAAGTCATTCACATTAGAAAGGAAGAAGTAAAATTGCTTCTGCCGATGACATCATCTTTTATTTGGGAGTGGGGGAGGAGTGTACCTGGGATTGAACCCAGAGCCACTCAATCACTGAGCCACATCTCAGGCCCTTTTACTTTTTTATTTCAAGACAGGGTCTCACTAAGTTGTTTAGGGACTCAGTATATTGAGGAGGCTGACTTTGAACTTGTGATCCTCCTACCTCAGGCTCCTTAGCCACTGAGATTAGAGGTGTGCACCACCATGCCAGGCAGAAGACATGATCTCATATAGAGAGTGTCCAAAGGAATATGCAGAATCTGTTATAGATAAGAAAAAAACTTGGTAAAGTTGCAGAATACAAAAATCAAAATACAAAAATCAGCAATGATACGATACACTAACAGTTATCTGAAAGATAAATTAAGAAAGCAATTGCATTTGTAATAGTTTAAAAATAAACAGGAATGAATTCAATAAAGGATGTAAAAGTCTTATACATTGAAAACTGTAAAGCAATGATAAAATAAATTTAAAAGAACAAATAAGTAGAAAGTTATCTTGTTTACAGGATGAAAGAAGTAACCATTTAAATATCAAAACCAGTCAAAGAAATCTAGAATTCAATGCATTCTCTATAATATTCCAATCATAATTTTCACATAAATATACAAAAACACTGCCAAAACTTATATGGAACCCAAAAGACCCTAAATAGAGAAAGCTCTCTTGAGAAAGAAAAATAAAGCTAGAGGTATATAATTTCCTGATTTCACACTGTATTACAAAGCTATAATGAAACAGTATAATAGTAGCATAAAAACAGACACAATGAGATAGAAGAAGAGAGACCTCACAAAAAACCCAAGTGTTTTAGTCAGCATTTTCAACACTGTGACTAAAGGACCTTACCAGAACAACTGTAGTGGAACAAAAGTTTATTTGGGAGGACACAGTTTTAGAGATCTCAAACCACAGACAGCAGACTTCTTTCCTCAGGGCTCAACCTGAGGCTGAACATCATGATGGAAGAGTGTAGTGGAGGGAAGCAGCTTACGTGATGATCAGAAAGCCGAGAGAGAGAGAGAGAGAGAGAGAGAGAGAGAGAGAGAGAGAGAGAGAGAGAGAGAGAGAGAGAGAGAGAAGGGAGGGAGGGAGAGAGAGAGAGAGAGAGAGAGGAGAGAGAGAGAGGAGAGAGAGAGAGAGAGAGAGAGAGAGAGAGAGAGAGAGAGGAGAGAGAGAGAGAGGAGAGAGAGAGAATCTCCCAAAGCCACCCCCGAATACGCCACCTCCTCCAGCCACACTCCACCTGCTTTCAATTACTACTCAGTAAAACCCCTCAGGTGATTAATTCACTGATTGAGTTAAGGTTCTCGTAACCCAATTATTTCTCCTCTGAACCTTCTTGCATTCTCACATGTGAGCTTTTGGGGGATACCACATTACAAACCATAACACCAAGTGTTCAAGTAATTTTTGAAAACAATGTCAAGAACAAGAAAAGAAAGGATGATCTCCTCAATAAATGGTTCTGGGAATACAGTATCCATATTGGAGAAAAAGAAAGAAGGAAGGAGGGAAAGAAAGAAAGAGAAAGAAAGAAAGAAAGAAAGAAAGAAAGAAAGAAAGAAAGAAAGAAAGAAAGAAAGAAAGAAAGAAAGAAAGAAAGAAAGAAAGAAAAGAGAGAGAGAGAGAGGGAGGGAGGGAGGGAGGGAGGAAGGAAGGAAGGAAGGAAGGAAGGAAGGAAGGAAGGAAGGAAGGAAGGAAGGAAAGATTTACTGGAAGTGAATTAACTATTATATCTGAAACCATAAAGATACTGAATTGAATATAGTGAATAAGTTCCTAGACATTGGTTTTGGCATTGATTTTCTTTTTTAGATGTGACACCAAAGCTCAAAAGCAAAAATAACAAAGAGCTTCTCCACAAAAGAAAGATCAACAAAATGAAAATGAAACCTATAGAATGGGAGAAAACTGTATGAACCAGATATCTGTTGAGGTTAATATTTAAAATATACAATAATTCATCCAAAAAAATCCTAGATCATACAATTTAAAGATTGGTAGTGTTAGAATAACGTTTATTCAGAAAAGACATTAAATATAACCTCGAAGGTCACCAAAGGATGCTCAACATTACTAATTATCAGGGGGATTCAATTCAATATCACAATGGATTAGTCCTCAGATCTGTTAGGTGGTTATGAAAAGGAGAAGAGATAGTGAGTGTTGCAATAATGTGGAGAAAAGAGAACCCTTGTCCATGTTCACTGTTAGAGGGAATGTAAATTGGTACAGTATGGAAAATACTGTGGAGGTTCAAAAAAATTAAAAACAGAACTATGATAGGATTCAGCAACTCTCACCATTTCTATAAAATGGAAACAGTTTATAGAAAATAAATCTACTTACCACTCTTCATTGCCATATTATTCACAATAGCCAAGACACACACACACACACACACACACACACACACACACACACACACAGTGGAAACTTATTCAACCTTTAATTAAAAATAAGAAAAAAAAAAGAAATCCTTCAATGTGTGACAATATAGATAAAACTAGAGATTTTATTAAGTGAAATAAGGGAAGACAAATACTGTGTGCTATCATTTATACATGGAGTCAAAAGGGTAAAAATGGGAAAAAAAAAAGTTGAACTCATGGAAGCACAAGGTAGAATGATAGTTCCCAGGGTTTCATGGGGATGGAAAGAAGGAAATAGATGTTTGAGGAATATACATTTTAAGTTGTAAGATGAATAAATCCTGATAATACAGTGTACAGCATAGTGACTACAGTTAATAATCTGCATTGTGTAGTTGAAGTTTGCTAAGAGAGTACATCTTGGGCATTCTAAACAAAACAAAACAAAAATAAATATGCAAAGTGGTAGATGTATTAATTAACCTTCATCATGTTAACCATTTCACAAAGTATGCTTATGTCTGGTCATCACATTGTATGGTTGAAATATGAATAATATTGTTTGTCAATTTTACCTCAATAAATTTGAAAAAAAAAAGGAGAAATTTACTTAGATTGTCATTCATCCAACCAACGTTCTTTGAGCTTTTACCACTTAAGAAGTATTTGGTTGGGTTTTAGGAATACAGACACCAAAAGGAGACTAGTGGAGAAATTTGCAGTGTGTTCTGGGGAAAGAATTTACTAGAAAAAAATAATTAATAATTAATTGCATTATATGATGAGATCCATATATGTACAATACAGTACAGAAAAAAATAATAGGGATACCTAGTGTAGTTTTGGAGGTGGGTTAAGAAGCTAATGTTTGTGTGTGTGTATGCATGTGTGTTTTAAGTGGAGGTGAAATCACAGCTTGAAAAAATGGTCATTGGCCACATAAAGGTGGAAGAAAGAAATAAGAAATGATGGAAGTAAGACAATGGTATGTGGTTAAAGATGATACCATTTTGCAACCTTCGAAAAGTCTTTATCCTTTAAAGTTTGCCATCCAACTTATACTATCAAGTTCTTTTCAGTGTATGTGTTGGTTGGTTTCAGTGAAAACAGTACTATCTGAAAATATGACAAGAGATTGGTCACAGCATGTTTCAGAAAGCCTTAATCAAACCAGTATTTTTGAAACCTTTATAAGATTAGCTAAGGACGTGCATCTATGTAGTATTTTAAAAATTAGAATCCATTTGCATCATTCCCTTTTTAATTGATTATTTAAATTCAACGACTGCACCCCTCCAGTTGATTAAAAAAAGAAAAAATAAATAAACTTTCCAAAATATCAGGTGATAGGCATGTGCCTGGAAAAGTATGATTGGGTGGATCCAACACAGCTAGTCAGAGAACAGTTGGTTTATTAAGAACCAAAATGCTTGTATTTGAAGAGTCAAATGATTGATTAAAGATATATCTTATTGCTAGAATCTGAATGATTAAGGTTTATGCCCTGGATAGTTGGAAAACTACACAGTTAAGTAGAGATAACAAGGAAAAGTATGGATTCTTTAATTGCTAATGAATTACTCCATGAAACTGAAATTGCTTGGAGGAGAAGAAGAGAAGTAAGAAAAAGTCAAGCATAAGCTATGAGAACTGTTGCAGGAGAGAAAGAGAGAGCAAGGGGAGAGAAAGAATTCCACCTTGTAAACATGAAGCTCAGTTAGTGACATTTAATAATACCACATTTAATGATACTTTTGTCTGTTTGTGACCACTAAAGATGAACTATCATTCAACTTACAGTAATGGGCAGAAGACAAAGGAGTTATAATGCAAAGGAGCTGAAACAACTCACTGAGGTCGAGGTTAATTAACCTAGGGAAATTTAAGGAATATGTAATAATTTATTCTTAGACACTGAAGAATGCAAAAAAGGGTTTATTCACAGGGCCAAACCACCATTAAAGAATCACCCAACAGCATAATGGCAATGTCCCTTTTCTAGTAGAAGCAGTAAAGAGAGTCAATGCTAGGAAAAGAAAAGGATAAGCCTCCTTCCTTTCTTGGGAAATTTAAGCTTTTTTCCAAAAGTCAGGAAAATAAATGTTTGCCTACCCTCCAAAAATGATAAAATATGAGGAAGGAAAAGAAGAAGCAAAAACTAAAATGTGGATTTGCAAAAGAGAAGGGGAATAATAGAGCTAACCTTAAAATTGTAAACAGGATATGAAAATTAAAAAGAAATAAAAATAAAAGGAAACAAAAAGGGAAATAAAATAAAAAGAAAAAATAACAGTCAGGTCCTAATACTTCAATCAAGGATATACACATTATTTCTTCCAAGTGTCAGTACCAAAAGCATAAAAAATATGAGCATCAAAAGGCATAATTTTGTGTTATACTTTATGTTACACAGGAACTTGCAGGGTCCCCAAAAGCACAGGATTGGGAAAATATATTGCTTTAGTTCAGGAATCCGTTGAATCATTTTGCAGCAGAGGTATGTGAGGCAAAGAGAAAAATATTTTTCACTAGGCAGATCTCATAAACTGCAGAGATTTCAGGTCAGGAAGCTCTACTGTACCTGAGGGTTAAAACAGTTCTGGAGTTTGAGGTACTGAGTAAAGGGAAGGGGAGAAATCTTGCTTTGTAAAGTGTGACTATTATAGATAAGGCTTAACTTGCTCTCTAGAAAGAATTGTGCCATTCTCAAGGATCAGTCCTCTGCTGAGCACCAGGATGCCAGATATAAGTGGAGCAAAGAAGAAACAAAAAATAAAGTTAGTTAAATATGCATGCACTTATATGAACTGAAGGGCTCAGGATTTGGAGAGAAGAAGTGCTAGCATTTTTTAAATTCACAAATAATTACACATATATATATATAATTATATAAATATAAATTTATATATGCGTACTTACGGAATTCACTGAAATGCTTTGATATATGTTTAAATTGTGGCATAATTAAATCAAGTTGATTAACATATCAATCAACTCACATACCTATTATTTTCTGTAGTGAGAATATTTAAAACCTACATTTTAACAATCTTGAAATATACTTTCTAAAATTGAAATCCAAGGACTATTTTTAATCTTATCCTGTAAGAGAAGGAATGAATGATTAAAGGAATTCTCCCAAGGTAATGGACAATCTAGTGCCACAAAATCTTATTATAAGAGATTCCTTCAAAATAATTGAAATTGTTAAATTGTTTATGATTCTCATATCAGATAAATTACCCATGGATTAAAAATAGATCATCGTTTTTCTTTTTTCTCTTTCTAGGTTATGATCTTTCTACAAGATATTAAATCTTTGCTAAGAAAGAGACAATACAAGAGATGAGATGGTAATTTCTACTTAATCCTTTTCTTTTAATTCAATAGTTTGTGAAAGTGAGATGGACATAGCGATATTTTTAAGTTCTCAAATAATTCTTTATTTTCTGGAAGAGTGGAGTACATGAAGTTTGACGGGTTTGAAATGACACTGAAAAAGCGGAAGCAGGCATGTCCTTACTGGATGAAATCATCTCAAGCTCAGTCGCTCAGGAGGGTTGCATGATTCTTCGCCTTCCTGTGCCACACATTCCCAGACCTACTACAGATTGAACCATCAAGTGGTACTGATCAAAAAGATATAAAATTTAGAGACTACTATAGGAATTACTTCTCGCCAGTGACACTCCAAAAGAGTTTAGAATTACTAGCACAAAAAAATATCAACAATTAAAAAATAATAATAAACTATTCAGATTTATTTTGTGCCTGTTTTCAAAATACAATGTCTCTTTGATATTTAGGGTAAGGTCAAGCTACTGTTCCCCTTTGACAGGCGATCACTTCACTTCTCTTATCATCACAGACTTTCTGTTCTTATCTTCCTCCTTCTATTGGTGCTTCTTCTTGTCTGTTTGGTCAGAATCTCATATTCATTGGACAACACTATACACAGGGTTTTCTGTGTTCAAAGTTATATACATATAATCGTCCTTCCTTATCCATGGAGAATATCTTCTAAGGTCCCCAGTGGGTGCCTGAAACTGTAGATAGTAGTGAACTTTATTTATTCTATGTTTTCCCCATATATGCATACCTATGTTAAAGCTTAATTTGTAAATTAGATATAGTGATTAACATCCATATATAATAACAAAATAGAAAAATTATAAAAATATACTGTCATAAGCTGCCAATATTAGCAATGTTTAGCTTTGGAGCTATTACTAAATAAATTAAGTTTTATTCATATACAAGCACTGTGATACCAAGAGTTGGTAAAAAAAACTGAGATGACTACTTTGAATAAACCTCAGGTGGCACATACAACCTGGACACCATGGACCAAGAATAATTCATGTCAAAGACAAGAAAGAGGAGAATGATTTCTGAGATTTCTGCATACTCAGAACAGTGGGAAACTGGATGCAAATCATATACATTGTAATTTTCCATATTATGTTTTCTAAGCCCACTTACATGTAATTGGAACAGCAGAAGGAAAACCATGGAGAAAAGCACTTTGGTGAATTAAAGTGCCTTGAAACCTGTGAAGTTTTATATCAATATAGAAGGCAAAATTTGTATTTCTCAATAATATTCTCTTTAATACTAATTTTATTGAAATAAGCATGTTTATTTTCATATACACACGTTTCCAATGACACACCCCTGGGAAATTACATTTGAAGATTTTTAGTGTGAGAAAATATTTCAAATTTTATCATCTAGAAAAAAAATACAAAACAAACAACAACAACAACAACAAAAAATAAAACCCCAAACTAGAAAATCATAGAAAAGAAAATTTTCATGTAGAAGAAAGCAAGAAAAAAGGAAAAATATTATGAAAGAAAGTAATCTAAATGGTGCAAAAAATATAAATAAAGAACAAAAATTAATAATATTCAATTAGGTTTTCTTTAGACCTTTTACATTTGACTTCTGAAATGTTTCTAAATGCAAGATGATCTAGATAGAGAGGTTCAAGCATAAAAGCAGAACAAAAACTTAAGTATAAATTAATAGAAAGTCCGTGATATACTACTGAAGCAAAGTATGTTTTTAATCCAATTTGTAGTATAACTTAATGTTTTACCTCTCTATTTAAGATCATTATAATTTCAAAATTGCACCATCTGTTCTACTTCATTGAGCTACTTAGAAATATTGCAAAGTTATAAAATACCATGCCTTTGTCCCTGTTAAGATTTGTCACTCTGAATACATTTTCCTACCACTTTGTACACTCAATTCTGCTGGTTGACAGCCAGATATGGTTTGTCACTGATTTTGAATATCGCCTTCTTTTTTCACTATATGTTTCTCAAAACTTGTTTTTTCCCTTCCCTGAAGAAAATTGGAAATTTATTTAATATATAAAAGATTGAATATGTTAAGAATGATTATAATCTATATTCAAAACAGTTATAGAAAATAGTCCTCTATAATCCAGACACAATCAACTATGGCTTCGTGAGATATATTTAAGAATAAACCATTAAAATAACTATAATATTTTGGTAATATTTTGTTTCATAATTTTATTGATTTATGTAGAGTATATTGAATGACACTTAGTAGTCTTAGTATTATGTTGTAATTTTACCTTTTTATTGGAATATCCCTCTCAAAATTAAAAACAATTTTGTTTCTGGGCATAGACTGAGACCAATAGTATCTGTACAGAGGGATCTGAATGAAAAATTTCCAACCAAATACAAAAAAAAAAAAGAGGAGAAAATAATATTTGATCTCTCAGCATGCATTAGTATAGAAAGAAATAGGAAAAAGAGCAAAATATTCCAAGAGAAAGTAATCTAAATGCTGTAAAAATCACCATCAGTAAATAACGAAACTTACCAATATTGTTATGTTGGCAATTTTGTATTTAATTTCTTATAACTTAATTACTCATAATATTTGTTGATTATTCTTACAATATTTGTTGAATAGTTATAAAATATTTGTTGAATAAAAGTGAATTCATAAATGAAGAGTGAAATCAGTACCACTATAATTAATCTGTTTAGTATTTAGTTTGAAAATCTTGGTGATAGATTTTTCAGTCATGTCATTCTTTGCAGGCAGATGACAGTACTGCTATACATGGCAAGGAAAGAAGCAGAGAAAAATATTTATCAAGCAATAAACACAGAACAGCAGAAAAATATATGAAGCTAATTCAATTCTCAATATGCTTAGTATAGCAATGATGTCAAAGCGAAGAAATACTTGAATTATTATCTAACCTTAATCATCTTGAAATGGTAATTTCAAATGTTTCAATTCACTCCAATTTAATGTTTTCCTCTGTGTTAATTTTTTTATTTGTATGTGTAAACTATGTATGTTTGTGTATTCGGTATATGTGCTTAAAATTATCTAAGCTAAATAAATGCTATGATGTCTGGAATTTACAATTTGATTCAGATTATCCATTAATGAAGGCGAACATTAATGAAGGGATTAAGAAAAAACCACAACTCAGTAATAGTTGATAATTATTGATGTTGGTTGATGTGGTCCTTGGAATCTTTTTTGCTAATTTTTCTGATTTTTATCTTTTGAGATTTTTTACATGAGTAGATGTTATATTTCAATGCATGGTGATATTATTATTATTATTATTATTTTGGTTTGTTTTCCTGGCATTTTTTTCTTCTTGCTTTAAATGCCTAAATGAAATTTTAGTATGCTATACTTTGGAATCAGTTCCATCTTCCCTTACTTATTTGGGTATATGGTCATTTAATTTTCCAGATGTTGTGGAGACCTGAAAAATAGTGGAAATCTGTCTAGTTTTCTACATCTTTCAATGAGTTAGGTTTACCCATATGAATTTCTCTTGTACTTTGATGGAGGAAAATGAGGGAAGACGTTAGTAATGAAAGTGAAACTATAAGACATCAACTTCTAGCCCTGTCTGTCCAAAGCTTTTTTGAAGATAACAATGAAAGAGGAATTAGATCAGATGAACTTGGAGAAAGTACAAAGATAAGGGAAGAGTAATAGTTAGTGGAGAAATATGAAAAACCCCAAATATTACTAGGAGAAAATAAAATAAACACTAAGAAATTAACGTTTGACTTTTTAATTGAGAATATAAAGCATAACCTTTATTAAATAATACAGGCAGCCTCGGACTACGTGAACCCAAATATGTTATTCCTTTAACAACCTAGTAATCTGTCTTAATTTTTTTCTAATCCAATTTAATAACAAAATAGACCATCTGTTATACTTAACAAAAAATTAAAAATTTATTGAATAGTATAATAGGAAGGAACATTCATAAGATTGGACGACTGTATTTTAAGTTATTAATAATGTGAACATTCATTTTTAATTTACATATTTTCTCTAAATTTTGATTTTTAAATTAGAATATCATAGTCATGGACATAAAGTAGAAGAAAAAATATGAGAAATAATTGGAAATGTATAAACAGGCAAAGAAATAAAAGGAGAGAGAAAGAGAAAGAGAATGCTACATCTTTACCTACAGATTTCTGAAATGATAAATAAATGACACTTCTCTCTTTGGACTGAGAACTCCGTCCAGATTTTTGCTATCACACAGCTTTGGAAATGATAAAATCTCGCTTATCTTGGATGAAGAAAATATGACTTTCTTTTTTTCTATCAGGATCCAGAAAAGTACTTCACACATTTGAAGAAGGTTTGTACACATTTTTCATAAAATAAAAAAAACCTAATATATGTAACAACAAAAATAGAAAATTAAAAGAAACAAATATGAAACACAAAAACTTGAACAAAGCACTAAAAGTCTGAAATGATATTAAAAAGTAATTTTATCACAAATCTTCCAATTTTTGCTTCACGAAATGAATAAATCACATGATAAACAATAAATAAATCATGTAATGAAATAAATAAATTATATAATGTAGTACTACACTGGAAACAGGAAATAAACTTGTTAGGTTATTATAGTGACTCAGGTAAAAAATGATAGTGTCTTGGTCCAAAGGAGTATTGGTAAGGGAGATTAGAATTAGGTACAAGCGTGATGTAAATTATACATGGATCTGACAGGATTTAATTTTGAATGGAATGGGAAGGAGAAGAGAAAGTAAAAATTTAAAAATGACTCCATGTTTGGTAGGCCTAAGAATATGAATTAATAAAGATAACATGCATTGTGTTTGAGAATATCACTTATACAACAGATTTGGAGGGATGTCAAATTAGTTTGACCATGTTAATTTTACATGAATCTTGAGATTTTGAGAAGCTGGGAGTAAAGACACTTTGGGGAAGGGTATTTTCATGCATGCAGTCTTTTGACTCCTGCTGGGCTGAAAATGAATGGGCCTCACTTACAGTATGTCCTTCCCAAGAAAGAAAAAGGTTTTCATAGCAGTGCTACATTTATTATCTGGTAAGGGAGTATCTTTCCCTGTTTTAGTCTATACTTTGGTGGAGGTAGGAATGGGGATGAGAATCCTTCCACTGCACATAAGAGACATGTGTGCAGGTCAATAGACCTGCATAGGGTGGCAGAAGGGATCACCTGGCCTGAAGGAACTAGCATCCATTATCAGCTGATTTTTTTTTTTTTTTTTAGACTTCTCCATGGAATAAAAGTTTCTTCCAACAAAGTGATTGACTGCCTTTTGTTTTCCTCAGCAAACCCAAGATATGGTAGGACAAGGATTCAGATTTCTACTCCTGGTGACAGAGAATGGAAGTTACTTGATTGACAGAAAGATGGAGTCTTTTTTTTTGTCTAAATAGGATTTAAAGTTATTGACCCGGGTGAGGTAGTCTAGGAAATGAGTCTTTAAGAGAAAATGGTTGGGTGTTAATTGCACAAAAACAGAGATACTTAAAAATGAGGATTACTTAGTAAGAATTGTTTCAGAAGTCAAAGTGGAAGGAGGAAAACAAAGAGGATCTAATGTGCTAAAGGATAAACATGTGCATCATTTCATGTGTTTCTTTACTCCTGAAAAATATTGGATAACTTTATGCATCAATGTAAATAGAGATTTTTCTTTGCCACTTAAAAAAAATATTAAAGAATCTTAAAATTCTTTAAGAAGCAGATATGGGAAGATGTACAAATTTTTGCAGTTATGCATTTATTTGAATGTAAACTGATGCAAAAGAGTTATACAATTGGCATATATATGAAATGCATACTAGAAAGTGGCACAAAGAAAGAAAATGGCCTGTCAAGGTTAGGAAAGATTATGACATTTTGGGCCAAATTATTCACTCTATTCTTATAAACCACATGATTTGTCCTCTCCCAAACATAAGGCTATCTGGTGGGAGAAATGATGGTTATTTTTTTTTGTTTCCCCTTTCCAGCTCTTTGCATACAAACTTTAGCTATTTAAAGGCACTGTATCTCTAAGTCTTATCAATTATCAATCATGCTTCAAGATAGGTCTTTTAAGATTGTCCTTTTTCTTATAAAATAGTGTTAATTCATAATTTACTTAATCCTATGGAACTTATTCTTACTGGAATAATAGCAAAAGAAAAATATTTAATGACAACTGGAACAATATTGAATTTAAAAGAAGAATAATTAAGAAACAATCCTGAGAAATGATCCCCAATTACTTAGTTTGGATAACCAACACTTTTAGTAATATTCGAAGATTATCCTTCATGTGATTTGTATGATATCAGTTGTCTTATTTTCTATATATTATTTGGTCTTTTTAAAACTTCATGATAAAGTGGTGAAAATATAGATGAATTACCTAAGTTAGCAACATTAAGTTTTCCTCATAATAGTTATGATTTATTTTATCTATTTAACTCAGCTTAATCTCTTTCAGTTTTCTTAATCATCAAAAAGAGGAACATTAAGCATAAAATTTAACTAATTACATTAATTAAGTTAAAACATAAGTTAAAATTTAATGTGTCCTTAAAATTTATATAAGGAGAGGTAAAAATACCCTGAATCCTAAAACGCAACGAAATAATTTTCTGGTTTTTTAATAACATTCTAAATGAATTTGTATTTCAGGCACATGTTTAGATCCATACATAACTGATTTCATATAATAATGAGATGAGGCCTAACAAGGTCTTATTTAAATTTGACCAGAAAAAGCAAGGTTTGTTTCTAATTAGATATGCATTTCCTGGTAGTAGGTCTTTTCTTACAGTAGTACTTGAGATCCCATAATAATATGTCTTAAATCTGCTCTTGAAACAGAAACCAATCATTGCTTTTGTTTTTATGCATTTAATTTGCAAAGCATATAAGCTTAAATAGATTCATTTCAATATATTTTGTTATTGAGAACATAATAGACTTCTCTTCCACATATTATGGTTCTGAGAAAACCATTGAAAAATCATACTGACTTTACAATAATAAGAATAATCATAAAAGCACAATAAAGTAATTGAAAAACTGCATACATTTAAATGACTCAAGTATACACAAATGTTGATTTGAAATATTACATAAATTTAAAAAGCATTATTTGGGTTTATGTCCTAATATTGCAAAAAAATTCCTCAAAGTGTGAGTCCATTGCTATACAAAATGAAAAACCAAGATATGAAGGTATACATTGAAAAATAAATGAAAACTATTTAAGGCCAAAATGTAAAATTTTGTACTGACAAATCAGTTCTTATTAAGTGCTAATTTAGAAGTCCATGATTTTACTTTACAGGTAATTCAGGTTTTGAATTTTATGAAGGTCTACCACAGATATAATTATCTCTCCCTAGATAAAATATCTATCAAAACTAAATTGAAGTCAACACAGAAAAGTCATTCAGATAGATTAGAAATACGAAATAAAAATGTCTCAACTCTTTAATGCATATTTTAAAATATCCTTTTTAAAATGTAATGACACTTATGAAAACTGGAAGTGATTGGAAAGTGGCAGTTGTCTTTGAGGCAATGATCAAAAATCAGACCATTATATCCCAAAGCAGTACCCTTTTAGTGACCCAAATAGAAGTAATCCTCATAGAGTGGTTGTCTATATTGTTTTTTATCTCACATCCTTAAAGGCAAAGAAAACAGTAGGCACTGTATGATTTTATACATGAATGTTTATAAATTATTCATAATGCCATAATATTCATACTGTATGTGCATTTTAAGATGTACTCATAAATTGGTAATTAAAGATGAACATGAGGAAAATATTTTATGATTATCATTTTATATTTATATTAATCTCCCAAATTATTTAACTTTATTTGAGCAACATAATATAAAGATACTTATTATTTCAGAACATCTGAATGTAACTGTGATATAATGACTCAAAGTCTAATTTTAAGTACAATTTAGTTGGATGGTTGATCAGAGCTAAAAACATAATCATACAGACACACTGTTGGAAATGAAAAAAGTGCTTTTTCTGTAAATGAGAAGCTTTTAAAAACACTCATTTTCAACAACCTGTATCCATACAATATTCTTGTTTTGGAAGCAGTCTTTTTATTAACTCTCCTTTAGCTTAAAGGTATGTTTTTTTTTTTTGTTTTGTTTTTTTTCTGAAAAAATCTGCTAGGCAGCATCTACTGACAGTGAATTATTATCCCTAAAGATGTCAGCAAATTTGGAAATGTCTTTCTGTAAAAGAAAAATAACTCAGGCTTAAGTTCAATATGAGATATCCAGTGAACTTCTCAATGACAGAACAGCTTTTCAGAGACACCACCTAGTATATTACTGGCATTATAATGGATCTATTTTAATTTCTTATTTTCTTAAAAGTAACCATATTAAATTCACAGATTAGTTTCTAAGACATACTTCACATTGCAATGATGTGCTAAATAAAAACAACAACCAAAGAATAAGTTGACTTTCTTTCCTGTAGATTTTTCTATTTCTTTAATAAAAACGTGAAACATGGAGTCAGACATGCACTTATTGAGCATGCTATCGAGTAGTGTATTAAATTTCAGTATTTACTGAACACATGTCATGTTCTATTTGAAATAATAAACAATGTTAGGAGTTCTAATACTTCCATGCCACATCCCAATGTGGTACAACTGTTCATAAATGTTAGGGAATTGTATTTATTTATTTTAAATATTTCTTTCTTGGGAAAATAATTTGGATTTTTCTATTTTCAAAACTATGTTAGAGCTTTGTTTCCATTTAAGGGACCAGATTAATTCTCCTACCTAAAACCATAGTAAAATGAAGTCACATATGAAACATTAGACATCACACAGCAAAGACATTGTTCCCTTAGAGAGAAAAGAAAAAATGTTGACAGCACTGGTATTTTCTCAGCTTACAGCAGAAAGAACATTACCAGGCTGTGTCTCTAGGAGGGGAAAGACCGCCAGGAGCTCAATGGATTCCTGAACTGAATCGATGAACCTGAGAGTCTGGGAGCTCAAGGGCATTGGAATACAAAAGGCATAGTTATGGAAGAGAAACTTAGGTAGAGAACTCTGGAATTGTGTAGCAGGTACCTCCCAAGCATTCAAAAGAGTACTGATCAGCAAACCTATGTGAGAAAACCTACCCAAGGGCATACAAAGGAACAGGTTAAAAAGGATTAGAAGGAGCAGTACCTGATGCTCACACAAAACTGGAGCATGCCTATTCTCACCATCCAGACTAGGAAACCTCATAATTCATGGGACATTGAGTAGGCTACTTAAAAGAAAATGGCCAAAAGAGCAGGGCTACCAAACTATAGAACAGTTATTCTTAATCAGGAGATTTTTTTTCCCCCCAGGGAGTACAGAATCATATCTGGAGATTATTTTGTTTGTTGAAACTCAGGTAGGATAGTTATCCGATTGGTAGGGGCTAGAGTACTGAATTTTCATTGTACAGATCAGTTCCTTTTCATAAACATATAACAAAGAACTGAACAGCTCAAAATGCTAATCATGTTGAGGTTCAGAAACCTCATCCTAGGTTAAATACTATTGAGATCCTTCCAATAAAACTGTAAAAGATATCTGAAGACATCACGCTATTTCCAATTAAATTAATTATCACCATATACAATGTTCTAAGATATTAATAAAATAGTATAATTGTCAGTATTTAGCAAGATAAAAATGCATGGTATCTCCTATTCAATAAAAAATTATCAGCTTATTAAGAATTACCAAAATATGACCCATGGTGAAGAGAAAAAGTTCAAGTCAAGCCAACTCAGAACAAACATGCCTTTAGAATTGGCTGTAAGTAAAGGAATTATTGTAACTATATTCTGCACATTCAAGAAAACTAAGCTGGGACTTGGAAGTTATAAAAATAATCATATTGATTTCTAGAAATTCAAACAATAATGTCTGAGATAAAAAACTTCATTGAATGAGATTAATAGTTGATTAAACTCTTAACAGAAAACATGAGTAAAACTACACCTAAACACATCACAATCAAATTGTTTAATAACTACTGATGAGCAGGATATCATAAAAGAAGCCAGAGGGAAAAATACTTGTACATCCACAGACAAAGGTAAAGATGACAGCCCCTAGGAAACCACGCAAAGGAGAAAACAATGAAATAATTACTTATTAGTTCTGAAAAAATTAGGACCGTAAAATATGTCCAATGAAGTACCTTTTAAAAATGAAAAAGATGTAAAGACATTCTCAAGTGCATAAAGACCCATATTGCCACAAGTAAAGTGTCTGGCTCCCTTCCAGAATTCTGTGTGTGTTTTCTGAAGTTTGCCATAAGCAATTATAAGCTTGTTTGGCAGACTAATTGTGGGAAGGAACTGGTGTGCAGTTAGGAAGTTGCCATTTCAGGAAGGAGTTGGACTCAAGACTCCAGTTCCTTGGGGCAGTCATGCATACACAGCATACCTGGGCTCCTAGACCAGGCACTCAGAGGACCCCTTATTAGGAACCTTGTAAAGGCCTTCACATAGGGAGATCCTTGGCTAAGGTATTTTTCTCAATTTTTCCTCTACTTTTCCACCTCAATTCTTCACTGTCCCACTCATTCCTCTCCAAACTCAGGTCTATGTGGTGGCAGGGGGCATTTTCTTGGGATTTCTCATCCGTGAAATGATTCCTGCCACCTGTACTTGGCATAGGACCCTTTTTTCCTGACTATCCATATGGAAAAATTGAACCCTTAGGAGCCAGCCTTCTGTGACTCTTGCATAGACCACTCTAATAAGTGAACTGAGACTTGATTAGTAATTTCAGTGTTGCTTATTGTTCTAACTGACCACAGTCCCTATAACCAATGGATATACACTATGGAGAATGTTAAAATAAGTCCTTCAATCAGAAAGAAAACTCTACTGGCGTCCAGGGAAATATGATTATGCCCCAAAATAAAGAATACAAAAGCATATATGTCTAAGCTTTTTTCTTAATTTCTAATTCAACTTAATAGAACATTAAAAGTTTAAACAGAAATAAATAATAGCATTTGGTTTTTTATTCACATATAAGTAAAATGTTCAAAGGCAATAGCAGAAAGGTTCAGAGGAAAGAAATGCAAATAGACTATTTTAAGATATTTAACAATCTGAAATTTGGAATGGTTCAATCGAAATATGACAGAAAAAGGAAAAGTAAAATAAAAAATAAACAAAAAAAACAAAATAAATAGCAAAAAATAGAATTAGATATCACCATACCCATAATCACATTAAATATAAATGGTCTAAATACCATAAAGAGTAGATATTGCCAAGCTAAATGAAAACACAAAGCCCAATAACATATACAAACTTGAAATTAAAAGACACAAACATGATAAAAGGAAAGGAACAGAACAGAAATTATGAAAAGCTATTTGCTGGGAATGGAAGTATAGCTCTATAGTACAGCATGTGCTTGGCATGTGTAACATCCTATAATCTAATGTCCAGTAAAAAAAAAAAAAAAAAAAAAAAAAAAAAAAAAAAAGAAAAAGCAAAAAGAAAGAAAGAAAAAAAGTACAAGATATATGTACTGCTAATATTAAAAAAAGGAAAACAGATTATAGACATACTGAAGTAAATTTCACAACAAAGAAAATTATGAGGAATAAGAATTAAGACAGTTCTTAATGATAAAATAGTTAATATATTAAAATCTCAGAACAATAAAAATTGTTTAGGAACCAAGTTTCAAATAAAATACATGAAGCAAAAAAAAAAAAAAAAAAAAAAAACAGGTTTTCAAGAGTAGCAGACAAATATACAGTAGAGTAAATTAAACAGAATTTTTCTCTCAATAATTCAGAAAAAGAATAATAATTAGTAAAGATATGAAATAATTGAACAATACTATTAAACAATTTGAGCTAAAAGACACTTATAGCACATTTAATAACCAATAACAGAATACATAGTTTTTTTTTAAGTGCACACAATGCATCACCCTTAAAAACTGAAAGGTTTCCTCCAACATGAGAAAAAACTAAAAGGATAATAATTCTTTGTTTACCCTTCAATTTCACATTATATTAGTTGTACTGAGTCAAGAAAAATAGATTAAATTAAGTACAAAACTAAATAAAAGGAATTCATTTTGGAAAGGAAGAAGGATAACATCTTTTAGGACATGACACTAGTATTACTTAGGTAAAGAAAGCGATAAAATTAATAAAACAATGCATTTAAGAAAGTTATAGGAAACAGTTAAAAAATGTGTGTATACCTGTGTGTGTTTGTGTGTATAATATATATATATATATGTGTATGTGTGTGTGTATGCATATATGCAAAAGAGCCACAAGTTAAATGTTAAATGCTATTTAAAATTGTATAATGGTGTCTGTTGTAATCTTTCCTTTATCCTCATGAATTCTAGTAACTTGAGTTTTCTCTGTCCTCTTCATTAGTGTGGTTAAGGGTCTATCGATTTTGTTTACTCTTTCAAAGAACCAACTTTTTGTTTTGTCAATTTTTTGAGTTGTTTCTCTTGTTTCAATTTCACCAATTTCGGTTCTGATTTTAATTATTTCCTGTCTGCTACTATTTTTGGTGTTGATCTGTTGTTCTTTTTCTAGGGCTTTGAATGTAATGTTAGATCATTTAGTTGTTGACTTTTTATTTTTTTAATGTACTACTTACAGAGTGTCCCAGAAATTTTGATATATTGTGTCATTGTTCTCATTTACCTCTAAGAATTTTTTTTTATTTCCTCCTTGATGTCTTCTGTTATCATTGCATCCCTCAATAGCATATTATTTAGTCTCCAGATACAGGAGTAGTTTTTATGTTTATTTTATCATTGATTTCTAATTGCATTCCATTAGGTTTGATAGAATACAAGGTAGTATCTCTACTTTTTTGTATTTACTAATGGCTTTTTTGTGGCATAGCATATGGTCTATTTTGGAGAAGGATCGATAAGCTGCTGAGAAGAGAGTATATTTGCTCGATGATGGATGAAATACTCTGTACATATCCATTAAGTCTATATCATTGATTGTATTTTTTAGTTCTATAGTTTCTTTGTTCAGTTTTTGTTTGGAGGATCTATTCAGTGGTGAGACCAATGTGTTAAAGTCACCCACTATTATTGTGTTTTGGTCTATTTGATTCTTAAAATTGAGAAGGGTTTATTTGATGTACATAGATACTCCATTGTTTGGGGCATAAATATTTAAAATTGTTATATTTTCCTGTTTTATGGTTCCCTTAAGCAGTATGAAATGTCTTTCTTTATCCCTTCTGACTAACATAAGTTTGAAGTCCACTTTATCTGATATGATGATGGAGACTTTCTATTTGTAAATTCTTTTAACTTTTGTTTATCATGGAAGGATTTTATTTCATCATCAAATCTGAAAGTTAGTTTTGCTGTGTATAAGATTCTTGGTTGGCATCCATGTTCTTTCAGATCTGAAAATATACTGTTCCAGGCCCTTCTTGATTTTAAGGTCTGGGCTGAGAAATCTGCTGATATCCATATATGTTTCCCCTTATATGTAATCTGATACTTTTCTCTTGAAGTCTTTAAAATCCTATCTTCATTTTGTATGTGAGGTATTCTCATTATCATGTGCCTTGGTGTGAGTCAGCTGTGATTTTGTGCACTTGGTGTTCTGTAAGCCTCTTGTATTTGATTTTCTATTTCATTTTTCAGGATGGGGAAATTTTCTGATATCATTTCGTTGAACAAGTTGTTCATTCCTTTGGTTTGTATGTCTGTGCCTCCTCAATCCCAATAATTCTTAAATTTGGTCTTTTAATGATATCCCACAATTCTTGGAGGTTTTGTTCACAACTTATTACCATCTTCTCAGTTTGGTCAACATTATTTTCAAGATTAAATGTTTTGTCTTCATTGTCTGAGATTCTGTCTTCCATGAGATCTATTCTGTTGGTGATGCTATTGAGTTTTTAATTTGGTTTATTGTCTCTTTCATTTTGTGTATTTCTCTTTGTTTGTTTGTTTTTTTCAGAATTTCTATCTCTTTATTGAAGTGCTCTTTTGCTTCCTACATTTGCTCTTTTGTTTATTGGAGTGATCATGCATTGCCTGCATTTGCTCTCTTATCTCGTCTTTTGTTTCACAGATCATTTTAATTATGTAGATTCTAAACTCTTTCTGTCATTTCTACTGCCATACTGTTATTGAATTCTATCAAAATAGCATCTTGGTTTGGTAGGGACACTTTCTTCCCCTTTTTTGCATATTGATTCTGTATATTATACTCTGGCAGTGAAGATCTGAGGTATGGCAACTCCTCCCCTGTAGGCTTATTGTGACCCTGCAGGTTTCCAGTACCTCTCCTTTGAGGGGGAGATTAATATTAGCAGAACCCAATACAAACAATATGTAGCCCTAAACCAGATAGGCCCTATAAAGAATTTAACAGTATTGTAATTAACAGGATGAGTTCAATTATTATCTACAGTATAGCCAATAGACTTGCAATGAGCTCTGTAACTTCTAGTGGTGTATGAAGAGGATGTGGAGGAGGATGTAGGATTTGACTGTTAATGGGAAAAGAAGTGAATAAATAGAGGTACATGATCAAGGGAAGAGTGTGAGCAGGATCAAAAGAAGTTGGTCTTTAGTGTGAGAAAAGGGAGAAAGAGATCAGAGCTGAAATAGTGAAAAAACAAGAGAAATATTTCAAAAAATTGACAAAACAAAAAGTTGATTCTTTGAAAAGGTAAAAAAAATTGATAATTTTTCAACTGATAATTTCATTAGACACACTAAGAAAGAGGAGAGAGAAAACTCAAATTACTAGAATTTGTGATGAAAAAGGAAAGATCATGACAGACACCATTGAAGTAACATAATTAGAAACTAATTTGAAAAATTATACTCCAACAAAATAGAAAATATCAAAAACATTGACAAATTTTTAGAGACATATGATCCTCCCAAACTGAATCAGGAAGACATACACAATTTAAAAAGATCAATTTCAAGCACCAAAATAGAAGAAGCCATCAAAAACCTACCAACCAAGAAAAGCCCAGGACCAGATGAATTCTCAGCTGAATACTGCAAGACCTTGAAAGAAGAACTAATACCAATACTCCTCTAAGTATTCTAGGAATAAGAAAAGGAGGGAACCCTTCCAAACTCATTCTATGAAGGTAGTATCAGTCTGATACTGAAAGCAGACAAAGACACATTGAGGAAAGAAATGTTTAGACCAATATTCCTGATGAACATAGATTAAAAAAAAATCTTAACAAAATTGTGGCAAATCACATATGAAAACACATTTAAAATATAGTGAACCATGATCAAGTGGGGTTTAATCCAGAGATTCAACTTTGATTCAACATCTGGAAATCAATAAATGTAATTCATCACATCAATAGACTTAAAGTTAAGAATTATATAATTATTTCAATAGATGCTGAGAAAGAATTTGACAAAATGCATCACCCCTTCATGCTTAAAACACTAGGAAAAATAGAAATAGTAGGAACATACCTCAACATTATAAAGGCTATCTATGCTAAGCCTAGGGCCAACATCATTCTAAAGGTAGAAAAACTGAAAGCCTTCCCTCTAAAAACTGGAACAAGACAAGGATGCCTCTTTCACCACTTCTATTCAACATTATCCTTGAAACACAAGCCAGAGCAATTAGACAGACTAAAGAAATTAAAAGGATATGAATAGGAAAAGAAGAAATCAAGCTGTCACATTTTGCCAATGACATGATTCTATATTTAGAGGATCCAAGAAACTCCACTAGAAAACTTCTAGAGCTAATAAATAAATTCAGAAAAGTAGCAGGATATAATATCAATATGCATAAATCTACTGCATTTCTATTCATAAGTGATGAATCCTGTGAATGAGAAATTAGGAAAACTACTTCGTTCACAATAACTTCAAAAAAATAAAATAGGCCTGGGGATGTAGCTCAGTTGGTAGAATGCTTGCCTCCAATGCACAAGGCCCTGGGTTCAATCTCCAGCACCACAAAAATAAATAAATAAATAAATAAATAAATAAATTTAAAAAATAAAAATAAAATACTAAAATACTTGAGAATCAATCTAAGAGGTGAAAGATCTCTACAATGAAAACTGCAAAACATTAAAGAAAGAAATTGAAGAAAACCTTAGAAGATGGAAAGATCACCCATGTTCTTGGATAGGTAGAATTAATATTGTCAAAATGCCATTCTACCAAAGATACTATGCAGTTTAGTGCAATTCCAATTAAAATCCCAATGACATTCCTCATAGAAATAGAGAAAGTAATCATGAACTTCATCTGGAAGAATAAGAAACCTCAAATAGCCAAAACAATTCTGAGCAGAAAAAGTGAAGCAGAAGGTATCACAATACCAGACCTTAAACTATGCTGCAGAACAATAGTAACAAAAATGGCATGGTATTGGCACCAAAATAAACAGGCAGACCAATGGTACAGAATAGAAGACACAGAGACAAACCCAAATAAATACAGTTACCTCATACTAGAAAAAGGAGCCAAAAACATACAATGGAGAAAAGACAGCCTGTTCAACAAGGCTGCTGGGAAAACTGGAAATCCATATACAGCAAAATGAAATTAAACCTCTCTAACCCTGCACAAAACTTAACTCAAAATGGATCAAGGAGTTAGGAATTAGACCAGAGACTCCGCACCAAATAGAAGACAAAGTAGGTGCGAATCTTCATCATGTTGGCTTAGGATCAGACTTCCTCAAGACTCCCAGAGCACAAGAAATCAAAGCAAGAATCAATAAATGGGATGGATTCAAACTAAAGAAGTTTTTCTCAGCAAAGGATACAATCAAATGGAGAAAATCTTTTTCACACACACTTCAGACAGAGCACTAATCTCCAAAATTTATAAATAACTTAACAAAACTTTACACCAAAAATACAAAGAACCCAATCAATAAAACAATCAAGGAACTGGATAGACACTTTACAGAAGAAGATATATAGGCGATTAATAAATATATGAAAAAGTGTTCAAGGTCACTAGAAATTAGAAAAATGCAAATTAAAACAACTCTAAGATTGCATCTTACTTCAATTAGAATGGCTATTATCAAGAACATAAACAATAACAGACGTTGTCATGGATGTGGGGAAAAAGGATACTTTTACATTGCTGGTGGAGTTGCAAATTGGTACAACCACTCTGGAAAGCAGTATGAAGATTCCTCAGAAATCTTGGGATGAACCCACCTTTTTACCAAATTATCCCACTCCTCCTTTCATACCAAAAGGACTTAAAATTTGCATACTATAGTAACTTGGCCACATCAACGTTTATAGCAACTCAATTCACAATAGCTAGATTATGGACCAATGCAGATGCCCTTCAAGAGATGAATGGATAAAGAAACTGGAATATATATACAATGAAATATTATTCAGCCATAAAGAATAATAATATTTTGGCATTTACTGGTAAATGGATGGAGCTGGAGAGTATCATTCTAAGCAAAAGAAGTCAATCCCCAATAAACAAAGGCTGAATGTTTTCTCTGATTATTGTCTTATGATATAAAATGGGGGGTGGGGAGTGAAGGATGAGAGATGAATAGAGAAACTTTACATTATGTAGAGGAAAATGAGAGAGAGGAGGGTATTAAAAATGGTGGAATGAGACAGACATCATTACACTATATACATGTATGAATCTACAACATGTAGAAACATAGAAATGAAAAAGATGTACCCCATTTGTGTACAATGAATCAAAATGCTGTCTGTAAAGAATTAAAAAAATTAAAAATTGTAAATTGCATAAAACACTTAGCAATAAGTCTGCCAAAACAACAGCAAAGAATTTCAGCAGATAATTTATAGTTGGCAAGTAAATACATGGTTGGCCACTAAGCACAGGAGATGTTCCATATTATTAATCTTTTGCCCAAATCAAGCTATGTTTTCATTATGAAAACATTCTTTGATAGATAGATGCTAGATAGAATTCTTGTCTGTTTTCTTTCCAAAATTTACCACCTACCTTGTAATATGTTGATCTTCCTGTCTGATTTCATTTGCATGGACACCTTCTACTCTTGCAGTCTTATTTTGCTTAACCACTGTATACTTAGGAAACCCATTCTATATGCTGTCTTTTGGGATCACAAATCTGTTAGTTATTTCAAGTTGGAGTTTGCTAATTATTTTTATTTTCCATCACTTGGGTTATTTCAAAGAAGAAGAGGAAATTTACCTAGTTGTCAGATATTTGAAATATGAGACTTTTAAAAAAGACCTTAACATTCAAGAATAATCAGTTTAAAAGTAGAATAAATTAAGGCAGATTTAAATTCAAGACTATGCAAAAGATATAGAAAATATTGAAGAGGTATAGAAGCAAAGCTCATTAATTTCAGATTACAAAATAATAAGTAATTTTTTCATACCAATGGCAAAGACTTGTTTAAATTGAAAATAAAATTACAAGTATTTGGGTATTACACAATCTGGGAGATTTTAAAATACAGCCATTCTTCTTCAAGTTGTCAACCACTTACCTCATTTAAGGTCTAGAAAAGAAATAATTAAAACATTTTTATGAGCTCAGTTTTTTTCTTTCCTTAAATATATTATCTGAACTTGCAGTGAGAAGTTTGAAAGTGTAACTGACTGTATATGTGGCTTGCTAAAGCCATTTCAGTGTTTTCTATTGTTTATAGAATTCCTAATATAATAATTTATATTCAATCAAGATATCCAGGAAGCTGCTTTTTAAATCTTCTATATCCTTTCAAACTTTACCTACCCCCACAGTATAATTCTTGCCTAATCTAGTACACAACATGCTATGTTACATCTCTGTGTCTTTAATTATGCATTTCTTCCTGCCTAGAATTCCCTCAAAAGTTTTTGTTCCCTAATTAATTATTACTTATCCTTAATGACTAATTTCAGGCTTCATTTGTCCTAGAAAATCCTGGCTAAATGCTTCTTCTTTGTATTATTGCTTACTCATGTATGCCTTAAACTTAATAGGGTACTTATCAAAATGTCTATCAACATTCTTTTCTGAATAGACACCATGTTCCATGAGTTTGGAAGATGTATTTACAATGTTTTCTCCTCTGCACATGTATAATGTACTTTTTGATCTAAAGTAAGTCCAAACTTTGGTCAAGAATCTCGGAGGACAGATTGGACAAGTAAACTTGAATATGATATCAGACTGCATTGATTAGAAGACAAATATACAATATCAGAACACAAATTTTTATCATATAGTACAAATTGAGTGGGTCGTGATTCAGGAGACATGTTTGGAGAATTTATCTAATTAAATAATTTGATAATTCCTAGAATAGTTGTTTTCTTTCTTGTCACTGGAAGAGTGAAATTAGCCAAGATTCGGGGGAGGTCATTCAACTGACTGGAATAGAGTATGACAGAAATAATTACAATGCCCCACTTCATTTGAACAAATTATGGTAACTTCAAATGTGCGATGGTAACATATAACTGGAGTTATCACTCTTGGTTGACACTGGAAAAATCAGTTTCTTTTTCACTTGTCTCAAATAAAAGATAAGGAAAGGTTGGAATATAGTCATTGGTGAGGGGCTATGATGAACCCACAATCTCTAGATAACATTAGTACAGAAGACATTTTTATATCACACAGAGAAGAGTCCTGTTCACTGTAAACCAACCATATGCTTACAAATGAACAATTTTCCATAGTTAGTTTTGATCTTCCTGGCAGAATGGAAGGAAATCCATGAACTAGGAAATATTGGTGGTTTTTTTCCCTTGGTTATTTTTGTAATTTAATTCAAAAGTGATTGTTTTATTTGATGAACAGCCCTAAGAGGGTTTGAGAAGCATCTAGGAGACCAGGATTATTTTAGAGTTGACATGAAAACAAGTTTTTCAACAAGATGGTATATAAGTGCTTTACTAATAGAAGTTAGTATTTTATTTTATTTTCCATTTATGGTCATGGAAACTTGCAGAAATTAGTGATAGAGGTTATATGACATATGAATATTTAAATGTTGAATTAAATTATGATAAATATAACTTTCAACATATTAATAATTCAGTAACTACAAATTATCCTCCTCTCCAGAGTTAGGAAATAGGTGCCAATGGAGTACAAGAGAAAATCTTATTATTATCATTACTACTTTTTTTTTCTGTGAAGACACAGAGTGGTTTACCAGAGGTATGTTAGGATTAGAGTGAAAACTGAGATTTTGCTGTAATAGTTATCTAAGTAAATAACGTTTTAGGACCAATAAAATAACTTCTCTAAAGCCTTATTTTCTCTATTGCATAATATAAGTAATGTCTATCCCATTTTCTCCAGAGTTCATTATGTATCATATTTTATACAAGTTTGCAAAATACAAAATATTATTATTTCTATAATATTTTCATAGTCTTAGCACTCTATATTTGAGGACAAATGAAGACATATGTTAAAACATGCAGCATTTAAGTTAATAAGTGAATGTTATATATGTTGAAAAACAAGAATGGTAACTCTGGAAGATAAAGTCCATACACTTATTAAAACTAGGGATATGGAGAATGCAAAGAAATAGTAATTGTTACCACATTTCCAACCATTTAATTCAAAATAGAACTGAATCATTGATTTTGGTCAGAAGTTCATAATTGCCACACTTCATCTGAAGTAAAATGTATAAATGTCAATATAACAATTTTTATTATTAGTCCTATTGTTTACATTTAAGATGGGTCACAGTGATCACAAGTTGCCATCTGGCAGCTGTGTAAAATGAGTTTTTCATCAACTTCAAGTTCTAAGTGGACAGATGGTCACACTGAACAATTACCATGATGTTTGGAACTAATTGATATCCTTTCTAGGAGACTCAGCTGAGAAATCAAGGACTAAATGTATGCTGAGACTGAACTATATAGATAACCTGTAGGAACAAACTGGTTATATAAGACATTATTTAAATATGTGATTACAGAGAATTGAGAAAGCTATTTTTTAAAATTAAGTGTTTTTAAAATTAATAAAAATATACATATGACCATTTGCTAATCAACTATTTATAGTATTTACTAGAAATATCTTAAAAATAAGTTTTATTACAACTTTTAAAATTGTATATATTATTCTTTTAATTAAAATAATTTTAACCTTTATTTCATCTCTTTTTTACTTAGCATTATAATTCTTAAAATACTAAATTGTTATAATTAAACAAGCTTTCATTTCCTTACCAACCTATTAGTATCTTTGTAAATAAATAGGTAGTTCCTTTGTCAACACTGAGTTCTTAGCTACCTTAAAAGGATATCTCTGTAGTTCCCTGTAGAACACTAAATCAAATTCAGTGCATAACTTTTCTGTCATAACAATTTTGTCTATAACCATTTATCCTGGAAAATATCTTTTAGTCTATTTTCCATTTAACATTTCCCCAGAGCAAGGGATTTTTAAGATAACACTAGAAGCTGTTTACAACATAACAAATGATTATGGAACCAAATTTCACAAGATGTTTCTGAATAGTAATAGATCTATTCTTCTCAGGAGAGCTATTAAATTTGGAAAACTAATTAGAATTTACTATAATATATACCATTGCTTTAACTTAAATAAAATCGTTATATATTTTAAACTGATATATCTATACTTCTTGTAGCTAAAATGGATTTAAATATAATCTAGGCACATTCTTGATTTATATAAATCATCTACGTTCTATCTAATATGTGGCTTTTGCAAAAGTGATCTAATAAAAATTGATGAATTAGTGGCTTATGGTTATTTTCTGTAAAGGTATTCTGATTTCTTAGAACCTGAAATGTTTGGCAACAACATATAAATATCAAGTGTTTTAAAATTTATGTGAAACAATCAAAATGATCAAATTCATTACAACTAAGAAACTGTCAGGAACTTATAAACATATATTTTTATACAAGGATAGTATAAAGTATAAGTATAAAGCATAAGGTGCTCTAATGTTTGAGTCTTAGTGAACTACAGTTGAGGGCAGTTTCTTCATAATCTTCCCCTACTCTTAAGAAGTGCTCACCACATTAAGGATTAAATATATGAGCTGTATTTCAGCAACTATCATGCCTCTAATTTCTTTTGTATAATTTGAAAACAAAGAACATGAACTAATAGCAACACTTCATTAAACATTTATTCTATTCTTTCAGATGAATTTCATAATTGCTTGTTCTATTTCTGTAAGGTACTTCATTGGGATTTTAATTGGAATTGCATTGAATCTGTATAGCACTTTTGGTAATATGGCCATTTTGACAATATTAATTCTTCCTATCCAAGAACATGGGAGATTTTTCCATCTTCTAAGGTTTTCTTTAATTTCTTTCTTTAGTGTTCTGTAGTTCTCATTGTAGAGGTCTTTCACCTCTTTTGTGAGATTGATTCCCAAGTATTTTATTTTTTTCGATGCTATTGTGAATGGAGTAGTTTTCCTAATTTCTCTTTCTGAAGATTCATCACTTATGTATAAAAATGCATTGGATTTATGAGTATTGATCTTGTAACCTGCTACTTTACTGAATTCACTTATGAGTTCTAAAAGTTTTCTGGTGGAATTTCCAGGTTCCTCTAAATATATAATCATGTCATCAGCAAATAGGGAGAGTTTGAGTTCTTCTTTTCCAATTCATATCCATTTAATTTCTTTGGTTTGTCTAATTGCTCTGGCTAGAGTCTCAAGGGCGATGTTGAATAGAAGTGTTGAAAGAGGGCATCCCTGCCTTGTTCCAGTTTTTAGGGGGAATGCTTTCAGTTTTTCACCATTTAGAATGATATTAACCATGGGCTTAGCGTAGATGGCCTTTACAATGTTAAGGAATGTTCCCAATATCCCTATTTTTTCTAGTGTTTTGAGCATGAAGGGATGCTGTATTTTATCGAACGCTTTTTCTGCATCTATTGAAATAATCATGTGATTCTTAACTTTTAGTCTGTTGATATGGTGAATGACATTTATTGTTTTCCGGATGTTGCACCAACCTCGCATGCCTGGGATAAAACCCACTTGATCGTGGTGCACTATCCTTTTAATATATTTTTGTATGCGATTTGCTAAAATTTTGTTGAGAATTTTTGCGTTGATGTTCATTAAGAATATTGGTCTGAAATTTTCTTTCCTCGATGTGTCTCTGTCTGGTTTAGGTATCAGGGTGATATTGGCTTCATAGAATGAGTTTGGGAGGGTACCCTCCTCTTCTATTTCATGGAATACTTTGAGGAATATTGGAATGAGCTCTTCTTTAAAGGTTTTGTAGAACTCGGCTGAGAACCCATCTGGTCCTGGACTTTTCTTTGTTGGTAGGCTTTTGATGACCTCTTCTATTTCATTGATTGAAATTTATTTATTTAAGTTGTGTATATCCTCCTCGTTCAGTTTAGATAATTCATATGTCTTTAGAAACTTGTTGATGTCTTCGAGATTTTCTGTTTTGTTGGAATATAGATTTTCAAAATAGTTTCTAATTATGTTTTGTATTTCAGTAGTGTCTGTCGTGATATTTCTTTTTGCATCCTGAATTTTAGTAATTTGAGTTTTCTCCCTCTTTCTCTTTGTTGGTGTGGCTAAGGGTTTATCAATTTTGTTTATTTTTTCAAAGAACCAACTATTTATTTTGTTAATTTTTCCAATTGTTTCTTTTGTTTCAATTTCATTGATTTCAGCTCTGATTTTAACTATTTCCTGTCTTCTACTACTTTTGGTGTTGGTCTGCTCTTGTTTTTCTAGGGCTTTGAGCTGTAGTGTTAAAACCCAGAATAGCTAAAGCAATCCTCAGTAGAAAGAGTGAAGCAGGAGGTATCACAATACCAGGTCTTCAACTCTACTACAAAGCAATAGTAACAAAAACGGCATGGTATAGGTACAAACAGACAGGTAGATCAATGGTACAGAATAGAGGACATGGACACAAACCCAAATAAATACAATTTTCTCATACTAGACAAAGGGGCCAAAAATATGCAATGGAGAAAAGATAGTCTCTTCAACAAATGGTGTTGGGAAAACTGGAAATCCATATGCAACAGAATGAAAGTAAATCCCTATCTCTCACCCTGCACAAAACTCAACTCAAAATGGATCAAGGACCTTGGAATCAGACCAGAGACCGTGCATCTTATAGAAGAAAAAGTAGGTCCAAACCTTCAACTTGTTGTCTTAGGATCAGACTTCCTTAACAGGACTCCCATAGCACAAGAAATAAAAGCTAGAATCAACCACTGAGATAGATTCAAACTAAAAAGCTTTCTCTCAGCAAAGGAAACGATCAGTAATGTGAAGAAAGAGCCTACAGAGTGGGAGAATATCTTTGCCACTCATACTTCAGAAAGAGCGCTAATTTCCAGAATCTATAAAGAACTCAAAAAACTCTACACCAAGAATACAAATAATCCAATCATAAATGGGCTAAGGAAATGAACAGACACTTCACAGAAGAAGATGTACAAGCAATCAACAGATATATGAAAAAAATGTTCAATATCTCTAGTAATAAGAGAAATGCAAATCAAAACTACCCTAAGATTCCATCTCACCCCAATTAGAATGGTGATTATCAAGAACACAAGCAAGAATAGGTGTTGGCGAGGATATGGGGAAAAAGGTACACTCATACATTGCTGGCGGGGTTGCAAATTAGTGCAGCCACTCTGGAAAGCAGTATGGAGATTCCTCAGAAAGCTTGGAATGTAACCACCATTTGACCCAGCTATCCCACTCCTTGACCTAAACCCAAAGGACTTAAAATCAGCATACTACAGAGATACAGCCACATCAATGTTCACTGGTGCTCAATTCACCATAGCCAGATTGTGGAACCAACCTAGATGTCCTTCAGTTGATGAATGGATAAAGAAACTGTGGCATATATATACAATGGAATATTACTCACCATAAAGAATGATAAAATTATGGCATTTGCAGGCAAATGGATGAAACTGGAGAATATCATGCTAAGTGTGATAAACCAATCTCAAAAAACTAAAGGACGAATGATCTCGCTGATAAGGGGATGAGGACATATAATGGGGGGTGGGAGGGGTTAGTGTTAGGGTTAGGGTTATGGAGGGTGGCAAAATGGAGGAAGGAAGGACTCTATAGTGGGAAAAGAGGGGTTGGAAGGGTGGGGGGGGAAGGAAAAAAAATAACAATGAATCAAACAACATTACCCTATGTAAATTTATGATTATATAAATGGTATGCCTTGACTCCATGTACAAACAGAGAAACAACATGTATCCCATTTGTTTACAATAAAAAAAGTAAAATAAATAAATAAATAAATAATTATTAAATGAATAAAATTATCTGTAGAGGACAAGGCCCCAGAAAGGGAAAAAAAAAAAAAAAGAATGAACAAGATTTCAGTGAACTGATATGGTATACCTTCCAGGAAACACTGTTCAAGGTAAAAAAGGAATGCTCAAAAGAATATCTATAATATTCTATACTTTCTGTAATAAAGGATACATGTGATCCATTAAAAAAAGAATAAAACATTAGTATATTTTATTTCACTCACTATAGCAAAATCTTATATTTTAACTTGTAATTGATAGAAAATCATTGAAAGATATTTAAAAAAAATTATTCTACATCAAACATTATATAGATCTTTTATGTGTACAAATATGTTTATTCCCAGTAAGAACACATCAAAGTCCATCTTATTTTTGCCCTTAAAAAGGCCAGAGTCAGAGATATTAGGTAAATATCGAATGTAATATCTAGCTTGGAAAGGAGTTCATTTTTGCTAGAAAGTCCACTCTCCCTAGTTTTAGAAAACATATCCTAAATATTCCACCTGTAGGCTACCAAAGAATTGACAATCAGCAATGTCATTACAGAACAAAAGTCATGACAGAAAAGGAAAATAATGTAACATATCTCTCTTGGGTATAAAGACAAAAACTCAATGAAACATCATCAAATCTAACAATGTACATAAACTATTAAACTATTATACAACACAAACAAGTAAGATTTATTCTGTGTGCTCAAAATATTCAGTTTCTTATACTCAGTATCATCCAACACATCAACAAATCTAAGGAAAAAAATAATATAATCTTATAAATTGATGCTGAGAAAAGTATTTAGCACAATACAATATTCATTTCTGATAAAAAATCAGCAAACTAAAAATGTATGGAGAATATTTTCAACTTGACAAAAACATCTGTAAAAACACTTGTAGATGAGTTCGTACTTAATGGTGAAAAACAGGAAATTTGCCCACCAAGATACAGAAAAAGACAAGAATATCATTTCTCTTTCCTACTAAACTATTCACTGGAAGAGCCAAAGTATTCCTAAGGAAGTAAAATATTGGGGGCCTTACACTACCTATTTAATTTAAGGCTATAGTAATCAAGACATCCTTATGTTGGTAGAACAGATACATTTGTCAAAAAAACGGAATAGAGAAACTAGAAATAAGCAAGATAAATATAATAAACTAAGTTTTGACAAACAAGCAAAGACAAATCAATGTTGAAAGAGTAATGTTCAAGAAATGAGACTGGGAAAATTGGATATCTATGGGACAAAAAAAAAAAAAAGAAATCTAGGTACAAAACTCACACCTTGCTTCCAAATTAATTCAAAATACATTTATATATAAATGAAATTGAAATTCAAGAAGATAGCTTAGGAAAAAAAGTCCATGTTTTAAGTTTGGGGATATATTTTAAAACATAAAAATAACATAATCCATAAAAAAGGAAGAATCCAGATTTAAAATTAAACTTCTGTGAAAGACACTACATGAAGAGAATGAAAATATAGACAAGTAGGAGAAAAAAATTGCAAAACATATCCAATATAGGATTTTATCTATCTAAAATATACAAAAGAAGAAGAAAATAAATAACCTGATTGGAAAATAGACAAATTATCTGAACTAATATTGACCAAAAAGATATACTGATGGGAAGGAAACATATGAAAAGATGTTTACAGAAAATTTTCATTAACAGATTGCAAATAAAAACAAATATGCAGCACTACTACATCCATAGTATTGCCAAAATCCAAAAATCAGACAGTTAAAAACTACTGATGAGCATTCAAAGAAACAAGAGCTCACATTCATTGCTCATGGTAATACAAAATGGTACAACCACTCTTTATAAGGCAATTCAGAAGTTTTAAATTTTTTTTCAAAACTAAATAGTCTTCCTATATGAACTAATAATCATGCTGCTAATAGGTATTTCAAAAGAAAGTTTAACATAAATTTGTACAGAATTTTTATTTTTAATCAACAAAATGAGAACTAAAATGTTTTTCAAAAGAAGAATAAGTAAACTTAGTGACCACATATAATGGAATATTATTCAATGATAAAAAGAAACTAGTTATCAAAATGACAAAAAAAAAAAAAAAACTAAGGATGACTCCTAGGTTTGTCACTTTGAGGAAAAGTCCAGTCTACAAGAATTAAATAGTATATGACTATAATTATGTGACATTCTGGAAAATTATAAAAAAAAAAAGAAAAAAAAAAGAAAAAAACTAAGTGGTTGCCAAAGTTTGGTGACAGGTGAACACGTGGAACAGGTAAAATTATGATGGTCTGGTTAGGGTGGGAAGGCTATTCTATACAGCACAGCAATGGTGAACACAAAATATTATGCATTCATACTCTATGTTTAGTAAACTTAAGGCAAGAAAATTAATAAAAATTCCATTTAGTACACAAGAAGGATACCAAGATGGAATGCATAATGTGACAAAATAATCTAAATGTGCTAAAAATGTATGAAAAACTTCACTGAGGGAATGACAGAATAAAACATTAATCTAAGCAAGTTTTGTAATAGAAGACAAATAAATTTTTGAGGAGATGAATATATATAACCTGATTTAAATATTACACCATGTATACAAGAATTGAAACATCATGTGGTTCTCTATAAATATGTACAATTTTTGCTTTTATATATCAGATAAAAAAAAAAACATATATTTATAATGAGAGGAAATCTGTTAAGACTAAAAGCCAGGCCAGATGTGGTGGTGCATGCCTATAATCCCAGAGATTTGGGAGACTGGGAGAGGAGAACCACAAGTTTGAGGCTACTCTCAGCAACTTAGAGATTCTGTTTCAAAATAAAAACTGAAAAAGGCTGTGGATGTGGCTCTATGGTAAAGTATCCTTACTTCCCTAGGTTCAATCCCCAGTATCCCAGTACTGAAAAAAGAGTATATGTGTGTGTGTGTGTGTGTGTGTGTGTGTGTGTGTGTGTGTGTGTGTCTAGATGTTGATGGGATAGCTTTTAATAAGTCTGAAATTGCTGTAATGTATAATGAAGTTAAGTAGTTAAATGGAAAATGTTGAGAACGAAATTTTTCACTGTTGCAGTAGAATGTTTCACATAAGGGAAGAAGCTGTATGCATACATGTGGAAAAAACGGAGTAGAAAGCATCTATATGGATCTGTATTTTTCTTTAATATTGATAGAGATGGGTACACATATAATATAAAAACATATATCTGCATACATATCAATTAGACTCAAGTTTCTAAATACTCATGTATTTCCCTGCTGTGTCATTTGGAGGGTACTGTATCAATAGTGTTCTAGAAGCCCTTAGCATGTGTAGCAACCAGATTTGGTTTTAATACCATTTTCTTTATTATGTTATTTTTAATACAATTTTTTTGTGGGGTCCTCTCTGCCACATCCCAAGTAGCGTACACTAGAGAAGGGTTACCTGCCAGAAGATGATGTTGGCCGTTTTTCTATTACCCAAAAACTTATCTACTCAATAAATATACAAGAATCGATATTCTTTCTAAATGACAGGGGGCATGATGGGTTTGGCCATACCAGCTCTGGCCTCTTAGAACAGCAATCCACCCAACTCTCTTTTATTTATAACATACAGGTAAAGGGGGCAAGGACTGGGAAGTGCTTCTGTAATGGACAGGATAGAGTGGAGTTAGGGGAGCCAAGCTCTTTTGAGGAATGTTCCAGAAGGAGACAGGGAACCACTCCCACGCAGGGTCATGTGCTTCCTGTCAGTTCTTCTGACAGGCCTCTGCTTCCCCTGCCTCAACCTAGTTTGATTCTGCTAAATGAGTACAGCTTCCCACAATTTTTAATATCAGAAACCAGGACACTTTATAAAGTTAATAATTTTACAACAATAGCAGGAAACATGAAATAAGGGTGAGGCATCCAGTGCTGGAAACTTCAAGAAGACATGAATAACATACAACTGTGGAGTCATCAATGGGATCATGTGGGGAGAGAGACAGGAGGGTAAACTTAAGGATCTAAGTAATGCATGGATTTTCATTGATAATAATTTATTATTTTTAAATTAATTGCAAGAAATGTAACATACCAACATATGACGTTAAAAATAAGAGAAATAATGTGGGTTACACAGGAACTCTCTATGCTAACTTTTCACTAATTTTATAACTCTGAAACTTGTTCTAAAAGAAAACTGTTAAAAATAAATGTCAAAAATGTATATTGATGCTGGTAAGATTACTAATATGTAGATATAGGAAATGATTAATAAAGAAATCATTTAAATATTTAAAATATGTCTAATAGAATAAAATAATAACTATTTCTAGTAAAGAACAATGTTTTATGTACATATTCACTTTAGAGAGTAAAAGTAAAAAAGGTATATGTATCTAAATCTGGACATATTATGTAGAATATACTAAGTCTTTATTTGATTGCTTTTAAGCACATAATTTTACAGACTTCTCTCATTGCATCATCCACACTTAAATGGCATGTTCATGTGTATTATTTTAACTAATAATTTCAAAATCAGAGAATGGTACTCTTTCAAACTTCATATCCCTCATGTAA
Organism: Sciurus vulgaris; assembly: GCF_902686455.1. Lineage (NCBI taxonomy): Eukaryota > Metazoa > Chordata > Mammalia > Rodentia > Sciuridae > Sciurus > Sciurus vulgaris. The sequence continues at coordinate 135,106,728 of NC_136464.1, forward strand.
TACATAGTTTGTTACTGAAGCAAAATTTATTGAAATAATGACCAAATTAAAAATTAAAAACAAATTTTCTAGGCATATAACAGTGAAAGTAATATAAAAACATGATCAGAAAGATTATAAAATAGTTGAAATTGTTATGAATCACATTCCTTTCATTGTAAATATCAAATACATTTTCTTATGTCTGCTGTCATTTTAAAATCTTATAGTTTCAAAATTGATAGAATAATGCAAACCAAAATACATTTAAAATATCTTTGAAATAAAGATCAAGTAAAGAATAAAAATTTAAAAATAATATAGGTACATGCTTCAGAGTACTATATTAAAAATGGTGCTTAGATTTTTCTATGCCAGCCAAATATTTCCTTAAAATATGTATTCAAAGTTTCTAGCAGCTGAGTCAATTCTCACACATGATGTATTTTTTTTAATTTAGATTTTTAGTTTTGTGAAATCACAACATTTTCTTGAGCAGAATATCTCTAAAACAAAAACCAGTCAAAATATTTTTATGATAATTGATGGAACAAGATATGCTTGATGTATTACATATCTTTATTTGCAATTTTGTAAATAATAAAATGACAATCTTATAAGAAAATTTTCCAAAAGTTTTAGCATGTAGGCATGTGGCATTGTTTGCATAACCTAGCCATAGTAATTAAATAAGAAGTCAATGGGAATGAAAATAAATATTTGCTTCACGTGATTTCAATTAACACTAGCAAAAGATTTCAAAATATCAGGAAACTGTTTGGATTTCATGCTTCACGTAATCCTTTATAAATACTAGTTCTCTCAGTAGTGTTTTTGAAAGGCATTGGGAAATAACAATTGAGACTGTATACCCAATAAGTACCATATTGAACTGGTCTATGTTACTATTCAATGGAATAATCAGATGCTCTAATAATTAGCTGCTTTAGTAAATTTAAAAGATTAAAAACACATACCCAATTAGACAAAGATGAATACTATTAATTTCTCAAGAAATACATTGTGAACCAACTTTAAAAAAAGATATGAAATTTCAATATCCTTGATTTCTAGTCCTAAAAGTACAGAAAATGAATAATCATAGAATAATAATAAAAAATGTAACTTGAATATCAATTATCCCTTAAATAATCAGATAACATGAGTCTGTGATCAATTACACTCCTTAAAATAATTTGAAAAATACTTCTAAAAAAATACATCTAGGTAAACATTTCAATTAGTTTCCCATTGCTATTTTTGATAAGCTTACTTGTGTTAAACTTTCAAAAATTCTTAGAATTGTATAGACCTGTTTATGGATTCGGTTATAGTAGAAGTCTATATCTGTATCAGTAGAAGACTACTGAGAGTTCAGAAAGACAATTCATGATAAAAAATATCGTCTACATATAGCTGTTTTTCACATGGAAAGTTCATATAATCAGTTCATTCTAAAGTGGTTGCAAATATTTCAGAAACTAATGACAAAGAATTTCTGTTTAAACCTGCCTGGAAATTACCCTCTGATTTTTCAAGAGACAATTACTAATAACTGTGTTCTTACATTCAGATTCCTGTCAATGTTCAACCATCAATCCTATGATTTAATCAGCAACTTGATTGGCACACCTGAATTATCCTTCCCATCATACACAATCAAAGAAGCCACAGATTCAGACTTAATTTTCTTCCACTGATACATAATATAGAACTACCCTTCTTGCTTTTCTTTACTATCATGTATTTGGCTGTACTTTTTTCTAGATGAGATACTCTACAAGACAAAAGTTCATATCTCCTTCACTATCTTTCCCTGGAAAGATGCCAAAAGCTATGATGCTTTTTAATTTTAAATGTTTGTTGAATTTAAAACAAATCTTCATCTCCTGTCAATTCCAACTCATTAATATAGTTACAATCTGCTGGACTTTCTCTACCCTCAGAATAATAGCTTCCATTATGATTCTGTCACTTCTAGTCTGCCTCTTTTCTGTCTCTTGTGTTTCAGCAGAGTGGCTCCTCTAACCTGTATTATCTTTGCAACCTCAGTGGTTCACCAACATTCTTGGGATTCAATTATGGGTTTGGGTGATGTTATTATCACAAGCTAGAACTGTTCATTTTGCCACCTAACTCACACAACTGCTTTACTCCTTTCATATTTACTACTAGACCTCTATCCTCCATACATAATAAGGCACTCTCATATTCTCGAACATGCCATTCACTTACTTACCTCTAAGTCTTGCAGTATTTCTTCTGTCTGGAACACCCTTCCTTTAAGCTGTGTATAAGTAACATCAAATATTCTCCATGTTTCAGGCCAGATATATAAACTCTAGAAAAAATACAGATGCAGTAAAACTTCATGCTAAGTTATTAATGTGTGACTTCCCAACATTCATATGTCGAAAATTAGTCTCCAAGAGGACTGCAAATAGATATACCACTTTTTTGTCCTTCAGTCCCTTATACCATATGAAGATCCTATATGACACACTCCATGAGGAATGAGCCTTAAGCAGACACCAAAGCTACTTGTGACTTCATATGGAGCTTCCTAAGTTTAGGATTCTGAGTAAAGTTGTTTATTATAAAAATAACTTATTTTATATATGCCCAATAGTAACCACATGCCAAAAACTGTAGCTGATACATAAATGACAGAAAAGAATTAAAATTTAGCCATACAAAATATCACTCAGTCACAAAGGTAGATAATAAGAGGGGAAGAAATAAGCAAAGGTCCCACAAAACAACCAGAAAACTGTGATGGGCTGACAGATTTGGTTCCATGAGAATGTTATAAGCCAGACTCTAAGGGAAATGACTAAACAGACTCCATTTTGCTCTGAGACTCCATTTATGTAGGAAATAAGCTTCTCCCATGGGAACACCCTGCCTCTGTGCCCATCATCAGTTACTTGGTGTGACATGTTTTATAATATACAATGGCAACTCCTATGTAGTAAAGAATTGCTCTCTTTTGATTCCTATTGCTCCTGAACAATGTACCATGTAAACAGTGATTGTGTGGATGTTAGCAACCATTCTTTAGTTTGTACCTAGGTAAGGGTCATTTTGACCCACTTCCCCCTCTGTCGATGATCTCATGATGTTAATGTGTAATTTCAAATCATAGCAACAGACACTTATGATTAATGTGATTTTGGGTATAAGAGCCCCTACAACCCTGTGGTCGGGGCTGTTCTCCCAATAGCCATTTTTGGGACATTGCGTGAGACAATCAGCAGGCTGGCTTAATAAAGACTCTCAAATTTGAACTTCTCAGTGGTGATTGGTCTGTTCTTAAGTTGCACCCCACAACAAAACACATGCCAGAATGACAGGAAGTACCTATCTATCAATAATAAACTTGAATGTAAGTAGATTAAACTCTCCTATCAAAAGACATAGAGTGAGTTGGTGTTAGGCCATAAACTTCAGGTCCCAGGGTCATCCTGGCTCCCCTAGAAACCATTCTGCCTTGGAGGTCCTGGAACCCTGTACCAAATTTGGGAGTCACAGCATGGAAAATATCTGAAATGTATCTGATATCATTTTTCCATTGTCTTGTTAAATACCACCTGTCTTCCTTCCATCTGCACTAATCCTATCAAATGTTTGTTTGACCACACTAGTGGTCTTCTCTGTCAAACAGATTCCACACACAAAAAAAGTTAAAAATAATGTATATTTTTTAAATTACAGGGAAGAAAAATCAACATTTAAAAATCAAAATAATTTTTATACATAAATAATTACCATATTACAAAAGACATAAAATAACTATAGGATACTGAAAATATATACATACATATGTGTGCATATATATGTATATATATAATATGCATATACCTACATACACGCACATACATATATTTGAGAAATAAATTTAAAGAAAACAATGTCAGAATTTCTGAAACATGGATGAAGAAAACTGAAGAAGACAAAGAATTTGAAAGACAGTCTATGGTCACAGTTTCAAATAAATGATGTTAAAATTTCCATACTACTAAAGTGATCTATAAATTCAATTAAATTTTTATCAAAGTTCCAATGGGATGGTAACAACTCTGCAGGTATGCTATGGAGGCATGGTTATCTCTACCTGTATTTCAAAAAATGCCTCAGAGAGTCTCAGGATCTAGGCAGAGTACTGCTAAAGAGGAGTCACTGCAAAGAGCTCTCACTAGGACAATAACCAGAAAAGTCCTGGGGTTATGGCCACTTCTGATATCCTGGAGCCCAACTTCTACCCAAGAATTGGGACTGTACCTGTTTTCCTTTTCTTCTTTCCTATTTTTTCCTTTTGAAATGGAAATATCTATCCTATGTCTATCCTGCAATTTTATTTTACATAAAACTTGTTTGCTTTCACAGATTGAGAGATACAGAAAATTTTGCTTCCGGATTAATAGTAGTCTATTCAAAACCCAAAAGGTAAACATAAAATCATCAAGCTTGACAATAGCCTCTGAATCTATGTTCTACATTCTAGATAAATGTGTATAGGGCAATTTAGAATATCTATTCTTATTTTGTAAATTTGGTAAGCTGCATTTTACAATGAGTCTATCAATTTCATGTAAAAGAGTGAATTCATTTATATAATGCTGCCCATAGCCTATACTTACATGATTTTAATATCGGTAAGATGTGTGATGGTATTCTTCTTTCAATCTATGCACTGGTAATTTCTATATTTTTTTCTTGAAGATACATCACAAAGGTTTGTTGATTTTAGTACTCTTTTAATGTAATCAAATGTTATTTTATTAATATTATGTATTGATTTTTTACTTCCTGTTCACTTGTTTTCTCTTCTATTTTTGTTATTACTTAAAAATATTTTAATGTTTAATATTAGATTATCTTAAACTCTTTGCTTCTAATATAAGCATTTAAAGCTATAAATGTCACTGTATAGACTTCTTAGCAGCAAGCCACACACTTTGATATGTTCTATTATCACTTAGTTCAAAATATTTTCTATAATCTTTGCATTTAATTATTTGATATTGGCATTATTCTGGAATTATTGATTGGTTTCTAGATGTATTAGTGTTATTAATTCATTATTTTCTTCTGTTGCAGTGAAAAATGAAACCATTTACTTATAGGATTCCCACCACTGTCTCATCTTAGCAAATGTCTAATGGCAATTGACTGACCTTTGAATGTAAGCACTCCACATATTGAAGATTTTATTTTAAATAAGGCCTTATTCCATCGTGTGATTCTATAACAAAATACAAGAGACTGTGTAATTTACAAAGAAAAGAAAGTTATTTCTTTCTATTTCAGAAGCTGGGAAGTGCCAAATGAAGTTCTTGACATTTGTCAAAGGCCTTATTGCTGCATCAACTTTTGGCAGAAGGCAAGAGGGCAAGATAGGTAACAGGGAGCAAGAGGAGGTCAAACTAATCCTTTTATAACAAACTTACTCTTTCAATAACAGCATTAATCCATCCATGAGGGTGGAGCTCCTATGACCTAAATACCTCCAAATAGAACCCACCTCCCAGTATTGCCACTGTGGAGATCACATTTCCAATGCATAAATTTTTTGTTGTTGTTGGTTTTTTTTTTTTTTTTTTTTTTTTTGCATAGTTTTTTTTTTTTTTATTGTAAACAAATGGGATACATTTCCATTCTCTGTACATGGAGTAAAGGCATACCATTCCTGTAATCATAAATTTACACAGGGCAATGTTGTTTGATTCATTCTGCCATTTTTCCCCTTTCCCCCCCACCCCACCCCATCCACCACTCTTTTCCCTCTATACATTCCTTTCTTCCTCCATTCTTGCCCCCTTTCCTAGTCCTAACCCTAAACCTAACCCTCACCCTAACGCTAACCCCTCCCACCCTCCATTATATGTCATCCTCCGCTTATCAGCAAGATCATTCCTCCTTTGGTTTTTTGAGATTGGCTTATCTCACTTAGCATGATATTCTCCAATTTCATCCATTCGCCTGCAAATGCCATAATTTTATCATTCTTTATGGTGGAGTAATTTTCCATTGTACATATATATGCTACAGTTTCTTTATCCAATCATCAATTGAAGGACATCTAGGTTGGTTCCACAATTTGGCTACGGTGAATTGAGCAGCAATGAACATCGATGTGGCTGTATCTCTGTAGTATGCTGATTTTAAGTCCTTAAGGAAATGAACAGACACTTCACAGAAGAAGATCTATAAGCAATCAACAGATATATGAAAAAAATGTTCAACATCTCTAGTAATAAACGAAATGCAAATCAAAACTACCCTAAGATTCTATCTCACCCCAATTAGAATGGCGATTATCAAGAACACAAGCCAACAATAGGTGTTGGCAAGGATGTGGGGAAAAAGGTACACTCATACATTGCTGGCAGGGTTGAAAATTAGTGCAACCACTTTGGAAAGCTGCGGGGGCACCTGGCTCTCCTTGCAGTGCTTGACAGAGTTCCACTGAAGGATGATTGCAGAGACTCATCCTAAAAGGACTGTAGCCAGATGTATGCCTCCCTAGCTTGGATGTTATTCTGTGGAGTTTTCCTAATAATATATTACTCACTTCAGTCTGAGGATCTTGCTAGAGGTGATGGGAATAATTCTACAAATTTCCAGAAAAACATCACAGAGACAAAACACATGTTGAAACCCTGTGAAGTTAACCTCACTACAGGAGAATGTTTTTATTATGTTAAAAATCAAACACTGCATTTACTGGCACAGCCAGAACCTGTTGGGGCACAGAAATTTATAGAAAACAATGTTTCCCCAAGTTCTAAGCACAAAGCACCTCCCACAGTAGCTACTAGATATGGACTAGCTTATTTTATCTATGGTAAGCCCTGGTACCCCCCTAAAGGCAAGCCCTTAGAGAAGGTAGATATAGATCTCCCTCTGTCTCCTACAGGGTGGCTTAATACAGATGATGGTTTTGTTAATGTGTGGTGGTAAGGTAAAAAAATAAGGTTTCACAACATTCCTTCCTTCCTACAAAGAATATGTCACCCCTATAATAAATGTTGGTACATAATAACCATTGGGACCGCTGCCCTCCTGTAACCCTTAACTCAGCAATTTAGATATTAACCAGAAGGACCTAGTAGAGATGGTTACATGACATTATTTGTCTATCGCTTTACCGCAAAAGTAATAAGAATAATCTTAGGTCACATAGAGTTTAGATATTAAGGAAATAAACATTGTATTAGCTCATTGACATACTTAGATATTCTTAAAATAATTGTGATTAAGTAAGGATAATCTTTACGGTTACTGTTTTCTCATAATCTTTCGGTAAAAACAATTTCTGCCTATGCTTTGGAAACTTCTTTGATTTTATTAATCATAAGCCTGTCATCATAGCCTGAAGAAAAATGTATATAAACCCAGCCTTCCCCAGAATAAAGTGGGATTGATTTGCACCAGAACTAGAGTCTGTGTCTTTCATTCTCCATCCATCGCCGACGCTGTCTCCTGCATCCCTTTTACCAGTGTGGAACCCATGGACTCCTGCTAGGGCTGGACCCCGGCAGAAAGCAGTATGAAGATTCCTCAGAAAGCTTGGAATGGAACCACCTTTTGACCCAGCTATCCCACTCCTTGACCTATACTCAATGCATGAATTTTGAGAGAGGGATCGAAATCATAGCAAATATAAGTCAATGAATCCATGGGATTGAGTTGTGTAGATTTTTTTCTATATTGCTACTGATCTTTTCCTAATTTTTCTATCATTTTTATGAGAAAAATGTAAACGTGATTTCACCATGTTTTTACTTGTCTATTTTTCCCTTTAATTCTATTAACTATATCATGTATCCTGAAACTTTGTGTAGATATGTATACACTTATGATTAAATAACTTTTTGACAAATCAAAACTTTTATCTTTTCAGTTATCATTTTGTCTGGGAATTCTACCTGTCCTGAGAGCTACTTGATTACACATTAATAGAATCACCCTGTTTTTGATACCTATTTGACCATGGTATATGCTTACCATCCTCTTATTTCAATCAGTGTTTCTTTACATTTATAGTGCTTCTTTTATTACCAGGGTAAAGTCCAGTCTTAAAATAATTCAAGACTGACAGCCTTTGCTTTTAGATGCTGTTTAGTATATTCATATGTAATGCGATTATTGAAGTTGATTTAAGTCTTTCATTTTGTTATTATTTTACCTATCTCCTTTTCTTTCCTGACTTTTATATGAATGATTGAATTACTTTTAGGAGTGCATATTATCTCTTCTGTTTTCTTACGATTATATTTCTTTGTATGCTTTAGTGGTTTCTCTAGATATCATATGTATTCTTAGTTTATCATAATCTACCTAAAATAAATTCTACTTCATAAATAAAATAAAGACATGGTATTAAGAATATCATATCCATCTCCCTTTTCCCCAATCCTTCATTATTTCAAAATTAATTCTTAAAATCAAGGAAAATTTTAATCCATGACAAATGTTAGAAGCAGAAAAATATAAGAAATAAAGTTTCATATTAATGATATGTGTTTAGCAAAATAACTATCACTAATGGACAAACAGAATATCACAGGCTAACTTTGTATTATTACTAAAATTATGTATAAGTATCGATATTCTAATATATATGTGTATATATACACAAGTATATATATTATTCTAATATATATATATATATACACACACGCACACACACACACACACATACATATGTGTGTACACATTTATTTTTGGTAGTGGGGATTGACCCAGGGTCACTTAACCACTGAGCCATATCCTCAGCCCTGCTTTTATATTTTTATTTAGAAACAGAGTCACTGGGATTACAAGCCAGCACCACCATGCCTGGCTAAATAATAGCTTACATATTTAGCATAAAATATCTTACCTATTTTTAAAGCTAATTGCAGAGAAATATGCAGTATCTACTTTTACTGGTATAGTAAAAACGTCCAGAATACAGTAATTCTAAATGACATTGCTACAAATACATACTTTGTGTTTGAGAATTCCCAGAAAGAGATGGGAATAGTGCATCAAATGTTAATTGTAATGATTATTAATAACAGAATTTAAGAAATTCTCACTTGCAAAAAATACACTTTTATATTTTTGGTTTGCTATATTTAAATTGATAAAATGTGTAAGATTTTGAAGTTATAGTAAAGTCGGCCAAAGGAAAGTGAAGAACAATGAAAAATTAGAGGAAAATCTGGGCACGGTGTGCCCACCTGTAATCTCAGTGGCTTGGAAGGCTGAGGCAGGACGATCTTGAGTTCAAAGCCAGCCTCACCAAAAGTGAGGGGCTAAGCAACTCAGTGAGGCCCTGTCTCTAAATAAAATACAAAATAGGACTGGGGATCTGGAGTGGTGGTTGAGTGCCCCTGAGTTCAATCCCTGGTACCTCCCCCAAAAAGTATTAGAGGAAAGAAAGTTGACATAAAGTCTAAATTATTATGCATATATTTTAGAATATATGTATATTCTAACAAGTTTCTATTGTGTTTATAGTCTGTACAACTAAAACTGAAGTAAAAGGCATAAGAGTATACAAGATATATTAAAGCTCATTTCTAGTTTTCCAAACATCTTTTTCCGAAGAAGTAAGTAAAGAATAATTCAGTTCAGTGATCAGCTTAGAAATTATCCAGTATACCACTTCTGTGATGGGAAGTAGAAAATATCACCACATTATTTTGTTTGTAAGTTAAGATGTAGAAATAAACAAAAATCAAAGAATTGTTATTAAATGGTTTCTATTTTATAAATAAAAAATCTAGCTCATCTACAAATGCTGGAGTTATCCTATTAGAGTATTAAACAATAGGTAAAGATCTAGAATAATTAACCAGGACAAAAGTGAAGCAAAATAATAAATAGCAATTAGTCAATTATAGATCTGACATATAATTTTCAATGAATCTATTATTCTGGTGCATTCTCTGGATGCAAAAAAGCACTGTTACTCCCTCAGATTTTAATTTCAACCTTTCACTTCCCCCTGTGTTCCTCTTTCTCTTGTGGCTTATATCTTCTTGCATACACCAGGCTAAAATTTCCCATCATGAACTTTCTGCTAAAGGTGTTTTCATTTTGAAGAAAAGAAAAAAAATTTGAAATACTATAGCCAATAAGTACATAATGCAAGCTATACGTGTATTTTTCCAGTGACATAACTTACAAATATTATGGCCAAAAGGACATCATTGTTCACTTACTTGCTTGCTCTTTTAATGCTGTTGGAGAGCAGAAAAGGTCTTGTTCTTTGAACCTACCTCACATCAGATAAAAGTATTATGGCTTGCTATTACTAAAGCTTAACACTTGTCTCCCAAGGAATGTAATAAAGTTATTTCTAATATTTCTCCTATTAAAAACAGATGTCTCCAGTGTTTTTGAAACACTTTAAAGTCTCCCAGAATAGGTTGTAGAAAGAATTGTTAAGATTTTGGTGGAAAAAATCCCAACTGCTGAAACAATTGTTAATATTTTATTATTGCTTAATATTGTTCTGGAGAGTGAATATAGTGTCAGGAGACATATCCATGAATTGGTCTCTGTGTACTAGTATGTGGACTACTACAACAGAGCAAAAGTAGTCCTACTCCAAATTTGTTAGACTTCACTGACTTGGATAAGTATCTCAGACTTTTGCCATCCTTATTTTACCTGCACCTTTGTTTTAAATTTGAAACTACACTTCTCAATTAATAAGGACATTGATTTGAACTAATTTTTATATTTTGACTCCATCACTTCCACAGGAATGTAACTTCTATTTTTCATCTACTGGCTGGAAGATGATCATTATCTAATAGTGATGAAATTAAGTTTCTGTGGGCCTCAGACTTAGCCCTTCAGTTAAAGATTTGGACCAGACCTGGTGAGGTACCAGAGCACATTTAGTTTCATCATGGAGGAGAGCATACACAAAAAAGGACTTCTCTTTATGATTCCCTTCTCTCAATACTCTACCATCTGGTTAGGTGTATTCATTTATTCATCAACTGTACTGATACTTAATTAGTGCTATTTCTGCACCATGCACCTTTCTAAGCAGTTCATAAGACATGCAATTTTCCCATTTAATGAGGATGGGACAGACAATAAACAAATAAATAGATAGTTATGTTATGTAATACCAGGTAGTAATACCAGCTTTAAAACTCTTGAGAAGACGTATACTTCATTATATACTACTTTCTTTCTTGTGTATCATTCTTCTATAGATGTAAACATTCTCATAATGGAATATTGAAATAGCATTTTTGAAAAATAAAAAAAACACTTTTCAATAATTTGACCAGCAAGATCAATCACTAGAAATACAATTGCAGCTGCCCAGCTCCAAGCTCCCTATTTTTACGTTCTCACCGCAATCACAATTAAAGCATTTAACTATTAATTTGGGCATATCAATCTAAATGGAACCTTAGGGCAAATTTCAGTATTGTACTTGATAATACTCCAATTATAATGACAATGAAGATCTTCTTGACACTGAATTATTCTGAAATAATTAACCATATCACTCGAGTTTTTTCTACTCATTTGATACAAGTTATGAATCCAATGGTCAATTGATGACCAGTCTACATTAGAATAATTATGTCCCTTAATTTGCAACTAAAGGTCAATCAGAGACCTTATTATTCTCTTCTCTTATATTTATTGTCAACTAATATCTCCATATTCACATATGGAACTTTAAATTCATAGTTTTTCATTTGTTTAATTTTCACATGAGCTCATTTTTCTTAGTTACTTCAGTCCTACAATGCTTATGTGAACTATGTTTTAAATTTTCTGGATTGCCCCAGATTTCAAAATATTGAGTTCTTTTTTCCTTTTTTTCTTTTTTTTAAATTCTTGAAAGTGTTAGACTGAATACTAGGTAGACGTTTAACACTTTTGTCATATTTAAATGAGCAGTAATCCAGTGTGTTGAAAAATATTAGTACTACAAATTTCACTGATAGAATTCTGAACTTCTTCACTGGAGGACATCCTGAATTATGTCTTTTAGTAAATTATTGATTCAGATTATCCTTAAAGTTGTTTCTTGGAATCTTGGACCATACAGATCAGCAAGTTAGTGTGAGCAAAGGTATTAGTCCCAGCATGTTCTATGAATGTATGTCAGTGTAGGTTTTCAGTGCAATATATCCTAGAGAGAGGATCTAAAAGAAACAATCATCAACTAAGTCCTGAAAGAGCTAGCATTAACCAATTCTTGTTCTCTTACAATAGAATGTGGATTTGTGATGCCAGGTGAGTTCCAAAGAGCCTGGGAAGTGTGGTAGATATGCACCAGTGTCAGTCAGTTATTTTCACTTTCAGGCCTTTGGAAGTACACAGCTTTGCTAGATAATATGGCAACCATTCAGGTTAAGAACCTTTTAAAAAGTCTGCTAATATTAGTTCATAATGTGCATCAATGAGAGAGCCAGAAATAGAATCTATAAAATACAGACATTTTAAAATATTCAAGCCACTTGGTCAGACTGTTACCTTACAATATGAATTAGTCAATGAAAATGATGCAATCATTCAATGAGAATACAGAATACTTTTTTTACAAAAATGGAAGTAAAGATTATGCAGCATAAAAGTAAACAATCTAAAACTTTAAATCACTTGTATTAACTGTATTGTACAATGACCACCTATTTCAATTACCAAAATATTTTCATCACTCCCAAAGAAAATCCCACATCCATTAAGTAATCATTCACAACTCCCACATTCTCCTAGAACCTAGTAACCAGTACTGACTGCTATCTGTATGTGAACCTACCTCCTTGGCATATTTTATATAAATAAAATAACATAGAATGTGACATTTTGAGTCTGCCTTCATTTTGCATAATGTTTTTAAAGTTCATCTATGTTACAGCATGTATCAGTTCTTTATTTCTTTGTGTTTTAGACCGACATTCCATTCTGTGGGTATATTACATTTTATTTATCCATATTTGTTTGGATTGTTTATAAATTTTGGCTATTGTGAATAATGTTGCTATGAACATTTGAGAGTAATCTGTTTATTAAATGTCTATTTTAACTTATTGAGAGCATATACAAAGCACAAAATGCTAAACTATGGAAATTCTGTCTAAAACTTGAGTAACCACAAAATTAATTTTCTCAGCATTGTATCATGTTTTTTTTCCCACCAACAATTTGTGAGGGTCCAAACTTCTCCATATCTTTTGTCCATCTTGTTATTTTTCTTGTTACTTACTGTTATTATTATAGCCACTCTAGTGAATATTTTGGTAGGCACGATGGTGTCCCATGTGTCTCATAGGCTCTGTTCATATATTGTTTACAGTGCTTTTCTTTCTGCTTCTCTGACTGGATAATTTCAATAATCCTATCCTCAGGGCCAACTATTTCATTCACTTAAATTTGCTGTTGATCTTCTCTAGTGATTTATTTCAGTTATTGCACTTTGCAGCTGTAGAATTTCTATTTGGTTCCTTTTTATAATTTTCATCACTTCACTGGTATTCTTTATTTGTTGAGTTGTTATACTTCTGATTTTCCTTCCACTCTTTCTTCATGGTTTTCATTAGCTCTTTGGTCATATCTAGTATGGTTGATTTAAAAACCTTTATTAAGTCTAATGTCTGTGCTTCCTCAAGAATAGTTTTTATTAAAAGCTCATTTAAGGGGTCAGTTCTACTTTCTTGACTCTTTGTGTGCCTTTTGGTTTTGGTTGAAAATAAGACAATGTGAAAATTGTAATGGGATGAATCTGAAAATCAAATTACCCTACTTCAGACTTTGTTTATATTTCTTGAGAGCTTGTTTGGAGGTTCTAGCAGAGGAGCGCAGCTACTCGTATACCCTTGACCGAAGAACGGTCCTCCTCTATCCGGGAAGGTCGTCCTCTTCGACCCAGCGAGCAGCTTCGGGAGGGACGCACACGGAGCGGTGAGGGAGGAAGGGGACACCCGCCTAGCCAGCCAGATCAGCCGAATCAACCTTGGCGATCAATGGGGTGACAGATGTCGCAGCCAGATCGCCCTCACATCCCAAACTTTGTTTATATTTCTTGCTCTGAGTTTAGTTTTATATTGTTTAGCAACTTGTTAAGTTTGGTTTTATTTGTTTGTTTTAGTTTTTGTTTTGGGGGATGAGTGTAAGTTGAGGTGAGCTAGTGTTTCTAGAAAGATTTCTTTGAATACCTGACATCAAAATGCAAATGTAAAGAAAAATGAGCGAGTATACAAGAATACAAGAAAGAGTGTAATGGAAACCCTCTGCAGGTTTTTGCAGATGATGGCTTTTGGGGACCAGGGTGGAGAAGTACTCCAAAAGTTGCTTTCTCATACAAGCTAACCTTGAAAACTTATGCTCTTCCTGGGTTTATGTCCTCCCCTATGTACCTATGAATGCATTCCTATTCTAAATACATGTGTGTATATATATATTTGAATTTAATACCCTAATTCAATACACTAATTTCCCAGAGAAATACTCTCCCCATCCTTTCCTTCCAGTCATTTTTGATTTTGGGGTTCCTTTCCTTTTTTTTTTTTTTTTGGCTTCAACTTGAAGTTTTTACCCTAGGAAGATTTTGCCTTACAATGTGTTCAAGGAATGCCCTCCTCAAGTTGCTATTCTGTTGTGTTCTGTTCTAAGTGAAACAAATGAAGCATCATGCATCATTCCTGCAGTTAGCTTCTAGACAGATTAAAACCAACAAACACAGTTCTTGATAATATGGTCTTCTCTGTTCTCTGCAGAGCCCATAATTAGGATTTCACACTGGGATCATCAGTTGGCATCTTCAAGACTGCTATTGAACCAGGGATGGGAGTATATAATGCAAGTAACAAAGCTATAAAATGTTCCTCACGTTTTAGTTGCCTTTTTCTGATTCAGTATTGTCTACAATCCATATACTATGTTTTAGAGTTCTAACAAATTGGATTCTGACAATTTTTGCTTGGTATTTCAGTATGTCTGTAGAGAGTCTAGCTCTGGGAGATATCTATTTGGTCATCATTACCTTTATCCACTACACTTAAGTTGTAAGGTACTTTTGTTAATAGCAGGTTCTAATTACTATGGCCCTTTTGCTCCTGTGCATTTATTTTGTACATATTTTGAAATAATATAGCTTGACCTCATCTTTTGGAAAATTTCATCAGAAGATTAGCTTGAAAAATTAATTGTTGTACAGCAATTAAAAGCCAAAATAAAAGTTTTCAAGACCCATACTATTGCCTTGTTATAATTACTTTCAAACTCCACCTATGGGAATTGGTGTCATGTATTTTAAAAATTCAAAAGCACAAAGTCTTATTTTTATTTTTATTTTAGTACTAGAGATTGAATCAAAACATTATGCATGCTAGAAAAGCACTCTACCACCAAGATAAATCACCAGCTGGTAATTTTTTAATAGGTCAACCAATCTTTAAAATTTCTGTGGTTTTTAAAGCCATTCTGAATTTATTCCTACAATATTCTAGACTACACAGTTATTTGAAATTTTAACTGTTCTTTTTCAAAATTTTCTCCATCCTGTTGTTTATAATTTATAAATATTTCAGATCTATCTTCAGTTACAGGCATTTATCACTAAAATGAATATTATACTTTCAAAAATCCTAAGTCATGTCGTTTTATTTAATAAACATTTAGTTAAAGAGTCACTCAATCAGATTCTGAATTAACCACTGGAATTCAGTGATAATATGTAAGATACCCTTGAAGAAGTTCATAATTAAGAAGGGAAAAGTGAAGTAAATTGTGAACTATTATTGGTTCCATGACATAAAACCTGTAACCTAAAATTTGCATAAATATTTGAGAGACATGTTAAAATGTTTTTCTCCCTACATTCTTTGTATTATATAATGGCAAAATATACTATGTCCATTAGTATCAGTTCCAGTACCTAAACATTGTAATTCTATTGCATTTTTGGAAATGAGAAAATGCAGTATAATATTAAGCATATCTGATAACCTAAAAATTCTTTGTAATAGACATATGGAAGAAAGATTTGGTAAGCAAACAATACCAATGAATTAGCTTAATATATTTTGTTGTGATTAATTATGTTATATGAAAAGGACATTTTTAATAGTCTTAGATTAAATACAATGCAGTGTCTTATTCTAAAATTGGGAAATGACAAATTTTAATTTTATTTCAGCAGAAGTGAAAAAAATTCAAAAAAAAATGTAGTGAAAAATTCAAAATTCTTTGTTTTAATTCATATATAAATAGTACAAAAGTGCCATACCTCTGCAAATACCAAAGCTGGGTACATTTTTTAATTGCATTCACTTTCTTCATAGCAATTCTGCATGGAGAAAACAGTTGGTAATAGGGTTACTAATTTACTTTACAGCTTTTAAGGTTAAACTGTATAAACCTGTTGTGCTATTGCCATCACCTCTGAATCCACAACTCATTGCATCTTTAATTTTCCATGTATGTATTGTGTAGAATAATTATTTTTCTACCTAATTCTTAGTTGAAAACATATCATAATGTAGTTTGTCATTTGCCAAATTACTCTTCAAATCTTCCAGGCAATAGAAAATAGTGAAATCACTCATCTAAGTAAATTTTTGTATGAATCAAGCTCAAGAATCCAAAGAATTTTATAAAGTCCATGACTGAAAGCAACACTTAATGGAAACATGCTTGATAACTTGACATTAACAAAATCAGTAATTCTAAATCAGAACAAATATTCAGCAAAAGAGAAAACTCTTCTTGCCTAAACCAAATATCTCAGCTTTTATCATTAAATTATCTTTTTTTGTTGTTATTACTCTTAGCTATGGATTTTTGCTCTTTAACTACTTTATTTTTGAGAACAGCTATAGGTTATCAAACAGAGAATAAAATACAGGGTTCCCATATAACACCAACTTTCCATGCACATAGACTCCTCATCTATGACTAAGCCCCACCAGTGTGGACAGAGTTGTTCAAAATGTATGTGGGAATTGATTTTCAACAACTTTGTTTATGGGGATTTTATATCTGCAAAAATTTCCACATAGTTGTAGTTTACATCAATTAATAGGAGCTTCGATTGTAATTCTGGTTTCTCATGCAGTTTTTCTTTTTCATTAAATCCATTTCTAAAATTAAAAATGCTCATACTTCATAGAACTTATGTTAAAATGTATGATAAATATAACTTTTCAGAACATAGTTTATATTTTTATCTCTTTTTCTCTTCTCAATGAAATGCTTCTGAAATTCTGGAAAACTAATACAAGAATAACTTTAATTTCTATATTAAATACTAGTATTTAAATGATGACTTACTTTCTTCATTACATTTTCATCTTTGAAGTTACCCATGCATTTAAACACTTAATAAATCTCATTGCTTGTATTAGTATTTATTTTTGTGGTACTGGGGATTGAACCCTGGGCCTCACACATGATAGACAAGCTGCACCCCAGCCTATAATTTAAAATGTAATTATTATTATTTTTTTATAAGAGGCACATACATTTCTTCTAATAACTATTTAAAATTTCATTTCATGCTATAGGTTTGGCTTAATTAGAGTTAATATAGAACACTTCCCTTGGCATACACTATTTTTGTTTACAAAACAGGCATAAATTATCCAGTAAGGTTTCACTCTGTAGAAATTTCCTGTACAACAGAATAAAGTAATCTAAGTGCAGTTTTCTTCTTGAGATATCAGTTTAATATTAAGGTAATCTGAATGATTTTCTATACCTTGTATTTGGCTGCCAAAGTTATTACCATTTTCTTATATTTTATGCATTAAAACTTGATGCTTTGAATAGAAAAATTTCACTGAGTTTAGAAATAACACCTGTTTTTGTCAGAAAGCCATTCCTTCTCACTTCTTTTATTCTACTTTTGAGTGAAAGCTTATCCACACTTTCTTGGTGCAAAAAGTGTTTACAGACACATATTTGAACATTTTTATTAAACCAAGCATAATATTTCAATTTAAATATTCATATGGAAGCAATGTTTGTCTCTGTAAGTGTTCAGAAATAGTAAATGTGATCATCATGAACTGATTGACTTTATATTTTTGTTGAAGGAGTCTATAAAGACAGTTATTTTTGTTTTCTAATAATCCCTGAATTCCAATATTAATATGATGACATATACACTACCAACACCAAATTTTATTGTTTTTTTCATGTTAGTAATTGCAAGACAGTTGCCCATTTAATTAGTGCTTAAAATATTTTATTGTGCAGATACTTAAAACATTTTTAAGATGATGACATGAAAATATACCAAAAATTTCAAATATTGTATATTTTTATTGATCTTCATTCAAAAAATCTGCAGTGAGCAAATGACTGTGAACTAGGCACTCTTCTGACTGCTTGGGATGCCAACAATGACCAAACTGAGAGAAAGCCCCTGTATTCAGGAATTTTGTTATTGAGAGGGAAAAACCACAATCTTAACACTAAAAAGTGAATAATGTACCATGTTACTTGTTGAAAAGTACTAAGGAGGAAAAAAAAGTCAGGGAAAAGTCAGAGTAGTGTTGGGCAATTAGAAGATTTAATAGGCATTTTTCTTAGGGAGTTCAGTTTAGATTATACTGGGAATAAAGTAATGTTTGAATAAACACCTGGAGAGTTTATTGAATGGATTATGAATATCTGATATAAATTTGAGTTAAAGACATTACCAGTGCAAAGGCCCTGAGGTGTGAGCATGCCTGGATGTTTAAAGACTGCACAATGGCCACTTTTATGCTCACTGGGTAGAAGGGAGATTAGTAGGAAAATTCATCTCAGAGACAATTGGTTAGAGGTGGGTTACTTGGAAGTATTTTAACAGAAAAATAATATGATTTGGTCTAAGCTAGTAACATTGTTTTAACTGGTTCTGAAAGCAGGCATACAGTGGGGAATCCAGGTCCTTTTCCTGGAGCTGCAGAACCATGGACAGGGTGGCTGGAGCTTGGATGTAGCTGGCCACACCTGTCCCTGGACTTAGGTGTGGTAAACCATGGCCTAATTGAGGCAAGACACAATGTCCTGTCATGCTATGGTGGCCCTGGCAGGGCCTGTGAGGATGCCCTTTCCATACAATGCCCCTGCCAGAATCCTGAGCCTACCGTCTGTTGACCTCAACATCCCACTTCCCCAACCAACAGTGACAAAACAGAAATGGGGCAGACCTGAATGGATATTCAGACTTAAGAGTTAAACAGTAGCGTTCCAAACTGCTATCAGCATGTTTGAACCAATAGTTTTGACCTAAGTGCTATATAAACCCTTAGACCTGCCCACTCAGGAGGCAACCCCCTTTTGCCCTTGCAAGAGTTCTATTTCTGTTCTTCACACTGGAATAAATCCTCTTTCACTCTAGCCTTCTGTTGCCACTAAATTTCATTCTTGATATTTGCAAGACAAGAATCTGGAATGAAATTTCTGGTGAGCTTCTAGAGTCTAGTGCACAACTGGAGGGCATGGACCCCATTCAGAGCTGCAGTACTGAGAGCTGCAACCCCCCACTCAATGGTAGCGGAGAAGAATTGGACTTTCTAAGCCAGTTTACACAGACTCCACATGTCAACAGAGGCGACGAATTGAGTTTCATCTCAAACTTCCATTTCAGTGGAAAGACAAAAGCCACAGCAGGGAAAGGCTAACATGATATTTAAACAATTATGGAAAGAAATGATGATCACTCAGATCAGCATATCATGGATATGATCAGTAGGTTAAGAAAAAAGACTTAAGACAAAGTTAAGTGATCTTCTAGAAGGAAATCTAGATACATCATTTGTTTTCACTAATATATAAACATTTAAAAACTAAAATCACACGTTCTTTCATATAATACCATTTTTCACTTTTCAAACATTCTTCTGATACAATTGCAGGTGTCTTTCAATCAGATCCTTACTGTAGTTTTAAGATAACTGCTTATTCTATTCTGTATCTTGGCTCTTATCATCTCATACTAAGTGGGCTATAATAATTTATATAAAAATCTCATTTCTACCTAAAAGTTTAAGATAAGGAGATAATGCCTATGATTGTAGTTTTTAACCAGGACCCATATAATTCAGTTTACATAAAATTTAATTTTTATCAATTTTACTGATAAGGCAACCTTCTCTCTGCCAGTGTCTTAGGAAAACTTACTGCTGATAGTATTTGTTGCATAGGTGAAACTTTCCTTATTGTTTTATGGCACTGCATTTCTACCTACTGCTTACCTAAACAGATTCTTTTTTAGATATTTTATGCAGACTTTTTGAAAAGCAACTACTTCACATTACTTTGTGGGAAGATTACATTCCATAATTTATTTTTTCATATTTCTGTGATCAGATTATGAGGGGACATAACTTTCTCTTTTAATAAAGTGTGCTGGATGACACTTTGTCATCTTGAAACTAACAATCTCTTCTAAAGCTGGGGGAAATGTTTTTCAGAATTCCCTCTTTGTATTGTCCCAGTTTGGAACATAGTCAAAAATGGAACCCAGTAAGAATCAGAAGACTGTAGGGAAACAAATCATTACTCTCGGTAGATTGTGATTCACACTATGATGATAAGTAAGGGCAGCTCTAATATATATTTCCTTCTACTTGAATTAGACTTCTCGTCAAGTAGACTAACAATAGCCCTCAGCCCTACCTTGAACTATAAAAGTAGCAGTTCCATCAAAAGCACTGGTTTTCAGATAGGAAGCAACTCTGGTGAAGATGGAAGTTATTTAACCATTTCATACTTCATATTACTTAGACATTGGATGTTTAAGTATTAAGTGTATATTTAAATTAGATCCTTATAGTAGTTTTAAGATAACTGCTTATTCTATTCTGTATCTTGGCTCTTATCATCTCATGCTAAGTGGGCATGACCAAAAAATAGAAAAATGGCTATTTATCAAGGTCCTTCATGACTTATCAGGTACCATTTATTCATGTGTCACAAAGTTTTTATATGAACATGGAAGTGAACAAAGACAAAGGGAAAATATTATTTAAAAATTATTTACTATTTAATTTATTTAATGTAGCTGGATTTTTATTTAATTATTTTATTTTTTATTCATTTTATTTAGTATTTATCTAAAAATAATATTTTTTTAAAAAGTACACCGTTATTGACTGGCATGAGTAATACTAATACTTGTTAACATCTTCTGAGTGGTAACCATGAATCAGATAGATATAAAAATTTGCATACACCTCTTCAGTGTGTACAGTCATAATATGCTTATTACCAGTGAACAGACTGAAACTTAAAGATGTGAAAGTCAACTAAATGGAAATGTGAATGCAAGTAGAGTTAGTCTAAAGAAGGAGCTGCATCACAGACATATATACGTACTATTTCACAAGGAAGAACCATATGTAGCTTGCAGGTAGAGACATAACATTGCAGCCTTGAATTGTTTCTCTCACTGCTTTTATGTGAACAATTAGACAGCATTACCTCCCGCCTGAATATGTTTACATTGGCCACAGTTTTGAACATAGAAAACAAGTTCTGCTACATGGAGGACATATTTGTTTTAGAAGTGGAGACAGTTCATATATTCCTTAGAGTCTCTTCATAGGTAGTGGACTGAAATTTAAAAAATAAAAACACATATTTTGCTGAAATATACAGAGAATCAATAATTTTAAAATAAATGCAAGTTTTCTCTTCCTAAGAGAAATGAAGCTGAGAGATGAAAAGGGAAACCAAGAAAGCACATCTCCTTCTAAGTTCCTTAACCAAAAGTCACAGATTCCTTTGAAAGTTAGTGTACTTTTTTCAATAGATTCTCCCATTATGGTGTCCAGATTATTGCTTAAACTGATAAACTGCAGCATTTAGTGACTCTGAAGGAACTATAAACTTCCGAATTTGGCCAATTTGTAGAATTAAATTATCACTAGCAGTAAGATGCTCTCATTCATTAAATCATATAAATATAAAATCACTAATTATTGGCACTCAAGTAAAATGGTCTTCTGTCATATTACTGGTTAATTATAGATTAAATGAGACATTATCATCGTAAAGCATTTCTATACTTATCATTAAAGAAATCTCATTGTGCTAATTTTACAAAGTGTGATATTTATAGATCTACAGATAAATATAGTGGGCTTATAACTATGTAATATAACCTGTTTTTATGTCTAACCCATAAAAGATTACTTTCACAGTTTGAAATTGAAAATGTAATGAAGTCATTCTGATAGATTCATTTGATAATTAGTCTACAAGACTATATAAAGGCATATGAATAATGACCTAGACAATTAATTTCCTTTCTTCTACAGGAAATAAAATATAGTATGAATATGTGTGTCTATTTAAGTCATTTTCCAGGAGCATAATCTGCTGATAAAATAAACCCAGACTATACAATAGGAAATATGAGAAAACATTTTTAAAAAAATTATGATCAATGGCACCTATACCCCCAGAAGTATTTAAGAATAAATCAAGATTGTGTTATCCTGACAACCACAATCATACACTTTATCTATAAACGTGTCGTATCTATACTCTGTCTTTTCTAATACTTTACCAAAGTTTTGAGTGATGGTTGAGCTAGACCCTCTAGACCTAAAACAGCATGTAGATCTGTATTAAGACAAATTAATTGTTTTGAACTGCAACAGTGTTTTTAAAACCATTCTACATTTTCTTCATCTGACACAGTTCCAATTTATTCATTAATTACTCACAATCGTCATCATTCTCCTTTATCCATCTATCCATTCATCCATCAATCTTCCTTACAATTAGATGATCTTACCTTCTAGCCATTCGATGTAAATGGCCTTTCCTACAAATGTGTAGGTACAAATGTACATGTTCTTACTGCTTCTCTTCACTCTTAGCTGTGCTGTCCCTTCTCCTTGCTTCAAGCAAGCAGTCTCTCCCGGAGTACTGATGCCTACCTCCTTCCATCACCACCAAAGCCTGGATATTAGTAATTCATGTTCTTCTCCCATATCTTCCACTTTCCCTGTCAGAGGAAAAGTTTCTCCTATTACCTTACCAACATGGACAAATATGTTCCAGTCCACATAATTTTGTCACAGTTCACACTTCCTCTCACATTGCAGATCTCTCTTTCTCTCTCTTTTTTTAAAATCTATTTCTGCAAGATATATACATGGAGAAAAATACTTTGCAAAAAAAAAAAAAAAAAAAAAGCAGGATGCACAAAGTAGCCAAATAATATATAATAGGAATATTCAAAGAAAAATTAATTCAATGGAAGAGAAAATGTGCTACAAACTATTTGTACCATATGGAAGAAAATTGATACTGATGGCTATCATTGAGGCAAAACTACTGGAATATATAAAAGAAATAAATTCTCTTTGATCTCCAAGCAAAAATATCAAGTAAATTATAATGAAGAAAAGATGAAACTGTTGTTCATTTTATGACAGCATGTCTTTATGACAAAAAAAAAATAACTTTTTAAAATATATTTAAAAGGAGGGAATGTGAGGCAACAATTTTATATTTATCCACAAAGTAAAAGTTGATATTATTCTATACCAAGAAAAAAGATTCAGTTATGGTGGCACACACCTTTAATCCCAGGAAACTGGAACTAGGTTGGATGAGGCAGCCTTCAAGTTTGAGTCCAACCTCTGCAATTTAGGGATATCCTAAGTAACTTAGGCTGTTTCTGCTGGGCATTGTGGCACATGCCTATAATCGGGAGTCTGAGGTAAGAGGATCTAGAGTTCAAAACCAGCCTCAGAATCAGCAAGGTGCTAAGCAAATCAGGAGACCTATCGCATACAAAATTGGACTGGGGATGTGGCTCAGTGGTTGAGTACTTCTGAAATTTAAAACAAAACAAAACCTGTCTCAAAACTAAGTAAATAAATAATAGAACTGAGTTGTAGCTCAACAGTAAAGTGCCCCTAGATTCAAACCTCAGTGCCAAAAAATAGAAAGAAAAGAAAAATCAATACTATAAGGATGCAGGATATGAAGGAATAATAGAGTTTTTCAGAAAAATCTACACTGGAATTCCAGATGATCAGAGAGGCAGGAGAGATGTCAACAAAACCTGGAGGCAGGAAAAAATAAGCATTTACTGAGAAAAATACCAAAAATTTTTCATTTTTAAAAATCATGCATTTATCCACCATGCTATTATCCTATAAAGAAAAAAGTTTTGGAAGACTTCTGCACTGGCAGGCAGATCCAGAGACCCAGGCCCAGCACAGCACCACTGTGCAAGACTTCGAGCCCAGGAGTCCCAGCCCAGAGAACGAGGCCCAGCCCAGCCCAGTCCCAGTCCACAGTCTAGCACTCAGGTGTTGTTAACCATCTGTCAACCCTTGGAAGTGCCTCTGCTCACTAGCCGGGATTATACCCCACCTGGAGGCCACCATGCCTAGAGAGGCAGTAACCTTCTTGGGTCACTGCATTATCAAGTTCCTCCCAGACATCAGGCTACTGAAGACTAGGAAGTTTGAACAGTACTGTATAGTTTTATTGTAGTTATTTTTAATTAGTACTAGTAAAATTACTATTATTCCTATTATACATACTATTAGTCCCACTTTTCTTTTATTAATATTTTTCTTATCCTATTTTCCTCTTATCTATCTGTCTCCTTGGAGACTCTCTCACTTTTCACATGCTAACATCCAATTTCTTTTAATTTCGCTTTCACAACTCCTATGGCATAGTACCTCTATAGATACACTTCTTAGCTCATAAACATTATATCCTACACCCCTCCCCATCCTCTTTGTCCACCATTAGAAATTGTGGTTCTTATTGCAAACCTATTGGCTCTATATATTAAGACAATGTGGTTAATATTTTTTAAAAAACTATTGGAGTTAAGGATGCATATTGTTTGTATGGTGTGCTCTAATATTGATCTCTCACTTCAAGGTGAGGTATTGGAAACCTGCATGGACACTTTAAGTCTATAGGGGGGAAAGGGCAATACCTCATATTTGCACTCCTAGAGGGGAAGACACATGAACAATATGAGAAAACAAGGAAGAAAAGTGTCCCAAACAGACCTAGATGCTACATCAATAAAATCCAATGACAGTGTGGTAGAAGAAATGTCAGAAAGGGAGTTCAGAATGTACGTAATTAAAATGCTCAGAGAAGCAAATGATGAGGTAGGAGAGCAAATGAGGGATTGAATGATTGCACCAATCAATTAAAAGAGCAAATGCAGGAAGCAAAAGATCATTTCAGCAAAGAGATAGAGATTCTAAAAAAAACAAACAGAAATCCTTGAAATGAAAGAAACAATAAACCAAATTAAAAACTCAATAGAAAGCACAACCAACAGGTTAGATCACCTGGAAAACAGAACTTCAGACATGGAAGACAAAATATTTAATCTTGAAAACAAAGTTGACCAAACAGAGAAGATAGTAAGAAATCATAAATGAAGTCTCCAAGAATTATGGAATATCATGAAAAGACAAAATTTAAAAACTATGGTGATTGAGGAAGGTCCAGAGATACACACCAAAGGAATGAACAATCTATTCAATGAAATAATATCAGAAAATTTCCCAAATTTAAAGAATGAAATGGAAAATCAAATACAAGAGACTTAGAGGACACCAAATGTACAAAATTACAACAGATCCACACCAAGGCACATTATAATTAAAATACCTAACATACAAAATACAGAAAGGATTTTAAAGGCTAGAAGAGAAAAAAAATCAGGTTACTTTCAGGGGGAAACCCAGACCCTAAAACACAGAAGGGCCTCAAACACCATTTTTCAAGCTCTGAAAGAAAATGGATGCCAACCAAGAATCTTATAGCCAGCAAAACTTACCTTCAGATTTGATGACAAAATAAAATACTTCCATGATAAACAAAAGTTAAAAGAATTTACAAATACAAAGCCAGCACTACGGAACATTCACAGCAAAAGATTCCATGAGGAACAAATGACAAACAATGCTGTAAGTTAGCATATGGATGAACTACCCTAAAGAAATAATCAAATAAAGGAGAAACCAAGTCAAGTTTAAAGCCAAAAATAAGCCGAAATGACCAGGAATACCAATCATATCTCAATAATAATCCTGAATGTTAATGACCTGAACTCATCAATCAAAAGACATGAACTGGCAGATTGTATTAAAAAGAAAGACCCAACAATATGCTGCCTTCAAGAGACTCATCTCATAGAAAACGATACCTGCAGACTAAAGGTGAAAGAATGGGATAAAACATACCACACACATGGACTCAGTAAAAAAGTGGGGGTATCTATCCTCATATCAGATAAAACAGACTACAAGTCAGAATTAGTTAGAAGGAATAAAGAAGGTCATTTTGTACTGCTTAAGGGAAGCATAAATCAGCAAGACATAGCAATCATAAATATTTATGCCCCACACAATGGCTCACTAATGTATTTCAAACAAATTCTTTTCAAGTCCAGGAACCAAATAGACCACAAGACCATGATACTAGGTGACTTTAACACACCTCTCTCACCATTGGACAGATCTTCCAAACAAAAATTGAACAAAGAAACCATAGATGTCAATAACACAATTGATAATTTAGACTTAACAGACATATATAGAATATTTCATCCATCAATGAGTGAATATACTTTCTTCTCAGCAACACATGGATCCTTCTCTAAAATAGACCATATGTTATGCCACAAAGATACTCTAAGCAAATACAAAAAGATAGAGATACTACCTTGTATTCCACCAGATCATAATGAAATGAAATTAGAAATCAATGACAAAATAAAAAACAGAAACTACTCCAACATCTGGAGATTAAATAATATGCTGTTGAATGATGTATAGATAACAGAAGACATCAGGGGGAAAGAAAAAATTCATAGAGGTAAACAAGAGCAAACATACAAAATACCAAAATCTCTGGGACACTATCAAAGCAATACTAAGAGGAAAATTCATTGCATGGAGCTCATTTAATAAAAGAAGGAAAAGTCAACAAATAAACAACCTAACATTACAGCTCAAAGCCCTAGTAAAAGAAGAACAGATTAACACCAAAATAGTAGAAGAAATAGTTCAAATCAGAGCTGAAATCAATGAAATTGAAACAAAGGAAAGAACCAAAAAAATTGATAAAATAAAAAGTTGATTCCTTGAAAACATAAACAAAATTGATAAACTCTTAGTCACACTGACAAAGAGGACAGAGAAAACTCAAATTACTAAAATTCAGGATGCAAAAAGAAATATCACGACAGACACTACTGAAATACAAAACATAATTAGAAACTATTTTGAAAATCTATACTCCAACAAAATAGAAAATCTCAAAGACATCAACAGGTTTCTAGAGACATATGATCTACCCAAACTGAATCAGGAGGACATATAAAATTTAAATAGATCAATTTCAAGCAATGAAATAGAAGATGTCATCAAAAGTCTACCAACAAAGGAAAGTCTGGGACCAGATCAATTCTCAGCCCAGATCTCTGAGACTTTCAAAGAAGAGCTCATTCCAATATTCCTCAAAGTATTCCATGAAATAGAAGAGGAGGGGACCCTTCCAATCTCATTCTATGAAGCTAGTATCACTCTGCTAGCAAAACCAGACAAGGACACATTGAGGAAAGAAAATTTCAGACCAATATCCTTAATGAACATAGATGCAAAAAATCTTAACAAACTTATATCAAATCACATACAAAAACATATTAAAAGATAGTGCACCATGATCAAGTGACATTCATTCCAGGGATGCAAGGTCAGTTCAACATCCAGAAATCAATAAATGTAATTCATCACATCAACAGACTTAAAGTTAAGAATCACATGATTATTTCAATAGATGCAGAAAAAGCATTTGATAAAATACTGCACCCCTTCATGCTCAAAACACTAGAAAAAATAGGGATAGTAGGAAAATTCCTCAACATTGTAAAGGCTATTTATGCTAAGCAGAAGGTCAACATCATTCTAAATGGAGAGAAACTGAAAGCATTCCCCCTAAAAAGTGAAAAAAGGCAGGGATGCTCTTTTTCACCACTTCTGTTCAACATTGTTCTTGAAATACTAGCCGGAGCAATTAGACAGACCAAAGAAATTAAAAGGATATGAATAGGAAAAGAAGAACTCAAAGTACCCTATTTTCTGATGACATGATTCTATATTTATAGCACCCAAAAAATTCCACTAGACAACTTCTAGAACTCGTAAGTGAATTTGGAGTAGCAGGATATAAAATCAATGCTCATAAATCTAAAATAATTTTATTCATAAGTGGTGAATTCTCTGAAAGAGAAATTAGGAAAACTACCCCATTCACAATAGCCTCAAAAAAAAAAAATACATGGTAATCAATCTAACCAAAGAGTTGAAAGATCTCTACAATGAGAACTACAGAATACTAAAGAAAGAAATTAAAGGAAACCTTAGAAGATTGAAAGATCTCCCATGTTCTTAGATAGGCAGAATAAATATTGTCAAAATGACCAAACTACCAAAAGTGCTATAAAAATTCAATGCAATTCCAATTAAAATCCCAAATAATGTACCTTATAGAAATAGAGCAAGCAATCATGAAATTCATTTGGAAGAATAAGAGACCCAGAATAGCTGAAGCAATCCTTAGCAGGAAGAGTGAAGCAGGGGATATCACAATGTCAGAACTTCAACTATACTACAGAGCAATAGTAACAAAAATGGCATGGTATTGACACCAAAATAGACAGGTCGATCAATGGTACAGAAGGGAGGACACAGAGACAAACTCAAATAAATATAGTTTTCCCATACTAGACAAAGGTGCCAAAAACATACAATGGAGAAAAGATAGCCTCTTCAACAAAGGGTGTTGGGAATATAGGAAATCCATATACAGAAAAATGAAATTAAACCCCTATCGCTCACCCTGCACAAAACTCAACTCAAAATGGATCAAGGACCTCAGAATCAGAACAGAGACCCTGCACCTTACAGAAGAAAAACTAGGTCCAAATCTTCATCATGTCAACTTAGGACCAGACTTCCTTAATGTGAGTCCAAAAGCACAAGAAATAAAAGCAAGAATCAATAATTAGGATAGATTCAAACTGAAAAGCTTTTTCTCAGCAAAGGGAACTATCAACAATGTGAAGAGAGAGCCTACAGATTGGGAGAAAATCTTTGCCACACACACACTTCAGATAGAGTACTAATCTCCACAAAGTATAAAGAACTCAAAAAACTTTACACAAAGAGTACAAATAACCCAATCAATAAATGGGCTAAGGAAATGAGCAGACACCTCACAGAAGAAGATATACAAGTAATCAACAGATATATGAAAAAATGTTCATCATCTCTAGTAATAAGAGAATTGCAAATCAAAACTACCCTAAGATTCCATCTCACCCTAATTAGAATGGCAATTATCAAGAATACAAGCAACAATAGGTGTTGGCGAGGATGTGGGGAAAAAGGTACACTCATACATGGGTGGGGTTGCAAATTGGTGCAGCCACTCTGATAGCAGTGTGGAGATTACTTAGAAAACTTGGAATGGACCCTCCATTTGACCCAGCCATCCCACTCTTTGGCCTATACCCAAAGGACTTAAAATCAACATACTATAGTGATACAGCCACATCAATGTTCATAGCTGCTCAATTCACAATAGCTAGATTGTGGAACCAACCTAGATGCCCTTTGATTGATGAATGGATAAAGAAACCATGGTATATATACACAATGGAATATTACTCACTCATAAAGAAGAATAAAATCATGGCATTTGCAGGTGAATGGATGCAGTTGGAGAATATCATGCTAAGTGAGATAAGCCAATCCCAAAAACCAAAGGCTGAATAATCTCTTTGATAACTGAATGATGATACATAATGGGGGGTGGGAGGGAGGCAAGAATGGAGAAAGGATAGATTGTATAGAGGAAAAAGAGGGGTGGGGGTGGGGGGAAGGAAAAATAACAGAAATTGACAATCATTGTTACCATATGCACATGTATGATTACACAAATGGTGCGACTACTTTGAGTACAACCAGAGAAACAAAAGTTGTACCCCTTTTGTGTACAATGAATCAAAATAAATAAATAAGTTTTTAAAAACAAGAAAAAAAATTTGAGTGTGGTGGTACACAACTTTAATCCTAGCAACTCAGAACTAGGTAGAGATAGGTTGACCATTGGGATAGATTTGGTTATATAAGTAAATGATAGACATTATTTTTACTGATACCACATTCGAAAACAAACCAATCAAGAACCATAGTTACAAAAACAACATACAAATTTTAATTTAACAAATATAAAACTTTGACTAATTTGATCTTTATTTTAGGATAATCTGTCTGGATATATCTGATAATTAATGCTCATTCTCCATTCAACCATTCATTTTAAACTCTTCACATTTAGAATATTTATTCATAATATCAAACTTCAAAGACAAACTTTAATATATTCCCCCCTAACAAAATATTGTTAAATGAGATCTAGTGTTTGATATTTAGTCTCCGATTAGCAAACAGATTTGTCAAAGGGTGAAAAAACTTATATTAAATTACTAATGCCTCACATAATTTTTTACAGAATTGTTTCTCTATTTTGTCCCTGGGTTGCTTCAATTTTAATTGATAGCCATAAGGTTGATGGCAATAAAAGTCAGTTCTAAGGTACTACAGAGAAGCTAACTAATAAAAGGGAACTGTTTGCAGTCTATTTAAATATAAAATGCAACTATCATTTCACACCAAATAAAAAAAATTAATGTAATTTGCATTCCTTATTAACATTTAACCCAAGATGTTTATATTGAATTGAAATTATAATTATTTTTTGAATTTTTGGGAGGGAGTATTTTTTTGATATAAAATTTTATACATTTGCTATGAACAACAATGCAGAATGATTAAATCTAGCTACTCACATGCACATTGCCAAACATAGGTTTCGTTTTTTGTGGTGAGAATACTTTACCTCTATAGTTAGCGTTTGTCAAGACAATATGTTACCCGCTGTTGTAACCAACAATGCATCATGGATCTTCTCCCAACTGCACTTTGATGACCATCCCTCCAACATCCCTCCAACTGCTTTACCCAAACATTCTAGTTCCTGGTAACCACCATTCTGTCAGTTAATCAATGCAAAAGCAGAAGAACAAAAAATCCAATGAATAAAGAGAATCATGATTCTTGGAATTTTATTACATTTTTAAGGATAGCTCTATGAAATTTTATCTACATGCGTGATGTAGTTCCACAGAATTTTCACATTCACAAACACACAAAAATTCCATGTACATGTAAATGAAATAAACCAGACTCAGAATGTGAAAGGTGAAAGGTTTTCTCTCATATGTGGAAACTAGAGCAAAATCAGAAACAAAAAACGGGGATTCTGTGAAAATATGAAAGAGATCTGTAGAGTACAGGAAGGGGACTGAGGGGAGGGAGAGAAAATGGAGGAATGGTGTGGAATAAAATACACCAAAGTTTCCTATGTACATATATGAATATACCAAAGTGAATTTCACCTTTATGTATATCTGTAAAGCTTTAAAAAAAAAAAAAAAAAAACCCAAAATGCTACAAATGAATCTATGGAAAGAAGACAAGAAGAGTAGAAGAAGTGAATAGAAAGAGAGAGATTGGAAGGGAAAGGGGGTATTGAATTGGAGAAAATTATACTCCATGCTTATATAATTATGCCAAAATAAACCCCAATATTATGTGTAACTACAATGCATTAATTTTAAAAAGCTCCTGAAATCTGAACAAAATCTATATATACTCCAGCTTATTATATTTTCCAAAAGCAACTGTCTGGTTTTGATACAATTCTACAATTAGATAAGATGTTATCTTTGATGTAATCTTTGATGGCACCTTTCTTTACATATTTTGCAAATTCTTATGAGTCTATAATTATTTCAAAATTGTTTAAAAGTAAAATAATTATAATTATTGTAGCTATGTGAGTTACAATGGGAAACAATTTTTTAAATTCAGTGCTCATATTAAGAACATATTGATCCTCCAATTTTATAAAGACATGTTGATTCACTTATTTAAAATCAGAAGAAGGAAAAATGTATAAATCTTGCCAAGTTTTCATTCAAGAACAGCTATACTGAATTTCTTATTTTTACTGAATGGATAAAGTTGGCTTTGCTTCCATAAGACCAACTGTATGAAGCATTTTGCAGCAGGTACACTTGAACCTGATGTAGCAACTCATTTTAACCCAAAACACTAGAGAATAGTTTCTTGGTGACCTGCAGATGCATTATCTTTGAGTTTCAGGCAAGAAAGAAGCTCAGAGGGAGACCATCTCCAGAAAGGAAGCATTTTACTTCCTCTCCTGTCTCCTGTATTTGTCTTAATTTTAAGTTGTAATGAATAAGACCACAGATGACCTTGGGTGGTCTTGGATCATTGTTTCAGGCCAATGAAAACTTCCTTCATTGTAGTAACTGTTATGCTCAGTCTTAAGAATTGCTCCTGTGTTCTTATGGAGTCTGTCACTGTAATTCTTTGAAGTGGGGTGCCATGCACATTATTCCAAACAGGGAATCTAGCTATTGTAAGTTTTGCAGGCTACCACAGGAATTCTTTAACTGTCCTATCTCTGGGGTACACAAATGTATGAAGGGTAGTGTTAGGGTTTGTATGTGAGGTGTCCCCAAAAGCTCACATGTGAGACAATGCAGAAAGATTCAGAGGAAAAATGACTGGGTTGTAAAAATCTGAACCCAATCAGTGAATTAATCCTTGATGGGATTAATTGAAGTGGTAGGGTGTGGCTGGAGGAGGTGGAAATTGGGGTGTGGCTAAGGGGTATATATTTTGTATCTGGAGAGTGGAATCTCCCTGCTTCCTGATGATATGAGCTGCTTCCGTCTTCTATATTCTTCTGCCATGACGTTCTACCTCACCTTAAGCCCCAAGGAATGGAGCCAGCCTTCTATGGACTAGGACCTCTCAAACCATGAGTCCTCAAATAAACCTTTCCTTCTCTATAATTGTGTTGGTTAGATCATTTAGTCAAAACAGTGAAAAAGCTGCCTAAAACAGGCAGGAACCCTGAGCCCCTTCCCAAACGCAGTCCAAGGCCTGGGCCTGGAACACAGTATAGTTAATCTTACATACTTAAGAATTTCTCCTCTAAAAATATAAATAGCCATTTTATATTATATTATATTTCAATAATTTTATGAAAAATGATATGGTCAAACAAAAATTAATAAAATCTCAAATGGTACCTAATGGGGCATAATTTTAAGATCAACTGTATTTTCCTAATTCAGTATAAGTTCATAGTGTACACAATAAAATAAAATATTTACTTAAAATTGCTTAACTTATCAAGAAATTTATTGCTGTTTTAATATATATTTCTTTTACTCTTCTGTTTTTGCAATGCTTACTTTAAAACTTTCTCTTCTCTTGATTTTATCTTTCAGTTTAATGAAGGAGAGACTGATTGGTTTAATCAAGTTGCAAATAGAGGTTACAAGTCTAAAACATTTTATATCATTACTGTTGTTCTTGTACTTACAGATATTATTCCCCAACTTCTATAAAGCTATCTATCTGTTGAATTAACCTGATTATTTTCTAACCTCTGATAATGTGATAATCTTCACTCTGAATATAAATATTATTAATTTGTTTAATGGACCCATACCTTAAAATCATATTTGTAATTATGATTTATGAAAAGGTGCATAGAAATATATAAATAAGTAAAATATTATTTGGGTTATATTATTCACAGTGTCAATTTCAGTTCCTCAGTTCAGTTTACATTATAAAATTCAATGTGATTTTACTATTTAATTTATATTATAAAGTGATTAATGTATTTTATTTCCAAGACTGACAGATATTCTCTTGATTCAAACAGTCATATAAGGTTCAATGTAATAATTTTCAATGTATTTTATAATATAATCTATTTAATTTTAGTATTTAGGATGAATAACTGAATATAAACCTGGTAACAATGGCACAAGAAATACACACCACCTACTACATGTTGAGAGAAGAGTATGAACTTGTAATAACTGCTAATTTCTTGTGAATTACATGAGTTAAGTATTTGGTCTCAAGCATATAATTTCTTTAAGCTTTCTCATCAAGAATGTAAAGCCAATAACATCAGTTCTCCCTAGGTGACAAAATTATATAAAGATCAAATGGGGTGATACATGAAAATAATTAGACATGTAGGGAGTTGTTTGGCACAATCAACTATATGTGGTATTTTGGTCAAAAGCAAAAGCAAAGTATTTTATTTCATTTTGAAACAGATGAGAAAGCATAATAAAATTATAATTCTGGATCTTCAAATAGGTATTCCTGGATCCGTTTATGATTTTTTTCCCATAGGCTGTAACTTCAGACATAAAATTGAAATCAACTTAACTTTGTGTGAAAGAGTCTGACCAAGTATGTAAAAAGTAACAAAAAGGAAATCATAAAGGACAACAATTATTGTGTAATGAGTTTCTCGTGGATGCAAAGCATGAACATGAGTATTGTGGAATGAAAATATAAGACTAATCTGTACGGAAAGCTATAACTTCAAAATACTGAATAATACACATGCAAACTACTGAAATATGACTAGAATTGCTTCTGGAAATCTATTTACCATTTTTCTTTATTACTTTTGTAGTGTCTGGGTTGCTATTTAAATGGTTTATTAATGAGTGTAGAACTGTTCTATGCATATTGGGCATGCAAATGTATGTTAGAACTCTGCTTGTACGTCTATTTCTTTGTCTCCTTCCATAGCTTTCAATTTTTAACAGATGAACTCACATAATGTCAGCTATTTATAATTCCTAAATCATAGATTATATTCTATGCATTTATACTAGTTTTTCACATTTTAAAATATCAGGTAATTCATTAATAAAGATTACATTAGAAATATCAGAACTCCCGATAACCAGAGAAGTTTGTATCTAAATTTTCTAATTTTCTCTAAATATATATATATATATATATTCCTACTGAAAATATATTAAAAAAAAACATTGTTTATAACTTTTTTGTAATTGTAAGTCCTATTTACGTAGTGTGAAAAATTATGAGTACAGATGAAAATAAAAACAAGAAATTACTCATTGTCATCACCCTGATATAATAATTTTTTAATGTTTAAACATATAGGCACAATTTAGAGCAACATATTTATATTGGAAATGCCCAAAAGAAATTAACCTTATTATTTTCTTATCTCTAACTATGTCATCATTATCCTAAAATTCTTTGGTGGTATCATCTCTGAAATATATATATATATAATTTATAAAACTGGAATATACACATACTGAGTCTGTTGTATAGAAATGCCAAACTAACTTAAACAGATGCCAAATTTGTCACATAAAGAGTTTACAATAGCCGTACCGAGTAGCACAGGCCTGTAATCTCAGCAGCTTGGGAGGCTGAGGCAGGATAATAGCAAGTTCAAAGCCACCAGCCTCAGCAACTGAGTGAGATCCTAAAGCAACTCAGTGAAACCCTGTCTCTAAATAAAATATAAAAAAGGGCTGGGAATATGGCTCGCTAGTTAAGCACCACTGGGTTCAAGCCCTGGTACAAAAAAAAAAAAAAAAAAAAAAAAAGTTCACAACATGTAAATATTTACAAAACATATTTAACCTCAGATGCTCAGATGTAATACAAAGAATAAGGAGGATTTAAAATGCTGCTAAGATATTTCCAAAGCCTTTTAGAAAAATTATGCATTTTTAATAAGTGTACTGCTTCCATTGTTTATTTCCATTCATTTTGGTTGAACTTGTCTCAAGACAAAGTAATAAGCAATGATAAAGTATACTGTGATAGTCATTTCTCTTATGCTTTTCAGTGGTCAAAGTGTTTTACTACACATAGTATTTCTTACTATCCATACCTCATTGAGTTATTGCTATTTCACAAATATTTGGAAATATTATAGATTTGCCATTCATTAGTATTGGATATATGTATAGGGATTTAAGTATAAATTCCATCACCAACTCTTTGGACTCTAAAGCTATTATTTATCTTTATACAATGTATTTTCCCAAAGAACAGATGTACATATTACAATAAAAAGAACATCTTGAGTCAAGTTGAAGTTTCTATGTCAGAGTAAAATGAATTTTTAAATATGATTTAGTTTTTGTTTATTTTATAATATTTAAAGCCATAAAAAGAACATGTTCTGTGCTTAAAATCACTTGAGCAATGAGAAGAACTTTATTTTAACCCATACTTGCAGAAGATGCATGAATTCAGAACTGCAGTATGAGGGTTTGGGACATGGGGGTCAACAAAAAGAAGTTTGGCAAAACTGGAAGGACTCATTCACAAGGTAAAACCAAAAATTCTAAAATGCAAGAGGTAAACAATGGGAGGACAGATAAAGGAGAGTCTGAAAGATTTAATCCCTCTATTCAGTATGACTTTGCTGGAGAGAATTATGCCTTGTCATATATCATTGACTATGATGTTAGCCAGAGAAGATATGAATAACTATGCATATTTGTATTTACAAGCCTTGACCTATATTCATATATGTATGATGAGCTTAGTTACCTCTTCTGTTATTTGCACAGAGTGATTGTAAAGGGATTATTTCCTACTGCATTGAGAAATTCTGAAATGATTTCCACACAAGCAGGAGTATTATCTCCCTAGCACTGGGGAATGTCATTAGTTTCAATAGTTTTAAAGGACATTTTTTTCTTCTTTTCATCATTTCTATGAATGTCAAAAGAAAAGGAAAAGGTGTTTCAGCTTTTTCCCCATCAAATAAGTACTCAACACATTGTCATTACAGCTAGTGACACTGTGAATATCTGTAGAACAAAGCTGAATATAAATAACATCTAATGATTCACATTTACTAAAATGATTTTATCAGCCTTTTCTTATTATCATTTTATTTATTTATTTATTTATTTATTTATTTATTTATTTATTTATTTATCTTACCAGAAAATTTCTACTGCTCAGGAAAGAATCTCTCTGTTAGTGTAGAAAATAGCAATCAAACTTCAGTTTTGGCAGAAAGCCACTTCTTTCAGATTCTTAAGAGAAAACATGCCATTCTACAAAACAAACCTCTTTTGGTGTGTTCTTTTTGCCTTGGAGGATAAGTGTACTTTGTGATTTAAACTTTAGGAGGGATTCAGAGTTTATCTGGAGTTTAGAGATCCTGTGACCACTATGTGATGGGTTTTATGCCAGAATATGTCCTTTTCTGTTTTTTTTTAACCTCATTGTTTTTCACAATTAGACTCAGATTTAGTTTGACTTGTAAAATCCTGTAAAAAGTCCCTTTTGAAATAGCCACGACTTTGTTTTACTTTCCTCCCTTTTAAATTCTACATTATTTGAAACCACTATTCATTACAGATTAATGAACAATAATTAATTATTAATTACTGGGAGGGAAGATTACATGCATTTGCCTTGGGCTTGACAAGCTGTCAAGTATTCTTGCCAAGGCTGCCAGGCTCAGCAAGTTCCAGAGAAGGTGTGTCACTGAACACTAAAAGTTAAATGACATTTTCAAGGACCTAGAGGAAAAGAGTGTGAACAACAACAAAAACATTTCCCTTAAATTAGTCTGTCTTGCATGTGAAAAAGGAGAGAAGAATGAGGTGGAATATTTTTCTCTGTTTAAGAGTCATATTAACTATATAACAAGTAATAATTCCTCTCAGTAGTACCCCAAAGAATGATTCCTAAAACCAAATATCAAAAATGCATAATTAATTACACTCAGTGTGAATAATTTCTAATAAATGAA
The DNA here is from genome assembly GCF_902686455.1 of Sciurus vulgaris. Taxonomy (NCBI): domain Eukaryota; kingdom Metazoa; phylum Chordata; class Mammalia; order Rodentia; family Sciuridae; genus Sciurus; species Sciurus vulgaris. The sequence continues at coordinate 135,144,486 of NC_136464.1, forward strand.
AATAAATATTTCTGCAAATAATGATGCATTTAAAGCTATATTTAGATATGAAAAATCTGAAGCACATTGATGATAAGTGTGTCTGAGACACAGGCAGAATTAGGACTCTGGTGCATTAGTCACAGTTTAAAATTTAATTTCTACATCCAAGATCTGCTCAACAGAATAGAAAATGAGATATTGTGCTATTCTGAGTAGGAGGAGTCCAGCTTAACCAAAAGATTTTTAATCGTAATAAGCATTTGTATCTTTGATTATGTAAAATACATTTATCTGAGCTCTATTTTATCAACATGAAATCTATGTAGATCACAACACAACATGCTAATTCATTCTTGTTGGCATCATGTCAGCATAATAAATGTTTTATTATGAATTACCAATTTTAACCAAAGTATTTCACAAATCAATATTTGTATAAATTATTTAATCCTATATTCACTAACTTCACCATGAAGGTAGGAATCTAATTTTTATTCTTAAATAAAAACAAGGATAGGGTAAACTTGGAATTTTTTTTTTTACAAATAAATATAACACAGGATATTTTATTATATTGAAAGTATTAATTTTTTATACTTGTAGCCCATTTGTATTAAAAATAATGGAAAAATGGTACTACAGAGTTCCAGGAAAAAAATTCAGAACCTATTATGAACTATTTTTAAGAATATATTTTATTTAAGTGAAACCAATTTAAATGTAATTAGAGTAGAATACAGCTTTTGTACCATATAACTTTTAATAACATGAAAAAATAAACATTGGCACAATATTTTTTTTTTCAATTTCAGGCAAACTAGTATGAATATACATCAATTTCTTGCCATTGCCATGACATTTCAGAACAAACTCATCTTAACTAAGGTTTATCATGATCACCCTTTAAAACTGCAAGTTTAAAGGAATGCTCCTGTAATAAAAATAGTATTTTGTTTTGGGTTTTGTTTTACTTCTGCTTTTGTCCTTATTTTGGTGCCCCTTGAGTATACTTACAGTTCCCTTATCTTTATATTTTATGCCTCTTCTTTTCATGCCCCCTTTCTCTCTCTTTCTTTCTTTCTTTCTTTCTTTTTTTTTTTTTTTTTTTTTTGTTATATTCTGACCCTTTATAGTAACTAAACATTGCAATGAATTAGTATGAAATATTTCAGCTGGGGTACACCCTTAGCACTGTACCTCTTGTAGAAGGCAAAGGGCACTACATTCCTTGAGTCTATTACTTTGACTATAATTGGACTTCCCCCGGGTAACACACTGAAACACAGATCAACTTCCACATCCTTTATCTTAAAACCCAAATGATGAACTTTTGTGAAGTTGAAGAAATATACGAGGCATTTTCAGAATCTCTTCCAACAGGGATCCAAAATGGCGGTCTAGAGGGAGGCTGCGTTCCTTGTAGCTCCGCAACGCCGGATTCAAGCAGAGGATATCTGTTTCTCGGTGAGGCAGTTTTAGCTGCTTATCGATCCCCTGCTCTTTACCCCATTTGTCTGCTGTGATCACCTGCAATCTGCCAGCATATCCACGCCTTTTTTGAGAGCAGATTGCTCACTGTCAGGCGTTTATCATCCACCATTTGCCTGCCTCTCGCCTGTCCATCAGCTGCCTTACCCCTATCCATCACCCAACGCTCGAGGTTCACCTCCAGATGGTCCTACAGCTGCCAGCTGATTGACCGCAGACTGCCAGTGGAGAACCAGCTGCCTGCTGCTGCCTGGAAGTTCACTGTTATAGTACCTGCAGGTTTGATTACACTTGGCTGCTGCCATTTTGAGACAACAGCCAGGCCCTGTAGGACCCCTGGCCGGACTGACTGAGTCCCGTCTCCAGGATCCCTCAGCCCAACGGATCACTCCCTGCCTCTCACATCAACTGACTGCTCCCTGCCACCAGGACCCCCAGACCAACTGACTGTGCCCTATCACCAGGAACTCAGACCAACTGATTGCACCCGGCCTCCTGGATCCCACAACCACACCAAGCACACCCGACCTCCAGGACCACTGCCTGACCAACTGCATCCTGTCTCCAGGACTTCCAGCTGACCATGTCCACCCTTGAGCTGTAGCTCCCCATTTGGAAGCCAGAGCAGCCATCTTGGATAATCCTGGAAGCCATAGCTCCGATCTTTGGGTGGGGCAAATTCCATCCTGAGACGCCTGCTGGAGGCTTGAAGCTCATTGTCAGGTACCTCTCATACATCAGGCTACCAAACACTAGGAGGTTTAATTAGTATATGACTATTATACAGTAGATTTTCTTTTTTCTCCTTTTTTAAAAAAAATGAAAGTTTTTATTTCTTTACGTTTCTTGCTTTCTTTTCCTTCTGTTTACCTGTTCCCTCAGAGTTGCTTTCTCCCTTATTTACATGATGTTATTGTCCCCATAGGGGCTATTTGGTCTAGGATTGCATAGTGTCTGATTTGGGTACTGCTAATATTGATCTCCCCTTAAAGAAAGGGTTTTGGACACGCATAGGGCCACTATAAGCCTATGGGGGAAATCTGCAATACTCCAGATCTGCAGTGCTAGAGGGGAAGATACATGAACAACATGAAAGAACAAGGGAAGAAAATGATCCAAACAAATCTAGATTCTATAGTAATAGAATCCAATGACAGTATGTTAGAAGAAATGTCAGAAAAGGACTTCAGATTACACATGATTAAGATGATTCACGAAGCAAAGGATGAGATAAGAGCAAATGCAGGCAATGAATGATAATACCAATAAGCTGAAAGAGCAGCTGCAGGAAGCAAAAGATCATTTCACAAAAGAGATAGAGATTCTCAATAAAAACCAAATAGAAATCCTTGAAATGAAGGAGACAATAAACCAAATAAAAAACTCAATGGAAAGCATCACCAACAGACTAGACCACTTGGAAGACAGAACCTCAGACAATGAAGACAAAATATTTAATCTTGAAAATAAAAGTCACCCAAACAGAGAAGATGGTAAGAAATCATGAACAGAATCTCCAAGAACTATGGGACATCATGAAAAGACCAAATTTAAGAACTATTGGGATTGAGGAAGGCACAGAGATACAAACCAAAGGAATGAACAACCTATTCAAAGAAATAATATCAGAAAATTTCCCAAACCTGAAGAATGAAATGGAAAATCAAATACAAGAGGCTTACAGAACACCAAATGCACAGAATCACAACAGATCCACACCAAGGCACATTACAGTGAAAATGCCTAACATTCAAAATAAAGATAGGATTTTGAAGGCCACGAGAGAAAAGCATCAGATTACATATAGGGGGAGACCAATACAGATAGCAGCAGACTTCTCAACCCAGACTCTAAAAGCTAGAAGGGCCTGGACCCACATATTTCAAGCTCTGAAAGCACATGGTTGCCAACCAAGAATCCTGTACGCAGCAAAACTAACCTTCAGATTTGAAGATGAAATAAAATCCTTCCATGATAAACAAAAGTTAAAAGAATTTACAAATATAAAGCCTGCACTACAGAATGTTCTCAACAAAATATTCATGAGGAGGAAATGACAAACAACAATGGAGGTCAGCAAAGGGAGGAACTACCTTAGAGAAAAACCACTCAAAGGAGAAACCAAGCCAACTTAAAAACCCAAAATGAGCCAAATGACTGGGAATACAAATCATTTCTCAATAATAACCCTGAACGTTAATGGCCTAAACTCCTCAATCAAAAGACATAGAATGGCAGAATGGATTAAATAGAAAGACCCAACAAGATGCTGCCTGCAAGAGACTCATCTCATAGAAAAAGACATCCACAGACTAAAGGTGAAAGGATGGGAAAAAACCTACCATGCACACGGACCCAGTAAAAAAGCGGGGGTTTCCATCCTTATATCAGATAAAGTGGACTTCAAGCCAAAGTTAGTCAGAAGGGATAAAGAAGGACATTTCATACTGCTTAAGGGAACCATAAATCAGGAAGACATAACGATAGTAAATATTTATGCCCCAAACAATGGTACATCCCTGTACATCAAACAAATCCTTCTCAATTTCAAGAATCACATAGACCACAACACAATAAGTCTGGGCGACTTTAACACACCGCTGTCACCACTAGATAGATCTGCCAAACAAAATCCAACCAAAGAAACCATAGAACTCAATAACACAATCAATGACCTAGACTTAATACACATATATAGAATATTCCATCCATCAACGAGCAGATACACTTTCTTCTCAGCAGCACATGGAACCTTCTCGAAAATAGACCATATGTTATGCCACAAAGCAGCCCTTAGGAAATGCAAAAAAATAGAGATACTGCCTTGTGTTCTATCAGATCATAGTGGACTGAGAGTAGAAATCAATGACAAAGTGAAAAAAGGAAATTACTCCAACACTTGGAGACTAAATAATATGCTATTGAATGAAACATAGATAACAAAAAACATCGGGGAGGAGATTAAAAAATTCTTAGAGGTCAATGAGAATGATGATACAACATATCAAAATCTCTGGGACACTATGAAAGCGGTACTAACAGGAAAATTCATTGCATGGAGCGCATTCCAGAAAAGAATGAAAAGTCAACAATTAAATGACCTAACATTACAGCTCAAAGCCCTAGAAAAAGAACAGAATAACAACAAAAGTAGTAGAAGACAGGAAATAATTAAACTCAGAGCTGAAATTAATGAAATTGCAACAAAAAAACTATTCAAAAATTGACAAAACAAAAAGTTGGTTCTTTGAGAAAGTAAACAAAATAGATAAACCCTTAGCCACACTAACAAAGAGAAGGAGAGAGAAGACTCAAATTAGTAAAATACATGATGCAAAAGGAAATATCATGACAGACACCACAAAGATACAGAACATAATGAGAAGCTACTTTGAAAATCTGTATTCCAACAAAATAGAAAGTACCGAAGACATTGACAAATTTCTAGAGACATATGCTCCTCCCAAACTGAACCAGGAGGACATACACGATTTAAACAGATGAATATCAAGCAAAGAAATAGAAGAAGCCATTACAAATCTACCATCCAAGGAAAGCCCAGGACCAGATGGATTCTCAGCCGAGTTCTACAAGACCTTCAAAGAAGAACTCATTCCAATACTTCTCAAAGTATTCCAGGAAATAGAAAAGGAGGGTACCCTACCAAACTTATTCTATGAGGCTAATATCACCCTCATACCCAAACCAGCAAAAGACACATCAAGGAAAGAAAATTTTAGACCAATATCCTTGATGAATATAGATGCAAAGATCCTTAACAAAATATTGGCAAACCGTATCCAAAAACATATTAAGAAAATTGTGCACCACGATCAAGTGGGGTTCATTCCTGGAATGCAAGGATGGTTTAACATCCGTAAATCAATCAACGTAATCCATCATGTCAATAGACTTAAGGATAAGAATCATATGGTTATTTCAATTGATGCAGAGAAAGCATTAGACAATATAAAACACCCTTTCATGCTGAAAATACTAGAAAAAATAGGGATAGTAGGAACATACCTGAACATTGTAAAGGCTATTTATGCTAAGCCCATGGCCAACATCATTCTTAATGGAGAAAAACTGAAACCATTCCCTTTAAAAATGGGAACAAGACAGGGATGTCCTCTTTCACCACTTCTATTCAACATTGTCCTCGAAACTCTAGCTAGAGCAATTAGGCAGACTAAAGAAATTAAAGGGATACGAATAGGAAAAGAGGAACTTAAGCTGTCACTATTTGCGGATGACATGATTCTATATTTAGAGGATCCAAAAACCTCCTCCAGAAAACTTCTAGACCTCATCAATGAATTCAGCAAAATAGTAGGCTATAAAATCAACACGCATAAATCTACAGCATTTTTATATGCAAGCGATGAAACAGGTGAAAGGGAAATGAGGAAAACAACTCCATTTGCGATAGTCTCAAAAAAAATAAAATACTTGGGTATCAATCTAACCAAAGAGCTAAAAGATCTCTACAATGAAAACTACAAAACACTGAAGAAAGAAATTAAGGAAGACCTTAGAAGATGGAAAGATCTCCCATGTTCTTGGATAGGCAGAATTAATATTGTCAAAATGGCCATACTACCAAAAGTGCTATACAGATTCAATGCAATTCCAATTAAAATCACAATGATGTACCTCACAGAAATAGAGCAAGCAATCATGAAATTCATCTGGAAGAATAAGAAACCCAGAATAGCTAAAGCAATCCTTAGCAGGAAGAGTGAAACAGGGGGTATCGCAATACCAGAACTTCAACTATACTACAGAGCAATAGTAACTAAAACAGCATGGTATTGGCACCAAAATAGACAGGTAGATCAATGGTACAGAATAGAGGACACGGACACAAACCCAAATAAATACAATTTTCTCATACTAGACAAAGGTGCCTAAAATATGCAATGGAGAAAAGATAGCCTCTTCAACAAATGGTGCTGGGAAAACTGGAAATCCATATGCAACAGAATGAAACTAAACCCCTATCTCTCACCCTGAACAAAACTCAACTCACAATGGATCAAGGACCTTGAAATCAGACTAGAGACCCTGCATCTTATAGAAGAAAAAGTAGGTCCAGATCTTCACCTTGTTGGCTTAGGATCAGACTTCCTTAACAGGACTCCCATAGCACAAGAAATAAAAGCAAGAATCAATAACTGGGATAGATTCAAACTAAATAGCTTTCTCTGAGCAAAGGAAAGTATCAGCAATGCGAAGAGAGAGCCTACAGAGTGGGAGAATATCTTTGCCTCTCATACTTCAGATAGAGCACTAATTTCCAGAATATATAAAGAACTCAAAAAACTCTACCCTAAGAATACAAATAACCCAATCAACAAATGGGCTAAGGAAATGAACAGACACTTCACAGAAGAAGATATACAAGCAATCAACAGATATATGAAAAAATGTTCAACATCTTTAGTAATAAGAGAAATGCAAATCAAAACTACACTAAGATTCCATCTCACCCCAATTAGAATGGCGATTATCAAGAACACAAGCAACAATAGGTGTTGGAGAGGATGTGGGGAAAAAGGTACACTTATACATTGCTGGTGCGACTGCAAATTAGTGTAGCCACTCTGGAAAGCAATGTGGAGATTCCTTAGAAAACTTGGAATGGACCTACCATTTGACCCAGCTATCTCACTCCTCAGCCTATACCCAAATGACTTCGAATCAGCACACTACAGAGATACAGCCACGTCAATGTTCATAGCGGCTCAATTCACAATAGTCAGACTATGGAACCAACCTAGATGCCCTTCAGTTGAGGAATGGATAAAGAAACTGTGGTATATATATATACAATGGAATATTACCCAGCTATAATGAATAATAAAATTATGGCATTTGCAGGCAAATGGATGAAATTGGAGAATATCATGTAAAGTGAGATAAGCCAATCTCAAAATTCCAAAAGAGGAATGATCTCACTGATAAGCGGATGATGACACTTAATGGGGGGTGGGAGCGGGACAAGAATGGAGGAAGGAGGGAAAACAGAGGTGGGAGGGGTGGGGGGAAGGAAAAAAATAATGGAATGAATCAAACATCATTACTCTATGTAAATTTATGAATATGCAAATGGTATGCTGTTACTCCATGTACAGAAACAATATGTATCCCATTTATTTACAATAAAAATAAATTTAAAAAAAAAGAATCTCTTCCAACAAATTCTGATAAATATTCCGTGTATCTGGTCTGTTTAAGATCTGCTAAGAGTGCAAATCAGAGGCATCACATGGGACAGGATACCTGACATGAGATCCCTGTGTGTGCAAAAAAAAAAAAACAACAGCTTTTCTGTCTACATGTCTGTGAAAGCTGTGAAAACATGAAGTAAGTCAGAGTTTCTTCACCCTCAGCATTGTTGATATTTTGGGCTTAATAATTGTTTTAGGCATTATTATGTTTTGTATTGAGGTCTCCCCCGAAATCTCTTGTGTTGATGAAGGAATAATGAGATGTAAAATGACTAGGCCAGAGCTATAATCTAATCAGTTTATACTCCTTTAAAGGGAATAACTAGGTGGTAACTGTAGGCAGATGGGGTGTGGCTGGAAGAGGTGCATCATTTGAGGTATGCTCTCATCTTCCCTGAAACCCTTTCCCTTTCCCTCTCTGTTTCCTGACTGCCATTAGCAGAACAGTTCTCATCTACCATGCCCTTCTGCCAGAATGTTCAACCTCATCTCAAGCCCAGAGCAATGGAACTGTCTGACCACAGACTGAACCTTTGAAATGGTGAACTCGAAATAAACTTTCTCTCCTAGAAGTTGTTATTGTAAGATATTTTGTTCATAGTGATGACAAATTGACTAGACAGGAGCTGTCCTGTGCCATGTAGGGTTTTTGGCAGAATCCCTGGCCTCTACTCTCTAAATTCCTGTTAACACTTCACTCCAAACCCAAGTTGTGTTGGCTGTGGCAATGAAATATGTCTCCAGACATTTCCAGATCATGTCTTAGAGGAGAATTTAGAGAAAACATCCAAATAGATGAACAATAAATAAAGTAATAAGATTATTAGTTTTATGGTTATTTACAATCAGTTTACTTGAGAGATTCTGGGATCTGGGTACTGCAAATTCAAGAAATCTGTAACTTATTTCTAATGGATGTGAAAAATGGAGAAAATTTGTCTGAATCTGCACAGCCCTTAATTCAGAACCTCCGGGAGTGGTAATGGGGGATTAGAAAAGACAAACAGACATATATAAAGAGAAAGCTGAGACCAGGTTGTTCTTTACATCCCGATGGAGATGTAATGACCCAGAGCTAGCTTGGCACATTTATATTACAGGTTTTAACACCAAAGAGGTTTTTTTGTGAGAAAGTTTCTTCAAAGTATCCAGGACAAATTGGAAAACAAATTATAATTATCTTTATGTGCTCATAATTCTTTATCCACAGCAACTAGTGTCCAAATTCAGGGCCAAGACAGATAATCCCATAGCAAGCACGGAACCTCCTTTGAACTGGGCATCACCATAGCAACTGGGCAGTCTCTACTGTTCCTTTGCACCAGGAGTTCGAAGCTCAGGCACACTCCTATTAGCAGACAATCAGAGACCATAATTCAAATCACTGCTCCTGACAAAAATTCTCATAAGTAAATTGAACAACTATTCATTCTTTGGGTTCTTTCTGCTTACAAGTGTTTATTTTTTTTTACAGTGTCATACACATATTTAGTGTTGTATGGATTGAAGTATCTGCCAGTTCCCTATTGTCTGTGAAGAAGAAAGTTTTTACATCTTTCCCAAAGAAGCAGAGTAATTAATTAATTATAATGGTGTATTTATTATTGCTACCACATGAAATTGTGGTCAGATTTGGGGTATACTTCTGGAAATCAATCACTCGAATCTCTCATTCATGTGTACTACAAAAGCAAATTATAAAATGAGTGATCTTTGACAACAGAAAATAAAATAAATACAAATAGGTATCAAACTGGCAATTAAGAGTAAAAAATATGAGACTGGGGTTGTGGCTCGGTGGTAGAATTCTCGCCTTGCACGCATGATGCACTGGTTTGATCCTCAGTGCCACATAAACGTAAAACAAAGGTACTGTCTGTCTACACCTAAAAAATATACATTTTTTAAAAGTGTTATAAAGAAAAGAGTAAGAAAGTATGAAAATTTCATAAAGCATTGTAATAAGTGCAGAATTACATCTGTATACAATTTTATGGAATAACCTTAAGTAAGGTTAATTATTGAACAAATAGAACTTGTTGAAGAATTGATTAAAAATAGAACTAAATCTATTTTTATTGAATATAATAGTCTAGAGTATAACCCATATGTAATTTTGATTCTATATAAGATTTTAAGGCTATTTATAAACAAAAAACTTAATTATTTTGACCTCTTAAATTTTTCCAGAGTAGCTTCACAGTGCAGAAAAGTTACCATTATTTCTACAAAACATTTAAAGTTCTGAAAATTTAAATATATGTGTGCAATTAGGTTGACTTTAAAAAATAGGTATCTATACCAAAGTAATTCATTCTAACTAACTTAGATAGTTCATGGGTGGCTTGTGTAAAATTGTTCATAGTCACAATAAATTATATATGTGGATATATAACTTATCCATATATATATATACATATATATATATATATATATACACACATAGAGAGAAAGAGATGGATAGATAGATATAGATGATTGTGTTTCTCTAAAATTAAGTTTTTAAATATCATGTCCTAAATCCTTCAATCACTTTAAGACCCTGGGTTCATTGTTGAAATGCAATAATTACTGAGGGTCTTTAGTTATGTGAAAATCATACGTGAACTTAAACTCATGAAAAAAAGAGAAGAGTAATAGGTTTCTAAGAACTACCCTTATATTTGGTTTTATAAATAAGGGAGAATACTGTAGAATACCATTCCTTATAATATATATATATATATATATATGATTAATTATATTTCAGTTACAGTTATATAATAATCTATTCATTTAAACACAACCTTATACACACAGTTTTTTAATTTGTCCTTACGTACACATAACAGTAGAGTGTATTTTGACATATTATACATACATAGAGTGTAAATAATGTATTCTAATTAGGATTGCATTCTGTGGTTGTACATGATGTGGTATTTCACTGGTCATGTATTCATATATGAACATAGCAAAGTTATGTCCAATTCATTCTACTGTCTGTCCTATTACTATCTCTCCTCCCTTCCCTTCATTTCCCTTTGTTTATAGATGGTACATAATCAAGAAAACCTTCTCTTATACGATAAAATAAAATTATCATAATTAGTTACAATTATATGCTAATCAATATATAACCTTTACTTAAGTTTGAAGCTTTAAATAATTTTGTCTTCTAATACATGTAAGTATATATGTGTACCTATTCTGTATATATAAATATGCATATAGATATATATGTAGGTATTTGTGAATATTAAAAATGCTAATATAAATCATATTAAAGTTAATGTTTAAAAATTATGGGTAATAGAAAATATCCTATTTAAACTTGATTTTTGATTATTTGATTTTCCTATTAATAAGTGGTAGTAAAATATTATTATTACCTCAGTGAGATAACCTCTCACACCACTAGGATGTCTATTAGATTAAAAAAATAACAGTTTTTCTGACAGAGAAATTGAAACCCTTTTTGGTGGGAATAGAAAACTATGCAGCCACCATGTAAAATACTGTGATGGCTCCTAATAGTTAAAAACAGAAGTACTATCAGACCCAGCAGTTTCACTTTTGGTTTGATATCCAAAAGAATTGAAAACAAGATCTTGAAAAGATATTTGTACCCTCAATATAAGCATTATTCACAATAGCCAAAAGATGAAAACAACCTCACTGTCCATCAACAGATTAAAAGATAAGAAAACATTACTTTCATTTTTCACATAATATAATGTTTTTATCCTTAAAAAATAATGTAATTTTGACGTGTTACAACTTGAATGAACCCTACAGATAATATGCTAAGTGAATAAAGCTAATTACAAAAAAAGGTTACTCTATGATTTCACTTATGGCACCAAATTCATAGACAGAAGGTAGAATGAGAGCTGTAAGGCCAGGATTTAGGAGACTATGAAGACCTCATTTTTAATGGGTGTACAGTTTCAGCTTTGAAACATTAAAAACGTTTTACAGATTGGTTGAATAAAAATGTAAAGTTACTTAACAGTATTGAACCATACACTTAAAATGGTTAAATTTTATATTTTGTATATTTTGCTATAATTTTTAAAAGAATATTTGCATTTCTTGCAATCTGCCTAGATAATGAAGTTTCTTTTCTCATTATAGTATTTTATTTCAAGAACCTATTAATTTCTTGTAACTTTTATCAAGCCTTATAATTATTTGTTAAAGTTGTGAATGGAAGTTTCTCACTTTGGCATGGGCTGAAGTAATATTACTTTTAATGAGGCTATAAATGGCCATTCATGTGTGCTCCACCTTAATCTCCTGTAATAACTTTTTCTCTTACTAATTCAGAAAAATTAAACTGCCATAGATCTTAACAACAAAAGTAAACTTTGTTTCCTCCTAGATGGCCAAATTATGAAAAGCTTGCTTTCTCCATTTGTAAACTCCAACTGTCACTCAAATGCAAAAGGAAAGTTTGAAAGATTTTGGTAAGATTTTTATTTTTTAATTAGTCATTGTAAGCACAAAAGGATGGGATGCAGACCTCACGGGATTCAGGGAAGACTTATTCACTCCTGGACTCAGGCACCACTGGGGCTCATTTTCCGGATGTGAAAACGACTTTCAGTTACAAAGGGGATTTTGGTTTTATAGGGTACATTGAGTATGGTTTAATCATTGGAAGTTGCACAGTTTGGGCAATTAGGGGCTTGTTGTATAGGTTATGTGGGTAAAGGTAGAAACTCATTGTTGTCTGGGGAGATAGAAATCCAGATCCCAAGGGATGAGTATTCAAATCTTGCCCATTGTTTTACTTTCTCTGCGATCCATGTATAGCCAGAGTTACAATATTTGTTTTGCCTCCATTTAGGACTAATTTGCCATGGGGAAGGTCAAAAGTTCAGGGCCCAACATTCAGTATTCGCTCCTTTCCCCCAAGGCCCACCTTTAGTAGGAAAGAATTTACTGGAGGTCAATCCCTGGCTAGTTTCTCCTCCCTCCTCCTGAGCTGCATTGTCCCTCCATTTTTCTTCAGGGGCTACCTTGCAGGAATATTATTTCCATAACCTTTCAGTCATGATGTTTATTTAACTTACAATGGAAAAAAATGCGGAGTGAGAAAGAAAAACTCATCCTTTAAGTGGTCTACTTTAAATGAATAATATGATATTAGTTAAAATATATTTCAGGACTTTAGAATTTAATATCCCCTAGCTGAACTTATTTGTATCTATTGATCAAATACTAACAATATTAGTTCCTTACTATATTAATATAGGAATCTACTCTTCTCCAAACTGATATGGTATATTAATTGATTAAAATAATTATGATAATAATTCAACTTTTTCCTCAGCAATAAGTTTTTCTCTGCCAGATGTGTTGGATACACCTGTAGTGCCAGAGGCTAGGGGCCTGAGGCAGGAGGATCTTAAATTTAAAGCCAGTCTCAGCAGAAGCACAGCACTAAGCAACTCAGTGTGACCCTGCCTCTGAATAAACACAAAATAGGGCTGGGGATGTGTGCTCAGAGTTCAATCCCTGGTACCCACCTCCCCCAATAAAAAGGATTTTTTCTCTGCTTTCCTGACACCTTGTGTTACTTTAATCTCTGTCTTGGGTTTTCTGAGTGGAAGAATATCAAAGACAATATCAGAAAAAGAGGACTACAGTAAATCCTTGATTACTGATATTACTGAGAATAGATACCTCATGTAAACCAATATTGCTGCCATGAACAATAACCTTATTACTGAAGCAGGGAACTGGGTGAGAGCCTCAAGGATCAATGTCCAGGAGCAAATACTTTGCAAACACACACTCATAGCACTGTATCCAGTGGCTTTGAAATAAATCACATAGAAAGGAATCAAACTAATTAAGGAACATTATTCGTGATTATTTACTTTGAATTTTTTTTTTTTTTTTTTCTGCTATGAATTTCCACATTCCCCTACAGAGGCTAGTTTTTCATTAGTCTTAAAGGACACAGCTTTGTGAAAGTCCCTGGTCAGAGGTCATGGGGCAGCACCTGAAGGTCTGTATCAGGGCAGAGGTGTTGGTCCTTTCCTTGCTTCATAGAAATGGTCAGTGACGGACTGGTTATGGTGACAAAAATCATGTAGAATGTAGGTTCATGTGCAGCTCGGGAAGCACATATACATTCAAACACTTGCTTTGTAAATATTTCTGAGATGACCTCTATTGTGTTTTCATAATGAACTTTCAATGGCCATGTCCTGGAACTCAGCAGGCTCAGCAGATACAGCCAGTGGGCTTCACGTGGCCTGGCCCTTTTTAGAAGGACTATTGCATCTTCCTCTCTCAATCATATAAGAAGCAAGGACCTGGGAAAGAATGTGATATTGTTTTAAATACTCTGGGTATTTGTGAAAAAAACATATTTTTTCTCATTTGTCTCTATTTAGTAGATACCATCTGCAATGATGATATCTGGTTTCAACATGTTCCTCAGGATTCATGAATTGTTAAGAATCTTAATGTAAATTATAAGACAACATTCAGTGAATGTGAAAAATGACTCAGTAAAATATAGACCTTAATTTCCTGGCCTTATCTGCCAATTTCTCAGAGCAAGAACCAGCAATATATAGGAAGGAGAGAAAGGGTGATACCTTTTAAAAAGGCCGCTACTGGCACTCCTTCAACAAAAGACAGGTTAGTAAGACAAGCATATAATGAATTTTTTTAATCAAGGTTTTACATGACATGGGAGCCTTTAGAAATAAAAACTCAAAGACTCCCTACCTCCAGGGGAAAACTATCTATTTATCATGTCTAGGTTTTTTGAAGAATGGACAACAATGATGAAACTTAATTGGACAAAAGGGTGTAAGCTGATGGTAATAGAGTGAACGGGGAAACCTGCAAGGTCTGTTCTGATTGCTCTTGGGCTCTCTGTGTGACATTCCTTCCACTCACACATCTGTAGGACCCCTTTTAGAATGAGGGTCTTACCATCTGCTATCAGAAAAGGAAAGTCAGAATTTCTTCATAGCCATTTCCTATTCATGTTAAAGTCACACTTTTAGGTTTCATTTTCATGTAGTGTCTTTAGGTTGACTTTGAGAAAGAGGGGATCTAATTCCTATGACCCTCCTTGGAGCAGGGAGCTCTAGTTTCTACAACCTGCCTTGGAGGCATAAGTGGGGCAAGAGTAGCAGTAGAGGGTCCAGAAGATCTTGCCTCTGAGCTCCTTTCTTTCAGTTCACGGTGTTCAGCATGCCAAGCCTCCACACTTCTGCACTTCAGAGTACCCTGTTCTGACTCCTGACATTTACATAGAGCTTTCTTTCACTAGGGCCCCTTTATTGTCATGACAATATGATAATTTACATGTGTTTAAAGCTGTGTCCTCATTGCTACCATCTGCCTCTTAAATAAGCATAATTCATAACTAGGTGTATGCCAGACATACTAATTTAAAAGTACTTCTTAGTTTTATTGGATACAGTCTACTAGAAAAATACAATAAGTACACTTTATTTTTTTTTTAATGATGACAACAAAGGGTTCTGATATAAGTGATCGGCCTGTTCTTTTGCTTGTGGTGCCATAACCATAGAGTTACTCATCCTCTGCTTCATAACATCCCTTGATAGAGGTTTACCCTGTATCCATGATACCCTAAGACTTCCTACTCATTGACAAAACAAGTATGGTAATTAATACAACTTACTGCATCTATGTAAATGAATCACATAGAACAGTATACACACTATATGTTGTCATAAATTCACAGACCACTGCCAAAATAGTGTATCAATTGCTATACATACATGGTTGATATTTTGATTTTATGTGTAGATTATTAGTGAAATCTATATACTTTATTTTTGTTTTCCTTTACTTATAAAATTTGCATGAAAAAGTTGAGATTTGGGATTAGAATTGCTCTCCTGTCAGGCAACCTTCTGTGTAATGGTGTTATCTAATCCAAAATGCCCCTTCTTAAAATTTATTCAGGAAATGCCTGATTCTAGGCCCCGACCTCTCTTTTTAGAGATTTACAATAGAATAAATTAATGTTCTGCCCATTTGAGACCTAAGTCTTTCCGTAGACTCCTGCCAGGCTTACCTAAGAATGTTTTTCTGAAGTACCCAAAGGACATTCCTTTGAAATGTAAGCATAAAGAAAGACAGTGTACCTGGGGGCATGGTGGCACACACCTATAATCCCAGTGACTTGGGAGGCTGAGGCAGGAAGATCTCAAATTCAAGGCCAGACTCAGCAACTTATGAGACCCTATCTAAAAAAAGGGAAGAAGGGGAGAAAGAAAGAAAAAGGAAAGAATGAAGGAAGGAAGGAAGAAGGAAGGAAGGAAGGAAGGAAGAAAGAAAGAAAAAAAAAAGAAAGAGAGAAAGAAAGACAGTGGTCCTGCTTCTAGGAAAGCTTAGAAGGCTCATTTAATAATACTATCAATTAACAAACACAGAAGACCTAATCACATAGACCATGTTGCCTTTTTATGTCCCCAAGTATTTTTCTACCAATTTACTGTTAGTGGAATTAGCACTTTAAAATTTTTCTCCCTTTCCTTTCAGCAGAGTTGAGTTCAATCTCTCTCCTATATTGAAACTCTTGTTTTTCTCTGACTCTGTCTAGGGATTGTACAGTTATTCTTCTGACTCTCCAGGAAGGATTGCATAGGAGACACCCTCTGGATCCCAGGTGGCAATTTTCTTGAAAATGACTTTCTCTACCCCTAGTACTGTCTTAAAGCCTACCAAAACCTGTTTAACTTGTCTGGTATAATTTTTCTGATACATTAAACTTTCATCATATTGTTTTGTTGATATTAGAACTTAAAGAACTGAGGGGGGAAAAAAAACAAAGCTACATTCTGATTTTGATACTGCTGTGAATAATTAACTATCTTCTAATTCTGACCCAGGGGTCTATCCATGAAACTATGTCAAGCTAAGTTTTAGCCTAAAGTAGTATAAAATTCTCAGAGCGTTCATAGTTCCTGAAACTAGTAATCTGATTTCAGCATTACATTCCACACTGTGTAGGTCCCAGTTTCTCATGCCCAATTTTAACAAGCTCTGCCATTCTGCTGGCACTCTCATTAATGTGTAAAATGTGACATTGACATATGCTCATTATCTATTTGTATGACAGGATTTTAACAATTTGAAAATTATGGTCTTCTTATAATGTTAATATGCCAATGTCCACCTATCATTTTTCAATGATCTCATTCACATTATGGAATACTTTTGGAAAAGCATATGGCTGCTTATATGCAATAGGACTTGGTGACAATTAAGCTCCACAATTGTTTTATTCAGTTCATTTGTAGGAGACAAGTTAGTATTAGATATTTTACCATGTCTCATCTGTCTACAGTAGCAAATTTCTACTGTTTTCATTAGCACTAAAAAGTTATAAAATTTTTCCTTTTTATACTAAGTGATCAACTTGAATTTTTTAGTTTGTAAAATATTTTGCCCAATGCCTTTGTGTATAGGTTTCATTATGAGGCAACAAATATTTTCTGAGTATCTACTATATACTGAGTTAGGCACAGGAGACATTCCAATGAAAAAGAAAAGCTTTGTTTCTCTGTGAAGGGAATTAAGCAGTAGGTAGATGTTTAATTTGGTAAAGGGTCAATAAATATATTTAAAACATAAATAAAGCAAGGTAAAAATAATCCTTTTTTTTTATTAATATCATCTAGCATATTCTGGTCAGGAGTATAGCTGGTAAGCCTTGTCATAGGGAGGGATATAGTTAGGAAAGAAACATAACTTTTGCTTAAATAGAATATTAAAACAAAGTGATATCAATTCTGCATAATCTCTTTCAGAAAATAGATGAAGATGAAACAATGATTCCTAAATCATTCTGTAAGGCCAAAACAAAACCAGAACCTATGAAGTATAATTTCATGAAGCCTAATACCAATATTAGGTATTCATTACAAGGAAAAAAATTCAAAAATAAGAACAAATCTAAAACCAAAATCACCTCAACAAAATACTAGGAAATTTATCTTAACAATGTATATAATGAATTATATATCATGACCAAGTGGGATGTGCGGCAGATTTGCAAGCCTGGTTCTACACTGAAAAAATAAATACAATTCATCATATCAAGTGAAAAAAGAAGGAAAATCATGGCCATCTTGATTTAGATAAAACACTTGACTAAATCCAATATTTATTTATGACAAAAATATTCACCAAATAGGAAATACATAAAAATTTCTTAAACCTGATCAAGAACACCAAAAGCAATCATAGAAAACAGTTAATGATGAGAAAACATATATCCTGAGATCATGAACACAAGCATACTCTCTCTTATCAATTTTGTTCAGTGTGTATTAGAAATCCTCGATAGTGCAATAAAACAAAAAAAAATAAATGATAGTTATGTATGCAGTAAAAGAAAAAAATATCTTCTCTCTGTTTCATATTGTGTAATGGCCAATGTGGAATAGTCCAAAGAATGGACAGGGAAATATTTCTAATGCTAATAAAGGTATATAGTAAGAATATAGGCTATTTTACAAATGTTACTTACATATTTATAATAGATTAAAATTTGATATTAAAAAAACAAGTATTTGTGATTTTTCTAAAAAAATGACATACTCAGGTGTAATTCTAACAAATTATGTAGGTGATATTGATAAAATAATTATATCTGAAATGAATAAAGATCTATTAAATTCCACAGTTAGAAAACAAACATATAAAGCACATATCAATATCTGAGCAGATATTTATCAAAGATATGTATATATATGAAAAGGATAGATTCTCAAAAGGAAGAAGATATAATCACATTTCATGGATTATAGATGAGATATCAATATAAGATAATGTTTTGTTAAATAGAGTTACATCTGAATATATATAAACTAATCATACATATTTGAATGTATACCAGTTATTAAACATACATGCATGTTTTTGTCTTTCAGATAAAATGACCTAAAATGAACCATCAGTAGCAATGAACACACAGGAAAGACAGATGATAGGAATATTTCAAAGGTTACCATGGCCAAATGCAAGAGTTGCAATGGCTGTATATGAAACCATTTGAGGAATGAGATAAACTAGTATTCTTTGGCTTATAAAATAAAGTAGAAACTAAATATTCAAGTGTCTATACTTATAGAAAATAAATTATTAAATAGCAAGTATTTATGGAAGGAGAAACAAATCTTTCATACAAAATTATTCCAAATATTTCTGCCATTGAAGAAGTAGAGCAAACTCCCTACGCCTTAAAAATGAATTGTGCACAGTGACATACTTCTACAAAGTACAGTAATAAAAAAGAATAAACAAAATTCTATTGTTTTTTGATACAAAAAACAGTACCTTAGCCAAGTGATCAAAATTCACATGGACAGATTTCCAGTTGCTCAATGGCTCAGGATACAAACAGGAGCACTGCTGCTACTCAGTGAGGTGGATGAAGGAGTGAATTTACTGAAATTCAACATAAGATAGTCAGAGTCTCTTAGAGACTCAGAAATCTGGAAGCATTGAACAGATATAAAGAAATAGTACATTGGAGCCAAGCCATTTGTAGCAGCCTCAGTGGTACTGGATCACTGCAGAGGAAAGGGATAACAAAAAGGTAGAAAGAAACATATGGTCTACCCTGTCCCATGAGTAGAGTTCGTGGGATGATCCTGAGATCCAGACTTCCAGCAGAGATTGGCATCTGTTCAACCTTAGGTGATTGTCGGTCTAATCTCTCCAGAATAGACATTGTCCAACAACATCCCTAAGGCCTAATTAGATCTAAGCTCTAGCTGCCAAATATCTCCACTTAGAATTCTATGATACCCTGAAATTGCATAGTAATCATGTTACTCCAGAAAATACTCTCATAGACAGTACTTCTCATTTCATCCTAACATACAGTGGTGCGAAGAAAAGTTGAAAGCTGCTAAAACCAGCTTCAGTTTTAAACCACTATATCTGCAAGCTTGGTGACCAACACATAAAAAAGAAGCACTAATAACCCCCAATCTTTTTGCATGAACATATTCTCTCTCTCTCTCTCTCTCTCTCTCTCTCTCTCTCTCTCTCTCTCTCTCTCTCTCTCCTCTCAACACATAGCACAAGAAGAAATGGAAAGGACAGTCAGGCATAGCAGTGGTCATCCATCCTTACCAACATTTTTGATATACCACCTCATAAAGACAGCTTCCTACAGTTATTTTTATTTGTTCCAATTAGTTATACATGAAAGTAGAATTCATTTATGCATTTTGATACTCATACATGAATGGAGTATAATTTCTCATTTTTCTGATTATATATATTGTAGGATCACATCAGTCATACAATCTTATATTTACATGAGGTAATAATGTCTGTTTCACTGTACTCTCTTTTTTCCTCCATATCCTTTCCCCTCTCTTCACTCCCCTCTACCTAACCAAAAGTAATTATTCTTCCCTTTCAACCACCCCCATTGTGAATTAGCGTCCACATATCAGAGAAAACATTCATCATTTGGCTTTTTGGATTTGGCTTATCAATTATTTAAGTTTTTATTAAACTATTTTTTGTTTATTGTTTATTTGTGTGTGTGTATGTTTGCTATGCTTACTGGTGCACATATACTTTAAAAAAAATAAGCGTAAACCAAGATTACTATATCCAGCAAAGCTTTCCTTCAGAATCAAAGGAGAAAATACACCCTTCCAAGATATGCAGAAACTAAAACAATTCAGGACTACTAAGCTGGCATTACATAAAATAATTAAAGAAATGCTATAATCAAGCTGGGTGTGGTGACCCATGCCTGTAATCCCAACAGCACATGAAGCTGAGGCAGGAGAATTGCAAGTTCAAAGCAAGCCTCAGCAATTTAGTGAGACTCTAAGCAACTTGGCAAGACCCTGTTTCAGAATAAAAGGTTTTTAAAACTTGGCTATGGTTATGGCTCAGTGGTTAAACATACCTGGGTTCAATCCCTTGCACACCCCAAAACAAAAAATATAATCAGAAAATGTAAACAAAACACAGAGCTCACAAAAGGGCAAATTCCATTTGAAGAGAAGTTAAGCACATGAGAAACAAGACCAAATTACACATTAGAGTGACAGGAATTAATAAATATCCCTCAGTAATGTTGTTGAATATAAAGGTTCTTAATTCTTCAATTAAGAAATATAGTCTGGCATAATGAATTGAAAAACTCAAAAAACAAAACCCAACTATATGTTATTTGCAACAGACCCACAGTACAGGGAAAAGCAGACACAAGCTGAAAGTAAAAGAATAGAAATTGATATAGCATGCAAATGGAGTCTAAAAACAAACAGAAGTAGCTACTCTCATATCCAACAAAAAAGATTTCAAGCCAAAATTAATCAGAAGAGACAAATTCACTTCAGATCTCTAGTGTCAGCCCAAGCTACACACACACACACAAGTCTGTGCCCCATGTGAATACAGACATGCTGTGGTTTCCCATCTATTAATTCACTGGAACACCTCAGCTGCCATCTTGGATTATCTCCACCACTGCTGCCCTCTTTACTTGGGGCAACTTCCATCCTGGGACACCTAATAGAGAACAGAAACTCATTATCAATGTGCCTATAGGTTAGCCACTGCTGCTGCCACAGACTTGGGACATGCCCACTTATATCCAGGGATATCAGCCAGGCCCTGAAAGATCATCATCAAGGGCCCTGAAGTATCCCTGCTAGGATTGCTAATAGCCACCATCTTGCTGCAGAGGGAAGAGAGAGCCTTGCAAGGGGGTGGTAGATAGGAAAAGGATGTGAGGTCATCTTGTTCCCAGCTTGTCCAGTTAACCAGCCTGGCACCCACTAGGATTCCAGAGACACCTTGGTAGTACCTGTTGGGACCCAACATCAGTCTGGTTCACAACTCCACCAAGCACTTGGTCCCTCTTGTTTGGCAACCAACAGGGCCTATTGGCTCCTCAGTCCCCAGTCTCATAACCATCAACTGGCCCGGTGCCTGCTTCTATGTAACTGGCATACAACTTTCAACTTCTAGTTCTGATTTGCCCAATACAGAACAACTTTTTGAGAGAGGAACACAGGTCCTAGCACTCATCCCTCAGGACCTCCAAGGAGAAAGTTTCCTGATTGGAAAAACAAAAGGGCAGGGGCAGGAGAGATACAATTTAGAGAATAAATTGTAGGCCAGGAATTGTGGGGTCCAAAAGTGAGAAAAGGAGCTAAGACCCGGATCCTGTATCATATGAGTGAACCACAAAGGAGCATCCTGGGGTGTAGTCTTCCAGAGGAATTGGCAATTGCTTTACCCTACCTCCAAGAATCCCACCTCCAAGTCTAATCCTCCCACTTTAATACCCGTTATCATCCTAAGAGTGGAGTTATCAGCAAATTTCAGACAACCCACGTATCAGAAGAGAAGGGAGGCAGAGAAAACATTGAACTCCAACAGACAAAATTGTCCAATTTTTGTTCAAAACGTTTTTTTATTTTCTTTTTGTTACTTTTTCCCCCTTTTTTAATTTTTCATTTCCCACTCTCACATCCCCATCGTCTTTGAAATCAGGTCTTTCATTCATCAGGCTACTGAAAACTAGGAGGTTTGAATAGTATATTACAGTTGTGTTGTAGATTTAATTTTTTTTTCTCACTCTCTTTATTTTCCTCTTATTTTTGTTTCCTCGGAGTCTCTTTTTTCCATTTCTCATGCTAACAACCAACTTCTTTTGATTCTGCTTTCACTCTTACTATATCTAGTACCTTTATATTCTAACAACTTACCTCATTAATGTTACATCCTGCACTCCTCTCCAATCCTCTTTGTCCACCATTAGACATTGTAGGCCTTTTTGAAAACTGATTATTTATGCTGTAGATAATAGTCAAACTCATCATCTCTGTTTATTAGGACATACTGTTAATGTCTTAATAGGGGCTATTTGGCTTAAGGCTGCTTATTGTTTGTATTGGGCACTATGAATATTGATCTCCCCCTTAAAGGTGAGGTACTGGAAACCTTCAGGGACATTATAGACTTATGGGGGAGGAAACTAATACCTTGGATTGACACTGCTAGAGGGGAAGATACACTAACAATATGAAAAAACAAGGGAAGAAAGTACTCCAAACAAACCAAGATGCATACCGATAGAATCCATTGAGAGCATGATAGAAGAAATGTCAGAAAACAAGTTCAGAATGTACATAATTAAAGTGATATGTATAGGAAAATATAAGAGAGCAAATGCAGGCAAATAATGATCACATTGAAAAACAATTAAAAGGGCAAATGCAGGAAGCAAAAGATTATTTCAATAGAGATAGATATTCGGAAAAAGCATACAAACAGAAGTCCTTAAAATGAAGGAAACAATAAACCAAATTAAAAATTCAATAGAAAGCATTGCCAACAGACTAGATCACCTGGAAGACACAACCTCAGACAGTAAAGACATAATATTTAATCTTGAAACTAAAGTTGACCACACAGGGAAGATGGTAAGAAATCCAAGAATTAAGGGACAACATGAAAGGACCAAATTTAAGAATTCTTGGCATTGAAGAAGGCTCAGAGATATAAACCAAGAAATGAAAAATCTATTTAATGAAATAATATTGGAAAATTTCCCAAACCTGAAAAACAAAATGGAAAAATCAAATACCAGAGGTTTATAGGACATCAAATGCACAAAATTACAAGATCCACACCAAGGCACATTGTAATGAAAATGTCCAGCATTCAAAATAAGGCTTAGAATTTTAAGGCCACAAGAGAAAAGTATCAAATTACATATAGAGGAAAACCTCTACAGATATTTGCAGATTTCTCAGTCAAGACCCTAAAAGCTAGAAGGGCCTGGAATAACATATTTCAAGCTCTGAAAGAAAATGGATGCCAACCAAGAATCCTATACCAGCAAAACTTACCTTCAGATTTGATGATGAAATAAAATCCTTCCATGATAAACAAAAGTTAAAAGAATTTACAAATAGAAAGCCTGCACTACAGAACATTCTCAGCAAAATATTCCATGAGTAGGAAATAAAAAACAACAATGAAAGTCAGCAAAGGGAGGAACTACATTAAAGGAAAAGCCAATCAAAGGAGAAACCAAGTCAAGTTTAAAACCAAAAATAAGCCAAAATTACTGGGAACACAAATCATATCTCAATGATAACCCTGAACATTAATGGCCTAAACTCATTAATCAAAAGACACAGACAGGCAGATTTTATTTAAAAAAATAAAATAAAATAAAAAAGACCCAACAATATGCTGGCTTCAAGAGTCTCATCTCATAGAAAAAGACATCCACAGACTGAAGGTGAAAGGATGGGAGAAAACCTACCACACACATGGACTCACTAAAAAAGTGGGGGTTTCCATCCACAAATTAGATAAAGTTGACTTCAAACCTAAGTTAAAAGGGATGAAAAAGGACATTTCATACTGCTTAAGGGGATCATAAAGAAACAAGAAATAATAGTCATAAGTACTTAAACCACAAACCATGGAGCATATGTATGTATGTCAAATGAACTATTTGCAATTTTGGAATCAAATGGACCACAACACAATTATACTGGGTGACATTAACATACCTCTCTCACCAACGGATGCATCTTGCAAACAAAAATTGAACAAAGAAAGCATAGAACTCAATAATACAATCAATAATTTAGACTTAACAGACATATATAGATGATGTCATCCATCAATGAGCAAATACACTTTTTTCTCAACAGCAATGGATCATTCTCTAAAGTAGACCATATGCTATGCCACAAAGCAACTCTTAGCAAGTAAAAGAAAGTAGAGATACTACCTTGTATTCTATCAGATCATGAAGGAATGAAATTAGAAATCAATGATAAGATTAAAAAGTAGAAACTACTCCAACACCTGAAGACTAAATAATACACTGTTGAATGATGTATGAATATCAGAAGACATCAGGGAGGAGACCAAAAAGTTCTTAAATGTAAATGAGAAAAATTTGACACAATATATCAAGATATCTGTGAAACTATGAAAGCAGTACTAAGAAGAAAATTCTTGCATGTAGTTCATTCATTAAAAGAATAAAATGTCAAAGAATAAATGTCCTAACATTACATCACAAAGCCCTAGATAAAGAAGAACAGATCAACACCAAAAGTAGTAGCAGACAGGAAAGTATTAAGAGAGGGGTAGAAATTAATTAAATTGAAACAAGAGAAACAATTGAAATAATTCACAAAACAAAAAGTTAGTTCTCTGAAATTTTAAGCAAAATTGATAAATCCTGAGCCACACTAATGCAGAGGAGAGAGAAAACACAAATTACTAAAATTAATGATGAAAAAGGAAATATCACAATGGACGCGATTGAAATAAGAAACATAATTAGAAGCTATTTTGAAAATCTATATTCCAACAAAATAGATAATCTCAAAGACCTAGACATATTTCTGGAGACATAGGATCCACCCAAACTGAATCAGGAGGGCATGCACAATTTAAACAGATCAATTTCTAGCAATGAAATAGAAGGAGGCATCAAAAGTCTACCAACCAAGAAAAGCCCGATGGATTCTCAGTAGATTTCTACAAGACCTTTACAGAAGAACAAACTACAGTACTCCTTAAAATATTGCATGAAATAGAGAAGGAAGGAACCCTTCCAAACTCATTCTATGACGCTAGTAGTACTCTTATACCAAAACCAGACAAAGACAAATCAAGGAAAGAAAACTTCATACCAATAACCCTGATGAACATAGATGCAAAAATTCTTACCAAAACTATGGCAAGTTGCATACAAAAACATATTTAAAAGATAGCACACCATCATCAAGTGGGGTTCATTCCAAGGATGCAAGATTATTTCCACATCCAGAAATCAATAAATGTAGTTCATCAAATCAATAGGCTTAAATTTAAGAATCATATGACTATTTCGACAGATGCAGAAAAAGCATTTGATAAATTACAGCATAACTTCATGTTCAAAACACTAGAAAGAATAGGGAAAGTAGGAACATACCTCCACATTGTAAAGGTTATCTATGGCTAAGACCCAGGTCAATATCATTCTAAATGAAGAAAAATTGAAAGCATTTCCTCTCAAAACTGGAAGAAGACAGGGATGCCCTCTTTCACTATTCCTGTTCTACATAGTCCTTGGGACTCTAGTCAGAACAATTAGACAGATGAAAAAAATTAAAGGGATATAAGTAGGTAAAGAAGAACTTAAACTATTACTATTTGCTGATGACATGATTCTATATTTAAAGGATTCAAAAAATTCTGAAAACTGCTAAAACTAACAAATGAATTCAGCAAAGTAACAGGATATAAAATCAATACGCATAAATCTAATGCATTTCTATTCATAAGTGATGAATCCTCTGAAAGAGAATCAATCTAACAAAAGAGGTGAAAACTTCAGAACACTAAATAAAGAAATGAAAGAAAAATCTTAGAAGATGGAAAGATCTCTCATGTTCATGGATAGGCAGAATTAATTTTGTCAAAATGGCCATACTGCAAAAAGCGCTATACAGATTCAATGCAATTTCAGTTAAAATCCCAGTGACATACATAGAGAAAACCATCATGAAATTCATTTGGAAGAATATGAGAACCAGAATAGCCAATGCAATCCTTAACAGGAAGAGTGAAGCAAGAGGTATCACAATACCAGAACTTAAACTATACTACAGAGCTATAGTAACAAAAAACACATTACTGGCACCAAAATAGATTAATGGTACAGAATAGAAGAAGCAGAGAGAAACCCACATAAATACAATTATCTCATACTAGACAAAGGTGCCAAGAACATACAATGGAGAAAAGAGAGTTTCTTCAACAATTGGTGATGGGAAAACTGGAAATTTATAAGCAGCAAAATGAAATTAAGCCCCTATCTCTCAACCTGCACAAAACTCAACTCAAAATTGATCAAGGATTTGGAAATTAGACCAAAGACCCTACACCAAAAAGAAGAAAAAGTAGACGGAAATCTTTATCACATTAGTTTATTAGCCTTCCTTGACAAAACTCCCAAAGTGCAAGTAATAAAATGAAGAATCAATAAATGGAATAGATTCAAAGTAAAAAGTTTTTTCTCAGCAAAAGAAATAATCAATAATGTGGAGAGAGAGCCTACATAGTGAGAGAAAATCTTTACCACACACACTTCAAATAGAGCACTAATTTCCAGATTTTATAAAGAACTCTAAAATGTACAACACAAATACAAATAACTCAATCAATAAATGGACTAAGGAACTGAGCTCACACTTCACAGAAGGAAATATACTATTGATCAACAAATATAGGAAAAAATGTTCAACATCTCTAGTAATTAGAGAAATTCAAATCAAAACTACTCTAAGATTTCATCTCACTCCAATTCAAATGGTAATTATCAAGAACACAGGCAACAATAAATTTTAGTGAGGATGTGGGGGAAAAGGTGCACTCATACTTTGCTGATGGGTTTGCAAATTGGGGCAACCACTCTGGAAAGCAGTATGGAGATTCATTAGAAATCTTGGAATGGAACCACCATTGGATCCAGCTATCACACTCCTTGGCCTATACCCGAAGGTTTTAAAATCAGCATATTATAGTGACACAACTCCATCAATGTTTATAGCAACTCAATTCACAGTAGCTGAGTTGTGGAACCAACCTAGATGCCCTTCAATAGATTAATGGATAAAGAAAATGTGATACATAGACACAATGGAATATTACTCAACCATAAAGAAGAATAAAATTATGGCATTTGCAGGTAAATGAATGGAGTTGGAGAATATCATGCTAAGCAAGATAAGCCAATCCCCAAAAAATCAAAGGCCAAATGTTTTCTCTGATAAGTGAATGCTGAAACAGAATGGCAGGGGGTTGAGGGGCAAAGGAAGAATGGAGAAACTTTGGATTAGGTAGAGGTAAATGAGGGGAGGGGAAGGACCAGGGATTGGGAAAGTTGGTGGAATGGGAGGGACATCGTTAACCTATACACTGTATGACTCCATGAATGATTTGACACTATATTGTTTACAACCAGAGAAATGAAAAGTTGTACTCCATTTGTGTACAATGAATTAAAAAGGATTCTATCATGTGTAACTAAATATAACAAATTTTAAAAATTCAACATATTTATACAATGGAATACTATAGAAGAATTGAGATAAAAGAATTAGAATAAAAAATATGAATGAATTTTATAGTTAATGGTGAGCAAAAACAAACAGACATAAAATATATTGTTTGACACCATTTATATAAATATGAATAAAAGTACATGGGACTCATCTATTCTCGTCAGCCTTTGGTGGAATTGCCTTCTGATTGAAGATAATGCATTGAGTGAACATTAATCACAATTGACGTAAGTATACACATACACACACACAGCCTCAGAAAAGGTCAGTAAGTTTTAAAAAGTTTAATAATTTCTTTCATAAGCTGTGATGAATTATCCCCAAAATCAGAATGTAAGTCATGATGGAATAGGACCAAAGCAAAAGTGATATGGAAGAATCTGGTGTCCATTGTAAAAGGAAGAGAAAGGGAAGCTTCAGACCAAAATTTCCATCAAATACACTCAGAATATTACACCATTGTCATTGGAATCCTCTAGAACCACTCCCCCCCACCAGGTCTATTGAAGTATAACAAATAAAAATTGAATTCAAATAATATCTACAACATGATTTTTTGATATGGGTATATGTTGTGAAATGATTACCAATATGTAGCTCACTAATGCATTCATCACTTCACCTAGTTGCCTTTTTTGTGGTAAGAACATTTAAGGTCTCTCTTCATGAACTGCAAGTATTAATACAGTGTTCCTAACAATAGATTTTAAGGAATGTTGACTGAATTACAGTCCTTGAGCTGTCCAGAGACAGGGGATGCTTTCTTGGAAACTGGTGCAAAGGTATAGATAAGCTGACCTTTTTTCTATGGTGACACCCTGCTCAAAAGACAGTTCCCTGTTAGCCAGGGATTTATTAATTCTTGGCCTTGTGGGGGATGGGTGTAGAATTATGACCCACACTAGTAGTTATAATGTTATAATGTGTGTCTTGGGGAATTGGTATTTAATCATAATTCTTTTTTTTTTTTCTTTTCAGATTCACACCATATTTTGATACCTCCTGCATCACTCTTCCTGCCCAGAATTGCTTTGGCTATTCTGGTCTTTTGTTCTTTCAGATGAATTTTATGATTAATTTCTCTATTTCTATGAGAAATGTCATTGGGATTTTAATTGGAATCGCGTTAAATCTGTATAGCACCTTTGGAAGTATGACCATTTTGATAATATTAATTCTGCCTATCCAAGAACATGGAAGATCTTTCCATCTTCTAAGGTCTTCTTCAATTTCTTTAATGTTCTGTAGTTTCCATTGCAGAGATTTTTCACCTCTTTTCCCAAGAATTTTATTTTTCTGAAGCTATTGTGAATGGAGTTGGTTTCCTCATTTCCCTTTCAGATGCTTCATTGCTTATGAATAAAAATGCTTTAGATTTATGTGTGTTGATTTTATATCCTGCAATTTTGCAAAATTCATTTATGAGGTCGATAATTTTTCTGGTGGAGTTTTTTGGATCCTTTAAATATGGAATCATGTCATCAGCATAAATTGACAGCTTGAGTTCTTCTTTTCCTATTCGTATCCCTTTAATTTCCTTGGTCTGTCTAATTGCTCTGACTAGTACTTCAAGGACAATGTTGAATAGAAGTGGTGAAAAAGGGCATCCCTGTCTTGTTTTAAAGGGAATGCTTTCAGTTTTCCTCCATTAAGAATGATGTTGGCCACAGGTTTAGCATAAAAAGTTTTTACAATGTTGAGGTATGTTCCTACTATCCCTAGTTTTTCTAGTATTTTGAGCACGAAGGGCTGTTATATTTTGTCGAATGCTTTCTCTGCATCAATTGAAATAATCATATGATTGTTAACCTTAAGCCTATTGATGTGATGAATTACATATATCTATTTCCAGAACTAACCTTGCATCCCTGGAATGAACCCCAGTTGAACGTGGTGCACAATCTTCTTAATGTTTTTCCACGTGATTTGCAAGAATTTTGTTAAGGATTTTTGCATCTATATTCATCAGAGATATCTGTCTATAATTTTCTTACCTTGATGTAAGATGTGTCTTCTTCTGATTTTGTTATAAGGGTTATACTAGCTTCATAGAATGAATTTAAAAGGGTTCTTTCCTTTTCTATTTCCTGGAATACTTTGAGAAGTATTGGAATGAGTTCTACTTTGAAAGTCTTGTAGAACTCAGTTGAGAATCCATGTGGTCCTGGGAATTTTTTGTTGGTAGGCTTTTGATGGCTTATTCTATTTCATTGCTTGAAATAGATCTGTTTAAATTGTGTACGTCCTCTTGGTTCAGTTTGGGAGGATTATAGATCTGTAGAAATTTGTTGATGTCTTCAATATATTCTATTTTGTCAGAGTATAGATATTCAAAGTAGCTTCTCATTATGTTATGCATTTCAGTGTTGTCTGTCATTATATTTCCTTTTTCATCATGAATTTTAGTGATTTGAGTTTTCTCTCTCCTTCTCTTTGTTAGTGAGGCTAAGGGTTTATCTATTTTGCTTACTTTTTCAAAGAACCAACTTTTTGTTCTGTCAAGCTTTTAAATTCTTTCTTTTGTTTCAATTTCATTGATTTCAGCTCTGATTTTAATTATTTCCTGTCTTCTACTACTTTTGGTGTTGTTCTGTTCTTCTTTTTCCAGGGCTTTGAGATGTAATGTTAGGTCATTTAGTTGTTGACTTTTTATTCTTTTCTTGAATGTGCTCCATGTAATGAATTTTCCTCTTAGTACAGCTTTCTTAGTGTCCCAGAGATTTTGGTATATTGTATCGTCATTCTCAATTACCTCTAAGAATTTTTTTATCTCTTCCCTGATATTTTCTGTTATCCATGCTTCATTCAATAGCATATTATTTAGTCTCCAGGTGCTGGAGTAATTTCTGTTTTTTCATTGATTTCTAATTTCATTCCATTAGGATCTGATAGAACACAAGACAGTATCTCTATTTTTTTTGCATTTACTAATGGTTGCTTTGTGGCATAACATGGTCTATTTTAGAGAAAGACCTATGTGCTGTTCATTGATAGGTGGAATATTCTATACATGTCTGTTAAGTCTAAGTTATTAGTTGTGTTATTGAGTTCTATGATTTCTTCGTTTAGTTTTTGTTTGGAAGATCAATCCAGTGGTGACAGTGGTGTGTTAAAGTCACTCAGAATTTTGTGTTGTGTCCTATTTGATTCCTGGAATTGAGAAGGATTTGTTTGCTGTACATGGATGCACGGTTGTTTGGGGCATAAATATTTACAATTCTTCTGTCTTCCTGATTTATGGTTTCCTATAAACAGTATGAAATTTCCTTCTTTATCCCCTCTGACTAACTTTGGCTTGAAGTCCACTTTATCTGATATAAGAATGGAAACACCCACTTTTTTAGTGAGTCCCTGTGCATAGTAGGTTTTTTCCCATTCTTTCACCTTTAGCGTGTGTATGTCATTTTCTATGAGATGAGTTTCTTGAATGCAGTATATTGTTGGGTCTTTCTTTTTAATCCAACTTGCCAGTCTATGTCTTTTGATTGATGAGTTTAGACAATTATCATTCAGGGTAATTATTGAGATATGATTTGTATTCCCAGTAATTTGGGCTTATTTTTGGCTTTTAACTTGACTTGGTTTCTCCTGTGATTGGTTTCTCCTTTAATGTAGTTCCTCCCTTTGCTGACCTACATTGTTGTTTTTCAATTTCTCCTCATGGAATATTTTGCTGAGAATATTCTGTAGCGTAGGCATTCTATTTGTAAATTCTTTTAATTTTTGTTTATCATGGAAGAATTTTATTTCATCTTCAAACCTGAAGGTTAGTTTTGCTGGGTATAGGATTCTTGGTTGGCATACATTTTCTTTCAGAACTTGAAATATGTTATTCCAGGCCCTTCTTGCTTTCAGGGTCTGGGCTAAAAAATCTGCTGACATCCGTATTTCCCCCTATATGTGATCTGATGCTTTTCTATCTCAGCCTTCAAAATACTCTTTATTTTGTATGTTAGGCATTTTCATTATAATGTGCCTTGGTGTGGATCTGTTGTCATTTTGTGCATTTGGTGTTCTATAAGCCTCCTGTAAACAATTTTCCATTTCATTCTTCAGGTTTGGGAAATTTTCTAATATTATTTCATTGAATAAGTTGTTCAATCCTTTGTTTTGTATCTCTGTGCCTTCCTCAATCCTAATAATTATTAAATTTGGTCTTTTCATGACGTCCCATAGTTCTTGGAGGTTTCATTCATGATTTCTTATCATCTTTGTTTGGTCAACTTTATTTTCAAGATTAAATATTTGTCTTCATTGTCTGAAGTTCTGTCTTCCAGGTGATCTAGTCTGTTGGTGATGCTTTCCTTTGAGTTTTTTTATTTGGTTTATTATTTCTTTCATTTCAAGGATTTCTGTTTGTTTTTGTGTGTTTTTTTTTTTTTTTTTTTGAGAATCTCTATCTCTTTGTTGAAATGATCTTTTGCTTCCTGCAATTGTTCTTTCAACTGTTTATTGGCGTGATCATTTATTGCCTACATTTGCTCTCATCTCATTCTTTGCTTCACAAATAATTTTAATTATGTATATTCTGCACTCCTTTTCTGATATTTCTTATCATGCTGTCACTGATTTCTATTATTATAGAATCTAGGTTTGTTTGGATCATTTGTTTTTTGTTTTTTTCTTTTTTTGCCATGCTGGGGATCGAACCCAGGGCCTTGTGCTTGCGAGGCGAGCACTCTACCAACTGAGTTATCTCCCCAGCCCCATGTTTGGATCATTTTTCGTCCCTTGTTTTTTCATGCTGTTCATGTATCTTCTCCTCCAGCAATGCAGATCTGGGGTATTTCAGTTTCCCCCCTATAGGCTTATAGTCACCTTATAGGCCACTATAATTATAATTCTTGATTAATCTAGAGGAAGTTTGTTTGGTTAATTATTTTACTTCATGCTTGCTGTTTTTTATGTTTTTAAAATTTAAAGATAAATATTAAAAGTAAAAATAAGATGAGAATTCTGGTAGTCTACCATTTCAAAGTACTGCAGACCTCAGATTTTTATTAATTTGGTAGGAATCTAAAAATAAATATTTAGAAATAAGTTTGCTTCTAACAAGAAGATGTATACCTGAAATTCATTTTTACTCAGTTTTCCTGCAGTAAAATTGAATAATGTAATTAACTAAGTAGAGCAGAAATACATATGCTCAAGAAAAACAACTTCTGACAGTTAAATTCTTATAGTTTTGGACAGTAGTGTTATTGAATAATGTTGAAATTAGTACTTGAATGTTTTTAAAGGCACTTATAAACAGAAATAAGTATATATATTATAAATATATATAAATATATAAATATTATGTGAACAAAATATTATATATTTATTTTTATATTATAAATATTTTATGAACAAAAAATATTATATGAACAAAATATTATATGAACAAAATATTATATTATATTTATATTTATATTATAAATATTTTATGAACAAAGAATTACAAAGCATTAATGATTAATGTCCAAAATAATTTTTGTTATTATAATATAGGTAAATTATCAATTATTAACAAATAATTTTAATAGTAAAACTAAAAAATTGTCAACCCTAATTATTTTATATAATAACTGAAAACTAAAACATATTCACATAACTTTTGACCTATATTATTAGACTGAATTTTATAATATTTTTGTTTGGGATGACTAGCATATACAATTTCTCTCATCTTAACTGTGGATAAAATAAAATTCAAAAGGTTTTGTAATTTACCTAAATCAGAAAACAAACAGAACATAGAATTTTACACATGTCTTCTGAAATAGTATCAGTATATTAACACTATCCCCGAGACTATGTCATGGATTTATATCTAGTGAAGAGTATTGTCATTTAGTAAGTAGATTAATTGGAGAATTTTTCCCCTAGATTTATTTCTGCAAATCTTGTAAGCAAAGGCACTGGCAGCTTTTGTTTGAGACTTTTTTAAAAAGATGCTTGCACAGCTGATAGCCCTGGAAGATAAAGTTAATGTCTTCATCTGGAGCAGAGGGCAGATTCAGTTCTTGGAGAGTATAAGATAATATCTCCTTCTTAGGCAGCATGATTACTCAGAGTCTTTTTTAAAGAAATGGGGTTTCATTCAAGTCATGATTTTTTAGCTGTGAATCACAAGCACTACATCTGTAACATGCACCTGGTCATGCATGTATATCATCCCCATAGGACTCCAGAGACAAGAGTAACCAACAGAGGAATGAGAACTTCTTTCTGGTAGGAGTTGTAGCTCAGTGGCAAAGTACTCGCCTAGTATATGTGAGGCCCTGGGTTCAATCCTCAGCACAACATAAGGGATTGTGTTTGCCTGCAACTAAAAAAAAAAAAAAAAAAAGTTCGTATGGCCAGCTGGGCTCTCACCTTCTCCTGAACTTCCTTCCTTCCTTCCTTCCTGACTGTCTTCCTTCTTTCCTTCTAGCCTTCACTGTTAATAAACCAAAGTTCTATAATCTAGCTATTGTGAACTGAGCTACTATAAACATTGATGTGGCTGCATTACTGTACTATACTAATTTTAAGTCCTTTGGGTATAATCCAAGGAGTGGGATAACTGCGTCAAAAGGAGGGTGCATTCCAAGTTTTCTGAGGAATCGCCATACTGCTTTCCAGAGTGGATGCACCAATTTGCAACTCCACCAGCAATGAGAGAAGAATGGCAGAACTTTAGATTAAGTAGATGGAAATGAGAGGTGGGAGGGGGAGGGGGTAGAAAAAATGATGGAATGAGACAGACATCATTACCCCATGTACATGTATGATTACACAAATCGTTATGAATCGACGTCATGTACAACCATAGAAATGTAAAGTTGTACCCCATTCGTGTACAATGAATCAAAATGCAGTCTTTAAAATTTTTTAAAAATCAAAAAAATTTTAAAAATAAACCAAAGTATTGTTAATTGATATTTGCCATCTTATCCTATGAAATAAAGGACAAGAAATATCAAGTGACAGTGTCACTACAAAAAAGAAAGAAATGAATTCTGAGAGAGGAATGCATACATAGTCAGGTGATAACTTCATTTGCAAGTTTTCATTGGCAAAGCCACTAGCAAAAAGCAGAAGAAGTTTACCTTTAGGATTACAACATTACTTCTCAATTTGGTATTTTCAGAATATAGTTAATTCAAGAAAGCATCTGCTAACATTTTTCAAATGTTTTCAAATATTTCAAACATTTTTCAAAATGTCATTTGAAGTAACCATCAGCTTGGGGTTAAACATATTGAAATATTAATGATTTTAATGAAGTAGTTTGCACCCACTTAAAATTATTTATATACTTATTGTAATCATTTGAACTGGATCTTACTTTTAATTTTTCAATACAAAAGGAACCAGAGCACAAATGTGAATTACATACTTCCATGAGTAACCTATATTAATAAATTTTAAATTGTAAACTGCCACTTTGTTTAATTTTCTGAATATTGAAGTTGGAAATGATTAGTATTTCTTTTAAAAAAACAAAAATATGGACAAAATCCTTCATTTTAGTTCTACTCAAATCAATATGTGTTTCGATAACACATGAGAGAAAATTTAAAGGAATGTAAAAAGAAAAAAGTCACAGAAATATGACAGATATTTCCTGCCTAGAAATGCTTGATTATATATTGAAATAACTTCACAAATATTAAATTTTGTAAAATGTTTTCTTTTGCATTGAACATCCAAGTGTTCAGATTTATAACACTTTTTGAAATAACCAATAATCAGTTTAAAAATAAACAGAAATTTTAGAAAACTGTGACAAGAAACAGAAATTTTGTTAAGTCTATGTATAGTTTTATATATTTTATATAAATGCAATTCATAAGTTACAATGTTTTGACTTTATACTGAAAAAGAAATTCTGTTTACAAACATGGCCAATGAAAAAATAAGTGAATTTTATAAAGTTAAGGAAAAGCAAGCTAAGCAAAATACAAATTCTTCTGTATTAATTCAAGACAAAATATTATTACAATACATCAAATATCCATATATTTTTAAAAAAAGAAGATTGGATTGTCAGTAAAGACATATTATTCCTTGTCCATTCGCCTCAGTTCCACATCTAATTCATCAGCAGACTGTCAACTTTTTCACATGTGCACAAATTTATTTTCATTTATTTTTCCTCTCCACTGCAGTCCTATATCAACTTCCATCTCCTCTTAATTAAAGAGCTACAACAGACTCCTACATTTCACCCATGATTCACTATATTTCATACATGACAACACGTAGCAGGTATAATAATTTATAAAGTAAAAATAAAACTATCTCCCTCCTCCTGTGTAAAACTCTTCTGTGACTTCACAAACTATTCAAAATAATTTCAAATATGTTTCTATACAGATTTTTAGTCTTGATATAATCTGGCTCTTGATAATTTCCCAATTTTTATATTGGTCATGCTTTTCTCATTACTCTTTATGAATTTTTTTTTTTTTTTAACTCTCTTAACTTAGAAACTCATTCCTACTCATTTCCAACTTAACTGTCATTCTTCAAAGACATATTTGTCCCTGGTCACCATACCCAAGATTATTTCTCTTATTCTCTGTCAGAAATTCTCCATTTTTCTCAGTAGTAGTCATTATTTGATATGATTAATGTTTTATATGAATCATAATTATATCTTTTCATTATAAAATATGCAATGTAAATAATAAAAACACCATAATAAACACCACATTGATACCTGGAATACTTAACAAAGGGGAAATATTTGCCATAATTGTTTTAGTTACTTTCCTTTTAAAACTGTTTTTTTGTGGGCTGGGGCTGTATCTTAGTGGTAGGTGTGATCCTCAGCACCACATGAAAATAAATAAATTGACAAAAATATTGTGCCCATCTACAACTAAAAAGAATATTTAAAAAAAACTATTTTTGTGCTCCAATCTATATAAAAAAGATTCACATAATTATCATTGTCATTTTTGTTTCCTATGGGAATATTAAAACATACACAGCTTTCAATATTCATTTTCCATTTCTGCTGAGTGAATTACCACAAACTTAGTAGTTTAAAAAGAGAAAAAAACAAAGAGGAATTATGCTTACACAGTTCTCGAGGTTAGACATCTAAAACCAAGAAAGTGACAAAATTGCATTCCTTCTACAGGCTTCAGGGAAGAATCCATTTCTTCCTATTGCTAGCTTCTGGAGGCAGTATACATTCCGTGACTTATGGTCCCATTCTTGGTCCTTTCCTACCTTTTGCTTCCTCCATCCCAAGAAATGTGACTATTCATTGTAATTTCCTGTCTCCCTCTTTTGGAGCCCCTGGTGACTTTATAAGAAGCATCTGGAAAAGCTAGGATGATCCTAACTATTCAATATCTTTAATTTTATCTGCAAAGTCTCTTTTGTCTTATAAGGAAACATCAACATGTTTCAAGTACTCATAATAGTTTAATAATACTTTTGAATATCAAAAATCCCCAGTGTCATTAATTTTTTCAGAATTTTCTTGTAGCCTATACTTACACATTTGCTTTTACAGTAGGGTGAACATAATTATTTTCTTATCAAGTTCTAAAATAAATGCTGTTGGATGAGCAGGGTATACTTTGGTAGGTATGTATGCCACCCACAATTGAGATATACATTTAATTCAAATATTTTCATTTTCTTAAGAACAATTTAAAAATTATCATCTAATTGTTGAATACTATTTTTATTTCAAACCAAAAGTTTTATTTTTTCTTTGGGTAGTATAAATGAGGTCTTTAAATTCAAATCTATTTTCTACTTCAATATTTTTGAAGATAACTTTGTTTAATATAAACTATTTCACTCATCATTGAGTTTTAAGTATATTTTCTTTTTAAAACAACTTAGGCATCTTAAACAATAAAATGAGTAGACCTTATGGGTAAAATACCAAGGAGTTTTGTTAAATGCATCCTGCTGTCCTGCTATCACATGAATGTCACAGAACATTTCTACCATCCTAAATATTCCTTGCTTTCCTTCCATCAGTATCTCTCTCAGAGTCAAATCTGATTCCTTTTTTTCCCCCTAATGCCTACAAACAATTGATTTTCTTATATTGAGTTTACAACTCTTGGTTTGCTAAATTTAGTTTTCGCAGTATGCTTCTAATTTCACTGGATCTTGTATGAACACACCTCCATTGTATGTGAGTAAAATTATCCAGTTTCTTTCTGTATAATCCTTACAATTATTTTTTAAAAAATCATTCACTGTGTAGACCTCAACAAAATAAAAGCGGCAGGAACAGACAACCTATTGTTCCATATCTTAGGGAAAAGCAGTCCTTGTTAAATTTGACGTTAACTCTTGAATTTTCAAATATATACTTTGTAAGACTTGTTAATTTCTCCTTTATCCCTAATTTGCTGAGTACTTTATTCTAAATTGTCATTGAAAGGACGACACTTATCTAGGATGTCATGCACTCACAAAGAGGAAAGACACAACTGCAGAAGTAACCTATAGCTTTAGAATATTTACCTGCTTTTATTCACATTCTGTTTTCCCAAGCATGTCATGTGGTTACACCCAGTCTATGGATTAAAAAGCATTCTCTCTACTGTAGAAAATTTCTCTAGCAGATATCAGGTATATATTTTTTGTTGGCATTTTGGATTAATTATTCAATTTACTACAACATACTACAACCTTCTTCAAAATTCGTAATATGAAAATCGGATCACTTTCACTTACTATACAAAATTTAATGTCTAGGTCATCATCATTCTCCATAGTACTTACTCATAATTCTTTGCAATTTTTAATATCGGCTAATCTTTCAAGATTCCTGGCTTTTCCTCTCCTGATTTGATCTCTCCTTCTTATTTTTCTCTATCATCCTCTACTCCATCCACCTGTAAATTTAATGATGTTGCCATCTTTTATGCCTTAGCTTCTTTTTTTTTTTTTTTTTTTTTTGCAGTGCTGAGGATGGAACCCAGGGCCTTGTGCATGCAAGGCAAGCACTCTACCAACTGCCAACTGAGCTATCTCCCCAGCCCCGCCTTAGTTTCTTTTATCCATGGTCCTATCCAAGATCCTGTTATTAACTAAGGGCGATGAAATCCTATAACTTCAATTTTGGTCATATCACTTCTCATCCACCATCTAACCTTCTTGTTCAAGAAGTCTAGTGTTCCTCTCTATTGAATTATTGTCTCATCCCATCGTTACAGATGTGGAACACCTATAAAAACTTAAAAACTTAAATATAACATGTAATTATATATTTATAATAACAATATTATACTTATAATGATGGTAGTACACTTATATTAATAATACATAACTATATGTAGTTCTGGGTTATGATTTACAACCTACTTTAATGCATCTGTGTTAATTTCACTGAAACATTTGCAGAATTAAAAACTTGCAACTAAATGGATTAAACCTCACAGAGAGATATGCTCCTTTAATGATAAGATTATCATTTTTCCTTTTCTATTGCCTTATTTTACCCTTGCTTAGGACCTAGTCTATGATGCTAAAAATGTGTCCTAAATAATGCAGCGCACAATAAAAAAAAAAAAATGATATGTAAGGCTTCATATGATCATCGTGTCTTCTTTATGTTTGTGATTTCCCTCATCCAACTTATTTGAACCACTCTGCATAGAACATTTCCACTCATTTCTCATATTCATGCTGCTATTTCCATTCATCTGTCTTAGACAACTCCTGAAAACTGAACTATTCCACTGCCCCAGTGTCATTCTGAATACACTGTTTGAGTGATGGGAAATGGGATGGCTGGTTTATGACATCTCCCATTGAGAAAGTCAGTATGCTTCTTCTCATTTTCAGAATTGTAAATGCTAGCAGAGAAGCCAAGGACTGATATTCTGTCCCTAGTTTTAGGCCAGTGCCTCAGGCTGCATATACTCAAGATCACTATTTATGGATGATAACAGTTTGTTATTCACTAGTCAATTTAGTAGCTTTTTCTCCACTATTTTTGTCTTAAAATTTTAATTATAAAGAATTTGTTGGTTTTATGGAGAAACTAGCTAACTAATTAGATATACAACCATATTTATATACTCATATATATAATCATCCTGCATTCTACTCCATTCAAATTATATATATATATATTACACTTATCTAAATAATAATAAAGCATCATAATTATTTATTTCATAGGGGAGATATTAGTCAGCTCAGGTTACTATATCAGGTAGAAAACTAGTTGGCTCAAACAACAGATATTTATTTTCTTATATTTCTTGAGGCTAGAATTCCAATATTTAGATGGCATAGTCCTTTTTTTTTTTTAATTGAGGGCCCTCTTCCTGGCTTACCAATAACTCTCTCTGCATCCTTACATAGGGAAGAGAGAGGTCTCTTTCTTTTCCTATAAAGCTACTCATTACATAATGAAGTTCCCATCCTAATTACCTCTCAAAGTCTCACCTTCTATACCATCACATTGTGGGTTAGGACTTCAGCATATGAATTTAGGGTTACACAAACTTTCAATCCATAGTAAGAACTGCTAAAACAGGTTAGAAAATAGGGACATTTTTTTCCCTAATTTAAATATCTTTATTTTCTTTTAAGCAAGTCACAGAAAAATGGAACCCACCAAGTTTTTCAAGGTTTTCAGTTATAGAAATCATTAACTGAGGTTGGAATACCCTTGATTTTCCTACCCATATGCAACATTTAATTTAATTAGGGTATTTCAAGTTGATATTTAATTAACTTTCAACTAGGGTGCCAGACTTGAATATCATACTCTCAAAAGAGCAAAAACAATTTTGGAATATGAATTGTTTTGAATATTATATTTAATTTCACTGTGTTTACATTGTTTGTGTATTTTCTGTCATTTTGACAACAGTCCTTGTTATTTTGTGTTTGAGTATAATTTTGGTTTGTTTACTCATTCCAGTATACATAGTCTAAGTCTCTCAGGCCCTAAGTGCTTCACTCTCCAGGTACAGAATACTTTTTCAAGAAAATATATGTCCATCGATTCAGAGACACTTAAGAAAACATATTCATGAATTTTAGAGTATGTAAAAACAAAATTAAAGTAAACATTCATAGACTATAAATGTATATGGAATGTACTTATAATTATTAGAAAATAATTATTTTATGTGGTACAATTTAGGTGCATATTAGTTTCAGGGTGAGGGTATCAGAGAAAGAAGACTGTGTATGAAGTAAAGTGTATTTTAAGAACATTTCCTTTCCTCTGTTTTTTAAATATGCCATGCTGACAACTGTTTAAATCAACAAATGTTACTTGTGCACAGTAGTATAATAGTTTTAGGTAAAGATTCTGGTACATTCTACATATTTAAAAATTTTAGTTCCATCAGTTTCTTATGTGTATTCCTTTTAATGTGCAATCATTGGTAAGTTTTTAACAGTATAACACTGCTTTCTCATTTGTAAAATATAGATAAGAGTAAAACAGATTCCCTGGGTTTTATCAACAATTCAATGAGAATAGTGTATAATACCACAGATGGTATACATACTACAGATACTCAGTATGTGTTATTTGTTTTTATTGAACTCTTAATGATTAAGCAGAAGCAAGTAAATAGTCTATCAGAGCTGACCGTGAACCAATGTGATTTATGTGAATAAAAAGTCATGGCCAGGTACTGTGACACATGCCTAAAATTTCAGCAACTTCGAAAACTAAGGCAAGAAGATAGCAAGTTCAAGATTAGCTTGGGAAACATAATAAGAACCTGTCCCAAAAATAACAAATAAAAAAATAATAACACTCACTGTTAGAGTGTTTCTGGG
The DNA here is from genome assembly GCF_902686455.1 of Sciurus vulgaris. NCBI lineage: Eukaryota > Metazoa > Chordata > Mammalia > Rodentia > Sciuridae > Sciurus > Sciurus vulgaris. Next base: position 135,186,070 of record NC_136464.1, read on the forward strand.
TTTCATCTATAGTCCCCCACAAAAATACATCATTAGTGACTTATTAATGTAATATCAGAAAAACCTTGCTTTATAATAGGAAAAATTTGTATATCAGGGGAATATGGGTTGCATAAGTTAAAAGAGACAGAGGAGTGATACGAAATGACATAAGTTCTTATCTACACAGGAGCTGGGTCATAGTATGACACAATATGACATTGCTGATTCTTCACCTGACTTATGTCCTTCACTTCATTTCTTTGTGTATTTTTTAAAGGAATACTAAAATGCAGTCCAATAATAAAGGTTTGTGCCTATCCAAAAACAATTTTCTCTTTTCTATATGTTATAATTCTGGGTATAGATATTTTATTTCAAGTTGGGTTTGTGCAATGAAGTGACTAAATTTGTGTTTGTTATTAAAGGAAACTTGGTAACCATTCTTAAACCACACACAAAAAAGGTACCATTAATTTCCTCAAAAATGATCAAAATCTTTGTACCCAAAGATCAAATCTAAACAGAACATTTGACTTGACTAAACTTCAGACCATAATATAATTCGTTGATTAGGAAGTAGATTCAGTAATAGATAAGTAGTTATTAAAAATTAAATACTGGGTTGGGAATGTAGCTCAGTTGGTAGAGTATTTGCCTCTCATGCATAAGGCTCTGGGTTCAATCTCCAGCACAACACACACACACACACACACACACACACACACACAAATTATTTAATTTGTACATAAATTTGTATACATACATTTTTGCCATTATATGCAGAGCACACATACTTGTCACCTATTTCAAATTTCTGTAAGTCTGGCAAATTTTAAAAATTTATAAATATAACATATATTTAATATAATTAATATATAATTATATATTAATATATAATTATATAATATATATTTAATATAATTAATATAAATATAATATATATAATATATAATATAATATATATTAATATATAATATATATTATATATATTATATATAATATATAATGTTACTTTTGGGCTTCTATGACATGAGAGCATACATATATTTATGTATATTTTGAATTTAGCTTTTTACAGATTTTACTCTATTGAAGAGACAATTTCTGTATTCACCACAGATTTGGGGTTCTCACCTATTCCTTAAGGGAAAAAATTACCTAGTATTATATTACTAATTCCAAATGAGTACTTAATAATTAGTTGTATTTTAAAGCATATTTATTAATGGCTTTTTGCAAACCAGAATGTCATATTAAAATTGCTAGAACAATTAATGGCATTGAGAATAGTTCCAAAAAGTTTAAAATAGAGAATTTGTTGACTGGGAGGATTAAAATAACTGCACGAGCTCTCAAGACCCTATAATGCTCTTAGATTTTGCACTGTTGTTAACAGAATATTAAAAGAGAAGGAGGCGAGAGCCTAAGGGTGAAAATTTTAAAATCAGTTTTTATCATTTTTGAACTGAATATTAAAGTAGAAATATTTTGTAGGATACTGGACATAGGGAACTTCAACTCATGATAATAATCAGATATGGATGTTTGAATTAGGGGTTCAATTTCATAAACATAATAATTGAAACTTTGAAAATGTGTGGTATTTTTCAGAGCAGTACTATATAATGCAGAAAGTGTAACAATTTTACAATGAGGATTGATGAATGCTGTTATCAAGTGATTAGAATATGGATCATCAAAAGTATAGTCCTCAAGTTTTTCTGGCCATTGGCTGTTGCAGATGAGAGTTTCTCCATGTATTGCCATGTGGTCCTTTATTTATTCTTGCTACACCACCTTATATTGGTGATTTATTACCCTCAAACTTCTCTGCCTTCCATAAATTCATAATCTTTTGAAAGATGGTGTAATCCATTGGAAGACAATTTTTTCAGACCTCTTCAAATCACCTTTGAGTACAATCCCTTCCATTAATACCCCATCCCCATTCATCTTTGGTGAAAATTTCGACAGTTTCAGCACAATTGCCTACAAAGAGGTGTAAGTTTTCTTCCTGCATTAGTGATGATGTTCTCAACACCAGCTTCCCAGTGCATGATCAGTTTATACATTTAAATGTCTTAATTTTCAGACTAATGGTGAAATTCTGACTTCTTCTCCTGTTATGTATGCCCTTGTGTAGCATCTCCTCACACTGAAGAGGTGTGGCATGTATTGCCTAAGGAATTATAATCAGTGTGTGACTTCTAAGGCTAGGTCATGAAAATCATCACAACATGGATCATTTGCTTCCCAGAATCTCACCGCCATGCCATGAAGACACTCAATGAACAACACGAAGCGGTCCACATGGTAAGAAGCAGCCACCTGCCAACAAACATGTGATGGTGCCAACTTGGAAGGAGATTCTTCATCCTTAGTCAAGTCTCCAGATGACTTCAGTAAGCCTCATTAGAGACACTGAGCCACAGCCACCCAGGTAGGCTGCTCTGAAGTACTTGATCTGCACAAACTGTCTAAGATAATAAATGCTAATTGTTGTTTTGAGCTATAATTTTTGGTAATGTGCTACACCACAATAACTAAGGTGACTAAGGCAATTAAATTACCAACGTCTTGTCTTTTTTGTCAAAGTGTTTCAGTATCTATTACATACAGGATGGTGGAACACAGCAGATATACAAGTTCAGGGGCAGTATTTTCCAGATTTCCTAACTCTTTGGGGATATTTCGTGACACTATGACCAATACCCTAACTTTTCTCACTTGCTTGGTGCTTGAATACCACATGGAGTAGAATTTAAATCTTGTCCTGACTTCACCAACAAGCACAGTGGAGAATGGAAGGCACAGATACACAGAGGGGGGAAAAAAAAAAAACACGGAGAATGATCAACAAAATAAATCCCAAAGGTTTTTATTCCAACACATAACTAAATTCCAGGAAGGAGAAGGAGTAGTGAGTCCAGCTCTCAACAAGGGTTTCCTTTGATATCATCAAGACCAAGTCTAACTTAAATCCAAATTTGTTTAATGCCAATGAACTCTAGAAAGAAGATAGGAGTAGGATAATTAATACAAGTTTATAGCTACACACATCTTTCCCTATTGTGATGAGGTCTCCTTCTGAAAGTGTTCAATAGAAAGGGGAAAAAGGGCATATCCTTTGGAAGGAATTGTTGAGTCACAGAAATCAACAATTTCCAAAGAAACTTTAAACATATCTCTATTACTTGAACAGTTGTTCCACAATAACAAGGGCTTGTGGATGCCACCTTGTGAATTAGGAAGCACAATGCTATCAGAATTACTTTGGTAGGTGTTGGTACTAATGACACGTTAACTAACTCAGGCTGACTCCTTACTTCCTGGCGGGTGAGCAAGATCAAAGGTGGTTTCAAAAGTTAATGACAATAAATTGGACCACCATCAGGGATTGGTTAACAACAGTTCCACAAACGTGATCAGCTCGTGCTTGCCATATAGTCCTATGGGACTCTCGCCAGCTGTGAAACCCTCCCCCACCCCTTGCTGACCTTTAAGCTGATTGGTTCCCGCCTAGCCTCCACCCTACATAAAAGCTGTGTGTCTTCCTCAATAAATGAGTTCCTGCTGTGACTGGTCTCCCTGACGAGTCTGATTGTCCTCCGCCAGGAGGGCTGGGTGCAGGTGGTCAGTCTGCCCTACCTTTCCTGGTCTGGCCTTGCTGGGGAGTGTTCCCTTCCCTTGTCGCTGGTCCAAAAGAGCAAGGGGGCTAAAGACCCCAACAGGTAGGAAGAAAAAAAAAACAATGAAATTTGTAATCAAAATAGAAATGTATCACAATATAAACTTCAAAATGACAATTATCTATCTGCTTCATTTACAAATCTTTTAAATACCTAAATCAGCATCTGACATACAATTGATGTTCAATAAATAATTATTAATGGAGAAATAAATGAATGAATGATTAAATGAATGAATTTTCCTAGTGTATCTGGAGGGTAAGAATGGGCTGTTTCACTATCACAAGGACTTTGATTGCAGGGCATGGTGGCTCACGCCTGTAATCCCAGTAGCTCAGGAGACTGAGGCAGAAGTATTGCAAGTTTAAAGCCAGCCTCAGTAATTTAGCAAGGCCCTAAGGTAAGCTAGTGAGACTGTCTCAAAAAAAAAAGGCTGGGGATGTGACTTAGTGGTAAGCTCTGCTGGTTCAAGCCCTGGTTCCCCCCCCCCCCAAAAAAAAAAAAAAAGAGGCCTTTGATAGGATCTTCACAATGCATCTGAAAGAGTGATTTTGAGTCAAGTAAAGAAATATGAGATAATAAATTCAGAGAATAGCTTAGATCAAGTGTCAAATACTACAACCAATACTTAGATCCTTTTAGAGGGAAAATAAATATGAATATAAGCATCCAATTAATTTTTAGGGTGGGTTAATGTTAATTCATCTGCATTACATACAAATGCCTCAAGATTTTCTCTAGGAATTACAAACAAGGGATGTCAAGGTGATATTCCAGTTATACATAATCATATTCATATTAGATTTTTAGGCCTTATATTAAGCAAACATTTTATAAGCAAATAGTGATAGTTATAATGGCTACTTAAAGATTTGTTTGAGCACTTTGTGGGAGGGCATTAAAATATTTGTCACAGACCTACTTAAGTCTATAGTTCTGTTTTTGTTATTGGTTTTGTGGTGCCAGGGATCAAACCCAGGGACTTGATAGGCCATTGCTCTATCACCAAGCTACATGCCACAGCCCTTCTATCTTGCCATTTTTAAGTGCAGCTTCTTGTTGTATCACAAATATATTTAAAATACAAATTGATAAAATAATTAATATAGATGGATGCTTTAGAATTAGTAATATGGGTGACTATAAAATTAAATTTCTGTAATGGTCAATTTCTTAGCACACTTAACATACATAAATTTCAAGAAAAATTTATAAGTGCTCTTTAAGTATAATTTGCATATGTTTCACATCCAATTATATCCTTTGTGATTCAAGTTGGGTATTATTACTATTTTCCCATTTTACAGAAGGAAAACCTAAGGTAAAATTATTTTCTCAATGTCAAAAATTACTAAAAATTAGTATGCACTCTCAGATTTATGACTTCAATATGTATTTTCTCCACCAGGAATTACAGACTCTTGCAAACTTAACTAGAACTTGGTCAAAGTAGCAATGTGTTTTTAAGGTGCTAGGATATTTATATTTAAACAACAAACTATTGTGATTTAAATCTGTTGCATGGTTTCAGATTGTATTGCATCTAGATGATGTCTTACCTTTAAAATATAGGCTTTTATCAAGTAAGGGCTCAAAATTATTTCTTGACTGACAATTATACCTGTATAATCTTTCATTGAAAAATAAGATTATTAAGAAGAATGCATTTTATAAAGTGTTAATAATCTAGTATGACTTCACCATCAGGTAAATGAATGGTTTTGTATATATAACAGTGTTGTAATAAAGGTACACTTGGAGTCCAATGGCATTATAGGATAGGATACTCGGTTCCTGGTTGTTTAACAAAGTTTGTATGTGGATAATATGTAGAAGACAAGAATGGGGGTTCAAGTGACGGAAGGCTACGAATTATGGAAGAAGTGATAACTTGGGCTTGGACAAATGAAAATGGAAGACTATGATGTCTGTGGGAGATAATGAACATTTTGATACTGAGATAGAGTAAAATTGAAGAAAGAGAATGCCCGGAAGTAACTGGATACATACAGTAACATAAGTGCTTGAAATCAAAGAAGTTACTGATGTGTGATTTCATTTTTATTCGGGTAGACGATGAAAAAAATGAATGAATATTGATACCCTTCCAAAGTGATGTCTAACCTCCTATTTATAAGATCTTTCCACTGAGGCATGATTGAGATAACTAAAATATTTCAGTTCCATATGTAAACGAAACTGAAAGGGGAATGAAGGGAAGGTAGGGGTGACAGGAATAGGGAAGACAGTGGAATTAATCTTATATACTTTCCTATATACATATATGAATACACCACAGTGAATCTCCACATCATGTACATCCACAAGACTGGAATCCTACGTAGAATAAGACACACTTCATGTTTGTATAAATATGTCAGAATATACTCTACTAGCCTGTATAACTGAAAAGAATAAATTTAAAAAATAAAATATAAGGACTGGGGATAGAGCTCAGTTGGTAGAGTGAGTGTCTTGCATGCACAAGAGTAGGGTTCAATCCCCAGCACCACACACACAAAAAAAGTAATAAATAAATAAAAAATAAATTTAAAAAGGGGCAGGCCTGTTATGGGTAATTTCCTACTGTCAAACATGTGTGATCTTGAAGTGTTCATTCCTTCTCTGGGCACCTGTGGTAAAGTTTGATGTATTGGCATAAATGGCATGCAAAGGCAAAAGTGCTGCATTAGCCCAAGAAGTCTAAGTCTTTGTCAATCATTTTCATTGTTTGTATCTCGAATAACAAACATTTCTTGACAATAGGATCTTGATAAAATCTTCATGAATAATGAATTACATGGTTAAAGTCATGTAGTAAGCGATCACTAAGAATTTGCTTGATTATTGATAAAAGGTATTTATGATCTTAATACTTAAGAATTCGTCTTGTGTCTCCTTATAGATGCAAAGTAAGTTGCAAAGAATGGCTTGTCAAACATTGCTATTTTCTGACATATTCAGAAGAGAGTATAATTTAGCAATGGCATTTAAAAGATATTTCATATGTGCTTAACCATTGGCAGTAATTAAAAGTCTAAATAATAGAAAAATAGGAACTGGGCCTTTTTTTTAAATTAAAAATAGAGATAAAATTAAGATGGTGAAATTTCTTAATAAAATGCCCAGGTGTTGTGAAAATATTACATTTCTTTCCTTATCAAAATCAAAAGACTTATGTAGAAAGTTTATAGTTTATCAGTGAGAATAGGATAGAGTATTCTATAATAATACAGAGAGAGAGAGAGAGAGAGAGAGAGAGAGAGAGAGAGAGAGAGAGAGAGAGAGAGAGAGAGAGAGAGAGAGAGACCGAGACCCAAAGTTTAGTCGTATAAAAACAATAAGTTATTTGTCAGAAACTTGAAATCTGTTTTGCACTTGGAAAACATCCAAGGAAACAGCTTTCTCAGCAGTGAGTCAGTGATCAAGGCTGATGGAAGTTCCACTGTACAGTAACTAACTGAACTCTAATATACAACCTCCCCAGTTAAAGCAGTCGGGAAAAAAAGGGAAAATATCAAGTATTAATAAATGCTGTCTCAGAAATGACACAACTTCACTGATTTCATTGTCCATAGCCAGTGATATGATAGCATGTTAAGTTTAAATGGCTGAGAAAATGAATAATGGGAATCAAATGGGAAGTATTGTATTAGCCTTCATGTACAGTTGAGATATAGAGATGGATAATGGAAAATCACCTGAATTCATCTCAATTTAAGGTAGGGAATTCCTTAACTTTACTATGTATTTTTTTACTCTTTCTGCATGACAACAGAAATATTGAGAAAATTATGTATCATATTCAAGAAAAATATTTTTATATAATTATAGTCAACATTCTCTCTTTGTGATGAGGTGAAAGAAAGATTACTTGGGTCTAACCCTTGTCATCACAAGCTTTAGTTCCAATTAGTTGTCTGTCGTGGCCAAAATTATCCATAGATGAAATTCAATTCTTTTGTCATAGGCCAAAATTTATACAATGCATACTTCAGTATATATCAAAGGTCCAGGATTTGCCTCAAGATCTCACATGTTAATTCTTAAATATTCACATTAAATATGGTACCTATTTAGTTATATGAGGTTTAACATTTCTAGAGCGAGTAATTTCTTTAACTGAATTTAAACAGATCTTTTGGAATTAACTGTAATAATTGATTATCTGTCCTATTATTTATATCTGCTAACTGTTCTAAAGTTATCAGCTTTATATTTTCTATTCTCATGAATATGAGCTATTAGTCATTATCCAAAGACTGTCCCATAAACTGTTAATAAAATGTTCTTTGGAAGGTACACAACTGCCATAGTCTTGAAATTGATATAATGAAGAGTTGAGCAAATGTTTTAGAAGTCCATTAGTTTTCCAAGACTTAAAATTTATTTTTTTATATTTATTTTAGGTGACAACTAGAAATTAAATATCAATTAAAGAGATCCTATATAATTTTCTTCTGGGAATCAATAATGATTGTCTGTTATTTTCTTTCTTTTTTCATGTGTTAGTTTTTTTGAAAGGACAAAGAAGAAAAAAAATTAGCTCCTTTAGAAATCTGGAAGAAAATTCATCTTTGAGCAATCAAAAGACACAGCAAACAAGATGCATGCATTTAAGGAAAAGTAGCAGAAGAAATCCTCAAGGCTAATATGCCCTGAGTACTATGTGAGTCGTTTAAACCTCCAAGAAATTCAATGGCTGAATGCTTCACTGGCTCTGCCACCCAGTGGGCAGGGCAGAGCACATAATTCAGACTATCACCTGCTGGCTGATAGTGCTGTACCTGCACATGTGTCTATCCTTTCCCACTGATAAGTGATTAACCCCATGTACTAGGCTCATTCAACAGGACTCAAGTGGTTAAACTAATTAAATTGGAGGTGCCCTACATTAACTGCTACATGAGTTCCAGCTGCACTTCTCCTTAAGAGAGGCAAAAATTCCCACCTGACTTCAGGTCCAAAATGATGCCTGCTGAATTTCATACAAATAAAACAAATGTTGCTTATAATTCAATGCGTCCTTTTAAAGTAATTTATGTTAATCATTTAATAATATTGCATATTGAAATGATGGCAAAGCTGTAACGAAAATCAACTATTGGATCAGAACCTCATAAATCTCTTATAAAGAAAGAGTTTAACTGCCAAAGATGGTAACTACTGGATTAGACATTTTATGGTGAACATCCTAGGCATAGGTGTATCCATTTAATTATTCTCCCATTCATTTGTTTATACATTTAACTCATTACATTACCTGAAAGTGATATCTGCATTTGGAAAAGAGAATACATACATTTTTTTAAAAATAGAAAAATATCATAGTATTAAAATCAAAATTTAAAGGAAGAAAATATATGATAAAAATGAGGAAAAATCATGGTACAGTCAAAATATTGATAACTATGTTAAATAAGAGAAAATTTCAGCAGTGGTTACTGATTTGGTTTACCAGTGAGATAAGCAAATATTGTGCAAAGTATTTTATAGATAAAATTACTCTCTTCTAGGACTTATTCTTTTTTATTTCTGACCAAGCAATTGTGTTTGGGGTAGCACTATGTCTTGTCAAAGTGGTCAGTTCCTATATTAGTAATTATTTCTTTCTAACACATTACCATGGTTTGCAGATTAAAAAATAATGTATTTTCTTCCTATTTTTCTAGGTCAAAAAATTAGGGTACAGCACAAATATGATCTCTGCTCAGAGTCTCAGAAGGTTGAAATGAAGACTTGATCAGAATGTATTCTCACCTGGTGCTTAGGATCTCCCTCCAAGTTCATCTGGGTTATACCAGAACCCAGTTCCCTGAGATTATAGAACTGAAGGACCCATCTTATTTCTGGTTGGGCATCATTCTCAACTGCCACACTTCTTATTCATATCATTTCCCACCCTAGCAGCTTACTTTGTCAAACAAGCAGAAGCCAGGCATGCTGGTGGTGCATACCTGTAATCCCAGTGGCTCCAGAGGCTGAGGCAGGAGGATTGCAAGGTCAAAGCCAACTTCAGCAACTTAGTGAGGCCCTAAACAACTTGTAGAGACCCTATCTCTAAATAAATAAATAAATAAATAAATAAATAAATAAATAAAAGGGCTGGGGATGTGACTCAGTGCTTAAACAACCCTGGGTTCAATCCCTGGATAGATAAATAAATAAATAAATAAATAAATAAGCATGAGCCTGTTCCAGTCTGTTCCTATAACACCTCATTTAAGAAAACAATGTAGAGAATGACTATTCCTTTGTGTTTACATATCCTGCCCACACTGAGGGAATTAGCTTACACAGGGCCTGTATACCGGAAGGTGAGGATATGGAAAACTATCTGGGAAATGGGTCAATGGTCCTACCACAGTTACTATCCGCCCTTGTAGTAAGTGGTAGCTGTGTTGCCAAGCATGGTCAAAGGGTTACATACAAATTTGTGTAAAGAAACTGTGTTCCTTCATGAATAAAGCCAATTTATGACTAAGGGGCCTTTGTCTCTTTTCCCTTCTTTCTGAATAAAAATAAAAGTGAAGGGCTAGAGAAGCAACCGGCATCTTGTAACCTAGAAGACAAAACACAAAGAGAAAGAAAAAATGAGTCTGGGTTCTTTATGTAATTAAAGAACCACTTTATCAGCCTTGATCTGCCCGACTCAGCACTTATTCTTTATGAGAAAAATGAATGCACTTACTTATTTAAAGCAATAAAATAGTACTTCCTATTACTTTAACATAGTCTTACTTGAAGAAAAAAAAACAATATGTACAAATATTTAGTGGTTTAAAATTTTAAATTTGGTATAGATTGTATACTTTCATATCCATTCTTTTTGGGAGCTATTATCTGAGGAGTTATTTGAATTTTTAGAGTGGTTGTCCAGCATGCTCAATGGGATATACACTGGCATCCCTCCTCTCAGTTTATACCATAGTATTTTCACTTTGTCTCCTCAGGTCTCCCCTTCCAGTTCTTCATTAAGCTGAGAACATTCCATAATCCTATTGGATCTGTCCTAATATACTATGTATCCTTGTCTGTCAGAAGGAAAAGCCTTTTTTCATTTCCATGCCATATTGTTTCCAGAGGATGGCAAAGTTGAGAATAAATTCATATCAGAAGAAATGTTATTATTAAGCAATGTGAACATCTTTCCTGTTTGAAGCCCTGCTACCCTTTCTGTATTGCTACATTGGATCATTTATATGTACATGACTGACTCATACTACAGTAATTAATTTTGCCCCACTTAACCCCTGTCCTCTTGAGTCCATTCAACAAAGTGAGGACTACACAATTTCTCACCCCTCCCGACTCAATTTCTCACCCCTCCCGACTCAATTTCTCCCTTCTTCTGTTGTAATAGAAGTGTTTTACTTTACTAAACATTAATCTTCCCTTTGGAGACCCAGATACCAGTTCAAGATACAATCTTGGTTTTAAAGCTTTTATTTGCTAAATATCTCTACTTAGTTGAACAATCAAGATTCTTTAAAAAATTTCTGGTCAATATTTTTTAATCAAAGGAGAGTGTATCTTTAAAAGAAACCTTACTGGCTAATTTTAGAAATTGTCTATCATGTAATTTCCAGTATGAATATAAGAGAAATAAGGAGAGGTGAATTTCTTGTATGTAGATGCAATGCATCTGAGAACTGTTCATGTAAATAAACTTCAAGGGTTTTCTGAAGTGTAACAAAAACCAAACTAACCAGATGTGTTCTTCCCGCACATTCAAAAATTTCAATGAAAGAGAACCGAATCATTAGCAAATGATTAGAAAAATTCATATGTATTTATTTTTATCTAAATACATTGATTATTTGATCCATTTATTGAAGTGATCTTGTAATCCTTCAGGATGATCAGATTTTCTTATACTTAAGTCAGTAGAATTATGTTACTTGTGAAAACATGATAATATTACCAGAGAAACAATTTGATGTTTAGTCCTTAGAAATAGACATACATGTTGGAGCTTGAGAGATAGCTCCTCTTGGAGAGCGCTCCCCTAGCATGCCCAGGGACCACGGTTCAAATCCCCATAACCGCAGAAATGGACATATATGTTTAGGGTCTAAATGATTTATAAGGTCAGAAAAAAAAAAAAAAAGAGCCAGATCTAAAGCTTATATTATATTTTCTCAAGCTACTCAGATTTACATAAATGTCACCATCCATGAATTTTCTAAAATTTTCCAATGTGGTTGCCTGTGGCTCTTTTATTTGATCTGCTATGTGATTATAATTAGAGTCCAGGGTCAGTAAAGGGTTGAGAATATCTTCTATTCACATCAAGAAAAGAATTTAGGTTTTGAGATTGCATATTAATCAGAATAATATGTATTTATTCATTATGCAGTATGATAGATCTTGTACATTTCTTCCTTTAAGCAATGTGGACCTACCACAAGTCAAACATTTCTGGGCACAGTCACAGACACCTGAAATAAAACCTTCGCCATTGGTAATGACAACTTATACTCATTTAGCACTATGTATCAGGAATTATTTTGCATATGCTATGGTTACTACTTCAAATGTTCTTTCAATAATCTTGTAAACTAAGTTCTCTGATTTTACACACTTCACGAATGAAAAGACTGAGACGCAAAATGGAAACGTTCCTAGTAAGGGCATTTTCCCAGTAATAAGTAATGAATTGGGGATTCGAAATAGGGGTTCTGACTTCAGTATCTGCAATGTGAATGATTCCAATATAATTCCTTCAAGAAAATCATGGCTCTTCTAGGTGAAATATCCCAAAAATAGCAAGCTTATTTCTCAAATGCATTTAATGAGGATTAACTAGAGAGAAATTGATATGTCTTCCAGTGAAGACACCAGAAGACATGCAAATATTCATGCACCTCATGAGAAGTATTATAAACTTGAGCTCCAAAATGATGTAAACGACAGAGGGACATTGATATATCTTCATCTCTTATAATTTTTGCCTGAAACAAATTGATTACTCAGTTGAAATTTTTATTTTATTTTTTACCTATAAAATCTCTTTGTTAAATAAATAATTTACATTCAGAAAGTTGAGATTTGCAAAAACATTGAAAATATTATAGGGCGACTCCCCACATGTTTCTTCACATGTCCTTTGCCTTTTACATTAGAATATTACAGTTAATGAATAAATATTGACACATTACTATTGAACACCACAGTTCATTCAGCTTTCTTCATTTTTTCCAATTGTTCCTTAGTTTTTACCTAAAATGCTTTTTTAGTCCCTACATCCTGTCTGGGTATCACCTTCCCTGTCTTCTCAGTTACTTAGCTCTTACTCTTTGTTTTTCTTCTTCCCTCCCTCCCTCTCGTTCTTTCTTTCTTTCTCTCTTTCTCTCTTTCTTTCTTTCTTTCTTTCTTTCTTTCTTTCTTTCTTTCTTTCTTTCTTTCTTTCTTTCTTTCTTTCTTTCTTTCTTTCTTTCTTTCTTTCTCTCTCTCTCTTTCTTTTGTTTGACAGTTTTGAGCAGTATTATAAAATATCCTTGAACTGAGATTTATCTGATGGTTTTCTTTGGTGAGGCATCTGTTCAGATACTTTTTTACATTTTTAATCAAGTTGAGTTTTTTGGGGGGAGGATGTTGAATTTTAATTATATATGTTGTATATAAGTCTTTTTTAACAATTAAATCTTTTGAAAATATTTTCTTCTAATCCATTTTTTGTTATCTTAATTATCAGAGATCAGAGGTTTCTAAATTTTAAGTAAGTCCTATTTATCTTTTTCATTAAATTTTTCTCTTGCTGATTATGCTTTTGTTATGTCAAAAAGTCATCACCAACCAAAGTTTTCAAGATTTCTACCAGTTTTCTTCTAGAAATTCATAGTTCTGCACTCTGAAGATAAGTTTCTGAATTATTTTAAATTAGTTATTAGGAAAGACCCATAACTAGATTAATTTTATGCCTATAAATGTTAAATTACTGCCACATATTTATTTAATAATTTATTACTTATAGATTGAATTGTCTTTATATACATTAATAGTATATAATTCTTTAACTGTATTACACAAACTTGACTAAATATGTTTAATGTATTTTTCAGTTTTATTTTATTGATTTTTATAATCTATCTTGTGATTTATTTGATCCATATGCTTTGTAGAAGTATGTCTTTTAATCACCATATATATTGTCACTGCATTTATTGTTATTATTTGCTTCTAGTTTAATACCATTGCGGTCTATCAGATTTTGTGTAGTTTCTATTTCTTTAGATTTGATATGATACATTTTATAACCTCTGGTGTGAACTCTGTCAGGAAATGGTCCATGTAGCATGAGAAAACATTGTTGTTGAATGAGTATCCTATATTCAAGGTGAATAATAGTTTGTTCAGATCAATTATATTACTATTGACTTCTGTCTATTTGAACTTCATTTACTGAAAAATGAATACATTAACATTATCATTCTGGCTATAAAAATGAATTTTTCCATTTCACATTGCATTTCTGTTAGTTTTTACCTGATTTTTTAGAAGATCTGATGTCACTGCATATATTGTAAACACGTGCATGTCCTTTTTTTAGAGGTGTACCAAGGTTTGAGCTCAGGGGCACTCAACCTCTGAGGCACATCCCCAGCCCTATTTTGTATTTTATTTAGAGACAGGGTCTCACTGAGTTGCTTAGCTTTTGCTGATGCTTGCTTTGAACCTGCCATCCTCCTACCTTAGCCTCCTGAGCTGCTGGGACTGTAAGCATGTGCCACTGCGCCTGACTTGACATGTCATCTTGAATTCATTATTGCATCATTATATAATAATTTTCCTAATCATGAGTTTCTCTAGTCTAGTCTGCTTTATCTGAAATTAATATACCTACTCTAATTTTTTTCATGTGTGTTAGTTTGTTATTTCTCCATCTGTTTACTTTTAAACTGTGTCTTTATATTTTAAATGGATTTTTGTAGATGGCATTTCTAAATATTTACTTTGGTTATCTCTGTCTTTTAGGTAGTGAATTTAGACCATTCATAGGAAAAGTAGTTTTTGGTAGGTTTAAATTAACATCTATCATGTTTATTACACTTATTCTTTGTTTCTTTTTTTCTCTCTCTCCCTTTTCCTGTTTTCTCTGCTTTTAATTGAGCATTGTATGTGATTTTATTTTTTCTTCAATATTAGCCTTTTAATTATATTCTTTTTAAACATTTTTAGTGTTTGTGCCAGATTTTTCAATATACATTTAGAAGTACATTAAGTCACCTTTCAAATATCACTGTGTAAGTTTACAGTTATTACATTTAACTTAAAGCAGAGTATCCCAGACCCTTGCTTCCTTCTATTATATAATCAGTTATTTATCAAGCTTATTCAAATGTTTAAAAAAAATCACACAATGGATTGTTACTATCACTATTATATCATATTTATTTTATTTTTACTTTTATGTTTTAGACTAAAAGTGCTACCAGTGCATTCCCTCTGTTTTGTTTGTCTGAGCAGATTTTGACTTCACTTTTTAAGGATAATTTTACATAACACAGAACTCCAGATTAGTGAAAATTTTTTTTCTTTCAACCTTTACATAATTCACCCCACTCTCCTTTTCGTGTGTGATTATTATTATTTTTTTTAATGAAAGCTGTGTACTCTTATCCTTTTCATCCACAGTTATAAGGTATTTTTCTCTGATCTCTTTCATGATGTAGTTTTTGCATTTATCCTCTCATAGTTTCAATAAGCTATGTCTATTACCTAGGCATAGCATATTTTGGTAAGTTATTTTTTTTCTCATATTCCTATTACATGCATGGTAAACATTTTATAATTATCCTTCAGTATTTGGATAGTCTGTTGGTTATTCTAATTCTTACTTTTTCTTTGCATTTCAATTTAGAATGTTTCCATTGACCTAAATCAAACTTTCTTCAGACACGTCCAATCTATCAATGTGTCCATTAAAAGCATTCTTTATCTATGCTTCAGAATTTCTGCTTTTTAGAGTTCATTTTGATTTTTTGTAGGGTTTTTGTGTCTCTTTTTACATATTCTATCTGGTTTTTACATGTTGTCTACTTTTTCTATTATAGATATACAAAGTTTGGAAGTAGTCCCTAAGACCATCCTCGCTTCTGATATTGATTATACTTTGGGGGATCCAAAAGAGCCCACCTTTAGGTTCAATAATTTGTTCTGAGGGCTGATAGAATACAATGAAAGCTGTTATGCTGAAAGTTAGTTTACTACAATGAGAAAATACAAATCAAAATTAATCAATGAAAAGACACATGGAGCAGAGTCTTGGAGAATTCTAAACACGGGTTCTTCAGTTTTCTTCTTCCAGTTGCTTCATATAGTGTAAGTTTTCCTAGAAATAATGCATGCCAATAGGACTGAAATATTTCAAACCAGAGAAGGGCATCTGAAACTTGTTGTCTAGGGTGTAGAGAGTTCTTACCGTGATTTGATCACATTGACATGGCTAGTTCGCATGGTTTTTGGTATCCAAGACCTTAGGATGTAGAGCTGATTCCATGAATCTGAATGTACCAACCATAAATTATATGGTCTCTCTTATGTAGCTCAAGGATCTGAGTAAAACAAAGACACCCTTATGCAGAACTCCTTAAAATTTACAGATTATGTCCCAGGGACTCAGAGCTAAGATCTCTCTGGGTAAGGTTAATTCTTTGCTATAGAAGTGATTAACATTTTAATCGTAGCTATTCTAAACTCCCTCTTTGAAAATTTGGAATTTTGCATCGAATTCAACAACTTCTGCTCTAAGTAAACTGATCTCACGTATGGTTTTATATATTTGCCTTTCTCCAAATTTGAGGATGGTAGTTTCCCTGTAACCTCTGTTCTCTATAGGATTCAAGAAAGGCCATTAGTTGTGTT
The DNA here is from genome assembly GCF_902686455.1 of Sciurus vulgaris. Taxonomy (NCBI): domain Eukaryota; kingdom Metazoa; phylum Chordata; class Mammalia; order Rodentia; family Sciuridae; genus Sciurus; species Sciurus vulgaris. The sequence continues at coordinate 135,202,608 of NC_136464.1, forward strand.
TGCTTAGTCTCATTCTTGTTGTACATATGTCAGTGAAAACTTACAAGACTTTTAAATATTGGAACTGAGATAGATGGAATGGGAAATAGATCAAAGATAGATATAGATAATCCTAATATAGGCCATGCCTTGAAAAGAAATTTCATAGTTTCATTAGACTTAACTACATTGGAATGTGGCCCACTAATTATGAGTGGAAGACTAGAGCTTTTTATTGTCATAAAGTTTTCTTAAAATCTTCATATCCTGTGAAATGTACATTTTTGAAAGTATGCTATTTTAATTTAAAAAATAGAATGCAGTCTATTTATTAAAAAAGGGTGAAGCAGGTTACTTTAAGTACACAGATATATCATGATTCAGGAAACTTAAATTGATAATATAGACTTTGGAATATAAAACATAATGTTACAAATCCAGGTTTGAAAAAAAAAAAAGTCAGTGAGGACAGCAGAGTTAGGGAATGACATAAGATAGGACTGCAAAATATTCACTAAGTACTTCATGATTTATGTGACCTGAACACAATTAATATTTTCTTTCTGCCTTGAAAGTGAATGTTTTTCTTTTTTGTCCTGAATTTGAAAACAAAAATCCCATTTAAAAATTTATTTCAACCCAATAATGTCCATGCATATTTATAAATCTATATTCGTGACAAAATTCTAAGTGATATATTTAAGATTATATTTCTAGATAAATATATGCTTTCAATAAAACTAAACTTTAAATGCTCAACTCTTTAAATTTTAAGAAGATTATAATATTTTTAATTTACACATTTTGATATAAAACTGTTCTTAGGAATACAACTTGATCTTATCATTTTCTATCATTAAACAACATACTAAGAAAAAAATGTAAACAAACACAAAGAAGTAAAGATTCTCATGTGTATTTAAACACAGTAGTTGCTCTTGAGAATGTGTGTAGTGAGCTTAGTAATTCAACACTGAGGATTGATCTGCACTAAAAAAAAAAAAAAAAAAAAAAAAAAAAGAGAGCATCCAAATTCATAGGGCCTATCAAGAAATTCAGAAAGCCTATCAACAAGAATAATGCACCTACCATTCCAACACTGTATGAAGTGAAAGGACACGAGACAAGGGCATTCTCAAACAACAAATTCTGAAGACAGACCAAAGCGTTATGCATATCAAGCAGGTTGTGAGGTCAACGTGCAGAAAATATCACAACACAAGTTAATGCCTGGGAATGACACCCTGAAAACACCTTTTGAAAGTAGCCCTGACAACTCGAGCATCTGCAGACATTACCTCCTCAGGAACGTAAGGGTCTATTGTTAAGGGATACATTTGACAGGTACACAGAATAAGCATAAGGTATAAAAAAGAAAAGAGGTTGTGTTTTTCTGCATGTTTTAATGTGGCGAGATTTCTAGTTGTTCTTTATTTTTAGAAGCAATTTTTAAAACTGTCATTCTATATTCATTTCAAAATATTTTATTAAGAAATTTAGAGGGCTGGATACTAAAAGGAAAAAAGCTGTGTCTAAATTTGTTTAGAATTTCATTAATAGATTCCTCTTTAAGTTTGTGATCTGGGGTCTTCTGGTTTTCCTATCATACTAGCATCCCCCTTTCCAGTCATTCCATGATTCTTATAAGTTCCACTCACTTTCCTAAATATAATTTTTGCTTCATTTCCTTAGATTTATCCTTAATTATCAATGCCTTTCACTTTACTCTGAATGATTAATCACTCTATCTTTTAATTACTCCAGTATTTTATTTCATATTCAATAGGGCTTATTCAACTATCATATAAAATTGATAGTTAAAATATATATAACATCCATTGTCATGGATAATGTCCCTTCAAGGGACAAGATAGATGTATTATCTACTTTACCAAATATTGTTTCTAGAGTAACTTTTTATAACAATAAGCTGAATATTTTTATTCTTACCTTTAAAGATGAGTGAACCTAGGATCAGTAAGGTAACTCAAAATTTTAATATCAATAACAACAAACCTTAAGAGTTTCATTTATAAACCAAAGATTGTGGTTTTATTTAATAAGTTCTGTACTCTGGAACTCGTATTTTACTCTCAACATTTCCTGGTAAAAATGGGTTACTTTCCTCAGTCTTTTGTCTTTTCTAACATGTCAAAGAATATTACAGCACAATTCCTATATGGAAAAAAAATTTAGGGAGCCCAAGGGAGTCTTTACAAGGCTTGATCATGATTTTTAACTGTAAAATTTGCCCTAATTTCTGTAAATAAAAATGTTTCCCAAGAACAAACAGCAGTGATGATATTTTCTTCATATTGCGATCACTGATTCTAGGTCCTTGAAAAAAGTGTTTCAGAAAAAATAGTAGATAAGAAAAATAAATTTTAATAAGCAGGAAAAGGTTTCTACTTTCTTCTTTGCTCTCCAGAGTCAAGAGCTGTGGAGTTAAACTCAACAGAGTAGAATTTTCCATCAGAATATTTATTCTCAGACCATCATTCCTATAACTTCAGGGAAATCATTCAGTCCATACAGACCATCATCTCTTAGTTATTGCTGTCAGAAGGATTCTCATTTTATTTCAAAATTTAGAAATATTCAAAGCACTTCCAGTCCTCTGCTCTTCCCTAAAGCCTCTTTCGTTCCCTTAGTGTTTATTTTTGTATATTTATGCTTCAAATTGACTTCTCCACTTCATCTTCAGTTTCAGTCTTTTAGGTATTCAATTACTTCACTCAGGAGAACTCTGCAAGAACACATCCATTGCTCTGTCTTGTAAAACCTTCTGCTTGCCTCCCATTAATCACCACATGAAGTCTCAAATCTTCCAAAGAGCCAGGATGGTCTTTAATCATTTGTATTCAGCATTTTCCTTCATTTTCATTTTCTTTGATGCAAAAAAACATTTTAGGGACAGATATTCTTTAGAGATTTTGGCATTTGAATAAATATTTATTTTAATTTTGTTATTTACCTAGGTACTAAGAAAGTCCTGTGCTCTAAAATAAAAGAGCATCCGTCCTTTTGGTTTGCAAATTGATCAACTCATCATCACACTATGTTTACAGGAGCATTCTGATTTTCTGAAACTTGTCATATTTTGAGTTTATGTAATATCTATAGAATATGCCTGGTTATTGTTATTAAAGTCTGTTTTGTATGTCAAGAACAGTCGTACAGCAAGTAAAGCAGTCTAAATACAGAGTTAGATTTAAATATTGTTAAGTATAAAGAAGAGGGCATGCTCTATGTGTATATATATGTGTTTAATTTTATTTACCCATTAGAACAAAGGAAATATCCATTTGGGAAAATAATTTAAATGTAAAAATGAAATCACTTGATGATAGTAAAGCCATCTTGTTCTTTTAAAGATCATAATGCATTTCGATATCCTGTACACTTAATATTGGAGGTGTGTTATTCAGACTATAACCCCAAAGGGGCCAAAATAGCTGAAATTGAATTAAATCAGTCATTGAATAGTGTGACCTTATCTGTTAATTAACTGAATGATTACTCATCCCTTAACAATTTTAGAAACTTTGGAGAGCAACATCAAAGAGTCATTAATAAAAACTTTAATGAACTTATTTATTTAAATCAGTGATCCCAAAAGTACAAGTTTGTGTGTGCATGTGTGTTTACATCTGAGAACTAGAGATGGAGTTCTCCTAAGATTAGGACAGTCTCTATTCAGTTATTCATCACATTATTTATTTATACATAAAATATAATTATTAAATATCTCCTTAGTGTTCCATGTTTGTGAAGCACAAAGGCACGGTATTCAATACAATGAAATACTGTTTCCCAGCATGACCATTGAAGATCAACAGATGATTTCCCAGAAAGAAAATTATGCTGTTGGCTGATAAAGCTTTGTTTATGAAGTCCATTTTCATCAAATGAATAACAGCGAAAAATGAGAGGAAATGTGGTCAGAGGATTTCATTCAGCTGTAGCACTTTTTCCCTAAATCCAATTGTAACTCTCAAGAAGGCTTTCAATAGTTTTATCAAGATTAAAGAAGGCTGCTTGGGCCATATTTTCTATGCAGTAAGCCTAGAGGGATAAAAACAAATTATATTTAGTCAAATGTTCTTTCTGCTTCTTTTGCTTTCTTTTATATTTCTGCTTTCTTTTATATTCCTACATACATTTATTTCTTCCCATATAGTCTTAAAGTTCTTTAAGAAAAAGGGTTATTTCATCTTCACCATTAAAAACTACCAGATATAAGTATCTGTGTAGTAAACCAATAATCTCTGACCAAAAGGAATGGACAGATTGTAAACACAGAAGGCGTTGTAGTTGCGTTACACTTAAAGCAGGCAAAACCTTAACGATCATGCTGATATAAAGGACCTGAGACAAACAGGAACAGAGAGCCAACTTTCAGCAAGTGGAACTGAAGCAAAGGGAGAAGGTCAACAGAGCCCAGAAAAGAGAGCATCTGTAACAGCGCAGCATCTCTCGCTCAGGAGTTTGCAATCTCAAAAGCAGGCAGGGATAAAACTCTTTTGTATTATAAGCCAACTTGGACAGATGTTGAGAAGACATCATTGATTAAAGGGTACTTTTTAGCTGAAAAGTTAATTCACTTTGATAGATGAGTACTTCACTGCAAATGAAAATTTCATTTTGCTTATATTATCACCTTCCATAGATAATTGGAAACTAACTGAATTTGCCGGATTTTTTTTTTTTTGCTGAATATTTTCAGAAATTTATAAATCAATTTAAATTTTAAATGCTATTTTCTTGTAAAGAGAAATTTAAGTATTTTTGCATCTTAAAACAAATAAACAATTCTGATCCATTTTTAAAATTTTTATTTATGACTTAGTGCTTTAGGAAATAAACACAAGTATAATCACATACAAATACATACCAGTTTAATGTCTGTTACAATCCCCTGAATGATGAAATTCTCAAGATATCTAGCAATCCCTTTTAAATAAAATAAAATAAATTCCAACATGAAAATATAAAATGGAAATGGAACCATAATTTTACCCTGAATTAGAATCTGAAATTCATTATCACAATTTTTTTTTCAGTTTTTTATTTGTCCTTTTTAGTTATAAATGACAGTGAATGTATTTTGACATTTATATACATGGAGTATAACTTCCCATTCTTTTGGTTGAACATGATGTGGAATTACATTGTTTGTGTATTCATTTAAGAACACAGGAAAGTTATGTCCAATTCATTCTACTGTCTTTTCTATTCCCATCCCCCCTTCTTTCCCTTCATTCCCCTTCATTTAATCCAAAGTACTTCTATTATTCCCTCCTCCCACTTATTGTTTGTTAGCATCCACATATCAGAGAGAACACTCAGCCTTTGGTTTCTTGGAATGATTTCACTTAGCATGATATTCTCCAGTTCCATCCATTTACTGGCAAATGCCATAATTTCATTCTTCTTTATAGCTGATTAATATTCCATTGTATATATATATACCACATTTTCTTTATTCATTCATCTGTTGAAGGGCACCGAGTTTGGTTCTATGGCTTAGGTATTGTGAATTGAGCTACTATAAATATTGCTGTGGTCACGCCACTACAGTATGAACAAGTAATAAATCTTGAACTCTTGTAACTCATTATGGTTTGGCTGTAGAATATAATGTGGGGTCATATAAATAAATAAAATAAAGGTCCATTGACAACTAAAAAAAAAATAAAATAAATAGAAACCATGAGATTATGTCAATATTTATAATTCCCAACTCCCTTGGGGTCTTCTTTGCCTATTTCTTCCGGCATTTGTTTCTCTCCTTTTACAGTAAGGACCTGCTTCCCAATAACACCACACATTACCCTACATTATCACAATTATTAAGGAAACATTTTAAATTATATTTTTAGAATTATAAAAATAAGTTATTAGCGCTAGTAGAGAGACTCCAATGAAAAAATAGCTTTCTGTAAATCAGATAAAAATGAAAGAAAAATGCAATGAAGAAAAATATGTAATTGTATAATTCAGGCCAAAGGATTATGTTGATATTTAAGCTCAACATCAATATTTGAATAACTTATCTAGTTTGGTGAAACTATAAATATATTATCATGGAGTTAGTGTTATGGTTTTAATTGTTGTCACCTAGTATTTTCCCCAAAGAAAGTGATACCAGGTAATTTAATAACAGATTTATTAGTGAAATACTGCATCATTCAAATCACATAATTGCTAAGAATTCAGAGAGAAACTATGTATATTTGCTATTTAAATATAGGGTGTCACGAATCATAAGTTTCCTTCTATTTTCATTTATTTTCCCTTTTTCTTGTCACATCTAGAAGTGATAAGTATTACCCAGTGAATTAAAATATGCCAGATGCTGTTCTACATCATTCCGTTCTCCCTTCTGGAGTAAAGACTTGTAATGGTTTGGATATGAGGTATCCCAGAAAAGCTCATGTGTGAGATAATGCAAAAGGTTTACAGGGGAAGTGATTGGGTTATGAAAGTCTTAACCCAATCAGTGAATTAATCCCCTGATGGGATCAACTGAATGGTAACTGAAGGTGAGCAGGGTGTGACTGGAGGAGGTGGGTCACCAACCATTGCCCACCAAATTCTCAAAAATTTTGAATCCCTTTTTTTTAAATTAATTTTTATTGTAAACAAATGAAATACATCTTGATTCTCTGTTTGTACATGAAGTAGAGGCATACCATTTTGTAATCATACGTTTACCTATGGTAATAGTTTTTGATTCATTCTATTATTTTTTCTCCCCCCCACCCCTCTCACCCCTCTTATCCCTCTATAGAGTCCCTCCTTCCTCCATTCTTGCCCCCCTCCCACCCCCCATTATGTGTCATCATCCGCTTATCAGCGAGATCATTCATCCTTTGGTTTTTCGAATCCCTTTTTGAACAGTATTTACCATCTGTCCCTAACCAACAAACTTCTGTTCTCCCTTAGCACATCTCCTCTTCTAGAGTTCTTTCCATTTGTAGCTGTTCTCTGCATCATTGCCTTCTATCCTAGATGATTTCCTTGCATGTCTTCTCCATGTACAAATGATTTTATCTGCTCTAACCTCACACATTGAGGGTGTATGTGTTTTTAAACTCTACTCATCAGTAGTTAGAAAATAAATTCTTCCAATTATTTTAAAATAAAATCATCTGGATCATTTTTACTTTTTCTCAAAATTCTGCTAATTTTTGGTGATTTTATTATACTTATAATTGATTCTTCCTATAATCTCACTCTTTAGTACTTGAATTTTTCACATTCAAAGCTCTTATGCATACTATTTTTCTGCCACCAGTCTCTTTGCTGTACTGTGGACATTGCTATTACCAATAGCTCTGTACCTTCAATTCTAAGAATCATCTTCCTGCCTTTCTACCAAACCACTTGTGTTTCTAACCATTCCCTCAATTCTAACAATTATTTGACCATAAGGGAAACAACACTGCAGTGAACTGGATAGCTTTTCATCTAATCTCTGTATCTCAAGCTCACCCTAAATAACTATGTGAAATGTAGCATACTGGGGAGCAAAGAGTACCAATTTTGAAGACATTTAGGATTGTGATGATGCTGAAAATCTACGTTTTAGTTTTTCCATTTGTTTTCTTAGGAGTTAATAAACTCCAAAGTGTCTGGAGCAGGGGTCCCACTAAATTGGGATGTTGTTTAGTGAGGTTTTATAAAATTGGGAAGTTCAGCTGGTTTTTCCTAATAACAAGAACATAGACAGTGTTATAAATAAGCTTTACAAAAAACTTATGTCTAAATAGCACTCAGTGTATTTATTATTTGTTGGTTCCTATACATCTGTATGCATGCACAGAGGCAACAATGTGATTTGCTAAGGTAACAGAAGGTCTTACGGTACCTTGACATCATCCTCTTTTTATGTTGTCCACAGTTTATACTAAAACCCAGTTCTAAAAGTTACATATCCTATCTCAATTAGTGCATTCATCTTCCCTCCCTCTGGAATCATCCTATTGATCATATGACCCTGTAATTTCACTGCACGATAGAGAAGTCTCTTGACTTCACATTGTCCCATCACCCTGCTCCCCTTCAGAGTAAAGACATTTAAAAGTTTATTCAAATTACTCTCTCCATTTCATTCCTCAAATGATATCTTGAAACCACAGTTTGACCATTCTTCCTTCATGTTTCACTAGGCCTCCAGGCAGCACACATTTTTACTATAGTTTTTAAGGCAATAACAAGTTTTCCAAAACCAGATCTGAATCTTCTTTCCTGATACTTCCTCATCTCTTAACCTTTATACCCTGGAAGCCCAGAGACTGAAATCTCTTACACCATCTGTCTATACTCAATCGGGATCATGACTTTAAATACTTTCTATATGCTGATGACTCCAAATTGGTATATTGAGGATCTGATCTAACCTGGACTCCAGACTTGTATATCTTACTTCCTCCTCTATATATCACATTAGGTAATTAAAAAATGAATCTTTACAAAGTAGAAGGCCTGATTTCTACTCTTCTATAAGCAATTGATCTCCTCTTGCTCTCATACCCCCTTTAGTAAGCAGAAATTCTATTCCTTATTTACTCACGTTAAGTTTCTGAAATGAGCCTTGATTTCTCATCCTTTGCATGTATTAACAGAGTTTTATTTTCTAGACATTTCCAGGGTATGACCTCTCCTCGCCACCTCCATCATTGTCTGACACCAGCGTTATTGCAATTGACTCCTGAATGGTCCCTGTGCTACAATCTTTACTCCTGTAATTATTCATCTCTCCACAGATGGGGCCTTCTATTAAAAAATCAAATAACACAATTTTAATCTTCCATTTACTATCATTTGATGATTTTTCTCTGTACCCAAAATGATATCTAACTATAGATAGTAATAAATAGCTATCAAAGATGTCTAATCATCACCAGTGTTAGGAAAGCCTCTCCTACCTCATATCCTGTGGCTCCCCTTCTACCTCATATCCTATTGCTTCCTTCGTTTTCCTCTGCAACCTATCTTGGGAACTTTGTCCTGCTCTGGTCATGGTTGAAAAGTCAATCTCCAAAAACCCTATAGAGTTATTTATTCACTCCAGGCCTCTGGTTAAATATCTTCCTGAGCCTTCCCCATACATTCCTCCTTCCCCGTGCCTGGTCTTTTTACCTCTCTTTTATATCTCTGCTTTGCTATACAGCACTTGTAGTTTGTCACATAGAACACTCTCTCTCTCTCTCTCTCTCTCTCTCTCTCTCTCTCTCTCTCTCTCTCTCTTTCTCTCTCACTTTGGGGGGTGGTTATCTACTTTGTTTATCTAGCATTGAAAATTTGGGAAAACAAAGGCTGATTTTTGTTTGGCTATTTTATTTCCTTTGAGTTCACAGTACCTTGAAAAATGCTTAACCTAGAGTATCCGCTCAATGGCTATTTTTTGAATGAGTAGGTAGATGTCATTAATATTGGTTCTACTTGAATGAAATATTCCTAGAAAATTTTTCCAGTAGAAATCACTTCAAAAAACATATTGTAGAATTTCCTCCACTGATGTTTCCATCCAAAATGAGAACTATGATTCTTCTTTTCCTTGTATGCCTTATATCACTACATTCTGCCTCTAACAAATAGCAAAGGTGTCTTTGTTAATGTGTGGAACATGGTTGACTTTGGTGAGAGTTGAAAGTTGCTGTGCATGACATTCACCACTGATATTTATTAAAGCTTAAAATAATTTACACAATCCTTACAAGTGATTATCAGTTTGCAATTCATAAGCTTCACTGGCTCTGTTGCAGGGATAAATTCCAAACACAGTGAACTGATATTTATTGAGCATCTACAATATGACAGGCATGACGTTTGATAGTTTTAAAATATGCTCCTCTTAATGTCTATCATAATACTGTAAATCTGGATAGTTACCCAATTAACAAAATAAGATCATTTGTGATTGTAACCAACATCCACATACAAGTGTAGTTCTCATAATTTGAAGTATTTTATCTTCTTATACCTCAACAAATTATGTAGCTTTAAGTATTAAAAAAAATCTATTCAAAAAAAATCAATTTGGGGGAGTTGGGGGATTCAAATTAGGGCAACTCATATAGATATATTTATTTTTCAGCTTTAAATCACTCTGTACTGACTATGATAAACAGAAAAGTTGTTAAATCAGGTTTTTTCCCAATGTATTGCTTTGTGTCATAATGACATAGTATTTCTACTGCTAAATTTACTTTTATTATATTCTAAACATTAATATAGAGATATGCACCTCAACCTAGAATTTGGAAAAAAAATTTCACATTTTGAATATTTGAACCCTCAAGAGGTGTGAAAATTCTTTTTGAAGATTTTAATTTGTTTTGAAAATGTTAATATTCTTATTTTGCTTAAACCATTTTAAATGTTAGCATTTTTTCCCCAAAGTTTATTGGTTTTCTCTAACAAATTCGATATATGATTTATTTTTCTTCTTGACAATTATAACCTCTGAAACTTCTCTTTTAAAATAATTTTGCTATCTTAATTGGTGTTGGCAAAACTTCCAATTTGATATCAGCTACAAATTTCATTAACATACTGTTTTCTCCATCTTCCAGATCATTAATTAAGTTGTTAAATAAGATCAGCCCTCACACTGATCCCTGTGGCACTCCATTAAATACATTGACATTTTGTTTGTTATACTTCAGTCAGTTTAATATCCGCAAGGCTCTGCTTTTATCCAAGTCAATTTGAATTTTCTATCAGCATTCCTTGACACTAGGAAATATTTTATTTGCCATTTTTAAGTAGATATAATCCACATCCTTGACATCATTGGCTTTTCTGCAAGATTCTAGGGTGAAAGCAGTCTAGAATTATCTTCCTATTGTGGTTTTTGAAATTATGATTGCATAAGTAATAAAATCTTAGATATTTTTCTCACATTGTTTTTGTCTTTATGACTGATGTAACTATTTTACTCAGTTTGCTCTTTTCTCAGACCACTATTTCATTTTTAAATGAAGGTTTCTCTTTCATTCTACATCCTTTTTCAAGAAAGCATGATTAATATCATCTTTTCATTGAAAATTTCCTTCACAGTTAAATATTTATGATATCCCAAATCATTAGGACAAATTCATCATATCACAGTTTTTTGTTAAAATCATTTTCCTTTTCTTGGTTCTTTTTCTTTAGTTTTAAAATCAAATACTTGGAAATTTACTGGCAAACATACCCTCCAGTATTGATTATAATAAATTTATGTTAATTTCAAGTATATACTAAATATATTTATGTAGATCCATTTACTAAACTTAGTTGCATTTCTATCAGGTCTAAAATTATGCACAGAGATTTAATTTGGAGTGTGTTTTATAATATATAATAGTGCAACATCCCATCATTTCCAAATTTTAAGTCCACTTCTTCAAATCTTAATAAAATAAGTATCTTCCTTTAAGAAGATTTCATATTAATTTGCTCCTTTCATAATTTTATGAAAACTATATTTACTTTTCATATATATATATTTCTTATAATTTTTATACTGGAATATTAAATTTAAAATAAGAAATGAGTTTATAATGAGACACTTTGTTAAGATTATAGCTCTTGTTTATAATTTAAAAATTTATGGACCATAGAATCTTATACTTTAACAATTCACAGGTAATTTTATAATATTATAGAAACTGGTATATTTCAAAAAGTGTGTTGAAAACTGAGGACTCCACAATAAAAGAGACACAACCTTTGAGAGAGGACAATGCTGGAGGTGTAGAACAGGAATGAAAAAAGAATATGAAATAAACCCTGATTCCTACAGGATAAACCAGAGGAAGACCATCCAATCTCTCTAGCAGAACATTCCAAGACTCAGAGATTTAAGGTGTCAATTGTCAGGTTAAACAGGAAAGTAAGAAAAACATCACTATTAAGGCCTCAGATCTCCTCCCCTCCACTCTCAACCTGTGATTTTCCCAGTTCCCTTTTAGTAATGTTTATCTATCTTCTGGAAAAATTTTCAGCCTTGTTTCTTCAAGTGAAGCCAAAAAGTGGGTGTTAAAGAGACATATATTTGAAAAAGTGCAAACTGAAGTGGAAAATATATCCACTCTGAGCAAAGGACAACCAAATTTCTTCTTTCTGCTTGGCTTTCAAACTCCATAATCAGAACTTCAGTTGTCAGATACTGGGAGGTATTTTTATTTTTGCTTTTTTTTTTTCCTAAAGAAACTGATGTGCTCTTGAGAATATATATAGATATAGATATTGACATACTGACATCATCTGATCCTTTCTAACTGATTCTCCCTTCTATATTGTTAGAATAGCCCAACTGTTGACAAGTGCTAAACATAAAATTTACGAATAAAAATGATTGAAAAAACCAATAGGGAACATGTGAAGGAATATTTCCACAGTTAAGAGATAAAAAAAAAATTATATGAAACAATATTCTGATTAAACAGAAATATAAACAAAAGAAATAATTACTAGAATATGTTTTATATTTCACAAATGTTCATTTAGAAATATGAAAACTACAGAAAATGAGAGGGTATTTAAATATATGAATGTCAATTGTACGAATTTAAATAATCTCACTTGATGAATAAACTTAGGATTTCCTAAAATCTAAATTAAAACAAAACAAAAAACAAAGCACTTGAGAAAAACAAATAGACAATTAGGAATCAGTTCTAAGAATCAAAAATAACAGTGATAGGAAGAAGAGGAGGAAAAAAACTAAATAGAACATATATTTATACTAAAATATACAAACAAAAAATCTTTCTAGAACTCACATACCTGAGTTTTCTAGTTGGAAATATCCAATGAATATGAATATTAATATATAATGGAAATATATTAATAATTTTAAAGTAAGATTATGAATATACAGTTTTGAAACACAGTAAATATCTTAAAACTTTAAATAAGAAACTACAAAGTTTATGTTATATACAAATATTGAAAACCACATATTTCTTGCATTTTCCAGATACTGAACTCTTATACAACACAATTAAATAGTATAAAAACACAATAGTGAATAAAAACATTTTCTACATCAAAATTTTTATTCTACTTTATTTATATTCCAGAGTTGACAAACAAAACCACAAACTAAATACCTTCAAACAACACATAATCATTCTCTCATACTTGTGAGGACTGAAGTCAAAATTAATCAATGGGGATCATGAATCATCTCATGTCACTAAGGAAGAATCCTTCCTTGATTAATCCAGTTTATAATGGTACCAGATATTCCTTGGCTTCAGACTGCATGTCTCTAATGTTTATTCCAAATTTTCAAGGCCTTCTCCCATTTGTGCCTGTGTTTCAAGACCTCCTGTATCATTCTCTTATATTGATAGCTGTCATTGAATTTAGAAAACATATTAAATTCAAGATGATATCATTTGGAAATCCTTAATGTATTTACATTTGCAAGACCTCTTTTCCAAATAAAGTCATATTTATAGGTTTTGGAAGTAAGACACAGACCTAACTTTTGAGGAACAGCATTTAACCCAACATTTTAATAAAAGTATTAGGCAGGTGAATATATAAAATAAAAGCTTTTTGTATAATTAGGCAAATTACCCATGTACTCTTTCTTGGAATTTGATGTGGATGTGCCTCACCAAATGATGAATTAACCAGGAATGACTACTAAAAATTTTTCAGTAAAGAGTTTTCTCATAGAAAAATGTCTGGGTAGAAATTTTCAAAATGAAAGGAACATCTCATGACTCTAGTAAGGCATTAGACCAGAGAGTCCAAATGGGACCAAGAGGGAACATGCTAGTGGAAAAAAAAATAATTATTGGCATTTTCACAATTGAGCATTTTGAAAATATCTTTAGGTGTTTAGTACCTGAGTGAAAGAGCTGAAATAGTAATGCATATTTTACAAATAAAATTAAGTTCATACACAGAAGAGAATATTAACTCCAGGAAAAATAAATTTGTAATAAAGAAAATAAACATGTTGTGCTTTAAACCCTTAAATGAAGTATAATTATATATATTATATATATATATATGTGTGGGTATATACATGTTTGTCACATATATATGTATATGTATACATGTGTATATACGTGTGTGTGTATATATATGCGTGTGTGTATGTATGTATATATATATATATATATATTATATATATATATATTAGTCACTGATTTAACTAGCAATTGTGGTAAACCTAGATTGAAGGAATGGAAAGAGGAGAAGTGATTTTAGAAAAATATTGGTATGAAAAATGAAAATCTCCCTCCATGATGCTGGATGTTAGTAGAGAATGTTGGAATTCATGAAGGGAAAAATAACAGTTTCTCCTGTTACTTGAAAGTGTGAAATAAGAAAAAATGGGAAGGAAAGGAGCAGGTTAGGAATTTGCCCTTTTTTGTCATCAGTTATTTTGCCCAGTGTGATTTTTAACCTATGTGCATATATAACTTAAATTATAATTTTAAAAGAACACTTAATGGTATTGTGCTGAATAAACCTATCTGACATCTTGGTTAATAATGTCACTTAAATTGAGAGTACTTAGTAATTTGTAAATTACATAATTTGATCCTTTAAACAAACCTGAGAAAAAATAGATGTCATCAGTTTCAATGCCAAAGATATTTGGAAAATAAGTGGCATTTCAGAGGCATTTACCTAGTCAATGGCAATGTGATATTGCAGTCTGATCATCTGTAATATAACCTTGTTATTTTCCTATGTAACTCACTCTATTCAATGTAGAACAATTTCCTTTCTCACATTTAAACATTTATTTTTTCTATTACACAAGACATCACATTTTGGATTTCTTTTTTTTTTGCATGTAAAATTACTTAGGACTTCTCTATGAGTTACTTTCTATGATCTCTTATCATTATTATTTCCTGGAAACCCATTAAATTTGGCATCTCCTTGTTTCTCCTCTATCTATATCAAGAATCACATGGCTATCATATGTAATTGGGCAACCTGACCCACATTGCACCCATAAAAGTAGAGCTTACATTTTCAGATCGTAAATTTTTCATCTGAAAATGATTGCCTTAGGATGTTTACACTAAGTACTGTCTCATCAGCATTCAACAGCACTGACAAAGCATAAAAGAGGGAAGAAACCACACATACAAGAAAGGATGAAAAAAGACTCCAGAACAGAAAATCAACACCCACAATGCTTCAAGGACCTTGAGTGAAAAATCTTTGTTCTCTCTTTTTAATGGAAATCTTCACTTTCAAATCCATCTTGAGACAAACAAATCTTATGCCTATTTTGTCTACTCTACATAATGAGCATCCCTGTACAACTTTTACATATAGTTTTCAAAGAGTGTTTTTTGTTCCTTTTTGTTTGTTTTCTTTCAATGTTTTACTTTGAAACAAAAATAGGGCAGGATTTGTATTTGTTTTCCTCTTGAGAAACCACTGCTCAGTATCAATAAACAAATTATGATTTTCAATTATCTCTTTATTACTACATGATATTATCTTTTTCACTTCTCATTCATTTTTTTTTAAGAAACATAAATAGTTCTTTCACCAGAAGGAGGTGAAATCTGACTCATTTCCAACAATATTTTGTCTTATATCCTTACAGAGTGAAAAGTTTAAAAAAAGAGATAAATTGTTTTAGCTTTTCATATAACTCTTTTAAAGAAATTACAAGTGCTAGGGATATAGCTCAGTTGATAGAGTGTTTGCCTCCCAAGCACAAGGCCCGGGGTTCAAATCCCAGTACTGTAAAACAAAAAGAAGAAAGAAAAATTACATATTTACATATAGCAGAAGATTTGATGTGAGAATAAAGAATATAAAAGCTACAGGGAATCATGTTTGTTTTAGAATAAAATCTCTTTTGCCTGGTTGTAATCATAAAAGCAGAGTAAAGGCAAGTGGATTTCTTAAATTTAAAATTTTAAAAGACTATTTAAATTACATATGCAGTATATTACAAGTGTGTGCAAGTGCACAGGCATCAAGTCTATTGTTTTACTTTTGTGTAAGTACTAACTCAGATGAGGTGCTAGAAGATCTATAGAACTTCTCTGTTATCATTATTAGTCTAACTTTAAGAAAACTTTAAGCCTAGCCAAAGCATGTCATGTAAACCCTAATCATTTTAAAATTGGGAAACACTCATATTCAGTCAAGGTGATCCCTATTTCATTTGGCCTGAATATTTTGGAATTATATAGTTATCTAATTGTTAACTATTACTCCAAATGTGCTACTTAAAAAAATAAACACTACCTCACAATTTCTGTGAATGTGAAATATAGGAGTAGCTTAGTCTCATATTTTAGACCACGGTCTCTCAAAAAGTTATGATCAAGCTGTGGGTCAGTTATCCTAAACCTTAAGTGAGGGACAGTACTGTCCCAAGTTCAGTCACTTGGCTGTTGGCAAGCTCAGGGCATCTCCATGTAAATACACTCACATCTTTGCTGAGGGTTGGCTGTAGGCTTTAGTTCTTTGTCATGCAGGCCTGTGTTGGCTTGCCCTGGCAACAAGGCTCTGATTTCTCTCAGATGTGAATGAAACAACTCCGGGAGGAAGGCTGAAAGCCTTTTACAACCTAATTTGGGTGCACCATCATACTCTCTGCTACATTCTCTTGGTCAGAAACAAATAATTATAACAACTATGTCCAGACCACAATCCAGGAGAAAGGAATTAAGTTTCACCTCTTGAGGGCACAGGTATCAAAAATGTGTGGGCCTATCTTTTAAACTACCTCAGGAGTCATTTTACCAGCATCTGAATTTAAAGTGTCATACTCCTGAGAGAATCTGAGCTTTCGTTTGTGTTAGGCAACCACTGACACCTTTTGGCCCTTGCTGCCTTGCTGCCTTTGGACTATCCCCTGGACTGCCTGCCCTTGTGCACATCTCACTGTAAGGGGATTCAAAGAGAGCTCTAGAGGTGCAGAGGTGACTCTACTCAGACCTTCTGGGCTCTTGATATTTCACACAAAGGACTTAAGGACACATTCAGGTTTTAACAAAGAAGAAGACTTAATTAGAAAGTGAAAAGTGAGGACAGGCATTCACTGACAATAATGTGGGCTATCTCAGTTGAAATGAACTTTTGGGACCATGGACTTTTCTCTTAAATGAATTTTTGTGAGGGGTGTTCATGGGAAGGCATGTGGGAACCACTGCACCCTTTCAGCCTGGTACACTCGGTTCTTTGATCATGGATCAAAAGACGTCTATGGTGGTCTGTTCTTCTTTCAGGATCTTCAGGTTGACATTATCTCTTCTATTTAGATAATGTTAAGAATGTTCCTATAACACAGAATTCTTAAAATACATCTCCCTTTGCTTTATCTAATCTGAAAATGCATTCTGTAGTCTCACAGTGCACTTAAGCTTTAATCAAAATGAGTCAATTTTCATGGATAAGTGAATTTACAATAACTCTAAGATCTGTAGATTTCTCAGAAATTTGGGAGTGACTAGTCTAGAGAGAAAACAAGTCTGCGGAATATGTCTGATCATGGACTTTGAAAGACTTGTAACTAGAGTCTCCCTTTTTTTTCCCTTTCAGCCTCCTAATTTTATCTATCTTTTTCCTTTATACCTATATATCAGCAGCACAGCTGATACCAAATTGTCACTGTTAAATGACAAGAAATTCCTAATCTGTGATATTAGGAAGGGTTAAAAACTTCAACAAGTTAAACCTCCTGGGTCACACTGGGAAACCTTCCTCAGAAAGTCTCCCCTCTTTCTCCCATTAATGTATCAGCTGGCGTAGAACATTTCCTGATATGATCAGAATTCTATAAACACATACTGAAGACATGACATTCTCAACTTCTCCCATAAAGAATGAATTTCTCAAAGAATAAGCAACAATGCTGTACTTGCGTTGTCCAGATGCGTGATGACTACCTTGAAATAGAAGTAGACTGCTTCTGCTTTCCCTGCATGATCAAATTCACTGATTTATTTATGGTAATTCTAGCATTTTCTCCTATTAGGAGGTTATTACAAACAAGGAGTTATCCTGCAGCTAAATGGGATATTGACTGAACAATGCAGGAACTAGAAAAATCTCTACAGAGGTGAGTAGGAGATAAAATACAACCAACTCATTGCCTTGTTTGTATAATGAAACCTACTCATTATTTTTCTAATTACCCTGTCACTTCATGATCCCCATGTCTAAAATTTGTTGAAAAGGTTAAGAATAAAAATTAACTGAAGTGAGTTAAAAACTAATAATCTCAAATAGAAATAGATAAAAATAAATAGTTTTTTTCTTTTTAATTACAAAAAAATCAATTTGGAAAAAAAGGCATACACACTTTCACTGAAAGAATTTAAACGACTTAGTGAGATTATTCACCATCCATGTGAATAGAACTAGTGATCTTTAGGATGAAATTCTTAATGTTCAAAGTTAGAGTAGACATCCTAGAATGTTCCATTATTTTTACTCACTTTTAATTGATACATATATATTTGAATTTTGCTGAATTTGGGGCTAGGAAAAATTCTTGAAATCTATATTCCAATATTCTTTTCTTTTCTCTAGCTGATAAGGGACAGACAGATATCATAGGTGGGAACATGAGGTTAAGGGAAAAATTCTATAAAATGGGCCCACCACATTGACTCCCACATGCTTTCTTTCGCAATAAGCAATTTACCTACAGTCCTTCCTGGCTTAAGTAGACAGGATATGTCACATTCCCCAGCAAACTACCTATTATGAGCAAGAGAACTGCAGGTCCCAAATAATATCAATAAGAAAAATCCAATTTACCTTGAAGGAAGACTTTTGTGACCCTTTTCACAAACCAGGTCCTGAAACTCAGGGAGATAATATTCCTCCTAACCATAAAATCCATAAGAATTTATAGTTAAGAATCCAATTAAGAATGAAAATCCAACCAGTTAGCATGGTCCAAAGTGATGGAGAGTTTTCATGGCTGTGGGGACTTGAAAGTTGATATCATTTTGCTGTCAGTCAAAATCAAGAGGTTGACCTGGGCAGGACTCTCTGGAAATTTTTCTCTGGGATCCTCAATAAAACTGGAATGCAGGAGATACATACTGTCCCTCTCCTCTCTGAGAGAATCCATTCTCTCCCTTGAGAGAGTCCCTTTTTTCCCTTTCTCTATCTCTTCAATAAACTCATGCTTGTTACTCTGAGAGACATGTCTTAACTTTTTCTGACTTGAATGCAAAAATCAGGATTTTAAGGGGGGGGGGGTCGTTACACTGCCTCAGTTTCTCAGAAAGCCTCACCTCCATAACATTGGTACATCTGACCACCTTGAATGTTTTATACCCACTTGATTTCTGCCATGTCTTTGTATTGTTTCCTAGAAATAAAACTCAGATTTTTGTAGAACTTTATCTGTCACTCAGTATTTATTTATATAAAACTTCCTTTTCATACTTCCTAAGATCTACTTGTCAAATCACAATGTCTTTAGATTTGACATAATAATATGATAAAAATTTTAAGTGATGCTAGTGCTCAATCGAAATAACTATATTTAATTGGTGTCATTGTACCTAAAATATTTTAAGTAGTCAAATTTTAACCTAGAATAGAATATTTCCATAACTAATAAAACTTTTTCAATTTGAACTATTAGTCTGCTTGATTTGTGTGTTGCCTTGTAACTATTGTATTAATTGTGATTGTCAAGTAGTAATATTGTATAAAACATATAGCAAATAATTTTTATGGAAATTACTCAAGAAATGTTAGCTTTCTCCATCTTCTTCCTTTTTCTACCTGAGTTTAAATACTCTGATTTTTATCAAATTCTAATGACAAATATGGACAAAGTTTTTTGAAATCTTAAAAAAATGAAATCTGTATACTCCGTTATTCCTTCGTATATGTAAGCATTATCATAACCACCATTGTTATTCTTTGAAAAGCATAGGTTCATTCAGTTCAAAATACTCTCAAGTGAGCAATAATTCTCATTTACCTTTCATAGAAGAAACAAATGTGGGATTAAATTACTTTGTAAAAGTCCTAGAAATTAGAGAATTCATAATATTTTTAGATACAAAGTGAGTGTTCGTTCTAATTAGTCAATAAGGTCAAATTTAAGATAGAAGGATAATTTAACTTATCTGATTCTTTAGATGCATAGTTAGCCTATAGATTCCCATATTTAGTCCACTCTCCCTCTTTATCTGTGAAAATGTTTCTCTCTTATCATCAATTATCAGAGTTGCAGAAATACAGTGTTGCATACATGAAAGCACACATGAATAGGAGAAAAAGAAAATCAAGGTTTTAGAATTTGCCCTTCCTAACTAGGTAGAAGACTTTCACAATTAATTTTAAACAATCTGATTCCTAGTTTTCTCATCCTTACAATGAATATCTTATATTATTTCTGAAGATCTATACTTAACAAATTATTGGATTCCACCAATTTCATATTAAATATATACTATAATGTAAATGTGGTTTGTTCCCAACAATACTCATATTGAGACTTGGTCCCCAGTCAAGTAATATGGGAGGTAGTGCCTGGAAGAGGTAACTAAGTGATCCAGAAAGATTAGTGCCTTTTTTTCCTCTGGGAATGTTTCTTATTCCCCAGATGAGATTGGTTACTACTAGAAGAGCAGGTTGTTATATAGCAAGTACAACTTTCAAACTCCCCGGGCTGACAGTCTTGTTTCCCCTCACTATGCTGTTGGAGGCCACTGCCCTATAGGGCCCACAGTGGTAGCTGGCCTCGCCCTAAGATGGTGCCAAGAATCCCAACTGCAAATAAAAACAACTTTAAGGAAGAACTTTCTATTGGCTGACTGATCTCTTCCGTGTCCGTGCTTAGCTCGTGATCAGTACATGTCCTCATTACCCACCATTAAGTGTCCACGAACCAAATGCCTGACCCGTTAGGTGATTGGCTGTTACATCCTATAAAGCTGCATACTTTCCGTGGCGAAGAGAGAGAGCTGCGCCGCTAGAAGAAGAAAAAGAGAGAGAGCTGCAAGGGGAGAAGAAGAAGAAGAAGACGGCAGCAGAGAGAGAAGAACCAGGCACTTGGCTCAGAGCTCTCCCATAAAAATAAAGACCTTAAAACTCCATCTGGAGCCGAGTCTTCATTGTATTCGCTGGATGAGACATATGTGACCTCTCTGGAAGGAGCCCCAGCTAAGTGATAACATCCACCAGGAGGAACTCATCAGAATGTGATGTCAGTGCCATGTTCTTAGACCTACAGAATTTTGAACTAAATAAACCTCTTTTCTTTAAAAAGTACTCAGCCTCATGTATAGCAAAACGGAAGAGACAAAGACAAACTTAATTCATGGAAGCTAATTTCTGAACTTAACAGAAATGTTTTATGCAGAATATCTTTTCTTTAGTTTCATCTATTTATGTTTTTTATTTTGTGACTTGCTGACAACTTTTACTTAATTCTTAGTGTGAACGTATAACTTCACTAAAGTCCATAGAACATGTGCTCAAATGGAACAATCTTACTGAGTTATCTAATAATGAGTTCTATATCAAGAGAACTATTATATTGATTAGCCCTCCTGTGTATAACATCAAGACATTCACATTAGTTGTGCATGGCACCAAGTATACTATCTGTAGTATAATCTAGAAGGAATCTGTTAGTAGGAATTAGTGGTTACTTGTTACCTTGACAACAACAGGTAATGCCTAACTGCTCAGCATGTGGCCCCACAGGTTCCTCTATAATTTTTCAGATATTAATGATGGTTTGCTTGTTAAGCTTACATTTCTAAAATATTGGTTCTTTTGTGAAATCAAATATTCTACTTATGCTCTATTATAGTATATGAGTTACATTTTTACTTTTCAGCAGTTTTGATTTCTCTCATATGTTAAAATCAACTATTCTGTATACAGAGAACATGATTTCTGAGAAGATATATTGTAATGGTTTGTTTTTAAGAGTATGTGTATACTCAAGCACTCATATATAGTATGTGTATGATTAATGATTATTTATTTCAATAACTGAGAGAATAGACTTAATATATGGTTAAAAATAAGCTTGTATTAAGTAAACATAATGCCGTAAAGACAAAACCAATTGTTAATTAACTTAATTGGGGTTTTATTATGATAGTTCTGTAACTTGTAATTGCAGACTTCGGACATTATAATACTTCACACATCTTAAACTTTAGTAGGTGCAGAAGAATCTAAAAACCAATGAGTAGAGGGATTAGTTGGTTAGAATTCTATGAAATAAATATCTGAATCAAAATGAATTTTAGAAAAACACCATGGATGAAGATTCAACCAAAGATATATGAGAAAGTTTGAATCTTTGAAATTTGTATTTTTCATTATGAACTATGGCATAAGATGGGAATTTCCTCCCATCTCTTGAGATTATATTTGAGATCTTATCTATAGGATAATTATCACTGAATGAATTAAACAGTTGTTGAAAAAAATGTATCTCGGGGCCACAATTAATTATGAGTGAATTAAAAGCATATTAACTTAAAGTTCATTTCTAAAGTCAAATGGTTTATACAGTACCATATTCATTATTACTGTTAAATATTTAGTTAATACAAGTTGACACTCATAATCCCTCATAACCATACCAAGTACCACTTAATCGGTTTCTCCAAGAAGCTTTTTTTCTTTATGTTTCTTTCAGGCTATGCTAGATAATGTTGTGGTGTCAAACAGACCAAATACATACTGGTTACCAAAAACAAATTATGTTTTCCTAATATTATATGTCCATCAGAGTTTACTCAATGACCCAGGCTGATAGTGATTCCATCTCCTCATGTGCTTTCATGGTCACTACCAAGGTCTGAGTGTGTCTCCCAAAGTTCATATCTTGGAAACTTAATCCTCAGTGCAGCAGCTTTGGAAGTGGACACTTTAAGAGGGTTAGGTCACAGGGGCTCTGCTCTCATGAATGAATTAATGACATTGTCATGGAAGAGGGCTCCTGATAAAAGGATGATCTTGGTTCAGTGTCATTCACTTCTCAGTATCAGTCTCTCTTCTTGCCTTGCATGCACATATTCTCTTGTACTTCTGCTATAAAATGATTCAACAGGAAGGCCTACTCCAAGATGCAAATTCTTTGATTGTGGTTTTTCCAACCCAAGCCTATTTTTTTTAATCAATTATTAAGCATAGGTATTCTATTATAATTGCACAAAACAGAATAGGAAAATTATAGAAATAAGGAAAATAGAGAGAACTATACTCAGCATCTCAAAACTTCTTCATGGAATTTGATGATGACTCAGTTTATGCAGAAAGCAAAGTCAGATAACTAAGAGTAAATCTGATGACAGAGATGAATAATACTCCCACAGGGAAGGACCTGAGAATTCATGAGCAAGCACTCATTCTACTACACTAAGAAAACATACAAGCTAATGGTGGTTATCTTTAATTCTCATCCATCCTCAATTTATATTTTTATTAAATCAACATTTATTAGTCTTCTCTGACTACTAACAATTTTAACTCTGAGTAGTAATATGGAAATCAAATTATTGCTAATTGAGGGGTTTCAAGATAGCGGACTAGAGGGTGACTGCATCTCCTGGCATTCCAGAACTCAGGATTCAAGAAAGGGAGGTATTGAGAGACTCAGAAAAACTCAGAGACGCTGGGTGAGTCGCTCCCACCAGGTGAAGCTCTGCCCAGGCAGCAGGCCGGGACAGTGGGCAGCTTCTTGGAGCAGGGCAGGGCGCTGAGAGGTTTTCCCCAGCAGCCCGGGTCCATTCTGCAGCAGGTCCATTCCACGGCCAGCTTCTCGGAGCAGACTCACCCAGTGAGACGCTTTCCGTGCACACCCAGTCCACAGTGGCGGCCCGTTCCGGTCAGCAAGCAGCTTCTCTGACCAGGGCAGGATGGTGAGAGGCTTTCCTGAACGGACCTGCTCCATCTGGCAGCAGGCCCAGCCCACAGCCAGCTTCTTGGAGCAGTTCCAACCAGTGAGAGGCTTTCTGCGCATAACAAGCCCCAACCCCAGTCTGGTCCTCAGACACCTTCTCCGACCAGGGCAGGGGACCTGAGGCTTTCCTGGGCAGCCTGACTCCTTCCAGTGGCAGGCCCATCCACAGCAGGCTTCTCAGAGTAGGCCCACCTAGTGAGAGGCTTTCTGAGCACACCCATCCCCCAATCCCACACCCAGCAGCAGGCCAGGGGCAGCTTTCTTCTGAAACACTGCATTATCAAGTTTCTCCAAGACTTCAGGCTACTGAAGTGATATGCTGGAAATCTATAGGGACAGTATAAGCCAATAAAGGAAATCTGCAAGCTCAGAGTCCCACTGATATCTGACCAATATGAGAAAATAAGGGAAGAAAATGTACCAAATTAACGTAGATGCTATATCATTGAAACCCAATGACAGTGTGGCAGAAGAAATGTCAGAAAAATAATTCAGAATGTACATAATTAAAACAATCAGAGAAGCAAATGAGGAGATGAGAGAGCAAATGCAGGCATTGAAGGATGAGATGAAAGAGCAAGTGCAGGCATTAAATGATCACACCAATCAACAGTTAAAAGAGCAAATACGGGAAGCAAAATATCATTTCAATAAAGAGTTAGAGATACTAAAAAAAAAACAAACAGAAATCCTTGAAATGAAGGAAACAATAAACCAAATTAAAAACTCCATAGAAAGCATAACCAATAGGATAGAACACCTGGAAGACAGAACCTCACACAATGAGGAAAAAATGTTTAATCTTGAAAACAAAGTTGACCAAACAGAGAAGATGGTAAGAAATCAAGAACAGAACCTATAAGAATTATGGGATATCGTGAAAAGGCCAAATCTGATAATTATTGGAATAGAGGAGGGCACAGAGAAACAAACCAAAGGAATGAACAATCTATTCAATGAAATAATATCAGAAAATTTCCCACATCTGAAGAATGAAATGGAAAATCAAGTACAAGAGGCTTATAGAACTCCAAATACACAAAATTATAACAGACCCACACCAAGGCACATTATTATGAAAATACCTAACATACAAAATAAAGAGAATTTTAAAGGCTGCAAGAGAAAAGAATCAAATTACATTTAGTGGGAAACCACTAAGGATATCAGCAGATTTTTCAATCTGGACTCTAAAGCTAGAAGGGCCTGGGACAACATATATCAAGCCCTGAAAGAAAATGGATGCCAACCAAGAATCCTATACCCAGCAAAACTTATCTTCAGATTTGATGATGAAATAAAATCCTTCCATTTGGTTTATTGCCTCCTTCATTTCAAGGATTTCCATTTGTTTTTTTTTTTTTTTTTTTTTGAGAATCTCTATCTCTTTGTTGAAATGATCTTTTGCTTCCTGCAGGTGCTTTTTCAGCTTATTGGTATTATCATTCATTGCCTGCATTTGCTCTCTTATCTCATCCTTTGCATTGTGAATCATCTTAATCATGCATAATCTGAAGTCCTTTTCTGACATTTCTTCTAACCTACTGTCATTGGATTCTATTACTATAGAATCTAGATTTGTTTGGATCATTTTCTTCCCTTATTTTTTCATGTTGTTCATGTATCTTCCCCTCTAGCACTGCAGATCTGGGGTATTGCAGATTTCCCCCTATAGGCTTATAGTGGCCCTATAGGTTTCCAAAACCCTTTCTTTAAGGGGAGATCAATATTAGCAGTGCCCAATTCAGACACTATGCAATCCTAGACCAAATAGCCCCTATGGGGACAATAACAAAATTGTCATAATAAACAAAATGAGTTCAAATATCATCTTCGGTAAAACAAACAGGTTTGCAATAAGGTCTGCAGTTTCTAATGGAGGACAAAGAAGATGCAGAGGGATGTAGAATGTGGCTGTTAATGGGATAAGAAAAGAATATACAGAAGTTCTACAAAATAGAAAGGTGAGAGTGTAATCAAAAGAAATCAGATGTTAGCATGATAAAAAGGGAGAAAGAGACTCTGAGGGAACAGGTAAACAAAAGGAAAAGATAGCAAGAAACGTAAAGAAATAAAAACAATTTTTTTTAAAAAAAGGAGAAAAAAGTAATCTACCGTATAACAATCATATACTAATGAAACCTCCCAGTGTTCAGTAGCCTGATGCATGAGAGGTACCTGACAATGAGCTTCAATCCTCCAGCAGGTGTCTCAGGATAGGATTTGCCCCACCCAAAGATCGGAGCTACGGCTTCCAGGATTATCCAAGATGGCCGCTCTGGCTTTGAAATGTGTTGGCAAATGGGGAGCTGCAGCTCAGGGGTGGACATGGTCAGCTGGAGGTCCTGGAGATGGGATGCAGTTGGTCTGGCAGGGGTCCTGGAGGTCTGGTGTGTTTGCTGTGATTGTGGGATCCTGGAGGCCGGGTGCAATCAGTCGATCTGGGGTCCCGGTGATAGGGCACAGTCAGATGGTCTGGGGATCCTGGCAGCAGGGAGCAGTCAGTCAATGTGAAGTCCCCAGAGCAAGGAGTGGTCGGTCTGGCTGAGGGATCCTGGAGATGGGGCTTAGTCAGTCTGGCCAGGGGTCCTATGGGGCCTGGAGCTTGTCTCAAAATGGTGGCAGCCACGTGTAATTAAACCTGCAGGTACTGTAACAGTGAACTTCCAGGCAGCAACAGGCAGCTGGTGCTCCACTGGCAGTTGGTGATCAGTTTGCTGACTGTTGTTGGACAATGGGGAGGTGAACCTCGAGCATTGGGTGATGGATAGGAATAAGGCAGGAGATGGACAGGTGAGAGGCAAGCAAATGGTGGAAGATAGATGCCAGACACTGAGCAATCTGCACTCTCAAATCCTTCCATGATAAACAAAAACTAAAAGGATTTACAAAAAGAAAGCCAGCATTACAGAACATTCTCATCAAAATATTCCATGAGGAAGAGATGAAAAACAATGATGTAAATCAGCAAATGAAGGAACTGGCCTAAAGGAATAGCCAAATAGAGGAGAAACCAAATCATGTCAAAAAAAAAAAAAAAAATGAGCCAAATGACTGGAAATACAAATGATATCTCAATAATAACCCTGAATGTTAATGGCCTGAACTCATCAATCCAAAGACATAGACTGGCAAATTGGATTAAAAAGAAAGATAGATGAAGAAAAAGCATTTGATAAAATAGAGCATCGCTTCATGGTCAAAACACTAGAAAAAATAAGGATAGTAGGAACATTCCTTAACATTGTAAAGGCCATCTATGCTAAGCCCATGGCCAATATCATTCTAAATGGTGAAAAACTGAAAGCATTCCATCTAAAAACTGTAACAAGGCAGGGATGCCATCTTTCACCACTTCTATTCAACATTGTCATTGAAATTCTAGCCAGAGCAATTAGACAGACCAAAGAACTTAAAGGGATATGAATAGGAAAAGAAGAACTCAAACTATCCATGTTTGCTGATGACATGATTATATATTTAGAGGAACCTGGAAATTCCACCAGAAAACTTTTAGAACTCATAAGTGAATTCATTAAAGTAGCATTTTTTACATAAGTGATGAATCCTCAGAAAGAGAAATTAGGAAAACTTCCCCATTCACAATAGCCTTGAAAAAAATAAAATACTTGGGAATCAATCTCACAAAAGAGGTGAAAGACCTCTACAATGAGAACTACAGAACACTAAAGAAAGCAATGAAAGAAAACCTTAGAAGATGGAAATATCTCCCATGTTCTTGGATAGGTAGAATTAATATTGTCAAAATGGCCATACTACCAAAAGTGCTATACAGATTCAATGCAATTCCAATTAAAATCCCAATGACGTACCTCACAGAAATAGAACAAGCAATTATGAAATTCATCTGGAAGAATAAGAGACCCAAAATAGCTAAAGCAATCCTTAGCAGGAAGAATAAGGCAGGGGTATCACAATACCAGAACTCCAATTATACTATAGAGCAATAGTAACAAAAGTGGCATGGTATTGTTACCAATAGACAGGTTGATCAGTGGTACAGAATAGAGGACACGGACACAAACCCAAATAAATAGAATTTTCTCATACTAGACAAAGGTGCCAAAAATATGCAATGGAGAAAAGATAGCCTCTTCAACAAATGGTGCTGGGAAAACTGGAAAACCACATGCAACAGAATGAAATTAACCCCTATCTCTCACCCTGCACAAAACTCAACTCAAAATGGATCAAGGACCTCGGAATCAGACCAGAGACCCTTTATCTTATAGAAGAAAAAGTAGGTCCAAATCTTCAACATGTCAGCCCAGAAGCAGACTTCCTTAACAGGACTCCAATAGCACAAGAAATAAAAGCAAGAATCAATAACTGGGATAGATTCAAACTAAAAAGCTTTCTCTCAGCAAAGGAAACTATCAGCAATGTGACGAGAGAGCCTACAGAGTGAGAGAAAATCTTTGCCACTCATACTTCAAATAGAGCACTAAACTCCAGAATCTATAAAGAACTCAAAAAACTCTACACCAAGAATACAAATAATCCAATCAACAGATGGGCTAAGGAATTGAACAGACACTTCACAGAAGAAGATGTACAAGAAATCAACAGATATATGAAAAAACGTTCAACTTCTCTAGTAATAAGAGAAATGCAAATCGAAACTACCCTAATATTGCATCTCACCCCAATTAGAATGGTGATGATCAAGAACACAGCAACAATAGGTGTTGGCAAGGACGTGGGGAAAAAAGTACACTCATACATTGCTGGTGGGATTGCAAATTAGTGCAGCCAATCTGAAAAGCAGTATGGAGATTCCTCAGAAAGCTCAGAATGGAACCACCATTTGATCCAGGTATCCCATTCCTTGGCCTATCCCCAAAGAACTTAAAAGCAGAATACTACAAAGATGCAGCCACATCAATGTCCATAGCTGCTGAATTCACAATAGCCAGATTGTGGAACCAACCTAGATGCCCTTCAATAGATGAATGGATAAAGAACTGTGGTATATTTATACAATGGAATATGACTCAGCTATAAAGAATAATAAAATTATGGTATTTGCAGGCAAATGGATGAAACTGGAGAATACCATGCTGAGGTAAGACAATCTCAAAACACCAAAGGAAGAATGATCTCACTGATAAGTGGATGATGACACATAATGGGGGGGGGCAAGAATGGAGGAAGGAGTGACTCTATAGAGGGAAAAGAGGGGTAGGAGGGGTGGGATGATAGGAGGAAAAAATAAAAATAACAAAATGAATCAAACAATATTACCCTATGTAAATTTATGATTACACAAATGGTATGCCTTTACTCTGTGTACAAACAGATAATCAACATGATCCCATTTGTTTACGATAAAAATAAACGAAAAAAATAAAATATTGCTAATTGTTTTTTGGGAAGGAAACAGAAATAAATAGGAATATGCAAAATAATTTGATCTTCTTAAATTAAGAGAGTTGTCTATTTCAGAAACTTAAATTCTTTAGGACATAAAAATATGGTATGAGAATAGTAAGGCTGCCTTTACCTTTTGAGAAAATAGGTGTGTTAGCTGAAATGTTATGTTACGTTTATCAATAAAAAAAAAAAAGAAACCTCAAATTATTTGGATCAATAAAAAAGTTATAGTGACTGATAAACAAAGAACTGTGTTCCAGGTTCAACTGCTCAATGAAGTGTCTAAGAAGCCTGTTTTCTGTATCTTCCATTCTGTTGTTTGGGTAGCCTGCTTCATTCTATGATTATTATCTCTGATTCTGAACAAATGCCTACAAAAATGTTCCACTACATTCTGATTACCTCAACAATCACCAAGGAAAAGGGGGATTATTTAACTCTAGAACTCCTCAGCATGTATATCTTAAAATTCTTCAGACAAATTTGGGTCACATGTCTCTTCTAGACCTAATAAATATGGCTGACAGAATTATAGTAAATAATTTGGAACTAAAGCAAAGAAAGAATTCCATTTTCTTAACCTTATAAGGCATATAGCAAAAGGTGAATCTCCAATGAAATTTCAATAGCAGAGATCCAAGATGGCGGACTAGAGGGAGGCTGCATTCCTTGTCGCTCCGTAATGCCGAATTCAAGCAGAGGATATCTGTTTCTCGGTGAGGCAGTTTTTGCTGCTTCTCAATCCCCTGGTGTTTACCCCATTTGTCTGCTGTGATGACCTGCAATCTGCCGGCATATCGATGGCATTTTTAAAGCAAAAGATCATTTCAAAAAGGAGATAGAGATTCTCAAAAAAAAAAAAAAAAAAAAAAGAAAAAACAGGAAATTCATAAAATGAAGGAGACAATAAACCAAATAAAAAACTCAATGGAAAGCATCACCAACAGACTAGACCACATAGAAGACAGAACCTCAGACAATGAAGACAAAATATTTAATCTGGAATATAAAGTGGCCCAAACAGAGAAAATGGTAAGAAATCATGAACAGAATCTCCAAGAACTTTGGGACATCATGAAAAGACCAAATTTAAGAATTATTGGGATTAAGGAAGGCACAGAGATACAAACCAAAGGAATGAACAACCTATTCAAAGAAATAATATCAGAAAATTTCCCAAACTTGAAGAATGAAATGGAAAATCAAATACAAGAGGCTTACAGAACACCAAATGCACAAAATCACAACAGATCCACACCAAGGCACATTATAATGAAAGTGCCTAACATTCAAAATAAAGATAGGATTTTGAAGGCCGCAAGAGAAAAGCATCAGATTACATATAGGGGGAGACCAATACGGATAGCAGCCGACTTCTCAACCCAGACTCTAAAAGCTAGAAGGGCCTGGACCAACATATTTCAAGCTCTGAAAGAACATGGTTGCAAACCAAGAATCCTATACCCAGCAAAGCTAACCTACAGATTTGAAGATGAAATAAAATCCTTCCATGATAAACAAAAGTTAAAAGAATTTACAAATAGAAAGCCTGCACTACAGAGTGTTCTCAACAAAATATTCCATGAGGAGGAAATGAAAAACAACAATGGTGGTCAGCAAAGGGAGGAACTACCTTAGAGAAAAACCACTAAAAAGAGAAACCAAGCCTACTTAAAAACCCAAAATAAGCCAAATGACTGGGAATACAAATCATTTCTCAATAATAACCATGAACATGAATGGGCTAAACTCCTCAATCAAAAGACATAGACTGGCAGAATGGATTAAAAAGAAACACCCAACAATATGCTGCCTGCAAGAGATTCATCTCATAGAAAAAGACATCCACAGACTAAAGGTGAAAGGATGAGTAAAAACCTACCATGCACATGGACTCAGTAAAAAAGCGGGGGTTTCCATCCTTATATCAGATAAAGTGGACTTCAAGCCAAAGTTAATCAGAAGGGATAAAGAAGGACATTTCATACTGCTTAAGGGAACCATAAATCAGGAAGACATAACGATAGTAAATATTTATGCCCCAAACAATGGTGCATCCCTGTACATCAAACAAATCCTTCTCAATTTCAACATACATAGACCACAACACAGTAATTCTGGGCGACTTTAATGCACCACTGTCACCACTAGATAGATCTTCCAAACAAAATCCAACCAAAGAAACCATAGAACTCAATAACACAATCAATAACCTAGAATTAATACACATATATAGAACATTCCATCCATCAACGAGTGGATTCACTTTCTTCTCAGCAGCACATGGAACCTTCTCGAAAATAGACCATGTGTTATGCCACAAAGCAGCCCTTAGGAAATGCAAAAAAATAGAGATACTCCCTTGTGTTCTATCAGATCATAGTGGACTGAGAGTAGAAATCAATGACAAAATAAAAAAAGGAAATTACTCCAACACTTGGAGACTAAATAATATGCTATTGCATGAAACATGGATAACAAGAAACATCAGGGAGGAGATTAAAAAATTCTTAGAGGTCAATGAGAATGATGATACAACATATCAAAATCTCTGGGACACTATGAAAGCGGTACTAACAGGAAAATTAATTGCATGGAGCGCATTCCAGAAAAGAATGAAGAGTTAACAATTAAATGACCTAAAATTACAGCTCAAAGCCCTAGAAAAAGAAGAACAGAATAACAGCAAAAGTAGTAGAAGACAGGAAATAATTAAAATCAGAGCTGAACTTAATGAAATTGAAACAAAAGAAACTATTCAAAAAATTGACATAACAAAAATTTGGTTCTTTGTGAAAGTAAACAAAATAGATAAACCCTTAGCCACACTAACAAAGAGAAGGAGAGAGAAGACTCAAATTACTAAAATACATGATGCAAAAGGAAATATCACGACAGACACCACTGAGATACAGAACATAATGAGAAGCTACATTGAAAATCTGTATTCCAACAAAATAAAAAGTACCAAAGACATTGACAAATTTCTAGAGACATATGCTCCTCACAAACTGAACCAGGAGGACATTCACAATTTAAACAGATGAATATCAAGCAATGAAATAGAAGAAGCCATTAAAAACCTACCATCCAAGAAAAGCCCAGGACCAGACGGATTCTCAGCCGAGTTCTACAAGACTTTCAAAGAAGAACTCATTCCAATCCTTCTCAAAGTATTCCAGGAAATAGGAAAGGAGGGTACCCTACCAAACTCATTCTATGAAGCTAATATCACCCTCATACCCAAACCAGGAAAAGACACATCAAGGAAAGAAAATTTTAGACCAATATCCTTGATGAATATAGATGCAAAGATCCTTAACAAAATATTGGCAAACCGTATCCAAAAGCATATTAAGAAAATTGTGCACCATGATCAAGTGGGGTTCATCCCTGGAATGCAAGAATGGTTTAACATCCGTAAATCAATAAACGTAATCCATCATGTCAATAGACTTAAGGATAAGAATCATATGGTTATTTCAATTGATGCAGAAAAAGCATTTGAAAATATACAACACCCCTTCATGCTGAAAACACTAGAAAAAATAGGGATAGGAGGAACATACCTGAACATTGTAAAGGCTATTTATGCTAAGCCCATGGCCAACATCATTCTTAATGGAGAAAAACTGAAACCATTCCCTTTAAAAATGGGAACAAGACAGGGATGTCCTCTTTCACCACTTCTATTCAACATTGTCCTCGGAACTCTAGGCAGAGCAATTAGGCAGACTAAAGAAATTGAAGGGATACGAATAGGAAAAGAGGAACTTAAGCTGTCACTATTTGTGGATGACATGATTCTATATTTAGAGGATCCAAAAACCTCCTCCAGAAAACTTCTAGACCTCATCAAATGAATTCAGCAAAATAGCAGGCTATAAAATCAACACACATAAATCTACAGCATTTTTATATGCAAGCGACGAAACAGCTGAAAGAGAAATGAGGAAAACAACTCCATTTGCGATAGTCTCAAAAAAAATAAAATACTTGGGCATCAATCTAACCAAAGAGGTAAAAGATCTCTACAATGAAAACTACAAAACACTGAAGAAAGAAATTAAGGAAGACCTTAGAAGATGGAAAGATCTCCCATGTTCTTGGATAGGCAGAATTAATATTGTCAAAATGGCCACAAGTGCTATACAGATTCAATGCAATTCCAATTAAAATCCCAATGACGTACCTCACAGAAATAGAGCAAGCAATCATGAAATTCATCTGGAAGAATAAGAAACCCAGAATAGCTAAAGCAATCCTTAGCAGGAAGAATGAAACAGGGGGTATCGCAATACCAGAATTTCAACTGTACTACAAAGCAATAGTAACAAAAACAGCATGGTATTGGCACCAAAATAGACAGGTAGATCAATGGTACAGAATAGAGGACACGGACACAAACCCAAATAAATACAATTTTCTCATACTAGACAAAGGTGCCTAAAATATGCAATGGAGAAAAGATAGCCTCTTCAACAAATGGTGCTGGGAAAACTGGAAATCCATATGCAACAGAATGAAACTAAACCCCTATCTCTCACCCTGAACAAAACTCAACTCAAAATGGATCAAGGACCTTGAAATCAAACCAGAGACCCTGCATCTTACAGAAGAAAAAGTAGGTCCAAATCTTCACCTTGTTGGCTTAGGATCAGACTTCCTTAACAGGACTCCCATAGCACAAGAAATAAAAGGAAGAATCAATAACTGGGATAGATTCAAACTAAATAGCTTTCTCTGAGCAAAGGAAAGTATCAGCAATGCGAAGAGAGAGCCTACAGAGTGGGAGAATTTCTTTGCCACTTATACTTCAGATAGAGCACTAATTTCCAGAATCTATAAAGAACTCAAAAAACTCTACACCAAGAATACAAATAACCCAATCAACAAATGGGCTAAGGAAATGGACACTTCACAGAAGAAGATGTACAAGCAATCAACAGATATATGAAAAAATGTTCACCATCTTTAGTAATAAGAGAAATGCAAATCAAAACTACACTAAGATTCCATCTCACCCCAATTAGGATGGTGATTATCAAGAATACAAGCAACAATAGGTGTTGGAGAGGATGTGGGGAAAAAGATACACTCATACATTGCTGGTGGGACTGCAATTTAGTCCAGCCACTCTGGAAAGCAGTGTGGAGGTTCCTTAGAAAACTTGGAATGGACCTACCATTTGACCCAGCTATCCCACTCCTCCGCCTATACCCAAAGGACTTAAAATCAGCACACTACAGAGATACAGCCACATCAATATTCATAGCAGCTCAATTCACAATAGCCAGACTATGGAACCAACCTAGATGCCCTTCAATTGATGAATGGATAAAGAAACTGTGGTATATATATACATTGGAATATTACTCAGCTATAAAGAATAATAAAATTATGGCATTTGCAAGCAAATGGATGAAATTGGAGAATATCATGTTAAGTGAGATAAGCCAATCTCAAAAATCCAAAAGAGGAATGATCTCACTGATAAGCGGATGATGACACTTAATGGGGGGTGGGAGTGGGACAAGAATGGAGGAAGGAGGGACTGTATAGAGGAAAAAGAGAGGTGGGAGGGGTGGGGGAGAAGGAAAAGAATAACGGAATGAATCAAACATCATTACTCTATGTAAATTTATGAATATACAAATGGTATGCTGTTACTCCATGTACAAACTGAAACAACATGTATTCCATTTGTTTACAATAAAAATAAATTAAAAAAAAAGGAATTTCAATAGCAAAAGAAATAAAATAATCATTATAACTAATACATTGTCATAATTTCTCCACCTAATTTTTAACGTGTGCTTTTCTTAATGGTATCTAAATTCATTAACTATATCTAAGACACATTTGATTCATATCCAAAAGTTACATCCCAAAAATTAGCACATATTTTATACTTTCAAATAAATGCTGGATTTTCTGCTGAAAATATGTTATATTCTACCCTAACATGTAGGAGGAAAAAAAGATTATATATATTTGGCCAGTGAAAATCTGGGAGTTAAATACAAATAATCTAACATCCATTATGCTTCAATAAGTTTAGACCAGGCTGAACTCCCTTATGATGATGAAGGTGAACAATGAAGGTTAGAATCTACCTAAGGGGCACAGACAGTGGGAAAAAAAGTCATGTATTTTTGGAGAAAGTGGTGAACCGGAAGTAAAGAGTGATTTTCCTGTACTGACGACTTTAGCCTGAGGGAATACCATAGTCACAGCATGGAATACATTGACTAAATAGCTAATAGAAAACTGGCATGTTTCTGGCCTGAAGAACTAAAAAACAGACACTGAGAAAGCATAACAACTAAAAATTGATGATTCAGAGGGTGAGGTGTATGCTGGAAAGGAGAGAGAGAGAGAAATGTGAGAATCCCAAATTCTGTACATTTACTACTAAATTCTCCAGACAAAATCTTTGGCTGCTTAGATCTGATTCAAAACAATCTGTAGTTAAGAAACAAAATAGAACAAAATAAAACGAAGCTCTGATGTTTGATCTACCTACTCTCCTAAAAACATAACAAAGCAAAAACAAACAAACAAACAAAAACAATATACAATTTGGTTCCTATCAGGTTAATTGACTCATAAGACAGAAACTAATAACCCTTTTAAGAGGAATGTGACAGAATCTGAAATCGAGCACATCAATAACAGTAAGGTATAGCTCAAAGTTATACAACAAATACATGCAAATAAAGTTAAGCAAGCCATATGCTCAAGGGAAAAGGAAAATCTCATTCCCAAGATAAGATAGTATTGGGATCACTGGAAAAAGAGTACATAGCAGCACTTTTAAGTATGCTCAGAAGACAAGGAGAAATATCAGCACAAAGGGTGTTTTGGTCATCTTTCTCATTGCTGTGGCTTTCAAGTAAGATCTGGATATTCACTCAATTTTTACTTAGTTTTATTTAGAGATATATTCAGTAGTAAATCAGTTTGTGAAAAAGCAGAACTTTGGCATGAAAAGTATGTACTTTTTTCATATTGTATTATATTTTTTTTCAATGTGTTTTTTAAAAGGGGTATATTTTTTTCTAAAAGAGTGCTCACAACTCCCTTATAAAGTTCAAATCATATACATTTCCAAAACATCATTCATGCTTTTATTGATTATTACTACTGAGTCCATAAAGTGCCCTAGGACCATGGCAGTGCTTTTAGAAAGTAGAGACGTGTAATATAATCTGTACCTTGGCATTACCTTGCTCAGAATTTCCTGAACAAACCTTTTTACTGTCCTCTGGCTTGTGTTCCTTGTCTTTAAAATATAGATAATGTCATCTTTTCTAATTTCACTGACTTAACATGGTTATTTTGATGAGTAAATAAAATAATGCCTGTGAAAATTGATTGGGAATGGAAGACGATAAAAATTGGAATCTGTGAGTTCCCATTGACTTTTTACAAGGCAATTTTAACCAATATAACTCTAAAAGGAGAACATTTTATGTCAC
This sequence comes from Sciurus vulgaris, assembly GCF_902686455.1. Taxonomy (NCBI): domain Eukaryota; kingdom Metazoa; phylum Chordata; class Mammalia; order Rodentia; family Sciuridae; genus Sciurus; species Sciurus vulgaris. The sequence goes on from NC_136464.1 coordinate 135,239,367, forward strand.
ATTCCATACTAGCTGTCATTTTAAATGCTGTAAAAAGAGTAAAGAAGAATGCCTTATTCGCAATGCTCAGCAAATATTGAACTGCTATTTCTCCCAAGACACACAGAATAAATATATATGTGGTCCGGTGAACACAAGCACAGATAAGTCTTCCCAGGGAATTCACTATTTTGGATAGCAAGGAAAGTCAAAGGTGGAAAAACTCAGGATTTAAGGAGCATCTTGAGAAGTTGTGAAGATGAACTAGCAGACAACTCAGCGGTAAATGTGAAAGACAAGGGCTAAACCAAGCAATACGAAGGAGAAGTGGAGAAAAATTTGGAATAAATCACCTGGAAATAAGCTCCAGAGGAAGCAATAATCAATAAGCACACAAAATGCGTTTGACAGACCTTCATTTCTAAAGCACACTGGAGAAAACTACCTTGAAACTTCCATTTTTAATCTTCCTCTCACCCTGATTCCAAAATATTTTTTTTTCTTTTACTGAATGGAAGCTTTATGTTACCAGATGCTCACAGCAAGATTTTATATAAGAAACAAAGCAATAACAACCAACAAAAATTTTGAATCTCTTGTCCAGTAGGTTTTCCTACCAATGTTGGATAATATTCCAACTGAACCTCACAGGGGAAAATGGGTAAGTATTTATAAATTTTTTGTAACCCTCTGAAATACAGTTGAGTGTTTATACATTGCCATTATGTCTAAAATCAGTTGTCAAATTCAATAACCAATATGATAACTTATGTTATTTCATACGGTGTCTGTAACATCCCTCTCATCTATATCTTGATATTTCCCAGTGTTCTTCTTTTGAACTTTTTACATTTACATACTAAAGTACTCAAAAACTTTTCTAAAATTGGTTAGATATTTTTGGAGTTGTATATATTTTCACATGTTACATGAAAATCAAAATACTTTCTGCTAAATAGAAAATAGTAAATAAAATATTTGTTATTAAGTGATGCTTTAAATCTCTCATATTTTTATATTTTCTACAATTATCTAGATTATATAAATATCTGAAATTTTGTCTTTTATTCACACATTATCATAAAATCTACATGCAAAGTATGTTAAATGGCTGTCTAAATTGATATTTGATCCTTATATAATCTTTCCTAGCTATCCACTAAAATAACTATTAAAATTCAAATGATCATAATTTAACAAGAGTATTTACTTCCATATGCTCTAAAAGTCAATGTTAAGAAAGCCAAAGGGCATAAATTGTGTTTATATGGTGTGTGTATAAGTTAAGAAACTGCAATATTATAATAAAACCTGAAAAATAGAGCGCCTAACCATACTCTATGCAGGGAACAAAAAAAATGGCTATCCTGTATATTTTAGGGGTTATAGTTTATAATGTGGAATTTTCTTTATTGTCTTCAAGGTGTTAAAATGTATTTCAAGCTATGTACTTTCTATATATTCTAATAAAAGATGAAATACCCTAACCTTGAAAGACTATCCTAAGATAAGACATACAAAAATATAGAATTGTTACCAGCACAATGACACATGCCTGTAATCCCAGTAGCTCTGGAGGCTGACGCAGAATGGCAAGTTCAAATCCAGCCTCAGCAATTTATCAAAGCCCTAAGCAACTTAGCAAGACCCTGACTTAAAAAATAAAAGATGGAGGAGGGAGAGAATACTGTGGATGTATTAAGCACCAAGAGTTCAATCCCTGGCACCAAAAAATAAAATAACGTTGTTAAATGCGATGTTTATGGTTTTAGATACAATATTGAATAAATAGAAGCACCTTAAAATTCCATTTTCTAAAAACGATTACATATCCTTAAAGGTATATTTATAACATTATATAACTTTAAATAATATTAAATAACATTATATAAATTTATGGCATTATATAATGTTATTTATATTTATAACAATATATAATAAACTATTAATTTTACAATTTTAGGTAAAGGGACAGAGAGCTAAAATATGGCAAACTTAGAATTACAATTACTTAATATTATTTTTAAGTGATCTAGGAGGACATACTTTCAAATATGTAAATTACTTTGGTGTGGATATTTGTATATATGCCCACAAACATGCACACACATGAAAGATACTATTCTCAGAGCTACATGGTTAGATTTCACTCTGTATCTATATTTTATACATTCATATATTAATTTATATGAATATATAGACTCAAATATACACACATATATGTATTCATACACAGACACACAAAATACACACAAGAGGCACTCACACACACTTTCCCAAAGATGGTAACTTAATAATGAAAGTACAATAGTATTTTCTAAAGTAAGGTAACAGTTTAACTAGGAAAAGAGACAATATTTATTCATTAAGAATGGATATTAATAGTCAATATAATATCTTTAAAAAAACAGTATCAAAGATGTAAATGAAACTTGTTCTTTATCCAGGTAATGTTTGTAAACATTTGAAAAAAATTAACAACTTCTTTTATCTTCATAGCTTTAATGGGTTATAAGTAGATACAATTTTTTTCTAAATAGCAAATTATCAGAAATGTCAATATTTTTTCACAAAAAAAGTAGCAATATAGATGTTGAGTTAGTTTAATACAAAAAATGACAATATGAAATCATTCAAAAATTCAAAGAGTTTGGATTTTGGCAGTTTTACATTAATAGATTCACATAAGCAGAGATATTTTTACTGTTTTTTTCTGAGATAACTATCCAAGTGTTTATTAATGCCTTATGTAATTCTGTGAAAAGTGTGTAACTTTCTTTTTAAAAACATTATTTATATTACACTAGTCAAAATAGTTGAGAAAAGTCTGAAAATCCAAAAGAAACAGTTTACTTTTTCATAGTCATAAAGAAAAGAATACTGTGTGACCCATTTGAATCCGCTCCATCTCTCAATTATCTTTTTGGTAAAATTAGCTTTTAAATAATGCATTTATGCCCTGAAATCAATGAGAGTTCTGCATACTTTATACAAAAATTAAGCAGAAAGTTTTCAGAGGTTTTCCATACTACTCAGTTAAAGGCTGCTTCTGAAGCTTGCAATGATGTGATTTTTTAGCCATTCATCTCTGATGAAAAGGGATATAAAGGGAGCCTGAGAGCATTTTTTTGTGTGTGTTCATTCTGCAAACGTTGTGTTCAAAGAAAAACCGAAGTTTTCAGAGTCTCTGTATGAGTGTTCTAAGCTTCAGTTTAAAGGTTATTCTGAGTTATTGGCTTAAAATTGAGGTCAGTTAATATACCATCAGATTTTTTAAAATGACACTAATTTTCAGAATATAAAATATATTTTTAAAATAGAATGTGGCCACATACAAAAATATAAAGCCTTAAGTTATATTGCTAGATCTTGTGTACCAAAATCATTATCCTTTTTAAGACTATATCCATCTTTATTTTTTAAAATCTCTGAATAGTTTACTTTTTGCTTGAATATCACATATGAATGATATTTTCACCTACAGAAAGTCTTTAAAAATCTTTATTACATAATTTAAAGTATGTTAAATCTAAGCAAATTATGGAAAAGCAATAGAATTTGTATCTAGAATAAGTAAATGTAGAAATATTTCTACATGAAACCAATTTTTATTAACACAAAGTCAAAGGACATTGGAAAATAGAAGACTATGATTTTAATCTAAACCTTCACTGAAACTCTGACCCTGAGCAAATAAAATGTTCTGAACTACAGTTTTCCCAATTAGAATACATTAGAAAAATTAAATTTATCTTGTGATTGTGATATTTTCCTCCTCTAATACCATTATTAAAATATATTGATCAGGCAAAACTAAATTTATTAGACTTATTGAGGTCAGGGTGAGCACCATTTTGACAGAGATTTAAGAATATATTAATTTGTGAAACTAGATGAAGATCTTTTTGGTGATTTAGGACTTAGATTTTAAAATTTCTATGTAATTCACAAATAAAAATGTTATGTATTCATTGTGCTTGCAATGCTTTGAAATATGTATACAGTGTTGGAGTAGCTAAATTAAACTAATTAATCTATGCAGTAACTAATGATCATCAGCTTTTTGTTGATTGGCAATATAATAAAGAATTTTACAAGGAAGGGAGATAGATGGAATTGACCAGAATTCATGATGTAATAATTTTGGATTGGTGGCCACAGCAAAGCAAATATCTTAAAGTCTATTACAATCAGAAAGAGGTTAATCTTAATAAGTAAGGTTTTGATTTGTTTGCAGTCATTCCACAGGTGAATATTTCATGAAGAAGATAAAAGCAAAGTTAATTTGAACAGAGAGACTACCTGGTCTCATGTTCAATATAAATTTCAGGAATAGTATTATTTGTAGTTACTATTTCTTTTGGGGAAATTTAAGCAAGAACATATACACTAAGCAATTTATACAATACCTGATTAATAATAAATGCTAAATAATTATTAATTTCCCTTTCCTAATTCCCAGCGGAGTAAAAATCTGGACTGAATATTTAGAATCTTGGACTTAACGTGTGATTTTACCACTAACATTTGTGTGATGTAAGAAAAACTTACTTATGCGCATTTTCTCTTTTTTCTCCTCATTCCCCTCTCTCTCTTTCCCCTTTCCCCCTTAACATTGCAGAAATATATTATTTATGTTCTTATTAAAATAGTTATTACACCCTTAAAATAGGTCAGAAACTGGGCTAGTCTGCTTTTCTTTGTTGTAACAAAAATATCTGACAAGAACTACTTAGAAGAGGAAAATTTTATCTTGGGTTGATGGTTTCAGAGATTTAGTCTATGGTCAACTGACTCCCTGCTTTGGGCCTGAGATTAGGTAGAACATCACGGTGGAAATGTGTGGCAGAAGAAAATTGATTAATTCCTGGCAGCCAGGAAGAACAAAGAATGACAGAGACAGAGATAGCACACATGCAAGGAGTCAGAGCCAAGGTATAATCCAGAAGGGCACAACACTAGTGACCTACTTCTTGCCACATCGCACCCATCTACAGTTACCATTCAGTATTTCATTTAAATTATTAATTATTATTTAAATTATTAACTATTAATTAAATTATCCATCAAATGAATTAATCCACAGGTGAGGTTATAGTTCTCAAAAATCTAATTTTTTACTTCTGAACATCCCTCCATTAACACATGAATTTTTCCAGGAAACTTTTTAGATCCAAATCATAACAGGGACTGTAGGTTATATCTAGATATAGGCTTACATTAAAATCAACTAATCTCTGACCATTTTAGTGCTATGAATATGCCCATTACTAAGTACAAATCATTCATTTTCTAAATGGACATAATTAATTTTAGCTGTACTGAACAAATCTAAACACACTATTTATATTCCTATAGTAATCATGCAATATTAATATGAAATTAGTTTTGTGTTACTTGTCACTATATTTTCTACATATAAAAAACTTGCACAGTTTTGAAAATAAAGATTATATATATAATTTCCAAAGTCTAGTTTTTTCTTTTCTCACCTATTCCAGGGTGATAATCATATTCTCATTATCTCCTCTTTTTCAATAGCAATAAAATATACACGAGCAATAACTCATTTGAAAATGGAAATGACACAAAAAAATGGCCTATTTTTTCCAAACTGAAGGCTATGGAATCATACCTAAACATTTGTAAATAATAGTTCGAAAGCCCACAATGGCTTTTTAAAAGTGATTTTCTCTTTGCTTTTGCTATGTCAAGTTTTTCTCATTGCTTCACAACCTGTGCATTACCATGGGCTCATTATGTATACTTCATCTCCACTTTCTTTTCCATCCTGTTTCTACATCAAAATTGACTTGCCATTCTTGCTTCCTTTCTAATCTAATTCCTCTCATCAGTTTTTCATTCAGCACTTTAGACACCTTATATGCATACATTTACTAATTAACGATAGCAATGAAAGACATCATTCCAGTCTTTCTTCATTCCTCCCATATGTATTCTATTACATTATATCCTAGCAGTTACTATATTGTTCACATTCTTACCTATAAAGAGCCATACTGTCCTACAAAATAGATTCTCAAAAAGATAGAAAATTATACCAAATATCATAATTTCATAAGTTGTATATATACAAATTCCTTGTCTGAGAAACATTTTAGAAATGAATTTCCAATCTTTAAAGTTTTCCTATCCAATTTAGATTCATTTTTTTCATATTCCATGATTTTCCTTAAAATCTGCTTTCAATTATAACTGAAGTTTTATACTGAAATAAAGACAAATAATGTATTATTTCGCTGTGCCCCATGATAAAGGGCAAAAGTTATATAAGCATTTCACATTAATTAATTAAATATTGAAGTTAATTTAACAAATGTGCAGTATATGTGAAATTATGATAATGTAGTGCTAATGAGAGTGATATTACTATGATTAATTTCATAGTTAATTCCAAAGGAATTAATAACTATTATGACATTATTTTAAAGTTCCAATTTTGTATAATATTAGGGTGAAAATTATTAGAAATGTTGATACATTTTATGTCAAAATGTTGTAGTTACTTAACATCAGTAATCCTTCGTTTTTAAGTTCATTCTAGTATTATTAATAACTAAAATCATTTTAATTTATGTGAATTAAAATGGAATGTCTAATTTGTTAACATTCATATTTAAGGTAAGTATAAATTACAAAGCACAGTCTATTTTTCATTTAGTTTCTTTTGTGTTATAATTGTGGTATTCTACTCTGTAGATCTCAATTTCCCTTAAATAATTCCATATATTAATTTTGATAAAAGAAATGTTTAAGAACAAAAACTGAGGATATTTATTTCTTATTCATCAATTCATTTTGGAAATGTTTACAGAACTTGTAATTTTCTGTGCCTGAAACTAAGAGGAATACAAAATAGATTGAGGATGTCTCTTCTGTAGTAAGTTAGCACTCTTATGCTAACTTAAATATGTATTACAAGAAATACTGTGGTATCTTCTCATTTGTGCGACTGACTCTACCTTCCAATTTGCTAATAATAGTGAAGATTTATGACAATTCTATTGTCCTTATTAGCTCCCATTTCACTCTGGCAAGCGACCTCTTTTTATTTTTGATTACAGGATCAACCTAGGTAACCAGCATCTAAAACCTGAAGGAAGGAGTTGGCAATGATACATATTATTAAATAAAATTAGTCTACGATTCAGGTTACCTAGCAACTGTTTGAGAGCAACTTTTTGCTCTGGTGTCTTTCATTTTACAAGTATAAAGATAAGCAGAGTTTTAGTTTTGGGATTTAAATCTAAGTTTTGAGATAAATCCTAGAAGTGAATGATATGTGTAATTTTCTGAAAAATTTTGAAAGTATTTAGAGAGATTGCTAAGTTGCCTTCCAGTGAATTTATAATAATTTACATTGACAACAATAGTCTATGCTGTATTTTATAAGAATGATTAGAAAGAATACCAGTTGAAACATATACTTTTTATTTATCGGTACTCAAATTAGCTCTATGTATAATTAGGTGAATGAATTTCAGTAAAAAATTCTCAATGAATTTCTGGTGTTGTGGGGCTTAATTAATTAGCTACAACTTGAAACCAGTGTTCAGTTTTCATTCTTTGGTCTGCCCTGCCTTCTTTGGTTAGAATTTTCCTAGATCTGGCTTCTTTGTTCCTCTAAATGCCCAAAACACTAAATGTAAGTTTGAAATAGTAGAGAACTTTTTCTCCTCCCGAACAATTCTAGCTTTACCTAGAATGATGGAATTCAGAGTGAATCAATAGGGGTCATGTACTCCCAACTCATTCACAGAGTGAAGATTACTTACAACAATACATATCGGCAAATAGAGACTAAGATCTTGGAAAGAAGAAAAAAATAGGCAAATAATATAAGAAGACAAACAAAATGTGTGTTGGATTATTAATTGCATACACAAAATAAGAATCAAATTTAAATTTGACTTATATGACACACTATTCCTGGATGTTCAGTGACTATTTTTATCATACTTTTTGTTGAGGCCTGAATATAAAATCAAAGTTTACATTAATTAAAAAAATATATATATATATGATTGTGTGGGAGGATGTGTGAAAGCACCCAGAAACCACTCCAGACACAGAACTCACACGAGATTTTATTAAGCAAACAGACAGAGTGGCTCTCTGCAGGGTGAGAGAGAGAAGAGGAGAAAAGAGAGAGGAGAGAGAGAAAGAGTACACAAGAGAGAGAGTGAAAGCCAGGAGGAGAGAGCATGAAAGAGAGGAGGAGGGAGAGAGAGAAAATGTCGCAGAAGCTATTAACAGACCAATGACTGATGAGAATGTTCACAGACAGACAATCTGGACCAATGACTACCGAGAATGTTCACAGGCTGATGAGTGGACCAATATCTGACTGGGATGTTCACAGACTGACAATCTGGGTTGTAAAATGGTGTGAGGGAGGGAGAATAATAGCAGATCTGATGCCAACAGTGTGTTTGAAGGTATGTGTGCATACCTATCTGTTGTCCATATGGGCTATGAAATACATACCTAATATTATACAAAATAAATGATATCAAGTTATCAATTATAATAACTTTTATCAATTCTAACTTCAATTATTCATCAGGTTATATGGTATCTGTGTGATAAGAAAGGATTCATTAATTTGATAAGTGGTATAAATGTTTAAAAAATATTTAATATTAGACAAATATTTCCTCTAAAATGTCTTTCTTAGTTTAATATAGGTTAAAATATAAATTAAACTATAACATGACTGTATCCCCAAATAGAAAAACAAAAATCAGAGAAGAAATATAACTACATACCTAAGACGCTTCGAGGAAAAGTAATGCTAAAACTATAAATAAAATCAGAAGGTTTAAGGAAAAACAAATAATTAGGGTATTAGAGTAATTCAGAATAATTGATTTTCATTTTAAAAATGTTCTTTTGATAACTTAAAAGAATAGAAATATAAATTTATCTTAGTTAAATGATAATTATTATATATAATTATGTAAAAAATTACAGCCATTATCATGTACTTTCCCACAAATATTAATCAAATGAAGCCAGGCACTAGACTTGTGTCAGCATTGATAGATTAACTAGCATGTGTCTTATATTAATGAATTTATAATCTTAAACAGGAGAATCAGGTAAACCATTAAAAAGACTACTTTGCATATATGTAGAGGCCCAACTCATTTGAAATAAAGCATGGATCATGTTTTTAAAGACATAATCTTTTGACTCTAGTGCATTCACTACTGAATCAAACTCTTGAATAAAAAACAATAATTTAGTCAGGCATGCTGGTGCATGCCTGTAAGCCCAGCAGCTCTGGATGCGGAGGCAGGAGGATTCTGAGTTCAAAGTCAGACTCAGCAACTTAGAGAGGCCCTAAGCAACTCAGTGAGGCCCTACACAAATCAGCGAGACTCTGTCTCTAAATAAAATACAAAATAGGGCTGGGTATGTGACTCAGTGTTTAAGTGCCCCTGAATTCAATCCCCAGTACAAAAAAAAAAAAGAAAAAAAAAAGAGAGAGAGAGAGAGAGAATTCTTTATTTCTTAAAAGCTGGTTGGATGGTGTTGATGGCTCACCAGTCTAAAAATAAATGGTGTCCACTATGTATCTAAGAGTGTTTATTTTTCAGAGAGAATTATAGCATGAAATTGGCATAAAAATAACAACCTCAAGTAAGCCATTATGAAGTTTTAGACAATGACCTGTGTACTTTACATGGGCAATTTCTTCAAAACAGCCTACTGAGGTATGTGAATTTCATTATAAAATCAAGGCTAAAGACCTCTACTATGAAAATTATAGAACACTGAAGAAAGAAATCAAAGAAGACACAAGATGATAGAAAAACTTCCCATGTTCTTAATAAGCAGAATATTGTTAAAATGGCCATTTACCGAAAGTGATATACAGATTTAATGCAGTCACCATCCAGATACCAATGACATTCTTCACAGAATTAGAAACAACATTACTAACATTCACATGGAAGAATCAAAGACCTCAAATAACCAAAAAAATTCTGAACAGTAAGAGCAATGTGGGCAGCATCAGAATTCTAGATGTCAAATCATACTACCGAGGTATACTAACAAAAACTGCCTGGTACTAGAATTAAAGCACATGCATAGATCAATGAAACAGAATACAAGACACAAAGTCAAACCCACAAAGATACAGATATCTGATCCTTGACAAGGCACCAAAAATGTATGTTGTAGAAAAGAGAGCCTTTTGTGAAAATGGGCTGGAAAAATTGAATATCCATGTATAGTAGAATGAAATTTAATTCCCATCTCTCGCCCTGTATGAAAGTTTACATAAAGTGGATCAAAGACCTAGAAATTAGACCAGAAACTGCCAGAGGAAACAACTGCTAGAGGAAATCACAAGATCAACACTCCAACACAGAGGTGCAGGCATCAATTTCCTCAATTAACTCCTAAAGCTCAGGAAATGAACCAAGAATTAATAAATAGGATATCATCAAATTACAATACTTCTGCACAGCAAAGGAAATAATTAAGAACATGAAGAAAGAGCCTAAAGAAGAAAAGATAATCTTTGTCAACTACTCTTCTGACAGTTGATTAATATATATTATTATATATGCCACCAGGCTCAGCTAAAGTTCATAGGTTTTTGATGTTTAAAATGGAACAAATGATATGAAATAATATGAAAAAATGTGCAATACCCTTATCAATCATGGAAAAGCAAATCAAAACTACACTGAGATTTCATCTCATTGCAATTAAAATGGCAGTTATAAATATACAAAAATAAATAAATGCTGGTGAGGATGCAAGGAAAAGGGAAAAGTTATACTGTTGGTGGCACTGTAAGTCAGTACGCCCATTATGGAAATCAGTATGGAGGTTCTTCAAATTCTAGAAGGTGGCCACTATGTGACCCATTTACATCACTCCTGGGTATTTATACAAAAAAAGTCAGATGCCATAAAAATGCATGCATATTGATATTTATAACAGCACCATTCACAATAGCCAATTTATGGAACTAACCCAGGTGTCCATGAACTGATGAATAAAAAAGATAGTGCAGTGTATACACTCAATGGAGTTTTATTCTACCATAAAGAAGAATGAAATTCTGGCATTTTCAGGAAAATAGATGAATAGATGGAAATGAACAAAATGCTCTGTAAAATAAACCAGACTCAGAAAGTAAGAGTTTGCTCTTATAGGAAGACTCTAGAATGAAAAATGAATAAATAAATAAATAAATAAATAAATAAATAAATAAATAATAAATAAAGAATAATCCTGGATGTGAGTAGGGAGCTGGGGGCTGGTCAGGAGGTGGAACTCATGAAACTAGAAGAGACCAATACAGTAGAGAAAGAGGATCTGGAGATGGAGTTCAGGAGGGAAAAAGGGGATATGAAGAAACAAAAAAACAAAAATTTATGCTATGTGCATGTACAAACTATAACAATGAATTACACTATTATGTATAATTATAAGGGACCAAGAAAAATTTTTAAAAACTGTTAAAAGTAATGAAACTGAGGTTTATAGGAGTTAAGACCCCTTTTGTTAATTGCAAGGACATTCTCCTTACCAGCAATTAAAACTTATGAAAATACCAAAATCTAAAATACTTACTAAAGGTTAATAACATTTAAATAATAAATATGAATAATCTCTACATATTCTTTATTTGGCCTTTTCTTTAAAGTTCATAGGTCACTGGAATTGCAGGAATATGCCACCAAGCTCAGCTAAAGTTCATAGGTTTTTGATGTTGAAAAGGGAACAAATGATATTCTATGCAAATACAATTTTGTCTTGCATGATTATCTGGTTGACATGTGCAAAAGTATAATTGAAATATTACATCTTTAAGAGGAAAATGAAAATGAATATTTTTAGAATGAAAGGAAATACAAATTGTAGGACTAATTATATTTGGAAAACACTGACCAATTGTTAACAAATGCATTTTCTAAATTTTTGTTTGTTTGTTTGTTTTTTGTTGATACTGGGAATTGAAGCCTCCTTAGTCCCTTGGATTATAGGCATGCCTCACTGCATCTGGCTCATTTTCTAAATGTTTCTGATGCTTTGGAATATACATGATATCATTGTTAAAATGTAGAAAATATTATGGCCATTATTTTGTAACTGTACTTTCCATAGACACACAAATGTACTTTCCAAGTTATGATAAGCAGTTTAGATAGATGATGGATACATATATATATAAATATATATACATATGTACATGTATATATATAAATATATGTATATGCATATGTATATGTATATATATAGTTGATTATAGTTGCACATACCTGTAATCTCAGCTACTTTACAAGGGTGAGGCAGGAGGATTCCAAGTTGGAGGTCAAGCTTGGCAATTATAATGGTTAATCTGAATTGTCAACTTGATTGGATTAAGATACCTTTAATATTAAGAGGCTTCTGGGTGTATCAATGAGGGTATTCCTAGGAATGATTGGCATGCGGGACAGAAGTGGAGACCTACCACAAGTGTGGGCAGCACCATCTAATAGGTTGGAGGCTCAGATGAAACAAGTGGGAAAAACAAGGAAACTACAACACATGCAAGGTCAATTCTTATTGAAAGGGTTTTGGATTGCTGCTGCCATCTAGGATGAGGATATTAGACTCCAGCTCCTTCATGCTTTCAAACTCTCCAGGAAGTTTCCAGGCCTTTGTCCCTAACTGGGGGAGCAACATTGATCTCTGTTTTTCTGAGTTTTCAGTTTTTACTGTGCAGCTGTTGATTTCTCCAGTTCTGTAGCTTGCAGATGGCCATTGTGGGACTGATTCGCTTCTGGTGGTAAAAGGTATGTAATAAATCCCATTTTTATTATCATACCTATATGTATTTCCTGTTGGTTCTGTTCCTCTACAGCATCCTAATATGGCAATTTAGCAAGACTATCTCAAAATAAAAATTAAAAAGTGCTGAGGATATAGCTTAGGGGTAGAATACTCCCTGGATCAATCCCAGAACCACAAAAAATAAACAAAAATTAGCTTCTAAATTATGCTGTATTACATTAAAAGCATGATTGCTTTACTGAGTGTAAGTTAGAGATATATGTGGCAGAAGTTAATGAGGGAGACAAAACATAAGGACTCTGGAGATAAGAAAATCCGATGTAATCATGTGGACTCCTCCTCCAAGTTAAGGGGTCAAGTTAAATGAGATGTTTGCCTGAACTGCCTCAAGTACCACCTAACCATAGGGTGTAAACTCTTTTCTGGTCTTTAAGGCTGGAATATTCCCATCAAGTAAGCTAGTCAATGTGGTATCAAAAGGGATCATTGCCAGACCTGCCATTTCTTCTCTATAAAATGAAGACTTTTTACCCTGTAGACAGGTTTCTGTAAGGGCTAGAAATGCAATGTGGATAGCCTATATAATACAAATTTAAATTAGAATTATTATACAAATTATAATAATTGTTATTTTACCATTAATATATAGAATTACCATTATTTATTTAAACATATATGACATTGTCATCTAAATATTAATCAATTAAACTACATGTGTAGTTATTACATAGTACAAATATCTGTTTATAAGAAAGGATTCAACAAAAGATCACACTCCAAATTTAAGCAATTATATAGTGCCCATACCTTCATGCTATATTAACATGAATTGTACTTTCTTGAAGTATATAATAGAAATCATATCCTCCTGATGTGTTTCGTATTTCTAAAGTTTCCAATTAGAAAATTAATGTAAAAGTATAATGTAAATTCTATTATAACATATACCAGTTGAAGATATTTTTATTATTAAGCAATTGCTTTTTTTATAATATAGGTGGTAAAAACATAAAAATTCTCAGATTTAGAATATTGGAGGAACTCCATGAATATTTTTTAAATTGAGGTTATCAGTACAGATGAAAATAATTATTCCCTTTTAACTAGGTAAATTATGACACAAGTAATACCAGTAATACCAGTTGAAGATAAATAAAACTAGGCATATTTGAATCACAGTTTAAAATCATGTGGCAATAATTTAAGCAGTAATCACAATAGTTCTGCATCATGAGATTTTCTTATTCTTTTATTAGAACACAAAGAAAGAATACATCAATGAAGACATTATTTGTTCATCTACTGACAGATAAAGCAAATATGTAGATTGACATAATGAAAGACCATTCTGTTATTAAAATGAATGAAATCTTGGCATTTGTGATAACATGGATGGAACTGAAAATCTTTTTTTTTTAAATTTATTTTTATTGTAAACAAATGGGATACATATTGTTTCTGTTTGTACATGGAGTAACAACATACCATTTGCATATTCATAAATTTACATAGAGTAATGATGTTTGATTCATTCCATTATTTTTTACTTTCCCCCACCCCTCCCACCTCTCTTTTCCCTCTATACAGTCCCTCCTTCCTCCATTCTTGTCCCACTCCCACCCCCCATTAAGTGTCATCATCCGCTTATCAGTGAGATCATTCCTCTTTTGGATTTTTGAGATTGGCTTGTCTCACTTAACATGATATTCTCCAATTTCATCCATTTGCCTGCAAATGCCATAATTTTATTATTCTTTATAGCTGAGTAATATTCCATTGTATATATATACCACAGTTTCTTTATCCATTCATCAATTGAAGGGCATCTAGGTTGGTTCCATAGTCTGGCTATTGTGAATTGAGCTGCTATGAACATTGATGTGGCTGTATCTCTGTAGTATGCTGATTTTAAGTCCTTTGGGTATAGGCGGAGGAGTGGGATAGCTGGGTCAAATGGTAGGTCCATTCCAAGTTTTCTAAGGAATCTCCACACTGCTTTCCAGAGTGGCTGCACTAATTTGCAGTCCCACCAGCAATGTATGACTGTATATTTTTCCCCACATCCTCTCCAACACCAATTGTTGCTTGTGTTCTTGATAATCGCCATTCTAATTGGGGTGAGATGGAATCTTAGTGTAGTTTTGATTTGCATTTCTCTTATTACTAAAGATGGTGAACATTTTTTCATATATCTGTTGATTGCTTGTACATCTTCTTCTGTGAAGTGTCTATTCATTTCCTTAGCCCATTTGTTGATTGGGTTATTTGTATTCTTGGTGTAGAGTTTTTTGAGTTCTTTATATATGCTGGAGTTTAGTGCTCGATCTGAAGTATGAGAGGCAAAGATATTCTCCCACTCTGTAGGCTCTCTCTTCGCATTGCTGATACTTTCCTTTGCTGAGAGAAAGCTATTTAGTTTGAATCTATCCCAGTTATTGATTCTTCCTTTTATTTCTTGTGCTATGGGAGTCCTGTTAAGGAAGTCTGATCCTAAGCCAACAAGGTGAAGATCTGGACCTACTTTTTCTTCTGTAAGATGCAGGGTCTCTGGTCTGATTTCAAGGTCCTTGATCCACTGTGAGTTGAGTTTTGTTCAGGGTGAGAGATAGGGGTTTAGTTTCATTCTGTTGCATATGGATTTCCAGTTTTCCCAGCACCATTTGTTGAAGAGGCTATCTTTTCTCCATTGCATATTTTAGGCACCTTTGTCTAGTATGAGAAAATTGTATTTATTTGGGTTTGTGTCCATGTCCTCTATTCTGTACCATTGATCTACCTGTCTATTTTGGTGCCAATACCATGCTGTTTTTGTTACTATTGCTTTGTAGTACAGTTGAAGTTCTGGTATTGCGATACTCCCTGTTTCATTCTTCCTGCTAAGGATTGCTTTCGCTATTCTGGTTTTCTTATTCTTCCAGATGAATTTCATGATTGCTTGCTCTATTTCTGTGAGGTACGTCATTGGGATTTTAATTGGAATTGCATTGAATCTGTATAGCACTTTTGGTAGTATGGCCATTTTGACAATATTAATTCTGCCTATCCAAGAACATGGGAGATCTTTCCATCTTCTAAGGTCTTCCTTAATTTTTTTCTTCAGTGTTTTGTAGTTTTCATTGTAGAGATCTTTTACTTCTTTGGTTAGATTGATGCCCAAGTATTTTATTTTTTTTGAGACTATCGCAAATGGAGTTGTTTTCCTCATTTCCCTTTCAGCTGTTTTGTCGCTTGCATATAAAAATGATGTAGATTTATGCGTGTTGATTTTATAGTCTGCTATTTTGCTGAATTCATTGATGAGGTCTAGAAGTTTTTTGGAGGAGGTTTTTGGATCCTCTAAATATAGAATCATGTCATCCACAAATAGTGACAGCTTAAGTTCCTCTTTTCTTATTCGTATCCCTTTAATTTCTTCAGTCTGCCTAATTGCTCTGGCTAGAGTTCCGAGGACAATGTTGAATAGAAGTGGTGAAAGAGGACATCCCTGTCTTGTTCCCATTTTTAAAGGGAATGGTTTCAGTTTTTCTCCATTAAGAATGATGTTGGCCATGGGCTTAGCATAAATAGCCTTTACAATGTTCAGGTATGTTCCT
This sequence comes from Sciurus vulgaris, assembly GCF_902686455.1. NCBI lineage: Eukaryota > Metazoa > Chordata > Mammalia > Rodentia > Sciuridae > Sciurus > Sciurus vulgaris. The sequence continues at coordinate 135,255,764 of NC_136464.1, forward strand.
CCTATCCCTATTTTTTCTAGTGTTTTCAGCATGAAGGGGTGTTGTATATTTTCAAATGCTTTTTCTGCATCAATTGAAATAACCATATGATTCTTATCCTTAAGTCTATTGACATGATGGATTACGTTGATTGATTTACGGATGTTAAACCATCCTTGCATTCCAGGAATGAACCCCACTTGATCGTGGTGCACAATTTTCTTAATATGTTTTTGGATACGGTTTGCCAATATTTTGTTAAGGATCTTTGCATCTATATTCATCAAGGATATTGGTCTAAAATTTTCTTTCCTTGATGTGTCTTTTGCTGGTTTGGGTATGAGGGTGATATTAGCTTCATAGAATGAGTTTGGTAGGGTACCCTCCTTTACTATTTCCTGAAATACTTTGAGAAGTATTGGAATGAGTTCTTTGTTGAAGGTCTTGTAGAACTCGGCTGAGAATCCGTCTGGTCCTGGGCTTTTCTTGTATGGTAGATTTTTAATGGCTTCTTGTATTTCATTGCTTGATATCGATCTGTTTAAATAGTGTATGTCCTCCTGGTTCAGTTTGGGAGGAGCATATGTCTCTAGAAATTTGTCAATGTCTTCGGTACTTTCTATTTTGTTGGAATACAGATTTTCAAAGTAGCTTCTCATTATGTTCTGTATCTCAGTGGTGTCTGTTGTGATATTTCCTTTTGCATCATGTATTTTAGTAATTTGAGTCTTCTCTCTCCTCTTTGTTAGTGTGGCTAAGGGTTTATCTATTTGGTTTACTTTCTCAAAGAACCAACTTTTTGTTTTGTCAATTTTTTGAATAGTTTCTTTTGTTTCAATTTCATTGATTTCAGCTGTGATTTTAATTATTTCCTGTCTTCTACTACTTTTGCTGTTATTCTGTTATTCTTTTTCTAGGGCTTTGAGCTGTAATTTTAGGTCATTTAATTGTTGACTTTTCATTCTTTTCTGGAATTTGCTCCATGCAATGCATTTTCCTGTTAGTACCGCTTTCATAGTATCCCAGAGATTTTGATATGTTGTATCATCATTCTCATTGACCTCTAAGAATTTTTTAACCTCCTCCCTGATGTTTTTGTTATCCATGTTTCATTCAATAGCATATTATTTAGTCTCCAAGTGTTTTATTCCCTGAAACCACAAATGGATGAAATTATTAAAATCCTGTACTTTTATTTTTTTTTTTACCAGATGGAGCATATTTAGTAGTTGTAACAATTAATGAAACTGGCACAAGGAACTATCTTTATACATGATCACACTAAACATTTTTCAGAAAAAAATGTTTGCATTTTTGTTACTTTCTAAATCTGAGTACGTGCTTATAGTTAATTACATGTATACCTTAAAAGAGGATAATTCAAATTTTAATAGAATAAGTGTGAAAAAAAGAGTAAAAAAATTGTGAGATGAATTTCTAAAAATGTTGTCAATGTTCACTCTACTGAATTGTGCATTGAAAGTGAAGGATATTTAGAATTTTTATACTATAAAATTGGTATTTTAATGGACAATGACAAATAATTCACCAGCAATGCCTTTTATTTTTTTCTATTTTTGACACCAGGGATTGAACCTAGGACCTTACTCTTGCTAATCACTCTTTCACAGCGATATAGTTCCATTCCTTAGCAACACATCTAAAGCTCTTAAAGCAAAATGAATTTCAAAGTGAATTAAAATCTAGCATATTTTGTCAATATCTTGGAGAATTTTCCTTTTAAGAAACCAAACGATGCTCTCTCTCTCTGTTTTCTGATGGACATGTCCTAAGCTGCTTTCCTCTTTCACACTCTTCCAACATGAGTCCAAAAAAATAATGCCAACCATCTATGGACTGAGAAATCTGAAATCATGCTCCATGTTGCAAGTCAGCCTCCCTGAGAAGAGAGTTGGTGATTGAGATTTTCCTGAAAGATTTTACTGGGGAGTGGATGCTGTTGAGATCAGCACAACAAATGGGGAGTAAAGGAAGCAGCTATGCAGAAGAGAATTATAATTATGGTGCATGTGCAACTGAGTTAGAGACATACATTACCACTGACAAATTAATTTAGAATTATTCCTTTATATATAGCAAGGGAGAAATAACCATAACACCTTAGAGTCTAAAAAAAAAAAAAAAAACTTTAACATCCTTTGTATTGAACTATTTATAGGAGAAAAAGCTCTCAAAATAGAAGATGCTGTCTTCTTTCCTTCTCTGAAATTTCACTGGTCCTTTCTTACATTGTTTAGGGATCTGATAATCAGATTTTGCACTGAAAATGTTTAAGCTGGTGATTTCCTTGCTTGGATTCTAGAACTGGTTAGTCATCTATATGTGGGAATAAAATGAGCCAAATGCACCAAAACTTCTATACAGAATATAATAAACAGTTTCAGATAATAATAACTTCTATTAAAGGAGTTATTCCTTGCCAAAAATTAAGTAATATCAATTATTTACTGTACAATATTTATTAATATGTAATAATTATTTATTTCTTTCAATTAAGTTAACATATTTTCACATTTGATCATCAAATATCTGTGTATTAGCTATCGTTTTCATAGGCGTTAGTTGGTATCATCATACACATTTTGGGTGAAAGGAACTCAACCTTAGCATTGTCTGTATCATTAGAATAATCAGTTATTTGATAATAAAACCCGTGATCGATGTATCAGGAAGTTTTGATAAGCAGTAACTAGCAGAGAATGGAATCATATGCATAGATTATTGGATCCATTGTTTATATAAATCATGAAAAATAGCTGTTGGAACTGCATTGATATTCCCAGAAGGCTTAATGGGTTAAGACAAAAGCTGTCAAAATACCATGATAGGAAAATTATTCTGAAAGTAAGAGTGAGTCACCAGTTGGTAATCTCAGCATATAAATAAGAAAGACAGAATAAGATGTTTGTTAGTTTTTGTTTTAAAAACCTGAAGGGAAATGGGATTGAAGAATGGTAGTTTTAACTATGGACTGAAATACCAATTTGTAAATATGTAAACATGATTATGACTGGTTGCTTACAAACTGGAATAACTTTTGACAATGTTGGTCACTCACTGCTTAAGATCCTGGTTTTCCCTGGCAGTCTAGAAACAATGGACCCTTCCTCCTATGTTTCCAATCTCTCCTTTCCTAACCTTGGTTCAAATTCTTCTTGCATTGTGTTCAAGGTTCTCATCTCCTATCACCTTGTGGATTTATACTGGACAAACTCTTGAATGTACCTCCCCTCCCTTCTCTTCTTATTAATATGGTAATACAAATATTTAAGCTTTCTGCATCTTAAGTGACCATCTCAAATAGGTCATTGTCTTAGTATATCATGTATCATAAACATTTCAACAGTCATTCTTTCCACACACTTGCTTCAGTTCATACAGCATGTTCTGGCATTCAAGAAATTATACATGATCAATGATCATATCACCAAATATGCTGCTATAAAATATCACCATAGTAATGTAACAACACAGACAGGATGTCTCGCGGTCTTTTGGTGAATATCTGAATATTTGTTTTGCAATGTAATTAAACTTCTGATATAATCTTTAGCAAAAATCATTTCTCATACTTTACATATTTAAAGAGTATGTCAGTTGAATTAAATCATAAGGGAAAAATGCTGCAGTGATTAATGCACATTAAGAAAATTGCCAGATTTCTAAACAAAAATAATAATTAATATCTTTCATATAAACACTAGTATACAGTATATATTTATACTTAATTCAATTAGTGCGTTAGGTGAATATTTTTAGGTACATTGTTACATTCACTTTTCGACAACAAAAGTCTAAAAATGTAAATGAAAGTATAAACCTAATACAAAGGATTACAAATGTAAGAATTTTAAATCTCTATTGAATTATTTAGAGCATTGGTATTCATGACACTATGCAAAATAACCCTTACAGTTTATGTAGAGTCACTTAATTCCATTTTTGTCAGCATGTGTCTTACAAGAAAATTAAAATTATTATTTATTATTATTCTATAGAGTTAGTCAATAGATATCTTGCTCCAGCACAGGTCACAGTGGGACATGAGTATCCAGTTAGAATTAAAAATGTATACTGGACAGCTGGGAGCGCCGTAAAGGAGGCCGCTAGGCACAGCGCTGGGACTCGGAGCAACCACTGGGGCTCCGGCGGCTGCCCAGGGGAGGAGTGGCGAGGAGAGCTGTGTGGACTCAGGACACCGGGGCCTGCCCTGAGGAGGAGGAGGAGGAGCATGGCCACTTGGATTTGGAGTGACTTCACCAGAGCTACAGGCGGTTGCCAGAGGAGAAGCCGCGCGGCGAGCTGTTTGGACTCAGAATGACGCTTCTGAACCCCGGGGCCTGCCCTGAGGACGAGGAAGAGGAAGAGGAGCGTGGCCGCTTGGATTCGGGTGACTACACCAGAGCTACAGGCGGTTGCCAGAGAAGGGGCTGTGTGGCGAGCTGTTTGGACTCTGACCACTTCTGAACCCCGGGGCCTGCCCGGAGGAGTAGGAGGAGGAGGAGGAGAAGCTCCGTTTGGACTCGCAGTGACTGCATTAGCGCTCCAGGCGGCTGCTCAGAGGAGAAGGCGAGTGGTGAGTTGTTTGGTCTTAAAGTGACAGCTCCTGAACACAGGGGGGTTGCCTGGAGGAGAAGCGTGGTGGGACGCTTGGTCTTGAGTGCCCGCACCAGAGCTCCGGGCGGTTGCCCAGAGGACCCGTGCAGCAGGTCACGTGGATTCAGAGCCACTCAGAGGGACTGCTCCTGAACACCCGGGGGGTTATCTGGAGAAGGAGGAGGAACGGGGAGGGTCACTTCAACTCGGAGTGATTGATTGCCCCAGGCTATGGGTGGTTGGTGGGAGGAGGAGGCACGAAGTGAGTTTCTTGGACTCCTAGTGACCGCACCGGAATACTGGGCGGCTGTCTGGAGGAAGAGGCCTGTGGCGGGTCTCTGGGACTCAGAGCAATTGTTCGGGGCCACAGGTGGCTGCTCAGAGGAGGGGCCACACAGCCAAGCGATTAGGTGCAGAGCAGGGTCCCAGGATCTAGGAGGCTTCTGGGTGGAAGAGCCGCACAGAGACAGGCTTAGGGCGGAGCGAAGGTTCCAGGCCTGTGGGCAAATACTCTGAGGAGGGGCAGCCTAAGGAGATTCATCTGCGAAGGGTGAGGCTCCCAGGCCCAGGAGGTAGGGCCGGGCCCCTGGGAACTTTGCAGAGGAAGGCAGCCCAGCCCAGGCGGTAGCTGTAAATTGAGGGGAACCTCTAGGAGGGAACTGACCAGCGAGACCTCCCCACTGGGTGAGTCTTCCCTGCCGGGTGAGGTTTCCCCACAAGGACGGTAAAACCAGAGACTCAGGCCCAAACAGGCCTTGCCTCAGCCCGCAGCCTAGGTCCCCTTTGGATGACCATTGGTTAACAAGTGGATGCACCTCTGCCCACTAGCAGGGATTATACCCCACCTGAAGGCCACCACTCCTAGAGAGGCAGCTTCCTTGTGGAGCACCGCATTATCAACTTCCTCCATGACTTCAGCCTACTGAAGGCTAAGGGGTGATATATATAGAAATCTTCAGGGACATTGTAAGTCAATAGAGGAAATCTGCAATATCTCAGCGGTCCACTGATACCCGAACAATATGAGAAAACAAGGAAAGAAAATGCTGCAAACAAATCTAGATGTTACATCAATAAAACCCAATGGCAGCATGGCAGAAGAAATGACAGAAAAGGAGTTCAGAATGTACATAATTAAAATGATCAGAGAAGCAAACGATGAGATGAAAGAGCAAATGCAAGCATTGAATGATCGCACCAATCGACAGTTAAAAGAGCAAATACAGGAAGCAAAAGATCATTTCAATAAAGAGTTAGGGATATTGAAAAAAAACCAAACAGAAATCCTTGACATGAAGGAAACAATAAACCAAATTAAGAACTCCATAGAAAGCATATCCAATAGGATAGAACACCTGGAAGACAGAACCTCAACACTGAAGACAAAATATTTAACCTTGAAAACAAAGTTGAACAAACAGAGAAGATGGTAATAAATCATGAACAGAATCTACAAGAACTATGGGATATCATGAAAAGGCCAAATTTAAGAATTATTGGGATTGAGAAAGGTCTAGAGAAACAAGCCAAAGGAATAAACAATTTATTCAATGAAATAATATGAGAAAATTTCCCAAACCTGAAGAATGAAATGGAAAATCAAGTTCAAGAGGCTTATAGGACTCCAAATACACAAAATTACAACAGACCCACACCAAGGCACATTATAATGAAAATACCTAACATACAAAATAAAGACAGAATTTTAAAGGCTGTGAGAGAAAAGAACCAAATTACATTCAGGGGGAAACCAATACGCATATCAGCAGATTTTTCAATCCAGACCCTAAAAGCTAAAAGGGCCTGGAACAACGTTTTTCAAGCCCTGAAAGAAAATGGATGCCAACCAAGAATCTTATACCCAGCAAAACTTACCTTCAAATTTGACGATGAAATCAAATCCTTCCATGATAAACAAAAGCTAAAAGAATTTACAAAAAGAAAGCCAGCATTACAGAACATTCTCAACAAAATATTCCATGAGGAAGAGATGAAAAACAAAGAAGCAAATCAGCAAAGGGAGGAATTATCCTAAAGGAATTGTCAAATAAAGGAGGAAACAAGTTGTGTCAAACAAATAAATAAACAAAATTTTAAAAATGAACCAAATGACTGGGAAACCAAATCATTTCTCTATAATAACCCTGAATGTTAATGGCCTGAATTCATCAATCAAAAGACATAGACTGGCAGACTGGATTAAAAAGAAAGATCCAACAATATGTTGCCTGCAAGAGACTCACCTCATAGAAAATGATACCCATAGACTAAAGGTGAAAGGATGGGGAAAAACATACCATGCACATGGACTCAGCAAAAAAGCTGGAGTATCCATCCTCATTTCAGATAATGTGGACTTCAAGCCAAAGTTAGTCAGAAGGGATAAAGAAGGTCATTTCATACTGCTTAAGGGAAGCATAAATCAGCAAGATATAACAATCATAAACATCTATGCCCCAAACAGTGGCTCATCCATGTATGTCAAACAAATCCTTCTCAATTTCAGAAACCAAATAGACCACAACACAATAATACTAGGTGATTTTAACACGCCTCTCTCAACACTGGACAGATCTTCCAGACAAAAATTGAACAAAGAAACCATAGATCTCAATAACACAATCAATAATTTAGACTTAACGGACATTTATAGAATATACCATCCAACCAAGAGTGAATACACTTTCTTCTCAGCAGCACATGGATCCTTCTCTAAAATAGACCATATATTATGCACAAAGCTAATGTTAGCAAATACAAGAAGATAGAGACACTAGCATGTATTCTGTCAGATCATAATGGATTGAAGTTAGAAATAAATGAAAGAGTAAAACACATAAACTATTCCAACATCTGGAGATTAAACAATATGCTATTATATGATGAATGGATAACAGAAGATATTAGGAAGGAAATTAAAAAATTCTTAGAGGTAAATGAGAACAAAGAAACATCATATCAAAATCTCTGGGACACTATGAAAGCAGTACTTAGAGGGAAATTTATTTCATGGAGCGCATTTAATAAAAGAAGTAAAACTCAACAAATAAACGACCTAACACTACAGCTCAAAGCCCTAGAAAAAGAAGAACAGAACAGCACCAAAAGTAGTAGAAGACAGGAAATAGTTAAACTCAGAGCTGAAATCAATGAAATTGAAACAAAAGACACAATACAAAAAATTGACAAAATAAATAGTTGGTTCTTCGAAAAAATAAACAAAATTGATAAACCTTTAGCCACACTAACAAAGAGAAGATGAGAGAAAACCCAAATCACTAAAATTCGGAATGAACAAGGAAATATCACAACAGACAGGATTGAAATACAAAACATAATTAGAAGCTATTTTGAAAATCTATACTCCAACAAAATAGAAAATTTCGAAGACATCAACAGGTTTCTAGAGACATATGAATTGCCTAAACTGAACGAGGAGGACATAAACAATTTAAATAGACCAATTTCAAGTACTGAAATAGAAGAAGTCATCAAAAGCCTACCAACAAAGAAAAGTCCGGGGACCAGATGGGTTCTCTGCCGAGTTCTATAAAACCTTTAAAGAAGAGCTCATTCCAATACTTCTCAAAGTATTCCATAAAATAGAAGAGGAGGGAACCCTCATAAACTCATTCTATGAAGCCAATATCACACTGATACCTAAACCAGACAGAGACTCATCAAGGAAAGAAAATTTCAGACCAATATCCTTAATGAACATCGACGCAAAAATTCTCAACAAAATTTTAGCAAATCGCATACAAAAACATATTAAAAAGATAGTGCACCATGATCAAGTGGGTTTCATCCCAGGGATGCAAGGTTGGTTCAACATCAGGAAATCAATAAACATAATTCACCATATTAATAGACTTAAAGTCAAGAATCACATGATTAATTCAATAGATGCAGAAAAAGCATTTGATAAAATACAGCACCCCTTCATGCTCAAAACACTAGAAAAAATAGGGATAGTGGGAACATTCCTTAACATTGTAAAGGCCATTTATGCTAAGCCCATGGCCAATATCATTCTAAATGGTGAAAAACTGAAAGCATTCCCCCTAAAAACTGGAACAAGGCAGGGATGCCCTCTTTCACCACTTCTATTCAACATCGTTCTTGAGACTCTGGCCAGAGCAATTAGACAAACCAAAGAAATTAAAGGGATACGAATTGGAAAAGAAGAACTCAAACTATCCCTGTTCACTGATGACATGATTATATATTTAGAGGACCCTGAAAATTCCACCAGAAAACTCTTAGAACTCATAAGTGATTTCAGTAAAGTAGCAGGTTACAAGATCAATGCCCAGAAATCCAACGCATTTTTATACATAAGTGAGGAATCTTCAGAAAGAGAAATTAGGAAAACTACCCCATTCACAGTAGCCTCGAAAAAAATAAAATACTTGGGAATCAATCTCACAAAAGAGGTGAAAGACCTCTACAATGAGAACTATACAACACTAAAGAAAGAAATTAAAGAACACCTTAGAAGATGGAAAGATCTTCCATGTTCTTGGATAGGAAGAATTAATATTGTCAAAATGGCCATACTACCTAAAGTGCTATACAAATTCAATGCAATTCCAATTAAAATCCCAATGACTTACCTTACAGAAATAGAGCAAGCAATTATGAAATTCATCTGGAAGAATAAGAAACCCAGAATAGCTAAAGCAATCCTTAGCAGGAAGAGTGAAACAGGGGGTATTGCAATACCAGATCTTCAACTCTACTACAAAGCAATAGTAACAAAAACGGCATGGTATTGGTACCAAAATAGAAAGGTAGATCAATGGTACAGAATAGAGGACACGGACACAAACCCAAATAAATACAATTTTCTCATACTAGACAAAGGGGCCAAAAATATGCAATGGAGAAAAGATAGCCTCTTCATCAAATGGTGCTGGGAGAATTGGAAATCCATAAGCAACAGAATGAAACTAAACCCATATCTCTCACCATGCACGAAACTAAACTCAAAATGGATTAAGGACCTCGGAATCAGACCAGAGACCCTGCAGATTATAGAAGAAAAAGTAGGTCCAAATCTTCACCTTGTTGGTCTAGGACCAGACTTCCTTAACAGGACTCCCATAACACAAGAAATAAAAGCTAGAATCAACCACTGGGATAGATTCAAACTAAAAAGCTTTCTCTCAGCAAAGGAAAGTATCAGCAATGCAAAGAAAGAGCCTACAGAGTGGGAGAATATCTTTGCCAATCATACTTCAGATAGAGCACTAATCTCCAGAATCTATAAAGAACTCAAAAAACTCTACTCCAAGAATTCAAATAATCCAGTCAACAAATGGGCTAAGGAAATGAATAGACACTTCACAGAAGAAGATCTACAAGCAATCAACAAACATATGGAAAAATGTTCAACATCTCTTGTAATAAGAGAAATGCAAATCAAAACCACCCTAAGATTCCATCTCACCCCAATTAGAATGGCGATTATCAAGAATACGAGCAACAACAGGTGTTGGCGAGGATGTGGGGAGAAAGGTACACTCATACACTGCTGGTGGGGCTGCAAATTAGTGCAGCCACTCTGGAAAGCAGTGTGCAGATTCCTTAGAAAACTTGGACTGGACCCTCCATTTGACCCAGCTATCCCACTCCTTGGCCTATACCCAAAGGACTTAAAATCTGCATACTACAGAGATACAGCCACATCAATGTTCATAGCTGCTCAATTCACAATAGCCAGACTGTGGAACCAACCTAGATGCCCTTCAATTGATGAGTGGATAAAGAAACTGTGGTATATATATACAATGGAATATTACTCAGCCATAAAGAATGATAAAATTATGGCATTTGCAGGCAAATGGATGAAATTGGAGAATATCATGCTAAGTGAGACAAGCCAATCTCAAAAAGCCAAAGGACGAATGATATCACTAATAAGTGGAGGATGACACATAATGGGGGGGAGGAAGGGTTAGTGTTAGGGTTAGAGTTAGGGTTAGGGAGGGGGGCAAGTATGGAGGAAGGAACTACTGTATAGAGGGTAAAGAGGGGTGGGAGGGGTGGGGGGAAGGGAAAAAATAACAGAATGAATCAAACAACATTACTCTATGTAAATTTATGATTACACAAATGGTATTCCTTTATGCCATGTACAAACAGAGAAACAACATGTATCGCATTTGTTTACAATAAAAAAAAAATGTATACTAACATAAAGATAACCTCTAGTGATGCCAGGACAAACATACTATCTGACACTTATGAGAAATTATTATTCCACTATTGTACCTTAAAAAATGTATATATTTCTATCAAGTATTACTTCAAAATATATTTAAAACAGAATTTCAGATTTGTGCATGTCTCTTTCCTTAATGATAAATTTGGGCCTCAGAAGATATTATGGTTTGGATCTGAAATGCGCCCCCCCCAAATCCCACATGTTGAAGACCTGAGGCCCACCTGGTAGTGCTGATACAGATGAACAATGATGTTTATACTTTGGGCATTTGGCTTTTGGTCTAAATGCTTTTCTCTCTGCCTTTATTATATACTAGCATAATGCCCCATTCTTAACAAGAAAGAGATTTATATTTGTGAAATTCATTAATTAAGAAAAAGTCTAAATATCTTATTGGTCAACTTTTAATTCTTCTCTTTACAGATTTTAGAACCTATAAGTTATAGTATTCTAGAAATTACTTTGCTAAAACTGTATCTGTTTCTATATTAAACTGAGAACAGGGGCCAGGGAGATAGCTCTGTGCCAGGTAGATAGCTCAGTTTGGTAGAGTACTCACCTCGAAAGCACAAGGCCCTGGGTTTGATCCCCAGCACTGAAAAAAAAAAAAAAAAAAAAATTGAGAACAGGAGACTGGAGAGAAATTCCATCTTTTTCCTGTATGATGGCTTCTCTAACTGTTAATGTACATAAACACAAATATTTTAAGTTCAAATAAAAAACTCTAGTACTTTATACTTTTGTATGTCCAATACTATTAAGATGTACTTCCACTGATTTTACAATGATTCTTATAACTAAAAAACTTTTGCTAAATCCAGTGTCATTGTTACATTCCATATGAATAGCATTCTAGAATTCTCACTGATTATTCCTAAATCTAAGACTTAAATTCATAAAATAAATAAATAAATAAGCAAACTCTTTAATCTCCAATTGCAAATTTAAACTAAGGTAGATGACAATCAGAACGTAACACAGTTTGAAGGAAAAAAAATATAGGAAAGAAAAGAACTTTGGCTGGTCATTCTCTGTCCCTCAGCAAGTTACATAAACCCATCATGTATTAGACGCAGGGGCCTAGGAGAAATAAAACTTAGTGTATCATATTGACTATTTTATTCAGCCAGAATCCTTCCACATCAAGGGGAGCATTCACTCAATGCAGTTTCTCAGATATAATGGAAAAGAAAAGTAAGCTCGCTGTGACCATTAACATGCTGTAAGGTCATCCAAACTACATGCATATATCATATTGCATTCAAGATATTTGCCCTTATGTAGATATAATTTTGCATTATTTTCCATAGATACATATCTCTAATATTTATTCTTAGTACTAAGTAAAAAAGAAGAAGAATCCTCATATGTAGAGGTTCTAGTGAGAAATACAATTCATTTGGAAGACAGGGTAAACAAGGAGGAAGTACTCACAACATTCATAGAATACAAAATTCCTTCCTTTCCCAACCACAGAATAACAATGCAAAAATGCAAAAGTACCTTAAATTAACTCATATGTATGATTTCCATTCCATTTTGTTAGTTGCCTGCCTTTCTAGTGGAAAAATATATTTAACATTTTTAGTTTTGTTTTTACCAATTAGTGTCAGAATAAGCAATTTGAAAAGTTAGATACCTTTTATAATACCAGATATTTATACTCTTGTCATTTTGCAAAGATTCATGCTCTACATAAAAATCCTCTTTTGATTTACCTCAAAACCTATGTACATTCAAGTAATAAGTTTTATTCTACAAACTACTACAACTAATATTCATGATAATACACACAGTAGTATATTTTCAGTTGAGTGTCCCTGATACCATGCTAACCTATTTAATAACCTATAACAATGTTTTCAGATAAGTAAAACATTATTTGGAGATAAGCTATATAATATCCCCAAGTTCACAATTGTTCAATCCATTATATTTTCTTCTAATATTTATTGAACATCTTTTCTAGTACTGAGGGCACAACTATTAACATAAAATTTTGTGTTTCCAAAAATCACAATTACATGATTTCTTCTGCGTACCATTTTAAAAACTAATAATATTATCTTTCTGTGTTTTTCTAAAAAAAATATAATCTTATCATTTATTCTGAAATAAAACAGTGAAAGTGAGAATGGGGAGGGGAGAAGGGAGCACAAACTCTCCATATAAAACTCCAGTATTTTAAATTTATTTTCAGTTTGCAAAGTATCTTGTGTAATTACCTCTGGAGTCAAAGCAGGTTACTTATGAAAATTGTAGTCCAGCCACATCAAATTTGATCACACCAGTATCAAATGGATCTAATTTTTCTTTCCTATCTGAAATAAAACAATCTTCTATAGCCTAAGGCATGATTTAAAGAAAACATTAAAATATCCACTAAAATCTGTGTAGGGGAGATACATAGAGATTTTGTTAAAAAAAACTGAACAAACAGAAAATGTTATGAGCTAATGTGAGGTGATTAAGATGGCTATTATCTGAAAGTTTAGATTTTGAATTCAGATAGGCAGGCATGCATTACCTACTATCTTGTAAATCTCCAATTGCAGAGGTAATACTCTGCTTATTTATCTGAACTCAAAATCAGACCCTAAAATGGAATCTTTGTACAAGATGCAATATCTCAAGCTTTGTAAAGTGGTGATGGGGCCTTGACAATAAAGCTGTGAGTTACTATAATTCCAAGGCCTATGGGTGGAAAAGTAAACGAGAAAAGGACATAATGTTTATAGGACATCTGAGATTGGTGCATTTATATACTATTTCATTAAAATAAATATAAACTATTCCTTTAAAAAAACAAGAAAGCAACCTTTTATTCAGATTTAAACTGAGCTTGAAATTTTACACATGACCTATGGTTCTTAATCATATTTCTCAGTCTGTTTAGAAATTACCTGAATTATTGTTATTCCAAAGCAAAAACACGATACACCATCCTGAGGGAAAATAACTGTATGCCTAAGACCCACGGGAAAGGAGTTTTCAACTTCACTCTTGCTATTAATATTTAAGGTCTACTGGATGTGGGGATCTTTTAATTTTTGGAGCTCTTTTCTAACCGTGATGGGTTTTGGATTGTTTAAACTAAAAAGAAAGAGATTTGGGGGACGTTTGTGCATCTTGCTCAGGATGATCCCTTGCTGTCCCATTGCCTTTCTCCTTTTTGGAAAGTTCCAGAAAAGGATTATTTGACAAGGTACTTCTGTCAGAGATGCAAGGACCTGAAATGGAGTCCTCAAGTACAAATGTTTGAAATGTCCTTCAAAAAAAAAAAAAGATTCCAATTTCACTCACACAATTCTAAGTTCACGTCTGTCCCACTAGTGTTCTCATCACCTGATTCCTGAGAGTTGGGCTCAACTATAATCCACAGTATGAAGAGTATATCTTCAATCTTACCTGGGGAGATTATTTAAATGTGGAAACTGGGATCTTTCCCATAGAGATGCTCATACAGTTATTTTAGTAATGCACAGGCATTTGTATTTTTATTCCATCCTCTACATTAGTCTGTTGCACTTTAAAGTCAAGTCACAACCAATCTCAGCCTCAGTTGTTTGTTAAAATGTAGATAATGATGCTTGCTATACTGTGTTACAATGATCATGTTGAAAATCAAATAAGGTTTATGCAAATATGCAGTTAGTGGGCTATACAATTGCAACAGTTTGTTTCCTACAGTAAAGCATGACATCTATTTTAGGATCAGTGCCCACTGTTTGATCAATTCCAGCCCAAACACATTTAACATATATATTTTAGTCTCTCTGTTACATCCATGACCATTTACAGAGGTAATCAAAAGATATCAGCATTTTGCCTAAAGTATTTTTTAAAATATTAAAACAAAATAAAAGCAATGATCCCTCAATTGAATTGACAAAATCTATTACTATATTTGTAACATAATGTCAGAATTTAAACCAGATGCTTCCAGCACCAGAGCTTATTAAACAATTGAGCAATTAAACTCCATTATGACTGCTCATGTGGAACTTTAGAATATTCTTACTACATGTTCTTTAAAACACCCTTAACAATGAAGTAATTCACATATTATAGACATTCAGTCAGAAAGAATAAATGGAATGGAGGTTTTCCATTTTGGTACATTATATTTAATCAGGCTGCTAAGTCCATAAAGCTGATATGGCAAATTAGTTCCAACTGGCTCTTCTGGATTCTGAAGTGAGAGTGAATCCAAGTATCTGATAATGACATGAAAAAACACAATGAGGACATCTCACTGTAGAGGCCACAAGCAGTGGCTGAGGCTTCTCGGTTATGCCCTATTAAAGAACACAGGCTTTTTTGTTCAAAAAGGTTCAGCTCATTTAACACAGTGAAAGGAACTGTGATAATGATCTAATGACATTACTTTCCATGGAGTGGATATTAGAAGCAATGGCTTTTTTCTTTTCTTTTTTTTTTCCTTTCCTTTTTCTTTTCTTTTCTTTCTTCTTCTTTTTCTTTTCTTTTTTTTTTTCTTTTTCTTTTAAGCAGGGACACCTAAAAGTACGTTGAAAAGGATGATATCGTTTTCCACATTATAATTTCTGATGGCCAAATAATATAGATACATTCGGTTGAACACATCTCTTGAGACAGGAAAATATCTTGTTTAAAGTGATTATGGAAAAAAAAAGTATGTTCATTCTTGTCACATGAACAATATTTTTCTTAATATTTTATTCAGTAAGGCTAATAGTAAATATTTTGACAAATATTAGTCTATGTTGCCATGTTGATTGATTTCTCCCTTTCCCTCTATGTCTCAAAACAACTTCTCAAATAAAAGTAGAGGGGTTGAGAAAAAACTTGATTCTTGCAGCTTTTATGAATAAATATCTTGCAACATAGGACTGAACATCATTTCCCTTCATGACAGTCTTCGTCTTTATCAAGATGGAAATTCAGTTTCTGTGGCTGCCACTTCTTCCACAGGCTGTCCTCCCACACTCAAGTCCTTCTCTAGAATACTTTCTGTCCGTGCATTTTATGCAATATGCTTTTTCTTTCTTTCTGTTAACAATCAAGATTCATATTTTCTATGAAAAAAGGGGAAAATATATTTTGGAGATTGATAATCACTTAAATCACTTATCTACATATTCCTTCTGGAATAAGGAATGTGGGCATTCAGCACGTTGCTACCCTGTTGAATAACTGTAATAGTAACAACAACAACAACAAACAACAACAACAAACCAACACATAAAGCATTCTGACGTCTTTCCTAAATGCTTAACATGTGTGGTCTCATTTAATCCCCACAACCACACTAAGAGAAAAGTAATTGTCATCCTTATTTCAGAGCCTAAATTCAAACCCCATTGTTCTGATTTTCAAGTCTAGAACCTACCTATCACTGGATCCTCTTTTACCTTAATCCACTTAAATTTTCATCAAGAGAAAATGACATTAAAGAAATACTATCACTGAAAGCATCTCTCATTCCAAACAAAATCACCTGAATGCCTTGCTTAACCCAGTACACTACATACATCAGTTGAAATCCACATTTCTAGGCACTTGTTTAACATTTTTAACAAACCTAATGTGAAGTGCTATAGAGTTCATTCATTATAGGAGGATCTTTGTTTTTGTTTTTGTTTTTTTTAGGTTATACCATTTCCCTCCTCAGTGGCAGACTTGGAGGAATAGAAATGAACCCTGACTTCATTTTCCCTTTCAAATATTTGGTACAAAGTTTAACTATCATAGAAGAGGGAATGCTCCCAAGTCTATAAAAAAGATTATGCATGAGAGATGATCCCGAGATTATGTAGCAGAAGGTAGGGTCATGGCCAGTAACAAACTGGGAGACAGAAATCAACATTATATTTCTTGGGGGTCAGGTATTATTAAAATTGAAATAAAAGTTGTTTGCAGTGATTTGTAACTTACAACTTTTCAATAGAATTAGAAACTTCTAAAGTTTCCTCTAAGAACAGTACATATGTGTGAGCAGCTTGGTGGTGTGATAATTTAAGAGGGTGTTTAACTTAGAGAGTATCTGGTTTAGGGAACAGATATGGATAGGAATTATCCATCATAGGAAGCTAACAACAGATACATAGAAGCTAACAGCTTATACAATCCCTCTCCAAAAAGGAACCAAACGATTGGAAGAAACTGTGTTTTCCATAGTGCAAGGAGGAATGAGCCACTTCTAGTTAAACCTCAGAAGGTAGGAAAACATACAAATACTCGAACTGGAACAGTGGAGATTGAGTATACTGTTAAGATGAATTATTTAAAGTAAAAATGTGGCAAAAAGAATATTATATATCCTTTAAGATAATTCTCGGACTTTAGGATTTAAATTCTAAAATATTTTAAGAAATGCAAGAGAGAACACCAAATGCTTTCTTGCAGAAAATTAACACCTTAGTTTCTAATTTAGCAATCTTATTTTAGCATTTTTGTTTGTTTTCTTTGTTTTTCCCATCACAAACTGTATCTGAATTCTCCTTGGAAGTTATCTCACTGATTTCCTAATTATAGAGATAAATAAGTCTTTTTTATTTGTTTTTTCTCTTTTCACATTGGTACATTAAAGTCATAGATAAAGGTGGGATTTGTGGTCACATATTTGTACATACACAAAATATAGCAATATAATCTGGCCAATATCACTCCCCAGCACTTCCCTTCTACCTCCCCACATCCCAACCCCAGGTTCCTTTCCTCTACTTATCTCCCTTTGATTTTCATGAAATCCCAGCTTTGCCCCCCACCCTTCTTTTCCTATTTCCTCCCTAACTTCCACATATGAGAGAAAACATACAACCTTGACCTCCTGAGTTTAGTTTATTTCACTTAACATAAAGGTTTCTAGTTCCATTTATTTTCCTGCAGATGACATAACTTCATTTTTCTTTATGACTGAATAAAACTCCATTGTGTACACATGCCACATTTTCTTTATCTATTCATCCACTGATAGACATGTAGGCTGGTTGCATTGTTTGGTTATTTTGAATTATGCAGCTATAAAAATCAGTATGTTTGTATTACTGTAGTATGATGACAAGAGACAAAGAAGTCTTTGACACATTGCATACTTATAAGTCATGTTCTTGACTTTTGTAAAGAATATTTTGCAACATACATAATAATTCTATAATGGATGCTATTAGCAAATGCATTATAATATGTATAATATTTATAGATGAATATTCAAAAAAATTTCAAGAAATCTCATAGGTATCAGAAATAAAAGGAGGTATCTTTTTTTTTTTTACTAAAGACAAAAGGAGGAGAAAAACAAATTAATTGACAAGCTAGAGATAATGTTATCTAATTTTTAGAACACCAAACAAGAAATATGGAGGTATCCCTAAGACCCAGTACATGTCATAACCTCAGCTGATTTAGCTCCACTAATTGGCTTTCATATGGAGTGTGCTTTTAATGGTCCATCTCTCTTAAGATTATTACATGCAAACTGAATATTTACATCTCATTGTTATAAATGGTAGAGCAAAATTACCTGTTTATTTTCTGTGGGGCAAATCTATTATTGGCTGAATTGCTTTGTCCTCCTTATAAAAGAGCATTTAATAATGTCAGGGATGACATGAATTTGTACCAAATTCTTGTTGATGGAAACACATTTTTAGTTTTGCTTTATATCAAAATATTTGAAGTTTCACATGAATTTAAGCATTGTTCTTTCTCTTTTCCCATGTCATCAGCTAATGCACCGAGGGTGTATTTTATAAAATACTTACTTTCTCTGTGTTCCTATATGAAATACAGTCCCTAGAACTATGTGGCTTGAGCATTAATTCTTTGTCCAATCAAGTGTCTGTTTACCAGGCATAATCTTCACTTAACTATGTTGCATGCTAGTCATAAAGAAATTACCAAGTCTACTTCCCTCAAATAGGCAAAAATAGAGGTCAAAAAACTCAAAACCCCTCATAACAGAGTGCCTGCTCCTTGTGACTTTTTGTAATATATTTCCTACTGAGAAGTAAGCATAAATAATGTCAAACCACACATAAGCTCAATATAAGCCAACAATTTTAGATATGGAAAATAAACCTAGCAATACATTCCATGACTAATCTGAGATACTCTCCAGTGACTACTTGACCGAGACTGACATCCAGGCTTTAAAACAGCTGTTGATAACTCTCCTCCACTGGGTTCTGCCCTTACTCTTTCTTATTTTATTCTTCTGATTTATTTTCTACTACCCTGCAACCTGAACTTGGATTTTAAAATAAACACTGTTGAGTTCAAACCTTTTTTTTTTTTCCTTTGTAATTGCAGAGTCCCATGCTTATGTTTCAATAAGGTAAAGTACCCCAAATTAAAGAGCTATGATATGATTGAGATCAGATTTCAAAAAGACAGTATCATTACCAAGCCACCCTCCTACCTCCTCAATGCCAGTTGTTTGGTTAGTGAGAATCTGACATGGAACTCATTATATGTATAAAAGATATTTGAATTATAATATTAGGCAACCATAGTTTAGGACAGAAATCACTAAATCAACGATTTTGACCAATATTGGTACTGGCTTACCGGAAGCAAATTACTTGTAAGCTCTGAAAATTCACACAAGTTTGCTTTTACTATGTAGTAGATTTAGAATGAGGGCAAAACACAGTTGAAACTTGTATTTCCTATCCATAATGCCATTTTTTTTTTGGGCAGGCTTAAATTTAGAATCATCTTGATGACTAGAAATACAGAATGAAAAAAAGTAACTTAGTTTAGACTTATTTCCAGTAAAACAGCTCACATGATCATTAAGATAACTTAGGTTTTATATGTTTTGACTTTATTTTAGGATATTGAGCACCACATTTTTAGGATTTCTTAATTCAAAAAAAAAAAAATCACAAAGACATATTAAAGAAGAACTTAGAATCCTGTGATCAAGATCATAATGGATTTCTAACTGTAAGTGTAGAATCATTTCACAGAAGTTCATATTAGTAAACAACATCTCATTTAGAATATCTTTTAAGATATAACATTAAATAAAAAGATTTTTGTAAAAAGTCACAACTTTGTTATTGAAAATAACATATACTAAAAATTAGCTGTATGATGTTAAATAGGAATAGGACATGACCACAAAAGTAAATTTTTCCTAATTAATGGTTAGACAATTTTCCTAATCATTGAGCTATGCATTTGTTTATAAAATGTTGTAATAGTGCTAAACTACCAAGATTAAAGCATTTCTGTATTGTGTAAAAATGAATAGTCACCATGTATTTTCTTTCTTTTTTTTTTTTTTTTTTTTTGCTACAGGGATCGAACTCAGGATCTTAACCACTGAGCCACATTCCCACCCCCTTTTAATTTTTTATTTTGAGACAGGGTCCTACTAAATTACTGAGGGTCTTGCTAAATTGCTGAGACTGTCTTTGAGCTTTCAATCCTACTGCTTTTCAGCCTCCTGAGTTGCTGGTATTACAGGCATGTGCCACCACGCCCAGCAATAGTCACCATATTATACACTTTTTGTTAACTGTAAATTTTTAGAGTTCATGTTTTAATAATGTGTAGATACACATATGGTTCAAATAAATTATATATGTGATATGAAATTATATATATATTATTTATATGCTCATATATAATCTCAACAAATAGAATATCAGATAGAATACCGTTTCTTATGTATTAATTAGAAATGTCTGATTTAACATTTTACATTTTGGAAGCATTATCATTTGTTCCTTATTTATTCCATAAAGGAAAGCATTTAATAATTTGAATTACACAGATGTCATTTGAATAAAATATGATGTAGGAAAAAAAAATCATTACACACAGAGATCCACACAGATTTTCAGGATGACAATGTATGCACATTATATAGAAGTCTTTTAATATATAGGTGAGGAAATCTACTCAGATTGGTTATGTGATCTGAATAGATTATTCAAATCTGTACTGGCACAACCATGATTGAATGAAAGAATTTTTAGTCTGAAATACTATGACAACATAATTACCATTCATGTATTTCTTATATTAAAAATTATGAATTAGTCCAGCATGGTGGCACACACCAGTAATCCTAGCAGTTTAGGAAGCTGAAGCAGGAGGATTATAAATTCAATGCATGACTCAGCAAAAGTGAGATGCTAAGCAACTCAAAGAGATCCTGTCTCTAAATAAAATACAAAATAGGGCTGGGGATGTGGCTCAGTGGCTGAGTGCCCTTGAGTTCAATCCCCAGTAAAAACAACAACAAAAAAAAAGTATGCATCAATGCATTAAGCACAAATACAAGTTGTGTATTTAACACACACATATATATATAAATATACCAGATTTTCTTATCTAGATAACTAAAAATTATCTTTTCCATAATTATATTATGAACATATGTTTTTATTGCTTATTCTTTAATCCCTGAAGTTTATTAATGAAAACATAATTAATTTAATCTACAATATGATTTCAAATTTTTATTGGGTAGTAATGAGAATTTATAAGACTGTTTCCAAAATAATTATGTAGGTCAATTCATCATGTTAACATGCATTTCCTGCTTTTGACACCTATGTACCAAGGAAAACCAACCTAAAATAATTGTATTTTAGGAATATTTTAGCAGTATTTTTAATCAAGGTGTCCTATTAAAGACAGAAGTCATTGAATGTGGTAATTTACTTATTCATTTACCTTAGGCATTATTTCATTCAATTATTAAGTAGTCTTTAAGAGCCTGTGATAATCCATACATCATTGTAAACAATGAAGTGTATAGGACAGCTATTTGACTTTCAAAATGCACCTTGCATTTTGAAAGGTGAACAAATAGAAGAAATAAATTAAGCATGCTGCAATAGGTGTCACAATGACACATATATAAGCACATATTAAGGAAGATCCTTTGAATGATTTGATACTTGCATTGATTCATTTAGAAAAAAATAAATGGACTTTAATATGCATACACTTCAGTGATGGTTCCTGTGTGGGGGTCAGTGAAAATCATACACAAAGGTCTTCAGGAATCGGAAAGTATGCTGTAGGTATGCTACCAACAGATATAAAAGTAGAAAACAGGAAAAAGAGCTTAAGGATCTTGGAACTAGAACAAAGATTTTATATGAGTATGTGTGTGAATTTTTTTTTTTTTCCTGGAGAAGTGAAATTGAAAAAATAAAGGGAATTTTCAAAAATGTGGAGACCCATTTTACAAAATGACTGTGGTAGGCAGATTAATAGTAGCCCAAAAATGTTCACCTCTTATCCCCTGGAACCTGTAATCAAGCTACCTACCATAGCCAAAGGAATATTACAAGTGTAATTAAGGGTACAGACCATTACATTGTGAGATTATCTTTGCTTATCAGAGAGGTAACAGTCTAGTCACATGAGTCCTTAAAAAGAGATTCCTCTTGACAACCATGTTCAGAGAAAGGTGGACTGACAGAAAAAGGGTTAGAGAATGGCTACCCTGTGTTGGCTCTCTAGATGGAGATAGGAGGCTATACAACAAGAAAGGTAGACAAGTTAGATATGTGGAAATATCTTGAACTTTCAGCCAAAATCAGTGAAATAATGGGAGACTTGATCCTGGAACTGACAGAAACTGAATTCTGCCCACAACCTTAATGTACAGGAAACTGCTCCTCACCTAAAACCTGCAGTTTTGCCGGCATTTTGTTTGTAGAGAGTGATACTCATGTCAGACTTCTGACCTACAGAATTCTAAGATAAAGTATTTATATAGTTTAAACTCAGGAAATTTTTGGTAATTTATTATGGCAGTAACAAAAACTAATAAAAGTTAATATTCCCAAACAGAAGCATTGTGTGGCTCAGCAAAAATCATTATGTGGCAAGCAAAGATTCAATTCAGGAATCCTCAAACTAGATCTCTTAATTTAATAAATTGCATTGTGGTGGTAACTGACTCCCTAACAAGTAAACACTGTTTCCAAGTAAATAAAAGCAAATTCCAAACATCTATGACATAATTTATGACAAAATCTTAAAACAAAATTAGTGAAAGGCATAAATTTCCAGAAAAAATTCAAAGTGAAACAATCATTTATAAATAATATTTTCAAACCTGGTGCTGTGGCACCCATAGTAGTTCCAGCCTCTTAGGAGACTGAGATCAGGGGACCACCTGAGCCCAGGAATTTAGGATCACCTCAGAAACATAGCAACACTCCAATTGCAAATTAATTAATTAATTAACTAATTAATTAATATTCTTAAATACCAGACATACAAAAAATAGATAAATGTATAAAATTAAAACATGTTTTCTCAAAAAATAAGTTCTGAAAAAACAAAGAACAAAGTTATAATTGTATAGCATTAATGAGTTATCAGAAATAATTACCGCTGAAAAATCTTATTTGACTAAAAAATGCAGACCTCTCTCCTGCTTTTAAAAGTATAGATAAATGTTATAAAACTGATAATTTTAATACATAGCAAGATGAAAAACAAACTTTAATTCTACCCAAGCCAAAATTAAAAGAAATTATGTTTAAAGCAGGAAAAAAAAATAGCTGAAACCTCAATTAGTTTTAAGAACTGCAAGTTGGAATATTAATATCCCTAAGGAAGAGAAAATGGCCTCAGGCTCACATAGCACTGGACATTTTTATAGTCTTCCTTTATGTACAAAGCTAGTAATCTGAATCTTAGATCTGAAAAGGCATCCTCATTTTTGAAAGGACACTAGAAAACATTTGGCCAACTGTTGAAACTGTTGAGAAAATAACAAAAACTAGTGTTATGTCCTGGATAGGTAGGTTACATAAAAAGTCACATTCAGGTAGTGACTATCCAATTATATTATATATCAATATATTCTCGAATAGCTCAAGCTGAAAAATAATGTTAAAATTGACCTACATCAGAGATATCACAATCTTAATAAGAAATATTTTATACAAGTATGAAGAACTAACATTTCTATATACTAGGACCTAATAATTTAAACCTTAATGCTACTCATTTATTTTTAAAAAATGATTTTAGAACTAAGGTTGAAGTTCAGTGGCAGAGTATTTATGAAGCATGTGAAACTCTGGGCTTGATCCCCAGTACTACAATCAATCAATCAATGGTTTTAAATTTTAGAAGCATTTAACATTCATAGCAAAATTGAGCGAGAGTTCTTATATAACTCTCATGCCCTACATGCTCTCCCAACAGCACCACCTTTTGTCAAAATGCTACATTCATGCCACTGACAGATGTAACATCTGTAGCCACATTCACACCTTGTTATTACCCAAAGTCCATCATTTATATTAAAGTTCAAAATTCTGTTTGTGTATTCTATTGTTTTTGACAAAGTTATGAAGATGTATATGCATTATTATAGTATCACTTACAATATTTTGACTGATTTGAAGATGCTCTCTCCTCTGCCTATTCATTCCTCCTTCCCTCCACCACTGGTAACCTCTGATCTGTTCACTTTCTCCACAAAGTAGACATTCCCAGAATGCCATGAAATCATAAAGTATGCAGTCTTTTCAGATCCACGTGTTTCACCTACTAACATGCATTTAAGATTCTTACATGTCTTGATAACTCCTGTCTTTTTAACACTGAATAATATTCCATTGTCTGGATATTCCACAGTTTATCCACCACATTACCAAAGCCATTGTGGTTGCTTCCAAGTTTTGAATATTATGAATATAGCAGCTATAAGCATCCAGTATGCATAAGTTTTCAAACTCTTAGATAAATACAAAGGAGCATGAGTGCTGGATCACATACTTAATAGTATAATTAATTTTGTATGAAACCTTCATGTTTTCCTCTAAAGCATCACTACCATTTTGCATGCCCACTGACTACAAATTAGAGATGCTATTGTTCCACATCCTCCACCACATTTGGTATTGTCCGAGGATTCAGTTTTAGCCATTCCAGTAGGCATATTGTGATACCTCTGTTTTAATTTTCAATGCTGTAATGACATATGTTTAATATCTTTTCTCATATGCTACTCCTATGGCTTCTTTGGCCATGTGTCTTTTGCTCATTTTTCAATTGAATTATTTATTTTCTTATTCTTGACTTCTAGGAGTTTTTATATATATTTTAGATAATAGTCCTTTGATGACTTCTGAAAATACTTTCTTCTACTCTGTGACTTGTCTTACTCTCTTTACAGTATTGTTACAGTGCAAATGTCTTTAATTTTACTGGCATTCACTGTTTTAATTACTTCTTTCAAGGTTCATGCCTTTTGTGTCATATCTAAAAACTGATGGCCAAATCAAAAATCATCTAGATTTTCTCCTATACTATCTTCTACGAGTTTTAAAGATTTGCATTTAATATGTATGCAAATGATCTATTATTTTGGATTAAGTTTTGCAAATATATATACTCACATACACACACACACACACACACACACACTATATATATATATATATATATATATATATTTTTTTTTTTTTTTTTTTTTTTTCCCCCACAGTGTTGGGGATCCAACCCAAGGCCTCATACATTCTAAACAACATGCTAGTGCTGTACCACTGAGCAACGTTGACAGCTCCTAAATTCATGGTATTTACATGTAGATATACTGTTGTTCCAGCAGCATTTTATGAAAAAAAAATTTTTTCACTCTGTATTGCCTTTGCTCTTTTCTCAAAGATCAGCAATTTTATTTGTATGGATTTACTTCTTGGCTTTATAGTCTATTCCACTAATTGGTTTAATATAGAATCAATATCACACTGTCTTAAATACCATTGTTTTATTATAATTTTCGAATTGTGAAGTCAGACCGGGAAGACTTTTCTAGAATATATTCTGCATATTTAAATAATTTATATTAACATAAAATAATCTACTCTAAGAGTTATAAATGATAGATTGTATTAATTTTCTATGTCTATCAGATTTGTTTGAAGTAGAAATTGATATAATTTTTATTTTCATTTACAGAATTCATCAAGGAATTGGAAAAAAATGAAGATTGACCTGGGAGCATATTTTATTTCCTGTCTTTAGCAGGGAATATTTTAACCATGTTCACCTTAATTTAATTGCTCTGGTTTTGACATGATTTGATGTTAAATAAAACAATCTTATTTCTGTCCTAACGGAGACATAATATTCTGTTTTGTAAACTTTCCAGCATATAAAATGAAAATAGGTAGCAAGTCAGTTAAATTCTTCCTCTTGTTAAATCCCATGAGTAGTTATATATTCAAAATTCAAGAATTTTATGATTAGGAGTTCTGAGGTTTGGGAAAAACATTTTCTTCCTAAAGTATAAAAAGTTGTGTAGCAGCTGTTTTTAATGATTTATGTACACCTGAATTAGTGAATATTATGGTAGAGTGTAGTTAGAAAATAAGATATCAAAATACTTTGCTAAAAAGGGAATTAAAATATGTATTTTATTCCTTCATTTATTCTTGTTGATGCTTTTTTTTTTTCCCATGGCAGAATAAACAACTGAGAACTGCATAACCCTTCTCCACTTACTCTTAAAATTTACTGGTGTTTCTATTTTTTAATATTTCTCTCCTTTTTCTTTGGTGTCAGTTACTGTCTTGGAAAAAAGCTTTTGAGGGGAATTTAAGGCCTTTTCTGTATACTTACCTATTCTATACCCTGTTTATTTATCTTTTCACTTACTCTTGCTATTTCATTGTTTGCTTTTTATAAAAAATTAATTTTTCTCTTCCCCATATTTTTCATTATTCTCAAATTCATGTGTATTTATACTTATTTTAACCTTGGTAGTGTTCCTTTTTGCCCCTAAAATTCTCAAAAATATGTATTCTGGGTTGTAATAACTCTTTTTATATATTTGGTAATTCCCATACCAAACACATATGAAACTCCAAGGTTCAGTAAAAATATGACTAACTTTCCTTTGATTGTTTTTACTCTCTGTAAAGAAAATACCTAGATATTAAATTACTTTACTTTATTTTTGAACATATTTCATTTAAAAATAAAATAAATAGCCATAAACTATTAAAAATATTTTTTAAGACACCATATTTTAATTTTGTAATTTCAACAGATCTGGTAAGTTTTTTAAGCCTAAAAACTTGCATATTTGGGGTATTAATATGTTTCAAAATTTCTTTTGTAAAAGAAGGTAAAATTCTATTAGCAAAGACCAAGTTTACATTATTGGCTCTACTATTGCCTAAATGCTAACATTTTTATATGGGAAACAGCTATTGTACACATCTTAGAATTTGCACTGAAGTCTCTAAGGTTATATGTCATCAATGTTTAGTTTATAGCTGTGTATGACAAGAAAAGCAATAAAATACACAGACATTTATAAATTGTTTTTTTAAAGAAATTTTACCTCATCTTGATTAGATAAATTTATCACCCTAAGATCTGATTCCCCCTAACTAATATCTGCCTTGTGTCTAGTGCACTCCACAAGTGATCATCCAGACTATGCTTAGACACTTTGTTAATGGGGAGCCCATTAATCCTTGAATCACATATTCACATTTTTCAACAGTTTATGTTTTTCTTGATTCAAGATTCTGCCTGCTGCAGAGGTGGGACTGCTTATTGTTGCTAGAAATAGTAGAATCTCAGTGGTCAATCTAGCTCTTGTTTTGCAAAATTTATGTTTTCAAATAATGTTTTTAGCCCTTAATAATTATTAGTACAGGAAAATAGAAAATTTCATGTTTTTAAAATATTTCCATATTTCTATATTTCATTTTCTATAATTGATGAATGCTATTTATGCCTAAGGTAGCTATGATAGTTTGACAACACATTTTATCAAGAGAAGTTAAGTAAAATTTCTTTGACAGAGTAGATTTTCTCATGAACACACTGTCTTCAAATTTAGTTTCTATTTTACATAATATTTGATGATAACAAAGAGTTCTTTGTTTTCCCTTTTCTGCATATTTTTTCCTATAGAAGGGTCATGTTAGATGAGATAGAATTATATAAATGAACAACGGTCTATACATATGCATTTATGAAGAAAAGAAAAAGTAAATAAGCCTGGAGACAATGGGACTGAGTGTGTGTGTGTGTAGTCATATCTATATATCTATATGTATATATTTGTATTTGTATAAGGTAGTGTTATGGTTTGAATCTGGAATGACCTCAAGAAAGCGAATGTGTTAGGCTGTCTGGAGCGGCAACTGAATTATGGGCTGTAACATAGACAGTGCCATTCTGGAATACTCTTGGTGTGAAGGTGCTGATAGAGATAGCCCAATTGATAAGGTGATGCCCTGTTCAATAGGGATTTCTGTGCCAGTCACAGAGCTATTCAGTTCTTGACCTTGACTTTCAAAAGCCAGTGCTTGGGGGTAGAGAGTTATGCATGCAAACTGATAATCATAATCACACAGCTCATACTCATGACCTTTGCTCTGTTTGTTTTGAAGAAACTTCCCCACAATAACCCTTTCTATGATAAAACTTATATAATAAATTTGCTGAGCTGACTCCTGGCCATTTCACCCCATCAGGGTGTGGTGCCCACTGGGGCCCAGCTTTTTCTCTATTTGTGTGTCTGTTTGTTGTTTTCTAATCCCCCATCTCCCCTCATTCAGCTTCCTAGATTAAATTTGTGTAGGTTCCCACAGTTGGCACCTGAACAGGGACAGGATAAAGAGGAACTTCAGTCATCAGATGAAGAGAACCCTCCTGGAGGACACTGTCATTTAAATAGATGTGAGGAGCACAGTGTAGCCTGGTGTAAAACATGGGACAGTTAGTATCCAGAGTAAAGGATCACTATTTTGCTTTGCTTAAAACTATGCTTAAATCAAGGATGGCACAGTTGTCACAGTTTTTAAAATTTATTACTAAACTTGCCTTGAGTTTCTTAATGTTCTGTTAATGTAGAGACATGGGAGAAACTCAGTAAACAGCTGTGTGCTAGATATGCAGCCAAGGAACCAGGTAAGATCCCTGTGACTTGTTTTACTTTGTGATCCTTGACCTATCTCACAAAAGTGTGAAATGGTCAGCTTGCGACATGATTCAAAGCCTTAAAAACCTCATTAAAGGTTATGGTTTACAGCAAGTCCTCTGCTTATAGCACCTCTCTCTCCCCCAACAAAGCCCTTGCCTCCTGAGAGTAAACAGGAATTGGAGGTGGAGAGGGCTAACCAAGCAAAAGTAAAATGAAAAAATAGTTAAAAAACAACAACTTTCCTCCTTTCTTAGTTTGTTAGCTATCTCTTATAAGCTTATAACTAAAATGTAAATTGTGGAAGTTTCCAAAAACAAGACTTGCAGAGAGTGGGGGTTAAGTCAAAAGAATAAAAGTGTCACCTTTAAATTCAAGTCACATCAGACATGGCTGGCTATCTTGTCTACTTCTAGCACTCTTCCACCCTGCTTTCTGAACGAATTCCTCTCTAATGCTACAGCACTTGGGAGAAGAAAATGGAAAGATTCCAAATGTGCAAGCTTTTCTTTTCTTAAAACAACATTTTTCTGAGGTTTTTACAGGCTCCCAAAGTCTTTAAATATCTGAACTGACTCTAATCTAAGTTAAGAGTACACTCTGAACTGATAAAGAAGTTTTTCATGCTCTTTTAATGAAGTATTGCTGTGTAATGTCTTTTAAAAACTCCTGTTTTTTTTTAAATTCTATGTTTAAGCTCATGGTTTTATGTTGAATTCACATTTGATCTTGCATGCTTAACTTAGTGTATTTTCCTGATTAGTAATGTTTTATTTAATTATAGAGGTTTCACACTCTGTTCAAAGGTCAAATTTTTCAAGGGATGACTCTCAAAATACATTAAAAAATCTCCTCTTATGTAATCCTAAAAGGGACATAGATGTGGTGATGTTGAGGGTAGGTCTGATAGCCATCAAGGACAAATAATTCCCAGCTGTCTGAACCTTTGTTTCCAGTGTCTTTCATGATTGTCAGATCTCACACCTGGCATTTCCAACTGTACAGCCTGCCCTATATTTAAGTCATAATGTAAAAGTCTTAGGAGCTCCATTTTAATTTCTAATAAGTTAAATCTAATAGAGACTTTAATAAACATCTACAGCATTGCCTCCAGTCTGTTGAGCTCCACTTACAAAAAGTTATGAAATCTTTGTTTCCTGTTTTGTGTATGTGTGCAGGCCAGTGTATGGTATTGTTGTGTCTGCACGTATGTTTGTGTCTATATATTGTGTACATGGTGTTAAAATTGACATATAGATAAATGAGTGATCATAAATTAAAATTAAAATAAGGCATGGATCCAAATACATTTTTAATTCTGTGACTTAAAAAAGAAGTTCAATTGAAATTGGGTAAACAGATAAAAATAAAGATATCTTAAAATTACTAATTCACAAGATTTTCTAGCTGGTAAAATAATCAAGTGGTGGTTTCTACAAAATATCTAAAATATAATATCTATTGTTTCCAGGATTTTTCTTCAATAAGAGATGGTTAATACTGTTAACTACATTTGTCTGATATCTTGGTTTCTGTAGTTAAAAATGAGTAAATTAGATTTCACTTAAAAAGAGATTAATCATAAATATATTTGTTGAAGAAAACATCTGATTAATTTACAAAGTTGAAGGGTTAAAATACCAACAGCTAAATATATACTCAAGCACTCTTAAATATATTTAAACATTATACATGTTTTCATAAATTGATAAATGGAAAAAAGGTTTGAGATTGCTTTGTTTCTGTGTCTTCCAAAAACAGAGTAACTTGGAGTTAGGATTCTATCAGGTGTGATTCATATACAAAAAGTATAAGAAGTTTTGGGTTGGTTTCAATTATAGTACTATAAAAACAAAAATAATTCATCTTATAAAAGTGGAGTATTTGTCTACATTCAAAAATTTCAAAAGAATTAAAATAATAAATTTGTAAAGAGTCAGTAGGAAAGAGATACAAGGAGGTTTTAGGTATAAAATATATTTTAATATAATAAGCAAAGGAAAATGTTTTTGGGTAAAAAAGTCTATTTGATAAAGTAAAAGCTTATAAATATCTTAGTAAATTACAAAAGTTTATGGAGAATAAATTTCAAAGCATTTATGTGTAATTAAATTGTGTATAGTTGCCACAATCAGTTAGTTATTTAAGGACTTTTCCTCTTTTAAAAAGAAAGGTCCTAATCTATGAGGCTGAAGGCCTGGCATGGAACATGCTCACAAAAACAGATAAGAGAAAGTGCCTCTTTGCACAGACATCTGTTACATTTCAAGAGGCTAATCAACCTTCCTAAATAAAGAATACAAGAGGAAATAAAAACTGACCCTTTCCTCAGACACAAGCCAAATATTAATATAGTGATATAATTCAAACTTTAATCCTCTATATGTTGAAGTAATAAGGACTCCTTAAAATATTAATCTGCACTCAATGAGCAAGATACTTTGTGTCTGTTAAGTTTTATTAGTTAGAGAAACTAGTCTTAAATTAAATTTTATACAATTCTATTTAAACAACAACTGATTTTAGAGTATTACACTATATTACTAAACTTAATTTTTTCTTTAAAAGTTAAACTTCATTAATACAAGAACATTAGTGTAATTATGGTGCTGGTAAGGGCTTCTTTATATTCTAAAAGTGTTAATATACAAATCTTTAAAGTATAAGATTTAAGAGAACATTTTACCAAGTTGGTTTTCTCCAATATAAAATTGTCTGTTACAGTAATCTATTACAAATTTAAATAAAAAATAACAAATTTAAATTTGTCATTTAACATTTTGTAATTAAAGGTAATCTGCCATAAGTTATAAAATTTTGTGTTATTCTTTATACTGAAATGAGAACTTAAATATATTATTAAAGGACAATAAGGAGACCCTCTTTATTTAAAGGCTGACAATATGGGAGGTAAAGACATTTTGCCACTTTCCAAAAATAAAGGGCGCAAAAGCTCTCTTAACTTGTTTGATTCATGTTTCAGATGTAATATGAAATTATGTGAACTAATTCATATAGACTCAAAAATGATATATACAACTTTAATAAAATGATATTTGAGAAAAAGTCTAAGATCGGTTTCAAAAATATAACCCTTTACCTAGGATTTGTCAAGAGGTCACCTCACCTGACTTAAGATTCTGCCTCTTACCTTATTCTATGTTAAAATAACCACTTGAGTTTCAGAGCCCTGGTATTGTGATGCTGGAGTTCAAGTCCTACAACAGATGCATGCCCAGCTGAACAGAGAATGGTGCACTATTGGCATTACTGTACTTGAAGTAGTAACTTTGATATTTGTTTTGGTCTCTGCCATGACATCTGCCATAACCTTATCCAAAAGCATTCAAAATGCTCATTTTATTAATAATTTACTAACAATTTATTAATACTTTGGCTCGAAACACTTTCAATGCCCTATAGAATTGTGCAAAGATTGAGACTAAATTAAATGCTTTGGAAACTATTTTTTTATTTTTACAGACTGCATTTTATTTTTACAGACTGCATTGTACACAAATGAGGTACAACTTCATTTCTATGGTTGTGCATGATGTAGATTCATACCATTCATATAATTATTCATGTACATAGGATAATGATGTTTGTCTCATACCACCATATCCAAAGTACTTAAAATTAGCATACTACAGTAATGCAGTCACATTAGTGATTATAGCAGCTCAATTCGCAATAGCTAGATTGTGGAACCAAACTAGATGCCCTTCAACAAATGAATGGATAAAGAAACTTGGTATACATACACAATGGAATATTATTCAGTCATAAAGAAGAATAATATTACACATTTGCCAATAAATAGATGAAATTGGAAAATATTATGCTAAGTGAAATAAACCAATCCCCAAAAACAAAGGCTGAATGTTTTCCCTGATAAGTGGATGATGATACATAATGGGGTTGTGGGGTGGGAGGTGAGAGAAAAATGCAAGAGCTTTGGAAGCTATTGTCATAAATGCATGAAATGAACTGGCAGCATTGAAATTTAAATGGCTCTCATGGCATGCTCCCTACAAATCTGTTTTTGTTACACCAGCCAAATATAATGTTTCCCAATGGTATTGGGAAAAAGTTAAAAATAATTTAATGGGAATTTGGCAAAAAATTAATAACAATCTAGACCTTAAAAGATTTAGATCATCACTTCCAAGATGTTTAGGAAATCAGGCACTATCCTGTGTATCCTGCATTGCTTGCTGAACAAATACTTGATTTAATTGCCTTTAATCCTTGAAATATGTTAAAACATTCAATATGGTACATTTTTGGAATTATGTGTTTGATACCAATTCTTTTTTGTGTTGTAACAATAGGATGCTATATCTTCTGAGAAGATATCTGGTAACTTTAAATAATAGCCCATTACTTGTGCTTAAAAAATTAAAAAAAAGGAGTAGACATTGGGAACAGTGACTAAATTATGGGTTTTGAAAGTATCCTGTGACAGAGGCAATGATCCTCTGGAGAACTCTCAGGGCAAAGGTTCCAATGGAGATAGCCCAGTTTCTATCATGATGTCTTGTTCAGTAGGAGTTTCTGTGCCAGTCACAGCTATTCAGTTCTTGACCTTGAGTTTCAGATACCAACTGATCAGGAATAGAAAGATATGGGTGCATGTTGACAATCATAATAATGCTGCTTATACTCATGTCCTTGACTCCATTTGCTTTGAAGAAACTTTTCCACAATAACTCTGTGAAAAAAAATTGTATAATAAATGTGCTGACCTGACTCATGATCATTGTACTTCATCAGGGTATAGAGCCCATTTGGACCTACCCTTTTCTCTATTTGTGTGTCTATTTGTTGTTTTCAAATCCCCCATCACCCCTCATTCATTTTCCTGAATATAACCATTGTGTAGGTCACAACGTTAGTCAATTCAGCAATGCACAGAGATAGAAAGGTTGGATTATGAGAGGTATAACCTCATCAGGGGATTAATTCATTTATGAATGATTCAAACGAACTAATGGTAACAATTGGCAGCATGAATGAAGGAAGTAGGTCACAGAGGAGATGTCTTTGTGACTCCTCTCTTTTGATCTTTGTTTCCCAGATGTCACGAATCATGCAGTTTATCTTGACTACACCCTTCTACTGCAGTGTTCTGCCTCACCTCTGGCCCAGTGCAAGGCAATCAGCCAACCATGGACTCTGAAACTCTGAGCTCAAATAAACTTTTTTCTCTTCTGAGTTGTTCTGTTAGTTATTTTGGTCCCAGTAATAAATAGCTAACATAGAAATTTGAGGGGGGGTTCTCATGCAATGTCCCACATGGATGAAGGGAAGAGTTTCTGTTGGAGGATGGTGCCATCTATCAATTAATCACTAAGAAACTTATCTACTCAAAAAAACATAAGAGCCAATAATCTTTTCAAATGGAAGGAGCTGTGGTGGGCTGGGCCACGCCAGATCTGGAGAAGCCCACCTTCCCTTTTATTTATAGTTTCACAAGTAAAGGGGCCCAGACCAGGAGGGGCTTCTTCTGTAAGGAACAGGATAGGGTGGAGTTAGGAAAGTCATTTGCTTAGAGAATTAGCATTTCTTTAGATGGTGAGTGGACTCTGTTCAGGGACACCCACCCCAGAGTATCTGAAACCATCTCTCATGACTGCCAGTTCCTGGGAGTCAGACCTCTATTTCCCATTGCTCAGTCAAGCCTGGTTTTGCTATACACGGATGGCCTCACACAGAAATTGGTAGCAAGATGTGGTGTCATTGTTGTGGTTATACATGATGATGAGGTTTAGAGACCTTTCAGACTGGTTTGAGAGACAACTTTGGAAATATTTGAGGATAAAGGATTGAGAAGATTTACATTGTTGTAAGCAGAGTTTAATGGATATTCTGGTAGGAGCTCAATAAACCAGAATACTGGTAAGACTGTGGACAATAAAGACTGTGCTCATTAGGTTTCAGATGGGAATGAGAACTTGACTGAGAAAGGGAATAGAGGATATTTGTGTACCATTTTGGAAAATAATTTGTTTAGATTTTGCTCATACTGTCGTCATACTTTTTTTTTCGTACTTTCTGTAGAGATTGAATTTAAACTTGATGGACTAATTTATTTGGCAGAGGAAATTTCAAGGTAACACAGCATTCATTCAGTGGCATGTGTATTGTTTTAAGCCAGGTTTACTCTGATAGTTGGGAGCAGAAAACAGGGTTGAAATATTTTTAAAATGTACAGTTTGGCCAGAAAAGTACTTGTAAAATTTGGGCCAAAGACATTGTAGTTGATGAAGAGATTAGTGTTATTAAAGAAAGAAAGAAAAAAAGAAATACTTTGAACAGAGACTATAAGAAAAATGCTGAGGGTATCTCAGGAAGATGCCACATCCATCACAGGCTTAAGGGTTTAAAAGTAATAACTTCTTTGAGAAGAAATCTTGAGGATACATTGCTCCTATAGGAGTATTACCTGGGAGAGCTTTCCTCAATTCTTATCTTCCTAAAAGAAATATTTCAGAGAAGACACAGATAAGAAAACATAAAGGTTTAAATAATGAAATGGAAGTAATGCTCTGAGATGTGTGTAGCAGGCCACCACCAAGAGAGATAAAGTGCCTGGGCTTGGATATCTTCTTCCTCATGTATTATATATTTGGGGCAGTTACTGTCATTGCTGTCATGGCTTAGGGCACTTGCACTAATTTTGCCTTGTTGAAAATTTTTTGATGTCTATCTAGCTACCCACTACAACAGGATACCTTAAATGGTGTTTCCCTAGGACTCATTTCTTTGTGCTCAGCCATTCAGGCACTTAGAAGCTACTAGAGCCATCATCCAAGGGACCCTGAATATTGCACAAGGTGATGACAAATCTCATCATTGTCCACATGGTGCTGGTTCTGTAGGAATGAAGGATGCCAGAATTAGGGTGTCATGGAGGCTTCCATCATTATCTCAAAGGAAGGCCTAGAAGACCAGGCAATACTTGCAGGATTTGAATCCCTGTGGGCAGCCTGTGAGAGGCCAATACATGACACTGTGTGATTAAAGTCAAAGTTACAGTGGAAATCCCAGGAATTAAGAGATGCCAGGAATATGGACTGTGTTGTGAGGAAAACTTTAGGAAACAAGAAGCACCTGGCCAAACAAGAGGTCATGAAAGTTACACTGACTAAACCATATGGGCAGTGCTGCCAAAACTCTCTGGAGACCACATCTCATCCTCATAAGTCCCAGATGCTAGACATGGAGTTACAGGTCTTAACATTTACCCAGGGTTTCATTATTGGTTTGGTTTGATTCTTTTGTTCTGTACTTCTATCCCTCCCTTTTGGAATGGGATGTTTACTCTGTGCAACTACATATAGAAAATATGCAACTTGCTTTTGAGTTTTTGTAAGGGTTCATAGCTTAGAATTTATCTTATGTCTTGGAAGAGACTATGGGCTAGAACTTTTGGGCAATGCTAGAACTATTAAAACTATGTGAACACTTGGAGATGGACTGACAGCATTTTTTATTGTGAGACAGGCATAAACCTGAGGACCAGGGAGATAATGTTATGGTTTGAATCTTGAATGCCTTCAAAAGCTCAAAAGCTCATGTATAAGGTAATGCAGCAATGATTGGAAGTGAAATCATTGAATTGTGAGAACTCTCCCCTCAGCAGTGGATCAATCCATTTGCTAGATTAATAAATTTGAATGGACTACTGGGTCATAGCTTTAGGTAAGTGAGCAGGAAACAGGTCACTGGGGGCTTGATGTTGCCCCAGGTGCTCTCTCTCTCTCTCTCTCTTTCTCTCTCTGGTTCCTAGCTGCCATGAGCTGAGCAATTTCCTCTATCAGGCCTTTCTGCCATAATATTTCGCTTCACCTCAGGCCCAGAGCAGTGGAATTGGTTGACCATGAACTGAAACAACTTTTGAAACTTCTCAATGAGTTAAAAATAAATTTTTCTTCCTCGTAGTTGTTCTTGTACATGTATCTTGATCACAACAATCAAAAGATGACTAACAAAGTAGGCAAATATCTCCATGTATGTATGTGACACTGATGTAACAGCAATAAAGCTCCTTTTGGAAATTACTACTAGTATAAACCAGGTTATTATATTGACTACAAATCACAAATCCTGTCATTTCCCCAGAGATACTCTTTCACATGGGTGGTATAGTCAAAGTTACCATTTACAAGGGCCAAAATGACTTAGTCAATCATAGGCATGAGACCTTTTGCTTTATTGGGAATCTTGAATGAGAATAATTTGTTGACATTTAAATAGCACATCCTCCCAAAGAGTATGTAGAAATATCACTCCCCCAGGTTTTGTTGCAGTAGGTCACAACAGATTTATCCATGGGATATGTCAATCTGAAGCAAACACTCTACGGTAACTAACACCACACTTATTTTTAGTTATAGCTGTATAAGAATAATGTGGCTTCCAAGTACAGATATGGTAGAAGTTATGATCTCCGTGCTTTATATCAATTTTGCAAGCTCAGGTATTTTGATAATTGGTGGCAAAATGGGTTACCATGTTTTAAGCTTTATTCAAGGACTCTTATGAAGATTAACTGAGTTAGTCTTGAGAGTTTATATTTATTGCTTGACTACTCAAAGTTCATTATTTAATTATTTACCTTAATTTCTATTTACCTAGATGCTTAAACATAAGAATTTAATGCCATGTAATAACCCATTTGAGGAAAAGCATTTTAAGAAAATTAAGCAAAAGTGCAAAAAAATGTATTGATAAAAGATATCAGAAATGGGAGTGCCTCTATGGCAACTAATAATGTGCAGCATGACTCTCCTTCTCTAATATATTTTGCCACCACTTTTTAGAGTTGTTTTTGTTATATATAAAAAAGTGATGTTTAAATTTGCATCATATCCAGAAAACATAAAGTTAAGTTGCATGTTTTTCTTAGTAAATAAACTTTGAATTTGGAATAAATAAATGAGTGAGTAAATGAATATATTTATGCTAGAGCACATCAAGATATGTGTTTATATAATTATTACTTTATGGTCTGTAACACGTAAAAGACTTCATTCTACACCCAAATAATAACCTGCCTCTGAAGAAAATGATGATTCACAAACCTACATGGGGTATAGAGTACTCATGAAATGGCAAGTTATTTCTTAGGTTTCTGTTTCTGATTATCTCATCTATTTGAATAGATGATGCAAAGATATATGCTATATAGATTTGTGTACTTTAAGCATTTTAATAACACAATAATGATTGCAGAAAAACTTGAAAAAAAATCTTCAGAAAATGTTGAAATTTAAAAGGTAACAGTGGTTAATCCAATGCTAAATGCTTCCCTCCTGTGGCAAATCTGAAAATGGAAATTACAACCTTTATTGTGATGTAGCCATTTTGGTAGTAGACCACTGAGGTGTTTGTCCCCTTTTTTATGTCAGGAATAAAACATTATGGTGGAAGTAGAATATTCTAAAGGACTATCCTATGTTCATGCAGCCCATATTACTTGGCTTTGTAAGAAGTGAGCACAATAGCTCAACAAATATTTCTGTAAATATTTATTAACAATTTAGTTTTGGTCCACTCCAAAATTTATATCATTGTTTATAAAGGATACTACATTCTCTAGGAGTCTCTGACACCCAATTGCCACCTATATGTTAGGAGTGAAAGAATCAAATGGTGAAAGAATTAGCAAGCATAAATATGTGTCTCTATTTCCTTCTTTCTTTCTTACATGCTTAATTAAAATCATGCTTTTTATTTTTGTACATATTACTCATTATGACATATATTGAGAAATGGATGATAGAGTGGATAAGAGATAATATACTAGCAGTATGGTTTGTACTTAAAAATTATCTGAGTGTAGTGGCATATGTCTGCAATATCAATAATTCTGGAAGTTGAGGCAGAACCACCTCAAATTCAATGGAAAACTCATCATCCTGTGAGACTCTCAGCAGCTTAGCAAAACCCTGTCTCAAAATAAAAAATAAAAAAGAACAGGGGATGTAGCTAAGTGGTAAAGTGCCCCTGGTTTCAATCCCCACTATAAATAAATAAATGAAAAAATAAATAATTAAAACCATGACTGGTTAATTTATTATATATTTTATATATATCATATATTTTACATATGCATTTATAATATGGATATCTAAATGTTATGTATTTTATTATATGTTACACATAATAATGTACATTATATAATATGCATATATAATACATATTATATGTAATATTATATGTGCATATATAATAAGATATATAACATGACATAATATGTATATAATAAAGTATAACTTGGTTTACCTTTACCTTAATGGGAATTTTGTTGAAAATAACTTAAAATAAATTAGGCATGCATTTTAAAGCTGTTTTACTCTACTGTTTACATTTTGATAAGAGTCAGGGTCCTTTAAAATTACTAACCACAAAATACAAGTAAGCGTTACCATCTTGAGCCATTAAAGTTTTCAGTTTCTGTGTTTATGAATGTTTGCTTCAGGAGCAGTTCAATGGTTTAAATAGAATGGGTATCATCACCTTTTTTATTAATATGCATCAAATCAAACAATCATTTACATCATTGATTGTCCCAACTACCTATTCCAGATCTTATTATTTCTGTGTGAAAAATTTTTATACATTTTATTTAGCATAATATTTGACAAAAGCAATATCTTACTTGCTATCAATTATTTTAATAGTAAAAATTATTTCATAATTACAACCTCTCACTTCTAATCATATTCTTCATTTTATTTTATGAAAAAATATATACTAGTCTACTATCTGACATGTCAGTGCATTCAAATGTTATATAGAAGCTGCTATGTATTACAATAGAATTCAAAAGGATAACAATACACTTATAAGTGTGTCACATATGGAATTCAAAAAACACTTTGTAACCAGTATCTCCCTGGGCATTGTTTTATTGCTGTCAAATAAAAAGCAGAAGTCCCAGCTACTTAGGAAGTAACAAACTATTACTTGGAAGAACAATCAGATTGACAGTGAGATGTCTGCTTCAACTATCAAGCCACCATAAACAAACTCTGGCATTTGCAATCAGAGGGGTTTTGAATCCAGAAAATGAGTATTTGTATTACAGAAGCATAATGTGTGCCTCTGATAAAAGTAATTGCTAAAAACCTAAAGGGATGATTATGTAGATGAATGCAGTTTTGTTTTCCAAAATTTAAGATTTTTGAAGACCAAATACCTCTCTTCCTTGAAAGTACTAAACAGACATAATTTAATATTATGAGCTATTTAAAAGAAACTTCAGAAATGCAATTCATCAGGCATCTATTGTTTTCTGACTCAAACTTGCACTTGAAAATATTTAAAGTTCACAAAGTTCTACTTTTCCAGTAATTTACTAGTTTCCTTTAAAAAATGGTATTTATTTATTGTTATCCTCTTTCAGATAAAGAGACGATTGAACTCAAGGAATATACATATGATTGAAATAATACAAACCAGATGATTTTATTTTTCATTAAACATCAAAATGGAAAATAGTAGATTGAGTTTGGTA
Source organism: Sciurus vulgaris (assembly GCF_902686455.1). NCBI lineage: Eukaryota > Metazoa > Chordata > Mammalia > Rodentia > Sciuridae > Sciurus > Sciurus vulgaris. The sequence goes on from NC_136464.1 coordinate 135,296,036, forward strand.
TCATTATTTTATCCTAACATAAATTGAAAAATGTCAATCTCGAGTTTTGTATATCCCCCATTTTATTTCTTTTCACTTTATTTCACATAGAAACAAAAATAAGCATGTTCCCCCAAAAATGTTCAGTTATAGTCTTCTCTCATGGCTATCAATTAGTATCTATTTTATTTTAACAATAGTGAATTGGAAATTATTGCAACAAATGCTCATGATTTCAGTTTGAACTTTCAATGAATAATTTCAATAGAGTATATATATAAGAACTAGCTAGACATAAAGAAATTAAATCAATTTCCTATTTTCAGAACTTTGTGTACAGTCTTAGTCTCACTGGGACAATGCTAAAATATGAGAAATTTAAATTTCAAGTAATAAACAAGGACAATTATCATCTCTCTTTTCTAAAAGAAGTAAAGAACTTATGCAAGTTTTAAAAAGAATAGAAGGGATGTGTTAAGGGAAGTAACATTATTGTAACATACCTATTTGGACTAAATGCTTTACATATGCATTGTTTTATTTTGAAAATGGCCCCGTATGGGAGAAATAACTATACCCATTACACAGATGAAAAATTCAGAACCTTGGAAATCATTTAATATCCAGAACATATGAGCAACACCTCTGATATTTAAATACGTATGTCAATCTTTTTTGTTTTTCTTTGTTTGCTTGTTTTGGCACAGGGGTATTGAACCTTGGGTGTCTGACTACTAAACTACATACCCAGTCCTTTAGTTTTATTTTGGGACAGGGTCTTGCTAGATTGCTGAGGTTCTCCATAATTTGCTGAGGCTATCCTTCAACTAGCAATCCTTCTGCCTCAGCCTCCCAAGTCACTATGACTAGGGCATGTTCCACAGCACCTGACAGCAGCTGAGTCTTAAATTTTGTTTTTAATTATATAGTATGGTTTATAATGCATTTAAAACTACTTTGTCCATGAGAAAATAGAAATAATATATTCTAAAGAAATATTCACATAAGATGCATGTTATCTTCTGTGCTGAACCAAATTGACTTGTTTTGCATTTCTGCCAAGAAAATAAGCTGAGTCTGTGTTGGAGGGTAGGTAGCAGGGATGGTGGTGTGAGATAAAGCATGAATTTTGAATACTTTTATAATCATATCCCAAATTCTTATTAGATTTAAGCTGTTATTAATTTTGTTGGTTTTATTTTCATGCACAGAATTTTAGAAAAAAAAAATATGTTCTTGAACTACCCTGACCACATTTTTTTCCTCTCAATTTGTCAAATCACGTTGATTGAATACCAAAAGATTTTAAATATAATTTGACATATAGCAGACAATTGCGTTCCCAAATTTTCACTTGGAAGCATGCAAAAAAGGACTATTAGCAATAGTACTCAGAAAGTAATAATAACAACATGTGTTTTTATGTTGTTATTGTTTTGTTTTTTAATACTGTGGGAAATTTTCCAAATAGTACTTATGTCAGAAATAATTCTTATTTTCTCCAAAATGTGACAAAGCCAGTTGACAGCACTTTCTGATTTCAAGTGACTTGTTGAAACATATTGCTTAAAATTAAATTCAGTACTTCAAAAACCTGATCCTATCACTTAGAGCCAGAAGTGTTTGATATTTTTTAATGGGAAAATAAAATATAAGAATTTCTTAGGAAGTCAAACTGTAGTGCAGATAGCATAATGCTTAATGATTTTTCTTCTTACATCAGAGAAAGCACTCAGTGGCATATCATTGAGCTCATTTGGAAAAAAAGCCAAATGCTGCAACTCAATGCAAAGAAATATTTTCCAAAGTTGAAATCAACCAAAGGGCAGATTAATAATCTCTTACTGCTATCACTAAGTTGAAATTTTCAACTTCCTGCTTTCAGATTGACTTAATATGATATGGAAAACTGAGACTGCTTCTCGGTTTGAAAATGCTCAGCATTTCTCAGTGTAAATAAGATTGCCATGACAGATACACCACATTTTCTATATCTTTGGTTGGTGTCTTTGCATCGCTGGAGATCCTATCAGGGTTTCTCACATTCTAACAAGAATTCTACCACTGAGTATTTGAACCCCCTACCCTTTTTTGTGTCCTTATGTAAAAAGCACTCATTCTTTGTAAGAAGTACTGATTTTTAAGTCCAACATGACAATCTATTTAGTTGTTATGTTTGCTTCATTAACCTATACAATGAATGCTGATATATTTGCATGTAAATGTACTATTTGTTTCCTATGTTGTATATTTTATTATACTATTTCACCCATTTATAGTCCCCCAAAAGCTCACAGGTGAGATAATGCAAGAAGGTCCAGAACAGAAATGATTGGGTTGTAAGAGTCTTAATCCAATCAGTGATTTAATCCCCTGATAGGGGTTAACTGAGTGGTAGGGTGTGGTGGGAGGAAGTGGGAATTGGGGATGTGGCTTTGGGGTATATATTTGTATCTGGCAGAGTGGTCTCTCTCTTTCCTTCTTGATCATCATGTGAGCTAGTTCTCTCTGCCACACTCTTCTGTGGTGATGTTCAGTCTCACCTGAAGCCCTGAGGCACAGTGTGGGACTTCTGTAGACTTGGACTTGAAACCATGAGCCCTCAAATAAACTTTCCCTCCTCTACAATTGTTCTGGTTGGGTCCTTTAGTCACAGTAGTGAAAAAAGCTGACTAAAGCACCAGTGAATCTGCCAATGATATATTCTGACATTTTTTGATTTGTTTGAAACTGTTTCAACTTTCTATTATTGTAAATTTTGATATACGGGCTATGTTTATTTATTTATTCATGCATATTATGTCATGTATTTGGATATAGGACAACACTAGGCTCCTATCCCTCCATAGTCATTTGTCCCAGGGTTCTTTAGCTGTAAAAATTTGTATGCCTTTTTTGTTGTTCTTATAAATGGGTTTGTGCAGTTATAATTTGCTTCATTGGACCTATTTCTTTCAATGTCATGTGGTTTTATGAATCAGTAATTTATTTTTAAATACAATGCTCCCTCTCTACTTATGGGTTTTCCATCCTTGAGTTAAACCAATCACCTATTAAAACAATGTTTTTAAAATTGTATCTGTATGGAACAAGTACAAACTTCCTTTTCTTTCCATTCTTCTCTAAACAATACAATGTGACAACTATATACAGAGTATTTAGGTTCTATTAGGTATTATAAGTAATTTACAGATGATAGAATACATAGGAAATGTGCAAAAGTTGTATGGAAATATGTGCAATTTTGTATAAGGGCCTGGAGCCCCCAGGAATTATGAACAACTACATTAGTTTGCATTATTTCAAAATGTGACTGTATCTTGTCATGTTTATTTTATTGTGTTGATCGATATTTGATTTGTTCCAGTTGGGACTATTTTGACAAAGCTGTAGTTATTAGTCACACATACATCCTCATTTCTATTACTTCAGTAGGCAAACCATCGCTGAGTCATAGAGCACATGTATCTCTAAGTATAGAGAATGCTTCCATGCAGTTTTTGACTTTTTTTTTTTAAGGCTGTTTGATTAGTTCCTCCATAAGCAACAGGTTTGAGTTTTCATTGATCTCCAACGTCAATAGTAATGTAAGGTATAGTGAGTCTTTAAAAATTTAAATTACACAATTTAAATTTGCATGTGTAGAGAATGATATATATCATTTAATAGGTGTTTTAATAGGTGATAGGCGAGAGAGAAAGAGAGAGAGAGAGAGAGAGAGAGAGAGAGATTAAAGTGTTAATTTGTATTATACTGATGATTAATGTTGGCAAACACCCTTTCATGTGCATATTGGCCATTTAAAATTTTTCTTTGGTAAAGTACCTTTTCAAGTCTTTAGTCATTTTTTTGATTTAACATTTAGAACTTTTCTTATTAACATAGAAAAATCAATTATATAATCTGTGCAAGTAGTTGGTGTGATATTTATATTGTGACACTTCAGTTTTTCCTGTGGCTTGTCTTATTTTCTTTTAATTGCATCTTTAGATGAAAAAACTAATTTGCATTAAGTTCAATTTTCAATATTTTTATTTAGTGTTTAGAGTCATATATTTTTTGTGGGTATGAATGAAGGGTCAAAGTTTATTAACTTTCAATATGGAAATGATAAATGTCAAAAACTATTAAAATGATTTTCCTTAGTGAATTGCTCACAAACTGTATATCAAGTGAATCCTGTTAAAACTCTTTTTCTAATATGTTTTATTGTCTGGCTTTGAACTAACGCAATTTTATTTTTATTACTGGCACTTTAGAATAAATGTTGAAATCTAGTTATATGAATTCATTAATATAGCCCCTATTCTTTAAAGTTTTCTTAATACAGATCTGAGCATTTTGATATGAATTTTAGAATCAGTATGTCAGACACCATGCACTAAGCAACCACCACCATCATCACAAAAGTGGGATATTTACAAACATTGTACAAAGATTACATAGGGTAAACTCTTGTCTAGAGATGTCCAAGATTGTATAACCGCTCTCTTCAGGTCATAATGATTAACTTGAAGCAAATGGCTAATGGCTCTGATGATATTACAGACAAGCAACCCCTTTCATTTCAGTTTGAGATAAACAGTGTGACTGTGACTTAGGTATCAAAGCTCTTGGTGCATTCAGTGTGATCATTTTTCTAAAATGATCTCCTTTTCTCTTAGTCAATCATTCTTTTTTTCACTCTGGTACAGGTTTCTATTGAAAGAATTCCTTTAATAAATCACTTGAACAAAAATCCCCATCTGAAGTCTTAATTTTAGGGATACTGACCCAAATTAATCAATTTAGTTGTTTACTCAGATTAGAAAAGGATTGCAGGTTTAGTAAGATTTAATTTAGCAGTCACGTTCCACGATTTGGTTGTCCACTTCAGACCACTGCAAAAAAACTATAAGAGCACACATTTACACAGCAGAGATTTTGAGTTTAGGAATTTAATCCCCCATTGTGTGAAATCACAAAACCCAGCAAGTGTCCAACAAAGAAATTTCCTGTGTGGGTGAAAGGTCTCTCTCTGACAGAACTCTTCCTTAGACACCATGAGGTTGCAGAGAATTTGTTTCAGGGCTTCAAGATTTCTGGCTTAGTGTCCCCAGTTTTAAACACCTTCTGCAGCTTGGAGTTTAAGTTCTGTGGGGAAAAATATCCATGTGGTCTAAACTTCTTTAGTTTCTAATCAAACATGCCAACTCCACTTTTACATATAATGTCAGAAATGACGTTGGTTTCCCTTTCCATCATTAGAATCTGTCTAGGATCACCTTGAATATTTTTCTAGAATCAGCATATTCTTTGTTCCATCAAATAGCTATAGTGATTATTGGATCACATAGGAAGAATTTGTTCTGTGTATAATTTTAATTAATGTAATTCTCACTCATCAACTGTCTTTAAAAATATAACTTAAAATATAATCCTGTTTTCTGGTTCTTACAATAGGAATATTGCCCTTCCTTAGCAAAAGTGAATGCATTTCTCTTTTATTAGGAAATTATGATCATTGGGTGCCATGCTTTGAATGCATGTGTCCTTTCATGTGTATTAAATAATACCTGTGTTAGTTTTTCTAAGGTAAAAAAGTTCTTGCCTTACACAAATAAATTGTTCCTAATGTGTACTGTTTCCTTGTGTGATTATTTTTTGTCAATATTTTACTTAGGGTGCTAACTTCAATATTTATGAATTAATTTGTCTTACTTTTTGTGACTAACGTGCTTTCAAGATCTTATATTAGTGATTTAATTTTTTAAAGTATTTAAACATCATTTGCATTCTTTGTCTTGAAAATCTTGGGTGGAGTTACTTTGTAACATCAATAGTTATTTTTAAGTGGAGCTATGGAAATTTGTTGACATCCTCCCTGCTTCCAACAAAGAAATTGCTCTGAATATTTTGCTTCTTTTGAAAATCATATTTTTTCACAAAAGCATTCAATTTAACAAGGCTTTGAGATTCACTTGCATAGATTTGATCAAAACTTTGCTTTAAATTTCCTTTTTTTTTCTTTACACAATCCAAATTTCCTCCATTCTCCTCTTGCCCATCACCTTGTTATGTATCATCATCCACTTATCAGAGAAAACATTCAGTTTTTTTTTTCTTTACACAATCCAAATTTCCTCCATTCTCCTCTTGCCCATCACCTTGTTATGTATCATCATCCACTTATCAGAGAAAACATTCAGTCTTTGGATTTTGGGGCTTGGCTTATTTCACTTAGCATGATATATTCCAACTCCATCCATTTACCAGCAAGTGCCATGATTTTATTCTTCTTTATGGCTGAGTAATATTCCATTGTGTATATATACCACAGTTTCTTTATCCATTCATCTATTGAAGGGTATCTAGGTTGGTTCCACAATCTAGCTATTATGAAATTGAGCTGCTATAAACATTGAAGTGGATGCGTCACTATAATGTGCTGATTTTAAGTCGTTTGGGTATAAACTGAGTAGTGGGATAGCTGATTCAAATGGTGGGTCCATTCCAAATTTTCTAAGGAATCTCCATACTGCTTTTCAGAGTGGCTGCACCAATTTGCATTTCCACCAGCAATATACAACTGTGCCTTTTTTGCCACATCCACACTAATATTTTTATTGCTTGTATCCTTGAAAATAGGCATTCTAATTGAAGTCAGATGAAATCTTAGGGTGGTTTTAATTTTAATTTCTATAATTACTAGAGATGATGAGCACTTTTTCATACATTTGTTGATCACCTGTATATCTTCTTCTGTGAAGTGTCTGCCCAGTTCCTTAGTCCACTTATTGATTGGGTTCTTTGTATTTTTGGTGTAAAGTTTTGTTAAATTCTTTATAAATTTTGGAGATTGGTGCTCTATCCGAAATTTGTGTGGAAAAGATTTTTTCCCACTCTGAAGACTCTCTTTTCACATTATTGATTGTTTCTTTTGCTGAGAAAAAGCTTTTTAGTTCGAATTCATCCCATGTATTGATTCTTACTTTGATTTCTTGTGCTCTGAGGGTCTTGAAAAGGAAGTCTCGTCCTAAGCCTACATGATGATTTGGGCCTATGTTTTCTTCTATTTGGTGCAGAGTCTCTGGTTTAATTCCTAGATATTTGATCCATTTTGAGTTGAGTTTTGTATAGGGTGAGAGATGGGGGTTTAATTTCATTTTACTGCATATGGTTTTAGAGTTTTGTCAGCACCATTAGTTCAACAGGCTATCATTTCTCCATTGTATATTTTGGGCACCTTTGTCTAGTATGAGATAACTGTACTTATGTGGATTTGTCTCTGTGTCTTCTATTCTGTACCATTGGTCTACCTGTCTATGTCAGTGCTAATACGATGCTGTTTTTGTTACTATTGCTCTATAGTAGAGTTTAAGGTCTGGTATTGTGATACCTTCTGCTTCACTCTTCCTGCCCAGGATTGCTTTGGCTATTCTGGGTCTTTTGTCCTTCCAGATGAAGTTCATGATTGCTTTCTCTATTTCTATGAAGAATATCATTTGAATTTTAATTGGAAATGCACTAAATCTGTATAGCACCTTTGGAAGTATGGTCATTTTGATAATATTAATTTTGCCTATCCAAGAACACGGAAGATCTTTCCATCTTCTAAGGCTTTATTCAATTTATTTCATTAGTGTTCTGTAGTTTTCATTGCAGAGATTTTTCACCTCTTTGGTTACATTTATTCCCAAGTATTTTTTCTTAAGCTATTTTGAATGGAGTAGTTTTCCTAATTTCTCTTTCAGAGGATTTATCCCTTATGAATACAAATGCACCAAATTTATGAGTGTTGATTTTATATCCTGTTACTTTGCTGAATTCATTTATTACTTCTGGAGTTTTTTGTGTCCTCTAAATATAGAATCATGTCATCGGCAAATAGTGATAGTTTGAGTTCTTCTTTTCCTATTTGTATCCCTTTAATTTCTTTGGTTTGTCTAATTGCTCTGGCTAGTGTTTCAAGGATAATGTTGAATAGAAGTGGTGAAAGAGGGCATCCCTGTCTTGCTCCAGAAGGAATGCTTTTAGTTTTTCCCCATGTAGAATGATGTTGGCCTTGGGCTTAGAATAAATAGCCTTGACGATGTTGAGATATGTTCCTACTATTCCTATTCTTTTCTAGTGTTTTGAACATGAAGGGGTGTTGTATTTTGTCAAATGCTTTCTCTGCATCTATTGAAATAATCATATGATTCTTAACCTTAAATCTATTGATGTGGTGAATTACATTTATTCATTTCCAGATGAGTTGAGCCAACCTTGCATCCCCAAATGAACCCCACTTGATCATGGCACACTATATTCTTAAAATGTATTTGTATGTATTTTGCCAGAATTGTGTTAAGGATTTTTGCATCTCTGTTCATCAGGGATATTGGTCTAAGGTTTTCTTTCCTTGATGTGTCTTTGTCTGGTTTTGGTAGCAGAGTGATACTAGCTTCATAGAATGAATTTGGAAGGGTTCCTTTCTTTTCTATTTCATGGAATACTTTGAGGAATATTGGTATAAGTTCTTCTTTGAAGGTCTTGTAGAACTCTGCTGAGAATTGGTGTGGTCCTGGGCTTTACTTGGTTGATAGGTTTTTGGTGGCTTCTTCTATTTCACTGCTTGAAATATGTTCTCGTGGTTCAGTTTGGGAAGATCATATGTCTCCAGAATTTTGTCAATGTCTTCAAGATTTTCTATTTTGTTGGACTATAGGTTTTCAAATAGCTTCTAATTATGCTATGTGTTTCAATAGTGTCTGTCATGATATTTCTTTTTTCATCATGAATTTTAGTAATTTGTGTTTTCTCTCTCCTCTTTGTTAGTGTAGCCAAGGATTTATCTAATTTGTTTACTTTTTCAAAGAACCAACTTTTTGCTTTGTCAATTTTTTGAATTGTTTCAATTTCATTGATTTCAGCTCTGAATTTAATTATTTTCTGTCTTCTACGGTTTTGGGTGTTCTTCTGTTCTTCTTTTTCTAGAACTTTGAGATATAATATTAGGTTATTTAGTTATTGGCTTTTTATTCCTTTCTTGAATGTGCTCCATGCAATTAATTTTCCTCTTAATATTGCTTTTATAGTGTCCCAGAGATTTCAATATATTTTTTCATCATTCTCATTTACCTTTAAGAATTTTTTTTATCTCCTCCCTGATGTTTTCTGTTATCCATGCTTCATTCAATAGCATATTATTTAGTCTCCAGGTGTTGGAATAGTTTCTGTTTTTCATTTTATCATTGATTTCTAGTTTCATCCCATTATGATCTGATATTGTACAAGATAGTATCTCTATATATTTGAATTTACTAAGGACTGGTTTGTGGCATAACATATGGTCTAAATTTCCTTTTCAAGGAAATTATTTCTACTATGTCCTTGAGTTTTGTGGCAGTTTTTGTTTTTGTAATATAAACAAAAGAACTGAGCAAGTAGCATACACACAAATCACTGGAGCAGTATTCAGGAGGGAAAATGAATACAGAATCAGTAGCAAGTTTTCAGATCACTATTCACTGTAAGCATCACACAAATGTCAAGGAGGAATAGACTCTAGATTCCAGAAAAAGAAACCTGTCCCATGACTGTGCTGTTTTGAATTTTCATTTGGGATAGGCCAGGCCCTCTCTGATATTATAGGGGAGAGCAAACAATAGCAATGTTGATATTTCCTAAACTTTCAAATCTATGTTTATGTAGCATTAAAGCATTGTTTATGATGTTCATTGCAATGCTTAACATAAGGGTAAGTAAAGACAAGCTGTCCAATCTCTTGGTCATGGAAAGAAAACACTCTTTCTTTAACCATTAAGTATCATGTTTGTTTTCACATTTATCTTTATCAGGTTGAAGAATGTACTTCTTTTCGTAATGTGTTAAACATTTTTATGTCGAATTCATATAGATTTCTTCAAATGTGTTTGGTAGTTTTTGAAAGTTCATAGAACATCAGTTTTCTAAATTTTAGTTTGAGAATTTCATGTTCTGGAGAAGTTTTTGATTTTGTGAATATCTGGGAGAAGTGAAAAGTTGTTTCCTCATGCTGTGGCCTTCATAACTACAGTCCATTCCATGCTTTTAAGATTTCAAATTCCACTTGAGGTTTGGGTGATTTTTCTAATTTTTTAAGATTATTTTTTATTTGTAAATGCATTCTCCTGACTTGTACTTCCAATGACTCACATTATATTCCTTAGCATATATAGATAAAACATTTTCTGTCACTATAATAGAATATCTTACACAGGGTGACTTACGAAGAAAAGAGGTTACTTTTGGCTCAGGGTTCTGGTGACTAGGAAATCCAAGATCTGGTAGTCACATTTCCTGAGGGCTTTCTTGCTGTTTCTCCTGTGGTGGAAATCAGAACAAAAGTGGATATGTGAAGAAAATGCAAAACAGAATGGGCAGTCTTGCATTATAAGAGCCTACTCTCACACAAACTAATGTATTCCTGTGAGAAATATTAATCCGTCTTATTGACCTATCACTTTTTTAAAGCCTGAAGACCACACAACACCTCTGCATCCAGAATTAAGCTTCAAAATGCAAGTATAATCACTTGGAAATCCAGCCAAATACATACATGATGTTCTTTAAACTCTTCCATTTGACTGGACCTCAAATATTGCTTCATACCTCTCTTAGTCTTAAAAGGTTGTAAAAAAAATTATTCACGTTTTGGGACATGTTTGGACACTGTCATTTTGTGCTTTGGTCTTCTCTCTAAATTCTTTTTGATTTTCTAAATAGTTGCTTGGAGTTGGGTTTTTTTTTTTTTTTTTTTTTTTTTTTTTGTCTTCCCTTCCTTTTTCCTTGATACTGAGAATTGAACCCAGGGACTCTTACATGTTCAGCAAGCACTCTACCACTGATCTATATTCTCAAAGGTCCTTTCTAAATTGCCTGGATTGGTCTCAAGACTTTTTCTTCCTAACTCAGCTACCTGAGTAGCTGCAATTACAGATTTTCACTACCACGAGTGTCTTCTCATTTTCTCTTTAATATTAGGGTGTTTTAGAAAGATGTCTTGCAATATTTATATGCATTTTTAGAGAGAGAAAGAGTGCATTGATCTGAATAGCCCAGCCTGTCATCTTCCACGAACAGAAATTATCTGTATCCTCCTTTAATCTGAATCACTCAAAGTATTTAATATAGCATCTTTTTTACCTAAGGTCCTTGAAAACTTGATAAATATATTAAAAAATGCTTCTGCTTTTTGGCCCTCCTTCTGTTCTAAAAAAAAAAAAGCTATTTTCATTATGTCATACATATGTTTATAAAAGCAACTAATGTTAAACTAGAGTTGTAGGTGGTTATTTGTATATTGATAACTTGTAATTTTAGGGTTAGTATTTAACTAACTTGTATGTAAATATTATTAATGACTAATGAATCACCAGACTATTAAAATTCAGCAGTATAATATGAATAAGCAAGAAAAATAAGAATTGGATATATGTCAAGAGGTATCTCATTTTCCATAGAAATAATTTTATATTCCCACTGATGATGTAGTATATTAGAGAGACTGGTTTCAGAAGCACATAATTAATTAAAAGGAAACATTCATTCATTTTGGTGACTAATGATAGAACATAAATAGGCTAATTCAGAAACAAAGGTATATATTCAAAGGAATAACTTACTAAAATTAATCTGTAATTATGTGAAAAATTTTTTTGCAAAGGCTTTGCTTGAATTATGTCTGCAGCTGATAGACATGAAGAAAATAAAGGGGATTTAGAAAGCACATGAGTGTGTTGAATATTTGTCTATCAACACCTGGCTGATCAAATCATTTAAGTAATAATTTCCCATAACTACCCAGTAAATGTTGATTAAATATAGCTGAGTTCTTGTTTTCAAAAAGGCAGGAATGCCTAGCTTGGGATAACCTCTGTTATGGACACATAATTTGTCTTTATTTTTTTTTTTTTTATTGTAAACAAATGGGATACATGTTGTTTCTCTGTTTGTACATGGCGTAAAGGCATACCATTTATGTAATCAAATTTACATAGATAATGTTGTTTGATTCATTCTGTTATTTTTTCCCTTCCCCCCACCCCTCCCACCCCTCTTTTCCCTCTATACAGTCCTTCCTTCCTCCATTCTTGCCCCCCTCCCTCACCCTAACACTAACACTTCCCTCCCCCCCATTATGTGTCATCCTCCACTTATTAGCGATATCATTCGTCCTTTGGCTTTTTGAGATTGGCTTATCTCACTTAGCATGATATTCTCCAATTTCATCCATTTGCCTGCAAATGCCATAATTTTATCATTCTTTATGGCTGAGTAATATTCCATTGTATATATATACCACAGTTTCTTTATCCACTCATCAATTGAAGGGCATCTAGGTTGGTTCCACAGTCTGGCTATTGTGAATTGAGCAGCTATGAACATTGATGTGGCTGTATCTCTGTAGTATGCAGATTTTAAGTCCTTTGGGTATAGGCCAAGGAATGGGATAGCTGGGTCAAATGGAGGGTCCATTCCAAGTTTTCTAAGGAATCTCCACACTGCTTTCCAGAGTGGCTGCACTAATTTGCAGCCCCACCAGCAGTGTATGAGTGTACCTTTCTCCCCACATCCTCGCCAACACCTGTTGTTGCTTGTATTCTTGATAATCGCCATTCTAATTGGGGTGAGATGGAATCTTAGGGTGGTTTTGATTTGCATTTCTCTTATTACTAGAGATGTTGAACATTTTTCCATATGTTTGTTGATTGCTTGTAGATCTTCTTCTGTGAAGTGTCTATTCATTTCCTTAGCCCATTTGTTGACTGGATTATTTGAATTCTTGGAGTAGAGTTTTTTGAGTTCTTTATAGATTCTGGAGATTAGTGCTCTATCTGAAGTATGATTGGCAAAGATATTCTCCCATTCTGTAGGCTCTCTCTTCGCATTGCTGATAGTTTCCTTTGCTGAGAGAAAGCTTTTTAGTTTGAATCTATCCCAGTGGTTGATTCTATCTTTTATTGCTTGTGCTATGGGAGTCCTGTTAAGGAAGTCTGGTCCTAGACCAACAAGGTGAAGATTTGGACCTACTTTTTCTTCTATAATCTGCAGGGTCTCTGGTCTGATTCCGAGGTCCTTAATCCATTTTGAGTTTAGTTTCGTGCATGGTGAGAGATATGGGTTTAGTTTCATTCTGTTGCATATGGATTTCCAATTGTCCCAGCACCATTTGTTGAAGAGGCTATCTTTTCTCCATTGCATATTTTTGGCACCTTTGTCTAGTATGAGAAAATTGTATTTATTTGGGTTTGTGTCCATGTCCTCTATTCTGTACCATTGATCTACCTGTCTATTTTGGTGCCAATACCATGCCGTTTTTGTTACTATTGCTTTGTAGTAGAGTTGAAGATCTGGTATTGCAATACCCCCTATTTCACTCTTCCTGCTAAGGATTGCTTTAGCTATTCTGGGTTTCTTATTCTTCCAGATGAATTTCATAATTGCTTGCTCTATTTCTGTAAGGTAAGTCATTGGGATTTTAATTGGAATTGCATTGAATTTGTATAGCACTTTAGGTAGTATGGCCATTTTGACAATATTAATTCTTCCTATCCAAGAACATGGAAGATCTTTCCATCTTCTAAGATGTTCTTTAATTTCTTTCTTTAGTGTTGTATAGTTCTCATTGTAGAGGTCTTTCACCTCTTTTGTGAGATTGATTCCCAAGTATTTTATTTTTTTTGAGGCTACTGTGAATGGGGTAGTTTTCCTAATTTCTCTTTCTGAAGATTCATCACTTATGTATAAAAATGCGTTGGATTTATGGGCATTGATCTTGTAACCTGCTACTTTACTGAAATCACTTATGAGTTCTAAGAGTTTTCTGGTGGAATTACCAGGGTCCTCTAAATATATAATCATGTCATCAGCGAACAGGGATAGTTTGAGTTCTTCTTTTCCAATTCATATCCCTTTAATTTCTGTGGTTTGTCTAATTGCTCTGGCCAGAGTCTCAAGAACGATGTTGAATAGAAGTGGTGAAAGAGGGCATCCCTGCCTTGTTCCAGTTTTTAGGGGGAATGCTTTCAGTTTTTCACCATTTAGAATGATATTAGCCATGGGCTTAGCATAAATGGCCTTTACAATGTTAAGGAATGTTCTCACTATCCTTGTTTTTTCCACTGTTTTGAGCATGAAGGGATCCTGTATTTTATCAAATGCTTTTTCTGCATCTATCACAATAATCATGTGATTCTTGACTTTAAGTCTATTGATATGGTAAATTACATTTATTGATTTCTGGATGTTGAACCAACCTTGCATCCCTGGGATGAAACTCACTTGATCGTGGTTCACTATCTTTTTAATATATTTTTGTATGTGATTTGCTAAGATTTTGTTGAGAATTTTTGCATCAGTGTTCATTAAGGATATTGGTCTGAAATTTTCCTTCCTCGATGTGTCTCTGTCTGGTTTAGGTATCAGGGTGATATTGGCTTCATAGAATGAGTTTGGGAGGGTTCCCTCCTCTTCTATTTTATGGAATACTTTGAGAAGTATTGGAATGAGCTCTTCTTTAAAGGTTTTGTAGAACTCGGCTGAGAACCGATCTGGACCCGGACTTTTCTTTGTTGGTAGGCTTTTGATGACTTCTTCTATTTCACTACTTGAAATTGGTCTATTTAAATTGTTTATGTCCTCCTCGTTCAGTTTAGGCAATTCATATGTCTCTAGAAACCTGTTGATGTCTTCGAAATTTTCTATTTTGTTGGAGTATAGATTTTCAAAATAGCTTCTAATTATGTTTTGTATTTCAATCCTGTCTGTTGTGATATTTCCTTGTTCATTCCGAATTTTAGTGATTTGGGTTTTCTTTCGTCTTCTCTTTGTTAGTGTGGCTAAAGGTTTATCAATTTTGTTTATTTTTTCAAAGAACCAACTATTTATTTTGTCAATTTTTTGTATTGTTTCTTTTGTTTCAATTTCATTGATTTCAGCTCTGAGTTTAGCTATTTCCTGTCTTGTACTACTTTTGGTGCTGGTCTGTTCTTCTTTTTCTAGGGCTTTGAGCTGTAGTGTTAGGTTGTTTACTTGTTGAGTTTTACTTCTTTTATTAAATGCGCTCCATGAAATAAATTTCCCTCTAAGTACTGCTTTCATAGTGTCCCAGAGATTTTGATATGATGTTTCTTTTTTCTCATTTACCTCTAAGAATTTTTTAATTTCCTTCCTAATATCTTCTGTTATCCATTCATCATATAATAGCATATTGTTTAATCTCCAGATGTTGGAATAGTTTCTGTGTTTTACTCTTTCATTTATTTCTAACTTCAATCCATTATGATCTGATAGAATACATGCTAGTGTCTCTATCTTCTTGTATTTCCTAACATTAGCTTTGTGGCATAATATATTGTCTATTTTAGAGAAAGATCCATGTGCTGCTGAGAAGAAAGTGTATTAACTCTTGGTTGGATGGTATATTCTATAAATGTCCGTTAAGTCTAAATTATTGATTGTGTTATTGAGATCTATGGTTTCTTTGTTCAATTTTTGTCTGGAAGATCTGTCCAGTGGTGAGAGAGGCGTGTTAAAATCACCTAGTATTATTGTGTTGTGGTCTATTTGGTTTCTGAAATTGAGAAGGATTTGTTTGACATACATAGATGAGCCACTGTTTGGGGCATAGATGTTTATGATTGTTATATCTTGCTGATTTATGCTTCCCTTCAGCAGTATGAAATGACCTTCTTCATCCCTTCTGACTAACTTTGGCTTGAAGTCCACATTATCGGAAATGAGGATGGATACACCAGCTTTTTCGCTGAGTCCATGTGCATGGTATGTTTTTCCCCATCCTTTCACCTTTAGTCTATGGGTATCTTTTTCTATGAGGTGAGTCTCTTGCAGGCAACATATTGTTGGATGTTTCTTTTTAATCCAGTCTGCCAGTCTATGTCTTTTGATTGATGAATTCAGGCCATTAACATTCAGGGTTATTATAGAGAAATGATTTGGTTTCCCGGTCATTTGGTTCATTTTTAAAATTTTGTTTATTTATTTGTTAGACACAACTTGTTTCCTCCTTTATTTGACAATTCCTTTAGGATAATTCCTCCCTTTGCTGATTTGCTTCTTTGTTTTTCATCTCTTCCTCATGGAATATTTTGTTGAGAATGTTCTGTAATGCTGGCTTTCTTTTTGTAAATTCTTTTAGCTTTTGTTTATCATGGAAGGATTTTATTTCATCGTCAAATTTGAAGGTAAGTTTTGCTGGGTATAAGATTCTTGGTTGGCATCCATTTTCTTTCAGGGCTTGAAAAATGTTTTTCCAGGCCCTTCTAGCTTTTAGGGTCTGGATTGAAAAATCTGCTGATATGCGTATTGGTTTCCCCCTGAATGTAATTTGGTTCTTTTCTCTCACAGCCTTTAAAATTCTGTCTTTATTTTGTATGTTAGGTATTTTCATTATAATGTGCCTTGGTGTGGGTCTGTTGTAATTTTGTGTATTTGGAGTCCTATAAGCCTCTTGAACTTGATTTTCCATTTCATTCTTCAGATTTGGGAAATTTTCTGATATTATTTCATTGAATAAATTGTTCATTCCTTTGGCTTGTTTCTCTAGGCCTTCCTCAATCCCAATAATTCTTAAATTTGGCCTTTTCATGATATCCCATAGTTCTTGTAGATTCTGTTCATGATTTCTTACCATCTTCTCTGTTTGTTCAACTTTGTTTTCAAGGTTAAATATTTTGTCTTCAATGTCTGAGGTTCTGTCTTCCAGGTGTTCTATCCTATTGGATATGCGTTCTATGGAGTTCTTAATTTGGTTTATTGTTTCCTTCATGTCAAGGATTTCTGTTTGGTTTTTTTTTCAATATCTCTAACTCTTTATTGAAATGATCTTTTGCTTCCTGTATTTGCTCTTTTAACTGTCGATTGGTGCGATCATTCAATGCTTGCATTTGCTCTTTCATCTCATCGTTTGCTTCTCTGATCATTTTAATTATGTACATTCTGAACTCCTTTTCTGTCATTTCTTCTGCCATGCTGTCATTGGGTTTTATTGATGTAACATCTAGATTTGTTTGCAGCATTTTCTTTCCTTGTTTTCTCATATTGTTCGGGTATCAGTGGACCGCTGAGATATTGCAGATTTCCTCTATTGACTTACAATGTCCCTGAAGATTTCTATATATATCCCCCCTTAGCCTTCAGTAGGCTGTAGTCATGGAGGAAGTTGATAATGCGGTGCTCCACAAGGAAGCTGCCTCTCTAGGAGTGGTGGCCTTCAGGTGGGGTATAATCCCTGCTAGTGGGCAGAGGTGCCTCCACTTGTTAACCAATGGTCATCCAAAGGGGACCTAGGCTGCGGGACTAGGCAAGGCCTGTTTGGGCCTGAGTCTCTGGTTTTACCGTCCTTGTAGGGAAACCTCACCCAGCAGGGAAGACTCACCCAGTGGGGAGGTCTCGCTGGTCAGTTCCCTCCTAGAGGTTCCCCTCAATTTACAGCTACCGCCTGGGCTGGGCTACCTTCCTCTGCAAAGTTCCCAGGGGCCTGGCCCTACCTCCTGGGCCTGGGAGCCTCACCCTTCGCAGATGAATCTCCTTAGGCTGCCCCTCCTCAGAGAATTTGCCCACAGGCCTGGAACCTTCGCTCCGCCCTAAGCCTGTCTCTGTGCGGCTCTTCCACCCAGAAGCCTCCTAGATCCTGGGACCCTGCTCTGCACCTAATCGCCTGGCTGTGTGGCCCCTCCTCTGAGCAGCCACCTGTGGCCCCGAACAATCGCTCTGAGTCCCAGAGACCCGCCACAGGCCTCTTCCTCCAGACAGCCGCCCAGTATTCCGGTGCGGTCACTAGGAGTCCAAGAAACTCACTTCGTGCCTCCTCCTCCCACCAACCACCCGTAGCCCGGGGCAATCAATCACTCCGAGTCGAAGTGACCCTCCCTGTTCCTCCTCCTTCTCCAGATAACCCCCCGGGTGTTCAGGAGCAGTCCCTCTGAGTGGCTCTGAATCCACGTGACCCGCTGCACGGGTCCTCTGGGCAACCACCCAGAGCTCTGGTGCGGCCACTCAAGACCAAGCGACCCACCACGCTTCTCCTCCAGGCTGCCCCCCTGTGTTCAGGAGCTGTCACTTTAAGACCAAACAACTCACCACTCGCCTTCTCTTCTGAGCAGTCGCCTGGAGCGCTAATGCAGTCACTGCGAGTCCAAACGACCCGCCGCGCTCCTCCTCCTCCTCCTCCTACTCCTCCGGGCAGGCCCCGGGGTTCAGAAGTGGTCAGAGTCCAAACAGCTCGCCACGCAGCCCCTTCTCTGGCAACCGCCTGTAGCTCTGATGTAGTCACCCGAATCCAAGTGGCCGCGCTCCTCTTCCTCCTCCTCGTCCTCAGGGCAGGCCCCGGGGTTCAGAAGCTTCATTCTGAGTCCAAACAGCTCGCCGTGCGGCTTCTCCTCTGGCAACCGCCTGTAGCTCTGGTGCAGTCACTCCGAATCCAAGTGGCCACGCTCCTCCTCCTCCTCCTCAGGGCAGGCCCCGGTGTCCTGAGTCCACACAGCTCTCCTCGCCACTCCTCCCCTGGGCAGCCGCCAGAGCCCCAGTGGTTGCTCCGAGTCCCAGCGCTGTGCCGAGGGGCCTGCATAATTTGTCTTTAAACTTCAATTCGAATATCTGTTTGTGCTCATTGCTGAACTGATATAAATATACAATAAAATCGTAAATTCTGCAATATAATTCTAATGTGCATGAATGTGTTTTGCATGATTTATTAATTTAAGAAATATAATGAGAGGATTAGAAACTGTACTAATCTGTACTGTATTATTTTGATTCTAATAATGGTTAAGTGACAAAATATATTAAGCTTTTATCTGAACTTTGCTTTGTATGTCAATATGGAAACCAAATAATTACTAAAGAAAGATTTCAATGCCTTTAACAATTTTTTTTTCTTTTAAAATGATTATTTGTTTTCTATATTGCTTGCTCTGTTAAGTACTTCTTTCTTGTGTAAGTGATGTATACTCTACATTTGAGTCAAACTTCTGTGACTAGTCAGGTAATTAACCAGTCTATGCTTTTTAGATTGTAATTTTATTTGATATTCATTATATAAAATTATGACCCAGGAGATGATATTAAAAAAACCTATAAAAGCATATAAAGTCAGGTCCAAAGTATGAACAGAATCTTCCTTTCCTGTTCCCTTTTAATGAGATACTCCAAATTAATATTAAAATAGTTCTTTACCTTTTTGTTAGTCATAAAAGTGAAAGAATGACTTTATTATGTGTGTTTACTCATTAAAATTTGGTTTATAATAAGTAAGGAAATCTCTTTAAGTTGTTTTTTTATGCAAAATAATTAGAGGAATTGAAAACACTCTAAAAAAATTATACTGTGGATTGTTCTTGACAAATTTGACATAGACGCACTCCTAGAACCTATTTAAAATGTTCTGCTTGCATTCAAAATGGAATATATTGAATTATTTGATTAAAGAGATTGCAAAAATCCTCTGTACTTTTACTTTAGAATTCCTCTCTATAGGCAGAACTGTGCAAATCCCTTCTCTCAAAATAGGTGTGAGTACTGTAGCACCTGAAATAAGAAAGAAAGATTCTTTTTTTTTTTTTTTTTTTAAATAGGTTTCTTTTATTTTGGCTCATGGCTTTAAGACAGCTTTTTTTGTTTGTTTGTTTGTTTGTTTTCAGTGCTGGGGATTTGAACCCAGGACCTTGTGCTTACAAGGCAAGCACTCAACCAACTGAGCTATATTCCCAACCTAGAAAGAAAGATTCTTAATTGAGGAATGTCATATCATAAGCTGTCAAGTTACCATGAAAAACTCTTTCATTTGTTAAATATAGACATATTTTATATATATGTGTGTGTGTGTGTGTGTACATATATATATATATATATATATATATAGAGAGAGAGAGAGAGAGAGAGAGAGATTACAATGAAAACTATAGAACGCAGAAGAAATAAATCCAAGAAAACCTTAGAAGTTGGAAAGAGTTCCCATGTTCTTGGATAGGCAGAATTAACATTGTCAAAATGGCCATATTACCAAAAACAATATACTGAGTCAATGCAATCCCTGTCAAAACACCAATGACATTCTTCACAGATATAGAAAAAGCAGTTGCTAACCAAAGTATTTAGTACCAGATGTAGAAAAAATATCCTAGGTTTTAAACCCCAGAAATATATGCATGGTTAAATCTAAAATTGCCACCATTTATAAGTCATTATTTAAGTGATCATACTTGAGGATGCTCTTATGATATACTTTTTATTACCTGTATACACAAATTTTCCTCTTGAACTAGCTCAGTCAGCACTGAACTGTGAATCAACCATTCAAAGATTGTACAAATACGGTCTTATGAATAATTTTTGAGGTAAAAATAAGTAAAGAAAACTCTATACAAAATTGAAGAGTTGTCTTACCCCACAAAATATTTTAAAAGCATAATATTCTTATAAAATAAAAACAAAGAAATAAAGCCAACAATTTGCTTATCATTAGTTGATTATGAACACCTCACACATACACCATTATGATAATTATAAGTTGTGATCATGCTGTACATACTATTTTAAAGCTTATTTTGAGTTATCTTTTTCACCATTCTAAAACATGGAATTATAAAAGTGAGATTGTATACTTTATGTTTTATTCATTATTTGTTTCAAGTATTTTCTAAAGAGACTAATTTGATATGTTTATATATCTTTATGATTTGTTGTTTTCATGATAGTCTTAATAAAGTCTTATTTTTTTCACATTCTTGTAATTTTGCATTGCCATATATCAATTATTTTTCCATAGATACATTAGTAAAACAATTAATTTCTCTTTGGCCAATATTCTTTTGCAATCTATCAAAAGTCAATTCAGTTATTGTACTTGAGTATGCTCTTTGTGATCTATTTTCTTTCATTTGTACACAAATTGAAAATAATTCAATTTCTAATGAAAATAACCTTATGTAAAAATCAAGTTTATGTATACATATACCAAACAAATATTAGAAAAGGAATGACCAGATACTCAGGAGACAGAAGTTCAATCTTTCTTATAAGAAGAATAGATATGGTTATGCCAGCAAAATAATGATTCAGTCCGAGTGGTGTCAAGTTGTAACATAAGGTCATTAATAGTCAGAATATAATTACTCTGATAAGCAGATGCTGTTCCATAATGTGAGGGTGGATAGGGAAGAACGAAGGAACTTTGGATTGGGCAGAGGGAAAGGAGGGGAGACAAGGGGTGTCGGGGTGAGAAGGATGGTGGAATGAGAGGGACTATCACCCTATGTACATGTATGACTCTGTACCATGTACAGCCATAGGAATGAGAAGTTGTGCTCCATTTGTATACAATGTCAAAATTCATTCTACGGTCATGTATAGCTAATTATAACAAATTAAAAAACATATATATAGTTGCATTTTTTAATGGAATGGCTCAAGAGACTGAATACAAGTAGAAAAATAGTCTTAATTGTGGGATTAGGTTAGAATCTGACATTTTAGGAAAAGAATTTCAAAGTAATTATCAACTTCTCCCCCAAAATGTTTGTTACTGTTTTAAGAAAAAACCTTGATTAAATCATGAATCACTGAATACATTAGATTTTAAATCAAGATTATATATGCATGTTATATACAATACATAATTTCTCTAATGTACAAATGTTCTATATATTGCTACTTTGAAATATATATAGGCTACTAGAGAACATGTATCTAAGTGTGTTTTCTTTTGAAATTATGCATTTTTAACTTTAGAATTAAAACAAGCAATAAAGATGCCATTTCAGTCATCATCAAACAAGTTTTCCATATAGAAGAGATGAATGAAATTTAGATGCACATTTGGATATGAAGCCAAAACTTTAGACAATTTAAAAAAATGTGCTTAGTTTTCAAATGGCAAGTAGCTGGACCTGGGGAAATAGCAGTATTTTAGTCTGTGAACATAGTTTTCCATAATTATAGATACATTGGACTTTTTCTTCTCACATTAGTCTTTCCTTTTGTTGTTACTGTTGTTGTTGTTAACTTTTTATGTTCTGTAGCATAATGGTTGGTTAAGGGACTTACGGTGGTGCTAGAGTAGCAATCTGGAAATGAAAACCTAGAGTTCTCAGGAGAGGATAAGAATTGCCAGTTCTGAAAGGTACAAAAGAAATACATCAAATATGAATCTTGGGGTATAGGCCATTCTTAAATGTGGTTGGAATTCAGCTATATATGCACATACTGTGCCACATGTGATCTAAAATATATACATTTAAAAATTGCCATAGAAGAATTGGAAATCTCAAAATCACTCAATTGAGCTGGAAAAACAGCAAATTCCCAGTGGTCTCAAAATTCTCTCAAATTGAAATTATCAGAGGAATTGAACAAATCTTTCTACTGGACTACTCACTTAATATAAATTATTATAATATTTAATATACCATGGATACTTACATGTAAAACACATTATTTTATTACTTTACAAAAAACTTTAATTTTACACTCTTGTCCCCTTCCTGTTTTGCAACCTTAAAAGAAAAAGCCAGGGTTCAGTAAGTCATATGAGGAATTATAAGGGGCTTATTGTTTGCAATAATTTATTCTCAGCTAAATATTTGAGGAGAGGTCTGATGAATATACCCAGATTTCTGCTCATTTTTTCAGTGAAAAGCATTGGCAAATGTTGTGGATGAATCCTAAAAACAGATGAAGGCAAGAGGATTGTGATGGAGTGCTGGTGGGAATCCCAAATGATTTTCCTTTAGAAACAAGGCTCCAGAAGTTGGGAATGCAAGCACCAAAGAACTGGGCTGTCGATCAGAAGGTTGAGATGCCTGAGTTGCCACCAGTTTAGAAGACAGCAAGTACACAGCCTCGCCTCTACATCCACACTATACCACTAACTGTACAAGGAAGGAAGACATATCTATCTATCTATCTATCATCTATCTATCTATCTATCTATCTATCTATCTATCTATCTATCTATCATCTAAATATATATGTATATTCATTGTAAAGAAGAAAGTGACTTTCCATCAACCTAAGAAAAAGAAACATCATTTTAGTTGCTCCCATTCTCCCCAAATCTCCAATCTAAACTGCTGCTATAATGAGTGGAGGATATAAATGTAAGGGATATAAGGGGTATGAGACCCCACCTTGGAAAACTAACAAACCCATTACAGCTTTATAGATAGCAACAAAATTAAATTTTCAACATTTCTAGAAAAACATCTTAAAAGTATCTAATTATACTATAGTGAGGGGACATACGTGAACACAAGAAAGTGGAAGGGAAGCCATTCTTGTTTTAAAATGTCCAGGTTCAACGAGTTGGGGGAAACTTCACAAATGCCATTAGCTGAACTGAGCTGTGGTGATATAATAGTGGTCCACATCATCCTTTGAATATATCCCTTGCTGCTCTGCAACAGCAACTTATATTTTTAAATGGCCATTTTTTTATCTTCTTCCTCTTTCTCCCTCCCTAATCTTGGTGGAACAGAGGAATTACCTTTCTTTCCCATCTAGGCTGAGTTATGTCCTGAGCACACACCCACCACAGGAATTAAGTCATTCAGAATAGATCCAGAAGATCTAAGAATTCTCCCTAATTAACAGGTGAATTATGATCCCCCCCACACACTTTAAAAATCCTCCATTAGGCCAAATGGTTTGGCACACACCTGTAATCCTAGTGACTTTGGAGGCTGAGGCAAGAGGATTCCAAATCTGAGGCTGGTCTCAGCAGTTTAGTAAGGCTCTAAACAACTTAGTGAGATCCTATCTCAAAATAAAACATTAAAAGGGCTTGGGGATGTGTTTCAGTAGTAAATAACCCCTAGACTCAATCCCCAGTACCAGAAAAAAAAAAAAAAAAAAAAAAAGTAAACAAACAAAAACCCTCTGTTCCCTTTAATGGAAAGAATCCCAGACTCTGGGACAGGAGTAACCTATTGCCTCTTGGCTGGCAAAGCAATAAAATTTCTTGTTACTTTTTCTCGAAACTTTGTCTTCAATATTGGATTGGCATTGCGGATAAGGACACAGTTTTGGGTAACAACCACATAGGATGATATCCATCTAATACTAGAATCAGGGCAATTGTGTATGTTTGGCATGGAGATGAGTAGCTCAGATGGGGATTCCTATATTTGGGGAGAAGAATGTGAAGAAAAGAGCTGTCAGAAGTGTCCCAGTGTGTCAAAAGTTCTCATTTCACAGCCAAATAGATATGTAGTTCTCTGTTCCAGCCTTTCAAGATGATCTTCTAGATTCCAGTTGGCTTTCTGATAGAAGGTGTAGTAGTGGCAAGAATTCTAGAAGATAGTCCCCTTTTAGAGTAAAATAAAGTTGAAGAGGGATGGAGTGATTCGCAAAAATGAATTTGAGCATATGTCTCCATTTTCCTTTGTCAGATAACACAGCAACCATTAGTTGAAATATTTGAGTCCGCGGTAATGTTACAGGGCTTGGACCTTCTGAGAAACTCAGACAGTGCAAACATCCTTCCCTCCTTCAAACTCTGATTCTTATGTTTGAAGTAGAAAGATTTCAGACATGTCACTCAGAGTAGCAAGGATGAGTTTATTGAAGGGATAGGAAAAGGGAAAGGGAACATTCCCAAGGAAGACAGACAGAGGGACAGGATTCCTCTCCTGCACTCCAGTTTTACTGGGGATCCCAGAAAAGTTTTCAAAGTGTCCTGTACAGGACTACCTCTTGACTTTCAGACTTTCAAGTCCCCACTGCCATGACAACTCTAGGTTACTTTGGCCCATGCTGACTGGTTCTAATTGGACTTTTAACCACATTTTTTTTAACATACTTTATGGTTAAGAGGAATTATATTTATCTCATTGGATTTCAGGATCTGGTCTGTGGAAAATACCGGGGTCCAGCCCTAGCAGGAGTTCATGGGTTCCACACTGGTAAACGGGATGCAGAAGACAGCGTGGGCGATGGATGGAGAATGAAAGACACAAACTCTAGTTCTGGTGCAGTCAATCCCACTTTATTCTGGGGAAGGCTGGGTTTATATACATTTTTCTTCAGGCTATGATGACAGGCTTATGATTAATAAAATCAAAGAAGTTTCCAAAGCATAGGCAGAAATTATTTTTATCGAAAGATTATGAAAAACAGTAACCTTACAAATTATCCTTACTTAATCACAATTATTTTAAGCATATCTAACTATGTCAATGAGCTACTACAATGTTTATTTCCTTAATATCTAAACTCTATATGACCTAAGACTATTTTTATTATTTTTGCAGTAAAGCGATAGACAAATAATGTCATGTGACCATCTCTACTAGGTCCTTCTGGTTAATATCTAAATTGCTGAGTTAAGGGTTACAGGAGGGCAGTAGTCCAAATGGTTATTATGTACCAACGTTTATTATAGGGGTGACATATTCTTTGTAGGAAGGAAGGAATGTTGTGAAACCTTATTCTTTTACCTTACCACCACACATAAACAAAACCATCATCTGAATTAAACCACCCTGTAGGAGACAGAGGGAGATCTATATCTATGTTCTCTAAGAGCTTGCCTTTAGGGGGGTACCAGGGCTTGTCATTGATAAAATAAGCTGGTCCATATCTAGTAGCTACTGTGGGAGGTGCTTTGTGCTTAGAACTTGGGGAAACATTGTTATCTATAAGTTTCTGTGCCCCAACAGGTTCTGGCTGTGCCAGTAAATGCAGTGTTTGATTTTTAACATAATAAAAACATTCTCCTGTAGTGAGGTTAACATCACAGGGTTTCAACATGTGTTTTGTCTCCGTGATGTTTTTCTGGAAATTTGTAGAATTATTCCCATCACCTCTAGCAAGATCCCCAGACTGAAGTGAGTAATATATTATTAGGAAAACTCCACAGAATAACATCCAAGCTAGGGAGGCATACATCTGGCTACAGTCCTTTTAGGATGAGTCTCTGCAATCATCCTTGAGTGGAACTCTGTCAAGCACTGCAAGGAAAGCCAGATGCCCCCGCAAGAAAGGGTCACCAAAGTCTTCTCCTTTAGGGTAACTTGGGTTCATCTTATAGACATTATTTTGAGCCTGCGTTTTTCTTGCAGATAATAGGTAGTTTTCTGAGGAATGTGACATATACTGTCCACTTAAGCCAGGCAGGACTCCAGGTAAATTGCTTCTTGGATAAAAAAGGATGTGGAGGTCAGTACAGTGGGCCGATTTTATAGAATTTTTCACTAAACCTTGTGTTCCCACCAGTCTCATCTATCTGTCCCCTAATCAGTAACTAAGTGAACTCCAAGGTAGGTGCAACTTTCCCCCAAGGCTTTGAAAGTACCCCACAAGAAATGGGCCTAAAGTTTATCAGATTCATGGTAAGTTAGCTTCAGATCTATTTGTTCTTTGCCTCTTCTGGATCTTTTTTTTTTTTTTTTTTTTTTTTCACAAATCGAATCATACCAGAATATAAATCAGATGATGGCACTCAGGGCTTTAAATACTTCAGCTGTATTCTGATTTTCCCCTTTTGTTGTTTAATATTTTATGTCTCAACAATTGATAATACAAAAATGAATCTAAGAATTTATAAACATATTTTTCTTTGAATCTTTTGAGAATAAATTATAAATATGAGATGCATTCATTCCTAACTACTCTAGAATATATCATCTAATAGCAAGACCATGGTCTTATTAAATATAATACTATAACTCATGACTATTTGCATAAGGATAGCCCATGGTCAGGCTGTCAGGATAATGGACCTCAAACAAGTTTTGCTTTTTTATTATATATATTTCTTCAAATGTAAAGAACAGTCAATGAGGTTAATCTTTAGAAACACTGAGAACATTCGAGTCAACCTCTTTGTCCTGGAGCTAAGAGAAAATGGAAGTGAAGGTGGACACAAATAGAAATTATGGGAAAGTTCAGACTGAAGAGTTAAAGGACACAGATTTTTGGACGTTAGTGAACCAAACCAATAAGCTTAACACTTTTCCAATAAGTGTTTCCAATATGAATTTTGATCAGTGTCCATATCATGAAGATTATAAGCCCTTAGACTAGTATGTTGAGGTGGAAAACTTGGTATCAGTTCCCCTCTTACCTTCTGGGAATTTATCTCTTCTTCTCAAATCAATTCTACTGAGTTCACTCTTTCCTTCTATTATTGTCCATGGATTTTTATTCCTCAAATATGTGAGAAAAAAATCCAGAAAAAAATTGGTGAAATAGATAATCTACTTTCATCTAAAAGTCTAGTTTAAATTTGACAAACTATTATTAAAAGTATTATTTAAGTTTGCATTTTGAGATTAGATGAGGTAACATGTTTAATATCTTTTAAAAAGAATTGTGGTTAAAAACACAAAATAAAATCCATCCTGTTGTTGCAGAGGAAAGTCATTCACAGTTGAAAGACCATTCATGGAGCCTAAGCAAATGTGAATATTCTTCCTCAATGATCCCAGCCATCACACTGGAAAGATTTCAGACATAGCACATGTAGTAGCAGGCATGAATTTACTAGAAGGAGCAGGTTTAGGGAAAATAGGGACACTCTTGAGTAAGGGTGGATCACCTCAGAGAGGAAAGGGATAGCATGCCCTTCATGCCCTCCTATTTTACTGGGAGTCCCAGGGAAGTTTCCAGAGAGTCCTTCTCGGACCCACTTCTTGACATTTTATTGACAATATGTTTGCAATACACTTCTGTGGAGTAATAAATCCCCATTGGTCAAAATACAAAACCCTCAAATGATTGGTGGTTCTAGGAGACTAAATGATTGGTGGTCTCAAGTGGTGTGACCTGCTGAGTGACGCGCTGATTGGATAGGTACTCAAAAGAAGAAGCAGCTTCCCCAATAAAAAAGTCAGGAGCTCTCACTACTCTTACCTGGCTCCCTGTGTCTGGGTGGTTATTGACACTGTGCCCTTCACCCCCCATTACACAAGCCCCTGTGGAATACAATACACTTCCAAGTCCCTACTGTGCATGGTCTTACCCAATGGAGGGGAGAGTTTACTATTATATTGGTATGCTAAAGGTCTAAGACAACTCTGGGTTAGTTGGGCTAATGCTGACCATCCTAATTGGAAGGTATTCTTACAGGTTTTATGGTTAGGGGGTTTGTTTCAAATTACCATATCTCCCTGATTTCTGAAATCGATCTCTGTAATGTTCATAAAAGGCACCATTCACCCCTACTTCAGGGTAACTTGTGTTCTTCTTATTCACTAAGAGGAGCCTTTCATTTCTGCACTCCTCCTGCACATAACAGGTAGTTTGTTGAAAAATGTAACTTATCCTATTGACTTAAACCAGGGAGGGTGGCAGGTAAATTTCTTTTAAAAGAAAACTTGTGGGAGTCAGTAGAGTAGACTCTTATCCCCTTAATCTCATATTGCCACCACTCTTGTCTGTTACCTGTAACTATTAACAAATTTTGAATAGTACTATTAACTATACATTCATTATTGTATAGCAGAACTCTAGAACTTTCTCATCTTACATAACTGCAGCAATATTCACTGCAGAGCAACTTTCCATTTCTCCCTTTTGCTAGCCTCTGGAAATTACTATTCTACTTCATGCTTCTATGAGTTTGACTCCTTCAGATGAGATATCTCATATAAAACATCATGCAGTATTTGCATATGCATGAATATGCATACTATGAATAACTTACTTAGTATAATGTTCTGAAACTTCAATCATGCGCAGTATATGATTGGATTTCCTCTTTTTGATGCCCTATTGTATGTATATATCACCTTTTCTTTATCTAGTTTTCCATTAATGAACATTTAGGTTGTTACCACTTCTTGGTGGTTGTGAATAACATTGCAATAAAGATGAGAGTGCCAATTATATCTTCAAGATCCTGCTTTAATTATTTTGGCTAACTATTCAGAGGTTATATTAGGGAATCATATGGTATTTCTTTTTTAAAAAATTCATAGTGTTGTGGATGATGGACGTACTAATTTACATTTACATTTACATCAAGAGTAAACAAGTTTCCCAATTTCTCAACATGCTCACAAATATTTTTTTTATTTTCTGGGATTTTCTTTGGTTTGTTTTGTTATATTTTGATGGTGATTTTCTAAAAGGTGTGAGGTAGTATATCCTAGTTCCATTGGCATTTCTCTGATTATTGGTGACATTGAGAACATAACATTTTCATGTGCCTGTTGAAAATTTCTGTTTTCTTTGGAGAAATATTTGTTCAGGTCCTTTCTTCATTTTTTTACACTAAGTTATTAGAATTTTTATTTTTTGACTTCTGTGATGTCACATAGGACATTGGGTCCTTGGCTTATTGCAAGAACATGTGCTTTTTTTTTTTTTTTTTGCCACCATAGAGCACCTGATAAGACTTCTTCTTTATTTAGGCTACATTCATAGTGGCCCTTGTTTTTCACTTTTGAGTAGATTTCCAAAATGTGCTCTTTTTTCTTCTTGGTAAGAGTTACAAGGAAATGAACTATTAGAGCAAGCACATGATCTTCAACTTGAACTTATAACCCATATAATTAAAGCTGGCTTTTTATAACCAGGACCTAAGGTAATCAAGGAAGGGGCCTGTAAAAGTCTTAATATATCATATTACTTTTCCAGGAGCAGATGATGCTAAAAGTATGGTGCAGTGCTTGTAGGCTGCAAGACCTTAGGAGCCAGCAAGAGTAGGAAATTATCTATCACTTCACTGCACAGTTTCTCAGGTCTGATAGATTTTCAAGAGCTCAGTCGTAAGAGATTTTGCAGAAGCTTGGTTTCAGGTCTGGCAGGAGGTATATTGCACAAGCACAACCAACAGAGATTTTGCATAAATCCAGCTACCAGAATACACATCCAGTAAACCAAAGAAGTCATGTAAGTCAGGAAAACAAAGAAATCAAATTTATTACTCAGAGATAAACAGTAAGAATCAATAAAAGTCCAACATCCATACCAAGCAGTCCCATAAGACTCAGGAAAAGTGCAGAGAGTAGATGGAATCTTGTCTGCACATGCCTAATTTTGCATCCTTTTTCCTGGGAAACCAAAAGAAGTCCACCCTGAGGTTTATACCATGGGGCCACTACTTGGCTCACTAAGCATAACAATTGAAAATTCTTCTGTTCTAGAAGGAGCAAGGACAGAGCCTTTCTTAGTCTGTACTTTCTCCTTATTTCAAGCCATGCATTCTCTGAACGTTATATGGTTATTATGAGAAGTAATAGCAGGAGGCAAAGAGGCGTTTGAGCCAACTCCCTCTTCCTGCACTCAAAGAACTGTAGTAGCCAAAATTAATAAAAGGGATGCATCTTGTGCAAGGTGAAAAGGATCAAGGCTGTCACCCTTACATGTTCTCTGCCACATGGCTGCTGGCACCAGGGCAGTGTCTTCTTTGCCTCATATAGTAGCATGTACTTCTGATAGAGGACAGACAGATGAGAATGGTGGAAACACAAGGTTAACGGAATAATTCTATAAAATGGTGCTGACCACCACATGCTTTCCTTTCCAGGAAGCAGTTTTCCTACAGCCCTGCCTGGCTTAAGTTGACAGGATATGTCACATTCCTCAGAAAACTACCTGTTCCCGCACCCCTTTCCCTTTTCCTATCGTGTCAATAGACTCATGCATGTTTCCTAAGTGAAGTGTATGAAATCTTTCTGCCTCAATCATAAAAATTCAAAGGGGTGTCTATCTATGCAGTGCCTCAGTTTCTCAGAAGGCCACAGCCTGTAGCACTTCAAACATTAATCACATTTACATATTTTATTCATTGGACTGGGCTTCCCCATCCAATCCAGGAAGTAGAACTATCCCATGTTTCCCTGGTTTCTAAGTCAGAAGCACAGACATTGCTAAAGACACTGATATGTTGCATACTTGGACCAGTGGATGTTTCCTGGTACTCTCACCAAAGGTGAATTTACCAAAGAGGAAAAATGAATGCATGACTGTCTCTGCAATCAGGCCGTCTGAGCTCTTAATGTACCAGCTGCATACAGAGGACCATGATCAGTGTCCACAATTGATTTTTCAAATTCAACAATCTTGCTAAACTCTCTTGCTAAGTAAATCAATGTACTTTTAGATTGCTTTTAGATTTGAAGGAACAGATAATATTATCTCTGTGAATAGTGCTAGTGTAGTTCGTTTTTTTTCCCCAATTCTTATCCTACACCTTACCTTATTGCACTAAATCCTCTAGGAAAATTAAATGGATATAACAGCAGGATCCTGAAGAAAGAAGAAAATCTTTAACAATTTTACCATTAAGTGGAATGATTATAATGGACATTTTGTATACTCCATTTATCAGAATATAAAATTGTTCTGTTCTAAGTGTTTAATCACAATGAACATTTGGATTTAGCAAAAGTTCATTCTGCATCTATGAAGATCATAATATAACATATCTCCTTTATTTTTTCTATTTATTTTTCAATTTATATCAATTATGTATTTTGCATAAGATTTATTGTGGCTTACTATTTTGCAAATTGCATATTATATTTATAAGAATTTAACTTATATTCAGAAAATAGACCAATAAATCTCCTTTTTATATAGTTTTATCACGTTATGCTCCTATATTACTCAGGGTTCTCCAGAGCAACAGAATCAATACATTGTACATATAGGTATATATAGAAACAGGATGTGTGTCTTTATATATGTGTGTACACACACGTATAAAGAGAATTATTACAAGAAATCTGCTCATATGATTATGAGCCTGACGAACCCTAATCTACAACAGAAATCAGCCAGTTGGAGATCCTGGAAAGCCGATAGTTGAGTA
The DNA here is from genome assembly GCF_902686455.1 of Sciurus vulgaris. Taxonomy (NCBI): domain Eukaryota; kingdom Metazoa; phylum Chordata; class Mammalia; order Rodentia; family Sciuridae; genus Sciurus; species Sciurus vulgaris. Next base: position 135,327,795 of record NC_136464.1, read on the forward strand.
CCAGTCTAAAACCGAAGGCCTGAGAACCAGGAGAGTTGATATTTTGTTTTTATTTTCTATTTATTTATTTATTTATTTTTGGTACCTGGTACTGAACCCAGGAGTGCTTAACCACTGAGCAACATCCCCCACTTTTTAAATTTTTTATTTGAGACAGAATGTATCTACATTGCTGAGGCTGGCTTTGAATTTGCCATCCTCCTGCCTCAGCCTCCTGAGGGAATGGGATTACAGGCCAGTGCCACTGCACCTGGTTTGTTTTTAATCCAAATGTTTTATAGCCTCAAGTCCCAGCAATAGACAACATTTCATTTCCCATGGTTTGAGGGACACTGAGTGAAAAGAATTTTCTCTTACTTGGGGGAGGGTAAGCATTGTTTTTCTATGGAAACTGTCAACTGAACGGATAAGACTCATCTATGTTGTGAATAATAATCTGTTCTATTAGCTCCACCTACATAAATCTTATTCTTTTCAAAAAAACAACCTTACAGAAATATCAAGAGCGTTTGTACAAATATCTGGGCACTCCATAGACCAGTCAAGTTGACAGATAAAATTAATAATATTCATAGTACATTATTATAATGACACCAATACATGAGGTCACCCAATATTTGCATATTTCTATTATCTTAATTTATGTCAAGATTGACATGTTTTTTTCTTCTATATTTGGTAAAATCCCACACAATGAAGCCTTGTAGGACTGTTTTTCTGCTGTAAGAAATTATTTGACAAGGGATTGATTTATCATTTATAAAATAATTCTGATATTTTCTTATGTCAATTCCAATTAGAGTTCATTTTTCTAGCAATATGAGAATTAGAAGTAAGTTTAACTATTATTATCATTACATGCACTTTGCCATCATCAGGATTATTGTTGATGTCACTTTTTCATATACATTCAGTCTTCTATATCTGCATGTTCCTTATGGAGGGTTAAACCTACTGTGGAAAGAAAAAAATATAATTTTAAATTGTGTCTTCTTTCCTTGTCATTCCTTAAACAATATAGTATATCAACTTTTTACATATCAATTACATTGTATTAGATATTGTAAATAATATGAAGACAATTTAGAGTATATGAGAGGATGGTCATTGTTTTTTCACAAATACTGTGCCATTTTATGGAAGAGAATTGAACACCCAAGGAGCTTGGTATATTTAGGGGATGTTCCTATAATCCACCCACCCTGGATTCTGAAGTGTGATCATATTTTATAGATTTTTCATGTCTACAACAAATTTTCCTTGATGAACATTACAGCTATTCATCATTGATAAGCATGTGCATGTGCGAACAGGCTATGATGAAACCCTCTGTTCTATATAATTAATATGCACCAATAACACTTTTAAGAAAGAGTGTTAATCACTTAATCTTTGATTTCAAGATTTTTTTCTTATTTTTCCTTCTATTTCATATACTTGTACAAATATCTTTGTTTTTATTCTGAATTTTCTTTTCTATGAATTTAATAATTTCTTCAAAGTAATTTTTCCTTTCATTTTTAATTATTTTTTCTAATATATTTAATTAAGTACAAAAATTCCTATTTTTTTTTTTTTTTTTTTTTTTTTGATACCAGGCATTTAACCCAGGGGTACTTAATCATGGAACCACATCGCCAGACTTTTTCATATTTTATTTTGAGACAGGGTGTTGCTAAATTACTAAGGCCTCATTAAGTTGCTAAGGCTGGCTAAGAATTAGTAATCCTCCTGCCTCAGCCTGCTGAACTTCTAGGACTACAGGCATGCCACATGGCGCCCAGTTTAGCAATCCCTGTATCCACATGACTTTAATGAACTCTGCAAATGTAAGGCATTTCTCTTTACATCAGTTTAAAAACATTTTTCAATGTATACTGAAATTCCATCAGTACTCTTGGGAGATTTATAAATGTATTTGTTATTTTTGAAAGATGGAGATCTTCTAAATATCTTTTTAAAATAAATTTTTAGATTAATTCCATTGTGGTCAGAAAATATTCTTTGTATGACTTCAATCCTTTGTTTTTTTCTTTTTGCTTGTTTTGTTGTTTATGGTTAGTTTGTATAAAACTATGGTTATGGTTAGTTTGTATAAAACTATGGTTAGTTTGTATAAAAGTATGGTTAGTTTGTATAAAAGCTCTATGTGTGTTTAGTGACAACATATATTCTGCAAATGTTGAATGCCATGTCCTTTAAGTTTCAATTATGATGGTTAAGGTAATATTACTTTTGAAATATACTATATCTGTATGGAATTTCTTGATTTCTATTTGTCCTATCAGTTTCTAAGAAAAGTGTGTTAAAATATTCAACTATTCCTATGTAATACTCTGAAAAAAAATTTCTATACATTCTTTTCTCTTAAAGTCTAATTTGTAATAAATTCATTTATTTTAATCAACTTTCTGTTAAGTATTGTTTGCTTAGCATAGCTTTGTCTTTACTAAGTCACAAATACTTGCTTATTTGTTTTTTATTTCTTCACCTCCATATTTTTATACATTATGTATTTAATATTCATTTAATATTATTTAATATTTATTTTAGAACTTACCAATTTTTACCCTGCAATCTTTTTCTGAGCTTTTATCTGTGATCACTTTCTATCTGCCTTGAGAAAATCATTCAGTGCCTCCTCAAATTAGACACAATCTTTCAGAATATCTTTGTATGAAAATTTATTTCATGTTTATTCATGGATCTAAAACCTATATAAGTACTTTTTTTTAAACACTTTAAAAATATTCCATCATCATTGACTTCAACTGTTTGCTATTGAGAAAAAAACATGCTAGCCCTATTACTTATTTAAAGAGGATCTATCATTTTTCTTTTTCTGATTTTGAGATCTTGCTCTCTTATGAATGTCAACATTCTCACTATGAAATTCTGAGTTATTTTTTGGAGTTTTTCTGCTATGGTGCCTCTAAAATTTTAGACTAAGTTTTAGAAAATTTCTATCAATTATATCTTTAAATGTTTTTATTTCTGTCTTATTGTCTTTCTTTTTTTCTTCTGAATCTCTATACGTGAAAAATTAGAATTTATTTCACTAATTCTCTCTCCAGTTTTCGTTCATCTTTTAACTCAGATTTATTAAAGACTTATTCTTAATTTCATCTATTTTATCATTGTATTTTATATATATTTTTGGGATTTAAATTCTCTGGTTCTAAAGTTGTGGCTTCTAACATTTGCTGAATTCAAACCACATTTTATTTAGTCAAATAATAAATGTATTTCTTATAATCTAATATTCAGAGCAATATTGCTCTTTTTAAATATTATACAATGTTGTGTGGGACATTGATTATGTGCTTATAAATATTCATGAAATATTTTAAATGTACATTGTAGCTAGGTTGTACTTCTCTTACTTTAGATATTTTTATGTATATTTCTGGAAGTAGGAAGTAAATATGTTAGCCATATTCGAAAGAGGGTATGATATGCATTGAATCCTTTTTTTCAGGTTCTGTGAAGTATACCTATTTTTATTTATCTTTATAATAGTACTTTTTGGATTTCTAATCCAGAATATTAGGGTTTATTAGACCGCATTCCTTGTGACTTTGAACTCCAACTTTTATTACTTTACCACATAGAATTGAGAGCAAAGGCAGTTTATTGGATTAATTTGTAAAATAGATGAGAAAAGACAAATGACTTAAATAATGATCAATCTTTGGACTTTAAAGAGTTTTAAAAATTATTTTCTGAATGAACTCATTATAAAGTTATAAGAAAACAATAAAATTTTTATCTTATTCACATTACAATCTTAAAAGAGATGAACTGATCATATATAACCAATCACTATTTCGATGTTTATTGTCATAAGTAATTTGATTTCTTTCACCTCGTATCAGGCAATCTAAATTGATCCCAGTGTCCTGTATGTTTAAATCTAGTTTAGGATAAGTAGCATAAGATGATAGGAACCACATATTTCTCAAAAAGAACAAAATTAATTTTAGACATGGAATTATTCATATTGTTTGGACACTCTATTTCTATAGGAAATGCTGATATAAAATTGGTCTGTAAAGAAATTCAATAACATTGATCATCATTTATTTGTTTTTATTGTCTTTCTTGCTTATAAAGCTGAGTTATACTTTGTGACTACATTTTAGGTTCAAAACTACATCTTCATTCCCTTTGACTAAAGGTGACAGTGTGACATATGAGCCTCTTAATGCCCATAATTATAGTAAGAAAGAATACTACTGAAGTTACGTACACAGAGAGACTCACTTTGGAAAACAGCCAAACAAGCACATGGATACATAGTTAGATTTACTACTTAGAGATATCTATTACTTAAGTCAGAGCTTTATTGAGTAGAGCAGAAAACAAAGATTAAATTAAGATTTATGCATGAAATAAATCATGCCAAACCTTCCTCGTTCTCTCCTCTTGCAACTCAGACATGAAGACAATAGCAATATAGCTTTTACATATATATTCTAGCATAATAGTTACCCTCTAGTACAGAAGATTATTTCCCAATCCATCAATCTAAAGTGAATCTTTTCACAAAAGGGTCCAAAACATACAATACGCCTATGTGTTTAAGAATTAAACTTGAACAAAAATCAAGGATGCCCAGTGTAGTGATCTTTTTTCTGTCATTTTTATTCTCTAGGATTTAAGCTGTTTCTACCAGAATCACCCCTCCCTCACACATATATACAAGTCTCTCCTCTCCCTCTCTCTCTCTCTCTCCCTCTCTCTCTCTCTCTCTCTCTCTCTCTCTCTCTCTCTCTCTCACACACACACACACACACACACACACACACACACACACACACACACACACACATGAGTTTAGATTTGTATTGGTTAACTTCCTGATACAGAAGTTTGAGAAATTATAGGACAACAGTAATAATGAAGCATTTCACTTTTGGAGATACTTCTTTTTGGAATCAGCACAAACTTTATATCCTCAGCCCTCAACAAAATTTTGAGTTAGTGACTGTTTAAAAAACACTTGTTTGCTTAATCATACAGAGTAGGCTTTGGGTGTTTACAGTTAATATCACTGATTGATATAAAAATTAATAAATGGATTAATGTAGGCAAGAATTTTTTTAGGAACAGTAGAGGAACCTGGATTTGATGTCCAGTTTGTGGATAAAAGCAGAGAACATTCATGTTGGATTAAGACATGGGCTTCTGGCAATCTGTGGCACATAGTGGCGAAACCGCTAGTTAAATTATTACCTGTGGTCCCAGAGAACGAAATGTCTATTAATGACAAAAATATGAGAGATGGAGTCACCTCTCAAAGAGAACAGAATGAAGAACGTAGGAATTCAAAGCACTAGGGTGGGCTGCTTGCTTTTTATTTTGCTGGATAGCTTAAAGAAAAGACATGACAAGCTCAAGGTCTTAAATTCTCAGCTAAAACCTCAAGAAAGACAACCAAGGATTTTCAGCATCTCTCATCTCGTTTTGCCTTTAGGCTGAGATAGATGAAAATCAAGTAAAAGTTTCATCCTAAGGGTTCCAACTTATGTAGGTTGAATTAATAGTCTGACAATACATCAAATGTGACAGAGCTTTGATAAGAAAAGAATAAAATACCAAGTGTAGGTATAAGGACATATTGAGGGATTTGGGTGTCTTAAAATATACCAAATATCCACACTCCAAATCAACTTGTATTTCCAACTGAGACATGTCTTATGTGACTATGACTTCCCTACCAAGCAAACCTACAATTATTTGAACAAAGGAGTTTCTTGCAAAGAATTCAATCTTTCTCACATTCTTCAGACCTATAGCAAAAATCAGACTCCAGCAAATGCATGTCAGTGCATACCCAAACACAGAAGGAAATAAAAAATACCTTTTAATCCCCCAAATACAGGATTTGGTTAATATGTGTTTGAGAAAACAAGAAAACACATGAGAAGTTATGTTTTGTGTGTAATAAAAAAGGAAAAAAAGGAAGACCATGATTTTAAGGAAAGTTGAAATACTGGTGTGTAACTAGAGATTCTGAGTTTATTGAGCTAGTTTTCCTATATGCAATCAATCGTTTGATTGCATGGATAATTCTGATTAAAAGACTATTCACATTAACATAAGGGGCACATCTAGAAATTTCTTTGATATAGAAAAAAAGTGAATAACTTGGGAATATAATTGTCACATGTATATCCTAAATTAGTTCCCAAACTAAGAAAGTCCAGAAAATATTCCTCTCTCCTTAAATAAGGTGAGAACATACATATGTGAACAGGATGGGTACAGCAATTCTGGGAATCAGATTGTCAACGGTAAATGATGACCATTTTAAGTTTTTGTCAGGTACATAGTAGACATTATACAAGCTAAGTCAGAGAGATTATTAAAAAGATTTGATACCTAGAATTTTTAAGGTGGTTATTTCTTCCTATATTCATTAGGACTAAGGTTTATATTTTACCAAATATATTCTTCTTTGTTATTAAAAAACATTTGATACATGAGATACAATGTTCAGGTCACATAGTTCCATTCTATATGAAACTCCAGGGACACCAAGTTGAAAATATCAATGGTACCACTGAAGTCAAGGAGTTCCAACCTTCTCAATTATATGCAGTAATCCTGACCTATTAGTTATGATAGTTAATAATTATATAACAGAACAAGATTCTGTTTAAGCATGTGAGAAATTACCAAGTGGATCGAAAGTAAATTCCCTTAGAGTTTGGGAGCAAATGTATGGCCTCTGGGGGAGGGGGGTGGAAGAAATAGAATTTATCATTTCTGAACAATGATGAAATTTGAATGCTTTACTCTAGGCTCCAGGTGATCATACTACTCAGTGTCCATCATGACTTGGTATTCTCTGATCTTTGAAGACAGAACTACAGAGAAATATTCATTATTTAATGCTCTAGTTGGAACCAGGTTCAAATAGCTCTTGAAGGTACAAGTAATCTGCATAAACCTAACATACCTGGCCTACCATTCTTTTCTCTAGCTATAGTAATTGTTTCATGGACATTACACATGAATAGTTGGCTCAGAAAAAAAAAATATTCTAAGCTTATTTTAAAACTAGATAAACATAATTTTCTAGCACCAGCAAAGAATTAAATGTTTTCATATTAAAGCTCAAATAAGAAGTTAGCGGACAAGTGAAATCTTGAGCTGAAGATGTTATTGATATATTTCACTGCCATTTTTATTAAGAAAAAAACAGAGGTGGAGATATCAACCTATCAGCATTAATTGTTCAACTACATTTCAGTGAGTTGATAATGGTCATGCTGCAGTTTCAATTATGAGCTTTGGGAAAGAGTTAAGTAAATGGTCTGCTTCAATGTACCCGGAATGGAACACCTGTGTCCTATGCTCATCATTGCTCAACTGTGAAGAAGCCAGTGGTGTCAGCCTTTTACACGCTTACACTTATTCTTTTTTATTTTTTTTTTATTGTAAAAAATGGGATACATTTTCTTTCTTTGTTTGTACATGAAGTAGAGGCATACCATTTATGTAATCATACATTTACATAGGGTAATAGGTTTTGATTCATTCTGTTATTTTTTTCTGTTATTTCCCCCCACCCTTCCAGCCCCTCTTTTCCCTCTATGCAGTTCCTCCTCCTCCATTCTTGCCTCCTCCACTCCCCATTTGTCATCATCCGCTTATCAGTGAGATCATTCATCCTTTGGTCTTTTGAGATTGGCTTATCTCACTTTGCATGATATTCTCCAATTTCATTCATTTGCCTGCAAATGCCATAATTTTATTATTCTTTATGGCTGAGTAATATTCCATTGTATATATATATACCACGTTTCTTTATCCATTCATCAATTGAAGGACATCTAGGTTGGTTCCACAATCTGGCTATTGTGAATTGAGCAGCTATGAACATTGTTGTGGCTGTATCTCTGTAGTATGCTGATTTTTAGTCCTTTGGGTATAGGCCAAAGAGTGGGATAGCTGGGTCAAATGGTGGTTCCATTCCAAGTTTTCTAAGGAATCTCCACACTGCAAATTAGTGCAGCCAGCAATGTATGAGTATACTTTTTTCCCCACATCCTCACCAACACCTATTGTTGCTTGTATTCTTAATAATCACCATTCTAATTTGGGTGAGATGGAATCTTAGGGTAGTTTTGATTTGCATTTCTCTTATTACTAAAGATGTTGAACATTTTTCATATATCTGTCCATTGCTTGTAGAACTTCTGTGAATTCTCTGTTCATTTCCTCAGCCCATTTGTTGACTGCGTTATTTGAATTCTTGGCGTAGAGTTTTTTGAGTTCTTTATATATTCTGGAAATTAGTGCTCTATCTGAAGTATGAATGGCAAAGATTTTCTCCCACTCTGTAGTTTCTCTCCTCACATTGGTGATAGGTCCAAATCTTCAATATGTTGGCTTAGGATCAGACTTCCTTAACAGGACTCCCATAGCAGAAGAAATAAAAGCAAGAATCAATAACTGGGATAGATTCAAACTAAAAAGGTTTCTCTCAGCAAAGGAAACACTCTTACACTTAAACAAAGAATTCATGAATCAAATGACAGTGTTGGCATGGCAAAAGTCATGCACAGGCTTGCAAGATGGTTGTTCCCTCACCAAGCCTGACTTGGCTAAAGTATGAGAAGAGGTACAATGTGCCATGACATGAACCAATCATATGTGGCATCATACCTTCAGTGAATCAGCAAGTACAGTGGTAGGTTTTTGTTCACTAAATATTTCTCATTGTGAGGAAAAAAAAAAACTCTATTGGTTTGAAATTAATGTTTTACATATTTTAGTTAACTTACCTTAAGGAAATTAACTGAATAGTTTATTCAATATTTGATCTAATCCACAATATTGATTATAACCAAAAATGATCTTTAAAGTTAAATAAATGATCAGCTGGGTGCAGTGGTGCACACCTGTAATCCCAGCAGCTCGGGAGGCTGAGGCAGGAGGATCAAAAGTTCAAAGCTAGCCTCAGCAATTTAATGAGGCACTAAGCAACTCAGTTGCTTAGCAAGGCACTAAGCAACCCTGTCTCTAAATAAAATACAAAATAGGGCTTGGGATGTGACTCAGTGGTTGAGTTCTCCTGAGTTCAGTTCCCAGTACCAGAAAAAAGAAAAAAAAAAAAAAAGGAAATGTTCATATACTATTGCTCATGGGATTATTTGATCTTATTATATAGTGCATCTTTCAGAAGTTGCTGACCAACCTAGGTGCCCTTCAATTGATGAATGGATAAAGAAACTGTGGTATATATATATACAATGAAATATTAGTCAGCCATAAAGAATAATAAAATTATGGCATTTGCAGGCAAATGAATGAAATTGGAGAATATCATGCAAAGTGAGATAAGCCAATCTCAAAAAACCAAAGGATGAATGATCTCACTGATAAGCGGATGATGACACATAATGTGGGGTAGAGGGGGGCAAGAATGGAGGAAGGAAGGACTGTATAGAGGGAAAAGAGGAGTGGGAGGGGTGGGGGGAAGGAAACAAATAACAGAATGAATCAAAAACTATTACCCTATGTAAATGTATGATTACATAAATGGTATGCCTCTACTTCATGTACAAATAGAGAAACAAGATGTATCCCAATTCTTTACAATAAAAATAAATTTAAAAAAAGAGAGAATATGTAAATTATATAAAATATGTAATAATTCCTAGATGACTATAAATTTCTTTTTTCATAAGGATAATAAACTGACTAATACAGGATGTCATTTCCCCTTCCCACAAAACTATATGAGTTCAGCTATAAGAAATGGAAATGGAAGAGGTTTCTTTCACAATCACATTCATGACCTACTTAAAAATCAGTGGTCTACTCTAGGCAAGCCAATACTCTGATTATTCACTAGTATCATACCAAAGAAAGATTATATGTATAAGGTAGAACACCTGGGTTTCCTTTGCTCTGGAACACCATTTTAAACAACACGTGTTTGGATGAACAGATCAGAAATGGATACTGTATAATAAGGAATCCTTATTCTGAAGGTAAAAATATAGCTCATGTTAAATATTAATATGAGAAGGGAGTATGGGTAAAACCCCAATATTCCCAAGATCTATCTGCTACTGCTATATCTGATTGAAACATTTAATTGAATACCACATTCATCCCATGTTGGCAATACCATTGGTGGCTGAGGAAAGTTTATTAGGGAGTTAGATAAAAAGATTTTCTCCAAAACAAATCTATTCACAGTGTCTACTTAACTCTTGCTTTATTTATTTACCCAGATTTCAGTCTGCACTTACTTTAAAATTCCTTGTGTCTATGATTCACTTTCTTCCATAACATCTGGGTCTGTATTTGTTAATCAAGATCTAGCCATGGCCATCCTGGTCATATTAAAGAACTGGTAGGAAGTTGTAAAAGAATAGCTAATGGGATCTGTGATTAAGGAGCCTAGAAAGTTTTGAATTTATGATTGCTTTGGCTGAGTATAAATACATATTGTTACAGAAATTAATTTATTAAAGATATTTGTATTTGAAACACCCAATATATTGCTATAGCTCAAGTTCATTATTGAAAAAATAGACATTGGTGGAGGCGGCGAGAAAGTTTCAACTTTGCATATAGCATTGCTGATAGGAGATAATGTGTTCCATAGGTTCTTGATATGTCCATATGACTTAGAAACGCACCTTTTTAAAATTAAGAATAACCTGGGTATATTAAGATAATTAATTTACACTCCTTTCTTACATAATAGATAAGGTAATCATTTATGTGGATGAAATGAAAAGAAAAATTTTCATAAGATTTTTTTCTATGATTTGATAATTTGTTCTAATTATTTTAAATTCTTATGAATTGTAAAATCAAATTACATGGAGAAGTAAACAAGAAATGCATGAATTACATGCTGTTTTATTCATCAGCATAAATTTGCAAATTGAAAAGTATGGAGTGGTGTTTTATTACAATTACTGAACATTGAACTTAAGAGGAAAATATAAATTACTCATCTGTAGTGTCAACATAGAAGCTAGATAAACAACTACTTACATTTAAATATCTTTATTCATTTGACATAATCATACTTTTATTCAAATATTATTTGCATGTTATTTCATTTTGTCCAAAAAAATTCATATTTTTAAACTGTCATTTAACTGGATATATGATAAAGGTTTGCAATATATAATATAATGTTAAGTAATAGATTTGAAAGACGGAAAAACTTGTTTTGATTGTTTTATCAAGCAGATAACATTAAATATATAAGGAGGAATTGCTGGAAATTGACTAAACAAAAAGTATATATTTTATCATGGAACCTTTAATAGAAAGAATATCTAGAGATTTTCAGATTTAATATATGATTGTCAAAATTAAAATTTCAAAAATGAAAAAAATATGTAGATTATCATAAACCACAAATTTTATCCTTGATAAAACAATAAGTATAGTTAATACAAATAATTTTTTGAAATTCATGTAGATCTTATATGTTTCAACACTAAGCAATACAAACTTCACATCACTTAAATATTCAAGACTTCTTTTCCCGTACTACATATTATAAAGTAAAAATATTTGCCTTGATGGAATATGCAACTTTTATTTTGTCAAATCTTCACTTTTGGGAATAAAATTTGGACACTTTCTAAGTTTTCACATTGGATATCAATCCTTCCATTGCTTAAAAGCATAATTAAGATTTAATGGCATAACCAAGTAAAAACACAACTTTGTTTTATTGGTTGTTCAAAGAATAATTCAAAGAATAATATAGATATTTGAAATAATAAACTATTAATCCATTTTAGTTTAAGTGTACCTACTTACACTATATTAGTTCTATATAATGGAATATAATGTACATGTATACAAAACATCCTCTCTCAATATTCTGGACATGATTATACATCATAATTAGATGTAGCTAAAGTTAGAAAAAATAGAATATAAAAGAAAAATTGTCACTAGCATATTAGTAGGTAAGAAAGGTAAATTCAATATATCTGACCTTCCATTGAGTCATTTCCCAATCCTCATTAGTGCATTTTCCTTTTTTACTCTGACACACTTATTTATTCTACCTAAAACACACTCACAGTTTAGAGTTGACAGAATGAGTCTCTATCTATTATCTCTTCCACATTTCTAATTTTTAAAATCTTGACTTTTCCTTAGGGATTTTTGTGACCAGTGTTCCTTCAATCCATTTTTAGTAGTTGTAAAAGATAATCCCTTTGTTCCTTCAGGAGAATTGTGTCATATTTTATATCAATTACTTAGTAAGCATATGTCTTGAATTCTTCTACTATATAGAAAGTCCTGGAAATAAAATCCAAGATCAATATTTTATTTGTATTCATCTCAGTACTCAGAACTGAATTTGTAAAATAAATTTCCTAACATGCAGATTTTGAGTACAAAAATAAGAAACACTAAATCTGAGTATTAATTTTCACCCAACATAAATTATATCAAAAATCTACATGTTTGTGCATTTACACAAAATGACAGGTGATTCTTTGATAAGCTTTACTTTACCAAGAAATTTTTGGTTCATAATTCTTAGATTTAGTCTTCAGTTTTAATTAATATCTTAATCAGTATCATGCATTTGAATGTCAATACTTAAATACACAGTAAATTGCATTGCATGGGTGTTTGAAAAGAAGTGTACCATCACATAATAGTTACATTTAATGAACATTGATACAAGAGATTCAAGAATTTTATTATCCTAAAATCAAAATAATTTTCTCTATATGATGAAGGGAAACCCTGAAATTTATGAAGATAACAAGGAAGTTATAAATCAGGGAGCAAGGATGTTCACTCTTCATTGTTTCTCTCATTAACATATTTGATTTTTTATTGTGGTGACTATTTTCATATTTTAGAAAATATATTTTGGTTTTCCATGGGTAAAGGCAAGATTGGAGGAAGATATTTTGCTATTTAATTAATATTTCATTGTTATTCAACTGTTCCTCACCAAGCACAGAGTTATGACTGCTAAGCTCTGTGTCAAAACATAGTAGTATAATTAAATTGCTATTTTAGCAATGAGTAGGCACATAACACTATGACATATATCCAGCTGAACAATATGGGCACAAACAAAATGGATCCAGCTGCAAAGCTTTTCTCTCAAAAAACAGCCTTTCAGATGACATATGTTAAGCATTAATATTTTGTCTCTACCACCTGATTGCAAAATTTCCTTGATGGTAGGTTTTACATCTTATTTGTCTTTTGTCCCCAGTTCTTCCAGCTTGAGGATAGCACTAAATTAGTTTGTTGAATGCATAAACATCCATAAGATGGTTTGATAATTGACTTATTATCATCAACAACATCCAAGCTGTGAGTTTCAATATGATGACAAAGTCTGACCTTAAAAGATGAAAATTAAGATGACAGAAGAGATCTATTCTCTGCCACTGGAAAGGTCTTCTGATTATGTTTCTAAGTAGGGAGGACTAATAAAAAACTGGGCACTGTCCCTAAAGAATAGGGACAGAAGGTGAACCTTAATTCTAGAAATGTGGATAAGTCAGATTAATAAGGCAAAATTGAATTTATAATAGAATTGAGTGAATGGTTTTTCCATAGATTTCCTAAATGATAAGTCTGATTATATAAAGTGACTCAATGGCATAGAAATTCAAAAGTCTGAAAGGGCCAACATATTGGATGGGGGTGTAGTGGAATGGAGATCTTTGAATGTTTTTGTACTGATTTGGAAACTGGAGTGAGAATGATTTGAATATAGCAAGACTAAATCCCATGTCTTAACAACTATCTGCTTTAGTTTTACATTCATATAGGGTGACTCTAAACCCAGGACCTGATGTAAACATGTTAACCTGGCATAATTTTTATATCACATGTACTCTCAAAAGTCTCTTAATTTGAATAATATATTGCATATTGATCCTATTTACATTTTATTTCAATTACATTTACTTATAAGACTTTACTTGCTTTATTTCCTTAAAAAATTCAAAATTTCAAATAAGATCCATGAAAACACATACTATAGATGATTGTCTTGAACTTTTCTGTTCAAATCACTATTCCACTTGTATGTGAATTTGAAAACTTTTACCTTTATGCTGTAGTTCTTTCATGTGGAATATGAAAATTATTATATTATCTGATGTATAGGATAAGGATTTAAACAATACACTCAGAATGTTGAGCCTGGTACTTGGAATATTTGCTACATACTACCTTAAGCATTTCAGTCATTTTAATACATATTGACATAGCATATTACAGTAGGTTTTATGGTAGGGGAAAAGTTGTAAATTCAGAGAAGCAGGCTTGTTTTAGCCAGCTTTTTCACTGCTGTGACTAAACGATCTGAGCAGAAGAATTTTAAAGGAGAAGAAGTTTATTTGAGGGCTCACAATTTCAGAGATCTTAGTTCATAGAAGGCCAGTTCCATTCCTCATAGTTCATGGTGAGGCAGAACATCACTGCAGAAGAGTGTGGCAGAGGGAAGCAGCTCACATGATAATGGAGGTGGTGGGGGAGAGAGAGAGGAGAGAGGAGAGAGCTGCACCTTACCACTTTAGTTACACTCAGCTAATCCCTATCAGGGGATAAATTCACTGATTAAGACTCTCACAACTCAATCATTTCTCCTATGAACCTTCTTGCATTTTCTCACATATGAGTTTTTGGGGGATGCTTCACATTCAAACCGTAACAGGGTTGCACTCAACAGCCAAATAAAAATCCATGGATGAAGAAGACATTTAAGGACTTTATGTGGAGATTGTAGAGAACAATATAAATAAGTAAAAAAATAAATAAATAAAGGAAAAACTAGGTAATACAGAGAATGACAAGAGATCAATTTGATAGAAGTTCATAATAAACATAAATGAATAAAGAGCAGTAAGAATTAAAATACCACTATATGGAGTTGTTACTTTTCAAGCTGTGAAGATAAATTCTATCTTAATTTGAATCATGTTTTTTTCTTTTTTTCCTGCTAACTACATATGCATCTTGAGCAGTTTACTTAGACTTCATGTTTAAGTGTCTTGAGCTATCTATGATGAGGGACTAGTAGATTTTACTTTATAAGGTTGTTTTGAGAATTAGACTAAAGAAATATATATACATATATGTATATGTACATAGACATGTTTCATATTACTAATGATATTTTTACCATGTACTAAGTGTTCATTAAATACCAATTATTTTAATAACCCAACTATTAATAATTTAGTATGGGTTTTACCAAGACATTGATAGATGGGCTCATGAAGAACTGACATTTTAACCTGAACAGAAGGTGTACCTTGACTCAAATAAGACTTACATGAGAAAGAAGAGATTATGCTGAAAAGGTAGAATATTCAGTTTGGTATTAAATGTAAGTTGCTTGTGGAATGCTCAGTTATAGTTGTCCATGGGGTAAACTGAGCATTTTTGGGATAAAGGCTTTCACAGTGATTAGAGATGTCACTATAGAGTGAGTGGTGAGTGAAGGTAGGATGCACAGAATTTTAGTAAAAAACACACTAACAAGTGGCAAATCTGGGATTCAGAGGTTAGTTTAATGAGTATAGGTGACCAAATGTATTTGTAACCTCCTGACCTATAGAATGATGTAAAAGATTTAGAGAATCTTTTGTGCTCCTCTAAGAAGGCTGTTAAACTTAGAGAAGCTCTCAAACTAACTTTGAGTGGGGACAATTGATTTAAACACAGTTGATCTCTTAACCCAGATAGAATGAAAAGTTTGATTTTGTAGACCTTATGCTATTTTAAATTATTTTCACAGATTAGCAGCTTTTTCTTAAATGATGGTGTTATCATTTCTTTTAAATTTATTAATTTTTCGAAAGTGGCTATTTTTCAAAACAAAAAACATACATATGCAAAAGAATAAGAAAACCAAAGATCAAATATGTTCAATGAAGATATTTCACTTTGTGTAGCATTGTAGTTTTCTCTGACCTATAGTACACATACATACTGTATGTGTATGTATGTACAGTACACATATATACTGCATATACATATGTACATATAATATATATGTATATATTTTTTTTAAATACAAAATGGATGATGATATATAACGAGGGGGGGTGGCGGTTGGAGGAGAAAAATGAAGGAACTTTGGATGGTGTAGAAGAAAATAGGGTGGGAGGGGGTGTGCCACTTGCCGCCAACCAGCGGGACAAATGACACATATACTTCAGAGGTTCATGAAGCAGCTTCCCCTTTTTTCGGATAACATCCTCAATATATAAGCAGTCTCATGCATAAGCAATTGTAACCAGATATGTCCATCCAATTCTATTAAAGGTCAAGCGATCACGAGCTCAAGCACAAATGTAAGATATATCTGTCCACGCACTAGGTGGCTGAACTAATTATCATACAGCCAATGTTAAACGCTTCCTGTTTTTCTCAAGGCACATTCAGCATGCTGTTTGGCTCTCTGCCAGTCGCCATCTTTGGATGCATGTGTCGTAACCCTGGGCCCCGAGTCTCGCCCACCACAGGGGTGGGGGACAGAAAGGTAGTAGAATGAAGCAGACAGTATTACCCTATGTCTATGTATGATTACATGAATGGTGTGAATCTACATTGTGTACAACCACAGAAATGAAGATTTGTACCCCATTTGTATACAACAAAAAAATATTTTTATACTTTGAAAAAGACTCAATATGTATCATTTTTTAGACTTGAGGTACTGCAAATTTGTGTTCATTTAACAGCCATATACCTATATGTACATATACTCAGTCATATATGTAGGAAATTTCTGTATCACTGTTAGTTTTTTATTGTTTTTCTTACTATATTATTTTTTACTATGAAAGAATTAGTATTTGTGTATAACTTATTTGCCAAAATACTCTAAATTATCTCTGTGTTCTTGGGAATAGATGTGAGGAAATTGTAATACTTCTTTCATTAAGAACTAATGCAATAACTTTTTTAAAGATCCTCTACATACCTTAAAATTGTTTATAATACAGTTTTTAATTGCTTTTTCCCAAGTTTTCACGCCCCCTTGTGATCACAGTAACTCAGAAACTGTGCTCATTCTGCAGATATTTTCTGTAAGCTCTCTTTAAAGAGTATCATCATATTTTTTGTATCTCCTTCCTAATTGCTCATTTTTACCTCGATACATTTTTATTGAGACTTTGCTTCTGTCTTTACTAGTACACTATACATATTAATTTGCCATCACATTACAATTGTTAAATTCAATAAACTTAATCTATACTCACATTCTTTGCATTATCAGTAATTGTTTCATAACAAATTACTATAAACCTTAAAGCTTAAACAAACATTTATTTTGCTACAGTTTCTGTGGATTAGGAGTCTGCATGACTTACTTGAGGTTTTGACTCTGTGTCTCACATAAGGCTGTAATACATGAGCTGAGTATGAAACACTCTTCCACTGAAAGCAGTTCTTCTAGGCTCATCATGTAGTTATTGATTCAATTCAGTTCACTATGGGATACTGTACTAAGGGAAATGAGGATGAAAGTTATCCTTGATTAAATAATTTTTGTTATGCCAGATACTGTTAAGGCATATAACGTTAAATATTTTGTTTGGATCAATTTTTTTAAGAATTGTTTATTATTACGTTTTTTAACATTAAAGATAAATATGGCAAATGATCATGAAATAAAAGTTTGAAAAAGCAGACAAGGCAAAGCAAATAAAAAAAAAAAAAAACCAGAAACATCATCACCTGAAAACAATCACTGCACACAAATTGATGTATATCCAAATGATTTTACTTATAGAATGTTTACTTGTTTCTTTGCTATTACATTGACCTATTCCTTTTCTCTGTGTTCTCTATTTTGTATAGTCCATTCCTATTATTCACAGTTGTTATGTTCTATCAAGTTACTGTGAAGAACAATAAGTGAATAGGTATTCAATGCATTGATTGCTGCTGGGAAAATACTGGGTTAGTTCTTGGGAGTCTCTGTTCAGAAGATTTTCATCAATTAATAATTATCTCACATGTGCTTGTATTAAAATATATATTGTTGATTTCTTGTCATTGAATTCATGGCCAACAGCACTGTATTTCATGCTTGAACTTAAGTTTAGTTAACATGCATATTTTCTCCATGAAACATGGCAGCCTTCTTGAGCTTAGAAACATTAGGGAGCACTTCAGTATTAAATAGCTGAATCTATCCCCAAACTAGCAAAACCACCATCAAAAACCACAGCATCAGAGAAATAGAAGAAATATAGCACTAAATAGTTTGCAGAAGTGCTACTTTCTTATGGTATAAGAGCTGAAACAGGAAGGCAGGACTTGCTTTATTCTGCCACAGCTGAGAATGTGTGCCTTGGACACCTCCGTCTTTTGGTAGTTCCAGAATGTCTAAAAATAATCCCAAAAGCAGTATGATCACTCATTCAGGGATTGCAAATACAATTCAGAAATTAAACTAGTTCACAAATATAAAACTTGAATAATAATGATCACTCTATTAAGATTTTTGTCATTCTTTTTCAGTGAATTCAGTTATGGTCCCTTATTGACTAATACATAGTACAACCTGTTTTGGATATTTTGTCCATCTGCATTGTTTTCCCATTTTTCTCCTTTTGTCATAGGGCAGAACATTCTTTTCTCCTCCAGGTTTTTCTGCCTTTGACTATTATTTGCAGTAAGAACAACAAAGAGAAGAGATCTCCCATTCTTTCTCCTTTATGCCTTCCTAAGGACAAGAAATATGATTTCTAAGTGGTGGGCTTGAGAAGGAATTTGACAGGCAGTGTTAAGTAGGTGTATCTTGTTTTTTATGCAGTGCTTATAGGCTGGTGCAATCAGATATTACAGTTGCCTGGTGTTACTTGTGTGAGTTGGTGGGTTAACATACTGGGCCAAATAGTGTTCCTCAAAATTTGTGTCCACTGGAACCTGTGAATATAACCTTATTTGAAAACAAGTTGTAGATTTAAGCAAGTTAAGATGAGGTCTTATTAGATAAGGGTGGGCTCCATATCCCATGTCTGCTATCTTTATAAGAAGGGTATTTGGAGAATCATGGAGATATAGATAGAATAGCCACATGAAGATGAAGGCAGGAACCAGCTACAATAAATTTTTAAAAAGCCAAGGATTGCTGGCAATCACCAGAAGCTAGGAAGAGGCAAAGAAAAAGATTCTTCCTAGAGCAGTCAAAGTATGCACTATATTAACACCTTGATTTAAAACTGTAAGCATTGCGTATTCTTAGAGAATAATTTGTTATTGTTTGAAGTCTTCCAGCTTGTGATAATATGGTAACCTTAGGGAGCTAATAGTTAATTTAGTTCTGGAGTGAAATATTAGAGAACTAATTCAAATATAGTCTTGTGCCAGGCTCCCTAAGTAACTCAATCAGGGCTAGGTACTTATTTCTCTTTCTTCTTTTCAGATATACTTGAGTAAGAGGGGGAGAAGAAGAGGGAGCAGATGTACAATTTGTTATCTGAATAAACTATCAACATATTATTTACTCATTAGGAAGACTAAATTCATGAACATAAATACACCAGCAATTATAAATAAACTGGACATTTGCTAACAAGTGCATTCTAAGATTAAATTAAAAAAACATTATCTAACACTTTGGAGTTGTACCCTGTTAAAGTTGATATAGTATCTGCTTCTGATCACTTATTATCATTTTAAGTATATGATGTCTTTTTCCATACTAACCAATTAGCCTCTTACTTGGAGGGAACTTATCCATTAGTCTCCTTACTTTATCCTTTGATCTTTATCAACATTTGGCACACAAATATCAATAAATATACTTTTAATTATAAATTATTAAATAATCATAGAATGTGTAGATAACCTTAGGATGCTTGGAGAGTGTCATTTCAATACATTTTTTAAAGACTCAAATATATAATCATGACACTGAAAACACATTTAGTATGAGAACACATAAAAACTGAAGAACAGAAAGAACACAAAAGATGTGTGTGTGTGTGTGTGTGTTTAAATATTCAAAAGAACAACTTACCAGATTTCTACTTGACTGGCAAAGAATGAGAAAACCAGTGTCTAAGATACAAAGAGTCCACAGATAAGGAAGTATTAGGAAGGCAAGCACACAAAAAATACTTGCTTAAAATGAAGCAATCCATCTCTGCTGTTATGGGATGGTGTGATTTTTATTTGTTTATTATTGCTATTCTATTTATTGTGTTTTAGTCTATGTGTGTGTGCTGTTTTATCTGAAAAAACTGACAACTCATAAGACTTATTAAAAATTAATTTAAACATAATATTTAAATATCTTAAACAGTGCCTAACAGTCATTTTTTTCATAGATAGTAGCAATTCTAATGCTATTATCATTATTAGAAAACCATCAAGGTTTTGCTAACAGAAATTATAAGGCTAATGATGGGATCCTGAGGAATGACAATTGATAATCTTACACAATGTAAGATTAAAATGTATGTGTATACACACACACACACAATTTCATTATACCCATTGAAGAGACTAGGAAAGTATACCTTGGTTTTATATTTACAAATATAATCATTAAGTATTTGATTTTGTTTAGAAATTATATTTTTACTGAAAAGGAGTATTTAAAATCAAATTACTTTAAAAATGCATTGTATTTAAGCACAAAATAGCACCTAAAATAAATCTATTTAGAGGATATGGATTATGTAGAATGCCCTTCACAAGGGCAGTGTGATTTATTACTCTAGATATTTTGCAATGATATTTGATCATTGTCTTTGGATATATTCTCAATAGCTCTTTAATACGGTACAATAAAGTTAGACAAGTATACATGTTTGGTATTACATTTCTCCATCATGTGTAATCATAAATTTCATGAATTTAGAAAAAGTTGGTAAGTATAAAGAGATGGTGGCTCACAAGCATTGGAGAAATTATGATTTTAATTTTATTGCAGCTATCCATACAGTAATCATTGATAAGTAAGTCTCAATAGATATATCTACTTTTTTCTGTGCTAAAAGTAAGAGTAAAATGTGGATTCAGATATTAGTAGTCTGATTATCAGGTGTCTCATGGGAAATTAAAATTCTGTAAGGAGGAGGGATCTATGAGGAACAACCAAATCAACAATCTTCAGCAGGGAATGAACTGATAAAATGATCAAAATGATTCAACAGATCAGGGTAAATTCAGATTATTCCAGCTAATGGAATGTAATTTTAATTAAATATCTTGAAAACCAAGTAGCCTCTTTTAATCTTGAATGTTATTGATTTAAGTACCACTTAAATCCAATAAAGATACAATTGGATGTTCAGTTATCTTGGTTTTTCTTCTGAAATATCTGATGCAAAAGGAAAGATATCTAGCTTGAAATCAAGCAACTAAATCCTTAAAAACCTAGAGCTAGTTTAAATTAAGTAAAAACAAAGATTTATTTTAAATAGTCAAAGGTATAATTTATGGATATAAAGTTAAATAGCATTTATGCCAAAATACAATAGAATGTAGTATTAACTCTTTAATGTTTGTAAAAGCCTTGTTCTATAAATTTAATTCCATAAGTATCAATTAGGAAACTATTTGTACATTTCAAGATTAGTAGGTTCAGAAAATATAGTGTTTATATTTATAGTATTTAAGTTGCTATGAGATAAGTTGGTTAATGTAATATTTCATTCAATCTCCACTGGAATAGTTTTATTAAAAACTTGTAATTGGGGGCTGGGGAGATAACTCAGTTGGTAGAGTGCTAGCCTTGAAAGCATAAGGCCCTGGGTTTGATCCCCAGCACCCAAAAAAAAAACCCCAAAACAAACAACAAACAAACAAAACTTGTAATTGATTAAATAGTGCCTCAGTGATAAGATTTTAAAATTAATTGCTGCTATTCAAAATTATTAGATATTCATTTATATTTTTGCAATATTCTTTAAAGGATAACATAAATGTTGAATTTCTACTCTAGTACTACTTCCTACCACATTCTTATTTTTGAGAAAGCCTGTTTCTCTGGGTATAGTGAACAGGTTCATATCTGTAGATGTTTTAAGATTTTTCAGATGGACAGCAACTCTTGAACAAGCAGAACAAACAGGAGATGAAAATGAAATTTCATGACTTACAGACCCTGGGGTTTACATGGCATGCCTAGAGGCCACATAATGGAGGTCCTAGAGGTCATGGAGGGAGAAAAAGAGGAACTCATGATCAAGTCATTTTACTGGGGTGAGGGAATCATCCAGATTTCCCATGGAGAGTTTTAATTGGTGGCTTAAAGGAAGTAGGCACAAGTTCCAGGAAATGATTCTGCAATTGAGCAGTGATCACTATGGAGTATCTGTACAGTTAATAAGAGGTGTGGGGATAAACAGGCCCAGTTAAGCAGATGGTTTCAAGCTGTCCCTTAGGAAAGTGGTAACCAGTACTCACTTGTATAAGGCAGATATCTGGATCTACCATTTTGGAGAACTGGGAGTATAGGTAGTACTGTAAAATCTGTCATGTGTGACTAAGCCCTGCTTATGATTTATGAAAGTTCAGTTATTTCAAAATGGATACTGAGACAGTATAGAATTATGAGAAGTCACTACTTTCCTCCTTCTGCAAGATTAATAAGCTTGTATTTACATAACTTTTCCAAGGTCATGTTAAGATTCATGGTTATACAAGCACACAATCACACACACACAAACACACACACACACACGCACCCTCACACGCACGAACACCTGGATTAAAGTATATATTCTAACGTTGAAAAGAGGTGATTGATATAAACATCAACATTCTCCAGACAATTATACTGAGAAGCGAACAAAGGAATTGTTTTTCTCTTATTTTCAAGAGAGAAAATGTGAGTCTCATGAAAAATTATTATCTATTCAGAAAGAGAGCCCTTTAAAACTACTTCAAAATATGTGCTTTTCTTGGGACAAGTCTGAAGTAGACATTGGGGACACAAATGCAATTTGAAACATTTCATTTCTATATTACTTATGTAGACCCTGTTATTAAAGCATCTCTCATAGTTAAAGAAGAAATGGAGTACTATAACTTTGTATCAAGCAAAGGGAATAGAAAAACAACCCCCAAACTCAATACTGTTTAGTCCAATTTATGGAGTGATTTGAAGCAGGTAATTCAGATACTGGAAAAATTGTCTTTCACTTAAGTACCAAAAAAATCTGATTTAATACAGTTGATATCTTCATTCCAGCCAGGGAAGCAGTTTCATCTTTATTTTAGTCTAGATTGCTACTATATGAAGTGACAATGGGTTTACATGGTCTGGTTGTATATTTACTTTCTGAAAAGAAAAGAGATAGCATCATTTTTACAATTCTATTTGCTGTCTCATTGCTTATTTTAGGAAGACTCAAAAGTGTGAAATGGACATGACGATCTCATTATTTCAAATTAAGTCAACTCCACAAATAGGAAGTAGTGATTAGTTAAGTAATTAACACTTATTTAAAAATTGAGGATGTTCATGTCTCCTATCCTCATTGTAAGTGAATCAAAAATATTTACTAACACCCAGTCTATGCCTTTGAATAACTGTTTCCAAAGTTTGAATGACAAGTCTTTTTGATATGGTTTTTCTCTCTTCCATGTGTCATGTTTATTTTGTTTCAAGTTATACCTGTTAATCTATTTATCATAATCTACATCTCTGATGCAAAAAGCAATTTATTATAACATTCAAATACTAAAACATGAGTAGAGAATATTACATACAAGAAACTTATATAGGTGGATAAGCAAGTTCTGTTTACATGTTAGAATCATAAATGACACTTTGAACAAAAAAAGGCAAATGATTCAAATGAAAGGATAATAGGAAAGTGAGTAATGGATTTTGACAGTAGGATGTATATCAGTAAAACAATAATATAATCATATTATTATAATCATATTATTGTTTTACTATTCATGTTAATTCATATATGACTTGTATATAAGTTACATACTAGTGTCTTTTCTGGCATGAAATGTACTTCATCTATACTTTTCTTCCTGATGGGGTCCAGGCCCTCAGTACCTCATAAAATGGCTTTTTAAATTTTTTTGATCTAACACTATCTTCCCATCACTAACCAATTAATTTTTCCTGGAATAGTTAATTATTTCTGTAATATAAACCACATTGATATTCCATTCCCAGCCTAGGTTTACCAGATAAATGTAAACATGCCTAGAAATCAATTAATTCTTTAATTTAGTCAATCTAGAACTGCTCAACATTTTCAAGATTCTTCTGTCCCTATGTTTAGATATGATTTTCAAAGGATTCATATTTCATATTAAGAAACATAGATGTCATATGCAGACTAAACCCTGTACCTTCAAAAATCTCAGAAATTTTAGATAATTACTGTGTGTAACTATCAGTTAGTAAATCAGAAAGAGCAAATCAATAACAAGCAGCATCCAAATCTTTCGATAGGATGCCAATGTTGACTTCCTGATATAAGACATTTTTATCCTCTCGTATTCACCATTACTAAGCTTTTGTTATTTTTTTAACCTACTAGGATAATGTGCTTATTTCTTATCTATTATTGAGAGCTATTTTGTTGTATTCCTGGACCTGTGATTATCATCAAATTAGACCAACTGTCAGTCCATTATCTGGGAGTATCAGGCACATTCCAGACTGAGTGTCCTCCATGCTTGTCCAGTCCTGTTTCAATGAATGATGGTATCCACAACTATTAATGAGATTGATTGGTGTCACAGGCTAGTTAGTTAATAATGTTTTATATGGTAGATATTAAAAGAAATTGGTGGTATCCCAGCAAATTTTAAGGGTCAATGAAATAAAATATGAATTTGAAGAAATTTGCTTCAGACTCAAAGAAAAATGAAGAATCTCAAGGTGTTTGACATCAGTCTATTAATAGTGCCCAATTCATTATATTTTAAGTACGACATGCTCAGACAAGTCTTGCTTGTGGAAAGAGATTACTACCAAAATAGTACCTAAGATAGGGACTTCACAGGATCCAATTTTGAGAACTGTGGTATAAAGTGAACATAATTTTGAGTGCAAATATAAATAAAAAGAAAATATAACAAGTACTGTTGTTTGCTGAGTTTAGAAAATAGAGCTAGATTTCCTCAAACATACCTGGTCAATATTTGGATTGGTCCTGACCTCAAAATCCACAGCAGTATAACAAGTCTGTGTGAAAAAATATATATAAATATACATACATAAATAAAATATAAATAGTTAATTAAATATGTATATAAATGCTTGTAAGACTCTTTTTTCAGTTGATTCAAATTGCTACACAGCCTTTCACTCTCTGAGGTCTGGTGCTTACCACTGTTACATTTGGCTGATCATACTTACCACAGAAAAATAACCACACCAAAGACCAGACTTAATATCTATACATCGTCAATCAAAAACTGATCCAGATTAATCAGATCATAATCAAAATCAATCACACTTTCAAATTTATTTTTTCAAGCAACAGCAAAAATTTCCTTGTAAATATTTCAATGAAGCTACTAAGAAACTATTCAACTTGCTGAATATCCAGACTTCTGAAGTCAAATTGTTTCTATTAAGTCCTTATTCCAACTATGCTATTGTTTTCTACTTCAAATATTCTATACCTCTAATCTTGAACAAGATCTCTATATTTGTTCAATTTCATTTTCTGCAATGCAAAAGTGTAAATAATAGTGTGTACCAAACATACTTGCTGTAAGGATTCAGTAAAAATTGTGTAACAAAATAATTGTTCTGATGTGGATTCTTGTGTTTTCTTGCTGTGTTCATCTGTTCTCAGCCTTTTAGAATATGACTGCTTTAATGGACAATCAATATTATCAACCTTCTTTAATTAAATTTCAGCAACCTCAAAATAAGTTTTTATTAAATCTTCAACTTTTAACAGGAAACTTCTACCATTTTTCTTAATTCAAAAAGTGACTTTTAAGTCTATATAGCATATCTGTTAAGACACCAGGAAATTTGAATTTCATCGTAATATCACAAATACTTAGGTGTGTCACTTAAGGCAGTTTAGTTTCCTATAGATCAGTTTTTTTCCTTTACAAAATGTTGGTATTTAATAATATTCTATACATCTAAGACAGAAGACAAAACTTACATAAGATAATTTATTTAAAGCACTTTATCTAGAAACTTAAAAATAGAAAATTTTACAGATACAGGATTTTAATATTTTTCAAATCTTAAACATAAGACAATATAAATTTTAAACGTATACCCAAACACACAAATGAGTCCTAGGTGAGGAGACTAGAAACAAGATGTTTTCATTTCTAACATTTTGCTGTCTGCCTTCCTACCTTAATTGATAGGGTCAACGCTTAACCAGATGCTACTGGTCAAAGTTAAGGAGAAACTTGATGCTTTACCAAAAGTGATTATTTGAAATAAGTTAGATTTGCATTTGACTCTCAGTTCTAAAGATTTTTTTAGCTTTGTGACTTTGGATTACCTTTTCATCTGCCTAAATCTCAATTTTTCCATAATAGAATAGGGTGGAGGAAAATATTCTTGCTAAACTTTAGTGTTATTGAAAAGAGAAAGGGCAATATACAGAGAACAGAACTTTTAAAGCTATGTTAAGGATATCATGCCTGTATTATTACAATCATGAATAGTTATAAAATTTAAGAAACCTGAATAGATATTCTGAGAATATTGAAAGGTGATCAAAAGTATATTTGCTTTTACAAAGCCTTTTGCATAAGAAATTTTTACTATGTTAAAATATCTATTCACCAAATAAGAGATTATGATATTAAGTTTAAAAATGTGTATGTGTAATGGAAATAGAGTTGTCACTTACGATGCAGGGCTGTTTATGACCCAGGTGCTTCATAAAAGCAATTGCTTAGCATATATTCCAAAATCAGAGTATTAAGGTTTAACACCAGGTACAATATCAACCTTCTCAAACTTGAGCTTATGCTAATGTTAAAACATGCAAATCCCCATATTATTCTTTTAAATTTTTATTGCTTAAAGACCTCAAAAATCTCAACCTTTTAAGGAAATTGAGTGAATTTTGTTTATCTAGTAAAGATTTAATTTCAAGTTTAAAGAAAACATGACAAAATGTACTTGAATCACGATTCCTGCAAAATTCATATATGGGAATTGAATAAAGAATATGTGCTGTTTTTTATATATACCAGACCCTGACCTGATAACAAGAGTTTTCTGGCAAGCCTATATGAGTTTTAATTTAATTAAATAATTAATTAAGAAAATCCAACTTTACATAATTAAAGTAACTTTAGATAGTTTTCTATTTTGCACTAACTCCTCTTTCACATTTAGCAATCAGAAGAAAACAGCATGAGTTATTTGTTGGAGGCTGAGGGCACTGAAGTGTTTGCTCTTTCTGGACAAGGTTAGCTTCCCTACATTCTGGACTTTCCATGAGACTGGGACTGGAAGGTCCTTGGCATGATCCAGCATGGCATGACTTACACTTCTCTGTGGATTGAACTTGGAGATGGCACTGGGCTCTAATATATATTTTCATTATGTGTACAGAACAGATCGCCTAACGTATGTCCTTAATTTCTACTGCCCATCTTACCTGGTTGAGGTGAAAAGATACCACTGCTTTATATACTTTTTAATTTGAGACATAATAATTGTACATAATTATGTAGTGGACTGTGATATTTTAATACATATATTCAATGTGTAATGAACAAACTAGGATAATTAGCATTTCATTACCTTAAATATTTAAGTTATGTAATAGGAAGTACCATAATCTAGTCAATACTAAGTTCCTCTGATTTCTTTTTTTAGTCTTTGTAATATTACTATCCCCATTTTAAAAATAAATAAACTAATATTCTAATAATTAATATTTTTTGGTCTCCCTAAATATAAATAGAAAAACTTGAGTTCAAATCTTTAGTTTGACTTCATAGCTGGTGCTTTATCCATGGCATAGTAATAATGAGTCAATGATACCTTCTTGTCTATTTTGCTATAATACTGAAAAATAAATAAATACATTGAGATGCAACTTAATAAAAACATAATTTTATGAATCAGTGTTTAAAAGATAAAAACAATTACCTAAAAATTTTGTATTTGGAAACATTTGATTAATTTGAGTTAAGCAAAAACAATGAATTAAATTAATAATGGCCTACTTCTTTAGTAGTCCTTTTGATTTCCTGCTCAATATGTGGATGAATAAAATGTAGATGTTATAAAGTACTTTTGATGAGAAATATATTGACAACTTCAAGTAAGTTCAGAAGTTGATATGAAAATATTTTAATGTATTTTCCTTGACTTTACTTATATACCACATAGGAAGTCTGATATACACTGACTGTTGTGCCCCCCAAATTTATATGCTGAAACACTAACCCCTATGTGATGGGATTTGGAAGTGGGGCCTTATTCAAATTAGATTTGAATGAGGTCATCATAGTGGAGCTCCACAATAGGATTAGTGCCATTAGGAGAGAGACTCTAGAACTTTATCTCTCTGTTTTTGGAGGATGCAACAAGAAAATGGCCATCAGAAAGTCCGGAACTATTCTCTCAACAAAAACTGAATCTGCCACACCATGACTTTGCACTCTTAGCATTCAGAATTGTGAGAAATATTTGGAAGTTTCAACATTCAGCATATAGCTTTTGTTACAGCAGTCTGAACAGAGACAGAGGTCTTTATTTTCAGTCATCTGGGGGAGTGCGTGGCTTCAAAGGTGTTTATGAAAATGCTGATTCATTTGTGCTACAGAAAAAAAAAACTCACAATTAGACTATTATAAGATCAAAGAACAAATTTTGAAAATTCTTTCTAAACTAGTGTGTGTGAAGCATTATTGGGTATCCAACGCACATTTGTTGGTTATTTGAGCAAATTCTTATCTAGCTAAATTTTTCTGAAGATAATATACATTTCTATATAATACTTTAGAACACTTAGTTTCATAGGCCTTCAATATTTTTCTAGGGTATTGTCAGTTGCTTTAGGCTCCAAGTGTTTAGCCATCAGCTGGCCATATGCACTTCAAAATTTGAAGTTAAATCTTTGAAACTATCCTGACAGCATTCAACATTTAAAAAAAAAAATAGGCATTAGTACAATGCCAGTTTGAGTATATTTTCATTTTGATTTATAATTTTATGATTATAAACTTGAGTAATCAGATAATTGGATCTGTATAAAATTAAGCATATCATATATGTTTATCTCAAGGATTGACCCCAAGATTAGTATCCCAAATAATTTTAAGAAGATTGTTAGATTTACAATTGATGTGAATGGTAGTTGAATTTTGAAGTTCAATGCAGCATTAAAATGTTTGTAGGCCATTGTTATTATTTTGTTAGAAAGCACATTGAAACTGGGCGCAGTGTTGCATTCCTGTTATTCGGTGGCTTGGGAGGTTGGGGCAGGAGGATGGTAAGTTCAAAGTCAGCCTCATCAACTTAGCTCAGAAATTCAGTGAGACCCTGTCTCTGAATAAAATATGAAAAAGGGCTGGAGATGTGCCTGAGTAGTTAAGTGCTCCTGAGTTCAATTTCTGGTAAACCCAAATAAAAAAAATGAAAAATAAGCACATTGAATGACTCTAAAAGTTTTCTCTCTCACCACACACCACACACACAGACACACATATATATCTACAACTCTTATATACTCCCCTTTAGGAAAATAAAATCTGTGGTGAATAGATAGCCCTTGAATAGATAGCCCTAAATGTTTGTTAGGAACATCAATCTTAATATGCATCTAAGAAGGGTTGCTTTGAAGAGCAGTTGGGTTAATAATGTATCCTTTCTACTTCCAGTAATGCTTATTTTTCCTTACATTTTCTGCTATGTATCAAGCAGCAACAGTAATTTTTTTTTCCTACTTCCTATGTGCAAACTCTACATTTTGTTTTGGCACAAGACAATAATGCAAGCATGACATTGTTAAATGTTGGCATTCTTTACATAAAGGCAATAAATAAAATGCTAATTCTGCAAGTGTAGTCAGCTTCTGTTTATCAGGAATGTGCTTCTCAATTCTTCTCTGAACCTCTGTTTTCTTAACCTCTGAAGCACAGTGCAGAATGAATATATTAGACCTCCTGGTGTCTATAGCTGTTATCTATTTATCCAATGTGTTTTTTTCAATCCCAAACTCTCCATGGAACCAATAGTGTCACTAATGCTCATATGATTGAACTGACATGTAAACAAATAACTCCAACAGGGTATACTAATGGGACGATACATGAATTGCTACAAAAATAGTATGTCTATGTCTGCATATAGTGTTTACAGAAGTTACAATTAAAGAGATGGCCTTTGGAGTAATTCTTTTAAAAAGACTTTATTAGCATCACAGACACTCTAATCATGGATTTATGATGAAATAATTTTGAGTTTTCATAATACAGGTACATGTAGGATAGGTGCAAAGTACTCAAGAAACATTTAGAAATAATGATTTTACTATAACTAAGAAGTAGGTGTACCCCTGCTTACTGAGGTATAACTTGCCATGATTGTATCCCTTCCAGGACATAGAACCAAACAAGAAGAGCCCAATACATTTGTAATACCAGTTTGTCTTTGATGTGAAATAAACCGTCTAAATCCATCTTCCTCTATCTGAACTGTATGTCCTATGGGATAATAGCACTCTGCCTTATTCACTCTGGTGCCAGTACTAGGAACAACTCCTGTAATCCAAAATCTACAAAAATTATTTGAATAAGTCAATCTTCAATTCATTACCCTGCATTTCCTTTCCTGAGAATATTCTCAAAGAGCAGTAGCCCTGGGCTTTCTCCTTTCCCTTGTCTTCTGAATCCTCACCAAAACCTGGTGCTTTCAATAGGGCCCTGTATGGTATGCTGTGACACATATCTCTGGGACCATTGAGTAAATAATGGTTAATTTGTTTTACCTCTCCTATACCTCCTCTTGTGCCACACCTGCCTGATCATCACATTTTAACTCTCCTGTGTTTGTGTTTATTTTTGAGATATTTTACAGTGTATGCTAATATTTCTTTGACCCTTTCTTTGAGAATTATTTGAAGTTTAGCTTGAAGTTGTCTTCCTCCAGAAACAATGTACATGTAGTCCTACTGGTCATTCAAAGTACTACTAACCCACAGACTTTTTAAATTTTGTTTTATTTTATTTTACTTTATTTTATTTTTTGACAGCGCTAGGGCCTCATGCATACTAGGCAAGCAGCCTATCACTGAGCCATATCCCCATCCCCTAAACCTATGGATCTTTTAATTTAAACTCCACTCATGAAATAGTTTTACATTGCTCTGGAAGAAACAACACCAACTCATAGACAATGTTACAGAGAGAGGGAGAGTTTTTTTTTTTTTTTTTTTTTTTTTATCCTTCTGGCTTTTTATTTCATTTATCTTTTTGCAAAGGGTGCATTGAGTCTAAATTCTGATATTATTTCAATTAGATTCCCAAATTTGGGTGAACCTCCAAGTTTTCTCCCGTGCTACTCTGAAAATAAAAGTTCAGTGTGTCCAAGGCCCAGTTGCCACTATCAGATCACAAACTGGCTTTGTTGCTTGATAGTTTCCTCATGTTCCTAATTTTACTTTGTTTTTAATCTGTTGTAATTTTACTTATCACTTGTATTTTTAGATATTTATGCATTTTCAGATTAGCTAATAAAAATATACTGTCAGAAACCGAGATTCACATTCCAACTAATCTCCACTCTAAATATTTAACCCATTTTCCCTGATGTGCATTTGTTTAAGATTTTTAATATTTTGGAGGAGAAGATGTAGACTTCTATCAGTGAATACTTTTACCCTTTATGTTTTCAGCACCAAATTCCCATGCATGTAAATGCAATATAAATTTCTGTATTTCATTTGCTTGCTTTTTCTTAATATTCCCTTATGTTCTTAATGTTTACATTTTTATAACATTTTACATCTCAAAATAATTTCTACCACTCTGTCGTGCTTGCTTTTTTGTTAGAAACTGAAACAACTCAAATGACAGAAACTTCTTGTTAGAATTTAATGCTGTCTCCCATCCAAGAAGTTTAGAAATCCAGGACTGCTGTTATTTTACATTTAGACAGAGTCACAGGCTTATTCAGCCATATTGTTGTGTCCTGTTGGCTTTCAAACTCAAGACCATGTTAGTTCCAAAGTTGCTGTTGAAGCTCTAACAATTCTATATACATTCAACCGGTAGGTGATAAGAAGAAACGTTACTGCCCCTTTTATTTAAGGACCGTTCCCCCAAACTGATCACAGTTCTAATTACATTCTTTGGCAAAATTTAGTAACATAGCCACATGGAACTGGCAAAGTCAGAATTATTGAATCTGATTATCTGTGAACTCTACTGATTGACAACCAGAGTTTGTAATGATATGATATGGGTAACAGAATCCATCGGATTTTCAACCTGTCAAGTCTCCAGGTTAGCCATGGAGTTTCCTGTGCTTAGCAAAAGACAAATTCTGTATTCTCTTTTAGCCCCACTTAAAGAAACTTCAATAGAGAGTGGAACATAGACAAATAAAACCAATATTTTTAATTTTCAACTATTCCCCCTAGTGCCTCTTTAATTCTGTTAAAACATGATGATATGACTTTCATTCTATAACAGGCCTCATCAGATTGCTAGCCTGCAGTATGTGAGTACTTGATTCCTGCTACCCATCTGCTTCTATTATTTCAACCTCACATATTTTTGGTTCTGTTGCATACAGCACTCCACTTCTGGATTCCAAAATTTTATTGCTAAGGATTAGAGTCATGCGAGAGTTTCAAAACATAATAAAAAACTGAAATTTAAACAATACAGTTTTTTTGTGGGTATAATATTGAAAAAGGCTAGAAGCAGACAGGATAGTCCATATATGTCACCCCAATCTACAGTGACTTGGACTTCTATAAACTTGTTTCTGCACTTGGGAAATCTTCATTCTGAAGGTCATATCAGAGGACACAATGACTGGTAGCTGTCCACCACTACACCCACACACTGATTGGAAGGAGATAAGATGAATGTTAAAGCTACTGTCTGGAATTTATAAACATTGATTTCTGCTTCTATATGTGAGAAAGAAGTTGAGAATACAATCACAATAAAGGAGATAAAGAAATCAGGTGACCTATCTTAATAACTTTTTAGGCATGTTAATCAAGATTTCCTAGCAAACAAACTAACCACATTTGTTAGCAGCAGACTGAATGTATGGAACACTTTCAGGAGAAGTCCTCAGGTTGTGTAAGACAGTTGATAAGAAAAAAAACTAAAAATCTGTGTATCTTTGGGCAATGATTACCTGTTACTAAAGCTGTATTAGTGTCTTAATATAAAAAGGAAATGTTTCATAACTGGGATGACTTGT
The DNA here is from genome assembly GCF_902686455.1 of Sciurus vulgaris. Lineage (NCBI taxonomy): Eukaryota > Metazoa > Chordata > Mammalia > Rodentia > Sciuridae > Sciurus > Sciurus vulgaris. The sequence continues at coordinate 135,361,177 of NC_136464.1, forward strand.
GTTTTTATAAGTTGTACAGTTCCAAATATCCCTTAGCTACTACACATGTGAATCAGGACCAGAGCAAGTCTGATAACGTGAGAATGATTATGAGAAACTACCTTGGACATCCTCTTTTTACCTTACCTCATGATTACTTGTGTATCTGAAATTACTAGTAAAGCTTAATAAGGGGTAAGATCTGATTTATCTGTGATTTAACTTGACAAACCAAAACTTTATACCTCATTCTCCTTGATCTCCACTTCATCACATTTTCAAACATGACTGCCTATTAGTCTAATTTACACTTTTAGTCACATGTCTAGGTAATGGCACAAGAAGTCTAGTTTATCTTAAAACAAAAATGAGATGATTAATATTGGGAAGAACTAGAAAATTCTGTGATTTACTTCCAAATGTATATTCTAAATAAATTTATAAACATGCATCAAAAGGCATGAATTAAAACATTTGAACTTTGGAACTGATAACTCTTTTGGGAATTATCAGCTGTGATGAAAATGGTTGTCTTTGCCCCCTTGTCTCCTCACCTGCAAAGTCCCATTAGTAGCAGCTACAGGAGTAGAGGGCTAAACCTGGTCAATGACCATGAGACCACTAGGATCAGAATATCTGCATGTTCTTCTAGAGAGATTCACAGAAGTCAAGTGGTTCTTTTCCTTATTTACCTGTAAGAACTAAAGCAAGTCCTAAAAACACTGTCTTCCTCTTGCCTCAGAGCACTCCCCAATTGGTCATTGGGTTTGGTGCTATCTCCTCTTGATCTGGAGCAGAGCCCATGAATTTGCTCATATCATGGTGAAATATCTGAAGGCTGCTGGGGCAGGAGAAACAAGCTGAGTGTGGCTCTATCCCCTCTACCCATCATTTTTGAAAGATAAATGTAGCAGATATTATATGAATTTGTTTTCACAAAAGCTTTTCCTTTAATCTATCTGAATAAATGTATAAAAATACACCTGTTTGACCCTAATGTCAAGTATTGTTATTCCTGAGAGTCAGAATTAGCCTTGGTTTTTAAATTAGTCTGTAAACTTCTTCCATATATTAATTGATTAAATAATCTTAGTTGAAAAGATGACATCTTTGTCAATTCTCTTAAAAAGAAGTGTGTTTCCCATGGAAACACCAACTTAAGATAATTCCTTGCCCATGATGACCCTAAATCTACCTTCAAAGACATTTTGAAGATATAGTAGCTCACCTGATAACTTGTTGGAAATTTGAAAAATGAAGCATTATTTTTAAGAGGTTGATGTTACTAAAACTCTACGTTACATATATCAAGCATATCTATGCAAACAGATTATCGGGAAAAATAATTTCATTTGAAATTAAGGATAGCATGTCACATTCACCTCTCATAAGAAAGAAACACTTCCATATTGAGAAAATAAAATGGCACTATCTAATGCTGCTACAATAAATTCCTTTTAACTCAATATTTCCAAAATCAAACAATCCAGATTAATCTAAAGAATTGATTTTCCATTTAGCATGCATTTTTTACATTCACTTTATAAGAAACACCTTTGGAAGGACCTACATTTTTTATCAATTAACTACAGACTCTGTTTGCCTTAAAGATCACAGGCTTATCTGTATTTTAACCTCTGTGGACTACAACAGATGCAACTTGATATTTGTTCTCCAAGCTTAATCAGTGCCCCTGTATGACAGAGTGAACTGTCCAATTCTCCACACACAATTTCAGTGGCCAAGGTAAATTGACTGTCCTGTTTCTTTGATTCAAATGAATAAATAACTTCTTCAAATACAATATGACTAGTCTTCTTTAATCAAGTGAATAAATTGACTAATAAGTAGCTGCTTAGTGAGCACTCTCTGGAGAAGTACATTAATTTGTGTATACATTTCATCTTTCCACCCAGAAAGAGATCACTTATATTGTGTGTACCAACATGCCAGTTGAGACAAATTCCAGGCAGAGCTTAGATTCATTTTGCTTCATGAAATAATAGTTCAGATTCATAGATAACTTTAAATTGCAAGTGCTGTATGAATCTGTGAGAGACTGTCTACTTAAAAAAAAAAAAAAAAAAAAAAAAAAAAAAAAGGTAATCAAATGCTCAGCATATTTTCCTTGATCTGAAAGTGAGCTTACTGATGTGAAAATTCCTTTCTAAAAGCAGCAGACAAAATGTATATGAAACAAAATCCATTTTTATTATAGTCCTTTTGACTTAAGCATTTTATAATTTAGAAAAATATTCATATTATGATCTAAACAGATAAAGATTTTAGACAGGCAATCATGTAATGTGTCAGAGTTAAGCTACAGAAAATTCTTCATAAAAGAGAAAAAAGATGTTTTATCCTTTTTTGATTATTTGTCATAACATAACAATTTTACAAATGTGCTGCATTCAAACTTAAAAGCTGTAAGACTAAAATCAGTTCAAATTAAATGAAGAGAAAGAAACATAAATCTTGAACTAGGTACTCGGAAATGTATTAAAACCATACGCCCTTGGGATGATTCATAATGAAAGACACAATGCCTCACTTCTAAGAGTCACATCTCAAGTCACAGTGACAGCCTGCATGGAAGATAAGTTTTGCACTCCTTCTGCAGTATTCCTGAGAGCCCAGCCCCTAGTCCTTGCATTTTCTAAACAATAAATTTCACAGGATCCAAGGAAAATGAAAGCTATGTATTTCCAATTTCTTACTGGACTGTGAGGCAGGCTTCAGGTTCTTTTTTTCTTCTTTTTCTTTTTCTTGTATTTCTGATGTTAGAAAGGAAAAAAAAAAGTATTTTTATGGTGTTTACAATATTACTTGAAGCCTAACTCTCAGGAATTCACTGTTGTTGCTCTGTGATGTTTCCAATAATGCATACTTACCACATGTACACCAAAACAACATACCGGGTGTTTTTTCTTCTATCTTCACAAATGAGGAAAGTATGATTTAATAAAGGAATCTAACTTTTTTAGGATAACTCAGGTGGCAAATAGCACAAGAATATTCTGCATTAAAGTCCATGTCCCTGTAACTACTAAAGATGGATTTGACCAACGTAGGAGTGTTCCTATATGCCATGGTTAGATATGTCAATAGTGAGGCATACTATTTATAACCTGCTTCTGTTAGAAAATTTTATTTCAGCTAGGCATAGGGGTGCACACCTATAATCCCAGGGATTTGGGAGGCTGAGGCAGGAGGATAACCAGTTCAAAGTCAGTCTTGGCAACTTTGGGAGACCCTAAACAAATCAACGAGACTATGTCCCGAAAAAAAAAAAAAAAAAAAAAAAAAAAGAAAAAGAAAAATATTACAAGGATTGGGAATGTTGCCTAGTGATTAGGCTTCCTTTGGTCCAATCCCTGGTCCCAAAATAAATAAATAAAATTTCATATGAACACAAAATGTGTATTTACTTTATAAGTTTTAAGTGCCTCAGATTTTGCATTATTCATTTTAATATTTACATTCTAAGAACAATTGAGAAAGGCAAGATGCCATGTGCAAGAACAGAAAGAGACATTAGGTATAACCTTACTAAATTTCCACATATACTAAGTACAAAGGAATGAGTTGTAACTATACAAGTCAGATGGAAAACCAAGGGGGAAAGCCAAGTTTCGCAGGACCAGATTCAATATAATTAGACTACATTAAAATATATTTAAAATGGTAGAGGAAAGTCAAAGTTGTCAATGACTTATCTGGAGGTGATTCCAGATAGAATTCAGATTTTGTATGCTGAAGAGACAAAGGAATTATGGAGCCAAGCAGGAAGAGTCAGGAAAAATACAGTAAAACTTGCTGACATTTATTCTTTGTGGAATATATCCCATGTAGCAAATTTGATATGAATTCCAATGAAGAGAAAGTTGATATTGATGTATATGAAAGGAAATTATGACAATTATTGGACCAAGAGATGATAAAGATCTGAAATAAAATGATGAATCTAAAAAAAGGAAACTTCATTTCATAACATACCTCAGATCACTAAATAAGAGGTTTAGTTTTGACTATTTCTAAATATTTAATATAATATTAAATTATAAAATGTGACTTTTACCTTCTATCTTATCCTCAAGAAATGACATAAACACTGATAAAACAACAGATATGCATTATATTAGGACAAGTTAAGAGAGTTCTAAATTACTTAGATCAGCAGAAAAATAAATATTCTGAAATAAATATACGAGGACAGATATAGAGCAAATGGTGATAATGAAGAGATAAAATTCATGCATGTCTATTTCTATATTCTAAACCTCTGTAGGTATATGAGTATACTTTTCAGTTGATTTAAACTTAATCTAATTTCTAACTTTTCTAAAACAATGGTGCCATAAGGACATCTATGGTAACATTCCAGTAAAATTCTCATAGCTAAACACCTATAACTTCCTCCTCTATCTCTCCTTTCAGTTTCTGTTATGGTCACAAATGAAGCAGCTACTCTATAATTCTAGTCATATGAAGAGCTACACCAGAGATTTATTGGATAAAATATTTTCACTCTATTTATAGAAGGTCATTAAACATAAGTTTCTCAACTTAGGTAGGCATAGAAAAATATAAATTAAAATGCCATACAGAGCACCACAACAGTTAAATTAAAATTTCTGACAATGCCAAATACAGGAAAGGTTATAGAACATGAGAGTTTTCATACAGAGAGCCAGAGGCAGTGCAAGTTGGCACAACCAACTTGGCATACATTTTGGCAGAATCTAACATTGAATATATAAATCCAGTCATTTTAATTCTAGTTATATACCCAATAGAAATGTGTACATATGTTCAGCTAAAGACATATATAAGAATGTGCATACAAATACCATTTTAATAGTTCTAAGTTGGAGAATACCCAAATACCCATCTATGATAGCAACTAATATCATGAATAACTGTATTGCGTTATGTTCATCAAAGGAGCATGCAATGCAATAAAAGTGAGTGAATGCAAATATGTATCACAAAAGAAGAATTTGAGAAGCATAATGTTGAGATAAATAGCTAGAGATAAAAGAATAGCCAGAGAAAGTAGACTATATGTATATGGAGGTGGGGCACAGTATAAACAAATAGCTACCTTTAATGATGAAATTAACAGAAGGATCCTGGTAGAGTTTCTGAGAATGCTGGTTAACATGTATCTCAATGTGTGAAATGGTTCCATACACTATGTTCTATATGAAAATTCAACAATTTATAATTTGTGCAGTCTCATGTGTATGTTATCCACTTATATTCGTAAGCTAGAACTGCCATACGGAAACATCAGAAGGTTGGTATCCTAAACAACAAAAGTTGCTTTTTTTTCATTAGAAGTCCCAGATCAAGATGCCTGCAGGTCTGATTTCTTCTAAGGTCTCTGTTCTTGGCTTGCAAGTAACTACCTTCTCACTTTGCCCTCCACAGGTCTTTAATCTCTTCCTGTCCTTATAAAGACACCTGTCAAAGTTGACCAGTGTCCCACCCTTGTGATCTGAGTGAATCATATCTACCTCTTTAAACAGTAGCTCCTAATGAAGTCATATGGTGATTAGAGCTTCAAGGAATTAATTTTAAGTGAATTTAATTCACTCTACAACACCAATTTTAAAAATCACAAAATAAGAAAAATAAAGAAACCTAGCATCTATGATCTGAATAGTATCTAGTGTGGCAGTCACCTTCCCTGGCTCCCTGTCTTTGTTACCAAGTTTCCCTTATGCACTGGGCACATCAAGCTTTCACAGTTACCTCCTTTCTTCCCCTCCATGTCTACCCAACCACACCATTCATCTGTCATTAACTAGAATGCCTAGCCTTGTTGTTCTGTTTGTTTTGGTTTTAATCAGAAATAGTTGAGAATATTTATATCCAAAGCTATAGATAAAACTAATTATCACTAGTTTTTCTGTGAAGATGAGCTTTCCTTTGTTCTTTAAAAAACAAATTGCAGTCAAAAATTTATCTAATATGATTTTCTAACAGGAGTACTGAGGATTGAACCAGAAATGCTTTACCACTGAGTAGTATCTCTAACACTTTATTTTTTATTTTGAGACACAGACTCACTAAGTTAGTGAGGCTTGTCTTGAACTTGTGATTCTCCTGCCTCAACCTCTGGAGTGTCTTGGTTAGGCTGTGCCACCAATCCTGATTCAAGCGTGATCTTTTTAGACTACATTCAAATGTAAATCATATTTGGAAACACAATTAGTGATGTAGTATCTTGATAATTAATAAATAAATACTTGCAATTAATATAATTAGTAATAAATTTTGGTTGAATAAACTTTATTAAGTCTAAAAATTGACAGGTCAAATTGGAAACGATATTATTAAAGCTGAATATTCTTTTTAATCATGAAATGTATTATACATGTGTGTGTTGTATTTTAAAAAGTGCTTACTTTTAGACTAAATTTATCAATATTCCACACTAATTTTGTTGTTGAATAACACACAGGAGTCATTGCTGTACTGGAATCATACAGCTTGTTGAAAGAACTAGGCAAACAACTTTAGAAATTTTAGATACCCAAGAAAACAACTTTGAAGTTGGATGAGCTATAATCCTTGAATTAAATCAATGCAACACCCAAGATTTTTGACATAAATCATATACAATACTTTTCAAAAATATACCAAATATGAAGGACTGAAAAACACAAGAACTAATCCATAGCCTCAGGGGTATATGAACAGCTAACTTATTTTTCACTGCTTATAAGATTTAAATTTAGCTGCACTGTTTTCTGCATTTAAACATGTGCTGCCTATACCATCTTTAAAGATCAGAACTAGATATCTTTCAGAAAGATACCTCTAGTTATATTATATTAAATACATAATTAACCATATGAAATACATTCAGCTATTCATCCATGCAGATGCTTTGCAAATTATGTTAGATTAATATTCAACATATCTCTGTTCAATTTTCATGTAGAATTAAATCCTGTATCTATTTTTCAACTTGGTAGTTGAACTTAGAACAAAGAGGTAGCCTGGATGAAACATCCTCAAAAAGGTATTTCATTACTCCACACCGTACATAAAAATGGAAGAAATTCATTTGATATTTTGGCATATCTGTTTATTTTTCTGGGAGCAGATAGGACAAGTTACAGATTCTTCTACCAGTCTAGCACACGTGCTTGCTTATATATATTAAAATCAATTTAAAGGAGTATAAACTAAGCTATTCACTAGCAAATCATATACATATGTACTTAATAAACATTTATATATATAATGTACTATATATGTATGTATACATCTACATATATATATACATGTATATATGTATTATATCTATGTATATATATCTATTATATATATATGTATTATATTATTGTATTGCATATTATTGCAATATAATTCATGCATATTATATCATATTATATTATGCATATCATGCATATTATTATATTGTATTATATATATTATTGTATAATACATAATTATATGTATTACACATGCATATTATTAATATAATCCATCAGAAATATGAAGTAAATATTTGGTGAATTTTTTTGACCTTGTAGGCAGGAAGAATGAGGATAAGAGAGATGAGAAAATGTTGATCAATGGGTACTAAATTGATGCAGATAGTAGTAAGAAATTCTAGTTGATAATGTCTATAAAGAGTGATTGTGTACTGTGTATCTCAAAAAGATAGAAGAAAGAATTTGAATGTTTCATCATAAAGAAGTGGTATGTGAGGAGATAGATAAATTTAATCTGCACAAAGTATACATGTATGCCATCACATGATACCCCTTGCAACAAACCCCACATTATTATGTATTCCACTAAAAATTATTTTAATATAAAAGAAAAAAGCAGACAACCTAGAGAAAGACAGAAAATATTTGCAAATCATATCTGATACAAAAAGAAAAATGTAAGGAATTTGTTCAAATCAAATACTTCAATTTCAAAATGAATAAACAATTTGAAAAGAGACATTTCTCCAAACAAGATATACTTTAATGGTCAATAAGCATATAATATACACAGTATCTTTAATTATTAGGGGATTGCAAATGAAACCTGCATTCAAATGTGACTTTACGGCCACTGGAATGGCTACAATAAAAAAAAAATTCTTATAATAGTATCAGTGAGGACCAGGAGAAGCTGCTGGTTGAAATGTGAAGTGGTGTGATCACCTGTGAAAAATATTTAACTTTCTCCAAAAGTTAAACATAGGATCACTGAACAACTTAGCAATTCCACTCCTAGATATATGCCAAAGAGTATTGAAATAAACATAAAACCTGTTCATAAATATTCATTAGAAACACTATTCACAACAGCTGGTCAGAAAACAACTCTATCACCTGAAGAATAGACAACATATGAAATTTCATATTATGAAATATTATTTCACACAAAAAAGAAATGAAAGGTTCTTTTTAAATTTTTTTTTAATTTTTATTTTATTTTCTATATTTACAGACTGGATTTTGATTCATTGTACAACTTTTCATTTCTATGATTGTATACAATGTAGATTCACACCATTTGGGTAATCAAGCATGTACATAGTGTAATGATGTCTGCCTCAATCCTCTATCTTTCCTTCCCTTGCCCCCTACCCCATCTCCCTGTACACAATCCAAAGTTCCTTTTACCCCTCTACCACCCCCACATTATGTATCATCATCCACTCATCATAGAAAACATTTGGCCTTTTGTTTTTGGGATTGGCTTGTTTCACTTAGCATGATATTCTCCAATTCCATCCATTTACCTGCAAATGCCATAATTTTATTCTTCTTTATGGCCTAATAATATTCCATTGTGTATATATGACACAGTTTCTTTATACACTCATCTGTTGAAGGACATCTAGGTTGGTTCCACAATCTAGCTATTGTGAATTGAGCAGCTATAAAAATTGATGTGTCTGCGTTACTGTAGTATGTTTATTTTAAGTCCTTTGGGTATAAACAAAGGAGTAGCATAACTGGGTCAAATGGTCCATTTCAAGTTTTCTGAGGAATCTTCATACTGGTTTCCAGAGTGGCTGCACCAATTTATACTCCCACCAGCAAAGTATGAGTGTGCCTTTTCCCCCACATCCACACCAACACCTATTATTCCTTGTGTTCTTGATAATAACCATTCTAATTAGAGTGAGTTGAAGGTGGTTTTTATTTGCATTTCTCTAATTATTAGAGATGATGAGCAGTTTTTCATGTATTTGTTGATTGCTTATATCAACAAATACATGAAAACAAAAGATTTTAAATTTAAGTGTTGGTGATATTTGCACAACTCTGTGATGAACTCAATAACACTAAATTTCATACTTTAAATGATTAGATAGGATACTATGTGAATTATATCTTAATAAAGTTATTTTCAAAGAAATATTCATGAATCAACTCAGTGAGACCCTGTGTCTAAATAAAATACAAAATAGGAGTGGGGATGTGGCTCAGTGGTCAAGTGACCCTGAGTTCAATCACTGGTAAACCCCATCAAAAAAATCAATAAATAAAAAACAATTGTAGATAGCTTTTTGAAATGAAGACAGTAAGAACACAAAATGTTTTCCAATTCTTATAGTTTCTAAAAATATGTGAATTTAATAAAGTAACATAAATATTAGTTCAAAAAGTTTCCCTGAGCACTTTTTGTATAATCACATTTGCATGACTTTTGTAGTATAGTATGGAGTCAGCCAATTCTAGGTCAAGGGACAAATCGGATCTACCACCTGTTTTTGTAAATAAAGCTTTCTTGGAGTACAGCCCATCTACTCATTTACATTTATTTCCTATGAGTGTTTTCTGTTTCTAATAACAGAGCTGTGAAGTTATAACAAGAGACTGAGTAGCCAACACAATAAAGATACTTACTCCCAAACTAACTACCAGTGAAGTTTGCCAAATTTCATATAAAGCAGTGTGTACTTGCAGAAAAAATAGAGTACCAGGCACCATTTTAAAGTTATCTGTATATTATTAAAATTAAACAATGCTGGTAAAACAGGCTCTCTTTAACTATCCCAGTATCTTTAATTATAACAAAGGGGAAATCCCTGGCAACTTGCAGACTATTTGTGAGACTCAGAAGCATCGTGTGTAAGTATTCTAGTGCCAATATTAATGCATGTTTAAGATTCCAAAAGTATTTTTCAAGAGATTGAGCTAAAATGTATCTGTTAATATGGATTGAACACATATCAAATGCAAATCAACCAGGTGCTTACTGTTTATATAAATATGAGAAAAAAACATTTTAATGAGTTTCTTCTATCATCTTAAAGTACAATAAAAAAAACAATTTCAACATAGTTTGTTAAGCACAGAAACTTGTGCCTAGTAGGTGCTCGATAAATATGATTTAACCCATTTGTACCAAAGAAAGATGACTTAATCTAGAAGCTTTGAGAAATTTGCCTTAATGTCCCGTCCAGGTGTCCTTGTACTGTGATGGGTGGCAGCATCCAGAACCTGGTAGCCCCCAAAGTGTGACACCTTGGCATGCTAATTACTTTGAACTCAAGATCAGAAATGTCTCAGAAGCAAGTTCTGTCTGATCATCTTCTGCCCTCCTGTTGTAGCAGGGACTTAGAGAGGCAGCCTTTGCTGAAATCAGGGACTCTACCCAGACCTGCAAATGCGGATAAAGCAGGATAAAGCTTGGCATCTCTGCTATCGGTTTGTATCTGTCTCCTTTATTACATTAAACTGTGGGTCAGGTTCCTGCTCAGCTCTGCACATAGGCATGTTAAGCCTTTAAGGACTGTTCATCTAAAACTACTAATAGGAGGTTTACTAGCCCTAAATTTACCCAACCTATCTCACCCCTTCAAGACTGGGTCATATTTGAAGGGTAATTTATAGCATCTTGTTTGAGATCCCTGATGTGATGCCTAGAAAGCTCCAGTCCTTGTCCTATACCTTCCAGGAACAGGGGAGGCAGGCACATCACCCCAGGATGACACTGCTCCCCTAAGCAGGAGCAATCATCTTCATGGAAGCTGAACTGCCCCCCTTCCAGGGTCCCAGGACTCACAGATAAACATCCTGAGCAACAAGTAGAAAAAACAACAGGTAGAAAAAACATCCCTAGTGACAGATGATAAGTTACCTCTCCAGAGCCACCTCACAGCGCCAGAACTGAGACAATGGCCAATCAGACCACACCTTGACCAAGACTGTTTAATTAGCCCCTGCCCCCATTCTTCCTCTATTTAAACTTAAAGCTTTGGTCAGTTCTCTGAGGACTGACCTGAGATCTCACTTTGCCTTCCCAATATGGCCGTATCCATTAAAGTTCTTTTTCTGCTCTTCATCATTACCTTTTCTGCTTGTTTTTGGGGGAATGTGGTCAGACGTGGTTTGTGGGGACTCCTAGAGTCAGGCCTCTGACCCAGGGTGCTGATAACACTGTCTTCCCAGTAGGAAGTCACAAAAACCAGAATTTCTCTTCCCTGGGGCAGGTCATAAAAACTAGACCCCACAGGCCTTCAAAACAAGGCATCCAACCTGGGACAGTCACCCCCTCCACTCCCCTCTTCCTTCAAGACCTTCATTCCAGAAGGGTCCTGCCCTATGCCTTGGAGGAAGGAATGCTACACAGAATCCAAACCTTGCTGGGTTCTCCTCAGTCTATTATCCTTAGATCATTCCTTTTGTTCACTTGCACACAGCTGTTCAATCTCCATCGATCCTAAGCATAAAAATAGACTGTTTTCTCAGGATCTTTAGGTCTTCATTTCTGAAACTTCCTGTGTCCCATGAAGTTTTGACTCAAGTTATTATACTTTCATCTTGTTAACCTGGCTTTTGTTAAAGGGGCCTGACCCTGACCCTTAAGATGGGTGAGGAGAGGTAGCCCACCTTTCTGCCTGACGGTCTAGAGAAGACAGCAAGTCTTCTCCCTCATCCAGGTTTTTATTCCCTCCTCTCTCACTACAATAAAAGGAAAGTCAAGCCCTCAGTGTTGATTTTTTACTGTTTTATATAGGTTTTTTTTTTTTTTTTTTTCCCCAAAATACTGATAAACTTAAAGGATTTTTGGTTTTGGTGAATGAATGTTCCCACAGCACAAGCACCTTCTAGCAGCTTCTATGGGATTATCCCTTTGCAGGGCAGCTCCCTTCCTTCCTTTTGCAGTGCTGGGAAGAAAAAATAATAATAATAATAAATTTTAGGCTTAGGAATAGTCTTAGGAATTAGGCTTGACTTTGAAACCATTGTCTGATCAGAACTCATATACATCCTAAGATTTTGAGTTTAGCATCTTTAGCATTTGATAATCTATGAATTGGTGGAAAGATGCTGGATTTAGGATAGGTTATAGGGGGTAATGACAACATGATTTTATGACTAATACTTTGTTGAATATGATTGGAAAGAGTACTCAAGGATAATTTCAATATATATTTTTTTAAAAATATCTGGAAATACAGGGCTGCTCTTGACTGACATGAAAAAAACTCTGGCCACAGATTGAAAAAGAAATGGTCAGGAATTGATTTTCCCACATTTTACCTGTAACTGCTTAAACTATATGTGGTGATTTTGTATTCTAGATACCTAATACTAAAAAACATATGTGTAAATTACACCAGGACTTTTCTCAAATAGATGTCTGCAAATGTATATTTAAACAGGACAGGATAAGACAGGATGACAGAAAAATATGGATTTTCCTGTGCATTAAAAGAAATGCATGAGAATAAATGTCAAAAGTAAAATTGGATTCATGTGATAATCTCATGATGCCTCAGTTTCCCGAAACTACAGTATCAACTAAATTTGAATATTTCCTGAGGATATCAGAATGACAGAAAGATGATTTATATTGGAATAAATTGCTTTTATTATATGTGTAGAGAGATGACATGACTATTTCTGCAAATGCATACATAAATTTAAATATATTTTCAAAACAGTAAGTATGTAACACTCCCACAATTTCACTATAGTGTTATGAAGTCAATTTGATTTCCCAAATGAATGAACATTCTCACACCTTTTTACTCATGCACTGAAGAATTGAATGAATTGTAATTTATAGTTACATTGTGTAGTTTTCACTGGGGGAAGGACTAGAGCTATATATAAATGTACACATTTTTTATTTCCTTAAAACTTTATCCCAGTCACCTTCAATGAACATTAGATTCATTTCATGTTACTGCTCCTTAAGCAAAATTATAAGACTGGAAAACCTCATTAGTGTTTCTGTGAATAGAAAAACAAAACTTCTATTAAAATAAAAAAGGAAAGCAACAGACATGACTACAGAAATGATCTACTATTTCAGGTCAAATAGTAAACTGATGCATTATCTTAAGAAATAAAATATTCTAAGGCATGCTAATTGAAATGAAGGTTTCCAAGCTAGTTTGTGTGTATCTCAAATTTAATCAGAAGTATTAAAGAGATTGTGTATTTTATGCCCATGATGCCAGAATGGAAAGCCCATCTCCCCAGAAGGACTTCTCAGCAAAAGATCACAAATCCCATTTTCTTTTTAAAATATGACTGCCTGATATAGCTAAATTTTTGGTTACCTTCTCAAAGAACAAGAATTACTTCCTCATTAAGCAAAAGTGAAGTATATAAAATATCACAAACTTGCTTTATTTGGGTCCAAGATTAAGTCTGGAATTGTGAATATTTAATTTTCAGTGTTAAACAAAATTATCTAGATTGCTAATATATTTCTACCATATTTAAAGCACCTAGACTAGAAAAAAATTTCAGTTTCTAATAGTATAAAACTACAATAGAGAGTTAATGGGAACAGCAAGCTGTCAGACTACTATATGGGACTGTAATCCTTACTGCCTTTCCTTATATGCATATAACCATTGATTCTCAGTCTTCTCAACGTCAATGGATAGCAACAAAATCAATGTTGGCCAAACAGATGTGCAATCTGACATGAAAAATTATAAATATTTTATCATATGAAAAATTTTCAATCAAAATAAAACATTTTAAAACTATTATAGAATTTTGCTTGTTATTAAGTAATGAATAACATTTTATAATATTTGTATGATAAAACACTGATAATTATTAATTTACCTTTAATAGTTTTCTTTAACTTTTAACTGCTGTTCAGTATTATAGGTTTTATTTATTTATTTATTTACTTACTTATATTATTATTGAGAATGGATTGAGAATGGCTCTTCTATTATTTTATTTGTTCTTTTTAGATATACATGACAGTAGAGTGTATTTTGGCATATTATACATACATGGAGTATAACTTATTCTAATTAGGATCCAGTTTTCATGGTTTTACATGATGTGGCATTTCACTGTTGATATATTCAAATAGGAACACAGTAAAGTTATGTCTGATTCATTCTACTGTCTTCCTATTTCCATCTCCCCTCCCTTCCTTCCTTCCCCTTTGTCTAATCCAATGAACTTCTATTCCCCCCCCACACACACACCTTATTGTGTATTAGTATCTGCATATCAGAGAGAACATTTGGCTTTGGTTTTTTGGAATTGGCTTATTTCACTTAGTATTATAGTTTCCAGATCCATCCATTTATTGGCAAAAATCATAAGGTCATTCTTTTTTATGGCTAATATTCTATTATCTATATATACCACATTTTCTTTATCTATTTTTTGTTGTTGTTGTTGAAGGACACCTAAGTTGGTTTCATAGCTCAGCTACTGTGGATTGAACTGCTGTAAACATTGATGTGGCTTCATCACTGCACTATGCTGATTTTAAGCCCTGTGGGTATATACCAAGTAGTGATTTAAATGAGTCAAATGGTAGTTCCATTCTAAGTGTCCTGAGGAATCTCCATACAGTTTTTCAGAATGGTTGCAACAATTTACAGTCACACATGCAATAAGAGTGAACCTTTTTCTCCACATCTTCTCCAACATTTGTTGTTACAATTATTCTTGATAATTGCCATTCTGACTGGAGTGAGATGGAATCCCAGTGTGGTTTTAATTTACACTTTTCAAATTGCTACAGATGTTGAACATTTTTTCAAGTATTTGTTGATCATTCATATTTCTTCTTCCATAATGTATCTGTTCAGTTCCTTTGGCCATTTATTGATGGGGTTCTTTCTTTCTCCCTCCCTCCCTCCCTCCCTCCCTCCCTCCCTCCCTTCCTCCCTTCCTTCCTTCCTTCCTTCCTTCCTTCCTTCCTTCCTTCCTGGAGATTGATGCTGTAACTAGGTGCAGGTGGTAAAGATTTTCTCCCATTCTGTAGGCTCTCTCTTCATGTTCTTGATTGTTTCCTTTGATGTGAATAAGCTTTTTAGTTTGATATCATCCCAATTATTGATTCTTGATTTTACTTCTTGAGCTTTAGGAGTCTCATTGAAGAAGACAGTTCATAAACCAACATGATGGGAAATTGGGCCTACATTTTCTTCTAGAGGCTTGTAGGTTTTAGTGGAATTAAATATTTTAAGTTTTAAATTTTGTGCAGAAATGTTTAACATTCAAAGGAATAAAATACAGATATATAGAGATTCAAAATTAGTAGAATATTAATTTTTTTTTTAAAATAAAGTTTAGGCTAACTGTAAGTTAAAGATTTTTTTTGTACTTTTGCATAAGTTTTTATTTTTAATTTTTTGGGGGAAAACAGAATAATGATTTCAATATTTTTCCCAATAAGGGATCAAGAATCATGTCATGTTGGGGGCTGTGCCATGTTGACGATGCCAGAATGGCACCTGATCACATCAGCAGCAAGGAGGTTAATTGACATAAGCACACTCAGGTGATTTATCGTCCACACACACACTGTATGTGCATGTGTTCTCAAGCACTCCTAATTGTGCCTGCTCGGACATCTAGCGTCTTGCTAATCTTTGCATAAGAGGCGTGGCCCTGCTCTCCGCCTCCTGGAGGTGATATAAGCATAAGCAGAAGGAGACAGCATGGAAGCAGCTAGACACACGCATGGCAGCAGCCAGAGAGAAGAAGACACACAGCGGCAGCTAGTAGGGAAAAGCGGCGGCAGCTAGCAAACACAGCAGCTAGTAAAAGGAAGAACACAGCAGCTAGTAAAGTGGCAGGCAGAAAGAAAAGACAGCGGAACGGCAGCTAGGAAGAAGTGGCTAGCCAATAGAAGCAGCGAGGAGTAGGGGCAGCGGCGGAAGGCAGAATGCAGAACGGAGAACTGAGATGCATCACTAAAGCACCTTAGGTAGACGCACCCTTAGTTCACAGGATGCAGGATGCACCAGTAAGAAACAGCTGACCTTAAGTGAGGCATAGCAAGTCTCTCTTCCTCTAAGCTCTAAGCAAAGCCTGTCCTTCTCTCAAAGTCTCTCTTAAGCAAAGACTCTTTCTCTCTGATAAGCAAAGTCTCTCTCTCTCCTCTCAAAGCAAGTAAACCTCATTTCCTCTATCCTCTATAAACAAACAAGCAAGAAAGCAGTGCACTAAAGAGAAAGATAGAAGTGCCTCAGTTTCCAGTCCACCACCCATAAGACCCGCAAGTTGTTGCTGCAAGTGGTGACAAATATCCACAGATTTTGTACCGCAAAGAGCCAGCGACAATGTCACATTATTTTTACTCTTCTTAAAAGGAAAGTATATGCACTGTGATTTTGTAATCAATGTATTTTCATTCTGTTAATCTGAGATAGTGAACTACTTATGTATAAAAATAATAGAATAATTATAATACAAAAAAAAAAAGCATTTTACTCTGTGATCCAAAGAGCTAAAGTCTCCACATCATGAAGTGACCATTCCCAAGTATCATTACTTAGAAGGCTTCATGTACTCTAACATGGTAAAGGTATTTTTGCCTGTATTTTTGTTTTTTCTTTTGTGTAGCTAACCTCAATTTATTTGATAACTAGAATAAAATTTGCTACTGGATATGATCTAGAAGCACCAATATTACCTGTTTTCTTAAAATCTTGCATTAACTAATCTTATTAATGTATTATAGGTAACTATTAGAATCACTTGTTTGTTTAACAATTAATTGTTCTGGTAAAAATGTGGCTATTTTTTCCCACTTGAAATGCTTTCTACTAAATAGTGTTTGGGATAGTAGACAATCTATTAATAATTTCAATCACATATTAAGTAACTAAAAATGAAAATTGGGTTACTTTCAAACATTTATTTCATAAATTATTTTCTTGCATAAAAATAAAAATTTCTGTGGGCTGGGGAGATATCTCAGTTAGTAGAATGCTTGCCTTGCAAGCACAAGGCCCTGAGTTAGATCCCCAGCACCGCAAAAAATAAATAAATAAATAAATAAATAAATAAAAATTTCCAGCACTTTTTAGTGATAATTTTAGTGATTTGATTGTTTTAGCAGAACATTTCCAAAGGCTAATAAATCAAAAAATGTAGTTTTGAAAAACTTTAATATATTTTTGTAGTTAAACACAGTCCATTCACAATGAAATTAATAATGCTTTTATTACTGCAATCAGACACACATTGCTCTTTTGAACATTTTACAGTTAGCATCTGTCTTCATATATCATGCTGTTTCATTGTTTTTCACAAACACCACATAACTTATCAAGATATATCATCTTTGTTTCATTAGAAATGTGAATGAATGGAAAAATACATAATTGACATACCACAGTACAGAGATCATTTATATTTTCACATGTATATATTTAAAAAAGCCAATTTCATTATTAATTACAAAATACAAAATTATCTTTATAAAATTAATTTGCCATATATTTATTTTAAGACAATAATGTGTGATAACAGCACTGGAATTATCCTCCAATACAAGCACAGGCCAATTCCTTGTGGTAGAAAGGTGTTTGTGTGTGTGTTTGTGTGTGTGTAACATATATTATAGATTCCTGGTTCAGCACAACTAAGATTAACACCCATATCATTTACCCTTTGTTAGAAAAGTAGAAAGCATGTAATATGTCAGTATCATGTTTTGTTTTTTTGTTTGTTTGTTTGTTTTTGTTTTTTTTAATGCTTTAGATGGCTGGGTGAATGTTTTCAACAGGGTATGGAAAGGTACAAAGCTGGAATGAGTTGCATAAACTCAAGTTTCAGTTTGTTTGGAACTAGTGAGATATATCTTAAATAACCAAAACAAAGAAGTCAATTATTCATATGAAGAATTTTCCTGTAATTTAACTACCAAATATAAATTAAAAATTCATTTCAGTGATTTAGAAGTGGAACAATCAAAATACTTAACAGAGAACAGGGATATTAAATCGCTTTTCCACCCCCATTATAACAACAAATTTTAATCTAATTATAAGGCTTTAATAACATATGTTATTGTAAAGAACTGCAGATTAAAATGGCATCTACCATTTGTTCTCAATTTATTTTGGTATTGAATCTTAGTGTTTTTTAATATTTAGCATGTGGATAATGCCAATGATCAGACAACAAAATGAGAGGTAATATTATTGACTTTGGGGTATAAAATTCTTCAAAATAACTGAATGTAAGATTCCTACTAATTATAGTTACATAATCAGTAAATATACACATTAAACTGCATAATAAATTAAAACACTTTCATGTAATGAAGCATTTTCCATATATTTGATTCCAATACATCTTCTTGATTTCCTAGTCAGTATAGACACTAACAGAAAACCAAATCATTAAACCTTGAATGAAATGAAATAGAATTGCATTTCCTTTGCCAAATAAATATAGTGACACAGTAGCAAAATATTTATTCTCTGACAGTACGTTTGCAGCTTTCATACAGCTCAGCATCTTTTTTCACTTACAAATATATTTTATTGACTGGGAAGCAATACTCAAAATGTTCAAGAAAACTAACACAAAGAATTGGAAGTTCACAAGAAACAAAAGGGACATGAACAAAGTTTAATAATTGTATCTCATTGTTCAGGAAAAAATAGAAATGTAATTAAGTATTTAGTCACTTGAAGACAGTTTATTTGTGATATGATAACCCTTTGAATGGACTAGTTTCTATTTCACATATATAATATGGTAATGAATACATCTCTCCTTGTCAACCATGAAGTAATTTTCTGTCTTTGAATATAATTAATGAGCAAAATGCTTGTAGTGATATCTAATAAACATTAATAGAGTTAAAATAACATGTATACATGCAGTTGTATGCAAAAGTATCTCTTTTGCATTTATATTAAATATGTAATTTTACATTGATAAATAAGAATATGATGAGAGTGAATTTTACATGGGTCTAGAGAGCAATCTAAATTATGAAATTTCATCCTCGTATTTTCTTTCATGTTTTATTAGCATGTTGAATAAATTTAGATGTTCTAATTTTGATGCTAGAATTATACCCTACCTCCAGCAGACTTTCTTCCTTAAATTGTTTCAGTAACATTTCACTTTCTGAGAGTTCATATGAGTTTTTAACAATTATGACAACTTATAACATGTTTAGTGAAATTAAACAACTTTACTTTCACAGTTTCTTTTCAATCAACACATACTTCTTAAAGAATAACCGTGTCTGAGGCACTACTTTTATAAAGATAGTGATGAAAAATGTGAACAAGGAAATTTAGAACAACAATCAATTAAACCACAATTGATCAGTAATCAAAGACAATGATAGGTGCTTCATGATAAGAGAATAAGAAGGGTTGTGAGATATAGTTATTCTAGAAGGGGGAATTTAAGAAATGTTCATCAAAGAAGAAATCTGTGATTTGTAAGGTTAGATACAAGAGCAAATCTGCCCTCCAGGTAGAGTCAAGAATATTCTGGTCAGGGGTTGGGGATATAGCTCAGTTGGAAAAGTACTTGCCTTAAACTCACAGGGTCCTGGGTTCCCTCCCCAGCACCATCAAAAACAGAAATAATAATAATAATAATTCTGATCAGAAGAAGCATCAAGTACTTTGCACTTTTCTTTTTTTCCCCCTACATTTATTTATTTATTAATTTTTTTTTTTTTTTTTTTTTTTTACTTTTACAGACTGCATTTTGATTCATTGAACACCAGTGGGGTACAGCTTTTCATTTCTATGGTTGCACACAATGTAGATTCACACCATTCATGTAATCATACATGTACATAGGGTAATACTTTATCTGTTTCATTCTACTATCTTTCTTTGACTTGGATTTTAACACAGACCCATAGATTCACAATGATTGTGGATTTTGAAATTAAGTAACTATAATGCAAGAAAACACACTTTTATACATTACTTATGATATTTTGACACTAAATATATCAACATACTTTTGATTATGAGAAAACTAAAAGTCTCCTGGAAAGATGGCAGAATGACTCCTCTGCCAAAGAGAAAGGGACCACAGCAGCTGGCTTCTTCAAGACTGACAAGAAGGGTCTCTCTCAAGAGTCTGCTATGATGAAGTCTTATACAATGCAATGAACCTGAGAGTGGCATCCTACCACCTTCCCTATATCCCGTTGATCCCATTTGGGGCAAACGAGTAACAATCTTTACTATTACTCAGGAAAAATACGAGCAATAATGTGAAGGGTCTTTTCTGAAGCTGCATGACTATATGCTGTACAAATATATCATATGAACAATTTATTATCACTCTCATTAAACTGTCAAGGACAGAATATTTACATTGAAAACATAGTTTGAAATGAAAGGAGAAAGTCTCTACTAAGGCTTCTGTACTCAGTGCTTCTAATGTAAGGTGACTGACTCTACAGTACATAACTTCCTTAAACTAGTTCTTTATTGGAAATGGCAAAAGAGGATATAAGTATTATTAACATTGTTTTACTTACATACAAAATTATTGTATTTTTATTAGAAGCACCAAGATCACAGTACACAGTATTTTAGACTTTAAAAATAAAATTGAATTACATATACAGAATATATGTGTGGGTATATGTGTTGAAAGATTACTGTTAGTGTGAGGATTAAAATTAGATTTTTCAGTTTGAGTTAGAAAAACAAAGCTTCAAGTTTTGGAATGAAAATTTCAGAAGACATTAAAAAAAAAGTTTTGTAAGTAATATTATATTCCCTACTAGATCCCAATCATATTTAATACATTTGAAATAGACTAGATAGTTGGATTCGTTGATACTTTTGCTTTATTTATATAAAATTTTCAAAGTGCAGATAGCAAACCAATGCCATGAAACCTTATTTTTTCATTAAAACTTTAATATTCTTTTTACTCATAGAATAATTGAGTAAGTTAGTCCCCTAACTAAATCTGTGTTATCTTCTTTTTGAGAAGTTTCTGGTTTTTCCCCATGATCCATCATGAAAGGGCTAACATGTGTCTCATTGGGTATCTTACAAGACTATGACCCAATATTTCTGACATCATTCATTTTAAATAGCTAATGCAATCTTCCTTCAATTCCAGCTACTCCATCCACTATCCAGGCCAACCTAGACAGCTAACTTAATTTCCAGGAATTCTCCCTGCACAGCGTGAGTAGCTTAGGACTGGCATGGGCAATGAAGAATGTCCACAGGCACTTCTTCCTTTCTTCCATTTCCCTACGCAGAGTAAGCTCAGATGCAAGCAGGACAGATGGAATCCCTTTACCAAAAACACCTAGTGCTAATGCTTTTTACATGGTTTTGTTAAAACCCCTTACTTTTGCTTGGGCAAATAATTTTTTCTTATCATTTGAATTTCAGAACTTTAAAATAAAAACACAAGTTTGCGTGCCCTTGACTTGAATACTTCCACTTTCAAGAGTTTCAAACAAATAAAGCAAGAATATCACTAACGGCAACTCTTCAGCCTTTCTTTCTTTGTTACAATATAATCTTTGTTTCCCTTTCATTCCCTGGATCTTGTTTTATACTCTGTCTCTGAACTCACTTCATTCTGTATTCTTTAATGAGTTGTATACATACCTTCCTCTGCTTTTAAATTACTATTGTCTCTAAAATAGGCAAGATTCAATTGTAACTTTACTGAAGCACGTTTCCATAAAGTAATTTCAGTAAAGATGCTCAGCTTATATCTTCAGCATAAACAAATTCACGAACTAATTGAATAATTATGTCATTAACAGTAGATAAGTTTAAGGTCTCATTTTTATATATTCTAATTGAAAAACTGCTACTAAAGTCTCAAATTCTTATGATAGATGTTGCTTATATTAAGCAAGATAAAAGCATGTGGATGTATTTTCAAACTGCATCATTCATTATCAGGTTTTATTTAGAGCAATTCAACAATGTGACAGGTGTTTCCTACTCTCTTCAGCTTATTGTTGATTTTTATCAGCTAATGTGGTATTAGTGCAACAGAACAAAATATAAAGATAGACCAGGAAGAAAGGATCAAAGGTACCAGAAGAGAAGAATGTTGTTAATTGAACTACATCTTCATCTTTTTCTAGCATAATTTAATTATAGAGTTTGATCACTAGTTCAGAAGCTTTGGTGCCTGTAAGTAAATATTTATTCTACAAATTACAATCCAATTAATTATTATGAAAGCTTTCAATATTTTCAAAACTAGTTTACTTTTTCATATTTTAGCTTGCTTTATGTGATTTTTTTGTGGTTGAATCTATAGTGTTCATGAATATACAATATTGATTGGACTAAAATTATGTGTTATTTTTAGATGCTTGTGAATGTTAGATATCCATCAATATTTACAATAATTTCTTTCTGGACTATTTTTAATATGATATAATTTCTCAAACCAAAATATGTGTGTATACAAATATACACACATATGTATGTATATATATGCCTATGGACATAGTTATATGCATCACAAATATATAAAATTTATGACTACTAAAAATCTCTTTATGAGGGAATCTATTTTAATTTCACATAATTTATTTCATATAATTTTAACTAGGTAAATTTCCTTATTCAATTATTTAGGTAAATACTTTGCTGTCAAAATGTAAATGGATGTATTCTAAGTCAATGTACTTACTGAATAATTTTGTTACGGAGGTCATCTGTTAAATCAACATAAATTACTAAGGGCCCCTTGTGTTCTGTGTTAGAAACAGGTGAAATGTCCAGGAACAAGACACATATGATATCTACTCAGATGCTCTTTCTAATCCAGAGAGTTTCTCATAACCCCAGTACTTTCATTCAATTCAATATTTAAACAGTTATTTAGTAAGTATTATGCTAGATTCCAGGGAAAGAAAAAGGAAAAACATATCAATATGCTAAACATTATAAATAACACAGTTTGAGAGAAAAAAAAAACATTTAAAATAAATGGTAATATATTTAAAAAGTTATAATGTTATGGAAAATTATAACAGAGAATATAAGGTGGAATATAATAAGCATCTTGCAATTTTAAAAGTAGTCAGATAAAGCCTCACTGATCTGGTGAAACATAAGCAAAAATTGAAGAAAACAAAGCAATGAGTGACAGATATTTGGAAGAAGAGCCAATTTCCAGCACAAAGGCCAGAGCCAAGGGACACTCTGGGGTAATGAAAAACCAGCTAAATCAGTATGAGTAGGATTGTGTAGTCAAGGAAGAGAGGAGTATTAAATAACATAAAATGTACCCTTACATGTATAGACTTTTTATAATATTCTGTAAAATTTCATTATATTGTAAATAAGACAAGGAGCCATGAGATGATGGTGTGGTACAGCATGCACTTATAAATGATTACTGTGGCAACTGT
This sequence comes from Sciurus vulgaris, assembly GCF_902686455.1. NCBI lineage: Eukaryota > Metazoa > Chordata > Mammalia > Rodentia > Sciuridae > Sciurus > Sciurus vulgaris. The sequence continues at coordinate 135,384,760 of NC_136464.1, forward strand.
ACTGAGAACTGACTATGGGGCAAAATTGTGAAGACTGGTAGGGCGCATAACAGATTACTACAACAGTCCACGTGAAAGTTTATGGTTTTCCAAGATGGAAACAGTGAATAAAAGTGGGAGGTTGATTTATCCTATTATATTTTTTTAAGGAAGAGCCAGCCAGATCTGTTGAAATATTAGATGTAGGATATGAGGAAAACAGAAGAACAACGGCAATTTAATAGCATTTAATTGCAAATGGAATAATAGAATTTCCACAATCAAAGATGAGAAATATTGGAAGTGGAACAGGTTGAACTGGATGATTACAAATTTAGATTTGGACATGCTAAATTTCATATAACCAAGTCAGTATATTGAATAGACATTTTGACAAACAAGATGCATTTTAATGAATAAAAGTGAACCTGATATTTATTTGACAGTCACATAAATTCACCAAGGAATTGTGTGTGATAGGAAATCTAAGGACTGAGATCAGGGATATTGTCCCTATGTAAAGGAATGAAGGATAAAAGGAGGTGAGAAGGAACTGGGAGAAAGCAGCTATTAAGAAAGTACAAGGCTGTCTTTTATCCAATGTATGTTTTTGGCACCTTTGTCTAGTGTGAGAAATTGTATTGATGTGGGTTTGTCTCTATGTCTTCTATTCTATTCCGTTGTTCTTCATGCCTGTTTTGGTGCCAATACCATGCTATTTTTGTTACTATAGTTTTGTAGTATAATTCAGGGTCTGGTATTGTGATGCCTCCTGCATTGCTTTGGATATTCTGGGCACCTTATGTTTCCAAATAAATTTCATAACTGCTTTTTCTATTTCTATGAAGAACATTACTGGAATTTTAATAAGAATTGCAATAAATCTGTATATCAGTTTTGGTAGTATCATCATTTTGACAACATTAATTATACCTGTCCAGGAACATGGGCTATTGTTCCATCTTCTAAGGTCTTCTAGTTCTTTCTTTAGTGTTCTGTAGTCTTCATTATAGAGGTCTTTCACCTCTTTTGTTAGATTGATTGTCTAAGTTTTTTTCCTTTTTTTGAGACTATTGTGAATAGGATAGTTTTCCTAATTTCTCCTTCAGATGATTTGTCCTTGGAGTTTAAGAATACATTTGATTTACAGGTGTAAAATTTGTATCCTTCTACTTTGCTAAATTCATTTATGAGTTGTAGAAATCTTCTAGTGGAGGTTTTTTTTTTTTTTTTTTTTTTTTTTGTCTTCTATATATAGGATCATGTCATTGGTGAAAAAAGATATTTCAAGTTCTCCTCTTCTTATTCATAGGAAAAGAAAGGACATATCCCTTTAATAAACCCATATGTAGTAAGAAATTCAACTCCTATCTCTCACACTGCACAAAACTCAACTCAAAGTGTATCAAAGACTTAGGTATTAGAACAGAAACCATGCAACTGCCAGAAGAAAATGTTGGTCCAACACTCCAACATGTTGGTTTAGGAGCTGACTTCCTCAAAAAGATTCCTAACATGCAAGAAGTAAAATAAAAAGTCAATGAATGGGATTGTATCAAACTGAAAAGCTTCTTCACAGCCAAGGGAACAATCGAGAGTATGAAGAGAGAACTTATAGAATGGAAGGAAATCTTTGCCCCCTGCACTTGGCATTGGGTGTTCTCTTCCAGAATATAGAAAGAACTCAAAATCTTAACACCAAAAATACAAATAGCCTGATAAATAAATGGGCAAAGTAAATAAACAGACACTTCCCAACAGAAGAAACACAAATGGTTAACAAATATGTGAAAAAATGTTCAACATCTCTAGCAATTATAGAAATGCAAATGAAAACTACCGTGAGATTTCATCTCACACCAACAACAATGGCAATTATCAAGAATACAAGTAACAGTAAATGTTGGTAAGGATGTGGGGGTAAGGGAATATTCATACATTGTTGGTGGGACTGCAAATTAGCACAACTCTGGAAAGCAATATGGAGACACTTTAAAAACCTAGAAATGGAGCCGCCATTTAACTCAGTTATCCCACTCCTCAGTATATATCCAAAGGAGTTAAAATCAGCATACTACAATGATGTAGCCATATCAACGTTGATAGCAGCACTATTCACAATAGCTAAGCTACAAAATCAAATAGGTGCCCTTCAACAGATGAATTGATAAAGAAATCGTGGTAAATATACACAACTGAATATTACTCAGACATTAAAATGAATGAATTTATGACATTCTATGGTAAACTAATGAATCTGGAGACTATCATGCCAAGTGAAATAAACTAATTCCCAAAAAACAAAGGCCAAGTATCCTCTCTGATATGGGGATGCTAACACGTAAGGGGACCAGAATAGAAGTTCATTGAATTAGCGAAAGGGGAATGGAGGGAAAGAAAAGGAGAGAGGAATAGGAAAGACAGTGGAATGAAATGAATCTGACATAATTTTCCTGTGTACATACATGAGTATACCACTGTGAATCCCAGCATCATTTACATCCACAAGACTCAGGCCCTAATTAGAATAAAATATATTCCATGCATATGTTAATGTAAAAAAATTGATTCTACTGTCATGTATAACTGAAAAGAACAAATTTTGAAAATATGACAGAAAGAGAGAAAAGAGGAAGAGAAAGAAAGGGAGGAAGGAAGGAGAGAGAAAAAGAAAAAAAGATGGATGAAAGAAAGGAAGGAGAAAGCGAGAAGAGGGAGGAAAGGAAGAAAGGAATGTGAGGGAAAGAGGAGAGAGGAAAGGAAGGAAGGAAAGAAGGAAGGAAAAAGGAAGGAAGAGAGGGAGAGTAGGACAAATAGGGTGTGGATTATTCCTGGAAGCATGGCTAAGAAAATGTTTCCAAGAGAAAAAAAAGAATAATAGAATATTAACTACTGTTGAACAGGCAGGTGAGACGAGGAGTACAAAAAGAACACTATCTGTATTTGGCAAATAGAAATCAGTTAGTTCATACTGCAACAAGAGCAGTGAACCCAAACAGGAATAGCTACAAGTGGTTCCTGTGGAAACGCAGAACATTAGAGGATGGAAATTAGGGATGTAGAAAACTGACATTTCTTTAAAGGCTTAAAGAATAACAGGACCTTCTTCCCAGTTCTGTTCTCTTAATAATAGGTAAAGTACAGGTGACTCACAAATTCAAAAACAGCAGCCACACAGAACATTAAGTTCATAAAAACATTTTTAGACCTACTGATAATCTTGTAAGCAAACAGCCTATACAAACATTGCACCTCAGCTTCTACCCCTTGCATGTTAATGTTTTGTTACTTCTTTTAGAACTTCACCTACCCCCTCATAACCACAAAACTGCCCTCGGCCAACACTGCATGTGGTTACTGCTGTCCACTTCTTCACCTGCTTGTTTCTTGAGATAGACCCTTTCATTGGATTCCAAGTGGCTTCAGGGTGAATGTTCACAGATTGCCTTTGTTGTTCTCATCTTTTTTTCTGAGTTGCAGTTACACACTAGAATCATTTCCTTTGAGAACTGTGTAATCAGCAGGAGTAGCAGCCTTGTTATTGGCAAAGTCTATGAAAAGATCATCACTAGACATCAAAACTGTTTATGTGCTTTTCGGTTTTCCTGAACTTTCTCCCTGTTTGTAGGTATGAAGCAGGATGATGCACATACCCAGGGAAAGAGTGGAAAGTTTTTTTAAAAGTACTGTAAAACTACACAATCATTTAAGAGACAAGAGAAGGAAGAGGACAAAGAGAAAAACCCACATCCTCTACAAGGGTGTCTAAGAATTGAACAATGGATTAAAATGATTTTCAAAATGAACAAAAGGGTTTCCACAAGGTCAAATTCTATAGTCATCAAGTACTTGTAAGAATGTTAATGTGTTTCATGCATTTCATAAGGAGTGTTTCTAACAAATTCAGTGAGATCAATGTTTAAACTGACTTGAGAGAGGAGAAAAGTACAATATAAAGAGGCAATTAAAAACTAAACTGGGTTTAATTGGAAGAGTCAGAAAAATAACTTTGCAGTAAACTCCACAGCAGAAACTGGTACCTATTTTACTCAATAGATATAACTAGGATCTATCACAAAGTAAACTAAAAACATATTAAATATTTCTTAATATAAGAATCCAAGGAAAGAAGACTGCCTCAGCATTTATTTTGTTTGATATATTTAATAAACTAAGAAATTGTGGGATACTTAGGTCCCTGTCTTCTTTTGGAAGTTAATAATTCTTCCCTTAAGCTAATCACTGTACATTTTGGAGAGCAAATGTCATTTGATTTTTTTTATACCAGAAAGGCCTCTTTGATGACACAGTTATTTATCAAATGTAATATACCATATATATACCATATATAAAAATGAGAAGAAACCAAAAGTAATTGATTGAAAAACATACTGTTAATATAGATATCATTAACCTTTAAATGTTTAATTCATACATTTTGTTTTTTAATACTAAAGTATGTAGAGTGCAACGCAATACTTTCTATCCATTTTGAAATTCTAATCATATTTTTAAATAATATTTAGTGAATATTAATATAATATTCATTAATTTAGAAAAATTGTTAATCAAAAGCAGCTTTTTTCATTTAATGTTTTCTTTGTTGTTAATTAAGCCCTCTATCAAGCACTAATTACAATTACTCTAGAGAATCCTTAATATACTTATACTTAATGTTACAGTAGAGAAAATATATATGAGAGGCAAAGTTCTTAAAATAGTAATGTGAATACTGTAAAATGTATATAGTGAAACAACAACAAAAAACTTTGCATAAACTCTCCTGAAGTATTACAATAATTAATTTTATTGTCTTCTGAATTATCAAGTTTGTTCCTGAGTTTTATAGCTGCTAAAGTAAATGAACTTATGAAGTAAATTAACTTTATGAAGTTAAAGATAGGAATAAATTGAAATAGAATAAAAATAATTGTATTGGTATAATTCATGTGTTTTTTCATGAAAGATGATGTTGATTTCTATTAGTTAGTATGCTTTTTAAATTGAGAGTTTGCAGCAATAAATAACCCATCTTCTCGTCAAGATCTATACCTTTCATATCAATATATATGTATATGTATGTATATATTTATGTGTATATTATATATATATTTTTTTGGTACCAGATATTGAAACCAGTATATTTTATCATTGAGTTACATCCCCAACACTTTTTATTGTATTTTTTAAATTTTGAGGTATGGTTTCAATAAGTTGCTGAAGTCAGCCTTGAACCTATGATCCTCCTGTCTCAGCCTCCCAAGTTGCTGGGATGACAGGCGAGTGCCACCATATCCAGCTCATATCATATTTGAAAACCATCTCATTCATTGCAATCTATAGCAATTTAAGTCCTACTAATTTCAAATAGACATCTTTACTTAGATTAGTATATGAACAAATTTTAAGAAGATATTATCAACAAAATTCTATTACCAAAGAGTTTAATATGGAAAGAAAAATTATCCTTAGGGAGGCATTTTGTCCCAGTCTCAGAGTGAAGAAGGACAATGAAAATTCTCTGGCCATCCACAAATCAATTGCTATGTCTCACAACTTTTCAGTGTCACCTTGTATACTACATAGATTCAATGACATCAAGATCTGAGAGACATTATTGGATACTGATTTGAAAATAATACTAACTCCTAGAGATTCCAAAATAGAGCTATAGTTTATGGATCAGAGTAAACTTATTGGAATCAGAGGATAAATGGCATTTTTACCTGAGCCTACCTATATGGTAGCTGGATCATATCTATCACCCATATTATATTTTTGCTCATACCTTGGGCATATTATTACAACAAATACTATTACCAACTAGAAGAACATCCACAATGTCATTCCGACACAGCATTAATGGTTATCGTGGTAATAAAAAGTCAATTGGAAGGATTTGGTTCTCCCACTTCTTACCAAAGTAATAAATAGCAAATCACTTCCAATCATATAACCTTAAAGGAATTACAATAATTAGTGTCAAAATGAAGAATTGTAAGGATTAAGAGTATTGATTCTTATCATAACCATATTTCTGGTCTCTACTGTAAGAGACAGGTTGCATTTGAGAATGGAAGTATGTTTTAGATTAATCATTTGGAATTACAGCTATTATTTGTGAGGTGAACTTATTGCTTGAACAAATTGAACAGTCCCTCACAATCAGTTTGTAGTTGTTAAAATGGAAAACACTTTTAGTTCAAAGAACAAAGACCATCATGATATGCTAGCTTCATTTGGAATACACAGCAATGTACATTTCCTATATTGCCTTAGTGTTCACCTGGCTCAATACCACTGTAAATTCCAGGTATCTTTGTCTTGTCAAGGTTACACAAGTCATTACTAAAAACATTTAGGATAAATAATGCTATTTGGACATGGAGATAAGCTCCTCATTATAGTGACAAAATATTTTCAGGCTAAAGGTCTGTCTTAATACTTATGCCCTGCACCTTGATAAAATTTCTTTTTTATTTGCGTGATGAATGCTCATTATCTCTTCAAAAGGAGAGCGGTTCTGTATCTTGCACCCTGTACCACTGCAATATTGGAATATAGGCTAATTTTTGGACTCTTGAAAGCAAAATATTTATGATCTCATTCTCTTAATGGCATAAAAACTGGCAAACTGGCAACTTTGAATATGTTTTAGAGAAAAAATTTTCATTTGGTTTGGGCTGCACTATAAACAGCATTGAGAATCAGAACTCACAGTTCATAATATCAAAACATCTGTTATTGGCAAAGATGTGAAGAGGCTGTAGAAATCCCTCATAACAGAATTAAAATGGAGTTTGCTGAGTTTTGGGAGTCAAGCAATTTTTAAAAAATAGATCTTGGTTTAATAATTTAATTTAAAGACATGTGACTAATCATAGAAGGCTAGAGGTCTTACCATTTCACCTACTTGAGTAGGATATGATATATCTAATATAACTGAATGTACCTACCTGCATCTCAGGGTTGATGCACAGTAAGTCACATAAACCACAAATAATATTTTTACAAATATTATTTCAAAAGTAGTTTTATAACTAGTCATTAAAAACTTTAAAATAGTGATTTAAAAATTTAAATTACTTTTTTTAAAAAGTTAAAAAGACTAGAATCTGCTTCACATATTATTTTTCATGGCAAGCTGAAAACAGTTGTAAAATGAGTGTTGTTTTGATTCAATTCAATTCAAAGGTGATGTATAAGTGAAAAAGATATAAATTTGAGCAAAGCATAGTATTGTTGATTTTTCTAGAAGAGAGATAAAGATGAACATATACATTAATGAATCTAAAATGATTACAATTCGTAAACAATGACGACAAATTAGATTGGAGGACTGGTAATAAGGACATGCAGAATATTTTGAGAGAAAATTACTCAAAACAGATTTGATTTGTAAAAATATTTTGACCCTGTTGATTTCTGTCAAACTCCACTGTGAAAATTGATCAAGTATAAAGGTGATGCCAATCATCTTCATCTCCCCGTTTGTATAATAGGCCCATGAATGAAGTAAGAAGAATGGTCAAAATAGACACTCTTCATGGAATAAAAAGTACATATTTTCCATACCAATCAGTCTAGTTATGGGAATTTCTCAGTGCTCATGTTGCCATTGGCAGAGAAAAACCTGAGCTTCTGATATGATGCTATAGGAAAGAGTGGAAAAGGAAACCACTTGACAGCAAATGGATTATAGTGAACCTTTTGTTCAGACATGGGCCAGTGATATGTTCTCATGAAGTTATACTGAATTTGGATTTTATTTTTACCTATCATTATTTCAGTTATCTACATAAGAAAATTCCTTCAAATTTGGCAGTGCATTTCTGTCTTGTGGCATCAATTTGTGTGAGACTGACTGGAGTATCAACTTCTAAGTTGGCCTTTTCTCATACACTTGATTCTTCGGTGTCCCTTAGCTTATTTCTGTCTCTGGTATCTATTTTCTAGAACCTTTCTACATGCTTTGGCCTCTTCACGGTCTAACAGTTTCTTAGTATTTGGTCTTCTTCAGATGTGCCTGGTTTCCTAGGTCAATTGCTTCAGTACTCCAGAAGCATATACTCCGCAAAGTCTGAGCAGCAGCCACAGGCTTATTATGAATAAGCGTAAAGACTCCAAGATATTATTATAGACGATGTTGTTAGACAATCGGGTCATTAAGTGGAGAAAAAGGAAAAGATGCTACATTTCAAAGGTAAAATGATATCCACGTGCCTAAAAGGAAGAAATTGTGGTCGTCTATAAGATAACCTTCCACAGCCAATATTTTTCTGCCAACAATATTATGATATTCAGCATAATGGTACCTCATACAATCCTTTGCTGACAATGGTATTATTGTAGTGATAAATATAAAATGCTCAAAAGTTAAACCTATTGAAATGAGGAATATTTTTTTTTTATGATGCAGTTATGGTTTCAGAAGGACAAAATTTCTTCCAAAAATGAAATTATGACCCTCAATAAATGGTATACAACCAAATTACTTATCAGTAGATGTTGAACTTCTTTAATGAAGGTGTTTGTGTACACACATCAAGGGATGAAAACTAGAGTGACACTTGTCACTATCACTCATTGAACTCCTCATGAACACTGTTTCTTTTCTCTAAAACTCTGAATTCTTTACTTTTAAGGATGTAATACTCAAAGGAAAAGAGTTATAAGATGACTCTTTTGAAATGGAAATTGAACCTGCCGCCCAAACTCTGAGATTTTGTTCTACTTCTGAGTCAGCAGAAATGAATGGAGGTTACAGTCTTTGGGGTGATTGACCATCTAAGGTAAATAAGGAAGTTTCCATGTATCAGAGTTAAGTAAGGAAATAAGTAGAATGTAGGTATTTCCCTGAGATTTTTTATGTACTCCATGTCCAGAGGAAAATATTAACAAAAGTTAACTTATGTCTACATAAGTTCAATAACTAAAGTCTTGAACATGCTGAAAATGAAAGGTTAGGTATTAAAGGTAATTTATACTTCATTCTGTTCTCTTAAGATCCTTATCTATAAGCTGAAGAATACCATCATGATACCAGAAATAAAACCAAACCAGAAATAATTACCACCTAAAGACTCTGAACTTGTACCTGAACCTAAAAAGATGAAATTACACATTGTTTACCTCCCTCACTCCCTCCTCTCCTTTCTTCCTTTGTAGAGAGATGGTTGTAAAAAGATGATTGCATTAAAAAAAATTGTATTGTAAATTGACAAACTATATTTGTATATGTTTATGATGTAAAAAGTGATGTTAACATTTAGGAATACTATATAAAGTAATTAAATCAACCCAATTAAGCATTGCCTGAAATACATAAAAATGCAAATTTTTATGGGAAGAACATTTTAAATTTATTCTTTTATTTGTGGGAGTACTGGGGATTGAACTCAGGGGCACTTGACCTCTGAGCCACATCCTCAGATCTACTTTGTATTTTATTTAGAGACAGGGTCTCACTGAGTTACTTAGCACCTCACTTTTGCTGAGGCTGGCTACGAACTCACAACCCTCCCACCTTAGTCTCCCAAGCCACTGGGATTACAGGCATGTGTGTGCCACTGAGCCTGGCTAAGTTTATTCTTTCAGCAATTTTTATATGTCCAATACTTTGCTATTTACTATATTCACTATATTCTCTGTGCTATATAATAGCTATTCAAAAGAAAAAAAAAAAAAAACAACTCAATAACTTACTCCTCCTGAGGACTTTTATCCTCTTACCACTCTTTCCCTATTTTCCTCATCCAGCCTCTGATATTCATCATTCTGTTCTTGCCTTTTATAAGTTTTACTTTTTTATATTCCAAGTAAAAGTGAGAATGTGCAGTATTTGCCTCTCTGTACCTGGCTTAGTCCACACAGCATAATCTTCTTCAGTTCTATCCATTTTGTCACAAATGTTACAATTTCTTTTTTAAAGTTAAATAGTATTCCATTGTGCATATGAATGCTGCATTTTCATTATTCACTTATCTGCTGAGAGACAGAAGTTGATTCTCTAAGTTGGAATTCTCAGTACTACATTTCAAAAAGAACATATTTTGTTTGCTTTTATAATTGGAATCACAATCAGGACACACTGGTGTAAATGGGTATCTCATTCCATGATATGGAATATAGCAAATATTTTTCTTCATTTAGGTGCCAAGCAACTGAATCATTTTCTTATGGATGGCGAAATCCCACCACAGTACTGGAATTTTTGGTCAGACATGCTCAACGGTAGCTTTACTTCTGGCCTAATGAGTGACTAAAATTAGTGTAAGCCTAGTGAATAAAATAGTGGAGACAATGAAAAAATTCAATTCAACAATGACACTGATAGCAGCCTTATTAGTTCTGAGGGGAATCTGTAGCAAAATTATCAGTACTGGCAATTGGTGCTTGATGACATTTGTGGTGGTGGTGAAAGCTGAAGCAATTTGTGTCCATTTATGGCAGGATGATACTCGTAGAATGCTTCCGTACTATAATCTGGATTGTAGCCTTTATTCTTTACATTCTTCCTTTCCTTTCCCTTTTTCTAAACCTTATCTTCCTGTTTTTCTGGTGATTCTCTGAGGTATCCATAACCAATCAATAAAAAATTCTCCTAATGCTTAGATTAGTCAAAATCAATTTTCACTGCATGCAACTGAGATTCCTCTCCTACAAACTGATACTCATAAAGACCTGTACTTTTAATTATATTATGTGTCTAAGATCAACATAGTAAGTGTGCATTAAGAACTTTAGTATCTTTAAAAATTTTTTTTCTACATCAATCTGATTGCTATTTATCTCATATGTGATTTGCTATTGGATACATTCCCCATGAAAAATTAAAGCATATTTTTTTTCTGAAGACAGTAGAATTATATCAATTTTTATTAAATATAACTGAAAACTCCGTCCTCAAATGTGGACAGAATGCAGGTGCTTTATAGAATACAAACAAGTATTGATCTCTAGCAGCATTAGGAATAATGCAAGCATTGGTATTATATCAGTGTTGCTTTACTCTGCAGTATTGACATTGTATTTAGCCAAAAAATATTAGATAGCCCTGAGGTGTCATTTTCTTACTGTTTAAGGATAACAATACCCACTGAACACTTATACACACAAATTGATAATGACATGCCAAATGCAGTAGTCAAAATGTTTCATGAGTACTTGACTTAAGTATGATCTTTATATTGATAATTTCAGCCCTACAGCTAAGAGGGTGGTATGAGTGTCTGTTTTATTTTGCCAGGGAAAAAATTTTTAAAAATTTTATTTAAAATAGAACAAAATTAATTTTTTATAATACAAACAGTAAATGTAAGATTGACAATAAAATAGCTTCACCTTTAAATACATTACTATTTTAAATATCAAATTTTGACTATAGGTTAAGAAATTTATATATTTTTTGCATTCATGGTTCTAAATATCTAAGATAATACTTTGCTCATTAGGACAATCAAAGTTTAGTTCAATTTATACATTCCAAAATTTATGCATATAAAAACAATAGGTGCATGGTATATATACATATATGCATTTTATTTTATATATATATATAGAGAGAAGAGAGATATAAACATATCTACATATATGCATATGCATAGATCTATATTGGTATATATAAACACTTCAATTTGAAATTTTACCTTGAAAAGATTATAAAAATATTATATTAAATAATTAAATTTCTAAATTTGACATTAAATATTTTACTGAAGAACTAATCTATGGAGAATGTAGAATATTTTCCAAAAATATTTAGAAAGAAGCTTTATGAAAAATAGTTGATGCACACTTAGGTACTCTCCTCTTAAAGTTGAGTTGGTCTCTGATCAGAAAGAATATTAAATACAATATTTACTATAATATTAATTGTACTTACTTTTTTTCATTTATTTCAATGTCTTTTAAAATTTTAATATACCTTTTAACTGAAAAACAGGATATATTTTGTAGTGTAAATATATTTTAACACCATAATAGTGATCCATGATATTACATTATTTGGACAATTCTATTTCTTGTCCAAGAGATTGTATAATTAATTTACTGGACTATTTTTCATTTGTTTATAATCTCTATCTGGAGTGAATGTTCCTCTATTTGGTGAACTTGAGATTTTTAAAACAAATATATTGTTTACATTCTGCTGAAGTACATACCAGTATAATTTTGTGTATTGGCAATATCCAATAAGTGAGTAGAAAACAAGATGTGTGTATACATCTGCTTATATCACATGTATCTTTATCTGGTTTGGTATAATTGCTCATTATAAATGTATGCATGCAACATTGAATGGATGAATGCAACACTGAATGGATGAATGAATACTTTCTTTATATGGTTAGAGTTTCTATTTCATTTCTCTCCTTTAGTGCCACAGTAAAGTTAAATAGCATGGTTTCTGACTCATAGCAGTTTCTATAAATGTTTCATGAATTAATCATTAGCCATTATCAAAATAAAAGGATAGACTCATTTATATACAAATTAGTTGTCATATTTAGTACCATAACTTCCATATTCCTGTATATGAGGCACTATCTTACTTCCTCCAAATTTTCTGTTGTGATTTCCCTCACATATTAAGTCCATTTCTCATCAATGAAGAATAACAAAATTTAACTTAGACCATTTAAAAATCAGAACTATGAAAAGGCCAAGCTATGTAGATATTTTGGCATCCCCATTGTAAGTAATAAAATTATCAAAAGTAAAAGCACTCTCAGTTTTATTTGCAAGCAGTATATTTCATTGCTGGAAATAAATAGACATAAAAGAACTAAAAGTTGTGATATTTATTAAAAATAAATTCATCAAAAATAATTTTTAAAATAAATAGTGATTTAAATTTCTTAACTTACTTGGAGAAATATTGAAGGACAGATAATAGCTTGGATTCTGAAAAAAGAGTAAGGGTGTTGTTTCCAAAGCCTAACCAAAAAATGACATGGCAGGAAATTCGATGGCCAATCACACAATCATAATGCTCATATTCAGTTTATTAAAAAAATTAATAAGAGTAATGGATAACTAAAAGGTTTCCTTTCAATGTGTTGCTAGGAAGAGAAAAGTTCTAACCTTGTCCACCTTGAAAACTGGTTTTGTGGGTTTTTGATTGTTTTCGTGTGAAGCATTCATTTAAAATTGTCTTGCCTTGATAAAAATTTGTACCATGGAAGTCATATAATCCCAGTGGCTTCTGGGGACTAAAACAGGAGGATCCCAAGTTCAAAGCCAGCCTCAGCAACTTATTGAGTCCATAAGTAACTTAGTGAAACTCTATTTCAAAATAAAAAAAATAAAAAGTGTCTGGGGATGTGTCTCAGTGTTTAAGTGCCAATGAGTGGATTCAATTCCTGGTACTGAAAAAAAAAAAAAAAAATTGTAGCCAGGCATGGTGGTATATATCTGTAATCTCAGCAGCCCAGGAGGTTGAGGCAAGAGGATGGAAAGTTCAAAGCCAGCCTCAGCAAAAGCGAGATACTAAGCAACTCAGTGAGACCCTGTCTCTAAATAAAAATACAAAATAGGGCTGAGGATATAGCTCAGTGGTTCAGTGCCCCAAGTTCAATCCCTGGTACAACCTCCCCCAAAAATGTATCATTGGAAAGGTGCACAAAATATCAACATTTGTAACACTATGTCCATATTTACATGTATTCAGGTTTCTTGTCTTATATCAGGAACTACATTAATCAAATCCATGCTTTTGTAATTACAAATAGGTTTTAAAAGAAAGAGCCTTTTAAAAACATTTGAGAATCAAATGACTTATGGAAACTCAATACTTAACATTACCAAAGTTCGTTAGAGAAATTATATCCTTACCTGTATCTTGATTCTTTTTCAGGTACATTATGTTATTTGTTGTAGCAGAACATTTTTAGATAAATTGAAATATCAACTATTATTTTTATTTTACTTCAGTTATTATTCATATTGACTTTGGACTTTCAATATCATAGTAATTTTATTGACAGATGGTGACATACAATATTTTTCATTCCTTCAAATGTTTATAAGCTTCAAAGGGGCCATCATAATAACTATTATTTATTATATAATAACTACGTGCCAGACAGTGAGTATTGTACAGGCAATAACTCATGTAATCAATAACAAAATGCTATTGTTCAGGATTATTATTCCCTTTGTTTTACAGGTAGGAAACTAGTATACACAAAATGTAAATAACTGCCCAAATCTAATAGTTAGTGGCAAAGCTAGATATACAAGGCAGTCTGACTGTGCAGCTATATTTACAATCACTAACCTCAAATAATTAAAGAATGCAACTTCATTTGAAAAATCAGGAAAATTGCACTTTTTTGATTTTTGCCTTAACTTTTCCTGATATTAAATAATGCTGCCTTTTAAAATTGAAATCATGATGCTTTCCACCAATCTTCAACTGTCCTGTCTTTGTCCCACTTTTTTCTCCTCTCCACCAGGCATGTAAATTATCAGTCTCACCACAGAATAAGGAACCTAGGTAGATCCAGTAGCTACTGTAAGCAAAGTCCATATTCAGTAAGGCATTGTATATTTCCCAGCTAGAGGCATTTTATTCATCTTGGAAAAACAAAAAGCACTTTCCTTCTAGTAGAAGAAGAGGAAGTGGAAGGAAAGGAATAAGAGGAAGGAGAAGGAAGAAAAGGAGGGGGAGGAGGAGGAGGAGGAGGAGGAGGAAGAGGAGAAGCTGCTTACAAACCAGGACACAAAAAATATCAGGACTGAAACATTCAAACCCAACCGAAGGACTGCAACATTTGCAGATAATTACACAGTTACTTTCTTTAATTGACTTAAGTTCAATTACTAAAGTTTATCACAAGTTGTTTAGCTGTATTTTCACAAATGTCTTCAAATAGATAGTCTTCAGTAATGATTCAAGCGCAAATAAAAGATGTTTAATAAAGTCAAACAAGTTTTGGAATGTACCTCAAAAATTGGGTAGTAAAGTGAAGAAAAATCTTTGTTATGCTGAAAAATGCATGCCTAATGAAGTTCAATCAAAACTGAAATATATGTTTTCAAAAACTACTGAAACTTAAAATATCAAAAGCAAAATATTATATGAAATGTGCAAAAGCAAATTTTTCAGGACCTAAATATATTTTTATGTATTACAGTTTAAAGTATCCCCCAGAGGATAAAATAATATTTATATCTTGAAGTAATTAAATGTTTACTTCTCTCAAATAGCTAAATATCCATATATAGATGCTCTGAGACCTATTTTTATTCTCTAGAAATTCATGGGTCATGCACAGCAGATAAATTAGAATGACTAGTAATACATATTATAATGTTGTGTAACATAATATTATTATCTACCATAATATTAACTACATACTTGAATTGGTATTGGTGCATCATAGGTAATATTCAAATGTGGAACATAATAATACAATTTCAAAAAGAAAATATTTCTATTAGCAAAGCTTTCAAATAGTTTCTTGCATACTTTTCTCAGGTAAACAGGTTTAAGTAAAAATATATTATTATTCAGGTTTTTAGTTAGACTTTTGTTATGTGCTACTTTGCCAAAAATTCTTTCCAGCTCTTTATGATTTTACAATGCTTTCAATATCCTCATAATATCAATTATATTAACCACAGATGTGCTCACATACCTTTGCTGAATGTCAGAAATAAACCTAGATATCTCTAACCACTGAGAGAAAATGATTTTATTCCATTCACCATAAGCTAAAGAAATGTAAGAAATAATTTTCAGCTCATTTAATAACAGGTCTTCAGTATGAAATATCCAGGGCTTATAAAACATCACATTTTGTCTTCAGAAATGGATTTTGCATGTGACAAGAGCTAATGACTAAATCTGAGTATATATTCAAAGATAAATATGATAGAAAATGAATATCAATACTCCAATATTGTGGCTTAACTACAGTGAATTTATAGTTGGTGAGAGGGTTATTTATATGCACAATGATTTTATACATCCAAACCTGAAAAGATTTGAGGAGGTGTGGATAGCTGTAAAATAATGCCTACTCTACAGAAATTCTCTTTTATACATTTCCTTCATTTTATTGAAATTGGGCCACTCATTTATCATTACTGGAGATTTTCAACAAGAATTCTTTTCATACAACTGGCTACATTGTTTTTTTAGACTGACAAATTTGAAATATGAGAAGAGAAATAAAGATAGACAGTCTTAAAGTTAAGCATTGACCTAAAATAAAAAATAAAACATTGAAAACTCACCTTGAAATTAGACAAGAGATAGTTTGCAGAGTGAATGTAGAGTAACTATAATAGTGATTAACAGAAGATGTAAAATACAAATTAAATTAGCTTAAAAATTATTTCAGTAGCAATTCTTTAAAATAATGTAAATGAAACAAAATTAAAAGAATAGAAGAACAACAATATCTGGCAATAGGAGAAACTAACAACCATGAATTAACTAACTGAATCTATAGATCTTTTATAAAGAAAAAATATTGCTATGCTAACAATTGCAGAGGAAGTGGAATTATTCAGTGATAATTTTTAACATGCAATTTTCCTTTCCACATTCATCCTCTATGATATGGTATAAGATAGCTAGGGCACTGAATTAGAACAAAATATATTCCATCCTTTCATAATTGTGTCAAAAGGATTCTATTATCATATATAACTAAACACAACCAATAAGTGGAAAAAAGACACATTTAATTTATGGAGGATTTTTAAAATCACAAATGGAAGTTGAATTTTGTCAAGTGCTTTTTATGTGTCAACTGAGATTGTATGAATTTTTTAAATTTATTCTGTAAAAGAGATATTTCTTAATCATTGATTTTTATATTTTGAATTATCTGTGCATCCCAGAGATAAATTTCATTTGATGATGAAATTGTGTAATGTGTGTAGAACATGTAGTTGATTTAAAAATGTAGAACAAGAATGAGGGAATATGAAAGGATAATTTATTTACCTGTCCAAAGGTGGAATATAATTGGAAAAAAATCCTTGAAAATAAAAAATTTAGGCAACATGAAGTAGTCTTAATAATTTAAATCTACTAATTGTTTATTCACACATTAATTTATGGATCCTACTCTTAATGGGCCATTTATGATAATTTAAGAATTCTATTATTTGCTAGAGATTCAAAAATGGATACATTTGAGCAAGCCCCTGTCATAATGAAGGTTAAATAGTTCAATATGAAAGACAAAAATTGTTACTTCCAGTCTGCACAACTCTTTCTTTAAATTTGTTGTGACACTTTCTTTTATAGAATTTTTGTTAGAACTTACACCTACTTTTATTATTTTGAGAATTCTCCTCACACTCTCCTTTGAATACCTAAATACCAAAATACACAATTTAAAGGTATATTCTACTTGTTCTCATTTTTAAATAGTGCATTTCTAGTCCGTTATAAAACTCTTTCCTCTAGGACATATATCTCTTTTCTGCCCTCCACTTTAGATGTCAGACCCCTTAACAGACACTCTATAGCAGTTAGTTCTAATCTTAGGAAGTATGTTTCTCCAAGTGCAATGTGTAGGTATTTCATCACATCACAATGACTGAGGAGTCACTGTGAACCTTTAATGAAATGGAAGTTTTAGGGTTTAGATATAAGGTATCTCCCAAAAGCTCATTTGTGAAACAATGCAAGAATGTAAATTGAACAGATTATGAGTGTTGTAATCTATTCTGTGGGTTAATCCACTGTTATGAATTAACTGGATGGTAACTCTAGGCAGGCAATGTGTTGCTGGAGAATGTAGGTCACTGAGGGTGTGAGATTTTTATATTTTTTTCCCTGGTGAGCCAGAGCATCTTCTCTGCTTCTTGATGCTATGTCCTGAGCTGCTTTTCTCTGCCATGCCCTCCTTCCACCATGATGCGTCACATTGGAGTCCAGAGTTGTGAAGTCAGATGACCACAGACTGAACCTCTAAAACCACAAATTGATATGAATTTTCTTTTCTCTCCTCTAAGTTCCTGTCAGATCTTTTGGTCACAGTGGCAAAAAAACAAACCAACAAACAACAACCACAACAGAAAACCCCTAAAACAGAAACTGATAAAGTTAGATCGTTTTCAGCAATATGAGAAAGTCAAAACTGGAAAGGATAATCACACAAAAAATCTTAATAGTACCTCTGAGGAAAATCATATGCACATCTTTCCTCCTAGTTGAGTTTCACTCTGTTTTCCTTTGGAAAAGAATTTTTCCAGCACCCACTTTCCAGAGATATTTCTTCCTCATTTTACCTCTCAAAAGTTATCATATGTACACTCCCTATAAAATTTCATATTACATATTATTACAAGTAATGGAAAATGATTAAAATATTCTCAAGCATTTCTGAAGTGCTAATTGCTTAAATCTCAAATCTCACCACATAGGTAAATCACCAATGGATACAGTTTTCCTTAACCAATATATTATCTCAAATGAATACACATTTTTTGAAACAGGAATCTTGTATGCAGCATTATGTTGGGTTGTGGAAAGTCCAAAAGCTTTTCTTTGAGTACTCATTTTAAAATTTAATTTACAAATAATGGTAAAGTATCCCATTACATGTGGAAAGCTATATTTGGCAAAACAGAAAATGATAAGTGCTGACAAAGATCTGGAGAAATAATTGGAACACTTATGTATTGCTAGTAGGAATGTAAAATGGTGTTGATGCTGTAGAAAATAGTAAAAATAAACACAGCTCATACATCAATAGACTTAAAGTTAAAAATCATATGATTATTTCAATAGATGCTGAAAAATCTTTTGATAAATACAGCACCCCTTCATGCTCAAAACACTAGAAAAAATAGGGATAGTAGGAATATACCTCAAAATTGTGAAGATTATCTATGCTAAGCTTAAGGCCAACATTATTCTTAATGGAGAAAAGCTGAAAGCATTCCCTCTAAAAACTTGAACAAGACAGGGTTGCCCTCTGTCACCATGCCCTCTGTCACCACTTCAATTCAACATCATCCTTGAAACACTAGCCAGAGCAATAAGACACACCAAAGAAATTAAAGGAACATGAATGAGAAAAGAAGAACTCAAGCTATTACTATTTGTGGATGACATGATTCTGTATTTAGAGGATCCAAAAAACTAGACCAGAAAACTTCTAGAACTAATAAATGAATTCAGCAAAGTGTCAGGATATAAAATCAATACACATTGCATTTCTATTCATAAGTGATGAATTCTGTGAAAGAGAAATTGGGAAAACCTTTCCATTCACAATAGCCTCAAAAGAAAAATAAAATACTTGGGAATCAATCTAATAAAAGAGGTGAAAGACATCTACAATGAAAAATACAGAACACTAAAGAAAGAAAGAAATGAAAACCTTAGAAGAGGAAAAGATCTTCCCATATTCTTGGATAGGTAGAATTAATATTGTCAGAATGGTCATACTACCAAAGGCACTCTCCAGATTCTATGCAATCCCAATTAAAATCCCAATGACATTCCTCATAGAAATAGAGAAAACCATTATGAAATTCATATGGAAAAATAAGAGACCTCGTGAATAGCCAAAGCAATCTTGAGCAGGAAGAGTGAAGCAGGAAGTATCACAATATCAGATCTTGAACTATATTACAGAGCAAGTAATAAAAACGGCATGGTATTGGCACCAAAGTACACAGGTAGACCAATGGTATAGAATAGAAGGCACAGAGACAAACCCATATAAGTACAGTTACCTCATACTAGGACAAAGGATCCAAAAACATACAGTGGAGAAAAGATAGCCTGTTCAACAAATGATGCTTGGAAAACTGGGAATCCATACATAGTAAAATGAAATTAAACCTCTGTCTCTCACCCTGCACAAAACTCAAAATGGATCAAGGACCTAAGAATTAAACCACAGACGATGCATCAAATAGATGAAAAAGTAGGCCCAAATCTTCACCATGTTGGATTAGGACCAGACTTCCTTAACAAGAGTCATAAAGCACAAGAAATAAAAGCAAGGATGAATATATGGAATGGATTCAAACTAAGAAACTTTTTCTCAGCAAAAGAAACAATCAATAATGTGAAAAGAGAGCATACAGAGTGGGAGAAAATCTTTTTCATGTGCACTTCAGATAGAGCACTAATCTCCAAAATTTATAAAGAACTTAAAAAACTTTGCACCAAAAATACAAAGATCCCAATTAATAAATGGGTCAAGGAACCGGACAGAAGAAGATATACAGGTGATTCACAAATATATGAAAAAGTGTTCAACATCTCTATAATTAGAGAAATGCAAATTAAAACAATCCTAAGATTTCATCTTACTCCAATTAGAATGCTATTATCAAGAACACAAGCATTAATAGGTGTTGTTGTGGATGTGGGGGGGAAAATGCACACTCGTACAATGCTGGTAGGAGTGCAAATTGGTGCAGCCACTCAAGAAAGCAGTATGGAAATTCTTCAGAAAACTTGGGATGGACCCACATTTTGACCCAGTTATCCCACTTCTCAGTTTATTCCCAAAGGATTTAAAATCAGCATACTATAGTAATGCAGCCACATCTATGTTTATAGCTGCTCAATTCACAATAGCTAGATTGGGGAACTAACCTAGATGCCCTTCAACAGATGAATGGATAAAGAAATTTTGGTATATATACACAATGGAATATTATTCAGTCATAAAGAAGAATAAAATTATGGCATTTGCAGGTAAATAGATGCAATTGGAGAATATCATGCTAAGTGAAATAAGTCAATCCCAAAAAATCAAAGGTCAAATGTTTTCCCTGAGAAGTGGATGATGATACATAAAGGGGGTGTAGGGTTGCGTGGGTAAGAGAATAATGGAGGAACTGTGGATTGTGTAGAGGGAAATGAGGGGGGATATGAAAGATGGTGGAATGAGATAGACATCACCCTATGTACATGTATGATTACATAAATGGTGTGAATCTATGTAATGTACGACTATAGAAACGAAAAGTTTTACCACATTTGTGTACCATGAATCAAAATGCAGTCTGTAAAAATAAAAAAATAGCAAAATAATAAATAAAAAAAAATTATGGCAAATCCATCACTGGAAAAAAAACACAGGTAATATAATGGATAAATAGTTTCAAAAAAAGAGAAATAAATCACAATGATAAACATAGAATCACAATATAACTCACAATTCTAATCCTAGGTATACACTAAAAACAATTGAAAACAAGGGGGGGGAGGACAAGATGATAGACAAGATCCTCCGGTAATCATCTTTTTAGAGACACAAGTTGAATAGCCTCACGGGCAATAAATTACCTTCACAAGAGCTAAGGAAACCAGATCTGCCTATGGATGAAGTCTCTGGAACAACCCTGATACCAGAGTTGCATGGCCCCAGGCTATCATACTACCATCCCAGTCAGTGTCAGCTTGTTGCACTCACCTTTGGCGATAAATCCAATTCAATTATAGACAGCCAATAGCAGCATGGGCTTTGGGGTCCTTCACCAGTACTATCCTGAACCTGGCAGGCTTTGGGCTCAGCATTGGCAGCATTGATGCCCACAGAAAGATACCTGGTCTGGGACTAATCATTAGTTTAGCCCAGCAACAGGCACAATCCCACAATGACTGACAACAGACCAGTATCCAGGGACAGATGTTTGGGCCTACCCTTAAGGAGAAGTTGTAGAAATGGTCTACCATATGTACTCCTCTGGTTCAATCCAATTAAACCAACTGTGAATTTGATACAAACCTGGATGTGGATCACCCTCTATTGTTGAAACAATGATGACATACCAAATATGAACTCTAGGCAAATAGGGACCTGGACCCCAACCAGTGATGAAATAGAGGTGTTTATGGACTCAAAGAAAATAAGTGACCTAACTGGAATTTCTGGGAAGACATGCACACCAAAGTCCTAGAAGTTGCCTCATGCTGACAAATCAACAAATTTCAGAAAATCCTGATCACACCTAACTCTTACAATAAGGACCAGAAACTGAAAAATCAACAATCAATATGGATCTCACAAAGGTGTATTAAGGAAATTCAAATGAGAAACACAAGAATGAAGAAAACACAAGACTTTGTATTAGTCAGTTTTTTATCACTTTCACAAATACCTGGGAAAAATAACTTGAAGGAGAAAAGATTTATTTTAGCCAGCAGAGATTTAAGTTCATGATTGGCTGGTCCCATTGTTTTTGATGCTGTAGTGAGTGAGGTAGAACATCATGTCAGAAAGGCATGGCTGAGCAAAGCTGGTCACCCCAGGAAGCCTAGAGAGAGGAAGAGAGAGAATAAGGATCTGGGGACACTGGATAAACTCTTCTAGTGCATACCTCCAATACCACCTTCTAATAGTTCCATCATGTTTTGAATCTATCAATGGATGAATCCACTTGAGATTAAAGTCCAAGATCCACTCACCTTCCTGAAGGCCACACCTCTGAACATTGCTGCACTGGGGACCAAGGCTTAAACACATAAGCCTTTAGAGAACATTCCAGATGCAGATTATGATAGACTTGAACAGATACTTCTATACCAATATTCATTGCATCATCATTCACTATAGTCAAAGGTGAAAACACCCCAATGTCCATTAACAGATGAATGAATAAGCAAAATGTGATACTATCACATATAGAATATTTGTCAATATTTGTCAACCATCAAAAGGGAATGGAGTTTTAATATGTGCAATAACACGAAGGAATATTGAAGACATTATGCCAAATGAAATGATTTGGATTTAAAATGACAAATATTGTGTTTTTCCTCTTACATGAAACATCTGGGATAGGTAAATTCTTAGGATTAAAAATAACAGATTAGAGTTTAACAGGAATTAATGTGGGGAAAGAGCAGAATGGAGCATATTTTCCTAATTATATTATGATTTAGGATAATAACAAACTTGGAAACAGTATTGATGGTTGCATAACATTTGAATGTAGTCAGTGCCACAGAATAATGTGCTTAAAATGGTTAAAATGGAAAAAATTCATCTTTTACATGTTTTACCATACTTTTAAAAAAAAAGTTTTAATAGCTATTAATTTTTTAACTTTTTCATATACAGTAACAAAAATATCACATATGTACGAATTATTTCACGTATTTCAAAATGACTTGAAACTTGCTTTTTTCACATTATGTGTGATTTCACATAAGTTACTTAGCATCTCTATCTACTGAAATGACTTTAAAAGAGGATTAATTGATATTACACATGACAATGTTTCCATAATTGATCTTTGGCAAATCATGTTTATTATTATTTCAAGATTATCCTCATTTGAAGGCAAGAAAATATCTCCAATGACTTTTCCACCTGCTTTAGATACCAGCACTTGACCTGTAGCAATGAGTATAACCTGTTTTCTGGCATTGGGTCAATAATTATTCCATTATGCCACACTTCCGTTCAACAGAATTCTGGAGGAGAGGAATACTAGGCAGGATACTTTGGGTGAAAGATATGATTGGGTGTTCTCATGAACACATTGGTAGGTGAGTGTGTGACATCCTACCAATGTCACACTTGTTCAGAGCATCACAAACTTGTCACAAGACACTTTACCTTTTTCTATCCACTAACCCTATAAACACCCACACTAAACTTCATGTTTGACTAATTTTCTTCAAAAAGTTAGCGAAAGAAGATTAACAATATATTTCACAAGTAGCCACATTAACATAAAATGTACAGTAAAATTTACCATAAAAAAGCATTTATATTTTACATTTATGGAGAGTCCTACTGAAACAGCACGTGCCTAATAAGAATTAGCGAAAAAGAGTTATGTAGAAATTTTTCCTCAAATTATGATCTGAATCATCATTTAAATTTTATGAATGAAAATGTAATTGTTTAGGAAGAAATTTCACATATATTTTTGTTTAGCTGTTCACTGGGCATTTCCACTGAGAACTGAAACCATCTGCACAAACACAGTTAATGTGTCTATTATAACATAACACTGCTATCCACTGAACTAATTACCATGATTATTATTCCTGATAATATTTGCATAGAAAGATGAAAGTTGTAAATGATTTTATTTTTCCTTCCAGGAAATTTTGGAGGGTAAATGAATATATATTTATATATTATTAATTCCTTGGTAAATAACCTCAAAATATGGTTTTCTTAGCAGGAATATTTGAAAATCTTATTTAGAACAGAAAGGATAAAAAAAAAAATACCAAAAAATGTGGTCATTTTTATTCATAAGAATACTTCCAAAAGAAATTCTTATTCAGAATTACTTCTTTAAGGAAATACTTGTCCAAGCAAAAGAAAATTTTTTATTAAAAAACCTTAAAATGTAATCCTGTCTTGTAGATCCTCTTCATCGTAACTAGACGTGAAATGTCTTTATTTTACTAATCTTTTCCCCATGTTCGTTCCCGCATTTTCCTCTGTCCAACCCTGCCTCTGAACTGCTCTCCTTTCCTCTTAGACAGCACAAAGCCCCCAAACTCAATTCCTTCTTAAACTTAAATCATTCTTAGAACAAGGAAGGAGCATTTTAGAAATGGTTTTCCTCGGAACAGACAGCTATCATCAAAGATTTTTCATAGCCTATACAAGATAAAAATAAATTTGCAGAGGAATATAAATTAGTTACAAGAATGTATACCCAGGGCTCTGAGATATATATCTGTTAATTCATATTTCAGAGAAAATCTTAGTTGAAAAAAAAAAGAAAAAACAAGGACAGAAAATACAGAGTGGGAAGATTCAAACAGTGATTTTAAAAACCTCCAAACTAAACAGAAAATCAAAAGTGCTTAGGAAAAACAAAACAAAACAAAAAACTGTCAATGTTGTACATGATATTCTGGTGACTATCTTCCAAGTTTTCCTTATGAAATACTTTTGCTATGATTCAGCCTTGTAAGTAATGAAAAGTTGAATATGTTGGTGACCATACTATGCTGACTGTGAAAAACAAAATAAAATAATATTGATTGATGAAGATATACCAAGGAAATTAAGTACCTTAATTTCCTATTATCTGAAGGATAACCTTGAGATATAGACTTTGGCAATGGTGAAGCCAAGACCTCAGTAAATTCTCTCTCCACAACAAAAACACGGCAAGGGAATAAAAAATAATTGCATTAGAAGTCCAGAAATTAGTCAAAGTCACAGAAAGAGTTGAAAAGTATTTAATAAAATTACCGAACCTCAGACAATGAATTCTATGGCATTTAGCTTGGGGTTATTCCCCACAACCCCACAAGACCATAGCCGTGTAATGGACAAAACCAATAGCACAGCAAACAACAGACAGCCTCTATTTTGAAGCCCCACTAAATGTACCCTAACTATCTGTAGTCAGTATTTTGTTGAAACTTGCAGTCTCCAGGCAAATCTCTATTCTGAGAGTGTGGTTGATATTTGATTTGACCCAGAACCCAGGACAGTAGGTGGTGGTAGGGATGTGGGTTGGAGGTAATCTCATTTCATTATCATTACTGTGTAATAGCAAGCTCGGTTACCTAAGGGTAACAAGGAAAACAAGAACATGTGCAAGCATATAAAAAAGATGTTCTGAAGACAACTGGGAACATTGAAAAGTTCTTATTTTTCTGGGAATCCCACATAAAGTTGTATATGTGCCCAAGGGAGACCTGTGGAAGGACAAAGCACCTCTTACTTCTTGCTAATGCTATGTTTTTCCACTTTTCAAGTAAAGGTATTTTATAAACAAAAATTCCACAGGATGCATTCTTAGCTGTATCCCATAACATTTCATACATTGTTTGATTTTATTTCATGTTAAAATATCTTGTAATTTTCTTTGTGATTTGTTATTTGATGCATTGGTTATTTAGGAGGATGATTTTAGTTACCACATATTTGTAAAGTGCACAAATTTACTTTTGTTGTTGATTTTTAATGCTTCTCAATTTATTCTCTGCATTACTTTTATGGCAAAACCAGATAAAGATATCACAAGAAAAGTAAGGACTAGGAGGTTTCAGGATGGTGGCCTAGAGGGTGGCTGCATTTCATGTTGCTCCAGGACTCAGGATTCAAAAGAGGAGAAAGTGAGACACTTGGCACCAACTCAAAGCAGCCGGGTGACTCTCACCCGTTGGGAAGGCGTCCCGGATGGGACGGTGGTCCTGGAACGCAGGGAACTTTGTGAAGTAGAGCTGCAGGCAAGACGCCCCTCCTCCCGCTGGAGCAGTGAACGCGGACAACTGGGAGCGCCGTAAAGGAGGCCGCTCGGCACAGTGCTGGGACTCGGAGCAACCACTGGGGCTCCGGCGGCTGCCCAGGGGAGGAGTGGCGAGGATAGCTGTGTGGACTCAGGACACCGGGGCCTGCCCTGAGGAGGAGGAGGAGGAGCGTGGCCGCTTGGATTCGGAGTGACTGCACCAGAGCTACAGGCGGTTGCCAGAGGAGAAGCTGCGTGGCGAGCTGTTTGGACTCAGAACGACTGCTTCTGAACCCCGGGGCCTGCCCTGAGGACGAAGAGGAGGAGGAGCGTGGCCGCTTGGATTCGGAGTGACTACACCAGAGCTATAGGCGGTTGCCAGAGGAGGGGCTGCGTGGCGAGCTGTTTGGACTCAAACCACTTCTGAACCCCGGGGCCTGCCCGGAGGAGTAGGAGGAGGAGGAGGAGGAGCGCGGCAAGTCGTTTGGACTCGCAGTGACTGCATTAGCGCTCCAGGCGGCTGCTCAGAGGAGAAGGCGAGTGGTGAGTTGTTTGTTTGGACTTAAAGTGACAGCGCCTGAACACAGGGGGGCTGCCTGGAGGAGAAGCGTGGTGGGTCGCTTGGTCTTGAGTGTCCGCACCAGAGCTCCGGGTGGTTGCCCAGAGGACCCGTGCAGCGGGTCACGTGGATTCAGAGCCACTCAGAGCGACCACTCCTGAACACTCGGGGGGTTATCTGGAGAAGGAGGAGGAACGGGGAGGGTCACTTCGACTTGGAGTGATTGATTGCCCAGGGCTACGGGTGGTTGGTGGGAGGTGGAGACACGCAGTGAGTTTCTTGGACTTCTAGTGACCGCACCGGAATACTGGGCGGCTGTCTGGAGGAAGAGGCGTGTCGTAGGTCTCTGGGTCTCAGAGCGATTGTACGGGGCCCCAGGTGGCTGCTCAGAGGAGGGGCCGCATAGCCAGGCGATTAGGTGCAGAGCAGGGTCCCAGGATCTAGGAGGCTTCTGGGTGGAAGAGCCACACAGAGACAGGCTTAGGGCGGAGCGAAGGTTCCAGGCCTGCAGGCAGATTCTCTGAGGAGGGGCAGTCTAAGGAGATTCATCTGCGAAGGGTGAGGCTCCCAGGCCCAGGAGGTAGGGCCGGGCCCCTGGGAACTTTGCAGAGGAAGGCAGCCCAGCCCAGGTGGTAGCTGTAAATTGAGGGGAACCTCTAGGAGGGTACTGACCAGCGAGACCTCCCCACCGGGTGACTCTTCCCTGCTGGGTGAGGTTTCCCCACAAGGACGGTAAAACTAGAGACTCAGGCCCAAACAGGCCTTGCCTCAGCCCGCAGCCTAGGTCCCCGTTGGATGACCATTGGTCAACAAGTGGAGGCACCTCTGCCCACTAGCAGGGATTATACCCCACCTGAAGGCCACCACTCCTAGAGAGGCAGCTTCCTTGTGGAGCACCGCATTATCAACTTCCTCCAAGACTACAGCCTACTGAAGGCTAAGGGGGGATATATATAGAAATCTTCAGTGACATTGTAAGTCAATAGAGGAAATCTGCAATATCTCAGCGGTCCAGCGATACCTGAACAATATGAGAAAACAAGGAAAGAAAATGCTGCAAACAAATCTAGATGTTACATCAATAAAACCCAATGACAGCATGGCAGAAGAAATGACAGAAAAGGAGTTCAGAATGTACATAATTAAAATGATCAGAGAAGCAAACGATGAGATGAAAGAGCAAATGCAAGCATTGATCGCACCAATCGACAGTTAAAAGAGCAAATACAGGAAGCAAAAGATCATTTCAATAAAGAGTTAGAGATATTGATAAAAAACCAAACAGAAATCCTTGACATGAAGGAAACAATAAACCAAATTAAGAACTCCATAGAAAGCATATCCATAGGATAGAACACCTGGAAGACAGAACCTCAGACATTGAAGACAAAATATTTAACCTTGAAAACAAAGTTGAACAAACAGAGAAGATGGTAAGAAATCATGAACAGAATCTACAAAGAACTATGGGATATCATGAAAAGGCCAAATTTAAGAATTATTGGGATTGAGGAAGGCCAGGACAAACAAGCCAAAGGAATGAACAACTTATTCAATGAAATAATATCAGAAAATTTCCCAAATCTGAAGAATGAAATGGAAAATCAAGTTCAAGAGGCTTATAGGAATCCAAATACACAAAATTACAACAGACCCACACCAAGGCACATTATAATGAAAATACCTAACATACAAAATAAAGACAGAATTTTAAAGGCTGTGAGAGAAAAGAACCAAATTACATTCAGGGGGAAACCAATACGGATATCAGCAGACTTTTCAATCCAGACCCTAAAAGCTAGAAGGGCCTGGAACAACATTTTTCAAGCCCTGAAAGAAAATGGATGCCAACCAAGAATCTTATACCCAGCAAAACTTACCTTCAAATTTGACAATGAAATAAAATCCTTCCATGATAAACAAAAGCTAAAAGAATTTACAAAAAGAAAGCCAGCATTACAGAACATTCTCAGCAAAATATTCCATGAGGAAGAGATGAAAAACAAAGAAGCAAATCAGCAAAGGGAGGAATTATCCTAAAGGAATTGTCAAATAAAGGAGGAAACAAGTTGTGTCAAACAAATAAATAAATAAAATTTAAGAAATGAACCAAATGACCGGGAAACCAAATCATATCTCTATAATAACCCTGAATGTTAATGGCCTGAATTCATCAATCAAAAGACATAGACTGGCAGATTGGATCAAAAAGAAAGATCCAACAATATGTTGCCTGCAAGAGACTCACCTCATAGAAAAAGATACCCATAGACTAAAGGTGAAAGGATGGGGAAAAACATACCATGCACATGGACTCAGCAAAAAAGCTGGAGTATCCATCCTCATTTCCGATAATGTGGACTTCAAGCCAAAGTTAGTCAGAAGGGATAAAGAAGGTCATTTCATACTGCTTAAGGGAAGCATAAATCAGCAAGATATAACAATCATAAACATCTATGCCCCAAACAGTGGCTCATCCATGTATGTCAAACAAATCCTTCTCAATTTCAGAAACCAAATAGACCATAACACAATAATACTAGGTGATTTTAACACGCCTCTCTCACCACTGGACAGATATTCCAGACAAAAATTGAACAAAGAAACCATAGATCTCAATAACACAATCAATAATTTAGACTTAACAGACATTTATAGAATATACCATCCAACCAAGAGCGAATACACTTTCTTCTCAGCAGCACATGGATCCTTCTCTAAAATAGACCATATATTAGGCCACAAAGCTAATGTTAGCAAATACAAGAAGATAGAGACACTAGCATGTATTCTATCGGATCATAATGGATTGAAGTTAGAAATAAATGAAAGAGTAAAACACAGAAACTATTCCAACATCTGGAGATTAAACAATATGCTATTATATGATGAATGGATAACAGAAGATATTAGGAAGGAAATTAAAAAATTCTTAGAGGTAAATGAGAACAAGGAAACATCATATCAAAATCTCTGGGACACTATGAAAGCAGTAGTTAGAGGGAAATTTATTTCTTCGAGCGCATTTAATAAAAGAAGTAAAACTCAACAAATAAACGACCTTACACTACAGCTCAAAGCCCTAGAAAAAGAAGAACAGATCAGCACCAAAAGTAGTAGAAGACAGGAAATAGTTAAACTCAGAGCCGAAATCAATGAAATTGAAACAAAAGAAACAATACAAAAAATTGACAAAATAAATAGTTGGTTCTTCGAAAAAATAAACAAAATTGATAAACCTTTAGCCACACTAACAAAGAGAAGACGAGAGAAAACCCAAATCACTAAAATTCGGAATGAACAAGGAAATATCACAACAGACAGGATTGAAATACAAAACATAATTAGAAGCTATTTTGAAAATCTATACTCCAACAAAATAGAAAATTTCGAAGACATCAACAGGTTTCTAGAGACATATGAATTGCCTAAACTGAACGAGGAGGACATAAACAATTTAAATAGACCAATTTCAAGTACTGAAATAGAAGAAGTCATCAAAAGCCTACCAACAAAGAAAAGTCCGGGACCAGATGGGTTCTCAGCCGAGTTCTACAAAACCTTTAAAGAAGAGCTCATTCCAATACTTCTCAAAGTATTCCATAAAATAGAAGAGAAGGGAACCCTCCCAAACTCATCCTATGAAGCCAATATCACACTGATACCTAAACCAGACAGAGACTCATCAAGGAAAGAAAATTTCAGACCAATATCCTTAATGAACATCGACGCAAAAATTCTCAACAAAATTTTAGCAAATCGCATACAAAAACATATTAAAAAGATAGTGCACCATGATCAAGTGGGTTTCATCCCAGGGATGCAAGGTGGGTTCAACATCAGGAAATCAATAAACGTAATTCACCATATTAATAGACTTGAAGTTAAGAATCACATGATTATTTCAATAGATGCAGAAAAAGCATTTGATAAAATACAGCACCCCTTCATGCTCAAAACACTAGAAAAAATAGGGATAGTGGGAACATTCCTTAACATTGTAAAGGCCATTTATGCTAAGCCCATGGCTAATAACATTCTAAATGGTGAAAAACTGAAAGCATTCCCCCTAAAAACTGGAACAAGACAGGGATTCCCTCTTTCACCACTTCTATTCAACATCATTCTTGAGACTCTGGCCAGAGCAATTAGACATACCAAAGAAATTAAAGGGATACGAATTGGAAAAGAAGAACTCAAACTATCCCTGTTCGCTGATGACATGATTATATATTTAGAGGAACCTGGAAATTCCACCAGAAAACTCTTAGAACTCATAAGTGAATTCAGTAAAGTAGCAGGTTACAAGATCAATGCCCATAAATCTAATGTATTTTTATACATAAGTGATGAATCTTCAGAAAGAGAAATTAGGAAAACTACCCCATTCACAATAGCCTCGAAAAAAATAAAATACTTGGGAATCAATCTCACAAAAGAGGTGAAAGACCTCTACAATGAGAACTATACAACACTAAAGAAAGAAATTAAAGAACACCTTAGAAGATGGAAAGATCTTCCATGTTCTTGGATAGGAAGAATTAATATTGTCAAAATGGCCAAACTCCCTAAAGTGCTATACAAATTTAATGCAATTCCAATTAAAATCCCAATGACGTACCTTACAGAAATAGAGCAAGCAATTATGAAATTCATCTGGAAGAATAAGAAACCCAGAATAGCTAAAGCAATCTTTAGCAGGAAGAGTGAAACAGGGGGTATTGCAATACCAGATCTTCAACTCTACTACAAAGCAATAGTAACAAAAACGGCATGGTATTGGTACCAAAATAGAAAGGTAGATCAATGGTACAGAATAGAGGACACGGACACAAACCCAAATAAATACAATTTTCTCATACTAGACAAAGGGGCCAAAAATATGCAATGGAGAAAAGATAGCCTCTTCAACAAATGGTGCTGGGAGAATTGGAAATCCATATGCAACAGAATGAAACTAAACCCATATCTCTCACCATGCACGAAACTAAACTCAAAATGAAATAAGGACCTCGGAATCAGACCAGAGACCTTGCAGATTATAGAAGAAAAAGTAGGTCCAAATCTTCACCTTGTTGGTCTAGGATCAGACTTCCTTAACAGGACTCCCATAGCACAAGAAATAAAAGCTAGAATCAACCACTGGGATAGATTCAAATTAAAAAGCTTTCTCTCAGCAAAGGAAACTATCAGCAATGCGACGAAAGAGCCTACAGAGTGGGAGAATATCTTTGCCAATCATACTTCAGATTGAGCACTAATCTCCAGAATCTATAAAGAACTCAAAAAACTCTACTCCAAGAAAAATAAGGACTAATATCTTCCATGAAAAGACCTACAAATCCTTACCAAAATGACAACAAAATTGAATCCTGCAATAATTAAAAAGAAACATACACTTTAGATCATCAAGTACAATGATTAATCACTCCAAGGTGCTCTGCTAAAGGCTACATTGTTCCAAGACTATTGTTCTCTATTAAATATTTTTATTTTGAGCCTTGGTTAATTATTTTTAATGTTTAAAATAAGCTCCAGATCTCTATCTGCACTTATTATGAAAGAAATAATAAACACTTGAATGCATTAAAAAAAAAAACAAAGAAACAAAGAAACATACACAACAAACAAGTGGCAATTCTTCCCAGTATTCCAGGTTCATTTAATATCCAAATATCAGTCATTGCAACACACCATATTTGAAAAATAAAAGAAAAACAAACACATGATCATCTCAATAGGTACAGATAAATCATTTCAGGAATCTAAAACCCATTCATGATTAAATGAAAAAATGTCTTCCTTTTCATTTTGTTTGCCTGACAAACATTCAGTCTTTCAGTATTGAGTGTAATGTTCGCTTTGGCTTACACAAATGCTTTTTGTCGGTTGAGCTAATTTCCTTCAATTCCTAGATTGTCAATTCTTATATTCTATTTCTGAATAGTGTAATGTTATGTATACAAAATACAAAACCAGAAGAAATGCACCCAAATTGTTAAAACTAAGAAACTAGCTTAGCAATGTGATAGGCTTCATTCATATCAACACACACAATTCACTGCATTTTTATTCACTAGTAATGCACAATACAAAATTGAAACTAAAATAATAGCTACAATTAAAATGTAAAGGATAGCACAATGCAGTGGAGCATACTTGTAATCCCAGTGGCTCAGGAAGCTGAGGCAGGAAAATCACAAGTTCAAAGTCAGCCTCAGCAAAAGTGAGGTGCTAAGCAACTCAGTGAGACCCTACAATACAAAATAAGGCTGAGAATATGGCTCAGTGGTCAAGTGCTCTGGTACCAAAAAAAAAAAAAAAAAAAAAAGTCTAAGAATATGTTTAACAAATATTGTGAAGGATTTGTGTGCTGGAAATTATAAAACAATGTTGACAGAAACTAAAATAAATGTAAAGAAAGAAAGACATTCCATGTTCATGGACTGGATGACTTAACATTGTTAAGATGACAAATTAAACCACAATAGATGTACAGATGTAAGACAAACTCTGACTATCTGCTATTTTTTAAATTTTTTTTTTACAAAAATTGACAAGATAAACTTAAAATTCATATGGAAATAAAAGGAACAATATTTAAAATATAAAATCCACAGGGCTCATTCTTCTTAGCTTCGAATAATTTGAAAAGTTGTGAATTTAAAGCAAGGAATGTCTACATAAGATTAGAGAGGTGAGTTGAACTATGACTGAGAGTCCACAGATAATCCTCTATACGTCTCCATTTGTTTTTAACCAGGGTATCAAGATAATTCAGTGTGTGAATAGAATAGCAGTCTTTTAACATTTGATGCTGGACCAAACTCTGTAGATATGTACAGGTGAAACAATGGATGTATAACCTGTCTCACACCATACACTAAATGTATCTTAGTGTGTATAGGTCATAGACCTAAATTTAATAGCTAAAATCGTAAAATTTCTAGAAGAAAACGTGAGGGTAAATTTGTATAAATTTTCTCAGGTAAAACATTGAAACAAAAGCAAACAAAAAAATTGCAGAGATTGGACATCACCAAAATTAAAAATAAAAATTATGCTCTAGACAATACCATGGAGATCATGAAAAGAAAATCTGAAGAATGGAAGAAAATATTTTCAAATTAGGTAGCTAACAAGTGACTTATATCCAGAATGTATGCAGAACTCATTCAACAATAAAAAGATAAGCAACTCAGTTAAAATATCGGCAAATAATGTAAATAAACATTTTTAAAAAGAGTATACAAATGGCCATTATAAACATGTGAACCCTTCTACTACCTCATTTGCTTTTAGGGAAATGCAAATTGAAGCCATGGTAAAATGTCACTATGTGACTTAAAAAAATATACAGTGAATAAGAAGTTTTGGTGAGAATGTGGGTAAATTGGAACACTCATACACTGAGATTGTGAATGTAAGCTGTGTAGCCACTTTAGAAAACAGTTTGTTATTCCTCAAATTTCTGAAATAGAGGTACTGTGACCCAAGAATTCTGTTCCTTGGCTATATATATCCAAAAGAGGTGAATACATTTGTGTAGGTAAAACTTGTACACAGATACAAGAATTTGTGTGGGAGTGTTGTACAAAGGAACACAGAATAAGCATTAGTCAAAATAGCCAAAAGGTGGAAGCAAAATCACTTCCCATCAGTTGATGAATGAATTTAAAAAAAAAAAAAAATACATCCACAGAATGGAATATTATATGGAAATGAAAAAGGACATACACATACTAAAAACGTAGATAAAACATATTACTTACAGAGAGAAAGCTGGAAAGGGTGGGACACAATCCTCTGAAAGAGATACAATGACCCAGAGTTAGCTCAGCATGCTTATTTTATATGTTTTATCCTCAAAAGGGTTTCTGTGGGAAAGTTTCTTCAAAGTAAGCAGGCTTGAAGGTGGAAGCACTGGCAAGAAATTATAATTATCTAGCTGTGCTCATAATTCTCTATCCCTGGCAGCTGGTGTCTGAATTCTGGGTCAAGACTGATAAGCAGGGCATCACCATAGCAACTGGGCACTCTTGTCTGTACCTCTGCACAGAAAGTTCCCAGTGCAAGTGCAGCAGCAGCCGTGAAGCAGTCAGAAACGGTGATCCAAGACACCATCCTCCATGAAAGAGTATATCAAAGAAATCAACCACAAAAGCCAGACATCACCTTATTTCTCTCATGTGAAATTTCTAGAATAGGCAAATCCATACATGCTGAAGTTACACGCATCGTTCTCTGGGGTTGAAGTAAGGGATGGTAGAGGATGTGTAATGACACTTAGTATGTACAAAGGTCTTGTGGAATGTTGAAAAGTGTCCTACTGTCCTATTTTTCTGAAATATAGCTTCTGTGAATGCATAAAAATCACTGTAGTGGGAGCTTTATATAGGTATATTTTATGGTACACAAAATATATTCAAATAAAGCTATAAAATAAAATAAAAAATAAAAATTTGGATGTCATTGTAAAGGACAGTTATGGAACCCTTTGACTATCTTGATGCTGTATCATTGCTTTAATTCAGGTCACTGTTATGCAATTTCTTTCAGAGGCAGTAAGTTTACTCAGATTGTGGGTATCCCTAATAACCTCCAGACTTTCCCTGTGTACTTGCCTGAACTTGTTACTTTACACCTTTAAACAGAGATCATTCTTCCTACTGCTTGAGAACACACCCACTAACTTAGTAATGAGGAGTTCACTAGGCATATGGGATTGCCAGTTTAAATAATCACCTGTCGCTTCTTTCCTAACTTCCATAAGAACTTCCCTCTTCAAAAATAAGTCATAGATTATATGGACATTGACTAACTGCTGTCTTTGCACCTGAACCAACCAACCCACATGGAGAATGTCAACTAGATACTGACTTGTATGGGGGTAAATCCACTTACATGAGTAAGATTATTGGTGCTGAATTAGTTTACATTCACAGGGACACATGTAAACCCCTAGCAAGCTCAAAAAATGTGCTCTTAAATCAATTTAAATAGCAATAAAAATTAATAAATGAAAGCCAAATAATAGAAAAAGGACTCTTGGTCCCTTTCCTTGTTCTTATAGTGTTCTACCTGTTAAAAATACACGGACATGGAAAATATGTAGGCTTGTTTAGAATGTGAGGACTATAAACAATGTGATAATCATTTCATTACATTGCTTCTGACTGCATATTTTGCTGTTGTAGATCTGTTCTACTTCCTTTTTTTTTAAATTTTGCTATCTATTTAGGATTAGATCAATGTAGTCAGTTTTTGTTTGCCTTTTTAATGAAAAAGAAACAACCAAAAGCAAACAAATGTAGATAACACCTAAATTATTATGTCCTAGGGGTTTAATGAAGCATCATCTCACAAGTTCTCAAAAGGGAAATGTTACATTTTTCTCTGTTTCTATCCTTACTCAATATGTATATTACCACTTTGGTTTTTTTTTCTTTAAATAATGATAGCTCTAATACTTATTCTATATGTATAATTGCTCTTTTAATTTAGAAAGATCATGTTTTTCCAAACAGAATTTACCCATTTTTCTGAATAAAGTTCTTTCCGACTAGGACATGATTTACCCAAAAGAAGGTAAATCTCTTCCTCATGAGGACTGTAAGTCACTCAAGACTTCACCAAGTCAATGGTATAGAGACAGTTAAAGAAATTCCTGGGTTTTATTGACTCTTGAAAGCAGTGGTTATCATTTTTTTCTGAAATCACTAAAACTATGTGACTTAACCAAGTCCTTGATAATAGTCTCTTTTCTGAAAAAGTGAAAGGACAGATTGTGTGTGTGTGTGTGTGTGTGTGTGTGTGTGTGTGTGTGTGAAAGAGAGAAAGAGAGAAATAATTAAAGTTAGCTTTTTAAAAATATTGGACATGTGCTTATGTAATTATTACAAGCATTCTGCTATTTATACATGAGACCTCCTTTGGACATGCCCTTAGTGTTGTTGATTAATATTTTGGGAACAACCTAGTCACATAGCTAACTATATCGTTCCTGTTCCGGTAGCAAGATCTTATTCATTTTTTTATAGGAATAATAAACAGTAGTTAAAATGGCAGAGGCTTCTACCAGTTTTATTTTTGGATCTTCTTTAAATTTTATGGTCCCATCTATTTTATACTTGTTGATTAATAAAAACAAAATATTTCTCAACAAGTTGTCCTACTTCCTATGAATTTCTATATTTTCTTATCCACACTTTTCTATTCATCATTGTAATACTTAAAGCCCTGCTAATTTTATTCCATTACAAAAATAAAAAGAAACTCACAATTGCCTAACCTCTCTCAGGAGTTATGATTTAAGTAGATTTATTAGAAAAAGCCTCTGGAATGTCCAGACTTATAAGTTAATTGATCGCATCTTAAGACTGAAACAGGAAACCATCAGCTGATGCACCTCTGACAGATCTCACTTTATCCTGTGACAATGACTTCCTGTCAGAGGCAAAATCTGCCCACAAGGCAGGAATCCTCACCCTCCTCAGAGCTTATCAGTTTGCTAAAGATAAGAGCATCAATGGAGACAGTGGTAATGGGTACACTTTTGGCATGGACCGTAATTTTGGAATGCTTTAGGATCAAGGAGGACTCTTGACCTCATCCCAGATCATTCTACACATTATGTGATTTTGTGTACTTTAATACTTCTGTAGTAGGTGGTTATAGGGAATGGCTTGGGGATGAAAGGAAGTGCCTTCAGTGCTCATTTTGCCAGAAAGAGAACTCTCCCTAACATTTCTGCCTTTATGATATTCAAAGAGAAAAATCTTTGAAAAGCTTTAAACAACCTATTATGTTACACCAATAGGCTCCAGAGTCAGAAAAAAATACTGGAAGAAGTATGAATGCTAACCACATGAGACTATTTCCCAAAGATGGCTGCCTAGAACCCCTGGCACACCAAAAATGGAATGACCAACTATACATGAAATTCAACCCCCTCCCAGCATCCCCTAAATTAAGACAAAGAAACACTGCATCCAATGAACATTGGTGGGAAAACTTGGCTAACATTTTTGAGGCTGTCTGTGGTTTACATCTAATTAGTTATCAGTATAATTTTGGTTAAAACTATAAAGATGGGATGTGGAAAAGAGCCCAAATTTCAGTGCTCCCTGGATTATATTCAAACAGATTTAATTTAACTAACATTTGAATTGTTTTGTATGTGTGTCACTATTTTCTTATTCTCAGGATGAACTGAAATCTTTCATTGCCTGAAATCTAAAAATGACCATTACTTGATTTTTCGATACTTTCCCTAGGAATCTCAACCTGTCCCTCAGGTGTCCTGTAGAGACAGAGGTACCCATTAGATTAGAATGTTGCAAAAAAAGAAAGAAAGGGAAAAGAAAATTTTATGTTCTTAGAGAAGTGAATGAATGTAACTTTAAAATTGAAAATAGTAAAACTCAAAGATTCTTCAACTCTTGTGTCTTAAATTACCTCTGGATTAATGACAATATGATCAATTCCATCTGGGTCTCATTAATTATTACCTTGTGTGCCAGTAATAGGCAGGACCATATATCTAGTGGTGGCTTCTCTATTTCTAGACATCACCATATTGCAAGACCTGGACAAAATTTGCAGGGGACTCAAATAATGTCCTTGGAGCTGTCATCAACAGAAGTGAAAAGCCTTTTCTGAACATCTTTCAAAAAAGTTTTGCATAACTCAGAATCTGGAGATTTAATATTCTGGATGAAGTATCAGAGATAGACTGAATGGAAAGTGCCTATGATATAATGTTACCAAACAGCACAGCAGTAAATTTTCCAAGGGTTCATATCTCCCAATTAAAGAGACATAACATCCTTGATTCATTGGGAGATAATTCCTTCTGGAGTCTTGAAGCTGATGTTCATTAGGAAAATTCCAAAAGCATATGACGTTCTTAATTTCACAGATTTCTATCCAAGCCTCTTGGACAAAGTCAAAGATCGTATGAGCTATAGACAACCTCCACTGAAGAAGCACACAAAAACAACAGATCATCATGTTTTAATCTACATTCCTTTGTTCATTTGCCTAGGTCTCTTCGTCCCTTGTTGGTTGAAGGCTGCCTTTAATTCTGTTAACTGGAAAAGCAGTTGTTTTTCTTAATATTGCTTTTTTGTCTGTTGATACATTCTTTTGCATGAGTCCACAACTCAAGTACTGATTAATACAAAAATTGATTGTTGGATTTATATACATATTTATTGAGAAACACCAACTTCCTTTAGTACTAGTTCTTTGTAATGAATCAGTTGATTTCCCAGTTGATTTAACCTATTCATGATATTATAGATGGCAAATACCAGTAACCTAAATATTCTATCACAGTGTAGGATGAAAGGTAGATTCTTTCATTCAGTAAAGTATATCTTCAGGACCTTACACAGGAACTAACATTTGTAAATGAAAATTTGAGACATAGAACTCAGAAAGGAAAGAGAACAGATGGTGCATACTTGGAGCCTGTCTCATTTTCAAAGATCTTACTAGTTAAGACTCAACTTCTTTTTTGCTTTAGATCTACCTAAAGATCTCATCTTTGCCAACTTTAATTGCCAGAAACTGAAATATTCTGAATAAGTAGTACATAACATCACAACATGATTTAACAATTCTCTTTGAGGGATTTTGGTAATTGCAGATCATTTTATGGTGTCAGATGCCTGATATTAGATCTGTGGCAAAAAGGTCAACTGGTCACTATTGTTAACTGGTATAAACTTGGTAAACTAACTTCTTCCTGTAAGGCATTACCACCAAGGTCCTCTTTATACCATCAATTTATATGCTTTTAAAAAATATATAAAAATTACTTAATTCAGGAAGCAATAAAATATTATGTCTCTATTTAAGAACCAACATCTTAACCATCCAATGGTAATTTTGGATTGTTTTATTTTCTACTCAGACTTTTGACTAATGGTTTATAAGAGGCCCATAAAATAGGATGGATTTGATTGTGCAACAGTTTGGAGAAGATCATTCTGACCTCGACCATAGACACCTTCATCTAGGACACTCAAGAAGTTGAACAAGCAGTGGTTCATGGGAGAGCCACTTTAGATATAATTTTAGTCTTTCATGGGAACAGCATGTTGTGCTTTCAGTCCTGTGGTGTTCGTTGGGACTTTTGCTTCTACAAATGAGATCTGAAAATCAAATGAATTTAAAAATGTAGAACAAAATATGTTCCCAAATCTGTTTCCATGGAATTTTCAGATTGTGGATGGAATCTCTTCTGGTTTACTTCAGGCACTCCTGGCACCTGGCATGGGATACAAATTCAGATGATATTCTTCCTCTTGCTATCTTTTTATATTGACATTTTCAAATCATGATCTTCAGAATTTTCAGTTTAGCATTGCAGGAGCCATCTTGTTCTGTAAGACAAATCCCACACACACAAGCACTGAAAGTCTACTTACATATGGAGATTTGAACAACCAAACCAGGTAACTCAAGATGAGAGCCTAACACCTTATGTGGTAAGGATCTGGATTATTCATGTTTCTATATATTAATGGTAAATTATTTAGCTCAGTTTCCAGAATGAGCACAAGGAAAGACCC
Source organism: Sciurus vulgaris (assembly GCF_902686455.1). Classification (NCBI taxonomy): domain Eukaryota; kingdom Metazoa; phylum Chordata; class Mammalia; order Rodentia; family Sciuridae; genus Sciurus; species Sciurus vulgaris. The sequence goes on from NC_136464.1 coordinate 135,425,032, forward strand.
TAAGACCTGAATCCATCTAAGTCCAAAGATCCTACTGTGTACAGTAATTCAACTTTGGTTTTCCACTATATCAACATGGCTTCATTATTACTGGAAAGTATTGCCTAGGATTTTCAAAAAGTTGAGAACAATTTTACTTACTATTGCAGAATTCTGTCTTCTCCCTCAAAATCAACATCAAACTGTTCAACTCTGAAGAGGATGTCATTGAACAAATGTTGTAATTCTAACCCAGTACATTATGATCCACATATAATCAAATCTGAAAAATTGAAAGATTCAACATAGACATCAAAACCTCATAAGCATCCCAATTTTATTCTCCTTCCATTTCAGACTGATGTGTTACTAAAACTTGACAAATCATGTACAATTAGTATGTATCAATTTTTTTAAAATCTGACAAAGCATACTTCTTCTTTAAGTCAATAAAGATAAACTCAGTGTTTTCCTATCTTCTGATCATTCTGAAGATTTTTCACATTATGGGAATTCAATAGCACTTAGATGTCTCATGACCAAAACAAGAAGAAGGGAGAGAAATCAGGAGGGGAGAAAAATAGAGATGTTCATGGATATAAATATTGAAAGACAGATTGACAGAAGAGGACATTTTCTGTGTCTAAAATGGCAGTTAGTTCAATGTTATATCAACTAGAATATTCAAGTTATGTTTATAATACATTATATTAGTTTTAACCAAATTCAATATTCTTTATTACATATTGAAAAATAAATATTTGAAATACAAATATTTACACATTTGACCCTTAAAGTTATCATAACTTACAAGAAATGGGTTCAGTATAGGGATTATTTTTCTAGGCTATCATAGACTAATAAAATATGTATTAATATGCTTACCTGGATCAGAAGTAATAGTGAAAGAATAGCTCAAATATATAACATGGATTTGAAAAACTTTGGGAATGAACAGTCATAAGCTATGGAGTAAGAGTTAAATAACAAAACTAAATGATCATCTAAATGATGTTTGCTTTCAATGAATTTCTCATAGGATTAAGGATATAAGTTAGGAAACTGAAAGTAATAAACTGATATAGGAGAATATACTTACACATGAAATTATCAGATATAAAATAGCATTGACAGTTTTGTATAAACTGTAAATATTAAGAAAGGCATAAGTTTAGTACTAATAACTCTTGGTGGAGGAGAGCCCTTGCAAAGATTTGTCTAGAAAATTTTAACCTGACAGTATTGAGTTCATCCCAAATACTAGCAGGAACAACTATCTCACTCTTTTAGTTTCTTTAGATAAAAGAGAGTCCAGATAATGTTCAACAATACATTCAGTAGTTCTCGAGAGCATTCTGAATCAATACCCCCAAATCTCCCCTATCTCACTTCACTTCCTACAACTTCATTGGATCCCAAACACATTTAAAGTAAAGTGAAAGTCCTTTCTTATCAAGTTCCACAATAGGTGGGTGAACATTTAGAGAGTGGTGTCTCAAAAAAAAAGTGAGCTACCCATATTTATGCTATAAAATATAGGTTTCTCAAATATTTTCATCAAAATCTAAGTTTTTATGTTTTCAGTGACCTTTCTTCAAGTTTACATTTGCAGAAATGTGCATAAAAATAAATGTTAAAACTTGAAAAGTTAAAAAAATTCAAGTGGCTTTCATATGCTAAAATATATGGTGAGAACCAAGCAAACAGATGGAACAAACAGTAGGCAGATAGAAGGTGAAAATTTGTATGTGATTAGCTCAAGTATTGCCATATGACATCAGTTATGAAGTTGTACTACATTATATTTTCTCAGTATCTCCAAATAAAATATATTAGTAAAGCGAGTCATTGGCATATTGAACCATGTTTTCTTATTAATTCTATAGCATTTGGGTTAATACTTGCTTCTCTCCAAAGACTAAACCCAGAAATACAAGATGTCTTACACATCCATCTGCTTTAAAAATATACTTAGTAGAATGAATAGTACATTATTATCCTAGGTACATATATGGTTACACAAATGGTGTGACTGTACATCACATATACCCAGAAGAATGAGAAGTTATACTCCATTTATATAGGATGTGTCAGAACAAATTCTACTGTAATGCATAACTAATTAAAACAAATAAAAATATATACTTAGGAAATTAATGCTAATGTGTTGACATAAATCAACTGTACAGAATGTAAAACATGAAACTCTCATATGGCCTACATGCAATAGTAAGATCACAGAATCTTAAGCATTCTTTGAAATAACTCCAAACTGATTTTAATTATTTAAAGAATCCTAAACATCAATATCATTTTTGCAATTCCAGAATATGAATTCCAGCATTGCATTGGTCATTTTCCTTAGATTAAATAGTAGAAGCTAAATAGATGATATATCAAATCTTAAGAAAAATTTTAATTATATGATTTCTTTATTAGGCTGAAATAATACAGTGAATTTTTTTAGGGTATGAATTACTAAGGATATCCTAATTCTGAGCTTTAGATGATAATAACACCACCCTCTGAAAATATATTTATCTACTCTGACTCACTCAAATCCCTGTTTCCAAATTTATACAATTCATTCTTCAGCCTGACACTCAAGGATGATTAACATTTCATGCCACTTTTATTCTCCAAATACATTCAACATTTCAATACTCTGCTCCATAAATCACTAAGTGAAAGAACCTAGGAATATTTCTTAAATTATTAAGATCATTATAATTTTTCAATTAATAAGGATTATGATTGTAAAGGCATTATATGTGATTCATGGTATGTACTCTTCAGTTTCATATATGTCCTTACCACACCATAAATGACTAATTCAGAAACTACAGAAACCCAACATTTTCTCTACTCCCACTCTTCAAACTTGGAAATATATGGATTAATTCTATGAAATATCAGCATGACTTTTATACATTTATTTTATAGCATGCAAATATACCCTTAAACTTATTTATTTATTCATATATCTATGCCTCAATAGGCTATGAAAGTTTTGAGATTTGTACTTTTTTGGGTGTGTATTTTACTAGTTTTTTTATTACTTCTTTTATACTCATCATAATATAATACCGGATTTTTCAGTTTTCTAATAAAATTAATTCCCCTTTCCACTGACACAGTTAGGTACTATGGAAATGTTATTTCAATTGTCAATATTATCCATCACATATTTTCTACAAGTTTTTTTTGTAGATACAAACATTTAGTCATACAATAAACATTTCTTTTTTAGCTTAAGCTACCATCTACTAATTCTCAGTCTGTCATAAAAATTTTATAGGAGTAAGAGTTACCAAAGTTTGCATGGAATGGGCAAGAATGAACATCCTCAGAGTTATCCTCAGAGTCAGAGAGGGAAAGAAGGCAGGTTTATGAAGGATGGCGATAATCTGAACTTGTTATCTGACTCAGAACAGAGTCATTCTCATTCTCTAGAAGAACAAAAAAAGAAAACAAGAAAATACCAAAGAAACAGTACAAGATAATTTCTCAGAATCAAAAGATAAAATTTCATAGATTAAAAGATACTAGTTTATAACACAAAGATACGCACACAACTACATAAAAAAGTATTACATACATATTGTGATATTTCACAACACAGATGAATACAAAGCTTCCATGAAGAAAACAATAAAAGCCACAATAAACCAAACAATCATGAACAATAAAATAGATGACTACAAATCTAAACAATAACCAGACTCGAATCTTCCTACAAGCAAAAATGGATGCTACGAAGCAATAAAAAAATTTCATTTCGAAAATCAGAAAAATTATAATTGAACTAAAAATTATAAAATTCAACTAAATTGCTAAGTAATAATGAAGGCAGTGTAAAGACAATTACATAAAAAGAAGTCTTTCAGAAAATAAAACTTTCCCAACCTGTTTACTGGCATGTTATGCACAATGTACTTAAGCAAAATAAGTTTTGGTATAGAATTGAAGTAATAAAAGTTTCAAATTAGGAAAGCAATAAAATGCTCCATGGACACCTCTTCTCTCCTCTTCTGATAAGAATTCAGTGAAGACTATGTCAAAATGTTGCACGGCCTCCAGGAGGAAGGCTTCCAAGTGAGAAAGATATTCTAAGGTAAAACTCAATCACACTATTTTTTTATTAAAATATTTTTTTTATTTTTACAGACACATTTTGATTCATTATACACAAATGGGGTACAACTTTTCATTTCTATGGTTGCACACAATGTATATTCACACCATTAATGTAGTCATGCATATATATAGGGTAATATTGTCTGTTTCATTCAATCACAGTATTTTAAGTAACTTTGCATTAACCATATTTCATTTTGGATAATATGGGTACCATTTTAGTTTTCAAATTTAAGACATATTCCCTAAGTACAATAATATAAATAGTAAACAACGACCAAAAACCAAAAAAATATTAGATAGAATCTAAGATTCAATCTGTGGTAGGATTCATTGTTATCTCATGTACCTCAAAGAAAGAACGTTAATAGTTAAAGTATGATCCTGGTCTTCAGTGAAACTGTGCATATTAGACCTGGTCAAACAAGGAAAATTTTCAATTATTAATACTTACCGAGAACTCACTTGAGCCACTTTCTTCCAAAATTAAAAAAAAAAACAAAAAACATTAATTCTAACAGCTACCATGAGGTATATTCTTTTCTGTTTTTAACCTATTTTTATTGGTATATTATATTTATCCTTAAGATGGAATTCATTGTGCCATATTTCACATGTGCATAGTTTGATCAATCACATTTCTCTTCTAATCTCCCTTCTATTATCTATTATTATTATTAGTAGTAGTAGTAGTATTTTAATTAGTGAAGTATAATTATATATAAAAGTAGAATTTATTGTGTTATTATCTTTCATGGATATAGCATAATTTGGTAGATTTTAGATCTCCAGTACTTTCCCTTGTCCTACCTCCCTCCCTGATGCGCTTCCCTTACACTATCATTTTATTCTTATTGATTTTTTAAAAAAGAGGAAATAGGCAAAATGAGGTGAGGCAACCAATTTGAGTTAGAAGTTTCAGAAAGTTCTGGAGCTGTTATTTGAATCAGGAAAATTTAAGGTTAATAAAATTATGACAGTAGTATTGTTGGTACAAAAGCAAATGTGATTGTATTTCTTAAATTTATAAAGAAGCCAATAGAAGACCCTAAATTACATATTTGTCATGAAATATGTGTTGACTAATTGTGGTTAATTGTATTAACATAGGCTAAATTATTATTTATTATAATAGTAAGTGCAAAATGATTTAAATATATCATTTAGTAAATGGAAGTCATTAAAAAGAAAATAATCACCACAAAATAATTAAAAAGTGTTTTCCTGTGTAGAGCAGAAATGAAATAGTTTAGAATGCTGTGCTTTTCATTATAAAGCTATTTATTAAACTCTTTCTCCATTATTATTTGGTTTGAATTTCAAAGCACTAAAATATATGCATTTAAATATATACATAGAAATTTTATAATTCAAAATTATAAAAGTGCTAAAATCCTTTGGTGGCTTATTTATCATGAAAAGTCATTAGAAGTACCCATTTTTAAATTGACATTTATTAACTCTCCAGCCTCATGGTTGTGTTATCACTAGTCCAATTTCTAGTAAATTCTTAAGAGGTTCACACAGTTTTGGCATAAACATTACAATAATATTAGTTCCATGTTTCTACTAAGGAATTCACAACACTTCCATGCCTCTTTCTTTCTTGTATAATTTTTCTATGGAAAATTTTCATCTAGGTCTTTCAATATGTTAAAATTATTTTGTAACAGATGATTGCTCAGAATTGGCAAATGTCAATTTCATTTTCCAAATGCAAATCCCAGCATTTAATTTTGCTCCTGAGTCTTAAACTCCCTCTCATTCTTATTTTATATTCTTTACCACTGTAGGTATATTATGCAGGTAGGCATTATAGGCACTACACTAAAGTAAAGGCATTATAATAAAGCAAATTCCCGATTTGATCTTTCTATAATTTTGTAGCAAAGAAAAAAAAAAAAAGCTTAGCCCTTTGGTTCTGAATGATGGCATGTGCATTCCTAAGGCTTCCTTTCCCTACTCCCTTCCTCCCTCCCTCCCTTTATCCCTCTCTCCTTAGCTCTCTTCCTTCTCTTCCAGCCTTCCTCCTTTATTTACTTCCCTCTTTCCTTCCTTCACATTTTCCTCCTTTGCCAATCTAATCCTTGGTTTCCTTGTCTCCTTTTATACTGAAAGAATGTCACATTTGATAGGAAAACTCACTCTTCAAACTCATCACATGCCCTTTTTATGTATTCTTATATTTAATGAGCTATTACTATTTTTCATATTTACTGTGTATTTGTTCATAATTCCCCAATAGATTATAAATTCCTTTCATTATGAATACCATAATGGTTAATTTGAAATGTCAACTTGAGTGGGTTAAGAGATGCTGATGATTAAGTAATTTCTGGGTGTGACGATGAGGGTTTGTCTAAGAATAATTCACATGTGGGATAGCCAACTGAAGTGGAGCCCCTCACTAAGTGTGGGCGGCACTACCCAGTACAATGGAATAAAAATTGAAAGAACAAGGAAGCAGGTGCAGATGCAAGCTCACCTCTTTTTGAACAGGTTCTTGATTACTGCTTCAATCATCTGAGGATGTTGGACTCTCTTCTTCACTCTTCCAAAACATTCTGCCAGTGATTCTCCAGGTAGTTTCCAGAAGCCCTAATCTTGGACTAAGGTAGCACTGTTGATCTTTCTGTTTCTCGGGCTTCTGCCTCTTAACTGTGCAGCTACTTATTCTCCCAGCTCTTCAGCCTGCAGACAGCCATTGTGCACTATCCAGCTTCTAATCATGTAAACCAATCTAATAAATCCCATTTTTATATTCATACTTCCTGTTGATTCTGTTCCTCTAGAGAACCCTGAGTAATACAAATACTTTCCCATAAAATCAGTACTCCTCCACAGAACTTTCAGAACTGAGGTGCAACATTCTTTCCAACATCACCTTCACCCACTCATTCCCCTGAATACTACACTGTAGCCACACTGACCTTCCTTTACTCTTTGAAAATTCATGGGCTTCTTCTTGAGTCCAGCTCCTTCTACTTTTGGATTTTTCCCTTTGTTTGGCTCAGGACCTCTCATTGTAATTTTTTACTTCTCACCTCCAGCACAAACTTTTCTGTAAAGCTTTGCAGGATGACTGAAATGGAAGCCTTTCCAATAATTCAGGCAACTTCCTTTACTGTTCTTCAGATGCCCAGGTTGTTTTCCCTCTTATTATGTGTTTAAATTTTAACTATTTTTGTGTATTTGCAGACAGGAAGTTTTATGACAGTGTAAATTAATTTGTTTTACCTGGTATTTTAACTTTAATTCTAATTTAGTGCTGATATGGAGTTCCTATTATAATTATATTTTTGTTAAATCTATGAATTAATTCCAAAGTAATAAAAATGTAGAGATAAAAAGGAATATGAAGTTTTTTAAACGTGAATATCACATTTCTGTGAATATCATATCATTTTTCATTACACAACTATAATAGTGATACAACTGAAGCCAGAACTGGGGACAGGCAGTTAGTGTAGAAATAGGGGATCGGGTCAAATCGAGGAAATGGAGGCCATAAAGTCATCTGCCTCTGGAAGTTGGAGACTGCCCCTGGAAGAATGGATCAAGGATCTCCGGAGGCCATTGATTACCAAATTTACCTGCCTTTATCAAGGACTGCAAACAAGAGGCTGCTAATTGGTGCCCTTAGCTGGGCCCTTAGCTGCCTGAATCACCTTGGCCCTCCCCCTACCCATGGCTTTTCACTTAATGCAAAACCAGGCCTAGTCATGTAGGCAGGAAGGAGAGATAAGGGGGGAAAGAACTGGAGAACAAAAGAGAATTTAACCTATAAAAGATGTAGGGTGCGCTCACTTCTTGGGACTTTTAGAACATCAGCCATGGCCCCCTTCTTCCTGCCGGGAAAAGTCTGTATTATTACCTTTAAATAAAACCTGCTTAATATGCTTGCCTTGGCGTGCTTCTCTAGTGTTCAATCTTCAATATTAGAAGGAGCAGAACTCGTCACCGGAAAACGGCGGTATCACAACCAGCACTCTTGGGAGGTTATCATGGAATTATAGAATTACAAAATGGAGAGTGATTTAGAGAAATGTTTAGTACAGCTCCTGAAGAAATTATTTGTTTAAGAATCCATATGGGGGGGGGGTTTACTGGGGATTAAGCTAAGGGTACTCATCCTCTAAGCCACATCCCCAGTCCTATTTTGTATTTTATTTAGAGACAGGATCTCACTGATTTGCTTAGTGCCTCACTTTGGCTGAGGCTGGCTTTGAATTGATGATCCTCCTGCCTCAGCCTCCTGAGCCACTGGGATTATAGGCCTATACCACCATGCCCAGCTAAGAATCCATATTTGACAGTACCAAAATTATAATGTAAAATTTTTGGTTTTTCTTTGATACCAAAGATGACAATTTGTATTGTACTACAATGTGCCAATTTAAAAATGCTGTTAGTAACAAACTATCATTCTCACTTTATCTTTGCCTTTGTATAATGACCTCTTTAAAATTCTGGATCAAGCTCCAAAGTGTTTGGGAAAAGCACCAAACTTTTCTAGATAGCTTAAATTATGTGATTTCTCTCATAATGTTCAGGCTTCTTTCTCAAAATATATATTTCCATATTTTTCATATTTTCCATTTCTTTCATTTTCCTGAATGTGGATCACAATAGGAATGCATAATCCTTAATTGGAAGAGAGAGAGAGAATATTGTAAATTTCTCTTTATGATAGCCCCTCTGGATCCTTTTTTTCTTTTTTTTTTTTTTGGATTATTGGCAGTCTGTGAATTGTAGCACTAGTGACTGTCAATACACTATTCCAGATTCATCGGAATGGAATATTTTGCTGTCTTGATACCTCTTATACCACTTCACATTTATACTATCTATTCCACTGCCATCCTTTTCCAAATTCTGACTGTTTGTAAAACAATACCAATGACAACAAACAACATTAAACTAAAGTGTATGTGTTCTCTCTGATAGAGTTGGGAAAGAAGCTTGTCTATAGTTTCTTCAAATTCTTATTCTATCTCATAAAATTCGAGCTCACTTTCATCTCCTGAAGGAACCTTCATTTTCAGACCTAAGAATATTTGTCTTTTTTTGTCTATAACTCTGATCATCTGCACTCCTACAATTCATTAAATTGCATTTCAAAGCCAGAATGTAAACATTCACTTACCAACCCTTCTTATGCATGATTTGAATACCATTGACTCAACTAGGAAAATTAACATTTTGTGCATTAGTTTGATGATACTTCAAGCCAGTGACATTTGTTTTGATGTTTTTGGTAGAATTTATTACACGATTGCTTATATACTGCATTTTGTTTTTTAGTTCTTACCAAGTAGTAGAACAACACATTTTAAAAGGTTAAACACTTATGATGTAAACACTAGAGAAAATACACAAATTAAAAGAATTCTGTCAGAAGCTATAAATCATTAGCCTTTACGATTTTGGAAATCTTCAGCTTTAATCTTGCTTTCCTTTTAAACTATTCTATTATATATCTTAAAGTAAAAGGGGAAGAAAACTAAAAACCCATAGTGTTCCAAAGTAATATTAAAGTAAAAGGGAGAGATGTGTTCTTTTTCTGAGAAAAGAATAATGACCCACCTGCCACCCCACATAATCATAGGAAGTCATTGTTTGGATCATTTTCCTTTCATTAGAGTTTTAGAAATGCAGTGCAGGAAAGCAGCAGAGTGCTGCTAATCGAATCACAAACAAGGTTATAGCAACCTCCTAGAACTCAAAGGGACTGCCTGCAGGCAGCCCTCTCTTTAGATATGGGAAAATGCAAAATGCAAAGACGAGTATTCTCCATTAGAAAGACTTTTTTATACAGAGGGTACAAAGGAAAGAGGAATGTCTATTAGGCTTTAGATGTAGAAATATTGTCTTAAAGTATTATTCATCTTTGAGGATGCTGGTGAGAAAAGGAAGGGAAAGAAGTACTTAGAAGAGTTGAGTTAAACTTAGAAATTCTGAATATTTTAAGCCTTTGCCAACAGACTTTGAAAACTAATATTAAATGTGAAAACTGTCCATTTGGGATATACTGATATAAAACTAACCATACATAAATATTTGTAATGTTTATATAAACATTATTTCCATAGTAATATGGTTTTTATATTAAGATCAATGATTGCTATTGTAAGACCCCCAAAGAGGAGACCCCAACTCTGTCCCACGGATCGTCGGCAACCCCAATCAACCCCAGGAGGCGTCTCTTGATGCAAACCGCAAGAGGTTTTTATTCCAGCGCACTGGAACCCAACTCGTGACTCACGCAGGAGTCGAGGAGTCGAGTCCCTAGCAGAAAATCTTACAAGTTTATAAAGGCAGAAACCACACATCGGGAGGGGTCGCACATGAAAGGGGAAAAAAAAAAAGGGGAACGAAGCCGCCGGGAAATTCCAAAGGGGGTCTGAGTTTGCTGATAACATACAACATGTTTCACAATGTTTTACAACAGGGCGTAGATTCTGGTCAATAGTTTCTGGTAATCTTACTGTCTGAGTACTATCTGGCTCAATTTACTCTTTTACTCTCTGTTTGGGGCTGTTTCCTGGAACAGCTTTAAGGGCTTTGTTCCCATCACTGGGAGGGAGACCTTAGGGAGTTGAGATAAAACAGACAGCTTAAAAAAATGTCCATTCTTTCACTATCAAAAAGATACAAACAAACCTGGGCTGAGACATTAGTAGTATGAAGGGCTAACATCACACAGTACTGAGGTTGTGCCCAGGTCATAAACAGAATCAGTGTTTTTGAATTTTAATTCTTATAACATTGCCATGTGGAAAGTGTCTTGCCATAATGCTCATTTTGTGAAAAACCTGAGGTATTTAAATAACTGATGCTAAATTACAGTGGCAAATACAATTCTCTATACAAATGGAGTCATAATTTCAGCTCCAGCAGGCAACTTTTGCTGTGTTTGAATGTTAAATGTCCCCCAGAGTTCCATGTGTTAAAGGATTGGCCTCAGAGTGATGTTCGCGGAAGGGCTATGGATCTTTAGGAGATGGTCCTCATACTATGAGAATCTGGAGTCTTCTTCCTCATCTCTCTCTTGGCTTTTGGCTCCTGATGTATACAGTTCTCCTCTACCATGTACTCCTGCCATGATGTGCTGCCGCATCAAAGGTTCAGAACAATGGAGCCAATGGATCATGGAACGGAACTGTCAAAACTACGAACCAAAATAATCATTATTCTCTTTTTAAGTTAATTGTCTCAAACATTTAATTTCATGGTAGAACATTGACTAAGACCTTTCTTTCATTCAGTCTACTGCAGACCTGTCTTCCTGCTGGGCTTTAGTTAGCTGGGCTGTTGTGTAGCACATCTCATCATGTTTTGCTTCTATTTCTATATGTACAAAATTACAGGGTTTAAACTCACATATCTTTGTGTGTGTGTGTGTGTGTGTGTGTGTGTGTTTTCTTTTTGCTGCCTTTCTTCCCTTTTTCTCTGTCTCTAGAACACCATTGTGAAATTCTAACACAAGCATTCTTTCAATATGATATATGCCTATAAGCATCTGTATTCAATTATTGCACTGTGTTGATATACCTAATCTACACCATGGTCAATAACTTGTGATATGTAGATCATCTGTGTCTATAGCTTTCACTTTTGTATATTTGATGCTTTATTCAAAAAAATCCCTAATATATAGACATTTTTCAATTAGTCTTCTCTACATTTTCCTTTCCCAAATGTTTATAAAGCCTAGATATTTCATCAGTGTAAACTTAGTTGATATGATATTTTATTTATTCAAGTGGTTAAAGGCAAATGAATCTTGACCTTTGTATTTCCAAGCATTTTTAAGAAAGGGAGTTGACATCTTACTATTTCTAAATGATCCAAGATTATCAGCTGTAGGACAGAGTGAATTTGACTTTTCAAAGGAAAGATATACAACAGCAGTTTTTGACCTAGAGTTAGGGTACCTGTGTGTTCAATGGATTACTCCATGTGCATCACATGAAGAAACTTATGAACTAAATATTTTGCAGAAATGAGCTTTAATAAAGTTTATATTAAGAGAAGGAATAAAGATTACTATAAGCTTTTCATGGAAGTATATATAATTCCCTGAAAATGACTAAGATTATAAAATAATTTGGAAGACACAGCCACTAGTAACTGTAAAGCATTACTTCATTCTTTTGAATAATAGAAGATAAATAGAATTCAGGAGAGGAAATAGGGATGAAACAGAGAGGTCATGGTATCATCTTCATTATATCATTTTAAATTGGAAAGTAGGAGAAAAAATTATCAGGGGAAGATGAAATAGGCAGAAACAATCATCTAGGAGACCAGATGTTTTAGTCAGCTTTTTGGGACTTTTTCTAAAAGACCTAACCAGCACAGTTGTAGAGGAGGAAAAACTTAATTGAGTGCTCAGTTTCAAAGGTCTCAATCCATAGACAGTCGGCTTTATTCCTCAGGGTTCCAGGTGTGGCAACAACATGGCAGAAGAGTGTGGCAGAGGGAAGCAGATCACAGAATGATAAGAAAGCAGAGAGGGAGATCTCCACTTGTCAAATACACATATGACCCCAAAGTCATGGCCTAAATGAACCACTGCCTCCAGTCACATCCCACCTGCCTTCATTTACCACTCAATTAATCCCATCAGATGGTTAATTGACTAAGGGGATTAAAGCCCTTGTAACCCAATCATTTCTTCTTCTTGGAACCTTCTTGCATTGTCTCACATTTGAGCTTTTGGGAGACACCTCACATCTAAACCATAACAACAGAGCTATTAGTGTAACCAATTCAAATATGACTTTAAGAGAAAATAAAGGTCAATTTAAAGACATGTGCAAGGTAGTCAATGTGTAATGTAATAATGATTAACTTAGCCCTTTCTTATGGTGGTTAAAAGTCCACAGGGTAAAAGAATAATGAGGGTAGAGTCACCTGTTCATAAGTTAAGTACCTCAGGATCAATTGGTTAAGAAAGTGCTGTGAACATGAGGAAACTGACATCCAGGGAGCACACAGAAATCCAACCTCCTGATCATTAACTATACTACTATAAAGCAGTCTTCAAAAAACATTACCTGCAAACACTTAATAGTAGCTTTCATTAAACAGATATTTCTGTATGTGTGTGTTATGTAAAAAGTTAAAATCACTAAGATCACTAAATTAAAATCACTAAAATCACAAATCACTAAGATTATATTTGAAATAAAAAAGAAAACTTCTGCATCTGGAAGTAAATATAGTCATTGGCACCTTTCTTGGTGATAAATACAAATAAGTCAGTTGTGAGGAAGGTGGTGATAGAAGTAAGCTTGGGTCCCTGAAACCTACTTTCCTCTCCAGGGATGTTTGTCTCATATCTATTACATAATTAATGTTTTGAATTTCTCTGACTCTCATTTACAATCTTGTACTTTAGAAAATAACAGAAAATGGAAACATTCAGATTCTCAGTTAATGTGGACTAACCTAGGTATCTGCTAGAGATATATGAAGGCAGAATGAAAATACATAAATAACAAATGTGTTTGTCTTACTAATTATTAAGAAGATATAAAGTAAGACACATAAAATAAATCAGTTGAATAATTCACACACATGTACTCACAACAATATTATAAAATAGGTAACTGATTATACTTGAAAGAATCTAAATATCTACTATCTAGAACTTCTAAATTGAGGAGAAGGTCATCTTTAAGTTCTAAAGTGCAAATCATTTGTGGTTTCTTATCCTTTTCATCACACATTTTGTTTAACAGAAACAAACTAATAAAAGCAATACACCACAAAAAAACAAACAAGCAAGCAAACTGAATCTATTCTAACATGATTTTAAGGAAAAATATTATTATAATACCTTTTTTTCATTCTTCTTGTGGTGAAAAGACTAGAAGGAATATACTTTATTTTATTCAGGCAGATAAGGGCAAAATAATATATAACACAGAAAATGACAAAATACCCAACTTGTTATCTAAACCTACTAGGACTTCTAGGCATAGTTAGCTCTTAAAATGAATTTCAATTCTTCACAAATGTCATGGAAAAATGTGATCCTGAAAAGACAAATTTCACAATTAGAATAAATAATACTGGACAGAAGAGAAGGAGAGAAAGCAAGAGGAACTGGACAGATGTTATTTAGATAATTAAAGTTCGTTAGCAATTTTTGTGAGGTCATCTTTGACATGAATAAAACTAAGAATTCTTTTCCATTATCAGTGAGATTTTTAGAAAGTTGGTAGAGTGATTTTACTAAAGTGCAATTTTATGTGCATGCATATTTTTCTCTGCACCTCATTGTTTTATAGAAATAAAATTGGATTGAAGTGAGTTATGATTTTTGTCAAATAAAATGAAATAAAAACATACATCAACATAGGTAGGCTTTGAAATGCATTTGGTGGACATGAGGAAAATCAATGTAATGCGTTGTTTTAACATCTGAAAAAAATCTTAAAAATTTTAGGACACAATTTTATGCACTCAATCTTGCTATTTCTATGCATTTCTGAATGTTATTAAAATCAATGCTATTTATTTATTTCTATTTGTTCTTAGAAGGAAATAATATTGGCCTATCATTCTCCATTAGCTGTTTCTTTTGATGATGCTGTTTAATAAAACATCCAGAAGTAATTTGAGACAACATAGCTTCTCATGATGACACCTAACTAATTTCCATGCTACTTCTGCTATTATTTTTCTTCCAGTCACTTCTTACTATAATTATCATAGAATGGATTTTTTTTTTATTGTTTTCTAAGGGCATTTCCCAGATTTGAAAAAAAAAAAAAATACTAATATGGAACACTCCCCTACCCTGTAATGTCTGAGATATTTGGTAGAAATTTCTGGTATTAATTAGGTAATTTGTAATATTTACCAAGTGATGTAAAAGAAAAACTGCTGACTTCAAAGTTCAGACTTTCATTTTACAAATCCATCATGAAATGCCACTAATAATTTTACATTAAATTTTTAAGAAATTTCCTAGTATTATACTCAAACTTTGTAGGCATGTAGTATTACCAAGTTCAAATTTTTGATAATTTAAAAAACAGTGAAATTAATCTGACATAACTTTCATTTGTACATATATGAAAATACCTAAGTGAATCTCACCATCATGTGCATCCACAGGAATGGGATCCTAATTAGAATATGATATAATCTATGATGTATAATATTATCTAAATGGATTCTACTGTAATGTATAAATAAAGAGAATAAATTTTAAAAAAGACATGAAGAGTCTGTCTTAAAGGAATCATATTAGCAGCCCTTATGTCAAATAGTTTTGCTTTTTTAAAATTACTTTTTAAAAAAAATTTTAGGTATGCATTTGACTCGATTATTTGTATTTTTCATAGACTTCAATATTTTTATAAAATATTTTAACATGTTGACTATTATATTTGCAAAATCTATGCTTTTTATTTTGATTTTTACCTTTCAATCATGAGTATGAATGTGGTTGTCCAAACTTCATTCTTATATGTTCTACTTTTCCCTTTATGATCCACCTATTAACATCTATTTTTAGAATCTTTTTTCTATTCCTTAAGATAGTAACAATGCCTTTTCTGTATTTTTATTTTGATTATGTTCTCCCCCTTTTCCTAAACAATACTATTTGAATATTTATTTTGAGATACACATGAAATAATAACCTGACATATTATTTCCATCTACAAGAGGGTAGATTATCCAAAAATTCATTTATTTTTTGACACATATAAATTTTATGTATTCATGGGATGACTGTTATTTTTAGATGATTACATTCATTCTATAGTGCTAAAACCAGGGTAACCATATATCTGAGTAATAAAGTATATATACATTGTATATAATATACATATGTGGTGTATCTATAATCTATTGTATGTATACTATATATTTTACATATTATATATACTATATATAGTATATTTATATATATCAGATGTGTGCGTAAATACACATATATATCTCCCTAAAGAAATTTTCTTTCTATACACACACACACACACACACACACACACACACACATACACCTCTCCCCAATATTTTGTCTGTTTTTCAGCTGTTGAACACTTATGTTACTTCCACATATGGCTATTGTGAATAGTGCTCCAATAAACATGGAAGTGGAGATATTTTCTTGGCATAGTGACTTCAATTACTTTGGATACATTCCCAGTAATGGGATTGCTATATATATATATCCAAAGTAATTGAAGTACATAGTAGTTCTTTTTTCTACTTTTTTTAGGGAAATTTGACACTGTTTTCCATAACAATTACATTAATTTACATTACCACAAACCATACGTAAGGTTCTTTTCTTTTTTTCTTCCTTCTTTGGCAGCATTTGTTACCTTTTATTTTATTTTATTTTATTTTTTTTGCATTTTCTTTTTCTAAGTGAATTATAGTTATACACAATGTTGGAATTCATTTTGATGTAATTTTACAAGCATGAAATATAATTTGCTCCAATTCAGTCCCCAGTACTTCCCTTTCCCTTCCCTTCTTCTTCCTCTGTTCCCTTTACTCTACTTGTCTTTCTTCGATTTATACATAGCTTTTTAAACTTAATTCATTATGAATACACACAAAGGTGAGGTTCACTGTGATTTATTTATATATACACATAAGACTCATTTGGTCAGATTTATTTTTCCAAGTCTTCCTTTTTCTCTCCCTCTTCCTTTCCTCTCAATTCCCTTCCTCTTCCTCAGTAATCTCTGTTCTATTTTCATTCCATTTCTCCCACACTTTTTTTGTTCATTTTGGTGTAGCTTCCGCATATGGGTGAAAACATTGAATCCTTGACTTTCTGGGTATGCTTATTTCACCAATCATTATGTTCTACATTTACCAGCAAATGTCATAATATCATTTTTCTTTATGTCTGATGAAAACTCCATTGTGTCTATACAGCAAATTTTCTTTACCCATTCTTCTCTTGATGGTTGGTTCTATATCTATGCTAATGTGAATTTTGCTGCTTTAAATATTAATGTGACTGCATCCCTAAAATATGCTGATTTTAGATCTTTTAAATATATACTGAGGAGTGGGATATCTGGGTCATGTGTTGGTTTTATTCCTAGTTTTTTGAGGAATCTCCATACTGTTTTCCAGAGTCTTTATACTAATTCGGTGTCCCATTAACAATGTGAGTGTACATTTTCTCCCACATCCTTGCCAACATTTCTTATAATTTATATTCTTGATAATTGCCATTCTGACTAGAAGGAGATCAAATCTCGGGCATTTGTTGGCCATTTGTATTTCTTTTGTTAAGAAGTATCTATTTAGTTCTTTTGCCCACTTATTAATTTTTGCAAATTGATTAATTGTATTTTTGGTGTTAAATTTTTTGAGTTCTTTAAATATTCTGGATATTATTTCCTTAAGGATCAAATGGTAAACATTTCTTTCATTATGTAGACTCTTCATGTTCTTAACTGATTCCTTTGCTCTGCAGAAGCTTGTTAATTTAATGTAATCTAATTCATTGATTCTTGGTTCCCACACTCCAATAATGAATCAGCTGAAAAAAAAATTAAGAAAATTATTTCATTCATAATAACCTCAAAACACAAAGAAACAAAACAAAAATTTGGGAACATACCTAATCAAGAAGACAAAAGACCTCTACAATGAAAACTACAGAAAACTGAAGAAATTGAAGAAGATCTTATGAGATAGAAAGACAGCCCATGTACTTGGATGGGCAGAATTAATATTGTCAGATGATACACTAACAAAAATATTATCCATATTTAACATAATACCATCAAAATACCAATACATTCTTCACAGAACTAAAAAAAAAAAAAAAAAAAAAAAAAAAAAGAAAAGCAGTGCTACTAAAATTTATTGGGAAGAATAAGAGACCCAGAGAGCCAAAGTAATACTGACCAAGAAACGTGAAGTTGGAGACATCACAATACTGAACTTCAAATTATAGTACAGTGCTATAGTAATGGAAACGTCATGGTATTGGCACCAAAGCAGAAATGTGGACCAATGGAATAGAGTAGAACACATAGAGACAAATTGACATAGGTACAGTCATCTGATACTACATAAAAGTACCAAAAATAGACTTTGGAGTAAAAGAACTTTCTTAACAAATGGTACTAGGAAAACTGGAAATTCTTCTGTAGGGCAATGCAATTTGACCCTTTTTTCTAACCCTGCACAAAAATCAACTTATACAAATAATAGACCTAAGCTTTGGACCAGAAACTCTGCAATTGCTAGAAGAAAAAACACAAGACTCAACACTCCAACTCATATGCACAGGCCTCAACTTCCTTAACAACATCCCTAAAAGTGCAAGAAATAATAACTTTTTGTTTGTTTGTTTTGTTTTTTATAATAGCTGTTCTTACTGAAGTGCAGGTTTTATGGTTTTGATTATCATTTTTGTGATAATTAACGATGTTAAGCATTGTTTTCACAAGTCTATCGGCCATTTGTATTTCTTCATTGGAGAAATGTTGATTTAGGTTCATTGCCCATTTTTGCATTTCTGGTAATGATTTGTTTGGGATTCTCCATATATTCTGGATATTAATTCATTGTCAGATGTAAAATTTGCAAATGTTTTCTAATTCTGTTTTCTCCACTCTATTCATTGTTTTGTTTGCTATGCAGATGCTTTTTAGTTTGAGTAGTTCTATTTTTCTATTTTCGCTTTTGTTTATTTTTTTCTGGGAACTAAAAAAAAATACACCTTGTTCATTCCAATGTTATAAATCATTTATTCATGTTTTCTTTTAGATGTTTCCTAGTTTCACTTTCTTCAAACTGAAAGATACAGTGTCATGAATAAGAATAATACATCAGTGGCTATAAAACTTAGAAATCATAAGTATAAAGACCAATTCAAAATTTTCTAATATTGTAAACTTGGTGAATTTATATGACTAGCCATGTTTATATGAAGAATGAAAAGAAAAATAGTTGAAATTATTACTTTATTAATATATCAAGATATATAATATGAAAAGTTACAAAACGGGTCATCATCAAAAGTTTAAATATGGTGAGGATTATAGCTCTAGTGTACATTTTTAGGAGTTTTATGTTTCTTCTCCTATCTTATCAACTTATGATCATTTTGAAATAGCTTTTTATAACCAAACATGTGTTTCTAAGTCTCATAATAACCATGAAGTAAAAATTTATAATAAGTACATAAAAATGATAAACAAGACTCAGAAACACTCAATAAAATCACTAAAAGAGGAAGAATATAAGAATGGGAGAAAGAAAAAAAGGAATTACAAAAAAGTAGAAAACAGGTAACAAAAAGGTAATACTAAAATCTTTCATGTCAGTAATTACCTCAAAAAATACAATTGCTAACACTGCTCATACATTCTGAGTTAATTCTGAGATATTCCTTTAATGATCTATATACATTTAAGATTTATATCCCTATATTTAGTTTTGTATTTTAGCTTTAAAAGGCTAGTACTGATAATTTTTATGTGTAAATATAAATATCACTAACATTTCTAATTGTCCATGTAATATTATGACGGAAGTTTTCATAAGCAATAATTATTTAGTGTCCTCAGAATATGATCACAATTTGTGCTAGTGGAAGTGTTACCAATTTTATTTTATTTGCTAACATTGCACATGGTAAAATCAGGCAAGCACAATTCTTACTTTCTATATGTACAATTAAAATACAAAAATAGCATCAGGAATTGAGACCCATACTATGATATAAGACTCAATTTATTTCACTACCAACAAATATACCTATAAAATTAAACTTCTACACTCAGTGTTTAAATATCTGTTCATCATTGAGGAAAATGCAAGACTGACATTACAAAAAAAAAAAACTTGCAATTTTAAAGGGGTTAAAACAGATGGCTTCTCTTTTTAAGGAAAATTGAAAAGCAAGAAGGGCACAGAACATACTTGGTTCATGATTTCCCATTGAGGGTCTTAATGATAGCATCTGTTAGCGCTGCTATGAAAGTGGTTGAGCAGAGAAGGACAGGAAGTTTCATTTGTCCAGTAATTGAGCATCACAGTCAACACGTTGATTGGGACAAGGAGAGAGAAAGAAAATGAGAAGCCTTGAAGCCAGATTTAATAATATCCAGGAGCATAGAGTAAGATGTATTTGGCATTTTGACAGAATGGATCAACTGCTCTGCAGTAACCTTCTTTTTTTTTTTCCATAGGTTTTTTTTTTTTCCTCTTTAATCTTTAAGGTTAACTGCTGATTGGCCATACAGATTTTATACTTATGTACTTGGCAAACATGCACAAATGATTGAAAACTAGTGGATATGTGTATGTGTGTGTTTATTTGTTCAGTATTTCTTGAGGAACTTCATTTACAATTTATTCTGCCAGTGGACTTTTATTCAAAGCAATAGCAGCACCACCAGCAACTCACCTATGTGCTAGGAACTAGGTTTGGAGGGAAACAAACAAATTCTGCTACCTTGTTGGAAAAATAATATATCTACACTGTCATAATATACTTAGACATTGACAAAGCAATTTCAGCTACATTGTCAATTTAATTCTCAAAAAATTCCTTTTAAATTAGGTATTATTTTTGTTCTTTCCTAGGTTAAGAAAAAGAAGCTCACTGAGATAGAAAAAGTCATTAGTAAATGATTGAGATAGCATTTTAAATTCAGATGTCACAATTTTAATGCTATTTATACTTATTTATTTTTGAGAAACATAGTGATTTTAAGATATATTATGTAATAATTTTAATATTCCTTACAGATTTTATCAAGAGTCATAATAGTCACCGTATTGTTAAGATTGTGAATGGATACTATTTTATATGAACTATGATTCTAACAAATGTTCTTAGCTGGGAGTAGTCTCGATTTTAAGCATATATTCAAATAAGAAGCACCATTTTTTATTTACTTGACAGGTATATTTAAAATGGTAAGCATGATAATAAATTACCAAAAAACATTTATTTGGATTTTACTAACTCAGAATAAGTGGTAATTTACATAGCATCTGGCAAAAGTTTCTTTTGTTAGTTAAACAGTTCTTTTGTGGTTTAACTAAATGAAGTAAATAAGTTTGCCAGAAAAGATTTGAATATTTAAGAGAACTTTATTTTCAAGTACCTAAAACATTTTTATTGCATTTATGCTTATGAAAATTCTATATACTAATTTTATGAGTCAGATTCCCATTGCTATAACAAAATACATTATATGAACTTAAAGGAGGCAAAGTTTATTTTGACTCATGATTTCAGAAGTTTCAGTCCATGGTTAGTTGGCCTGGTTGCTTTTAGGCCTATTGAATGGCAGTTCAATATGGCAGAAGTGTGTGGCGAAGGCAAGCCATTCACCCTGGCAGCCAGGAAGTAGAGGAAAAAGAGAGAAAGAAAGGACAGACCAGGGTCAGTATCCCTCATGTGACCTTTCCTCCTTCTTTTCTAAGTATTGCACTACCTCCCAATAGTGTAATCAACTGGGAAACATACTTCAATACATGAGCCTTTGGGAGATGATTAAGATCCACATCATTCTAAGACCCTTCCCATCCTCCCTTGTTTTGAGTCAGCATCCACATATCAGAGAGAACATAAGACTTTTGATTTTTTAGGACTGGCTTATTTCACTTAGCATGACAAATGTAAATGAAGGAAAGGGGGAGGAGAGCAGAGTAGGAAGGACAGCAGAATTAACTGGACATATCTTTTCTATCCTTGTATTCAAATAGATGATCAAGGTGATTCCACATCATATACAACCACAAGAATAGGATCTCAATTAGAATAAGTTATACTCCATATATGTATAATATATCAAAATACATTCTACTGTCATGTATATCTAAAAATAACAAATAAAATAAATTTTTAAAAAGATCCAAACCATAACAAACTACAAATTTGTTCTTAAGAGATATTAAACTTTTTATCACCAAGATGGCCTTTCAGTTATTATTCTTTGAGAAAGTAACAAAAGAACACTACTATGATCTGTATTTTTCCATTATATCGCCTTGCCTTCTCCTAAATGTTTACTTTAATATTTTTTAAAAAATTAATATTCAAGAAAATAAGTATGTTTTCTGTAATAAATTAATAATGTGATAATTTTAGATTCTCCACACAATAAAAATACTAAATTCTTCCATAATTATTATATAGTTAGCAGGTAAGGAAAGATAAATATCTGCTTTTCTTTTAGAGACAACAACATGTTTTCTTTTTCTTTCTATTACTAGGTCAGCAGCAATACACCATGATAAAATGAATTGAACTCACATTTCCACTTTTTCTATCCACTGTGCTAACATTTAAACGGAGTTTAACAGTTCAGATCTCAGCCATTACTATGTAAATGTTAGGATTTTTATTTTTATGTGTATGATAATCTAAATTCATGATATCTATCTTCTACTTCATATTTTTAGAAGACATGCTATGATACTTCTGCTGATGTGATAAATGGGTTAAAAATTCAAATACAGTATAAAATAGAACCATTAAAGGGACTCCAGAAAAGTAAAGAACCCTCACTGATTTTTATAACCTTTTCATGTCCATTACTGATCATAGCTAAATAGTCACATGGCTGATTCTATTTTATACTCCCACCTACCTGCTCCACTCTCACCATTTGCATATCTAATCAACTTTTATCCTGTGTAATTTCTTTCCAAGGTACTTATTAGCTCTGAGAAGGTAAATAATTTTTTTTTACTATGTTCATTGTTTATGTCTACCTATCCTTTTTGTTAAGATATAAATTATGCAGTCTTGATGGTCAAAGCAATACCTAGTACTTCTAAGACCCTCTGCTAATATATTTTTAATGAAAGAGTGAATGAATCTAGTAACATTTCAAGAAAAAAATGTTTTACTTATTCTTATATTGTACAATATATGAAATCATAGGAACTGAGCTACAAATTTCTAGAAGCACATTTCTTGCTAGGAGAAAAAGAGTATAATACGCTATTTAGTTAAGAACATGGCATTTAAAATCAAATTTGATTCAGAATCTTGACCCTTGCTTCTATTAATTATGAACCTGGGCAAATTAATAAAACTAGGAATGTTTCAGTCTTGTCATTTGTTACATTGGGATAATAACATCCATCTCGTTGAGTTTCTGTTTAAAATTGGATGAGATAAATTGCATCACATGCTAGGCTGTCATAGGTGCCAAATAAATTTCATCCAACACTAATATTACTGTTATTGTAGTAGAATTTGGTTATTTGAGATTCAGTGTTTATAATAGATCACCTTTGTTTGTTTTAATTTTGTTCTCTCATACATATTCATACCTACTTTTGGTCCATCTCTCAGTAGCTTCCATGAAGTATGGGCTTGTGTTCTTCTCCTATAAAGTGCCAAATAGTTTCCTTTCCATTTAAAGTATTTATTTTTTTTCCCTGAGCACCACTGTTTCAAGTGACCATGAAATGCCCAGTTTGCACCTGCCTATCATTTCTTTTGGATAATTGCTCCTCTCCCACTTGTAAACCAGGTAGAGACACTGCTCTGTTCCCACTTTCCAGAAGAGCACGTTTAACTTATACTTCCTAATTGTGGTTTTATGTTCTTTGAACTGCCGTGATTTCTTCAGCTCGAGATATATAAACTCTGCCAGGATAATGAAAGTCTTTTTCAATTCTATTTTGCTACCACCAGTTAAGACAGATAATGCTTTTGAGAACCCGTTATTAGAAATGTGAAGTGATTTTACCCAGAATGACTTCAAGTGACTATCTCTGTTAACCAAGTGGAGGAAGAAAACTTACAACACAAAAACATGAAATCATAGTGCAAAGAAAAGAAGAACCAAGAGATGATAAGAAACTGATGGAAGACTATCTGAACACACTGTTTGTTCCTTTCTATGGAACAATGCCTGAGGCCATCCTGAGGCTTCCTCCTTGTGTGTGGTAATCTTGAATGAGAAATCTGCTACAGAGATTTCTATAACAACACTGGAATTGCCTTGAAATTTCCTGAGGAATGTCCTCTAAGGTCTTGCTCTGCACTTGATGAGTCTATTAACATCCACTCTACCCCTCTTCTGCTTTAATTGCATAACAGAATGCAGGTCAGCTGAAATTATTCTCAGCTTGGGAGTTTCCCCCTAAGGAGGCTACATTATAGAAGCATTCACCCACTAGCCTGTCCCTCCTAATAGTGCTTAAATGCTGTCATTAAGGATATTTTGCCTCAATCATTGAGACATTTTAAATGCTAAGTTTTTATTAATTATTCTAGTATTTTCCTGGAATAATCATAAAAATATAGTAACTATTTACAGACTATCATGCATCAAATGGAAATTTTCCAAATTCATTTTTTGACAAATAAATATTAGAAGAATCTTGAACTTCTTTTCTCTCCTTTTAGGAAGATTGTCCATTTCAAATTTGTTATTCAAAACTTTAACATTTATTCAGAAAACATTAACAAGAAAATCTAATTGTATTATGCAAATATAGAGACAGAGCCATATATTTATCTCAACTTTTTCAGGAAAAGTGTTGAAATCATTCCTAAATATTGTAATATTGCAATTGTGCTGAAATTACTGCATTTACATCCTGGAGGTCAATCATGTGGTTCAGGACCATTTAATCTTGTGTGAAATTATATCGGAATGCTGCTATATTGTGTATTAGTGTTCTCATGTTCTATTATGGTCAATGATCACTTTTTTTTTCTAATTGTACAGCATGTTTTCTAGTGTATTTTCCCCCTCTCTTAATTTTTCCTTGAATCATATTTGTGTATAGGAAATCAAATTACTACACTTATTGAAAATATCTACAAATTAAAAGTAAAATATTTAAGTGAAGGATTGAAAGAAAATATGATAAAATTATGTTTTAGTAAAGGAATATTAAAGCAATTGTGTGACCTTTGCAGAATTATTTTTAAGCTGAGTTCATGAGGGTGATGTGTTGCTGCGTTTCATTTCATGTGTAACTATGTACATTCAAATATACCTGTAATATTACTCTCTACTATCCCAAGAACTATTTCTCTCAATTCTATTATAAATTATTGGTTGGCTTTTAGTTTAATATGACTTTAAAAAGTAAAGACTTTAAGGGATATTTAAATTTCATCATTCATTTATTCTGAGATTAACAAGAGTCCATTATGACTTCTCTAAATTTATTGGTTTATTTTTCAATACAATACAAAATCTGCAATAATGGTAAAACTGGTCTTCAATCATCAAACAGACAGGTAAAAATCACAGGTTCATAGGTACACAGCACCTTTATTTACTGCAAATCATTTTTTTAAAGGTGTTCTCTCTATCCCTACTTTCACTGTCCCCTCAAACTGCTAAGAATTATTAAGGGATGATGTTTTCATCATAATTCTTAAAGATAAATTATATGCTTAAAGAGGGGCAAGGGAAATGAAGAAAGGTTGCAATAGAGTCACAGATCCCAAGGTATCTATATATTACCCTTTCTGTGACAGTCTGGACTCTGTCACTCATGTGTAATATTAAAAATAGAAAACAAGCACCAGCAAAAATCAAAAGTTAATGCTGCTACAGGCATATAGCCAGCTTGAGCCAGATACTGCTGAGCCGCTGGTCTCTGAGGTTTTGAGTGACTATAGTATATGGCATTGCTTGAAGGAAAGTACATCTAGGATACATCTTTACTCTCCACTGAATTACTTAGAACTGGAGATATTGAAATTCAGCACAGGATTATTGTCATTCACTGATACACAGGGAATTATCTAACTGTGAAGGCTCTGAGAGATGTAACATGACACTAGAACACTAGTAGTCTTAGGAAAGACTCATTAGAAATGTAGAAAACAAGGTTCTACAAATAGGGATTTTTTTAAATATGTAATAATTATCAATTATGTTTCCTGAACAAATTTTAGAAATGTACTTATATCTATAATGTCTGCATTACTTAAAAATAAATATTTTAAATGAGTCTGTCATTTAGAATAAAAATGGCTAATTAGGGAGCTTATGTTTAACACAGGAAGTAATGTTTGAAGTTATTGTAAATTTAGTTCAATTGAATTAAATTCAAACATTGAATTATGTTTGAGTAATTCACTTTTTCAAAAAATTTTGTATAGTCTTAGTATTTTCTTCAGACTCTAAAGTATACATTTTACAATGTTCAAACGCCAAATGATAGATATTTTAAAACAGAACATTGATTTTGCTTAATGATCAGGTTGATTCCTATATTTATGTTTAAAAATGTTCTATATATATATATATGATCTTTTAATTTTTATTAAATATCACAATATGCATTGAAAATAATTATATAAGAAAGAGTGTCTTTAAATGTAATTGAAGACCATCAAAGACCTTGCTCACAGACCACTCTGCCCACTTTTGCCAGGTATTCTAACCTGAGCCTCACACAGAGACTCTGCTCATACAGGATTTTTACCAACTTGCCCAGGTTGGTCTGCATGTGCTGTCCTCCTGCTTCAGCCTCCTAAGTAGCTTTGATTACAGACAATATTGAACTTCACAGACAGATTTTAAGCTACATTTGCCAGTTGATGAATGTCTTATATGGGCAAGTTCTTCTGTCATTTTTTTTCTTAACCTCTTGGAAGGGCAAGCAAATATTATCTCCCACTGAGGGTATATTCTCCTTTTAGTGCACTGAATTTATTTATAAATTATAACAACTAGTAAGCTGCCATCACTATTTCATTTCTCTTTTGATATCATTTCAATAACATGACATGAACTTTATCCTAAAGGTAGCATTATCAGTCTGACTGATAAGGCTTATAGTGTTTTCCATAATTAATAGCAACATATAATACAAAAATATTGTTTATATTAAGCTTCATTGAAGATGAAATTTAAGAGCAGTGAACTCACTACTACATTTAGTAGCGAGTTGCCTGCTTGTTCATTGTCCAAGTTCCTCATATTCTGAAACCCTTGTAAATAGTCACACTGGAAAGCATTGCTATGCCACATTCTCTTAAACTTCCTAATGAACTGGCTTTTCTTGTTCTGTCATAGAGCACAGAGTAGGCATAATGATAAAATGCCACCCCACTACCAAAATAGAATTCATTCTTTATTGTTTGTATCACATATTCTTTATGTTTGTAACCAATATTACTAATGGATTTTCCTTGGGAAAATATGGTTTAACAAAAGAAATTGAATTGTGCTCTTTTTAAAAATCAGCATGTATCATCCAATAACAGCTTTGCAAGCACTATGTGAGCTATATAATTAGCTGTTCTTATATAACTAGTAAGTTGGCATAAGATTCACATCTACTATATACCAAGTGACAAGAAGCCATGAACATTTGGTACATGAAAACAGTGTTCAATCCTAATCTACCAAGATAGCACTATATCTTTAAAAAAAAATCATGCTATCATAATTGTGAAAATTTTATCAGTGATAACTGCAAAGATCCGACTTAGATCTTATTATTCCCCCTTGACTATCTACAAATTATATTTCTGCCAGAGGTATAACTGCCCTTGGACAGAGCTGAAGGCAAGAGAAGCCCAAGAATGACTTAGTCGACTTCAGCCAGCTGTGAGCCACAGGTCAGTGAGTTTGGGACTTGTGTTTTATCCTAGCTCTACTCTGCTTTGAGGATTAAATTCTTGCCATCTTCTCAGTGGTTGCAAAAGATTAAAAGAGCTCCTATGAGATTTGGCTACAGTACAATGGTTCAGCTACATGAGCTGGAAAATTTATAAAACAGCATCAGTTGTAAATTTGGAACAGTATTCATTGGTTTTAAAGTCTTATTTTTAATAATTCAGAAAAGAAAAATGAATGGTTTCTGTATTTTAATTTTTTCTTGGTTCTTAAAAAATTTAGCCAACACATTTATGACAAATATTGTGTACAATATTTGATATCTTGTGCAATGTTTTATAATTCAGCACTTTGTGTATTTATTGGTCATTATTCCTAAATTATAGAAACACACTTTAAAAAATAAATGATAGGAGGGGTAAAGCAGGTCAGTGTTTATTC
This sequence comes from Sciurus vulgaris, assembly GCF_902686455.1. NCBI lineage: Eukaryota > Metazoa > Chordata > Mammalia > Rodentia > Sciuridae > Sciurus > Sciurus vulgaris. Next base: position 135,453,162 of record NC_136464.1, read on the forward strand.
TCTGACTTGAAACAAACTAAAGCTGTCATTTTGACAATTTTTTTCATGAAATTGAAAAGATTATCATCACTAAGGACAGTTTTTATTGCTAAAGGTAAATAAATATTCTCTAGGATTTGAATGTGACATGTTTTCCAAAGTGGCATAAATTCAAAGAATATATTAATAAAATAGATGAAATAAAATCTAGTCATGATATTGTACTCACTTACCCTCCATAACAATTCCATTTGGGAGTGAACCTATTCTAAGCAATAGAAGACTTTCTTGATAGGATTAAGCAACAAACTCAATTAGTTTTAATCAGTAATGTAAGTGAAACAGATTTTAACTTAATTAAAGCTAGCAGAAGTAACATGCTTTGTAAGATAATGGGAGATAATGGAATTTGAATTCTATCTTAGCAATAATATCACTAAGACTATCTGTTTGGAAGAAGACCAGTAGGAATGCTTTAAATTATTGGATCTATTCTAATAATTAAAAATGAATGGATACCTTGAACATGTTAAAGAAATAGAGAGATACCTCCTACTTCGTACTTTAAAACTCATCAAGTTGATCTTATTGCTCTTGTTACATTTTTACTAATGGAATAAATAGCTTTTTGTAACTAAAATGTAAAATTTACCATAACATGCCATTACTGAACAATGTTTACTTGTACATGTGATTAAGTGAAACTATAAGAGATTTGAATGTGCTGTCACTTTCTTTAAAAAATGTTATAATTCTCCAATCACATTTATGCAAGTACAATTAATGATATAAAATAAGTTATAGGCAGTGATAATGTTTGATTTTTAACAATATTAATAAAACAAATTGTACTTCATCTTCATTTCACCTGTAAGAGAGAAGAATGCAGTTTTCTTTTTTTTTTTTTAGATTTTCTTACACAATAAAAAAATACATATGGAAAATAAAATTCAAACTTATTTTGACTTGGCTTTGTTAATTACTTGGTCATTTCTATTTTTGCTCTGACTCAAAAATAACTAAAGGTGGTATTTCTATGTTGAAGCAAATATAATAATATTAGTCACTGATTTCATTATTTTGGTATATGGTTATAAATGAGATATATAAAATTACTTTGCTTATTTTGGAGATAAATTGAAATAGATATATAAAGTTAATCTTAGGTAAGAGTGATTTTAAAAATTAAATTTTAAAACATAGAAAACTATCTTTTATGGGTAAGTAAAAGCCAATACTACAAACACATGTATGAAGTCATTTGTTTCAGAGAAGAAAATTTACAGTACTTAGAGAAAAATGAAATAAACAATTTCTGCAATTCAATATAATATACTACACAGAAATAGAAAACTAAGTAAATCCATCCCAGTAGAAATGAAACTTTGGCCATAACCTCATGTAAGTCTTTGCACCATTATACCAGATAACCTATGAATAAGTATTTGTAAACTAAATTGGTCAGGTCATTTTCTGAGATAATTTTATTCTTTGTGAATGTTGGAGTATAACAAATTTGCTCAAAGAGAGAAGTAGGAAAACCAACCTATGTCATGTTGCCCCAGACAGACGGAAGCCGTAATTACAAATGAAAGATAATGTTGAAACAAGTACCATGACAGATTTAAAAAAAGGCATCAAACACAAAACCAACACAAACCAGTTTTTTTTTTTTTTTTTTTTTTTTTTTTCTTTCTGCAACTCTTCCTTTTACTCTATCTTGATTCTTGACTTTCCACTTATGGTAAAAGAATCTTGTGTAAACTTACTGATCTTTTTGCCATTTTTTCAGATTTTGTGTAATATCCATATCTATTTCCAATAGGACCCTGTCTACCATTCTACCTGTGTTGGTCAGATTTAAATAAGTTTCAATTTCTTGCTTCTGACTGACTGTATTGTCTGGGTAATACACAGCCCAACAAATGCAAGTAAAGTCTGGAACTTCCCTCTTTTAATCTCTATCATGAAAAAATTTCACAGTACCACATACTATGCAAATATATTTGTACAACTCACTGCAAGTTTATTCATATTTATATATGTATGTATGTGTATAAGTGTGTATATGTTTATGTCAATGCCTGCAAGGCAACCACTCTACCACAGAGCTATAGTCCCAGGCCCATGTGCATGTTTATTATGCATATATGTTTATTTATATATAAATATATTTTATACATAAATATTTTTTATTCAGATTCATGTATGCTTACTACAGCATTTCTTTATAAACATTCCATTTATTTGTTATTTAATTATTCCCACAGAATTAGAGCATATATTTCTATTATTCATTTCCTCCTCTTTCCCTCCAGTCCTCCTTACTTTCCTTTCTTCTTTATTTAAAGATTTATTAAATTTTTACTAGTAACTAACAACTCTTAAAGATATTAAGGAAACAAAAATAAATATCACATTTAAGGTATTTTCGCTCCTTGACATTCATTTTTAATGGCAGAAGGACTAATAATAAAATAAATAAATGAATGTATGTCTAATATGTCCAGCAGAAAAGTGTTATGGAAAAATTAATAAATGGAAAAGAAAATGAAGTGTTTTCGAGCAAACCTGAATGAAGTATGAGAATAGCTATGTGAAAATAGTGGAAGATAATTCTAGGCAGAAAAACCTATAATTGAATTGTTGTATTTTTAAATGGTTAACTGACAAACTTTAAAATAATAATATTTATAGTTCTAGAATAGAATGATGTTATTTGGCTGAAGATTTGGTGCTTGTATAGGTTGTTAAATATATCAAAGTATACATGGAACAGATATATATATATATATATATATATATATATATATATATATATATATATCTCACCATTATTAACATGCTCTGAGATTAGGATGTTGAGTTTGTGTGCTAATACCAAGGACTATGGTGAATAGCAGATCACATGAAATTTTACATTGCTGGTTAAGAACTGTGATATAAATTTATAGACTTTGGAATAAAGTACAGACTACTCTTTCTTGTTTCAGAATTTTCTGTCTAAAATGATATTTTAATTTTGCACATTCTCATTCTGCTTCCTGACCACCTTAAGTGATGCAAGCATGCTGATGTGAGATAATTGCACAGGAATTTCAGAACAGGATGTTATATATATTTTCACATTTTTCTCTCCAATCAAATCAACCCAAACTCCATTTCAGGTTGTTTTTAATCTCCACACACATACCCCTCCCAAAAATAAGAAAAAAAAAAAAGGTAAAATAATTTACTAATGGGCTGAACATGAAAAAGCTTGTCAGCTGAAAAGATCAGGAATTCAGAACTGATAGTGCTGATAGCATAACAACTCTCTCAAACAATAGCACAATAGTGCAACCAATCCTAGGTTTACATGACCATGTTAGAAAGCACAATTTTAGCTATAACAATTTATAAGGACTGTAACTTATGTTCTTAAATGCTACACTTATTTATCACCTAAAAGAAATTAGGAATTGAAAATCCTAAATAAGGAAAGAATACCACAGGGGCATAGTGATGGGAAATGCACAGAATACCACTCATTTCCTATAGAGAAATAGGAACACCGATTATAGTATCACCAAACATTTTGCCACAATCTCTTTGCGAATTAAAACTAAATATTGATGCCTGAATTCATTATGGAATTGAGCTTCTTACTTAAATTTAGAGTTACATATATGGGTACTATATAAGAGAAATTTACAACTTACTGTATGATCTGAATTCACTGTGGATTAAGTTTTTTCCCTTCAAATTGTCTTTCTACCAATATTTTTTAATAGACATGATGATTTTTCTACTTGTTAGGAGTTATGTAGCTCTGTTTCCTGTAAGCTCTCAGTGGTATATGTTTATCTTGTCCTTTTGAGATAGAAAAGATTTGTGAGACTGAGTCAAAGGGGAAACAGCTTTGTTGAACAGAAAGTGGATGACATGCCCTTCTGCAGTCAGTAGCCAACACCACTGGCTGTAACAAGCTGAGATCTTATGGTTTAGCTGCTCCATGGCATCACACGAGGTATCTTGTAAGAGTTTGTTGAACAAAAGGAAGACACTCAACTGTGAATGACTGATCAAAAGAATTATAGATCTTGAAGAAAATCGTAAACAAAGTGGAATGACAAAAATCAAATTTGTCTTCAGAACATCATTTAAAAATATTATTACCTATGTCAATGGAAATATTTTAATAAAATTGATTAAATTGTAAAAAATCTAGAAAAGTGTCCTATGATCAACATTAGACACATTTGCTATAGGAACAAACTTGTTAATTATAGCCATTTATTTTAAAAGTAGAATCCCTTTTCAATTTTTTTCTCTATACTATCATTCTTTACAACTCTACAAAATGCTTACGTTCATATGCATTTCAACAAACACTGAGTATCTTAATAATTCATTGTTGCACAAGTTATTTTATTTAATATGTATGTTCTTATTAGCTTTAGTATTCCATGTGCTAACATGATATAAAATGCTGCTTGTTCTTGAACAATAAGTACAGCAGACTGTTTTTCAAAATGTCCATTACAATATTTGTCATCCCTGATGCTCCTCTGGAACTTTGTTCTCAACTTTCAAAAGCTAGATACAATTGTACTTCTCTTATTCTGAAGTACATTTTCCATTACGGTAAAATTGACAGTATGACTTCCAAGGTTGGGTTATAAAAAACACTGTGAAATTTAACTAGTTTTTTTTTTTTTTTTTTTTTTTTCCTCTCTTGAAATACATGACCTTGAAACCCAGCTGTTATGTTTTAAGGAAGTTCAGTCCAAATGAAGAGATTGCACAGAGGTGTATCAGTCAAAAGTCCTAGCTGACAGCCAGCATCCAATATTAAACACACATGTAAACAAGTCTTCAAATGATTCCAATTCCCAATCTTGAACTATTCTACCTGAAGCCCCAGAAACCATAGCTCAAAGACAATCTGTTCCTATAGCTACCTGTCAGAATTACAGACCCAAAGAATCCATGACATAATGACTCATTTTCACATGAGTAGGTTTTAGGGTGATTTGCTATCCAGTCCTATTAAAGGGAACCATAAATTTTTGTTAATTCTTCAAAACTAAGAAATCACCTGCTCATATTTTTATTTCTTTCATTTGCTATTAGAAAGCTGACAAAAATGGATCCATGGCACCATCTAGATTTTCAGCATATTAATCTTTCTTCTCAATTTATCTTCCTACTTTACACACATTTTACTGAAGTCCCTCAAAAGGGTATTATAGTGGGAAGAATTGAAAAGATGCAGACTGAAACCCTCAGAATATGTGAATATGATGAGATATTAAAATAGGAATGTTAAGTTATCTGATACAATTCACCTTAAAAAGAGCAGGTTAGCATGATAAGCATAATCTAGTAACATGGATCCTAAAAAGCAGAATTGTTTTTCAGAGATAGTAAATACAGGAAGATAGAAGAAGGCAGAGAGAATGAAAACATCAGGGGGCATAATTCTGCTGGCTTAAAGATGGAGAAGTCTACATGAGAAAGAATACAGGTGTTGTCCCACAGGAAAATGGGGAACTCATTCCCACATCAGCAAGGAAATGGTTCTCTCACCTCAACTGAGTCTGAAAATAGATTGATACCCAGAGCATCAACAAAGAGTTTATGAGGGCAAAACCTTGGTTTTGGTCTTACAAATAGTAAGCAGACAGTTCATTTGAGCTGTACTTACCCACAAAACTGTGGCATAAAAAAGGGAAGAGTTTGAACTGCTAATGATTTGATAATTATGACACTGCTATAGAAAAAAAAAAATCATGTGTTTTATTTTTTTTAGTTGCCAAATCTTTTATAAATGTAATTGAGAACTACATATGGAAACAAAAGAATTAACAACTTTGTATTAATATTTTTACTTACTTCTGTTACGCCTTGACATATAGTATGTAAGTCCATAAGCAAAATATAGACCTTTCTATTTTTGCATGCTCCAAAGGTGGTTTCTACATTTTTATTTGGTTGGGAAAAATTTTAAAAGAAGGATACAATATTGTAATGTGTTACTATTCAATGAATTTAAAACATCAGTATCTACAAATAAAATAATATTGGAAATGCTACCATATTCTTTGGTTTACATATTGTCTATTGATGGTTTCATGCCCAATGGCAATACTTATGCAGTCTTACCTCTGCAAGTTATCACACCATGTAAATTCAGGACTTCATTTAAGTTGTCATGCTTTAACCCAATGTAAGTTCTATGACCTCCTTATATATTTATTGAGTGTTTTTGCATTTGATATTGCAATCTCAATGTTATTATGTAACCATTATTATATTATTATTATCATCATCATCATTATTATTTTCATGTAGCCCTTAACCAGAAAGTAAGTTTTGAAATCAAGGACTATACCTCAGAGTTATTGCAAATTATAACAGTTCCTAGCGATAGGTTTTATGTATTTCATATTGATCATAATAATATATTCAATGTAATTGTGTAAAATGTTTCAATTTGTACCAAATCCTTTTAATATGCATATCTTGTTGAAAGAAGCAATTATATAATATCTTGGCTTATTTTTTCATAGTTTATTAAATTATAAGATAAAACATATTGCCCCTTGAATGATGGGAATTTTTATTTTATAAGTTAACCCTGATCTTCCTCAACAGTTCTACAAAAATAGATTCTTCTCAAACAAAAACTTGAACAAACAAATTTGTTCATTATATAATTTATTAAATATTATACTTCCTATATGTTAGTTGTATTTGCTTATACTGTATAAGTGTAAAAATGCTTTAAAAGTAAGGTATTGGGGTCAATGCGAATTACAGCTATAAGTAATGAATCATTTACTAGGTTAAAATACAACACCATTTTCTGCTCAGTTCAAGTTACACATGGTAACGGAAAGGAGCAGTGTTTGAAACTAAAACACTTTGATGGAAATACTTTGATCAGCTAAAGGGACACTACAACCTGATTCTTTGGAAATGTAAAATGTTTCCTTCCATTATCTTTCTTAACTTTCCCCTTAGTTCAAGCTTAAGACTCATTATGGAAAACCAAATTGAGCAAAATGGTAAATGATATTTTACCTTTTCTCCTTTTCTTCAGAAGATCTGAGAAAGGGTCCAAAAAGATGAGAATCCTAGTACTACATGCCTATACTTTCTTAACAGAGAGGTTAATCCCATTCTAAGGGACTTGTTCAGAGATGGCTTTTCTGGACTTTTACCCATTCACCCTGTTACCCGCCCCCCATCTTGCCTCTACAATTTTCTTCTCCTGTTATGGTTTGAATATTAAATGTCTCGCCTGCCAAAAATCTCATGTATTGAGGGCCAGCCCTTTAAAGGTGGAAAACTTTGGGAGGTGATCAGATCATGAGGGCTTTATCCAGATCAGTGAATTGGAACCTTAGCTTAATTTTCTATTGGGAGGTGGTAGAACCTTTAAGAGGCCTGGCCTAGTATAAAGTGGTTACATTGTTGGGTCATTCCTTTGAAGAGGATATTGGATCTCCAACCTCTCATCCCTCTCTTTTTGCTTTTCAGTCACCTTAAAGTGAGCAGTTTTACTTTATCATAGCCTCCTCATAATCGTATTTTTCCTTGTAACGGACCCAGACACTACAGAGCCAAGTGACCATAAACTGGATCCTCTGAAACTGTGAGCCAAAATAGAATTCCCTCCATTAAACTGATTTTTATCAGATATTTTGTCACAGTGACAGAAAGATGATTATCATACTACTCAACTTACATAAAAGAGAAGCCAAATGGTTCATTGAGAAACAGACTTTTCAAAGGAAACTTATACAAAGAGACAACTCCATACAAGGGAGTATGTGTTTTCTTTTCCATTTAAACCAAGTGATGCTGCTAGAAAAATACTAGACAGGGAAAATCATTAGGGCAGACTGACCCCTTGACCCAGAAATCTGTCCCATCAAGGTGAGAAGAAAGATTCTAATAACCAGTTGGAGACCAGTTGGGAAAATGTAATTTTTTTTAATACCATGCAGTTCAATCCACTTAGATGAGTAAATTATTGAAGGCAGAAGCAATAACAGGAAGCAGAAATATTTAAACATTAACTTGCAAACTCCAGGTGCTTTATTTCATGTATTGAATAATATCTTATGGGTCTCAAGAATGTGGAACAAGTAGGCTTTATATATGACATTAAGCCCCTAAGTAACCTATGGTAATATCTTTTATATATATATATATATATATATATATATATATATATATATATATTTCTGGTCTGTATTTGATGATTGAGTCTCAATTATGCTTATTCTTGCTCTATACCCTGGGTAAAGAATTTTATTAGAAATATATATATGTGTTTATAAATAAACATATGTCTTTATATATGTAAATTTCACTCTGATTTAATATCTTGGTAAATAGAAAATGAATTTCTTATTTACATTTGGGGATATGATAAACAGTTTTTCTCTTTATATATGCGTGTATGTATATATACATATGTGTGTGTATGTGTGTGTGTGTGTGTGTGTATAGGCCAATGAAATAACTCTGCAGGAATTGCTTATTCTTCATTTTAAAAAAATACACTTTTAATTGTTTTATTTGATTAACATTTTCACATATAGTCAGTAATATATTGGTTATTTATGAAAAATCAACTGGTACTATATAGAAAAAAAAATCATTATTACTGGTATCACAGAATCCATTTTACATTTAAAGAAGGTTATATCAGCATTAACACATTTATGAAATAATTAAATCAAATAAAATCTAGTCTTATGGAGAGATAAAAGATTTCTAGTAAATTTTATTTAAAGAAACTGTAGCATTGCAGAGAAGAGTAGTATATAATTAAAATATATAAATGTCTCAGTAGATAGACCTTTCTCAAATTGTCTTTTACTTTTAATATGACAATGCATGGTGTAGGAAAGTTGTATAAATTGTAAGTGTTGTCATGCTATTTTATTTGGTAGAACACAAAATATTGAAAGTATAAGTGGCCTATTGATCTGAACATTCTTTCCAGAAATCTTCACACTATTTCTTACTCTACCCAAAGAAAACTGTTATATTAACAGATTAGTCTGATGAATATCTTGTGCAAATGATAATAATGATAATTCCCACCTCAAATTTTTTCCTTAGAATATGATGAGCATTTTTATCTAGAGAGGGAGTAAGTCAGTGGATTATATCTTTGTTTTACTTTGTGATATCTAAGGATAAGATATTGCATTTGTTATTTCAAAGTACAAATGATTTTATAGCTCTACTTGCACTTTTTTAAACAAAATTTATTGGTAAAGGCAGGATTCCGACGAAAAAAAAATAAGGTACCAATCCAATACGTTTTAAAGGAAAAACAAATACAAACTTAACAGAATACTGTATCACTATCACTTCAGTTAATGTGCATAGTAAATGTTCTATAGACCATTAATCCATTTTATAGGTAATATCTTAAATTATGAGGCTAATCCTCTTCAATTTTTCTTCATTTAGACACAAATAGTAGAACTTTGGTAACACAAATGATAATAATAGGGTAGACAGTTTTCAGAATTTGCACACATTCAAATTGTCAAATATATTAATGTTTGATAAGGGCTTTGGTTTTCCTTGTAGTAGTAGATAGCTTTGAGCAACATAGTCAGTGACTATGAGTATACAACTCTAGCTAAGTTCTTTCTTTACTTTGCATTGTTATAAAATATATTAATTAAATTTTAAGAATATGTAAAGTTTATGTGGAAAATATCCAGATTTTTTAGTAGAAAATTATATTTAAAAATTTCTGAAGATCACACTGCATTTCCAACATGATGTGAATTATAGATAAGCTCTCAAATAAAGCTGAACTAACCTTTCAAAATAATTCCAATTATAATAATAATGAGATATTTCTATGCTTTCTGATGCAATGTTTATTAGCTTGCAAACAATTTCTTTGAACGAAGGAAGTTCTTTTTTTCATAACAGGAATTAAAATGCATGTAAATAAAATCTGCTTTGCATTTGTGACTCTGGCTAAATCATTTGTTATTTCATTAACATTGCTTTCATTAATAGTGTTTTTTATTCAAAATCATGTGTTCTTCTGGTAACAGCAATTTAAGGGAATTTCTCTCAGTGTAAAATAAAATTACTCTGAAGTGAAATGCTTACAAAGATATAAAATATTTGAACATTTAGATATTGTCTGTAAAGGAAGGCTGCAATAGTATAAAAATTTCAATAGTGATCGTCTCAGATATCTATTGTGGCATAATGAATCACCTCAGAACTTAGTGGAATAAGACAATGATCATTGTGTTGTTGCTGTGTTTTCAGATCCTCAGAATTGATTGTGCTAAGCTAGTCAGTTTCCTTTGATGACATTCTTTGGCGAAATTCAGATGGTGATGACTGCATTATGTACCATGAAAAGAATATTTATCATATTTAGGAATTTAAAATTTAGAGTAGGTGGGAATATTATATATACACACACATACATATATATGAGAGCGAGAGAGAGAAAGAATATGCAACTTCTGCTCTCACCTACTGTAAGTTTAAATTTAGATACAGTCAGCTCTGTTTCTGTGGGTTCTGCATCCATGAATTCAACCAACTGTCAATTGAAATTATTCAGAAAAAAACTGCATTTCTAAAGAACATTTACAGACCTATTTTATTCTTGTTGTTTCCTTAACAATGCAGCATAATAACTATTAAGACAGCACTTACATTTTATTAAATATCATAAGTGATCTTTGATGATTCTAAGCGTTCTTAGATCATATGAAAATACTGTACCATCTTATAAAAGGGTCTTGAACATCCACAGATTTTACATCCAAGAGAAGTGGGTCCTGAAACTGATCTCCCCACAGATAATGAGGGTTGAACATATATAATAAAGGCTCTGCTCTCAATGTCTCTAAATTTTAACATGGTGGAAAGATAAAATATATATTAAATTATGTATTAAAACAGAAAATAACTTTTGGATAGTTGGGCCATTACAAAAGCAGATGAGATTTCATATAAAATAAAATCTGAAATTATGTTTAATCCTAAAAAAAATTTATAATTCAGTAGATATCAAAGGGAGTAAAGAAAAACAAATGCTAAAAATGGTACTCATGAATTTAGTGCATTCGGAGGAAGTTTGGCTAGAGAATACTTGGTATGGAGTGCCGGAGTATAGATTTAACTCTTTAAGAACTGTCTTTTGCAAAGTCTTCAAATCAGGATAAGAGTGCTGGAAGAAAGTTGAGAGCAGCAAACTTAGAGAACAAGTGTAGAGAGCCAGGTAGGACAACAGAAAGACAAAACAGCATCTTATCAAGTAAAGGCAGCACCCCAAAGCAGCAACTTGGCACCATGCTCACTGGCCCCCATAGCGTCAGAGACATGCAAAATAAAGGCTCCTTGTATATATTTTACAGACAGTGACAGTTGTTTTCATTGATGTTATTTTCTAAAGTGATCATTCTTTCTTTGGTTGTATTCCATATTTCTATTTCTTCCTGCAGATTTTTGTGAAATACTTTGTTACCATGTTATCTCTTCATCCACATCATTCACATTAATTCTTTAATGGACTATAAATATTTCTATTTACTCCCACCCTTAATTTGGAAATAAAAATAAGTAATTGTCTAGAAACATTATTCTATGCCTTCAAAGGACCCCTCTAGTGAGGGGATGGTAAATTTAGTCTGCTGTTTAGAAGGACGCAGTCTCTTATTCATGTTTTAGAGACAGTCCTTGTAGTGTTGATTTTACCTTAAATAAAATAAAATAAAATCATTTTGATCATGTGAGCATTCTAGAATTAAAATCAGTTTTAAAAGAACCTAATTAAAATTGATTCATTTATCTTTTTTTTTTTTTTTTTTTTTTTTAATACTCGGTGTTGAACACAGGGGTACTCAACCACTCAGCCACATCCCCAGTCATCTTTAGTTCTTGCTGTGAAACAGGGTCTTGCTAAGTTGCTGAGGACTTCACTAAATTCCTGAAGCTGGTTTTAAACTTGCCAATCCTCTTGTCTCAGCCTCCTGAGGCACTGGGATTAAGGGTGTACAGTCACTGTGCCTGGGGATTCATTTATCTTCTTAGTATTACTAGTGGTTACTTTTTTTGATGGAATTTTTTAAAGTCTTAGCATTCATAATTGATTTTTTTCATGATGAAGTTCAAAAGTCCATTCAAATTTGTTAATCAAAATTGACTTTTTCATATTTACCATTTAGTCAAACATGTAATTAAAGGAGGATTTCTTCTTATAGTTTATTTATTTATTTATTTATTTACTTACTTACTTTAGGAGAAAACCACTTTTAATTGAAAAATAAAGCAATACATCTCAAATAAGACTCTGTTTAAACAAACAACATAAACTGTAATATGTTGAGAGAAAAGGTTTTCCTAAGTGGTATTGTGAAATTTAGGTATCAGTATTAATACAGTTTCCCTCCTTTATCCTGACAAATATTTAAAATAAGAACTTTTCCCCATGAGCCTAATTTCCATGAATTAAATGTGTACAGGTTTATCCCTATTTTCAACCCACTGACAAAAGAGGGGAGATTTTAAACAATTATTTCCAACACTTGAGTTCCCATAGAAAAGCAAATACCAAAGTAAATATTTTCCTTATGAAAAATCTTATATGTAAAACACACAAGACTATTAATATTTAACTCATTCACAAAACTTCAAAACACAATTTATCAAGATGACCTCTACAATAACTTTCCTTTAAAGAAGTTTGCAAATTTCAGAATGGTTTAGGTTGACATATCAGACATATTAAACTTTGAAAGAAACTACTACTAAAGTTATTGCTTTAAACTGGAAAAACAAAAAAAAAAACTATGGTAGAAGTACCTTTCTAAAAAGAACTTATACAGTTGTTCTTAAAATTATACTCATGTTAACTGCAGAGAAGATGTTAAAGTATACAGTAAACATCACTCTTAGAATAACAGAACAAAGGCATTAAGATGTATGGCTTTTTGTGTGATTGTTATTACTATCTATAAATAAAGTCATTGCTGTTTGACTGAAAAAGGTTTTTACAAAACTTCACTTCCAAAATTAACATTTTTATTAAATCAAGTTAAAAAAAATGTTCACTGTAGAAAAATCAACAAGGGTTTTAAGAAAACCAAAATATACCTTTTTATACAATATATGTATAGATTAGCAGCAAACTACTGAGATTTTGATCTTTTAGTAATTTTAAAGAAAGCATAAACATTGTATATATTAGTATTGAATGTCAGTGAATTAACTTTATCCTTTTTTTGGCCCTTCTATAAAATACTTTATGATTCCCATTACAGAATATTAAGAACAAACTTAGTTTTGACTACAAAGTAGTGAAACTGTGGCTGGTAAAATCTGTTTTCACTACATCATAGCCATGCATTATTTTTGAGAATAACAAATGAGCACCATAACAACAGGTAATTGTGTATAAACTCAATTTTTAAGGTGTAATAGCAACCAACTTATACCACTTAGCATTTGACTGCTTTTAAAAAGTTTGGTTATATACAAAATTTTAATCAAATCAGATAATTCAATCCTATATTGCTTGTTCATTTTTTAAATCCTTAATAAAAATTATGTATAACCTGAAAAACTGCATGCAAAGATATATATGTATATGTATGTTATGTATATATGCACAAAAGTGTATGTACATATATATCTTTAGCTTTGAATTTCTTTAAATTTCTCATTTAAGTATATCTGTAGAATGTAATATCACCAACTGAAAGTTTTTACTAAGTTTCATCTTAGCTAATGAGAAACACTGGCTATTGAAAATTCTGTGGCAAAACCACTGTTATTCAGCTTAGTACTTCAGCTTACAAATTAGTCAAACAAATAAGATTGAATTACCAACTACCCAAAAGAAATAAATTTTTCTCTTGATATTTCCTTCTAATAGCAAAAAGGAAATGTTTTTACAATGAACTTTTACTTTTTAAAGAGTTAAAATTATTAAAGAAATCTCATTAGTCTTCAAAAATACTAAATGTTATATAAATACAATTTTCTTATAGTTGAATACTTCAGCTATAATCTGTGTTTAAAAAATTTCCTTTGGATTCTTCCATTTAGCACTTCAAGTTTTCATTCTGTGTACAATAAATAGGAGAAACTGCACCAAATTTCAAAAGCAACATAATAATAATGAAAAATTCAAAAATATGTAATATAAAAATGATAAAAGTAAAACAGGGATTCCCTTTTCACTACTACCTTAGTGAAATACAATCTTTTTTATCCTTTTAAAGTAATGTCATAACTGTCATTTTTTAACTTGTCAAGAGGATAAAGTTTTTGGGTGGCCCAACCTTTATTTATCAATTAAAAAATTTAAAACAATAGACTGAATTACTTTTATTAATATACATATCAAGTTGCTGAAACGGTGACTTCATGTAGTTTTCCCCTTAAAGAGGGCACTTGCAGGTACAAAGATCCAGAGATGTCTACAGGCTTCAGATGTTTACTTGAAAAGGTTCTTCAATGGCAGTTTGATATTGGGTTTCTTCATCTAGTTGAAGATTTACAAATTCTCCATAATCAAACTGACGTCTTTGATTTAGATGACTAACAAAATATCTAGTAATCTGGCTAGGATCTCCCCAAGGAAGAGTCACACAAATAGGACATGTCACAGGAACTATCTGAAATAGGTGGTTACTGTTACAGTGATCAAGTAAACGCTGTCTGGTAAAATTTGACTCTTGACACAAGGGACACTTAAAGGTGGGATGCCCAGAACTTGTACTCTCTTGGTAAGTTTCTGTGTTATCAGATGTGGACGTTTCACTCCTATTACTATTCCCTACTGAATCTAGAGATATCTGAAAGTTTGGAATGATAGAAGAAACACCATATTCATCCTGATACTTCTTACAAGATTTATAATGATGTCTCATGCTATAGAATTTAATCTGTTTTGCACAGCATCTACAGCTACCCGAAAACTTCCTCATGATATTTTCAAGATCTAAGGCCCGTTCTGGACACGTTCTTTCTCTTCTAGTCACATTTCCACGACATAGGGGACAATGTATTCCACTTTCTCTCTTTGCAGTCAGGAAACATTTTCTACAGAAACTAAGATTCAAATGGAAATGTGGTATAATTCAATTGCAGATGGTCCAAAAATAAGACCATTTTTTAAAATATTTAATGAATAGAATTAAACATCACAACTTCATCGAGATACTCAATCATTTCAAATCTTGCCTGCTCTCCTCCTTTTCTTTTCTCTCATTGTCATCACAGAACTTATTTCTTCTTAAATACAAGGCATCAAGTTATAATAATAAAGATGAATTAAAGACAGACTACACTTTGCCCTAGACATCTTAAAATACTTTCCAACAACTGTATTTGTTGCACCAAATAATGAAGGCATTTAAGATGCAAAACATAATTGACATTTCTATTATGAAAAGTCACACACTCTTTGGCTCACACAATCAGCACAATAGAGGAATATAATAGTGCAGTTAAGATAGAGGAACAGGGAAGACTGTCAAAAAAAATCATCAGTAGTAACATTTATGATTAGGGACACAAAATTCTACCTATTCTTGACAAAATTATACAACCCCAACTCTTAAAAAAAAAAGTGAAAAGAGAAATATGTCTGGAAGCTTGTTCAATTCTGTGTCTACAAGCACAGAACTTAAGTCTGACTCAATTTTTTTTTTTTTTTTTTTTTTTTTTTTTTTAATGAAAATACTTTCAGTCCCCACCTGCCAGAAATTCTTTTGCAAGTTTGGAATGGAGCCCGGGAATTTTTAGTTTACTTAAAAAGCTCCCCAGGGACTCTGGTCATCATTCAGGTTTGTCAGCGCAGGATATACCTTTTCAAGAAGGTCTCCTTCCAATCCTTGCTGACATTCTGGTAGGCTACAAAATGATGGAGGTTGTCCTAAAAATATACCTAGTTAAACAGCACCATGTGACCTCACCTAACCCCTTTGTGTTCTCCCTCACCCCTAGAATTAGTACCTCATCTTCAGTCCATTCCTCATCACAGAACTCTTCTTTTCTTACCTCCACTCTTGTAGTAACCGAGTAATAATGAACAGAAGGGTAACACAAAGGGAAACTATCACTTCAATATCCGGAAATCCTGTCAGTTATGTGCTGTCAGGCCCCGGTCTGCACGGCGTTTTGAGCACCTCCTGACAGACCGGGCAGTAGAAATCATCTTCGGTGTAGGACTTGGCCCCGGACAGCTCCTCGGCCATGACCGGGGCAGAAGAACTAGGCGATGGCGGCCCGGGGCCGACTCCCTGCGCGGACCCGGATTTATAGTTTAAATATAATATTTTAATTTGTTGTTTTTAGATATACATGACAGTAGAGTGTACTTTGACATCTGATGCATACATGGGATGCAACCCATTCTAATTTTAATCCCATTCTTCTAGTTGAACAGGGTGTAGAGTTACACTGGTCATATATTCATATATGAGTTTAGGAAAGTTATGTCTGACTCATTCTTCTGTCTTGCTTATTTCCATCTGCCTTTCTTTCCCAACACTCCCATTTGTTTAATCCAATAAATTTCCATACTTCCTCTCGTGTCCTCCCTTGTTATTATTTAGTATCCACATATCAGAGAGAACATTTGACCTTTGTATTTTTGGGACTGGTTTATTTCACTTAGCATGATATCCTCCAGTTCCATCGACTTACTGGCAAACGCCATAATTTCATTCTTCTTTAAAGTTGAGTAATATTCCATGGTGAATATATAGCACTTTTCCATTCATCTGTTGAAGGGCACCTAGGTTGGTTTCATGACTTAGCTATTGCAAATTGAGTTTCTGTAAACACTGATGTGGCTGTATCACTGTAGTAGGCTGATTTTAAGTCCTGTGGGTATAAGTCAAGTAGTGGAATAACTGGGTCAAATGGTGGTTCCACTCCCTGTTTTCTGAGGAGTATACATACTGCTTTCCAGAGTGGTTGCACAATTTACAGTCCCACCAGCAATGTATGAGTGAACATTTTCCCCACATCCTTGCCAACATTTATTGTTACTTGTATTTTTGATAATTGCCATTCTGACTGGAGTGAGTTGGAATCTCAATGTAGTTTTACTTTGCATTTCTCTAATTGCTAGAGATGTTCAACATTGTTTTCATATATTTTTTGACACCCATATTTCTTTTTCTGTGAAGTGCCTGTTAAGTTCCTTTGCCCATTTATTGATTGGGTTATTTGTATTTTGGGTGGTAAATTTCTTGAGTTCTTTGTATATCCCAGAGATTGATGCTTTGTCTGAGGTACAGGTGGTAAAGATTTTCTCCCATTCTCTAAGGTCTCTGTTCATGTTCTTGATTTTTTTCATTTGTTGTGAAGAAGCATTTTAGTTTGAATTCATCCCTTTGATTCTTGGTTCCACTTCTTGTGCTTTCAAGTTTTTATTGAGGAAGTATGTTCCTGAACTGATATGATAGAGAGTCGTGCATACTTTTTTTTCTAGTATGATCAGAGTCTCTCGTCTAATGCCAAGTTCCTTGATCCACTTTGACTTGAGGTTTGTACAAGGATGAGATACAGGGGTTCAATTACAATCTACTTCATATGGATTTCCAGTTTTCCCAACACCATTTGTTGAAGAGGTTATCTTTTCTCAAACGTATGTTATTTTATTTTTTAATCATTCCACAGAAAAAATACTATAATCATTCAGCTTTCATGAAAATAACCTTTATTTTTGGTAAAATAAAATAGATTACTGATTTAAAATTGCCTTATATTTAATGTTTATTAACTTTCTGATTAAGTCCTTTTTGTTTTCACAGTGATCAGATCATCCTTACTATCATTCTTCAGGAAGTTAAACTAATTTAAAATTATTAAAATCTGTCATCAAACAAGCAATGAATGATGACATTGCATAAATTCTTCAGTGTCTTTGTATTCCGCTTTATCATCACTTTAATTATCAGTACTTCTTGCTCCTTTTCAACCTACTTGAAAAGTATGTAAAGTTTTCAAAACACTTGGTAAAATATTGTTAGCTACAATTTGTTTAGCCATATTAGTGATACAATGTAACTTAAAAGGGCAAAGTAAAATTAATGGTATATCTAGTATAAACATAGTGAATTCAATCACTATTAGCTCAATGTCCAATGCATATAATTTATTCCTTCATGGGGATTGCTTTTTCTGTCCCTTTAACAAATTGTATTGCCAATGGACTTTAATAACTAGATTATTTACATTGAATTGCTTGTAAAAATAAAATAGAACATAACTGGATCTGCTTGTAAAAATACAATAGAACATAACTGAATCTATTGACACAAAAGACATTAAAAATTTCAAAGTTGGGTTATTATTACTTTTCATATACATGCATCTGCTTTATTTGTGAAATAACACAAAAATGCAATGACATTTTGTAAGCCATTTATAGTGTTGAATTTTTTTAAAAAATGCTCATAATCCTTTATGTTTTCATTAAAATTAAATAATTCAACTAAAAAACAAGATAATAGGCTTTTCAAATCAATGCTATTAAGAACCCAAGTAAGATTTTGGATAGGTGTTTTCTATTATTTTTAGTTATTAATAAATTTCTACATTACCCTAAAATGTGTGAAATCTTTTCCACAAATTGATTATCAGAATAAGAAGTTTAACACCTGACTTGGAAGATTACCAAAGTCAGTATTCTCATATGGCACACCAGGAAAGAAACCTCAAAATGAATGACAACTGAGTCAAAATAGTAACTATCAAAACTGCGTCATGTTCTTTTGACATTCTTGCCTCTCTCATTCTGTTCAGTATAAAGTCTGATACTATATGGAAGGAAGTCCCAGTGATTATATGTACCAGCAGAGTATGCAGATGTAAGCTAAGGATGATTTTACCACCATTGATACAGTAGCAATATTTGTGTAACACCAACTTAAGACCAATATTTATCTGGAGTTATTGATTATATTAATAATATTTAGCCTAAGGAAGGAACAAATAAAATCAGCAAACTACAGTAACACAGCCACATCAATGTTTATAGCAGTTCAGTTCAAAATAGCTAGATTGTGGAACCAACCTAGATGCCCTTCAACAGATAAATGGATAAAGAAACTCTGGTATATATACACAATAGAATACTATTCAGTCATAAAGAAGAATAATATTATGGCATTTGCAAATAAATAGATGGAATTGGAGAATATCATGCTAAGTGAAATAAGCCAAGCCCCAAAAATCCAAAGGCTGAATGTTTTCCCTGATATGTGGGTGATGATATATAATGGGGCTGGGGGTGGGGACTGAGAGAATAATTGGGGAACTTTAGAATATGTAGAAGAAAATGAGAGGGAGGGGTTATGAAAAATGGTGGAATGAGACAAACATCATTACCTTATGTACATGTGTGATTACATGAATGGTATGAATCTGTATTGTGTACAACCATAGAAATGAAATTATGTACCCCATTTGTGTACAATGAATCAAAATGCAGTCTGTAAAATATTAAAAGCCAAATTTAAAAAAAAAGAAGGAACAGATAAATATAATAACAAAAAATACAAACATTTGGCAAATGAGGAAATTTAGAAATATGTACATGGTTTAAAAAGAAAAGATAAATTAAGTTTCATGTGACAATTACTTTGAAATGATTGAAGATTCATGACAATGCAAAAATAGCATTTACTTTTAGAGTTTGAATATCTACACTGTTTACAATAACATTAAGATAATTGTATTACAAAAGAGGAGAGAAATTTTTAGAAAGTATACTACAAATATACATCTGATAAGATCCTTTCATAAACCTGACTTTATGTTTAATTTTTAGTCCTGTTATTTATGGAACTTTGCCTCAGTTTTATCACAGAAGATTTTAATTACTGCACTACATAAACCATCTGAGTAAATGAAATTCCCTTAGTAAAGAAATGTTTTCTAGTGTGACTGCTAATTAGAGATGCACCACTTTGGCTCCAGTCCATATTTATTAGTAAACTCTGAAACAAAGGGTTATTTTGTATAGCTAATAAAACTGGCAATAGTTAATTAAGAGATTCAGGATTTGTTCTTGTTTATTAAGAAAATATGATTAATTTTTTTTATGCTACCACATTTCACATATGGGAGAAAAAAATATATGGATAATACTGTCCACTATATGATTTCAGTTTAGTCTTTTGTCTTGATATTTATATCTTTATACCTCACAAAAATGAAAAGTTAAAGAAAAATTTTTAAAAATTGGGAAGGAAGGAAGGAAGGAAGCAAAGAAAAGGGAGGGGAAAATTCATTTAAAATAGAAGGGAAAAAATGATAAGCACTCCAGATTCCTAGGTATAAAGAAATATTCCACATTCCACTGTTTTTATGTATAAAATATAAAGGAACATATTCTATAATACTATATATAAATGTCTGCAATTAAATTTGTATGTTAGGCCTATTTTTCTTTATTTACCCCAAGGTTCAATATGAACTGATTTTCATGTACAGAAATTTAGAGAAATTATTGTTTCATTCTTTGATTTAGTGAAGGATTTCAATAAAAAATTAATATAATCAGGAGTACATGAGAAAATATTCACAATATTGTTTGTAGATTTGCATTCATTGCTATTCTGAAGCCAGTAGCAGCATTATTATTTATGATCAGTGTTATGTGCTCATGTAGGTGTTTTAAGGAACAATCTTTTAAGTACTGCAAAATTAAGTCACTAAAGTTTTCATCAGTGGTTAATTGGTTTGTGGTACAGAAGGAAGGTAGAGAATAGGGTAGATGGATAAAGTCTAGGCTATAACATTTATTTGGTAATAATGGGCTGGATACATTGGAAATCCTAATAATATTATCATTATAGGCTACTCAGGGCATCTGTCAATTGAGGCATGCTATGCAAAGCAGAGGTACTTTTTGGCATCTTTAATGGAGACTCTTCTTGCATCCACGTGGTAAATTATAGTGAAAGTCAGGACAATGAAAGGAGAAGTTCATTGATGTTATGTGATATGAGAATGGCAAAAGAGAGGACTTGTTCATCCTTCACAGGCCCTCTTTGCTAAAACCGTATCTGAGACACAGAGCAGAAGTTAGAAACATGGAATGAGAAATTTCATTTGAAAATCTTTAAGAAACAGGAGCTACCAAATTTCCTTGATCATTCAGCATACATGTCTCTCAGATCCCTTGTCCCTGAAAGTCCATCTTTCTAGACAACTCAGTGTTTATCAGTCAGTATCAGTATAAATTCATACCCCAAGTCATCCACACAAAGTGGCAATTGAGTGTTGTCAACAGTTATACCCACTGAGGTGGTTTCCCCTTCTTACTCTCCCTGATGGCAATCCCTAAGTGATGCTGTTGTTTCTTTAGCAATTACTATAAGATCAATATTTTGCATAGGGCTGTAGGAAAATTCCATGTTTTATTCTTCTATCATTAAACAGTCATAATCAATCATACATATTATCATAAATGTAGACTGAATGAACTAGTAGAATACTATCTTATGCTTTGAATTCTAGCCTCCTGCTAATATTGTACAATGAGAAAGATCCAATATTATAGTACTACAGAAAGTATTTGTAAAACTGTTTTAAAAACTTTACAATGTACTGTTGTACATACATATTCTATTAAATATTTGTGCACTAATTGCTTAATATATAGCTTACAATTGTATTCTATTATAAAATGGTAATATCTTTTTGCCTATGACAAAAAAATCTATAGGATTATTTCTTAGAAATGGAAGTATTTCATTTAATTATTTAGACATCTTTAAAATACTCAATATCTTATTTTCCAGACAAATTGCACACTATCATAAGCAACATTTTTAGAGTATGGATATAGTTGATCTCTAAGTTTCCATGCATAGGTCTGTGTTTTGATATTAAAGATTTTTCAGAATCCACATGATCATGCCAAATTATTCTGAATTTCAAAGAATATTAAAAATATTGGATTACTAACAGATATTCAGAAAAACCAATGAATTAAAAACATGGAAAAAATGTATTCACACAGATTTTGTAACTTTAAATTGATCCTCATTAATACTACCAAAAATTGAAAATTTTAGAATTAATTTGTGTGTTTTGGCACAATATTTATTCTAATAATTGAGGCAAGCTCTTTTTTGTTGTTGTTCTTATATAATGCCTTCCACTCATAATCAAACAAATGTCTTGGAGTCTAATTAAGATTGAATGTTTAAAAAAAGCAAATATTTCTCACATATTTTACCAATTGCAAAGACTTTTCAAAACCAATTTATTGATTTGTCACAGTGGCAATTAAAATTAGATTTATATACACTTTCTTGTAATTGATAAAAAGGCACTAAGATGATAAGTAGAAATTGTACAAAAACATTGCTTTTTCATCACAGAGTACAGAAATTCTTGATATAATTAAAATATTTGATTAATTACACTCACAAGAATTCCAGTAGCATCACATATGCAGAACTAATACTTCTCACATGATATAATATTTTAATGTTGCCTACAGAAATAGACATGGGCAACAATTTTGCACTTACAATCATTAAAGCTTATGTATATTTCTTATTTTATGATGATCTTCTGTTCCCTATCAAAATATATTATGTTACAACTTTTTGTTTGCTATTTATAACCCATAATATAAGTAGTCATTGGAACTTTAAGGTGTCAACACTATTCTTAGAGTTCAAATAACTAGTCCATTATGATTTCACATTACATTACATTTTTATTATTGGATCCAAGAAACTAGCATACACCATATGACTGGACATGAAGTAGATCATAAAGAGCTAAAGACACCATACTTTGACACAAATTAGAAAAGAAAAGACACAAGAAATAAAAATAAGAAGTAGTGATGTTTTATCTAAATGGACAACCGTTACTCAATTGGATTGTCTCTCTAGGCATGTGAACAGATTTTTGCCAAATTTTCTGAAGCAGAAATGTGTTTTCATATTAAATAGCTTTATTTTTAGGTGTTGCCAATTAATTTGCATTTTAAAAATTCTGAGTGCCAATTAGATTACTAGTGGAATGCCAGTTTGGTTTCCTTCATTGGCAACCAACTAGAAAACTGTTACAAAACAAATGAGGAGGCTTGTTCCATTCTATGCCATTACTAAATGTATGGTACAGTCATTTACAACCATCTGCAAAATTATTAGAGCACAGCGAATAGTCATAAGTGAGTGATATAGGAATCACAATGTTATCTCAATAAGAGAGAATGCTTCTGTTGGGGATCTCACTTGGTAATGGTAAAAATGTAATTATGGTACAGTGCTCTAAGGACAGTATCAGAGGGCTTGACCCTGCTTTCCTTCTGTATTCTTTCAGAAACTCAAGTTATCTTCTATTTTTCTCGAATGGTAACCTCTATTTGGAGAAAAGGTTCAAATAAATGAATGTTTAATATTTCTAAAAGAGATATTAAAACTGAGTAGAAAATCTAACTCATATTTAAAGAAAATTCTTTTTCATTTATATGCATGATCGTGTGAGATTTTTAAAGGTATTTAGCAAACCCCAGAAAACTACTGTTTTTCTAAGCTGAATTATTGATATTTCTTCTATGTATGTGTGTGTGTTTGTGTGTGTGTGTGTGTGTGTGCATTACATGTTTATGTATTTAATTAAGTAAATTTTATGATAGTTACACAAAGAATACCACTGACATTAATATTCACAGAAATAAAATTATTGATGGTCAAATAATTATTTCAAAATTATAGTTATTAAAATGGAAAAATATTCCTTAAATATTGCAGACTTTCTGTCTTTGATCCTCAATCAGTTGCTTTGATGCAGCCAGAGTTTAAGCTTCATCAAAAACTAATTATGTTTAGGCCAAGATTATGATGGCGTGATCATATCTATATATTACTTTATAATTCCAGCAATTTCTTTAGATCTCACACATAAAATACTTTGAATTGTTTTCTATTGACTCAATAGTTTTTCAACCTATTATTCACTTGTATTTACACCTAAGATTATAATGATGAGTAAATATAGACTGGCATTTTTTTAATTCTACATTTTATTTTCATTTATATCAAAGTCTTTAAAGTATAGTTACATAAATTTCAGCTACAACCAGTGTTGCATAAAAATCAATACAAGGATTTCTAGACATATCAAGTTGTACAACACAAAGTCATGATACCATTGAAGACCTTTAAGTTTTTTAAATACCCAAGGAACTGGCAAATATTGAATTGACAGAAATTTACAGTTAAGTCTTTAATATGAGGATATATTTATAATAGTAAAATATGTTCATTAACCAATATAGTAAATAATCCCAAGTTGTTATTTCAGTTTGATTAACTAGATAATTAAAAATGTGTGTCATATAATAAAATTTATTTCCTTTTTCATGTAAAGGAATCCTCTTTTAAAAATCACAAATAGGGCCAGGGATATAGCTCAGATGGTAGAGTGCTTGCCTTGGTAGAGTGATTGACCATGGGTTCAATCCCCGGCACTGCAAAAAAAAAAAGTCACGAATAATTTCTACAAAATGATATCACCAAATTATTGACTTTGAACTCACAAATTCAAGGGAAAATAGTTTATGGAGAAAGGGGGAATTCATTGACCTACAGTCATGAATTACTGTAATTACCATGAAGTTGTGATTTAACTCAACCTAACACAGGAATGACACTTCTCTTGTTTCTCATTCACTGCTTCTTTTCTGAATGTTAATTTTATTGTCAAATTTTGACCTTTGACAATCCTTGGGTATGAATCTAATGGTACAACAGATATAAATGAAATATTGTTTTTCTCCCATCTTAAGTTTAATGAAAGAAAAATCTGCAGTAGGGATTCAGACTAGTAATTCAAAGAGTCAGCTTCTGGTAGAAGAAGTTTATGAGTTAACAAGCCATTGTTCCTACCCATCTTATATATGGAAATACTTGAGGTTTAGTATTTATAGAAATACCACTTGTTATCAATAAAAATCTTGTGCATTTCATTGAGCAGTATATCTCTCTGAGGAATAAGTTATGCACTACATTAACCAGACTGCCCATCTCCAAGTGAACCCATGGTTTCACAAGCCATTATAAAAACCATTTGAAAAAGAAAGGTGCCCATTGAAAAACTAGATGTGCTTTGTTGAAATGAATACATACTATTTTGTACTATCTGATATTTCCATCCACTGCAACTGAGTGAAATAAATTCACGTAATTTGGATTTGTGGGAACTATAAAAGCCATGACTTGCTTATTAATTTAAACAAGTGTGAACCATGGAGCAAGTTTCATATAATCACTCTTTAGATCAACATCAATTCACCAAGTTCCTTGAATTTTGCTTTCTCAATCTCTTCCTAATGTAGTTAATATGGTATTCAATTTTCATTACAACAACCATTCTTATTATTTAGATGAACATAGTAAACATCTAACTTGTCTTCCTGTATTTTCCTCTAAATTATTCTTCATGTGTCACTCATCTGTGAAATACGAAATTTGATTAAAATATCTCTTTAATATATTTTCTTTGAAGTGCATTGTATTCTAATCATAACCAAATTATTATTCTCAACAAAGTTGTTTTCTGAGCCCAAGACCCATATATTTCACTTTTAATGTTTTTTTCTGCCTTTTAGATATACTTTGACATTAGCAGGTTAACATGAACTTTTCAAACAGAATTTTGTAAAAGGAGCTTTTTAAAATAATAATTTGGGAATGTATAATTTTCATAATACCTCAAATCACATGATTGAGATTTTTTGTCAGGAGCAGCAAATGAATAATGATCCTTGAGCCGTCTGGCAACAGAAGGCAACAGAAACAACATAAGCGATGCCCCTTCCAGGAACTGTCCATGCAAAGGCATCTATTTGAGACTGCCCACCTGTTGTGGTGATGCCCTGTTCTAAAGGAGGGTCCATGAAAGTCAAGGAGTTATCAGTTCATGGTCTAGGTTCAAATACCAGAAGCTCAGGTTAGAAAATTATGGGTGCAAGCTGATAGCTCTAATTGGAGTGTTTATGCCCTCAACTTCAGCTCTGTTTATCTTGAAGAAACTTTGTCACAATAAATCCTTTTGATGTTAAAACCTGTATAATAAACATGTCAAGCTTGTTCATGGTCACTGCTTTCCTATGTGTGGTGCTGGTGTACCATCGAGATCCGGCTTTTTCTCTATCATGTGTTTGTCTGTCCTTTCTTCATTCCCTCACCACCCAGTTCAGTTACCTGAATTAATGACTGTGCAAGTAGTGGCAATTATTTTCCATTTATGTATAATCCTGCCAATAATTACTTTAAAATAATAAACTGACAAGTAGCTACCAGTTGTGTGTATATATGGGGTATAAATAAACATCAGTATAAATGCAGAATGAAAAATATTTGGTTATAATATAAATGATTATAGAAGGTCTGATCTTCTAAAAAATAATGCATATATTTATATCTTGGGAAAAACACACATAGTTATGATTTATGTATATGTATACACATACCTACATATATATCTCTTGCTCACTTTTATCTGCAAGTGTCTGGAAAGGGAGAAAGGAAAGATTTATCATGTCAAACATTGCCAGTTCTTTTAGATATGACATGATGAGACTGATTGTTTCCATTCTGGAGATGCCAGTCAGTGCCTTTATATGTGCAAAAGCAAACCCAGAACTGAAGGGTAAGGAGGGATTTTGTCCATGTATTTGATGAAATAAAGAGAGGAGCCAAAGCCACAGAGTGGTGGAGAATAGAGAAGCAGATTAATCTCTTGTTCAGTGGCAGACAACAACAGGAGGGGGAACACTGGAGAAATGGATAATGAAAACTTCCTAATAAGCTGGCTGAAGGACAAGATAATAGGTTCAATTTTAAGGACTTTTATATTGGAAACCAGAACGATCCGTATATTGCCCCCGGACAACTCAATTAAAACACACTGTGTTCTTTGTCTGGTTTTGAGAAGTTAGCTCAATTAGTTCAATTAAGTATTTCCACAAAGTTTTTGATTAAAAAAACAACCACAAAATCTCAGTGGTATGCAGAAATTAATGTTTCCCTCTTATGCATAAGTTCAGTGAGTTAATCCAGATCTACTTGGATCAGCTAGTGTTTAGCTATATTCCAGATATATGTGATTTTTCTTCTGGGTCACTGAGTTACCTCCAGCACTTCCTTTTGATAGTGATAACAAAAATGCAAAAGAACAAGCAAAATGTGCAATTATTCTTGAGTTCGAGCTGAAGCTGTCATATGATCACTTCTGTATCTTCATTATTTTATTGGTTAAAACATGTGGAAATCCCAAGCACAGATTCAATGGATAGGAAAAAATAATCCCCTTCAATTTAAAAATAACTAAAAGTCCTAAGGAAAAAAATCATGGATGGAGGTGTAATAGGTAGAAAAATTACATAAATTATTCCCCATTCATCTTTCTTGTCCCCACATTGGATGATAATATACTCTTTTTTTTTATCTAAGTCTCATCTCAGCTGTCACCACTGAAATGCCTAGAGATCCTGGAAGAAGCCGCTGAGCTTCACCATAAAGTATAATAAGAAAGTCTAGACACATTGAAAAATAAACCTCGAAGATGAGGGTTACCAGAAGGGCCATTTTGAATTAAGTTTGGGAGATAAGCCTGAGTTGATCATGAATCCACACACAGTGCAGACGGTACCTTGAACCAATTACTATATAAATAACTAAGGCGGCCATGTCCTTTATTTCTAGAAGAATGATACAGGGACCTAAAGCATGAATCTCATTTTAACATCGCTTCATATTCATAAGTAACTATCAGAAATCATTTTGAGACTGAAATTGCACTTTCAACCCTTACATTTTAGACAGGAAATGAATGTAAAAATATAGTATAAGCTTTCAAAATATGGAAGTATTTTTTCCTCTTCATGTAGCAGGCAAAGAAATGATACATGTTCTTATGTGAACCAACATAAAAAACATACAACTTAAGTGTCCATCAACCAAAGAATAGGTAAAGAAAATGAGGTACATATTCACACTGGAATAGTGTTCAGTCATGACATGCATGAACGTGGCATAGTGGGTCCCAGGATTGGTTGTATCCGCAGGACACTAAAACAAAAAAAGAAAAAAAAAAAGGTAAACTACATGAATTGAAGAGGGTTGAGTGAAGTCCAGGGAGAGAAAGGAGGTGGGTACAGGCCTGGGGGTAGAGCTGGGGACTGAATTAGAGCAGGTCATGTTCCTTGCTTTTATAATAATGTCAGCATGTATCCTGGTGTTGCATCTAACTAAAAGGAATTTGAAAAGGAAAGAAATCCTGTCATTTGTGACAACATATATGGAATTAAAATATTATGTGAAGTGAAATAACTTAGTCACAGAAAAACAAGGCCCACAGGATCTTACTCATGTGTGGAATACAAAAAGAAGCTGATCTCATATCAGGTGAGAGTAGAATCATGGTTGGCAGAAGCTGGGAAGAGGAGAAGTGGGATGAGGAGAGATTAATCACTGGGTACAGAGGTGATTCTGGGTACTAGGTTATAGTTAAATCTAGGAAGTCCTTGTGCAGTATTCTAAAGTGAGGTGACTACAAATAGCAATAGTGCATTTTACTTTTCGCAAAGCCAGACGAAATGCTTTAAAATGTTTTTACCACAAAGAACTGGTATTGAAGGAGATAGATATGTGCAACCTGATTTAACATTACATAATACAAACATGTGACAAAACACCACATGGTATGTAAATCTTTCTGTTTTCATGTACAAGTGTAAAATTAAACTCATTTTATAGATCTTACAAGATATATATATCTTACAGCAGTATAGTAGAGATTACTATACTAAAAGAATCCAAAAGAATTCCTGGAGATAGCTTCAAGAGCTCTAGAGAAGGAAAAGGAATTGAAGATTGACACAATAGTCAACCTTCCACAAAATCAATATAGAAAAAAAAAAAGATGAAAGTTGTCAGATGCATAGAAGTAAAGAACATTTTTTGAAGTCTCTGAGGTTCTTCTCTAGAAGTTATCAATAGTTTATAATTTCAAGTGCATTGGAGTAGGTTATCACCTATATAACAGTACACAAAAACATATGAAGTCATAGGTTGAGTAAAGGGGAATCTGATTTCAGATTCTAATGTATAAGCGCAAGAAGGAAGCCATAGTACTGCTTCATGGATGTTAATATAATAAGTTCTACAAAAGGAATTGTGTGGGTATCATTAAATGGATGGGGGAAAGCAGGATGGATTTAACTAAGGTATCTCTAAAACTCTGTATAGAGTCATTTTGGGGGAAATATAGCATAACATATGAAGAGTTTTCTTTCTGTAAGTCAAGTTCATTAAGAAAGAAGGGACATAGCAAGAAATGATTGTCTCTTTAAGAAAGAGCCCAGGAATGCAGTATGCTGAAAATTGCAGCTCAGGTTACTTGAACTCAAAAATGATGAAACAGCCTTTTGAAATAGAGTTCCCAGTTCTCAAGGGGCAGGACTTTCAAGAAGAGATCTCTCTAGACTGATGAATATGTTCCCTTATCTATTGCTACTTTACAGTAACAGTAAAAAATAAGAGAGTTAAAAGATACTGAAAATAATCCACCCCTTCCAATAATTAGCTAAACATATATAGTTTATAATTAAAAAAAAAAAAAAGGCAAAGGGATAATACTTGGGTCATAAACTGCAAAGAAGTCTAACCTCTGGTTCAGAGATGGCAAAGAATTTCCTATTCCATGAAAATAATAATATCCGAATGCACATAACCAATCAACATCTCAGGAACTGGAGCCTTCAGAAGAGCTTGCCAGGGAGAGACAATTTTTTTTTTTTTTTTAAGAAATATCTAATATTCAATCTTAAATACTTTGCTTCTTTGGAGATTTATTTGGAAAAAAATTTTAAAACAAAGGAGTGTGTTTTTTATTTGACTTAGAGTCTGTTCTAAAGGAATAGAACAGCCATGGAATATAGATTTTAGTAGACTGATTGGGAACAGGAATTGAGTGGAGAGGTGATTCTGATATTGTAAATTTGAGACAATTAAGAGGTATCTTACAGAAAGCATTTATTTCTCTCATTGTGATATAATGGAGTTTTAGCCAAGTATATTTAACCTTGAAAGTCAGGGCAAACTCTGCTAATGTTTGCTTTATAAAGCCTAATGTATGTTAACTCTTTAAATATTGATTCCAGAAAGAAATATATGTTAAATTATATTTCAGTTACATAGTGTTTTAAGTATACTTTTAAAAGTAGAAGGTGCAGTGTTTGTTTTTACGTATAGCTTTTAAAATACTGTTTTAGAATACTCAAATAGAACTCAGAACCATTTTTACAGGAGAAGGAAACCTCCACCTTTAAAAACTCAGGACTTTATTTCTTAAATAAGAATGGTTAGAGATATCAAGGGCCTTGTTAAAATTTATAATGAAGATTTTTGGAATAATTTTGAATTAAGCACTACTAAAATATATTGATGAAATATGTGGAAGTGTATTTATTTAAAAAGATATAAAGTAACTGAAGATATATTTGTGTGTGGAATAAAGGTCTGTTCGTGTGTTTACTTAAAAAATTAGTTTATCTTTCATTCATAGTCTCATAGCATCTTGATATACCAGTCAGGTACTATTCATTATAGAAAGTCTGAGGATGTGGTAAAGGTGATTTTTTAAAATAATATATTTCAAAGTTCTCTGCACCTTTATATTTTTAGAAGTAACAATATGGTTGTAATCTATAATTCTTAAATTGTTCTTTTGGTTCTCCCAGCATAGCAATATTCCAATTGACAAATATCACAATTAAACTAAGCTCTCATTTTAAAAAAGAAAAATTACTGGCATGTATTAAACTACACATATTTAAAATGTATTTGAGTGCTTTTGACAAATGTTCCCTGAAACCAGATGGTTACATAATTCATCTAATTAAAGTATCCACAGACCTACGAAAGTTTCTTCCTGTACCTTTCTTATTTTTTCTCCCATGCACTATCCCTCTGACTCAAACTGCAAGTCAACTATGTTTCTACTTACTGTCACTGTACATGAGTTTGAATTTACTAAAACTTTGGCTTAAATATGTTCATGTAATGCATATTCTTCTTTGTCTGGTTCCTTTCACTCAGCATAAACATAGTAATTTTGAGAATTCATCCATGCTGCTGCATATGTGAATCCTTTATCCCTTTCTATTCCTGAGTAGTATTCCATTATGTGAATATATCCTAAGCTCTGGATTAAAGAACCTAAGTACAAATATGGTCACAATATCAACTGAATTTTGTATGAGTAGGGGGAAATTCATATTTAATATTTTGAATAGATATAATTTTAGTCAGGTTCATTTTTGTGCTTTTCAAAAATGTTAATTATGGTGAAAAATCATATGAACATGAAATTCAGCACATGAACATTTTTTAAAGGTATCATCCAGTTATGCATCTCCAGATATCCTTTTGTCTTGCAAAACTCTGAAATTTTATATCCATGGAAAAACAACTTTTCATTCTCTCCCCCTGGTCCCTGGTAGCGACTACTCTGCTATTTGGTTATAAGAATTCAGGTATTTTAGATACTTCACACAAGTGAAACCATGCAGTCTTCCTCTTTTTGTGATTGTCTTATTTCACCCAGCATGATGTCTATTATTATGAACCTCAAACAGCCTTGCTTAAAAAATGAAAAGGTGGAAGCAACCCAAATGTCCATCCACAAATGAGTAGATAAAAACTGTGGCATGTCATACAGTACAGTCATCCGATATATAGTCAACATATTCATATATGTACATTCTATACATTTATTGTTATTCATCCAACAAAAGGAATGAAATATTGATAGGTGTGACTATATGGGTAAACCTTAAACACACTATGTTAAATAAAAGAAACCAATCACATACACGTCACAATTCTAGTCATAGGCCATGCCCTTAACGGGAACATCTATAGAGATAAAAAGTGGATGAGCAATTGTATTAGATTGTGGGCAGACTGTAGAAAAAAGTAACAATAGCTAAACTATGCAGGTGTTTCTTTCTGAAGGAAGAAAATGTTCTAAAACTGAGAGTTGCACCTGTCTGAATATACTAAAACCATTAAATTGTACACTTGACTTTTTAAACCATTGTATTGAGGTATGATTGACATAAAAAATGTTGCACATATTTAATTTGCACAACTCAATGGATTTGGATATAAGTTTATGCTCATAAAACTGTCACCAATATCAAGGTGATAAGTTTATCAATCATGTCCAAAATTTTTGGTACATCCCCTTAATGTCTGTATTCATGTATGTATATCTGTATTTTAGTTTAAAGATATTTTTCCTATTGAAATAAGAACATTTGACATATAATCTACCCCCAGGAAATTTTTATGTGTAAAATACAATATGGTTAATGATAGGCACCATGTTATTACAGTAGATCTCCAGAACTTACCCATCTTACATAACAGAAATCTTGTACCCTTCGACCAATTTTCTCCACCAAAATCTGAAAAACACTCTTCCACTCTCTGGTTCAACAAGTTAGACTATATTAGATTCCTTATAAAAGTGGTATCATGTAGTATTTGTCCTGTGCCCAAATTACTCTACCCAGCACTATTTCTTCTATTTCCAACCATGTTGTTGCAAATAGTTGAATTTCCTTATTTTTTAAAGTAGAATTATATTGTATTACATGTACTCACCACACTGTCTCTATTGATTCATCTATAAATAGACAGCAAGATCATCCAAATCTAGGTTCTTGTGAAAATGCTTCAATGAACATTAAAGTATTGGTATTTGTTTGATATTCTGACTTCAAATTCTTTGGATATATTTTAGTCAGCTTTACATTGCTGTGACCAAAAGATCTGATAAGAACAGTTTAGAGGAGGAAAAATATATTTTGGTTCATGGTTTTGAAGGTTCAGTCCATGGTCAGCTGACTCCATAGCTCTGGATCATAGGTGAAGCAGATATCATGGTAAAAGGGCATGGCCGCTGAATACATAACAACCAGGAAGCAGAGAGAGATATCAGCTCAGTGGGGACAATACATGAACCCCAAAGGCACACTCCAAATGACCTACTTCCTCCAGTTACACCCTCCCTGTCTACTCAGCTAATCCATACCTGTATATGAATCTACTGATTAAGTTATAGTTCTCCTAATCTAAACATTTCACCTAGAAACATTCTTGCATTGCCTCAGACATGAGTTTTTGGAGATCACGTATCTAAACAATAACAGACATATACCCCATGTTACTCAACTTTGTGTTGTGTCAGGCATTTTGCTATGACCAAAATGCCTGACAAGATCATGTTACAGGATGAAAGATTTATTTTGGCTTACAAATTCAAAGGATTCAGTTCACAGTTAGTTAACTCCATGCTGTGGACCTGATGTGAGAGGCAGAACATCATGATGGAAGGGTATCATGGACGAAAGCTGAATTAATGAAAGTCAGGAAAGTAAAGGGGGTGGGGAGAGAGGTACAAAAAGAGAGTCTGAAGAGACAAGAGAAAGGAGAAAGAGGAGAGATGAGAGCACAGGACAGAAGATAAGCCCTTCCAAGGAATTCCCCCAGTGACCTATATCCTCCACCTGGGTCCCATCTCCCAGTAGTCCATTCAGCCATCAATAGATTAATCCACTGATGAGGTAAGAGCCCTCATGATTCAATTATAAGAATTTGGGGGATATTCCAGATCCAAACCTTAACAGGACTGATGGATCATATGGTAATTTTATCTTTAATGTTTTGAGAGAACTCCATACTGTTTTCCATTGTACTTGTAACACTTTACAATTCCACCAAGTATGGAAGTGTTCTCTTTCGTTCCACAGTCTCTCCAGTATTTGCTAGTCTTTGCTTTTTTTTTTTTTTTTTTTTTTTTTTAATAACAGTCATTCTAACACATGGGTCTGACATCTCATTGTTATTTTGCCTGCAATTCCCTGATAATTAGTGATTTGAGCATCTTGTCATATATCCATTGGTCATTTTTATGTCTCCTTTGGTAAAATGCATATTCAGGTCCTTTTTCCAGTTTTTAAATTTTCTTTAAAATTTCTACTTCTTTTTTAAAATACCTGATCTCCTTATTTATGTTCTGGCCTCGTAGTGTAATCTATATACATTGATCAGAGTGACTTTTTTACAGCATAAATTATATCATGTTAGTCCTCTATTTGAAAACCTCTAGGAATGTCAAACATTTTTTATATATTTATTGGCCATTTATATTTTTCTTCTTTTGAGAAATGTCTTCTTAATCCTTTGGCCTATTTATTGATTGAGTTATTTATTTCCTTGTTGTTAACTATTTTTGAGTTCTTTATATATTCTGGATATTAACCCTCTATTGGAAGAGGCAAAGTCCCATTCTGTAGACTTTTTCTTAACCCTGTTGTTTGCTTTTCTATGCAAAGGTTTTTAACTGTGATATCGTCCCACTTACTGATTCTTGGTTCTATTTCTTGAACTTAAGATGTCTTCTTATGGAAGTCAGTGCCTGTACCAATATTTTGAAATGTTAACCCTGTGTTTTCTTCTAGCAGCCGCAAAGTTTCTGATATGATTTTGTTCCACTTTGAGTTGACTTTTATGTAGGTCAATAGGTATGGGTCTAGTTTCATTCTTCAACATTTCAATAATCAGTTTTCTCAGTACCTTATGTATAAAAAATAACTATAATTTCTTCAATGTATGCTTTTAGCACCTTTGTCAAATATCAGATAACTGTACCTATGTGGGTTTGTCTCTGTATCTTCTTCTATTCCATTCATTTCCACATTTGTTTCAATGCTAATACCACTCTGTTTTTGTTACTATTGCATTATAGTATGATTTGAGATCAGGTACTGTGATACCTCCATTGTTACCCTTCTTGCTCAGTATCACTTTGGCTATCTGCATTTTTTATTCTTGCATGTGGATTTTTTGGACAGTTTTTCTAGTCCTTTAAAGAATGTCATTGCTATTTTGAAGGAGATTGCACTAAATCTGTGTAATGCTTTTGGTAATATGATCATTTTGACATTATTAATTTTCTCTATCCAAGGACTTAGGAAATCTTTCCATTTTCTAATTTTCTAATTTCTTTCTTCAGATTTCTATATTTTTGTTATAGAGGTCTTTCACCTCCTTGGTTAAATTTATACTCAAGTTTTAATTTGTATTGCTTTTGAGGTCATCGTGAACAGAATTGTTTTCCTTAGATTATTAATTAAGATTTGCTGTTTATGTCTACAAATGGGTATCCTTTTCATCTGTTTTCTAGTTATAAAAATTATTTATGTTAATTTCATATTATCCTTTTCATGCCACTGTGTCATTCCTAATACTTTTAAATTGTGAATATTCTATTTTTAATTAATTTGGTTAGTAACTTATCAATTTTTAATCTTCCCAGAGAACCAGCATTTAGTTTTATTGATTTTTCTCTGTAGTTCTTTTATCTTTTGGCATTAAGACTCCTTTTTTACCCCTTCTTATGTTTATTTTGGCTTTAATATATCCTCCTTTTAAATTAATACTTCTTTTCTCATTTACTAAGGTGAAGTCTGATTTTGAAATCTTTCTTTTAAAATACATATTTGTATCTATAAAATATTCTCTAAGTATACCTTTAGCAACTTCCTATATACTTTTGCCATGTTTTAATTTTTATAAAGTTTATTGTTAATTTTTATAGTATTTTCTCAAGTTTAAGTTATTTTAAAGCTTCTTAATTTGTTTTGAAATAACTTAGGAGTTTGTAGATATATGTCTGCTATTGATTTCTAATTTCACATCATTGTATCTAAAATGGACTTTGTATGACTAGAATATTTTTAAATTTATTAAGCTTATTTTATTGTCTGAATATGTAGATTCACATTATATACTTTGATATGACAATGACATTTCCATTTTGAATTGTTATTTCTCTACATAACAGAAATTTGTATGTGCATTAAAAGGCTTTTATCTTATGCTTTAATATCTATTAAGTTAATGATTTTAATTAATCCTTTATCTAAATTTTCTGTGAAAATAAATTACAAGATTTCTTCATTCCTCTGATGCAGATTCATTACCCCATCATGAAGAAACCACATGAATACTTTTTAAAATAATGAATCTTATCTTAGAAAAAATTAAGTCATCTTATAGAGACATGCTCTCTGACAATATCATTGAAGGAACTTGCTTCTACCAGATTTTTCTTTCAAACACTTAGGGAAATCCCTGAATGTCAGTCATCAAGTGAGAAAAAATTTCTGTCAACCAAGACACTATACATTTAGATTAGTATAATTTATCTGTTTTCGTTGGTATAAATAAAACCTGGTCTAATGCAAAAGCTTCTTACCTGATCTCCCAACTTATGTTCATGGCCTTACAGCAATCAGAATGACCCTTTACAAGTATAAATTACATCATGTAATTCCTTTGTTTCAAAACCTCTAATGATTTTCTTTGCACTCAAAGGAAATATGAATTCTATTCTAATTACACGATCTAAAAAACCTTATGCTATTCAAGATCCAAATATCCCATTTGACATTCTGCATATATTTTTTCATGGTCTGAACACATTTATTTAATTACTTATATGTGTTACTTAATTAAAATTTTCCTTTTTCTACATAGGAAGGTACCTCTTTGTCTAGCTTAGATCAAGCTGTTCATGTACACTCAATACTACCCCATAGTATGACTGAATTTTTATATGCCAAGTGGGTTAATAAATATAGATGAACACATGAAAAGATAGTGAATATACTGGCAAAATAGAAGGAAATTTATATAAGAATTTCTTGTAAAATATTACAGAATTGTCTTTCTACTGCCTTGAGAGTATTCCTTGGATTAAATTTTCATTTTTTTCTCCTTAAACATAAATTAATGTTGAGTACAGATTAGATACTTAGTTTATACTAGATTGGAAAATAGATTATGCACTTATATTAGATAATCTATATCTAATATCTAAATAGATTACACAAGATATTTGATTATAGTAGATAATTAGATCTTGATAAATAAAAATTATTCCACAAACTGCCATTTGATTATCATTTCTAATTTATAAAAATACATTTCATTTGAGTTCTGAAAAATTGCTTAATAATATTCCTTCAGAAATCTAAAATAAGAAGGATATTATATTTCAGCTACAAAACTCCTCAGTATATAGCCAGAAGAATTAAAGTCAGCACACTGCTGAGATACCTGCATCCATCCACCTGTTTATTGTGGTACAATTCACAATAGCCAAGTTATAGAATCAGTCTAAGTGCCCATCAGTACATTGATGAATATGAAAAAAAATGCTCTACCTACACATTGGAGTATTATTCAGATTTAAAAAGAAAACAAAATCATGTCAGATGTTTCTATGGTATTCAATTTATAATCTTTCCTGTTATTTCCCTGCAGGTTTCCATAACACATGGTAAAACACAATGTGTGAGTAATCAAGAAAAAGACAAATATTTATATATTATTCCTGACAATTTTAAGCATTCCAACACACATTAGTAAATACAATGGTGACTATTTTTTATTTAGTCAGTTATCATGTATTATAAAAGTACTTATCTTAAAGCTTTAGGAGTCAATAAAGCATGGAGACTCATCAGTGGCCTTAAATGCAGTCATATGTGCAAATTGCAGTCACTACCGTCTTTAAAAGAAGCCAAAAGTGTGTATAAAGTATGGAATATAATTGCTTTCTGTATATTAATTTTATTTCTAATACAATTGCTTTCTATGTATTAACTTTATTTCTATATATTTAATAGTAAAAAAATACTTAGGGAAAGATAAGCTAACACTGCTCTGTATATGCAGTTTTATCTACTTGAATTTTCTCTGTTTTATTTATAAATACACAGAAATAAAAACACACGTAATTATTTATACCCTTCTCTAATAGTCCCACTGATGAGCACTTACATGTCTGTTCCTCTTCAGCATTTCATACAGCGGATAGTCCAGCAATTTTAAGGCCACCTGAGGACTCAGTCTGAGCATTCAACAGCACTTCATGAAATCCCCCCAGAACTCAGCCTGTTACTCTGGAGCCTGACAGCGCTTCATTGATCGTATCTTTGAATCCTAATAGGAAGCCTTTTACTCAGTAGGTGGTTAGAACGGATCATATAGAAATGAGTGTCATCTTTCACTTACAGAGGTATATATTACCAAAATTTCTAAAACCAAACATTTTAACTGTGAGGATTAATTTTAATATTTTTAGTCCTACAATGCTTGATTTAGTTCACTCACATTTTAGTGTACTTGAATGGCAATCTATCGCTCTTTTGTTCCCCTACAAAGTAGTATTTCTTAAAGGCTAAGAAAACCATTCTTGTAGAATCTTGTATTCTTCTAAAAGGATGGCATTTTTGATCTTTACAATATTATGCTATTAAGTGGAACTCTAAGAATCGCCTCCTGAACTTCCAATTTTGTCTTCTAGAGGTTTCATTTTATTTTGTATGGTTTGTGATAAGTAGAATTTTGTCTGAGAATTAGAGCTAGAGAGAAGTCAAGTTTGTATTATAATACATTACAAATGACAACCTGATTTGGATTCAGTAGTAGTATAAAGTATAAGAATAAATGGATATAAATTCCATTCAACAAACATTTATATTTATATATTTTGCATGTGTGAAAATATATGATCAAGTCCTAGGCCTCAAAAATTTAACATAGATTCAGAAATAGAAATTGCTAATAAGTTGGTATAAGTCAAATAACAAATATAAAATCAAATTCATATAGGATCAAAGAAATAAAATGTTTAAAGTATTAGTTTGGGGGAAAAAGCTTCACAAAGGAAGAATTATTTTAGTTAAAAGATGAAGGATGAGCAAAGTTTTGCTAGATCAATGAGTGGAAAAAAGAAAAACTTTGATGAAAAAAAAATTATGTGAGAGAGAATGTCCATTTTAAAATTATAATAAAATTCAAAGATGCTGGTTGGTTATATATTTTAAGGGTTTTCAATATGATACTAAAATACTATCACATTTTTACTTGCTTCTTTTTTTCTCATGATTCTTTTATCGGAGGAAAACCATTTGAGAGATGACATGATTGAAATTAGGTATTTTGGAGCTCTCCCTGGTTGCAGTGAGGAGGACCATTCCAATGTTATTAATACTGTGAATGCTAGAAATCATGAGAACACCTTGGAACTTACTAAAAACAACTGATTGATGAATGCTATTACATTTGTGTTGCTATAATTCAGAACAGAGAGCCAAAATAATGTATCTAAAAACTTTTTAGAATATGTAAATTTCAATAAAAATGCAATAATTTTTTATTCAGTTTTAGGATCCTTATCCTCACTTGCTATATTAATATGTGTTTTGGTTACAAGTGACAAAAATGTAGGTGTAACAGATAGGGAAATGAGAATTATCTTGGCTCATGTACAGCAATTGCAGAAAGGACTATAAAATGGGTTTAACATAGAAATAGTTGGTAATGAGAATTTGAATACTATCAAACTTTTTCTTTCAGTTTTTCATCTCTGCTCCTTTCAGTGTTTTTGTCATTGTTGTTGTTGTTTGTTTTGTTACTGCAGTTCTAGAAATTGAATTCAGAGCCTCCAGGATGCCAGGGAGGGTCATACCCTGTTCCCTTCATTTTTTTTTTTTTTTTTAATCAGGCTAAAATTACAGTTATTAGCCAGTTTGGTCTGATGATGTAATGGACTCAAGTCATGGGGAAAAACATACACTTCCACATGTTGTTTGTTTACTTTGGTTCTGGGAATTTAACCTAGGAGGTTTTGACCACTGAGAAACATCCCAGCTTTTTATTTTGCATTTTGAGACAGAGCCTAAGTTGACCAGAATTTGTAATCATCCTGCTTCAGTCTCTAGAATAGCTGGTATTACAGGCATTTACCACCACACACAATCACAGCTTACATTTTAAACTGCATAGATTTATTTTAAACTGACTTGGCCTGGGTCATGGTAACTTTGTGAAAAACATGAAGCAATGTTTAAAAATAGCAGTTCTCATCTGGATTACAAGAAAGTGATTATTTCCTTAAAAGACAGTATTATTTTCTCTATGGCTATAACAGACTTTCAATGCTTTATTTTTTAGCTTCTTTTATACATTCCCAATTTTCTTATAAAATGAGAAGTCTCAGATTTTTTTTTTTATTTTTGAGGATGGGTACAAAATAGATAATGAGGTTAAATAAAACTTTTCCATTAAAAATATGGAGAGAACATTGAATAACAGAGAGACGTACAAGCCCAAACAAACAATAATACTCTTAATTCCTAGCTGGGCTTCCATGGTGAAGAGGAAATGGCCAGGTGCCAGAGAGAGAGAGAGAGAGAGAGATCTGATTTGCCCTATGAGACATACATGTAGAGACTGAAGGGAAGGGGATTATGTTACTCAACTTTTCATCACAGTAACCAAAATACCTAACAAGAATGATTTAGAGGAGGAATGGACAGCTGACTCCATTGCTCTGGGTCCAAGATGAGGCAGATCATAATGGCAGAAGGGCATGGAAAAGTATCAGTTCATGGCAGTCAGGAAGCAAATAATTGGGGTTAGCTGAGTGTGACAAGATATATAATTTCCAATACATCCCCAATATATTTCCATATATAAAGTCCTACTTCTTCCAGTCTTGCCCCAACTGCCTACAGTTACCAAACAATCCATTCAAATTATCAGTCCATCAAATGGAATAATCCACTGATTAGGATAAAGCTTTTGTGATCACATCATTTCACCACAAACATTTCTGCATTTTCTTACATAAGCTTTCTGGGGGGACAATTCACATCCAATCCTTTCAGGGCTCTGCCACCAATGTCCTAACTTTCTTCTACCAGACTCCAGTTTCTAAAAGTTCCAACACCTCCCAAATTGTCTTTAGAGAAACTGAGGCTAAAACCTCGAAATCCTGAAAATAGAATTGAGACACCTACTTAAGATCAGTTATACTCAAAGAAATATAATCTTAGTGAAAAGAGTAGGAGAATCAAAACTTCACACAAAAACATTGTCAACAGAAATATTTTGTCTGCTTTGGTACTTGTTGGGAAAATAAGAAATGCCTTCCTCAATTAAACCTGGTACCTAGATCTTCCCCAGTACAAAATGGAGACAGAAAATTCCTACAAAAGAAAAAGAAAAGAAAAAAGAAACCAAGCAACATCAAGAACACAGGAAATAAAAGGGATTTTCTTACAAGGATAAATAAACTTTCAACAGACATCTAATGTATGCCTAAAGATATAATGCCTATCTTTAAAATGCTGAGTGAAAATATTTGCTAAAATATTAATCAAGAATAAGAGAAAAATCCATACTGTGTACTTTTAAAAAACTGAAAATCCTCTTCCTGCATTATTTTTTAGACAGTCTAACATCTTGGTAAATATTGAGAACAGTGAAAAAAGTTTATTATTTCACTACCTTCAATTATGTTTCAAGTTTAATACATTGCTAAAATGTAAACTACCATTTGTTAGATGTCAATAAAGTAACACTGAATGGAAATTTAAAAAAAAATATATTTGTATCTTAGAAATAAAAATGTGGGGAAAAAGATAATCATCTGTATTATTAGGCAAATTCATCAAATATATACAAACCTACTTCCTCCCTTCAATCCTCCTCCCCACTACAATCTGTGAATGATACATAAAAACTAAAAATAAATGCATTAAGTAACAAATCATTGTATGTTTTCATATTATTTATTATAGGTATTAATTTATATTTAGGAGATTTAAATTATTGATTACTTTGAATAATATTTCCATAAGCATTCAGTAATATTTCCATTATAGGAAGTTTTAAAAATTCATTTAGGAAATATTTAGAGAATGTCATTTTTGTGTCAATTTCTAACTTAAAATTATAAGAGTAAGGAAAAAAGTGGCTTACATTTTTTTTTTCTAAAATTAAAAAAATTAGGACACATTTTCCCAGAGATACAGAGATAGATATTTTATTATACCCAATTACATTGCAGAAATTTACTATGAAGCTAATCTACTTTTAATCTTAGGCAACATAATGTTTTTGTTAGATTTTGAATTAAATACAATCTAAATCCTCATCAAGATGGAAGACCTTTACAAAAGGACAAAATATTTTCTATATAGAACTTTAGTCTTGTCAGGAAAAGATTTTAACATTGTAACAAGTCAGATAAGGGGTAGATTTACTTGTCTCAAGAGATCCACAGCCTTTTTTAGGTGACTTTTAAAGGTCTCTTTTGAGTGGATGATGTAGAAGACTAAGAAATAAAGTAACGAATTGACTGCTCATGATTCATACTAATAAAATACAAAGTAAGAATGCATGTGCACATTACAGATGCACAAAAAGCAGCACAGCTAATTCCTCCAAGGTGAAATTTATACATTTCTTTGCTGGAGAAGTACAGCTAGGGTTGTGATAAACTGCAATGCTCCTGGGGATGAGAATAGAGTCCTGGTTCCATATTCTACTGCTAGATCTTTTAAGATGTGTAGGGATTTGTGCAGGCCCCTGAGCATCTTTCTGTGAGTGTATTTCCCCTTTATGGTGCTGTCGTATAAATCTCAGAAATAGATAGACAGTGTTACAGTTGGATGTCCTGTGCAGATCTCTGTAAGTAGCAGCCTAAACCTGAGCAGAATGTTGACCTATATGGGATAGGTTAAATGGATTTTTTTAATGGATTTTTTAATACCCCCAACATTCTCTCGTATTTCATGCCAAATAAATAATTTGTGTATACCAAAGCAGAAGCTACACCAAATATCTACATGCCACATAATGTTCAGTCTTTTGGTTGCATTACCAATAGAATGTGTAAATATCATGAATATTGGGACTAAAATAATTTTCATATAAGAATAGATAGTTCAACATAATGTCAATAATTTTACTTCATAAACAACAAAAATAACAAATAGAAAATTATTGCCATCTGTATGATTCACATAATAACAAGGTCTAAGTAAACAAAATTGGTTAGTAATTCTCAAATGTTGATTGTGGGAACATTGAACTTCTTTAAATAGTTGAAAAACCTAAATAGATGTTTTTTATTTGTATCATACCCATTGATATTTAGCACATATAAAATTAAAACATAACATTTAAAAGTGTTTATTTGGGAACTCACTGAAAACAATGAATCCATATGTTAGCAAAAGTGATATACACCCCCTGCCGCTGAATTGTGGTATGAGTGAAATTCTTTCACATTTCTCCACATTTTTTAAAATATCTAGCTTGACAGAAGATATCAGTCTGCCTTTTGATTCAGTTTGTTAACCTATGTCATCTTGGTAGAAGTATGGGGAAAATGCATAGTTCGAAAGGACTGCAATAATTTTAATAGGATTTCAGCAAATTATGGCTGTTCTTTGTTCATACACCAAACTGGGATGATATTCTTCCTTGTTGGCACATCAAAAATGGGCATGCATGGTTTATTTTTATTTCTTTGAGGATTGGGTGCAAATTTCAACATCAAATCAGGACAAGCATTTTTGTATTCTATTTCATTAAAATCAAGCATTGAATATGAAAAAAAAAATTAGAACACTTAAAAACAGGCCACACAAGGTAAGTGATCTCTGAGTGACTGCAAACACAACGATGAAGGCTAAAATTGCACAAGCTTATCATCTAGGGAGACTGTCCAGATCCCAGCAAAAAGGTGATAAAAGCAGAGCTTACTAATCATCTTCACTCAGGTAGACAAATTTAGGAATTAGTAGAGATCAAGGTGGCTCGGTTTTATAAAACAGAGTTCCAGAGATCTGCAAGGTCTATCTTCAGTCTTCAGTTGAATACTGATCAGGTAGTTCAGGTGAGAATAATACTTGAGCCTGGGGAACTGTCTTGAAGTAATTAATAGGCAGAATTATCACAGGAGCTTACACATGGCTGAGAACAGTTTAAGATCCACAGCCCTAAGCAGGAAAACTGCATAATATGTGGGATATTGCTTAAAGTACTCAATCTCGTATTGCTTCAGTAATAAAGGAAAAATAGACCTTGACT
The DNA here is from genome assembly GCF_902686455.1 of Sciurus vulgaris. Classification (NCBI taxonomy): domain Eukaryota; kingdom Metazoa; phylum Chordata; class Mammalia; order Rodentia; family Sciuridae; genus Sciurus; species Sciurus vulgaris. The sequence goes on from NC_136464.1 coordinate 135,497,219, forward strand.
AAAGGTGGTTCTGATCCAAGCCAATAAAGAACAACAATGGTTATAAAATGAGCAAATGATTTCCAAGTAATTAAACTAAATCTCAGAATAAATCTCAAGATTATAAGAATTATAAAAACAACTGGTTATAAATTATAATTTCTGATATCCACTCAAAGCTTGAAAAGCATGTAAAAAGCAGGAAAAAAGATCCCTTAATGAACAACAACAACAACAACAAAATCATTTGACAGCCATTCCAGAATCAAAAGGATCCATTGATAATAAAGTGTGTTTACTTGAAGAAAGTGCTTTCTTTAATAACATGAGTCAAAAATAAATCAATAGTAAATTAGAAAATATTCCAATAAATGTAATTGAAAACACAAAATACTAAAATTTGGAGGACATAGCCAATGTAGTGTAGGGAGGGAATTTTATAGCACAAATTAACAATAACAGAAAGGAATAAAGATATAAAATCACTAACGTATATTCTCCATTTTAATCCTATTCTAGAGAAATAAAATAGATAATAAAGAACTGGATTTGTAAGTTTAAGTTAGTAATGCATGATTTTTTAAAGAAACAAAATATCAATACCAGAATAATTTAAAATGCTAGAATACCTTAAATTTTCTTTTAATATATTTTTAGTATTTTAATATATTTTTAATATATTTTAGTTGCCAATGAACCTTTATTTTTATTTATTTATATGCAGTGCTGAGAATCAAATCCAGTGCCTCACATGTTAGGCAAGTGCTCTACAACTGATCCATAACCCTAGTCTTACCTTAAACTTTATGTTTAAAAAATCGCCCAGCTGTTTTACTGATAAAATTCATTTAAATATTTCTGGTAAAATACTATCAATTCTACATAAAGTCTGGAGAAATTAAAGAAGAGGATATGTTTCCCAATGAATTTTATAAGAACGGCTATGTCTTCAGATGACTAATAGCCAAAAACATAATCAAAGATAAAATGAAAGATGAATATCTCTCATAAGTTAGGTACTAAAATTGTTAACATCATATTTTACTGGAATGGATATTTAATCTATGATGATTTTGTTGCAACATGTGATGTTTACTTGGAAAACTGATTTGGAAAATTGATTCACTAAAATACACAAATATTTCAAATATTGATATTTTCTTATATAATATGAAAAATATTACTTATTTTTATGATCAATCCCAGCTGACTTTAATGTAGGAAGAGCATGCATATACTCACCTAAGTTTTATAATCTTTTAATATTTTAAGAATGTTTTGGTTTTTTTTAAGTCTAATGAATAAATCTAAAATATTTATGTAGATTTTCCTTTGATATGAATTTTGAAATAAATTCAGCAAATATCCAGTAGTGCAATTACTGGATGATAGAGTAAAACTATATTTAACTTTTTAAGAAACTGCCAAATTATTTTCCAAAGTATCTGTACCATTTTACATCCCCATTGGTAATGAAGGAGAGTTCCTACTGCTCTTATTTACTGCTATCATTAGATATTATTAGAATTTTGAATCATAGCCATTTAAACACTTATGCAGTAATATCATGTTATTGTGGTTTTAAAGTAAAATTTTCCATAATGGTAACTATTAATGAGAATTTTTTCATATACATACTTGTTGTCCATATACATACTTGTCCATATGTCTTATTTTGCATGGTATCTGATCAGATGATTTGCCTATTTTTATGTTGAGTTGTGTATTCATTATTGACTTATAAATTTTATAAAATCAGCTTATTTGTGTTTGCAATTTTGTTCTCCCACTTTGTTCCTTTCATTCTCCTATTTTTTGTCTTCATAACAATGTCTATAGTAATGTAGTCCATTGATTAAGTAAAAAATGCAGTCCCTTGATTTAAATGTTATACAGAGAACCATAGTAATTTTGAAAATATGCATTGGACAAGACCAAATTAAATTGTGGTAAAAACACCTTTTCAAGATATTATTATGTTCATATGAGAAAATATGTTTGTAAAAATTCAATGAGGCCACATGCTTCCTGGCAATTCCTAGAAGCCAGGCCTCTGGGTCCCATGACTCAACCTAGTCTGATTCTGCTACACAAGCATGACTTCCCACAGCAGAGAGTCACAGAAGTGGGGGCAGTGGAACAGAAGGAACCTGGGAAGAAGTTGGCAGTGAGCTGCTGAGGTCTGTTGCAACACTGGAAGGCACAGCCCACATTAAGAGCTGCAATACTAAGAGCTGAACGCGGCACTCAACAGTAGTGGAAAAGAATGCAGCTTTGCAGTCTGTGACCCTTGGAGCTGACACAGTTAAAGAAACACAAATTCCAGGACCCAAGAAGGCAGACTAGAGGGTGACTGCATCTCCTGTCACTCCAAAACCCAGGATTCAAGAAGGGGAGGCATTGAGAGACTTGGACTAACATAGAGTCATGGGGTGAGTCTCCCCCACCGGGAGAAGCTCGGCCCAGGCAGCAGGACTGGACAGGGGCGGCTTCTCAGAGCAGGGCAGGGCAGCTAGAGTATTCCCTAGGCAGCCCTGCTCCCTTCGGCGGCGGGCTCCTTCCACAGCCAGCTTCTCAGAGCAGACACAGTCCAGTGAGAGCCTTTCTGCACAGAGCCAGCTCCAAGTCCCGGAGCCAGCAGCAAGCTCTGGCACACAGGCAGCCTCTGGGACCAGGGCAGGGCAGCCAGAGACTTCTCCAAGCAGCCCTGCTCCCTCTGGCAGCAGGCTTCTTCCACAGTCAGCTTCTCGGAGCAGACAGCCCAGTGAGAGCCTTTCTGCACAGAGCCAGCTCCAAGCCCTGGAACCAGTAGCAAGCTAGGGACAGCTTTCTTCAGAAGCACTGCATTAGCAAGTGCCTCCAAGACTTCAGGCTACTGAAGTCTAGGAGGTGATATACTGGAAATCTACAGGGACACTATAAGCCAATAGAGAAAATCTGCAATATGTCAGAGTCCCACTGATATCTGACATATAGGATAAAACAAGGGAAGAAAATGTCCCAAACAAACCTAGATATAATATCAATAAAACCCAATGACAGCATAGCAGAAGAAATGTCAGAAAGGGAGTACAGAATGTACATAACAATCAGGGAGGCAAACGAGGAGATGAAAGAGCAAATGCAGGCATTAAATGATCGCACCAATCAATAGTTAAAAGAGCAAATACAGGAAACAAGAGATCATTTCAATAAAGAGTTAGAGATATTGAAAAAATACCAAACAGAAATCCTTGACATGAAGGAAACAATAAACCAAGTTAAAAACTCCATAGAAAGCATAACCAATAGGATAGAACATCTGGAAGACAGGACCTCAGACATTGAAGACAAAATATATAACCTTGAAAACAAAGTTGACCAAATAGAGAAGATGGTAAGAAATCATGAACAGAATCTACAAAAATTATGGGATATCATGAAAAGGCCAAATTTAAGAATTACTGGGATTGAGGAAGTCTTAGAGAAACAAACCAAAGGAATGAACAATCTATTCAATGAACTAATATCAGAAAATTTCCCAGATCTGAAGAATGAAATGGAAAACCAAGTACAAGAGGCTTATAGGACTCCAAATATACAAAATTACAACAGACCCATACCAAGGCACATTATTATGAAAATACCTAACATACAAAATAAAGACAAAATATTAAAGGCCACGAGAGAAAAGAATCAAATTACACTCAGGGGGAAACCAATAAGAATATCAGCAGATTTTTCAATCCAGACCCTAAAAGCTAGAAGGGCCTGGAACAACATTTTTCAAGCCCTGAAAGAAAACGGATGCCAACCAAGAATCTGATACCCAGCAAAACTTACCTTCAGATTTGACAATGAAATAAGATTCTTCCATGATAAACAAAAGCTAAAGAAATTTACATAAAGAAAGCCATCATTACAGAACAATCTCAGCAAAATATTCCATGAGGAAGAGATGAAAAGCAATGATGCAAATCACCAAAGGGAGGAACTAGCCTAAAGGAATAGCCAAATAAAGGGGAAAACAAATCATGTCCAAAAAAAAAAAAAAAAAAAAGACTCAAATGACGGCAAATACAAATCATATCACAATAATAACCCTGAATGTTAATGGCCTGAACTCATCAATCAAAAGACATAGACTGCCAGATTGGATTAAAAGGAAAAATCCAACAATATGCTGCTTGCAAGAGACTCATCTCATAGAAAGAGATACCCATAGACTAAAGGAGAAAGGATGGAAAAAAATATACCATGCACATGGACACAGCAAAAACCTGGAGTATCCATCCTCATTTCAGATAAGGTGGACTTCAAGCCAAAACTAGTTGGAAGGGATAAAGAAGTACATTACATACTGCTTAAGGGAAGCATAAACCAGCAAGACATAACAATAAAAAATATCTATGCCCTGAACATTGGCTCATCCATGTACGTCAAACAAATCCTTCTTAATTCCAGAAATCAAATAGACCACAACACAATAATACTAGGCGATTTTAACACACCTCTCTCACCACTGGATAGATCGTCCACACAAAAATTGAATAAAGAAAACATAGATCTCAATAACACAATCAACAATTTAGACTTAACAGACATATATAGAATATACCATCCAACAAAGAAGGAATACACTTTCTTCTCAAAAGCACATGGATCCTTCTCTAAAATAGACCATGTTTTATGCCACAAAGCTACTGTCAGCTAATACAAGAAGTTAGAGATACTACCTTGTACTCTATGAGACCATAATGGATTGAAATTAGAAATAAATGACAGAATAAAAAAGAGAAACTTTTCCAATACCTGGAGATTAAATAATACACTATTATATGATGAATGGATAACAGAAGACAACAGGAGGGAAATAAAAAAATTTTTAGAAGTAAACGAGAAGAAAGACACATCATATCAAAATCTCTGGGACACTACAAAAGCAGTACTTAGAGGAAGATTTATTTCATGGGGCGCATTCAACAAAAGAAGTAGAAATCAACAAACAAACGACTTAACACTACAGCTCAAAGCCCTAGAAAAAGAAGAGCAGACCAACACCAAAAGTAGTAGAAAACAGGAAATAGTTAAAATCAGAGCCGAAATCAACGAAATTGAAAGAAAAGAAACAATCGGAAAAATTAACAAAATAAATAGCTGGTTCTTTGAAAAAATAAAATTGATAAACCCTTAGCCACACTAACAAAGAGAAAAAGGGAGAAAACTCAAATTACTAAGATTCGGAATGAACAAGAAAATATCATAACAGACACGAGTGAAATACAAAACATAATTAGAAGCTATTTTGAAAATCTATATTCCAACAAAACAGAAAACCTCGAAGATATCAACAAGTTTCTAGAGACATATGAATTACCTAAACTGAACAAGGAGGATATACACAACTTTAATAAATCAATTTCAAGCAATGAAATAGAAGAGGTCATCAAAAGCCTACCAACAAAGAAAAGTCCAGGACTCAGCCAAGTTCTACAAAACCTTAAAAGAAGAGCTCATTCCAATACTCCTCAAAGTATTCCATGAAATAGAAGAGGAGGAAACCCTCCCATACTCATTCTATGAAGCCAATATCACCCTGACACCTAAACCAGACAGAGACACATCAAGGAAAGAAAATTTCAGACCAATATCCTTAATGAACATCGCTGCAAAAATTCTCAACAAAATTTTAGCAAATCGCATACAAAAATATATTAAAAGGATAGTGCACCACGATCAAGTGGGTTTTATCCCAGGGATGCAAGGTTTGTTCAACATCCAGAAATCAATAAATGTCATTCACCATATCAACAGACTTAAAGTTAAGAAATCACATGATTATTTCAATAGATGCAGAAAAAGCATTCGACAAAATACAGCATCCCCTCATGCTCAAAACACTAGAAAAATTTGGGATAGTGGGAACATTCCTTAACATTGTAAAGGCCATCTATGCTAAGCCCATGACCAATATCATTCTAAATGGTGAAAAACTCAAAGCATTCCCCCTACAAACTGGAACAAGGCAGGGATGCCCTTTTTCACCACTTCTATTCAACATTGTCCTTGAAACTCTAGCCAGAGCAATTAGACAAACCAAAGAAATTAAAGGGATACGAATTGGAAAAGAAGAACTCAAACTATCCCTGTTCGCTGATGTCATGATTATATATTTAAAGGAACCTGGAAATTCCACCAGAAAACTTTTAGACCTCATAAGTGAATTCAGCAGGTTACAAGATCAATGCTCATAAATCCAATGCATTTTTATACATAAGTGATGAATCTTCAGAAAGAGAAGTTAGCAAAACTACCCCATTCATAATAGCATTGAAAAAATAAAATACTTGGGAATCAATCTCACAAAAGAGGTGAAAGACCTCTACAATGAGAACTATAGAACACTAAAGAAAGAAATTAAAGAAAACCTTAGAAGGTGCAAAGATCTCCCATGTTCTTGGATAAGCAGAATTAATATTGTCAAAATGGCCGTACTACCAAAAGTGCTATACAGATTCAATGCAATTCCAATTAAAATCCCAATGATGTACCTTTCAGAAATAGAGCAAGCAATTATGAAATTCATCTGGAAGAATAAGAAACCCAGAATAGCTAAGGCAATCCTCAGTAGAAAGAGCGAAGCAGGAGATATCCCAATACCAGATCATCAACTCTACTACAAAGCAATAGTAACAAAAAACGGCATGGTATTGGTACCAAAATAGACAGGTAGATCAATGGTACAGAATAGAGGACATGGACACAAACCCAAATAAATACAATTTTCTCATACTAGACAAAGGTGCCAAAAATATGCAAAGGAGAAAACATAGCCTCTTCAACAAATGGTGGTGGGAAAACTGGAAAACCACATGCAACAGAATGAAATTAACCCCTACCTCTCACCCTGCACAAAACTCAACTCAAAATGGATCAAGGACCTCGCAATCAGTCCAGAGACCCTGCATCTTATAGAAGAAAAAGTAGGTCCAAATCTTTAACTCGTTGACTTAGGATCAGACTTCTTAACAGGACTCCCAGAGCACAAGAAATAAAAGCAAGAATCAACAACTGGGATAGATTCAAACTAAAAAGTCTTCTCTCAGCAAAGGAAACTATCAGTAATGTGAAGAGAGAGCCTACAGAGTGGGAGAATATCTTTGCCACTCATACTTCAGATGGAGCGCTAATTTCCAGATCTATAAAGAACTAAAAAAAAAAAAAACTCTACACCAGGAATACAAATAATCCAATCAACAAATGGGCTAAGGAAATGAACAGACACTTCACAGAAGAAGATGTACAAGCAATCAACAGATATATGAAAAAATGTTCAACATCTCTAGTAATAAGAGAAATGCAAATCAAAACTACCCTAAGATTCCATCTCACCTCAATTATAATGGTGATTATCAAGAACACAAGCAACAATAGGTGTTGGAGAGGATGTGGGGAAAAAGGTATACTCATACATTGCTGGTGGGGTTGCAAATTATGCAGCCACTCTTGAAAGTAGTATGGAGATTCCTCAGAAAACTTGGAATGGAACCACCATTTGACCCAGCTATCCCACTCCTTAGCCTATACCCAAAGGACTTAAAATCAGCATACTACAGAGATACAGCCACATCAATGTTCATTGCTGCTCAATTCACCATAGCCATATTGTGGAACCAAACTAGATGCCCTTCAGTTGATGAATTGATAAAGAATCTGTGGTATACATAGACAATGGAATATTACTCAGCCATAAAAGCAGAATAAAATTATGGCATTTGCAGGCAAATGGATGAAGTTGGAGAATATCATGCTAAGTGAGATAAGCCAATCTCAAAAAACTAAAGGACAAATGATCTCGCTGGTAAGCAGATGATGACATATAATGGGGGGTGGGAATGGTTAGTGTTAGGGTTAGGGTTAGGTTTAGGGTTAGGGTTAAGGAGGGGGACAAGAGTGGAGGAAGGAAGGACTGTATAGAGGGAAAAGTGGGGTGGGAGGGGTGGGAGGGGTGGGGGGAAAGGAAAAAAAATAACAGAGTGAATCAAACAACATTACTCTTGTAAATTTATGATTACACAAATGGTATGCCTTGACTCCATGTACAAACAGAGAAATGTATCCCATTTGTTTACAATAAAAAGAAAAAGAAACACAAATTCCCATTTACCTTGACAGTCTTTGTGTCCTGTACTAATTCCTTACCCTTTCCTTTTCAAAGGGATTTATTCTGAATTTTGCATTTCTTTTCTTTGTTTTAAATTCTAGATTTACCCAATAGTATGACCCTGACCAATAAAGTATCCAGTAATTGACCAATACATTTTGTCATGTATTATTTTTTTGGAAAAATTTTTATATAGACTGACACTTATATACTTTCTTGTGACTTGGTTCATATACTCAACATTTTAATACTAGATTCCTCTATTTTGTATATACAGTGTCATTTATTCATTTTTATAGATGTATAGTATTCCACTGTGGCGTGTACTATCATTTTTCACCATTTTTACTTTAGATGGACATTTGGGCTATTTCTAGTATTTTGTTCTTAGGAAAAGATACCACTATGAACCCTTCTATATATATCTCCTAGCATAGTTCTACCTTCTCTAGGGCCAAACATATTCATATGAGAAAAGTTCTTGGGTCATAAGTTAGGGAAATCAAAATTTGTTGTCATTTTTTTTCACTTTATAAATGATACCTTATTTTGGTTTAGATTTGCATTTTCCTGAATAGTGAAGTTAAGCATCTTTCAATGTCTATTGAACATTTATATTATTTTATCTTTGATGTGAAAAATTTTATTTCATATCTGTTCAAATATTTTTCTTTTCATTTGTCTCATTAATTTGTATGAGTTTTTAAAACCTGTTTTTGCTACGAATTCCTTATTGGTTGTTTATTATGTGGATTGTAAATATCTCAGTTTACATTTATATATATTAAGACACATTTGGACAACTAGACTGCTTTCAAGGCATTGCTATTATAATATACCATTGAATATTTTGAGAGATTTTTGTAAAATTTGAAATAAAGAAACTCTGATCAAGCAAAACAAAAAAAATTCAATGAGATAAGTGGTAACTTACCACAGTGCCTGATACTACAAGATGGAAAAAAATTATTTTGAAAGAGATAATAAATGAAATAGAGATATAAAGAAATAAAGATGTAAAGAAATAAAGATAGTTTTCTGGATATGTCAATTGATTCATAGTTAGCTATTTGAACCATTTATGAGGAGTAATAAGTATAAACAGACAGTGATAAACACACTTAGTTGTTAATAAGCAAGAAAATTATAAAAAGTTTAATGTGCATATTGACAAATGCAACACAAATCCAGCTTATAAGAAAATAATAAGGAAAATATTTTATTTAAAAAATAAATTGTTACACAAATGTAGTTATGAAAATATAGTAATTATTTTTATGTCCACAATTGTGTCATACAATTGCAATTAAATTGAGCTCTAGTGACCTTTGTGATCCTAAATGAACATACAAATATTTTAAAATTCCCTGATATGTCTGTTGTGTATTTCACAAGGTAAATTTTAGATATGTTAGGGAAATCTTCTCTATTTAGAAACTAAAAAGTACACATTGACCAGCTTCATTTCAAAGAAAGTAAACATATTTTTCTCAAATTGAATTACTATCTTGGATGTCCACAGAGTGACTCTTCAGTGAAGAGCATAAATTGATTCTTGTATAACCCCCCAAAAAGACACATTTAAGATCACAAACAGCTCTACACAAGAAGTCTTCTTTTCCTCATTTAGAAGAAAACACAGATAGTTCTGTATAAGAGACATAGGGTTTAATAAAAGAATGGAAATCCTACAAAGTAAGCTCATATTAAGCTCTTGTCTTTCTTGTAAATGAATCTGGAAAACTTCCCAGATTACTACTACTTTTATAAGGCAGTATCTGTTTGAATGATGTGGCTGAAATTGTAGTAAGAATAAAATAGCTTAGTCTCTTTCCCAATGCAAATGCTGTAGACATTGACTTATTTCTGGTGTCACATATATTCTTTCAAAAAATTTTTGCACCTTTATTAGTCTACTTGAAAATTTTTTTTGCCTGATAGCTTACTTAAAGTAGACAACTACAGGAATTATCATTCAAAAAACAATCAAGGAAAAAAATGATCTTTATACATTTCTATAGATCTATAAACATTGACATGCAATATACAATATAAGTAGACATGAATTATTCTTCAAAACTTTATAATCATATAAATCAAAGAGATTATTGCTAGACATGGATATTAAATTTATTTTATTTTACCCTTTACCTTTTGAAGATCAGCAAGAAAATGATCAAATCACCTAATAATTTGTTTTCATTTTAGAAATGTAGAAACAAGCACATTTGGTTGGTTTATTTATACTTGGAGTACATACAGTGAAACAAAACAATATAGTGGTCTTCCTGTTTTCCTTTGTGTGTGTGCGTGTGTGTGTGTGTGTGTGTGTGTGTGTGTGTGTATGAGTGTGTTTGGCTAGGTTGTATTATAAATATTGGATAATTTTTATTGTAAATATTAGTCAATAGTTTTATTTTTTAAAAGATAATCTTATGAAATTCAGTCCCATATCATTTCTGAGTGAGAAAAATCATTAATATGCTAAAAATAGCAAGCTGCTTTTGATTTATTTATGTATATTTGTTTGTAGATTTGATTATATCTATTTGAACTTCCTTGAGTAATAATTATTAAAAGAAGTCTTCTCCCTCCTGAAGAGGTTCAGAGACCTAGAAATGAAATGTAGGTTATTTTGCACCAGTAAGTGAGACACTAGAATTATGCGGGCTCCAGGCAAGTCAGAGAATAGGAGGTTTGCCTTGAGGATACATACTAATTTAGGCTTACCTCCTGTGGCCAGTGGTTCACTCCCTCCTGACAGAAAATCTATGAAAAGCTCCCAGGAAGACAAACTCTTTAGACTAAGGTCAGAATCTGCACTTTTCATTGAAAAGCAGAAATATGATTAAATAAAAACTGAAAGATACATCAAACTTTCATATGTATGAAAGATACATGGAGAGAAAAAACTCTGGAATCATGGAACATAATGATTGATTAACTCTTTAAATAAGTTTAGCATATGACTCTAATAAGCTTATTTGATGAGACATGAGACATAACACCTTAATTCCTAATGTACAAATTTATGTATTATTTTCTCTAAATTTAAAATGGTCTTTTCTATGATATTCAGAAGTTAATGTCATTAAAATTAACTGATATTTCTAATTTTGGAAGAAAACATTAATTTTCTACACCAAAGCCTCTTTGAAAAATATGTTCTGTACAAAATGTCTTATGTTATACTCTTGCAATGAAATCTCATCATTATTTAGAATTAACCACCCACAGAAAGATTCAATGTGGTATTTAATAGGGTGTACACTTGATTAGAAGAGAAGCATTTCAAATTTGGAAACAAATACAAAATATCTATTTCTAATTAGTAACTTTAAGCACTATTAGTGTGTAATATTGCCTATTGTTTATCATATTTTGATAGATGTAATAAATGTATGAATGGTGAACTGTACTAATTTATTCTCTTTGAAAATTGTCCTTTTTGAAAGATTGATGTTCTAAGTAATGATATCATTGTATCAGCTAACAGTAATTAATCAACATTTTGACATTATTCCCAGAAATTCTATTTTTAGTGTTAATTCTTACAGGAACTATGAAGATAATAGTCAGATATTAATTAGAATAAAATATTTTGTAAATCTTCAGGTCATGAAAGCAAGAAATAGAAAACTATCTTACTATAAAATTGAAGCCACTATCCTTCATTTTATGAAGTAAATAAAATGAAAGTATAAGAAGGAAAATATTTCATGATGTGATTTAAAGTAATTCTAATATTGGAATAACAGAATTCTTACAAAATGGAATAACAGTGCATTGCAGAATTTCATTTTCAAATATATAAAATGTCACATTTACATTAAATATGTCAAAATAATACAGAGTTTGGAAGGACAGAAGTAAATGAAGGTAAAGAAAAATATTAAAAATTACAACAGCCTGTTAGAGAAATAGCAAAGGAGGCTAATATGCCACCTGTTGAATGATTCCTTAGGCCTTATGGGTAAGTGAATAAGAATGTTGCACCTTTATGCCTATGTAAGTTGTGAAAAGTAAGGCTGTATCTATGGAAAAAATATTTATTTGCTTGCTATTCATTTATTATTTTCATTGTAAAGAACTTTCTATGGAGTAGTGCTAATGAGTATCAGTTTTATTTGCATTTTTTCTCCTCCTATAATTCAAAACTTACTGTTTCAATATTTTATTTTTCATATTTTAGTGAGCAGTTTTGATTTAAATTTTCTGAAATTAAACCCAAATTTCCTCTCTTCAATTTATTATCTATTAAATACACTAAACTAAGTTTCACAACAGCTTCCAATCTGTTTTTGTTTATTTGTTTTGTATTCTATAAAATCCCTCATTTTTGATGACGCATGTTATATGTAGTATTGTTATGCACCTTGGATACACTAATCCCTGTGTGTATTAACTTTTAATATAAAAAAACAATTACCAACATAATATTAAAGACAATAGGCATTTTTTCCTTGACTCCATTAGTGATTATATATTATAATGTTAGTAGCATATCATTTGTATTAATGGCAAAAATACACATAAACATTAAGATACTAAATTAGGTGGTAAAAATTTGAAAGAAATAGTAACCTGGGGAATTTATTAACATTAGCTGTAAAGCTAATTCAATTTTTAATCAATTGTGGTAATGTCTTCTTATAAGTATAAAGACATTACCTCACTGAAATAATTTTTCAGTTTTAATTTGCTTATATATAATGCTCTATATACACTTACATTCTATCATATGTCATTATCTGTCTAAATGGAATTTTGAAAGAGTTATGTTGAACATATTTGGATTTTCACTCACTCAAATTTGAACTGATTCAGTCACTATTAAATAAATCATAACATGCAGTTCAGGTTTTAAAAATAAGGAAAATTCAGGAAAATTCAAGAAAATTTTTATGATAAATACTTAGAATTGTCAATGAAAGAGAATTTTTTCAATGAATACTTTATATTGAAAAATAAAAATGCTAATAGAATACTAATTTACCAAAATGAAGAAAGAACTTAAAGTCACAAGAGTTTGAAACCTAATTTATTTTTTAACTGACCCGGAATGCATGGTAAAAAGTAAAAGCACTATTTAAAAGAATTAAAACATTTGAATAAATGAGTACAATAGTGAAAGGAAGTTTGTATATTGTGAGAAATATCTAAGGAAAGTGCACAGAATTCCATAAAAAGAAATAACATGATGGTAATGCAAAATAAAAGATAAATTGCCCATTGAATGATATATCAATATGGTTTGACATTGGGAGGAAATGCTCAATAAAGGAGAGATTGGCCACAAATCTCTAAAAATAGCAGAAGTGTGGTTTATCAAATAATTAAAATTCAACCAGTTCTATATAGGATTAATAAAAAATACAGTCTTACTTAGATACCTTGTAAAGAACCTGCAAAGGTAAAAACTTAAAACATAGCACAAGAGTAGGCATATGCCTGTATTCCAAGCAACTCCTGGAGGTTGAGACAGGAGGATTAAAAGTTTGAGGCTCTTTGGTGATTTAGCAGAGATCAATCTCAAAATAAAATATATCAGGGACTGAGATGTAACTCAGTGGTAAATCAACCCTGGGTTCACTCTTCAGTAGGAAAAATGAAACAAACAAAGAAGCAAAAGACAAAGGGGAAACACAGAGTAACTATAAATTATTAACTCTGAGATTGACAGCTGACTTTACAAAGGAAAATCAGAATTTAGATGATAATGGAATGAAAGATTGCAACCATCAAACAAGGAAATAATCAGTAAAATTATTTGTAACCAAAGATCTAGTATTGCTGAGAGAAACTACTATACGGTATTCTTCAGATATAATAATTTAAAAACTAAATCTTGAGTGAAAGAAGTGAGGTGTAAGAAAAAATGCCAATCACATGGATTTGCATATTTATAAACATGAATAAGCATCCATTTTTGAAACAATAATGGTATCTGCTCTTCTCAGGAATTCTGAAGAGCTATATGGTTGCAGGATAACATATGTACTGAATAATTTTCTAGTTTGATCAAGTATATACCTTGAATATTGATAGTTATCTATCCACAGCACTAAGGTAAATAGAAATTCCAGATAACATAAAAGAGTGAAAAAAGGTATAAAGACAACATTGAATATCAGAACAAAAGTAGGAAGAATATAAAGAAATATAAGTAGAAAGCACAAAAATGAAAACTAAATCATGATGTATTTGGTATTAGAATAAATGTTAACGAATTGCATACAACTTTAAAACAAAACTCTCTGATCAGAATTTAAAATGCAAGCATAAAGTACAAATGAAGAAGGGAAAAATGTTTACAAAATTCTAATTAAAATAAAATAATATAATACTTTTAGATAAAATAGACCTTAAATATTTTTTACAAAGAAAGATATTTAACAAGAATAAAATAAATAATTTCTTCAGGTTTGTGGGCATCAATTGGTAAAACAAGAAAGTCCTCCATGACAAAAATCAGTTTCATTTGAATTCTATTAGCATCTGATGTTCTAAATCAGACAAAAATTATCAAAAGTAACTTGCCAATTGTTAAATATTCTTAGTATGTTTAATATTTATACTTAGTATATATCTTATGTAAGTATACAAAATATTTGAAAAATAATTTTAAAAATTCCAACTTTTATGTGCACATGTATATAATAATTATATCAATTACATTTTTTTTATTGTAAACAAATGGGATACATGTTGTTTCTCTGTTTGTACATGGCGTAAAGGCATACCATTTGTGTAATCATAAATTTACATAGAGTAATGTTGTTTGATTCATTCTGTTATTTTTTCCCTTCCCCCCACCCCTCCCACCCCTCTTTACCCTCTATTACATTTAAGTTGAAGAAAATAGAATATTCATTTTTCCAGTTTTATTGACATGAATGACAAAAATTCTACATATTTAAGGTGTGCAAGTGATATTTACATGTATATAAACATTGGGAAATAAAAATTGTCCTCAAGCTAATTAAAGTATTTATCTTCTCCCATAGTTGATGTCTTTATGTGTAGTACGAACATTTGATATCTACTGTTTAAGCAAATTTGAAGTATACAATAGATACATTATTACTAAGTACACTTACCACACTTACATAGGTTTTCAAAACCTCTTCATCTTAAAATTGGAAGTTAGGACCTTTCGGTGACTGGCTCTCCATTCCCCAAAACCATTCTCTTCTAATTGCCATTATAATCTATTTCTATGAGTTCAACCTTTTAAGATGGAACATATACGTGAGATTCATGAAAGGTATGTCTTTCAATTTCTGGCCTACTTTACTCTGAATAACGGCCCCCATAGCAGGATTTCCCTCTCTTTATGAAGTTGAATGATATTCCATTGTGTTGTGCACTCATCACACACACACACACACACACACACACACACACACACACACACAATTTTCTTTATACTGTCAGTTGTCAATTTATCCCTTGTTTACAAATCTTGGATATTATAAACAGTGCTGCAATAAATATAAAAGAACAGGTAATGTTTCTAGAGTGATTATTTTACCCTTAGCAAGATACTCAGAAGTGGGATTGTGGGATTGGTGGAAAATATGGTTGTTCTATTTTAATTTTTTGAAGAACTTCCATGCTTTTTCTTGCAGTAGCATAGATATGTATACCAGCAACAGATAAGCCTTCTCTTTCTTCCACATCTTAATTGATATTTGCATATCTTTTGAAATGTTGATAATAATTATTCTAACACTGTGAGATGAAATTTGACTATGGATTTGATTTGCATTTCTTTGATAGTGTCAAAAACGTTTTCAAATATTTGGTGGCCAAGATGGTAATAGGAAAGACAGAATGAATCAAACATTACTTTCCTATGTTCATATGTGAATACATACCCACTATAACCCCACATCATGTACAACCACAAGAATGGAAAGTTATACTCCATGTGTGTATGTCAAAATACATTCTACTATCGGTTATAACAAAAAAGAAGAAATATAAAGATAAAAGAAATAAAATATTTGGTGACCAATTGTATATATTTGATTCACTTATTCAGGTTTGTCCACTTTAAACTGGATTGTTTGTCTCTCTCTGATTCCTTACATATTTTGAAGATTAATACAATAAAATATTTGACAGAATTAAGTATTCATTCAAATAAAAAAAATTCTAAACAAAATAAATATAAGAGGAATGTAACTCCATACAATAAAGGCCATAAATCTCACAGGAAGAACACAAGCATGTCCACAGACACCAAGTCTGTTGAATAGCACTGAACATCTTTGCCAGAACATATTTGCAAGAAAAAGAAATAAAAGACATCTAAATCAGAAAGGAAAAACTAAATTTGCGTTTGCCTGCAGATGATATTATTTTGCATATAGAGAACTCAAACAAAAAAACAATTAGAACTAATAAATTCAGCAAATTTGCTGACTACAAAGCAGCATACAAAAATCATTAGCATTGCAACAATCTGAAAAAATAAAGGGCATTATTATTTATTGCAGCTTCAAGAAACAAAATTTAAGAATAAATTTATCCAAATAGTTTAAAAATAACATAACTAAAACTTTAAAAATGATGAAATAAAGTTCAAGCCTGGTGTGGTGGCATGCACCTATAATACCAACAACACTGCAGGCTGAAGCAAGGGGATTTCAAGTTTGAGGTGAGCCTCAGCAACTTAGAAAGACCCTGTCTAAAAAATTAAAAATTATCAAGGACTTGAAATTTAGTGGTAAAGCTCTCTGGATTCAATCTCAAAATTAAATATATAAATAAATAAAGTTTCAGGAAAAATAAATGTAAAAAGCTTTGTGTTCACGGAATGGAAGAATTAACATGACCATATTAACCAATGCAGTCTGAAAATTGAATGTAATGTTCGACAAAATTCCATTTTTTTATGGAAATCCAAAGACCCCCAAATAAATTTTTAAAATTTTTGAGGAATTGAATAAAGATGAAGTTTTAAACTTTCTTGATTTCAAAATATAATACAAACCTATAATAATTAAAACAATATAGTACAAACATTGAGCATACATAAATTCTTGCAAAAGAATAGAGTTTCAAAATAAACAGACACACATAAGGTCAAATAATTCTTGACAAAGATGGAAGACAGCATAATGATAAATGATATGGAATTTATATAATAAATATGCATGTTTATCCTATAATAAAATATATAATTTATATACTAATAAACATAGACACATGTAAATGTGTGAATACATACCTCTAAACACATACATATACATATATATGAATTTAGATTATTAGCAAGATAATTTGAAAATTTCTTAATATGCCAAAATGTAAATATAAAAATGAAACTCAATTGAATAGAAATAGAGAATATGTACTTCTTTAATGGAAAATAAGTATGCCCTGGACCAGGAATGTTAACTCATTTTAAATGCATGTCTAGCATGCACCAGACCCTGGAATCAATCCAGGTGCTACAAAAACAAAAACAAGTATGTCCCAAACTACATGCATATGCAAAAAATTAAGTAAAAATATAGACTTTAACTCATTCTATATAGCAATATTATAAACAGAGGTCAAGACAAACCTCAGACTGAGTCAATGTGTTTATAAAAATCTAATAATAATATTAATTATGGTACAAATTATAGAATTTTAAATAACCATGGAATACCACCCATGTTTCAATTGACATATGGACACTAAAATTGATTATGTGGTCTACAACAGGATTTGCTAATATTTTAATAAAATTGCACATATAATATCAAATGTTAGGGAAATGCTAATTTTAGAAAATGAAATTTAGTTTAACATCTATAAGACTGGCAAAATTTAATGAACTGTAACATTCATTGTTGGTGATTACCGATAAGAATATCAACTATTACATCTACTTACAGTGCCATTTTGCAATTCTTAAAGAATATGAAGATAGGAATCTTTAATCTTATTTATAGTTATCCATGCTGGAGAAATTCTCACATGAATATGAGGATATTATAGCAAGTTCTACTCTATTATAAAGGAAAAAAGAGGAAATTTTGTGCTTAGTATATTATACTGCACAGATATTACTTATTCATGCATTGTTATACTATATATACTTTTAATTAGTTAATTATATCTTTGTGTACCCATATGAATTATATTCCATAAAAATATTGAGCAATGAATGAAATTTGTAAAAGGGATAAAAAGCTACAATTTATAATACAGGATGATAGAAATTTTATAAATCTTTCAACACAACAGACAATAGTAGAGGTTTCATATTTTTAAAATGTTCAGACATATTAATCAGAATGAGAAAATATACACTTCTGTATAGTAGTAACTTGTACGAAAAAGGGAAAGGAAGTTTTGTGGGTCTATTCATAATTCTAGGAATTATGCATTTTTATTTAAAAATAATTGCAAGGCAGCAGCAAGTTTAGTGAAATATTGATATCATATATGTACACACACAAACACATTGATATCTAATTTATATGAAATTTCACAATAATTGAAAAATGGAATGTTGGAAAAAAGGTATGGGAATCTAACTTATTTTGTTTCAATTTGGCTGAAGCCACACTTCTTGATTATAAAAGTATATATATGAAATATGTTGAAGCATGCAACCATCTGCTATTACAAACCTATCTTTGCCTGGTAATTTCCTGGTGTCAATCTCTCTGGTGATATACTAAATTATAGAAGATCTGAAGTATGGAGATGTAACAACTTGCTAATTAAAACTGCAGCATTTGTGCAACAGATGAAGACCATTTCAGAATAAATTAATATCAATAAAAACCAAGAAACTAGCCTGGGTGTTTTGTGGGAAGCTGCCAGAGCAGTCATGAGGGGTAGAATAAATTGCTTTGTGGCAACAGCAGCACAAAAAGTATACATTGAGTACCACTGTCAATTAGAAGAAGTTAATGAGATGTAAAAAGCAACATTAAAAAAAAAAAAATGTGTCCTAGGACCCTCCAACTTTTGATTAAACAGAAATTAAGTTCTTTGTGGTAAATAACACAAAGTATAAAATCTTAACTAACAAAGGCACTGCATTTGTTTTTATTAGTGAATTAACTTTTTTTATTGTTTGTTCTACTTAGTTATACATGACAGCGGAATTCATTTTGATTCATTGTACACAAATGGAGTACGACTTTTTTTGTTTCTCTGGTTGTAGGCGATGTAGAGCCACACCATTTCTATAATCATATATGTACATAGGGTGATGATGTTTGTCTCATTCCACCATCTTTCCTTCCCTTTACCCCGCCTTCCCCTCATTCCCCTCTAAACAAAGGCACTTTAAAAAGGAAATTATTGTAACAATTTTTTGATATGATCGTAATACAAAGAGTAGGAAAAATATATTTAATGAGAATTTTTTGCTGCTTAAATGGTAAATACAAAAAAATGGAATTTTTGACATATAGTAAGCTCATGCTTACTGAAAATTACTCAAAGAAAGTTCACACATCAGTGCATTAACCATGGGTTAATTTATTAGAAGATAACCTTTCCCCTTTGACTTTTTAAACTATAATAAAATATTAAATGTCTTTGTTCTAGATACTTATTATCATGATATGAACTTGTAGGTTTAAAATGTGTTTGTTCTGTGATCCTTATAAGAAAAGGAGGACAGTAAAACACTCTGTCCCTAAAATGTCCTGTTTTGTTCACAGCAACATAGACAAATTCAAGAAAAAATAAGAGTAGGATCAGATGAGAATGTCCAATTAAGTTCTGGATCTTCCCTGTAAGCATTTATCAATAACCTTTATTGTTCACATCCCATCTCCAGACATCTTTGGTCTCTCAGCAACCTGTCCCTCTGCGTTAGTACAACTGGTCTGTGGAAGATGCTAAACTTGCAGTAGAAAGATGGCCTATGATCTTAATAAGAATCTTGCATTGTATTTTAAACTTTTAAATGTATGATGGAATTATAAATTTACTTTGGTGCTGTATTGTTTCCTTATTCATGGAACATTTCATTAATAAATATATTTAAATGGATACGGGTAAATAAAACAGCTATTACATTACTCAACAGAAGAGTCATAAAAATTGCCTATGAAAGCTATTAAACAAATCATTCCAGCAAAAATTTCACGACAGTTTATTTTCATGCTCTGAATGAAAACATTTTATAGTTTATAAAGAAAAGTTAGGTATAGTATGGAAGATCTATTGTTGTCTCATATGCTTTAAAGTTAAATTATTTTTAAATAGGACAAAAGGAACATTTTCTTTTGGAAAGAGTAGATTGAAACCCTAGTTTATTAACATGATGAAGAATTATGAAGCAATCTTCTGCATTATGAACAATTATTTGGGATATTCTATTATGTCAGAGAAAAACCTTTATATCTAAATCTTGTGCCTAATTTATCAAGTTTTGCACAAACATGTGTCCACATTGATTGATATAAATTAACTAAAAAAATTATATTTATCGAAAGAAAATATAGCACATTTTCAATTGTACAGATCATAGATTAAGGACAGATAAAATATTAGCACAGAATTATAATGAGTGAAAATGGGAAGATATTAAAAATTTTATAAATAAGATTTTTTTTTCCTTTTTCTATTTTTGCTAGTATTTTCTTTTGAGAGGGAGGCAGTATCTTATGCATTTATTACTTGATATTGACCTAGTATAAAATGAAAAGCAGGGCTGGGGAGATAGCTCAGCTGGTAGAGTGCTTGCCTCACAAGCACAAGGCCCCTGAGTTCGATCTCCAGTATCACAAAAAAAAAGTAAATAAATAAAATGAAAAGCATTTTGGTGTAGTGAAAAAGAAAACAAACATTTTAAATAGGTTACCAAAAACACTGCACAAAACAAATGGAATGATTGCTTAGTTTATTTAAAACTATGAATTATGTTTGTCTATTTAGTATTCATAGACAAAAGATAAGTTAACATGTGCAAATGCTTTTAGTTCTTTCTAGTGGTTAAAGGAATTATTCATATCAGGAATTTGAGTTTATTGATTGAAATAAAATAGGGTGTTTAGTCTTTTTCTTCTTTCTTTTTATTCATTAATACCCCCCCTTTCTCTTCTCATTTTATCTATTATCCATTCTTACTTCCAGCATGTTATAATTTTTATCTTTGAGGTAAGATTTCCAGAATGTTGGTTCATTGTTTAATGAACAAAATTTGCTATTTCAAATAATGGCTAACTTTTTTATCATCTCTAACAACACAGATTTAGCAATTAAAATTTAGTTTGAAGAGACTTTCAAAGTTTCTTTAGCACTTAAAAAAAGCTTTCCTCGGAATTTTCTATTTGTTTATATTTTTAAAAATTAATGTAGTTTGAAGCTAAAATGATTCTTGTGTCTTATATAAATATATTTTAAAATTGGTACTTTGTTGAAAACCATTAATTTTTAAGTAAAACTTTAAATGACTTAGTTTATAGAAACAAATTATTAATATAATACAGAGTTCCACGCACCTATTTTTCTCATAAACTCCTTCATTATTTTGGTATATTTATCATGGTTTAGAAAACAATATTGATACTTATTAATAACCCACCTATACTCTATCAGATTTCCCTACTTTTTACATAACATTTTTTTTTTTTTTTTTCCATTTTAGGATCCCCATCTGGGATAGCACATTATTTTTAAAGTCATGTTTTCTCAGACTCCTTTTAGCTGTGACAGTTTCTCAAATTCACTGATTATCATTGGTTTTGTTAACCTTGACAATTTTAAGGATTACTGGTATTTTACAGAATGTCCTTCAATTGAGATTTTTCTGGTGTCTTTCCTATGATTAGAAGAACTCACAGATTTTTGAAATGAATACCACAGGTACAAAGGTCCCTTCTCATCATCTTGTATGGTATCAAGGGTACATAGAATCAACATAAGTATCATATTGGTCAAGTTTTTCCTATACACAGTTGTATTTCCTCCCTTTCTATATTGTGCTGTTTCAAAACAAGATACCATGTGCAAGCTTCATTTGAAAGTGATCATTATATTCCACCTTCTTGAGGAACACACATAATTTGGAATTCTTCTGCAAGGGAAATTCATCTCTTCTCCCATATTTACTCACTTTTATCAGTTTAGACTCAGGTATATTTATTTTCTATATTGGGCCATAATTCGATACTGCCATATTAATTATGTTTCTGAAAATACCACAGGTTTGTAAACTCAGATGTTCCCATTGCTGAGTGCTTGTGTTTGTTTGTTGGTTGGTTTGCTTGTACCATATTAACATTTCCTTTCTTTCTGGTACTACCTAAGGCCAAAGTATCCTATGTGGTGTGTGTGTGTGTGTGTGTGTGTGTGTGTGTGTGTGCATATATATATATATATCCTGTTCCTGTTCCAGATTGATTGTATAAATTATTCCAAGGAAACTTGACTCCTTTTTATTAAAGAACAATATTAGATGTGTGGGTTTCATATATATAGTTTTCATTATGTTGAGGTATGATCCTTCTATACCCAATTCCTTCAGGATTTTTTTTTTTTTATCATAAATGGATGTTGAATTTCATGTCCTCTCTCATGTGGAGGCTGAAACTGTCAAACTGAATGTGGAAGAGTGACTGCTCATGGAGTGGAGAGGGTAGGTGGATAAAGGGAGGCTAGATTTGAAAAGTGTGTGCTGTATGCATATGTTCAAATATCACACTGAAACCACCTAATCAGTACAATTAGTCTGTTAATAGAAATAAATTTAAATATATAAAAGTAAATGCAAAAAAAGAAACTGGCATCTGGATACAAAGTGTATAATTTTGTTTTTAAAGAATATTATTTTAAAGCAGTACATTTTTTGTTCTTTAAGGACCATATTCTTTGACTTTTTATGCAATTTTAACTATTTAATACTCAATTGCTATTTGTTGACATTATAAACATTCAGATAGGTGAAATTACAACTTTTTTACAATTAGTATGGAACATTGCATACAATTGACAAAAAGTGCCTTAATTCATTTATCTTAGAAAATAATATGCAGCTTAATATGTAATAGTGTTTGAGATGAAGCTCATATTTTCATGTATTTATAATCTTACACGGAAACTTTTAGACCAGTATTTCTATCTACAATTTTTCTCATATGAGTACACACAGAACTCTTCTAATGCATCTAGATACTTAAAATATTTTGATTTAATTACCTTCTTAAATGTTTAAAGTGACTTTCAGTCACTTAAAGTAGTGTCATAACACCTGTTACTTCAAGTTTTCAATTCCTGATTAAACTAAAAATAGTCTGCTAAAATGTAAGCATAGTGAAACTTGTAAGTAAATATTAAAAGTAGCAGTTTATAATTTTAAAATATAAGAAACTTTTATTAACTTAAGTCATTGGAAAAGAGTTTAACATAAAACTATTTTTCATTCATATTGCAATGATTGTCTTAAAAAAAAAAAAGAGGTCCATCTTTTAGCATCTCCATTCTCTTTCACTTTATAACATTCCATCATATGAGTATTATTAGTAAATACTGGGATGGTTTCTCCAGTCCACACAGCTGGATGTATTAAAGGTGGATCTGGAAAGTAGGTCCAATAAATTTCTCCATGGGTTCCATTTACCTTTGTCTTTTAAAACTATAATTAAGTTTACTTCTCAGTGTACAGAGTGACACAGTTTTATAACATACTTACTTAACTACAAAACATTAAATGACAATTAAATTTCCAATTAATTTTTAATTTTAATATAAGTTTGTAAGAGACCACTGTTGTAGAATACTTTAGTTTGAAGAGCATCAGCTTAGTAATATGTTCTTTTAAATCTTATACTTTAAAGACTTCTATATTTGGGAAGTAAATTTACTTAGTAAATGAAGAAGTCAATAACAGTATCATAATTACGCTGATTTTTTTACACTAACCAAGTTTAGCTTTTAAAGAAAATATTTGAAATCTGGAATGCAATGTAGTACTTTAAAATAACAGTGTTTAATCAAACTTATATAAGCCTTACTTTCTTTAAAACTAGTTTTTTTTTTTTTTAAATAAACTTACAGACATAAGAAATTATTTTATTGGAATAAGAGTAGATTAATGTTTTAAGCATTTCTCTCTTCTCTCATTCTTTATTTAGAAGGTCCAATTAACAGGGTTTGTGAAAAGATCTTATCTATATTTGTAAATAGGCCTCATGTCAGAAACTTAGCACAATGCCAAGCTTTTCTTTTTAAAAGAGTAAAATATCTAAAATAACTTTAGCTGATTATGTTAATTATATATAACCAATTTACTTACATGTAAACTTTTGAAATTTATTTTGTGCAAATTTTGTATTACTTAGATATTTATAGCCTTTTATCTTACTAGGCAAAAATTTTCTTAGAATCTTGTATATAAATCACACCTGACAGAAGTTTAACTCCCAGCAAGTCCATTCTCAGTGAGGACATAAAGAACAAAGGAATTTTAGAACTTTTTATTAAAATATTAACAAAACAATAAACACATCTAATGTTTAAATATATTAATATATTTTAGTTAAGTGTGCTTGATATTTCTATATTTAGTAGATGATATTTTAGCACATGAACTTTGTAAATTAGTAAGTATCTTCTTTAATAAAGAATTATATAATTAATCTTATTTACCTTAAATTTAACTTACTTATTATTAACTGTAAAAACCAAGATATCCAACTAATGTAAATAGTATTAACAATCTCTTTTATGTTGAAGAAAATTGTTAGAAGCAAGGGATAATTGAACATTTTACATAAATCTTCATTTTATTATCTAACTGGAAAAACTTGTGAGTCAGTAAAATATTAAAGACATCTTTACTTTTATCTGTTTACCCAATTGAAACTGAACTTTGTTTATAAGTTTTTAAATTAATTAAAATATTTTTGGATCCATTTTTTATTTTAATTTTTAAATTATGAGTGCTCAATTATTTATAAGTCAATATTGATACCACATACATACAAACAAAATGACAAGGCATTGTGTGCACACATTCACAAATCAGACAAATAAACAAAACATCATAACTTTGTAGATGGAGCTCCACAAGTTGGAAATAATGGTACAAATTTTTATCACAGTTTTTATTTGATTTAAACTTTTACAATTTAAGATAGAGCCAATCAGACTTTTAATATTATGAGTTAATTGTAAGGCAGACCTGTTGCAGATGGAAATACCAGATCTGAAATCGTACAATCATAAAGACACTGAAATAAAATATTTCGGATTGCTGGCTTATTGTCCTAATGACTGTCAGACCCACTCCCAGCACCGCATCTCCTGATATTGGTCTTTGAACAAAGACAGAGTGCAAAAACCCTCAATAGTTAGATAAAATAAAACTGATTAGAAAAATACATTGATTTAGAAAGCTCAGACATCCGAAGAATGCAAACGCCATAAAAATCCTTGTTATAAAGAAAAAAAAAAAAAAAAAAACCTTGGGCATTTCGAATCTTTCCATTTTTCTCTCCTGATGCTGTAGGATTACAAAGGGAATTATTAACAAAAAAAGCATGGTGAAATTAGAAACCATTTGAGTTTTAAAAGGTAAACCTTCCTCCCACCCCCACTGTGGTCGAAAGTCCTATAGGAACTTGGCAACAGCACCAATGTAGCTCTGATTTGTTTTTATAACCAGGCAAAAGCCGGCAGTTTCTGGCCAAATCACCATTAAAATAACTCCTTCTGTATTTTTATCTCCAAGGGGGCTGAAAAGTTTTTTTTTCCTGAAAAGCACTACCAGAGTTTCAGCTTTGTCCTCCTCTTTCCCCTGACGCCATCAGAAAACAGACTGCTGCTAAGAAGGGGAGGGGCTGGAGAAAATGCAGGAGGCTGAAGACTCTTAGTTAACTTTTTGTAACCTTTAAAATCAGAAATTGAGTCAGAAATCAAATATTTTACATTATTACAAGGTGGTTGAATACAATTTCTTAACCACGAGACAAAGGACCACAAGATAAACACTCCCACAGGAATGTTGTCCATTCTCTCGGTCCCATCGGAAAGCTACACACAGCTTTTTTTTACCAAACTCCTCTTTTTCCCATGGGGCACTCTCTGCAGGCAAAGAAGCTGCAGGAGGTAGGCAGGCCAGCGTTCTTAAAGCTTGCAATTAGATCCTCTGCGGACCATGTCGCACTATCTCGATCTGAATCCAAAGAAGTTTGTATCAAAGTCCGCATTCTTTCTGCATTTTTAATTGTGCACCTGGGCATATTACCTGAATTACAGGCAGCATACAACTCTCTGACAAGTCTTTCCCAAATAAGCAAATCAAGCGATCCCTTCTCTGGAAACCACAGACGTATCTCCCCATCACTACTTCAAAGAATTGAACAAGTTCAGCTCCCTTCACTGACTTTCCTTTTCGTGTAGTGATAGCTTTAAGAATAGCTCGGTAAATTTCTGTCTCTTTGGAGTTCAAAGTTCCCATTCTTAGCATCAAGTTATCTTAAAGTTTCCTCCCTCCACTCCCTCACTTTCAATTGACTAATGAGCATTTTCCTTGAGGGAGTGGCCGGCACCCACCTGAAATATTTCCTTCTGAATTCCTCAGGACAGTCCCTGTTTCAGGCACCATTTCTCGCCACATTCAGCCCAGCAAGGAAATAAGGAATCCATATGGAGGTGTGGGCCAGCTAGAAACAAAAGACTGAAAAAATAGTATTAAGAAATAAAGATAAAAGACACAAGAAATGTAGTTTTAGGTGGGGATTTCACAGGTGGAAAAGACCTGAAGGATCTGATCCTAATAGAGGGAAAAGCCTGTGAATGCTTTATTGATGGTGAAACACATCAAAGGGAGTTTTACTGTGAGAAAGGGCTCTTCAAGGTGAACAACAAGCAAGAGGCTGTGGGGAAGGAAGTTGACCGCATTGGGGACTTAACTCTTGCCCTATAATTTTTCCTCCTCCAGGCAGCTGGTGCATCAAGCCTATTTGGGCACCCTGGTATCTCTTTCCACCTCTGGGGAGTTGTGTTTGTACTTAGGTCTATCTGAACCAATAAATTGCAGGGTATCACAGAATTCTCTTTGAACAGGACTTGCCAAGGCAATGGAACCATCTCAGCTGGGTGAGATGACACTGAGAGATCTCTGAGGGGCACACCTTCTCTCAGAGATCCCAGACAAGCCCACAGTTCATTCGTGGCTTCCAAAAAAGACCTTGTACTTATGTGACTAATTTTTTTAAATCTTGAGATAGTTTTTACATCTCTTTCTTTTAGATTTACTTTACTGTATTCAGTAGTGCTGTTTAATAGTACTATCTTTTTATTTCATAATCCTAAAATCAATGTCTATCAAAATTCACAAATATGCATTTATCTTTTTTGATCTAAGATAATTATGCATTTATCTCATTGAATACAAAGGGAGAAATTAAGAACAGATTACATAGCACACCAATAGAAAGTTTTCTGTTGAATTACATAAATTTATTAATAATGGAAATATAATATCCTCAAATGAAGAAACATTTCATTCTTGAACAGGTTCCTGGCCTTCGATCTGTTTTCCCTGTCATATAAAAGAACTGTGTTTTTTTCTTTTTTTGACCTTTGACATAGTCTACATGAATCACAGTACTAATTTAATCCTAGCATTCTTTACCTAAATGCTCACCACATGTTTATAAAAATAAAAGATTCATGATTTTTCTATTCATTATCATATTAAAGGGCACACTAATACCAGATTTCTACCTGAGTGCAGCTTTTAACAAAATATTCGACCTCCATAGTAACAGCATCCTTTGCTTTGAAACTGTGCTTCAACATACCTTATCTCTTATAAACTCTATGCTACCCAACTTTTCATGCCTTCATATGGTTGAATTTTAGGTTTTTCCTTATTATTACCTCCTTGCTGATTTCCCATCACTATAAATAAGTAAGGAAACACTACTCTGTATCTAATTACACTTTTGCCTATCTTCATCTGACTCAATAATATGTTTGAATCGTTTTTACATATCTTTTTTCCTTATGAAATTATATATTTCTTATATTTCATTTATTCCTTATGGGACAAATTTAAGGAGATAACTTCATGAAAACTGGCATTATGCAAGTTATTATAATAATCATTTTATATAGTTTCTCACATTCGATGCCACAATGATAAACAGCACTTTACCTTCATACAGATGAGTTACAGGGTTATTAGAATAATAAATTTGTTCAAGGTGAAAGAGCAGGTAATTTTCATTTTCAATTGACTACAACATGTGACTCTACCAGTCACTCTTTTTATCATCAGCCACCTTTTTTTTTCTTTTGTGTGACAACCATTGCTTATGCTAAAAATTAGAGGAGAACTGGAAATATTGAATCAGACCGTGAGAACACTAGAATACATAGTTCTTTATCCGAAAGAAATTACTTGTAGGGTCTTTTGTAGACTTTCTCATTTTTAAACACAAGTGGTGAATGAAATGTTAGATGGTATATAAACATATATGAATATTAAGCAATATTTGTAAGATTCCAAGAGTTGCAAATGATCCACAAAATGTTCTTTGTGTGCTATTTATTAAATGTTTATGAGGTAGAAAGGGCTATATTAAATACTTTGATAATTTTGCCTATTTAAGAATCAGATTTAACCCTAATTCTATTATTTCTATGTTTGTAATTGCCTTAGACTCTTATCAACATATACATTGACAGTAATTAACAAAGAATTCACAAGGTTCTAATCAAATAATGTCTTTTTTATTTACAATTAAGCCAGTTGCTTCAATTAAAAGCATTAATCCTTGCTTACTGTGTACTTGACACCTTTGAATAATGATGAATAAATATTTGAAATGTTTTCTGGCCATCTGGAGTATAGATTTTAGACAAACAATGTGTGTGTATGTGACAGAGATGGAGATATTGTGTGTGTGTGTGTGTGTGTGTGTGTGTGTGTGTGTGTGTGTGTTGTTGTTGTTCTGTTTCCTGGAAGAGTCCGGAGTAAACTTCTGCTGATTACTTAGTTTATTAGTTATGCCTTTGAAACTATATCAAAAAAGTCCTTACTATATCCAAAATCATTTGTATTTTCTTTTGTGTAATATTCTACTAATTTTAAAGCTTCTTATTTTAGATTTGAGGTCTATGATCCATTTTGATATGGTGTTTATGAATGTATCGGATCTGGGTCTAACTTTGTTTTCATGTAGTTGTCCAGTTGTTCCAGAACTAATTACCTAAAAGATTGCATTTGTCTCATTATATTATTTTTTTTTCCTTGTCAAAGATTAGTTGATTATATTTGCAAAGGGGCTATTTCTGGGATTTATATTCTGTTATGTTATTCTATTTGTTAATTCATTTGTCAATACAATACTGTCTAAAAGTTACTGTACCTTTATAAGAATTCTGAAAAGTCAGATAATTTCAGTCCTTCAACTTTGTCCTCACTTTATTTTGGATATTCTGGGTTTCTTTTTTCTCCATATAAATTTTAAGTTTAGTTTGAGATATCACAATTTATCTGAACTCGTGATTTACATTGTGTTAAATCTGTGGATTAAGAAAAACTGACATTTGCCAATATTGAAACTTCCTATCAATGAACATGAAATCTCTCTCCATTAGTTAAGTTATTCTTTTATTTTTTTTTTCCTAAGGAAATCATATGGATCATGGAAATCATATAGAAAGGATATGGATTTCTTTTATAAGGTAATCATATATATGTTTTGGATCTAAGTATTTCATCTTTTGGGGAATGCTAATATGCCTTGAATTTTGTCGTGAACTTCAAATTCTACTTGTTCTGGGTGGGTATATATAAAAGCAATTGACTTTTATATATTAACTTTGTATATTGCAACACTGCAATTATTACTATTAGTGTTTTAGTGTTGACATTATTAATTTTTTATTAGAGGTAATTTTTGTTGATTCTTTTGAGATTTTACAAAGACACTAATGTCATAATAAATATGGACAGTTCTGTTTTCTTTCTAATCTATACAACTTTTATTTCCTTTTCTTATTACATTTCGGTAAGATTGCTAGTATGCTGTTGAGAGAGGGGTAAATGACTGTAATACATTGGCGACATTTTTTGCCCTATTTTATAATTATACTCCAGATTCATCTTCTAAATATTCTGTTCCAGTAAATCTGTCAGTCATCTTTATGAAGATTCTTCTCCTCTTCTAACGTAAAATTTTATTTAGACACCAAAATTTAGACATCACTATTGAATTACTAGTTCCTTTCAATACATAGTAAAATGTTATTCTTTTAATAAAAAATGCATCATGATTTCATTTTTGATAATTCCTAGTTAAATTTAGCATTATGTGGGTTTCAATAATTATATTTTAAAATGTAGGTTATTTTAAAAATAAAATGCTAGTAAAACACATAATGCAAATGCATAGATAAACAGGAAAACTGAAATTTATGGATGTGGCTTTTCAATGAAGCAGAACAAAATAAGTAAGAGAGTAAATTTTGGATAATAGACAATAAGTTTGAGTTACAGTTACCAAAGAAATATTCTTTTTGAGACCTCTCTTAGTAGCAGAATTATATTGTTTTCACAATAAAGGTACTATAAATGGTACTGTAAGTATCCATAGAGTTTTATAGAGTAAGGGAGATGAAAATCACGTGTTGGTTAAAATGTGTTTGGAGTGTTTTATGAGTTAAACAAAAGAAAAAGAAAAAGAAATTGGTGGGGGCAAGAATATCATAAAAATCAAAGAGAGGTCAGTAGAGAAAGGAGATGAGGGAGTGGAAGGAGGGGAGAGATCGGGGTAATCCAAATTATATTGTGATATTGTGAGCATGTATGAATATGCAACAACAAATCCCATCATTATGTACAACTATAATGCACCAATTAAAAAACTGTGGGGGAAGAAAGGAAGACCAACCAACCATAAGGATTAAATCTGGCAAAATGGAAGACCAAATTAAGCCAGAAGCTAGAACTGTAAAGAAAATACAAATTTACAGAAGATACTTTTAAAATTGACACATATTTTCTATAGATCATCATAAAATTATTAAAATCAATTTCTCTTAAAACATCTATTACAAAATACTTGTCTGCAGTTTCCCAAATACTATGAGTATATGGTTGGAATGTTCTCATTGTAGCAATGGAATTTCACAAGTTTATTTTCTTTTTTAATCTAAGGAAATATGTGGTAAAATTCTCAATCATTGTCATTTGTTTCTTTTCTCTTAATAGTATATGGATCACTGGGTATGGTGGCATAATCCCAAAGACCAGCAAGGCTGAGGCAGGAAGATCTCAAGTTAGAGGCCAGCTTCAGCAACTAAAAAAGATCCTGTCTCATAATTAAAAAAAAAAAAAAAAAAAAAAAAGGACTGGCTATGTAGCTCAGTGGAAAACTACCCCTGGATTCAATCTTCAGTAATAAAAATAAAACAAAACATATGGATCTACTTTAAAATAAAATAATCTAAAACAAATTGATAAACATGAAAATTTCATGGTTTAGTCAAAATTTAAATTTTTATAGCCATAAAATATTAACTTTAGTAATGATGACTGAAGAAGCACAAGAGTACTATACCATCCTAAAATACATGAATTATTTTGAAGAATAAATTTCTGAAAATCCACATTGATAATTTGAATCAATTGTCTATTGATATGAAATTTTTCCCCTAATGCTTATTTGACACTTATAGCTTCATAAATTATCTTGATGGGAATTAACACCCATTCATTGTGCTAAATGGAGCAGTTATCTGAACATTTTACTCTGTGTTTGGTAGTTTGATAGTATTTTTTTAAAAATGTTTTGTTAAACAAATATAATACCAAAGTGTCCACTCCCTTCCCTCAACAGATGGCCAACAGCAGATGGTGCAGATGAGTGTTTGTATATTTTCCAAAACAGAATGAACAAAAGAAATCCAGGTGTGGGCATGTGTTTATAGAACATTCAGATTAACCATTTAAATATATTCAATAAAACTCTCTTTGAATTTAACCATACTTATAATATCCTAAGAAGAAATGGGTTTGTATTTTCTGTTGATCAGTTCTGCCAGTTTCATTGGTATTTTCATCCTCAGTATTCAGTTTTCTTCTCAATAATTTTAAATACTTTTACCTTTTAAAATTGAATAGTAACATATTAACAGAAAAACAATATAAACAATACAGTACACAAAAATATTCAATAAAAT
Source organism: Sciurus vulgaris (assembly GCF_902686455.1). NCBI lineage: Eukaryota > Metazoa > Chordata > Mammalia > Rodentia > Sciuridae > Sciurus > Sciurus vulgaris. Next base: position 135,529,506 of record NC_136464.1, read on the forward strand.
TTTAAATTTCTTTCTAGTCTTCTACATAAATATTGAGAGAAATTGTGTATGTTTAATCACTCATCAGTCATGCATACATACATGTATATTTATTGTAAAGTATATACCTTACATATAATATTCATACAAAATTTTACATTTCTTAATTTGATTGTATAGATGATTATAATATTAATTTTTTTAATATTTATTCAATTCAGACAGGAAATATGTAGAATTCTCATGTGTCCTTTCCGTTCTGTAGTGTTGTTATAATAGAGAAAATAATGATATTGGGACTTTGTCTAATTTCATGAACCCTTAGAGCATGTTAGATAGTATCAACTGATATTCTTACTGCTTGATTTTTTTTTTTGTAGCTATTATGTATTTTTATCCTCTCCCCTGGCCTAAGCAATTTTATCAGGTCTGTGTATGTGTGTGTGTGTTCGTGTGTAATGTTTGTTCATACACTAAGTATGTTATCGACTTTCTTTTCTATTGTAGATAATAAGGCTATTCAATTTACTAGATCTATGAATTCATTTTTGTGTATTTTATGAGAATGTGTGCATTCTGACTAAGGAATATGTAAATCACAAAAATAATACAACTACCATATCCATATACAAATACTCAGAAAAAACTGATGTTGAATTATATCTTTTTCATTTTTAGAAAACAAAAGGTTAAGAATGAACTGTATGTCATACTTTTTTCCAGAGAAACCAATATACTGAACTTTTTAGCACTTTTATAAATTATGTTGAGAAGTCTTTACAAGTTATATATTATAAGAATTATACATGTTGCTATTAGTAGATCCAGTTCATTTTATTTAATTTATATTTCCTTTCTAATATCACAAAAATCATATGATCATATGTATCAATTACATTCTTAATTTATCAATATCGCTTTACCTTCAGAATTTTTTAACTTCATCATTCTATACTTTTACTAAATCACTAAGTTAATATTTAAAATTAATTATATTTATGTTCCTACATAGACATACCTACAAAAACAATTCATTAAATTATGGTTTTTCCCACATTCTGATGCAGGAGTTTTATCAGCATATTTTTATAATCCATATTTGGCAATATTACAATTTTGGTTGTGGTATTTAGCTGGGATGATATTTTCATTTAACACTGAATTTTATAATGTTTTATTAAAATTTTGAAGAATTATGCTTTTATTCCTATTTTATAATCATGATTATTATTTTTTAATATACTGAGATTAGAAACTGGCCTTTTCTATGTGATATATAAATTTACTGAAATTTACTTTATGTTTTAGTCAATAATTCATTTATCTGAGAAAATTTATAATTTATTTTTTATAAATCAAATTGTGTCTATAATTTATAATTATATGTCTGATAATTTATTTTAATTGATGTATATATTTATACTTATATAAACATGGTATCATAAATGAAAATTCAGAAGAATTGCCTAATTTTCCAATCACCCACAAATACTATAGTGATCTTTATACCATAACTATATTTTTTATTCCATAATTGTATTTTCTATTTTGTTCTAATAATAAAGATATCAAATTGCATGTTAAAAACAATTTACCTTTTTATTTTAATTTATTTTTATTGTAAACAAATGGGATACATGTTGTTTCTGTTTGTACATGGAGTAACAGCATACCATTTGCATAATCATACATTTACATAGGGCAATGATGTTTGATTCATTCTGTTATTTTTTCCTACCCCACCCCACACCTCCCACCCCTCTTTTCCCTCTGTACAGTCCCTCTTTCCTCCATTCTTGCCCCCCTCCCAACCCCATTATGTGTCATCATCTACTTATCAGTTGGATCATTAGTTCTTTGGTTATTTGAGATTGGCTTATCTCACTTAGCACTATATTCCCCAATTTCATTCATTTGCCTGCAAATGCCATATTTTTATTATTCTTTAGAGCTGAGTCATATTCTATTGTGTGTCTGTGTGTATATATATCTATATATATTTATTTATACCACAGTTTCTTTATCCACTCATCAATTGAAGGACATTTATGGTGGTTCCACAGTCTGGCTATAGTGAATTGAGCAGCTATGAACATTGATGTGGCTGTATCTCTGTAGTATGCTGATTTTAAGTCCTTTGGGTATAGGCCAAGGAGTGGGATAGCTGGGTCAAATGGAGGGTCCATTCCAAGTTTTCTAAGGAATCTCCACACTGCTTTCCAGAGTGGCTGCACTAATTTGCAGCCCCACTAGCAATGTATGATTGTACCTTTTTCCTCACATCCTCGCCAACACCTATTGTTGCTTGTGTTTTTGATAATCGCCATTCTAATTGGGGTGAGATGGAATCTTAAGGTAGTTTTGATTTGCATTTCTCTTATTACTAAAGATGGTGAACATTTTTCCATATGTTTGTTGATTGCTTGTAGATCTTCTGTGAAGTGTCTGTTCATATACTTAGCCCATTAGTTGATTGGATTATTTGAGTTCTTGGTGTAAAGTTTTTTGAGTTCTTTATAGATTCTGGAGTTTAGTGCTCTATCTGAAGTATGATTGGCAAAGATATTCTCCCACTCTGTAGGCTCTCTCTTCACATTACTGATAGTTTCCTTTGCTCAGAGAAAGCTATTTAGTTTGAATCTGTCCCAATTATTGATTCTTGCTTTTACTTCTTGTGCTATGGGAGTCCTGTTAAGGAAGTCTGATCCTAAGCCAACAAGTTGAAGGTTTGGACCTACATTTCCTTCTTATAAGATGCAGGGTCTCTGGTCTGATTCTGAGGTCCTTGATCCATTTTGAGTTGAGTTTTGTGCAGGGTGAGAGATAGGGATTAGGTTTCATTCTGTTGCATATGGATTTCCAGTTTTCCCAGAACCATTTGTTGAAGAGACTATCTTTTCTCCATTGCATATTTTTGGCACCTTTGTCTAGTATTAGAAAATTGTATTTATTTGGGTTTGTGTCCATGTCCTCTATTCTGTACCATTGATCTACCTGTCTATTGTGGTGCCAATACCATGCCGTTTTTGTTACTATTGCTTTGTAGTATAGTTGAAGCTCTGGTATTGTGATACCCCTGTTTCATTCTTCCTGCTAAGGATTGCTTTAGCTATTCTGGGTTTCTTATTCTTCCAGATGAATTTCATAATTGCTTGCTCTATTTCTGTAAGGTACATCATTGGGATTTTAATTGGAATTACATTGAATCTGTATAGCACTTTTGGTAGTATGGCCATTTTGACAATATTAATTCTGCTTATCCAAGAACATGGGATATCTTTCTATCTTCTGAGGTCTTCCTCAATTACTTTCTTCAATGTTTCGTAGTTTTCATCATAGAGATCTTTTACCTCTTTGGTTAGATTGATTCCCAAGTAATTTATTTATTTTTTTTTTTTTGAGGCTCTTGCAAATGGAGTTGTTTTCCTCATTTTCCTTTCGAATGTTTCATGTCTTGAGTATAAAAATGCTTTTGATTTATGCGTGTTGATTTTATAGCCTGCTATTTTGCTGAATTTATTGATGAGGTCTAGAAGTTTTCTGGAGGAGTTTTTTGGATCCTCTAAATATAGAATCATGTCATCAGCAAATTGTGACAGCTTAAGTTCCTCTTTTCCTATTTGTATCCCTTTAATTTCTTTAGTCTGTCTAATTGCTCTAGTTAGAGTTTTGAGGACAATTTTGAATAGAACTGGTGAAAGAGGACATCCCTGTCTTGTTCTCATTTTTAAAGGGAATGGTTTCAGGTTTTCTCCATTAAGAATGATGTTGGCCATGGGCTTAGCATAAATAGCCTTTACAATATTCAGGTATGTTCCTACTATCCCTATTTTTACTAGTGTTTTGAGCATGAAGGGGTGTTGTTTTTGTCGAATGCTTTTTCTGTGTCAATTGAAATAACCATATGATTCTTATCCTTAAGTCTATTGACATGACAGATTACGTTTATTGATTTACGAATGTTAAACCATCCTTGCATTCCAGGGATGAACCCCACTTGATCGTTGTGCACAATTTTCTTAATATGTTTTTTCATACGGTTTGCCAATATTTTGTTAAGGATCTTTGCATCTATATTCATCAAGGATATGGGTCTAAAATTTTCTTTCCTTGATGTGTCTTTTCCTGGTTTGGGTATGAGGGTGATATTAGCTTCATAGAATGAGTTTGGTAGGGTACCCTCCTTTCCTATTTCCTGGAATACTTTGAGAAGTATTGGAATGAGTTCTTCTTTGAAGGTCTTGTAGAACTCGGCTGAGAATCCGTCTGGTCCTGGGCTTTTCTTGGATGGTAGGTTTTTAATGGCTTCTTCTATTTCATTGCTTGATATTCATCTGTTTAAATTGTGTATGTCCTCCTGGTTCAGTTTGGGAAGAGCATATGTCTCTAGAAATTTGTCAATGTCTTCAGTAGTTTCTATTTTGTTCGAATACAGATTTTCAAAGTAGCTTCTCATTATGTTCTGTATCTCAGTGGTGTCTGTTGTGATAATTTCTTTTTCATCATGAATTTTAGTAATTTGAGTTTTCTCTGTTTCTTTGTTTTTATGGGTAAGGGTTTGTCTATTTTGTTTACTTTTTCAAAGAACCAACTTTTTGTTTTGTAAATTTTTTGAATAGTTTCTTTTGTTTCAATTTCATTGATTTTAGCTCTGATTTTTAATTATTTCATGTCTCCTGCTACTTTTGCTGTTATTCTTTTCTTCTTTTTCTAGGGCTTTGAACTGTAATGTTAGGTCATTTTGTTGTTGACTTTTCATTCTTTTCTGGAATGCGCTCCATGCAACGAATTTTCCTCTTAGTGCTTCTTTCATAGTGTCCCAGAGATTTTGATATGTTGTATCATTGTTCTCATTGACCTCTAAGAATTTTTTTATTTCCTCCCTGTTGTTTTCTGTTATCCATGTTTCATTCAATAGCATATTATATAGTCTCCAGGTGTTGGAGTAATTTCTGTTTTTTATTTTGTCATTGATTTCCATTCTCAGTCCGTTATGATCTGATAGAACACAAGGCAGTATCTCTATTTTTTTTTTTGCATTTCCTAAGGGCTGCTTTCTGGCATAACATATGGTCTATTTTCAAGAAGGTTCCATGTGCTGCTGAGAAGAAAGTGAATCCACTCGTTGATGGATGGAATATTCTATATATGTCTATTAAGTCTAGGTTATTGATTGTGTTATTGATTTCTATGGTTTCTTTGATTGGTTTTTATTTGGAAAATCTATCTAGTGGTGACAGCGGTGCATTAAACTCACCCAGAATTATTGTGTTGTGGTCTATTTTATTCCTGACATTGAGAAGGATTTGTTTGATGTACAGGGATGCACCATTGTTTGGGGCATAAATATTTACTATTGTTATGTCTTCCTGATTTATGGTTCCCTTAAGCAGTATGAAATGTCCTTCTTTATCCCTTCTGACTAACTTTGGCTTGAGGTCCACTTTATCTGATATAAGGATGGAAACCCCCGCTTTTTTACTGAGTCCATGTGCATGGGAGGTTTATTTCCCATCCGTTCACCTTTAGTCTTTGAATGTCTTTTTCTATGAGATGAGTCTCTTGCAGGCAGCATATTTTTGGGTCTTTCTTTTTAATCCATTCTGCCAGTCTATGTCTTTTGATTGATGAATTTAGGCCATTAACATTCAGGCTTATTATTGAGATATGATTTGTATTACCAATCATTTTGGCTTATTTTTGGTTTTTAACTTGACTTGGTTTCTCCTTTGAGTGGTTTTTCTCTAAGATAGTTCCTCCCTTTGCTGACCTACATTGTTGTTTTTCATTCCCTCCTCATGGAATACTTTATTGAGAACATTCTGTAGCACTGGCTTTCTACGTGTAAATTCTTTTAACTTTTGTTTATCATGGAAGGATTTTATTTCATCTTCAAATCTGAACGTTAGTTTTACTGGGTATAAGATTCTTGCTTGGCAACCATGTTCTTTCAGAACTTGAAATATATTGTTCCAGACCCTTCTAGCTTTTAGAGTCTGGGGTGAGAAGTCGGCTACTATTCGTATTGGTCTCCCCCTATATGTAATCTGATGCTTTTCTCTCGCGGCCTTCAAAATCCTCTTTATTTTGAATGTTATTCATTTTCATTATAATGTGCCTTGGTGTGGATCTGTTGTGATTTTGTGCATTTGGTGTTCTGTAAGCCTCTTGTATTTGATTTTCCATTTCATTCTTCAGGTTTGGGAAATTTTCTGATATTATTTCATTAACTAGGTTGTTCATTCCTTTGGTTTGTATTTCTGTGCCTTCCTCATTCCCAATAATTCTTTAATTTGGTCTTCTCATGATGTATCATAGTTCTTGGAGATTCTGTTCATGATTTCTTACCATCTTCTCTGTTTGGGCAACTTTATTTTCAAGATTAAATATTTTGTCTTCATTGTCTGAGGTTCTGTCTTCCAAGTGGTCTAGTCTTTTGGTGATGCTTTCCATTGAGTTTTTTTTATTTGGATTAGTGTTTCCTTCTTTTCAAGGATTTCTGTTTGGTTTCTTTTGAGAATCTCTATCTCTTAGTTGAAATTATCTTTTGCTTCCTGCAGTTACTCTTTCAGCTTATTGATATTATCATTCATTGCCTGCATTTGCTCTCTTTTCCCATCCTTTGCTTCACAAATCATCTTAATCATGTATAATCTAAAGTCCTTTTCTGACATTTCTTCTAACATACTGTCATTGGATTCTATTACTATAGAATCTAGATTTGTTTGGATCATTTTCTTCCCTTGTTTTTTCATGTATCTTCCCCTCTAGCAGTGCAGATCTGGAGTATTGCAGATTTCCCCCTATAGGCTTATAGTGGCCCTAGGTTTCCAAAACATATTTTCTAAAGGGAAATCAATATTAACAGTGCCCAATTCAGATACTATACAATCCTAGACCAAATAGCCCCTATGAGGACAATAACAATATTGTCATAATAGTCAGAATGAGTTAAAATATTATCTTCTGTAAAACAAACAGATTTGCAATAAGGTCTGCAGTTTGTAATGGAGGACAAAGAGGATGCAGAGGGATGTAGAATGTGGCTGTTAATGGGATAAGAAAAGATTATACATAATTTCTAGATAATAGAAAGGGTGAGAGTGCAATCAAAAGAAATTGGATGTTATCATGCAAAAAAGGGAGAACGAGACTCTGAGGGAACAGGTAAACAAAAGGAAGAGAGCAAGAAAAGTAAAGAAATGAAAGTTTAAAATTTTTCAATAAGGAGAAAAAAGAAAATCTATAGTATAACAGTCATATAGTAATGAAACCTCCCAGAGTTCAGTAGCTTGATGCATGAGAGGTACCTGACCATGAGGTTCAATTCTCCAGCAGGTGTCTCAGGATGGGTTTTGCCCCACCTAAAGATCAGAGCTACAGCTTCCAGGGTTATCCAAGATGGCAGCTCTGGCTTCCAAATGTGTTGGCAAATGGGGAGCTGCAGCTAAGTGTGTGGATGTGGTCAACTGGAGGTCCTGGAGGTGGTGTGTGGGTTGGTCAGGCAGGGGTCCTAGAGGTTGGATGTGTTCTGTGTGGTTTTGAGATCCTGGAGTCCGGACGCAATCAGTTGGTCTGTGGTCCTGGTGATATGGCACAGTCAGTTGGTCCGGGGGTCCTGGCGGCAGGTAGCAGTCCATCGATGTGAGTGCCTCAGAGGCAGGGAGTGATCGGTTGGGCTGAGGGATCCTGGAGATGGAGCTCGGTCAGTCTGGTCAGGGGTCCTATGGGGCCTGGCTGTTGTCTCAAAATGGCGGCAGCCACATGCAATCAAACCTGTAGGTACTGTAACAGTGAACTTCCAGTCAACAGCAGGCAGCTGGTGCTCCACTGGCAGTTGGTGATCAGTTTGCTGAGTGTTGTTGGATGATCAGGTGGTGAACCTCATGCATTGGGAGATGGATAGGTGTAAGGCAGGCAATGGACAGGCGAGAGGCAGGCAAATGGCAGCTGATAGGCACCTGACAGTGAGCAATCTGCACTCAAAAAAAGGTGTCAATATGCTGGCAGACTACAGGTGACCACAGCAGACAAATGGGGTAAACAGCAGGGAATCGATAAGCAACAAAAACTGCCTCACCAAGAAACAGATATCCTCTGCTTGAAAACGGAGTTACGGAGCGACAAGGAACACAGCCTCCCTCTAGTCTGCCATCTTGGATCCTCCAACAATTTACTCTTTACCAAGTTGAAAATGCGTTGAGAGACACAGCTTTTAGTGAAAGATTAGAGCATGTTTTGTTTCCTTTTCATTTCTTTCTTTCTGTTTTAACACCTACCTGTTCTGCCACTAGCTCCTGTATCATCCAAGTAGGGGAGGGGAAAGTAGGAAATAAACACCTGACTAATATTGTTTTGATTTGATATTGGTTGGTTAAGAATGGGAGGTGGGTTTTAAGTGATTCTCAAGGTGCTCCCTTATAACTTCCTTACTGATTTCCTCACACCAACATCTGTTTGGAGGAGCTTCTCTGATAAAGTCGAAGTGAGCCTCCTCTGTGTACCATGCCATTTTAACGTCAGTACTTACCAGCATTTCTTTCTCTACTCAGTATAGCAAGGCATCACTCCTGGAAGGAAACACTTTGGTTCAAGTGTTTTAAAATGATTCTCAAGGCTGGGGGAATCTGACCAGCCTAAATCTGGGCCAAAGGAAATATTTAACTGTTATGTTTGTAGAGCAAAACTAAGTAGGGTTTCATTAAACAAATATTTCCTTTCTTCCTGTGCCTATAAATACTCAAGCCTATTCCTCCTCTGTCCTGATTAGAAACACCTGTTTTCACGGCTCTTGAAGAATATTAAATTACGTGGCCACATTGGCTACACAAAACCATTTCTCTTTTTATTATTAACTCTTTAATCTTGGAAAGCACTGTCACATGATGATTTTGGAACATGGATTCTTAGGACAGTTTTCTACAATCAAATCCCAGTGTCATCATTTAATAACTTTGTGACTTTGAGAAAGTCCTTACCATATTTATGCTTCAATTTTCTCATTTGAAAACTGAGACAAATAATTGTAATCATTAAGGTCTTGTTTAAGTATTTCTAGTTTTTATAGTACAGGGCTTGCATAGTAACTTTCATGCAAGTGATTGTCACTAAAACTTGAAATATCTAATGTATCTATTTCAACTTAGGCTAATTCAAATCTGAGTCCTTAGTTGGGAAGGTGCAGTATTCCCTTGAGAGATTCATTTTCATTTCCATGCATCTCATTTCTCTGTGTTCTAACAGATGATCATTGTTTTTTAACCGTGTTCTTGCATCATGGCAAAGAAGAAATAAAAGAATAGTGCTATCTTACCTGCCTTGATTTGGCATTAGCATTCTCTGGTATTGGCATGTTAATTTTGATCTCTTTTAAAACTTATGTTCTCTTGATGTTTCTTCATGGAAAACTTAAGAAAATGAAATCCACAGATGATTTGAGGGTTTTTATCAGTTAAAAGACTTTGAAGAAAATTTAATTATACCACAAAGCTAAAATGCATCTACTGTGACCTTTACATTTCATTTCTAAGCATCCATACTAGAGAAATGCTCATACATGTGTACCAGGAGCCTAATATGAGACTGCCTATTGAAACACTCTCTGTAATGTTGAAAAGCAGAAACTGCCAAAATGTCTCTCAAATTATATTTGAGTTAGTTTATACATAAATGTTGCTGAAACTCTCAATATAGCTAGTCAGATTTTTTTCATTAATTTTTACAATCCTTCCTTCTATATTTCTATAATTTTATTTGAAAGCTTTACGTCCTTCAAGTTGTAATGTCTTTCCCACATCTCCCTTACTTACTTATAATACATCCATAATTCTTAAAAGTTCTTTGACTATTAACAGCTCAGTTTTGAAAGCCATGTACTTAACAATGCTTGTATCATCTGAATATTAACACAAAAGTTCTGGATTAGCATGGTCAATAAATTTTCAGAGATTACTCTTTCCCATACATTAATTACATAAAAAGTATTCAATACCTCCTTAATGCTTTTTAAATGGCTAATGAGGCTAATTTCTACATGTTTGGGATTCAGACTGTTTCGTGCCCCCACCCCCCCGCCCCACTCCACACTGCCACCACCATGGCATCCAGTAAAATCTTCAGAAATTTTTTCACAAGTGAAGATGTACAAAAAGGGCATCTCTTCTTTGAGGAAAAGTCAGTATCTTTCATATCCTTGCAGTGTTTATGCACAAATTCAACATTGTGCTAATGCTTATTTGGAAGTTAAATTTATAAGAAAGAATGAATAGAATGAATTAGAATTCTCTAAAAGTCTTCTTAAATTTGTTTGTTGATCCTTCTTATTCATGCATGACATTAGAATTCATTTTGACATAATTAAAGATACATGGAAAATAATTTCTTCTAATTCAATCCCTAAATACTTCCCCTTTCCATTCCCTCTTCCTGTTTCCTTCCTTCTACTCCACTGATCTTTATTTACACTTTTTAAAAAAGTAGTGTCTTATGGATGTGCATGATGGTGAGATTCACTGTGGTATGTTCATATATGTACGTAGGAAGTTAAGGTCAGATTCATTTCACTGTCTTTCCCTATCAAATTCTGCCCTCCCACTTCGTTGCCATTTGGCTAAGCTTTATGAGGCTAGTTTAGTTCACTTGGCATGATAGTCTCTGGATAATTCTATCCATTTACTGGTATGCTACAAAATCATTTCTTTTTTATTGTTGAGTAATACTCCATCGTGTGTATATACCAAATTTTCTTTATCCATTCATCTGATGAAGGATACCTAGGTTAGCTCAAGAGCTTGGATATTACAAATTGTGCTGCCATAAACATTAATGTGGCTGTGTCATTTTAATATGCTGACTTTAAATCCTTTGGATATGTACTGAGGAGTGGGTGGCTGGATCATATGATAGTTTCATTCCTAGTTTTTTGAGGAATTTCCATATTGCTTCTTTAGAGTGGTTGCTTGAATTTTCAGTCCCACCAACAAGGTGTGAGTGTACCATTTTCCTTGCCAACATTTATTGTTGTCTCTATCCATGAAAATCACCATTTTGACTGGAATGAAATGTCAATATAGTTTTAATTTGCATTTCTCTCATTGTTAAGTGACAATGAATTTTTTTTTAATATATTTGTTGACCATTTGAATTTCTTCTTTTGAGAAGTGTCTGTTTAGTTCCTTTGCCCATTTACTGTTTGGGTTGTTAGGTTTTGTTTGTATCCCTGTGTGTATGTGTGTATGTGTGTGTGTGTGTGTGTGATGTTTTTGAGTTTTTTGTCTATCACGGATATTAATGACCTGAAGAGAAAGTGGGAAGATTTTCTCCCATTCTGTTATCTCTCTCTTCATGCTCTTATTTCCTTTGCTGTAAAGAAGTTTTTAATTTGATGTTATCTCATTCATTGATTTTTTATTTTATTTTTTGTGCTTTAGGAGTTATGTTAAGGAAGTCAGTTCCTGAGCTGGCACGTTGCAATATTGGGCCTACATTTTCTTCTAGAAGTTGGCTGGGGGGGTTCTCATCTCATTCCTAGGTCTTTGATAAACTTTGAGTTGGGTCATGTATGGATGAGAGAGACGGGTTACATTTCATTCTACTACATATGGATTTCTAGTTGTCTTAGTACCACTTGTTTAAAGGACTTTCTTTTCTCCAATGTTAAGTTTTTGGCACCTCTTGTTAGTGTCAGATAAATGTATATATGTGGGTTTGTCTCTGTGTCTTCTATTCTTGTCCATTGGTCTACATGCCAGTTTTGATGTCATTACCATGCTGTTTTGATTACTAGGGTTCTGTAGTATAACTTGAGGTCCAGTATTGCAGTACATCTTGCTTTGAATTTCTCTCCAAGAATTGCTTTGGCTATTCTAAGTTTCTCCTTTTTCCAAATGAATTTCATAATTGCCTTTTCTTGCTCTGTGAAGAATGTCAATGGTAATTTGATGGGAATTGCACTGAACTTAGATACTGCTTTTGGTAGTATTTTTTTTTTGACAATATTAATTCTACCTATCCAAGAACATGGAAGGTCTTTCCATATTCTAAGGTCTTCTTCAATTTTTTTCTTTAGTGTTCTGTAGTTTTCATCATAGAGGGATTTTATCTCTTTTATTAGATCAATTTCCAAGTATTTTATTTTCCTTGAGGCAATTGTGAATGGGATAGTTTTCCTAATTTGTTTGTCAGCATATTCAACATTGGAATAGAGGAACACAATTGATTTATGGGTGTTGATCATATAACCTTCTACTTTGCTGAATTTATTTATGAGCTCTAGACATCTTCTGGTGGAGTTTTTTTGGTCTTCTAAATATAAGATCATATGATCAGCAAACAGAGATAATTTGAGCTCTTCTTTTCCTATTCATATCCCTCTAATTTTCTTCTTTTTCCTGATTGCTCTGGGGAGAATTTCAAGGACTGTGATGAATAGAAGTGGTGAAAGAGGGCATCCTTGTGTTGTTTCTGTTTGTAGAGAAAATGCTATTAGTTTTTCTCCATTTAGAATAATGTTGTCCTCGGGTTTGTCATTCATGGCCTCAACAATGTTAAAATAAGTCCTTCTATCCCTAGTTTTACAAGTGTTTTAAACATGAAGTGGTGCTGTACTTAGAGAAATGCTTTTTCTGCGTCTGTTGAGCTAGTCATGTGGTTCTTGTCCTTAAGTCTATTTATGTGGTGAATTGTTAATTATTGATGCCAATATGTGGAACCAACCTTGCATTCTAGAATGAAACACACTTGATCGTGGTGCACTATTTTTTAGTGTTTTTCATATGGTTTGCAACATTTTATAAGAATTTTTATACCTATGTTCATCACAGATATTGGTCTGAAGTTTTCTTTCCTTCGTGTATCTTAGTCTTTTGATATATTGTATCACTTCTAATTTATTTCTAAGATTTTTATAATGTCTTCCCTAATTTCTATTGCTATCTATGCATTCATCATTCAAAATTGTATTGGTTAATCTTCAGGTGTTAGAATGCTTTCTTTTTTTTTTTCAACATATCATTTCTATCATATCATTATGATTTCTAATTTCATTCTATTATAATTTGATAGAGGTGCTATCTCTATTCTTCTGTATTTGCTAAGATTTGCTTTGTGACCTAAAATATGGTTTATTTTAGAAAATGTTTTATGTGCTACTGAAAAAAATGAATTTAGTCATTGATGGATGAAATATTCTATAGATGATTATTAGGTACAAATTATAAATTTTGTCTTTTAGTTCTGAAGGATCTTTTCTTTATCTTTGTTTGGATGATCTATCCAGTGACAAAAGTGGTGTGTCAAAGTCACCCAGTATTATATTATTGTACTCTGGTCAATTTGATTCTTAATATTCTGAAGGGTTTGTTTTATATACATAGATACTCTTCTGTTTAGGTCATAAATATTTATGCTTATTGTATCATCCTGTTGATGTATGTTTCCATTAAGCACGGTGAAGTGACAGTGACCTTCTTTGTCTCTTCTGATAGCTGTTGGCTTGAAGTCCATTTTATGATATGAGAATAGCAATCCCTACTTATTTTTGAGTTCCATGTGAATGGGATTTTTTTCCCCATCCTTTCACTTTCAGTCTGTGGATGTCTCTACTTATGAGATGAGCTTCTTGCAGATAGCACATTGTTGGGTCTTGTTTTTTTAATACAATATGTCCATCCTATGTCTTTTGATTGAGGAGGTTAGACCAGTTATATTCAATAGTTTTATTTTGAAATCATTTTTATTTCCTGCTATTTTGATTTATTTCTAATTTTTAAATTGCACCTGATATCTTTTAATTGACTATTCTACCAGTGGAATTCCTTCTGCTGCTCATTTTCATTTTCATTTTTCATGAAATATTTTATTGAGTATGTTTTATAGTGCAGACTTTCTAGTTATGAATTCTTTTAGCTTTTGTCATGGAAGGTTTTTATTTAATTTTCAATTCTGAAGCTTAATTTTTCTAGTTATAGTATTCTTAGTTGGCATCCATTTACTTCCAGAGCTTGGTATATATTATTCCAAGTCCTGGCTTCTAGGGTCTGGGTTTGAAAGAATGGACATTTTTTTTTTAAGCTGTCTGTTTTATCTCAACTCCCTAAGGTCTCCCTCCCAGTGATGGGAACAAAGCCCTTAAAGCTGTTCCAGGATATAAGATTACCAGAAACTGTTGACCAGAATCTACGCCCTGTTGTAAAACATTGTGAAACATGTTGTATGTTATCAGCAAACCCAGACCCCCTTTGGAATTTCCCAGCGGCTTTGTTCCCCTTTTCCCCTTCCGTGTGCGACCCCTCCTGATGTGTGATCTCTGCCTTTATAAACTTGTAAGATTTTCTGCTCGGGACTCAACTCCTCAACTCCTGCGTGAGTCACGAGTTGGGTCCCAGCGCACTGGAATAAAAGCCTCTTGCGGTTTGCATCAAGTGACGCCTTCTGCGGTTGATTGGGGTTGCTGTCGAACTGTGGGACAGAGTTAGGGTCTCCTTTTTGGGGGTCTTACAGGTTGAGAAATCAATTGAGGTTTGGGAAAATTTCAGGCATTATTTCATTGATTAGAATGTGCATTCCTTTAGTTTGTATATCTGAGTCTTTATATATTCCTATGAATCTTAAATTTTACCTTTTAACATTATCTGAGATGTTTTGAATAATCTATTCATGGTCTCAATATTTTTCTTTATGGTCAACTTTATTTTCAAGATTATGTACTTTATCTGCAAGTCATGAAAATCTATATAGAAGTAGTCTTATCTATTGATGATCGTTTCCACTAAATTTTTAATTTTGTTTATTGATTTTTTAATTTCCAGAATTTCTATTTGGTTCTTTTCAGAATTTCTGTTCCTTTATTGAAATGCTCCTTCACTTCCCGTGTTTTCTCACTGATTTCACTCCTTGCATCTTCTTTAGCTCATAAAACAAGCTATGAACTTTCTGAATTCCTTCTTTGTATTTCCTCCACTGTGGTGTAAATGAAGTCTACTGATGAAGAGTTATGGGCTGATTGAGATGGTTTGCTCACTTGCTTGTTCATATGGTTCGTATGTGTACCCATCTATGAGTACAGTTCTTAGTTTTCTTTTAGGCAAAGGGCTACTGCATGAGCTTCTTTCTCTTAAGAACCCTGGGTTGGATGAATTTCCAGACATACTTTACGTCAATGTGTGACCTATGCCAATCCCAATATCAGCACCACTTTAGGAGATGCCACTGCACTCTATTTACTATAATCATTTCAGAGCCAAGATTTGTTTTATTCAACCCTATAAGACACAAAAACTTATTGCAATCATCCTCTATAGTTTCTCAAACTCAGGTATAAACCTATAATAAATTTCTGGAACAGGTGAAAAAATTTGTTAAATTTGTAAACTTACTTAAACCTTAGGTGAGGGTTAAAAAGGGGAAGAAGAAAGTCTGGGCAAGAAGAATATTGGAAAATAGAGACAGATAAAATGGGGGAAAAAAGGAGAGAGGGAAAATATATAAAAGAATAATTTATATCAAGACAGGAAAGAGAAATATATGAACGATTGATATTTGAGAGAGTGGCACATAATGCAGGAGGATGAGAAGGGGTTAAGAGGAGCAAGTATAAACTAGAGCTAGGAAAACAAAGATAGAAAGATTGATTCCTATTAAGGCTTCAAACCATTAGGTGAAATACTTCAAATGGGTTGATGGTACAATGTAGGCTATTGTATTAACAATTATTTTTCAAGTTAAGGAGTTATTTATATGATCCAAGTTGACATTGTAGTTTCTCATAATAAACTATGTCAAGGCAAAGCAAATTTTTGTTGAATGGTGGTTTGCATTTATTTGGGGTTTGGACATTTAGCAAATGTTCATTAGTCTTTGGATATGGATCTCTCCTGCCTTGCAGGGATATAGGAGTCAATTCCCTAGTTACTATGAACCTCTTACTGGCAGCTTTGGGTTTCTCAGCTCAGGGCCCTGTAGCTGCTAGGTGGGTGTAGTGTTGTGGGTTGCCAGTTTCTCTTGTGTGCAGTAGTTTAGGATACAGACTCTGGAGTGTCCCTGTGATTTCTGTGAGTCACTGTGAACCTGCTCACTTCTGCAGGATCCTTTTCATAATATTGGTGATCTTGGTGGCTGTCTGTGAGATCAGGAACTCTGGTTGTAGGTTTTATATGAATGTTCTGTGGTGCAGAAGTACTTCCCCAGATGAAGCCACTCCCTGAGGTGTAGTAAAGGGTCTCAGGTTATTCACCTGGAATCTAGTTTCCATTGCCTTAGGCTGTGAATGATGGGCACTAATTTCTTCTGTTTACTTAAGTAGGAAGCAAGATCCTGCAAACACCTGAACAATACATGGTCTCTTACCAGTTGTGTTAATGTTTCAGGATATACACAAATTAAGGTAGGAATCAGCCCCTCCCTGCTGTTTAAACTATGGTAATTTTCTGCTGGATCTCTAGATCACTGAATAGTCAGGCACCTTCCCTCTAGTAGAGCCTGCAACTCTGGGGACTGTCTCTAGGCTTCCCACAGTGCCTCCCCTCAATATCAGTGGTTAGAGCCTGTTGAATCTGCTTTCCTCTGTTCCTGGCCAAAGTTGTTTCATTGTTTTCTGTCTGAGTCACAAGTAGACACTGCACGGAACTTTCTGTCCTTTGCCTGTGTTGCAGAGATTGAACAGGGTTAGGCTAATTTCCCAGCACAGATCTCCAGTTTCATTACCTTTGTTCACAGTGGTTGGAAAGAAGAGGAAATTTCAATGATTTTTGGCTAGTAATGATCTTTCTAGAAGTTCTTTCTGTTGGATTCTTAAGAAGTCCCACTAAAAATGATTCCTCTTTGGTCTCATTTGCAGTTACCTGAGCATGAGAAGACACTGTGTGATTTTTCTTTTTTTTTTCAAGTCATGACCGGTGTCAACTGAGGGGTCCACAAGATGGTTGTGGATCTCTAGCTTAGTTTTCTTTTTTTGATTTTGTTTTAAGCTGTTTCCTGTGTTTTAAGGATATTATATAACTATCATTCTTTAAATTTTGTCTCTTTCCAACAGTTTTTAAATGAGTTAGCTTAAGACATTTTCCACCCCACCTCGCCACCCCACTTCTCTCTCCATTGACCTTTCTCCCTCCTCACCTCCAGGTTTGGATTTGGGGCTAGGGTACTCTGAGTTTGTTTTTACAGTCTGGAAACCCTTTGTCTAGTCTTCCAGGTCTCAGACTCTGTAATATTGAAACTTAGAGCATTTATTTGTCACCCATCTCTCAATTTTGCTTTTTCTTTGCTACCTCCTTTCTGTGTTTTGAGGAGACTGGACTTGCTTCCTAGCTCACTTCTGCCATCTTTGACTGTATTCTTTTTATATAACATTTTGTTGATTTTATCCTCCCCCTCTTTTTCTGAATAGACCAGTAGTTTTTCATATCCTAACCTAAAAATACCTTTACATGCAAGATTTAGCATATTTATGTTCTTTCCACTAAATTGCTCACACACACACACACACACACGTACACACACACACACAAGCAATCTTAACATAGACCATACCTAAACAAATTTTATGTCACTATTCAAATACTACTTCCTTGGGGAAGTCTCCATTGATGACACACATCAACCATAAGCTTTCATTGCAAACTACAATCTGTTTTCATAACAACTACAATTGGATAATTATGTCTCAATTACTTTTGTTTTATATCTGTCTCTCCCAGTAGACAGTGCACACAATGTTAAGTAAAGGGGTAAATGCATGTATGAATGATTGAATAGATGAAAATCAGACTAACCTAAATTAGAATTTTAATTAATGTCAATAGACGACAGGTTTCTTATCTTCAAGACTAGACAAATATCATGCATCTTATGGAGTAGAGATTTAAGTATATAAATTACAATAAACTATATAGAATATACTTGTGCATAAATTACTGTCAACTATTTGTAATAGCAGTAAGAAATGTGATAAATTACTGTAAGCTATTAATATTTATGCTTGTTTCTCTGGAGGACTCTTTAAACATCAAAAAGAAGTCATAAATGTACAAGAAAAGACAATATGAGAGATCAAAAATAAGCTGAAAAATTGTTTACTACAAACATTTAGAAGTGACAAAAAATTCCACCAAAAGACTAATTTTCAAGGGAACAAATGAAAATTCCAGAAATCAAAAATGATAAAAAAAAAGATACCCTGAATATTTCTTAGTACAGTTTGTTAATTTTAGAAATCTAGAAACTTAAATTTTGATTTATTTTAACTGGGGACAGGACTTGAGATCTTGAATCTGAGAAGTAGGATATAGAAACTGCCATTTACATTTAATATCTTTGAAAGTTTTCAGTCTCAGGAAAATCTGGTTAGAAACATAAAAGAACTATGAAAGAAAGAAAATAAATGTTAGGGAATGAAATGGTTGGCAAGGAGAAAAAAGGAGAATAAAAGAAAGGATGAAAAGAAGGAAGGAGAAAGCAATTATCCCAGAGAAATAACAAGAAACATACTTATTTCATAGCATGATCCAAAATGGTAAGAGTTAGCACATATATCAAATAGTAGATAGCATATAAAAATAATTGCTTTAACAATGCTAACAAAATACACATAATTTGGCAAAATTGTTAATGGAAAAGAAACAAGACAATAATAAGTGAAGTACATGCTAGTTATTCTTTTATCGCAGAAGAACTAAATATTGGAAAAATATACACCATAATCCCAAGAAATTCTAAATATGTTATATGAAATTATTGGAGAAAATTAAGTTTGCAAAAAGAATTAAGGAACTAATTGTTATAGCACAAATAAATAACCAATACAGATTTCAGTGCTGAAAATGATGTTCAGCTGAAACTATAGAAGTGCCTATGGAATCGGACAATGGGCAGAGACTAGAAGAATTTTAAGAAGCATAATAGAAAAGTCAAGATGTTCTTAAAATCACTGTTAAAAAAAATCTGAAACTCTTCCAGTAAGAACTCAGAAGGAAATAGAGCATGATAGAAACAATATTTCTAAGAGAATTTAAAAAATGTTATAGAGACTTTTGTAGAAATATGGACATTAAATATGCTGTGGATAAAATATTCAGTAAGAAATGGGGAGCACGTTAGTGGAAACATGAAGAAAGAGGCTTATGTTAAAACTTGGAACTGATTTGTGTCATAATTATATAGAACTATACATTTGTAAATAATGAATTTAGATATTTAGCTGATACTACTGTCCAAACAAAATATTAAAGATTCAGAATGATTTCACTTCACTGCTTATAGAAAAATGCAAGAAAGAGTGATTGAGGTAAGAACTATTCTATTCTATTCTATTGTATTACATTATATTGAAAGAACAAGAAATTGATGATTTGGGAAGTTCTTATTTGACCCTAAAATTAGAACATGCTTACCTGGACAGGAAGCCATGGATGTGACTAGAAAAGCTTTTGTTCATGGTGAAGCCAGAATTGGAGACAGGCAGTTAGTGTAGAAATAGGGGATAGGGTCAAATCAGGGAAATGGAGGCCATGAAAGCCATCTGCCTCTGGAAGTTGGAGACTGCCCCTGGGAGAATGGAATGACAAGGATCTCTGGAGCCCATTGATTACCAAATTTACCTGCCTTTATCAAGGACTGCAAGCAAGGAGCTGCTAATTAATGCCCCTTAGGCCCTTGCCTGACTGAATCACTTGGACCCTCCCCCTGCCCATTCTTTTCTCACTTGTTGCATCTCATCTGCAAATCCAGGCCTAGTCACATAGGCAGGAAGGAGAGATAAGGGAGAAGAGAACAGAACAAAGGAGCCCCTAACCTATAAAAGATGTAGGGCGTGTACACTTCTTGGAACTCTAGAACATCAGTCATTGGCCCCTTTTTCCTCCCAGGAGAAGTCTATATTATTACCTTTAAACTAAACTTGCTTTAATATACTTGCCTTGGCGTGCTTCTTTGATGTTATGCTTCACCACCTGAGGAAGCAGAACTCGTCACTGGTAAACCATGGTATCAATGGTATGGAAAGATCAAGAATTCAGAGCCTTCAGTTATACTTAACATGCTCTAAAGAGATTATATATGTGACTCATGATTTCCATTAGCAATCATATTAAGAAGCCAGGAATAGATATGAAATTGAAAAGGAAAGATATGGAAAGGAGTATTTCATTTAGAAGAGACAAATGAAATGAATCTCTGTGATATACACAGGAGATCTGCTAAGTTCTTGGGAATTTTATCCCAACAGACACTTTTCTAGTTCGAGCTGAAAGGGACAGAGAATACAAAGGGAAAAAGGATGTTAACCCCAAGGCAAGGAATAAGCTGCAAGACTAGCTATACTGCAAATACTACCTAACTTGCATCAAAAAGGAAGTTTGACTCCAGGGGTGGAAGAAAAAGAGCACAGAAAAAATAGAGTATCAAGTCAACTAGTATTAAGAGCACAGAAAAAATAGAGTATCAAGTCAACTAGTATTATTCCTAGACTCAAGAGCTAATGATTTTCCTGGATGAATTTTACAATTATTTGTGATAAGTGTTCTTTTTTTCCCTCACATTTTCTTCCATTTTGAATGGGAAGATTTGTACATTCCTGTCCCACATAATGACAATTCATCAATAATGGACTGCACATAATATGGTGCACATAAGATTATATCACCTATTGATGTGGTAGCCATCTTAGTTCCCATAGGTACATCTTGTGACATTTGCATGATAAGGAAATTGCCTAAAATTTTTTAAAAACTTATTGTTAAGTAGGAGTTCAGGGATGCCAAGATGGCAAAGGCAGGATGTAAGAAAGAAATATATTGTCAATGTGCGTAAATTAAGTTCTTCTACTAAAAGTTGAAAATTTTCTACTGAAAGTTGAAAGATCAAGTGAAAGCTCAAGTTCTTTAACCAGGTTCTTCAACTGAAATTTTAAGAATTTAGAAATGATAAACCCTTCTTAGGAACCTTTAGTTATGTAGATTCATGGTATGGTAGGTCATGTAAGGTATAAATCCACCTTTCTCTCCCGCTACAGGAATTTCCCACCTCCCAACCACCTGTCAATCTGCATTCCGCCTGCCTCTCCCATTACAGCAATTTCCAGCCTCCCCATCACCTGTCAGTCTGCTTTCTTCCTGCCTCCCATGTTACAGTTACGTCCTAACATGCTATTGGTTCCTCCGAGCCCAGGAGATTCCAATATCTGGGAGAGGCCATGCACTATCTCTCTCTTTTCTTCTCTCTTTTTCCCCGAGCGGACGTGACTCGTCTGCATAAAATAAAGTCCCTTGTGTGAGATCTCGTGTTTGTGGAGCATTTTTCTGGGAGCTATCGAGGAGCCACAACTGCCCTTAACAGGTCATACTATATGATTGTAATCATTTTATTCATGTACGTAAACTATATAAAGTAGTGCTCCAAGGATTAATCATCAGAGTGTGTAATTAATGTCAACATAAATGACAGTTTACTAACAGCTTTGAAACATGCTAGGATGACCTCCTCCTTGCAAATTGTTTTAAAATTTTGAGATAGTAACTGTAACTCAGATATTTAGTTACCAAGTGAAGGCAGGTGTATCTAAACATGCTCCTCTGAATCATCTCCTTATTAATGAAGCCAGAATTGAGGACAGGCAGTTAATGTAGAATAAGAAATCAGGTCAAATGGAGGAATGAAAGTCATTTGAGTCTGGGAAGCTGGAGATCGCCCCTGGGAGATTGGAATGTCAGTGTCTCCAGAGCCCTTTTGATCATCAAGGTTACCTGCCTAACTACCCCTCCCAAAATAACCTGCAGGCAGGGAATTGCTAATGAATGTCCCCTGAGCCCCTACCTGCCTGAATCCTCCCTGCACCCTTCCCCCTGCCGTCTGCTTCTCACTTTTTTGTCCTGTCACCTTTTTTGTGTCGCCTGGGCCTAGTCACATAAGCAGGGGGGAGAGAGTAGGAGAACAAAGGAGACCCTAATCTATAAAAGTTGCAGGGCCCACTCATTTCTGGGGATTCAAGAACATCAGCCATGGCCCCTTCTCCCTCCTAGGAGAAGTTTGTATTATTATCTTTAAATAAAACCTGCTGCTTAATATGCTTGCCTTGGTGTGCTTCGCTAATGTTCAAACTTCAACATTTGAGGAAGCAGAACTCATCACCAATAAACGGCAATATTACTAATATAATGTAATATAATATAAAGCTGCTCCCCCGCCCTTTACGCTGCAGTCATTTCCCCGCCTCCCAACTTCTTGTCAGTCTGTGAACATCCTAGCTAACTATTGGTTCATCAGTCAGTTTGCAAGTATCCTTCTCCCTTATTGGTCCCATTAGCCCGGGGAATTCGACTGCTTAAGGGTACCTCTCCACCATTTTCTCTCTCTTCTACTCACTTTCTTTATCTCTCCTCCTCACTTTTCACACTCTCTTGCACGTGCTCTCTCTCTCTCTTTTCCTCTCATTTTCTCTCTTACCCTTCCGGGAGACACTCTGTTTGCTTAATAAACCCTCTTATGTGAATTCCCATGTCCGGAGTGGTTTCTGGGTTCTTAGAACTAATATCTAAAAAAGTTGTCTTAGACACTTTTCTGACTGTAGTAAAAGGAAGACAGTGACTTATGTTTCTTGAATTTTACTTTCACTCTATGCCCCAAAGTGGGTCACTTGCCATGTTTATAGTTGTTCACTATGCCTTGCATTTTCATAACTTTTTGTTTATGCAAAGTATAACATTTCCATATATGCAAAGAAACACAAAGACAGAAAGAAAGAAAGAAGAAGAGATAGAAAAAAAGAAAAGATGCAGCTGAAGGACAAGATAGGGAAATGAAACCCTATCCCTGTTTGTGATAAGTCCCATTACCATGACAACTCTGCCACTGAGGACTTGTCATCATGACAACTCCCTCTACAGAGTCAGTATTTTAAAATGACTAATAGGGTTAAAGTGGGCAGTATTCTAATTAGGTTTCCTAAAGTAACCAATGGGAGAAAATTGGACTATATTCTAATCAGATAAAGCAACCAGTGGGAGCAAATGGAGTAAGATCTTCCATCAGGTTTGAATAGGGAAAAGAATGCCACACAGCTCTGCACACAAGACACTAATTTCCAGACTTGGTCTCTCTATGTCCCTTGGCCCACTCCACTCTGCCTTGTGGAGTGCTATTCTCACCTTCGCTTCAATATATCTGTATGTTACCTGTTACTTGTGTGTATAATACTCAGTTCTTTGCTCAGAACACCAAGGACCTGAACTCCAAGTTAATCCAAGTGGACATCCTGACAATAACATTATTAGGGCTAAAAAAATGCATGATTATAAATATGTGCATTTACTACCATTCTGTTTTGGAAGCAAAAACATTTGTGTTCTAGTCTCTCAGAGACACAGATGGAGAGGGATTTTGGCCTATGGATTATTCCCAGGCCTCATCCACATCTAATATAAATAATGATATTTGAGATTTTGAACTGATGAGGTATTTCATTCTGAGCTTTTTGATCTACTGGGATGAGAACCTTGAGATGAAGTGAGTATTGCATTTGGAGTCAATATCTTTGGGGTTTCAAGGGTGGACCATAGAATTCACACCCAAAATGTTTTTACCTAAACCCTTAAGCTAGTAAATTATATATAACATGCAAATGGAACATTTTGCAAGTCAAATAAATGTTGCTAATAACTTTATCTTAAAATATAAAGTTTATCTTGAATTATTCACAGGGGGCTGATGTAATTCTAATTTAAATGTGAAAGGGGGAATTAGTCAATTACAGAGTTGTGTGATGTGAGAAAGACTTGACTAGACACTGATACCATTGAGATGGAAGGGGGTCATTAGCCAAGAAAAGCAGACATTCTCTAGAAGCTGCAAAAGGCAACGAAAACAAATTCTTTTCCAGTTTCCATAAAGGAACACAGCCCTATGGACACCTTGATTTTATGTCATTGAGGCATATCACAGGCTTCTGACCTCCAGAATAACAAGATTAAGAAGTTGGTGTGATTTTAAGCCCCTAAATTTGTGCTAATTTGTTGTAGCTGCAGTAAGAATATAATATGCCAAGCTCTAATGGAGAGTCTGACTTTATTTTTGGATGTTTGAATACTGCTGTCTTTTAAGCCTCTCCCTTCCTTAACATCTGGCTTCACTGGTAAGAAAACGCAAAACTGTCTCCTTTTGCACATGGAAACTTAAGTCGACTCTCACCTGCAGGCTTCTTGCCTTTTAATCCATTTTTGGACCACCAGGGGAAGCCTACCTTTCTCTCTGCAGAAAGCTCATCGTATAAGTGATAAACCTTTCCACATCTTTCTTTTGTAGGGCATCGTCATTCTAGCATCTGATCCAAATGACCAGGGAGGACCACAAAACGGGCTTCTGCAAGGTGATCACACATTTTTTGGTGCTGTGAGTAGGAAGTCTACATGACATCAACTACCACCAATTGTCTTTCTTTCCTTGCTTTGTCTTACTAACTGATTTTGCTCCCTGCTTGCAAATGTTCACTTTGAGCTGCTACCTGCTGACTATCTTGCTTTCTGAGCTGTGCTGCTTTGTGTTGCATTTGTTAAATCCTGCTGAGGTTCTATTATAGATTTAACCAATGTAAGTTAGAAGTTTCTACAATAACTGACTTTTAGCAAAAGAACTATCAGACTAGGGCACTCCTTAAACTGGCCTTCAACTGGGAGTCTTATCATGCAACTGAATGTCTCAAATTGTGTGTATTGATTCCAGTACACACCATGAAGTGGGGAATGTTCAGGAGAATGACTTTTACCCTCTGAACAATGTTTCTAAGTTTCAACTAGGTTTTGATCCCTGTTCTTTAGAACATTCAGGAGAAATACTAGCACCCTATGAAATACATGGGCCATGGCGTTCTCACTCACATAGAGAGGGAACATTTGGAATGTAGCCTGATGTGATCATACTCTGAAAAGCACATGACTCACTCTCTGACCCTACAAATACTTTTACTGCTTCTGCTATCACTGTCTTTATCCCTGTTGCAGTTAAGATAAAAAATGATTTTAACTGGCAGTTTTAGAGGAAAAAATTCGCATGGCAATGATTTAAATATTGCCATGCTTTGCACTGTCAATGGTAATTTTAGACTTATTAGAGGAGAGAAGGTCCCATACCCTGAAGAATATGTATACAAAATCACCTTTTTAAAAAATAGGGAAGATAGATAAAAAGAGGGATGGAGATTGAATAATGGGATTCATACTTTTATAACCAAACTGGTGAAACCCAGGTTGCTCTTTCTGCTCACCACCAAGTAAAGACCTAGTAAGAACAGCAATCTGCAAACCACAAAGTCAGTCAATCACTAGATTGAGTTGCTTTAACCAACAGAATAATTTTAATGTTTAAGTGAGGTATACATATGTCCCTCTATTTTGTATTGAATTACCTTAACAAGATGATAAAGAATGTGCCAGGCACAACCCTTTAATCTCAGTGACTTGGGAGCCAGAGGCAAAAGTAATCAAATTTGAGGCCAACCTGGGCAACTATGTGAGACCTTGCAACAAAATGAAACATCCGCTGGGAAGGAGTTTAGTGGTAGAGTGCTTGCCTAACATGTGTGAGGTCTTGAGTTTGATCTGCAGGAACAAAATAAATAAGTAAAGCTTGTCTTAATGCAAATCAAAACTACCCTAAGATTCCATCTCACCCCAATCAGAATGGCGATTATCAAGAACACAAGCAACAATAGGTGTTGGAGAGGATGTGGGGAGAAAGGTACACTCATACATTGCTGGTGGGGTTGCAAATTATGCAGCCAATCTGGAAAGCAGTGTGGAGATTCCTCAGAAAGCTTGGAATGAACCACCATTTGACCCAGCTATCCCACTCCTTGGCCTTATACCCAAAGGACTTAAAATCAGCATACTACAGAGATACAGTCACATCAATGTTCATAGCTGCTCAATTCACAATAGCCAGAGTATGGAACCAACCTAGATGCCCTTCAGTTGATGAATGGATAAAGAAACTGTGGTATATATATACAATGGAATATTACTCAGCCATAAAGAATAATAAAATTATGTCATTTGCAGGCAAATGGATGAAATTGGAGAATATCACGCTAAGTGAGATAAGCCAATCTCAAAAAACCAAAGGATGAATGATCTCTCTGATAAGCAGATGATGACACATAATGGGGGTTGGGAGAGGGCAAGAATGGAGGAAGGAGGGACTGTATAGAGGGAAAAGAGGGGTGGCAAGGGTGGGGGGGAAGGGAAAAAATAACAGAATGAATCAAACATCATTACCCTATGTAAATGTATGGTTACACAAATGGTATGCCTTTACTCCATGTATAAACAGGGAAACAACATGTATCCCATTATTTTTGTTTACAGTAAAAATAAATTAAAAAAAAAAGCTTGTCTTAAAAAAATATGACATGCTGGGGAATTAGCTCAATGGTAGAGTGCTCCTGGGTTCAATCCCCAGTACCACAAACAAACATAAAGAATACTGTAGAGGGTAGAATTGTTCCCTTTCAAAGGACACATTCAATTGCTAACTCCCAACATTTATGAATATGGCTTTATTTGTTAATTTGATTTTTAGCATTCATTATTTGGCTTTTAACATTTTTAACTAAACATATTAATTGTTGAATTTGATGGATTTCCCTGTGATGTTTCCATATAAACATGTATCACATATAAATCACTTCTACCCCCTTTCGCTCCCCTTTGTCCTCCCCTTCCCCTTCCCCGCTTCTCAGCCCCTAAGAGCCTTTCTTCTGCTTTTAAGACATCTTTGATTTTAGTTTCACATAAGAGAAAATATGAACTATTTGTCTATGTTTCTTTATTTTGCTCAATGTGATGGTTCCCTACATTGTCCTGGAAACAATAGGATTTCATTCGTTTTTTATGGCTCCATTGTGTATATGTATGTGTGTGTGTGTGTGTGTATATGTATATATATATTTTTTTTTATCCATTAATTATTGATAGGCACATAGACTGATTCTATAACTTGATTATTGTGAGTAGTGACACAATAAATATGGGTATGCAGGTGTCTTTTTTGTATGCTGATTTCATTTTCTCGCCAAACATACCCAGGAGCAGTATGACTGGATTATATAGTTAGCTCCATTTTTAATTTTCCAAGAAACCCCATAAGGTTTTCCATAGTGGGCATACTAATTTACATTCCAACTAACAATGTGAAAGAGGTAGTTTTGCTCCACATCCTTGACAGAATTTGTTATTTTGGTGGAATTTTAACTTGTTTTGTATTTATTTTTTGATAATAGCCATGCTAACTAGAGTGAGATGGAATCCCACTTTAGTTTTGATTTGCATTTATTTGATGACTGAAGATGTTGAACATCTTTACTTGTGTTTGTTGACCTTTTATACTCCTTTTGAAAAGAGTCTATTCAGGTCAGTTTCCCATTGTTTATTAAATTACATGCTTTTTAAAAATTGTGTGCTTTTTTAAATTAAGATTTTTAGTTTTTTACATATTCTGAGTATACATTTTCTGTCAAAATAACTGGAAAAGATTTTCTCCCATTTTATAGGTTGTGTCTTCATCCTGTTGATTGTTTCCTTAGCTGTGTAGAAGCTTTTAAGTTTGAGGTAAACCTATTTATTAGTTTTTGCTTTTGTTTCCTGAGTTATTGGGGACCCATGTAGTACATTGTTGCCTATTCTTATATCTTGAAAGGTTTCCTCTGTGTTTTCGTTTAGTAGTTTCAAAGTTTAAACATTTTAGATCTTTCATTGTGGTCTTTGATCCACTCTGTTACGAATTTTGCACAGGATGAGTGAGAAAAGGCAATGATTTCATATTTTTACATGTGAATATCAGTTTTACCAGCACCATTTGGTGAAGAAGCTGGGTTTTCTAAATGTATGCTTTTGATACCTTTGTCAAGAAGCAATTGTCTAAAAATGTATAGATTTATTTCTGGGTTCTCTCTGTTCCATTGACCTAAATGTCCATTTTTATGTCCCTACCATGCTGTCTTTGTTGCTATGTCTCTTTAATACATTTTAAAATAAGGTTTTGTGAAGTTTCCAACATTGCTCTTTTTGCTCAGGTTTGTTTTGGCTATTTAGGGCTTTTGTGCTTTGATATAAATTTTAGAATTATTTTCTTAGTTTTATGAAGAATGCCATTGGTATTTTTTTCTTTTTATTATTATTATTTGTTTTTGATATTATTACTTTTATTTTTACAGACTGCATTTTGATTAATTGTACACAAAGAGGGCACATCATTTCATTTCTATGGTTGTACAGGATGTGGATTCATATCATTTGTATAATCATACCTGCACATAAGGTAATGATGTCTGTCTTATTCCACCATTTTTCATATACCCCTGCCCTTTCCTCCCTCTCTTTTCCCTCTACTTAAAGTTTCTCCATTCTTTTCTCACCCCTCTTCTCCCTCATCCCCATTATATATCAATTTTAATGGGATTGCATTGCACCTATCTATTGCTTTGAGTAGTATGGTTATTTTAGTCTACCATTGTGTATTTGGAGAAATTGAATTAATACCATGATCATTATCAGTGATATCCGGACTATTATGAAGGGAATGAGTCTTAGGTGAGGTTTTACATCATTGATTTATGGGTTTAGAAAAAGACATGACCTCGATTTATATTTTTGTGTCTCAGAGTAACACGTCCTTAAATTTCATGGGTGCTTCCTCAAACAAGGATCCTTTTCCTGCCATTGGCAAATAGATAACCATACAATTGATAATGGCCAGAAACATCTGTGTGGCAGTGCAGATGTTGCTTACTTCTGACCAACATATCCATTGCCAATGTTTGCCTATTGTTTGGCTAATTGTGTTAATGATAAGGTCTTATCATTTACAAGACTTGTCCCAATCAAGCGATGAAAAACTATCAACTCTTCCTGTATTCTTTTATGTTAAAGGATGGTGAAGGCATTTATAAAATGTATGAATTTTGCGGTGTCCACTCATTGGTTTAAGTTATCCTACTAAATTTATACAAAGTAACTGTATTATGTTTCTAAGGTTGCTATAGCAAATTACCACAAGATTGGTAGTTTAAAACAACAGAAATTTATTCGCTCACAGTTCTGAAAGCTTAAGTTAGAAAACAAAATGTCAGTCGGGCCATTTTGTCTCTGAAGGCTCTAAGGGAGATCTTCCGTTGCCTCTTCTAGCTTTTGGAGATTGCCCACAGTTCTTCGCTTATAGAAGTATCTATACTTAAAGACATATTGGTTTGATACTTCTCTGCCTTTATCTTTACTTGTCTTTGTCTACTCTGTTTTTGTGTCTATGTCCAGATTTTGCCTTGCTCCAAAAACAAGTCATTGGACAAGAACTCAATGTTTTGACTTTATCACATCTTCCAAGACTTTAGCAAAATGCTACAGGGAGAGATTCAAGATGTTGGATTAGAAGCATCCAAAACTTTCCTGCTTTTCCAAAATAACAGAGGTGTAGTTACACATTAAGGTGGGGAGTCATAGGCAAGCATTGGAGTTCATCAGAAGAGAGTCAATAACCAGGGAAAATTCGGAAATACTAGATATTAATATAGTAAGAGAAACACTTTCATACTGAAATGTTATTCAGTCTTATGTCCATTTCTTAATTGGGTTATTTGCCTTATTATTGAGTGGTACAAAGTGTTTATTTATTCTTCATATGAGTTATCATATATATGTATACATATATACGATACATGCATGTATCTTTCTTTCAGTTGTCTTTTCATTGTATTAATGTTGTCTTTTGAAGCACACAAAAACCTTCCAAATATATAGTCTAAACAAACAAGGAACCTGGGGTCTGCAAAGTGAACCAGCACTAGGGAGGTTCTCAGTACTTCCCAATGTATTCATAGATTTCCGTATCGAGGAGGACCCTATTGCTTGAGTTTGCTGCTCAGAGGATCAGAAACCATACATTTTTCCAACTCCAAAACTCAACAGCCTCTTCTGTGAAGTGGCAGAATATGTAGCCTCCCATAGAGACAATTTTGGTCCAGGGCAGTGACTCTGACACAAATCCACTGAGAATAATGTGTAGTGGGACATGTGGACTAGGATGAGAAGGAAAGCAGAAGATGCTTTATTTAAAACTGGCAGGTCAGGTGATTTGCTATTGGAGCCTGGGTGAGAAAACAGTCCTGTGTGATTTGGTGTGGTATCCAAATTTATGGTTGCTATATTGCTTGGAACCTGCCACCCCATTCCTGGCACAGATTTTTGTGGCACCAGGTCTTCTCCTGATTCAAGTTGTTTTCATTACAAGGATATTTTGACATATGTAAATCAATAAACAAAACAGCACATAAACAGAATTAAGGATTAAATAATGTGATTATCTTATCAGATGCAGAAAAATCAATTTAGAAAATTGTAACATCCCTCCATGATAAAAGCCCTGAGAAAATTAACTATAGAAGAATCATACAGCAACATAATAAAACTGTATAAAACATGTCCATATCCAACATCATACTAAATGGGAGAGAACTGAAAACACTTTTTTTAAGATCAGGAGCAAGGCAAGGGTTTCCCCTCTTACTGGTCTTATTCAATGTAGTACTAGAAATTTTATCCAGAATAATTAGGCAAGAAAAAATAAATATATACAAATAGGAAAGGAAAAAGTCAAGTTATCCATTATCCACTTCTGATATGATTCTACACATAGAATATTCAAAAAACATTTAGATCACAGATAAATTAAGTAAATTAGTAAGATGCTGAATCAAAATGCAAAAATCAGTAGAGTTTCTATACAGCAATAATAAACTCACCAAGGAAAAAATCAGGAAAGCAATCCCATTCGCAATAGCCACACAATACCTAAGAATGACCTAAGTAAGGATTTGAAAGAACTCTACAATAAAAATTAAGAAAGAAATTGAAGAAGAGAGAAGGTAAAAAGATATTCCATGAGGCCTAGCATGGTGGCACACTCCTCTAATCCCAGCTTCTCAGAAGGTGGAGGCAGGAGGATCACAAGTTCAAGAATAGCCTCAGCAACTTAGCAAGACCTTAAGTGGCTTAGAGAGAGACCCTGTCTTAAAATAAAACATAAAAGTTCTGGGGATGTGGCTCAGTGGTTAAGTGCTCCTAGGTTCAATCCCTGGTACAAAAGAAAAAAAAAAAAGATTTACCTACAATGGCAATCAAAAATACTCTTGATCTTTGTTGATTTCATGCTAGATTGATATTAATTTGCCAGAAAGCAATGGTTAGTTTGAAGAGGTATATAATATATGACTAGGATGATTCTAAAACTCAATTTTGCATAGAGTAGTGTCAGCATTTGCCTATTATGCTCACATAATAATTAGTAGGTTTTTTATTCCAAAATGATAAGGAGTTAGGCAATAAACCATTTAATTATCCTATATACTGTTCAGTATTTATGCTACCATATATATGTGTGTGCAAACATAAATCTGCAAGCTTACTATCATAGCATTGTCCTTCACAGAAAAACTAAACATAATCTTTTTGCTCATATGAAGCTTAATTTTATCTGGGATCTGTTGTTCCCAGTCAAAAATTAAAATTAATTATTTGTCTTAGTTGCTTTCAGGCATATTCCTATGACAATTCCATGTTAAAGATACAAATGTGGAAAACATTAGGTGGGACTTTCAAGAAAGTTTTTTGTAAAGTAAATTCATTGTATACACCTTTATGTACTCCCTCTCTGTCATCCTACTCCTTTCATAAAGACCATAATGCCTGTAGTTACACGTTCTATAGTTCAATTAAAAGCAGGGAACAAGAGCAGCACCTAGTCCTCAGTAGTGATATCCATGAATTGTGAATGCAATGTTAGCTAGCAACCCTCTGTGAGTAAACATTACTTGGACGAAGCAAATCTCTTATTAGTTAAGTTAATATTGCTGTCTTTTTCTATTATGTGCAGACAACCTAAATACACAAATATCAAATGAAACAGAAAGGGTTGTATTGTTATAGAATGGATCATTATACAGTGGTTGACTGAACAAACCAGAGTTAACATAATGAATTTATTAACAAAGGACAATTTGTAGAATGATTAATTCAATGTTTATATAAAAATTTAAAATATGCAGAAATGTGTATTATGTGATTAGACATATCTAACCACAGAAAACTCACAGAGTTATATTTAGAGAAGTTTATTTTTATCTGAGTATGAAAAGAGAAGTTTAAGATTTAAGAGGAGTAGGCAATGGTCTAATTTCATATAGTTAATTCTTAATTACAAAAAATAATAATGAAACTGAAATAAATACAGCAAGATAGGTTATTTGTAATTACATAGTGGGTTGTTATATAGCTCATTGTGGTTTGTTTTTGTCTAAAATATCTGGTTATAACTAATTGAACTGTAGAAGTGAAAAAAAGAGAAGAGGTGTTTATTCACTAAATCACAAATACTCAAATGTTTTTCTTTTACAGCTAATGTCTTATGTGATGTGATTAGGAAAGAAAAGTTAACTTATGTCAAGGCAGAGTTTTGGTTACATGATTTCACTTGAATATAGTTGAGAAGAATATAATTTATGTTAGTGCCTATACAAAGAACACAGCAGGACATTCTATCACTGCTTATTTTGAATTTATACTCATTAAATTTTATCTAATCATATGTATCATATAATTTCTTATAAAATTTAACATATATAATTTCCCAATACATCTATCTCAGTGATCCATTGAAATATCTATATTGTTTTTATTTCTAAAAAATATATTATACCCACTCCTTGGCCTGCACCCAAAGGACTTAAAATCAGCATACTACAGAGATACAGCCACATGAATGTTCATAGTTGCTCAATTCACAATAGCCAGATTGTGGAACCAACCTAGATGCCCTTCAATTGATGAATGGAAAAAGAAACTGTGGTATATATATACAATGGAATATTACTCAGCCATAAAGAATGATAAAATTATGTCATTTGCAGGCAAATGGATGAAATTGGAGAATATCATGCTAAGTGAGATAAGCCAATCTCAAAAAGCCAAAGGACGAATGATATCACTAATAAGTGGATGATGACACATAATGCGGGGAGGGAGGGGTTAGTGTTAGGGTTAGAGTTAGGGTTAGGGAGGGGGGCAAGAATGGAGGAAGGAAAGACTGTATAGAGGGAAAAGAAGGGTGGAAGGGGTTGGGGGAAGGGAAAAAATAACAGAATGAATCAAACAACATTACCCTATGTAAATTTATGATTACACAAATGGTATGCCTTTACGCCATGTACAGAGAAACAACATGTATCCCATTTGTTTACAATAAAAAAAAGAGAAGAAAAAAATACATATATTATATTATTTAATCATTACCTTTTCTATATATTTCAATGAGGCTTTTAAATTCCTTAGTGGGTATTTGTTATCTATAAACATAACGTACAATAAAGAGATTTTATCTATTTTTATTATTTTCTTGTTTAAGAAACAGTTATACATATTACAGTAAATTTATACTCAAGTGGAAATTGCACAGGGGTTTATTTCCTTATTAGCTAAATTTCAATATTAACAAATTTTTAGAGACATATGATACTCCCAAACTGAATCAGGAAGATGAACACAATTTAAAAGATCGATATCAAGCACTGAAATAGAAGAAGCCATCAAAAGCCAACCAAGAAAAGCCCAGGACCAGATGGATTCTCAACCAAATTCTACAAGACCTTTAAAGAAGAACTAATACTAATATTTCTCAAAGTATTCCAGGAAATGGAAAAGGAGGGAACCCTTCCAAGCTCATTCTATAAAGTTAGTAACACTCTGATACCAAAATCAAACAAAGATGCATCAAGGAAAGAAAACTTTAGGTCAATATCCCTGATGAACATAGATGCAAAAATCCTTAACAAACTTCTGACAAACTGCATACAAAAGCATATTAAAGGGGCTGGGGATATAGCTCAGTTGGTAGAGTACTTGCCTTGCATGCACAAGGCCCTGGTTCTAATCCCCAGCACCACCAAACAAACAAACAAACAAAAAAACACATTAAAAAATAGTGCACCATGATCAAGTGGGGTTTATCCCAGGGATGCAAAGTTTATTCAACATTTGGAAATCAATGAATGTAATTAGTCGCATCAATAAACTTAGAGTTAAGAATATTACGATTATTTCAATAAAGACAGAGAAAGCATTTGATAAAATGCAGCACCCTTTCATGCTTAAAACACTAGAAAAAATAGGGATAGTAGGAACATACCTCAACATTGTAAAGGCTATCTATGCTAAGCCCACAGCCAACATCATTCTTAATGGAGAAAAACTGAAAGCATTCCCTCTAAAACTTGGAAGACAGAGATGCCTTCTTTTACCACTTCAATTCAATATCATCCTTGAAAAACTAGCCAGAGCATTTAGACCAAAGAAATTAAAAGGATATTAATAGGAAAGAAGAACTCAAGCTGTCACTTCTTGCCGATGACATGATTCTATATTTAGAGGATCCAAAATACTCCACTAGAAAACTTTTAGAACTAGTAAATGAATACAGCAAACTAGCAGGATATAAAATCAATGCTCGTAAATCTATTGCATTTCTATTGATAAGTGATTAATCCTCTGAAAGAGAAATTAGGAAAATTACACCATTTACAATAGCCTCAAAAAAATAAAAATAAAATACTTGGGAATCAATCTAACAAAAGAGGTGAAAGACCTCTACAATGAAAACTACAGAACACTAAAGGAAGAAACTAAAGAAAAACTTAGAAGATGGAAAGATCTCCCATGTTTTTGTATAGGCAGAATTAATATTGTCAAAATGGCCATTCTACCAAAGGCACTATACAGATTCAATGCAATTCCAATTAACATCCCAATGACATTCCTCATAGAAATAGAGAAAGTAATCATGAACTACATCTGGAAAAATAAGAGACCTTGAATATCCAAAACAATCCTGAGCAGAAAAAGTAAAGCAGGAGGTATCATAATACTGGACCGTAAACTATACTACAGTGCAATGGTAACAAAAATGGCATAGTATCAGCACCAAAATTGACAAGTAGACCAATGGTACAGAATAGAAGACACAGAGACAAACACATACATATAGTTACCTCATACTAGACAAAGGAACTACAAACATACAATGGAGAAAAGGTAGCCTGTTCAACAAATGATTGTGGGAAAACTGGAAATTCATATGCAGTAAAATGAAATTAAACCTCTATTTCTCACCCTGCAGAAAACTCAACTCAAAATGGATCAAGGACTTAGGACTTAGACCAGGGACCCTGCACCAAATAGAAGGCAAAGTAGGCCTGAATCTTAATCATGTTGGCTTAGGATCAGACTTCCTTAACAAGACTCCCAAAGCACAAGAAATCAAAGCAAGAATCAATAAATAGGATGGACTCAAACAAAATAGGTTTTTTTTTTTTTTTTTTTTTTTTTTTTTTTTAATCAGCAAGGGATACGATCAATAATGTGAAAAGAGCGGGAGAAAGTCTTTTCCACACTCACTTCAGATAGAGCACTAATCTCCAAAATCCATAAGGAATTACAAAACTTTACACCAAAAATACAAAGAACCCAATCAATAAATGGGCCAAGGAACTGGACACTTTACTGAAGATCTACTGCCAATTATTAAATATATGAAAAAGTGTTCAACATCTCCAGTGATTAGAGAAATGCAAATTAAAACAACTCTAAGATTTCATCTTACTCCAATTAGAATGGCTGTTATCAAGAACACAAACAATAAAGATGTTGGCGTGGATGTGGGGAAAAAGGCACACTTTGACATTGCTGGTGGAATTGCAAATTGGTGGAGTCACTCTGGAAAGCAGTGTGGAAAATTCTCAGAAAACTTGGAATGGACCCACCTTTTGATCCAGTTATTCCACTCTCAGTTTATACCCAAAGTACTTAAAAAGCATAGTACAGTAATGCAGCTACATCAATGTTTATAGCAGTTCAGTTTAAAATAGCTAGATTGTTGAGCCAACTAGATCCCCTTCAACAGATGAATTCATAAAGAAACTGTGGTGTATATACACAATAGAATATTATTCAGCCATAAAGAAGAATAATATTATGGTATTTGCAGAGAAATGGATGGAATTGCAGAATATCATGCTAAGTGAAATAAAACAATCCCAAAAAAACCAAAGGTCGAATGTTTTCCCTGATAGGATGATAATATATAAAGAGGGTAAGTGGGTGGGGGAGTAAGAGAAGAATGGAGGAGTTTTAAATTATGTAGAGGGAAATGAGAGGGAGGGGTGTTTGAAAAATGGTGGAATGAGACAGACATCATTATCCTATGTACATATATGATTACATGAATGGTGTGAATCTACATCATGCACAATCATAGAAATGAAAGATATACCCAATTTGTGTACAATAAATCAAAATGCAGTCTGTAAAAGTAGAAAGTAAATAAATAAACAAATAAATAAAACTTATGTGTAGCAAGTGGGCTAAGTAAATATGTTATACCCACACACTGGCATAATTTTAGTTACTAAGATTTCATATTTATATCTTTATTTATTGGTAGGAAAAGATAGTCACCATACATAACTAAATAAAAATATAAAATTCTGTTGCAAAAAAAATTATGCTGGCAAATATCATGAGATATTTAATCAATGTTGCCTAAATTAATAAAAATTATAATCTATTAGCATATAAAATAAGTTATGAATCAAATAATTGATTCAAGGGTCTGTAAATTTATCACTTTTATCCTATGTCATTTGTTTCTCTCATGTGTGAGACAATGCAAGACAATTTAAAGGTGCAATGGTTGGGTTATGAGATCCTTAACCTAATCAATACATTAATTCCCTGATAATGTTTATTTGAGTTGTGAAGGTAGGCAGGTAGGGTATGACTGGAGGAGGTGGGTCATTGGGGGTTGTGCCTTTGGGGTATATGTTTTGTGAGCTGAGCTTAGATTCTCCCTCTGCTTCCTGATGTAATGTCCTGACCTGTTGTACTCCACCACACTCTTCTACCATGATATTCTTGCTCATATCTATGTCCGGGAAGTGGAGCTGGCCATTAAGACTGATGACACCTCTGAAGCCATGAATCCCCAAATAAACTTTTTCTCCTCTAATTGTTCTTTTCAGGTGTTTGGTTATGGCAGTGAAAAACCTGAGTAAAACCCATTTTTTTTTCCACTTTTCTAAATATTTGCTGTGCAAAAGTTATTATTTCCTTTTCATCAGAGATTTTATTCCCTTGTTTATGTATAAAATGAAAAGGCAGGGTATATGCATTATTCATATTTACAAAATCTAAATATATTATAATACAGAAGAGTCCTTAACTAACAATGGTTCAACTTAATGATTCTTTAATTTATGGTGATGTAGAAACAATGTACATTCAGTGAATTAGTACTTTGCTTTTTGAAGTTTAATGTTAACCCTGCCTATCAGTATGCCCTCTTCTGAGACTTAGTAATTCCCAATAAGCTTGACAGTAACAAGGGTAATAACCAATAACTCTACAATGCATTATGTTGATAAGCTATGATTTCTGTAGGTTAGTTGTATTACATGAATTCTTGACATTTTCAACTCACAATAAGTTTATTAGTATGTAACCCATTGTTATAAATTATAACAATGTATATAAAATTATAGCATCCAGAAGTTGTATATAGCATAGTAAGAAAATATATAACATAATTTATGCACAATAAATATATGTGTAATATTAGATCACTAAGATTTTTATTTCCTTGATTTATACATAAAAAGTACAGTGGGTTATTTGCAATATTTACAAGTACCAAAATCAAAACACTTTCAATATAGGTCCAGGTACCTGAATACCAGATAGGAGGAAAATATAATAGCTGAATGATAAATAGTTAATGATTGATAGTGTAATAAATTGATTTATCTTTACCAATCAATTTAGGTCCTAATTCTAAGAAAAATGCTGTTAACGTGTTCGAATTTTTTGTTGTTACTGTCTCTGGCAATCTTTCTATCAACTGAAATTTGATTGCTAATTACTCATATGTATTATCTGTATGCTGGGCACTACAGAAATCTTATTTTCTTAAAGAACAAAAATGTAGTAAATCTGGTTAGTAGGACTTTTTTTTTTTACCTCTAAGTTGAAGAAATACATTAAAATTAAAATATAAAGACAGAAGAAAAGATAAAAGGTATAATAAGTTAAATTCTTACAATCAAATATGAAGTGATTTAGTTTGCCTTTCACCCAATAAGAGAGATAGGACCAAACAGAGGTTAAACTGTGAAGATATAACTTTCAGCAGAACTTTTAAAGGTACATAATATTCATGACATAATATTATGATAAAAGAATAAAAAGGCATTTTTACATGAAAAGGAATTATGAAAAATATAGATACTAAAATTTCTTGTTAATGCAATTCTTGTTACTTTGATGTATGATCCACTTGTTCTTTCTAGTGTAATTCTATCACAGAAAGTCATTCTTGTATAGGGAAATGACAAGTACCCTTCTGTTTGTGTTTGAATCTTTTCAGTTTTGGATCATTTGACACTGATAGTTTTCCTTTTTTTTTTTTTACCAGATGATAAGGAAATTGTGTATAGGGTAATATCAACCTACAATATTTATGTATTTCCATATTTACTAGCTTGCTGTGTGACGAACAAATTTCTGTTTCACTTTGCTTTTATGTAGCTATAATTTAAAATGGCATATAGATAAAACAGTATTTGTGTGTATACATATATATGTGTGTATACATATGTAACTGATTTATTGATTTAGTATCATTAAAAAACTTCATTTTCTTTGTGTTCTTATTAGAATTTTATATTTCACTATATTATAGGTTGTTTCCATTATAGGTTAATTCATCTTCGAAGGTCATGTTCTGAGTATATTTTCTATAATGCTTTTCTGTTTTATATCATTCTCCTAGAGATATACTTTAAGCTATATATGATCAAAACTAATTCTAATTTATATATGGGTGCTGTCTTATAATTTTCTTAGAATATTCTTTTTCAAATTGATTATATTAAAAATTCATGTTTTATCATATATTGTGTCTCTATACATATTTTCTCAGAGAAAATGTATTTTTAGTACTTTTATTAACTTTATGATATTACATGAGTTATGATTTTAAATCATTTAGTTAAATTTATTCTTTTTCCTCCTCAAAAATTTAGTCAGGTCAGATGTGATGGTGCACACCTGTAATCCCAGTGTCACTGGTGGCTGACGTGGGAGGATTGCAATTTCAGAACCAGCCTCAACAATTTAGGGAGGCCCTAAGCAACTCGTGTCAGGAATTTTTAAAAAATGGTTGGCATTGTGGTTCAGTGGTTAAGCACCGCTGGGGTCAATTTCCAGTATCAAAAAAAAAAAAAAAAATGTAGTCAGTGGATTATTTGTATGATTCCTAGTTTGATATGATTAGCAACTTAAGTGAGCAGTGAGAGTCTTGCTTCATTACATTTTCTGAGAGTTTTTCTTATGATAAGGAAAATTATGGAATTTTAAATATTAATTATCAAAATATTTTCTTGTATCCAGGCACTTCACTGAGATTTCTACATGGTTGAAACAGATTTATAATTTTAATATCATTCAGTGATTGCTTGTCATCATAATCTGCAAAAGAGGAATTATTTTATACTTCTGATTTACTCATTGTATTTTTCTTTTGCACTGTCTGGCATACACAGACCAACATTAAGCAATATTAATAATCAAGAGACTTCATATCTTGATTCTAATCTTAATGAGAAAATACATTAGGAACGTTTGAGGTTAGAGTCTAAAACATTATGTATTTTATTAAAGGAGCAATATATTTAACCATTATCTTCAAATATAGCATGATTAATAAAATCTTGTTTTAAAAAATGCTGATATCACATTTTATCATTTAGCATATTATTTTATTGAAATATATTTATAAATATCTAAATTTTTATTTTTCTAAAATTATTGCCCAGATTGTAATATTTTGTTTATTAAAATATAATATGCAATGTCAAAATTTGATAATTTTTTGAAATTATAATTTGTATATGTTTTCATAATTTTTGATCAATACTTTACCTTTTGTTTCATTTTATAATTTTGGTATCAGAACAATATTACCATAGTAGAAAGCATTTGTTGATATTTTTCTTTTCTAGTTTTTCTTTTCTTTTTTTGCTTGTTTCACATTAATTGGTAACAACAGCAATTATTTTCTAATTTTTCATTTTCTTACATATTATTGGCTATTGGAGGCATACTAATTTATAATCCTTGTATGTTTGTGACTCATGGACACTTTCATAGTGTGAAATATCCTCTTTAACTCTAGCTCATATTTATCTTACAGTCAATATTTTTCTGATATTTGTATTTTTGAGTCAATTTGTATTTAGAGTCAATTTTTTCTGATATTTTGTATTTTTCATGATATCTATATTTTTATCTTTTTAACTTCTACCTTTCTCTCTCTTTATTTTTATACAGTTATCAAATTAGGTATGGAATCAAAATCCATTAATATAATCTTGATTTTTTATTGAATCATTTAATCCATTTATATTTACTTTTTTAATACTTTTTTGTGTTTTCAACTTCTATTTCTTAGTTTCTATGTCTCATGTGTTTTTGTTTCTCCTTTATTACTATAGTTAACCTATCTGTACTGTTTGTTTTCTAATTTCATCTTATTATTTTTACATTTTTGTATTATTTACTTAATGGTTCCTAAGTCTTGCAATAATTAAATAAAATCAATTACAGATTGTATTTTATAATTTCAATGAAATGTAGAATATTAACCCATACAGCTCTTTGTCCCTTTTTGTGTACTTCTTGTTATGCTTTTTGCATCTCCACATGTTGTAATCCCCATATATAATATTATAATTGTTACTTAAAGTCACTTTCTTTAAAGAATATGAGAGGAAGAAATGGAAGTAGGTCTATATCTATTTCTATCTATAGTCATCTACTGCAATGACTTTAATTTCCACATTTACCCTGTCTTGTTACAATCATTTCTTCCATTAATTTGAGTCAACATCTAGTGTCATTTCCTTACTCCATAATAGCTTTGTTCTTTTTGTCGCCGCCCACAGCAACAATCCTGCGGATATTGGTTACTGCCTGCAGCAACAATTGTGCAAGTATTTATCAGAGGTGGACTGGAAATAAACTACTTTTATTCCTGTGCTGCTTCCTTGCTTGCTTGCTTATTCCCTAGCTTATAGAGGAAGAAAAGCTTGCTTGATTTTAGAGAAAGAGAGGCTTTGAGAGGAAGATAGGCTTTGCTTATCAGGAAGAGAGATTTTGCTTAGAGGAAGAGAGACTTTGCTTTTAGAGGAAGTTTTTAGAGAAAGACAGGCTTGCTACACTTATTCAGAGATCTATTTCTTCTTAGAGTTCTGCTGCTTCTTCTTAGAGGTAGGTCCCGCATCCTGTGAACTCGGTGCTATCTATCTACAACCTAGAGGTGTGTTTTCAGTTCTCCAGTCTATGATCTGCCTTCTGCCGCTGCCTGCTGCTTACTGCTTGCTGCTTCTTCTCTCTGCTAGCTGCTTCTCTTTTCCTTCTGCCTACTGCCCGCTTATATTCCCTCCAGGAGGCAGAGGGCGGGGCCATGCCAGTTGAGATCAGGCGAGGAGCCAGCTGCCCTATCACAGCAAAGGTTAAAAGGAGCAGGCCCGAGCAGGAGCACTTGGGAACACCTGTGCATGCGTTGTGTGTGTGGACTTAATTGAATACAGCCAATGATAAATCACCTGGGTGTGCTTATGTTAACCAACCTCCTCAACGCTGATGTGATCAAAACAACCTCTGGCTGGCCGCCAGGCACCATCCCGGTGCAGCCCACATGGCACAGCCCCCAACAATTTCCTTCCTCCATAATAGCTTTGTTCTTGTCCTTCTCCACTTATGGTTGTCAAATATATTATTTTTCTTCTGTCATTGGCTCAAAAAATGTAATACTGTACATATCTAAAGATTCCAATCAAGTTCTTTGTTCCAGAGAGGCAGGAGAATGGGACAAATCTGAATGAAAGTTACAGAAAATTTCAAACTCAACAAATAAAAGGACATAACCAATCAGAATGTCATCAGCCTGACCGATAGCCTTAGCATTTTTCCAGTACAGGATTAGCATAAACAATGCTAATGAACAATGTTCCTAACCAGAAGCCATATATAGCTCTGGACTAATACACCTAAGCGGCAACTTTTTATCAGGACCCCTCTCCCTTGGCAAGAACTCTGTTTCTTTTCACTTGAATAAATCTTACTCTTTCTCATCTACTCTCCATTGGCCACAGATTTTATTTTTTGAGTTGTCAAGACAAGAACACAGAAAGGAATGGCTGGCAGTTTGCTATTGAGTAGTATGAGAGTCAGCCTGCTGTGCACTGAGAGATCTGTGGCACAAATGGGCCCTGCCTGCCACGAGGATAACAGCAAAAAATTTGGTTTCTTTATCCCTCATATGGTGGAATTAATGGTATTCTACACATTGCAAAGGCTTTGCTCATTTTTCTTTTGTTCTATTTTTCTGATTGCATATTTTCTGTTGATTTATCTTTAGTTCACTAATTCTTCTATCAGGCAAAATCTACTACTGAGACACTAATGAATTATTCACTTCAATTACTGTACTTGGTGGTCACAAATATGCCCTATATTATACAATATAGCTTCAATTGCCCAATAAATTTTAAAATATTGTTTTATTTGCTTTTTCAAACACACTTAAAATGGTTGATTTGAAATCTTTGAATTCAAATCCATCATCTGAGCTTATTCAGTTTCTATGTTTTTTGTTTACATGTATTGCATTTTCCTATTTTATTTGTTTTGATGTCTCAATTTTTGCTTTTATAACAATTCTGAAGAATGATCCCTTCTTCCACCCCATTTCTTTGGCAGTTGTTGTCTTTGCTTCTTTTTCCTTTTCATTTTAGTTAGTTGGCTCAGTTTATTTGGCCAAGTTTATTTCTCATGCAGTGTGCAGCTTCTATTCCTGCTCAGGTTTTTTTTTTTTTTTTTTTTTTTTTTTTTTTTTTTCCTTGCTTTTATTTTTCAGTCTATCTACCAAGGT
Organism: Sciurus vulgaris; assembly: GCF_902686455.1. Lineage (NCBI taxonomy): Eukaryota > Metazoa > Chordata > Mammalia > Rodentia > Sciuridae > Sciurus > Sciurus vulgaris. The sequence goes on from NC_136464.1 coordinate 135,572,550, forward strand.
AATGCCCCTGTGTTATCATAAGTCAATTAATGACCAAAGGTTGTAGTAAAATCTCTCAACCTTGTCTGGTACTATTCTTACTCCCTCAAATTTAAAAAAGAAAATTAACTTAAAAAATTTTTGTATTGTGCATTCGAATATGTATGTGGTTTGACGGCTGTTATCACAATTAAAGAAACTTAATTTTTTATCTACATTCAGCCTGGAATTGGTAGTTGCAAGTTTGCTTCATCGACTGTTTATGAGGATGTACAGCTAGGCATGAATACACATAGTCTTGTAGATTATCTGGGATGAAGCAGTATACTTTCATTTTTAAAACTGGCTTCCTAAGAACTGCTTTTGGGTCAGAGTAGCTTATTTTCAGTCAGTGTTGAGTTGAAGGTTCTGTTCAAGTTTATTGTGCCTGTAAGTTTCCTGAGTTGTGTTAATTAGTCTGTATGCAGACTGGGGAATGCTTTTAAATCCGCCCTTTGTCCTGATTCAATTGCTTCTGGAATGGGTGCAGGCTAATGTGCATATACAGCTTTTCTAAGCCTCAGAGTGGTCTGTGATTTCAGGAGGGTTATTCATGACTATCACTTCCCCTGTTCTCTATTCAACTTTTGGTTTCTTGATCAGGGATCTACCAGCATGCTCTTATATTGCTCTCTCCCATGTTCTCAATTGTTTTAAATAATGCCAACAGGCATGCAGCACTCAGTTCTCTTAGCTTTGTTTGGAATAAAATCTGTTTCCTCAAGAAGAGATGTAAAATTCTATTGTTCTTTTTTATGGGCTGCCTTTCCCTTGGGCCAAACCTCTGGCCTACTACCTTAAGACAAGAACAGAAACCCATAATTACCAGAATGATACTATGACTTTGGTTTTCAATTGGTACACTGGTAGGTCTGTTTTTCAATTGGGGCATCTGGTGATGTTTTCATCACTTCTGTCCTTTTGCGGAAACTGCCCTATAACTGTTGGGTAGAACTTGACATAGGCAATGCCATTTTAGAACTTTTCCTCCATCTTAGAAACAGAGGTCATTCTGACTCAGCTGGACCCAGAGAATACTCCATCATAATGCAAAGAAATTCCAAACCCTCCATCATCATAGGAAAGGAAATTGTTGCTGGGACTGAAATCTTGAAAACATCTAGTTCCTTATGAAGGTGACACCATAAGGACCCTTCCACGACAATCCCTAGCAATAGCCTAATTCCCCCCTCCCTCATTCCCTTATATCTACCCCAGCCTATAAATGGAAGATGGGTTCCAGAATCCACTGTGCCCCCCTCTGCAGGTATGTCCTGAATAAACCTGTTTTACTATTGAGCGACCTCTCCTCTTTCTTTATTTCTTCAATTCTCTTCTGTCCTTACAATAACCAAGGTGCTATCCAGAGTATATGGAACCTTAGAGTGTCTCTTTGGTATGAGTTAAATTGAATTCAAGCATGACCAATGCGGTGGGATGGGGAATAACTGACTCCATCCTCTTGGCTACACCTGTCTGTGGTACCAATTCTGCTAAAGCTGCTGAGGGAGTGAAAGTAGTATGAAGCCACAACCTAGGCAAATGGAGAGAACACCCACTTCTCATTTATACCCACTCACATTGGAATCCTTTGTGTAAATCTTTGCAACAAAAATGGAAATAGGAAAGTAGGTCTTATCTCACGTGCCATAGACTCTTCCTTTTCTCACGGATAATTTGAAGATTGAATGACTCTCAATTTGTTGTATTCCTGTTACCAATAACTCAGTCCTTGTCCTTGATGCCACTCCAGTAATTAGGATGTTGTCTTGAGAAAAAGGAAAAAGAAGTTCAAAGAGGTGACTCAAAGGCTACATTCCATGTCCTCTGTCTGGAGTTGTAACTCACTTATTAATTTAGTAGATAGTCTTTTCTCAGATCTTCTGGTGTCATCCCAAAGTCTGAATTACTTTGTTCCTGTGGTGGGTGTGTGTTCAAACACAGATAAATCTGCCTAGGATGGGAAAGAAAGGTAATGCGGTTTCCCCCAAGATTAGGGATGGGGAGAGATTAGGGAGAAGCGGGGAGAACAGAAGAAAAGGAAACATATCCATTTTAAAACTAAGTCTTAGTGGCAGAGCAGCAAGGGCTCTCTTCAAAGCACAGAGTGGACCCTCTGTTACATTCCCTCGGAACAATTTCCAGAGGCTTTCAACTGCATTTTTATAATTTGTTTTGCTCTGCCATTCTGGAAGACCCACATGGAACCATATGACTTTAATCAACACAGTATAAATAATTGCTTTGTAATGCATAATTGGTTTTAGTTTTTTATTTATTTGATGCACTTAAACATATTACCTTAGTAGACATCTCGGCATATACAATACAAATGTGACTAACCCATTTTCATCTATCACGTCTGTTATTTCCTCTCACATTTTCTGTTTCAAATTCCATGACTGTTATTAGAACTTATTAGTCTGTTTTAATATGTGATTTAATTTATATTTTCTGTCTCATACAAGGATTATATTAATTTATTTGACATTTTTCAGAGTATAAAATGTGTGAATTTACAATATCTTGAGTGAATGAATAAATCAATGAATAATTTTATTATGAATCTCAATTATCTGGATTTATATTCTGTATTGTAATATATATATAAATGTAATAGATATCCATGTATATAAATCTATATCTGTATCTATCTATCTATATATAATGTGAGCAAGTATATACAAGGGTAAATACATATAATGAATAATGAGTGAATACATACAATGAATGAATAAATATAATGCCTAATTATCTAGGTATGTACAATACACCTAGGAGTCACTTTTATAAGGAGTTTGAATTGCTTTTCCATCTGTCTTATTATCTGGTTAAACTTGTTTGCTCTACATAAATAATAGTCACATAAAATTAAAATACAATTGAAGAGCTATTTTTGTTGAAGCCAAAAACATAAACTGAAAGATTTGCATATACTTTGAGATGTCAAAATTCTCATATATGAAATAAGTGAAAATTTGATGATCAATTCATAAAATCATGAGGCAAATTCATGATAATCACTAAAACATAATAAAAGTTATAACAAAAGAGAAAAACATTACAAATTTCAAAACACTGCCAAACTGGAAATGAAAAAAGCAGAAAATGCAAAGTGATAGCAAAGAAATACAGAATTTATAGTGGTTGCTCTACATGAAATCATAATAGTTTAAATTTGAGAAATTATTTAAATGTAATAGGTACATTCATAATTTTTATTGAACAGAATTTATAGTTTTACAATGAAAAATTCATAAAAGAACTATTTGAAGATTATAAAACAAAATAATGACTAAGTTTCAGGAATTATTATTTCTTAAGGAGTAACAGGATCCAAGATGGCGGACTAGAGGATGACTGTATCTCCAGTTGCTCCAGAACCCAGGATTCAAGAAGGGGAGGCATTGAGAGACTCAGACTAAAATAGAGCCACAGGGTGAGTCTCCCCCACCCGGTGAAGTGCTGCCCGGGGGGGCAGGCCTGGATTCGGGTGGCATATTAGAGTAGGGTAGGCAAGCTAGAGTCTTCCCCAGGCAGCCCTGCACACTCTGACGGTGGGCTCCTCCCACAGGGCCAGATTCTCCAGCATCTCCGAGCAGGCCCCCCAGTGAGAGCCTTTCCACATAGAACCAGCCACAAGTTCCCAAGCCAGCGGAGACCTCCAGCCCACAAGCAGACTCTGGGACCAGGGCAAAGCAGCCAGAGACCTCTCCAGGCAGACCTGCCCCCCCTGCTCCCCTGGCCGCAGGTTTTTTCCATGGGGCGATCCAAGATGGCGGACTAGAGGGTGACTGCATCTCCAGTCGCTCCAGAACCCAGGATTCAAGAAGGGGAGGCATTGAGAGACTGAGACTAAAATAGAGCCACAGGGTGAGTCTCCCCCACCCGGTGAAGTGCTGCCCGGGTGGCAGATCCAGATTCGGGTGGCTTATTAGAGTAGGGCAGGGCAGCTAGAGTCTTCCCCAGGCAGCCCTGCACACTCCAGTGGTGGACTTCTCCCACAGGGCCAGATTCTCCAGCATCTCGAAGCAGGCCACCCAATGAGAGCCTTTCTGCACAGAACCAAGCTTCAAGTCCCTGAAACAGGGTGGCAAGTTCCTGCCCACAGGTTGCTTCAGGGACCAGGAGAGGGCAGCGAGGGACTTCCCCAAGCATCCTACAGCCCGACCCCCTCTGGTGGGAAGTGCATTTCCAGGCTAACTTCTCGGAGCAGGACCCCAATGAGAGCCTTTCCACACAGAGCCAGCTCCAAGTCCTGGAACCAGTAGCGGGCTAGGGGCAGCTTTCTTCAGAAGCACTGCATTATCAAGTTACTCCAAGATTTCAGGCTACTGAAGGCAGGAAGGTGATACACTGGAAATCTACAGGGACAATATAAGCCAATAGAAGAATTCTGCAATATCACAAAGTCCCACTGACATCTGACCAATATGAGAAAACAAGGGAAGAAAATGTCCCAAACAAACCAAGATACTATATGAATAAAACCCAATGACAGCACAGCAGAAGAAATGTCAGAAAGGGAGTTCAGAATGTACATAATTAAAACAATCAGGGAAGCAAACGAGGAGATGAAAGAGCAAATGCAGGCATTAAATGATCGCACCAATCAACAGTTAAAGGAGCCAATATGGGAAGCAAGAGATCATTTCAATAAAGAGTTAGAGACATTGAAGAAAAACAAACAGAAATCCTTGAAATGAAGGAAACAATAAACTAAGTTAAAAACTCCATAGAAAGCATAACCAATAGGATAGAACACCTGGAAGACAGAACCTCAAATTTGAAGAAAAAATACTTAATCTTGAAAACAAAGTTGACCAAATAGAAAAGATTGTAAGAAATCATGAACAGAATCTACAAGAATTATGGGATATAATGAAAAGGCCAAATGTAAGAATTATTGGGATTGAGGAAGGCTTAAAGAAACAGACAAAAGGAATGAACAATCTATTCAATGAAATAATATCAGAAAATTTCCCAAATCTGAAGAATGAAATGGAAAATCAAGTACAAGAGGTTTATAGGACTCCAAATATACAAAATTACAACAGACCCACACCAAGGCACATTATTATGAAAATACCTAACTTACAAAATAAAGAGAGAATGTTAAAGGTTGCGAGAGAAAAGAATCAAATTACATTCAGGGGGAAACCAATAAGAATATCAGCAGATTTTTTAATACAGAACCTAAAAGCTAGAAGGGCCTGGAAAACGTTTACCAAGCCCTGAAAGAAAATGGATGCCAACCAAGAATCTTATACCCAGCAAAACTTACTTTCAGATTTGATGATGAAATAAGATCCTTCCATGATAAACAAAAGTTAAAGGAATTTACAAAAAGAAAGCCAGCATTGGAGAACATTCTCAGCAAAATATTCCATGAGGAAGAGATGAGAAACAACGATGCAAATCAAAAACTGGAGGAACTAGCCTAAAGAAATAGCCAAATAAAGGGGAAACCAAGTCATGTCAAAAACAAAACTGATTCAAATGACTGGGAATACAAATCATATCACAATAATAACCCTGAATGTTAATGACCTGAACTAATCAATCAAAAGACATAGACTGGCAGAATGGATTAAAAAGAAAAATCCAACAATTTGTTGCCTGCAAGAGACTCATCTCATAGAAAGAGATACCCACAGACTAAAGGTGAAAGGAAGGGAAAAAGCATACCATGCACAAGAACACAGCAAAAAAGCTGGAGTATCCATCCTCATTTTAGATAATGTGGACTTCAAGCCAAAACTAGTTGGAAGGGATAAAGAAGGATATTACATACTGCTTAAGGGAAGCATAAATCAGCAAGACATAACAATCATAAATATCTATGCCCTGAACATTGGCTCATCCATGTACATCAAACAAATCCTTCTCACTTCCAGAAATCAAATAGACCACAACACAATACTAGGTTATTTTAACACACCTCTCTCAGTGCTGGATAGATCGTCCAAACAAAAATTGAATAAAGAAACCATAGATCTCAATAACACAATCAACAATTTAGACTTAACCAACGTATATAGAATATACCATCCAACAAACAACGAATACATTTTCTTCTCAGCAACACATGGATCCTTCTCTTAAATAGACCATGTTTTATGCCACAAAGCTACTGTTAGCAAATACAAGAAGATAGAGATACTATCTTGTACTCTATCAGATCATAATGGATTGAAATTAGAAATAAATGACAGAATAAAAAACAGAAACTTCTCCAATACTTGAAGATTAAATAATACACTATTATATGATGAATGGATAACAGAGAAATTGAAAAATTCTTAGAAGTAAAGGAGAACAAAGACACATAATATCAAAATCTCTGGGACACTATGAAAGCAGTACTTACAGGAAGATTTATTTCATGGGGTGCATTCAACAAAAGAAGTAGAAATCAACAAATAAACGACTTAACACTATAGCTCAAACCCCTACAAAAAGAAGAGCAGACCAACACCAAAAGTAGTAGAAGAAAGGAAATAGTTAAAATTAGAGCCGAAATCAATCAAATTGAAACAAAAGAAACAATTGGAAAAATTAATAAAATAAATAGCTGGTTCTTTGAAAAAATAAACAAAATTGATAAACCCTTAGCCACACTAACAAAGAGAAAGAGGGAGAAAACTCAAATTACTAAAATTCGGAATGAACAAGGAAATATCACAACAGACACAAGTAAAATACAAAACATAATTAGAAGCTATTTTGAAAATGTATACTCCAACAAAACAGAAAACCTTGAAGACATCAACAAGTTTCTAGAGACATATGAATTACCAAAACGGAACGAGGAGGAAATACACAACTTAAATAAATCAATTTCAAGCAAAGAAATAGAAGAGGTCATCAAAAGCCTACCAACAAAGAAAAGTCTGGGACCAGATGGGTTCTCAGCCGAGTTCTACAAAACCTTTAAAGAAGAACTCATTCCAATACTTCTCAAAGTACTCCATAAAATAGAAGAGGAGGGAAACCTCCCAAACTCATTCTATGAAGCCGATATCACCCTGATACCTAAACCAGACAAAGACACATCAAGGAAAGAAAATTTCAGACCAATATCCTTAATGGACATCGATGCAAAAATTCTCAACAAAATTTTAACAAATCACATGCAAAAATATATTAAAAAGATAGTGCACCACGATCAAGTGGGTTTTATCCCAGGAATGCAAGGTTCGTTCAACATCTGGAAATCAATAAATGTCATTCACCATATCAACAGGCTAAAAGTTAAGAATCACATGATTATTTCAATAGATGCAGAAAAAGCATTCAATAAAATACAGCATCCCTTCATGCTCAAAACACTAGAGAAAATTGGGGTAGTGGGAACATTCCTTAACATTGTAAAGGCCATTTATGCTAAGCCCATGGCCAATATCATTCTAAATGGTGAAAAACTGAAAGCATTCCCCCTAAAAACTAGAGCAACACAGGGATGCCCTCTTTCACCACTTCTATTCAATATCGTTCTTGAGACTCTAGCCAGAGCAATTAGACAAACCAAAGAAATTAAAGGGATACGAATTGGAAAAGAAGAACTCAAACTATCCCTGTTCGCTGATGACATGATTATATATTTAGAGGAAACTGGAAATTCCACCAGAAAACTCTCAGAACTCATAAGTGAATTCAGTAAAGTAGCAGGTTACAAGATCAATGATCATAAATCCAAAGCATTTTTATGTATAAGTGATGAATCTTCAGAAAGAGAAATTAAGAAAACTACTCCATTAACAGTAGCACTGAAAAAAATAAAATACTTGGGAATCAATCTCACAAAAGAGGTGAAAGACCTCTACAATGAGAACTATAGACACTAAAGAAAGAAATTAAAGAAAACCTTAGAAGATGGAAAGATCTCCCATGTTCTTGGATAGGCAGAATTAATATTGTCAAAATGGCCATACTACCAAACGTGCTATACAGATTCAATGCAATTCCAATTAAAATCCCAATGATGTACCTTACAGAAATAGAGCAATTATGAAATTCATCTGGAAGAATAAGAAACACTGTATAGCTAAAGCAATCCTCAGTAGAAAGAGCGAAGCAGGGGGTATCGCAATACCAGATCTTCAACTATATTACAAAGCAATAGTACAAAAAAGGCATGGTATTGGTACCAAAATAGACAGGTAGATCACTGGTACAGAATAGAGGACATGGACACAAACCCAAATAAATACAATTTTCTCATACTAGACAAAGGTGCCAAAAATATGCAATGGAGAAAAGATAGCCTCTTCAACAAATGGTGCTGGGAAAAGTGGAAATCCATATGCAACAGAATGAAACTAAATCCCTGTCTCTCACCCTGCACGAAACTCAACTCACAATGGATCACGGACCTCAGAATCAGACCAGAGACCCTGCATCTTATAGAAGAAAAAGAGGTCCAAACCTTCAACTTGTTGGCTTAGGATCAGACTTCCTTAACAGGACTCCCATACCACAAGAAATAAAAGCTAGAATCAACCACTGGGATAGAATCAACCAGTGGGATAGATTCAAACTAAAAAGCTTTCTCTCAGCAAAGGAAACTATCAGTAATGTGAAGAGAGAGCCTACAGAGTGGGAGAATATCTTTGCCACTCATACTTCAGATAGAGTGCTAATTTCCAGAATCTATAAAGAACTCAAAAAACTCTACACCAAGAATACAAAAAATCCAATCAACAAATGGAAGGAAATGAACAGACACTTCACAGAAGATGTACAAGCAATCAACAGATACATGAAAAAATGTTCAACATCTCTAGTAATAAGAGAAATGCAAATAAAAACTACCCTAAGATTTCATCTCACCCAGTTAGAATGGCGGTTATCAAGAATACAAGCAACAATCGGTGTTGGCGAAAATGTGGGGAAAAAGGTACACTCATACATTGCTGGTGGGGCTGCAAATTAGTGCAGCCACTCTGGAAAGCAGTATGGAGATTCCTCAGCAAGCTTGGAATGGATCCACCATTTGACCCAGTTATCCCACTCCTTGGCCTATACCCAAAGGACTTAAAATCAGCATACTACAGAGATACAGCCACATCAATGTTCATAGTTGCTCAATTCACTATAGCCAGATTGTGTAACCAACCTAGATGCCCTTCAGTTGATGAATGGATAAAGAAACTGTGGCATATATATACAATGGAATATTACTCCGCCGTGAAGAATGATAAAATTATGGCATTTGCAGGCAAATGGATGAAATTGGAGGATATCATGCTAAGTGAGATAAGCCAATCTCAAAAAACTGAAGGACGAATGATCTGGCTGATAAGCAGATGAGGACATATAAGGGGGAATAGGAGGGGTTAGTTTTAGGGTTAGGGTTAGGTTTAGGGTCAGGGATAAGGAGGGTGGTAAGAATGGACTAAGGAAGGATTGTATAGAGGGAAAAGAGGGGTGGGACGGGTGGGGGAAGGGAGAACATAACAGAATGAATCCAACAATATTGCCCTATATAAATTTATGATTTTCAATTAAAATAAATAATAAAAAAAGAAAAAAAAAGGAGTAACAATTACACAAGATAGATGAACTATCTGGAAATACTTGAGTGCACATGATAAAGACACTTGAAGAAGATTTCCACTGTTTCACAAGTCTAAAACAAAATATGATATTAATAATGTTTTTCAGATGAAAGTATTCTCTAAGTCATCAACACTAACAAATACTAATCAACTATGCTAAAGGAAATATTTTTCTTTTTTCTCTCTAATATATTATTTAATGTCATCTTAGGTAAAAATGAAAAAAACATATTCAAATAAGATGCAGGCAACTGATAGAGCTAGTTAAAATGTAAATAAGTATATTTTGTTTTATTACAGATTTTGTGATGTTTATGCTATTATCTTTTTTTTTTAATTTGTAGTTTTTTGCAATTTATTTTTTTTAAATATTCACTTTGACCTGTAAATTTACATTTGGAATTTTGCTGTCCAGCAAGTCATATATAATTAGTCCAGAAAATCTCACTGTGTGGTATTAAATATTAAATAGGTTCTCACTTTTCCCTTAATCATGTATCATGGAATAAAACGTAATCTACAACAAAGCATGTATGTGTGTTTATGAAGTGCTGGGAGTACACTTTCCCTGAATTGATAAGCAACGGGATATTATAGAACTTACAGCTCACTTCATGGCCACTTCACAGTCACTTAAATTTTCACAATCCCAAGTCAAAGATATCCAAATCTTTGTTCTTATGAAACTCTTATAAAACTCTTCACATTCTTTGATAAATAAAACAGAATGATAATCAAATGTATCCTGAAATCAGAGTATTCTTGGGTAAATGGAGCTGCTGGTAAAGACAAAGGACCTACCTAAATGGTACTTTGAGACAAGATGGGTTGGATTTAAGAAACACTACCCAAAGAAAATACCACATGATGACAAGATGGACAAAAAAATCAGAGCATCCCTATATTACTTTATCCCAGGAGACTAGAGGCTCTTTCCTTGAAATGGAAGGTACCTGCCAGGACCACAAAATTCCATTGTCTGATAGGATATAGCCAGTCACAGAAAACTGTCCTTCCTAATGGCTACAGGCATTGTCTTCACAAATGGAGTAAATTGAAGGCAGAAGGAGGGAATGTCTAAGACAGAAATAAAGGCCTGAACACGTAAGAGCATGTCCTTCCATAATTCCAAATGGTAGAATTACAGCAATTGATTTTAAAAAGTGAAAGTAATCTTCATTCCTAGGATAAACACAAGTTGGGCATTGTAAATTTTCTTCTAGAATATGCTGAATGTGATAAGGTAAAGGGTCTTATGTTTGTGATGAATACTAATGTGTTTTTTTCTCTTTTGATGTATTTTTTGATATTTATATGATTGTTGTGCTCTCCTAATAAAATTAATTGGGTAGATGTCCATCTTGTTCAATTTTCTTGAAGCAATTTGAGCAGAATTGGTATCAGTTCTTCAATAAGTATTTAATAGAATTGGCCAGATAAGTCCCCTGGGTTTAAGAAATATTTTGTGAGAAAGGTAATTACAAATTTGTTTTTGTAATAAAATATAGGGATATATGGATTATCCTCTGCTTCTTTTTAGCAATCTGATTTCTTTATATTTTAATGCCTCATCAATTTTGCCTAAGTTTTGAAATAGTTTGGCATAAAGTTTTTTTTTTAATGTTCCATTATTATTCTCTGAGTATCCATAGAATCTGTAATGATGTCACTTTTCAGAGACAGAACATTATTATTCCTCTTTTTCCTTTTCTTATCCTGATCAATTCAGAACTAATCAACTCTAAGAACTAGATCTTAGTTTCACAGATTTTCTTTTTTTTTTTTTTCTTTTTCTTAAATTCCCATTTTATTAACTGTTGCGAGCATTTCTGTTTTCTTTCTACTTTGCACAAAGGTTAATTCAATTTTTTTATTTTGTAGTTCAGGATTAGATTTAAGCCTTTTGATAGTGATTGTCCTTCATTCCAATGTGAGTATGCTGTCATTTCCCTATAGGTTTGATTTTACTAGCACTATACACATTTTGATATGTTGTATTTTATTTTCATTTAATTTCAATACTAATTTTCCTCCTGTACTTTGGCTCTTGAGTCATGGAGAAATGTGTTATTGTGGATTTATATATTTCCCCTTCCAAATTCCACTTGTATTTTCTGACTGTGTTTTCAATCTTTGCTATTACATGCTTATATGTTTAACAACATTATATCAGTTTGATAAACTAATTGCTTTTCATCATGAATTGACCCATCTTCCCCCACTGAATAGTTTTTGGTCTGAGGTATACTATGCCGAGTATTAACATAATCCAGCATTCTTTTTAACTAGTATTGGCATGTGCCCTATCTTGATTCTGATGTATCAGATACAACTTTGTGTATGTGTGTGTGTCTTAATTATTTCTCTAACATTAAGAAATCTTCATCAAAATCTAACCTTGCTATTGAATTTCAAACACTGAGTATATTGTATCTTAGTTACATGTTTTAGTAATGCTTAATTTATCTTTCATTTATTCCTGCTCCCCATGTGAAGTCAACTATTTGCTCCCAATGGGATACAAATACAATTATTTTGGACCTTCCTCAGGGTCCTATAAACTATAATTTTTGTCCTTTTAATGTCCTAAAGTTGAGAAACAAATCCACACTGACCATCGACATCTTAATACCTTCTTATTTTTCTGGTTTGTGAAGTTAAATAATTCATGTCTTCAGGGATAAAACCTGAAGCTTCTCTGAATTATGTCCCTGTTTCTATGTTCTCAGTGGGAACTTGGCTCACACATTCCCTGGCTTCTTGTTATCCTGTCCTTTTATTACTCAACACCATTGATAACCAAATCTGTTGACATCTCTGACTTTTAGTATAAAGCCCCTTCCTGGATTCTCAGTCCTTTTCTCTGAGCCAGGTATTGGAAAACACTTGCAGGGAAATTATTGCTATCCAGTGTTGGCTCACTTCTCTGCTCCATTCATCCCTGTGGGGTCTTTTCCTCTTAGTTTCTACTTGCCTACACATTATTCCAAAGTCTATGAGTAGAATCATCTTTATTGTTTTTATTTCAATTTGTTTGGTTTCGATGTGTTTTTAACTCACTTTTGTAGTGTTTTATGGCACATGTATTGTTGTCCTTTAATTCACTCCATAATAACCAAAAGTAGAAAATTGTATAAATATATCTTAACACTTCCAGTACAATATTCATCTTTGTATAACTACTTTAAATTACCAAATAAAATACATTTGTTTCAACTTATAATTTCCATGTTTTGGTTTAAACTTTATATCTTTGAAATGTCTACCACAAAATAATACCATAGTATATTTTCTCCACATTGAAAAATAGACTGCTGAGAAAAACTGGAAAAGATCAAATGTGTGAATTAGCACCTGTCCATATAGTTAGTGTTCAGGGACTCAAGACCCTTTCTAACCATATGTCACCATTTACTGCTTCTTCTGAGAAGCAACTTCAGATGCTTAACTCTTAAAATATTTGCAATATCCATCTAGTATCTCTGTGTTATTCAATTTTACCCAAAGAGACAAAAGGCAAATACTTCAAGTTTTGCCCTGATAAAAACTTATTTTTTTTATGTTTAATGAAAAACTCATGAGTCTTTTAGTGAGTTTTCTCTCCATATTTTCTCTTCTCTCTCCCCAGATTTGTCACCTCTTTTCTTCATCCTTTTGTTATTGGAAGCCATTGGTCTTCTCATTTCTACCTCCCATTCCAAAAGAAAAACATTATCTACCTCAATGACTTTATTACTGCAATGACTTTATGTTCCAGTAAAATATTAGGCACATCCTGGTACATGAAATAGTGAGTTATAAGTACTTGTACTCATGATGATCTATGTATACACTGAAGTTCTTTTTTTGTCTTTCTTTATTCTTCTCCCATGTGACTCAGGGAAGCTCTGATGTATCATGTGCATTACAAAGTCTGTGTGTGTTTCTGTTCCTAAATTTCCACAATATTCTTCTCAAGGCAGGTTTGCTAACTCCTTGTTTGTCATTCTTTTCTCACTTTACTTATGTTGGTTAAAGTGTTTTGTATTAGGGTGTGTTTTTGACACAAATACATGAAGTTTTTCAGACACTTGCTTACTTAGGCCACATTTTATTGTTTGTTGGTCTCCCTTTAAATGTTCGGTAGCTTCCTTGATCCAACCAGTTCAAAGTTTTACACATTTTTCGCCCTGAAATACTGTCTTTTTCTTAGTATCCATGTTAAATCAGTAAGGCCATCATATGATAGAAATTCTTGTCTATTTTAAATTTTATTTTTAGCATCACATACAATAATTTATCCTGTACCACAAATGATAATTTGCTTTTTCTCTGCCCACAAACATAAGAAATATTTACATTCACTCATTTTAAAAATAAAATGTTAAATACACAAAATAATATTACCACTTACTGGTAAAAACATACTTGTGATAAATTTTCTTTTTTTCTTATGCATATTTTCACTAGGTATAACCTGAAAAGCCATATAATTTTGTGTTTGACTTCTATCATTTATGTGTATACCATGTCTACATGGTAGACACAATCACTTATTAAACTATCTCCACTGAACTGAACATTTAAGCAGTGAAGTTTATTCATTCTAATTTATTTTACTACAATAATTAATTTTTTTGATGATGATGATACTAGGGTTTGAATACAGGGACTTGCAAATGCCAGTCAAGTGCTCTAACACTGAGCTGCAGTCCCAGCCATAAGTAATGAGTTATTGAACTTCTTTGTGCAAGATATTTTTTGTTTACATTTATTTCTATATGACTGATTCCCAGAAGTAGAATAACTGTCAATACTATGAGTAATTTGAGGACTCTTCATACATATTACCAACTTGCTTCCCAAAAGAGAAGTAACAATTCATACAACCTCCAGCAGTGTCCATTTCCCTCTGCCCTGGGGATAGTATTGACTGTTTTCATTTTAAACAAATCAAAGCACATCAAAAGTAAAATGTATGCTGCCTAGTTATATATGTTGCATCATTTCTATTTCTTAGCAGTGTCTTAAATCAATCCACTCTCTTTATTTCTACTGTGACTGGCTTGGATTTAGTACTACAATCTTGTCTATTTGTGCAGCATTTACATTTCTTAAGTGATTTTTCTAACTTTTGTCTGCTTTTCTCCATTATTTTGTCAACACCCTAAAAAGTGATTTTTTAAAACTTTAATCCTACTTCTGTCATGTATATAAATAATTTCTGAACAACTCTGTATGCACAATAAAAACACAATAGAAGCTCCATCACACTATATAGAATTTAGGAGGCTGCATGTCATCTTTACTGAAAAATTCTGGCCTTTAAGCTACTGCAATATGCATCCTTAATTTTTAATTTTTAAAATTAGTTTTATGGTGTCATAAAACATATATTTTTATGCTCAATACTGTATGTCTATATTCCCACACCTTGCTTCTTTGATATGTTCCTAATACCAGACACACTGCAATGTAGTCATAATATAATCATACAGGTTGTGAATGAGTCCTCTGTTACCTCTTACTTGTAATTTCAGTTGCTTTACCAAAGATTTCTAAAATAAATAAAATATCTTTTGAAAGCTTCAGGTTAAGTTGGTGTTCCTGTCCCAAAGTAGCTAGCAACCCTCTCCTAATGGAAGTGAGGATTGTTGGACTTGTCGGCACTGGGTCTTTCATTGACTACTTCTTCTGGGCAGATTGCCTAAAACCTGGTTATCCAACATGGGTTGAAACAAAGTCCTTCTCATTGGAGAATTCTTTATAATGACAGATGCACATGTGGCTCTGGTCCCGATGAGTCCCACTTCATGCCTGCCTGATATATGACCTTGTACTGTGTTCTTCCAAGACTCCTATGGAAACCCTGGCCTTGGCATCCTCCAGGTCTGCCTATGGTACAAATTCAACGCCTGATGAAAATGGGAAACAAGTTTAAAGGTTTACAATTATAGATCCAGCTAAGGGAGGGTGTAATGATTACAGAGAGCATGTTCCTGTCCCCGGAGCACCCAAGAAAGAATGAAATCAGGCAGAGAGAAAACAAACAAACAAACAGACAACAACAACAAAAAAACTACATGTCACCTAGCAGTACATAGTAGGGCATAGGGTATGAGTCATTTTAAACTTACAGAAAAATAACTAAATGATCCACTAAAAGAAATATCAGGGAAGTGGGAACCCAGTTTGTTAGTTCAAAGAGACATTTCGAATTTCCTATCTGTGGTATGATGCAGGATCTTGAAACTGTCAAGGAGCACAAATTTTGAATGAGAAAATTAAACTAGTATTTAAAATAGATGCCAAGACAACAAAAATTTATAAGAATTTACCACAAGATATTGCCAATAATTTACTTATTACTAATGCTCTATTGTACCTCTTTCATTGAATATTCTATTTGTTATTCTATGTCTAACTAAGAAATCGCCTCTTATAATGAAGTTGTAATATAATTTAACCCTTCCTCGGCAAATGCTTCACATCTAGAATACCACCCACATCAAGGAAATTTGAGGGTCCCTACTCTAAAGTCTCTATGAAAAATTTTGAAAATCTTTATTTATGTTAGCAACTGTCTAGATTTTCCTTTTTATCCTTGCCAGTTTACTGAGATTTTCTTGAGGATAAGGACTTTATCTTACAAATCTTTTCATCAGTTGCGACAGTAACACTACTTACTCATTAAACAAAGAAAAGAAATGAATTACTAGAAATGTAACGAAACACAGAAAGAGAGCAACTAATCAGATTAAAAAAAAAATAATAAGTGAGGTAAACTGTAGGAACATAGAAGCAGGAACAAGGATTCCCTAAACAAAAGCCCTAAGTAGACAAGAGTGTAATTTGGATGAACCATGGGGCCTGCATTATATTTTTGCATAACACAAGGCTTTTACTCAGAGACTGTGTTTGTTTATTTCACAAGGCTCTGATGAATGAGAAGCAGACCATGTGGCTGGCTGTTTGTTCATGGTAGTAATTTAAAATTGCATGCTGTATCACCAACCACTAGAGATTATTTAAATATTCAGTGCCAGTATGAACACTTGCTATATGAGTCACCAAGGCTAATAACCATACAGTTAATTGTTGTAAAACTAGGCCATCAATTATTACTTGTATCAACTTAAAACTGAAGTGTTTGTCAGAATCACCTCATGCACTACATCTTTAATGACTCCATGACTTGAAATCTTCCTACCTAAGCATTTCAGTTGTGGTATTAGGTGGCCAGATGGTCTGGAATGCTTAGTCATTTTTGCTGTTGATCCCTCTTCTGAGTGTTCACAACTCGATTACCTCAAATTTGAATCTTCCTCCAACATTGGTGCCTCAGGCCATGTGAGTTAATCATTAAAACCAGTTCAGCCCAACCAAGTTCATCCACCTGCAATTCTTAACACAGTGCAGTAACAAATTGGGGAGGATGGGTGGGGAAAATGAGTGACTTTATCTAGAATCAACTCAATTCTTTGTTAATGTCCCAATTCCAGGACTATGACTAAGACTGCTAGGACAGAGAGGAAGATTGACCATTTTTTGTAAGCAATTGAATATTACTTAAGGTACTTTAAATAGTACACACAACTCTAGATTAATGCATACTAATTATAAATTTAAAAGGTATTTTTATTTAAATAGTACTAAAATATACAGATTTTTATTATTTCCTTAATAGTCATTAAG
The DNA here is from genome assembly GCF_902686455.1 of Sciurus vulgaris. Taxonomy (NCBI): domain Eukaryota; kingdom Metazoa; phylum Chordata; class Mammalia; order Rodentia; family Sciuridae; genus Sciurus; species Sciurus vulgaris. Next base: position 135,589,802 of record NC_136464.1, read on the forward strand.
AACCATAAGATGATAAAAAAGATGATGGGGAATAGGCAAATTCAGGATATCAGAAATAGAAAAATGAAGCTACTTCCCAGCAGAGATATTGATATGCATGGTAATGCATTACTGGAATAGGACCAGAGCAACAAAATAATCAATGTGAGTCTGGTCCCATATTTTAAGCATTGCTTTTTTACCTTTCCAACAGGGCAACATATGCATCAAAACCACCTCTTGGATTCTTACTGACTTTAGGTCCAGTTTTCCAGATCTTTATCTAGCCTAGCTTCAACTAGTTTTATCTCAGAATCATAGTCTTGATTATTCTCAATCATACCGAAAAAAGCAAAGATTTTGTTTGGTCCAAGCTTTAGTTTCAAGATATATGTGGGAGTGATGATTCCCATTAAATTCTAATTACTTTATGTCAAAGTAATAACTTATCAGATATGACTGTATTAGATTTAATTTGGAAATTCATATACCAATAAAATATTTCTGTGATGTCATCTCATATTTAATAGTATCATTATCATTCATAGTTATAAGTATGTCACCTAGCAATTTAAATGCTTGCAGTAAAAAAATAAAATGCATTAATCTTAGAATTTTGGGCTATATAACAATCACAAATAGCTTATATTTATTTAGAGATTATTATGTAGCAGGTTATTTTTGAAGCACTTCCCATAAAGTTTATCAATAATTCCAAGATTTTAATAAAATAAACATTGTCATAATTCTCATTTTATAAAGGCAAATTAAATTGAATTTCAACATATTGAATTAAAAATTGGAGATTGCTTTAATCTGTGTTAACAATTTCCAAATTACACAATAATAAATGAATGGAGAAAGCAGTGAGTGAAACACAATATATATGAGTGTGCATATGTACGTATGTATAACTGAATCTAAAGAGGCACCTGTACATAAAGATATGCATTTAGAAACATAATGAAATCACTCGTTAAAAACAGAATAAAATATATAATTGTCCTTTTTTTTTTTTTTCTTTGGTGCCAGGGATTGAACCCAGGGTTGCTTAACCACTGAGCAACACCTGCAACCCATTTTCTTTCTTTTTTTTTTTAATTTTGAGAAAAGTTCTCCCTAACTTGTTTAGGGGCTTGCTGAGGATGTCCTTCAACTTGCGATCCTCATGCCTCAGCCTGCTGAGTCTTTAAGATTACAGGCATACACAGCTGTGCTTGGCTTAAATTAGCTTCTTTAAAGTTAAAACTAATGCTTCTTAAAATTCTCTAGTAAAAGAAATTGAAAAGTTAAGCCAGATTGAAATAATTTATTTTAAATATCTTGACAAATAACTTGTATCCAAACTGCACATATCTTAAACATACAAAGAAATATATAAGTAGTTAATATGCTCAGAAAAAGTGATGTGTTTTAGTAATAAAGGCACTGTAATAAGATACCACTATAGATACACCAGAAAGGCTAACTCAAAAAGACAGATAATGCCAAGTGTTGATGAGGATGTGAAGCAACTACAGCCTTTATACATTCCTGGTATAAATATAAAACTGCAACCAATTTGGAAAGCAGTTTGACAGTATCTTATAAATGTAAATATACACTTTCCATATGCTACAGCAATTCTATTCATAAATATTTAGCCAAGACAAATGAAAACATGTGTGAGCTAAAGACACGTACAAGATTATTCATAGGAGCTTTACTCTTAACAGACCCAAATTGGAAACAATTGAAATGTTCACAAAAGAAGAATAAATAAACATATCTAGGTGGGTACTTAAAAATGAAATACTACATGGGAATTGAATTTTGTAAAACAACACTGATATTACAATAATGTGACTCTCTAAAACATATATACATATACAAATCTTCTGATGCAATTTTTAAAAAATATAAAACATAATCTAAGGTAATAGAAATCATCTCAATGATTTTTCTCAGTGCATTTCCCGGGAGTTTTTTGTGGTGATTGAAATACTCAGTAGTTTGATTGTGGTAAATGTTCCAAGGTTTGTCAAAACCCATTAATTTTTATAATTATAATGAAGTTCATTTTATTGTAGGTGTTTATATTTCAATGAGTTGCTTTTCTTAATGTTAGAAGCAATTGGGTTGAAGTAGAATAAAATCTCCATTTCATAGTTGTTTGACAAGTTTCGAAATCATTTGGTTCAATGTGGAAACAAATGTCCAATATTTCTAGAATCATCTTTTAGAGTCAAAAGTAAGATTAAAAACTCTATGTGATTTCTCTCCCATTCTGTAGGTTTTCTTTACACATTCTTATTTCCTTTGCTGTGCAGAAGCTTTTTAATTTGATGTTGTTCCACTTATTAACTGTTGGCATTATTGCTTCAACTTTAGGGATCCTATTGAGAAAGTCATTGCGTGTGCCTACATGCTGGAGAGTTGACTTATGATTTTTTCTAGGGGTTTCATAATTCCTGGTCCAATTCTTAGATCTTTGGTCCATTATGAGTTAATTTTTGCTCAGGGTGAGAGATGAGGGTCTAGTTTGATTCTTCTACATTTGGATAACTAGTCTTTCCAGCATCACTTGTTTAAAATTTTATCTTTTCTCCAATGTAGGTATTTGGCATCTTTGTCAAGAATCAGAAGACTGTAGATGTGTGGATTTGTCTCTGTCTTCTATTCTGTACATTCTATGTCTGTTTTTATACCAGTACCATGCAGGTTTTTTGTTGTTGCTTTTTTTGTTTTTTTTTTTTTTTTTTTTTTTTTTTTGGGGGGGGGTGTTTTTGTTTTTTGTTTTGTTGTTTTTATTCTATAGCTCAGTAGCATAATTTGCAGTCAGGAATTGTGATGCCTCAAGCATTGTTATTTGGGGAGGTTACAATTGTTTTGGCCATTTTTGGTCTTTTATTTTTCCAAATTTTTTTTTCTGAATTTTAGGACTTTTTTCTAGTTCTATGAATAATGTCATTGGTATTTTGATGGGGATTGTATTAAATCTGCATGGGACAAATATTTGCTAGCTACTCTTCTGACAGAGGATTAATATGTAGAATATAAAAAAAAAAAAACTCAAAAAACTTTACACTGAAGAACCAATTAATAAACTAACCCAATTAATAAATGAGCAAATGAATTAAACACTTATAAAAAGAAGAAATACATGGGGCTGAGGCTGTGACTCAGTGGTAGAACACTTGCCTAGCACGTGTGAGGCACTGGGTTCAATCCTCAGCATCACATATAAATAAATGAATAAAATAAAGGTTAATCAGCGACCAACAAGAGTGCATATATTAAAAAATCTAAAAAAAGAAGAAAAAATACAAAAGGTCAACAATATATGAAAAAATATTTAATATCATTAGCTATTAGGGCGATGCAAGTGAAAACTGTAGATGTTCAGAGACGGGTTTGCTGAGGGTGAGGACGAAGGATACCTACCCTACCTAGCCTTACCCAGCGTGCTTACTTAGTCATCGGAGATCGAGCTCTGAAGGCACAGATCTAATTTTATTTAGGGTTGCACAGGACATATATACACACATTATCCAATCAGGTTAATATGCTTGTTAAAGTATAACAGAGTCAGTCTATAAGTGAACTATATGTTGAGGGTCAAAGTAGTGCAAACAGACCAAGCATGCCTAAGCAATTCTGCCCAGCAACAGGTCTGAGACAAAGGACTGGGGGAATGGCAAGCTCCAGCACACAGCATGAGGCAAGGTAGTGCAGGCGAGCTCACATCACAGCTTGCTGGGATGCTTGATGAGTGAGGCCTCCCCTCAGCTCAAACTCAGCCTCAGCAGCTGCAAAGACCTTCATGGCGAGTCTTTACTATTACCTCAGTTTCTCTGTTCAGACTGTTTGGCTTACTTAGACCATGGTGTCAGTGAATGCTGTCAGATAAGCTTGAGGAATGTTCCCTACAGAAAACTACTGTAAGATTTCATGTCACACCAACCCGAAAGGCAGTCATCAAGAATACAAATAATAATAAATGTTGGATAGAATGTGGAGAAAAAGGAATGCTCTTTTCCCTCATTTTTTTTTTACTGGTGCATTAGAGTTGTACATATTGATGTTTGTTGCTACATATGTGTATGTGCACAAAATATAACAATATAATTTCGTCAATATTCCCAACATTTCCCTCCTCCTTCCCTGTCTCCTACCCCGTGGTCCCTTTTCTCTATTGATCTCCCTTTGACTTTTAGAAGGTCCACCCCCAGCTTTTGATTTCCTTTTTCCTCTCAAGTTTCCACCATCTTACTACATTGATGCACTCATACCCATGTTTATAGTAGTGCAATTTGTAATAGCCAAACTATGTAACCAACCTACATGTCCATCAACACTGGAATGGATAAAGAAAGGTGGTATATATACATAATGGAGTTTTATTCAATAATAAAGAAATGGAACTTGCAGGAAAATGAATGGAGCTAGACCATTATGCTTCATGAAATAAGTCAAACTCAAAAGGTCTAGGGTTGTATGTTCTCTCATGAATGCAGAAGCTAGATAAAAAAGAGAAAATTCAAAAACAGATCAGTAGGGGAAAGAGACCAAGGGGTGGGAGGTAGGGAAAGAGGAGGGAAGTGCTGGGGAATGGTATTGGTCAAATTTTATTGTTATAGTATATACAAATATGTAACAACAACTCTCACTATTACACACAATTAAAATGCACTAGTGAAATGTGGAAAATAAGTATATGATTATGAATGAGGAATAATGCCAATAGCTTCCTACATATGAGAATAAAACAGGTCTCTGATGAGACAAGAAGGTAGAAAACAAATTGTAAAATGAATAAAATTTTCATGATTTTGAGAAATTTGTGGTAATTTTCAAATTAAAAATCAATTTATTACATTATAGATAATATCTAACTAATGTCCTAGCATCATATTTTATGCTACTTCTAACATTTATTTTCCTATTAATGCAGGTTTTGTATATTTGTATGGCAAATGTTCTATTATTATGCATATTTTATTCATAAGATGTAATGCCTAAAGAACAAGTCAGATAAAAATTTCTTTCTTCATATATTGAAATGAGAACACTTAATTGTGTTTACATTTTACCAGTTGAGGTACTTCTGACTTTTACCTGTAAGTCAATTAAGTCTTCTTAATGTAAAGTAAGAATTAGAAAATTCAGTTTAAAAACCCACATAAATATAATTGTCCTTTTTTAAACTTTGGAAGAGTCTGTTTCAAGAAACATTACTGTCTTTTTGTAAAGTCATCCATTGAAAGATATTATCAGAATTTTAGCAACTACTCATTTTTACTTCCAGCATTTGTTTGTATTTAAATGTGCATATTTTGATCAAATTGCAAAGAAAAATATTTCACTTTTTAGTACCAAAAAGATGTTTTACATACATGTGGAATGTTTTATTTAGGAAATAATAGCCTGTTCTATAATATATTAGGGAGACATATAGAAATACATGAAATTTTCAAGCAATAACTTAAGCTAAAGTCCTCATCATTCACTATATCATAGTCCATATAGGAAAAAGCATACAAGTGAATATTATGATGATAATAATAATAATAACCATAATAGAAACTTTTTTTTGCCTATTTGTAGCTAACTAACATTTTCTGATTCTCAGTACAAAATTCTTGTTACAAAGGAATAGTTGCAATTATAGATTTTTAATACTTTATCTTCGACTAAAGGTAAAGAATAAAGCTAGGATTTTCCTGAATAAAGGACTCATATCACAACTATCAGGTACCTGTATAATGTTAGAAAACTTATTGAATATTTACAATCTATAAAGAAATATAAGAGAAAGAGAATGATACAGAGCAATAAGGCTACTGGGTAGAAAAAAAGAACTTGCGAATAGTCTTGAACAGGAAACATGTCTTACCCTTCACCAAAGCTTTCTTGGTTCCTGTGTTTCCTAGCAGATTAAGAAGGAAGAATCTCTTTATGGATACTACCATGATGATACAGAACTACAAGGTAGAAACTAGTTGTGACCCAGAAAAAATACAGAAGAAGTCCCAGGTATAATTGTTTCCTATACATCAGTGTTAAAGGTATGAGGTTTATGAAAAATAAACTTAAAAAAAAATAAAAATATTTCCAAAAACTAAAACTGAAATGCAATTTAAAAATCAGAAATACCCTAGAATTGGACAAATTTTAGATATTTCTGATAGGGCCTTATACCAAATCTCCAAATGGCTTACATAACTCTACCAGAAAATATATGTGTTTAAATTGCCAAAATGTCTGTCCCTAAGAGAATAGTACATAGTTTGCAATAAAATTCGAATGAATGAATGAATGAGTGAATGGATGAATGAATACAAATTCACACTTACACATTTAGTATTCTGCACTTCTAATATTTTACTATTCCTTTCTTGTTATACAAATTGTATTTCTAGTCTCTTATCGAAGCTACTTTCTTCTCACCCTTCAGCTATGAGCTTAGGAATCAGTTCACAGCTAACCAACCTGCGCTGGTGAGGTGACATCCCATTAAATCCTAAAGCACTCCTCAAGCTGTTTGTCACCCTAGCTGTAGCTGCAACAGCCGTTGACAGCAGCCAAAATAAAGAAATTCATTTCTTTGTGTAGATAAAATCTGGGAATGAAGACAGAAAAAGAGAAAAAATGAATTAAAGTACCTAACAGTTAAATAGTGTTGACAAAAAAGAATTAATTTTCATTGACTCTAATCACAGATCATGAAAGACTCAATGCACAAAAACCAAACCAAACCAAACAACTCAGGAATGAATAAATAAAGATTGCCAAAAGCTTGATTCACATTGATAGTATTGTTATCCTCTTGTCAGAGTTGAACAATGGAAGCAGGCCTGTCACCAAACTTGTATGAATTAGGTGTATCAGAAAATTGCAAACTCGATGTTAGACTAAAAGAATGATGCTAGCAATGATAAAACTGAGTGTGTGACATATGCCTCTAATTCCAGCTACTTGGGAGGCTGAGGCAGGAGGATTCCAAGTTGAAGGCCAGTCTGAGTAAAATTGGTGAGACCCTGTTTCAATATTAAAAAAAGTAATGAAAGGGCTGGGGATGTAGGGTAGTGGCTAAGTGTCCCTGCATTCAATCCCTAATACTGATAAGAAAACAAACAAAGAAACAAAACAAAGAAATGTTTAATTTTGTAAGCACTATAGATAAGCAGAAATTGCAGTGATTGGAATTCTCTACAGATGTTTATTTTACTTTAAAAAATGGCTTATTATCTACCTATATCACACATTTTATTTACATTTTTTCACTTTCAATTTGTTATTTGGTTTATTCAATAATTTTTGACCTCATGACATCTACAAATCTACAACAAACTACAAATATAAATAAAGAAAAATTTCTACTCCTGCACATTGTTGCTCTATATGAACTTAGCATATCTAGTAGAACTTCCAAATATCTGTAGAACTTCCAAAAGAAGAAAAAGAAAAAAATCCTCAGCCCCAATAATTTAGGTAAGGCTTTTTGATCTTTGAGAAACACTTAATTCTGTTCTTCGAATACATTGAATTTTATGTAAACCACTATTAAAAGAAGGTGAAGGTTAGATATTCCAACCTACTTATTTTTTTGAAAAAATTTAAATCTGATTTGACAAATCTTTTATAGTTTTGGAATAGACTGATGCAACATAATAAAAATATAAACTAAATAATACACACATCTGCACACATAAACATGCATGTGTTTATAAATGCACATGGATATTAGTTTCATTAAAATAATGCAGAAGATGAGGAAATTTATTACAGAAAAATCTCTCTCAGAGCACTGATATAGGCACAGCATTCTAGACCATCCAAATTTCTACCTCCTCACAGTCCAAATGTCCTACTTAATTTTGATCTTCAGTGTTGATTGAAAAATGTATAAAGGCATTATTAAATATAAGTATTTATTCATTATATTTCTGTGCATAGTGTAGGTTTGTCTATGTGCCTCAGTTTTGGTGTACAGTAGATGAAGACAAAATGCACTGTGGTCTTTATGATACATAGCAAGGAAAGATAAACATTTGGAAAAAAAAAACAGCTAAATATGTGGCTACTGCTTTTAGACCATTATATTTGGTAGCCAAACCCAAGCAATACTTGAATTCTCTGCTAAATTACCAGGAGTCTGTTGCTTTAGAGACACATTGGTTTTGATCAAACATGAATTTGGATCTTAGTTTTTCTTTCCCCTTGTGCTTCCTGAAAAAAATTACTCATTTGTTCCTCTGAGCTTCATTTATTTTTACTTGTAAATATTAATAAATTTGGCTTCATAGTTTATATATCTTCATGGGATACCATATGTAAAGTTACAAGCACTATGCATTATACATAAGAAAAAGCAAAAAATGTTATGTATTATTTCTATTATTGGTATTGTTTTAACTATAATTATCCATTAAAATTGGACTACACTAACAAATCTTGAGAGGTAAATTATAAATTACTAGATAATTAAGATTTTATTTGGTAACTAATAAAGACATAATTTAATAGAGTTCAAATAAGATGAGACAATAAGTGAATAGTTCATTCCACTGCATCTATTTTATATGTTTCTTGGAAAGGGTTGCTGTCCGATATTTTTGCAATTGGTGACTTTCTATAGTTCCCCTAATCTGCTTTACAGCACTTCCATAATGCAGTTCCAGAAATGCAGTTCCATTCCCTCATTCATCGTAAATGTAGAAGTCCATTCTGCATATATAACTTTACAAATCATTTTGATATTTCTTTCCTTACAGATTTTGCCAGGTCATTTTTCATCCAATAGTACTTATTCCATACTTACACTCACCCAGTCATGTACAAATGAGGGGGGACCACTGGAACACAAAATCACAAAATTAAAGTTATTTCAGTCCAGCAGACACTAAATCATCCAAAGGAGAGGCTATGTACTCTTTTTCTTTTCGCTTGCTCAACTGGTAGTGTCCATATACTTTTCATAAGAATAATAGCTTATATATTATCTACATAAAATATCAGCTTTGTTCCTTTCTTTTCTGTAGCACACATGAAACAAAATTAAATATCTATACCATTGAAGAATGACTGCTAACACAAACCAAATCGTTTCTCGAGTCTAGGACATCTGACGTGAAATTGGAAATTAACTGCATCACTCTTCAAAGCACATTTTAAATACAGTGCTTGACAAGGCTGTTATTTTGTTCCTAGTGTTGACACAGTTTTAAAAACAGTTAATTCCAGCTTATATTGACATATTACCATCAATTATGTTTCACCATCTGTGGACCTAATTAAATTTACCCTTAAATTTGATTTTACCAGACATCAGTCACAAGAAAGACATGTTTACTAAACATTTTTATGCAAACAGAAGAAATAAAGAAATCAGTTGAAGTGGCCCCCAAATCTTTTTGCCACTACAAAATTGGGTGTTGAATAACCTTGTTCAAGTTGGACTCTGCTAAGGGCTCAGTGACGGTTAAGGTATGAGGTTGGACATCAATGGATATGAAGAATATTTTTGTGATCTAACAAGAAAGGTCAAATCAATTTCCTTTCCATTTCACACTTTTTAATGTTCACAATAAACAACTATAATAATTAGTGTTACATATTTAGATTTGCCAAAATTTGAACACTATAGAAACAAGGATAATGATACACTCAGTCTGGCATTTTTATATACCTCAGTCTAATACCCTAGATGGAATAGGTTCTCAGCCAATTTTAAAATGAGTAGTGCAATGAATAGGAAAGGATGAAATCATCTGATTTTTTTCCTCCATAATTTCTTTAGACAAAAATATTTTAAAAATATTCTTTCTTAATTTTCAGTGAAGCACATAAGAAAACAGAACATGAAATAAATAGGGAAGCAAGTATATGATTGTCATTTTTAAATTATTTTGGGGTTTTGAAAGCTGTGTTTCTGGCACCCTTAGTTATGGCAAACTGTGTTTCTATTAAAAAGAGCATATTATAAAATGTTTTTGAAATAAATATAAGAAGCTTATGTAATCCAGAAAGGGATAATGTGGTGATAGGTGAAGCATAGATTTCTGTGTAATTTTAAAACTATTTTCTAAAAACTGAATATGATGTAATGAATGGGAAAAATATAGTATTCTTAATTAGTGACATTTTATTTAGCCACATCTTTCAGGTTGTCCCTGAATAGATTTTGATAAATTCTTAAAATGATTTTGTAAATAAGAGTCTTCTTGGGTGATGGTGAACCCTCTGCAGAAGGAGAGTCTATTTGAATAGTAGGCTCGATTACAGTAAAAAGGTCTACATAATCCCCAAATCAAGAGAGGTTTCATCTTGCACACTCTTACAATTCCTGTACATACATACATAAAATTCTGAGTTTTGAAAAAAGAGGACGCCTGTGAAAATTGATAGAAGAATTGCATCTCTAAACCAATGTCAGGAAAATTGCTCAGGTGTAATTTTGTTTTCAGGAGATATACGCTCAGCTATCATAAGGAAATAGAAAATCATGTTGAAGGAGAAGTCTATGAATAGAATTACAGAAACAATTTTAGGTTTAAAATAAATCAACATGAAAAATTGTATGTTTAATAAACATTACACGGCCAAAATATCATTGAAAAATAAATGAGAATTAGGAACCTGTTCTTAGTTTATAATGGTAAGTTGGTCCAAGTTATACTTTTGGAAGATGTGAATTTCTGGTCCTTTTCTTTCACATCAGCCTTAGCATCATTAAGAAAGACTGACAGGAAAAGATGGACCTAGAAATATGAATTTTAAAGGCATTAAATTTTATTTCTAGTAAATTAGTTTTGTTTTCTATTTTGTCTATCTGTTGATACAAAGAAATCAAAACGTTTTCACATAGAGAACATACAGTTTCTTGGATCTAAATTTAAACAGTAAGTATATAAATTGTTAGGTGTTTGAGTTACACAATAAAGGATTCCTATAAGCCCATATTCCCTCTGAGCAAAGGGACTGGCTTAACTAATTGTATAGTAAGTCAACTCCTATGAAATTGCCAAACAGAAAATCTATATGAAAACAGCAATGGAGAGCAAGAGATGTGAGCATTTAAAATGTGCCTGTCTAGAATCCCAAGTAAATTCATATTTCAAAACATGAACAAATAAACCAGTGTGATCCATAATATATTGAAGCCTCTAAATACAATTTCTAAAACCTATAATCAAGTGTTAATAGCTACACTGTAGTCAATGCACCCTGGAGCAATATCTCAAAGTCCTGGTGCTCTGCCAAAGTCTATGAAAAGAAGTCACATAGGCAGATGCCCAAGAGCTTTGTGCTGTCATTCAGAGATGAGAGATCACAGAATCAAACACTTGGAATTACAGCCACCGGGATGTGTGTGTGTGTGTGTGTGTGTGTGTGTGTGTGTGTGTGTGTGTGTTTGTTTGTGTTTGACTATGTTTTTGCATAGAAAGGTTAATCTCTGTCTCCTGGGATTTCCTATCTCATCTTAGTCTCATTACATTTCCTTTAACTATTTTTTGATAGTGTTAGATTATCTTAAAATCTTTTATCATTGTTAGTATTGGGGAGAGGGTAGTACCAATGCATAGCAAACCGAATATATAATAGTTACCTGGTGAGACTCCTTAAATCATGGGGACTGTTGACTGAGGAGAGAAGCCCACAGATTTCACTCCTTAAGAAAAAATAATGAAAGCAAAATAACATAATTGCTAATTTTAGATTGATGGCATCAGTAGTCAGCATATTCAAGTACTGTTTGCTTTCCAAATTGTTGCCAGTTTTCGAATATAAAATTATTTTATATCAAGTTTTTCAATTATCAAACTTGTCAATTATCAAACCCTAGACTTCCATTTAGGATTGAACACGAAACTCTCCATTTACTATTGCCATAAATTCATATACAACATGTACCATATATTCTTTCTGAAAGATATTCATTCCTTATTTTTTTGGTGGGGGAGTACCCGGGACTGAACTCCAGGACACTAAACCACTTAGCCACATCCCCAGCCATATATTGTATTTTATTTAGAGACAGGGTCTCCCTGAGTTGCTTAGTGCCCAGCTGTTGCTGAAGCTGACTTTGAACTCATGATCCTACTGCTTCAGTCTCCCAAACCGCTGGGATTATAGGCATGCGCCACTATGCTCTGCCAGATATTCATTCTTTAGAGTCATGTCTGCATTAGAACTTTGCAGCCCTAAAATCTTTACAATGTCAAGTACCACTTTATTTCCTGTCATTTATTATATTGTTGAATTCTCCAATAACCTGATGAAACAAATACTTAAGTGCTAAGAAATGAGCTAAAATTTTCATGAATTATTCTATTTTATTCCTAGGCCTACTCATATCACAGATGAGAGAGGTGAATCACAGGTATTTTCTTAAATACTTACTAGTTAGTTGCAGAGTTAAAATTAAAGTTTATGTTTTCTGACTCCAGAGAAACTTGAGCCAATATGAAGCACCATCTTGGAACTTATGGAGAATAATTAACCATTTGGGGCAGAGAGGGGTGAATAGGAAACAGAATTAAAGCTTTTTGCTTCAATATAAAACATGTTGGCGAACTACTTCATTCTTAACTACTTGGTAAGTAAATGTAGGTTACTATTGTTGATGCCAGAAGAGAAAATGTTAGTGAAAAAGAGTCCTTGATGTTGTCAAATATCAAATATAACAGTTACACCTAGATACTGCCAAATGGATTTAACCAAAAGCAGCGATTTGGTGATTTAAGCAGAAAGGGCAGAAATCAGATCTCTGTCAATGATAGAGAAATGAGATGTTTAGGAAGAGAAAATATAGAATTCAGACTATTTAGAGAGAGAGTTGGATGAAAACAGGAACGGTCTGAACAGCAGCTGGAGCAGAATATGACTCATGGCAATGAGATCTTAGGCTTGCTTGTAAGTTTGTAAAGGACACAGGAAGTTTTATAATGAAGCAGTGGCTCTAACTCGATGAGCTCAGAATGAAGTAAGGGCACTGGATGAGGTTTATAGATCTTAAAGGTGGGCTGGAAATTATAATGCTAGCATAAATAAACATTTTCCTATTCTAATGAGATCTGTGATTAAGCCTTTTGTCTAGGGGAGTTTAAACAGGTGGAATCATCCAAAATCTTAATGGTGTTCTACCATCCTCAAATCAATTAAGGTTTATAAATATCAAGTGAGGAATTTGTCATTGTTATTGTTAAAGATAATATATGATATTCAAAAAATAGTTGACTGCACCATAGGATTTACATATTTGTGAATAGTTTGTTTGTTTTGAAGGGGGTTCCGTTTTAGAGATGATTTGCAGAGGAACCAAAGGCTGGCAGGACTCTACTTGCTTTCTTCAACAGAAGTGGTGATGTCAAAATGAAATTTCTCAAGAACTCAGTTTATCAGGGAGAAACTAAAGCATAGTTTAAAAATTCAAACAGCCCTAAGTTTACAAACAATGAAATATTTAAAACTAATGTCAGTAAAGAAAAATAAAACTTATTGGGGAACAGCTGAAAGGAGGGCATTACAATAATGTATATTTTATCTGAATGGCTACATATTCTGGAAATTTATTTCTGTTTCTTTTTTTCCCTAGTATTTTGGCAAAAGAGAGCTGATAAGATTTAATTTTATGATTTTTAGTTCATGGGTGATCTGACCTTGAGTAGATACTTTTAGATCAGAGGTAAAGGAAGATGAAGAGAATGAACTTTGAGTAGGCTACAGTGACTGATGAGAGCATTTCCCCTTTATTTGGGGGCCTGAGGTTAAACAAAATTAAAAAGAAGTGGCATAATTCAAGGAGTTTCCTCCATTTCCTTTTTCAGGACATTTACTTTTGCAAAATTTATAACTGAAGTCATTCTTTTTGAAATGAATATGACTCTTTATAAGACTCAGGAAGTCTCTTGGAAACTTTAATAACTAAGAATGTCCTTCTCAATACCTGGTAATAATTACTTTGAAATATAAACATTAAGGGTGACAATGCTCCTACCTCCCACTTTCTGAGGAATGATGGGAACTTAATATCTTCTGGTGGATGTTTTGCTCCAAACTTCAAAACTACTTCATGTCATAAATATGTAAGAAGTTCATTTTTCCTTTACATGAAGTTCTTTAACAGAGATTTCCAAGTGAACTGGAATAAACTAATGTGGACATGTGGTGTCATCAAGTTATCTTGTTGAGAATAATTATTGTTTATTTTAGAACATGTGTGCAATGGGTTCTATCTACTTGGCTCTATAAAAAGTGAGATTTCTTCTTTGTCCTTGCAGTCTCCTAGCAGATAGCCTGTGATATGGATCACATTCCTGGCCAAGACTTAGGCAATAATAAAACTGTATTCTTTCTCTTCTACATTTATGCAGTTTTTTTTCTAGGTTTGGAGAAGCCTTTTTTTAAAATTCTTAGTTATATTTTCTTTACAGGGGAAAAGGTAAGAGGATTTTCTTTTGTACAATGAATAATTGATTCATGTTAAAGGGAATCAGAGAATTTTATATGAATAGAAAGCTTCGAGTATACATGGCTTAACGAATACAGCCTGACATTCAAGTCAGTTGCCTTTCTGTTCTTAAACAGCTTCACGGAACTTTTACACACCGCCCTTCATTGGTTCCCTAGTCAACTTGTTTCCTACGAGTTTGGATGATGCAAAGCTCTAGCAAGAGACCGGGTAACAAGATGAATGAGAAACCTAGGACATTTCCCCCACTGTTTCTGGTGTTGGCAACATCTCTGGTAATGGCTACATCTTTTTCATTAACTCAGCGTCAACCGCTCAGCCATGGCTATGAGCCTTGGGTAAACCTTCCTTGGTCCCATAAGCTTTTGGGGTGTGTAGCATTTTCTAGGTCTTGTGAACTTTGGTATTTAAACAATTTACCTATCTTTTCTGGTCCATATGACATCTTTACAAGTGATCTTTCAAATTAAAGTTCTATTCAGCTACATACTTTGGCTTCCATAGCTTTATATATATTAACCCTCATGAAAATTTTGAGTAAAAAGTATTAATGAATCTCCATTTGGGGGAAGAAATACATTTTACCTTCACATATTAAGAAAACTGTTTAATGCAACTATCAGAAGAGAACATAGAAGTAAAGCTCTATGGCACTGGTCTGTGTAGTACTTTTTTTTCCAATAATGATCCCCCCAATTACAGGAAATAAAAGCAAACACAGACAAATGGAATTATGTCAAACTAAAATGTTTCCACACAGCAAAGCAAACAGTTTGCAGAGTAAAGAAACAACATGTAGAATGGAAGAAAGTATTTGGAAATTATAAATCTGACAAGGAACTAATATACAAAATATATAATATTCTCAAGTAATTCATTAATAAGGAAAAAATGTCTTAAAATGAGCAAAAGACTTGAATAATTTCTCAAAAGACAATATGCAGATAGCCGACAGGCATATGAAAAATGTTCAACATCACTACTCATGGGGGAAATGAATATTAAAATTCCAATGAGATATCACCTCACACCTGTTAGAATTACTATTATAATAAAAAATTAACAAATGTTGGCAACATTGTTTACAATAGGAACCCTCCCACACACTATTAGTGGGAATATAAATTAACATCATTATGGAAAATACTATAGACGTTCCTGAACACATTACTAGGGACTTTTTTTCTTTTATTTACGTGGTTTGCAAATAAACATCCTTTTGAGTATAATATCAGTCAAATATATTTTCTGAAATAAAATTTTAGTTGCTACACTGTGTAAACAAGAATTTGCAAAATGAAATTGTTTTAATAGCAAATGCTCAAAGGTCTTATAAAAAGTCTGCATTAGGAAGGACTCCAAGGGAATATTGAAAAAATTCATAATAATCACAGCTATACCATAAATTTAAGTCCATATACAAACTACCACACAATAGGTCTCAATTACACACAGCAATTCATAAATGATAGGATGATTGTGGGGCTGTTCTTTAACTTTCTAAGTAGAACTTATAATGAAAATGTAATCCTTATTAAATGAAAATCTCATTAAAATAATATTTTATATTTTATGTTTTTTGATTTGATTTTCTTTCTCGTGCTTTATTCATGTGAAACTGTTTTTGTGGCAGAAAAAACACAGCATGTTTTTTCACCAGGCTCTAATTATTAACTAAAATGCAAAGTTTTCATACAGGAATGTGCTGTAAATATAAACGCATGTATTTCCAAATCAGTCAATTTTCAGTCTAAAATCTAGCATTTACTAGTTATTATGGCACTACCATTTTGCTTTAGTTTTCTCTGTCCAAGTAATTAACAATTTTATGCAGTGAACCAGGCATGGTAGTGCATGTGTGTAATCCCAGCAACTGGGGAGACTGATGTAGAAAGATCACAAGTTCCAAGCTAACGTCTGCAACTTAGCTAGATCCTGTGTCAAAATAAAAAGGGTGGGAATGTAACCTAGTGGTAAAGTACCCCTCAGTTCAATCCCTGACACTAAAAATAATGATATAGTAAAATACTCCATTAAATCATATTAAATATTTCATGTTTAGTTACCATTTCATTCATATATATATATATATATTCGCAAACTTTCAAATATATGCATTATAAGTATACAGGTTAATTAGTAACAATGAACAAATAAGGTATTTATTGCCAAATCTATAGCGTGAAAAAAGTTAAATTCTAGATCAGAAAATGAATTTACTACTGGCCCATGTTTAGTGGAAGAAAAAGTGCTTCAAATTATGTCACCCTAATTTGCAGCATCTTGTCAAAAAGAATTCCATATTTCAGATATTGAGGATGTATTTTAAGGACTGAGGGTGAGTGATAGTATGCTTGTGTGGCATGAGCAAGTCTCTGGGTTTAATCCCCAGCTCTGAAAAGAAAAGAAAAAAAATAATAATAATATATTTTATGACTTTTTAACTTAAAATGTTCTAAAATCAATCCTCATGTTTTAGGATTTTATACTTATTTATTCTAAGAGAGAGAAAATTTTTAGCTCTTTCATCACACTAGGTATCTGAGGAAAGTTAGGGAGTTCACCGGACACATGATATACTGTATGAAAAACTGACATAATACCTTTAGGCAGATAAGATAGAAAAAGAAAAAATGACTTCACCAAACTCTCCTGGTGATACATTTTTAACAAATAGCAGGAAAGACAACTTAAATTAATGTAATGAACAAACAGGTGAGCAGCACACTCTAAAAAAGTTCTTTAATCTACTTTCAAAAGAGATGACAATTAAGTAAGAACCTGCAGAGCATGATCGCAATTACACAAACCCCCTGCTTTGCAAACTGTCTGAACTTAATCAGGCATGATTTCTTGCATAATAACAGAAACAAGGAACGTGTTAAATAAGGGCATATAACTCCCAGGGAAGGAACTGAAAAGCTGAGAGACATATTCCATATATGGTCTATTACTCTACATATAAATCGTTCAGACAATTCCTATGAGGGACCCAAAAAAGGCAGATAATTATGAATATGTAATTACATACCAAGATGCATTACTTTTTGAGAAAAGCAAATAAAACAAAATCTTCTATGATATTGTCTACTAGAGATTAAAGATAATGAGCTCTTTTCACAAGGGCTGGTACTGTCTATTTGTTAAGAAAGGTGAATAACGGAATTTTATACAATTATTTACAAGGATATTTATGAAATAAACAGAAATGACACTCACGTTTTTTTTTTCCCCACCCCCAGATTTTCTAAACAAATTCAGACCAGCAGCCTAAGAAATTTTCTATTGGGGAAAAAAAAAGTTGTATTAATAAAGGACTGTTACTATCACAGATGCTAGCACACTAGGGATAAATAATGCCTCCCAAACCAACTAGTCTAGCCGCCTGCCACATCTGGAGTTCCTTTTATAAAATGGTGTGGCTTATCCCATGCCATTTTAAATCTACTAAACAGTTTGTGTTTCCAACATATTTTAAAGTAATATTAATCCTTTTATTTTATTAGTTTATATGTTGAATTCTAAATGTGTGCCTAAGAAATAAAAAAGTCAGCAAAGTTATAGAGAAAAATATCTGTACATAATCACTTTTTTATGTTTATTTTTAAAACTTTATAACATAGTGATTTAAAAAAAAAACAAAAAAACTCCTGTAATGATAAAACTCTGAAATCAGTACTACTAAAATCTTAAAGCATTTCTTAAAAATATTTTTTGGAGGATACCAGGGATTGAACTCAGGGGCACTTGACCACTGAGCCACATCCCCAGTGCTGTTTTGTATTTTATTTAGAGACAGGGTCTTACTGAGTTGCTTAGAACCTTGATTTTGCTGAGGTTGGCTTTGAACTTGGAATCCTTCCAAACTGCTGGGATTACAGGCATGCACCACCATGCCTAGCATTAACTAAAATTTTTAATTTTTTGTCACCTCTTTTATTTAAATGGTAAGGTATTACAAAGAGTTGTGTTTCTTTTTCTATTATTTTTGAAAAACTTTTTAAATTTTAATATTAAATATTGATCATTGTCTACAACATTGAATTTTTCAAAAATAATACATTCTGTGCATACACAGTAATGTATTTAACTGAGTTCAATGTCCCTATACCCATGTAATTGTTTCTGTTTTCTTATTTAAATTTTATTTGATTTTGAATTTTTTCTTTCTAAATTTTTTTTTAATTTTTAAAACTTGTTCTAATTAGTCAACATGGCAGTAGATTGCATTTGTGCATTTTGATAAATCATACATAAATGGAGTATAATTTATCATTTTTCTGACTGTACATATTGTAGAATCACATGGGTCATGCAGTCACATATGTACATGAGGTGATAATGTCTTTTTCACTCTACTATCCTTCCTACCCTCAAAGCCCTTCCCCCCCCTTCACTCCCCTCTACCTCATCTAAAGTAACTCTATTCTTCCCTAACACCCCACACCCCCATTGTGAATTAGCATGGACATATCAGAGAAAATATTCAGCCTTTGGTTTTTTAGGTGTGGCTTATTTTGCTTAGCATGATATCCTCCAAATCCATGCATTTACCTGCAAATGCCATTATTTCATTCTTTTTAAAGTTAAGTAATATTCCATTATATATAGATACATATATATGTCAAGATTTTTAAAAGTAGAAATCTTAGTTATCAATATATGGGCACTGTTAAGATTACTGATGAACACCACTGTAAGTTTTGTGGTAACATAAAATTTCAAATTATTGAGTAAATACTCAGAGACACTTTTGCTGAATTTGATAAGACCGTTTAACTTTGTGAGAAACTATCAAAATATCTTCCAAAGTGGATGTGGCACTTTGCATTTCAAGCAGCAGTGAAAGGGAGTGTTACTGTTCTATACCATGCCAGCATTCATAATTATTGCTCTGAATTTTAGCCTTTCTAATAAACTTAAGTGGTATCATATTATCATTTCAATTAACAGTTCCCTGATTTTCTATGAGTAATTACTCATAGTCTTACTTTCAGTCTGTAGATCCTATTTAGATCTTTTGCTTAATACTCAATTTGTTTGATTTTTAGTTTTGTATTTTTTGTTGATTTTCTTAAGTTTTAAGAGATCTTGTTCTATTTTTATTCCAGTATGCTTCAAATATGTAGTAGCAAATATATTTTCACAATCTTCAGTTTTATTTTTATTCCCTTAACAGCATCTTTTGCAGAGAAATGTTTAATCTTCATGAAGACCCATTTATCAGTGTTTTATGTATGAATGGCAATTTTGGTTGTGTATCAAGATATTCATTGCTAATCCTAGGGTAGTTAGATATTTCGTTAAGTTTTACAATACTGAATTTTAAAATTAGCATTCTGAGATGATTTGTGACTATGCTACTATGTTATAAAAGTAATTTACATACTTTTATAACTCCGCAAGGTTAAGATTCTTTTAATATTTGCTTTTTTTTTTTTAACTTCCAGACATCCAAATGAACTTTTTCTAGAACCATCATTGAAAAGACTATCTATTCACACTCTGTCTTTGTGCCTTTTTAAATTATTGGTTAATTTGCATGTATTGCTGGGCTATCTATTCTGTTCCATTGATCTAATCGTCTATTCTTTTGCCAATCACTAGCTTCTTGATTGTAGTAGCTTCATAGTAAATCCTAAAGTTAAATAAAGTCACCATTCCAACTCTGTTCTTATACTAATACTCACTGTTGTGTTACTTGTTCTGGACCTTCGGTCCTTCCATACAAACTTAAAACTCAGTTTGCACATATACCAAAATTAAAAAGTAGATAAATAGAACAAACAAAAAACAAACAAAAAACGAAATCTAGAACTTTGAAATTACATGAGTATAAAGTTTTATTTTAAAGCGGCCAGTGTCATTGTTTATTGGTTTATGTTAAAGAAGTTTAAATTCCTCTGTGTTTTTACTCTTTGTACCCTGTTCAGTTTGAGTTTCCTCAAATTCCCCTGCTTAGATTGTGTTTGTCTTGCAGGTCTTTTAGCTGTAACCAAGTTACAATGATGCCCTGTTACTGTAGTACTAGATTGAGTAGGAAGGAAAAATGTTCTACAATCTTATGATTAAATCTCAGTCTTCCAGTTGTCCTTTGTCACTGGACTTTCATCTGTAATATTTTTCATCATTTTTTATTACCTTGGTTGAAGCAGAAAGGGCAGAATTTGAGAGCATTTTTTTTTTCTTGCTGGTTCAATTAATGTTCTGGTTAAATATCTGCTCTACTGATTCAGATTTGTTATGAAAAATGCTTTGGACTATTTTAAAACAGCTATTTTTCCACACCCTCTGCCAGTAACAGGATGGATTTTATCTTTCTCTTTGCCACAGGAACCTGGTAATGATACTTGGATAGCTTGGCATTTATCCCTGGATGAGTTCAAATGAGAAACTTAAATGTTGAGTATTGATTTACATAAATACATTAAATGAACTTCCTGATAACATAATACTAGACACCACTGCCATTTACCTTTTATAACTTGAAATCTTCTTTTCATTTCACCTGTAATTATTTTTAAAATTTAATTTAAATAATCATATTTTTAAAATTTCTCTGCATAGAATTTTCTATTTTTAAAGCACTCATAGTTTTTTAATTAGTTTATTGTATGGTTTAATGAGTCTTCTCACACGTTAAATAATTTTGCACTACATAGTATTTAACAAGAGACATTGATGTGTTGTATAAGATCATCAACTTAAAGATTTATTAAGATAAGCATTTTACATTTACCCTTAAATCATGGATTTCATATAGCAGAAGCTAGGGACAGGGAAAATGTATAAGAGCATATAGCAACCTGAACGTAGTTGTCAAAAGCAAACCACCCGCTCAATTTCTCAAGGACTTTATAAATCCTCAACCATGAACTCCATGGGACCCACAATCAGTTCACTAGCAGCCCTCACAACTTCTGAAGATTCTATCCCATCCATCTTTCATGACTTGCATGAGTACCTGAATTCAGCATACCTGTATCAATAGAAGTTACAAATACTAGCAGTTGACTCAACTATCCTAATTGGGGAAAAGGGCATGACCATGAACAATCAGGGGCACTGTACTAGGGAAAAATATGTGAAAGGCTTTCAGTGCCAGGCTGTATTTACAGGACTGAAAAAAGTTACACGTTTCTAAAACTTGGTCCTTAAGATAGAACTAGAAGAATGAAATGCCCTGTTCAGAAAAAAGGTGTGAGGCAACCCAAGAATCTTTGACTGATCTCAGAGTTAAATGGTTTGAACTCCTGAATCTAAGTCAGTAAAGACTGAAAGGTGAGAGCTTCTGTAAATGCAAATACAAAAATGCAAGGCTTCAAAGAACATCAAGAATCAAAAATTGTGACATCATCATGGGGAGGAAATAAGGATTCAAGCTGCCCACTAAGACATGGACATATACAAATTGTCTGAAAGATAATCAGATATCATCTTTACAGTCATTGGATTATAAGAGAACATAGAAACACAATGAAAGTCATTCAGGAAACTAATGCATAAAAATGTTAGAAATTGAACAAAGAGATAAAAGGCATAAAAGAATCAAATTCTGGAGCTGAAAAATACAAAATCAAAACTAACATATTCATTGGAGAGCTTCAATAATAGGCTCAATCATGCAGAGGAAAGAATCATCAAACTCAAATACAGATCATTTGAAATTATACTGTCAGAGTGAAGAAAGAAATTAAAAAGAGAGAGAATAAAAAAAATGAAACCTACGGAACTTAGGAGACACCATCAACCAAACCAGCATATACATTATAAAAGTCTTAGAAAAAACAAAGAAGGAATAAGAGACAGAAGCTTATTTAAATAAATAAATAAATAAAGCCTCCTAGATCATTCCAATCTGAGGTCCAAAGGATTCTAAACAGCTTGAGCCTATAGAGGTCTTCACTGAGAAACATTGTAATTGAATTGTCGAAAGTGAAAAAACAAACAAAGACTATTTCAAAACAGCAAGGGAAAAATGACTTAACACAAAGAAGGGAAATTCCCATAAGAATATAAGAATATCAGTGAATTTCTCAACAGGAATCTTGCAGGACAGGAAAGAATGGAATGATTTATTCCAAGTGTGTAAAGAAAGAAAAAAAAAAGTGCCAACCAACAATACTATACCCAGAAAGATTGACTTCCAGAATGGAGCGATAAAAACACAATGCACAGGTAAAATCTGAGGGCATTTATACCCTGTTGC
The DNA here is from genome assembly GCF_902686455.1 of Sciurus vulgaris. Classification (NCBI taxonomy): domain Eukaryota; kingdom Metazoa; phylum Chordata; class Mammalia; order Rodentia; family Sciuridae; genus Sciurus; species Sciurus vulgaris. Next base: position 135,612,445 of record NC_136464.1, read on the forward strand.
CTTATAAGAAATACTACATGGGGTAGTTCAAATTGAAACAAAAGGAGGTTAATCAGTATTATGAAACACACAAAAGCACAAAAGATTAAGATAAATGACTAATAAAATTCTGAATAACACTGTAATGAGGGGACACAAGAGACATTTAATTCTAGTATAAATTTTTTAAAAAATTAACTGAAATAATTTGTTAATGGAAATGATATTAAAATAAATTGTGATAGTAATAACAAAAAGAAATAAAAATGCAAAGTTTTTTCTATGTTATTGAAGTGAAGTTGATACCAACTTTAAATGAACTGTTTTTGGTGGTTTGTGCAAGAATAACGGTAATAGCAAACAAAAATGAGCTCTAGATACATTAAGAGTAAAGAGAAAGCAATGGAACCATATCACTGTAAAAAAAAAAAAAAAAAAAAACTTTGTGAAAGAAAGGCAAAAAGAGAAAAAAAAATGGAATAAAGAACCTACAAATGAGACTTAAAAATATAAGGAAGCAAATACTAATAGTAGGTTATGGTGTCCTATCCTTATCTAGCAGAATCAGACTTGAGCCAAGGGACACAAAGCCCTAACTCCTAGGAACTGGCAGCCATGGAGGACTGTCCCTGATCACCAGGGAATGTGTGACCCTGTGTGGGAGCAGTTCACCATCTAGTTGTATGGTAGTTTCCCTGAGCAATTGACTCTCCTATCTCCACCCCATCCTGTTCATCACAGAAAAGGACCGTCCCTGTCTTGGGCCCCTTTACCTGTGTGACTATAAATAAAGGAGTGGTGGTCTACTCCATGTTATTAGAGGCCAGATCTGGTATGACCAGACCCATCATGCCACCTCTCATTTAAAAAGAGTATTGGCTAGTGTGTGTTTATGGATTAGATAAGTTTATGGGTAATTAATTGATTTATAGCCAACATTGTCCTCTGACAGTTAACCCTTCTCTCACCCACGCCATACGTGGCAGAAACCTCCACAGAAGGTCTTTACCTATTAAAAATAACTTAATAATGGATTGAATTATCCAATCAAAAAAGCTGAGTGAGTGAATGTATTAAAAATAATTCAAGTATATGTTGCATAAAAGAGATCAACTTTAAGTATACAAATAAGTCTAAAGTGAAGAGACAGGAAAAGAGATCCCATGCAAATGAAAAATAGAAACAGTAGACATGATTATACTTATATCAAACACTATAGTCTTTAAGTCCAAAACAGTAACTAGACAAAAAGAATCATTATAGAATAATAAGAGACTATTTAATAAGGGATATAGCAATATAAATGTACACTCAACACTGAAGCATCTAAATTTATAAAACAAAATCAATGAAATAATTCTGAAAAATAAAATACAATACTAATAAGGGACTTTCAATTCTGCAGCATAAGCCAAAAATTGATCATGTAAACAGAAAATCAGAAACAAAATAGACTTGAGCAACATACAGATTCAATGTGCCTAACAGTCCTATATACAAGATTCTGTCTTCTATATAGATAACAGACCACATATCTTCATTAGCACATTTTGATAATTTTTTAGAATAGATCTTATATGGGGCCCCAAAATGGGTCATAACAAATTCAAGAAAATTGAAATATAAATGATCTTTTCTGACCATAATGGTATGAAACTAGAAATCAAAAATTCTTAAGATAATATAACAATTCACACATTTAAGGAAAAACAGTCCTGAACAATGAATGGGTCCAGAAGAAACCAAAAGGGAAGTAAATAAAAATCATAGGACAAATGAAATATCAAAACGTATCATATATATCAAAAACATAAGAGACACAATGAAAGCAGTTCTAAGAGGTAAGTTTATAGCAATAAACAACTATAGGACATGGAAAAATCTACAGCAATAGTAACCTACCCATGAGGGAGGCAAGGGTTAAGGGTCAGATGTCTCAGTTATGTAACATACGCAAGTTCTGGAAATCCATCATGGAGTATAGTTCTTGTAGTTAATCTCACTGGATTGTAGACCTAAATTGTGCTGAGATATTAGATCTTTCCTGTGTTCTAACAAGCAGAATAAAATAAGAAACACAATAATATTAACAAAGGGAATGTGAGAAAACTGAGATGTGATGCAGATATTTATGACCTTGATAATGGGAAGGGCTCAGGGAGTATACACATACTCCCAAACTCACTGAGATGTGAACATTAAATGTGAACACTGTTCTTATTTTAATTATAACTCAAAAAAGTGGTTAAAATAAGGAAATAAATCTAATTATTATATTTTCCTCCTCGATCATTTTTATCATCCCCAAATTGAAAATATGCAATTTTAAAAAAGCAATTTTATTATTAGTTATTGTCACCATATATAATGACAATTTTACAGAAAAAAATGGAATTTTAAAAATAGAAATAAGATCTAAATATTATTGCATTCTTAGTGTACCAATTGCTCTTCCAAGGAATTTGCATAAATTAGCATCTTTATTGTCACAACAAATTAATAGTCATAATCAAAAGATGAAAAACCTGAGGAGCAATGTTTATCCAATAACATTTTTTCAAATCTAATACTTGCTTAGGTAGATACTAAAATCCCAATCCTTTGAACACAATTATGTCAATTTAACTATGTTCTAACCAGTGGGATACAATTATTAGTAAAGTGCTCAATTTCTATGTCACTTGTACAAGAGCAAAATGTTCACCTTGATTTTGCTCTTTGCAATTCTTTCAGCGGATTAAAATTCAGACTTTCTTGAGTCTGATTTTGATCATGAAGAACATAACTATATAAATGGATGAGAAAACAAGAAGATCCTGGTATTGTGGAAGAATCCTTTCATATGGACAGGTCAGTTATCAAATTTTGTGTAACTGAGAAATAAACATCTTTCTGGATCACTGCACTCTTTTGTAGGTTTTTTAAATGATATTCCAAAGAAGCTTAAATAACATATTAGTCTAGTTTACTTAGGCAGTGTCAACTATGGGGATGAAGGAGTGAGAGAATAGGCTGAGCTCTTAATCAGCATGCATTATTATCTGAAGTGGTGACAAACATGATAATATTTCTTGTACTTCTACCACATTTGGTCTCTTTCCATATTTACTTTGCATTCGCATGCTGCTTTCTAAACAGATCTTAAAATTAGCTTCAAAGCAAAACTTGGTGTCACAATCATAGGAGATTGGGGAAAAAACATATTTCTTATAATTTTAGAAATTCCTGAAATACTTCTTTATGGATATAAATCAATTTCAGAAGAGATTTGTGGTTTTTTCACAATCATAAAATTGTACATCCAAGTAAGTTTACATTCCACAGATACAGAACTTACTAGATGCAAGAAGTGATTCTCTTTAGATTGGAATTATTGCTAAAGATTGGCAATATGAAAAACAATTTCTTGATCTTGAGGAGAACAGTCCCATTGGAAGAAACAAAGTTCTACAAACACATCAACAAATGAGCTTGAGAAAAATTCTTAAGTCCAACAGAAAACTGAGATAATGTTTACATACTTTTATGTTCATCTTTCTTTTAATTTTATAAGCTGTGAGTGAAATTATCATTTTTATTTGAAATGCTACAGATTGATGAATAAAAATACATATCATGGCACAAACAATATTTAACAATTTTGTAACAATAAAAACAATTTTGATTCATCTTTTCTCCAAAGAATGTTTACTCACAGTTATTATAAATAGCTCTCTCTGTTTAGATAGTAGTTTAAATCATGGGTCAGTATATATTTTTTAAAGTTTCCAATTATTAATATTTCAGACTGTGCAGATTACAGGCTTTCTGTAGCAAGTACTTCCTTCTGCTAACATACTCTGAAAATATCCATAGAAAATAAAGTGGAAAGAACTTTGTTCAACTAAATATTATTTATAAAAATTAGTGCCAGTTTCTAGTTCATAGTTTTTTTATCATAAATTTAGATCAGTTCAGTTTCCTTGAACTTTCTATATTGATGGAAATGTTGTATTAATGGTAAGTAACATGAAGAATGTAAGACAAATTTGACTACTGAACACTAGAAACATGTTTAATGGTACTGAGGAGCTACATTTCTAATTTTACCTCAATAACTTTAAAAGTAAATGCACATAATTACATATAGCTAATGACTACCCTATTGAAAAATTTAAGTTTAGACTTGCACATTAAAGTGTAATGAAGAGAACATTTTATTTCTTTACTAGAGCAATTTTTGTTTCCATGAAATAAAATATATTATCTGGAATATGGGAATTTCCATATGAATTAATGCTGGGCTTAATCTTGATTTCAAAGTTCCAAGTTCTTTCCTGATTCCTCAAGTTTCACTTGTTGGCATATTCCTTCAAAAAAACTTTTCTCATGGTCTCAAGAGAACTACTGAAATACCAGGTATCATATCTAACCTTAAAATATCTATTCAGAAGAAGGAATATCCTATAATGAACTAGGAAGATCAATCTCAAGAATTTTCTTAATATACTTCCCTTTACATGCAAATATATACCTTTGCATGGTCTTACTTATTACCAGGAGGAATTACACTACTATGATTGAACTTGTAATCCTTACTTATAATGCTTTTTCTAAAAATTTGTTCTAATTAGTTATACATGAGAGCAGAAAGCATTTTGACACGTAATACACAAATGGAGCACACCTTCTTATCCTCTGGCTGTAAATGATGCTGTTACACCAGTTGAGCAATCACACATGGATATAGGAAAATAATGTCCTTCTCATTCCACCATCCTTCCCACCCCATATCCCTATCCCTACCTTCACTCCCCTCTGTCCAATCGAATGAACTTCTACTCTATCCTAACCCCACCCCATTATGAATCAGCATCCACTTATTAGAGAAAACATTCAGCCTCTGGTTTTCTCGGATTGGCATATTTTACTTAGCATGATACTCTCTAGCTCCATCTGTTTACCTGCAAGTGTCATAACTTCATTCTTCTTTAAGGCTAAGTAATATTCTGTTGTGTATATATACCACATTTTCTTTATCAATTCATCTGTTGAAGGGCATCTAGGTTGTTTCCATAGTTTAGCTATTGTGAATTGAGTTTCTGTAAACATTAATATGGCTGCCTCACTGTAGTATGCTGAGTTTAAGCCTTTTGGGTATAAACCAAGGAGTGGGATAATGGGGTTAAATGGTGGGTCCATTCCAAGTTTTCTGAGGAATTGTCATATTGCTTTCCAGAGTGGTTGCACCAATTTGCAGTCCCACCAGCAATGTATGAGTGTAAATTTTCCCCCACATCCTCATCAACACTTATTGTTGCTTGTATTTTTGATAATTGCCATTTTGAATTGAAGTGAGATAAAATCTTAGGGTAGTTTTGATTTGCATTTTTCTAATTGCTAGAGATGTTGAACATTTGTTGATTGATTATATATCTTCTTCTGTGAAGTGTCTGCTCTGATCCTTAGCCCATTTATTGACTGAGTTATTTTGTGTGTGTGTGTGTTAAGTTTTCTGAGTTCTTTATATATCCTGAAGATGGTAATCTATCTGAGGTGTATGAGGTAAAGATTTTCTCCCAATCTGTAGGCTCTCTATTCACATTATTGATTGTTTCCTTTGCTGAGAAAAGCTTTTTAGTTTTGATCCATCCCTTTTATTGATTCTTGATTTTACTTCTTGTGCTTTAGGAGTCTTGTTAAGGAAGTCAGGTTGTAAGCCAACGTGATGAGCTTTGGGCCTGCTTTTTCTATTAGGTGCAGGGTCTTTGTTCATGTACCTAAGTTTTGATCCACTTTGAGCAGGGTGAGAGACAGAGGTTAATTTCATTTTACTACATATGGATTTCCAGTTTTCCCAACACCATTTGTTGAAGAGGCTATCTTTTCTCCAATGAATGTTTTTGGCACTCTTGTCTAGTATGAGACAATCTTATTTATGTGGGTTTGTTTCTGTGTTCTCTATTCTGTACCATTGGCTTTCATGTCTATTTTGGCATCAAAATGTAGACTACTTGTCTTTCTAACCTTAAGTTAGAACTAAATTTCATGTCTCCTGAATTCAATGGAAGCTTTATATCTAAACAAAATGTGATTTTGTTAAGGAAGAAATGAGATCTTTGATTTTGTTAATAAGCAACCAAAATTTTCTTCACAAAGCTACCTATTTAGGAAGTTGAAAAACTTGGAAGAAGAAAAATAGAAATTATGCACTATGTAATAAAATTTAGTGTAGAAAGAAGGATAGAGAATAAGTAATGTCAGAAAAATAGATTACATATTTTGATACAATTAGTGACTAGCATTAATTCATTTGATGTAATGTAAGTTGACTTTAATAAATCAGTTGACACCATGTCTCAAAAATCTTACGAAGATATTAATTGAAATTGGCTTGGATATGAGCACTGTCACACGGACTAAAACTGACTAACAGACCATAAACAAAAACTAATGATAAGTGGCAATGCATTGAGGAGAAGCATGTAGTGTTTTCATTTAGAAAAATTAACATCTTTATGAATATCATGAAAAATATGATTTTTAATCAATGTAAATTATAATTGTTTTTGCAAAGAAATTAAGAATGCAAGTAAATTATTTCAAATAATTCTTACATCATCTATTTTTAATGCTGCTCACTATTTTGTGTGTGCTTAAGAAGCTAATAATGAAATAAATATTGCACACACAAAACTTTTTTTTTTTTAAGAAAATGCCTGTACAGTGAACTTATTATAAGGCTTGGGTTTGGCAGTATTTATAATCTTAAAAATATTTATCTTAAGTGGTTTTTCTGTGGTAATACATCTTTGAATAGAGGGGTTACTTAAATCTGTTAATGCTCCATTCTTGACATTCTTTTCTTAAACTTACTTTTACATTTTTATTGAAATTCTGTTGCTGAATATTAGGTCTACATGGACTATGTCTGCATGACCTTCATTATTCATTTAATTAGTCATAACAAAATTAATTTGAAAATGTTGGTGAAAGATGACTGTTGCATTCCTGATAATTTTAGACAACTGGAGAAAAAATTTCTTGGATAAATTTCTAAATTATTTTATTCAATTAACAATTTCTCATAAAGCACTTATTATTTGCCCAGCACTGTTGTAAGAACTTCACTATATCTCACATATTAATAATTTAAGAAATTATATTGAAGTCACGTCTCCTGCATTGCGGAGGTAGCAGGCAGACACCCAACCCGCCTAACTTGTGGAGCTAGGTTGTGGGCAGCCAACCAGTCTGCATCATTGAGCTAGCTAGAGGCTTCTTTATAGGCTGGTGCAGGCATTTGGAATTATTCCTGAGGGCGTGGCCATCATCACTGGAAGGGAAGCTCTCTTCCTGAGACACCTACAGGAGGCTAGAGGACCTTTGACAAGACCCAGGAGTCAAGAAGAGGAGGTATTGAGAGACTCAGGACCAACTCAGAGCCACTGGTGAGTCTCTCCCACTGGTCAGGCTCCCTGGATGGGGCAGTAGTCCCGAAATGCAGGGAACTTCATGGAATAGAGGCAGTGAGACTCACCTGCTGGAGCCGAGAACCCAGTCAACCGGGAGCATTGCAGAGGAGGGCCACACAGAGAAAGGCTTCAACACAGAGTGAGGGTCTGAGGCACAGGCGGTAGCTCTGGTCCCCAGGGAACATAGCAGAGGAGGGCTGCTCAGAGAGGGAATCCCTGAAGGGCCAGGCTCCCTAGCCCAGGCAGTAGATCAAGACCCCTGGGAATATCACAGAGGAGGGCTTCCCAGTCCAGGTGGTAGTTCTGGACTGAAGGAGACTGCCCAGAGGAGAGCTTCCCAGAGAAACTTCCCCACCAGGTGAGTCTTCCCTGCTGGGCGAAGCTTTCCCACCAGGGCAGTAGAACCAGAGACACAGGCCCATATCAGACGTGACCCAGTCTGAAGTCTAGTTCCCCTTTGGCTGACTATCAGTCAAAAAGTGGAGGTGCCTTTGCCCACTGACAGGGAATATACCCCACCTGAAGGCCACCACCCCTAGAGTGACAACTTCCTAGTGGAGCACCACATTATCAAGTTCCTCCAAGACTTCAGGCTACGGAAGGCTAAGAGGTGAGTTACTGGAAATCTACAGAGACAACATTAGTCAATAGAGGAAATCTGCAATATCCCAGAGTTCCACTACTAGAGGGGTAGATACCTGAGCAATATGAGAAAATAAGGGAAGAAAATGTCCCAAACAAACCTAGATGGTACACCAATAAAATCCAATGACAGTATGGCAGAAGAAATGTCACAAAGGGAGTTCAGAATGTACATAATTAAAATGATCAGGGAAGCAAACTAGAAAATGAAAGATCAAATGCAGGCATTGAAGGATGAGATAAAAGAGAAAATGCAAGCATTGAATGGTCACACCAATTGACAGTTAAAAGAGCAAATGGGGGAAGCAAAGATCATTCCAATAAAGAGTTGGAGATACTGAAAAAAAAAAAAAAAAAAAAAACAAACAAACAGAAATGCTTGAAATGAAGGGAACAATAAACCAAATTAAAAACTCCATAGAAAGCATAACCAGTAAGATAGAACACCTGGAAGACAGAACCTCAGATTTGAAGAAAAAATATTTAATCTTGAAAACAAAGTTGAACAAACAGAGAAGATGGTAAGAAGTCATGAACAGAATCTACAAGAATTATAGAATATCATGAAAAGGCCAAATTTAAGAATTATTGGGATTGAGGAAGGCTTAGAGAAACAAACCAAAGGAATGAACAATCTATTCAATGAAATAGTATCAGAAAATTTCCCAAATCTGAAGAATGAAATGAAAAACCAAGTACAAGAGGCTTATAGGACTCCAAATACACAAAATTTCAAAAGACCCACACCAAGCACATTATAATGAAAATACCTAACATACAAAGCAAAGACAGAATTTTAAAGGCTGCGAGAGAAAAGAATCAAATTACATTTAGGGGGAAACCAATATGAATATGAGCAGGTATTTCAATCCAGACCCTAAAAGCTAGAAGGGCCTGGAACAACATTTTTCAAGTTCTGAAAGAAGACAGATGACAACCAAGAATCCTTTACCCAGGAAAACTTACCTTCAGATTTGATGATGAAATAAAATCCTTCCATGATAAACAAAAGCTAAATAAATTTACAAAAAGAAAACTGGCATCACAGAACATTCTCAGCAAAATATTCCATGAGAAAAGATGAAAAACAATGATGTAAATCATCAAAGGGAGGAACTACCCTAAAGGAACAGCCAAATACAGGAAAAACCAAGATGTGTCAAAAAAAAAAAAAAAATGAGCCAAATGACCAGGAATACAAATCATATCTCAATAATAACCCTGAATGTTAATGGCCTGAATTCATCAATCAAAAGACATAGACTGGCAGATTGAATTAAAAAGAAAGATCCAGCAGTATGCTGCCTGCAAGAGACTTATCTCATAGAAAGAGATACCCACAAACTAAAGGTTAAAGGATGGGAAAGAATATACCATGCACATGGACACAGCAAAAAAGTCAGAGTATCCATCTTCATATCAGATAATGTGGACTTCAAGCCAAAGTTAGTCAGAAGGGATAAAGAAAGACATTTCATACTGTTTAAGGGAAGCATAAATCAGCAAGACATAACAATCATAAATATCTATGCCCCAAACAGTGGCTCATCCATATACATCAAACAAATTCTTCTCAATTCCAGAAATCAAATAGACCACAACACAATAATACTAGGTGATTTTAACACACCTCTCTCACCACTGGACAGATCCTCCAAAAAAAATTGAACAAAGAAACCATACATCTCAATAACACAATCCATAATTAAGACTTAGCGGACATTTATAGAATATACCATCCAACGAACAGTGAATGCACTTTCTTCTCAACAGCACATGGATCTTTCTCTAAAATAGACCATATTTTATGCCACAAAGCTAATGTCAGCAAGTACAAGAAGATAGAGATACTACCTTGTTGTATTCTATCAAATGATTATGGATTGAAATTGTAAATAAATTACAGAAAAAAACCCCAGAAACTACTCCAACACCTGGACATTAAATAATATGCTATTATATGATGAAGGGATAAAAGAAGACATCAGGAAGGAAATTAAAAAATTCTTAGAGGCAAATAAGAACAAAGAAATATCATATCAAAATCTCTGGGATACTATGAAAGCAGTACTAAGAAGCAAATTCATTTAATGGAATGCACTCAATAAAAGAAGAAAAAATCAACAAATAAACGACCTAAAACTACAGCTCAAAGCCCTAGAAAAAGAAGTACAGAGCAAGACCAAAAGTAGTAGAAGATGGAAATAGTTAAAATCAGGCTGAAATCAATGAAATTGAAACAAAAGAAACAATCCAAAAAATTGACCAAATAAATAGGTGGTTCTTTGAAAAAATAAACAAAATTGATAAACCCTTAGCCACATTAACAAAGAGAAGGAAAGAGAAAACTCAAATTACTAAAATTCAGAATGAACAAGGAAATATCACAACAGACAAAGTGAAATACAAAACATAATTAGAAGCTATTTTGAAAATCTATACTCCAACAAAAGAGAAAATCTTGAAGACATCAACAGGTTTATAGAGACATATGAATTACCTAAAATGAACCAGGAGGACATACACAATATAAATAGATGAATTTCAAGCAATGAAATAGAAGTCATCAAAAACCTACCTACAAAGAAAAATCCGGGACCAGATGGGTTCTCAGCCAAGTTCTATAAAACCTTTAAGGAAGAGCTCATTCCAATATTCTTCAAAGTATTCCATGAAATAGAAGATGAGGGAACCATTCCAAACTCATTCTATGAAGCCAATATCATCGTGATACCTAAACCAGACAGGGACACACCAAGGAAAGAAAATTTCAGATCAATATCCTTAATGAACATTGATGCAAAACTTCTCAACAAAATCTTAGCAAAACACATACAAAATATATTAAAAAGTGCACCACAATCAAGTGGGTTTTATCCCAGGGATGCAAGTTTCGTTCAACATTCGGAAATCAATAAATGTAATTCACCATATCAATAGACTTAAAGTCAAGAATCACATGATTAATGTGATAGATGCAGAAAAATCATTTGAAAAAATACAGCACACCTTCATGCTCAAAACACTACAAAAAATAGGGACAGTGGGAACATTCCATAACATTGTAAAGGCCATCTATGCTAAGCCCATGGCCAATATCATTCTAAATGGTGAAAAACTGAAAGCATTCCCCCTAAAAACTGGAACAAGGCAAGGATGCCCTCTTTCACCACTTGTATTCAACATCGTCCTTGAAACTCTAGCCAGAGCAATTAGACAAACCAAAGAAATTAAAGAGATACGAATAGGAAAAGAAGAACTCAAACTATCCCAATTTGCTGATGAAATGATTATATATTTAGAGGAACCCAGAAGTTCCACCAGAAAACTTTTAGAACTCATAAGCGAATTAAGTAAAGTAGCATGATATAAGATCAATGCTCATAAATCCAGTGCATTTTTATACATAAGTGAGGAGTCTTCAGAAAGAGAAGTCAGGAAAACTACGCATTCACAATAGCTTTGAAAAAAATAAAATACTTGGGAATCAATCTCACAAAAGAGGTGAAAGACCTCTATAATGAGAACTACAGAACACTAAAGAAAGAAATTAAAGAAAACCTTAGAAGATGATAAGATCTCCCATGTACTTGGATAGGCAGAATTAATACTGTCAAAATGGCCATACTACCAAAAGTGCTATACAGATTCAATGCAATTCCAATTAAAATCCCAATGACATACCTTATAGAAGTAGAGCAAGCAATCATGAAATTCATCTGGAAGTATAAGAAACCCAGAATAGCTAAAGCAATCTTTAGCAGGAAGAGTGAAGCAGTGGGTATCGCAATACCAGAACTTCAACTATACTACAGAGCAATAGTAAAAAAAAGGCATGGTATTGGTACCAAAATAGACAGGTAGATCACTGGTACAGAATAGAGGACATGGACACAAACCCAAATAAATACAATTTTCTCATACTAGACAAATGTACCAAAAATATGCAATGGAGAAAAGATAGCCTCTTCAACAAATGGTGCTGGGAAAACTGGAAATCCATATGCAACAGAATGAAACTAAACCCCTATCTCTCACCCTGCACAAAAATCAACTCAAAATGGATCAAGGTCCTTGAAATCAGACCAGAGACCCTGCATCTTATAGAAGAAAAAGTAGGACCAAATCTTCAACTTGTCAGCTTAGTTTCAGACTTTCTTAACATGATTCCGAAAGCATAAGAAATAAAAGCAAGAATCAATAACAGGGATAGTTTCAAACTAAAAAGCTTTCTCTCAGCAAAGGAAACTATCAGCTATTCAAAGAGAGAATCTACAGGGTGGGAGAAAATCTTTGCCACGCATACTTCAGATAGAGCACTAATCTCCACAATCTATAAAGAATTAAAAAAACTTTACACCAAGAATACAAATAACCCAATCAACTAATGGGCTAAGGAAATGAACAGAAACTTCACAGAAGAAGATCTACAAGCAATCAACAGATATATGAAAAAATGTTCAACATCTTTAGTAATAAGAGAAATGCAAATCAAAACTACCATAAGATTCTATCTCACCCCAATTAGAATGGTGATTAGCAAAAATACTAGCAACAATAGGCCTTGGCAAGGATGTGGGGGAAAAGGTACACTCATACATTACTGATGGGGCTGCAAATTAGTGCAGCTACTGTGTAAAGCAGTGTGGAGATTCCTTAGAAAACTTGGAATGGAATCACCATTTGACTCAGCTATTCTACTCCCTTGGCCTATACCCAAAGGACTTAAAATCAGCATACTACAGAGATGCAGCCACATCAATGTTCATAGCTGCTTAATTCACAATAGCCAGATTGTGGAACCTACCTAGATGTCCTTCAGTTGATGAGTGCATAAAGAAACTGTGATATATATGTACAATGGAATAGTAGTCAGCCACAAAAAATAATAAAATTATGGTATTTGCAGGCAAATGGATGAAATGGGAGAATATGATGCTGAGATAAGCCAATTTCCAGAAACCAAAGGACAAATGATCTTGCTGATAAGCGGATGATGACACATAATGGGGAGTGGGAGGGGACAAGAATGGAGGAAGGAGGTACTGTATAGAGGGTAAAGAGGGGTGGGAGGGTTGGGGGGAAAGAAAAAATATAACAGAATGAATGAAAAACTATTACCCTAGGTAAATGTATGATTACACAAATGGTATGCCTCTACTTCATGTACAAACAGAGAAACAAATATATTCCATTTGTTTACAATAAAAATAAATTAAAAAAAAGAAATTATATTGATCTTTTCTAGCTACCCACTTTGGGGTATATACCCAAAGGAAATGAAGTCAGCATGCCAAGAAGAAACCTGCACCATGTTCATTATATCATTGTTCCCAATATCTGGAATATGGAATCAACCTAGTGATTCATCAGTGAATGAAGGGATAAATAAAATGTTTTCTGGAATTTTCTGATACATTATTCATCCATAAAGTAGAATGAAATCCTGTGCAGCAAAATGGTTGGAAGTAGAGGACATTATGTTAAGTGAAATATGACAGACAAACAAGTACCACATGTTCTCTCTCCCAGGTAGAAATTCAAAAACATAAAAGAAAAGTAGAAATGAATATGGAATATAGAGTTTGGGAAGGAGGTTAGGGTGGTTAAAGGGAGACTGGATTTGATTGGTGCAAGATGTACCATGTATTGAAATTTTACACTGTACCTAATTAATATGTACAATTAACACATTATTCAAAAAGAGAATCAAAAATATATTGATCTATACTATTTTATTATTTAAAACTATTTTAGACTTTCATATATTTCCCATTCTCTTCCTAAAATATTTCAGCAGGATTTCGATAGTCTTTAAACAGGAGGATAAGATATTAAAACCTGTGTGACAAAAATGTTATGGATCCATCAAACCATTCTGACATTCTTGAGACTTTTATATTTGAGAGAAAAACTTCTGTTTTCTTCAATCTACTATTGTTTTAGGACTTTAGTTATATGCTCGAAAAGGTTATGAAAATTATACACATATTTATAAAGTAGTGCCTGTCTTAAACACATAAAGTCTTATACACACACACACACACACACACACACACACACATACTCACACTCAAAATCACACATCATAAATGCCCAAAACCACAAAGTCTAACCAGTTACAAATTAGAATTTTAAAAAGTGAATTACAAGGGCTGGGGATGTAGCTCAGTTGGTAGAGTGCTTGTCTCGCATGCACAAGGTCCTGGGTTCGATCCCCAGCACCGCAAAAAAAAATAATAATAATAAAAATGGACTGGGGATATAGCTCAATGGTAACGAAATTGCTAGCATGTTCAATTCCTGATACTGCAAAAAATAAAAAGTGAATTACAATATGTTCCATGAATGGCTTCCATCTTCACTTCATCTTATGGTCGAAACCTATGTGAATATTCTGTCATCGATGCAATTTGGATTTTAAATGTTTCCAAAAGATGTGTTGAAGACTTGGTCCTTGGATCGTGGCTATCCTGGGAGGCAGTTGGAACCTAAAGAGGTGGGACTCAGTGGAAGAGAGTTAGGTCATTGTCAGCCTGCCTTTGAGGGAGATATTGTGAACATAAGACCATAGCCCCTCCCTGCTTGAGTCACTGTTGCCCTGAGGTGAGCAAATTCCTCTGGGATGTACTATCATCATCATGATCTGTCTTACCACAACCACCAAAGCAATAGGCAAACAAATAGCATGTTGAAACCTTCCAAATTGTGAGCTAAAGTGAACTCTTCCTCTTAAGAAGTCCATTATTTTTTTCAGTACCAAAATCTCACCAAAATTAATTAGATCACTCATCATATCTGATTTACATGCCAGAAGAGGATAAGAAAGGGAAAAAAGGGCCCATCCTGGAACTTATATCCTTTTAAATAACCATTTCAATGCCTTAAAAAATGCTTTGTTTACAATTAGTAAATTCTAACTTTGTTTCATAATTATGTATGAAGTAGGTTAGTCTTCTGCTCACGAGGCAGTTTCCAAGCCAAAAATCATGGCTCTGTGAGAGACAGGGATGATATGATCAATGTTGTTATTCCAGTAACAGTTTCTGAAACCACACACAGTATTAACTGAAAAGAAAAGTAGGTAACACAAAGCTACTATTTATGTGAAGGAATGCATTATACTAAAATAGAGATCTGATTGTGTATGTTTTTTAAAAAATCACATTTGTTTCTATTATTTGTGTATGATTAAAGTGTCAGAATCTAAATATTAGCCCCAAAAAATATGGTCATTGACACTACAGAGTTAAAACATATTGATGTCAAATGAACCTAAATATCTCTCTGTATGCTTGGAAATGTTCTCTTGATCTTAGAGTGGTGAATGGGTACATAATCTCTTACACAAATATTACATTATAAGACAATGACAATGGCTTTAGTATACTTGTGAAACACAGTTTGCATGTCTCTCTCACAGCTAATTTACTGTTAGAGAATGTTGTATAACTATCAAGGTTTCTCCTCTGGTCATAACCATCTCTCTCTTTTTTTTTTTTTTTTTTTTTTAAAGTAATCTAAATAATGAATAACCCAACAGATATTAAGATAAGGGATCTGATTAACAAATGAATTGTTTGAAACCATAAAAATTAGATGTTATCAACTACAAAATAACTCCTCAGAGGGTTTTATATAGGTTTAGTAAACTTGCACTTCTTAATCTTCTAATATTTGAGTTCCTATACAACAACATTATTCCCTACCTCCAATTATGAATGAACAGGAGTTGCAAGAAGTATTATTTGGAAATTTGTCATATCTGGAATTGTAATTGTAGGTAAGTAAAGCTAATCTCATTTATTTATTTATCGATCTGTTTATTTTTAGTTCTACTGAGAATTAAATCTAGTCCCTCAGACATAGACATGCTAAGCAGGTGATCTCCCACTGAGTAACATCTCCATTTCTTTCTCTCTCTTTTTTCCTTTCCTTTTCTTTTCTTTTCTTTCTTTTTTCTTTCTTTTTCTTTTTTTTTTGTTTTTGTTTTTAATTTTATGACCAGGTCTCACTTAGATGCTAAGTTGCCTTGAACTGGCATCCCTATTTCAGCCTCCCAAATAACTGAAATAATAGACCAGTTCCACTGTGCTCAGCACAGTTTTCTTAAATTCTAGAATTTTCTTCTATTGCACACATATTTTCCTCCTACCCAGAAACACAGAGCTTAATTAATACCAACTAAAATGTTATGGGGCATAATTTTATTTATTCCCTCATTAAATTAATCAAGTCATATGTTGAATATCTTCTATGTACCTATTCATGATATAAATATTGAATAATAATTTTAAAAATCAAAGAATACCTTACATAGTCATTTTTTATTTTGTTTTAATTTTTGTGTTATGTGATTGTTTTGTTTTACTGTAGTTTCCTTTGGTTCATTCTAAGATGACATCCTCTTTACTTGGAGAATTTACATACACGCAAAACACTTTGAAGAGCAAAGCTAATGCACCTAAACATTTAAAGAAATACATGGGGTTCAAGTAAAAATGTCCATAAAAAACCAGTGGCAGACTACAGATGTGGTTCAGTTTTCTAGTGCTTACCTATCCATGCCCAAGGCTCTAATTTCAATGCCCATAAAAATAAAAAAACTAAATGGAAACATAAAAATATGAGCCACATTGAACACAGCTTATTCTGAAAACTAAACTTACAAAATAGGTGAAATAAATGAATAGCTTTTCCATAATTTTCTAAAATATCTAAATTACTTTAAGCTAGACCATGGAAAGTGAATTGCATTAGATAAACAGAAAGGAAAAGTGGGAGTCTTTCATGGATATGTAAATTAACAGATATAAAAGTTACAAATAAAGATGTGCTACTGAAAGTGTACAGTAACCTGATCTGAACCCATCTCAGAGCAAAAGAGACCTCTGTTGCTACAAAGATGTACAGAGATATTAGAAGTGGAAACGCAGTCTAGGTGTGGTCAAAGAGAATTCTATATATTAATGGAAGGGCTCCCTTCCAATTGATCACAAAATATAACTATAGCATCTAAATAAAATCATTTCATGGATATATATTGGAAATGTATAATATTTCATATGGATGTATCCATTTTACAGATTTATGAAGTAGAAATTATTATTCTATCTCTAATGTTCATGTTGTTAGTTTACAAGTAAGCCTATTTTTAGTTTAACTAGAGATGTAACCAGTCCAAGATCTGAAAACAGTGAAGAACTGAGTTTGTTTTTTCCATATGAATATCTAGTTTTCTTTAAACTCTGAAAATTATGTGTATATTCTCATACTGATTGAATATAAAATTATTTTAAGAAGAGCCTTACTTATTACCATAGAAGCATTAGTCATACATAAAGATAAGTTTCTGGAATGCTAGTAGACTTCAAAAATAAAACTCTTACAATTTTTAATATTTCTTATCTTCATTACAGTTTAATATTGCTGACTAAATTTTCTAGGTTAGGGAGAAATGACCTAAAACTATTAGTTTAATTCCTTTGATAAAGCAGTGGCAGAATATTATGCTGGGTGGACTAGAAATCAAATAAATTAACGGAAAATTCATGGAAGTAAAACTAACTTTTGAAATGAATATATCACTGGGTAACTTTATACAAATTTGCAAACTCATGATAAAGATGATTATGACAAAATGAGAAGGTTCAAAATATCTCCTATAAGATAAATTTTTATGCCATTGCTATAAGCCGAATGTAAGAATAATATTTATAAAAGCATATAAATAAGTATATTCAACCAATAATACTAATTAGCTCTAAATGTGTGTTCTGCTGATGAATATTCTTCATAAAAACCTGAATTTTATTTTCACATATCTATTTCAGGCTAAATTAACCTTTAATGAGACATGGTATTTGTCATGTTCCCTGGAGGAAAATGTATGTTGTTCAAGAAATTAATTGATTTGGAGTTTATGTAAAATAAAAGAGAACACCACAGATATGTGTAAGACTGTCTTCTGATATTCATTACTAATTTCAGCATTTTTATTTCCTTTGCAAACACCAATCTTTTCTTATAAAACCTGGGCCTGGGAAGGCCAAACCAAATCACTTATAAGAAGGCTGTAATAGCATCCCCTTTCCCAAATCAATTAAATCTTCCTCTAAGTACTGCTTTCATAGTGTCCCAGAGATTTTGATATGATGTGTCTTTGTTCTCATTTACTTCTAAGAATTTTTTTATTTCCCTCCTGAGGTCTTCTGTTATCCATTCATCATATGATAGTGTATTATTTAATCTCCAGGTATTGGAGAAGTTTCTGTTTTTGATTCTGTCATTTATTTCTAATTTCAATCCATTATGATCTGATAGAGTACAAGGTAGTATCTCTATCTTCTTGTATTTGCTAACAGTAACTTTGTGGCATAAGGCATGGTCTATTTTAGAGAAGGATCCATGTGCTTTTGAGAAGAAAGTGTATTCGTTCTTTGTTGGAAAGTATATTCTATATAAGTCGGTTAAGTCTAAATTGTTGATTGTGTTATTGACATCTATGGTTTCTTTATTCAATTTTGTTTGGTGATCTACCCAGCGGTGAGAGAGGTGTGTTAAAATCAACCTAGTATTATTGTGTTGTGGTCTATTTGATTTCTGCAATTGAGAAGGATTTGTTGACGTACATGGATGAGCCAATGTTCGGGGCATAGATATTTATGATTGTTATGGCTTGCTGATTTATGCTTCCCTTAGGCAGTATGTAATGTCCTTCTTTATCCCTTCTGACTAGTTTTGGCTTAAAGTCCACATTATCTGAAATGAGGATGGTTACTCCAGCTTTTTTGCTGTGTTCTTGTGCATGGTATGTTTTTTCCCTTCCTTTCACCTTTAGTCTGTGGGTATCTCTTTCTATGAGATGAGTCTCTTGCAGGCAACAAATTGTTGGATTTTTTCTTTTTAATCCATTCTGCCAGTCTATGTCTTTTGATTGATTAGTTCAGGTCATTAACATTCAGGGTTATTATTGTGATATGATTTGTATTCCCAGTTATTGGCTCATTTTTGTTTTTTGACATGATTTGGTTTCCCCTTTCTTTGGCTATTCCTTTAGGCTAGTTCCTCCCATTGCTGATTTGCATCGTTGTTTTTCATCTCTTCTTCATGGAATATTTTGCTGAGAATGTTCTGCAATGCTGGCTTTCTTTTTGTAAATTCCTTTAGCTTTTGTTTATCATGGAAGGATCTTATTTCATCATCCAATCTGAAAGTAAGTTTTGCTGGGTATAGATTCTTGTTGGCAACCATTTTCTTTCAGAACTTGAAAAATGTTGTTCCAGGCTCTTCTAGCTTTTAGGGTCTGGATTGAAAAATCTGCTGATATTCTTATTGGTTTCCCCCTCAATGTAATTTGATTCTTTTCTCTTGTCGCCTTTAAAATTCTGTCTTTATTTTGTATGTTACGTATTTTCATAATAATGTGCCTTGGTGTGGGTCTGTTGTAATTTTGTATATTTGGAATCCTACAAGCCTATTGTACTTGGTTTTCCATTTTATTCTTTAGATTTGGGATATTTTCTGATATTATTTCATTGAATAGATTGTTCATTCCTTTGGTTTGTTTCTCTAAGTCTTCCTCAATCCCAGTAATTCTTAAATTTGGCCTTTTCATGATATCCCATAATTCTTGTAGATTCTGTTCATGATTTCTTACCATCTTTTCTGTTTGGTCAACTTTGTTTTCAAGATTAAATATTTTTTCTTCAATATCTGATGTTCTTTCTTCCAGGTGTACTATCCTATTGGTTATGCTTTCTATGGAGTTTTTAATTTGGTTTATTGTTTCCTTCATTTCAAGGATTTCTGTTTGTTTTTTTTTTTCAATATCTCTAACTCTTTACTGAAATGATCTCTTGCTTCTCGTATTTGCTCCTTTAACTGTTGATTGGTGCGATCATTTAATGCCTGCATTTGTTCTTTCATCTACTCCTTCAATGCCTGCATTTGCTCTTTCATCTCCGCGTTTGCTTTCCTGGTTGTTTTAATTATGTACATTCTGAACTCCCTTTCTGACATTTCTTCTGCTGTGCTGTCATTGGGTTTTATTCATATAGTATCTAGGTTTGTTTGGGTCATTTTCTTCCCTTGTTTTCTCATATTGGTCAGATATCAGTGGGACTTTGTGATATTGCAGAATTCTTCTATTGGCTTATAGTGTCCCTGTAGATTTCCAGTGTATCACCTTCCTGCCTTCAGTAGCCTGAAGTCTTGGAGTAACTTGATAATGCAGTGCTTCCAAGGAAAGCTGCCCCTAGCCCACTACTGGTTCCAGGACTTGGAGCTGGCTCTGTGTGGAAAGGCTCTCACTGGGGGGCCTGCTCCGAGAAGCTAGCCTGTAAAGGTGCTTCCCACCGGAGGGTGCCAGGCTGTGGGCTTCTTGGGGAAGTCCCTTGCTGTCCTGTCCTGGTCCCTGAAGCAACCTGCAGGCAGGAACTCGCCGCCCCTGGTTCAGGGACTTGAAGCTTGGTTCTGTGCAGGAAGCTCTCACTGGGGGGCCTGCTCCAAGATGCTGGAGAATCTGGCCCTGTGGGAGGAGCCCACCACCGGAGTGCGCAGGGCTGCCTGAGTGAGACTCTAGCTGCCCTACCCTACTCTAATAAGCCACCTGAATCCGGGCCTGCCGCCCGCACGGGCAGTGCTTCGCCAGGTGGGGGAGACTCACCCTATGGCTCTATTTAGTCCAAGTCTCTCAATGCCTCCCCTTCTTGAATCCTGGGTTCTGGAGTGACTGGAGATGCAGTCACCCTCTAGTCCACCTTCTTGGATCGCCCCGTAGAAAAAACCTGTGGCCAGGGGGGGTGGGGGGGGCAGGTCTGCCTGGGAGAGGTTCTCTGGCTGCCTTGCCCTGGTCCCAGAGGCTGCTTGTGGGCCGGAGGTCACTGGTGGCTTGGGGGCTTGTGCCTGGCTCTGTGTTGGAAAGGCTCTCACTGGGGGGGCCTGCTCCAAGAAGCTAGCCTGGAAAGGCTCTTCCCGCCGGAGGGGCCAGGCTGCGGGCTGCTTGGGGAAGTCCTTGGCTGGCTGGTCCCTGTCCCTGAAGCAACCTGTGGGCAGGAACTCGCCACCCTGGTTCAGGGACTTGAAGCTTGGTTCTGTGCAGGAAGCTCTCACTGGGGGGCCTGCTCCGAGATGCTGGAGAATCTGGCCCTGTGGGAGGAGCCCACTGCCGGAGTGCGCAGGGCTGTTCTGGGGAGGACTCTAGCTGATTTGCCTTACTCTAATAAGCCACCCAAATCCGGGCCTGCTGCCCATGCAGTGCTTCATACCGGGTTGGGGAGACTCATCCCGAGGCTTTATTTTTGTCTGAGGTCTCTCAATGCTTCCTCTTCTTGAAATCCTGGGTTCTGGAGCGACTGGAGATGCAGTCACCCTCTAGTCCGCCATCTTGGATCGCCCACTGCTTTCCTACTTCTAATTCAGACCACAGAGATTATTCAATTTGTAAATTATTTTTTCTCATGAGAAAGAAAAAACTCTCTGAATTTTCCTCCATATTAAATGTATGTACAATTTTTCATAGATTTGGTATTATGCTCTGTTTGCATATAACAGACAAAAGATGTCATTGCCTCTGATTTCCTCAGAGTACAATATAAGACTTCACTATCAATAATGCTCTTAGTATTATCAATGATATAAGGTTTAATTCAACACTAAATGCTGAATTCAGTTGATAAATAATATATGTGAAATATGCCTGAAATATTTAATGATATTGAGTTTTAAACTTTTGCCAAATGTCAAGACTCACATCTGTTGGCCAACAAATTTAAAAAAAATAATTTAATTATCTTTTTCTTTTGGACTTGTTGATTTTTTAAATTTATTTATTTTGATTTATTGTAATCAAATGGGGTTAAAACTATTTCTCTGTAGTACTTCAGGTAGAGTCATACCATTTGTGTAATCATACATGTACATAGGATAATCATGTTTGTCTCCTCAGTCTGTTATTTTTCCCTTCCCCTCACCCCTCCCACCTCTCTTTCCTCTATATGAATCATCCTTCCTCCATTCCTGCCTCCCTCCCAACCCCCATTATGTACCATCATCCACTTATCAGAGAGATCATTCAGCCTTTGGTTTTTTGGGATGGGCTTATCTCACTTAGCATGATATTCTCCAACTTCATCCATTTGCCTGCAAATGACATAATTTTATTCTGCTTTTATGGCTGAATAATATTCCATTGTGTATGTATACCACAGTTTCTTTATCCATTCATCAACTGAAGGGCAATCTAGGTTGGTTCCACAATCTGGCTATTGTGAATTGAGCAGCTATGAACATTGATGTACTGCATCACTGTGTACTGATTTTAAGTCCTTTGGGTATAGGCCAAGGAGTGGGATGGCTGAGTCGAATGGTGGTTCCATTCAAAGTTTTCTGAGGAATCTCCACACTGCTTTCCAGAGCGGCTGCACTAATTTGCATCCCCACCACAATGTATGAGTGTACCTTTACCCCCACATCCTTGCCAACACCTATTGTTGCTTGTATTCTTAATAATCACCATTCTAATTGGGGTGAGGTGGAATCTTAGGGTAGTTTGATTTGCATTTCTCTTACTAGAGATGTTGAACATTTTTTCATTATCTATCGATATATTTATTTTCAATATCTATTGCTTATAGATCTTCTTCTGTGAAGTTTCTGCTCATATTCCTTAGCACATTAGTTGATTGGGTTATTTGTATTCTTGGTGTAAGTTTTTTGAGTTCTTTTTATATTGGTGGAGATTAGTGCTCTATCCGAAGTAGAGTGGCAAAGATTTTCTCCCACTCTGTAGGTCTCTCTTCACATTGGTGATAGTTTCCCTTTGCTGAGAAAAAGCTTTTAGTTTGAATCTATCCCAATTCTTTTTTTTCTATCCAATTATTGATTCCTGCTTTATTTCTTGTGCTTTAGGAGTCATGTTAAGGAAGTCTGATCCTAAGCTGACAAGTTGAAGATTTGGTCCTACTTTTCTTCTGTAAGATGCAGGGTCTCTGGTCCTGATTTCAAGGTCCTTGATCCATTTTTAAGTTGAGTTTTGGTGCAGGGTGAGAGATAGGGGTTTAGTTTCATTCTGTTGCATATGGATTTCCAATTTTCCCAGCACCATTTGTTGAAGAGGCTATCTTTGTCCCTTGTATGTTTTTGGTACCTTTGTCTAGTATGAGAAAACTGTATTTATTTGGGTTTCTCTCTGGTCCTCTATTCTGTACCATTGATCTACCTGTTTATTTGGTGTGCAAATACATGCCATTTTTGGTACTATTGCTCTGTAGTATAGTTGAAGTTCTGGTATGGTGATATCCCCTGCTTATTCTTCCTGCTAAGGATTGCTTTAGGTATTCTGGGTTTCTTATTTTTCCAAATGAATTCATGATTGCTTGCTCTATTTCCATGAGGTACAGCATTGGGATTTAATTGGAATTGCATTGAATTTGTATAGCATTTTGGTAGTATGGCCATTTTGACAATATTATTCTGCCTATCCAAGAACATGGGAGATCTTTCCATCTTCTAAGGTTTTTTAATTATTTCTTTAGTGTTCTGTAGTTCTCATTATAGAGATCTTTCACCTTCTTTTGTTATATAATACCCAAGTATTTTATTTTTTTCGAGATATTGTGAATGGAGTAGTTTTCCTAATTCTCTTTCAGAGGATTAATCCTTATGAATAAAAATGCATTAGATTTATGAGCATTGAATTTTATATCCTGCCTACTTTACTGAATTCACTTATGAGTTCTAGAAGTTTTCTGGTAGAAATATTCTGAGTCCTCTAAATACAGAATCATGTCATTGCCAAATAGGGATAGTTTGAGTTCTTCTTTTCCTATTTGTATCCCTTTAATTTCTTTGGTCTGTCTAATTGCTGTGGCTAGAGTTTCAAGAGTAGAAGTGTTGAAAGAGTGGTGTCTTTGCCTTGTTCCAGTTTTTACGTGAATGCTTTCAGTTTTTTTTCCATTTAGAATTATATTAGCTGTAGGTTTAGCATAGATAGTCTTCACAATATTGAGGAATGTTCCTACTATCCCATTTTTTTTTCTAGGCTTTGAGCATTACGCCGTCCAGTGGAGTCAATTTGGCGCAGGAGACAGACGAATAGCAGGCTTTTAAATTTGGAATGGTTATTGCAGATTTAGGAAACCCGGAACTGGAACCTTCGAACTTGGAACCCCGGCACTCAAGGAGAGCCGGCTTATATCTCCTCTAGGAGGTGAAGGGTAGGGCTGATGCCAATTGTGCAAAGATCAGGTGAGGAGCCAGCTGCCCAATCATGGTAAAGTTTAAAACGAGCAGGCACGATCAGGAGCACTGGAGAACACATGTGCATACATTGTATGTGTGGACTTAATTGAATACAGCCAATGACAAATCACCTGAGTGTGCTTATGCTAATTGACCTCCTCACTGCCGATGTGATCAAAACAACTTCTGGCTGGCTGCCTGGCGCCATCTTGGCATAGTTCTCATGGCATAGCTCCCAACAAGCATGAAAGGGTGCTGTATTTTATCAAATGCTTTTTCTGCATCTATTGAACTAATCTTATGATTCTTAACTTTAAGTCTGTTGATGTGATGAATTACATTTATTGATTTCCAGATGTTGAACCAACCCTTGCATCCCTGGAATAAACCCCACTTGATATTGGTACACTATTTTTAATATGTTTTTGTATGCAAGTCACTAAAATTTTGTTAAGAATTTTTGAATCTATGTTCATTAGGGATATTGGTCTGAAATTTTCTTTTCTCATGTATCTCTCTCTGATTTTGGTACCAAGGTGATAGTAGCTTTATACAATGAGTTTGGAAGTGTTCCCTCCTCTTCTATTTCATGGAATACATTGAGGAGTACTAGACTGAGCTCTTCTTTGAAGATCTTGTAGCACTCAGCTGAGAATCCAACTGGTCCCAGACATTTTTTGTTGGTAGGCTTTTGATGACTTTTTCTATATCATTGCTTGAAATTGATCTATATAAATTGTGTATGTCCTCCTGATTCAATCTGGGTGGATCATATGTCTCTAGAAACCTGTTGATGTCTTCAAGATTTTCTATTTTGTTGGAGTATAGATACATATCTAGAAACATGATTATGTTTTGTATTTCAATTGTGTCTGTCATGATATTTCCTTTTTCATCATGAATTTTAGCAATTTGAGTTTTCTCTCTCCTCTTTGTTAGTGTGGCTAAAGGTTTATCAATTTTGTTTACTTTTTCAAAGAATCAACTTTTTATTTTGACAATTTTTTGATTGTTTCTTTTGTTTCAATTTAATTGATTTCAGCTCTGATTTTAAGTATTTCCTGTCTTCTATTACTTTTGGTATTGATCTGTTCTTTGACTAGGGCTTTGAGCTGTAGTGTTAGGTCATTTATTTGTTGACTTTTTCTTCTTTTATTGAATGTGCTCCATGAAATGAATTTTCTTCTTAGTACTGCTTCTATAGTGTCCCAGAGATTTTGATATGTTGTATCTTTGTTCTTGTTTACTTCTAAGAATTTTTTTATTTTGTCTTTATTTTTTAATTTCAATCCATTATTATCTGATAGAATACAAGGTAGTATCTCTATCTTTTTGTATTTGCTAAGAGTAGCTTTGTGGCATAACATATGGTATATTTTAGAGAAGGATCCATGGGCTGCTGACAAGAAAGTGCATTTGCTTATTGATGGATGGAATATTCTATATATGTCTGTTCAGTCTAAATTATTAATTATGTTATTGAGATCTATGGTTTCTGTGTTTGATTTTTGTTTGGTAGATCTGTCCAGTGGTGAGAGAGGTGTGTTAAAGTCACCTAGTTTTATTTTGTTCCTGGAATTGAGAAGGATTTATTTGACATACATGGATGAACCATGTTCTTTATAGATTCTGGAGATTAGTGCTTTATCTGAAGTATGATTGGCAAAGATTTTCTCCCACTCTGTAGGCTCTTTCTTCCCATTGCTGATAGTTTCCTTTGCTGAGAGAAAGCTATTTAGTTTGAATCTATCCCAGTTATTGATTCTTGCTTTTATTTCTTGTGCTATGGGAGTCCTGTTGAGGAAGTCTAGTCCTACACCAACATGTTGAAGACCTTGACCTACTTTTTCTTCTATAATCTGCAGGGTCTGTGGTCTGATTCTGAGGTCCTTAATCCATTTTGAGTTTAGTTTCATGAACGGTGAGAGCAAGCAATCATGAAATTCATCTGGAAGAATAAGAAACCCAGAATAGCTAAAGCAATCCTTCGCAGGAAAAATGAAGTTGGGGGTATCGTAATACCAGAACTTCAACTATACTACAAAGCAATAGTAACAAAAACTGCATGGTATTGGTAGCAAAATATACAGGTAGATCAATGGTACAGAATAGAGGACATGGACACAAACCCAAATAAATACTATTTTCTCATACTAGACAAAGGTTCTCTGATCATTTTAACTATGTACATTCTAAACTCCCTTCAGACATTTCTTCTGCCATGTTATCATTGGATTTTATTAATGTAGCATCTAGGTTTGTTTGGGACACTTTCTTCCCTTGTTTTCTCATATTGGTCATGTATCTTCCCCTCTCCTAGTCTTCAGTAGCCTGAAGTCTGGGAGGAACTTGATAATGCAGTGACCGAAAAAGTATGCTGTCCCTCTAGGGATGGTGGACTCCAGGTGGGTATATTCCGTGCTAGTGGGCAGAGGCACCTCCACGTACTGATAGTTGTTCAACTGCAGGGACACTACTCCATGGACTGGGGCCTGGCTGGTCTGGTCCCAGCTCTCTGGGCCTACTTCCTGGGCAGGGAAATCTCACTGGCGGCTCTGCACTGGTCTGCCCTACCTCCCTGGCAAGGAAGTCTCAATTTAACATCCTTTACTTTCAGGAAATTGAAAATCAAGTGTTCATGGAGATTTCATCTCACTTTAATTAAAATAGCAATCATCAAAAGCTCAAGCCATAATAATGCTGGTGAGGATGTGGGAGAAAGGAATAGTTACCCACTGTTGGTGGGATTGTAGAGTAATATAACTATAGAGATCAATATGGAGTTTGCTCAAAATACTAGAGATTGAAGTATCACATAACCCAGCTATACCACTCCTTGGTATTTAGTCAAAAGAATCAAAGTCAGCATTCTACAGTGATACACACATAGCCATGTTCATAGCAAGACAATTCACTATATTCAAGATATGCAACCAGCCTAGGTGCCTATCAACACATGAATGGATAAAGAAAATTTCACACACACATTCACACACACACACCCAATGTAGTTTTACTCAACCATAAAGAATGAAATTATATTGTTGGCAAGAAAATGGATGGAAGTGGATAACACCATGTTGAGTGAAACAAGCCAGACTCAGAAAGTCAAGGACCTATATATTTTGTCATGCATGGTGTGTAGAGAGATGTGGGGAACAGGATTTAATAACAATAGAAGTGAGACCAGCAGGAGGAATACAGGATAGGACTCAGAGGGGAGGCATTTGGAGAGGGAAAAGAGAAGCACTGGAGAATGAAATATACCAAATTATGTTATGGACATGTATGGATATATCATGATGAATACTAATCTGTGTATAAAATGTATGTAGAAGTTGTCATTTACATTTCTTTTGAGCTCAGATTAATTCCTCCTGTTTCTTTCTGATGCCATATTAAAATTATGCAAAATTTTATGCATATAAACTGTTAAGATTTATAGTAGTATCCTTTAAATTAGTGACTTTGACAAGAAAGTTAGAGATAGGAAATGACAAAGTTTACAGACTGTCTCAGTTCCATTTAAATTGTAAGAAGAATTGGGATATTATGGTGATGTGGAAAAGGTTTATGTGCTGTCATTTGAAGAAAAAGTAATAACAGAAGACGACTCTGTAGTTTCGCGGAAAGGTGCAAAACAGGAAGGAGTTTTAGGCTTTTTGCAGCACTTGAGAAAAGTAATCATTTCTTTGATTGCTTGACATTCCTGTAGTGAATATTGTGCATACAATTTCATGCTACTATTTGAGCATCTACTTTTGTAATAAAGACATTTTCTAAGCAATCAGAATTGTAATATTTAAGAAAATCAAAACTAGTCTATTTTTATGAAAGGTGCTTCCTAGAATGAATAGAAAGTTTAACCTATTCTTGATGAACTTGTATTAAAACTAATGGCAAAAATTTAGGCACTGCTTTGGAGGCCTCACTAAAATGTGGAAAACTAATGCTGATAAGGCAGCAATAACTGTTTTTAGTCCTCAAAGAACATTTGTATTTTCAGAATATTTCTGTCAGTAGTACATATGTGAAAACTGAGAGATAGAATCAAAATGAAGGTTCTCTAAAACTGACATGTATTTCAAAGTGAAATCCTAATGAAACAATACTACATGCATACTGATATATCAGTCCAGTACAAAACAAGTGGTCTGTGCCTTAGAAAGAGCTATTAGTAGTAGTGACTTGAAACTGGATTTCTGTTTTGTAAGTTGTATATTTCCAAGGGTCATTGTGTTTATGTGTTTTGTGAGTGAGCAAAGTCAAGGTCAGGGCTATTATTACACTTTCTTTTATTGAGTGTTTCTTGGTTATAAATGCTAACATATGAGATAGAAAGATGCCAAAGAGGTTTAAAACAGTAAACATACTGTCAATTAAGAAGAATTTTATGTAACAAAAGTCAAGATTTTAATGTGTTTTCAATTTCAAAAAATTTTAAGAACATAACTTCAAGCATGAGAGTAGAGATGATGGTGATATGACCACTATAAATGTAATGCCAATATTTAGCAATCATTCTT
This sequence comes from Sciurus vulgaris, assembly GCF_902686455.1. Classification (NCBI taxonomy): domain Eukaryota; kingdom Metazoa; phylum Chordata; class Mammalia; order Rodentia; family Sciuridae; genus Sciurus; species Sciurus vulgaris. Next base: position 135,641,288 of record NC_136464.1, read on the forward strand.
GTTTTATATTTTGTTTCTTATTTTTGTTTCCATTGGAATATTTTATAGCATATCCATGGTATCATATTAACTTGAAATATTTCATACTATCTAATTAGCAGCTATATTAAAATTTCTGTAATTACACTGATATGCATTTTTAAAGCTTTTTTGATGGTTATTTTAATAAGAAGTGCATATCACAATTAGTTCCACATCTTGAATAATTTTCCGTTATTGTTAAAATTTATGTTTTTGGAATTTCACCTTGAGTCCCCATGATTCTTACATTTCTTTTCATGTTCTTTGTTCATTTTAAATTGTGATGTGATTCATAGAGTGTAACTTTGACCCTTTTAAAGTGTATAATTCAATACTTGTTTGGATGTTCACAAAATCCTTACCCATTACTAATCTCTTTCCAATCCTCTACTTTCGACATTCCTTTAAGATCTGGCAACAACTAATAATATTTTACATTTGCTTACTCTGGATATTCCATATATACAAAACTATTCAACATCAGGCCCATTGTGATGGCTTTTTCACATAGAAAAATATTTGCAATGATCAGCTATATAGTAGCAGTTGTCAGAATTACATTTTTTATGGCTAATATTATTCAATGTGAATATGCCAAATTTGCTTTTATCCATCTAGTCCCTGAAATTTTTGAAGGTTGTTTCTATTTTGTTTATTATAAATAATGCTGATATGAAGCTTGGTGTTTAACTTTTTGTGTCAACATAATCTCAATTCTCTTGGGAATATAACTTCAATTGCTAGGTTGTATACTAATTTTACCCTTAACATTTTGAGGAACTAAAAAACTGTTTTTCAACCTGACTTCTTCATTTTACATAACCAACAGCACTGTGTGAAAGTTCCAATTTCTTCTCATACTCACCAGCAATTTCTCACCCCTTTTTTTATAGCCATCTTAGTGGATATACATACTTACATGTGTTGATATATATAGGCATGAAATCTTTCTTGATCAGGTTCTTTGAAACAAACAAGTTTTAATTACTTGAAGTCATACTTTTCTTTTTTGCAGTTTTGCTGTGACCCAATCCAGGGTCACAAAGATTTATGCCTCTTTTATTCTACTTTTACAATTTCACATATTACTTCCAAGTGTTTGATTAATTTTGAGGAGATTCATAGTGAAATAATAATTTGAATATTTTTAATTTTTAACAATTTATTGAATTGATTATAACCGAACCCTTTAATATGTATTCTCATGTTTTGGGGTGAAGTGTTCTATAGATAACTTTGAGATTTGATTGGTTTTTGTGGTTTTCATCATACGTTTATTTTTGGTCTTCTGCCTAGTTATATCTGATATTAAAAAAAATGTAATATTCTGTTTTCCAACTCATGGAACCTGGACATTAATACTTAAAATATTGTAAAGTCACATTTGAGCAAAAATGTTCTGAACAGAGGTATCAGGCAGTGATTCTTGGACTTATGCTGCTCTTGGAATGGTTTACTCAGAGTTCAAGTCAAATATTGAAATTGAGTGTACAAACTTATGTACTTTGATAAAAATTTAAGAAAGTAATATGATCTCTCTTGAAAATAAAAATGATTTGTAATTCTCTATATTTGTCATTTTTTCTTGTTTTTCTATTAGTGCCTTTTTTATATTTTACATCAGTGATATTTGAGAAGAAGAAAATAAAAGAAAAAATTGTTTTCTTCTAATTTGGAAAGAATTGTTATTATCGTCTCACTTCCTTATTTTAAATTTTAGAATTGCCTTTTTTCCCTAGCACCCCTGAAAACTCAGAAAAATGCTGAGCTCTCTCTGTCAACAAGGTGTCAATGGGTAGATGGATGGAGCCTAGTTGGGAAACATTTACTTCAGAAACTTTCAAATGGGTATGGGTGTATATGTATGTGTGTTTTTGTTAGTTCATTCTCTAATTTCAGTTCTGAACTTCATGGAAGATTGCAATAGTTACATACAAAAAGCATCCACTTAGATTCTGATGGGTCAAGAATTGAGCTAGTGGAGAAGACAAAAGAGATAATTTTGTGAACCTTAGAGCAATCACTTTAGAGAATGAGTTATTGAAGTTGGAGTGATTAAATATTCAGAGGGTTAACAGAAGAAACTGGGAAGTATAAAAATTAGGAGTAAGAGAAATGGAACAATTTCTTTTTTCTTTCTCTCTCTCTCTCTCTCTCTCTCTCTTTTTTTTTTTTTTTTTTTTTTTTGTACCAGGGATTGAACTCAAGGGTGCTTAACCTCTGAGCCACATCCCCAGTTCTTTTTATTCTATATCTTGAGAAAGAGCCTTACTAAGTTGCTGAGGCTGGCTTTGAACTTGTGATCCTCTTGCTTCAGTCTCTTGAGCCACTAGGATTACAGGTATGCACCACCAAATCTGGTTGAATGGATCAATCTTAAGCAAAAGTTGGGAAAAACAAATCTGTAAATGTCGATGGTAGGAAAAGATTGGGTGTGTGTGTGCATGTGTGTTTGTATTTGAGTGTTTACATGAAAATGTATACTTCCCATCTGTTAATTTATGTATTATATGAGCTATCTTGATCATGCACATTCCAATGATGCTCCAGGATTGGGGAGACATAGTTTAGTTTAATCAATGCCTTAGTGATGAAACCCACAAACGAAATTGACATAGCATACAATGCTTCTTGATAGGTGGGTAAAATGTTCATTCATGTGAAACCAATCAGTTATTTTGGGACTTTTATAATTTATTTACATTTGTTGTCATTTATAAAATGCTATTTTTGTTTACTGAAATGATTTGTAGACTGTGCAGGAATGAACATTTTAATATAATACTAAAAGTTTCATAATGTTTACACTTAAGACATCATCTAAGATTTTAAGATTCTGACATGTTAAAAGGAAAACATGATTTAATTTCTATTTCTACAAAAAAATTTAAAATGTGGATATGAATTATATTTTTATATTTTTCTTAATATGGGAAAAATAAAAATCTTTTTATATTTGTCATCATTCCCTATATAGTTTATTAGTGAATATAACTTATTTATTTAGTTCTCATAAGTATTTCAGGAGTATATTGTGTATAATTTGCTGAATTGCTTTATGAGTACAAAACATCTATATACATTTTTTTTCAAAATGATTACCATATGTGGGCTTATAAAAATAAAACAACTCTTTGAATTATCTTATTATTTATTGTACCTGCTGTGGTATTTATTACTTACATGGCCCTTGAAAGTAGATTGATAGGAACATCCCTAAGTTAATTAATGATAAGTAAATCTCAAATTTGGCATCTCAAGATAACACAGATAAAGCAATAAGAAAGTCTGGATTAAGAATATTATAGTGCTTCATTGATGATTTCTTCACTGTCACAATGAGAAAAGTAGTTTATATCTTATATCAAAATTGAAGAATGGGAAAGTCATTTTTATGATATCTTCTTCATTGAAGTGTTACCATTATTCATATATTTCATATTCCTTCTGTTTCAAGTGACCTGGGTAGGTATAAAAAATAATTCAAACTTGGAAGACTAATGAGCAATAAATTTTTTTTATTTCTTAAAGTTCTCAGATTTGGGAATTCAAATATGAAGGTATTGTCAGATTTTGTATATACTATTGACTTTCTTTTTGCTTCAAAAGGTCCTCTTTTTCTTTTTCTTTTTTTTCAGGATTGAAGGAGTAAAGATGCTCACTGAGACCTCTTTTATGAAGGCACTAATCGTGTTCATGATGAATCTGTCATCATGTTCTACTCTCCTCCCATCTCCCAAAAATCATCATATTGAACATATGAATTTAGGAGAGGCACAAATATTCTGATTATAATATGTGTCAATTGATTATCATCCATCAACAAGACAACATTATTCTCCTACCACAGAAAAAAAATCATTAGGAATACCAGAAAAATAAATTAGAACACAGAAAATGAAGAGGGGCTTTCATTTTAGGAGACTGTCCTTGTAGAATGACCAAGAAATCTTTCCCCAGAAATTCATAGCATTCATCATTTATTTCTCTTTTAGATATATTGTGTTTCTCTAGTAATCCCTAAATCAAAGTAATTTATATGATATATCAAAACTCAAGATTTACTTGTAGTATTATAGTAACTGATTATCAGAAATAAATTCACGGAATCTATGTATAGCATGTAAGAGGAAATGTGACCTTTCTTCTATATATCAACAAAAATTATAGATTTTAAATGGAACATACATTTTTAATACTCTGAAAATTCATTGATAGTTCATTTGACAATGAGGAGATCAAATAAACACGATCAAGCATCAGTTAAATTACTGACAATGCTATAAAATGAAGAGGATTCTTTCACTACTCCTATTCAACATAGTCCTGGAAATCCTAGCCAGAGAAATTAGACAAAAGAAAGAAATTAAAGGCATATGAATAGGCGAAGGAGAGCTCAAACTATCCCTATTTGCCTGAGGACATGGTTCTATATTTAGAAGATGCAAAAAAACTCCACGAGAAAGCTTCTAGAACTCATAAAGGAATTCAGCAAAGAAGCAGGATATAAAATAAACACTCATAAATCAGTTGTGTTCCTATAGACCAGTGAAAAATTAATTGAAGGAGAAATCAGAAAAACTATTCCATTCACAATAGCCTCAAAAAGAAAAAGGAGAAATTTGGGAATCAATCTAACAAAAGAGCTGAAAGACCTCTACAGTGTAAGCTATAGAACAGTAAAGAAAGAATTGAGAAAGACCTTAGAAGATGAAAACAGGCAGAGGGTGAAACTAAGCTAGAAGAATAATATATCTAAAGGAAGATCTAATTAAACTTAAATAGAAATAAATTAAAATAATAGGAAATAAAAAAACCATCTCTCAATAACACTGAATGTTAATGGACTCAATCATCAATCAAAAGACATAAACTGGAAGATTGGATTAAAAAATAAGAATCAATAAGAGAAAAACAGAAACAAGACAGGGATATCCATTTTCATCACTTCTGTTCAACATAGTTCTCAAATCTCTAGCCAGAGCAATTAGACAAAAGAATGAAATAAAAGGAATATGAATAAGAAAAGAAAAACCAAAACTAGCTCTGTTTGCTGATGACATGATCCTAAATTTAGAATTTCCAAAAAACTCCATCAGAATACTTTTAGAACTCAAATGAATTCAGAAAGTAGCAGAAATACAAAATAACACTCCAAATCAATTGTATTCCTATACTCCAATGACAAATCAATTGAGAGAGAAATTAGGAAAAAGATTCCATTCACAGTAGCCTCAAAAATAAAATAAAAAAATAAATAACTGGGAAACAATCTAATGAATGAGGTGAAAAGATCTCTACAATGAAAATTATAGAATGTTAAGAAAGAAATTGAAGAAACCTTGGAAGATGGAAAGATCTTCCATGTTCTTGGATAGGCAGAGTTAATATTGTAAAAATGACCATATAACCAAAGCACTATACAAATTTAATGCCAATTTCTATTAAATTTCAATGACAATCTCATAGAAATAGAAAAAGCAGTCATGAAATTCATTTGGAAAAATGAGAGGCCCAAGAATAGACAAAGCAATCCTTAATGAGACAAGTGACACAGGAGACATCACAATACTAGACTTTACACTACAGAGATGTAGTTTAAAAAACAAACAAGCAAACAACAAACAGCATGGAATATGACCATAAAAACAGACATGAAGACCAAGGGAACAGATTAAAATAAACAGAGTCATACCCACATAAATACAGTTAACTCTTCCTAGACAAAAGTACCATAACATACATTGGAGAAAAGATAGCCTCTTCACCAAATGGTGCTGGGAAAAACTGGAAATCCATATGTAGTAGAATGAAATTGAACCTCTATCTCTCAGCCGGCACAAAACTCAACTCAAAGTGGAATCAAGGACTTAGGCATTGGATAAGAGACTCTGCATCTAATAAAAGAAAAAGTTGACCCAAAATTCTATGATGTCAGCTTAGGAAACAATTCCCAAACGAGACTCTTAAAGCACTAGAAATAAAATCAAGAATCAATAAATGGGATGATATCCAACTAAAAGTCTTCTTTACAGCAAAGGAAAATAATAAGAAGTGTGAAGAGAGAACCTAAAGAATGGAAAAAAAATATCTTTACCCTTGCACTTCAGATAGAGCATTGTTCTCCAGATATACAAAGAAATCAAAAACTTAACACCAAATAACAAATAGCCCCAATCAATAAATGGACTAAGGAACTGAACAGGCACTTCGCATAAGAAGAAATATTAATGGTCAAAAAATTTATGAAAAAAGTGTCCAACATCTCTAGCAATTAGAGAAATTCAAAGTAAATCTACACTGAGATTCCATCTCACTCCAGTCAGAATGGCAATTATCAAGAATACAGACAACATAAATGTTGACAAGGATGTGGGGAAAGAAGTTCATTCATACATTACTGGTGGGACTGGATATTGGTGCAGTCACTCTGTAAAGCAGTAAGGAGATTCCTTAGAAAATTTGGAATGGAACCACCATTTGACCCCATTATCCTACTCCTTGGTTTATACCCAAAAGGTTTAAAATCAGCATATTACAGTTGATGCAGACACATCAATGTTTATAACAGATCAGCATACAATAGCCCAAGCTATGGAAGCAACCTAGATACCCTACAACAGATAAATCTATAAAGAAAATGTGTAATATATACACAATGAAATATTACTCAGTCATAAAGAAGAAATAAATTATTGCATTTTGCCAGTAAATGAATGGAACTGGAGAATATAATGCTAAGTGTAATAAGCCAGTCTCTAAAAAACAAAGGCAGAATGTTCTCTCTAATATGTGCATGCTAACTCAGAACAAGGGAAGGGAAGATTAGAAGATCATTAGACTAGACAAAGGGGTATAAAGGGAATTGAGGTGGGATTCCCAGTAATAAGAAAGTCAGTAGAATGAATTGGACATCTTCCTATCCTCATATATGAATACACTCACTGTAACTCCACATCATGTTCTATGGCCACAACCTACATGGTCATAAATTCAGCTAACCAAATGGTACGGAGGGCATGAAGAAAAGACAAATGGACACACAAATAGGGAAAAAGCTGATTCTGGGTGGTTCACTAACAACCCTGATAGGGAAGCAGTGACCATGAACAAGTTCAGCATATTTATTATATAGGTTTAACCATCAATAGGACTTATTGTGAGAAAGTTTCTTCAAGGTAAACAGAACCAGTTGAGAGTATAATCTGCCCAATTAAAATGATCAGCTTGCACCCATAATTCTCTACCCTGGGTCAGTTGGTGTTTGAACCACGGTTAAGAACTGATAAATCCATGAAATTCCCTTTGAACAGGGAGTCACCACAGCAGCCACGCGGTCCTAGATCAACACCTTTGTGCTGAGAGTTCCCAGTAGGGACTGGGAACACTGGACAGCTTAAGGACCACCGTTCATTCACTGGTCCTAACAAATAATCACAATAATGGAAACCTAATTAGAACAAGTTATACTTATTTATGTATTCATAACATTTCAAAAATATTCTCTATTGTTACGTAAAAAGATCCAAATAAATAAGAAAGTAATAATAAAAGAGCATCACACATTTCTTTGTGAGTCATACTAAATGTAAATGCTTTATTTAGTATTGCATTTCTGCAGTACTTACAAACTCACAAATTTTAGGATGCAAACACATAAAAAAGATATAAATTTTTACCTTTTTTATACTTGTATATTGTAATTTAGTGTGAATATTCAATAATATTTAATACACTCAATGCTGTGCAATCATTGCCATAGTTGATTTCCAAGATTATGCCCATCATAATTATGAGTCATCAAAATCCTGAACATGGTACCTATTTTTATTTATAAATGTTGTCTTTAATTTCTTCCTGCAATGTTGTTAGATTTTTGTTTTACCTGCTTGGCTAGATTAAAATATAGTTATTTGAGTTGTTCAGATGGTGCTGTTCAGAGGGTGCTATAAATTCAATTGTTTTCTTTGTTCCTTTTATTTTCCACACTATTCATTGGTATAGGGTACAACAGTGATTTTGGAGATTAATGTACCCTGAAAATGTGCCGAATTCATTTAGTGGCTCTAGGACCTTTTTTTTTTTTTAATTATTGTAAACAATGGGATACATGTTGTTTCTCTATTTGTACATGGAGTAAAGGCATACCATTTGTGTAATCATAAATTTACATAGGGTAATGTGTTTGATTCATTCTGTTATTTTTTCCCTTCCCCCCAACTCCTCCCACCCCTCCTTTCCCTCTATACAGTCCTTCCTTCCTCCATTCTTGCCCACCTCCCTAACCCTAACCCTAAACCTAACACTAACCCCTCCCACCCCCCATTATGTGTCATCATCTGCTTATCAGAGAGATCATTCGACCTTTGTTTTTTTGTTTTTTTTTTTGAGATTGGCTTATCTCACTTAGCATGATATTTTCCAATTTCATCCATTTACCTGTAAATGCTATAATTTTATCATTCTTTATGGCTGAGTAATATTCCATTGTATACATATACCTATACCACAGTTTCTTTATCCATTCATCAATTGAAGGGCATCTAGGTTGGTTCCATGATTTGGCTATTGTGAATTGAACAGCTATGAACATTGATGTGGCTGTATCTCTGTAATATGCTGACTTTAAGTCCTTTGGGTATAGGCCAAGGAGTGGGATAGCTGGGTCAAATGGTGGTTCCATTCCAAGTTTTCTAAGGAATCTCCACACTGCTTTCCAGAGTGGCTGCACTAATTTGCAGCCACACCAGCAACGTATGAGTGTACCCTTTCTCCCCACTCCTTGCCAACACCTATTGTTGTTTGTATTTTGATAATCGCCATTCTAATTGGGGTGAGATGGAATCTTAGGGTGGTTTTGATTTGCCATTTCTCTTATTACTAGAGGTGTGGGACATGTTTTTCATATGTTTGTTGATTCCTTGTAGATCTTCTTCTGTGAAGTGTCTGTTCATTTCCTTAGCCCATTTGTTGATTGGATTATTTGTATTCTTGGTGTAGAGTTGTTTTGTGTGTCTTTATAGATTCTGGAGATTAGTGCTTTATCTGAAGTATGATTGGCAAAGATTTTCTCCCACTCTGTAGGCTCTCTCTTCACATTACTGATAGTTTCCTTTGCTGAGAGTAAGCTTTTTAGTATTGAATCTATACCAGTGGTTGATTCTAGCTTTTATTTCTTGTGCTATGGGAAATCCTGTTAAGGAAGTCTGGTCCTAAGCCGACATGTTGAAGATCTGGACCTACTTTTTCTTCTATAATCTGCATAGTCTCTGGTCTGATTCTGAGGCCCTTAATCCATTTCGAGTTGAGTTTAGTGCACGGTGAGAGATAGGGTTTAGTTTCATTCTGTTGCATATGGATTTCCAATTCTCCCAGCACCATTTGTTGAAGAGATATCTTTTCCTCCATTGCATATTTTTGGCACCTTCGTCTAGTATGAGAAAATTGTATTTATTTGGGTTTGTGTCCGTGTCCTCTATTCTGTACCAATTGATCTACCTGTCTATTTTGGTGCCAATACCATGCCGCTTTTGTTACTATTGTTTTGTAGTATAGTTGAAGTTCTGGTATTGCTATACCCACTGCTTCATTTTTCCTGTGAAGGATTGTTTTAGTTATTCTGGGTTTCTTATTCTTCCAGATGAATTTCATGATTGCTTGCTCTATTTCTGTAAGGTACACCATTGGGATTTTAATTGGAATTGCATTGAATCTGTATAGCACTTTAGGTAGTATGGCCATTTTGACAATATTAATTCTGCCTATCCGAGAATATGGGAGATCTTTGCACCTTCTAAGGTTTTCTTTAATTTCTTTCTTTAGTGTTCTGTAGTTCTCATTGTAGAGATCTTTCACTTCTTTTGTGAGATTGATTCCCAAGTATTTTATCTTTTTTCGATGCTATTGTGAATGGGGTAGTTTTCCTAATTTTTCTTTCCAAAGATTCATCACTTATGTATAAAAATGCATTAGATTTATGAGCATTGATCTATATCCTACTCCTTTACTGAATTCACTTATGAGTTCTAAAAGTTTTCTGGTGGAATTTCCTGGTTCCTCTAAGTATATAATCATATCATCAGCAAATAGTGATAGTTTGAGTTCTTCTTTTCCTATTTGTATCCTTTTAATTTCTTTGGTCTGTCTAATTGCTCTGGCTAGAGTTTCAAGAACGATGTTGAATATTAGTGAATGAAAGGGGGCATCCCTGCCTTGTTCCAGTTTTTAGGGGGAATGCTTTCAGTTTTATACCATTTCGAATGATATTAGCCATGGGCTTAGCATAGATAGCCTTTATAATGTTAAGGAATGTTCCCACTATTCCTATTTTTTCTAGTGTTTTGAGCATGAAGGGGTGCTGTATTTTATCAAATGCTTTTCTGCATCTATTGAAATAATCATGAGATTCTTGACTTTAAGTCTGTTGATATGGTGAATGACATTTATTGATTTCCCAATGTTGAACCACCTTGCATCCCTGGGATGAAACCCACTTGATCATGGTGCACTATCTTTTTAATATGTTTTTGTACGCAATTTGCTAAATTTTGTTGAGAATTTTTACGTCGATGTTCATTAAGGATATGGATCTGAAATTTTCTTTCTTCGATGTGTCTCTGTCTGGTTTAGGTATCAGGGTAATATTGGCTTCATAGAATGAGTTTGGGAGGGTTCTCTCCATTTCTATTTCATGGAATACTTTGAGAAGTATTGGAATGAGCTCTTCTTTAAAGGTTTTGTAGAGCTCGGCTGAGAACCCATCTGGTCCTGGACTTTTCTTTGTTGGTAGGCTTTTGATGACTTCTATTTCATTACTTGAAATTGGTCTATTTAAATTGTGTATGTCCTCCTTGTTCAGTTTAGGCAATTCATATATCTCTAGAAACCTGTTGATGTCTTTGAAATTTTCTATTTTTTTGGAAGTAGAGATTTTCAAAATACCTTCTAATTATGTTTTGTATTTCAATCATGTCTGTTGTGATATTTCCTTGTTCATTTCAAATTTTAGTAATTTGGGTATTCTCTCTTCTTTGTTAGTGTGGCTAAGGGTTTATCAATTTTGTTTACATTTTCAAAGAACCAACTACTTATTTTGTCAATTTTTTGAATTATTTCTTTTGTTTCAATTTCATTGATTTCACCTCTGAGTTTAACATTTCCTGTCTTCTACTACTTTTGGTGCTGGTATGTTCTCCTTTTTCTAGGGCTTTGAGTTGTAGTTTTTGGTCATTTATTTGTTGATTTTTTTCTTCTTTTATTGAATGAACTCCATGAAATAAATTATCCTCTACGTACTGCTTTCATATGTCCCAGAGATTTTGATATGATGTTTCTTTGTTCTCATTTACCTCTAAGAATTTTTTAATTTCCTTCCTGATGTCTTCTGTTATCCATTCATCATATAATAGTGTATTATTTAATCTCCAGGGTTGGAGTAGTTTCTGTTTTTTTCTCTCTCATTTATTTCTAATTTCAATCCATTATGATCTGATAGAGTACAAGGTAGTATCTCTATCTTCTTGTATTTGCTAACAGTAACTTTGTGGCATAAGACATGGTCTATTTTAGAGGAAGGATCCATGTGCTGCTGGAGAAGATAGTGTATTCACTCTTCGTTGGATGGTATATTCTATAAATGTCCATTAAGTCTAAATTATTGATTATGTTATTGAGATCTATGATTTCTTTGTTTGATTTTTGTTTGGAAGCTCTGTCCAGTGGTGAGAGAGGTGTGTTAAAATCACCTAGTATTATTGTGTTGTGGTCTATTTGATTTCTTTAATTGAGAAGGATTTGTTGACATACATGGATGAGCCACTGGAGCGTAGATATTTATGATTGTTATGTCTTGCTGATTTATGCTTCCCTTAAGCAGTATGAAATGTCCTTCTTTATCCCTTCTGACTAACTTTGGCTTGAAGTCCACATCATCTGAAATGAGGATGGGTACCCCAAGTTTTTTTGCTGAGTCCGTAGCATGGTATGTTTTTCCCCATCCTTTCACCTTTAGTCTGTGGGTATCTTTTTCTATGAGATGGAGTCTCTTGCAGGCAACATGTTGTTGGATCTTTTCAATCTTCCAGTCGATGTCTTTTGATTGATGAATTCAGGCCATTAACATTCAGGGTTATTATTGAGATATGATTTGTATTCCCGGTCATTTGGCTCATTTTTTTCTTTGACATGACTTAGTTTCTCCTTTATTTGTCAATTCCTTTAGGATAGTTTCCTCCCTTTGCATCATTTTTTAAAATCTCTTCCTCATGGAATATTTTGCTGAGAATGTTCTGTAATGCAGGCTTTCTTTTTGTAATTCGTTTAGCTTTTGTTTATCATGGAAGGATTTTATTTCATCGTCAATTTGAAGGTAGTTTTGCTGGGTATAAGATTCTTGGTTGGCGTCCATTTTCTTTCAGGGCTTGAAAAATGATGTTCCAGGCCCTTCTAGCTTTTAGGGTCTGGATTGCAACATCTGCTCATATCCATATTGTTTTCCCCCTGAATATAATTTGGTTCTTTTCTCTCACAGCCTTTAAAATTCTGTCTTTATTTTGTATGTTAGGTATTTTCATTATAATGTGCCTTGGTTTGGGTCTGTTGAAATATTTTGTATTTGGAGTCCTATTAGCCTCTTGTACTTGATTTTTCATTTCATTCTTCAGATTTTTGAAATTTTCTGATATTATTTCATTGAATAGATTGTTCATTCCTTTGGTTTGTTTCTCTAAGCCTTCCTCAATCCCAATAATTCTTAAATTTGGTCTTTTCATGATATCCCATAATTCTTGTAGATTCTTCATGATTTCTTACCATCTTCTCTGTTTGTTCAACTTTGTTTTCAAGATTAAATATTTTGTCTTCAATATCTGAGGTTCTGTCTTCCAGGTGTTCTATTCTATTGGTTATGCTTTCTATGGAGTTCTTAATTTGGTTTATTGTTTCCTTCAACTCAAGGATTTCTGTTCAGTTTTTTTTTTCAATATCTTTAACTCTTTATTGAAATGATCTCTTGCTTCCTGTATTTGCTCTTTTAACTGTTGATTGGTGCAATCATTCAATGCCTGCCTTTGCTCTTTCATCTCCTCCTTCAATGCCTGCATTTGCTCTTTCATCTCATCATTTGCCTCCCTGATAATTTTAATTATGTACATTCTGAACTCCCTTTCTGTCATTTTTTCTGCCATGTTGTTATTGGATTTTATTAATGTAATATCTAGATTTGTTTGGGGCATTTTCTTCCCTTGTTTTCTCATATTGTTCAAGTATCAGTGGACCTCTGAGATATTGCAGATTTCCTCTCTTGACTTATAGTGTCCCTTAAGATTTCTAGTATATCCTCTCTTAGCCTTCAGTAGCCTGAAGTCTTGGAGGAAGTTGATAGTGCAGTGCTCCACAAGGGAGCTGCCTCTCTAGGGGTGGTGGCCTTCAAGTGGGGTATATTCCCTGCTAGTGGGCAGAGGTGCCTCCACTTGTTGACCAATGGTCATCCAAAGTGGAACTAGGCTGCAGGCCTAGTTTTACAGTCCTGGTTTTACAGTCCTTTTGGGAAAACCTCACCCGGCAGGGAAGATTCACCCAGTGGGGAGTTCTCGCTGGTCAGTTCCCCTCCTAGAGGTTCCTCTCAATCCACAACTACCACCTGGGCTGGGCTGCCTTCCTCTGCAAAGTTCCCAGGGGCCCAGACCTACCTCCTGGGCCTGGGAGCCTCGCCCTGCGCAGAATAGTCTCCTTAGGCTGCCCCTCCTCAGACAAGCTGCCCGCAGTTCTGCAACCTTCACTCCGCCCCTCAGCTTATCTCTGTGTGGCTCTTCCACCAAGAAGCTGCCTAGGTCCTGGGACCATGCTCTACACCTAATCTCCTGGAAGTGACCTGCCGCACGCCTCCTCCTCCATGAAGCTGCCCAGTGTTCCATGCAGTTGCTCCAAGTCCAAGCTACCCGCCAAGTGCCTCCCCCTCCAGGCAGCCGCCTGGATTTTTGGTGCTGTGTCTCTGAGTCCAAGCAACCTGCTGCACTGCTCCTCCTCCTCCGGGCAGCCGCCTGGAGTTCCAGTGCGGTTGCTCCGTGTCCAAGCAACTCACTGTGTACCTCCTCCTCCTGGCAGCTGCCCAGAGCCTCAGTGCAGTTGCTCTGAGTCCAAGCAACCCGCCTCATGCCTCCTCCTCTGGGCAGCCCCCCGGAGCTCCAGTGCAGTGGCTACAAGTAGCAACCCACTGTGCTCCTCCTCCTCTGGGCAGCCGCCCAAAGCCCCGGTGGGTTGCTCCAAGTCTAAGTGTTGTGCTGAGCGGCCTCCTCTACAATGCTCCCAGTTTTCCGAGTTCACTGCTCCAGCGGGGGGAGGGGTGTCTCGTTGGGCAACTCTACTTCACAAAGTTCCCTGTGTTCCGGGACTACTGCCTCATCCAGGACACCTCCCCAACAAGAGAGACTCACCTGGCAGATTTGAGTTGGTCCCAAGTCTCTCAATATCTCCTCTGCTTGAATCCTGAGTCCTGGAGCAACATGAAATGCAGCCAACCTCTAGTCCGCCATCTTGAAACCCCCTCTAGGAACTTTTTATGTAGACTATTTAGTTCTCCTATAGGATTATGATATCTGTGAATTAAAATTGTTTTCTTTATTTCTTTCTAGTGTGAATGCCTTCTAATTCTTTTTATTGTCTAATTACTTTAAATAGAACTTTTGGTACATTGTTAAATATTATTAGTGGAACAGAGATTCATTGACTTGTTCCTGCTCAGGCAGGTGAGCTTTCAATCTTTCATAATTGATCACAATACCGGCTGTGAGCTTTTCATAAATGCTAGCTAGCATGTTGATAATTGTCATTTTGACTAGACCAGGGTCTATCCCTATTTGATTTGCCTTTCTCTGAAGATTAGTGTTGTTGAGCATATTTTTTATATACATGTTGCCCATTTTTATGTCATTTTAAAATATTTTTATTGATGAATTATAATTACTATAATTGTACATAATAGTATGATTAATTGTGATATAGTCATACCTGAACACAACATAATTTCATCCACCTCATTCCACTTTACCTTTACCTTTCCCTGCCTTCCACTTCTCCTTTACCTTATTTTCCATCCTGTGCTCTATTGGTCTCCTTTCTGTTTTCACGAGACTCCCTTCAAATACAAATGCCATTCTTCACAAAACAAAAAAAAAGGCAAAAATTAATGTTAAAAACAAAAGACCCAGAATAGCCAAAGCAATCCTGAGCAATAAGAACAATGTTAAAGGAATTACGATGCTCAATTTTAAATTATACTACAGAACTATAGTAACAAGGAAAACATTATATTGACTTAAAAAAAGACATGAAGATCACAATGCAAGACACAGAGAAAAACCTACACAAATATACTCATCTGATCCTTGACAAAGGCAGCAAAAACATACATTGGAGAAAAGACAGCCTGGGAAAATTGGTCATATGTAAGTAAAAGAATGAAATTAGATACCTATCTCTCATCTGCACAAAAACCAACTCAACGTTCTATGCATTAGACCATAAAATCTGCAACTGCTAGAAGAAAACACAAGATTAACATTCCAACATACAGGCACAGGCAATAACTTCCTCAAAAAGAGCCCTAAATGTCAGAATAAAAAAGAATTAATAAATGGGAAGAATTCAAATAAAAACACTCCTGCACAGCAAAGGGAAAAATTGACGGGCTGAAGAAAGGCTATAGAAGGTGTGAAAATCTTTGCCAGCTTCTCTTCTGACAGAAGATTAATATCCAGAATACACTAAGAACTTTAAAAAATAATGCCAAAAAAGAAAACAAAACAAAAAACCCTAACTAATAGTAGATTCCATGGTAATTGCACTAAACTTCCTGAGTGTTTTTTTACAAATTAGCTTAAATTCCCATCATCTTCAATAGCACCTTTCCTCACTATGCATTTTACTATCATGAATAACATTTTTATAGATCATGTATCTTTTAAAGTAAATTTGGATCTATTTCATCTGTCCTAAATCAGATAGGAAACACAATGTAGAGTTCCAAACAAAAATATGGTACAACTTACATATTTACCTATATAGTTACTTTTACCATTTGTTCTCCTTTTGTTTTGTTCAAGCTCTTTCCTTTCAGCCTGAAAGATTTGCCATCAGTGTGTGGCAAGTGTACTAATGATTAACTTTCCCACTGATTTTATGTGTCTGAAATGGTTTAATTTCTTTATTGTTTTTCAGTGAGAAAATTTTCCGGGTATTGCATCCTTGTTTGATTTTTTTTTTTCTTCAAGCATAGTATTGTATTTCAAAATTTATTTATTTAATTATTAATTTATGGTACTGAGGATAATCCTCTGAAATATGGAGGAATAACAAAGAACCAATGAATGCCTCTAATGAACACTAAATATAATACTCCATTATCAAAAAGCTGTTCTCAGGAAGGCCTAAATTAAGGTTATGAAAACCTAAGCTTCTTACTCTGCTGATATACACAAAAGTGAAAAAGAGAGGTCATTATTGTCAGATAAATTTTCTTCTGAACATTAGGGAGAAAAAAATGCACCTAAAATTAAAACAAAAAAATTAAAAAAATGAAATAAAAAGATAGGACTACATTGAAAAGCCTATAATATATGGAAAAGAACCTGCTTAAAAAATCTTACTTTACAAAGGAAATAAAAATTTAAAAATACCATAAACATTTAGATTAAAACAAAGGAAAATAATTGATGAGTGAATACCCTATAGTAATAGATTTTCCTGTATTTAAGAAACTTTCATCCTAAGAAAATAGTGGAGGAAATTCAAAAGGACTGTCTTTTTACAAAAATACAATAAAGAAATTGATCTGACATAAACAGCTAGTGTAAACTAATTTTATTATATTGCTTTTTGGCTTCACTGTTCTCAGTGAAGTGTATTTTCTGTGAGCTAGATACATTTCAGAAAATTCTCAGAATTTTTTATCAGTTTTAAAAATCTGAATAATGACTTCATTATGCTTGCTATAGCTAGAAAAAATACTAAATCTAATTTACTTGAATTTAAGAAAATAGAATAGAATAATCATGCAAATTAAACAAAAAGAATATTTTTTCAAATATTATGAAGGTTCAGAAGTTTGTTCCTTCTAGAGTATTTTTCTCTCTGAAATTTGATTTTCATTTAACTAATTGCTGCTCATTATTCAAACTCAAGTTTTTCTAAGAAAGCTTTTTAAACTTTCTGTTTTTACATAAAAGTTCTTCTCTTTTTCCTATATACATTTTGAACATAAATAAATATTAGTCAAATGAAAGAGACTTAGAAAATCATTGTGGCCACCTGGTTTAGAAACAGCATGATTATAACATTAAATTGAATAAGCTAATAACCGTAATGGGAAACATGATACAATTCTACTTATTCTGGGTCATGGAAAACAGAATGATCAGTAGGTTTGGATCAATGCACCTCTAAATAGTTGATCAGTTTTATCCAGGTGTTAGATTATTCCAATAGCAAATACATTAAGAAAAATTCATTTTATGAAGATGTTACAAACTAGCCAGATGTTCAAGTTTAAAGTGGAATTCTCTTTGTACTATTTCTTATTTAAGCTGCACATTTGAAATAATACTTTATTTTTACATTAATACTCTCGATTCTCAACTTGCAAAGTTATTTGTCATGCATTTAATCTTTTTGGTATCCATATGAAGGAGTACATGTCTTACAATACACAGCTTATGGAGAAGAACAGTTTCCTGACTTAGAAACTGTACTTAGAAACTTAGAAACTTAGATAAGAACACTTATACTAAAAGTTTAATTTGGCCTCCAACTCCTTTATCTGTGTTTAGTAGAATTTGTCATAGTATTTAAAGCACATAATCAGAAGATTTTATTGCATTGTAGGACAAATAGAGTTAAATTTTATTCATCACTTTGATTCTGTTTAATATGTGAAATCCTTTTGTGCTTGAAAATAATAAAAACATTTTAATATAATAGGTCATTTGAACTTATTTACATGAATACATTAAAAGAAAGATAATTATTTTATATAATATTTATGGAAATCTCTCCTGTAGAAAGCAATTTTAAAGATATTTTAATAAAAACCTATATTTATTGTTTTCCAAAAACATAAAATTTAGAATTTCTTGACATCAGCAAAACAGCAGTGCACTTTAAGAAACTTACCATAATCCAGATAGTTTAGATAGTTAAATGAAAATAAAAATTAAATAAGATAATTGGAAAATTTTAAACACAAATTTATAACTCAATTTTAGATAATTTGAGATTTTGAATCTATGTGGAATAGCTTCCCTGTGTGTCTCAAAATGCTTTACAAGAAAATATTTTAAGAAGAGAAAAAGATGAGTTCAGATTACTTGTGTGGATGGAAGATACATCAGAGGAAATACAAACTTTACATTTATATTTGAGAATTTTCTGTGGATTATTTTTCCTTTTTTTTAATTTTTGGTACTGAGGATTGAACCCAGGAGTGCTTAATCCCTGAGCCACATTCCCAGTCCTTTTTATATTTTATTTAGAGACAGGGTTTCACTGAGTTCCTAAGTGCCTCACTGCTAAATGCCTTGTTAAATTGCTGAGCTGGCTTTAAACCCGCAATCCTCCTTCCTAAACTTCCCCAGCCACTGGGATTGCAGACATGTCCCACCGTGCCAGGACTAATTTTCCTTTTATTTAAATTGTATCTATTAGTAGCTCAGGAAATTTGCTACAAATGAAAATTAAAGTGTTATGAAAACACATACTCTATATTCAATTCTTGAAACACTGGAGGATAATATATATTCTACATGATTGTCACTTGCTGAATGAGTACACTACCATAAGTAAACCTGTGAAAAGTGTGTCACATTATTATGTTCTGTATATCAAAAGTACAGTTTTCCATAATTGCGACAAAGTAGCCCGGAAAATCAACTTATAAGGAAGATGAATTCATTGTGGCTCATGGCTTTAGAGATGGTAGTACATGGTCTTGTGGCCCTGTTGCCTCCGGAATTATGGTAAGGTAGTTCATTACAGCAGAGAAAAAAGTGCATCTCATTGTGGTGAGAAAGAGGAAGGACCAGAGATTTAATATTCCTTTCAAGGGAGACCACAAATGTCCTCATTTTTTCCATTGAACCCAAACTCGCAAAGATTCCTACTATTTCTCAACAGGATGGCAACAAAGTCATTCACATTTGAACTTTTTGACACACTCAAGATCCAAAGCATAACACATGATTAGCATATTTTATTGTAATCATAAATCAGAAGTTAAGATCTTGGATATAAAAAATTTGTGTGCATATATATAATATATATATGCATAATTTTCTTATAGATGCATAATTTTCTTTATTCATCCATTGATGGACACTCAGATTGATTCCAATTCTTGGCTATTATAAAAAATATACCTTTCACATATGGTTTCACTTTGTTGGAAGAAGCAGCAATGGCACTGATGAATAATATGGATGCTCTAATTTTCTTTCTTCAGGAATCCCCATTCCTTTGCCAATAATGACTGTACTAACATTCCCACTAACAGTGTGTAAGGGTTCCTTTTTTTCTCAATGCCTACTGCTATTTTTTGTCTTTTTGTTAATGGCTGTGCTACCAGTTGTGAAATGATGTCTCACTATGATTTTACCTTGAATTTCCCTAATCATTGATGATATTGAACATTTTTTCATGTACCTCTTGGTCATGATCACATATGTCTTCATTTTTATTATTTGTTTCTTTTAAGTAGAGTCCATTCTGACAGATTTATACAAACATGGAGTGTATCTTATTCCATTAGGATCCCATTCCTATAGATATACATAATGTGGAGATTCACATGCACCTCTTCTTTTAAGAAAAGTTAATTTGGGTCCTATGCTTATTTTTTTGGTGATATTTATTTAATTTTGCTATTGAGCTGTTTGTGTTCCTTATGTATTTTGGATATTATCCCCTGTCAGCTTGTCAGATCTAGAGTTCAATTAAGGTTTTCCTATTCTGTGAGTTATTGCTTCACTGTTGTTTTCACTGTTGTGCAGAAGGTTTTCAGTTTGATGTAAAAACATTTGTCTATTTTTGGTTTTGTTACCTTGTCCTGACCAAGGTCATGAAGCATTTCCATATTTTTTCTTATAGCAGTTTCATAGTAACAAGTCTTACTTTTTTTTTTTTTTTTTTTTTTTTTTTTTTTTTTTTTTTTTGTGGTGCTGGGGATTGAACCCAGGGCCTTGTGCTATGCTAGGCAAACACTCTACCAACTGAGCTATATCCCCAGCCCAAGTCTTACATTTTTTAAGGCTGTACTTAAAAAATGTTTGTTTTTATATAAAACCAACACAAAATAAGATCTTATTTCATTCTTCTGTAAGTGGCTATGGAATTTTTCAAAAAACATTTATTGTATGTAGTATGCCTTTTCCCCAAATAAGTGTTTTTGGTGAGTTTGTCAATAATCCATCAGTTAACTGCAAATTTATGTTTGTTTTTTTTTCCTAGGTTTTCTACTCTGTTCTACTGTTCCATACTGCCTGTTTATATGCCAGTACCATGTTCTTTTGATTATAATAACTTTGTAGTATATTTTGAAGTCAGGTACTATTATACCTCAGTCTTGGTTCTTTTCCTCAAGTTTGCTTTCAAGGTCTCCTTATGATTCCATGGAAGATTTAGTTTAGTTCAGTTTTTTTTTTTTTTTTTTTTTTTTTTCTATTTCTGTGAAGAATGGCATTGGCATTTTGATATGGATTATGTTGAGTCTACATGTGTCTTTGAGTAATATGATCATTTTAGCAATGTTCTAATTCATGAGCATGGGGTATATTTCCAATTATTTGTGTATTTTCAATTAATTTCATCAGTATTTTCTAACTTTTATTGTAAAAATGTTTGCCTCTTAAATCTACTCCTAGTATATTTTTGAAGTTATTATAAATGGAATTTTTTATTTATTCCTTTCTTTTCATCTCTACATGGGACATTTTCCAGGATACATATGTCCTTAGTCACAAAATAAATTTCAACAAACTGAAGAACAGTGAATTCACATCCAAAATCTAGTCAAACTGCAATATACAAAACGATAAATCAGTAAAAGACAGTTTCAAAAATTTATAAATACAAGGAAATAAAACTAAATATCATGCTCCTAAACAACCAATGAGTCAGTGAAGAAACTAATTTTTTAAAAATTTGAGAGAAATGAAATATATTAGAAAGTCATGGGATACTGAAGTCTATGAGATTCACCAAAAGTACTTCTGAGAGGAAACATTTCATCTCATGGATAAAATATCTCATTTTTTAGAAAATCCAAAGATTTAACTAAAATTGGTAGAAGGTGAGAAATAATAAAGTTCAGAGGTAAAAATCATGAAATTGAGACTAAAATATAAAAAAGACACATGAAATCAAATGACTTTTTTAAGATAAAATTTGGGTAGACTTTTAAGTAGACTGATTAAAAGTAAAAGGAGAGAAGATGCAAATAAATAAGACAGATTAAAAGAAAGCACAAAACCGATACCAAAGTTATACAAAGAATAGGATCAAACACTTAGAAAAAAATGAATACCAATTCTTCTAGAACTCTTCCAAAAAATTAAGAGGAAAAGGTTCTTCTAAACTCAGTTCTATGAAGCCAGGAATATCCTTACACTAAAACCAGACAAGGACATATGATAAAACAAAACTACAAACTAATATTCTCTTATAATGTTTGATGCAATAATCCTTAACAAATTACTAGCAAACCAAATACAAGAGCAGTTAAAAAGATCATACATCATGATCAAATGGGGTTCCCCCCCAAGGATGCAAGGAAGTTTCAACATACACAAATCAATGAACATAATCAATACATTAATAGAATGAAGGGCAAAAAATAATCTGATTGTATCAATAGATTCAGGCAAAGCATTTTGTGGGGGGCTCTCCTCAAATCCCACATGGATGAGAAAAGGGATGAAAAAAGGGTTAACTGCCTGAGGACAATGTTGGCTATAAATCAATCAATTACACATAAACTTCTCTACTCAAAGAACACACAAGAGCCAATGCTCTTTTTAAATGAGAAAGGGCTGTGATGGGTCTGGTCGTACCAGCTCTGGCCTCTAGTAGCATGGAGTAGCCCAACTCTTCTTTATTTTATAAGACAAAGGTAAAAGGGCCAGGACCTGGAGGGGCTTTTTCTGTGATGAACAAGATAGGGTGCAGTTAGGGGAGCCATTTTCTTAGGGGGACTATTGCAGATGCAGACAGGGAACCACTCCTATGCAGTGAAAAAAATTCCACATTCCTTCATAATAAAAATCGCAAGTTCAAAATTAGTGTCAGCAACTTGGTGAGGCCCTAAGCAACTCAGAGACCATATCTCTAAATAAAATATGAAAAAGGGTTGGAGATGTGGCTCAGTGCTTGAGCATCATTGGGTTCAACCCCTGGTACCAAAAACCAAACAAACAAATGAAAACTTGCCACAATTTAGGTATAGAATCTCAAAACATATAGTCAGGTAAGAAAAACTCAACGTTAACATCATGCTGAGTAGGGAAATGCTGAAAGCTTTCCTCTAAAATCAGGAACAAGACCAGAGTGTACATCTTTCCTATTTCATTCAACATAGGACTGAAAACCTTAAGCAGAGCAATTAATCAAAAGGAAAAAAAAAAAAGTCATTCAAATTGGAAAGGAGGCAATTTAAATTGTCTGATTTTGCAGATAACGTGGACTTATACAGAGAAAACCCTAAGGACTCCACACAAATACACAAATGTAGAATCAATAAATTATTTTGGTAAAGTTGTAGGATACAGAATCAACATTAAAAACCAGTAGCATTTCTATATGGTAATAGCAAAATATCTTAATAACATTTTCTGATGGAAAAATTCTCCTAACTCAATATACTATATAGAAATCAAATTTCAGTATGTGAATGCTACATAAATACTCATACAGATTGACTTTTTTCATGCCTTAAGAGATAAACTATATTTGCATATTAATTTTACTAATATTGAACTAAACAGTATAAATGCACTGTTCAAGAAATTTTTTCTTAAGTATATTCATAATATTTAAAATTAGTGTGATCAATATTTTAAAATATTTTTACACATTTGTGAAAATAGTAAGGATAAAGGGAGTTGGCATTTACCATTCTACCACCAAAAGCTGGGCATCTAAGAATTTTAAGTATAATTAATTTGATATTTTGGTCAAGCAGGTGACATGTACATTAATATTTTGACTTCATATAATAAAAAACAGAGTCTTTAAGGAGGAAGCAATCATGCCCTCGAGATGAAATGGAGATTTAAAAAAGTACAATACATATTTTAAAAATTCTATAACTTATTCCTACCCAACTATGCAATTAAATATAAATATTTATTGCATTCAAAAATCTGCTAATTCAAATTTTCTGAGAATTTTATCAGTTAACAAGTAACTGATCAAAAAATGTATGAAAATAACATTTCAAAATTAGAAGAATTTTATTATTTCAAAAGTATTATGGATTAAAACATAAATGTGATAGAATAGCAAGTTTTATTCATTCTAATTTGCCTTTGTTCACTAATTAAAACAATCCATTCTAGAAAAGTTCTGTTAATTTGAATTTCTTAAAACTAAAAGCTTTGGCTCTTAGTCTCAGAGTCTATTACAATATTATTTTCTAGACAGGAATCTTTGATATTCTTGCCATGTCAAATATCATATGCCATCTATCAGCCATGATATGTGAAATTAGAGAGATGATATTGAAGTTGAACCATGTTGACAGTTATTTTTTTCTGTTTAAATGTGCATTTTATTTTCAGAGGGAATCTATTTCTCGTAACATTCCCTTTGGAAGGCAATTTATCATGTTTGATCTACGTTGTTCGTTATTTTAAAATTTTACCCGTATTGTGTTGACACTTAATGCAACAGTCTTACAGAATTGAAAACAGTTTTACTGTATCTCAGATTCTAATTTAATCTCATGTTGTCATGTTTCATCTTGCATAGAGGAGTTTTCAATAGTGGCTTTAAATATAGAAGATATGAAAATGAAAACATTTAAGAATGGGTTTATCTTTTATTATTATACCAATCTTATTTTTCTGAGTTTTCAAATTAATGTTCAGCCAGATTCTAATTAAATATATTTCTAAAATTTCACACCCATGGCATATTCATTTTGATTCAAAACAAATAGTTTGCTGTTGAAAGAAGAGGTTTGATTTAATAGAAAGTACATTTTCATCAACGGGTACTTAATTATCTATTTATGAATGAATAGAAACAGAATGAAAATGAGAGTACATTATTGGTGAGTGAAGTATTAATATTTAAAATCTGGTACAAAATAAGAGAATAGTAATATTCACTATAAAAGAAATATATCACTTCTGCCTTCATAATTTAGATTTCTGGGATCTTTATTACTGAATTTGATGTATATTTTTTTTGAGTTCAGAAGTCACTGTTTCAAACGTACCTTCCATGTTATTTAGTGCCTTTAAAAAATAATGTAAAATTTCATACAGTGAAATACTCTAACCAAAATTATACATAAATACATGATATTCATCACCACAGAAAGTCAATTCTTCCCCAAACCCCAACTTATCCATTACGATATAGTCTCCATTATAATTTCAAATAGTGGGACTATAAATACAAAATAAAGAGAAATATAAATGCTGTTTTAAGATATAATTAACAAAACTGTAACATTGATTCTGCAAAATACTTTTTCTTTTCTTGTCTATTACATGCCTTAATGACTGATACAATACCCAGAAATGCAAATAATGTTTTGCAAAACTTGTTTTAGTTCTAATATATATTGATTAATCACAGACAGATGTCCATATTGTTTTCTTTCTTGAGAATATTTTTGGGTGTTTGTGTAGATATATCATTCAAATCTCAAAATCCATTTCTATGCTATGGTCTATATTATTTTTAAACTAGTATTTAAAAATATTAATTTATCATGTGGTTCTTATAATTGAATATCTTATTAAGTATTCTTATTGGTTTCAATATTTGGACCTTTACTTTTTTTGTTTTTCTATAATGATTATCACATTTTGGGCAAATGATATTTAAAATAATATAAATTTTATGTTTAAAAACATAATAAAACAATTGATAACTATACACTTTCAAAATTGGGTGTATTTCCTAACTACATTGAGTTACTTTATTTGCTCTCTGAAAATCCATTTATTATCCATGAATGTTGATGGGTCTCATAAAATTTATAAAAGTGATGAGACTGTTAATTCAATTGAAGCAATCCATGAGAAACATTACCATTTGGCTTTTAACATTTATTATGTATTAATGTAGACTACCTGTATTTTCAAGATTCTCAGTCAAATATTGTATGTTAAGATCCCAACATTACAAATGCTTATTTTTAACATAGAGCTATAGAAATCTTTTCTGGGTAGAAAAACCACTTCATCAAATAAAAGCATTAGCTTGAGAGCAATAATAAATCCCCTTCAACCTTAGAGAACTTGGAGCTGGTGTTCTTCATAAGTCCAAAAATTTATGAAAATATTACCATTATCCATTTATAGTTTAAAGACGCTTCAATTGCGCACTTAACCTATAATAATTTATTTCACACTTAATTAGGATTTACTATTAATATAATTTTTACTTTAGGCCAAATGAATATTTTTTATTTGTCATTAACATCTTTCTAGAAAACTGCATTACTTATTTGGCAAGCAACTCTACAAGCATTCCAATTTTTCTTTTTTCTATACTGTTTCCTTTATTTTATACTTTATCAGTCTTTGAGCACAAGAGAGCAAGGGAAAAAAAGCACAATCAAGCTAAACACACACACGCACACACATACATTTCAACAGGTGGCATCACCTGTAGGTATTTTAATTTAGGTTTAATCTAACATTTTTATTGATTCAAAGACTATGGTAGAATACTGTTCTGTATCTTCCATTTTTGTTATCCATTCACTCCTCAGTCTTTCAAAATCTGCTCTACACCAGTCATATTCTGATGTTCTGAGGAAATCTATTTTATTTGCCTCTGAGAAACCTGCGGTCTTAGAACTGTGGTGAGCTTCCCAGCACAATGCAATAGGTTCTGCATGACAACTACAGATAACACTGAGGAGAGCCCTCCGGAGAAAGGCTATCTACCAGGCTATTCTTAGAAAGATAAATATGAATTAGATGTTAAGGATTGACTGAAAGCTCATCAAGGAAAGGAGAGGGAGAAGGAGGATATCTCTGCTTCTGTGCTTTCTGAAGATGGGAAGGAACTCCAATTTTTTTCTTATCGCAGAAAGTTCTAATTAAACAAATAACTTGATTAAAATGTATATAAATCAGCCTTTTTAAGCAAAATTTCCCTATGGGGTCCATGTCATATCTTTTGGAATAAAATATTTCATACTGGCTTTTATGATACTTAAGAGGTAAATATCTATTCTGATGTACTATTAAGAGAATTTTTCTTCATTCTAGTCTTCTCCTAGATTCATGAATGTAAAGCACATTAAAGGATCAACCAATAAAATAGAAATACAAATGAACATTAAATTTTATTACCTGCAAATGTTTCCTTTGAAATCTTAGATGAATGTGGCTGATCTCTTTAGGTCTTCTATTTTCAATTATCCTCACTTTCCTCCTTCCACTACACAGCCCTGACATGAAAAAATTTTAGTTTATATATATATATGTAGTACTGTATATGTATACACATAGTACTGACTGTGTGTATATATATATATATATACAGTACTACCTTTATATATATATGGTGAGAGAAAGAGTATATGTACTTCAATGAATACACTAAAATCAATAACATTTTAAACCATATTATGCAAATTTTTCCACCAGAAAAACAATACCACAAATCTCATTTAAATTACCACACTGGCTGTCTCAACAGCATCTTTTCTCCTCTATTTCACCATTCCTTCCAGGAAAGCATACAATATTTAGTTGCTGTTTCAGAAATCTACTTAATTTCAGAATATTTCTTTTTAATATTTCCTTGTCCTTTATGTTCTTGACCATGGTAAAAAATACAGGCTTTCCATTCAGCAGAATACACCTTCATCTGTTTCTGCTATATTTTTCATGTCTAAATTGCATTTCATATGCAATGCCTTCTTGGGACACTGTGAAATTATTCTTATCTTTTATCAGTGCATTATATCACATGTGTGCTATATGGAGAACTCTCATCACCACTGATTTACTCAAAGTTCATTAAGGGTTTTTGTCACTTTTTTGATAAATTAATAATTTCCCTACTTAGAGGCCAGATATATTTGGGAAGATATTCTGATAGTACTCCTACTGAATGACAATTTTTTTAGATTTTTGAGAAATATCAAATGAAAAACTAGAACTCCCAAATTTTTACCCCTATGAAATTTATACTATGCATAAGAAACCAAAAGCCTACAATATAAATAATCAAAGTTTGGCATGAAAGATCTGTTTAAGTTAAGGAAAATGATCAAGATAAGTGGAATTGGTAGGTGTTTGCTACACTTTCAAGTCTGAATGAAATTTTGTCTATTATTTTTTAAAACAGATTTACTGATATATAATTCATATACTCACAATTAACCAATTTATTTCAATTCTGCAAGAACTTATTGCACATGCAAATAATAAATGGCCACTAACTTTTCTATTGTAGAAACTTTATCTTCAATATTGAAACAGATTTGCTGTACATAAGATTATGTTGTCCAATGTCTACTGTCATACGTTCTTATGATGAGAAGTAAGCTATTAATTTTACTGACATGTCCTTCAAAGTGACATCATTTTCTCTCACTTGCTTGTCTTTCAGCATTTTTACTATGATGAATATCCACATGAATCCCTTTGACTTATCCTTCTTGGAGTTGGTTGAGATTCTTGGATCTGTAGATGAGTGTTTTCATGTTGTTTTGGAAGTTTTAAATTATTAATCCTTTTAATAGAATTCACTCTCTCTCTTTCGCTTCTGGAATCTTGATGTACCAAATGCTTCCTCACATTAGTCTGAGGCTTTTTTCATTAACATTTATTACTTTGTTCTTTGTTATTCAGATTGTAAATCTCTATTGCTCTATCTTCACATTTTCTGATTAATTATTCTGCCAGCACAGATCTACACTTTAAAACTTAGCAGCAAAATTTTAAATTTCGTGGTACCTTCAATTCCAGAATTTTTATTTGATTTAAAAGATATTTTATATCCTTGGATTACTCTCTATTGATGAGATAAGGTCTTCATACTTTCATTTTTTTAAAAATTTGTTTTTGAGTTCTTTGAACTGATTTACAACAGTAACTTTGATTTTCCTCTGAAATGCAACACGTAAGCCTTTTCTAAGGCAGTTTCTATTTCATGATTTTGATTCTGTTCGTGGGACACCCTTTCTCATTTTTCCAAATGTCCTAAGATTTTGTTGTTGAAAAGGGCATTTTCGTTAATATATAATAACGACTCTGTATACTGAATCACCAAACTTGGAGATTTTTTTTGTTTGCTCTTGTTTGGCAACTTGACTGAACTACTCTGCTTCTCTAATGGCATAGTCTTTGGTATATGTATGATGACATCGGGATGATAATGGTTTTCTGGGTTCCCTCTTCTTTTTCCTTGATATTTCTGTTAGGATGTCTTATTTTGCTCATATCATACATGGCCCTTTACCTATACTATCAGTTGCTTATTCTAATTTTTTTTTGGGGGGGGGCAGCAATTCTTTAGGTCATAACATATTTTGATATAACTAAATTCAGGCAACTTTGTAGGAGTAGTTTTGAGGTCAATCTTTGCACGTTTCAACCTGCAAAGTTTTCTTCTATGATACGGTTTGGATGTAAGGTGTTCCTTCAAAGCTCATGTATGAGATAATGCAAGAAGGTTTAGAGGATTAATGATTGTGCTATGAGAACCTTAACCCAATCAGTGAATTAATCCCTGATAGGATTAACAGAGTGATAATTCAAGGCAGGGGGTATGGCTGAAGAAGGTGGGACATTGGGTGCGTGACTTTGGGGTATGTATGTATTTGTATTTGGCAAGTGGAGATGCTCTCTTTCTGCTATCTGATCATCATGTGAGTGACTTCCCTCTATCACACTCTTCTTCCTTAATGCTCTGCCTTACTCGAGCCCAGATGAATGGAGCTTGCTGTCTATGAATTGAGACCTCTGCAACCAAGAGCCCCTAAATACACTTTTCCTCCTCCAAAATTGTGCCAGTCAGATCTTTTAGTCTCAGTGGAAAAAAATTAACCAAGACATTCTGGTTGTCTTTTATTGTTTGTCTGGTTTTTTTTTTTTTTTTTTTTTTTTTTTTTTTTTTTAATTTTACCCTATAAAACTGATAGGCTGTGGTTTATATTTTAGCTGCTCCCTTGGAGCTACCAGTTACCTCTGAGTTGCTCTCTCCAGCATAAATATCATTTTTAACAGTACTTGGGGTCTTAACCTTCCTAAATCTTGTGCTAAAAAAATCGGTTCCTCAGGGAGAGGGTAGAGAAGTCACTGTTATTATGACCTACATCTCTTCATGGGTACAACAACCTCTACCAATCTGTAGACATAGGTTTAGGAATAATATGCCCTTCTTGAGAAGTAAAATTCTTACTCCACAACTGGGGTACTAGATAGAGGTGATGATACCTGGACTGTTTTGTCTTCCTTCTTTCAGTAGGAATTCCGCTCCACAGTTGGAGAATAGGTGATCAGGATGCAGTATTGTCAGTGTGCCATCTCTGTCCTACAGGTATAGACTGGTTGAAGGAAAAAAAAGTTCACATTTTTTCACCACTCTTTTCTGAAATAGATCTTGGTGTTGAAAGGGGAGACCTTTGAGGAACCCCTGTGTCCCTTTACTCCTTTTGCTCCTATCACAGTAATCTTGAGGGTGGGGAGGAAATGAATCTTGGTTCAAATGGTCTAGATATTTTTATTAGAAATTAGTTGTTTTTAATTTCTTTTTACAATAAATGTCTCTCCATTTATTGTACTCATTGACTCTGTACCAATTTGTTTACTCTGTAACCTATCTCTGTACAATTTTCAAAGACTTAAAATGATTGTCTTTAAAATAATTTTCATAAGTTATAGTTTTTTGGCTAGGCAGAGGGTCTATGGAGCTACTCATACTGCCATTATGGAAGTGTTATATAACATTTTATAAAGGTGATCATTGTGTGTACTTCATTTAGTGAGTAAGATGTGCAAAGAATTGAAAAAACTTGAGGGAATTAGCCAGACAAGTATTTCAAGGAATAACAGTATAAGCTGGGGGAAAAATGTAGAAGCCCTAAACTAATACCATTTCTGATGCATTTACAAAATACCAAAGGCTCTTGCATAGATAGAAAAGAGTAATCAGAAAATAGATATTTAAAATTTTTTTTAATAATAATCAGATGAATATAATTATTTTAATAATTTCCACCACCAGCCTTATACTAATAGTTTGCAAGCAATTCTTTCTGTGTAGAAAGTTCTTACTAAATTACTATTTCAAGCTCAATATGTCTAAAATTATCTTACCATTGTTAAAATAACAATGTTATGATGGAAGAGTAGCAATAAGAAACAAGAGTCAGTTTCCTTCTTACTGTATGTCCTATGTTAGTCTACTGCTATTTCAATTTCTTTCTTAATTCCTCAACTTACCTTATATTTTCCACTTTTCCCCCTCATTCCAGTGAACAAACACACAGTCTCACACATGCTAGACATGAGTTATATAACTTTGTGACATCCCCATTTCCATATTCCTCACATTTTGTAATGATTACTATCTTTGTGAGTAAAATCACAAAGGAACAATTTATCTCCAATCATCAAAATAAATCAATTCATTCTGAATTATCTGATGAATATAAACACCAATATTGATTTTTCTGGATAATTCAACTCATGTAATGTTAGTAAAATTTAAACTTTGTAAAAATAGAAGAGAAAAAAGATGTCTCTGTAAGTTACTGAATATCAGAAATCTCTGCAATTTTGCAGAAATGGAAATATGTAATTTATAATAAACTTACTTTACTTTCTATAGTTTTCCGTCTTCTTAAATTAAATCATATATGGGCTCCAAGAACATAAAAGACTTCAGGAGTTGCTTTTTCTGGTTATACAGATAGGCAGATGTGATTCTATAATCTCCAGGAAGATGCAATAAAATTGCTTTAATGGACACCAAAAAATGATGATAATATCATGGAATCCAACCTTCCAGTTTTACAAATGAGATGAAACTGAACTATAGCTGATATCATCAATAATTTAAACCCCTATTGCTCTACACCTTATGAAATTAAATGCCATCAAGGCTTAAAATCTGTGTTGTCACAAAGAAGATACCATAATAGCATGTTTGAAATGTTGAAGTAGACACTCTAAAAATTAGACTATAAGTTTTGCCATGCCTGTCTTATTGAGTTAAACTTCTAAAACCTAGATGTGGTTTGCAGCATATTTACTTTCAAAACTAAATAAATAAGACATCAAATGTATGAGTACATTTCTAACTTGAGTTCAAATCAATATGTACTTTTGGTGGAGAGCACATTTCTTCCCACTGCACTTATATATAGTATAGTTCTTTTAAAATTTGACACTCATATTGTAGCTCCTCCTTTCTTGTTTATTTAGCTTCTCATTTTGATAAAATTTCCCTGAAATTCATTCAACACCCCCTTTCATTAGCTTAATAATTGGATGAACAATGCTGATCACAATTGTTCTATAATACAGATTCATGCTTTATTCATTCTCATGCAATAGACCTCATGGTCAAATTTCTCATGAATCTGGCAATCACTTAAATAGATTCTTAGACATGTTCTAGAGAAGGACTTATGACTGACAGTGAACCCCAAATTAAATGAGCCTGACAACATACAATACTAGCACGAATAAACCGAGTTGCAAATTCTTATAGCAAAAGGAATACATACATATAAATATCTTCCCTTTGGGTATTCAGTTAACCCAAATAATGACTATAATAGCAGATATTTAAAGAAATCACAGGAATGTTAGGAAGATAGTTGGATGGATACAGTTAATTATTATACTTTATTTTCTAATAATAATGGGTCAGCCTTCACAATAGGTTTCATTTATTTATACGTAAATTTATAGTGGCATATCAGAAGTATTTGACTTTAGGCAGTTTAGTCAGAATATTTATTTAAAAAATCACTTGTGGGTTATTTAATCCTGAAAGTATTAATTTTAGAGAGGGAAAGCCCTGTATTTGCTTAAATGTTTCATTTATTTTTAACTTTATACCATCATAAATAAATTTGTCTTACTCTGTCTGAAGAGGTGATTCCCTTGTAGTTAAAATATAATAAGATATTAAAATCTCTGGATGCTGTTTCTTACTAGCTTGAAATAGTTATATGCAATTTTTTAAGAATAAAGTCAATATTTAATGAGAACAATATAAATAACTTCAAATTTGTGAACTATGTATGAAACAGTAAATAAAATGTAAGTCAATTAAGGATATATTTCTATTAGTGTATCTACTGATCTGTTTTATTTATTAATCTAATTAAAATTATGCCTAGAGTGGTAGTGACTATTAGGTAGTTGACATCCTCTTTAGATAGGTTTGCTTTAATATAATAAAACACTGAAAACTTACTTTAATAGGTAAACTACATACTGTCAGTAAAATGATTTTCCCAAGAAATTCATAACTGAATGCAATGATGGAAATATTACTGATAACGAATTATCAGTAATTAACCCCAGCTTCTTGATCGTGAGCATTACCTTTTTAGTAACGGATATATTCAGCAGAAAGACTACTGCTCAACATGAGTTGAGGTAGTAAAAAAACCTCTGCTAATCAAATCTATAGGTTCTGAATACACTATTGTAGATAATTAACCTGATATTAACTTTAAATTGGTGTATAGTTTATCATATTTATCAATAGTTCATGTTTTATTTATTACTTCATTTGTAGAATTTGAAATAACAATTATTATCTCACTAGGTTCCAAAATACCTTTTTCTCCCACAATGGTACACAATTATCTTTATGAAAGAGTATATAGTTGACCTTCCATATCCAAGAATCCTGTATCCAACAAATTGAGCATTATAAATATTTTTATAATATCCCATTTGTACTGAGTGTTTGAAGACATTTTTCTAGTCATTATTCCATAAACCATGTAGTATAATAACTTTTTGCACAACGTTTACATTATAATATATAAGTATTTTAGAGGTGATTCAAAGTACACAGGAAGATGTTCATAGATCATATGTAAGTACTATGCCATTTTTTATGATGGGCTTTAGAATCCAAATATTTTGGTTTCCACAGTGGGTCCTGCAACCAATTCTAAAAGGACAGCAAGGGTCCACTGCATGTGAAATAAGAGGCAGTGGTATTACTAGTTCATTTTCTTGCAACTATAGAATAAAATTAGTAATAACAAAAAATATTAAGGATTAATTCTAACAAATTGTGTCTTGCTATGTTTTCCAATATATAATTTCAGAGATTTTAGCACTTTGCCCTGAAATAGTATTTGAGGAAATATCCAATCAGTTTTTAAATAAAATGGATATTCAAGATTTTACAAAATTCTTTGTTTAGATTATGACGGTAAGGTTCACTCTGTGAAATACATGTGTATAAACAAAGGTGCATTTTATTTCTGTACTACATGTGCAAGTTCATCTTTTCATTACTCGCATTCAGTTGTATAGGTATCTTACATGACATTATTTTATAGGTACCAGATTCGAATGTCACAGAACCCTGTCATAAGAAACTGTGCTTCCACTCTGGATATGATGATTTAAGACATTGTGGAACATATTAACAATGAATAAAAAAACTTTGATTATCCACAATTTCATATATTTTCAGTCTGTCAGAGAAATAAGGTCACAAAACACACAAAACCTAACATCTGAAGAGCAGTAGGCAATCTGAGAGAAAGGAAATACAAAATCAGCTTTGTTAGATGAATAAGTAAGGGAAAGAACAATACCAGTGCATAAAATATATCAGCAAACATTTCATTTTTTTTGTGTGTGTGGTGCTGGGAATTTGAACCCAGGGCCTTGTGTTTGCAAGGCGAACACTCTACCAACTGAGCTATATCCCCAGTCCAGCAAACATTTTAACAATGTTTCAAGGTCAAAATGAGTGTATGTGCTACTTGGGAATTTCTGGAACTCCTTCATCTGAGAAGGAAGGGAATGTGACAGTGACACACAAGTGCATTTTCATGTATCCTCACTAGGATCCTACAAAATGTAAGAGCAAGAGGGAGGACCATAAAAGCTGTGCAGGTATATAGAGACAACCAAAGGGACATTAACCAAATACTGACTGTGTGATCCCTGCATCATTTTAAGAAAACCCTTTATTGTGGTAGAATGGGATAACAAATATTTCACATTCAGTATCCCTGAAAGATCCATTGCTTTTTAAAAACATGTAAGAACTGAAAAACAAAACCAATAATACTCCGGAGGAAGAGAGTAACCTCTTCAGTAAGATGCTAACAAACCAAATAGATGTCTTTAGCTGAGGGAAATGGAAACCAGGAATTTTGTAAGACACTGTTTTCCACAATGGGAAACATGAAAATGCAGAGAAAGCCTCATACTTGAGACACATGGTACAACCTGAGGGCTGTTAAGGAAAACGCAGAACTGCTTTCCTTTTATTAAAAGTGAAAACACTGAGTATCATGCTCCAGCAGTCTTCCTTTGAAAGTAATGCAAAAGAAAATTTAAAGAGATAATCAGCAAGAACATTCCAAAATTAATAGGTGAAGAAGACAGAGCTACATAGAGCGAGATTCAAAATGCATAGAGAACAAAAACCACAAGAAATTGAAACAAGTATACATTCCTAGGAAATATTATATTTAACTAATGGAAAACCAAAGGCAAAAATAAAATCCTGAATATAATCATAGAACTAAGAAGCTTAAGTGCCCACTCATCCCACACACCACCCCCTTCCCTGTCCTGACTCAGTGCACCCTCTTTGGGGCTCCCCAGCTTCATTGGAGGCTGATGCAGGCATTTTGAATTGTTTCTCAGGGCATGGCCACCATCATTGGAAATGCAGCTCCCTTCCTGAGAAATCTACAGGAGTCTGGAGGACCTTTGACTGGTACCTCTATTTACTCACTTACATCCTACAACCTTCCCCATCCTCTTCATACACAACTAGAAATACTATAAATAATAATGGAACTCATCCTGTTTATTACAATAATGTTAAAGTCATTATAGAGGCTATCTGGTTCAGGGCTGCATTTTCTCTATATTGGATGCTACAAATATTGATCTCCCCTTCAAAAGAGAGATACTGGAAAAGTGCAGGATCATAATAACCCTTCGGGGGAAAACTTCAGTACTTCAGATCTTCACTGCTAGAGGGGAATATACAGAAACAATATGAAAAAACAGGGGAAGAAAGAGTCCCTAACAAATCAAAATGCTATTTTGATAAAATCCAATGACAGCATGGCAGTAGAAATGAGAGAAAAAGAGTTTAGAATCTGCATAATTAAAATGATCTGTGAAGCAAAAGATGAGATAAAAGAGCAAATGCAGGCAATGTATGATCATTCCAATAAATAGTTAAAAGAGCAAATGCAGGAAGGAAAAGAACTTTTCAATAAAGAGAGATTCTGAAAAAACAAACAAACAGACATACTTGAAATGAAAGAAACAATAAACCAAATTAATAACTCAATATAAAGCATCAAAAACAGAATAGGTCTCATAGAAGACTGAGTCCCAGACAAGAAGACAAAATATTTAATCTTGAAAATAAAGTTGAACAAACTGATAAGATGTTAAGAAATCATGAACGGAACCTCCAAGAATTAAGGGATATCATGAAAAGACCAAATTTAAGAATTATTGGGATTGAGGAAGGCTCAGAGATACAAACAAAGGGATGAACAACCTGTTCAATGAAATAATATCAGAAAACGACCCAAACCTGAAAAATGAAATGGAAAATAAAATGCAAGAGGCTTTCTGAACACCAGGTGCCCAAAGTTACAACAGAGCCAAACCAAGTGAAAATACCTCACATACGAGCTAAGATAGGATTTTAAAGGCTGCTAGAGAAAAGTATCAGATTACTTATAAGGGCAAATCAATACGGATTTCAGCAGATTTCTCAGCCCAGACCCTAAAATCAAGAAGGGCATTGAACAATATATTTCAAGCTCTGAAAGAACATGGATGCCAACCAAGAATCCTATACCCTGCTAAACTAACCTTAAGATTTGATGATGAAATAAAATCTTTCCATGATGAACAAAAGTTACAAGAATTTAAAATAGAAAGCCTGCACGTCAGAACATTCTCAGCAAAATATTTTGTGAAGAGAAAGTGAAAAACGACATTACAAGTCAGCAATTACCCTAAATGAAAAGCCAAAGGAGAAACCAAGTCAAGTTAAAAACCAAAAATAAGCCAAAATGACCAGGAATACAAATCATATCACAATAATAACCCTGAATGTTATTGGCCTAAACTCAATAATCAAAAGATATAGACTTGCAGATTGGATTAAAAAGAAAGACCCAACAATATGCTGCCTTAAAGAGACTCATCTCATAGAAAAAGACATCCACAGACTAAAGGTGAAAGGATGGGGAAAAATATACCATGCAAATGGACTCAGTAAAAAAGCAGGGGTCTCCATCCTCATATCTGATAAAGTGGACTTCAAACTTAAGTTAGTCAGAAGGGATAAAGAAGGAAATTTCATACTGCTTAAGGGAAGTATAAATCAGCAAGAAGTAACAATGTTAAATATTTACATCCCAAACAATGGAGCATCTATGTACATCAGTTTTAAGAATCAAATAGACCAAAACACAATAATAGTGGGGGACTTAAACACACTGCTCTCACCACTGGATAGATCCTCCGAACAAAAACTGAACAAGGAAACTAAATAATATAATCAATGATATAGACTTAATGGACATTTACAGAGTATTTCATTCATCATTGAGTGTATATACTTTCTTGTCAGCAACTCATGGATCTTCTCCAAAACAGACCAAATGCTATGCCACAAAGAAGTCATTAGTAAATACTAAAAAACAGAGATACTATCTAGTATCCTATCAGACCATAATGGAATGAAGTTGGAAATCAATGATAAAAAAAACAAATAATACTCCTATACCTGGAGACTAAATAATATACTATTGAATGATGCAATCATAACAGAAGACATCAGGGAAGAAATAAAAAAAAATAATCTTAGAGGTAAATGAGAACAATGACACAACATATCAAAATCTCTGGGACACTCTGAAAGCAATTCTAAGAGGAAAGTTCATTGCATTGTGCTCATACATTAAAAAAATAAAAAGTCAACAATTCAATGACCTAACATTATATCTCAAAGTCCTAGAAAAGGAGAGCAGATCAAGGGCAAAAATAGTAGAAGACAGGAAATAATTAAAATCAGAGCTGAAATTAATGAAATTGAAAGAAGAGAAATGATTCAAAAAGTTGAAAAAAACAAAAAGTTGATTCTTTGAAAAAGTAAGTGAAATTGATAAACTCTTAGCTACACTAATGAAGAGAAGGAGAGATAAAAATGAAACTGCTAGAATTTGTGATGAAAAAGGGAAGATCACAACAGACAAGATTGAAATACATAACATAATTAGAAGCTACTTTGAAAATCTATATCCCTATCAAATAGAAAATATAGAAGAAATTGACAAATTTTTAGAGACGTGATTCTCCCAAACTGAATCAGGAAGACAAACACAATTTAACCAGATCAATTTCAAGCACCAAAATAGAAGAAACCATCAAAAGCCTCCCAACCAAGAGAAATCCAGGACCAGATGGATTCTCAGCCAAATTCTACAGACCTTTAAAGAAGAACTAATACCAATACTCCTCAAAGTATTCCAGGAAATAGAAAAGGAGGGAACCCTTGCAAACTTATTCTATGAGGCTAGTATCACTCTGATACCAAAACCAGACAAAGATCCATCAAGGAAAGAAAACATAGACCAATATCCCTGATGAACATAGATGCAAAATTCCTTAACAAAATACTGGCAAATTGCATACAAAATTAAATTAAAAAGATATTGCATGATGATCCAGTGGGTTTTATCCCAGGGATGCAAGGTTGTTTCAACATCCAAAAATCAATAAATGTAATTCATCACTTCAATACACTTAAAGTTAAGAATCATATGATTATTTCAATATATGCTGAGAAAGCATTTGATAAAATACTGCAGCCCTTCATGCTTAAAACACTAGAAAAAATAGGAATAGTAGGAATATACCTCAACATTGTAAGGCTATCTATGCTAAGCCCATGACCAACATCATTCTTAATAGAGAAAAATTGAGCATTCCTTCTAAAAACTGGAATAAGACAGGGATGCCCTCTTTCACCACTTCTATTCAACATTGTCCTTCAAACACTAGCCAGAGCAATTAGACAGACCAAAGAAATTAAAGGGATACAAATAGGAAAAGAAAACTCAAGCTGTCATTATTTGCTGATGACATGATTCTATATTTAGAGGATTCACAAAATTACACTAAAAAACATTTAGAACTAGTTAATGAATTCAGCAAAGTAGAAGGATATAAAATCAATATGCATAAATCTTTTTAATATGCATAAGTCATTTCTTTTCATAAGTGATGAATCCTTCTGAAAGAGAAATTAGGAAAAACATTTCATTTAAAACAGCCTCAAAAAAAAAAAAAAAAAAACTTGAGATTCAATCCAACAAAGGAGGTGAAAGACCTCTACAATGAAAACTACGGAACACTAAAGAAAGAAATTGAAGAAAATCTTAGAAGATGGAAAGCTCTACTATGTTCTTGGATAGGCAGAATTAACATTGTCAAAATGGCCATTCTATCAAAGGTGCTATACAGATTCAATGCAATTCCAATTAAAATCCCAATGACATTCCTCATAGAAATAGAAAAAGCAATCATGAACTTCATCTGGAAGAACAAGAGACCTCAAGTGGCCAAAACAATCCTGAGTAGAAAAAGTGAAGCGGGAGGTATCACAATACCACACCTTAAACTATACTATAGAGCAAGAGTAACATAAACGGCATGGTATTGGCACCAAAATAGACCAATGGTACAGAATAGAAGACACAGAGACAAGCCCACATAAATATAATCATCTCATACTAGACAAAGGAGCTAAAAACACACAATGGAGAAAAGATAGCCTCTTCAACAAATGGTGCTGGCAAAACTGGAAATCCAAATGCAGTAAATTGAAATTAAACCTCTATCTTTCATCCTGCACAAAACTCAACTTAAAATGGTTCAAGAACTTAGGAATTAGACAGGGATCCTGCACCTAATAGAAGACAGAGTAGGCCCTTAATCTTCCTCATGTTGGTTTAGATCAAACTTCCTTAAGAAGACTTCCAAAGCACAAGAAATCCAAGCAAGCATCAATAAAAGGGACAGACTCAAACTAAAAAGATTTTCTCAGCAAAGGACACAATCAATAATGTGAAAAGAGAACCTACAGAGTGGGAGAAAGTCTTTTCCACACTCACTTCAGATAGAGCACTAATCTCCAAAATCTATAAAGAACTTACAAAACTTTACACCAAAAATACAAAGAACCCAATAAATAAATGGGCCAAGGAACTGGACAGATACTTTATAGAAGATATGCAGGTGATTAATAAATATATGGAAATGTGTTCAGCATCTCTAGTAATTATAGAAATGCAAATTCAAAGAACTCTAAGATTTCATCTTATTCCAGTTAGAATGGCTATTATCAAGAAAACAAATAATAGTAGATGTTCCTTGGATGTGGGGGAAAACGCACACTTTTACATTGCTGGTGGAGTTGCAAATTGGTACAGTCACTCTGGAAAGCAGTGTGGAGAATCCTCAAAAAACTTAGAATGGACCCATCTTTTGGCCAGTTATCCCACTCTCAATTTATACCCAAAGGACTTAAAATTAGCCTACTACAGTAATGCAGCTACATCAATGTTTATAGAAGCTCAATTCACAATAACTAGATTGTGGAACCAACCTAGATGCCCTTCAACAGATGAATGGATAAAGTAATTGTGGTATACATACACAATGGAATATTATTCAGCCATAAAGAAGAATAATATTATGGCATTTGCAGGCAAATGGATGAAGTTGGAGAATATCATGCTAAGTGAAATAAGCCAATCCCAAAAACCAAAGGCCTAATGTTTTCTCTGATAAAGGAGGAGGATATATAATGGGGGTGGAGGGGGAGGGAGAGAAGAATGGAGGATCTTTAGATTATGTAGAAGGAAAGGAGAGGTGGGTATGAAAAATGGTGGAATGAGAGAGACATCATTATCCTATGTACACGTATGATTACATGGATGATATGAATCTACTTTGTGTACAACCATAGAAATGAATTAATGGACCCCATTTGTATATACTGAATCAAAATGCAGTCTGTAAAAAATTTTAAAATAAATAAATAATTAAAAATAAAATGAAATAAAGAGTTTAAAATTTTC
Organism: Sciurus vulgaris; assembly: GCF_902686455.1. Taxonomy (NCBI): domain Eukaryota; kingdom Metazoa; phylum Chordata; class Mammalia; order Rodentia; family Sciuridae; genus Sciurus; species Sciurus vulgaris. Next base: position 135,681,891 of record NC_136464.1, read on the forward strand.
AAATGTAAAAAGAAGAAGAAAGAAGAAGCATATGGAGGAACTTTAGATTACATAGAGGAAAATGAGAGGAGGGGTATGAAAAATGATGGAATGAGATAGACATCATTACACTATGTATATGTAGGTTTACATGAATGGTATGAATCTACATCATGTACCACCATAGAAATGAAATGATGTACCCCATGTGAGTACAATGAATCTAAATGCAGTCTGTAAAAAATAAATAAAAAAACAGAAATAAGAAGCATAAATAAAGAGAAGCCTGAATAAAATTACAACTATACTGTTTCAAAAAGTGAAATGAAGTAATGATTTGATAGTTTAAAGACGGAGAACGCCAAGACAAATTTTCAAACTATAGTCATGCAGTTTCCTAAGATACTACCATAAGCAATGGGATAATGGAGGGACTGAATCCGGGGCCTAGAACAGCAAGCACTCCATCACAAAGTTATAGCCAACAGCCTACTTTTTGTTTTGTTTTGAGACAAGATATCCTTAAATTGCCCAGGCTGGCTTCAAACTTGCAATGCCCCTGCCTCTGCATTCTGAGTAGTTGGGATTCTTGGCATATGACACTATGCCTAGATAATAAAGAAACTGTTAAAAGTAACGAAAGTTGTGATAATTGATTTGCAGCAGAACTATATTGCAAATAAATATATAAGAAAATTCTTCAAGTTGATAAAGTAGGATAACAGATGGAGTGATAAATTTAGGGGAAAATAATGAAAAGAGGAAAGGCTCTAAGTAGTAAAAATGCAGGTAAATATAAAAATATTTTTTCTAAAATTTAATCCTGAAATATAAATGACTGAAGCAGAAATAACAAACATAAATAAGCCATTTATTTCTGTAAAACAAAAATGAAATGTATGACAACATTAGCAGTAAGTGTAAGAAAAAATAATTTGGAAGTATATTGCTGTAGGAGTCTTTTGCCAGACATAAAAAATATTATTTGGAGATAAGTTGTAAGTTAAAGCTGTATCATATAAACCCTTGAGAAACCATGAAATAACTTAAAAAGAGCTGTAGCATGAATTGATTGCAGATGCAAAAAGAGGTTTTAAAAAATCGTGAAGTAATCCAAAACAAGACATTCAAAAAGCCAACACAAAAATTCAAAATAGAAAATAAGGAAGTACTATTTATATTTCTACATGAATATATCAATAATAACTTTAATGCAATTTATTTACTTATCATAATTAAAAGCCAGAGATTTGAAAACTGGAATAAAATCAAATCACCTATTTATTTTCCATAAGATTTTAAATATAAAATATATACCGTAAGTATAAAAGAAGTTAAAATCAGAGTGATGGAAGCAAAGAACAATATAAAAATCCTGTTATGGTTTAGTTATCGAGTATTTCTCAAAAGTTCATGTATGAGACAAAGTAAGAAAGTTCAGAGGTGATTTTGTTATGACAACACTAACTTAATAAGTGCATTAAACCCTAATAAGAATTAACTATGTGGTAACTGTAGATAGAGTGTTGCTAAAGGAGGTAAGTCCCTGGGATGTACCTTTGGGATTTACATTTTGTCCATGGTGAAGTGAGTTCTCTCTCTCTCTCTCTCTCTCTCTCTGCTTCCAGGTGTCATGCTCTCAGCTGCTTTCCTCCACCTAACTCTTCCGCCATAATGTCTTGCCTTACCTGGGGCTCTGAGTGTAGGAGTCAGCCATCTGGACTGAGACCTCTGAAGTCATAAGCCTTATTATTTTCCTCTTTCAATTGTTCATCTCAGGTCTTTTGGTCCCAGCAGAGAAAATGCTGACTAAAACAAATCCTAATTAAAAAAAAAAAAAACTGATTGTCGCTATTACTATAAATGTGCACTTCAGGAAAGTAGATACAATAGACTTCTATATGATGAAAAAAGGGGTTGATCCACCATGAAGATAATTTAAAAAATACATGCATTTAACAAAAAATCTTTAAGATATAAAAAAAAATCTGAGCTGAAAGAACAAATTCATATTTGTATATATCTAAATTTCACCATAGTAAGATATAAAGAGAAGAAAATGTCATAATGTTTAATATTAGGAATGAAAAGGTGACATTTATTCATATGTTAATGAAAGATATTTTAAGGAAATGTTATGGGAATAATAAGGAATGACATGAACTACATTCTAATCAGTTTGATGTGATTGGATTGGATTAGATTTCAATTTGACTGTGAAATTGATTCATATTCTGAAAAAAAATTTAAATTTCAAAACTCATTCACAAAGAAATGGAAAATATTCATGCCTGTTCTATTAAAATTTTAATTAACAATTAACAAAACTCATTCTACAAAGAAAACTTGAGGCCCAGAAGACATTACTGTTGAATTTTACAAAATAGTAAAAAAAGTAAAATTATTATATGTACTGTCTTTCAAAAAATAAAACAAAGAGTAAAGACTATCAATTTATTTTTTGATGCCAATCCCAGACAAAAATATAACAAGAAAATCAAATTGCAGAATAATGTTAGTCATTAACATAGATACAAAATCATTAACAAAATATCATCAAACTCAATTTAGTAATTATCAGAAGGTCAGTGATCATGATCAATTCTGGTTTATTCCAATTAATATGTAGTTAGTATAATGTTGGAACACATCCTCCCACCCCCCAAAAAAATGAAAGAAAAAAAGAACTTACTCAAATCTTATACATACCAAAAAAGAATTTGACAAAATATTGTATGAATTCATGAGAAAATTCTCATCATATTAGAACAAGAAGCAAATGTCCAAAAGCTCATGTGTGATAAGGTGTAGAGGTAAAATGATTGGGTTGTGAGAGCCTTAACCCAATCAGTGAATTGATCCCTTGATAGGGATTAAATGAGTGGTAACTGTAGACTGGTAGGGTGTGGCTGGATGAGGTGGGTCCCTGGGGGCTTGCCTTTGGAGCAAATGTTGTGTCCTTGATTACCTCTCTCTTCAGTCATGATGTTCAGCCCTACCTCAGGCCCCAAGGAATGGAGCTGACTGTATATTGATTGAGACCTCTGAAACTTTGAACCCCAAAATAAACTTTTCCTTCTCTAATGTTCTTGTCAGGTCTTTTGATCACAGCAGCACAAAAGCTGACTAAAACAGATGCCTTACATTTCAAACCATGATATTTATCAATGGCTGCCTACGATTCAAAGCAATCAGATCTCTGACGTATTTCCGGCAGCAATCCAACTTGTCAAATTGGTGTATCCAACTTGTCAAAAGTTTTGGCAGGTCATTATAAAGTTCATAATGCAATTCTTTACAGTGCAGTAACACCATTCTTATTTATTTGCATGAAGGAAATGAAAATATATATTCCCACAAAAATCTATACATGAATCAATACAGCTAGTTTCTTCATGATTACTAAATTCTGGTAACATCACAAATATTCATTAATTGCCATATTAATTAGCATACTGTGGTATATCTATAGAAATAAATGTTACTTAGCATAAGACACAAATGTTTCTTGCCTTCAAAAATGAACAGTTCTCAGAAGCTTTTTATAAACAAGAATATGAATAAGAATGTCATGCTATCTGGCTCTAGTCATGTAAAATTCTTGAAGTTTATTATAATCTCTTTGGTAGCTAGAATCCCTACAAAAATGAAAGGTGCTAAAACTAGATAGTTTGCTTTGGTGTTATTTAAATTGTTGAGAAAAGTTTGGTTATGAAGTGTTTCTGAAGCTCATCCTATAAAACGACAGCTCTGTCTTTGATCAAAACTAGTATAACATTTGGGTAGTTTGTGCTAAAACTTTGTCATAGATATTATGTTATGGAATTTGATAATGATGATTTTCTGAATCAAATAGCAAATTCACCTTCAAACTGTTATACATATAACTTCAAAATTATTTTGTGAAAGCTTTGCTTTCTATATTGAAGAGTTTCATATGTATACTCTTCAGCTTAAGGCTGATTGTAAACCACTATAATGCATTTTGAATGAAGGGAAAATTTGTTCTAATGTGAAATATTGAAATAAGATTGAATAATTGAAATAAGATTTTTCCTACAAGTAAAGAGAATTCCTATAAGTAACATGTTTTACATTTGTCCTAATATGAATGCACTCTCCTTTATCCTCCTTTTGGTTTTAGATATTCATGAATTAGTACCAATGGAATTTTATTTGTTTCCTAATATTTTTTCCCTTTCTCACAATAAATAATTTTATTCTTCTGAATAAAATGCATAAATTTAGTAATTAACACTAAGACAAAACAACAATAGCTATCACTATATTTAAAAGTAATATATACATCTATATTTTAAGTAAGTACTTTTATATTGAAAATTATAACTCAAGAATTAGTATCTGTTAACTATTTCTAGGTTCCATTATGTTTATCTTCTAAGGCAGGCTATAATTTAAAGCTGAGTTGCAGTACAAATTTGTTTGCTCATTACTTCGGGAAAACCAGAAACATATTATATGCATATAAGTAATCTTATAATGGTTAAATACCTAAACCAAATTTTCATGCATCATTATAATATTATAGATAAAATAAATTTCAAAATAACAAAGAAAAAACATAAAATAAGAGTAGCATTTTTCTTGGGGTAAAAATATTCTAAAGATCAACCATTCTCAATGACTTCTGATTCAATGGACTGGAATCATGCTTTGCTATGGAGATATATGAGTTTGAAGTCTAATTTTTTTTCTTGTGTAACACTGGTTATAGAAATTGTGTAGAAATAGTATTAACGAGGTCTGAAATGAAGAAAGAATTGCAACTAATAATTCCATGACTACTAATATATTATAAAGGAGTACTCTGAATAACTCTCTGATATAGATTTGATACTAGAGATGAAATAGACCACTTCCTTGGAAGACCCAAATTACAAAACTTACTCAAGGATAAATAGATAAACTGAGAATCAAATACTTTTAATTAGTTTGATTAGTAGTTAAATTTTTTGTAAAAAAGAAAATACAAAATATGACTGGTTTTGTCTCTGAATTAATCTATGGAACCAAACTAGGTGTCCTTCAACAGATAAATGGAAAAAGAAAATGCAGTATATATGCACAATAGAATACTACTTAGCTATAAAAAGAATGACTTCATGACTTCTGCCAGTAAATGGATAGATCTTTAGTGTATCATGCTAAGTGAGAAAAACAAAGTCTGAATGTTCTCTGTGATATGAAAATGCTCACACACAATGAGGGTGGTGGGAGGGAATAGAAGTTCAGTGGATTAGACAAAGGTGAATGAAGGGTAGAGATAGAGGATAGGAATAAGAAAGAAAGTAGAATGAATCAAACATAATTTTCCTATGTTCATAAATGAATAAATGATCAGTAAAACTCCACATGATGTATAACCACAAGAATAGGATTCTATTAGAATAAGGTATTTTATGCATAATATGTCAAAAATACACTCTACTGTAATGTATATTTAAAAAGAACAAATAAAAAAACGAATTTTCAAGTTTGAGAAAATGTTAAACAAGTGATGATATCTAGTTTCTATATATCATGATAAAAATATTTCAAAATACAAGGAATAGAGGTAAATTTCTTTAATGGAGAATATATCTAAAAACCCTACGTTAACATCATACATAATGACATCAGATTGAATACTCTGATCCTGAGACTGTAGACAAGGCAAGTATATCCTCTATCAGTATTCAAATTTAACATCATACAGAAATTAGCTACTTCAGTAAGGAAAGAAAAAAGGAAATATTTTAAAAAATGAAATAGTAATGAAAAAAATTTTAAAACATTCTTGACAATAATGAGTTTGTATTAAGTTCACCAGGCATATTATAAATATGCAAAAATCAATTAATTTCCTATCTGCCAGCACCTAATATTGATTTAAAATGACAAAGAAAAAGCACCAGAAGTTGAATATTTAGGTTTCAATATCTAATAAAATGTAAGCAGCATATTCAAATAGAAAACTTCAACACTTTGTTGGTAAAACGTTAAGAAAGGAATAGAGAGAAAGACACAGAGAGAGAGAGAGAGAGAGAGAGACAGAGAGAGAATTCACACTCACACGTTAGAAAAATCAACATTGTTTAGAATCAGTTCTTTCCAAATTATATAGAAGAATCATAGCCGTCGGAGCCAATATCTTAACTAATTTGTAGAAACTTTTTGAGTAGAAAATTTTCTAATTTTAAAAAGTATGTATAATATAAAATAGAACAAAGTAAAAAAATTCATATTACTTTACTTCAAGAATTAAAATCTATAATAATCTGTGTGAGATATTGTTAAAAAATAAATACATAAGTCAGTGAAACAAAATAGAGTCCAAAGTGTACACACACACACAACACACACACACATACACACACACACACATAAACATCTATGTCAATTTGTGTGTGTGTGTGTGTGTGTGTGTGTGTGTGTGTGTGTGTGTGTGTGGTTATATATGTGGTTTTACAAAGGCATAAAAATGATATCCATCAGGGAAATGAGAATCTTTTCACTGTATGGTGCTGGAACAAGTGGATTACTCCAGGTCCCACCCTTCCAAGAAAGAAAAAGAAACACATTAATAAAAAAGAATATAAACATGGACCTCACAGCTCTATAAATATAAAAATATTAAAAGAGGTGACATGGAGTTTAGTGATACTATTTAGATATGTCAAAAATAGAAACATGAAAGAAAATAATGATAAATTAGACAATAATCCTACTTAAACTTTCTTCTATAAAAGGCACTGTGATAAAAATTTTTTGTCTAGATCAAAAAACAACTTAAAACTTAAGAATGATTAAAAAAAGCTTCAGTTTTTTTAAATGGTCAAAGTTCTGTAAAAACACATTGTCAATGTAATATAAAGATGACCAATAACTCAATGAAAAGATGCTCAACATTTGTGATTAAGAAAATTAAAAATAAAGAAATATTTCTACATTTACTAACGTGACTGAAATTTTAAAAAATTCAACATGATAATGAGTACACAAACTTCTCTAGTAATTTTGTGACATTTTAATTGCTATTGTAGTAATTATTATTTCTGGCATCTTTGACTAAATATGAGTTGCTGTAATGTTATGCTGGAGCTAAGCCTTAATTGAACATGAGAGCTAATTATAAAATATTCAGGAATTGTGTGAGATATGTATTTAATTGGTAGCTTGAGAGAATTCACAATTTAGAAATAGTCAAACATTACAAATAATCCCCTTCAATTACCAAAGTCATTTTGCCAGCCTCTGGTAATACACTTGCTAAGGTGACCATGTAAACACCAGGGTGGGATTCATGTCTGGTTTTATTTGGAAATAAAATTAAAAGATATCACAAAGTTAGTATCTCTTCTAAGAGCAAACCAAGGTAGTGGGTAAAGAGGAAAGATTGTAAAGGTGATCTTTGCATCAGCAAAGACTTTACCAATAAGAGGACTCTGAGATCTTGTCTAAGAACCTGAATGGCCACGAATGTGATACTTTTCATCTGAATTTTTTCAAATATTGTAATGTAGCATAGTGGTTTTGCATTCCTAAACTTGGGACATGCCTCTCCCTTCTACTTCATTGTCTTAAAAAAATATGACACCATTCTCAATTGTGAAAATATAATTTTTTAAAAATCTAGGGTCAGAAATAAGAGGAGGGTGCCTACTCTTACACTCTGTTCAACAAGTATTAGCAATCCCAGTCACAGTAATAAGGCAAGGAAAAGAAAGAAAATCCATATCAGAAAGTTAGAAGTTAAATTATCCCTGTTTTCAGATGACATAATCTTTTTTTAGAAAATCCTAAACAATCCACCAAGAACCTAATGAAGTAATCAAATTTAGTAAATTTACAGGATATAAAATCAATACATAAGAATTAGTATCATTTCTCTTATGATATGTTAAAATGCTTTCTACTGTCATATATAACTAATTAGAACAACTAAAAAAATAAAAATCATTACTTCTGTACACTAACTAGAAAAATAAATTTGAATAATAATTGAAAAAGCAACCTTACATAGAATAGGTACAAAATGAAACAAAACAATATAAAATAAAACATTTAGGAATAAATAGAACAAAGGCAATGAAAGAATTCTAGTCCAAAGACTCAGAAGCACTGATGAAGGAAATTAAAGAACACATAAATAAGTGGAAAGAAAACCTCTATCTAATGAATTGGGAGAATTAATACTGTTAAAATGGCCATAGCACACATGTAGGAAATTTCATGACATTTGCATCAGCAAAGATTTGAAAGTGTAACTACAAAAGCATGCACAATAAAATCAAAAGTAGAGAAATGAAATCCCATCAAAAAAAGAAGATCTTTTAATAAGGCACAGCAGTGGGAACCTGTAGTTTCAGCTACTAGAGAAGTTAAGAAAGGAGTATTGCTTGAGTTTAGGAGTTTAGTGAGGGTGACACAGGGAGATACTGTGAAATAAATAAACAAACAAACAAAGAAACAAATATTTCTTTACAAGTAAGAAATAAGCAAATAGAATTTGCGGAATGGGGCAGTTTATTTGCAAACATATCTGACAACAGGTTAGTAGGTATAACATTTAACACACTGAGAAAAAGATTATGCTTTGAAAAAGGATCATCAAAGGACTTGAAAAGACAAGAATATATCCAGAGAAGATATGCGGATATTAAATTGGCATATGAGAAAACACCCAAATTCACTAATAATCAGGGAAAGTAAATTAAAACCACAATGAAATATCGGAAAGGCTATTACAAAAATAAAATAGCATATGTTGGGTAGGAAGGAGTGAAAGGGGAATTACTAAACACTGTTGATGGGGATGTAAATTAATATAACTGTTGTGGAAAACATAATAGATTTCTTCAAAATGTTAAAAAAGACTTCCATATGATCCAGCAATTCCACTACTGCCTGTATACCAAAGAAAATGAAATCAGTGTATTGAAGAGATGTGTCTGCACTTCCGTGTTCATTGCATCATTATTTGTACATTAGCCAACATACAGAATCAAGCTAAGTGTCCATCAACAGATGAACGAACAAAGAAAATATGGTACTTATGCACATGGATTGATATTCAGGCTTAAAGAAGATGGAAATCCTGTCATTCATAGGAACATGAAAGAATCTGTAGGACATTATGCTAAGTGAAATAACCCAGGCTCCAAAAGACAAACACCACATGTTTTGTTTTGTGTGTTAAGTACTAAGATTTGAACTATTAAGAACAGAATTAAATGTTGGTTATCAGAGCTGGAGTGTGGTAAGATGTTGGTTAAAGAACACAAAATTTCAGTTAAATAGGAGGAATAAGTTCAAGAAATTGATTGTACATCAAGGTTCCTATAGTTAATAACAATATATTGTATGTTTGAAAATTACTGAAGAATAGATTTTTAAGTGATTTCACCACAAAATAAATATAAGTGGCAACACACATTAACTTTATTGATGTAACCTTTCACAACATGCACATATATTAAAATCTCATACACCAAAATTGCAATTTTTATGTTTCAATTATAAAAAAATGAAATAATTTTAAGATGTTCAGAAAGCATTTTAGAATAAAATAAAATAAAATGCTTCACTGCATTTAATGTTGATTTCTGACAGCTCAAATGCTCCTCTTTCCCTTCTTCACATTTTGGACCACAAATGGGAAAGCTGTTAGGGAAACCTGGTGTTCCTTCCTGTTGTGCCTATGAGAAGGTCAGGGCACAGGAGTGAATCCTCACCTGGGAAAATACTGCACCGCACTCCCATCCAGTAATCACTGTAGAAAACCAAGTTAGTCTCTCCTTTCTTGCTTTTTCAGTTTTTGGACCTACTTGGGAGTTAACACTATTTTCCTAGAAAATCACAAGTGAAAGGAGTAAATGTTGCAATACCTTGCTGATATGCATGTGCTGTATGCATTCTCTACATTCAAGCCAAAAGTGTGTGTGCACGTATGCACGTGTGTACATGCATACGTGTGTGTGTGTGTGTGTGTGTGTGAGAGAGAGAGAGAGAGAGAGATTTCCACATTTAGAGTAATGATAAAATACAATGCAATGACATATTCTAGGTAATTGAAACTTTTGTAGATAATTTAGCATATTTTTATGTGATTAGACAATTCCTAAATAGGAAGGATCAAAGGATCAATATTTTTTCTTTAAATTTTATTCAATATATTAATGTTTATAGATCTTTAAGAGTAGACAATTCTTTCCAAGTCACCAAATCTTTCCAGACATTATTAACTTTAACATTCCATCTTGAGGGCATATTTTTTCTACCCCCCAACTGTTCCCATACATACAAAAACTTATCTGTGGATCTGAAAATCAAAATCTTTCTCACCCACACACATTTATTTGAAAACTAGTAGGAAAATAATTAGAAAAAGAAACAGGGGATCCTCTCTACTTGCCAGTCATCCTCCAGTTTAATATATTTTCCTCATACTTGGTTTTACTTTGGTCTTGGTTTGCAACCACATGCTAATTTAATCAGATCAGTTTGCCCAGATGGAGCATAGAATTACTTAGCAGATAATGTGATGGGCTGACAGATCTGACTCCATGAGAGTGTTATAGGTCAGACTCTAAGGGAAATGACTAAACAGACTCAATTTTGCTCTGAGACTCCATGTTATGTAGGAAATAAGCTCCTCCCATGGGAACACCCCACCTCTGTGCCCATCATCAGTTACTTGGTGTGACATGTTTAATGATATACAATGGCAACTCCAATGTAGTAAAGAATTGTTCTCTTTTGATTCCTATTGCTCCTAAACAATGTACCATGTGAACAATGATTATGTGGATGTTAGTAACCATTCTTTAGTTTGTACCTAGGTAAGGGTCATTTTGACCCACTTCCTCCTCTGTCGATAATCTCATGATGTTAATGTGTAATTTTGAATCATAGCAACAGACACTTATGATTAATGTAATTTTTGGCATAAAACCCCTATAACCCTGTGTTCAGGGCTGGTCTCCAAATAGCCATTTTTGGGGGCATTGTGTGAGACAGTCAGCTGGCCAGCTTAATAAAGACTCTCAAATTTGAACTTCTCAGTGGTGATCGGTCTGTTCTTAAGTTGTGCCCCATAACAATAACAGCCTTTTTCTTTAGACATCTTCTCTTTTTTCAAGGTCTCATCATTCAAACATTCCCAGGAACAACTTTCTTAAACAACAAGCAATAAATATTCTCGCTGATTGTTAGGTTATAAAAGTGTTTGCTGAACTATGTCTTATCCTGTGGCTTTTATCTAATAGCCATGTGTTATAATAATTCTAGTAATAGCAACAGATAACACACACACACACACACACACACACACACACACACACCTTCATTTGAAGGAGAACATTCTTATGAAGTAGTTTATAGAGAACATTTATTTATTAAGTAATCAAGGTCTGTGTGTATCCTGTGGTTACTTTAGTCACTAGCTTTTGGTTAATACATTCAAAACAGATAAAATATTTTATTTTACATGATTCAAATATGTTGCTGATCACATCTAGCACAATGTACATCTCTCTCCACTGTTTATAAGTAAAGATAAGGCAAAAATAAGTTTGCATGTTGCCTTTAAAATTTAATTCTGAAGGAAAAGTTCTTTTCTTAGGGGAAGATTTTAATTTATTATCTTGGAGTAAACTTTGCGGTGAATATACTAAATATCTGCTTCTATAGGCAGGGATATTTAGTGGGAATCTCAGAAAAACACAGGGGAGATCAGTGGCGAAGTGGAAGGGGATTTAGGGGAAAGGAGTGGGGTTGGGAAAAGAGAGGAATAGTGGAAAGAAATTGACCAAATTATGTTTTGTACATATATAAATGTACTACAATAAATTTTACCTTTATATATATCCAAAAAGCACTAACTTAAAAATCTATAAGTAGAAGACAGACCAGTAGAGTAGAGGAAGAGGATCTGAGAGAAGGAAGAAGGGAAGGAAACAGAAGTACTGAAGACTGGAGTGCTTTAATAATTACTCCAGAATGAACACCAATATTATGTATAACTCTCATGTGTAATAAAAATATTTAAAAATGAATAAGTGAATGAAGTTAAATGAGCTCCATATGTGTTTTCATGGGTCTTTTACAGATCTAAAATAACGTCACTCTAAATACTTATATTTCTATTCTGTACCATTGATCTACCTTTCTATTTTGGTACCAATACCATGCCGTTTTTAATGGTACAGAATAGAGGACACGGACACAAACCCAAATAAATACAATTTTCTCATACTAGACAAAGGTGCCAAAAATATGCAATGGAGAAAAGATAGCCTCTTCAACAAATGGTGCTGGGAGAATTGGAAATCTATATGCAACAGAATGAAACTAAACCCATATCTCTCACCATGCACGAAACTAAACTCAAAATGGATTAAGGACCTCGGAATCAGACCAGAGACCCTGCATCTTATAGAAGAAAAAGTAGGTCCAAATCTTCACCTTGTTGGTCTAGGACCAGACTTCCTTAACAGGACTCCCATAGCACAAGAAATAAAAGCTAGAATCAACCACTGGGATAGATTCAAACTAAAAAGCTTTCTCTCAGCAAAAGAAACTATCAGCAATGTGAAGAAAGAGCCTACAGAGTGGGAGAATATCTTTGCCAATCATACTTCAGATAGAGCACTAATCTCCAGAATCTATAAAGAACTCAAAAAACTCTACACGAAGAATACAAATAACCCAATCAACAAATGGGCTAAGGAAATGAATAGACACTTCACAGAAGAAGATTTACAGGCAATCAACAAACATATGGAAAAATGTTCAACATCTCTAGTAATAAGAGAAATGCAAATCAAAACTACCCTAAGATTCCATCTCACCCCAATTAGAATGGCGATTATCAAGAATACGAGCAACAACAGGTGTTGGCGAGGATGTGGGGAGAAAGGTACACTCTTACATTGCTGGTGGGGCTGCAAATTAGTGCAGCCACTCTGGAAAGCAGTGTGGAGATTCCTTAGAAAACTCGGAATGGACCCTCCATTTGACCCAGCTATCCCACTCCTTGGCCTATACCCAAAGGACTTAAAATCAGCATACTACAGAGACACAGCCACATCAATGTTCATAGCTGCTCAATTCACAATAGCCAGACTTTGGAACCAACCTAGATGCCCTTCAATTGATGAGTGGATAAAGAAACTGTGGTATATATATACAATGGAATATTACTCAGCCATAAAGAATGATAAAATTATGGCATTTGCAGGCAAATGGATGAAATTGGAGAATATCATGCTAAGTGAGATAAGCCAATCTCAAAAAGCCAAGGGACGAATGATATCGCTAATAAGTGGAGGATGACACATAATGGGGGGGAGGGAAGGGTTAGTGTTAGGGTTAGAGTTAGGGTTAGGGAGGGGGGCAAGTATGGAGGAAGGAAGTACTGTATAGAGGGTAAAGAGGGGTGGGAGGGGTGGGGGGAAGGGAAAAAATAACAGAATGAATCAAACAACATTGCCCTATGTAAATTTATGATTTTTAATAAAAAAAACCAGGATTAAAAAAAAATACTTATATTTCTTGTTAATTGCAAAGAAACTAATAGTATCAAAAAAGTTTGCTTGTATTTCATTGGCATGTATTTCAGAAAAATATTCCTAAAAAATGATGTCCTTTCTGTTGTCATTAAATTATCTGCATTCTAGTTTGAAACCTGAACAATTCTAATTACAAATCAGTATAATGAAATTCTATTAATCTGTAGCATTCACAGGTGTGTTTTACATGCCATATTTAAAAGGCAGGAGGGGAAATGTTTTGCATTGCACTAGTCAACATTTAATAGTAAATGTATCAGGAAGTATTAGCCATTATGTTTGCTTGTGTTAAGAAGATTAGCAAATCCATATAGTTATCATGATAGGACCACATAATGCTTGAAGTCAATCCACATATCAAAATTGGAATTCAGAGCAGTCTCTAAAATTATTTTTTGGCATTTCACCATTGCATTGTGCTACTTTCAAACCATTAAGTGAAATTACAATGCTTTACCAGGTAGAGTAAGTCTTAATTAACCTATTATCATAGAGAAAAGGGGAGGTCATTAATTAACATTCTAATTTAAAACAGAAAAAATAGACAAAAAACCCAAAATTGTAAAATCTCATTCTGACTACAGTGTTTTCAATATTATTTAAACTGATATGATAAAATTATTAGATAATTAATTTTTATCAATGAAATAAAACTGGAGGGATAGTTTTAAGTTAAATAATTTAATCATTTTTAATAAATGAAATATTAAAAAACACCTATATCAAATAACTCTTGGTCATATTTTATGAGCATTGGATCATAGTGTCTAAAATTTCTTGGAATATAAGTTGTTCAAAATATTTCATTAAAACATTGTTATATATGTGGACAAGACCCTTGTTTGAGCAAAAATCTACACATTTGAATCTTTAGCACACATTTACACATGAAACCTCATTATTTAGGCATTTAATAAAGAGATTGATTTGAATTAGTTATAGTAAACTTCTTCCTTAAGAGATACCTGACTTCTCAAATACTCCTTATAGAGAACAGCAGATATATATATTCCAAATTTAAATATCAGGATGGCATTATCACCCTTTCTCCATCTGCTTTACCTTATGATTATAAGATCTAATTGTGATACAGAAAATTTCAGAGATATTTGGGATAGGGAAAACTATTATAAAGATTTGGTAGGTCTTAATGAATCTATCCAGAACAGGAAAATTTAAAAAACACCTGATTACTATTTGTTAAGACTGGGCTCATCTGTGCACACATTTAATTTATGGTTTTAATTTATCTCTGATGTAAAATCTAACTTCCAAGGATATAATACATTACTTATCTTTAATAAATCTGTCACAAATGTGAGGTAGCCTTATACGATTTTTAGAAGCAATCTTAGATTCTAAGAAAAGTCCAACTAAATTATATTTTTTACTATTTTCTAAATGCATAAAATATGCCTGCAATAATGCTACAGTATTTAGTTGTGACATTTGCTTAGAATGGAAAAGAGCAAAAGATTAAAAAAAAAATATTGATTAGAATTTTCTATATTAGCATATTTTAGTAATGCAGGACATATGACTTGAGATGGCTAATCTTCAGGATATTCAATTTCAAATGATTATTGTTTATGGAAAAGAACTCAAGGAGCAAAATCTAGGAGGATGAAAATAAATGATGTTATTGTGAGACTCAAGGACAGAAGTTAAAATCTCTTAATCATGTTCTAAAAGTTCACCAATGCCTGTGGCAGGCGAGACCCGGGGCTCAGGGTTATGCCACATGCATCCAAGATGGCAACTGGCAGAGAGCCAAAGGGCGTGCTGAATGTGCCTTGAGAAAAACAGGAAGCGTTTACCATTGGCTGTATGATAATTAGTTCAGTCACTTAGCGCGTGGACTGATATATCTTACATGTATGCTTGAGCTCATGATCGCTTGACCTTTAATAGGATTGGAGGGACATATCTGATTACAATTGCTTATGCATAAGACTCTTTATATATTGAGGGTGTTATCCGAATAAAGCAGAAGCTGCTTCATGAACTTCTGAAGAGTACGTGTTGTTTGTCCCGCTGGTCGGCGGCAAGCTGCAAGTGGTGGCCTGTACGGGGAGTGGTGAGCGCTCAGGTAAGTAATAAAGAAGAAAATTTTTCACTAGCACAGTCAACTAGCAGTCAAGTAGCAGGTTCCCCTAGTGAGGGAACATAACGGAAGGTTCCCCTAGTGAGGGAACGTGACAGAAGACTGTCCTAAGAGACAGCAGAGGACATCCTGTAGTAAATGAATATGTGTAAGGTGTTATTTGTGTTACCTTTTCTTGTTTTGTTTCTGTTTGTTGTTGTTGTGGTGATATGGACATTAGTTTGTTTCTGTCTGACTTCCAAAAAACCAAAATTTCAAGAGCAGTTAAGAGAAGGGGAAAATATATTAGAAAATGTAAAAGAAGAACAATCAAGTCGAGCTTCTAAAAGAAAAAGTAGATGTTCAGACTCAGAACAGGGACGTAACTCTGAAGAACAGGAGCTATCTGAGACAGAGCTAGAAAAGAAGTTCCCTCAATGGCATTTAACCCCTACCGCAGCACACCCTTCGGTGTATAATCCAGATCACCACTCTTTTCCAAGTTGTAGGGGCGCATGTACCTGCTGCACAGGGGCGGCCCCCAGACAGTGGGCTGATGTATAATCTTGATCAGTGTTGCCAATATTCCCTGTATTTGAAGATCAAAACAATCAGAGGTATCATCAACTATTAGATATAAAATTAGTAAAACAATTAAAAGAGGCAGTTATGTCCTATGGAGCACAAACTGCATTTACCATTTCTTTATTAGAGAATGTTGCAAGTCAAAATCTTACTCCGACTGATTGGGGTAATTTAGCAAAGGCATGTTTATCTGGGGGACAATATCTCGTGTGGAAGGTGACTAACCAGGAGTTATGCTCTGATACTGCCTGACATAATGCAGTTGCCGGCAATCCTCAATGGAATCTAAACATGCTGACAGGCCAAGGACCATATTAAGGGCAAAGTAATCAGATTAATTTCCACCCCGGTGTGTATCAACAAATTAGTGCTGCTGCCACTAAAGCTTGGACAATGCTTTCAGGTGCTGGCAATCTTCAAGGACAGTTATCTAAAGTTATTAAAGGTAATAATGAACCATATGCTGATTTTGTAGACAGATTGATTCAAACAACAGGATGTATATTTGGAGATGTGGACCAGGCTATGCCTTTAGTCAAACAGCTTGCATAAGAGCAAGCAAATAAATGGTGTAAAGAAGCAATAAGACCTTGGAAAAACAAAGACCTTGGAGCCTACTTAAAGGCTTGTAGGGATATTAATGAGATTTTTATTCAAGGTCAGGTGATGGCTGCAGCGCTTGCACAGGGTCTTAGAGGTAATACCAGCTCCCCCCCAGGCCAACAATGTTATCAATGTAAATAATTTGGACACATGAAAAAGGACTGCCCCCAAGGTTCTGTGCCAATACTATGTCCCCGATGTAAAAAAGGGAAACACTGGGCAAGTGACTGTAAATCAACTAGAGACAAAGATGGTAACCCTTTACCTCCAGAAAACAAGAATCAGGGCCCCTGGCCTCGGGGCCGCAAATATACGGGGCTATGCAGTCCGTGCCTTGGACCTATTACCCCTTGACTCCCCAATTAGACAAACAAGAGAAAGCACAGGATTGGACCTCTGTGCCTCCGCCAGAGCAGTATTAACCCCAGAGATGGGAGTACAACAAATACTAACTTCGGTTGTGGGCCCATTTCCTAAAGGAACAGTGGGACTAATTCTGGGGAGGAGTAGTTCTGCTTTAAAAGGATTAAATATTGTCCCTGGAGTTACAGACCCTGATTTTACAGGAGAAATAAAAATCCTTGCTTCTTCACCTTGGGGTGTAGCAATAATAGCTCAGGGTGATCGCATGGCACAATTGTTGGTCTTATCCAGCTGCCATGATCAACATCCATCAAAGAATATTATTAGGGGAGATAAAGGATTAGGTTCTACTGGCCAAAATATGGTCATGTTAACATTGGATTTAAAAAATAGACCTATGACAAAGTTAGTGATAGAAGGCAAAAGTTTTGAGGGCTTATTAGATACTGGGGCTGACAAAAGTATTATCAAAATTACAGAATGGCCCAAAGTCTGGCCACTTCAACAGGCAGATCAGACTTTAAGGGGATTGGGTATAGCTTCCAATCCTAACAAGAGTGCAGCCATATTAAAATGGAAGGATGAGGAAGGTCATAACATCCAACCTTATGTCCTTGAACATCTCCCAGTAAACTTGTGAGGGAGAGATATCATGGAACAGATGGATTTACATCTCACATCCAAGATCCCATACAGTAGTCCAAAAGCTAATCAAGTGATGTTAGCCTAAGGACACATATGGGGAAAAGGTCTTGGGAAAAATAGTCAAGGACCTATTTCACCCATTTTAGTTACTCCAAAACAAAATAAAAAGGGATTGAATTTTCATTAGGGGCCACTGAAGCAATTAAAATAACATGGAAATCTGATAAACCTGTCTGGATCCCTCAGTGGCCCCTTTTAAAAGACAAATTAGAAGTGGTCCAGCAATTGGTTAAAGAACAACTAGAGGCCGTACACATCAAACCATTCACCTCTCCTTTCAACACACCAATATTCATAATAAAAAAGAAATCAGGAAAATGGAGGCTATTACATGACCTAAGAGCAGTAAATTCTATAATGGAGCCCATAGGACCTATTCAATTAGGATTACCTACTTTATTGACTATCCCAATTAATTGGCCCTCCATTGTTTTTGACATAAAAGATTGCTTCTTTTCCATTCCGTTACATCCCTAAGACACCAAAAGGTTCGCATTTACTGTGCCCTCACTTAATAATAGCTCTCCTAATAAAAGATATGAATGGATAGTCCTCCCACAAGGCATGGCCAATAGCCCCACAATGTGTCAAATATATGTAGGCAACGCTATTGAACCCATATGCCTAGCAAACCTTCAACTCTTAATCTATCATTCTATGGATGATATTTTGCTAGCTCATAAGGAAAAAACTGTCTTAGAGCAATGTTATAATTCCTTACTAAAGTCACTAGAAAGATGGGGCTTACATATTGCCATTGATAAAGTACAAATGACAGACACCAAAAACTTCCTGGGATCTATCATAAATGCAACTATGGTTAAACCCATAAAAATTACCGTTTGGGTGGACAAACTTAGAACTTTAAATCATTTTCAAAAACTTTTGGGTGATATTAATTGGATTAGTCCTTACCTTCATTTACCCACCTCAAGTTTGGGCCCCCTGTTTGATATTCTTAAAGGTGATTCTGATCCCCTTTCTAAGTGGGTGCTTACCCCTAAGGCTTGAACAGCTCTCAAGCTTGTTGAAACAGCTATGGAAAATATGGAAAAGGTTCATCTTGATCATATTGACCTAGCTAAGCCTTTATTATTCATTGTCTTGGCCACAAATAAGTTACTTACAGGAGTGTTTTGGCAAAAGGGTCCTATTCTATGGGTTCACATGAATTATGCCCTAGCAAGTTCTTATCTTTGTTTACTGAATCTGTAGCAGAATTAATCCTTAAGGTATTAAAAGTATCCCTTTCCACCTTTAGATCACATCCCTCAACAATCACTACTCCGTATACTACTGATCAAATACAATATCTTATTAATAATTCAAATTCATGGGCTATAGTCTTTACTAGTACTTCTGTTGTGTTTGACAATCATTTGCCATCTGATCCTCTTCTCCAGTTTTGGAGTCAACATCCTATAATTTTCCCTAAACTCACCTGAAAAGAACCTATAATAGGAGCTACCCTTATATTTACTGATGGATCAAAAAATGGTACAGGTGCTATTACTATAGATAATGTTACAGAAACATGGCTGTTTACTACTCTATCTGCACAACAAACAGAACTATTAGTAGCTATAGAAGTATTCAAAACCCACCATGAGCCTTTTAACCTATTCTCTGATAGCAAATACATTGTTAATGCTCAAAATTTAGAATTAACTGGTCTGATTTCCCTCACCTCCACTATTACTAAATATTTACAATGCTTACAAAAACTTATTTGGGACAGAAAAAATCCTTCTTTTATTGGGCATGTTCGGGCTCATACTGGCCTTCCAGGTCCTCTAAGTTTACACAATGATTTAACAGACACGGCCACTAGAGACCCACACATCTTTAATATGCATGAAAATGCAAAAACTTTTCATTCCAAATTTCACGTAAATGCTTCCACTCTATGTACATGCTATAAAATTACTAAGGCAACAGCTTGGGACATAGTCAAGTCTTGTGCTAAATGTGCTATACTTATTCCTAACCCCTCGTGAGCAGTAAATCCAAAAGGGCTTCAGCCCAATCATATTTGGCAAATGGATGTAACTCATTATTCAGAATTTGGAAAACTACAATTCATTCATGGGTCTATTGATACCTTTTCAGGATTTATTATGGCCTCTGCTCATACTGGAGGAAAAAAACAAAGATGTAATAACACACTGTTTACACTCTCCATCCTGGGGGTTCCCAAACAAATTAAAACAGATAATGGTCCTGGATATACATCCCAGGCCTTTAAACAGTTTTGTTCCACCTTTGGTATTCAACATGTCACAGGAATTCCCTATAATCCTACTGGACAAAGCATTGTTGAGCATGCCCATTTAATGCTTAAAAACATGCTTTATAAACAAAAAGGGGGAAAAGGGACATCATACAGATCCCCAAAAGACAAATTGTCTGTTGTCTTGTTCATCTTAAATTTTTTAAATCTCGATTCTGAGGGCCGATCGGCTGCTGACCGTCATTCAGAGCCTAATAAAAAACATCTGCCTCAAGTGCTCTGGAAGGACATTCTATCGGGACAATGGAAAGGCCTGGATCCGGTGTTAATCTGGACCCGAGGATCTGTTTGTGTTTTCCCACAGGATGCATAGTTGTCAATTTGGGTGCCAGAGAGATTGGTCAAGGCCTCAACAGAGACCCAAAAACAGGAAGAAGATGAGGAGGCTTCTCCCGCTGATGGTGTTGGCAATTACTCACCAAGTTAATGGAGGAGACTCGCGTGAACTATGGGGGATAGTGAAGATGTGGCCCTATCCTGTACCCCTTACCAACTCCTCTATTCTATATCCTCCTATTTTTACAACAATTGGCCACATTTCTTCAGTCCGCTGTTCAATGGGGAAAAGAATGGTTTGGGTTTTTGTCCGTGGGAGGTTTATTGTGTGTTGTATCTATTCTGTGCATATAGTGTTTATACAAAATGTGTATGCATCGGCGCAGAGAAACAGCCATTATTCACCAAGCTCTCGTCGCAATTGATGCTGGCTCATCCCCCCAAGTCTGCTTAAATATGCTGGACAGGTAGTCAAAGACGGGTAAGATTCATGGGGAGCTCATACCGACCTAAGACAGGAAATGAGGGCTAGAGCCTCATTGTCCGATGACAGGTAAGGATGTGGCTCCGTCCTGGACAACTTAAGACAGGCACTGTCTCCTTTATAAACAGAAAGGGGGAAATGTGGCGGGCGAGACCTGGGGCTCAGGGTTACGCCACATGCCTCTAAGATGGCAACTGGCAGAGAGCCAAAGGGTGTGCTGAATGTGCCTTGAGAAAAACAGGAAGCATTTACCATTGGCTGTATGATAATTATTTCAGCCGCTTAGTGCGTGGACCGATATATCTTACATGTATGCTTGAGCTCGTTTTCGTTTGACCTTTAACAGGATTGGATGGACATATCCGATTACAATTGCTTATGCATGAGACTGCTTATATATTGCGGGTGTTATCCAAATAAAGTGGAAGCTGCTTCATGAAGAGTACGTGTCGTTTGTCCCACTGGTTGGCAGCAAGCGGCAAATGCCTGCTTATTCTGGTCACATACACCGTTAACCACTTTAGAGCTATTAATGGTTCAAAAATTCTCTTTTAATTCACACTTCAAATATATGTTAGCTCCAGTTTCCTTTTTCAGTATTTAAGAAAACATTCCACAAAGTCAAAATTTCAGAAGAAAAAAGAAAGGGAAGGAGAAAAAGAAAATGAAGCTGTGACCAGTGATCAATATGCTTCACTGGCATCATTTTCTTCTATATCGTAAATAAGATTAGAAGTTAAATTTTTTACTCAACTTTTATTTATTGGTCATGTCTCAAATATATAATAATCAACTCAGATATCTGAGTTGACAATGAAACTGAGCATAGTTCATTAAACTAGAGATAAATCTTACATTAAACTTTCCTACAGAGAAGTTATAACACTGTGTCATGAGTAATACCAAATCATTCCTTAATCTCATGGAAAAGTCCTATTTTAAGGTAAAATTCCAATTTCAAAAAAACAAAGAGATATTTAAAGACTGTCAGTCTCTTCACTGGAATAATTATCATTGTTCCATTCCAGTAAGGATACTCTATACCAAAGGAATAGTGAAATTACTTATTAATCAGTAAATGGATTCATAACATTATTTGTTCAAGTATTACTTAGCCAAGTTTCCAATTCATATTTCCAGGTAAGAAAACTTTAAGTAATATTTGATCTAATCATTATAATTTTTAGTGAAAGGTGATATTAGTTATAATTCCAAATTATCAAGTAATCAGAAATATGTGTGAGTAGAACATTTTGATACTATTTCAATACTTTTCCATTTCAAATAAATATTAAGACTTTAAAAATCTACTATTTACTAATTGAAACTAAATTAATTGATTCAAACAAATTATTTTTCCTCCCACATTATCAAATGGAATAAGTTATTATAAAAAAAAAACTGCAAAAATCCCACAAAGGAGTAGTCACTAACAACAATAGCACTTGAAAATATGAGTATTGCTGTCACCCTATAAATTATATCAGTTTGTACTTGGATGCCAAATATAGTCTAAGAGAGGATAGGACTAAATTTTTTACGTACTATAGTCATTCTCATAATGAGGAGGAAGGAAAAATGTAGGCAGGTCAAATTATGCATTGTAAATTGGACCTCATTAGTTAGGATTAAATAACAATGACAAGAACACATTCATGACATATACATTATTAATTTGTGGTTTTATGGAAAACAAATCTTTCATAAAAGAAAATAAATGTTCCATACATTAAAATTAATAGAGATATAAGAAATGTTGAAAGTTAGAATAGAAACTCAAATTATAATAGTCCAAAGTAAAAGCCAGAATACATTTTGCTGTCTGACATAACAGGGTGTTGAGTTGTACTTTTCCTAATGCACCCGAATTATGAACAAAGAAATGCCCGAACTAACTCTCTCCGTAAATATCAAGTCAGTCAGAATCAGAAGACTTTATTAGGACCAAGAGGTGGTCCTGATGTGTCTCCCAAATTCCTATACATAAAAATATCAAGCAGGAGGAAAGGATAAAGATTCAAAGGCATCACCATCAGGGTGTCAAATTGTGAGAGGTGCAGGATCCAAGTTCAGTGTAGTTTTCCTTCCCATTCTCCAACTGTATTTATGTGAGAGGGTATGTGTTCTTAAAAAGAAGGGAAACTGATGGTTTATTTGTCACACATATCTTTGCTTAAGCAAAAGTGTTGGTGGTCTTCTCTTGTACATCTGAGTAACAGAGAAGAGGGTTGGGAAGATTGCAGAGCAAGGAGGAAAATGTAGGAGTGGCCAAAATTTCCACTGGGTTACCAGGACACAGGAGTTTTTCATAGAATAAGGCTACATTCCAGAAATTAGCAGAACTAATGCTGCCTTGCTGTTATTTCTCCTACGAAGGCTACCAGATGATGAAACCAACAGCAAGGATTGTGGCATGTATTGGTGTCAAGAGCAGTGAATGAATCATTGCTTTGAACTATTAAATAGCAGGAAGCAAAGGGATTCATTGATGAAAACTAGATAGAATTAGTTATCCAGTGTCAGGAATCCCAGGACCCAGGAAAAAACTAGAAACCTTTGAAAGAGCCAGCCCAGGAACTTGTGCCACACCAAGAACACTGAAGCCAATTAGTGTCAATCCGAGGGAGATTCAAAAACAGTTAAGTAGAAAAAAATCAAGTGCCAGTTAGGTGAGAAGACATTTCCTTTTAAACCTTTCCCTTTTTTTTTTTTTTTTAAATACTTTGGAAGAAACTAGTTTTAAAGAGAGAATATGGAAACAGTGACTCTAGGCTATCTGTAAACTTCTCTTTCATTCCTACAATTTAGAGTTTCTGATAAAACATAAGCTGGGGTCTGGACATGAAGATGGGGAAAATTGAATTAATTTAACCTTAACTGGACTGACCTTTAAAGACCTTAAGATCTCCAAAGAATTGTGAAATCTGCTTAAGACATCATTAAGAAATAAAACATGGAGATTTGACAGAGCATGATTAAACCTAGTGAGTGGAATAAAATGAAATATTTCATTCATATCCCTCTGACTTGAGACTTCTCAGCATGCTAGCTTCAATATTTATAACATTCTTTACAGTAGTATTCATTTTAGTAGAGCTGAATTACTTTTAATATAGTATGAAGGCTTTTAAAACATCTACCTGATTTTATATACATAGAAAATATACATGGAAATGAAAATCAGTTAGTAATTGTTCTCTTTCCTGGTAACAGATATCTCAGAGGTGACTGTGTCATGCATATTATCTCTTC
Source organism: Sciurus vulgaris (assembly GCF_902686455.1). NCBI lineage: Eukaryota > Metazoa > Chordata > Mammalia > Rodentia > Sciuridae > Sciurus > Sciurus vulgaris. The sequence goes on from NC_136464.1 coordinate 135,706,082, forward strand.
TCTATATTGTTAGAAGTAGAAAGGAGGAGACATTAACTAAAATATGACTTTGTCTTTATTTTGAACAAAAATAAACACTAGCAAAACAATGAAAATAACAACAAAAACTTTCTTCCTTATCTATTCAAGAGATATTTAATAGCAAAGGAAAATAAGTGTCATAATATTTTAAAAGCTATTCTTACAAAGTCATATTGCTCGAAGACAAGATATTTTTCTCTGACCACGGTGAGTATACTATTAACAAAAAGCATGTTTACCCTTGAAGTTATATGTGTGAGTGTGTATGTGTATATATGTACATGTATATACATATATACACATATACACACACACACACACGTATGCACACCCCTATATATGCATAACATGCAGTTTATTCACTTAAATTTTAGTCATGATATGAATATCGACCTTAAAATAAATTTTATTCTAATAAAATTCTTCATAAATAACAGCTAATTTTATTCAGTGATTTCTAAAATGTTAAAAATTTTTTTGAAGAATTACTTAAAAAGGGAGAGTTCAACTGAACATGAGGAAAATACACTTGTAGTTCTGGATATTGCAGATTAATAATGTAAACTCATATTTATAAATACATACTAATCCTGTGTTTTAATTTAAGCAATTTGGTAGTCAATGAATTTTAGTCTGATAGAAGTGTATACAAGGCTCTGGCCAAAACCACTAAAGCTTTTTCCCTTTGAGTAGCCTGTAAAAGTGGGTGTCTAAAGAATTTAAAAAGAATTTCTGAAGAACATGTGTGAGGGAAGATAAAGAACAACCTAGAGAGATAGAGGGACATTATGGAGACCTATTTTCCCAGAAAAGCCAAAGAGTGATGGCAAAACTTCAAGGTTTTTGTAGGATCTGGCAGCAGAATGTGTGTCTGAGTATGAATAATGTGTGTCCATTTGATAGGATGTCCACAAGACTCTTTCCATCTGAAGAAAAGCATTCTGTTTTAAAATGAACATATGATTAATTAATTTAATGCTGGAAAACATTAATCAATTCAATATTCATTATGATATGAGTAACACATAGATATTAGGTATAAATTTTAACCAAAGTTGAGTAGTATTTGCTTAGGCCAATACCAATTATAAACATATTTTGACAGGTAGCATTGAATTATAGTAGTTCATTCCTGTATCTACGTATTTCAAAAGTATACCACCTAACAAATACTTTACACTGTTTTACAACACCTCATTCTATGTGTAATCCAATATTGTAATTTCAGCTATCAGAAGAATTGGCAATGCCTACAAAGGAACATAAATTAATCTTGGTAGATTTGAAGTTAAACTTTACTTGTAGGCTATTCACTCATAGCCAATTTTCACATTGTCTCATTTGCCTAAACTGTTTTCCAGTCATACAAGGAATTAAAGGCTATAATTCACTAGTGAGGAAGCTGCTAAATACAGACATGAGAAGAACTTACTTGTTTTATTTTAATTATGAAAACATTCAATGATAAATGCCATAGTTAAAACTACAAATGTCAATGATATTAATATATACTTTATGGAATAAGCTGTATCTTGTAGCATATGAGGGAAACCTAATAAATACATTCTAATCAAAATTTTATTTTGTTTACCTTGGTTTTGTTAATGCAATAAATTCAATTACTACCTCTGACTTTAAAAACCTCTCCCACAATCTAACAGCACACCTTCATAATCTGATTACTTCTTTTTATATGCTTTGAACTACATATATTTCACATATGAATTAAAACTTTTCTTGGATATGTGAATCAAAAGACTCTTTTCATCAGAGAAGTTTCAGAAAAGGAAAGAATGTATGTAATTGGGCAAAACTCCCTTTTCTATTAAATAACAACCTTGTTATTATGATGGACACAAATTAGCACATTGACAGGATCTTCTGAAACTGGGAATAGAGACAGAACTTCTCAGGCCTCAAGACAGGATGACCATTTTTGAGAAAAACAACAGCCAAACAAACAAACACAAACAACGACTCCCCCCCAAAAACTAACAAAGACTGATGTTCTGAGAATATTAGAATGTACTGAATACTAATGAACACTTAGGGAAGTTTGAGGGAGAGTGGGGACACTGAGGTTTATCTAAGCAGCTCACTAAAGTAAAAGAAAGAAGAATGGAAATCCTATAGTGTGATTGCAGATTTATTTGAAGAATGAACATACTCTGTGTGGGATCCTCAGAAATAATTAGGAGTCTTTCAGGAGTGCTATTTTCATTCATTTGTAGATTATTATTGCAGTAGATATTTAGGATATACACACTTTGGCTTCTTAAAGATTAAGAAAGTTCTTCAGAAGATTTATTAATAAAAAGGTATTTGTGTCATAAAGTTGGCAATTCCTCAGTGCCCTCAATTATGATTTTTTTGGGGGAGGGAAGAGGTAGGGAGGATTGAACTCGGGAGCACTCAACCACTGAGCCTTATCCCCAGCAATATTTTTTTAATTTTATTTAGAGACAGGGTCTCACCAAGTTGCTTAGCTCCTTGCTTTTGCTGAGGCTGGCTTTGAACTTGTGGTTCTCCTGCCTCAGCCTCTGGAGGTGCTGGGATTACAGGTGTGGGCCATGACACCCAACTTCTGTTATGATTTTCCCACATGGGGTTTTATGGGTTTCAGGCAGAGATGGGTAAGGCAAAGGACCATATTTTATACATTTTTTAAAAAATTATTTCCTAAAATTCTGGCTCAATTTCTACCTGGTGATTCTAGTTGGTCCAATTTTCATTTGAAATTCTGGCCTAGAGCTCTAAGCAGTTAGGTCCTTGCTGATTCTCCCTGTGTCCCAGCATGACCCCTTTGGTTACCCTGAATCAATAGGTCTTCATAAGCAGAGAAAATAAAGCTCTAGGCCAAAATAAGAAAGAGAAAAATAAAGTAAAATAAAAGAATAGGCACATATTTCTCTCATTGGATTCCTTTACTTCTCTCACTAAAGGCCACATTGATTTTTCAGACAATCATGGCAGATGAGAAAAAAAAACAATAATATCTTTTTCATTGAAGTTAGATATTATTCAATACCATTCCAATGATTATAGTTCAATTACATCAATGCATTGTGAATTTCTTATTTTGTTTTAGTCTTTCTCAGAAACTATCTTTTATGTCTATAATCTTAATATTCCCATACACTCCATCACCACCTTATCAAGAAAGGGATGCATTAGGTGAACTTGGTGCCAATTTTTATTTTTCTTACCCCTTTTCATCGCACACAACTTTTATTCCTGTGACAATTTTTGCATTTCAGTAATATCTACTGGGTTCGAATTTTGAATTGGAATGACCAAATAAAGTAGATTTCTTAAATAAATTTTATTAGCGAAGTATTTAACTTGACATATGAAATATACTGCACTGAAATTATTAAGAATTAACATTTGTGTACAATTATTAAATTCAATCACAAAAGAAGTCACACTAAGTAAAAATGTGAACCATAGTTTGCAAATTTTAAGTGCACATGTGGGTGCACTTACATGTATAAGCTTCTGTTTGTACTTATTATATGTCTGTATCTAAATGTATACACTTATATTAAACTCCATATACAGAATGCATACTATATTTCCCTGACATTGCAAATATTTATGCTATCCTATGATGGTTATATGCCTACAAAATTTATGTTACTTTTATTGCTAATACTATTTTCTAAGTGATGGTAGGTAATGATAATTTTAATAAGTGTCATGTTAAAGAAATGACACGTTTATAACTAAAACTGCATTTGAATGTTGTACTTTATAATTAAATGATAAGTTTTGTTCTCTGAAATATATTGCTACACATGCTATACAAATTTTGCTAAGTAAAAACTTTGATTTTATATATATATGATTTCATGGATTTGACTAAATTGCAGTAATAAAAATTCTGTGATTCCATTTTTCTCACAATAAAATAGCATGGTATCTTCATGGAAATCTCATACAATGTAGGCATATAAATTAATATATAATGTGCTAATGCTACAAAGCTTAATAGCAAAGATAAATTAGTTTATTAAAATGTTAATATGCATGTTATTGATTTTGTGGATTAAATTAGAAAAAATAATATACAAGCAAGTCCTCACAACCTGTCCTTTCTTGTCATATTTTTCCTGATGTTGCAAATATTTATGTTATCCTATTTTGGTTATATGCCTACAAAAATTATGTTACTTTTTTTTTTGCCAAAACAACTCCATTTTTGCATTGAAATAATTATTTGTCTTCCATTTTATGAGTAAATTAACATAGTATTATTTTGCTATTCTTAGTGCCACGGTCAAGAAATCTTATTTCATTCACTTTAACAGCTGTACTATTTTTCATTACACTGTTTTGCTCTACTGACATTTTGATCTTGACACTTTTTTGAAGAAGTGCATACTAAGTCTTTGAATACCTCAAAATATATTTTTGATGGAATTATATACAAATTGCTGGTATAGAATTCCCAACTATATATTTTACTTTCAACATTTTAATGATAGTCTTCACTGTCTTCTGATAATTTGTGTTCTACTTTTTTCCTATTGCCCTATTTTTCCCTTTTATAGGAAGATTAGTTACTGAAAATTCTGAATTCAGTAGGGTATTTCTTTTTAATTGTTTCAAATAAATCTTTATTGATCCAAAACAAATATTTTTTGCATATCAAGAACTTCCTTTATCTCTGCAAAATTTGTCTATAATAGCATATCTTCCTATGCTTTCCATAAATTCTTTAGTTCTTTACTTTCATATTGTGCTGTATATCATTCATGATATATTTCACTTATTTTCTTTGTTTATGAACTGAATTATTTTTTCTGAAAACATTTCTATAGTGCAAACTTTTACTTCCATTTACCTAAAATTAATTCCTTATTTGGCTCCAACATTTAAATTGTTCTCACCTCTCTAGGTGTCCCTTGTAGTCAAATATTTCCTTATCATATTTTCCCATGCTACTTCACCAAGTTCACACAAATATTTAAATTATTATGTTAATGTTCTTTATAACCAGTAAACATTATCAGTGATAACCTTTTATCAATAAAATGCTTCTATGACTTAATATTTCTTTCCATAATTTTTTCCTTAGGAAAATTATCAAGATTTCTTCAATTTCCAAATTCTCTACTTAAATAGTCACGTTTCTTCCTTCAAATTGTTAATTTAACTCCCCCATTCCTCTTTTACAAGGAATAACAAAATGACTTAGTTTTTGGAGAAGGGATCAGTCAATCATTAACACATTGTTAATAGTCATTAACCTTATTCTTATTCTTAAGTGAGAAAAGCATTTGTTACTACTTTATTAATTCAAAAACAAAAGCAAATATTTTAGAGTTGCAAACCTAATAGTGTGTAAAAACTGATATTCAGATGTGATGGAGAAGTGGCTTTCTACTTTGGTTAAGAAACTACTCAGCACACATAAAAAGCTCAGCCTCCATTTACTAAAATTAAGTGTTCTCATCAAAACCTGCTAAAGCTCATGATTCAGCAAAATAAGGATATGTAAAATGCAAAACTGACAAATTCTAATTAGGTCTTTAATAAGTTTAGAAATCTCTATATAGTTTTATTCAGTGCTCATAATATTAAGAGCTCATATCCTGAATTAAAATATCCAACAGAAATTATTGAATAAAATTATTTTAAGTATATTCAGTACAATATTTCATCAACAGACATCTATCTCCTTTCAGACATTGCAATGCATCTTATTTGAAATAATGAAGTATAGTGATTGTTTTAGTGTTAACTTTCTCACATTGTTTCTTATGTGAATGTGGAAGTAGATAATGAGAAGATGAATTTAAGAGAATAAAGGGAAAATGAGTGTTCTAGATAAACCAAAGAAAACAATTATTTCTACTCAGTTATCATGTGGAAAGTTTAAAAAAATATTATGTAAGGAGAAAGAATAATGCTTTTTTATATTAGGAGGATATCCAGGAAATATGTAATTGGGTACAGATATCACTCAGAAAGCAAGGGAGGGAAATTTAAAATAAAAATCATCAAAAGTAACTAAAAATAAGTATTTATTATACTTGTTTCTATGAAACAAAATAGAAAGATGAAAAGAGTTACAGGTCCTGTTAAGTAAAAAAGGTTTTCAGTAAATCACTGGCATGTGTTTCTACATAATTTGGAAAATATAGGTATAAAGAATCACGTTTATTTTTTTAATGTGGTACATGTGAAATAATAATAGTAATACTTTTAGGTATTTGTCAAATAAAATGATGAGAATTTTTAAATTTGTTTTTATAACTCATGATTCCTAGTTTTTGAAACAACATTATATTTCTTAATGACTCTTTTGAAGAAAATACTATCATAGTTAATATTATTTTATTTTTATGAAATATATTCATTTTTATTTTCATTGTAATTATGATCCTTAAATGATGGCAGCGTTGGGGTTCATAAGTAGTTTCTAGAAGATTTGTGTCTGTGTGCATGTGTGTCTGCTTCTGTGCATATGAATATACCCATGTGAAGCTGCCTGTCATTTCCCTGTTTATTGATTCCTAGTGTCAAAATTCATTCCCCCAAAACCAAGTCAAAAATTTAAAAAAATATATTTTTAGATTATATATATTTTAATACATATTCAATTTTAAGAGAGTGTTGAAATATAATATGACTTATCTGCTTCCTTTAAGAAGATTAGAAGTTAAACTGTTAAGTCTCTATAAACACTTGGAGTACCTTTCTTGATTCCTTCTCTTATCTAAAATGTGCCTGCAAGCATAAGAAACTCAGTAATAAAAAACTGTACCAAGTAAACCCAAACCTTCTTTAAAGAACTAAGACATCCAAATCACCTAAAAGTTAAGAAAATTTGGGCTTTTAAAAATACTAGTATTGTTTCAATGACTAAGGTACAAAACATAGAGACATGTACAATAATATTTCACTTAAAATCTTTGCTTGCCTCTTCCACTCACATATCAAGAATACTACAATAACATAAAATCTATCATTTGTGTTCCTTAAATAGATTTTATCACAAATAATAAGCACTAAAAATTATAATGTATATTATATATATAATTTATATATATAATATACATATGTATGTGAAAAACCAATTAGAAAAATTTCCATCAACACAAGCTAATTTCCATTACTTTAGTGACTTCAGTGAAAATATGACTTTCTCCTACTCTTTGAGAGTAACATTACTCTAACTGCCACATTTCTTCAACTCCACCAAAACTCTGTGGAGGTAAAAGAAGCATAATTGAAAGTTATATAAATAGATCTGAAACTGCATTTAAAAATCTTTCTTTTTAAATAGACTTATTCCAAAACAGCATGCAATGTGCAGTTTTAGTGTCATAAAATGGTTTATGTTACAGAAAATAACGTGCATGTTGCCTTTTTTTTTTTCACATTCGGGAATGTTATAATCAAATAATATAAAATAACTTAAGAATGGTGCCTAGTTCCTTTTATCCATATGTTGGTCTTACCGTCTAATTTTCCAGTGAACATAATGGACATTTATTTGAGTTGTATCCTCATTTAAGAGAAAAAACATTAAATTCACAGGAAGATAAAGCTCTGCTTTTGCCTTTAGATCATCAGATGAGTGATGCTATTAAATTTTATGAATTGATCTCTTTTGAACTGCAAGAAAAGCAGAGAAGTTTAAGTGGTAAGTTATATGTGTTTTCTCTGATATTCACAGGTCATCCATACCAATGTCATTTGATAGAATGGTGCATAAGGAAAGGTAACAGAGTGTAGCCTAGTTTATGTGTGGCTTGAAAAACGATCAAATCAAAGGTGAATGTTCCTCCAGTTTGAGTCAGAAGTGAGTTTTATTTGATCTAAGAGGCATCTGACAGCCAGAATCTCCTGCCTCAGAGCTAACTGACGGAGGAGCTCCAGCAGAATGGAAATATGTGCAAGAATAAACCCAAAACTTCCACAGTGCCAAGTATGGGTGAAATAACTTTAAATATGCCTTCCCAGTCAAGAGTAAAACCAAATCATGCACTCATGTTCTATTTCACAAGGCAAAAATGCCTTGTGAAAGAAACATCAAAGGATGCAAATATTATGAAATTATTTTTGAAAACTAGTAAATAAAAACTAAGCAAATAAAAAATAGGAATATTATAATCACAGCAATCATTCTCCTGTGGGGATATGTAAATCTACATATAGCATGAATCGATAAAATGGAATTTTTTTTTCATTAAGAAAAATTCACATTTTTAAATTTATTAAATGCCTTTATGAGTTTTAGCAATACTGTTCATTTGTCAAAATCTTTTCTAGTCTGAAAATAATCTATTCTGAAGATTACTTTCTTACCAGATTCACTGGATTTTTGTTGTTGTTGTTGTTATTGTTGTTGTTGTGTTTTGTTTTTGCAACTCTGTATTTTTTTCCACATCTTAGTCTGTTCACTGAATACTGTGTAGTAGCCTCTGACTAAGTGAGAAAGATGGACAGGGTCAGCTGAGTACTGACAGAAGCCATTCTGAACACCGGCTTAGAAAGCTAGCACAACCTCAGATGAAAGATCAGGCTAGAACTATAACAAACCTTAACAGCCATAACAAACTTCAGTAGACCACTAAAGTCAGCCAGTGTGCAGTTGAGAGGGGGAAAAAAGCAATTGAGAAACTTATAATTATGTAGGCTAGTACTATAAAATTAGTTGGTTACTCTTATTTGCTGTACCACTGGGGATCTGGTATACAATTTGACATACTCTGGTAACAGAATGGTTTGTAGCTGACAAGAAGTCTTATGGTACTAAAAAATCAGTTCATTCACGTGTATCAAATCCTGCTTCTGAGGGAGGTTTGTGACAAAAGTGAAGACAGATCATAATATTATCCTTATGCAATCTGTTCATAAATCACAGGCATTAATTGTGGCATGACATTGACAATGAAGTGTTGCTTTTGAGATTTGTTAAAACACAGAAAAGATGGAAACACTAAAATACAATTATATATTTGCCATTGTAGAATATCAATGCCTAATACATGATATCAGCACTATGAGATTAAATGTAATATTTTGAACTTCATGGCTGTTACAGTAAAACATTCTGGTTAGATGAGTATTTAAGGGAAAAACATGTTTCTGGAATTATATTTCTCAGAGTGAAGAATTTCTATTCTGCCAAGATTGTGGTTGAGTTTGATGAGGCAGATACAACACATATATGTGGAAACCTATTATATATGTTTGTAGTAATCACCTAGAGTTGTACTGAGAGCTCGAGAATTAGAAATCTCTGGTTAAGCACTATGGATGGTAGGAAGGTTCCATACCTGTGCAGGGCTTCACAACAGCCACAGGCTACATGCAACCATAGAGCACTTGGCAAGCCTAGAGCAATGGAAAAGAATTTTTTACTTGTTATTTTTAGACATACATGAGAGTAGAGTGTATTTTGACATATTATACATATTATACATACAGGAGTATACCTGATTCTCATTAGAATCCCATTCTTGTGTTGGTACATGATGTGGCATGTCACTGGTGGTATATTCATATACGAACATAGGAAAGTAACAATCAATTTTTTCTACTGTCTTTCCTATTCCTATCCCCCATCTCCTCCCTTCTGTCTCCTTTGTCTAATCCACTGAGCTTCTATTTTAGTGGAATTTAAATTAAATTGAGGTTAAAAATTTTAAAAATGTGGCAAGTGGCTGTTTTTCTGTACAGTGAAAATCTGTATCATAAAGTCAAAACATCTGTTGGGGTCTTTACCTCCCTGCTCTTCTCCAGCAGCAACAAGGGAAGGGAGCACTCCCCAACAAGGCCCGACCAGGAAAGGTAGGGCCGACTGACTACTTGCACCCAGCCCTCCCAGGCAGAGGACAATCAGACACATCAGGGAGACCAGTCACAGCAGGAACTCATTTATTGAGGAAGTTACACAGCTTTTACAAAGGGTTGAGGCTAGGCGGGAACCAATCAGCTTAAAGGTCAGCAAGGCACGGGGGGTGGGGGGTTGGGGGGGGTTCATGTAGGCGAGAGTCCCACAGGACTATACGTCAAGCACAGCTGATCACGTCCCAGAACTGTTGTTAACCAAACCCTGACGGTGGTCCGATTTATGGTCATTAACTTTTTTTTTTTTAATTGTAAACAAATGTTAACTTTTTTTTTTTTATTGTAAACAAATGGGATACATGTTGTTTCTCTGTTTGTACATGGAGTAATCATAGATTTACATAGGGTAATGTTGTTTGATTCATTCTGTTATTTTTTCCCTTCCCCCCTCCCCACCCACCCCTCTATACAGTCCTTCCTTCCTCCATTCTTGTCCCCCCTCCCTAACCCTAACTCTAACCCTAACACTAACCCCACCCTCCCCCCATTATGTGTCTTCATCCACTTATTAGCGATATCATTCGACCTTTGGTTTTTTGAGATTGGCTTATCTCACTTAGCATGATATTCTCCAATTTCATCCATTTGCCTGCAAATGCCATAATTTTATCATTCTTTATGAACACTGTGGTCATTAGCTTTTGAAACCGCCTTTGAGGCCTTGATCTTGCTCACCTGCCAGGAAGTAAGGAGTCAGCCTGAGTTAGTTAACGTGTCATTAGTCCCAACAAACATCTACAAATGAGTGACTTATACAGTTAAAAGACAATAGTTTAACAAGGATTTTGGTCTTGTATATATCTTTGGTCTGTCTCATAAATATCTTGTAGATAACTTCAGGTCTGAACAGAGGTTCGAAGGAAGATATTTAAATGTTTTTTGGGGAGTTCATGAATTCGCCCTCAAACACGAGTCCTCATCAATTTTTGGCTCTGCCATCTTTAAAGTATGCAAGTATGGCTATTTATGGACAAATTATGTTTTTTTCAAAAGTTCCAAGAATCAGATCCTCAATAAAACATCCTAAAGTGGAAAAGGAAAGAATGAAGTCTCCCTGTACACTAAATAAAAAAAATCTCTACTTTTTTCATTTACAATCAGTTAATCATATATTATTGGTTGCATACATTAGAGAAGGTATATGCCAGTAGTAAATAGCTGGAAGATTTTGCATGCGCTTGCTAATACAATGATTTGAAGATTACACAATGTAGAGATAAAGCCACCATATTATGTTGTCACATTATATCACATAAATATGTACAAATATTTTGCCACAATAAAAAATGAAAATAATAAAGACAAAAAATAACACCTGTTATAGTTTAGATATGAGGTGTCCCCCAAAAGCCTGTGTGTGACATAATATAAAAGAGCTTAAATTCTCTCTCTCTCTCCCTTGCTCTTGCTTTCTCTCTCTCACCCTGCAGGCAGACACTCTGCCTATCTGCTTAATAAAATCTCTTGTATGAAAAAATAAATAAATAAATAAAAAGAAAGCTTAGAGGTGAAAGGATTGGGTCATGAAAGTCTGAACCTCATTAGTGCATCAATCCCCTTGATTGACTGGGATTAACTGGGTTGTACCTGTAGGCAGGTAATATATTGCTGAAGGAAGTGGGCCCCTGGGGCCTGCCTTGGGATTCACATTCCGTCCATGGTGAAGAGAATTCTCTTTATGCTTTCTTATTTTATATCTTGAGCTGATTTCCTACACCACACTCTTCCACCATGGAGTTGGTCACCTGTGAACTAAGACTTCTGATATTATGAGCCCCCAAATAAACTTTTTCTCCTCTAATATTGTTCTTGTCAGGTCTTTTTGTTATATCAGTGATAAAGCTGACTAGATCAATCCCTAAACTCATTTAATTCATTTATATTGCTTAACTTGTTTTCTTGATATTTTGTTTGGCAATCTCTGATATAGTTAATTGAAAACTTGAAAAGAATACAAAAGTATTCTTTTCACTTAGTATTAGAGTCTCTGCAGAGAAACTGGTTTTAATTGCTTCTATTTTTGCAATGAAACAGAACTATTGGTTGATAGAACTTTACTCTTATTGTTTTAATGTGCATATTTTGATAATAATTATTTTGTTTTTCAATTCAATATATTAGCCAGTTCAATACATTAATTAACTTTAACTCCCAAAATTAATTAAATCTAAGACATCACAAAGAGTCCTGTTGTCTTCAATTAGTATTTGGCCTTAAGAAAACCTGGATGAAAAACATTAGTGGTGCAATAAGATTGGGAGATTGGAAAGTTTATACAGGTTGACAAAGCTGTAATATCTTTCAGCACTGGTATGTTTCAACATATTTTTAAAGTAATATAATGCTAGAACAGTTTGTAAGCATAAGGTGGCGAACGCATTAGAAGAAATTTGAAACTTGACCCTGAAGCATCATGGGAAGGTAGTTATATATTCACTCATCCAATAGATATGAAAGAAGACCAACTCTCTGGCTCCTATCCAGACTAAGCCTTGCAGTGCTTGAAATTTTCTAAACTTTGACGATGCTCCTGAATATTTGGAAATATTTAGGGGAGTGATTTAAACTGCATTGTGTGTCTGCATTTTTAAAAGTATATACAATGTTTGAAATTGGTTGATGTCATTGCTCTGGTATTGAGGCGAAAGGTTATTCAGGAGAGGGGTCTGTATTTACAGCATCACATGCCCTTGAGAAGGTTAAGGAAGATGAATCCAAAACTCATGAATAAGGGATGGCCTCTGACATGAGTTAAGGGACACAGAAAGGAAAGCACAGTGTGAATGAGATGTAAATGGTTTGATACATCTGGTGCTGGGAAGAGGTCATTACTATCTGACTAAATTTATATGCGTTATCAATCTCTATGGAAATACATATTATAATATCTATATTTTAGGAGAAAAGAAGACAATATTGTACACTGAGAATGAGAAGTGATAAGAAGTATTGAAAGTTTGAGGGGAAAACAGTTGGTGCAAAAATGGGTATTGAGAATGTGGGAAGCACACATAGTGAAGGGCGATAAGACTGCTGGAAAGTTTTGAGTGACTATTAGAGATCACTGGTGATGATTTATGTGGTGACCCCTCAAGGTAAACATGTGATTTCCCCCAATTAGGATCAATTGTTCAAAAGCTGATTCAGACTACGGTAATTTTAATGTTATTAATTACCAATAACTATTGTATTGAGAGTTGTTATATACTTTACTATCCATTACACATTCTAAATTCATTAACTCTATTAAAAAAATGAGGTACTATAATCAATCAGGTACTATCATCAGTCCAAAAATCACACAAGGTTTTCTGAGATTAAATTTACAAAACTATTTACATGGAGGAACAACTAAGAAATTACTACTAACTTGGCACATAAAATGATAGACTGCTGTTTCTTATTGTCTTCTAAAAATAATGAACACTGCTTATAAAAATCAGAATGAATACTGAGAACATAAGAATTTATATTCAAGGCAAAAATAATTACATTATTATAAGTCTTTCTGACTTTTCAACTCTTGGTTCCTTGCTACCTTTAGAAAGAGGCTGGAATATTTATTTTTTGCACTGCCTTACAATGAAATTTAATTTTACTCATTCTTATAGCTGCAAATAGACACTCAAAAGTTTCTAGGTGACATTAATGTCTATAAATATGCAATGCATTTCATTTTCTAGTGTTTTACTTTAAGTTTAAATAATTCAAAAGTTTAAAGATGTATCTTTACTTCTATATTACTAAACAAACAGTGCAAACTAATCAAACAAATCAATTTTTTACAATATTAATTATTGTTATTCTTGTATTTATTTTCAAATTTCCATTTTTATGAGTGAGTATTAGGTTGTTTTAGCCCTAAATAACTTCACAGAAATCCCTTATGTTTGCAAGTTCCATGTAACACTAAAACAAAAAGAAAGAAATCCCTGCAATTAGATTACGTGTACCTAGAAGAATTTTATATTTAAAATTCAAAATAGTCTTTTATATCAATAGCTACAGAGTTTAATATTGTTCAAAAAAGTAATTACTTTCTAGAAATCCTTCTCCAAGCTATTATGTAAAACATTTGTCTGATCATCATGGCAGAAAAAAAGTCTTCAAAGAAAATATGTATGTCTCACACAATGGACATTTTATCTGCTGTCAAAGAAACCCCTTTCTTTTATTTCCTTCAGAAGTTTTGAAGAAAGAATCTTTAAAAGAAACCTCCATATAATTGCAAATAATCACTTTCTACATAGGTTATCTTGTATAGAATAGAAATAGTTTTGTCAGTCTTTTGTGATCCCCCTTTCTTTTACAAATGAGGTTTTATATTGTGCTTTACTGAATATTCTCCATTCATAACAATTTTTAAAGGTGCTTTTTAACAAAGTACAAGATGGCTCATAATTTGTACATGCACAGGATTTTCTTTAATTTGCTCTGAGGTTTTCTACTGGCATCTTTAACTCACTTCAGTGCATTTATACTTTCCACAGTTCCTGACATTATTATTTTATCTTTGATATATAAGGGCAAACCTGCTTTTATTTCTTATCCTAGCCTGATGTGTAGTACTTTCTTAATTTATTCAATTTTAAAATTACTCTAGACTCTTGGTTATCTTAACTACACTAAAACTATATTGACAAATCATCCACATTTAAAATGTACTTTATCAATTTTCTAAAAGTACCCAAAACCAGCATTCCCCATTCACTTCTTTAAGGTCAGGTTCTAAATATTTATGGCATTGTTTACTGAATTTATACAAATAATAGTTTGGTTATTTTCCCCAATTGATATTTGTTTAACTAATTTTGCTTTTATGTATAAGTAGATAAAAAAAAAGTCTCTCAATAGTACATATTTCCTAGTAGGAAAAATAATTACAAAGCAATATAAATTTCTAGAAAATGTAAGTTAAAGCTAATTAATTACTGTATCAATAAGTTCTTTCAAATTTCTATTAATTTGTTGAGGTTGCCATAACAAAATATCATAGACTAGTGGCAGAAAATACAGTAATTTATTTTGCCATGGTTGTTAGGTTGGAAGTCCAAGTTCAAACTTGTGGAAGGTTTGCTATATGTTGAGGGGTCTTCTGGACTGTAGTTCTCTGTCTTCTTGTTGTTTGCTCACATAACCTCTTCTGTTTATGCTGAGAAAGGGAGGGAGAGCCAGAAAGAGATTGCTCTATGGCATCTTTTCTCACCCTATGCCCTCATTTAACCTTCACTACTTCTTAACTACAAATATAGCTAGCTACATTGGAAATTAGGGATTAACATATGAATTGCAGAGGAAGGGAACACATGTTCATTTAATAACACATGTATTTGAAATTTGGTATCAGGCTGATAAAAATAATAATAGTAAGACATATCTTCAAGAGTAATTAGACATTAATATTACACATAGAATTTGTAATAGTCAATTTGAATTGTCAACTTGATTGAATTATGAGATGCTGATGATTAAGAGACTTGTGGGCATGTCAATGAGGGCATGTTTAGGAATGAATGGAATGTGGGATAGTGAACTGAAATGGAGACCCTCCCTAAGTGTAGGCAGCACCACCCAATAGGATGGTGGTTTGGATGGAGTAAGTGTTGGAAGAACAAGGAAGCAGACACAGATCCAAGCTGAACTCTGGTTGAGCAGGTTCTTGATTGCTACTCTGAGGATACTGGACTCTCACTTCTTCACTCTTCCAAAGCAGACTCTGCCAGTGATTCTCCAGGGAGTTCCCTGAAGCCTTGGTCTCAGACTAGGGTAGCACTGTTGATCCTTCTTGTTCTGGGACTTCTGCCTCTTGAACTGCACAGCTGCTGATCTTCCAGCTGCCCATTTATAGACCATCATTTTGAACTATCCAGCTCTGGTTTTGTAAGCCAGTCTAATAAATCCACTTTTTATAATCATACTTCCTATTGAGTCTGTTCTTCTAAAGAACCCTAATACAGAATTTTATTTTAATTAATTTACACTATTTGACTTATAAAAGTTTGTTTCAGACTCAAAATTCTAAGAATATACATAAATTATTTTATAATGTCAATTCTTATGTAGTCACCATATTAAAAAATAACCATGGGATCCTCAGGATAAAATTGTGGTCATAGTTTTTTAAAGCATTTTTCAATCTATATGCTAAAGATGGATGAAGTAATCTATATTTTTATATGAAATTCAAATGCAAATATAACTATAAAGACAATATTTTAAACTGAAAACAAAAACATTTAAAGATTATCTCAAAATACAATAGTACCCCTTTATCCCTGGAAGATATGTCACAAGATCTCCTTTGAATGCCTCAACCCCTGAATAGCGATGAACACTACATTACTGTATTTTCCTATATGTAATACATATATTTAACTTATAAATTAGGAACATTAAGATATTAATAATTATTTTTCCAGAACTGAAAGCATGACTGTTTACCACTGAGCTACTTCCCCAGTCCATTTCGTTTATTTATTTATTTATTGAGACAAGGTCACTCTCAGTTGTTTAGGGCCTTGCTAAGTTGCTGGGGCTGGCTTTGAACATGTTATGCTCCTGCCTTAGCCTCCTGAATAGCTGGAATTATAGGTGTGTAATGATTCTAATGATAAAATATAACAATAATGGTGAATGTTATAATAAAATATAACTGTGATATCTCTCAAACTTTCTTACTGTATATTACAAACCCTTTATCTAGTGAAGATGTGAAATGATACAAGGCCTATGTGATGAGATAAAGTGAAGTGAATGAGGTTAGTGTTGTGTTATATCATGATGCTACTAATAAGACTTACCTGAACACAACCATTGTGGTATAGTGAATTTGATAACAGAGAGAGCTAGTAAGTGACTAGTGGGTAAACAGAATCTACAACATGGATATACTAGATAAAGGCATGATACACATCCCAGTCAGGAAAAAGCAAAATGGCAAGATTTCATCATACTACTTAGAACAATGTGCAGTTAGAAACATGAATTATTTATTTCTGGGCACTTTCCTCTTAAGATTTTTAGTCTGCTGTTGATTACGGTCAACTGAAAGTTTGAAAGTAGAACCACAGATAAATGGAAATCATTGTAATTAAGTAGAATATAATGAATTTTAAACATTTCCTTCAAAAATAAATAGTATTAATTAATAGTACTTTAGAAATGATTTCATAATGGAGAAGAATTTCAAATTTTTAAAAAATGTAAATTAATTATAAATTATAAGGTTTTAATGTGGTAAGGCAAGTATAATTTAAGACTAAATTAGAAGCCTACAGACAATATAAAAAGAATCCCCTTTATAATGAGGTCTTTGAACTTGTCAATATTTTTTTCTACTTTATCATTCCTTCATCCTTATTTTTATTCTCTTTGAATAACCATGTTATTATTTTATGTTTCTTTTTAAATATGCAATTATTTTATCTTGTAGCTGATAGGGTATTATCTATTTTTATAGTTTCTTTTTGTTGCTGTAACAAAATTCCTAACCTGGTACTGTGTGGTTTATAAAGAAAAGAGGTTTATTTAGCTCACAGTTTTGGAGTCTGAAAGTCCATCATTGAATAGTCTCATCAGTTTGGACTCTGGAGTTAGCCCCCTTGCTTGTGTCTCAATATGGCAGATGACATTATAATGTAAGAACCCAAGTGAAAGCAATTACATAGCAAGACAGAAAGCCAGAGGGATCAAGGAACCAGTTTTTTTGGAACTTAACAGGGTCCTGTTGAGTGTAGACTCACTCTGCTTCCTGAAGATGTGAGCTGCTTCCCTCTGCCACACTCTTCGGCCATGTTGTTCTGCTCAACTCAAGCCCCTTGGAATAGAGTCAACCTTCTAGGGACTAGGACCTCTGAAACCCTAAGCCCTCAAATGATCTTTCTGTCCTTTAAAATTCTTCTGGTCAGATCCTTTAGTTACAACAGCAAAATAGCTGACAAAAACACCATGGAAGGTAGTATTATTTACATAGTAAGGGGGTATACATTAAGAAGAAAAATTATGTCCATTGCTCTGTACATTAAATATCCAAAATAAATAGTATACAAGTGGTATCAAGAAAAATAAAAAGTGGTGATAAAATAATTGTTTTACAGGAAAAGAGACTACTACTATTTCTGATATATATATATATATATATATATATATATATATACACAGAGAGAGAGAGAGAGAGATAAAAGCACAATAAAATTGAGCAATACAGAGGTAAGAAAAGAAAAGCAACACAGGTTACAAGTTGGAAGGAATGAGATCTATAGAGTTACTGTGAGTCATTGCATGTTATTTTTTAAAAATCAATGATTTTAGCTTTCTGTGATGTTTTGTCTCTTTTCCACACTTCATAATACTTTCAAGATACATGCTTTATATGAAATCTTATTTGTTGTTGGACTCATGCACACATGTGTCTGCTATAGATATCATATGGACAATAAATTTTAGGTCATAACAAAACATCACATGGTTATTCAGGTTATAGAACACAAAGCGGAGAAAAGAAAACATTTTATGCTATGTAAATGATAGTCTTGAATGTAGATTTTTCCATTTATAAGCATGTCAAAGTAAGACTACGGAGGGATTACCCAACATGAAGGCCCTGACTGATTTGGGAAGTGGATTTTTCAGAAATGTGTGGAGAAATAACTGGGGAACCTCTGCAGTACATCAAACACATTACCACTGCTTAAAACCTTTGTAATTGTGGTAAATAGTAAGAAAATGAAAAGAAGGGAAATTCTAAGAATGTTTGAAGTTAAAATTTTCTATCATTTAAGGAGAAGACACATTAAATAAAAATTATTTTAAGTCATGGAAAATATAGACATATAGTACTCTAATTTTCTTTTCTTTTTTCTGGTGCCAGTGATTGAACTCAGGGACATGTACACTTAACCACTGATACATATCCCCAGCCCTTTTTTATTTTATTTTATTTTATTTATTTTATTTTATTTTATATTTTGAGACAGGATCTCACAGAATAGCTTAGGACCTCCATAAATTGCTGAGGATGGCTTTGAACTTGCTATTCTCCTACAGCAGCCTTCCCAGGCACTGGGATTACAGGTTTGGATGATCGAGTTTGACAAGTACTCTAATTTTCTTGCATATATTTTATGGATTTTGATTTTCATTACAAATTGCTGAAGACTTTCACGTGGTACAAGATCTACATTATGGATAGACTAAAAACTACAACTTAACAATAATACCAATGCAAATGTTTTGACCTTGTAAAATGATAAATGTTTAAACTGTAGGTGACATTTCAATAGTTAATGCTCACTTAGGCAGTACTTTTAAACTCCAAGGAGTACAAATTAAAATAGTATTATGTAATATTTGTAATCCTGACCAAAAGCAACAACCTGAAGAAGGAAAGAAAGGTATGTGAGCAAAAACTTTTAAGTAATTTCTGCTCATGTAGAATTGCCTTAATTTTCTGGAAAATATGTAGAAAGATAGAACCAGTAGGTCTTTCAAAACCTTTCCTTTGATCTCTTTCTTCTTGGTAGAAACTAAGTACTCTTAGCAAAGGAACATAAGAAATAACCACAGAACTTTATTCTCCTATAAATTCATAAAGTACAAGTGCATAAGTCAGGTTGGGTTTATTACCATAGCTCTTTAGCTGGCAAAATGTTTGATAAATTTAATTAAGAAAAGGATTATAAAATGTGAATTCTTTATGTGAGAGAGATTTGCCACAATGTACCTATAGCCTCTGATCTTTTAGATTTTAGATGATTTAGCTTCCTTTTTAAATGCCCAACTCCTGAAGAACATTTTTGCACACTCTACTTTGCATGCTGAAATTCACTTCCCAAGAATATTTATGAACTATTGACTTTCAATTGAGATTTTTCAAGAAATTTAAATCTCTCAAGCATTTTCAGGATTTGAAATTACGTCATTTCCATAATAAAAATGGTAACATGGTCATCTCCAGTTCCATTCATTTTAGTTCCCACATCTTTTATTGGTTCATTATAGTTGTACATAATGATGGGATTGGTTATTATGCATTTGTACATGCATGCAATGTAACAATATAATTTGGCCAATATCACTCCCCCAAACTTCCCCCTCATTCCCTTGCCCCCTCCCCCTGGCTGCTTTCCTCATATCCCTTTGATTTTTTTTTCATGAGATCTACCCCCACCTTTGTTTTCCTTTGTTCTATCTTCTGAATATAAAACATACAACCCTTGATCTTCTCAGTTTGACTTACTTTTGCTTAACATAATGGACTCTAGTTCCATTTATTTTCCTGCTGTTGAAATAATTTTATTTTTCGTCATGGCTAAATGTGATATATATATCACATTTTCTTTATTCATTCATCCACTGTGTTCAATGCATTTTTTTTCTATAAATCACATGATTTTGTTCCATATGGTTCAATAATACTCCATTGTGTATACGTACTATATTTTCTTTATCCATTACCCACCAATGGGAGTCTTGGCTGATTCCATAACTTGACTATTGTGAATAGTACTATGATAAACATGGGGGTGCAGGAATCTGTATGGTATGCTGAATTTGATTCCTTTGGCTACATATCTGGGAGTAGAATAGTTTGATTGTGTGGCAGTGTTTGTTCTAATTTACTTTCCTACCAACAATGTACAAGTGTTCCTTTTACCAACATCTTCACCAGAATTTATTAATTTAAAAATGTTTGATAATAGTCAATGTGAGTGGGGAGAAGCAGAATCTCAATGTATTATTAATAAGCAATTCACTGACTACTAAATATATTGAGTGTTTTTCATATATTTATTGGCCATTTGTAATTTGTATTTGTATTTCTGTTTAAATGTATATGTTTGATCTTTTGCCCATTATTATTATTATTATTATTTTTTATTTTTTATTTTTGGTGGTCCTGGGAATTGAATGCGAGGCAGGCACTCTACAAATTGAGCTATATACCCAGCCCCATTTTTGGTTTGATTACTTGTCAGACTTTTGTTGTTGGTAATTTTAAAAACTATTTATATATTCTGGATATTAACATTTTGTTAGATGAAAAGTTGGTAAAGATTTTCTTCCATTCTTTAGACTGGCTTTTCTCTGTTGATTGCTTCTTTTCCTTTCTCTTGATGTCTAGAACTTTTTAATTTGTTGTAAAAAAATAGCATTCTTAACAAAAGTTTTCAATGTCTGTTAAGGAGATGTTATGATTTGGATATGAAATATTGCCCCAAAAGAGCATGTGTTAAGCAATGTAGGAATATTCAGCAGTAAATTATTAGATTGTGATAACTGTATCTTCATCAGTGGAATGATACACTAAATGGGTTGATAATTTAAATGGACTACTGAGAGGTAAACATAGGCAGGTGGATCATGGCTAGAGGAAGTAAATTCAATTGGGACATGCCTATTATGGAATAGATATAAGGTGTCCCCCAAAATCTCACGTGTGAGACAACACAAGAAGTTCAGAGGCAAAATTAGTAAATTATGAGAGCAATAGCACAATCAATATATTAATCCACTGATTATGAATTAACTGGGTTGTAACTACCAGAAGGTAGGGTGTGGTTGGAGGAAGTAGGTTACTAAGGGTGTGCCTTTGGGTTTATATTTTTTACCTGGTGAGAAGAGCTGTCTGTTTCCAGGTTGCCACATGCTCAGCTGCTTCCCCTGCTACACCCTTCAACATGATGTTCTATTTTGCTTTAGGCCCAGAGCTATGGGATTGACTGACTATGGATTAAACCTTAAAAACCTTTGAAACCATGA
This sequence comes from Sciurus vulgaris, assembly GCF_902686455.1. Taxonomy (NCBI): domain Eukaryota; kingdom Metazoa; phylum Chordata; class Mammalia; order Rodentia; family Sciuridae; genus Sciurus; species Sciurus vulgaris. The sequence goes on from NC_136464.1 coordinate 135,727,730, forward strand.
GCCAAAATAAACTTTTTCTCCTCTAAATTGTGAGTTGTTCTTGTCATTTATTTTGGTTACTGTAATAAAAAGCTGACTAAACCATAAATATATATGAGAGAATATATATATACTCTCACTGGATTCCTGGCTGCCTTGAGCCAAACACCTTTTCACCACCACACCCTTCTGCCATGATGTTCTGCTACATCTCCAGGCCAGAGCAATGAAGTTGGCTGACCATGGATAAAACCTCTGAAACCATGAGCTGAAAATAAACCTATCCTCCTTTAATTTGTTCTTCTCAGATATTTTAGTTTCCTAAGAAAGAAATTGGTACCAAAGAGTAGGTTCATTGATGTGACCATACCTGACCATGTGGAACTGCTTTGTAGAAGTAGTTTGAAAAGGTTGGAGATTCAGACTGGAAAAGCCAAAAAAATCTTATTAGCAGAGCTTAATGGGTGATTCTGGAAGAAAGTCAGAAGATTTGAACACTTAGAGGAAAGCAGAGAATAAAGAGAGTTTTCATGAGGATACAGAAAAACATGAGGACTCTTGGAAATTCACTACAGATCATTTATGTTACATACTGGCAAATAACTTTTTTACATTTTCTCTTTGTTCTGAGATTCTACATGAGGGTGAATTTGAAAGTAATGGACTAAGTTATCTGATGAAGAAAATTTCAAGGCAACATTGACATTCAGGTAGTGGCATGGGTATTGCTGATAGCTTTTAGCCTAGAAGAGCAAAAATCAGAGAGAAAAGATGAGAAAACTTTGCAATTTGATCAGAGAAGAGACAAACACACGTATACATACCTGAGACCAAAGAAGGTGTGGATATTGAAGAAATTACTACCACAAAGGAAGGACTAAGTACTTTGCACAGAGATGATAGAAAATATGCTTTGAAGGCTACTCAGCAAGATCATACCAATTGTAGTCTCATGGATGTAAAAATGATACTTCTTTGAGAAGAGACCTCAGTGGTGCCAGAGGATTGGGGGGTATACACTGCTTTCACAGGTGTGCCTAGAAAGTTGCTTCCCCAGGATTCCTTTCACTATGTTGAACTACTCAGACACTTAGAGACCACTGCAGCTACAGTCCAATGGGTCTGGCTATTTCTTGAGCTGATGTGAAACCTTGGTGTTTCCCACATGGTGCTGACTCCATAGGAAAGCTGGATGATAGCGTGAGGTGGTCATGTAGACTTCTACTGAGATTGAAAAAGAAGACATAGGAAGCTAGATAAAGTGTAGCAAGGTTGAAATTCCTGTATGCATCCACTGAGAGGGTGATGTATGAGGGTGGGAGTAAAGCTGAGGCTGCAGTAGAGACCTCAGAAATAAAAGATGCCAGGAATGTGGTTCATCTGCCAAAGAAAGTTTTAGGAAGTGAGCAGAGGAAGACTGTCAGTGTAACCAGCAAGGTCACAGGGGAAGGATTGCTCAAGACCTATGGAGTTCACATCTCACCACCATGTTCCCCGGATGTTGGATAGGTAGTTACAGGATCTAATGGTTGTCTGACTGGGTTTCAGTTTTATTTTGATCCCTTCACTTCTTTCTATGCCCCTATTCCTCCATTTTGAAATGGAAATATTTACTCTGTGTTACTGTATACTGGATGTATGTAAACTGTTTTTGATCTTTTATAGGGACTCACAACCAAGATTACTCTGAGTCTCAGAGACTTTGGATTTGGAGTTTTGAGCAATGCTTAAACTGTTAATCCTATGGTGACTGTGGGAGGGACCAAATTCATTTCACACTGTCGGCTGGATATTAGTTTTGGGGGCCAGTGGCAGTATATTACAGTGTAGATATGAGGTACCCCCTGAAAATTCAGGCATTAGGTATTTGGGGAATGTTCAGAAATGAAAAGATTAGATTAGATGAGTCTAATCACAACAGTGGGTTAATCTATTTGATGAATTAATCATTTGAATGAACTATTGGATTGTAACTGTAGGCAGGTGGGCATTGCTAAAGGAAGTAGGTCACTGGGTACATGTCCTTGGACCATATCTTCTTGCTTTCTCTCTGCTTTCTGACTGCCTAACCTCTAGGTCAGAGCCTGAGTTAGCTCAGCATGTATGGAAATCTCAGAAACTGTAAACCCAAAGTGAACTTTACATTTTCTAAGTTGTTCTTGTCTGGTACTTTGATCACAACAATGAAAAACTAACAGGAGATTTAAAAGGCTTGGGGATATAGTTCAGTGGAAGAGCACTTGCATAGCAGGAGTAAAATCCTTTTTTTTCTCCTGGCACCACCAAGAAAAAAAGGCAGGGGGAGAGATAGATTGGAAATGTAAGCATTATTGCATCTCAATCAAGTGAGTCTGCCATGTCTGTGAGTGTGGCCCCAAATATTAGACTTCATAAAAATTGTAGTGATTATATTTAATCTATATGGCAATGTCAGATATTTCTAAGAAAACTTTTTAAGAGTTTAAAAAAGTACAGGCAATTTCATATGACACAGTGATCCATGAAGGAAATGGTATTTGTGTAATAGAACCTGAGATGTTTGGGGGCATCTCAGGTAATGCTGTCTTGTGGAAAATAGTAAAAATTCAAATAAAAAAAAAAAAAAAACAACAGAAAAACAACGCATATGAAGGTAAGTTGGGTCATAATTCAGATTCAAGGTGAGACCCAGAACACACACACATCACGTTTAGCAAAGCTTGTCTGATTATGGAAGAATCACCACTGGTATGGAAACACGCTATCTACTCTTGCAGCTGAGCTGAGTGAGGAAGACTTTTATGGGGTGATATTTAACTTCTTACTATAGGATAAAATAACAACTTTGTGAGTATCAGAGTTAACCACTTGAGAATTATGGATTCTGAGTAGTAAAGCACCTGAAGGATAGGTATATGGAAATCAATATTCAGGACATTCAAATTTGAAACAAAGCCTGAAGTCCAAGAATTTGGAAGAGAAGTTCACCTGAAAATTAAATAAGTTTTCAAGGGAAAATTCAAAGAGGGAGCCACAACTCAAGATACCTATAAATTCATTTTAAAAAATTCAGAATCTTCCAATTTTCCTACATTGCTTCTATTATGAGTTCAACATTAATTGTCCAAAAGTTCATGTGTGAAACAGTGCAAAAAAAAAAACTTTAAAGCTGAATCGATGAGGTTATGAGAGTCTTAGTCTAATCAAAGAACTAATCCCCTCATAGGAATTAATTGTAAGCAAGAAGGATGTGGCTGGAGAAGATGGGTCTCTGGGGGCATGTTTTTTGGGGTATTATTTTGCAAGTGGTGAGGGGAGTCCCTCAGTTTCCTAGTACCACGTCCTGAGCCACCACACTTTCCTCCACCATACTTTTCTGCCATTGTTCTGCCTCACCTGAAGCCTTGAAGGATGGAACTGGCTGTTTATGAACTGGGATCTCTAAGATCTTGAGTTCCAAATAAACTTTCCTCCTCTAAAATTGTTCTTGTCATATCTTGGTCGCAATAGCAAAAACAGCTTCCAGCCTGGCATGGTGGCTTACACCTGTAATCGCAGTGGCTCTAGAGGCTCAGGCAGGATGGAGGGTTCAAAGCCAACCTCAGCAAAAGCAAGGTGCTAAGCAACTCAGTGAGACCCTGCCTCTAAATAAAATTTAAAAAAAAAAAGGGCTGTAGATATCCAATCCTCAGTAACCCCCAAAATGACTTTTTGTATTCTCTCTTTCTGTGTCCACTTATGAATAGAAACACACATGAAAAAATCAAGAAGTGTAGGAAAAGTCTTTCTGACACCAGAGCTGAGAATCACATAACAAAACAAAGCACAATAATTTTGACAAAGAAAAAAAAATGAGCTTTATGAACAAAATAAAAATATCAATCTAAAATTGAAAAATAAAATTTGCAATGGACTGAAATTTCTGGTAAAGCATTTGCTACAGACTGATATTAAGTGGAGTAAATCATTATTGTACCTCAAATATTTAGGAGTGAAACAGAAAATATCAATATTGGAAAAAAATATTAAAGGACATTAGTAAGTAATTAAAAATAGGAAATGTAAATGTCTAATAGAAATGAATGTAACCAATATCATTATTTATACAAAAAGTACAATTGTAAAACAATTTATCTGATCAGCAAGGATGAAATTCTTTGACAAACAACTTTTTTAATATAACTGCATAGTAAAATACCAAACAACTACTGGATAAAGTAAAATGTTTACGATTATCCTGGGAGGTCATTTTTGTAAAGCAAATGGATTTATCACAGTTTAATTTTTTTTCCCTTCGTCTATTCCTTTAGTTTATTTTGATAGAGTGCGTGTAGAAGATGGTTTGGGTTATAATTATGTTATGGGATTAACATAGTGATTATCTTCATGTTAGGTTTTAGAAGCACTAATTGTTTTATTACTATCCATTAAATTTTAAATGTTCCATTCACATAATTTAAAATATTTAGTATATTTTCCAAGGAAATATTCATTCACATGGATGGTATTTTAAAACAATGCCTATATTTTATAACATTACCTAAAACTCAAGTGTGTTTATGGGCTTGAAATAATGTCCATCATTAAATTATTGGTTAGGTAAAACAGAGTGCATTCATGTAATATGATTTCATTACAGCATTAATTTTTGTGCATATACTTTAATATATGGGCACTACAAAATGTAATTGATATTAAAGTTTAATATGTACACATTAAAACACTGTGTATGTGAGAGTGACTAATCATCATTTCTCCAAATGTCACAGAGGAGAGTCAACTATGACCTAACAAATAAAAGAAAAATACAGTAAAAAAACCAAGCTATAATTACATTAAGTAATCCAGGCACAGAAAGACAAACACCACATAACCTCATTCACTTCATGTGTGTAGTTTTAAAAAAGTAGATCTTATTAAAAAAAAATGAGAATAGAATGGTACTATAAGTTGGAGAGAGTTGTGCAGTCAGATGGGTGAAGGTGTTGATCAAGTTCTACTAACTTATAGTTTCACAAAGGCAAGAAATTTTGGTATACTCAATGCACAGTGGTGACTATAGATAGCAAAACTGTATTATGCATTCCAAAAACATAGAAGAATGTGCTTTGAAATCTTTCCCAACAAAGAAATGATAGACATTTGAGAAGATGGATATGTTTAACATGAGGATTTAAATATTACACAATGTAAACATGTATTAGAACATTAAATGGTACCCCACTAACATGCACAAATTCTGCTTTTATGTGTCAGTTAAATTTTTTTTTAAAGAAAAGTAAAAAATGAAGAGTAAAAACTACACATTTGGGGCTGCTATTGTGGCTCAGTAGTAGAGCACTTGCCTAGTACTTGTGAAGCACTGGGTTTGATCCCCAGTATCACATTAAATAAATAAATAAATAAATAACAAAAATAAAAAGAGGCATCATGTCCATCTACAACTAAAAATACTTCATTTTAAAAACTGCACATTTTACTCTTTCAGATTCAACTTAAACTCTTTCCTGTCCCCATGAGTAAAATTGAACAAAGTGGCTCAGAATCAGTGCCATCAAGTTGCATAGGTAGCCATTATTTTCATTTTAGTTCACTCGCATTCCTTCCCAGAGAAAAATATGAAGGGACGAAGACCCACGTTCCTTTGCAAAGAAAAACATGAAGGGGACTAGACCGTTTGAGATCTTAATTTTAAATGACAAATAATAACAGGTATTTTTTAAAATTCCTCATATTTTTAAGCTTATATATATATTTGGTGGGCAGGCGTCATGCAATTTTTTTTTTTTTTTTTTTTTTTTTTTTTTTTTTTTGGTACCGGGGATTGAACTCAGGGGCACTAAACCACTGAACAATGTCCCCAGCCTTATTTTGTATTTTATTTAGAGACAGGGTCTCACTGAGTTGCTTAGTGCCTCACCACTGCAGAGGCTGACTTTGGACTTATAATCCTCTTGCCTCAGTCTCCCTAGCCAGTGGGATTACAGACTTTCCTTTTCCCACTGTGCCTGTCTACCAAGCAATTGTTGAAGAACATTTCTTACTTCTAAATTCTGGGCATATCAAATAGTTAATGGACATCTCAGGATATTTGAATATTTATTTTTAGACTGTTTAATGGAAATTTTAAAATTTATTTTTAAATGTATATTATATTAGTGTATCATATATATTCTGTATTATTAAATCAACAAATGACTTGAAATAATAGTACTTTTTAAAATACCTAAAATGAAAACATTTGCATGAGAAATAACAGGTTGAAAAAATTGTTTACAAACTTTATAATAAAAAGGGACATTTTAAATATGATATAGAGGCATTATACATATGAGCTAGACAATTAATATAAAAATATAAATCTCCTATATAAAATAAATACATAAAAACTCAGTCTTTTAGAAATCAAAAAAAAGACAAATCTGATTAATGAGCTATTATGTTGCTACAAAAGATTTTGCCTAAAAGACAAAATTTTTTTTATATCAGGCAAAGTAATCTCTTATACAGAGACAACAGTAAATTATCACAACACTTGTCAAGGATAATATTTTGTAGCTTTATTATTAATTTTATTATTGAGAAGAATCTTATGTGGTATGATAGGTACCCGTGTTTTTATTTCTAAAATTACATGTCTTCCATAGCTAAATATATTCAACACAACAAATAACAGAAGATTATCTAACATGAGAAATTTTAATTGGAAACAATTAACTAAAATCCATAATGGATGCTATAATTTGAAGAATTTGCATGTAATGAATATTTTTATTTTATGGGCATTGCCATGTGTACATTGTAAATATTGTTTCATTAACCAAATAAAAATGTTTATAGGTAGTAATAAGGATTTTTTGCTATAGCAAGGAAATATATGTTTCTGAAATTTAAATTTCAAATCAAAAGCAAATGTTTATAAGAGCTTAAACTTGTGCTTTTAAGTATGTTATGACAGTTCCATTCTTACTTAAGATAAAATTAAGACAATTCAAAACGTTATTTTATATAATTACTTCTAATAGTGTTCATGATATATCAAATAAAACAATTTAATACATATTATGGAGGTATAATTATATCTGTGTTTGCATTTAATAACATCAAAATATTTTTATTATTCTGATGTTCAGAATATTATCTTAAAAATTATAAAACTCATGAGTTGAGTTTTTTATATTAAAAAGCATTTTTAAACTTTAATAAAACAATGTATGTAGTGAATAAAATATTAAATGCCAACAAGTGTGTGAATCAAGGGAAAGCAATTAGCAAATTATTTCAACAGTGAATATTTATTCCATGAATAGGGTTAAACATTTGTTTAAAGATGATGACCTAGTTTCATTAACATCATCACTGCATGTAAACAATGTAATTATTTTCACAAATATTGTAAGATTACACACATTTTAAACTACACAGCAGGACTTTGTAATCATGGCAGAAGGTCTTTATAAAATGCAGTATTTCTTTCCCAATAGAACTACAAACAGACAAGTGAGAATAATATGAATAATCATGGCTTCCACAAAACAGCAGTAATGTTAATTTAGTATAGTTTAAGAGTTATATCTCAGAAGAAATTTCTGCAAAAAAATTTGCCTGGAAGCTATTGCAAAATACAAAAAGCTGATAAAATTTGGGTATCAGAACAAGAAATGTATTCAGAGCCAGAGTTTTAAACCTAGGCATACAATTCATTTTGAAATGATTGTTATCATAAAATATTTATTGAAGTATAAAAATATACATTCTTTTTTACTTTAGTGAAAATAGATTATCATATGGATTTTTCACTGTAACTTTTCTTTGAGGGATATGTGTATAAACAAAAATTACAGTGGTTAGAATTTTGGAAAATAATAATTTCAAGAACAAATTATTCATTCTTTATGCTTTGCAAATGTTTTCTTTTAAGGTCACACAATATTAAAGACAGATAAATTTTGGAGAAAATAAAAATTTATTTAAAATATACATAAATAAAAATCAAAACTTTCAAATGAGAATAAAGGTTCAAAGCATACCGATATTAAATAAGAACATAAACTATCATATACCTCAGAAGAATGGTGAAGGATAGTGCCCTTATCTGTATTCTCATTGAGTGATGTTACATTAGAGGGACCCTGAACCTTGGGAACCCAAATCTTTATACTGGATCATCACCATATGTGTATTACTTTCTGGAGGGAGTCAACATCTCTTTCTTCCAAACTGCAGTACATATACATTCATTAGTTAGTCAACCATTAAGGTAGTCAATACCTCATCACAAAATGTGCTGACTCATACTTCAACATCTATAAATTTAAATAAATCATTCTTGTTAAAAATTTTCATTAAAGAATGAGAAACTAATAAAATATTAATCAAGTATTTTGGAAAAATCATTACAATTTAATTACAATATTTGTTTTTCTTCTGCATTTATGTCATTCAAAAAAGTCTGACATTTATAGCATTAATGAGTAAGTACATTTTATATTTATACTTATTTTCACTGATATAATTTAATAACACACATGTGGGAAAATTTACAGAATAATATATCAGGTAGATTACAAGATTGGGTGTCAGAATACATGAAATGTCAGCCAGTTCCAGAATTTACTAAAAGTGTGTGCTTTCACAAATCAGAATAAAACTGTATTTTGTTTCATTTATCCATAAAACATGAGAAATGGACAATATGATCTCAAGGATCTTTTCGTATAAAAGAGGTAATAAAAATATGAATTATGCTGAATGTTTAAAAGCATTGTCTATTTTCTTTTTTCCCCATGATGTAATATGTTTCTTTTCAACTCATTGAAAATTTATTGCATATAGGTAGACTAGTATGGATATGCAGAGGAGCAAGATATGAACATTTCCCCCGAGGGAGTTTAATAGTTGGAAAACCAGAACTGTCATATAATTATACAGGTTGTATATTATACATACCAGACTCTAACATGAATGTTATTCTTTAGATTTGTGCATTACACATCCTGAACAACTATATAAAGCAGTCTATGTCAACTTTATAATATTTCTGTAGAGCAAATTACCATAAATCTTGCAGCTTAAAGAAACACATATTTATTATTCCACTATTTTCCTGAATTGGGATTTTAAACCTGATTTAGTTGGGTCCTCCATTTCATAGTCAAGTTGTTACCTGAACTATAGTCTCAGCATAGCTAGAATTGGAAAAGATCAATAGTATATTGGAAGAATTCATCTCCTTGTGGTTATAGAACTGAGATCCTTTTTTTTTTTTTTCTTTATTGTCCCCTGTGTTCCACTCCCACCTCTTAGAGGCTGCCTGCCCACTTTTCTGCCATTTGACTTTGTCTACAAGTTCTTTCACCACAAGCAGATGACTTCTTCAAGGCAGCCAAGGAGAAAATCTCTACCTCTAGTCAGGTAACACAGTCTTATAATATATAACTTAAACACAGGAGGATGTGACTTGTCTATGTATTTAGAGGTATGTTGTAACCTCTTCAGGGGATTACCTCCTATTATCTTTGCCACCTCCAGTGGGGAGGAGAATGTTACAGGTCCCAACCACAATGAATGATAAGGACACATAATCATGGAATCTAGGAACCAGGAATTCTTGTGGATATAACCTAGGGTCTATACATCAAACAACACTAAGATGACAAAATAGAATAAAGAAAAATGCATATACATAATCAATACCAAGTCTATAACAGAGTACCCTTTGATATAAGTGTGAAAAACTGTTGATCATAGTTAAAAGGAAATTTTATCATCATACACACACACACACACTTTTAATTATGTATATTCATAAAATAAAAATAGGCAAGTTATAAAAATTATCTAAAAGAAGCACATATAAAGTGAGGTTGAAAATGTTTCTTTGAAGTTGTGAGAATAAAATGAGATAGGATATGCCACTAGATAATTAAAATGACATTATAATATGATGTATAAGTAGAAAGTTACTAGACAGGACAAACCTCATTATACTTTCTTTAAGAATATCAAATAATAGCTTATAGAGCTATTTCCAATCACTTTTTAGCATAAAATATACTCTGGTGAATTGAGTTTGAAAAATAGACACAAAATTCATGGAAAATGGGCAGTCTTCAAAAGATAGTGGGACATTTTTCAAGTGTTTACATTGAAAGCACTAAATCTTAATACACATGTCAAGCCATATAGAAAGAAAAACATTGGTGATAGACTAATTACAAAATGTAACACTATAAAACTTATAGAAGAAAATACAAAATATGTGACATTGTCTTTGATAATGTATTTTTAGATACAATGCAAAAATCCACTCCACTAAAAATTTTAACTTCAATAAAAAATGAAATAAAATTGGATTTTGTTAAAATTAAAACACAATATTTGCTTTCAGAAAACACTATTGAACTAAGGATAAACAAGTCACACACTGCGAAAAAAATTTGGACTCATCTAATTAGGGACATATCCGCAATATATAAAATTCTCTTAAAATTAATCAAGAGTAAAAGAAATGGGCAAAATATCTAGACAAACACATAACCAAATATAATAAAATAGTTAATATTATAAAATTAAGTATATTAAATGATATTCAACATAATTTATTATATGAATGTTAATTAAAAATGCAAGGCTGTATACATTGCTCATATTTGAATGACTAAAGCAAAAAATTTAAGTGTAAATGCTGATAAAGATGAACAACAAAAATTCTAATTAATGGTTGTGGAAAATAAAAAGTTGCATCTTCTTTAGGAGATAGTTGAGACAGTTTGTGAATGTCTTATTAGTTTAAATATAGACTTCTGTGATTCAGTAGTCAAACTCTTACATAAGACAAGTGAGTTGGAGATTTAGTAGAAAATTCTGTACATGAATGATAGTGGCTTTCATAATCATCACAAACTTAAAATCACCCAGATGCTCTTCAACTATTAAATGAATAAACAGTACATCTATCCAATGGAATACTACTCAGAGCTATAGAGGGACTGAGCCTTTCATCCACAGAATTATGTAGATAAATTTAAATGTAGTTTTTAAGGGAAAGAAGTCAGACACAGCCACATATTGCATGCATCTTTATTCATATGATATTCTATTAAGGCAAAATTATAGGGATAGGGGGCTGGAGTGTGGCTTAGTGGCAGAGAGCTTGCCTGGCATGTGTAAGGTCCTGGGTTCAATCCTCAGCACCACATATAAATAAATAAAATAAAAGATCCATTGACAACTAAAAAATATTTGAAGAAAAAGAAAATATCATGAAAAAAAGCATAGGGATGAAAAAATCACTACTTGCCAGAAGTTGAATGAGGAGTAGTTTTTTCTTCTTTTTTTTTTTTTAATGAAGGTGAGGCATAAGGGAATTTTAAGGGTGATGGATACTCAATTCTATGTATTTTCTTAAAACACTTGCAGTTGTCCAACACAAAAAACAATTCAAGTCATAAAAATTAAGCAAAAAAAAAAAAAAAACACAGGATAAGGAGCATCATAAGATGAAGTATATCGGGTCAATGATTAATCTGTTGCACAAATTTAGGACACAACCTCATTGAAGAGCACAGGAGAAAGCTTATTACATTTAACACTGGGCCAGTGTTTATTTGACTACAAATTCTAAAGTTAAAAACACACTACTCTAAATGGTAATTATTTTCTCACATGAATAGTTTAACCATTCTAAAAATACTCCACATAAATATCAAGACTGAAAAAAGGAAATAAATAGAAAATGATGAGAGCCAATTTTTTCACTGTCAGAATAAAAAGACAAAAATGAACTATTCTGTCTAATGCATCAGTCTGAGACATTGTTATGTACCCAGGTTGAGTTTGACATACGAACATGTATAGACACAGAAATGACTATAGATGTGTATGTGTGTATATAAGATTTAAAAATATACTTACATGTATTCCCTCCCTCTGTGGGCCGAGAAGACTTAGAAGCAGTGACACACCAGCAGCAATAAAAATATCCAGCACTCAGAACTTAGTTTCTATACACCGTTCCACAATAAGTAGAACCAAAGTGTGGGGAGCCATCTATGTCCAGCAGAATCAGACTTGGCTGAACCGCAGCATACAGAGGTCTGACTCCCAGGAACTGGCAGTCATGGGAGACTGTTTCAGACAGCTGAGGAGTAAGTGACCCTGTATGGAGTGGCTCACTCTCTGAAGGTGTGTTAATTCCTTAAGCAAATGGCTTCCCTAACTCCACCCCATCCTGTTCCTCAAAGAAGAAGACCCTCTGGGTCAGGGCTCCTTTACCTATGCAACTATAAATAAAGGTGAAAGTGGAATTCTCCATGTTGTTGGAGGCCACATTCGGTATGGCCCGATCCGCCACATCCCTTTCCATTTGAAAAAAAGTATTGGCTCTTGTGTGTTTTCTGATTAGATAAATTTATTAGTAATTAATTGATTTATTGCAAGCACTGTTGTCCTCTGACAGAAAACTCTTCCCCTCATTCACACAGGATATGAAAATCCCCCACACCAAAGGTTTTGGAAAAAATATTAATTCTACCATGGAGACAGAGAAAATAAAAGCTAAACCTAGGGCATCTTGCAGTGCTAGAAAATCAGGAAAAGCTCAATAAACAAAGAGATAGCAAGTCTAAAGAATATAGGGGACAATGAGAAAAAAATAACAATGGTCCAAGCAAACAATTTTTGTAATAAAATAAATGATCTAGCACAAGAATATAACACTGCATTAGTCTCTATTAATACTTCAGTACATCAACACAAATTTAGTGGCTTCAAATAACACAAACTTTACCTCTGTAATAGTTAAATAATTATTGAAGTAATAATAATGACTTCTGTAAGTCAGAAGTCAAATAAGGGGTTCTCTGTTCTATAATGAAATTATTGGCAGGGTTGCTTTGTGGAGACTCTGGGGGAGAATACGTTTCTTTGCTCTTTCCAGCTTCAGAAGGTCCTTCACGTCCCTTGCCTTCTGGCTTTTATTTTCCATTTTCAAAGTCAGCAATGATATATTTATCTGACTTCTCCGCTCAAGTCTTATCTTCCTATGAACATAGACAGAAAAAAGAATTAAACTTTTAAAGTATTGAGAAGAATAGACCACCAAGATATTCTTGGGTAAGTGCTTCATCCAAGGTCTTTAACCATAAATACATCTACAAAGTCCACTGTGGCATAACATTCATGTGTTCTAGGAATTAGGATATGGATTTGATTGGTTGCTATTATTCTGCTTACCACAAACACAAAGCAAAAATACATATATGTGATTTAATACTGACATAAATAAGTGAGCATATAAACAATGGGAGGGAAGAAAATATTTCTTATAAAAGAATTTCAAGTAATAAATGTAGACATTCCCCTTCCTAGGAGGTAGATCTCTTCATTAGGCCGAATTCAGTGACTCATTTCTGAAGAATAAAGTATACATAGGGAAATATAGTAAATATTAAATGTAGACACCTGTCAGATGTTACATTCATTCAAAGTGAACACCCGCAGTGGGATTTTGTTGTACCATGCACCCTTCATGTAATTCGTTAAGAAGGCAAGTTACCTCTATGGAATTCTTCCTCGATGCTTAAAATTTTAGTCTAAGCACGAAAATCATTAGTAAAGTCCAGCATTACACAGAATATTTAACTCTACTTGACAAAACATTTATGTTTGTGGTCAATAAGGAACCACTCAGAAAAACTTTCACAGACCAAAGGATACTAAGGAGGCATCATAATTAAATTGCAAAGTGGCATTTAGGATTGGGTTGTGGTTTCAATTGATCTACATCCTGTCTTCTAAAATAATAATAATAGCTGATATTAATCAGGTGCAACCATTGCTGAAGTATTTTATATGTTCAAGTTCATTTAAAATTCAGAAAAAAAATCCAATATGTCCCACTTATAAATGGAGAAATTAGACCAAATTTATGACACCAATAAACAACAGGTTGAAATTTAAACTAGGACTGTTTAGCTAGTAGATGCTCTTGTAATTTGGCTACGCTGTTTGCTTTGGGAACAGAGAACCCAGCTTACCTATTAGGCTGAATTCAGTGGCTCATTGTAGCTTAGCCCTCTTTTCCTTGTCTTTGGTAAAGACTTCCAGTTACAGCATCTTACCTGTAATTATTTTTCCTTCTAGTTGTTATGATCTAGATTAGGTGTTTCCCCAAAATTCATGCGTGAAGCAATGAAAGAAAGTTTAGAGGTGAAATGATCAACCTATGAGAGCCTTAATGTTAGCAGTACATTAATGCCCTGATAGGGATTAACTGGGCCATGAGTGTAGGCTGATAAGGTGTGGATGGAGGAAGTGGATCATTGCAGAGCATGCCTTTGGACTTTGTATCTTATCTGAGGTAAGAGAGCTCTAGTTCTCTCTGTGTCAGGAAACAATGTCCTGAACTAACTTTCCTCTGCCATGCCCTTCCACCCTGATTTCAACCACTTCTGGCCCAAAGCAATGAAGTTGGCCATTTATGGACTGAGACCTCTAAGACTGCGAATGTCAAAGCAAACGTTCTCTTCTCTAATAGTTCTTGTCAGGTCTTTTGCTCACAGCAGTGAAATAGCTGACTAAAAGTACTGGGGTTTGAACCTAGGGTCTTGTGCATGCTAGACAAGTGCTCTACCACTGAGCTTCATTTCCATCCCCTATAATTATCTTTGAAACACTATTAATGAAACAAAATTCACATACCCTAACAATCTCCTTTTACAAGAATGTGATTTTATAAATATTCATAGAGTCATAAAACATCACTATTATCTAATTTTAAGTTTTTGTAATCACTGTCAGAAATTATCCCAAGACATTTGCAATCACTTACCCAGTCCTCACCCTCTGTCAATCACCAACCCATTTTTTTGGCCTTGTAGATTCTCCTATAGTGGACATACTGTATTAATGTAATCATAAAATATGTAGACTTTGTGACTGGCTTCTTTCATTTAGAAAAATATTTTTAATACCTATTTATATTTCATTCTTTTTATTGAATATATATATATAATTCATTATTACTTATTCATCTATCAGTTGGTAAGCATTTGAAATATTTCCCTTATGACTTATATGAATAAGGCTTCCATGCACAGGTTTTGTATGAAAATATGTCTTCCTTTGTCCTGATATACAGTTAGAAATTAAATCACCATTCCATGTGGTGATTCACCAATTCACAAATCACCCAATTATTTGTTCAGAATGCTTAAACCATCTTACAAGTCAGGCTGCAATGTGAAACTTCCAATTTATTCACATCCTCACCAACATTCTTATTGTATGTTTTATTGTAGTCACCTAATGGATACAAAGTCATACCTTATTGGAAATTTACATTTCATTTCTATAATGAAATTGATGGTATTAATCATATATCAATGAGTATATTAAATATTTGTATATCTTTCTTGATCTAAATGCTTTTTAAAATTCTTTGCTTAGTTTTAAACAGGATAATTTTTACATTTTTACTTATATATTCTAAAGTCCATTATCAAATATTTAATTTTCACATACTTTCCCCCATTCTGTGGGTACAGTTCATTACCTTTACAGAAAATGTTCTTTCAAACCAATTTTTTGAAGAAAAGTATACAAAATTTTTAGAAAAATTTTGTTCTTTGTGCATTCAGCATCATGCTTAAGACACCATTGCCTAACTGAAAGTCACAAGTATTTACCCTTACATATTTTTATAAAAGTAATGATTACTTTTTCTTTAAAATGTTCTAAATGTTTAAATGTAGGTTGATGATTTGTTCTGAGTTAATTTTTGTATATGGCATAAGGCAGGAACAAAATTTGATTGTTTTGAATATAGCTATCCACTTTTCCCATAACTGTTTATTGAACAAAATTATCATTTTCTCCTTGAATTGTCTTAGAACTTTGTTGTAAATTAGATAATCACAAAAATAATTTTTTATATATAGTCTCTTAATTACATTGTATTGAATTATATCTATTTTATCCAGTCACCACACTATCTTGGTTAGTACAACTTTATAGTATATTTTGAAACTGGACTTCTTTGTGCATACTTTGTAAGACTGTTTTGATTTTTCTGATCCAGTAATGAAAGGTTAGAGAGCTAGTTAAGGAAAAGTGGTTCTGACCTAATACATTTTCTTATAGAAATAAAACATTTTTAGAAATTCTAAATTAATTTACTATTGGACCATCATCAATGTTGAAGAGAAAAATCAATACAATTAACTTTTCCTGTAAAAATTATAATATTAATATATAGATATACTATAATACTTTTAAATTATACTGGGTAACATTATAGAAATTTATTAAGGATTTTTATGTGTTTGGTAAATATGTAAAATTTACCAGACATATGCAGATGGAAAAATAATAAACTGAAAGTAACTAAGTAAATCTTGTTCTAAGCATAAGACTTAGGAATTTAAATAAAATCAGAGAAATTATCAAATACAATTGCATAAATGACCATAATATCATGTTCAGAGGAAAGATGTTGAAAATAAGTTTAGTAGTGTACTGCGTGCTTCTAATATATAATATTTAAAATAATTTTTTAATTTCTATAATAGAATATTAGTACTTAAAACATATCTAGTGATAAAAAATTTTGAAACATAATAAGTTTCAATGGACATTTTAACACTAAAAATTTGCTTTTCTCACCTTTCATCTGAGAAACTCAATGTGCTCACTCTAATTTTAACTGTTTGAATGCAAAGATCAAATTCACATAAATATTCTTTTTTTTCTTCTTCTTCTTTTCAGTCCTGAGTACTGAATCCAGGAGTATGATACCTTTGAGCTACATTCTCAGTCCTTTCTATTTGTGTTTTATTTTAGGACAGGATCTCATTAAGTTACAGAGGCTGGCTCCTTCCTCAGTCTCCCAAATAGCTGAAATTAGAAGCATGCACCACAATGACTGGCACCTTTCTAATTTTAGGATACTTTTTCTAATTACCAAAGTTCATTTTCTACTTGAACTATTCCATGTATATTTTCTGTGAAAGCTTGAGTATTACTGTTTAAATTGATGAATTTGTCCTGTAAGGGTTACCAAAAGAGCTTTTCTTTGGGTCATCTTGTTTAAAAAAATATCAAAGGAAGATATTACATGTCCTTTCACTGCTTATAATTATGCAGAATTTACTCAAATTTACCTAGATATATCTCATGAAATTTATTTAATGTGAAACTCAATTGAAAAGAAAGACAAAAAATAAATGCATGTAATTCATAATAAGTATTTTAATAAAAATATGAAAGAACATTTTAAAAAGCCTATTTTAATGTAATCAAAATAAATCGATCTTGGGCTGGGGTTATAATTCAGTGGCAAAGCAACTGCATAACATATACAAGACCTTGGGGTAAATCCCCAGTATCACAGAAAAAAAAAAAAAAAATCCATGGTCTGTTATTTAAAGATGAATTATAATGATTTATTATTTTTTCTTTCATCCAATACGATTTTTATTATTATTTATGTTGATAATTATTGCAAAAAAAGACTGAGAATAACAACACATAATTGACTTATAAATACAGATCACATGTATATCATAAGTGTTAGTCACTAGAAAAAGAGTTCAAAAGTTCTTGTGAAGTCACCTTGACTCTGGGTTGTAGATTTAACTATTTAAAACATGGCCTTTAACATTCATTAAATTTTAATAACTTATTTTTAGACACTTTCTTATAAACTGTCTTTTCCCTTGAACTCTGCCACAGGTGAAATAGTGCACACGCCTCACACTCAAAGAGTGCTTGGCCTCTCCCTTCTAGGAATTCAGGCTGTTTGGTTTCCCTAAAATCTCACCTTGCTGATGGGTTCAAAGAAAATTGTTATTTTATTATTCTCTTCTTGGATCGAATGGTTACTCTTTCCAACTTTCGAGCTCCTGGCAGAAGTAGAATATGGGATTCTTCAGAAGATTATAGTTGAAAGTCACTGCTATATAAAATAGAAGAAAAGCCTTGGTTCGTGCAAATTTAAAATGTACTGGCAGAACCTCTATTCATAAAGTATAGCTAAATATTTCTGATCAATTTCGAATGATACCAGAGTGCAGAATCACAGATTGTTCTTCAAAGAACCCATTAATCTGATGTGTGTCCATGATCAAAAATGTGTCAAAGTGCATCAAAGTATACTGTCAAATTTAGGATGATCTCTGTATTACATATAACATAGTCTGTGAAGTCCTTATTGTCTGATCCTTTGTTACTTAATCACTCATACTTTCCCCTTTCTGTTCAAAATATTTCCTACTTGTTCTTAAATCATAACTAAAGGTAATTGTATTGTTACCTCTGCCTCAGATTCTCACCTCCCTCTCATTATTCAGAGATACCTCTGTTAATTACCTACAAAATAAAATAAAATAATCAAAACCAAAAGTGGATAAAAACCTTTCATTTTCCATGGTTTTCTATTGCCTTAGATTTTCTTCATGTTTCCTGTACCTAAAGCAATATTATTTTTTTAAATTTTCCCTAGGATATGATATTATCAGTAGCATAATTATTACCTTATCCATATTTGTTAAATGTGTACATATCGATACATAAATGAAGAATAAAATGATTCTATGGACTATCACAAGCTTACCATGAATTGAGGTGTATAATATATCTTTGAATATTCTGGTGAAACCTTGGTATAATTCTCTCAATGGGTAGAGATTTCTGTGATATTATCAGATAGCATTTTTATTTCATTTTATTTTATTTTACAGAAAATGAATGAAATTAATGGAACATACAAATTACCTTACATCACAGACCACCAAGATACACATGGTTTTCCAAGAAATATTTGGAATAAATAATAGAAAGTATAGTATGTCTAATAGTCTTTCTTAGTAAACTCCTGTTGACTTGAGAATTGCATTACTTTGATTATTTACTCATCTACACATGATTTCATTCACCCATGTACACATCCACCTACCATTTATTCAGTTCTCCATCCATCCATCCATGCATATCTTTACTATACTTAAGAAAGATTTCTTTGTGACTCTTAGAATAGGGAGACTCTTGATCTCCCTATTCTAGGTGCATTTACTTTAGAAACTTGAAATCACAATTTTCCTCTATTTCTTTGAGATGTAAATCCTCTCCAAACTTTTTGCCAATTTTACAACCCAAGAAAGTCTTTCTCAAAGACATGTGAGTCATTCTTTGAAATGTAATTCTTAAGAAAGTTAGCACCCCTACTCCCAGTCTCTAGAGAAAGTAGAAGACTAACTTAGATTAGAATGAATTACCCAGCACAGATGGCCTAATTTGGCTAACCTCCTCCCTAACATTTTTAGTGGCTCACCCCAGCTCACATATAGTTAACTTACCTTTTGTTTCAGGAGTTGTCTTCATTCTCTCTCCTCTCTCTTTGTGTAACTTGTCTTGTGCAATTTTTCTTTACCAATATCCAATAAGCTCTTGAAAAGTTTGCCTGGGATTAAACCAGCAACCACCATTTATATGAGTTTGAGAAAGCTTTTAATCTCTCTGCTCTAAACTCATTTACCTTTAAAAATTATATATATATATTTATATTTATAATTATATATATTTATAATTATATATATATATATTTAGCATATATATGTGTATAGGCATCGACTGTAAAGAGTTGTTAATATGATAGCATAATGCAGTTACAACAAAAATAGTAGATTAATCTTAACTAGTATCTATGAAATTTCTATCAAAGTCTCAGGTAAGGTAAAATAAAGTTTTATTCAGATGGCACCATAAACCTTCATTTTTCATGACTTAAATAATGAAGGAAATATGAGGACTTCCTGAGTCTAAATTGTTAACTCACCCCCAACAGGATAATTACATTGCCATATTTAATAGATACTCAGACCAAAGATTCAGGCAATCTCAACTCATTTGCATCTTCTTTACTATTTCCCTGGTTCTTTAGACAGTGGAATTTTGAAAGTATTGAGATCATCAGCAAGGATCATACCTATTATATCTAATATATGGGAAATAAAGGAAAATACATTTTTAACTATCTCCAGTCTCTTTAACTCCTTATGGTATTGTTTGTCTGTTTTGTGTTTGTGTGTGTGTGTGTGTGATTATAATAAAAGACAATCTGCAGTTAGATAATGTTTCTTTTTTCCCCAAATCTGAAGCCCATGTATTTCTCAAAATTAAGGATCATAGACTAATAATCAAAGGACACAATAACAAATCAATAAGAATAAGAGAACCCTCTGTAGCTTTCTTAGACAAAGCAAATATTTGTGTAATCAAGTTAAAATACCAGAAGGAAAACATTTTTGGTCTTTTATACCGTGTCAATATGTTTAGAGTGTGTGTCTCAAAGTTTCATACCCTACAAGTTTGTCCCCCATGTAGCCTTTAGTTTAGAGGTGGGGCCTAGTGGAAGATTGTGAGGTCACTGGGGTACTGATGAGTGATTAAGTGCTGTTCTCACAGTATCTTGGTTAGTTCCCATAAGAACAGATAATTATTAAAAAATGGGTTAGGGGAAGGTAAATACATTAAAAGATCTTTTCCTAAAATGACTATGAGCATATTTTACTGAATAACTTCATCCATTCATGAGATCAAAAAAACTTATCAACATTTTATCTCTAATAGAAGGCAACAAGAGATAGTTCTTTTAAATTATACCATTATATAATCAAAACTAATGGGTTGTCTTAATTTATTTCATGGCATAATAGAAAACTTGCAATTTCTGTACATATAAAAAAACACAAGAGTCCCTTGTCAGATAATCAGATCTATAGTTTCCTAATCTTTGTACAAATTATTTTTAAAGAATATATATGGAATTTACAAACAGCAGTAAAATTTTATATCTTCGTTTGTTTTTCCACTTGAATCCTCAAGGATGTGGAATAGTTTCCTGGGAATTTGGTAGTCAAGTGTTATTGTTGGCCTCTCTTTCATTGGGAGATTTTTGCTCTAATCAAAATAAATAGGCTGTTTCATACCAAAAGTGATCTTATTGACAGATTCTAAAAATGTTAAATGAGCAACCTATCCTAGAAATGTTGTGTTCTAATTTAAAATCATTACTGCACAGGAGCCTTGACATGAAGTTATTTGTTATAATTTCTTATTTGGTTAGTGTAAGCTACTCCAGGTATTTGACTTTGAATCTGGTTTTATTTGAAATTATTAGCACAGTGATTACATTCATAGTTACAAATTTCCACTGGGGAAAAAACCTATAGTATAAATGAAAACAATTTCCATTTTATTAGTGGATTTGACAGTTGGTATATTGGTACTTAATATTTTACTATTTAACAGTCATGAGTTTTTAAATAATTTTTATAATTTATCACATTCACTATATATTATTTTTCCTATACATGTAGGTATTGTAATACTTAGTTCTCTTCTAACACAAACTCAAGCAGCCAACCCCCAAGTAAAATCAAATAAAGTCCTTTTTCTGTTGGTTTGCATTTTGACTGTTTAAGACTTCACATGAGTTTCCTTAGTTTCTTTTATAAAATGGTAGAGATTAGCCACAGTTGAAAGTGTGTACATTATCTAAAATATGTGCTACATTTTCTTCTCTCAGAAATAAAAGCCATATTTCTGTGATTGGAAAAGTTCCTCCATTTGGCAGTATATTGAAGTGACTAAGAATAAGGATTCAGGAACAAACCTTGTGAGCTTAAACTACACCATTTTCTCT
This sequence comes from Sciurus vulgaris, assembly GCF_902686455.1. Classification (NCBI taxonomy): domain Eukaryota; kingdom Metazoa; phylum Chordata; class Mammalia; order Rodentia; family Sciuridae; genus Sciurus; species Sciurus vulgaris. The sequence goes on from NC_136464.1 coordinate 135,749,391, forward strand.
GACTATGGTTTTCAACATGTTACAAAACATTTGGAGCTTTGGCTCCCCCATCTATAAAGTGTGGACAATAATAAAACCTATTTCACTGGGACATACAAGTTGAGTATTAAATAAATAAATGTAAGTACATTTAGAATAATGTCTAGCATACATGAAACACTATGTCAATATGTCATTAGTAGTAGAACTACTATTTTCTTCCCTCCATAATGAGATAGTGTCCTTCAGCTGATATTGTTAAAAGACAATTTTTAGAGTCTGTTTTCCTTCCCCTTCACACTGAAATCAAAGCACTAAAAGTGAAAGATAAAATATTGCACAGAAAGAAATGTGGAAGAAGTGGTTTAAAAGGGTATAGCATGTACTCCCAGAAAAAATGAAATAAATTGTAATCAAGACAGTGTTCTGTAAAATATAAAAATATCCATAAATTTTTATACATTACTGTACAAGGAACTATTGTTTTGTTAATAGGTATATTATTCCATACATACTTTGGTCATTTAAATACTCCTGATCTTAGGTAATTTTTATCTTGGTTTAGTCAAACATTTCCAAAATGATAAAATTTAAATATTGTTGGGATATGGGGAATGAATACATGGAAAACATAACAAAATAAGAAAACTATTATTTGTAAAAGAGATTGACCCAGTAAAAATTATTTGAAGTCATCTTCTTGAATTGTTAGATAATGAATAAAGCTACTTTGTTCAATTCAAAGCACTGACCCATTATTCACTAATGGTAACACTATTCACTAATAAGAATGAGAAATTGAATTTATGTTTATATTACACATTCAATAACTCTCCCAAATCAATTTCGTATCACTTTTTTTTTTTTTTTTTTTTTTTGGTACTGGGGTTGAACTCAGGGGCACTCGACCACTGAGCCAAGTCCCCAGTCTATTTTGAATTTATTTAGAAACAGGGTCTCCCTGAGTTGCTTAGTGCTTGCTTTTGCTGAGAATGGCTTTGAACTCATGGTCCTTCTGCCTCAGCCTCCTGAGATGCTGTAATTACAGCTATAAGCCACCACTCTAGGCTTTGTATGACTTTTAAATTAATAGATTGTATTTATAAAATAGATCTAAGGTTACATTAAAGTTTAGCAAAAAATTCAGGAAGTTTCCATATGCATATTCTCCTTCTTTTCTGTTTCCCCTATTATTAACGTCTAGTATTGTTATCATGATTTTGTTACACTTGATAAAAAAATACTAATGTATTATTAACTCACATTCACAGTTTACATTATGGTTTAGTCATTATGGTGTACATTTCCTTTAGTCTTGGTGCTTTCCAAGTTGAAAATCATTAATCGATGACTCAATCAGTTTAATAGATAAATATATATTTAAACTATTGATTTGTCATTGTATGAGTTATAGTAGATTAGATACTCCAAGGAATTTTTACATTTCAACAGTTATTAAATTTGTAGCAATAGACTTGTTCATAGCATTCCCTGAATATCCATTTAATATCCATGTAATCCAGCATTGTCGCCTCTTTCAATGTTTATATTAATAAATTGTACCTACTCACTTTTTTCCTGGTTAACTTGGTTAGGGATTGATCAAATTTATTGATCTTTTCAAAGAATGAACTCCTGTTGCTTTTGATTTTCTCTGTTATTTTCCTATTTTCAATTTCTATTATTTCGGAATTGATTTTTATTATTTTTCACTTTTTCATTTAATGTCTTGACATAAGTATATATAACCATATATATACTTATGGAGGACAGCACCATGTTTTCATCTATGTGTGCATTATAGAAAGATTCCATCAAGCTTTAATTCATTCATTCTCTGAAAAAAAATTAATCCCCTAGAAAGTAGAGAGTTAAAGATGCCATGATTGAGGAAGGATGCATTTCCAGTTGTTCTTTGGCTTCAGATTCAAACTGCAGAGGTGCTGCTTCTCAACAGAGTAAAAGAGAGATTTTACTAAAGCTCAATTTTGGATAGATTGATACATGCATACCCACATTCATTGTAGCATAATTCACAAATGCTGAACTAGGGAACCAGTCTAGATATCCATTAATGAATGAAAGAAAAAAGAAAATGTGTTATACATATGAAATGGTCTTCAGTTATAAAGACAAATGAATTATGTCATTTGCAGAAATATTGATGGAACTTGAAAACATTATAAGTGAAAATAAGCCAAACTCATATGATTAATTGTTGTATGTTTTCTCTCCTAAGTGGAAGCGATAGAGTAAAAGGGAAAAGAAAGATGGGGAATCTCATGAAAATTGAAGGGAAATCAATGAGATAGGAATCAGAGGAAGGAAGGAGGGTAAAGAAAGGGAAAATACTGGGAAATTATATTGACAAAATTATATTTTTATATTACATGCATGTATGAAAATATATAACAACAAATCCCATCATGATGTACAACTATAACACACAAGGAAAAATTATGGGAAAAAAAAGAATGAAAGTAGTAAAGTGGATACCAGTGGCCACAAGAAGGATGAGGGATAGGGAAATATGTACACAGTTTTAGTAAGATTGGAGGAATATGTTTCTGTGATTTATTTCTTTTATGTTCTCTTAATTTTTTTATTACACCTGCTGTTGTTTCATAATGTGTAAGTCTATTTTATTGATTTTAGATCCTTATTCTTTCAGATTCATGCATTATGTGCTATAAATTATTAAGCACTGTTTTGCTTCAGCTTGGAAATATTTGTAAGTTATTTGTTTATCATTTAAAATTTTCAAATTTACTTAAAGATTTTTAAACCTATGTGTTACTGAGAAGTATATTGTTCATTTCAAAATATGTTAGGATTTTCATCATTTTGTTGTTTACTTCCACTTTAAGTACATGTGTTCTGAAAGTATACTTTCCTCATCTAAGAAAAATATTTAATTATCTTTTAAGGAATAATTAAATTGGATGCAGAATCTAGTTTTCATTTTTTAATTTTATACCTTTAGATATTTTAGTCTATTCTTTTTTAAATTTTCTTTGCTTGTAAGGTCTTTATTTTATTTATTTATTTTTATTTGGTGCTGAGAATCAAATTCAGTGCCTTACACATGCTAGGCAAGTGCTCTACCACTGAGCCACAACCCCAGGTCAAGTTTTTCTTTTTAACTGTATGATTAAAAAAGATATTTCTGCTACAGTACTTATACTAATTTCCTTCTTTTAGGGAAATATTTACATTCTTTGGCTTCTTTCAATAGTTTTCTCCTTATATTTTATCTTATGCGGTTTGATTTTGGTATGCATAGGGGTAAACTTTTGGTATTTAACCTGGTTGGGGTTCTGTAAATTTCCTGTATCTGTGGTTTATTACCAATTATTTTTGGAGTGAAATTCTCAGTCATTACTTCAAAGCATTTATTATATTCTTTTCTTTTTTTTTTTCCTTTCGGTATTTCCATCATATAGTTCCCATATTATAATTGGATCAGAGTTCTTCAATATTCTGTTCTACCTTTTACGTGTTCCTCTCTTGGCATTTGACTTTCAGAATTTCTATTGACATATATTTAAAGTCACTGATTCTTTCCTTAGCCTTATTCAGTCTGCTCAAATCAATGAGTCCTCCATTTCTGTTACAGCATTTTAAATATCTAACATTTTCTTTTGATTCTTTTGTTAGAGCTTCCATCTCTCTGCTTGTATTGCCCATCTATTCTATACTTTGCTCCATGGTTTTGCGTGAAAACCTTTTCATGGCAATCGTAGTTATTTAAAAATTTGGTATGATAATTCCAAACATCTCTACCATATCTTAGACCGACTGAGTTTTGGGTTGTCTTTTTAGCCTGTTGTTTGCTTTTTATCATGTCTTATTAATTTTGTTAAAAACTGGACATGTGCTATTGGGTAAAAATAATTTACATAGGCAAGACTACAATGTGAAATTTTGTTCATTTGGCCACGAGATAGGCTGTTTATTGTTTGCTATTTATTGTTGTGGAGTAGAAGGTATGATATTTTTGCTTTTATCTCCCTCTTATCTCTGGGTATCCCTAGAGACTCCTTAAATATGGTTTATAGCTTTAGAGTTCTCTTAGTTATGCCCTCTGTTGTTATTCAGGAATCCTGTGGACTTGGTGAGACATTGTGGTTGAAAGAGATTGCTTTATGTGGTCCCATGATTAGTGAGTCAGAGTTGTATATTTCCTGTCCTCTATGTCAAAGGTTTGTGGAGGTTAGATTTGAGTATTTCAGTATTCCCATGTGATTTATTCTTTGTAAAACTCCAGTCAGATGGGCTCTGGTAAAATAGATTTCCTGGAGGGTAGGTCTTGCTAATGAGAAGAGAAAGCTCCGGCTGTAATTAACAGTAGTTACTTTTCCTCTTCCCTTGTCTGAAGGGAAGTGACTACTGTTTTTTGTTTGTTTGTTTTGTTTTGTTTTTGTTTTTGTTTGTTTTTATGATGAGAAATTGGTAAGGCTCCCAGAATTAAAATCCAGAACATGTGGGGGACACCAGGTGGAGTTCCCAGTAATTCATTAATTACTGTTTAATGTATTCCATTGATACTGACCTCAGCTGCAGGCTTCAGCATCTGAGTGTCTGCTTTCATTCAGTAAATGGTAATTTTCTATACATCCCTATCTGTCTGTTCAGTTGAGGGACAGCAGCTTGCCCTGAAACTTCACGTAAATCTCAGAAGTGTTAGTAAGTTTGTTCACTTTTTCACTTACTTGATAATGGGATAGATGACTTCAAGCTCTTTACATGTTAGAGTTTAGAATGGAAATATCCTCATTATTCATGATGATAACCTTAAATAAATATTTCTTAAAATAATAATAAATAATTTCACTTATAAAATTTCAGAATTGTTAAGACTTAGTAGAAACTTAGTTTTGGTATATTCTATCATTCCTTTTTGTAAATCAGAAAATGTAAACAAGGTCCAACACTGTATTTGTTGCAAAATCACATTTAATACTTAGTTATCCTAGGTTCTGACTGAGAAGTCTTTTTTCTTAACACATGAATCAATAAAAAAGGACAGAGATGAAATCATAAGAAATGCCTGAAATCCTTGAATCTTTTCTTACAGATTTACTGTCTAAATGAGAGAATAATTGGAGGAAAGACAGAGTGATTCTGAATCTAAAGAACTGTCCAGAGGGAAGATAGGATTAATTGGTTGTGATCAGTGAAATCAGCAAAATGTAGTGCAGCTCTCTCAAAGGGATCAACTTATTCGCTTTTCCTTCATACAGGATGGACAGAATAGAAATAAGATGTTAGATTTTCAGAACTCAGCATACTTATATGTCACTTAATGTACTGACTGGTATTTGACTGAGGAATCTGGAAAATTAAGGAGGTAGGATAAATTTGATGAATAAGAAAGAAGTATTGCTCTGTGTTAAAGGTAACAATAGCTTATTAAAGTTAAGAAAAGAGAGAAAATGTGCACTTTGCGATTGAATAACCTGGTTTCTGACATTCTTAAGAGGAAAGGTTGTTTTATCTGGCTTTACATTTTTATTATGCATTTTATCTTAGTGAGTGTAGCACATCTAATTAATGTACCATGATAAATGGAGTTTCTATATCATTAGAACCCACTTATAAAGAATCAAAAGGGACCTTCCATGTGCAAACACAGAAAAGTTAATCCCTAGCTATCAAAGGTTCATCTCCTGCAAAGTCATTTCACTTTGCTCATACATTTAATAGGAATCATTTATATAATATTCAGGCAGTGGGAGAGAAACTGCAAAAAAAAGTTTTAATTGAGTTATTCAACCATCAATTCAGGCTTGTCAGATTGTAAGAAGAGAAATTGAGATAGAAATCCTGAGAGAGGATTTCTTACTTAAAAAAAAAAAGCCTGGAAAAACCCAAGTGGATCTTTTCACTGTTCTCTGATGGGGAGGTATCTTGCCAATTATTATCATTTTTAAAAGAGTGAAGCAAGCAAAGATTTTCTATTATGCTCATATTTCTGAGAACTGGTTTCTTCAGCCAATATTCTATGCAACATTTTTCATATGCCTATCTTAACAATGATCTTTTAAAAATATATTTGATATGGAGAAAAATGCGTGAAGACAAACTCTGCATAGTATTTGAAAATTCTACTTCATAAATATTCTTTATTAGTATGATAAACATATTTGTAAGAATTAAGAGAGAGCAACTTTAGAATTCTCTATTTTTGTCAAAGAAAAGTCAATTAAAAAGGTTGATTGCCTTCTCCATGGACAGGAGAAATAAAAGTCTTCAGTTGCCAAGGCTGTGCAAGTTTACAAGCTAGAATTTTATTACTTTAAGACACTTCCATAAAACACATCAGCCATATTGACAGATATGTCAGTCTATAACGTACGTTTCTCTTACCTTTCTCTAGCACTGCCTTTTATCCAATAAACATCTCTTTTAAAACATTTTTAAACTCCATTTAGAAGTTAAAAAGGAAAACCAAGAGAATTCCTACATGTTCTTTTAGAAAAGATGCTGCAGTTGAAAATTCTCTATTGTGCAAGCTAGAATAAAGAGCATGTGTGCAATGTCATGAAATTTTAATATATTTCTTAAATTGACAACAAATGGACAATGACAAATTATCTAAAATAAAAGCAATTGGGTAGTTTGCAAAGATACTGTTTTAGAATAGAGAAATTTAGAAATTTAAACCTGTATATTTGAGGGGTTTATGTTCTACATAACAAGTAGGATACGATTGATGAATTCCAAAACACAAATCTAAGATTAAATAGATATTATTTTGGACAGTTTTCTATTCTAAGTCATTATTTTATATCACTTTTCCCCCTTTAACTACACAATGCTACATAAAGAAGGATCATAGAATTTTGTGTCACTGTATATATCCAACATAGCTTCTAACATAAAAGTTCTAGATTAAAAATGAGTGTACTACTAAATGAGACCTATGCTGCTGCTTGGCAATTTTTTGAAAAAAATAATATATCCCTTCCATACCTACACACAAGTGCTCTCATTCTTCTGTCTCTTAGTGTATCCTATAAGCACATGTGAGTAACACTTCCCTAAATTTATATTTCTATAACTTACTGTGCCTCTCTCTGGTTGTGTCTGTGGCAGTATATTTCTTCCACAGTTGCAGCTGCAGTCTATTCTATCTTCCTTTCCATCTCCATCTTGTGTTTCTTCAACGGTTCTACACAGACTAGACAGTACCCTGAACCAGTTTCTGGTAGTCCAATTTACTGAAAGAAACTATTTAAGTCACTATTTGATTCATTAAGCATTATGTTTCCAGCAATGACTGTGTTCTAGCCACTGCCTCAGATATTAGGAATATGTAAGACAGGTTATTTCTTGGTAAAGTTGAAAAGGGAGCATTATCCTTCCCATCTTCTGACTTTAAGAGGTATTAGGAGCTGATAATCAAAAGGAAGTGGTGTTTTAAAACACAAATGTTATGCATGTATTTGCTAAACATGAGCTTTTTGAGAAAAAAGGCATGCATTATTTGTCTAGTGCCAAACATAGCATACCCTACAATTGATAAATATTTGTTGAACCAATGAATCAATGAGAGAATAAGTGGTTGAAACTGGCTCTGGATTCTCTTAAGTGGGATGAGATAAGAAACTATGGAGAAAAAATCTTGGTCAGATAAATTAAAAATATCATTGCATTTAAATTTACAATGTTAAAGACAAATACCAGTCATATGCCCTCTGAGAATTTTGGAATAAGACATTATAATTAGGTATATGCAAAAGATATGCAATGAAATGTAAATTCCACAGACAAGATAATTTACTTTATTGGACACCCTGGCAACCTCTAGCATCTGGACCATGTAGGAACCTAAGAAATATTTGTTTAATTAATAAATGGATGAGTGATTGACTTAGTGTAATAAATTAAATTTTATTCTTGACCTTACTCAGGTGAATCAATAGCTCTTAGGAAATGTGTAAGATTCCTGTACCTACTTGGCCTGAAATGTAATGCCACAGGTGCTTAATAAAGTATACCTTAGAAGCTGGGCATGGTGGCAGAAGCCTGTAATCCCAGTGACTCTGGATGGTGCCCCAGGTTTCCTTCTAGTCACAGGCAACACACACACAGACGTACACACACTGGAATAATATTCAGTCTTTTTAAAGAGGAAAATACTGTCATAGGAAAAAAATGTGGATGATCTGAAGAACAGGATGATAAATTAAATAAGCCAAACACAGACAAATATCACATAATATCAATTTATATGTACAATCTAATAAAACTAAATTCAAAGAAATTGAGGACAGAAAGAGGGTCACCATAGATCGGAGGTTGGAGATTTAGAAGGGAAAAAATGGGTGGTTTTTCATTAAAGGGTAGAAAGTATAGATAAACAGGAAAATAGCTTTTGAGATCTATTGCACACCATAATGAGTATGGCCAACAATAATGTATTATATATTTCAAAGTGACTAAGAAAGTTTTAAATATCTCACCATAAAAAATGATAAGTAAGTGAGATAATGGACTTGTTAATTGATTTAAGCAAGACACATTTTTGTATAAATTTGCGTATCACATTTTGTCCTATAATGTATAAAATCATGATTTTCTAATCAAAGTGTTATTATGCTAATACTCCTTTTACAATAAATAAGTTTACTTCATCATAAAGATAAAAAAATATACTCAACACCATTAGTCATGTAGAAAATGCAAATAAAATGATAATATTAACTTCCACTAGGATGATTATAATAAAAAGAAATTTTTGACAAGGTTCTAGAGAAATTAGAATCCTCCCACATTTCTGATATGTCTTTTTGAAAAAAACTTGGCAGTTGTTAAATTGTTAAACAAAGAGTTACCATATGACTCAACAATTCCACATCTAGTTATTTACCCAAGGGTAATGAAAACATATCTACATCAAAACTTGTATGTGAATTGTCGTATTAATATGATCCAAAATAGGTCAAACTGAAAACCACTCAAATGTTTGTAAATTGAATGGAGAAATAAAATGTATACCCAAGTAATGAACATTCAGTATTATTTAGCAGTCCATAGGAATGAAGTACAAACTGACCATCCTTAATCCAAACATCCAAGATGGAAATGCCTTCAAATCCAAAATGAGGGCAGAAAATGGTGGCTTATAGCAAAGAAGCACCTCACAGCCATTCCTCAGCATTGGACTTACAAGGCAGGAAGACCATTTCTTATTGAGATGTGTAACTAAGGAAACTCATTGACACTTAATCCTGAATGGTTAAAAAAATAATCTATAGAGACACAGTTAAAAACCTGAATATTAGAAATAACAAGTTAGATGTGCCAGCTTGGGTTTTGGCTTGGGTATGAGCTTGGGTACTAGCTTGGATACCAGCAGAGATAGCAAATGGGAGGGGCAGTGCAGACAAACAAAGGAGATGGTATGGTCAGTGGATAAAAAAAATTTTAAAATAAAGAAAAATTGACTTGGGAAAACCTATGAATTAGAAAGGAAGGCTGATTTTAATGGACACAGCGATAGCAGGGGAAGCGGCTTAGTGAAAGCAAATTCAAAATTAGCTACCACAGACCAGGGAATGCTCTGGGCATGAAAAATGCTTCTGGACAGGGAAAGCAGCCTACACATTTTTGCATGCCCAGTGGGGAAAGCCACCACAGCAGTCGCTGTGCAGTGCCCTGCAAGGAAAACCATGCTCAGCAAAGGATGTGGGAAAAGCAGTAGCCACCACCACAACCACCACCCCTTCTCTCTGTATGCATCTGGTAGGAGACCACCGCTGTCACCGGACACAGCTGTTAACAGAGACAGGAGACTCTGAACTCCGACAGTCAACTTAAAAAAAGAAATTCCCAGAAGGCACCTTAACTGGAGAGACTGGAATAGGCACATTCATTCCTTAGATCTTCTTTTAACTCACTAAACATTTTAATAATCAATTTTTTATAATTGGTCTCTGGAATTTCATCCATTTCTGTATCTGTGGGTCCCCCTGTTGGGTGATTGTGAATTTGGGGAATATTTCTTTGCCTGTTACCCCATATTTTTAGAGGTTCTGGATTTGCACTTCAGTTGAGGTATATTCTCCTTCCTCTTGTACATATTTGTCCTTTTTTTGTGTAGTTCTTTTTTATTCTAGAAATTCTCTCTGTTTTTGGTATATGAGATGTCAGAAGAAGAGACCTGAAGTTCCCCTCTGATTGTTCCTCCATTAGGGCTGTTTTTGTTTTGGGGTTTTTGACTCACCGATTCTGAGTTGAAAAATGTTTAGCCTCAGGTGGGTTAGATCATGTGCTTGTGTGGGGTTGCATTCACTGTTATTTGGCTGGGTCAAGAGAATTTCTTTTAAAAGTATTTCAAACTTTCTCTCACCTTCTCACCAAATTTTTATCTCTACTTAAGAAATTGTAATTCCACTGTATAATAGAATTTTATTATTTGTGCCATTGACATTAAGGTGATTTTAAATACAGTAAATGACATCATAGACACCTGATCTAGTTCACAATTTGTATTGCTGGTACTAATGTTAAGCACTGACCCCACCATTCCATATAGAGTGGGTAATTAATGTTACAGATATCAAAGTAGACACCAGACATTTGTCTATATACATCAGTTACTGATATTAGTGTTATTCCTGGCTCCCCCTCCCTATTAGAAGCATTGGAAAGTCATTGGGACACTTCAAGATTATAGAATAGAGACCCTACTTCTGGGAAATTCTCATGAATTAAGAGAGTAAATTCAGGAGATGAAAAACTCTTTAATAATAAAAGTATTAAAAATAAAGCAACGAGAGGTCCTGGAAATAAAAGATACAGTGAATAATATTAAAAATTCACTTTAAAGCATCACCAACTGATTAGAGTGCATAAAAAATAGAACTTCAGGCCTTGAAGACAGTATACATGAATTTGAGCACATGAAATGCAATAAAAGGAAAAAATAACAGAACATGATCAAATATACATGCAATCTGGAACATGAAAGACCAAACCTGAGAATCATTGGCATAAAAGAGAACATGGAGATACAAGCTAAAAATATTAAGATCGCTTTCAATGAGACAGTCACAAAAGAACTTCACCCATAAAAAAATGAGATGAACATCCACACACACAATGCACACAGAACCCCAAATCCACCTGATCAGAAGAGAATTTCTCCAAGACACATCACAATCAAAAGGCCTAAAATAGAAAATAAGGAAAGAATATTAAAATTTGCAAGAGAGAAATATCAGGTCACATTTACAAATGAAAACAGACTCACTTCTACCTTCTCAATGCAGACACTAAAATAAAGAAGGGCCTGGAATAAGATAGTCCAAGATCTAAGAGAAAATAATTTCTAAATAAGATTTCTATACCTAGCAAAACTCTCATATTCACTAGGGAATTAAAATCTTTCCACGACAAGGATAAACTAAGAGTACACAATAACCAAGTCAGCACTACAAAGAATTCTCAAAGGTAAATTATACACAGAGAAACCCAAATACAAATCCCCAAACTCCCAAATATATGAAAATAAATAGAAGACTAATCCACTAAATGAGAATCAAGACAGAATTAATACAACAAAAAATTAAAATGACAATATACCACAAACACCCATAATAACACTGAATATAAGTGCTTCCAACTCCCCAATTAAAAAACATAGATTAGCAGAATTAATAAAAAAAAAACAAGATTTAACTATATGCTATTTACAAATATTTATCTCATAGGCAAAGGCACTCACAAACTGATGGTAAATGAATGGAAAAATATATTCCATGCAAATGGAGTCTGAAAAGATGAAGTAACTATTCTCAAATCTGACAAACTTATTTCAAGCAAAAATATTCAGAACTCCTGGAAATGAAAGACACAATGAATAAAACTAAAAATCTGCTCTGAAGAGACAGAGAAGGCCATTATATACTGGTAAAGGGAATAATCCAACAAGAAGATGCAGTGATGGTAAATGTATATGCCACAAATGTCTATGCACCTAGTTAAATTGAAAAAAAAAAAATAACCCTTGACATTAAATTCCAGATAGACCCTAATACAATATTACTGGGTGATTGGTGATTTCAACACACCCTTGTCACCAATACAGAGCTCGTCAAAGCATAAAATCAATAAAAATATATCCAGTATAAATAATACTATAAATCAAATGGATTTAATAGACATTCACAGAATATTTCACTCCCAAACAGCTGAATTCAACTTCTTCTCAGTAGCTCATGAAAACTTTTCCAGAATAGAACACATTCTTGATCACAATATGTCTTAGCAAACATTAAAATATTGATACAACTTCATGAATCATATCAGATCATAATAAAAAAAAAACTAGTAATTAATGGCAAAGAAAAATAAGAGAAACTACATTAAAAGTGGAGATTAAACAATGAAGAATGTATCAAATGAGAAATGAGAGCAGAAATGAAGGAATTCTCAGCAACAAATGAAAACCAAAATACATTAAAACAAAATCTCTGGGACAGTATGAAATCAGTAATAAGAGGGAATTTTATTACCCCTAAATACTCTTATATTCCACTTTATAGAAAGAAGAACAAAATAACTTTAAAGTCAGTAGAAGGCAAGAAATAATAATGTACAATATCGATGCAACAAAGAGTTGGTTCTTTAAGATGATAAATAAGATTGATAAACACAGCCAAACAAACCAAAAAAGAGAGAAGACCCAAATCAACAAAATTAGATATGAAATAGTAGATATTACTACAGACACTTCTGAAATCCAGAGAATCAACTGAAACTACTTTGAAAATTTATTCTCCAATAAATTAGAAAATCTAGAACATATGACATTTCTAGACACATATGACTTGTCCATATTAAACCAGGATGATACAGAAAATCTAATCAAACCAACATCAAGTAATGAAATTGAAACAGCAATTTAAAGCATCCCAACAAAGAAAAACCCAGGACCACATGGATTCACAGCAGAATTCTACTAGAACTTTATAGAAGAACTAATGTCAGTCTTTCTTAAATTATTCCATGATGCTGAAAGGGAAGGAACACGACCAAACATATTCTATGAAGCCAGTATAACCCTGATACCAAAACCAGTCAAAGACTCATCTATGAAAAAAAAAAATACTAGAAAAGAAAAAAACCACAGATCAAATATCTCTGATGATCATAGATGCAAAAATCCTTAATAAAATATTAGTAAACCACATTCAAGAACATATTAAAGAGATAATATACCATGATCAAGTGGGATTTATTCCATGGTTGTGAGACTGGTTCACCATACACAAAATAAAAAATGTAATTCATTAAATAGGATTAAGAACAAAATCATATATTCATCTCAATAGCTGGAAAAAAGACCTTTGGTAAAATACAGCACTCATTCAGTTTAAAAATACCGGAGAAAGGAATAGAAGGAACACATCTCAACGAATCCAAAGTCCAGATTATAATGAATGAAGAAAAGCTGAACGCTTTTCCTCTAAAATCAGGAACAAGCAAGGATGTCCACTCTTACCACTTCTATTCAATGTGTTTCTCAAACTCTAGCCAGATCAATTAGAAAGGAGAAGAAAATTAAGGGGATACAAATTGAAAAAGAAGAATTTAAAATGTCTTTGCTGATGACATGATTCTGTATCCTGATGATCTAAAAAATTTCCATTAGAAGGTTTCTAGAGCTTATAAATGAATTTAGAAACATAACAGTATAAAAGAAGAACACTCATAAATCAAAAGCTATTTTATACTCCAACAGCGATTCAACTGGAAAGAAATCATGTACTTTACAATAAACTAAAAAATAAATAGATAAAATACCCAGGAATTAATCTAACCAAAGAGGTGAAAGATCTCTACAATGAAAACTATAGGTACTGAAGAAATAAATTGAAGATACTATCAGAAGATGAAAAGACCTCTCATGTTCTTAGATAGACAAAATTAATATTGTTAAAATGATCATAACACCAAAAGCAATATGTACATTCAATGCAATGCCATCAAAATACCAGTTATTCTTCGCAAAACTAGAAAAGAATAATCTTAACATTTACTTGGAAAAATAAGAGACCCAGAAGTGTCAAACACTTCTGAACATGAACAGTCACGCAGGAAGCATAACATTTTCCAATCTCGAACTGTACTACAGAGCTATTCAGCATCATATTAGCATCAAAATAGACATGAAGACCAATGGAATAGAATATAAAAAACAAACTACATACTTACAGCCATTTGATATTTGACAAAGCTGCCAAAAATATATGTTGTAGAAAAAACAGCCTTTTTTAATAAATGGTGCTGGTAAAACTGAATATTCATACATAGAATGAATTTAGATCCCTATCTTTTACCCTCCACTAATGTCAAAGCAAAAAAAAATAAAAAAATTGATCAAAGACTTAGGAATTGAACCAGAAACCTGCAATTGCTAGAAGAAAACACAGGGTTAACACTCCACATATAGGAACAGATACTGACTTCCTCAAGAAGGCCCCTAAGGTTCAAGAAACAAAACCAAGAATTAATAAGTGGTATACCATTAAATTAAAAAGCTTCTGTACAGCAAAGTAAACAACTAAGAGAGTGAAGAGAGAGCCTATGGAATGACAGAAAATCTTTGCCAGCTAATCCTCTGGCAGGGGGATTAGCTGACAGAATAAAGAACTCAAAAATCCAGAATATATAAAAAAGTCAACAATCTCAAAAGACAAAAACATAAGAAGCACAAAATGGACAAAAGAACTAAACTGAAACATGGAAATAGAAAACACAAATAACCAAGATATACATGAAAAAGTGTTCAACAACTCAAACAATCAAGGAAATGCAGATCAAAGCTACTTTATGATTTCATCTCACTCCAATTAGAGCAGCAATTATCTAGAAAATAAGTAATAATAAATGTTGGAGAGGATATGGGAGAAAAGGTACACTTACATACTGTTGGTGAGACTACAAATTAGGATAAGCACTCTAGAAAGCAGTATGGAGATTTCTCAAATACAAAGAATAGAACTACCATATGACCAAGTCCTCTCAGTCTTCAGTATTGATCCAAAACCTCTAAACTCAGCATACTATAGCAGAATAGCCACTTCAATGCTTATTACACTACATTTAACAATAGATACATTTTGAAACCAACACAGATACTCTTCAACAGCTGAATGGGTCAAGAAAATGTATATATACACAATGAACTTTTATTCAGCTATAAAAATGAATGAAATAATGGCATTTTCCAGGAAATGGATGGAAACAGAGAAAACCATGCTAAATGAAATAAGCCTGACTCAGAAAATCAAGTGTCAAATATTTTATATGTGGAAGCCAGAGCAAAATAAAGGAAAGAAGGTGGTTGGGGAAGGGACTGGAAATCACAAAGACATAGGAAAGATCAGTGGAGTAGAAGAACAATAGGGAAGGAAGAAGAAAAGAAATGGGGAAGACAAGTGGATTTAATTTAACAAATCATGTTATAATTCATAGAAAGCAAATTCTACTTTTATGAATACATAGAAGAAAGGAAGTTTAATAGAGTAGAGGAGGGAGAATAGGAAAAGAGAGAGAGAAGGGGAACAAAAGGGAGAAGTGGAGATTGAAATCAAATTCCTTACATGTACGATGTTGTTGAAATGAACCCAGATAATACATACATTATAATGCACTAATAAAAATTCAAAATTATTTGAACACTGATATTACACTACAAGTGGAAAGTTCCACATTTGGTTTCATGTGACAAATTAAAGGCAAAATGAAAGTGCATTAAAAATACTATATAAAATTACATTTAATCATGTTTATAACATGTACAACCAACATAAATGAATTTCTTACCTTAGGTTCCATTTCCAAGGAATCTCATTATATATATGAAAATACTGTAAAATCTGAAAAAAATCTGAAATCCAATAAAGTTTTAGTCTCAAGCACTTCTGATAAGAGTCATTCAACCTGGACTTATATTAAAGACTTTCAATATTAAAATCTCCTACCCGACATACACATATTCTTTTGAAGTAATTATCAAATTAACAAATTGTAATAAGAATCGTTTAAAACTCAATTTCTTACAATTGTATCCTTAGAGAACTATTTGTTTAGAATGGATTAGCACTTGGCAATCATTATTTGGAAGAGTTGAATGCTATGTTATCTATTTATTTCTAGATTTTGCAATGTCTTATTAGTGCATTATAGTTATACATAATAGTGAAGTTCATTTTGACATATTTTACAAATTGATGTGATGGAAGTTGCTGTATTTCAGTTCCTAGTATTTCCCACTTTCCTTCCCCTTGTTATTCCCCTGAGTTGCTTCCTCATCTCTATCCATCTTCCTTATATTTATGTGTACCTTGATTTTTAACTGATATGGTACAGCTTCACATTAAATGGAATCCATTGTGACATATTCATATATGCACACAGTATAATTTGATTAATTTTATTCTGAGGTTCCTATTTCCCATCCCTCCTCCCTCAACCTCAATCCCCTTTTCTCTACTTCACTGTTCCTCCTTTTGTTTTCATAAGATGCCCTCTTTTTAAATTTATTTCTCTCTGTCACATATGAGAGAAAACATTCTACCCTTCACTTGCTGATTCTTATTTTACTTTGCCTGATGTCATCCAATTCCATTTCAGTTTAACAGCAAATGATAATTTAATTCTTATCTGGGACTGTGCCAAACTCTGTTCTGTCCATATACCAAATTTACTTTATCCATTTTTCTGTTGATGGACACCTGGGCTAGTTTGATAACTTGGCTCTTGTAAATTGTGATTCTATAAACATTGGTATGCATGTATCTCTTGAGTATGCTGATTTTATTTGTTTTGGAAAAATACCAATGAGTGGGATAACTGGTCATATGGTGGATGTTGGTTTCTTTCCTGCTATTTTGAGAAATCTCCATATTGCTTTCCAAAGTAGTTCTACTAATTTTCAGTCCTACCAACAATATATGAGGGACCTTTTTCCCACCCTTGCCAGTATTTACCGCCCCCCCCCTTTTTTTTTTGCTTTAACTATTCTGGATCTCTTACTTTTCCAAATTAATTCTATTTATTTTTATTTACTTATTTTATTGTTATTTTTGGATATACATGAGAGTAGAACATCTTTTGACATATTATACATACATGGAATATGACTTATTCTCACGAGGATTGAGGATTCCATTCTTGTGGTTGTACAGGATGTGGAGTTTCACTGGTGGTGTATTGATATATGAACATAGGAAAGTTATGCTTGGTTAATTCTACTGTATTTCTTATTTCTTATTTATTCTTGATTGCCATTCTAACTGGAGTGAGATGAAGTATCAGAGAAGTTTTGATTTGCATTTCCCTGATTACTAGGGAGGTTGATCATTTTTTCAAATATCTGTAAGCCATTTGTATTTCTTCCTTTGAGAAATGTCTATTTAGTTAATTTACCAAATTATTGATTTTTTGCTGATATATTGAGTTATATATGAGTTTTGTATATCAATATCCTGTCAGAAGAGTAGTTGACTAAGATTTTCTCCTATTCTGTAGGCTCTCCCTTAACTGTTTTCTTTGCTGTGTAGAGTTTTTCAATTTGAAACCATCCCACTTATTAAATTTTGGTTTTATTTCTTGAGTTTTAGGACACATATTAAGGAACCAAAACACCAATGGCATTTTTCTTGAAACTAGAAGAATGAGTTCTGAAGTTCATATGGAAGAATAAAAGACCCAGAATAGCCAAAGCAATATTGAGAAATAAGAGCCATATTCAAGGCATCAGAATGCCTAAACTCAAGTTATACTAAAGAGTTGTAATATCAAAAACACCATGGAATTGGCTTTAAAATCAGGTATAAAGACTAATGGAATAGAATGGAAAATATAGAAATCCACATAAAGATAGTCATCTGATCCATGACAAAGACATCAAAAGCATACTGGATAAGTGTTTTAGTCAGCTTTTTTGCTACGGTGACTGAATGACCCAACCAGCACAACTGTAGAGGAAAAAGATTTTATTTAAGGGCTCATTGCTTCAGAGGTCTCAGTCCATGGAAGTCCAGCATCATTCCTCAGGGCTCCAGGTAAGGCTGAATATCATGGCAGAAGATTGTGACAGAAGGAAGCAGCTCACATCATCAGGAAGCAGAGAGAGAGATTTCACTTGCCAGATAAAAATATATATCCCAAAGCCAAGCCCCAAGACCCACCTCTTCCAGCTAGACCCTACAATTCCAGGTACCACTCAATTCACTGATTTTATTAAGATTGTCACAACCCTATCATTTCTCCTCTGAACCATCTTGCATAACCTCACATCCAAACCATAACAAGAAGATAGCCCTTCAAACAAACATAACTGGAAAGCAGGATATCCATGTACAGAAGAGTGAAACTCGACCTGTATCTTTCACCCTGCACAAAAATCAACTCAAAGTTGAACAAAGGTATAGGAATTAAACCAGAAACACTGCAAGTGCTAGAACAAAGTATAGGGTCAACACTCCAATATATTCTTAATTCAGATAAGAAAGTGATTTAAACTTTAGCTTAAGAATTTAATTGAAGCTTTTGAAAATCAGGTCAGAGAATTCAAAATAATTCAGTAAAATTCTCAAAAATTAAATTCTAATCCATTAAAAAGCTTTTGGAAAGTAAAAAAAAAAAACAAAACTATGCATTAAGAATATAAACCCTACCCATTAAGGCTATTAAGAATTCTTCTCTGTTCTTCATTTTTTTTTTTGTTTTTTTTTATGATTATACAGACAATGTAACATAGAAGCACATATATATTTGTAAAATAAAGAAACAAATTGCAGGTCCCATAGTTTGGACAGTATTCTGTAGACAGAAGGGTTTTTAGTGTTGAAATTGCCACCAATAATTTCTGATGTCTAATGTAGAAATCTGTGTTGTACTATATTTAATTCTATCAGAATGATATAAAAAGGTAGACTTCCAATTCTCTTCCAATTTTTGTCCTTTAATACCAAACTGCAAGAAACCAAGAACTTTGAGGGAGGTTTGAGAAATTTTTATCATCATTGATATACAGTTGATATATTTCAAATACTTTAATTAATTACTATAAAAAGATAAGTTTAAACATGCAATAAAAAAGACAAGGCATGGAAATGACAAAATTTTCAGAGTTTTCTTGATTGTTTTGGTTTTTTTGTTTGTTTTTTGGGTGGGGGGATGGAGAATTACCCAACTAAAAGATAAATACTTCAAATAAAAAGAATATAAGCAGCTATAAAGAAAAATTTTGATGACAAATTTTTACTTAATAAAGTATAGAAACAAAGATTAATATAAATTCTTTGCGTATTTGTCTCACTATTTAATAATCTTGTGAAACCTGAAATACCCACCTTGTTCTTTCAGTTTAAACCTATTAGTTTACCTGACTTCACCTCAACTCAGTCTTTACTAATGCTGCTGCCATCATTGTAAGCAGCAGATTAACATTTTAGTGAGAAAAAACTCCATCCTGAATTTATAAATTACAGAGAAAGCATATTTATTTATCTGCAGGACAAATCTACAGAGCAAATAGTAATGGTTAAGAAGCCATGGGATACAAAGGATGGACAAATTAATTTTCATGTCTTTACCCCTAGAATTGCTAAAACAAAATTTGTATAATCTTACTTCTTAGCATTTGCAAGTTTAGGTATAATATTATCAAAGGTAGTGGTGATACTCTAGGAAATGCTTATCCTTTAAAATGTGTCCCCTGATAAGAACATAATAGAAATGGCTGATGTACAAACAAGAAGTAGAAATCTGATCTTTAGTTTTACTCATTATACATACAAACTTATATGTGTGTGTGTGTGGTGTGTGAGTTAGTTGTCAGTAAACCATGTTTATATATGTGTATATATATATGGTGTGTATATATAATCTTTCTTAAATATATATGTAGATGCTTACATAAATGTGTATGTGTATATATACCTTCTCCTTAAAATTAAAACTGTGATGAGCTGAACATTTCAATACCACCAATTTGCTTCCTAATTTGTATTCTCTCCATCTTAAAAGAAGTAGAATGAGTCCAAAAAGTGTACTTCTCTATTACTTTTATATGGAAACAAGCAACAGATAGGTTATATAATGTATAAAGACATATGCTTCAAAAGCTAAGTTATTTTATGCATCTGTGAAATATTCAAAGGATGCATTTTTATTTTACTTTAGTTATTTTTTGGAGTTTTATATCAATCGAGCAAATTATTAAATCTGTGAAGATAATGCTGAACATGTTATAGAGCTGTGCCTTAAATATAAGTATATACATTTTACATGAACTTCTGATAACTTTTTTTTTATAATTTATGGCCATGTATATTTCATGATGAAACACTGTAGTCATGCTTTTTGGATAGAACAAATTTGACATTGATAGTGGCCTAAGGGGAGAAACAGAATTAAAACAAGGCAACAAATTTAATCAACAAGGGAGCATCTTTTCATTTCATAATAATCACAGAAGCAATTTTTGATGTAAATGGCTCGTTAATTACATAGTGTAGAATCCTGGCTAATAAAATATGCCAGAATAAAATATGAAACCATGCTCTGTTAGAATACAGAAAGGAATACTAGGTTTCAAAAGTTTTCTAAGCCGTGCTAAGGTAGGTTTTAATATGCATTGTCCCTCATTTTTCTGCTTTCCCCCCACCATCCAAAGATTTTCTGGTTATCTATTGCTGCAAAACAAACATGCCCAAGCTTGGCAGCTTAAAATAACAGCCTTGAAATTGCTTTGGAATGGTTGAGTAAGGACCTCAGAACATATGCTCCATAGTAACATGAGAACACTGCCAGAAATTGTCAAAATCAAGTTTTTTGGAAATCTGGAAATTAGCCAAATTAAAAAATTAACTCAATCACAATATTCAGTCATTCTGCCATATTTTCATCTCCATACCCTCAGCTCTACTGTAGTCTTGAATCTGGAAGTCACAGTGATGAATTAGGACTATTTTTGAATTTTACAGAAATAAAATCATATTGCCTTTTACTTATCTTCTATGCTAAATATTTTGTTTGGTTATTAATTCAGTTATGTTCACTATAGCTGAAGGTGATTCTCATTGTTCTTTACCATGTGAATTTTTAATATAAAGGATTTTATATTTTGATTCATTTTTTTATTTACCAGTTTTACAAGGGGACAGTTGAACTTATTTTTTCAGTTTTCTACAGCAAGGAATAGTCCTGCAATGAACATTCTTGCATATTCTTTGCATGTTCATCTGGGTCTGAAACTACTCATTCACAGAGTATGCATATTAATCTTTCATATTTTATACTGAATATTTCCATCAATATTTATTCAAATTCTGCATAGTACAAAACATATGCCAAACTTTAGGTACTTAAAGATAATAATTATTAAAGATACATAATTATGGTCCCTAAGGTTAATAAAATATGTAAAGGGATTGATATGATACAATGTAAATTTAAAATATTGAAACATACAAATAACAGCTAATTATATTTGAGTCATAAAAATCAGCTATTCCTGAAAAGTTTGCAATTGTTAATAATATATACTCTTAAAAGAACTGGTTTATATTCGATGTTTGCTAACTGTATCATTTTTCATGTTTTATCTCTAAAAGTGATAAAATTTATGTATTGTTATTTCCATTTTATGAATGAAATTAGGGTACGTGAAATTCTGTGTTTTATTACATTCTCTTTCTTCTTATTTTACTTGTACATTAGACACTTGCATTGTGTCTTATATATCTTTCAGTTAACCAGGACTTTGTATTTTCTGTATTTCATTCTCCCAGTTTCAGTAGTTCATCTGGTCTATCCTGAAGATTCCTCTTTATTTTCTGTTTGAGCTGCTGTTTGATCCATTTTATGAAATTTCAGTTATGCATTTTTCATTGCCTTCATCTGCATTTTCTCCAAAGTTTTTGCTACTCTACCAGAATCCTTCATCTTAGATAATGAAAAAAATCATCTTATTTCTCTTAGGTTTAAAAACTATTATTTATTTTCCAATTCTAAAATTACAACCTCCAATGATTTTTATAAATGTTTTTATTTTCTGTTTTATCTTAGACATATTATAAATATTTTCAAAACATACAAGAAAAATAATGTATATGAAAGATACTAGAACTGTTTTCCAAAGTGATTATACCACTTTTACATTCTTACCAAGAGTGAGAATTTCAGTTGCCTTATACGTTTAATAGCATTTGATTTTGCTAATATTTTAAGTGTAGACATTCTGGCAGGTGTGTAGTGACATCTCTTTATTATTTTAATTTTCATTTTCCTAATAGCAAGTGACTTTGAAACCCTCATATGCTTATTGGAAGTTTGTGTGTCTTCTTTACATATGTCTGCTCAAGTTTGCAACCATTTATACAGGATTGCTTTCTTTTTCCTTTTTGTCTTCTTTTATGAGTCATGAATATTCTTACTACAGTCTGAATATCAACGTTTGTAAGATACAAGATACAGAGATAAGTTCCTCAGTTTGTTGCTTGCTTGTTCATTTACATAATGGTGCATTTTCATAACCAACATTTTAAATTCTAATTAGGGTGTCAATTTTTTATTTATGTATGTTTCTTTCTCCCTCCTAAGGTGTTTTTACCCACCCCAAGGCAAAGATATTATCCTAAGTTTTACAATAATTTTTCTACAGATTCAGATTTTACTTTGAGGCCAATAAATATATCAAATTATTTTATATGGTGTGAGATAGATGCTGACTTTAATATTTTTCACCAATATTAATGTCCTGTAATTTTTGTTTCACTTACCTTGCCTTCTAAGTTAGCTGATTTGGTATCTTCGTCAAAAATTAAATGACCGTAGTAACAGTTATTTGCTTCTGCAATCTCTCCTCTGTTGCACTGATCAATTTGTCAATTCTCATGACAGAATTACATTGTCTTAATTACTACAACATTATAGTTAGTTTTGATGTCAAGTATTAAACTCTTTCAACTTTGGTCTTTTATAAGATTACTTTGATTATTTTAGGTTATTTGTATTTGCATATAAATTTTATATTCAGTGTGTCAGTAACAATTTTTCTAATGGGATTATAAATAAACAAATACAAAATATTGTGGAGATTTGTTATTTTAACAATATGGAGTTTTCCAATCCATTAACATGCTGTATCCCTCAGTTCCAACTGTCGGAAAGATTTTTAAAGTATATTTTTTCATAAACTAATCTATGCTAAATTAAAAATTTTCAAAAAGATATTTTTGGATAATCTATTTTAAAAATATAATTATTTATGATTTGTCATTTGTTTGCAAACATTGAAAAATAATGTAAAACACTATCAGATTTTAATGTTTGAAGTGCAAATTGATGATCTTCGATAAAGGGAAAAATGACACAACTATTATTTTAATAAACGTGAATATAACTACATATGTAAATTTGTAAGTACATAAAGATATTCATTGCAGGATTGCTAGCAATCCCAAATAATCCAGAAAAAGCTAAACTAACTATTAAGAAGAAATTACTAAAACTAACTCTAGCCTTCCCATTTTTGTAAATAAGATTTCCTTGGAGTAGAGCCAATCCCACTCATTCACAATTTGTCTATGACTGTTTTCATTCTCAACATCTTTGAACACACATGACAGATGTCATTTGATCCAGAAAGCCCAAGATATTTCCTTATTGACCCTTGTGACATATTTACTAGCCAGATACTGTGTGACCCTTTACAGATCATTTAGATTTCTATCATAAAATACTATGCAGCATTTAAAGGAAATAAAAGAACTCTAAAAATCTTGAAGTGAACCAAACTTCATGATATACTACAAGAAGAGATGAAAAATGAAAAATGTCTACGTATACACACACACACACACACATATATATCAGACACATATTTACATATAAAATTGTGTACATTGTTCATCTTAATTTTATGTACTAAATCTCCAACATATATACATATGCATATATGTGTGTGTGTATCTATATATGTACATATGTATATCAATTTAAATGCAATATAAAACTTTCAAAAAAATATACTTTTTTCTTTAAAAAATGAAACGTAAGAAAATTTAAATATAACTCTTTGAATCAAAATGTATCATTTTTCATTTTGTTTGCTTGTTTTATCTAATTCTACTAAGGCTAAAGGATAAGCATTTTTAGTTTGTTCACTGGTTCTATAATCAGTAAAATTACCATAGTCCATAGATAAGAAGAATTTTTATATCTGAACATCACAATTCATACTGCTGTTAATGGATAATTTTTGTGAAGTATTCTCAAGTTGTTTATTAGATTGTTATGAAAGGATAGCTCCAGCCTGGTGAAAAAAGTAGTAGTTTCATTTGTATCATGTGGCTACTTTGTTCATTATATATGTTATTTCACACAGTCACATCTAAATCCTAGGTTGCTTATATACATCTCCACATTTTACCTAAAAGGGGGAATTTCTATGTATTTGTGAATAAATGAAAGTTATTGCTTAAAATAAATTAATACTGTTTTTATTCATGTTTTAATTCTTTACCCAATTCATTACCTGCCCAATTCATTTTCTGAGCCCATTTTTACACAAAGAAGGAGAAAAATGACTAATATGTGAATGCACATGTCACTGATATATCTACATGTAAGTCATTCAAATATTTAATATTTTTAGAAACTAAGTTCATAACAGATTAAATTATAAAATCATGAGTATATATTCTAGTGACATTTGAGGATCATATATTATAGATCCTCTTCTGTTCCATTTGTAGCCAGAAATAGAATTTACAGTATGTATACCAAAAGACATTGGTGAGCCATGATCTTTATGTTTTAAATTATTTTTACACAATCTATACATTCTATAATGATTGCAATAATTTCCTCCCACATTGTAAATGAACTGTAAAAAATTTTAGAACAGTATTTAATAAGTAGTTTGATATCTTTATATCAAAATCTTAAAGAGTAATATGTATTTCTCAATAAACTTCCTTAACAAAACAAGAAATGAATAACATGTAGATTTTATCATTTACTTTTAATATCAAATTTTATAGCAATAACAAAACATGATATGATGATAATATTTTTCTTTGGAAAATCTCTTTGCTTTAAATAAGAATCATTTAAGTTACATATAAAATTCCAAGTAATTATGACAAATTTATTTTAATTTCACTTGTTTTTTTTAAAGATAAAACATCTCCCTAAGAACATTAATTGTCAGTAATTTGTCTACTTTTTTGTTATCGTTTGCTTGCCTTTTACCTTCTTTCTTTCTTTCCTTCTTTTTTAATTTAATGCTGAATAAGATGCAATGATATAATCTTATATCAGAAAAATATTAATTGATTCATCTCTGAATGAGAAAGAAGAGAGGGATTCATGATATAATTTTTATTGTACAATTAATTCTTTATATTTCCTGTTCAAATTATAAGGATAACTTTGATTAAATGTCATATATTCATAATCACTTTGCACATTTTTTTAGCTTCTGTTTTGTGTCTACTTAAAGTTTTCTCATAGTTTCAAATTGATGTTTTCAGTGTTTATTATTGTTCTATTCCTAATGAAGTATCCCTACATAGCAAATACATTTCAGAATTTTTGACAACCTCTGTAAGTACTAAGGAATTTTATGTTATATAATAAGTATCAGCATGTATAAAATGAGGTTAGTTTTGAGGAAACTTTTTAAACAACTGAGCTAAAATAAAGGTCCAATAGCTGAGACAAAAGTATTTATTTTTATTTTTACAACAGAAACATTGACATAATTAATTTACTCAGTTGTCTATTTTATTTTCTTTACCCAGTACCTATGCTTTGTTTTGGATCAGTTCTTTTTAGAAATTAATTTAATCAGTTTAAACTGCCTTATCATATAGCTAATTCCTTAGGAATAGTTTAACAAGATTGAAATTATTAAACAGTACACAATAGCAAAGAAAAACAAGTGTGTGATTTACCAATAGTGGTTAAGAGAAAAAACAATTTGTCATCCATAATTAACTCACAATCCCTAAATGTTTGTAGGATGATCTTCCATTAGTAACTCCACACGTTCCTGAATACATGTCATAAACTCTCATATGTTGACCACGAATAACATTTTGACATTTAATGTGATAGTGTTTGGAAAATTATTTGTCAAATTTAAAGAGTTACACAATTTTTGCTTTTGTTATTATAGTTACTATTT
Source organism: Sciurus vulgaris (assembly GCF_902686455.1). NCBI lineage: Eukaryota > Metazoa > Chordata > Mammalia > Rodentia > Sciuridae > Sciurus > Sciurus vulgaris. The sequence continues at coordinate 135,775,591 of NC_136464.1, forward strand.
CCTGATCCATATTAGTGTGGAACTGATTATAATTGATTCTGACATGACCTAGTTAAAAATGAGGTACAAAAATCACAATGTTTCACTCTGATATATCTATATTTTTCTATAATAAAATTGAACACCCCCAATTCTATCAAATAATTCTTCTTTTACTTAAGAATATTTATAAGTTATGTCAAAGTGTAGTTACTTAACTTTCAAAGAGGTATTACTTGAAGAAATTAGTTTAGGTCTCTGAGTTCCATAAGTGCAATGTTACGAATGAACCATTTTGTTAGAAAATGTTTTTAATTGTGTGTGTTTGTGTGGTACTTGGAATTGAAACTATAAACTATAACTCCTACCCTTTGAAAAAAAATTTACTTTGAGAGAGGTTCTCACTAAGTTGCTGAGCTTGGTCTCTAAATTACAATCCTGCCTCAACCTCCCCAGTCACTAGCATTACAGGCAGGTATCTGGCTAAATTGTTTTATTAATATATAATATATGTACATATTTAAGCTTCCTTGTGGTATTTTGATTTGGATAGATAAATAGATAGAGAGAAAGATATATATATATAGTAGTGTTCAACTCATGGTATTTAGCAGAGTCATTGCTTTATACTTGTATCATGTTTTAATAGTGAGTATATTCAGAATCCTCTTTTCTTATTTTGAGATACATAAGTCATTGTTACTAATTATATTCATCCTGTTGTGCCATAGAACACTAGCTTATATTTCTCCTAATAATAATTTTGTATCCTTTTACCAAACCCTTCCTGTCCCCCTTCTCCTCCCATGTTTCTGGTAAACATTATTTTAATTTTAATGATATCCACTTTTTAAAATTACACTTTATAAATGAGGTCATGTGACGTTTGTTTTTCTATGCCTGACTTAGTTCACTTAACATCCATGTATTGATGGATGTTTATGCTTTCTTACAGCTGAATTGAATTCTAGTGCCCATGTATACCATATTTTCTTTATCCATGTGTCTTGTTGATGGACATTTACGGTTATTCTATATGCTGACTTGTCCCAACCTGCACAGCTGTTAATTCAGGAAACCAGACACTGCCAAGGAAGGGATGAAGAAAATACAAACAGACACACAAATAGAGAAAAGCTGGGGCTCATGGTTCACTACACCTTGGTAGGGAGACAGTGACCCAGAACCAGTTCAGCACATTTATCATATAGGTTTAACATCAAAAGGATTTATTATTATTATTTTTTATTTTTCTTTTAATTTTTTACAGACTGCATTTTGATTCATTGTACACAAATGGGGTACATCATTTCATCTCTATGGTTGTACATGATGTAGATTCATACCATTCATGTAATAATACATGTACATGGGGTAATGATGTCTGTCTCATTCTCATAAGTTTCTCCCAAATAAAAAACAAAACCTAAAAAGAAAAGAAAAAGTATTTATTGTGAGCAATTTCTTCAAAGCAAAAAGAAACAAGGTCTGTTGCTAGCAGACAAATTGTAATTGTCAGTTTGCTCCTATAATTTTCTACACTGGGCAGCTAATGTTTGAACTTTAGGTCAAGAACTGATAATTCTATGGCTGGCATGGCACTTCCTTTTGAACAGGGCAACACCACACCACCAATAGGCATTCTCACTTTGAAAGTTCCCAGAAGTGGCATCATGTCTGTTGCCAGACAGCTCAAGGACCATAATTCAATCACCGCTCCCAACAGTAGCAATTGTGAATAGTGCTTCAATATAAACAAGAGTGCAGGTATCTTTTCAACATTTTTATGTCATTTCCTCTGGTTATAACTCAGAACGAAAGAAAATGCAGATTATATACCTGACTAGTGGTTAATATTCAGACTATCTAAGGAACTCAATCACTTAATAGAAAATAAATAATAACCAATTAAATATTGGGCTAAAACTAATAACATTTCCCAAGAGAAAAATGCAAATGACTAACAACTATATATGAAATAATGCTAAATATCACTCACTAATTATCAGGGAAATCTTGTAGAGGTATAGTCTCAATCCACTTAGAATGGCTGTTATCAAAACAAAAACGAAAAACATAACAAAACAAAACAATAGTAAGTTCTGGAGAAGATGTGGAGAAAGGAGAACTCTTACAAACTGGTGATATTGTAAATTGGTACAGCTCCCATGGAAAATAGTTTGGAGGATCTTCAAAAAACTAAAAGTAGATTATCATATTATCTAACACCCTCACTACTAGGAAAAGGTTTAATACAAAGGGAAAATCCTCAGTATTTTAAGATATAAGGGATTAAATACAATGACTATAAAACCTTTCAAAGGGTTGGATCAGAAGTAAGAGGGGGCTGGGGTTGTGGCTCAGTGGTAGAGAGCTCACCTAGCGTGGGTGAGGCCCTGGGTTCGATCCTCAGCACCACATTAAAAAAAAAAAAAAAAAGGTATTGTGTCCACCTAGAACTAAAACAAAATATTTTAAAAAAAAAGAAGTAAGAGGTAGACATTGAATATTTGCTTCAATATCTGACCTCTGAGCTTTCATCTGGATGTCAGGGGGCCTCCCCGTTGCTATTCCTCCTGCAGCCATTGCCAGAAGTCTGGTGCACCTGCAATCCATAAGACTTCACAGAGGAAAGGATTATCTAACTGCTGCAAACACTTTCTTTCTGGGGATTTGTGAATCAGCTGCCATGAACAAGGAGGAATTCTCTGTTTAATTTCTGTTATCCAAATCTTGTACTAGTATCTCTAAATTGGTATGACTTCATTTGAGGACAAGGGATTCTGAGAAAAATTAGTTTCAGCTTTTTAAACTCCCCAGGTAGGAAAAGGATGAGAGAGCTAATCAAAGTGTCTTCTTCAGTAGTTAACTAGATTTAACCCAGTGTTTTCTCTTTTATTATAAATATTCCAGACTGAAAGACAGGCTCACCCAAGGTCCCTATAACTCCTCATTTACAAAAACTTCAGTATTTGAATAAATCAAAGTGTAATAAATGTCCTCTTTTAGAGTGTTTTATCTGAGGTTTCTCAAAATGGGAACTAAAATCTTAATGTATACTAAAATATGGAAAAGATTTCTGGTGTTCTGCCTCTTTTCAAATATTATAATGGACATACATTTAGCAAAATACAAACTAGAATGCCAGTTCTATAGCATTCCTTTCTGTATACTTCTAAATAACAGTGCTTTCAGAGTTGGCCAGAGATAAGTACATTTCTTTTTATTTAGCTTTATCAAAATTGTGGTTGAAAAATGCATAATGTTTTATCCTCTAAATTTTTATTTTTCAAAAACAATAGTTAAACTTCCAATTTTTTTTTAGTCTCATTAAAATGGTAAAAGTTCTGTATAATGAACAAGTACTATATTTGTTTCATTTAATCTAATGACATTTTTGAAATTTATAAAATAGAATTAAAAAGTAAATATATGGCTTCACTTCATAATAGATGTCTGCTTAGCTTCAATAGAAGAGGCTCTAAAAATGAATGGTAACAGTAACAACTAATATTTGTTTACTGGGAAAAGAGTTACTTGACTATTGCAACTTTTTCTTCTCTCTATAAATTACACATAGGCCACAGATTTAATTCAAAACAAATGTATTTTGCCTTCAGAGAAAAAGACAAAATGTAATCATCCCATATATATTTAAAGTATTAAAACTAACCACATTTTCCATACAGTGTCACCCCGTCATTTTTTACTATAACATACCCAAAAATAATTTATTTGGAAAAAAAAAAAGTAATGTTACCAAAAGAAGCAAGCTACAAACAGACCACAACTTCCTAAGTTGTACAAAAATACTTAGCAGCAGTTCTATACAATTGAACTACTTGGGCAGATGTTTATTTCTAAAGAATTCCCATTATATGAATATTCCAATATGAATAGTATGAAATAGCTGGATTATACTTGTGAAAGGTATTGCAATTCCAGATTCCACCTGGAATCATACCTTGACAATTGTAAAACTTAGAAGCAAAATGTGATGATTCTGACTTGCTAATATTTCAACATCAATATCACCTTTTTTTTACCACAATCAGCTATAAATTCAAAGACAGTACAGATAGTATACACTCTTCTGTTAATTCATGTGGCTGTGATGGATAAAATACATCTATCCTATGTATTTTTATTACACTATAGTTCAGAAATTACTACACTGAACTATAAAAATCTATTATTTATTATATGTTTTAGCTCCATATCTATTAAAAATAATAGTCATAAGATCAAACTGTCCAAATAAACACAAAATGTTAGAGTTAAGTATTAAGATTTAAATATAAATTTGAGTGAAAGTATCTTTTATATTTGGTGTCTAAAGATGTATATGATTTGAGGCAGCTCACCAGAAATAATGTCCAGAATTAGGTAGAACTAGCTCATGGTGACCTCAGTCCAGTTGAGGACGATAGTTGGAACCTCCAGCAGAATGGCATGCTGCTGAATTATCATTTATGTTATACAAAATTTAATACATCCATATGTCTATTCTTCATTTCTACCTAATGACCACTGAGAAGCAATGAAAATAAAATAGTACCAGAGATGTTCATAATAGTGAAAAATAAATATCAGACTGGTCCATAAAATCTGAACAATTTGTGGCACCATGAGTCAACTCAATAATCAGTTGGTCCGAAAATAGGTATGATATGAGCATACCATTTTTGAAACAAATATAAAATATACTCCACAAATAATGAAGAATAAAATTAAACTTTGTTTGCAACTTTTTCTGAATATAAATACATTTGATTCAATTCTTTGCTGAAATCTGTTACATCGTTCTCTTTGTTTTCATTTTTGTGTTTCTTCATATCTTTTATCATTTTATTAGCTTCTTTACTCATTAGTGACAAAACTAAGTTTTTGGATCTGCTCTGTGAGATCTTTTTATATCTTTTTATGTTCTTAAGGGAAATAATTCTATTCTGCTTTTTAATTTTTAATTTTGGTGCCAGGTATTGAATACAAAGGTGCTTAACCACTAAACAACATCCCCACCCATTTTTTATATTTTATTTTGAGACAGGGCCTTGCTGAGTTTTGAGGCTGACTTTGAACTCATGATCCTACTGTCTCAGACTCTCCAGGATCCATGCCCAACCCTGCATATTTTTTTTTTTTTACCAAATATTTTATGGAATTTTATCTCAATAATTTTGTTGTTCATTTTTCATATGAAATTAATTTTCTGGAGTATTAAGTTTGAAAATGTTTCAAAATATTTTTTGAATTTCAGAGTGTCCTTCTCTTCCTTGTTTTCCCCATGTAACATTCTACAATACAGTGGCTTTGCTTTTCATATTTTCTGCCTCCATTCCCTGTATATTGCTTCTACACTTCCTCTCACATTCATATTTCTGTCCAATACATTCTTTTTGGTCTGAGTTCCTGTGCTATCGCAGAGCTCTAGGATCTTGGATTCAAGACATTGTAGGCACTTGAGTGATTCAGTACCATGTGTTCCTCCTGCAAACTTGGCTCTCAGATGCTGCTCCAACAGGCAAAAACCATTCATAGTTTCCTCTTTTCTGGTCTGTAAGGCACTTTAACTTCCCTCTGCTTTTTGTGCAGTATTAGATAACATACACGCATAACTTCCACCTATTTGTTCCTATCACACTCTTTTGGGATGTCACTAGCTGTCTACTGCTACAGTTTGGTTCCGAACTCTCTCCCAAGGCATGTATGTTAAGGACTTCATTTCCAGAACTGCAGTTTTGGAAACTTTTAAGGCAGGGCTTAGAAGCAGGTCTTCCAATCACTGGGGGCATGCCACTAAAAGGATAATGGAACCCCTCCCTTTCTCTTTCTTTCACTTACCTGCGAGGAAGTGAGTGGTTTTTGCTCCTCCATGTAGTCCCTGTTATGATGTGTTTTTGTGTCACATATAGATCCAAAAGCATTGTTTCCAACCGATGATGGACCTGCAACATCCAAAACTGTTAGCCAAATTAAACGTTTTCTCATTTTAAGTTAATTATCACAACTATTTTATTACAGTCATAAAAAGCTACCTTCTTTATTATTAACACTGTCTTTGAATTGTGTTTTTATTATAATTCTGTCTATTTTTAGGCCAAGAATTTTGGAGAATTTTGGAGAATGAAAAGCTGTATTGAAGCCAGATTCACCACCTTTCAAACAACTGCATAGCTTCCTTTTTTCTAAAACAATTATTAATGCAATTTTTTTGTTATTAACCAAATCATTTCTGCTGTTTAATAAATGTAATGATTTTTCCACAAAAATGTGTTGAGCAATCTGAGCATTTTAATTTATCTTTGTATGTTCGTATATATGTACTTAAATCTTATTGGTTTAATTATTTGTGTTTTGTAATGAAAGTCTATATAACCTCTCACCATATTTTTCTTATTTACAGATCTGTTCAGTTTAATGAATGTTTATTAATGAATACTTATTCTATTATTTACTTTTCAGTAAAAAATAAGCTAAAATAAATAATAACATCTACTTTGTTATTTTAGATTCCATTCATATTGCATATTTACCCACTCTGAATAATAATGAATGACATTTTTGTCTCAATCAAAATTTTGTCAGAAGATAATTGTCATATTTTTTCAAGGAATGAATCTTGAATTTATAATGCATCATAACAGACTTCTTGTTGATGTTGCTTTCTCTAGTTTAATTCCTTCTTTTGCCCCGCAAAATCAATACATTACATAACATTTCATCTCCTCCAAACTCCTTAAAATTGTGCACATATTTATATTCATTCTTTCTAAATTTTAAGTCTTTATAAGATTTCTAAGACATTAATTCTATGAGAAATGTCTTGACTTTTTGTTTGTTTTACATTGCTAATATTGATATACAGAGAAAATAAATAGAACCTTTATTTCTATTTATTTACTTTTTGATATGGGGTCTTGCTGCTCAGAATGGTCTCTCAACTCCTGGGCTCAGGCATTTCTCCTGCCTCAGACTCCAGAGTAGTTAACACAATAGGCATATGTCACCATGTTTGAGTGAGCCTTTATTTTTAGAAATGTGATATTTAAGTAATATCACAGTCAATTAATAAATCATAAAGTGTAATTACTTATGTAAAATTTTGAAGATTTTCGGCAAAGTTATAATGTGGCATTAAAACACTGCTTATATATGGAAAGATCTTAGAATGGACAAAAATAGCTCAAAATTTTGAAATGCTGTATTCTTGAAATGCCAAATGGGTAGATGACTTCATTTTCTCTTTTCAGTTGTTTCTATGAAGTAATGTGTGCATGGAAAATTCACTATTATTCTTTTGTGAAGTTGACACTGCTCATCTTAAATGCAGCTTTAAAAAAATCCATCACAGCTTGCATAAATTACAGAGTCCTACTGTTTGAAGATATGAAATTAGAACTCAGGAATTCCTTGAATTTAATTTTAAACTCAGTGCTCCCAGATGCACATCTTTCTGAACAGTCCATTAATCAGAAAAGCTAGAAACTATTCATCATACTTCAGTGTAACAATCCTTTCATATGTTCCTATCTTTGTTGGGCTATACATTTTGAAAATTGCTTACTCTTGGGCATTTTCTCCATTTGAAGATAAAATATCATGCCATCAACCTAAAATCTCTTCTATAATGATCTGAAAATGTGCTGTTCATTTTTTAAAACATTCTGGCAAACTGACAAGATCAAATAGTCAGCATTTGAATCATCACTGGCTTGAAAGATTTGATTATTAAAACAGGCTTTCATCATTAGAAAATTCATTCTGATACACATAAAAGAAAAGACAACATTTTTTATAATTGAAGAATGAAAATGATATGGTAAAAGATTGCATGTGATGCTTCTAATTGCTCTGGCCTTTTTAGGCTTCAAAGGTAGTATGTGAGAGGCAGAAACCATTAGGCAATCAGAAAGGCAGAAACTGATATTCCGCTGACTCTGTAACTTCCACTTTACTAAGGGAGAAACTTTCATTAAATTATATCTTCTGTTTCCAATTGTGTTTGCTATCTTCTTCCTCTTTACAATTCAGGCTCCAGTTGGTGGTGGGGAGAAAACAAATGGTCAAAACACTTGTTTTCTATCCTACAAAAAATTTCTTGATAAAAACAAGACTGCTTTCTTTTTAGTTAATAACTGTGTGTCCCCAGTGACCCTCCCGAAACAGGACACCAGACAATGGAAATACAAGTCTTGACTTGAGAATATATGCGGTTACTTCCTCTTTGCACCCCTAGTCTCTGACTCTGTCATGAGACTCTGACTCTTTGTCAGGCGTATCTGAGTATCTAAGCCTCATTTTATTGCTATAGCTGCAAGGGAGGCTTGGTAACCAATATTCAGTTTGTGGAATGGAATTCAATATTTGCTTCAAATATGGGGAATTACATCTAGAGACGATTCGGACATGATCCAGACAACAGGATATCAGTCCTAAGCCATTAAGAAAGTATGTCAATAGTTATTTTTGAAAGCAGCAACAGGATGAATATAAACATTTGATGGGAAGAATGATTTTGATTGTTTTGTCTTTGATTTTAATTTTTCACATGATGTAGGCATGCCAATATAATGTAATTCCTTTTAATCTTTGTCATATAATCGAATATATAGTAAACACAGATAAAGGCATATTATAGTGTTCTGCTAATACTGACCATTACTGCTCCAAATTCAGCCCAGATGTCCCAGTGCATGAAGATGAACAGCACTTGGCCCACCTGCCATATATTCATATTTAACTTCTTTGGGGAAAACTTTATGGGAATCACTTAATCTCTAAGATCTCCTCTACTTGTTTATATAATGAAAATAAAATCCATAAGCATAATGATTATTTTAAGAAAATAAATATATGAATATCAAAATAAGTATATATTCAAAATAAGATGAAAACAGCCTTATAGTAATTCAGTATTAAGATGAAAATAGCACTACAGTGATTCAATATTGCTACACTGTTACTTTAATATTATAAAGTATAATTTATTACACCAAAAATACAAAGAACCCAATCAATAAATAAGCCAAGGAACTGAAAAGACACTTCACAGAAGACATACAGGCGATTAATAAATATATGAAAAAGTGTTCAACACCTATAGTAATTAGAGAAATGCGGATTAAAACAACTTTAAGATTTCATCTACTCCAATTAGAATGGCTGTTCTCAAGAACACAAACAAAAATAGATGTTGGTGTGGATGTGGGGAGGAAGGCACACTTTTACATTGCTGGTGGAGTTGCAAATTGGTGCAGCCACTCTGGAAAGCAGTGTGGAGAATCCTCAAAAACCTTGGAATGGACCCATATTTTAACAGTAATTTTTTAAAAAGAGACATAAATAAGGCTTTCTCTTTAACTTTGGAGGTAGTAAGATAGAAAGTTCAACGCCAGTCTTAGCAATTTAGCAAGGTCTTAAGCAACTTACCCAGAACCTGTCTCAGAATGAAAATGGAAAGAACTGGAGATGTGGCTTAGTGGTATAGCACCTCTAGGTTCAAAAAAAAAAAAAAAAAAAAAAAAAAAAGGAAAGAATAAACAATTTCAAATACTTAAAAATTAAAGAAACTTTATTTTTTTTTCTTCTTCACTCTAATAGTAGAGTTAATTACATAGATAAGTCTAACACTGAACAATCTTGGCATCCTCTGTAGATGGGATTCTCAAATGACACTTTAGATTCCCATTCCCTTTGAATATGCTCTTTATTACTTCCCTCCATTTGAATGTGGGTATAAGATAGAATTTACTTCTGTGATGTGGTTACCTTATATGACCAAAGGAGAGGGATTTTTATGTAATTAAATTCTCTAATTAGTTAACTTTGAGTAAGGGTATTATCCTGGGAGTATTCAACTGAATCATTTGGGAGGAGATTATTTTTGGCAAACATTGCTAAATCTGTTGAACATCTTTATAAGAGGGTGTGGGTTTTTCCTAGAGCAGACTGACTCCACTGTGCAGATTCCTCCTATTCCTGTGTGGTTGCCAACTGCAAATGATCATCTCTTATACAGAATCTGCCCTGTGCACTTTGGATAACCAACTCCCTCTCCTTTATACAAGCCAATTGCTTAATAATAAGTAGCAAATGAATAATTATTAATATGGTTGATGTTGTGGTTTGGATGTGAGGTGTCCCCCAAAAGCTCACGTGTAAGACAATGAAAGAAGGTTAGAGAAGAAATGATAGGATTTTGAGATTAATCAGTGAATTAATCCCCAAAGGGATTAACTGAGTGGTAACTGGAGACAGACGGGGTGTGGCTGGAAGAGCGCATGCTTTTGGGATATCTATGTTTGTATCTGGCGAGTGGAATCTCTGTCTCTGTTTCCTGATCACCGTGATGAGAGCTGCTTCCCTCCACCACCCTCTCCAGCCATGATGTACATCTTCACCTGGAGCCCGGAGGAATGGAGCCAGCCTTATGGATTAAGACCTCTGAAATCTTGAGCCCTCAAATAAACCTTTCAATCTTCTATAATTGTGCTGGGCAGATCATTTAGTCACAGCAGCGAAATAGCTGACTAAAACAGTAAAACAGTAAAGAAGTTCCAGGTGCGTTGGCACACTCCTGTAACCCTAGCAGCTCAGGAGGCTGAGGCAGGAGGATCCTGAGTTCAAAACCAAACTCAGCAAAAACAAGGAGCTAAACAACTCAGTGAGACCCTATCTCTAAATAAAATACGAAATGGGGCTGGGGATGTGGCTTAGTGCTCAAGTGCCCTTGAGTTCAATCCCTGATACTCCTCATCAAAAAAAAAAAAAAAAAAAAAAAAAAAAAAGAAGTAATTAAGTATTAGCTGGTTTAGTATGTGATTGTCCAAATTTTCTCAAAATAGTGCAAACTCTAGTAAGTTATTGTATACATATTTATTTTCAAGATTATTAAAATATACAAACTCTGATATAGTACTTTATTTCATAAATATGTCTTCTTTGGATCCTGTTTTATATTTTGCTTTCAAAATTTCTATTACATGAACAAATAGAAATCCTAAGCAAATAGTTTATTTGTTAGTCTTATTGTATTCAAACTAAAGAATAGTGAATATCAAATTACTCACAACTAAATTAATTAAACTTATTTTTAATTTAACAAAAGTAAACAATTTTGAAATGATTTTAAGTATTTTCCTAAGAGATTTTTATAGTATGTAAAACAGATTGACATGAAATATGATGTGACTGGACAATGTGATTGATTTAAATACTTACAAAGGAATATGTCATTCATCAGTCATATCATGTGGGAATATACTATAAGTTTTTCAATCAATATTCTATGTCGTTTTTTCCTATTATCTTCTCCACATAACCTTCCAATCAATTCCAACATTTCAAATAAGGAGCATACATATTATATAGATACTCAAGAATTTTGATAGTAAGATTTCTAGATTTGTACATAAATAGATGTATGGCATAGAAATTGTTTTAACTATTCTTTTTTATGTTATTATGTACTTGATGAATAAGCATTATAAACATTTTTAAACATAAACTCAAAGACTTCTTTTTTTAACAAATCCTTACACAGAACTATCAGGTTGGATTATTCAGCCAAATTATACAGTTCATTTTATTTGACTTTCCTCCTTTTAAATTATTGATATTATATGATAATTCATAGATTTAATAGTATAAGCTCTGGTGATATGTTACCTGGATTTTATTTATAGCTCCACCACTTACACTTTCAAGACTTTCTGCAAATCATCTGTACAATGAAATATTATTAGCCAACTGAGGTGTGTCATCTTAAAAAAAGGAGATAAGTAAAACACTCTTCTTGAAAGGCTCCACTCCATTCTCAAGAACCTTACCAAGTTAGGGAAACAATGAAAGTATGTCTAAGCCAAAATGCCCAGATAAATAGTATCTTAGAGGACACTGGATTACTCTCATGTATGCTGCGAATTAGGGAAAGTTTATACTACCTGTAGAAAGCTGCTTTCTTGTATGCATTCCATGTTCCTTGGGATTCTGGTCATACAGTGAGACAAAGCAGACTAAGCTAGTGTCACTGCACCTGAAGCCCAATTGATAAAATCCATCTTCTGTGGTAGCTGGTGCAAAACTGAGTGCAGTATGAAGATAATAAGTGCCACACATCCAGCTAGCTGCCACTGGAAACAGGTATCATGAAGGATGGAAAACTATTTTCTGGAGTAATATTATGAGCAATGGAGGCTTTTACTCGGTGAAGCACAGTGATGCATGGAGGTGATCTCTGTCCAGACTCTCACCACTGAACCTTTTTTCACAAGCATTTTTTAGTAAACCTTCTGCATTGCATGCCCTCTTCAGGTACTTTTTTGGTCTCTTGGAACTCTATCCCAGTGCCCAAGCACAAGTAGGCTGTGGACACTATGAGAGTCTAAGGAAACAAAAGATTTTAATGCATGCAAGATGTTTAACATCTCTTGGGTAACTTCTATATATAATTTTAATAGTTTAGTAATAGAAATATTTTATTTTCTCTTTACCTTCTCACTTCTAAAATGTTTTCACTCTCTGATTAACACACATGTAACTGAAAATGGCATATCACCTCTCAAAAATATCACCTCTCAAAAATAATTTCTATTCAGCTCCTAGTCCAATGGTTATTTACAAGCCTTCTTTTAAAAAAAAAATCATAAAACCATAAAAATGCATCCTATTTGCAATTTACACTTGCATTTTTGTGAGATAAGAGTTTAAATATTCTTATTTTGTTTAACATTCTTGGTTCTTTTATATTGTATCTTCGGCAAAAGTGTACAAAGAATAATTTAGGAAATCATGGTCAAGGATAAGGGAATATTTCATAATAAAATCACTAAAATGTATTCCATAGTATCATTCTTTCCCAGATATAGTTTTTGTTACCTACCTTTAAACTTGTTTATTTCTTTAAAATAATTTGTTATCTAAGAAAGTATAAAATTATCAGTTCTCTGTGTTCAGAAGCTTATTTAATGTGCTATGCACTCCCATATAGCCTCTCCCTAGGCTATTTATTATCACACCAGCAGATGAATTTTAGAAGTCAGTTAATGATGCAAGATGGGTCACAGTGATGATTTTTATTGGAAAATGAGATAGCCTAAGAAAATGAAAATCTAAATCTAAGCAATTTATATGGAATACTTAAATGTCTTATTAAACTTTGTTCAAATGTTAAAGACTGCAGCAATTTCAAACTTTAATGAATACTTCATTGTGAGATTCTAGCATATACTCTCACATGTGTGCATTCATGTATATTTGCCTATATTTTCTATTTCCATCTATGTTCATGTTTTGAATATTATAACTCTTTGGGAGACACCTTGGTATATAATTTTAAGACATAAACATGAATTATTTCAAAGTTATGAATGAGTAACTGGAAGCGAGTTATCATTTAGCCAGCAAAATCTCTGCCATTAACTAATAGATATCCTGGATATCAAGTCATCTTTTGGGAGTCAAAACTCCTCAAACCTATTTAAAGGACAACATCAAACAAATCATACTAAGGTTGAACAGTTTTTGTACTATAGTTTTGGCATGTGTAAATATTAGCTATAACAATTAAAGCATAATTTAAATATACCTCTATACTTAATGGAGAAACATTGTTTTGATTGAGAGAACATTTCACAGTATCATCAGTAGAAAATCAATATATGCCAATCATCTAAAATCACAATGTATATCACCAAGGGATAAGGAGACTAATTCCTATGAATATTGTACATAAGAGATATTCTACATGGAATTGTTATTCACAGTCAATCTGAGGTATAATCATCATTCCTCATTTTCCTGATGAGGTAATAAAGACTCAGATGATTAACTGTTGAAAGGAGGACTGGAACCCTGCTAACATATGAATTCAAGTCCTGACCTCTTCACATATAATAAAATGTACCCCTCAGGGATGTCTTTATCTTCTTCTTAGTTTAGACAAATGGATGCCCTCATTTAAACACCACCGTGAGATGATTTCCACCTTCTCACTCATTTAAGGAAACCAGTAAATCAAACTTCTAGAAGGGTGGAAGAGAAAAGCAGTTACAAAAGATGGGGAAGGAAAAGGAGGAGAAATGACAGAAGCTAAGCAGGACTGTTAGGGACTGTGAAGGTTCCTGCCCACAAAAGTATGTTTCTCTATAAGTTAAAGACATACTTATTTGTATAAATATTTATGTAGAAAATAATTTCTGATTCAAAAATTGATTGTGGGTCTCCTCATTTTAAAAAATTATTTCTGAGATTAATTCATACTCCTTTAATAAACAGTTATCAAGCTGATATTTTATGTTTTTAAATTTTGCTACATAATTAGCTTAATATAAAATTAAATATTTGCTAAATAGTTATGAATTTTAAAAGTATATTTGACATGACATCAAATTATACACCAATCCAATTGATATTCTTTTCATTAGTCTATAGGGAAAATCATGTATTTCCATGTGTCAATGTGTTTACTAGTTTATTTCTATAATGATTATACAAACAGACATGTTTATTCATTCTGAATTTTTTAGTAATATTTATGTCTGCTAAAAACCAAAATACGTACAACTTCAGAATTTATATTGAGTCATACTGTATCATGAAAATTACTGAGAAAAATGTTTGCTAAAACTTTTTAAAAATAGTATACAATAACTTATTAAAAATGACAAAGCAATATTTCACACCAACATATGTATTTATTGTCTAGCTCTACACAGTTTTTAAGGTGATGAACTAAGGAATGGTTCATAATTGATGTGTCCCAAAAATATTAGTGATAATAAGATAATAACTAAGATAAAATGGACATAGGGCCCTGAGTGTGTGCACCAAGATTTCTGCATTTTATAAGAATATATAAATGCATTTATATTGATATGTTCAATGAATATATTTGCGATTTGTTTACACTGAATATCAAACAATAAAGTGGAATTTTTGTATGTTTTAGATATACATGACAGTAGGATGTATTTTGATATATTATACATACATAGTTTCACTGAAAATGGGAAAGTAATATCCTATTTATTCTATTGTCTTTCCTATTTACTTCTCCTCTCTTTCCTTCATTCCCCTTTGTTTAATCAGTGAACTTCTATTATTCCCTCCCTCCACCCTCTTATTCTGTGTTAGTATCCACATATCAGAGAGAACATTTGGCCTTTGTTTTTTTTGGGATTGGCTTATTTCACTTATTATTATAGTTTTCAGTCCCATTCACTTACTGGTAAATTCCATAATTTAATTCTTCTTTAGGACTGAGTAATGGGAGTCTCAGTGTAGTTTTAATGAACATTATTTACATATTTGTTTCATATATTCGTATTTCTTTTTCTGTGAAATACCTGTTCAGTTTTTGTGCCCATTTATTGATTGGGTTATTTTGTTTTTGGTGGTGTTTTTGTGTTCTTTTTATCTTCTGGAAATGAATGCTATTTCTGAGGTGAAAAAGATTTTCTCCCATTCTACAGGCTCTCTCTTTACATTCTTGATTGTTTCCTTTCCTGTGAAGAAGCTAGTTTGATACCATCCCATTTATTGATTCTTAATATTACTTCTTGTGCTTCAGGTGTCTTGTTGAGGAAGTCCATTCCTGGACCAACATGATGGAGATTTGGGCGTACATTTTCTTCTAGTAGGAGTAACGTCTCTGGTCTAATGCCCAGGTTCTTGGTCCACTTTGAGTTTTGTGCAAGGTGAGAGATAGGAGATAAATTTTATTCTACTACATATGAATTTCCAGTTTTCCCAGCACTATTTATTGAAGGGTCTATCTTTTCTCTTTTTGACTCTTTTGTCTATATTTTCACCTGTTTGATAGCATTCAAAATCACCTCTTGTCTAATCTTCTGATATTGTATGACACATTTGTATATTTTTGATTATATGCATTATAATCAAATATGTATGTTATAAATATATACATTGTATATATTTGATATTGTATGACATCCTCTTATCTTCTGATATTATATGACACATTTCACACATGTGGGAGGAAGAGGACCTGAGAGTAGAAGGTCGAATGATCATAAGTAATGCTTAATTACATGTGTTGAATTATCACATTAAATCCCATTATTTTTACAATTAATAAATTTTCATAAATATAAAAAATAGTAAAAATATTTCCATTACTTCAAAATTTTCTTTTTGTCCTTTACCAGTCAATTCCTCAAGTATTCACACTAGATACCTCTGATCTGTTTTCTATTATAAAGTAAATTTTGAGTCTTTTGGAATTGCATGTAGAGAGGTTATATAGTATGTAAAATTTGTCTCTAGCATCTAATCAAAACTTGGTATATTTGAAAAATTAAGAGGTTATGATTCATAACAAGGGAAACAACAAAACAATAAATAGAAAATTAGAAATACTGTACATGACTGAATTATGGAAATAGCAAAATTAATTTTTACTATATAAGATTTATAGTGCAACTCTTGTCTTATAATTATGAAATGATTTACCATTCCAAGATCTGAAAACTAGTCAATTCTGCATAAATGATCATGGTTAGTTTTTCAGTCTTTTTAAAAATTAAGGGAAAGAGCTATAATTTGATAAATGCAAATAGAGTCATATCCAGTCATAATATTTACATATTTATAACTTCCTTGTAAGTTGTTAGCTTTGTTCCTTTTCAAATTTATTTGAGTTGCCCACAAAATGTCTATCAATAAGCTAAAAGCTTATTTATTTACATAAATATTTTAAGTAATAGAGGTGTAATAATAAATATAAAATTTAAAATTTACAGATCATTAAATAAATTAACAATTATGTTAGTTCTTTCTCTTAATCTGGGTTTGCATACACTTTATTTATTCTCTATAAAAAGGAATTCCTGATTCAAAATATTGGTTGGGACCTCTCTTAGTTTTTAAAAATTTTTTCTGAGATCAATTCATACTCCTTTAATGAAAAAGTCACCAATCTAATGTTTCATGTTCTTAAACTTTGCTGTAAAATTATTTAATATAAAATAAAATATTAATTGTGAATTTTAAAAAAATGACTTTTTCCAAATTAAACACTGATCCAACTGAAATTATTTTCATTAGTATATAAGCAAGCATCATAAAAATATTTGTGTATTTGCAAGATGCCTATGTTTACTGATTTATATCTGCATTCAATAGACACATACACAGGCATATGTGTGCATGCATTCATTTTTTTTTTCTTTTTGATAGCACTACAAACTCACCTCTTGTGATTCTAATCCCATAGATACTGTATGCCAGCTTCACTCATTTCTCATTTTTCCTTTAAGGTATTTAACATAATGTATTTTTTAAAAAAAACTTATTTTTTACATTACTGCTTTTATTTAAATGGACATGCATAGAAGATTCTGTCAAAGATATGGTGAATCCATATTTATTTTGTCATGATTTTTTTTCACATATCTTTTACTTAAAGTGGTTATATATGTAACAGAATCTCCTCTAAATCCTGATGTAAAGGTCTTTTGAAACACTCTCCTTCTTACCATAAAACAAATTTGCAGCAAGATTGTATCACATGATGATACTGTTTTCCCATCAAGCTCTTTATGGTTCTTTCAGTCCACAAAACTTTAGTGTCTTTTCCTGGGAGAAAGCCTTCAGCAAAGTAGGGACACTTCAGAGAACAGAGGAGAAGAATTATAAAACTGTCATAGATGTCAGAATATATTGCAATCAGCAGCAGAGTAGCATTGCCTGGAAAACAGCCATTTCATCTAAGGAGTTCTTTATGGTCTGGTAAATTACATTACATTTAAACAAAATAGAAATGACATTTCTACACAAAATAGTTTAATCACTCAGTACATAGTTAATTTTTCTGACATACCCTATTTCTTCATTTTATGAATTTTAAAATTTACTTTGAATTGAAGCAAGTTCAATAAATCTATGGAAATAAACATTAATTTACCAAAGAAGGTGTGAACATGAAAAGAAAGGAAAGAAAAAAGCCCCTCCTAACTACAAAGGGTAATTCAGATTTTCATGGAGAGATTATGAAAAAAAATTCCAAAATATTAAATATAAATGATGAGTGTGTGTGTGTGTGTGTGTGCGTGTTCATAAAGAATATAGTGAGCCAGTAACAGAAAGACAGAAGATGAAAGCAGTAAATACTTAAGTTGAAACACTATTAAATAAAGTTGTTAATTAAAACATGTCTTGCTAATTTCAAAATCTCATATTCTGAATAAGGCATATATTGAAGAGACACCTATGATATTCAATTTTTTTGTTTGAATGCTTATTTTCACTTACATGATTGTACCTTCTTTGTTCTATGTTTTAACTTATGCTCACATTTCAAAGCACTGGACTCATTTGGTCATATCATTAAGAAATGCCGGATCCAGTATTTTATTATTTGATTATTGAATGTTTTGCACCCTCTGAAGCAAATTAGTATTCCAGCTTTGCTGCTCACTGCCAGACAGTGAACGCAGATAGAGCACATTATGCGTTAGACCAGTTAAGAGGTTTTAAATTAGATTTGTGACTTGAAAGTTTGAATAAGAAAGCTAATAGAACACAAAATGAAGCAGAGGGAAAATTAGATTAATTATCTACATCATTCAGTGTGAACTGTTGCTGATGTACTGTGTTGTTGAATGGTATTTTCTATTAAAACCTACCTAATTTTGCCTATACTAAGTTGCCATAATTGTGTGTGTGTGTATACATACGCACAAGTATTTACAGATTTGGAATATTTCAAAAATAAATTTAAATGGGTCAAGCATATTCTCTCTCTCTCTCTCTTTCTCTCTCTCTCTCTCTCTCTTGCTCTGGCTCTCCCTCTCCTTTTTTCTCTCTCTCCCTCTTCCTTTCAGATTAGAAATATCTGCAGTTGTGATTACCCCCAAATATTTATTTTGTATATTTTTTATTAAAATTATTTTAAATCCTTAATTCCAGATCTCATGCACTAAAGGCATTCCCATTGATTTTTATTCCCCAAGTCCCCTAAGACAGCATATTATCTTCCACTCGCCCAGAAAAATGGCAAAGAATAATGGCAAATGGCACTTTCAAATTAAGAGATTTCATAGCAAGATCAGAGGTCAGTTTCTCTTGATTCATTAAGAATTTACTTTTTCTTTCTTTTTGTTGTCCAGACAAATTAAGACAATTCTGCAAATCTGGTTCAATTCAGATAACTTAGATTTCTGTCATCTTTGCATGCATGCTTGTGAGTATTTGAGAGTGTGTGTGTATATGTGTGTGTGTGTGATTTGCTCTTGTTTCATTCTTCTCTAATGGCAATGACATTGATATTTAATTGAAGTAATTCCTGCTGGTACATCAAACATGCCTGAATAAACATCCACCTGTTCCTCAGATATGGCATCAGGTGCTCATTCTATTTGACAAGCCGTATTTTAATTTTAAATATTCATTGCTTTATCACTCTGAGCCTCAGTAGAGTGAGACTGCCATAATGCCCTCTGGTTGATAAAGAACTGAGGAAGTCAGGGAGGAAGGCCTGCAATTTTTGTTTAATGATGAATGAGGCATAACAATTATTATTAAAGTATGTAAGCACAATTACTAAGATAGTTCTTAGTTAAGATTTTATTTAAAAATTTATGGGTTAATAATATAAAATCAGAATTAAGAATATTCTGTTTAAACCTCTAGAGAATAATTAGGTGAATTATAAACTCATTCTCTCTAAATAGATCTGCATTTTGTTATAAATATTTTGTATAAGTATATTAATTTACAGTTTAAATTTCAACTGATTAGTAATAAAATGATAAAGCCCTGTTCACAAAGAAAATGAGATAAATGAATGACTGATTCTTTTAGGTAAAAGTATAGCATTCATGGATGAAATAACATAAATATTATATCAAAATATCAAAGTAATGGCAAAAGTTTTTTCTGAAGATCAAGTCTTTAACTTCTTTTCAGTTCTTGTTTTCTATTCATATTCAAGATTCACATTTATTATATCTGCAATCTCCAGGAATAAGATTTAGAAAAGCAAAATGTTAAACACTAAAGTATGGAAGTGTTTGTGATCTATTCTTTTTGAACTTTTTTTAAGTTATGAACTTTATTTTTTATTTGTTCTAATTACATGATAGAAAAATGTATTTTGACATATTATACATAACTTCTTATTCTTCTGGTTGTACATGATGTAGAATTATATTGGTCCTCTAATCATACAGGCACATGGGATAGTAACTTCTGATTCATTCATTCTGCCTTTCCTATACCCATTTCCCCTCCCTTCTCTTCATTCCCCTTTATTTAATTCAAAGATATGCAGGCAAAGAAAACTTAGGTCTTAGAATGGTTTGAACTTCCTAGATCTTTTCCTGCTCATCAGGATGCACTGAGGCCAAAAGTAACATACTTCAAATCTAAGTTCAAATGTATCTCCATTACTCAAATAAAGGAGAGAAATTCAGTCCTAAAACCCTTTGTATTTTAGTCACTTCATAGTTTCTATTTTATTATTTGTCACATTTACAGGAACCTTTTAATAAAGCATTCTTCAAAATTCCATTATTTAAGGTTTATTTATACATTAACAAATTCTACAGAAATTACACAAATTCTGGTGAGAACTTTTAAATATACAAATGTAATTTCTCAAGTGATCTATTACTATTCCAGAGAAATTCATTTCCTTAGAAAAATATTCTTATTTATTTCTTTAAAGGTGCAACTGAATTTGTTTAGAGCTTAGACAGCAATGGGTTGTCAATCTATTTAGAGGAAAAACTATATTACTATTTGTCCTAATAATGAATATTTCATGACCAGGAAGAAATATTCAATGATTTGTACAAATCAGACTTGAAAGAAATGTCAAGCAGAGGTAAAACAATGTATGCTCATCACATTTGATCATAGGTTCCTGGCCTATATGAAAAGAATACCAAAATATATATAATTTCATTCCATCTTCTTCTTATGAGCATACAAAAAAGTGGTGAATTAGGAAAGTTCACATTGAACTTCATACTAAACTCATACTGGGTCACTCCATATTGTCTTTTTCCTATGTTAGTATTGCCATAAATTCCAAAAAAAATGAGAGTAGGCTGCATAATTGTTATTCAGTCATTCACTAGCATTGCATTTTAACATTGCTAACAAAGTGACTTTGTCTTAATTGTGATAAAATGCTAGTTAATAGTCCTTCCTTATTATAAAATCATGTGTACTTAATGTAAATGTTACAGAAAAAAATATAAATAGACTTTTTATAAGTTAAATTATCCACCTAGATTTGGCTAATAATATTTTCCTTTATTTTCTTTCAGCACATATTCAATAGTATCTTTCTTCACATATTCTCTAAGACTTTTAAGAACACACATGTATAAATACTTGTATACATATATATGTATCTATATATATATACACACACACAAAATTGTGCATGTTTTCAAATGAAATTTATTCACATGTACACACAACACACACACACATATACACATATATACACACACACACCTGTTCCTGTGCTTCCAAAAAACTTTATTACATAATTTTTAAAAGGCTTGTCCAAATTCAATTAGACGTTTATTGAGCCATACTTTCAACTTTTCCATACTTACACACATTTTTCCAAGGGCAGAAATCATAACTTTACATACATGATTCCATCTTACTTCATCTTTGTACTAGCTGATTATAATGATAGTACATTTGCAATTTTACATCCAACATCCACTTAAATCTTTAAAAAGTGTTTTTTAAAAAAATATTTGTGAATAAAAGCAACTATTAGGAAAACAAAAGATGTTAAAAGTGCTGAAACTATAACAAAGTAAAACAGTTCACCACAACCACGCACACTGAGAAAAGCACACTGTGTTTAGTTCACTGGCCTGAACAAAAAATGACTGAATATGTACAATGCTGTCTGAAACATTCTTTTATAGAACAGTGAAGTAGCAAATTTTATAGGAATGAACTCATTTTGATTAACTCTGAAAACATTGTGAATGAAAACCTTAATCAATACATAAAAATGATAGTGTCATTGGTGGGATTCTTTCACTTTGTAGAATAGCAGGCCTTTAAAGAAAATATTTTTTGAGTAATTAAAATTTTTTAGACCAAATGCTCTTGAACATGACACAAAAATGATTTTGTTTCACAAATGGTATCTGAAGCTGACATCTAATTAGTGTATATTAACTTGATAACATAAATACATCAAAAGCATTATTTTCATGTTACTTTTAAATATGCCTTTACCATTAAATCTTAATACTTCATTATACATTGTATACTGTTACAAAGTGAAATAGTCTTGAAAATTTTGAAGTGAATCCTTAAAAATCAAACATAAGCACAGGAAACATACATATGTGTACTTAAATATATATGTATATTCTAAGAGGAAAATCTTACAAAGAAATAATGTTCTATCTACAGTCTTCCATTATTATTACATTAAGTATACATTAAAAAAGAAAAAAACTTCATAGTATGTGACCAAAATCAATCCATTAATGTTATTGATGATCATATATTGTGGCATATATGAAAGTGACTATAAAAAAACAAATAATCAAAATATACCCTATTTAATTTTAAGTCATTTTAGCTCTCTATCCATCTGTTTATTCACTTACAAGTTTGTCTATATTTTTTTCCAAACATTTTCCATTAACCTAGTTTGGAAGGAAAAACACTCCAGAGGCTGTAAACATAAGCAGTTTTCAGCTCTTGATTAAGAATATCATTTGTATGAAAAGCATTCTGTGTTCCTAGGACAAATGGTTTGGATTAGTTTTGAGTCATGAAAGGTCCAGGTAAGACTTCAACACTTTGGTATTCCAAAGAACAAGGAAGTACTCAGACTAAAGGAGATTTGAAAACAATGTGGAGTCAAGTTTCTTGGTACTCAATCACTACATTTAGCATTAAATTATTCTCTTATTATGAAATCTTTAAAAATTTAAATAAAAGAGTTCATGATGATACTCAAAAGTGTCAAAGAATTCATTTTACATCATTAGATGCATCTATTGTATGTTTATTTGGAAAATTTACTAATTTTAACTTTTTAGAGAAAATTGTATTTGCTACTTTAAATCACTTGGTTAAGGGAATATAATAGGTCTCCCATTTTTTACTTGCATGTAATGGTTGTCCTGCTAAAGCTACATTATTGTGATAAAAGTCCAAAAAATAAAATTATTTTTAGTATTAAGCACCGATGTACACAGGATAGTTCTATACTCATGTCAAGTCTTTTTTTAATTTTATGTTTGTTCCCCAGAAATACCTTGTTAAAGAATAATTTAGTTCAACCTATTACAACTCAGCATGATTAAGATTACCTCAGTATAGAATGTCATAAAAACGATACAGTACTAATTGCAAACATGGAAAATTTAGCGCTTTCTTTTATTATTAAAAATTTTAAGAATAATGCATTATTTTATATCACAGTTAACTTCTATATATCTTTCTATATTTCCCAAATATTCTGTCTCCTGTAAAGGTTTTCTCTGTATTCCCATCTGGAATCTGTCTGCTCCATTCCTTTGCTATAGACTTTGGTATATGTAAGTATACATATGTATGTTTTCTGTGTTCTTCCTGTGTGATTGTCAAGAATACACTTTAAAATTTGCAAGAATATTTGACTTTGAAAACAGTATATGATGTATAATAAATATTTAGCACATATTTGCTGAAATATTTTTAATCTAGAAACAGAAAGAACATAGGATATATTGATTTTACCTGTGTGCTGCCTGAGGCTATAATTTCAAGATATATATTAGAGTAAATTCCAAATATTGGTCTACTTCTGTATCAGTTATAAAAAAGAATAGAGAAAAGATAGTATTTCAGATAAAAGTGTCTCATTTAATAAACTCTGAAATAGTCATATGCATTACCTTCTTTAATCTCTTCTATTTTTATCATTAATCATTATCTTAGCTTGGAATAGTCAAGCACATTTTAGTTGAAGAATGGTAGATCATATTCTTCATTTAAAAAGAAATAGGAAGGACAGAGGGAGAGAATAAAGAAAATGAAGACAGGAGGAAGGAAGTCAAAATAAAATAAAGCAAAATTGAAGTTTTACTCAAAAATAAAGGTTTGGAGAAAATATGAACATTGTAATATACAAATTCAGAGAACACAATTATGTAATCCATCTAATTTCCTAGAATTACCAAGCTGGTCACTTGTAATGTTTATACACATGTAAGGGAACATTTTAATGGCATAATCACTATATACAATCATAAATTTATAAATACTCATTCTTTAATGACTACTAAAAATACTGAGAAAACAAAAGAAAGAAAAGGATCTTCTACTTTTGACCAAAAAACCTCCTCTCAATATCTGTTAAACTGATTTTTCTTCAAGGCATATGAAACAAAGTAAAGAGCTTGTTCATAAAATCTAAGTAATTACTCCATATAAAATTATAATTGAATTTTATGTTGTCATTATTTGTAAATAATTTACTATCCCAAATGTAAGGTTTATATAAATGAATATGTAAGCTTTAAATATAGTAAATATTTACATATATGTATGCGTACATTATATATATTACCTATATATAATATTTTCTGACAAGGGGAATAATTCTCTTCATTATAGGAAATCACCAGACCAGCAAAACCAGATAGCAGAAATTTTGGAAAAAAGACAAGTTTTGAATAATAGGGTCTATATATACCTGTGCATAGCTCTATTTCAGGATTTCAAAGTTATGAGCTAATTAAGTTCCATTTTGTTTTATCTATATGGAGTAGAATTTTGTTCACTGATACCAGCAGAATCCTGACTGTGAATATCGAATAGTACAGATTTTACTGAAAATCAGCTGGAGAAGCAGTTTCAATGACAGGATGCCTATTATCAATTTATTTGGAAAGACTAGGTTTTAAAAAGATTTGAGAGAGAAGAAACAGCTTGTTAACAGAAAAGTATTTTGGAGTATATTGGGGGAAGAAATGATTTAATCTAATATTTTAATTTAAATTTTGTATTATCAGCTTTGATATAATCCTATTATCTGATATCCCAATTGAAGACTTCATGAAATCATTCCACGAGATGTCAATATTGGGTTTGTTTGAGATATGGAGGAGAAATATTTTACCTTAAATAATTACTGATAATATTATAGTGCTTGACTCATTTGGGGGAAATATTTTAAGGTCCATTACATCATTATTTTTAAAATTACAGAACACAAATAGAATGGGAGGGGGGTTAGAAAACATTTTATGATGATCATTCTTCTGTTAAAATAAAAGAGGAAGTTATATATTTCAATGACTATGAAGGAAAATCTTTGTAATGGAGAGATATTCACTATTTGAAAAAGCCCATTTTGACAAAACTCAAAATCAAAAACACTCACTGTGAAGGTTAATGCACTGTATATTACTTATTCAACTGCACTCAGCCATTGTAAAAGATTTTGGAATTGTGCTAGGTATTTCATACACAAGAGAATACTTTATTTTAAAATACCCTTTAACTGCAGAAAAGGTAAGCATGGAATATCAGGTAAGACTCCCTTTATATTATTTGCTGTTCTGTTCTAGGAGCATGAGGAGTTTTGCATATTCATATAACTCTGTTCATGAATATTAAACAAGACTTTTACATTGATATCTTATTACCTCCAGCAAAGTCAAAAAGAAAATATGAAAATGGTTAATATTTAGCTTCTATGTTGATCACTACCAGAGAAGGTTATTATTATCTGACATTGAACCAGGATATGCCTTTTTAACATTCTGCACCATTGTCGTAGCCAGTTAAAAGCACAAAAGAACAAAAGTGTAAGAATAGATAAAAAAGAAAATGAGTGTAGAAAAGGGTAAAAGTACTGTGTCTTATGATGGATTTTATGTCTTATACATCGCCTCCTAACCTTTATTAAAGCTAGTAATTAACAAGAATCATACTCAGGAGGAAATCAGCAGGAGCACATGGAGTAAGGTTTTCTGAATCCAGTATGAAGGATATGGTACACCTAATATTTAAACAGGTTAGTCTTTCACCTACAGGATATATAGCAATAGCTGAATATATGTGCTAAAATTTCAGCAACTTGGGACTTCTTAATGTTTTCTTTTTCTATTAGAAAAGTATTTAAATCACAATGAATGATTACAGCCTATCTGTCTCTCATACTACCAGAAAAACAATTCGTTTTGGTAAAGCAATTTGAACAACTTTCTATTTGGGACGATTTGTTGCACTGTCACTAAAAATGCTGATATATTGCACCTTAGAAGGTGAAATTTGTCTTAGATAGTACTGATAAAGCAGCAGAAAATGACATTACCTTAAACTTGCTTCACTGGTTCCCATCAAAAGAGTCTTAAGGGGATTTAAGGTTACTCTCAATCTTCCCATCCTTTCTAGAAGAAAATCTGTCAGAACTCTGTTGTGACTTAGATGCATGTTCCTCTTCCTAAGGAAAGTTTTCTGACTGCGCAGTAATGCAAGTCCCAAGTGGAGTCATAAATCTTATTTGGAGGGTGATATTGTAGTCCGAATCAAGTGGAAGATTTAGAATTTGTGTTCCTTTGAGTATAGAGTAGTGTATGGATATGCACTTTACTTTTTCTATGGTGGGAATTGTTGGTACAAATGTGTTTGAATACATATAATGTTTCCCCCAAAGAACAACTTCGGGAAAAGAAAATTAGGACCTTCTATATTTAAGAAGTAATTGGAAAGTATTATTTCTAATAATATAGTTAACATAATTTAAGGCTCAAAATTTCAATGCAAAATGTTGATGTCAAGAGACACTAAGAGGTAAACTGACCTTTTAAAATAGGCTAGACACTTGGTGCTCATCATGAAGGCATGGAATCTTTATACGAGTTGCTGGGATAGGTTTCCTACAATGTTAGTTATCATTAAATGTCCATAGCCTTCTTAGACAAAACCATCTTTCTGGAAGAGTTAGTATTTGTAGACCCCAGGAGATATTTCGTCTTTCAGGACATAAAGAACATACACACTCACACAATGCACATAATCACTTCCCTAAACCAAGGTAGAATATGTTTGTGGGGCAAGGGTGGTGATAACTAACAGGTGTCTGGGCTGAATGAAACAACTACATGGGACAGTCCAGTCCTCCTTGTTAATCTGAAAAGGTTTATTCTTTGACCTTGTTGGACTTTGTGTTTATCTATAGCCCAGGTTTGTGAGGTTAGCTATTAAGATTGAGTTTTCCAATCAGGAATTGCCTGAAGAGGATATTGACATCATGTTGTGTTCAGTTACAATGGCGCTAATTAGTTAGTTGCCTTGCTAGGTTGCCAGTTTCCAGAGGTTGACTAGTTCTTCTGCCCGAAACTGGAATTTAAGAAGCACCAAATAGATAAATATACATCATATTACACTGTGAACAAGAATGTAATTCAGAATTCAATTATCTATAACTAAAAAATGCATGTAGTAATGAAGAGAAGGGGAGGGATGGGAATAGGAAAAAAGTAGAATAAATTGTACATAACATTCCTATGTTCATATATTAATATACCACTAGTGAAACTCCACACCACATGTAACTGTAAGAATGGGATCCTAATTAGAATAAGTTATACTCCATGTATGTATAATATGTCAAAATATACTCTATTGTCATGTATATCTAAAAAAGTATAAATAAAAAAATGTATTATCTTAATAGTACTGTGATTTTTACCTTTTGTAATTGGTTCCTTTATTGCTATATTTTCCTTTTAAAACTGCAGGGTTTTTTTCTTTTCCCCTTGGAGTATCCCTTTCACATGTATCTCCTAAACTATATTTAACTTTGTGATAATAAATCATCCAATCCTTGAATTGAAAAACAAGGCATGCTATTACTATGGTTATCTCACTTCTAAGAGTTCTGTCAACTTAGAAACCAACACATAAACTATGTTGGAAAGTTTGGAGTAGTTTGGTAAGAGGGATTGAACTAGGCAGTAAGAGGACTATGTTTGTTTTCAAGCCTTTTTTTTTCTACCACTTGCTATTCATGCTTAGTTGTTCTTAGGTTGTTAGGCTAATCACAGTGACAGATATTCTGGATTTTTCTGTGATATGCCATGAGGAACTAGTAGACAGATTACTGATATAATTTTTCATATAACTATACACTCAACAGATAAACTTTTGGCTCTCCCATTTGATTTTGTTTAGATAAGTGATTTTATTTATGATAATAGTATAGTGGTTTGAGATTCCTAAATGCTTGAGATTTATCAAATCCCACATTTGAGGTGAAGAACTATGTGCAAGTTATTTGTAGAGATAGTGAGAGCTTTGGTAAAACCTGTGAGAAGAGAGTAGGAGAAAAATCCACATAAATTTATTGTTTGTCCTAAACTTAAAATCAGCCTGATTTTATTGGGAGCTCAAGTACATTAATTATATCACAAAGTTGTCCCACTTTGATAATTTGCTACCTACTATAAATCAGTCATTGCCAGTGAATAGCTTGAGAGGATTGGAAGCACAAAACTTCTAGGAATGTCTACCTTCTCAGGTAAATTCTCTGGAGAAGGTTGCTTCTGGGAGAATTTAGCAGCCAGCACAGAACCTGGAGCATGGGTAAACAGGTGGTAAAAATAATCTGGATGCATTGCCTATTTTTCCATTTGACATGGATTCCAGCATTTCATCTTATCTTTATTTTAATATAGAAGAGTCTTTATTTCTGAGATTGGCAGCACTCAGCATAATGATTGACCAGAATTCAGTCACAAGCACCATTGCTGACACTGTTCTACTGGCATCCGCAGTGGGGATCAAATAAGAATACAATACAAGATTTGGGTCTTTGTGAAAACAACATGTGCTCATGTGTATCGGTGCCCCAGCAGGAGATTATTCTAGGGACCCAGAGCAGATGGTAGAGTTGCCAATTGACCTTTATGGAACATTGTTCACTGCTTGGCTTTACTGATATAAAGAGGCAGGAAAAAAAAAATCAGCTTTTGCATTCTCAAGAATCTATTTATCTATCTATGTTTCTGTTCTGTATTCATACATAAATGTTAAACTAATTCATATTTTCCCCAAAAGTTCCTTTATGAAAATAAAATCCAGGTTAGATAATATTAACAGTGCCAGATAAAATACAGCATTCAACAGCTAAATTTGAATTTGAAATATACAACAAATTTTTAAATTGCCCCATTCAATTTTGGGGATAGGTATAAACTAAAGCTTATTCATTGTTTATCTGAAACTAAAAATTTAACCGGGGACCTGTATTTCTATATGCTAAATCTGGCAATCCTAGATAAAAACCAGAGTACTTATAATTTCCAATTATACTTATAATGCAGTAGCATTTCATAATTTAAAATAAGAATTTTTAAATCATTTTTGTGAATTTTTCATCAGCAGATACATTAAAATAAAAAACATTTGCAAAGAAATAAGAAATACAGCATCAAAACATAACATATTCAAGTACTGGAATTATTATTGCTCCTGTCGACTTCCCAGAAACATAAAATGTTAAGCATACGCTTGCTCTCACACACACATACATGTGAACATACACACAATTTTTCATCCTCATTAAGTTTTAAAAGACTACTGTTTGATGGAGTTACAGCATCAATTTATAAATGATATATAAAAAGAAAAATCTCAGCTCCCCTACAGTGCCAGTTGAAAACACATTGCATTTCCTTCACTGCTGAGCAGAGCGATGCTGAGCTACTAGCTATAATATTGCCTGGAATTGGAGACATCCATCACACTGAGGAACCCTACCAGTTAGAGGGAAAGAAAAGTTTCTTTATGTGTGATCTCCCTCTAGGAATGGAAGAAAGGAGTCAGTTTTTGTAGTCCACCCTTTTTTCTCCTTGTTTTTGTATTACTGTTCAAGAGTTTATATCACAGCAGTTATTCTCTTATCTCCTCACACATACCATTAGCAAGCTAAAGTGTTTGCATGTATTTTTTTTTTAAGACACAACACCAAGTTCTTTATATTTAATGAAAAGTTCCTAAGGAAAAAATGCAGAGAAAAGCAAAATAAAAATTATCTTTAACAATTTAGAATTACCAAGAATGAAACTCTAGCTAGAAAAATATAGAATGCTCTCATGTTGAGAAAACATGCTTTTGATCTGTTTTCAAAAGACTTTCTCTGGATAAATTCTATTAAGTCATCCAGTCTAAAGTTGATTTCACAAATACTTTAAATAAATCCATTGTTTAGGAATCTTGAGATCTGGAAGAACGAAACAGACATTAAAAGCTAAAAAAAAAAGTGTTCAAGAATCTATTCACAACACTAGACATTAACTAGGATTTCACTAAAATTTTTGCTTTGTTTTTAGTTTGCTCATTTGGTGTCTTGCTACTCATTTTTAAAAATTTTGTCCTCCTGTATTTCAGTTATACCCATAGGTTAAAGGATATGTAACAAAGATATTGAAAGTTGTGAAAATATAATCCTATTGTATTTAGGATTGTTTAAAATAGAAAATGAAAGACAGACATTGTACACTTTGTGTCCATGTGGGCAATAAAACCAGTTTCAACAGATAGGGACACCCTGGCATCCTGGAGTTTGGTGCGAACAGGGAGCGAAGACCAACTGTAGGAGTCAGTCATCAGTAATGTCTCCCTTTCCAACCTTTCTTAGAACCATTGCTTTGGGAAAGAGTAATTGTTAGAATAGTACTAGAGATCATTTCCAAAGGCTGGAGTGATGGATTTAGGTCTTTAAAAGTAAGGACTAAGTAAGTTCTGACTTTAACATTTTATGACTTGAATGTACCTGTTCCTAACACACACACACACACACACACACACACACACACATTCCTCCCTCTCTCTCTCTCTCTCTCTCTCTCTCTCTTTCTCTCTGCCTCTCCATCTCACTCTTTTTCTCTCCCTCCTAATCAGGGAATGCAGAGGTTATGAACTGGGATATTGTACCTTTGACAAATAGCATTGAATCAAATTAACTGATGTCCCCAGTGGAAAATAATGAAGACAATCAGTAAAACATGAGTACAAGTGTTAAAAAATAATGCAAGCATAGAATACCAGCATGATAAAAACAGGAAGAGAGAGAAGTAAGTGGTATAGAGCGATAATTTCAATGAACATAATAAATAATATTACAGGGAAAAAAGAAAATGTAAGGATGGAATAAACAAATCTAAGGAAAAAGCAAATGCAAAATACAATTCTTAGGGTAGTAACAGCTACTACAGCAGGAACAACAAACCACCAATCTGTGTTCAGTAGTAAAGTGAATTCTCATAAAGAATAAATTGCTAAGCTGAAAATTATTCAACTTGATATTAATAGAAAGGCAAAGAAAGATGATACAATTTAATGGTGCATGGAGCATCGCAGCACATAGTTGTAGTTCCAGCTAATTAGGAGACTGAGGAGGGGGAATACTTTGAACCCAGAAGTTCAAGATCGGCCTGGTCAGCATAGTGAGACCCTGTCCCAAAAAATAAAATAAAAATAAAACAACAAGGAAATAAGCTAGCAGGTTCAGGTTTGCAATGTAGATGCAAAAATGACAAAATCAAATGAAATAATGAGAGTCAGAGAAGACAATAAAATAGAATTGCAGAGGAACTTACAGGTATAAAGCTTTAAATGTTTTCTAAGATAAAAATGTAAGATCTCCAGTTTAAAAAAAAAAAAAATCAGATGACCAAAAGTTAGTGGGGGTGGGGTTATTAAGAACATTGAGAGCTTAAATTGTATTACAGTTAAAAACAGTTTTTATAGTTCTCTTAGTCTATATCTACAAGGCCGTCAAAAACATACTGATCTCAAATTTATCAAGTAATATTCAAAATCTAAGAAAACTAATATTTCCAGATCCTTGAATAAAAAGACACTTATACCATGATTTTATACCCAATAAAATTTGAAAAAAAAAATGCTTTTTTTTACCTTAAGAAAAATCAATAGCATTCAAATCTTCATAATGTAAATACATACAAGGATCATCTTGGAAAGAAAATATTCTTAAATAATATCCCTGAAAAAAGCAGTGAATTATTTTCTCTTATTGCCATACTTACCCTTGTCTTTACTATATTTCTGGAGTTACAAGTTAGCAAAGTACATTTTCCAGACTCCTTTGCCAGACTTCTTATTTGCCATTGACTCAGGCAGCTTAGTTATAAATACATTGATAACCCTGAGTGTTTCAGCTGCTTTGACAGTATAGGCTTATAAGGAACTCCATAATGTAATTTTCTTGAGTGTAGCCAATGATTCCTGCAATTACTTCAAATAGCTATTACATTTTTCTTTACCAGTACTCCAACCACATTTGTACATATTTTCCAGTTTTAAATGAATCTTCTTAAAGCACCTCTTTGGTGTTGATTATTTTGATTGGGCATTAAGTACTAAAACAGAACTTAAGCAGATCTGGGGTATTTAAAGAAGAAAACTAACTTTTTCATATATTTAAAAAAGTTAAAATCATTTCAGTGTTTAAATCATGTACAAAAGCATTCAAATTAAAGATAACTGAAAAGAAAGTCTACAGGTGTCCTTCAAAAACTCAAATGTGAGACAAAGCAAGAATTTTCAGAGGTGAAATGATTGGGTTATTAGAGCCTTAACTTAATCATTGGATCAATTCACTGATGTGGGTCAACTGGGTGGTAACTGGAGGTAGGTAGGGTGTGACTGGAAGAGGTAAATCATTTGGGTATGATTTTGGGTTACACATAGTTCCTGTTGAACAGAGGACACTCTGCTTCTTTGTTGGTATGTCCTGAACTGCTTTCCTCTACCTGCCCTTACTCCATGATGTTCTGCCTCACCTTGGAACCACAGCTATGGAGTCAGCCTTCTAAGGACTAAGCCCTCTGAAACTATGAGCCCCAAATAAACTTTTCCTCCTCTGTTTTTCTTGTCATGGCTTTTGGTCACAGTGATGAAAGAGCTCACTAAACCAAAGATCATGGTTGCAAAGACCTATTTCCTTCATCCAGGCCCCCTCCACTTATAATTCCTATTCAGTAGTCCATTCAAATTATTGATTCATCAAATGAATTCATCCACTGAAGAGATTATAGCTGTCATAATCCAAAGTTTTTACTTGCTAACATTGCTACATTGGGAATTATTTATCCAACATAGGAGCTTTTCATATTCAAACCATAAGATTTTGCCCCAGGCACCCAAAAGTTTATGCCCATCTCACAATTTAAAATGTGTTCAGTCCATTTCCAAGAGTTCAGCATTGCTCAAAATTCCAAACGCTTGACTGTGAATGCCTTTAAAAATCAAAAGCAATTTCACACGTCAAATATACAATGCCACAAAGTAAACGTTCATATTCCAAAAGAGAGGAATAGAAGCCTAGAAAGAAGGAATGAGACCAAAACAAGTCTGAAATTCAGCCAAGCAAAAATTTGGTCCTGTAGCTTCTTGTCCAGCATTTGAGGTACATGGTAACTCCAAAGGAATTGGACCATGAATTCTATTTCTTTGACCTTGCTGTCTACAGCCCACAAAACCTTTCTCTTGGACTGACTCTGCTTACTGCTTGCAGCTGTTCTTAGAAGATGTTCCACATTCCTGGCATCTTTTAGTTCCTGGGATTTCCACTGTTACTTTGTCTTCATTTTCACAACTTGATCCATTTCCCTTTAAATGGCGGACCACAGGAATTCACACTCTCCTTCACATTGTCCTCCCAGGTTTTTCTTTGAAATCTTATTGGATCATCAGTTTTCCCCTAACTTCAACATTTTGTATTTCTGCAGAACTAGCACCACTTGGAAAATGGGAAGATCTGTGGTCAGCTCTACCTGTAGCTGGGCTCCCTTAAACCATGGCTACAGTGTCCTCAGAGCATCAATGTGGCTGAATACAGTGAAACAAATCCTGGAGAAGCAACTTCCGAGGCATCTCTATGTGAGCAGAGTGTCTCTCATGGGCCCCAAAAGGAGCTTTCACTTTTACACCCTTGAGCTTGTCAGAGGGATGGATGTGGTCTTGATTGTGGGAAGTCCAGAAGGAACTGTGGGTGTGTCTGAGCCAACTCTAAAGCATTGGTAGGCCCTTTGGAGAACTCTTGATGCAATTTCAACATTCTGAGATTGGTCTGTTGCTTTGGCAGATGTCCTGCTCAGAGAGAATTCGGTGATACTACAGAATTGATTGACTCAGACAGCCCTAGGATCAAAGGCAACTCCTTGGAGGTGGAGAGAGATAACACTGCCCAACTAGCCTCTGTGGCCCCAGCTGCCTGGAGGAGGAAGTGATAAGTCCCCAGTCAGGCCAACTTCCCCACAGCTTCTTGTTTCTTGTTTACCTTGAAGAGTCCCTCCGCAACATAAATTCCTCTTGTGTGTTGCAATATAAAGCATTTGTGGGTTTTTTTTCGCTCATAAGGTCTCTTTCATCATTCAAGTCCCCTGCTTTAAAAATTCTGTTCCTGAATCTTTCTTTATTTCTTCATATTTCTTTTTCAGACTTTTTATTTCCAGCTGGCCCACCCCTCTGAGGGTTATTTATTCCTTCCCACTGCAGTTTGTGGATGACACTTGATGAGTCTTGAGATAGGTTCAAGAATCTTTCCTATTGTTTCTTTGCAAAGTACTTAGTTTCTCTTAGTGACTCTAATCTCTTCAACAATCAGAATTTCCTGGACCCTGATTTTATGCTTCTCTGGCCAAACTGTAAGTCTTTGAAATTTTTCCTCTGTATTTTCTACTCTCAGTTCTCATAGTAAGCCTGATTAAAAGCTACCATGCAATCTTCTGAATTCCATGCTGCCTTTAAATTTTCTCCACCTCTCTTGGTGGATAATTATTTTACATTTTAAATTCAGAATTTTAAATTTCAAATTCAGTTGTGTACAAGTTCCCAGAAAAAGAAACAATACTAACATGTCCTTTGCCACAATGCAACATGAATGGCCTCAAGTCCAATTCCCAGTAGAGTTGTCATTCTCAATCCAAAACCTCAGGAGCACACACAGTCTTGCTGTCTGCATTCCTGTCCACATTCTGGGGTTCTGCGCTCCCACCGGAACCAAACACTGACCCCGCTTACAACACTCAAGGATTCCCCAGCTTGCATCTCCAAATTTTTCCAAACTGCTCCTACAAACCAGTTCCAAAGATGTCTAAATCCTGTAGTCAGCTCTGTTACAGCAACCATTCCACCTCTTGTTGTCAAATTACGTTTTAGTCAATTTTTCATCACTATGATGAAAATAGCTGAACAGACCAGCTTAGAAAAGTAAATTTCTACTCTGGGTTAAAGATTCCAGAGGTTCACTGATTGATTTGCTGACTCCAAGGCAGAAACATCATAACAGAAGGGTGTGGTAGAGGATAGCTGCTCAGTTCACGGCAGTCAGAAAGGAGAGAGACAGGAAGGAGCAAGGAACAAGATAAAGTAGGGTTCCATATCTTCAGGGTCATGCTTCCTCCATTCATGCAGTACCTGCTACAGTACTCCATTCATATTACTAATCCATCAAAATGAATTTACCCCTTGATGAGGGTATAGCTCTCATAATCTAATATTTTCACCTCTAAATATTGCTACATTAGGGATCATGTAATTAATACATGAATTTTCAAGAAATAATTTATTTCCACACCACAACATACACAATTTATGTTATGATATAGGGTATTTCAATAACATAATTTATGACTTGAACTTACTTTTGTTTTTTATTTGTTGTAATTAGTTATACTTGACAACAGAATGCATTTCGACTCATTATACACAATGTAGCACAACTTTTCTTTTTTATGGTTGTACATGATGCAGAGTCACACCATTCATGTAATCATACACATACATAGGGTAATAATGTCCATCATCTTTCCCACCACCATAACCCTCCCCTCCCTGCACTCTCCTCTGTCCAATCCAAAGTTCTTCTCTTCTTCCCTTGCCACTCTTCCCTTACGAATTAGCATCCATTTATTAGAGAAAATATTAGGCCTTTGTTTTTTGGGGGATTGGGTTACTTCTCTTAGCATGATATTCTCCAACTCCGACCATTTACCTGCAAATGCCATAATTTCATTTTTCTGTAAGGCTGAGTTATATTCCATTGTGTACATATACCAGTTTCTTTATCCATTCATCTATTGAAGGACATCTAGTTTGGTTCCATAGTTTAGCTAATGTGAACAGAGTTGCTATAAACATTAATATAGCTATGTCACTATAATATGCTGATTTTAAGTTCTTCGAGTATAGGCTGAGGAATGGGCTAACTATCAAATGTTGGTTCCATTCCAAGTTTTATAAGAAATCTACATACTGCTTTCCAGACTGGTTGTACCAATTTGCCATCCCACCAGCAATGAATGAGTGTACATTTTCCCCCACATCCTCACCAACACTTATTATTGCTTGTATTCTTCATAATTGCCATTCTGACTGAAGTGAGATGAAATCATAGAGTAGTTTCAATTTGCATTTCTCAAATTGCTAGAGATGTTAAACATTTTTTCATGTATTTGTTCATCAATTGTATATCTTTTTCTGTGAAGTGTTTGCTCAGTTCCATGGCCCATTTATTGATTGGATTATTTGTTTTTTTTTTGGTGTTAAGCTTTTTTAGTTCTTTATATATCCTGGAAAATAGTGCTGTATCTGATGTGGGTGTGGTAAAGTCTTTTTCCCATTCCGTAGATTTTCTCTTCATGTTATTGATTGTTTCTATCACTGAGAAGGAGTTTTTTAGTTTGAATCCATCCCATTTATTGATTGTTGGTTTTATTTCTTGCACTTTAGGAGTCTTGTTAAGAAAGTCAGGTCCTAAGCAGACATGATGAAGATTTGGGCCTGCTTTTTATTCTGTTAGGCACAGGGTCTCTGGTCTAATTCCTAGGTTCTTGATTCACTTTGAACTGAGTATTGTGTGAGGTGAGAGATAGAGATTTCAGTTCATTTTGCTGCATATGGATTTCCTGTTTTCCAAGCACCATTTGTTGAACAGGCTATCTTTTCTCCAATGTATCTTTTTTGTGCCTTTCTCTAGTAATAGGTAACCATTTGTGGGTTTGTCTTTGTGTCCTCTATTCTTACGATTGGATCTCATTTCCATTTTGGTGCCAATAACATGCTGTTTTTGTTACTATAGCTCTGTAGTGTAGTTTAGTGTCTGATATTGTGATGCCTCCCTCTTCACTCTTCTTGCTAAGGATTGCTTTGGCTATTATGACTTTCTTATATTTTCAAATGAATTTCATAATTGACTTTTCTATTGTTATGAGGAATGTTGTTGGAATTTTAATTGGAATTGTGTTAAATCGGTATGATTATTTTGACAATATTAATTTTGCTATCCAAGAAATCCAAGAACAAGGGAGATTTTTCCATCTTCGAAGATTGTCTTTAAATTCTTTCTTCAATGTGAACTTAATCTTCAATGATATGGGGACACAGAATTAGAGATTTCAATGTGTAATCCTTTTTTAAAAAAAAATTTTTAGATGTTGCTAGTCCTTTATTTTATTCATTTATTTTTATGTGGTGCTGAGAATTGAACACAGTGCCTCACACATGCTAGGCAAATGCTCAACTGCTGAGCCACAACTCCAGCCCCAATGTGTTATCATTTACACTTAAATACAACCTTCTGAATAAATAACTATTCAAATATGAGTGTCTTTTTTTTAAATAGTAACTACTCATTGCTTCTTCTTCCAGTCCCTCAGAGTCACCTTTCTATTTTTTGTCTATATGATTTTTTTTATATTAAAAAAAATTTTATTGTAAACAAATGGGGTACAACTTATTTCTCTGTAAATGAAGTAGAGGAATTCCATTTGTGTAATCATACATTTACATAGGGTGATTGTGTTTGATTCATTCTGTTATGATTTTTCCATCACCCCCACTCTTCCCACCCCTCTTTTCCCTCTATATAGACCTTCTTTCTTCATTCTTGCCCACCTCCTTCCCCTCATTATGTATCATCATCTGCTTATCAGTGAGATCATTCATCCTTTGGTTTTTTGAGATTGGCTTATCTCACTTAGCATAATATTCTCCAATTTGTCCATTTGCCTGAAAATGCATAATTTTATCATTCTTTATGGCTGAATAATATTCAATTGTATATATATATATATACCACAATTTCTTTATCCATTCATCAATTGAAGGGCATCTAGGTTGGTTCCACTATCTGGCTATTGTGAATTGAGCAGCTATGAACATTGATGTGGATGCATCACCATAGTATGCTGATTTTAAGTCCATTGGGTATAGGCCAAGGAGTGGGATAGCTGGGTCAAATGGTGGTTCCATTCCAAGTTTTCTAAGGAATCTCCACACTGCTTTCCAGAGTGGCTGCACTAATTTGCAGCCCCACCAGCAATGTATGAGTGTACCTTTTTCCCCACATCCTCTCCAACAAATATTGTTGCTTGTGTTCTTGATAATCGCCATTCTTTTTTTTTTTCTTTTTATTTATATTTATTGTAAACAAATGGGATACATGTTGTTTCTGTTTGTACATGGAGTAACAGCATACAATTTACATATTCATAAATTTACACAGAGTAATGATGTTTGATTCATTCCATTATTTTTTCCTTCCCCCCCACCCCTCCCACCTCTCTTTTCCCTCTATACAGTCCCTCCTTCCTCCATTCTTTTCCCACTCACACCCCCCATTAAGTGTCATCATCCTCTTATCAGTGAGATCATTCCTCTTTTTGATTTTTGAGATTGACTTATCTCTCTTAACAAGATATTCTCCAATTTCATCCATTTGCCTGCAAATGCCATAATATTATTATTCTTTATAGCTGAGTAATATTCCATTGTATATATATACCACAATTTCTTTATCCATTCATCAATTGAAGGGCATCTAGGTTGGTTCCATAGTCTGGCTATTGTGAATTGAGCCGCTCTGAACATTGATGTGGCTCTATCTCTGTAGTGTGCTGATTTTAAGTCCTTTGGGTATAGGTGGAGGAGTGGGATAGCTGGGTCAAATGGTGGTTCCATTCCAAGTTTTCTGAGGAATCTCCACACTGCTTTCCAGAGTGGCTGCACTAATTTGCAGTCCCACCAGCAATGTATGAGTGTACCTTTTTCCCCACATCCTCTCCAACACCTATTGTTGCTTGTATTCTTGATAATCGCCATTCTAATTGGGATGAGATGGAATCCTAGTGTAGTTTTGATTTGCATTTCTCTTATTACTAAAGATGGTGAACATTTTTTCATATATCTGTTGATTGCTTGTACATCTTCTTCTGTGAAGTGTCTATTCATTTCCTTAGCCCATTTGTTGATTGGGTTATTTGTATTCTTGGTGTAGAGTTTTTTGAGTTCTTTATATATTCTGGAAATTAGTGCTCTATCGGAAGTATGAGAGGCAAAGATATTCTCCCACTCTGTAGGCTCTCTCTTCACATTGCCGATAGTTTCCTTTGCTGAGAGAAAGCTATGTAGTTTGAATCTATCCCAGTTATTGATTCTTGCTTTTATTTCTTGTGCTATGGGAGTCCTGTTAAGGAAGTCTGATCCTAAGCCAACAAGTTGAAGATTTGGACCTACTTTTTCTTCTATAAGATGCAGGGTCTCTGGTCTGATTTCAAGGCCCTTGATCCATTTTGAGTTGAGTTTTGTGCAGGGTGAGAGATAGGGGTTTAGTTTCATTCTGTTGCATATGGATTTCCAGTTTTCCCAGCACCATTTGTTGAAGAGGCTATCTTTTCTCCATTGCATATTTTTGGCACCTTTGACTAGTATGAGAAAATTGTGTTTATTTGGGTTTGTGTCCTGTCCTCTATTCTGTACCATTGATCTACCTGTCTATTTTGGTGCCAGTATCATGCTGTTTTTGTTACTATTGCTTTGTAGTAGAGTTGAAGATCTGGTATTGCGATACCCCTGTTTCATTCTTCCTGCTAAGGATTGCTTTAGCTATTCTGGGTTTCTTATTCTTCCAGATGAATTTCATGATTGCTTGCTCTATTTCTGTGAGGTACATCATTGGGATTTTAATTGGAATTGCATTGAATCTGTATAACACTTTTGGTAGTATGGCCATTTTGACAATATTAATTCTGCCTATCCAAGAACATGGGAGATCTTTCCATCTTCTACGGTCTTTCTTAATTTCTTTCTTCAGTGTTTTGTAGTTTTCATTGTAGAGATCTTTTACCTCTTTGGTTAGATTGATACACAAGTACTTTATTTTTTTTTAAGGCTATTGCAAATGGAGTTGTTTTCCTCATTTCCCTTTCAGGGGTTTCATCGCTTGCATATAAAAATGCTGTAGATTTATGCGTGTTGATTTTATAGCCTGCTATCTTGCTGAATTCATTGATGAGGTCTAGAAGTTTTCTGGAGGAGGTTTTTGGATCCTCTAAATATAGAATCATGTCATCCGCAAATAGTGACAGCTTAAGTTCCTCCTTTCCTATTCGTATCCCTTTAATTTCTTTAGGCTGCCTAATTGCTCTGGATAGAGTTTCAAGGACAATGTTGAATAGAAGTGGTGAAAGAGGACATCCCTGTCTTGTTCTCGATTTTAAAGGCAATGGTTTCAGTTTTTCTCCATTAAGAATGATGCTGGCCATGGGCTTAGCATAAATAGCCTTTACAATGTTCAGGTATGTTCCTACTATCCCTATTTTTTCTAGTGTTTTCAGCATGAAGGGGTGTTGTATATTGTCAAATGCTTTTTCTGCGTCAATTGAAATAACCATATGATTCTTATGCTTAAGTCTATTGACATGATGGATTAAGTTTATTGATTTACGGATGTTAAACCATCCTTGCATTCCAGGAATGAAACCCACTTGATCGTGGTGCACAATTTTCTCAATATGTTATTGGATATGGTTTGCCAATATTTTGTTAAGGATCTTTGCATCTCTATTCATCAAGGATATTGGTCTAAAATTTTCTTTCCTTGATGTGTCTTTTCCTGGTTTGGGTATGAGGGTGATATTAGCTTCATAGAATGAGTTTGGTAGGGTACTCTCCTTTTCTATTTCCTAGAATACTTTGAGAAGTATTGGAATGAGTTCTTCTTTGAAGGTCTTGTAGAACTCAGCTGAAAATCCGTCTGGTCCTGGGCTTTTCTTGGATGGTAGATTTTTAATGGCTTCTTCTATTTCATTGCTTGATATTGATCTGTTTAAATCATGTATGTCCTCCTGGTTCAGTTTGGGAGGAGCATATGTCCCTAGAAATTTGTCAATGTCTTTGGTATTTTCTATTTTTTTGAAATACAGATTTTCAAAGTAGCTGCTCATTATGTTCTGTATCTCAGTGGTGTCTGTTGTGATATTTCCTTTTGCATCATGTATTTTAGTAATTTGAGTCTTCTCTCTCCTTCTCTTTGTTAGTGTGGCTAAGGGTTTATCTATTTTGTTTACTTTCTGAAAGAACCAACTTTTTATTTTGTCAATTTTTTGAATAGTTTCTTTTGTTTCAGTTTCATTGATTTCAGCTCTGATTTTAATTATTTCCTGTCTTCTACTACTTTTGCTGTTATTCTGTTCTTCTTCTTCTAGGGCTTTGAGTTATAATTTTAGGTCATTTAATTGTTGACTTTTCATTCTTTTCTGGAATGCACTCCATGCAATGAATTTTCCTCTTAGTACCACTTTCATAGTATCCCAGAGATTTTGATATTGTGTTATTGAGATCTATGTTTTCTTTGGTTGGATTTTGTTTGGAAGATCTATGTAGTGGTGACAGGAGTGTGTTAAAGTGGCCCAGAATTATTGTGTTGTGGTCTATGTGATTCTTGAAATTGAGAAAGATTTGTTTGATGTACAGGGATGCACCATTGTTTGGGGCATAAATATTTATGATCGTTATGTCTTCCTGATTTATGGTTCCCTTAAGCAGTATGAAATGTCCTTCTTTATCCCTTCTGACTAACTTTGGCTTGAAGTCCACTTTATCTGATATAAGGATGGAAACCCCCGCTTTTTTACTGGGTCCATGTGCGTGGTAGGTTTTTGCCCATCCTTTCACCTTTAGTCTGTGGATGTCTTTTTCTATGAGATGAGTCTCTTGCAGGCAGCATATTGTTGGGTCTTTCTTTTTAATCCATTCTGCCAGTCTATGTCTTTTGATTGATGAGTTTAGGCCATTAACGTTCAGGGTTATTATTGAGAAATGATTTGTATTCCCAGTCATTTGGCTTATTTTTGGTTTTTAAGTTGGCTTGGTTTCTCCTTTGCATGGTTTTTCTCTAAGGTAGTTCCTTCCTTTGCTGACCTACATTATTGTTTTTCATTTCCTCCTCATGGAATATTTTGTTGAGAACACTCTGTAGTGCAGGCTTTCTATTTGTAAATTCTTTTAATTTTTGTTTATCATGGAAGGATTTTATTTCATCTTCAAATCTGAAGGTTAGTTTTGCCTAGGATTCGTGCTTGGCAACCATGTTCTTTCAGAGCTTGAAATATGTTGGTCCAGGCCCTTCTAGCTTTTAGAGTCTGGGTTGAGAAGTCTGCTGCTATCCCTATTGGTCTCCCCCTATATGGAATCTGATGCTTTTCTCTCACGGCCTTCAAAATCCTATCTTTATTTTGAATGTTAGGCATTTTCATTATAACGTGCCTTGGTGTGGATCTGTTGTGATTCTGTGCATTTGGTGTTCTGTAAGCCTCTTGTATTTGATTTTCCATTTCATTCTTCAGGTTTGGGAAATTTTCTGATATTATTTGATTGACTAGGTTGTTCATTCCTTTGGTTTGTATCTCTGCACCTTCCTCAATCCCAATAATTCTTAAATTTGGTCTTTTCATGATGTCCCATAGTTCTTGGAGATTCTGTTCATGATTTCTTACCATCTTCTCTGTTTGGGCGACTTTATTTTCAAGATTAAATATTTTGTCTTCATTGTCTGAGGTTCTATCTTCCAAGTGGTCTAGTCTGTTGGTGATGCTTTCCATTGAGTCTTTTATTTGGTTTATTGTCTCCTTCATTTCAAGGATTTTCGCTTGTTTTTTTTTTTTTTTTTTTTTGAGAATCTCTATCTCTTTGTTGAAATTATCTTTTGCTTCCTGCAGGTGCTCTTTCAGCTTATTTATCATTCATTGCCTGCATTTGCTCTCTTATCTCATCCTTTGCTTTGCGAATCATCTTAATCATGTATAATCTGAAGTCCTTTTCTGACATTTCTTCTAACATACTGTCATTGGATTCTATTACTATAGAATCTAGATTTGTTTGGATCATTTTCTTCCCTTGTTTTTTCATGTTGTTCATGTATCTTCCCTCTAGCAGTGCAGATCTGGGGTATTGCAGATTTCCCCCTATAGGCTTATAGTGGCCCAATAGGTTTCCAAAACCCTTTCTTTAAGGGGAGATCAATATTAGCAGTGCCAAATCAGACACTATGCAATCCTAGACCAAATAGCCCCTATGGGGACAATAACATCATGTAAATAAGGGAGAAAACGACTCTGAGGGAACAGGTAAACAGACGGAAAAGAAAGCAAGAAAAGTAAAGAAATAAAACATTAAATATTTTTTTAAAAAGGAGAAAAAAGAAAATCTACTGTAAAATAGTCATATACTAATGAAACCTCCCAGTGTTCAGTAGCCTGATGTATGAGAGGTACCTGACAATGAGCTTCAAGCCTCCAGCAGGCGTCTCAGGATGGAATTTGCCCCACCTGAAGATTGGAGCTACAGCTTCCAGGATTATCCAAGATGGCTGCTCTGGCTTCCAAATGTGTTGGCAAATGGGGAGCTGCAGCTCAGGGGTGGACGTGGTCAGCTGGAGGTCCTTGAGACAGGATACAGTTGGTCCAGCAGTGCTCCTGGAGGTTGGGTGTGTTTGGTGTGATTGTGGGATCCAGGAGGCTGGGTGCAATCAGTTGGTCTGGGTTCCTGGTGATAGGGCACAGTCAGTTGGTCTGGGGGTGTGGCGGCAGGGAGCAGTCAGTTGATGTGAGGGCCCCAGAGGCA
This sequence comes from Sciurus vulgaris, assembly GCF_902686455.1. NCBI lineage: Eukaryota > Metazoa > Chordata > Mammalia > Rodentia > Sciuridae > Sciurus > Sciurus vulgaris. The sequence goes on from NC_136464.1 coordinate 135,819,511, forward strand.
GGGAGTGATCTTTCGGGCTGAGGGATTGTGGAGATGGGGCTCAGTCAGTCTGGCCAGGGGTCCTATAGGGCCTGGCTGTTGTCTCAAAATGGTGGCAGCCACGTGTAATCAAACCTGCAGGTACTGTAACAGTGAACTTCCAGGCAGCAGCAGGCAGCTGGTTCTCCACAGGTGGTCTGCAGTCAATCTGCTGGCAGCTGTCCGACGATGGGGAGGTGAACCTCAAGCGTTAGGTGATGGATAGGGGTAAGGCAGGAGATGGACAGGCAAGAGGCAGGCAAACGGCAGATGATAGACGCCTGACAGTGAGCAATCTGCTCTCAAAAAAGGCGTCGATATGCTGGCAGACTGCAGGTCATCACAGCAGACAAATGGGGTAAAGAGCAGGGGATCGATAAGCAGCAAAAACTGCCTCACCGGGAAACAGATATCCTCTGCTTGAATCCGGCGTTGCGGAGCGACAAGGAACGCAGCCTCCCTCTAGATTGCCATCTTGGATTCTCCATAATCGCCATTCTAATTGGGGTGAGATGGAATCTTAGGGTAGTTTTGATCTGCATTTCTCTTATTACTAGAGATGTTGAACATTTTTTCATATATCTGTTGATTGCTTGTAGATTTTCTTGTGTGAAGTGTCTGTTCATTTCCTTAGCCCTTTTGTTGATTGGGTTATTTGTATTCGTGATGTAGAGTTTTTTTGAGTTCTTTATATATTCTGGAAATTAGGGCTCTATCTGAAGTATGAATGGCAAAAATTTTCTCCCACTCTGTGGGCTCTCACTTCACATTGCAGATAATATTCTTTGCTGAGAGAAAGCTTTTTAGTTTAAATCTATCCCAGTAATTGATTCTTGCTTTTATTTCTTGTGCTATGGGAGTCATGTTAAGGAAGTCTGATCCTAAGCCAACAAGTTGAAGATTGGACCTCCTTTTTTGTCTATAAGATGCAGGGTTTCTGGTCTGATTTCAAGGTCCTTGATCCATTTTGAGTTGAGTTTTGTGCAGGTTGAGATAGGGGTTTAGTTTCATTCTGCTGCATTTGAATTTCTAGTTTTCCCAGCACCATTTGTTGAAGAGGCTATCTTTTCTCCATTGCATGTTTTTGGCACCTTTGTCTAGTATGAGAAAACTGTATTTATTAGGGTTTGTGTTTGTGTCCTCTATTCTGTACCACTGATCTACCTGTCTACTTTGGTGCCAATACCATGCCATTTTTGTTACTATTGCTTTGTAGTATATAGTTGAAGTTCTGGCATTGTGATACCCTCTGCTTCACTCTTCCTGCTAAGGATTGCTTTAGCTATTCTGGGTTTCTTATTCTTCCAGATGAATATCATGATTGCTTGTTCCATTTCTGTGAGGTATGTCATTGGGACTTTAACTGGAATTGCATTGAATCTGTATAGCACTTTTGGTAGTATGGTCATTTTGACAAAATTAGTTCTGCCTGTCCATGAACAAGGAAGATCTTTCCATCTTCTAAGTTTTTCTTTAATTTCTTTGTGTTCTGTAGTTTTCATTGTAAAGGTATTTCACTTCTTTTGTTAGATTGATCCAAAGTATTTTATTTTTCTCGAGACTGTTGTGAATGGGGTAGTTTTCCTGACTTCTCTTTCTGAGAATTCATCACTTATGAATGAAAATGCATTAGGTTTTTGAGCATTGATCTTATATCCTGCTACTTTACTGAATTCACTTATGAGTTCTAAAAGTTTTCTGATGGAATTTCCCAGTTCCTCTAAATATATAATCATGTCATCAGCAAATAGGGATAGTTTGAGATCTTCTTTTCCTATTCGTATCCCTTTAATTTCCTTGGTCTTTTTAATTCCTCGGCCAGAGTTTCGAGGTCAGTGTTGAATAGAAGTGGTGAAAGAGGGCATCTCTGTCTTGTTCTAGTTTTTAGGGGGAATGCTTTCAGTTTTTCACCATTTACAATGATATTAGCCATGGGCTTAGCATAGATAGCCTTTACAATATTTAGGAATGTCCCCATTATCCCTATTTTTTCTAGTGTTTTGAGCATGAAGGGGTGCTGTATTTTATCAAATGCTTTTTCTGCATCTATCAAAATAATCATGTGATTCTTGATTTTAAGTCTGTTGATATGGTGGATTACATTTATTGATTTCCGGAGGTTGAACCAATCTTGCATCCCTGGGATAAAACCCTCTGGATTGTGATGCATTATCTTTTTAATATATTTTTGTATGCGATTTGCTAAAATTTTGTTAAGAATTTTTGCGTCGATGTGCATTAAAGATATTGGTCTGAAATTTTCTTTCCTTGATGTGTCTCTGTCTGGTTTAGGTATCAGGGTGATATTGGCTTCATAGAATGAGTTTGGGAGGGTTCCCTCCTCTTCTATTTCATGAAATACTTTGAGGAGTATTGGAATGAGCTCTTCTTTAAAGTTTTGGTAGAACTTGGCTGAGAACCCATCTCGTCCCAGACTTTTCTTTGTTGGTAGGCTTTTGATGACTTCTTCTATTTCATTACTTGTAATTGATATATTTAAATTGTGTAGGTCCTCCTGGTTCAGTTTAGGTAATTCATATGTCTCTAGAAACCTGTTGATGTCTTCAAGATTTTGTTGGAGTGCAGATTTTCAAAATACCTTCTAAGTATGTTTTGTATTTCAATGGTGTCTGTTGTGATATTTTCTTGTTCATTTCAAATTTTAGTAATTTGAGTTTTCTCTCTCCTTCTCTTTGTTAGTGTGGCTAAGGGTTTATCGATTTTGTTTATTTTTTCAAAGAACCAACTATTTATTTTGTCAATTTTTTCAATTGTTTCTTTTGTTTCAATTTCATTGATTTCAACTCTGATTTTAATTATTTCCTGTCTTTTACTACTTTTAGTGTTGCTCTATTCTTCTTTTTCTAGGATTTGGGCTTTAGTGTTAGGTCATTTATTTGTTGATTTTTTTCTTCTTTTATTGAGTGCACTCCATTAAATGAATTTTCTTCTTATTACTGCTTTCATAGTGTCCCTGAGATTTTGATATGATGTGTCTTTGTTCTCGTTTTTCTCTAAGAATTTTTTAATTTCCCTCCTGATGTCTTCTTTAATCCAGTCATCATTCAATAGTGTATTATTTAATCTCCAGGTGTTGGAGTAGTTTTTTTTTTTTTTATTCTGTAATTTATTTCTAATTTCAATCCATTATGATGTGATAGAATACAAGGTAGTATCTCTATCTTCTTGTATTTGCTAACAGTGACTTGGTGGCATAATATATGGTCTATTTTAGAGAAGGATCCATGTGCTGCTGAGAAGAAAGTGTATTCTCTCTTTGTTGGATGGTATATTCTATAAATGTCCGTTAAGTCTAAATTATTGATTTTGTTATTGAGATCTGCGGTTTCTGTGTTCAATTTTTTCTTGGAGGATCTGTCCAGTGGTGAGAGAGGTGTGTTAAAATCACGTAGTATTATTGTGTTGTGGTCTACTTGGTTCCTGGAATTGAGAAGGATTTGTTTGAAGTACATGGATGAGCTACTGTTTCAGGCATAGATATTTATGATTGTTATGTCTTGCTGATTTATGCTTCCCTTAAGCAGTTTGAAATGTCCTTCTTTATCCTTTCTGACTAACTTTGGCTTGAAGTCCACATTTCTGATATGAGGATGGATACTCCAGCTTTTTTGCTGAGTCCATGTGCCGGGTATGTTTTTTCTATCCTTTCACCTGTGGGTATCTCTTTTTATGAGATGAGTCTCTTGCAGGCAGCATATTGTTTGATCTTTCTTTTTAATCCAATCTGCCAGTCTATGTCTTTTGATTGATGAGTTCAGGCCATTAAAATTCAGGGTTATTATTTAGATATGATTTGTATTTCCAGTCATTTGGCACATTTTTTTTTTTTTTTGACACAACTTGATTTCTTCTTTATTTGGTTGTTCCTTTGGGTAGTTCCTCCCTTCGCTGATTTACATCGTCGTGTTTTTCATCTCTTCCTCATGGAATATTTTGCTGAGAATGTTCTGTAATGCCAACTTTCTTTTTGTAAATTCCTTTAGCTTTTGTTTATCATGGAAGGATTTTATTTCATCATCAAATCTAAAGGTAAGTTTTGCTGGATATAAGTTTCTTGGTTGGCATCCATCTTCTTTCAGAGCTTGAAAAATGATTTTTCAGGTCCTTCTTGCTTTTAGGTTTTGGGTTGAAAAATCTGCTGATATCCACATTGGTTTCCCCCTGAAAGTAATTTGATTTTCTTCTCTTGCAGCCTTTAAAATTCTGTCTTTATTTTTTTGTGTTAGGTATTTTCATTAAAATGTGTTTTGGTGTTGGTCTGTTGTAATTTTGTATATTTGGAGTCCTATAAGCCTCTTGTACTTGATTTTCCATTTCATTCTTCAGATTTGAGAAATTTTGTGATATTATTTCATTGAATAGATTGTTCTTTCCTTTGGTTTGTTTCTCTAAGCCTTCCTCAATCCCAATAATTCTTAAATTTGGCCTTTTCATGATATCCCATAGTTCTTGTAGATTCTGTTCATGATTTCTTACCATCTTCTCTGTTTGTTCAACTTTGTTTTCAAGATTAAATATTTTGTCTTCAATGTCTGAAGTTCTGTCTTCCAGGTGTTCTATCCTATTGGTTATGCTTTCTATGGAGTTTTTAGTTTGGTTTATTGTTTCCTTTATTTTAAGAATTTCTGTTTGTTTTCTTTCAGTATCTGTAACTCTTTATTGAAATGATCTTTTGTTTCCCCCATTTGCTCTTTTAACTGTTGATTGGTGCGATCATTCAAAGCCTGCATTTGCTTTTTCATCTCATCGTTTGCTTCTTTGATCATTTTAATTATGTACATTCTGAACTCCCTTTCTGTCATTTCTTCTGCCATTCTGTCATTGGATATTTTTGATGTAGCATCTATGTTTGTTTGGGACATTTTCTTCCCTTGTTTACTCATATTGCTCAGGTATCTACCCCTCTTGTAGTGAAACTCTGAGATATTGTAGATTTCCTCTATTGACTTATAGTGTCCCTGTAGATTTCCAATAACACCTCCTAGCTTTCAGTAGCCTGAAGTCTTGGAAGAACTTGATAATGCAGTGCTCCACAAGGAAGATGCCCCTCGAGGGGTGGTTGCTGTCAGAGGGTTTATTCCCTATTAGTGGGTAGAGGTTCCTCTACTTGTTGAGCAAAGGTCAGGCAAAGGGGGACTAGACTGAGGGCTGGGGCTTGGCTGCTCTGGGCCTGTGTCTCTGGTTCTACTGCCCTAGTGGGAAAGCCTTGCCCGGCAGCGAAGACTCCATGGTGGGGAAATCTCACTGGGCAGCTCTCCTCCGAGAAGTTCCCTGAGGTCCAGAACTACTGCCTGGGCCAGGGAGCCTCGCACTGCTCCGAAATCTCTTGCTGGACAGCCTTCCTCCAAGAAGGTGCTTGCTGTCCTGTCCTGCCACTTGGGCCTGAGACCCTTGCTCTGCGCCAAAGCCTTTCCCTGGGTGGTCCTCCTCTACAATGCTCCTGGTTGTCCGGGTTCATGGCTCCAGATGGGGAGTCTCTCTGGGCAACTCTACTCCACAAAGTTCCTTATGTTCCTGGACTACTGCCCCATCCAGAGAGCCTGCCCAGTGAGAGAGACTCACCTGGTGACTGAGTTGGTCCCAAGTCTCTCAATACCTCCTCTTCTTAAATCCTGAGTCCTGTCAAAGGGCCTCCAGTCTCCTGTAGGTGTATCAGGAAAGGAGTCGCCCTTCTGATGATGATGGCCATGCCCTCAGGAATAATTCAAAATGCCTGCACCAGCCTCCAAAGAATCTGGGAAGCCCCAGCAAGGGTGTGCTGAGTCAGCACAGAGGCAAGTGCAGTGTCCCTCACTAGTAGGGGGACAGGCAGGCTGACTCAGTGATGTTGTCTGACCTCCAAGTAAGTATGTCTTTTTGAAGATAAGTTTAAAATGTGCTTAAAACTTAAATGGCAGTATACATGTATCCATCTAGAGTTTCTTATTCTATGTAATGAATACATATTAGTTAAAGAAATTCACAAATGGAATTCAAGAAAAAAGTCCAAAATTTGTGTCAATTTATAATTTTTAAATGTGAGGAAAGAAAATTTGCTCTGTATGTTAAAATAGGTTAAAAACTAATAGTGATGAAAATAAATGAAAATGTACATTATACATGCACAAATATTCATGAATAAAAACAATGACAAATAGGTGATACTAGGAAAGGAATAGAAAAATAGATATTACACTGAAGTGTTCAGTAAAAGACATAATTATTTATAACACAAAAATGTGATTAATGAAACATTACAAGTCAGCAGGCACTTTATTGCTTTAAAACTGGTCCACTACAGAGACTTAAATCAATGTTTTCATGCCATGTAGAAATATGTTCTTCAGATGAATAAATTACCTAAATTGGAAAGACTAAGTTAAAATATATTAGAAAACTGTATTAGTCATCTTAAGAATTATTTAAGAAAAGAACTTAATGCCCAAACTAGAAGTTAAAATTCTCTAAATTTGTATTCACTCAAAGCTATCATATTTGCTCAACATGAACCAATATAGATGGAGTTAACAGACATATAGCATTCTGGAGAAGATATACATGTAACCTGAAACCAGCATAGCAACATATGTATTTTTACATATTGCTAAGGGAAATACAGAAGACTATTGCCAAAAACAAAATCTGGGTGACTTTTTACAATTTTTTCTTGCCTAATGCACATATGTGTCTAAGTCTACACACATTAGATAGACACAACACACACACAAACACAAATATTAATTTTGTTGCTCAGCTTCAGTAGCATTAGGGGAATAAAATTTTAACTAACTGTAAGATCCATTTAATCTGCTATAGTTTCCTAAACATAAAAGTAATTTAATAATAAGGTCTATAAAATTAAGGTTGGCTGTGCCCTTTTTGAGATTGTAGAGCCAATCTGGAGATCAATGTGGCAATACTTAGTCAATTTTAGAACGTTCCTTGCCTATAAAATATCAGTTCTTCCATTTGTCATCTAATATATCAAAACTTTCACCCAGGTTTCCAAATGGATATATACTTGGATCTTTGTTATGACCTTATTTGTAAAACCAGGGAGATCTTGGTACCTCTGATACATACTATGAAGCTAATGCTTAACAGCAATAAGTTGGGCATCTGTGATGGAAGAGCATGACATACACATAAGTCCTAAATAAGAATCTTGGTGGTATGGTTGGTCTTAAAAAGCTCTGTGGAGTAAAATAAAGAACAAATCAAATGCAATTTCTAGCATAACATTAACAAGAATTAAAACATGGATATAAAAACCACACGTTTTAGATTTCTTAAGTGAATATCCTTTCTTCATTTTCTATCCCTTTTTTAAAAGATAATGACTTGATAAGAATTAAAAGATTAGGATATATGATTTTATTTATTCAACAATTGTTTATTATGCATACACATAATACATTGTTATTCTTTCATTAATTGATCATGGAAGCATGCATATATCAGTATTGACAAACACAGGATCTGTTATGATTTCAGTGTATCGCCCTTTAAATCTTGTTTCATGTTATAGGAAAGTAATTCATTTCATTCTTCCACAGACATCCATTGCTCTCTCTAATCAATAATAAAATTTAGTATTTTTATGTCAAATAAGGTTCTAATGTGACCCAACACAACTTCTGTTTTATTTCCCAACATTCTGCTCCTTAAGTATTGCATATTTGTGTCTGACTGCCTTCACCACACACTGTAACACATTAGTACTTTTACTTATGCAACTCTCACAGACTGGAGATACCTCATATTTTCTGTAAAATATTAATTTGTCACCATACATAGGTGAAGGTCTTTTCTGTTCCCATTATTCAGACTTTCATGCCCCAATTTTTGAGCTTCCTAAATTTTACATTTGATTTCTTCCTTAACTTACTAAATTTTCATGATCAATTAATACATCGATTTTCCCCATTGGATGACGATTATCTGAGAAATAAGGTTTTTCACTTATCAGTATGAATATTGGTAGTGGAAACATACTGCTTAAAGATGATCTTGAGTAACATTGTTATTTTTCTTTCAATTGGTTAGTCAATATGTTAGAAATTAGCATGACAAATAGAGACAATAAACCCAAAGAACCCTGCAATTATAAAGTCCAAATTAGTTTAATAGAAGCTCCAGCTTACCGGTTGATTTTTCAAATATAGCATGCAAACATACAAAGATAAATTGTGCGATTAAGTTGACTATACGTATTAACAAGCATGCATTTTTAATTATGTCATCTTTTAGAAATGATTTGTATATGCTCTACATTTTCATGAAAAGCTTAGTAAAGCACCATTACAAAATATGAAAAGATGTTAAAGTTCTTTAGTCATAACAATATATATAGGTATTATAAAAGTATGCTGATTTGCCTTGGACATTCTCAACAAGATTGTTTTCTGTATCATAAAATTTCATGGTAAAAACATAAGTTCTCTGGCAATACTGAGCCATCTGTTTTGTTAAGATCTTATCATTGTTTTTCTCTATGCAACAATAATTAAGTATGTTGGCAGTGAGAGAAATAACAGTTGGATTTCTTTAGAAGATTAACAGTATGAACAGTACAACTAAGAAGAGAATTTTCTTGCATATTCCAAAAATATACCACCTTTACAACTCCGGAGTAGAGAAACCTGGAAAGTCGCCCACTCTCTCCTACCTACCACCAAATGGCCACACAATCTTTAAAGTATGCAGCACTTTCCACAGTTTTTTTTTTTTCTAATTCTGAAAGAAGACTGTTTATTACTGTCACATTACTACTACCTTGCAGCTGTCATTTTACTTTCATTTTTTTCTAATTTCTGTCTTCAAAATTACTATTAAGTTCTCTTTTTTTCTTCCTTTTCAAATTCCTTTTAATGCTGCTATCTATTTTTAGGTGGGTCTACTTATAAAAAGAAATTTGACACACATCATGTAATTAAATCTCCAACATATACTCCTGTTCTTAGAAATGTGAATTTTCTGTAACATTTAATAAGAAAATGACTTATTTGCTATCAATTTTAACATTGAGGATTATCCTCTTTGCTTTTTTCTTTTGGTACTAGGGATTGAATTCAGGGACACTCAACCACTAAGCTGCATCCCCAGCTCTATTTTGTATTTTATTTAGAGACAGGGTCTCAGTGAGTTGCTTAGCTCCTCATGGTTGCTGAGGCTGGCTTTGAACTTGCTATCCTTCTGTCTCAGCCTCCTGAGTCACTGGGATTTCAGACATGCACCCCCGTGCCCGGCTGATTATCCTCATTTTGATTAGAGAAACAGTGATGCTACAGAAAACTTTTTGTCTAATATTTGAAGGATTCTTCCAATAACAGATGTGGATTTTGACTATTAGTTACAGAGAATTACACGTGAGTTTTCAAATTCATTACATCAGTATCTTTGTCAATTTTCTTTGACTTCTTGAAGTCTAAAATTTGAAGTATATATGTACTCATAAACTTATTGTTTTAATTCAGAGTTAGGATATATCAAAGATGACCAAACTATCTAGATGAAAGTGGAAACTTAATTCAAAATTCCAAATTGCCATGTTTAATATTAAGTTGCCAAGATTTCCAGTTGAAACTTGGAGGAATAATATATTTGATTTGACACAAATAATCAAAATATGCTTGTCACTTTCATGGATCTTGCATTCTTAATTTCTGTGTTTGATTTTGAATCATGCCACACATAAATGTATTGCAAATCTAGAATTGCAAATATATATTATCAAATTTCTGAAAATAGCCAACTATTTTCAGTCATCTTGCATCTCTTATTGCCTTAACATTCAGCATTACATTTTATTTGCAAGACCTACTGCAATAAAAACCACAGCTAAAATCTTGTTTAAACTCTTTAAATCTTGTTTAATCATACTTGAATTAATTACTGTACAACATAGTATTTCAAAATTACCTTGTCTTAGTTATATGCACATTTAAAATCAACCCATTTAATATATTCTTTTATTTATTCAATGGATGTGTTATGAGCCAATTTAAAAATTCTATCCAATGTCTTCTATTTATTGCATTGAAGATCTATTAAACTTAGCTTTAGCCCACAATATTACTTAGTAATGCGTATTAGTGATTTAATTAATAACAATACATATAAATACTTAAATTAGATTAAATTCTCAGTGTAGCATTCTTTTGGTAATCCTTCATATACCATGTTATTACTCTGAAATACCATCTATGATAGTTTATAATTGGAAAGCCAGCCTGCAAAAAATTTCAAGGTAAGTAACTATATCCTTTTGGATACTTGACTCCGTTACATTTGTATTGCTTGTCTACATTCCTGTTAATTTTCTTTGTTCCGAAGTCTGCTTGTCTAAAATCAATATACCTTCCAAAATATTTCAATTAGCATTAGCACAGTACATTATAATAGTATCAAAAAATTACATAGGCATATCTCTAACAAAATATTTGCAAGAGCTATATGTAGACACACTATTAATTCTGATGAAATAAGCCAAAAATCTAAATAAATAAGGTATTAGTCATATATTCTATGTTTATAGATGGAAGAATTCAATATTTATAAGATTAATACTATCCCAAAATCATATATAGATTTAATATAATTCCTATGAAAATCCAAGCAAACTGTTACATGAAAACTGACACACTGAAGTTTGTATAGAAAAACAAGTGAGAACACTGGAAGACTGATACTACCTGACTGGGAGGTTATCTATGAATCTACTATTACTAAGCTATCATGGTATCGATAAAAGAATAAACACCCAACTTAATGGAGCAAAATATTGAGTCCCTACGTATAATCGCACAAATACTGTAAACTGATCTTTGGCCAGAAAAAGCAAAGGTACTTTGATGGAAAAATTACAGTTTTTTTCAACAAATCAGTCAGAAAATTAGACCTCATATATCAGAAAAGTCAACCCAGAGATAAATGGCTGATCTTATACCTTTTATAAAAATTAATTCAAAATTTATCATTGGGTTAATCGGTTTTCTATCAATGTGATCAAAATATCTGACTGGAAAAACATAAAGGCAGAAGAATTTATTTTGGGCTCACACTTTTGGAGGTTCTATAGTTAGTTGATTTTAATGCTCTAGGCTTAGATGAGGCAGAACATCATAGTGGATGGTCATGGGAATCAAGAAATACACACACACACACACACACACACACACACACACACAGAAGAGAAGTGGGGGCTGGGGATTCACAGACTAGTTATAGTTCTCTAAGGCCTACCATCTGCCTACAGTTGCCACCTTGTAGTCCATTCAAATTACTAACTGTCAAATGGATTAATTCAACTCTAAGGTCACAACTCTCATAATCCAATCTTTTCATCTCTGAAGATGGCTGTGTTGCATATTGCCTGAGCTTCTTCGGGAGACATTAAAGATGGATACCACAGCAAGCATTTCACTAACAGTCGTATCTTCTTCTATTTATGTTTTATTGTAGGAGGTTTACAGTATTTGTTTGGTGATATGATTTTAAATTAGTTTGAAAATCAAAGTCAGGATGTGTTAAAAACAATTATGTAAGAATTTGTTGAAATCTGAATGATCACAGCCTTGGAGAAAAAAAAATCACAAGCATATATAAAGAATTAATAAAAATGTATACAATATTTTGTTGTAACTCAACAATAAATTGGAAATTTAAAAATAGGTAAACCATCTGACCAGATACTTCCCATAAAAAGATATGGAGGTGGTCAATAAGTATATAAAATGTTGCTCTATATCATATGTTGTTATGGAACTGTACATTATAACTACAAGATATGACTATATACCTATTAAAACAGACAAAATAAAAAGAACTGAAAATGGCAAATTCTTGCAAGAAATCAAAGCAACAGGAACTCTCCTTCATTACTGATAGGAATGCAAAGTGATACATTTTGAAAGACATGGACATTTTATTATTTTATGAATGAAAATGTCTTCAACTATGATTTTACTCTTAGATTACCATTATATTTTATATTATATATTAAGAGCAGTTAACGTGTTTCTTCTATTCCATGGGTTCATAGACATGGAAAAATCATGCTTGGGAAAAGGCTAGAGTCACATTCTCCTCTACTCCTGAACTAAATGATATATTTAGGATTATCTGTATAATGGACTTTAGTTAAGATTTGGGGATAAGGGTCAAGACTTTTAGTGATGTTGAGATGAGGTTAATGTTTACTTGTGTGTGGGATGAAAATAAATATTGTGGTTAAGGATTGAGGGCATATACTGGTATGTATAGTAAACTCCCAAAGATGTCCAAGTATTAATCCCTGGAATCTGTGAATTCATTACTCAGGAAAAAGAATTTAGTCAATGTGATAAATTAAGAATTATGAGATGAATTAATTACCGTGGATTATTTGGGTGAACTTACCAAAATTATAAGCATCTTTATAAGATAGTCAAAGAGGACAAATGTCAGGGAAGGCTATGTGGTGACAGAAACAGTATGGAATTTAAAGGGGAAGGAAGAGAACACAGTAAAGAAAATTCAGGCATCCTCTAGAAGTTGAAAAGTTAAGTGAAGTTTTCTCTTCTACAACCTTCAAAAAGAGAGTAGTTGTTGTGATTTGGATATGAGATGTCCCCCCAAATCTCCTGTGACAATGCAGGAATATTCAGGGTCAGAATTATTAGTGACCTAACCAGTCCAACATATTTTAATGTGTTAAATGTGTGGTAACTGTAGGCAGGTGGGTCATGGCTGAAGGAGGCATGTCACTGGGAGCATATTCTGGAAGGGATTGTCTATCCCATGACCTCCTTCATCTTTTTCTCTTGTTCTTTCTGTCTCCCTGCTTCTTGACCACCATGTGTGGATTTGTGTTCCTTTATGACATGACACCTTTCTGTCATGATGTTCTTCCTCACTTGGGCCCAGATCAGTGGAGTCAACTGACCAGAAACTGAAACTCTTAAATGTTAAACTAAAATAAACTTTTCCTCCTCTAAGTTGTTCTTGTCAGATATTTTGGTTACAGTCACAAGAAGTCAACTAACACAGAAATGCAGACAACACCTTGGATTTAGGAAATCTGACCTCCAGAAAGAATTCTGCATGGTTTAAGTCACTAAATGCATGACTCTTTGTTGTAGCAGCAATATGAAACAAAATGAAGGAGAGAAATTCCAGAACTTCAGGATTAAAGAGACTTCCCAGGTTAAGTATTTGCTGCAGTAGAATCTCCCACACTCCTGTCATCATGCAGGGGTGAGAAGCACTTTCTTGGTGCATGCTTTTTGTGGTTATCCTCTCCAGCAGTGCCTGTTGCCGTGGATTGTGTCAGGATCTTCAGATCCATGGGAAGTAAGGACCACTTGTTATGGAATAGCACTCACTCTTGCCACTGTCAGCTGGTTGCTGCCTTCTCTCTTTGTCAGGTAAGGTGGTCTGAGACCTAGCAGACAAGGAAAGCATTTTACTTGGCTTTGTATATGTAGTAAGACCAGTTATGTCACGCTTGTCTATTGCTAGGAAAACTCCCATTTTGGTCCACAGGATGACCTTATGTGGATGGCCTTTGCTTTCTGGGTTGTTGTCTGCAAGAACACTGACCAAGTGTCTTCTGTTGCTTGGAGGCATAAGTTGCCGTTGAGCATATTACTGTTCTTTGGTGCCAAACCAAGTTGACTTCCTCACACTAGCTTGAAAGTTATCTTTTGATTGCTTCTCATATTATTTTCTAGGTTTAGATGAACTTAGCATATAGGAAGAAGGAGAAAATAATTTTGACTGAATCAAAAGTCCTTGTGTATTTTTATCCTTCTTAATAAATACCTATAGGTTTTCATACAGTATTCTATTTATTTTAATTAAATATATTTAAATATATTTAATTAAAATAAATAAAATATATTTTGGTAAGACACATATGCATATCTTTTTAATAATATAAATGTGGGATAGACAAAGATAAACAGTATTGCAGTATATCTGTTCAGGATGATTCTGTTCAAAAACCGAAAAGAACAGAGAATTTTCAGAGAAGCCTCTCTTCCCACACATTTGAAAAATCCCATGCACCAGCAAATCATGCTCTATGTCTTCTAATGTATTACATTAGAAGTTCCACAATGTGAGTAATGACAACCTCAAAACATGTTATCTTTTCTCATCCCACTTACCTCAACAACTGGAGCATGACCTTTTTTAATAACAAGAATATATTTCAATTCAGTTTAAATATCAGCACTGCATCTTTATTCTGGTAGCCTTCTGCCTGCATGAACACATTCAAAATAATTCATATTACCCATTAAATATATTTATATTATGCAGGTTTTTTTCTTTATAAGACTGGGGAAACATTTCATGCAGTGACTGTAAATTATTTTCAGCATTTTGAGAGAGTTTTCAACAAATATTGTTGGAAAATGTTTTTTATTTTCATGGACTTAAGGAGAATTAGGATATTTCCCATTTAGGGTGGAACACTGAAACACAGATTTAGTGCCTACACCTGTGACCACCCTCTAAATTGGGAGCTTATAACCAGGAAACATGACCTTGAAGGGACTTGAACTCACATTAATGTACATATTTTCCTATAACCTCTAAATCAAAATTATCTTTCCCTCAGTTATATATACAGGAAACAAACTCTACTCATATTAGCAATATTGGCTATATATTATAGGAAAATTCTGAATAGTTTCATATAACATTTTATTTGTTTTATATACACGTACATATATCTATGTTACATTGATCACAACACTGAAATTATGATAATAGATATGTCAATGTTTTATTTAATACATGGGTATAGACACATTTTTTGTTATATCCAAATACTATTTTAAGTATTTTTATAACTTTTTGTTGAGTGCAGTTGCTTTCTGTCTTAATTTTCTGTTTTATTTCATGAATTAAAACATTACTTTTAAAAGTCCATAGGTTTCACTAGCCTGCCAGAGAGTTTTACAGGGAAAATGCATGAGAATTAATGACTCCAAAATGATGGTAAAATTTTTCTTTCAACATAAATTCAAACTCAACAGAGAGAGAACAGAATCCTGGAAACTAGAACACTAGTGGACACATCCAGAAGAGTTTAGAGAGTTGAATGCTGAACCAGCAGAATAGAAAGCAAAGAAAAACTTGAATGTAAGTAATGAATTCCCCCCAAAGTTTCAGTTGCAGGCTCTTAAAAGTGGAATGAATATGAAACTAAAAAGATAAAGAAAAAAAAAAAATGTTTGAGCATTTAAGAAGAGGTTGAGCCTGCTTCTGTCTTCTGTCCCTCGGTAGAACCTGTGACTATTCACAGCAACCCTGAAAGAAGCTACAACTTTATTTTCTTAAGAAGGCAAAAGAAAGGAACATTGGCGTAGTGTCACAAAGTTCAAAATGTAGGGTGACAGTGCATTATCATAACATAAATGGGAGGACTAGATGAAAGCTAATTTACATCTTATGGTCACATGGCCTCCATAGTAGGGTTTCTAGAGTTGAATTCACAAACTCCTAAGATTAAAAAGGCCCTGCCAAAACAGTGATGAGGAAGGATACAGGACATGCAGTGATACCACATGCATGTGAGGATGTAGAACCCTTGGGTCACCCAGACCTGCCTCCCAACATCTGCACAGGAAAACACATGAGAGACTACCCACAAGAGTGCACTTTGTGGGGCAGCCCTCAGCACGAGGATTCCATCAGGTTTTATAGCCTGATAGTCATGGGCTCCCTAAGTGGTATATAATAAAGCTCCCATTCTCAGGTGGGGCTCCATCACTTAGACTATTCATTATCACTATTTCTTAATAAGCAATATCTGTAACCAGGCAAAACTCCTTGGATTGGTGCATAATTGCAGAAGAAATCCTCATTTATTTTGGATGTAGTACAGTTAGACTATCCTTGAGTGAATGTTGTGGGAAGGTTCAACTAGGAGCTAAAACCTCAAACGTTCCTAATATCAGGGGAAAGTTAGATCAATTAACAAAATTTAATTCAAAATACTAAATATAGAAACTTCTAAGCTCCATCTCACACAGAAGCTACTGCAGTAGGAGAAATTAAATTCAATTCAGTCAAAACAAAAGTGAAGGATAGGAGGGTAATCAATTAGGGTGAGTTAGTGAAAAATAGTGGAGGATTTAGAGAGGAGGTTAATCAGTGAGATGTGTAGAGTACCTTGAGTTACTGCTGGTTTTGTAAATGTTCTGTTTTTTGGCCATCTGTATTTGCCAAGGGGTCCCCACATTAACTAGGAGATATTGGTGTTATCTTCAGATTGCTATACTTCAAAGAGATGGTTTCCAGGTATGTGAGGAGCATATTTCTTCGATTGAAAATCTGGAAATATGATGAGAAAAAATTTACGTACATTTCAAAGAGACAGAAATGTAATGTACAATTGTAACATTTCTAATGTAAATGCTCTAACAAGGAGATCAAGGGTCCTAAGTCAGAAAGAGATCTGTCTGAAGTTTAACCCATATGAGGGGAACTTACTGCCATACTGGCCATTACGAAGTTAACAATTTGGAATTCAATCTGAATCTGTGTCAAGAGGATAGGACCACTTCATTTTAATTTTAAAATCTTAGATGTTTACTTCCAAAAAGTCATACAGGAAAACATTCTTTGAAAGCAAATCGAAATGAATAAAATATTGCCCTAAAATGTAGAATCCTTGAACATCAACTTGTCTCATTTTTTTTCTTCACATGTCCAAACTAAGTTTTAAAAGAGTGTGTTATTGACTGCAAGTCACAGTTATAATTACAGCTAAGTTCGGATGAGAATGTAAGGCTCCTGTAGCTAATAAAGGAAAGGATCCAACAGGGATGACTTCTTATTTGCAGTTTCACATCATCATGCTTATGGGAGAGAGGCAAGGAACAGAAGAAATGGAGAAAATAAATAGTGCTTTGCACCATGTGATTCAAAGGGCTCACCATTTCATTGTTTTTAATTTACTCTTATAGCAGAACATAGTGGGATATCAAATTCTTAAGTTATTAATTTTCTTCTTAGGGGTTGTTTTTCCTATTGGCAGAGCAAAACATCCATGGAGTTTTTCCTCTGGGTTTTCTTTAAAATATACATGAAAATTATAAATCATGTAAAACTGGATTTTAACCACTGGTGTTAACTGATAAGTATTGTTGTGGATCAAAGAATTCCTAGACTACAGGCTTCAGTAACACAGTCTGAAAATAACTGAAAAAGACTGCTCTTTATACATGCTCCAGATGATCCCTCCTGCCTGTCCAAGTTCTTTTTGTTTGTTTGTTTGGACTACAAATTGGTCAGTGTATTTCAAACCATGTCCCTAACAGACAAAACAAACAGCTGGCAAAACATCATCCAGGTCACATCAAAAGCAGTGTTAGGCTGAGTTTCAATATACTGAGGAATTAATCCTTGCAAATTGTCCTCTAACTAGAAGACAAAAATATCAAATAGTTTGATTTTCTTTCTTTTTTTCTTAGCGTATAAAATCATGTGAAGACATTCAATAGTAAAATTTTCAGAACAGATGTTATAAACAATAGGTAAGTACCTTAAAATCACAAAGGTTTTCATGACAAAATTCTTTTCTATTCTTATGTGTAATCTTTACTAAAAAGATTCTTGACTTTTTTATGTTTGAATGTATATAAAAATTTGCATGTGTGTGTGTTTTGTGTGTAGTAGCTAAAATTTACTCAAAGAATACCATCATGTTAATTGATACCTCTTAATGTAGCACAAATAAATATAACTTGGTTTACCTATTAAAATACATAATGGCTGAAAAATTGATAAATAATAAAACATAGGTTTAAAAATTGGGAAATTCAGGGGACACCACAATTTCTTTGCCCCCGCTAATATTTAATAATATTCTTGATGCAAATGTATGATTACACAAATGATATGCCTCTACTTCATGTACAACCAGAGAAACATGTTGTACCCCATTTGTTTACAATAAAAAATAATATTCTTGAAATAAGTGCTAGTGAAATATTTTAATTTTTGGAAAAGCTTGAAATTTTTCTTATTTCTCCCAGACACCTCATTTGTATGAATAAGCCTTCCACATACTCCCCCCAAATATGCTCTTTCTAAACTGATGCATTGTGTCATCTACCTGAACATCTATCAGTAAAAAAATACATATCTATATGCATGCATGCAGTTACATATAGATGGAGAGTAAGAGTATGAGAGAAAATAGTCTGAATTAATGGGAAAGTCATTGTTCTTACTATGAAGATATCAAAAGATTTGTGTCACTAGTGATGGCTACATACATAGTTAACATATGAAGCATTTTCCACCAATTCTTAGCTTAATAGAAGAGTTTCAAATAGAATATCTTTTGTTACATGTATCTACTTGAAAATCTCCCATAGAAATTGAAGCAGATTATATTCCAGGAGATGGTAAAACTTCTATTTTTCAGCTCTTTAAAAACATCATAAGCAGGATTAGGATGGGTTGCTTTTCTCTTTGTGTTACATTTTCCAATCTTCAAAAAATAAATTTCCATGCAAATTATTCTCTTGCAACGTTCATTAAACCCTTTTTTACTGAGAACCTCACTGGTTCTCAAACCTCTCCAGTATCTGTAAAGAATCTTGGAAGAGTCAAAACAGCAGAACAATGTTACTCTGATTTAATATGAAGTATGAAAAAGCAAGATATTTTTCAAAGTTGTATTTTTGTGATGTACATGTATTACAGAAGCATGTTACTCAAACAAAACAGTTCTTATGTGTTAGGGGGAATAATTAATGTGAGAACTGGTACAAATGAATTTTTATTACAGAGCCCATAAAACAATGTTCTTGATCTCTTCTGCATCTGTACTTCCAAAGTAAAACCTATTTACATCTCATCAGTGAACAGTCTAGTAAATGCAATTGTTCCATTTCTCATAATCTCTGCATTTCAGGATGGTAGGGCAAACATTGTATGAATTGACAGTAATCCTCCACAATGGAAAACATAACAGTTTACACAGAAAATACCCAGGTAATATTTGGTTACCATAATATAATTGTCATATCTATAGCTTTCCCGATCATTTTTGACCCGTTTCATAGAAATGTATAATTTCCTGAACACTTACAGGCTATTTAGTCATTTTTGTATGGAACAGTACCAAAGAAAGGCCACTATAAATATGAAAATAACTTTAGCAGCATGTTATTAAATACGTCATTATACAATTTCTTTAAACATTGTACTTGGTTATACTCATGGTATGCAAACACTCATTTTGTTTTAACCCATTTCACAATGTACAGTTTGGTTAACTTACTTTAATTATGTGTGAAAAAGTATGATTTGTATATAAGCAGACATAATATGACATATCTCACTTATAAAATTATAGCATCAGAAATACTAATAAACTGCATACGAGTACTACTATTTATAATACCTGAATGCTGCATTTTTAACAATTCCCCAGTGTCATTTTATAATTTCTATGTTTTATGTTTAAAAGTTTGTGATAACTGAAAATGATTCAGGCTTCCATTTATTACCATTTCCCTGTAAACAGCACATAATAGGTAAATACAGTTTTACTTCTCAAATAATAAAATAGTAAATTAAAAAAGTCATCACTGTATTTGATCATTTTAATATTTGTTTTGCTGGGAAAATTACTTTTCAATATTAAAATTACTTTTAATAAATAACTCTGAAAGCTTCATAAAATAATTGTAAGTCTCAGAATGGGCAAAAATCACCTTAAGGAAAATTTGAGGAAATATCAATATTTTTATGTTAGTTGTTAACCTATATTTTAATACCAGTGTTCTTTTTCTTTCTCTACTAACTAGTGGTGCATCTATAAAACAATAAAATGCATATGCTGAGTGAAAGACTTTGTTACTGCCTCATGAGAATTTTATTTTTTGTTCACTAACTTCTCATTTGTTACTTTTTTTAATTAAAAAAAAATTAGTTGCCAAAAAAGTATGTATTCATTGTGTACAACATGTTTTGAAAAGTGCATATATTTTGCAACAGCTAAATTAAGTAACTTAACAAATATGATACATCACATACTATCTTTCTCCATTTTATGTTGCTATAAGTAAATACCTGAGGCTGAGTAATTTAAAGGGAAAGAGATTTATTTTGGCTTACATTTCTAGAGGAAAGGCAGTCCAAGAGCATTGCCCCCACATCCGCTCAGCATCTGGTGAGTGCTGGGTGTTGGGACATATCATCAGCAGAAACACATAGAGGAAGTAGGCATTCATTAATGGAGCCTGGCTTGTTTATAACAATCCATTGTTATGGTAACCAATCCATTCCCAACAGAGTAAAACTCACCACCACTAGAAAAGCATTAATCCCTCTTACATGCTTTAACTTCTTAAAGGCATCAGTACCTTTCAACACCAAACCTCAATGTAAGTTTTGGTAGTACATAATAGTCACTGTGTGTGTGTGTGCGCGTGTGTGTGCGTGTGTGTGTGTGTGTGTGTGTGTGTGTGTGTGATGAGAATATTTAAAAACTACTCTCTCCCTAATTTTCAAGAGTACAAAACATCAATATGAATTACAGTCACTATGTAGTACAATAGGTCTCCTGAAGTTATCCCTTCTAAAATTTTGTATTATCTTCCTGAACTTCCCTACTCATTTGTTTCTTGATACAGTCAAATATATCCTTAAAAGTTTCATTTTGAGAGGAATGTACTTCAATAATTATTTTATCATTCAATTAAAATAGCATTTCCCTTTTTGCCTATATCTATTTTCTGATATAACTTCTTGGAACCACTTCAAAATCTCATGAGTAGTGCCATAAAGGCAAGTGTCAGGCTATCTTCCTATAGGATGGAAGAATGTGGACACTAACAGAAACACATTGGAAGACAAAATAATAAGAGTGACAGTGGAATTAGTTAACCAAAATTGATGAAATTTTCTTACACAATAGTTAAGGTATATAAAGCTTTCTCATTGGATTAAAAAAAACTCTATCTGCCTCAGGCGCAGGTGTTTCCTTGAGTGCAGTTGATGTTTCCACTATTAACATAACTGTTTTAAAACACTTTAAGATTAAGTGGCTTTAAGTTCAAAGCACAGTGAATTATAAATAATACCACACTGCTTTCCTGGCCTGGGTAAATCAATTGCTTATAGAGTTCCCTTCTTGTAAATGTGAAAAGAGAGTGTAGAGTAAATATTGATGGTCCTGTTACAAACTCAAGGTAATAATCTGCCTAAATTAACTAAAATCTTCATTAATTGGTTAAAAAACCATCTAGAATAAATGAACATTTAGAATTTTGTTTCAGGAAAGGTACACAACTTTAAGATTTAGGCCCTCAAAAACCAGTTCACAGAAGGGTTATTAAGACTCACTGTCCATTCAACAGTTGAATGATGGAATACTTTGGTTCCCTGTTCCAATTCTTTTACTCATTTAGACAAATTTGATCCTCATGTCTACAAAAGCAAGATAACCAATGAGAATAGAAAGTCACATCAGCTTTTAGTGAGGGTAAACAGTTATAATATTACCACGAAGTTGAACTATGCTATTTTTAATGCCAGGGTTTCCTCAAGAAGATTTATCTACAAAGATAGGAGATCTCTCTTCCCTCTTTGTTTCCCTCCTCTATGATTATATCTCTCATGGATTCCTTACACATAATTCAATACCTCTCACTATTTCTGACATAGGACTCAAATATACTCAAGCATGCCCAACTGTATATATAACCTTTATATTGGTATGGTTACCTCATCACATTTTTCCTTATTATAATTATCCTCTGAACTACTATAAGGGTCACACTTGGGACATGGGATATCATTTCCAGTGAAAAATAATGACAAGTGTTATTTAAAGATACAGAGCTACAAGCCACTAGGGTGATAGTGAAGGGTGAAGAAAGTGATTTAATTCTGGAGAATATGCAGTTTGGCAAACAGTAGACCAGAATAGTATTTCTAGTCTAGAAAAGACTAGAATGGTATTTCTCAAAATATGACTTTGGGTAACTTGCACCAAATCCCAAGGAAAAAATCTTAAAAACACTAGTTTCGAATCCCATAAAAACCAGATGAATCTGCGTTTGGGGAGTGAGGCTCAGACTATAAACAAAATTGTCAGATTATGAGGCATATTCAAGTATGGAAAACATGATAGGGATTACATATTAGGATACAAATGGATAAATAAGTAGAAAATATATAACAGCATATGTTTCCTTTGGTTAGAACTTAAGAATTATGAAAATAAATGAAGTAGAAGATAGAAGAGGATGGTGAATTTTTATGAATTAAATACATTTTCTGAGATTAAAGATGAGGATCGCATTAACATTTGATAATAGATATTATTTTAATGTTTTTTTCTTGTAGTAAAATGTCCTATTGGATTTAATAGGTTCCCAAACATACCTCAAATTAAGTTTTCTTGGCAAAGTTGTAAAAATACCATTAACTGGAATGAAAATATTACATATACACTATTGGGAATAATGTATTTTTATTCAATTGAGTAGCCATTTCTCTAAGAGTATTTGAATTTTAATGAATGAGAGTAATGTGGGATTTTTTTCATCTTCAAGTACTTTTCGTCCTGGTAATGTAGGCAATTAACATATACTGAGTTTACACTTTGGAAGTTTTGGTTACACATGTGTTTAAGATTATAATTTATGGAGCATTTTAATGTCATAACATGGCCTTTATCTCTTTATTAATACTGTTTGTTTCTAAGGTGATTTCATGTCATAATATAAATTTAGAAACAAATATTAGATATAGTTTTCAAATCATTTTCTTTTGCATTTTCTAAATTTTGTTGTCATATTTACACTCATTTTGTTTGTGCCTGTAGGTAGAAATGGTTTCTGTGTGAGATCATATAGCTCATTTTAATAGTATATGCTTTTTAGTTGGGGCTTTTAATAGAATTTCATTTAATGTATTTTTTGACACATATGGTTTTACCCTTTCTTCTTTTTGATGAAATAAGTATTTGCTTAATTTATACTTTTTTTCTCTTTTCACGTAGTTATGACTAAATCTGTGTTTTTGTTTACTGTTTCTCAATATCGTATTATGAATCTTCCCTGTCCCCAAGCCCACCCAGAACCAAGCATTAAACCAAGGGCCTAGCAAGTGATTGGCAGTTTTGCTAATGAGTTAAATCCCCACCATCACAATATGTGTCTTAAACAGTGTAGCTACCTTCAAAAATGTTCTACCTCCTCATACATAATAAAAGAACTCCATAGATACACTTCCAGTTATCTCCAACATTCATTGGGCTCTGTTCTACTATTTTACTTTTATGATTGCAATGAAATATAAACTACCTTCTTATTATTTTCATCTTATAAATCAATACTCCTTTATAGAGCTGTGACATCTCAGTCTTATTAAGCTCTTTACATTGACTCACGGCATCCTTCCTGGTTTTTCTCATTCCCAGGTTTTCTCTCTGGTAGTTTCCCTTTAGTCCAAAAATTATCTCTGAATATGCTCTTGAGTATATTCAAATTTATCAACAATGAATTCTTTGAAATGTCTGAAATATCATTATGTCATACTTATTTTCAATGACAATATTGCTTGACATAGAGGTTGAGGTGAATAATTTATAGTTGATGAAACAGCACCTTTGCCTCAGTTCTCCTGTCCTGCCCTCAACCTTTAGCAGCCTGACACAGCTACCCTGCAAGATATGGCTATTTCTCAACATTCAACCACACATTCATCCATTTCTCAAAACACAATGATCAATTGACTGAAGTCCTATTTAAATATGAAAAAAACTGTGTTTGTTAAAACACACGTGTGAATTGACCATTATTTAAAAAAAATAAAATAAAATAAAACTTATTCACTGGGTTCTTATTTACTAATATGCGGTGATATACATAATTCTACTGTTATAGAAGTTATGAATACAATAAAATATTAAAGACATTAATACACATACACACAAAGAGTTGTTTTAAAGTACATTATATGAAATTATTTTATACATAGTATTTATATATTATAGAACAACCAAGATCCTAGATTTATGATTCTTATACAACTGATGTTCTTATTATTTATTTATAGTTCATATGTATGTATTCAAATGCCCCTGAATATACTTAGAGATACTATATAATTATCTTTTTTTTGGTGTGGATACTTAAGCATGCTGGTTATTTTTTTAAAAAACATTTTTATGCATACTACTTAATTTCAAAATATATTAAAATTGGCAAAACACAATAGGAAGTGCTGAAATATCAATAGAAAAAAGATTAGTTTGGGGTACCTATGGAAATGTTCATAGATGCTGAGTTCAAGATAAGAAATTTTCAGTGGGATTTTTCATACATTGTAATATGCATTTTTAAAGCCTCAAAAATATTTCTATGGCTGGGTGTGGTGGCACATGCCTCTAATCCCGGTGGCTTAGGAGGCTGAGGCAGGAGGATCACTAGTTCAAAGCCAGCCTCAACAATGGTGAGGTGCTAAGCAAGTCAGTAAGACCCTGTCTCTAAATAAAAATACAAAATAGGACTGGGGATGTGACGCAGTGGTTGAGTGTCCTTGAGTTTAATCCCCAGTACAAAAACCAAAAAATTCATATGGGCTATGTTGTTCCCAGATCACGAATCCCCAAAGACCACCAGGGAGCCGTCTCCAATGCAAAAGCAAAAGGGTCTTTATTGCAAGCTCGATCTGGGACTCACAGCGTTCACTGACATAGCAGGTACTGGCTGAGAGTCCCCAGTCTGATTCAGTGGGATTTTTATGAGCTCCACAGTAGAGCGGGAAATTTGAACAAAGCAAAGTACACAGTTGGCTGATATTCCAACATGTGAGGTTTGGCATGTTTGCATTGGCTTAGGGTACCCAGGTCTTAACATATTGACATATATGGTTTGGAATGTTAGGCATTGGCTTGTTAGCTCCCGATTGGTTGTTTGCCATAGGCCAGTCCTAATCTAGTAGCCTTCCTGGAATCGGCTATCTAGGTCTGAAGTCTTTCATGCCCTAAATGCAGCCTGTCCTGGCTGCAGTTTAGCTCCCTTTTCAGGCTATAGTTTGATTATATATCATATATGATTCACAAGGAACATTTTTATCTAACAGTGATGAGACCCTAGGTTTGAGTCTCAGTGCAAAAAAAAAAAAAAAAAAAAAAAATTTTTTTAAATTAAATTTTGAAAATTCCCAAACTTTTGAAAATAGATATATAAAAGTTTAATCTTTTGCCATGAACACTTTCATATTCCATCGAAGTAAACATAAAATGAACAACAAAATATCATGATGGTATATAATAATATTAAGGGATTCCAAGGAATATGTATGATTTAATAGTATTTAATAGATATTGATTAGTAGGTGGTATTTATCTTGACCATTCCATTGTGATGTAGATATTGCTTATTTCTACTGTGTGACTCTTCACACCTGTTAAGACTAGGATCCATGAGACATTATACTGAGCTTGATTTCATACACTGAAACAAATTAATTCTGGACAGATGACTGTTCTAGACTATTAATTACAATGCAACCTTGGTCAGGCCAGAACAGGGTTTTCTGGAGATTTTATAAATTTATTATTGTGTGATACAGACATTTTTCTTCACAACTGGTGAAGTTATATGAACCTAAATTAGAATTGACCATGTTCTTCTTTAACTCAATATAACTTTTCTTTGGTAGTATTAGTTAAGAAACTCAGGAAAGAAATAAAAATAAGTAGGGAAGAAAGAAAAAAAATTGTAGAAGGGAATGTTGAAGTTGACTGAATTCAACTTTATAGATGCAGTTTTCTGATATATATTCAACACTTTACCTGTTTTAAAATTTTAATCAGGGCATGGTATCTCAGCCCAGTAATCCCACTTAACAATACGGTCTTGAAATTAAAAAAAATAAAAATAAAAAATAAATTTGAAAATCTGGAGATGAAGTTCAATGGTAATTCTCTGTTAGTTTCAATCTCTAGTAAAAATATAAAATTAATACAACAAAACCTTACACTCAGTATAATGGTGAGAAATAATAATTATTTTTATTTTTTTTTATTTTTTCAGACTGCATTTTGATTCACTGTACAAAAATGGGGTACACATTTTTAAATTTTAAACTGTGGAGCAGAGCAAAATTTCTTTGTGATTTGGGAAACTCTTTTTAAAATACAGTAGAGCACAGTTTGCATAAGATCAAGTCAATTTCTGCACTATGCTAGTAATGATCCTGTCCATTATCTTTGATTTCTATTAGCCAAAAATTTCCTGGGATTCCAGAGTTTTTGAAGTAGGGCTGAGTAATGGGCATTTTCTTTGTTTTTACTTCATTAGGGATTATAGTGTACCATGCAGTACTGGGAGTTAATCTCTACTTCTAAATAATAGATTAGTCATTTTACCAACATGGTTTTCAGAGGCAGCAATATTCTTTGCCAAAAAAATCATGGTCTCTTCACTTTTATTTTGGAACAAGATGGAAAAATAAAAACAAGATTTATTTTCCACTCAAAGCAATTACAAAACAGAGAAAATATTTAAAACAATGAATTGTAAGACATTGGACAAGAGGAAATAAAAGACAATGATTCCTTAAAGGTGGGAAACAAATGAGATGAGTATGCCCCATATGATTGCCTTGAATTTTCAGGCTGCAATGCAGAGTCAGACAGAGAGTGAGGTGATGAGTAGAACTGTTTTGCAGGAGAATTCAAAGCAGCTAGACCTGTCACCACGCAGAATGAGAGACCGCATGGGAGAATGAATGGTGCAACGAGAAATCAGTTGGCAAAGGTAATACGTATTTCTGTATGAAACATGGGTGAGTAATTGCAATAGGAGACTCAGCAATTTCCAGTGACACGAGGGTCCATTTGGGCCCAGTGATTAAGAATTAAAAGTTAACCAAGTCAGTATAGTTGTATGTGTTTATCTAGAAATATTCAGATGGTGGAGAAAGCATAGAGCAGGAAGAGAATTTTAATGTAGCTAAGAGAGTACTAACAGAAAAGAAAAGGAATATGGAGCCATAACCTAGAGATATTTACTGTTTTTTAGATCCTACTTGTCGTTTCCTCCTTTTTTTTTTGGCTTCATGCTCCAACTTATTTTGTGACTTTGACACATATTAACCATACTTCCTTTCTTTCTAATAACTATTTCCACCCTCCATTTCATTGCACCTACTGATCATATGGTCATTAGTTAATTTCATGTTTTTTAAATGGGAAATAAGGTTTCTGACCTATGCAATGTTGAATTACCATTCAAGATTGCCAGTCATTTTCTCCCTTTATTCTTTGGGTTACATGAAAACACTCCCACTTTAATTTTTCTAAGCCTTCAGTTCCTGATATTTTATTTTATTTTATTTTATTTTTCTCTTTCAGTTGCTCTACCTACATATTTGCTTTTATTTATCATTTGTGAAAATATAAGTCCCAGATTGATTTTTCTAGTTTGAAATTCTCCTCTGAGCTTCAGATTTATGTGTGTAATCATCCTATTTTAAAAATCCGTTTTTATATCAGTTTACTGCTTGAAAGAAGTACCCTTTAATTATAAAGATTTGAGGAGTTGAGAGTAAATACAAGGAAAAATGCATAGTTAAAAATTTAAGCAAAAAAGGTTTTATTAATATTACATAAAACACACTTCCATTCCAAGTATATGATAAAGATGGATATTTTATTATGGTAAAAGGGAGACTTCATCACATCTTAACAATACACATCTGAAGTATTTTTTTCTTAAAATTTGTTTTGACCTGATGATAGATTTTATTTATTTTATTTGATATGATACAGGTTCATGTGCCTAAGTTTTACTTTTTAAATTTTGTTAATATTCAGAGGAAGAACATGAATTTTATTTCTTTCTGAGTTTCTTAAGTTTTATTTCTAGAAAATATTTTATTTAAATTTTCAATATAATTGATTATATTTGACTTTCTTTATACAACTGTTACTTTTATTTTATCCAATAAATGAATACTACTACACAACTTTCACTTGGTGTTATTTCATTCCTTTTCTTTCTCCATTAATAGCCCCAAATATTTAATTTTCAAATAATCCTTGATCCTTGGTTTATGATTTCTTTCAATAATATCTCAATTATTATTTTTCTGACTATTTTATTTAATCTTTCTTTAATCTTCTAGCTGAACTCTGTGGTATGTTTAAAAATTAGGATTTTCTCGTTTCATATTTAAGTCCACAGTTCTCCCCCAAATAGTGCATTAATTGTTTTTATAATTTATACAGTGTTTTATTATTGCTAATTCCAATTAATTTTAATTACAGCCTCTTAGTGTTTAGTTAATTATTATTAAAATGTTTACGTGTAAGGAGAGTTTGAATGATTTTCTAAGAATTATGTTTACTTTCACTGTGCTCAGAAGAGTTTGGCTGTATAAATTGTATTTGAAATTTTGAAGGCACTTGTTATTTGGCCTAAGATGATTTCTTTGTTCTTAAGTATGTCAGATAGAATTTAAAATAACATCTGCTTTTT
Organism: Sciurus vulgaris; assembly: GCF_902686455.1. Lineage (NCBI taxonomy): Eukaryota > Metazoa > Chordata > Mammalia > Rodentia > Sciuridae > Sciurus > Sciurus vulgaris. The sequence continues at coordinate 135,848,040 of NC_136464.1, forward strand.
TTAATTCACAAGTATTTAATTTACAAGTATTTTCTAGATGTGACCAAAAAGAATTACATTTTAATATATTGAATACAAGATTCTATGAATGATCATCATATGGATGGCTATTAGATTGAGTTTTTTAATTGTGTTGTTCAAACCACTTATTCTTATTAATTTTTATTTGATATATTAATTATTGATCGTTCTATCCATAGTTAAGGGGAAAGGAATAGAGAGAGATTGCATTTGGTGCTACACATTAGTTTTAAAAGTACTTAATTACCATGTAGTAATCAATATATACTATTTATCTCAAATTTATTTTTCTTTACAGACTATCTTCTTTAATTTTTGTTTGTTTTGTGACTTCTCCAGTTAAAATTTAACTGGCATATTTTTTCTATTAATTATTTTCAAATTTTTGGCCCTTTTCATGATTTTGTTATTATCTTGTAGTTACCATATTACTGGAATTAAAAAAAAATGAAATCTAACCATCAGATGTTATTTTATTTGTCAATTTATTTGATTTACATTTGTTATTCTTTGTTATATTTAGATTTAAATCATTAAATCATTGCTTCATGAAAGCTGCCACCTCATCAATGAATTAACCCATTTAATGGATTAATAATTTGGATGCTCTACTGGGTGCTAACTGTAAGCAGGTAGGGCATGGCTGAAGAAAGCACAGAACTGGGGCCTGCCCTCGGGATTCTCTGTCCCTGGTCACTTCTCTCTCCCTCTCTTTCTCTCTCTCTCTCTCTCTCTCTCTCTCTCTCTCTCTCTTCTCTTTCTCTCTCTGCTTCTTGGCTTCTTCAGTGACATTACACTAAACAGCTTTCCTCCACCACACGCTTCCTCTACAATGTTCTGATACACTTCAGGAGGCCCAGTTCAAGGAGTAGGAGAACCATGAATTGAGATCCCTGAAGCTGTGAACCAAAATAAACATTACTTCTCTACGATGTTCTTGTCAGGTGTTTGGGGCACAGAGATGAAAATGTTGACTAATACAATGAAATAATTGAAATATATCTGGAAATAAAGCTTAATATGTTTCATAGTTCTTTTATCATTAATGTTAGCATACTTCATCAAGAGAGGTAACTGCATCATTCAGTGGAATTTTAAATTTGCGAACACAGATGTTCTATGACCCTACCATTCCAGTTCTTAAAAACTCTGCTACCCTAACTTTCAGTAGAATTTTTGAACTTAGTTCTTGCATTTCCTTATTTAAAAGGCTCAAATAATTTTTTCCTTGAATGCTCTACTAAATTCTGTATAAGTTTTATTGTGATAGTATCTTACCAAAACATACACTTCTTGTTTGTATTTCAAACAAGACAAGGCAAGAAAGGCAAATCATATGATGATATTTTATGATGGTGTTGTTAAGTGGAGTTACAAAAAATAACTTAATTTTAAGTTGAAATTTCTCCAGAGCAGATTTTTTTTTTCTCATGCCAAATTTAAGGGTTTTTTTTTTAACTAAATCAATTTAAACTAAATCAATAGATGAAAGAGTCTTTTGACAAAATGGAGATAAGTAATTGTAAATTAAATATGCAGCTTAATACTGTATTCTCAATTCAGTGGATTAGCAAAATTTTAGAGATGGTTCTACTATTTATTCTGCCTTAATATTTTAGATGTGAAATTTCAGGTATTTGATGCACATAGTTCAACAGATAAATAAGAGAAGTAAATATTTGCTTCACTGTTATCTGAATGGATAGTAGAAATCATTATGTTATTCCTTCCTTGTTGTATTTCATCTTAGAACATTTTTGTTAACAAGGTAATATCAATACTCAAACTCATATTTATTCATATCTTATAACCTCTACCTATCGTAGATTTTAGTTCATATTAAAGGTTGCATAATTGAAAAATTAATTAGCATCAACTAAGAATGACTGATAGGATAAAATCATTGTGGGATAAATATAGAGACAAATTAGCCAGTGTATTATACATAGCTTATACTTGACATACATAAACAGTCAAATAATTAACTCTTCATTAAAAAAATTCATGCAATAAACTTTAACCTTTCACAAAGGTCATCTGAAACATGAAAAATGGATGAGCCAGAGCAAATAAAACCATTTGGGTTGTGACTATTTAAGAAAGTTTCTAAAACTGATAGAAATCATTTTTAATCTGCAGTTTATTCTCATAAAATTTGTGAAGCTCAAGCTGAATTTAATTTCAGTAGATATTTACACAAATCTATAGACTATATTTATGCTATTGATGTCATTTCAGTAACATAAATATACCACATACAAAGAAAAAGAAGACAACTAATATGAAAAGATTGATTTATTATTTTATTTTCTGAGAATTTCAATTCCATCAATATAACTAATTAATAGATATAAAGACATTTAAATTCTAAGGTGGTATACAGAAAAGTTGTACACAGCTGATATCGTTTGGAAAAGTCAACCAAATATTAAAACATTTGTGAAAGTAACACTGATATATAATCAAGTACAAAGCATAATTTTAATGTATAATATCATGTTTTATCTATTGGTAATATTTTTCAATCTTCATGAAAATCAACATATAGGAGTAATTCAATAGTCATCATTAATCATAGGTATTAAATTGCTTTATATTATAACTAAAAAATCTACATTATTGTGACTTTTTAAACAGATTCTAATAATCATAGTTCAATTCATGCATTTTAAAGAATTACTTACAAATATGCATATCTAACCATAGTGTGCTTAAATTATTTGATATACTCATCAATATGCTCTAAAATATTTGATGTAATATGCTTAAAAATATCCAACTTAGATGAGATCAGTATGCAAATACTGATAATGCATTTTTTAAAAGACTTTCTCTTGTACTATAATAAATAAAATATAATAATTTTATGTAAATATTCTTATGTCCTAAAACCCTCAGATTTACTATCAGGAATTCATGATTAGCAACATCTGAAGTAATAAACACTACTAATTCATCAATACCCACTCTTTATCTCCTTCCAGTTGTATAGCACACTGAATTTCTCAGTCCCTTTACCTTCAGGTAAGAATCAATGATTATTTCTGCCGCAGGGTATTAGTAGAAATTATGTGTGTCCATTCAGGGCCACATCAATTAACTTTGTGTGAAAGACCTTCCAGTCCCCTCTGGAGGAAGCCTTGGTTTGAAGATGGTATTGCCAAGAAGATCAATTGCAGCCTGGACAGATGAATTGCTGTGTGCTGGACAGGAGCCCTTCCAAGAATCAGTCAGCCCTGCAGTGGTGTTAACACATGAGAAGTAAAAAACGCAGAAACCAAAAAGTTGTCGTTGTGTTAAACACCATAAAAACTCAAAACAATGAGAAGATTAGAAAATTTATAAAACAAAAAATTATTAATTTAAACTTGCATCTATTTTGCAAACATTTTGAATGTGTAGTTTTACAGAACCTGTCACTCAATATTTATTTCCATTTTCATCATTGTGCCTTCCCATGTTTCCTTGTACTTTCTCCACTAGTTAGCTTTTGGAGACCACAATCGAGTCATCTCTAATTTACAAATGACATTCATTTTTATAAAACTTATTGAGAGATTAAGAAAAGGAATTGTTGAAAAAAATGTATCCTTACTGTTCTGTATGCCATAACTCTGTATTCTCCATCCTGCCAGAGTCTGATAGTAATGAGTTCACTGTGTGTGATAGTGGTAAACAAACTGTCCAACCACATGTTAGTTTGTTCATAAACTTGTTTTTTTAAAAATATGAATAAAAGCATGTTTTAAAGTATTTAAAAGCACATTAGTCCCAAACTGTTTAAAGTTATTGGCATATTTACCTTTTAATGATAAGCATATGTTATTCCTCCTTTTATTGAACTGCTCGTGAAAAAAATTTGGTGCTCCCAGCAATTGATCAATCCTCTAAATCTCTTCTAATGCATTAACTTGTTTTGGAAACTGCCACACATAAAACATAGGCAGCTCCAACTTTATGTAAATTGGGAGACTTTCAGAAACTGATGGAACACATGAGAGCTAGATACATCAGCTGGGAGTGAAGGAAGAGAAATTTCTACCCTGCTTTTCCTCTTGATTACTCACATTTGCCACTTGCCTAGTTGAGAAAATAAATAAATGAAAGCTGTTTTGTTTTGACTCATTCTTTCAAATCTGAACACACCTCATTGTTTTCATTTTTGAGGCATCATTCTTAGATTTAAAAATATAAGTACATATGTTCTATTTAGTTTATAATTTAATCTTCCACAAATGTGATGAAAATCTTGCCATATCAGTCAAGCACCATTTCAGAAATTGTGGAATCAAGTAAAATGCAGTAACTTTGAAAAATGACCTACAATATTCATCTATGCTTCATCATTAATTAGAAAAAGATGAAAAATTCAATTTCAATTTTTGAAAAGAGAGGCAAATGAGATAAAAACAAAGACATGATGAGTTTTTGGATTGGATCTCAGTTTCCCTCACCTTTTTCTCAGTGATTTACAGTCAAGGTCATAAACTAATCAATTGCAGAGTAAATGTGCCTCTGTCTGAGTAAAGTAGCTGAGAAAGATGTTACTGCACTCAAGTTTTGATAATCATTCTATAATTAATGTTCCAATGTATGTTCAAATGAGCAAATCTCAACTTTATTTTAACCTATGAACCATTTTGGTAAACATCAAACTCTTATATTCTCCATTAATGTCATTTGAGTTTCAAAATAAATTAGGTATTGTCACCAAGAGCATGTCAAATCAATGATAATATTAGTAAAAAAAATTATAATGTGAAAGATAAGATCATTCTGTGTTTAAGGTCTGCTTCTTTGGCACAAAGTTCACTGTCCTAGGAAGTGAAGTTTAAACACAATATAGGTCATTTTCAATGTCAAGTTTGTTTTACTCTTTAGTGTCCAAGCTGAATTATTATTGTACATTGTTTTTGTTTTTGTATTACTTTCACTTTTTACTTCTTTAAGTAATTAGTAAAATTCTTAATTTTATTTTTGTTAATTTGTCTTCAGAAGTTGCTACTTTCTCTCTATAACTTTATGTCCCAATTGAAATATTCTTTGTCTACAAGGTTTACATATGCATCAGACACCGGATTGTCACAATTTAGCATAGGCAGGAAATAAATATGTAAGCAGAGATAAAGAACACTGAAACCATGTTGAGAAAAACACAGCAGTTTTTACATATCCAGGAGGCTTGATTTTAAAGATGTGAGATGATTTTTAAGTCTTCAAGTGAAGGAAATGGTATATATTTACACCCATTAAACATATTGTTAATATGCAGCACAATATTTTCCTTCAAAGATAACTAAACATTTTACTCAATTTTATAGTTAAAACAGTCTTATGATCCATTATTACTTCAGTAGTAGTAAAATTATAGCACGCATTTAACCACAGGGTAGAGATGCACTAGAACTATGACTCTTTAAAGTAAGTAAAATAATGACATAATTTCTTTCTGACACTTAATAATTCACACAGTAACTTTAGGAAATAAGACATTACTATATCTGCAGAGCAAATCTTGCTGATGGGAAAATATGAGAGTAAAAGAAAAAATCATGAGAACTTGGTACATTTATTAGCAGTGTGACGTTATCTATAGATCATCTCTTAAAGACTGGTTCTTATTTGCCATATGAAGGTGCTAGTTCCTAATTTATAAGTCTACATTGGAATTTAAGTGGAAACAGTATGAAAGCGCTACATACTTTGATGACGTCATATTTACTTTATTAGACCAAACTAATCTCCCTACCATTAGAGGTCTACCGAAAATTTCCAACTGAACACCACTACTTGGTTATTGTATATTAAATAACTTTTCTAAAGTTGAACTCTGTTCTCCCTTACATTTTTATATCTCTTATGTAACTGATGTAAGTAAACAGTACTAGCCGCTTTTCAGAAGTTGCCATCAGCTGAAAAATATCTTACATTATCAATAGTTATCTATGTTGCTTCTTTTATTTTCTGAGTCTTGTAGTAGGGTTTTTTTTTTTTTCCACCCACAGTACTTATAGGAAATAAAAAAAAAATTAAAAAGTAACTAGGAAAGAATACCAGAAAGAATAAAAATTAGAATTCAAGGATATCATATGAGACCATAGGAGACATTAAGCAGATGTTATGAAGGAAAAACATATAAGATAACTATACATATTTAACAAAAAGGAAAATTGTACCTCAGCAATCATAAGGAAACAGGAAGCAAAGGCTTTACAATTAAAAAATAAATAAACAAGTGGTGGAGGGAGGCAAAGAGGGAAAAGCAAGCACCACATTTCATGAAAACAATTTATATTTAAAAACAATGTTTGAATCTTGAGAATCTAAGAAAAGAGAAGGAAATTTTATTTTTTTCTTTTGGAAATGCATCTTAATTTAAATACTAAATTAAAGGAGAACCAAAAATCAAACTTAGCCATATTTTCAAAAACCCGACAACTAATCTGATTTTTACCTATCTGTAGAAAACAGCCTTAAGTTCTTAATTTATTGCAATATTCATTTCTTGAATAATGACTATGTGTGAAGCTGTATTCAGCACTGAAGATACAAAAATTAATTAGTCACATCCTTTCCACTTTTAAAAGCTAACATCTGTTAAAAGAAGCAAGTACATCAAGATATTTTTAATAAGATCTATACTAAAGCAAAGTTTTGCAGAATAATCCGATGTATTCAGATGGTGAGGAGCAAGGATAGAATGAGTGAAATCAACGAGATTAAAAATTGATTAAGTTGGTCAGTAATCCTAGCTTTCACTTTCTTGGGAATCTCATGCTAATAAGTAATAAAACAAACTTCAACATATTTAAAATATGTGAACATAAGTCAAAACGTAATATCCCTACATAGTATCATCGACCTACATGATAAATATACAAGGGAAAAAAATGAAGAAAGGATCAAAATTCTGAATAATTCTATGCTCAATATAACACATATTGAACAATTAATTATATGTTCAGAATTTTGATCCTCTATTAGTATGATATTCTCATGTAAGCAACTGATAGGATTACTGACCATCTTAATCAGTTTAAGGATTTCTTCTGTTCCTACATATAATTGTTTCATTAAATTCTGGCTTCTTTGTATAACCACATCTTTTCCTGAAATGTATTTATTTTAGGAACACTCTATTTTTTGCTGAATTCCCTATTCACTCATTGAATATTTCTACCTAAAGTTTCCAAAATGGCTATTTTTATTTTTCCACATCTTCCAACTCAACGCTCCCCTTACCTTATTTTTCCAACTGTAGCAGCCATAGTGTCCTGTTAAATTTCTGCTCTGCTCAGAGCTGTTTAGGTTTAGTAGGAGTCCTCCATTACTAAGGTAAACACGTGCTTGCTGTTGACTTCAGAAATCTAATAATTGTGGCCCCCTCTTGTCCTGTTTCTCTGCCCCCTTTATAGCAAGATTATTCTGTTATCAGTAATGTTACCTGCAATTTCAAATAATTTGGAGTTTTCAACTGCCCCAGTTTTCTTTGCTAAAGAGATAGTTTGAGAAATTTTGTGTTTACTTTCCTCTTCATTTATGATCTCCAGGAGAGAAACAGAAGGATTTGAACATATGCTGCCATCTTACTCCTACCTCTCCTCCTTGTATGTGAAATATCCTAATTTCTCAAACATTTATTCAAATCTTAATATTTAATTGATAATGAAAGCAAAATCTGCTGTACAAGGGTTAAAATTGATCTATCAGGTTGAAATTGTTTTTAAGACATTAAAAAGCTTGATTTTATAATGCTTTCCAAGATTTGTCCTTTATAAAATTTTAATGCCACTTTACTTAGTTTTCTAACTTTTTACATTGCTTCATGAAGTATATAAACTTCAGATACTATTGAAGGGTAATACAGAGAGTCATATTTGTGAAAGTCATAACCTATTATGACCATGGGTTTTTTTCTGTAGCAATTTATGTAGGACCCATACAAAGAACAGATAGGAAAGGAAATGAATGTATCTTGGGGAAAAAACATAAATATTTTCTCAGGTTTCAAAGTTACTGTTTATGGAACAATTTATTATAAAACTCCCATGTGTATACAAAATCAAGTAGAAATATTTATTACAGGTAGATGTTTTATGTACAAACTCAAATGTAGCAAAAATATCAATCAATCAATGACAAAGGTTTTAGCAGTTCTCTGGCATGTTACTGTTATTTTGCTAAACAAGATAAATTATTAAAATATCCAGAGTAGATATTTTACTGCAATATCTGATACTATGTTAAGTATGATGTTGTATTGCTTAAATGTTACATAGTGTGAGCTTCACTATACTGGATAATTTAATTTGTTAACTTTCCTTCAAACACTATCTTATAGCTTTGTTATTTCCCAAGCACCCACATGAGAAAGGAAAACTATTTCTTATATTTATAAATACAGAATTAAAATATATTCAATGTGATGGTAAACACATTCAACTTGAATCACTTATGTAATTAAAATTTAATAAAGTTTGATCATTGTCACATGATATTTCAGTTTTCAAATTCTTTTGTCCATTTTAAATGTATATGATATTTTTTTCACAAGAGTTGAAATTGTGCTTCTGAAAAATTTTTCATCTAAGTTTATAAAAAAAAAATAATAGTTTAAAAAATATAGAGAGATAAAGAGTTGGTGAGCATAGTAAGGTAGACGCAGATGTGCCAAACCAATGTCAAGGAGGCATTATGTGAAATAATAAGCTTCATAAAACATGACTAAATTCATTTAAATAAATAATTTAAAGAGAAAAAAATAATGTTTATCTGTCTAAATAAACATACACTATGTAACATCTTTTAAGAACTCTTATTTTCATACTAATCTTTAATAACTTTCAGATGAACGTAAAGTACACACTATGTACTGACGGTAACCTCTATTTTTACCAGCAAAAGAAAAATAAAGAAAGAAAAAATTATAACTAAACAGTACATTATAAGACTTAAGAAATTAAAGTACGTATATAATGATATATTAAATTACAGTCACAAAGATATATATGTTAATGAACACATATGAGTGGTAACTAAAGTTTTGTAATGTTTCAGAAAAATTAAATGCTTGGACAGAGTAGATTATTAGGAACTATAGCTGCACTAAGATATAGCGAAGTTATTTGGAGACTCATATTTTATAAACATCTATCTATATCTAGATAGATAAATGAGATAGATGATAGATGAAACTATTCCCTTGGTTAGATTTCCAAGTATTCAAAATAAGAAAAGTGACAGACTATTTTTAAAATTGTAGTCAAATTTAAATTATTAGTTACTATTATGTTCAGTCTTCTGTTCTATAATTTTCTCTTGGAAAATAAATGAAATTTGACTGATTAAACAAAACTTTGAAAGCAGTATGACCTAAAATAAGTTGTATGTAAAATTTTTGCAATAAATTTTTAATATTTTTATTTAGCTTTTAATTTTTTTACAGACTGCATTTTGATTCATTGTACACAAATGGGGTACATAATTTTGTTTCTATGATTGTACACAATGCAGATTCATACCATTCATGTGACCATACGTGTACATAGGGCAATGATGTCTGTCTCATTCCACCATTTTTCATACCACCCTCCCACTCATTTTCTTCTACATATTCTAAAGTTCCCCCATTATTCTCTCATTCCCCACCCCCACCCACATTATATATCATCCTCCACTTATGAGGGAAAACATTCGGCCTTTGGTTTTTCGGGCTTGGCTGATTTCACTTAGCATGATATTCTCCAATTCTATTCATTTATTTGCAAATGCCATACTATTATTCTTCTTTATGGCTGAATAGTATTACATTGTGTATATATACCAGAGTTTCTTTATTCATTCATCTGTTGAAGGGCATCTAGTTTGGTTCCACAATCTAGCTATTGTGAACTGAGCTGCTAAAAACATTGATGTGGCTGTGTTACTGTAGTTTGCTGATTTTAGGTCCTTTGGGTATAAACCAAGGAGTGGGATAACTGGGTCAAAGGTGGGTCCATTCCAAGTTTTCTTAGGAATCTCCATACTGCTTTCCAGAGTGGCTGCACCAATTTGCAACTCCATCAGCAATGTAAAAGTGTGCCTTTTCCCCCACGTCCACGCCAACATCTATTATTGTTTGTGTTCTTGATAAAAGTCATTCTAATTGGAGTAAGATGAAGTCTTAGAGTTGTTTTAATTTTCATTTCTATAATTACTAGAGATGTTGAATATTTTTTCATATATTTATTAATTGCCTGTGTGTCTTCTTCTGTAAAGTGTCTGTTCAGTTCCTTGGCCCATTTATTGATTGGATTCTTTGTATTTTTGGTGTAAAGTTTTGTAAGTTCTTTATAAATTTTGGAGATAAGTGCTCTATTTGAAATGCATGTGGAAAAGATTTTCTCCCACTCTGTAGGCTCTCTCTTCACATTCTCAATTGTATCCTTTGCTGACAAAAAGCTTTTTAGTTTGAGTCCATTCCATTTATTGAGTCTTGCTTTGATTTTTTTGTGCTTTGGGAGTCTCATTGAGGAAGTCTGATCCTAAGCCAACATGATGAAGATTTGGGCCTACTTTGTCTTCTATTAGGTGCAGGATGCGAAAGTCTAATGCATTTCTATTCATAAGTGATGAATCCTCTGAAAGAGAAATTAGGAAAACCACTCCATTCACAGTAGCATCAAAAAAATAAATAAATAAAATACTTGGGAATTAATTTAACAAAAGAGGTGAAAGACCTGTACAATGAAAACTACAGAACATTAAAGAAAGAAATTGAAGAAAACCTTAGAAGATGGAAAGATCTCCCATGTTCTTAGATAGGCAGAATTAACATTGTCAAAATGGCCATTCTACCAAAGGCACTATACAGATTTAATGCAATTCCAAATAAAATCCCAACAACATTCCTCATAGAAATAGAGAAAGGAATCATGAACTTCATCTGGAAGAACAAGAGACCTTGAATAGCCAAAACAATCCTGAATAGAAAAAGTGAAACAAGAGGTATCACAATACCAGCCATTAAACTATACTACAGAGCAATCGTAACAAAAAACAGCATGGTATTGGCACCAAAATAGACAGGCAGACCAATGGTACAGAATAGAAGACACAGAGACAAAACCACATAAATACAGTCACCTCATACTAGACAAAGAAACCAAAAACATATAATGGAGAAAAGATAGCCTGTTCAACAAATGGTGCTGGCAAATCTGGAAATCCATATGCAGTAAAATGAAATTAAACCTCTATCTCTCACCCTGCACAAAACTAAACTCATAATGCAATTACTTTTTAAAAATTATTCTGTTAAAAATAAATATAGGGTTGGGGTTGTGGCTCAGTGGTAGAGCACGTGGCCTGATATGTGTGAGGCACTGTGTTTGATTGTCAACACCAAATATAAATAAATAAATGAAATAGAGATCCATCAACAGCAACAAAAAATTTAAAAAGAACCAGTATATAAAATTAATTAATTAATTAATTAATATAATATATAATGTAACACAATGATTTAAACAAAAAAATCAAAGTATCATGTGCAATTTTATTTGTTTATTTTGTCTTGGGGCCTGGGATTGTGGCACAGTGGTAGAGTGCTCGCCTACCACAAGTAAGGCCCTACATTCAATCCTCAGCACCAAATAAAAATAATAAAGGTGTTGTGTCCATCCATAACTAAAGAATAAATTTAAAAAATAATAAGATTTCAGTTTTTAAGAGTACACAATACTTGTCAGTAGTTGTCAAGAAATCCAGATTACTACAAATAAATCCTTTATTTGCATAAAGAAGTTAGGTTTCCATAATACAGATTCCCTTAAAACTTCAGATAATGTAATCATGTATAGACATAAAATTGAAAATCTTTTACAAAATGCGAATTAGTTCATTCTTACAGATCAAAAATGTTTTTATTTTCCATTGATGTACTTCATGTAACAAAGTGACATGTAGATAATATCCTTGAACATACCTAGTTGGAAAATAATTTTTTCTAAATTGTAATTATTAAAGTAAATTTTTAAATACTTACATTGAAACATATCTCAAGGTGTTCTGTAGGTAAACAAAACATAATGAAGTATCAAGTTGAAGCATTATAAATCCTTACAATGAGAAGTTTCATAAAAGAAGTTTTTAAATTATTGAGCAGAATATGCAAATACACACATATGATTTATTTGTTACGATTATAAAATTGAATACATGAAAGTGAGTTTAGAAAAGCAAATTCTGATTTATACAATAGATAAGTAAATTAAAAGGTGAAAACCTCAACCTATACTTTATGATTTCCTTAAATCTCGAATTTAATATTGTCATTTTTATTCAATTTAAGAAATGTCATTATTGTGATTATAATTACAATGATGATTTTATATGAGATTGAATAAATGCTTAGAAAAATCTACTTTGAAAATATTTTTGAAATCATGTTTTTAGATGCTCAGGGTGCTTAAGTAATGTTTATTCAACTCAGGAATGTAGAAATGTAGGAAGTAAATTTGACAATACAGTAAAATCTAATACATGTATTTTGCTTAGAAGAAATATTTTCAACACTTCTTTATATAATTTGTATATATATATGCGTATGGACAGGATAAACATGCATAAGTATGATAGCAACATAAGTTGTGTGGTTGTGACAGTGAGGATACTTGACACTGTTACCATGGGTGTGCATCGTTTTTTATTTTTTAATATTTGAAGACCTTATTGTTTCAGACAAAGTTGAGTATGGGCCAGTCTTGGTGGTACATGCCTGTAATCTCAGCTACCAAGGAGATTGAGGCAGAAGGATCCTGAGTTCAAAGCCAGCCTCAGCAATTTAGTGAGGCCCTAGGCAACACAGCAAGATCCTGTCTCTAAATAAAATATATAAAAGTTTGGAGATGTGGTTCAGTGGTTAATCACCTCTGAGTTCAATTCCCAGCACCAAAAAAAAAAAAAAAGAGTTGGGTATGTAAGCATCCTTCCCTTCTAATGCTTTTTTTTTAAAATTTAATTTATTTTTATTGTACACAAATGGGATACATGTTGTTTCTATTTGTACATGGAGTAACAGCATACCATTTGCGTAATCATACATTTACATAGGGTAATGATGTTTGATTCATTCTGTTATTTTTTCCTTCCCCTCACCCCTCCCACTCCTCTTTTCCATCTATACAGTCCCTCCTTCCTCCATTCTTGCACCCCTCCCAACCCCATTATGTGTCATCATCCGCTTATCAGTGAGATCATTCATCTTTTGGTTTTTTGAGATTGGCTTATCTCACTTAGCATGATATTCTCCAATTTCATCCATTTGCCTGCAAATATCATAATTTTATTGTATTTCATAGCTGAGTAATATTCCATTGTGTGTGTGTGTATGTATATATATATATATATATATATATATATATATATATATATCACAGTTTCTTTATCCATTTATCAATTGAAGGACATCTAAGTTGGTTCCACAATCTTTCAATTGTGAATTGAGCAGATATGAACATTGATGTGGCTGTATCTCTGTAGTATGCTGATTTTAAGTCCTTTGGGTATAGGCCAAGGAGTGGGATAGCTGGGTCAAATGGTGGGTCCATTCCAAGTTTTCTAAGGAATCTCCACACTGCTTTCCAGAGTGGCTGCACTAATTTGCAGTCCCACCAGCAATGTATGAGTGTACCTTTTTCCCCACATCCTCTCCAACACCTATTGTTGCTTGTATTCTTGATTATCGCCATTCTAATTGGGGTGAGATGGAATCTTAGTGTAGTTTTGATTTGCATTTCTCTTATTACTAAAGATGGTGAACATTTTTTCATAAGTTTGTTGATTGCTTGTAGATCTTCTGTGAAGTGTCTGTTCCTATCCTTAGCCCAATTGTTGATTGGGTTATTTGTATTCTTTGTGTAGAGTTTTTTGAGTTCTTTATAGATTCTGGAAATTAGGGCTCTATCGGAAGTATGAGTGGCAAAGATATTCTCCCACTCTGTAGGCTCTCTCTTTGCATTGCTGATAGTTTCCTTTGCTGAGAGAAAGATATTTAGTTTGAATCTATCCCAGTTATTGATTCTTCTTTTATTTCTTGGGCTATGGGAGTCCTGTTAAGGAAGTCTGATCCTAAGCCAACAAGTTGAAGAGTTGGACCTACTTTTTCTTCTATAAAATGCAGGGTCTCTGGTCTGATTTCAAGATCCTTGATCCGTTGTGAGTTGATTTTTGTGCAGGGTGAGAGATAGGGGTTTAGTTTCATTCTGTTGCATATGGATTTCCAGTTTTCCCAGCACCATTTGTTGAAGAGGCTATCTTTTCTCCATTGCATATTTTTGGCACCTTTGTCTAGTATGAGAAAATTGTATTTATTTGGGTTTGTATCCGTGTCCTCTATTCTGTACCATTGATCTACCTGTCTATTTTGGTGCCAATATCATGCCGTTTTTGTTACTATTGCTTTGTAGTATAGTTGAAGTTCTGGTATTGCGATACCCCCTGTTTCATTCTTCCTGGTAAGGATTGCTTTAGCTATTCTGGGTTTCTTATTCTTCCAGATGAATTTCATAATTGCTTCCTCTATTTCTGTAAGGTACATCATTGGGATTTTAATTGGAATTGTATTGAATCTGTATAGCACTTTAGGTAGTATGGCCATTTTGACAATATTAATTCTGCCTATCCAAACATGAGAGATCTATCCATCTTCTAAGGTGTTCCTCAATATCTTTCTTCAATGTTTTGTAGTTTTCATTGTAGATATCTTTTACCTCTTTGGTTAGATTGATTCCCAAGTATTGTATTTTTTTTGAGGCTATTGCAAACGGAGTTGTTTTCCTCATTTCCCTTTCAGCTGTTTCATCGCTTGCATATAAAAATGCTGTAGATTTATGCATGTTGATTTTATAGCCTGCTATTTTGCCGAATTCATTGATGAGGTCTAGAAGTTTTCTGGAGGAGTTTTTTGGATCCTCTAAATATAGAATCATGTCATCAGCAAATTGTGACAGCTTAAGTTCCTCTTTTCCTATTTGTATCCCTTTAATTTCTTCAGTCTGCCTAATTGCTCTGGCTAGAGTTTCAAGGACAATGTTGAATAGAAGTGGTGAAAGAGGACATCCCTGTCTTGTTCCCATTTTTAAAGGGAATTGTTTCAGTTTTTCCCCATTAAGAATGATGTTGGCCATGGGCTTAGCATAAATAATGTTTACAATGTTCAGGTATGTTCCTACTCTCCCTATTTTTTCCAGTGTTTTGAGCATGAAGGGGTATTGTATTTTGTCAAATGCTTTTTCTGTATCAATTGAAATAACCATATGATTCTTAGGCATAAGTCTATTGACATGATGGATTACGTTTATTGATTTACTGATGATAAACCTTCCTTGCATTCCAGGGATGAACCCCACTTGATCCTGGTGCACAATTTTCTTAATGTGTTTTTGGATACAGTTTGCCAATATTTTGTTAAGGATCTTTGCATCTATATTCATCAAGGATATTGGTCTAAAATTTTCTTTCCTTGATGTGTCTTTTCCTGGTT
The DNA here is from genome assembly GCF_902686455.1 of Sciurus vulgaris. Lineage (NCBI taxonomy): Eukaryota > Metazoa > Chordata > Mammalia > Rodentia > Sciuridae > Sciurus > Sciurus vulgaris. The sequence continues at coordinate 135,863,584 of NC_136464.1, forward strand.
TGGGTATGAGGGTGATATTAGCTTCATAGAATGAGTTTGGTAGGGTACTCTCCTTTTCTATTTCCTGGAATACTTTGAGAAGTATTGGAATGAGTTCTTCTTTGTAGGTCTTGTAGAACTCGGCTGAGAATCCGTCTGGTCCTTGGCTTTTCTTGGATGGTAGGTTTTTAATGGCTTCTTCTATTTCATTGCTGGATATTGATCTGTTTAAATTGTGTATGTCCTCCAGGTTGAGTTTGGGAGGAGCATATGTCTCTAGAAATGTGTCAATGTCTTCGGTAGTTTCTATTTTGTTAGAATACAGATTTTCAAAGTAGCTTCACATTATGTTATGTATTTCAGTGGTGTCTGTCATGATATTTCCTTTTTCATCACAAATTTTAGTAATTTGAATTTTCTCTCTCCTTTTTATTAGTGTGGCTAAGGGTTTGTCTATTTTGTTTACTCTTTCAAAGAACCAACTTTTAGTTTTGTCTATTTTTTGAATTGTTTCTTTTGTTTCAATTTCATTGATTTCAGCTCTGATTTTAATTATTTCCTGTCTTCTACTTCTTTTGCTGTTATTCTGTTCCTCTTTTTCTAGGGCTTTGTGCTGTAATGTTAGGTCATTTAGTTGTTGACTATTCATTCTTTTCTGGAATGCGCTCCATGCAATGAATTTTCCTCTTAGTACTGTTTTCATAGTGTCCCAGAGATTTTGATATGTTGTATTGTCATTCTCATTGACCTCTAAGAAATTTTATCTCCTCCCTGATGTTTTCTGTTATCCATGTTTCATTCAATAGCATATTATTTAGTATCCAGGGGTTGGAGTATTTTCTGTTTTTTTTATTTCGTCATTGATTTCTATTCTCAGTCCATTATGATCTGATAGAATGCAAGGCAGTATCTCTATTTTTTTGCATTTCCTAAGGGCTGCTTTGTGGAATAACATATGGTCTATTTTTAAGAAGGTTCCATGTGCTGCTGAGAAGAAATTGAATCCACTCATGATGGATGGAAAATTCTATATATGTCTATTAAGTCTAGTTTATTGATTATGTTATTGAGCTCTATGGTTTCTTTTTTTTTAATTTTTAATTTTAATTAAAAATCATAAATTTACATAGGGCAATGTTGTTTGATTCATTTTGTTATTTTTTTCCCTTCCCCCCTCCCACCCCTCTTTTCAATCTATACATTCCTTTCTTCCTCATTCTTACCACCCTCCTTATCCCTAACCCTAAACCTAACCCTATCCCTAACAATAACCCCACCTACCCCCCACCCCCGTATGTCCTTATCTGCTTATCAGCGAGATCATTCGTCCTTTAGTTTTTTGAGATTGGCTTATCTCACTTAGCATGATACCCTCCAATTTCATCCATTTGCCTGCGAATGCCATAATTTTGTCATTCCTCATGGCAGAGTAATATTCCATTGTATATATATGCCACAGTTTCTTTATCCATTCATCAACTGAAGGGCATCTGGGTTGGGTCCACAACCTGGCTATAGTGAATTGAGCAGCTATGAACATTGATGTGGCTGTATCTCTGTAGTATGCTGATTTTAAGTCCTTTGGGTATAGGCCAAGGAGTGGGATAGCTGGGTCAAATGGTGGTTCCATTCCAAGCTTTCTGAGGAATCTCCATACTGCTTTCCAGAGTGGCTGCACTAGTTTGCAACCCCATCAGCAATGTATGAGTGTACCTTTTTCCCCACATCCTCGCCAACACCTATTGTTGCTTATGTTCTTGATAATCGCCATTCTAATTGGGGTGAGATGAAATCTTAGGGTAGTTTTGATTTGCATTTCTCTTATTACTAGAGATGTTGAACATTTTTTCATATATCTGTTGATTGCTTGTACATCTTCTTCTGTGAAGTGTCTGTTCATTTCCTTAGCCCATTTGTTGATTGGATTATTTGTATTCTTGGTGTAGAGTTTTTTGAGTTCTTTATAGATGCAGGATATTAGCGCTCTATCTGAAGTATGATTGGGAAAGATATTCTCCCACTCTGTAGGCTCTCTCTTCACATTACTGATTGTTTCCTTTGCTGAGACAAAGCTTTTTAGTTTGAATCTATCCCAGTTGTTGATTCTTGCTTTTATTTCTTGGGCTATGGGAGTCCTCTTAAGGAAGTCTGCTCCTAAGCCAACAAGTTGAAGGTTTGGGCCTACTTTTTCTTCTATAAGATGCACGGTCTCTGGTATGATTCCGAGTTCCTTGATCCATTGTGAGTTGAGTTATGTGCAGGGTGAGAGATAAGGGTTTAATTTCATTCTGTTGCATATGGTTTTCCAGTTTTCCCAGCACCATTTGTTGAAGAGGCTATCTTTTCTCCATTGCATATTTTTGGCCTCTTTGTCTAGTATGAGAAAATTGTATTTATTTGGGTTTGTGTCCTTGTCCTCTATTCTGTACCATTGATCTACCTGTCTATTTTGGTACCAATACCATGCTGTTTTTGTTACTATTGCTTTGTAATAGAGTTGAAAATCTGGTATTACGATACCACCTGCTTCGCTCTTTCTACTGAGGATTGCTTTAGCTATTCTGGGTTTCTTATTCTTCCAGATGAATTTCATAATTGCTTGCTCTATTTCTGTAAGGTACATCATTGGGATTTTAATTGGAATTGCATTGAATCTATATAGCACTTTTGGTAGTATGGCCATTTTGACAATATTAATTCTTCCTATCCATGAACATGGGAGATTTTCCATCTTCTAAGGTTTTCTTTAATTTCTTTCTTTAGTGTTCTGTAGTTCTCATTGTAGAGGTCTTTCACCTCTTTTGTGAGATTGATTCCCAAGTATTTTATTTTTTTTGATGCTATTGTGAATGGGGTAGTTTTCCTAATTTCTCTTTCTGAAGATTCATCACTTATGTATAAAAATGCATTGGATTTATGAGCATTGATCTTGTAACCTGCTACTTTACTGAATTCACTTATGATTTCTAAGAGTTTTCTGGTGGAATTTCCAGGCTCTTCTAAATATATAATCATGTCTTCAGCGAACAGGGATAGTTTGAGTTCCTCTTTTCCAATTCGTATCCCTTTAATTTCTTTGGTTTGTCTAATTGCTCTGGCTAGAGTCTCAAGAACAATGTTTAATAGAAGTGGTGAAAGAGGGCATCCCTGCCTTGTTCCAGTTTTTAGGGGGAATGCTTTCAGTTTTTCACCATTATAGAATGATATTGGCCATGGGCTTAGCATAGATGGCCTTCACAATGTTAAGGAATGATCCCACTACCCCAATTTTTTCTAGTGTTTTGAGCATGAAGGGATGCTGTATTTTATCGAATGCTTTTTCTGCATCTATTGAAATAATCATGTGATTCTTAACTTTTAGTCTGTTGATATGGTGAATGACATTTATTGATTTCCGGATGTTGAACCAACCTTGCATCCCTGGGATAAAACCCACTTGATCGTGATGCACTATCTTTTTAATATATTTTTGTATGCAATTTGCTAAAATTTTGTTGAGAATTTTTGCATCGATGTTCATTAAGGATATTGGTCTGAAATTTTCTTTCCTCGATGTATCTCTGTCTGGTTTAGGTATCAGGGTGATATTGGCTTCATAGAATGAGTTTGGGAGGGTTCCCTCCTCTTCTATTTTATAGAATACTTTGAGAAGTATTGGAATGAGCTCTTCTTTAAAGGTTTTGTAGAACTCGGCTGAGAATCCATCTGGTCCCGGACTTTTCTTTGTTGGTAGAGCTTTTGATGACCTCTTCTATTTCATTGCTTGAAATTGATTTATTTAAGTTGTGTACGTCTTCCTCGTTCAGTTTAGGTAATTCATATGTCTCTAGAAACTTGTTGATGTATTCAAGGTTTTCTGTTTTTTTGGAGTATAGATTTTCAAACTAGCTTCTAATTATGTTTTGTATTTCACTCGTGTCTGTTGTGATATTTCCTTGTTCATTCCGAATTTTAGTAATTTGAGTTTTCTCCCTTTTTCTCTTTGTTATCGTGGCTAAGGGTTTATCAATTTTGTTTATTTTTTTCAAAGAACCAACTATTTATTTTGTTAATTTTTCCGATTGTTTCTTTTGTTTCAATTTCATTGATTTCAGCTCTGATTTTAACTATTTCCTGTCTTCTACTACTTTTGGTGTTGGTCTGCTCTTCTTTTTCTAGGGCTTTGAGCTGTAGTGTTAAGTCATTTATTTGTTGATTTCTACTTCTTTTGTTGAATGCACCCCATGAAATAAATCTTCCTCTCAGTACTGCTTTCATAGTGTCCCAGAGATTTTGATATGATGTGTGTTTGTTCTCTTTTACTTCTAAGAATTTTTTAATTTCCCTCCTGATGTCTTCTGTTATCCATTCATCGTATAATAGTGTATTATTTAATCTCCAAGTATTGGAGAAGTTGCTGGTTTTTATTCTGTCATTTATTTCTAATTTCAGTCCATTATGATCTGATAGAGTACAAGGTAGTATCTCTATCTTCTTGTATTTGCTAACAGTAGCTTTGTGGCATAAAACATGGTCTATTTTAGAGAAGGATCCATGTGCTGCTGAGAAGAAAGTGTATTCGTTCTTTGTTGGATGGTATATTCTATATAAGAGTTCTATGGTTTCTTTGTTTGGTTTTTGTTTGGAAGATCTATGTAGTGGTGACAGAGGTGCATTAAAGTCACCCAGAATTATTGTGTTGTGGTCTATGTGATTCCTGAAATTGAGAAGATTTTGTTTAATGTACAGGAATGCACCATTGTTTTGGGCATAAATATTTGCTATCATTATGTCTTCCTGTTTTATGGTTCCCTTGAGCAGTATGAAATGTCCTTCTTTATCCCTTCTGACTAACTTTGGCTTGAAGTTCACTTTATCTGATATAAGGATGGAAACCCCCACTTTTTTACTGATTCCATGTGTGTGGTCGATTTTTTCCCATCCTTTCACCTTTAGTCTGTGGATGTCTTTTTCTATGAGATGAGTCTCTTGCAGGCAGCATATTGTTGGGTCTTTCTTTTTAATCCATTCTGCTAGTCTGTGTCATTTAATTGATGAGTTTAGACCATTAACGTTCAGGGTTATTATTCAGATATGATTTGTACTCCCAGTCATTTGGCTTATTTTTGGTTTTTAAGTTGGCTTGGTTTCTCCTTTGAGTGATTTTTCTCTAAGGTAGTTCCTCCCTTTGCTGACCTACATTGTTGTTTTTCATTTCCTCCTCATGGAATATTTTGTTGAGAACATTCTGTAGTGCAGGCTTTCTATTTATAAATTCTATTAACTTTTGTTTATCATGGAAGGATTTTATTTCATCTTCAAATCTGAATGTTAGTTTTACTGGGTATAGGATTCTTGCTTGGCAACCATGTTCTTTCAGAACTTGAAATATATTGTTGCAGACCCTTCTAGCTTTTAGAGTCTGGGGTGAGAAGTCGGCTACTATTCGTATTGGTCTGCCCCTATATGTAATCTGATTCTTTTCTCTTGCAGCCTTCAAAATCCTCTTTATTTTGACTGTTAGGCATTTTCATTAAATGTGCCTTGGTGTGGATCTGTTGTGATTTTGTGCATTTGGTGTTTTGTAAGCCTCTTGTATTTGATTTTCCATTTCATTCTTCAGGTTTGGGAAATTTTCTGACATTATTTCATTGACTAGGTTGTTCATTCCTTTGGTTTGTATTTCTGTGCCTTCCTCAATCCCAATAATTCTTTAATTTGGTCTTCTCATGATGTCCCATAGTTCTTGGAGATTCTGTTCATGATTTCTTACCAAATTCTCTGTTTGGGCAACTTTATTTTCAAGATTAACTATTTTGTCTTCATTGTCTGAGGTTCTGTCTTCCAAGTGGTCTAGTCTTCTGGTGATGCTTTCCATTGAGTTTTTTATTTGGTTTAGTGTTTCCTTCTTTTCAAGGATTTCTGTTTGGTTTCTTTTGATAATCTCTATCTCTTAGTTGAAATGATCTTTTGCTTCCTGCAGTTGCTCTTTCAGCTTATTGATATTATCATTCATTGCCTGCATTTGCTCTCTTTTCTCATCCTTTGCTTCACAAATCATCTTAATCATGTATAATCTGAAGTCCTTTTCTGACATTTCTTCTAACATACTGTCATTGGATTCTATTACTATAGAATCTAGATTTGTTTGGATCATTTTCTTCCCTTGTTTTTTCATGTATCTTCCCCTCTATCAGTGCAGATCTGGAGTATTGCAGATTTCCCCCTATAGGCTTATAGTGGCCCTATAGGTTTCCAAAACCTTTTCTTCAAGGGGAGATCAATATTAGCAGTGCCCAATTCAGACACTATGCAATCCTAGACCAAATAGCCCCTATGAGGACAATAACAAAATTGTCATAATAAACAGAATGAGTCCAATCTTCAGTAAAACAAACAGTTTTGCAATAAGGTCTGCAGTTTCTAATGGAGGAGAAAGAGGATGCAGAGAGATGTAGAATGTGGCTGCTAATGGGATAAGAAAAGAATATACAGAAGTTCAAGATAATAGAAAGGGTGAGAGTGTAATAAAAAAAATTGGATGTTAGCATGCAAAAAGGGAGAAAGAGACTCTGAGGGAACAGGTAAACAAAAGGAAAAGAGAGCAAGAAAAGTAAAGAAATAAAAACTTAAAATTTTTCAATAAGGAGAAAAAAGAAAATCTACAGTATAACAGTGATATAGTAATGAAACTTCCCAGTGTTCAGTAGCCTGATGCATGAGAGGTACCTGACATTGAGCTTCTAGTCTCCAGCAGGTGTCTCAGGATGGGATTTGCCCCACCTAAAAATCGGCGTTAAGGCTTCCAGGGTTATTGCCGCTCTGGCTTCCAAATGTGTTGGCAAATGGGGAGCTGCAACTCAGTGTGTGGATGCGGTCAGCTGGAGGTCCTGGGGGCGGGGTGCAGTTGGTCAGGCAGGGGTCCTGGTATTTGGGTGTGTTTGGTGTGGTTGGGGGATCCTGGAGGCTGGGTGCAGTTGGTCTGGGGTCCTGGTGATAGGATGCAGTCAGTTAGTCTGGGGGTCCTGGTGGCAGGGAGCAATCAGTTGATGTGAGTGTCCCAGATGCAGGGAGTGTTTGGTAGGGCTGAGGGATTCTGGAGACGGGGCTCAGTCAGTCTGGCCAGGGGTCTTATGGGGCCTGACTGTTGTCTTAAAATGGCGGCAGCCACGTGTAATCAAACCTGCAGGTACTGTAACAGTGAACTTCCAGGCAACAGCAGGCAGCTGGTGCTCCACTGGCGGTCGGTGATCAGTTTGCTAACTGTTGTCTGATGTTTTGGAGGTGAACCTCGTGCATTGGGAGATGGATAGGTGTAAGGCAGGCGATGGACAGGTGAGAGGTAGGCAAATGGTGGATGATAGGTGCCTGACAGTGAGCAATCTGCAGTCAAAAAAGGCGTCGATATGCTGGCAGACTGCAGGTGATCACAGCAGACAAATGGGGTAAACAGCAGGGGATTGATAAGCACCAAAAACTGCCTCACCAAGAAATAGATATCCTCTGCTTGACACCAGAGTGATGGAGCAACACGGAACGCAGCCTCCCTCTAGTCCACCATTTTGTATCCAATGTGCATCATTAATGGAGATGATGGGGGTAAATTCTACCTCAGTCTCAATTGTTTAAACTAAATTTTTCTAAATTTTTCTCTCTCATTAAGGTATATGTGAAGTCAAGTTAGAGAAACTGATTCTGTAAAAATGAAAATTCCCTGAATTATTTTTATAAACAAATTTTCACAAACATATTCCCAATGCCATGAATGATTTTGAGTATGTCCCAATGTTGGATGGCCTTAATTCTCTGACAGAGGAAGGCAATAAAACTGATTCAGCAGACAATAGGATGCCGATATTTAAAGACTTTTTCCATCTCTCTCATTCAGAACAATAGATGGAGATTTAAAGTCTAGCTAAATGTCCTCCCAGGTTTAAGCACTGAATTTATGTCCAAGTAGATGGTAAAATTATTATCAATATTATTAAAATTCTTTTTGTTTTTTCTTTGGTACTGGGGATTGAACTCAGGGGCAATTGATCACTGAACCACATCCCCAGCCCTCTTTTGTATGTTTTATTTAGAGACAGGGTCTCACTGAGTTGCTTCATGCCAAACTTTTGTTGGGGCTGGCTTTGAACTCTTGATCCTCTTTCCTCAGCCTCCTGAGCCTCTGGTGTGGCACCATGCCCAACTTAAAATTTTGATTATATAATTGTAGTAATATTAAAGATTAACATGTATTGTGTATTGCAGTACACTTAAAACACTGTTTTAAGGATTGTATAAATGTCACTTAATCATAGTAGTTCTAGAAATTATCTAACTTTCCCAAGAACACCAGCTAGAAACAGAAAAAAAATCAGGATTCAAACTCAATAAATGTAATACAATAATCTTATTTTTAACCTCTAAATACTATGAAAATGTGTGTTTATTAGATATTACATGGTATATATTTTATTGACTATGTGTTATTTCAAGTACACCACAAGGAAAATTTAACAGTAGTTGAGTTCTTAGGAAAACTGTCAATTACTGTGTTATTCTGTCCTTACAGGTATTCAATGAGATTCCATAATTAGGTTCAGAAAACCAAAAACATAAATTTCTGGAATTTTCCTAGAGTGTGAGGAATTTGTCCAGGCTGTAAATTTGGTCAAAAGTAAACTGGCTTAAGACTCCAGAGTACATGTTCTTACTCATGGTTGTGTTACTCATGTACTCATGACATAATCTAGAGAATTGATAAGGTATAAGTGACACCCTTTTAGTTAATAACAATCTCAAGCTATGATATGGGGATAGTTATTAAAAGATAAGACAAAATGTTCTTTTGGGATCAGCAATAAATACCAGTTCAAACTAATATTTATGAGTTGATAGGTGATCCAGTGCCAATTACCTGTATTTTCATGAGTTGCTCAATGAGATAATGTGAAACACTAAAACAGGGTAGAACTGTATGATTTGTTGGAGCCAAAAAAGCAGATGAAGAAAATCTTACTGGAAAACACAAATCAGAACCAGCAGCTTGTTGCTTTGTCTTTTTTTTTTTTTTTTTAATAAGATCTGCTCATTTCTTTCAAAGACATATTACCCTTAATCACACGCTTCCTCAAAGATCACTCACTCTATGCTTTAGTCTAAATTAATGTGAGTCTCTAACAATAGTTTTTGATGAAAAGTTTAGAATTATATGAAATACATTTTAAAAAATACCTACGGTACAAAAGTTCTACTTATATACATCTCTCAAGTCATTTTAATTAATTTCATAGTTTACTGTCATATATAGTTTTATAAACTATCACATTATGAGAATTTTAATTTTCCTTAACACTCAAAGAAATTACTCTCAACCTATATGCTATTTACAATTTGTGTTTTACATATCATTTTAAATAAAACTAAGAATTAAGAAATGGAGAACTAAGAATTAAGAAATTAAGAACTAAGGACTTGACTTCTTTAAGAGAGCTGTACTGTTCAATTTATCTTTCTTTCCTTATTTTGTCTTCCAATAGAAAAGTGTTTAAAAAAAAAAGTGAAAATGTTTAAAACTTCAAGGAAAAGGAAGCTTCTACTGGCATGATGTTTTCTTTCTATTTAAAGATACTTAGTTATTTTCACCCAAAGCTTTCATGGCATTTTCACACTATCTCATCAGCTAGTCAATAAAGAATTATGCACAGAGCTATAATTCCTTTAAAAAAAAACTTTTGCATTTTTTCTAAATTAAGCCATGACTCACACTTTTGTAATGTAAGCCTTGATTTATCAAACTCCAAACCAGATGTTTGATATTTTTCCATATAGTTTTGCTAGTAATGCATGAAATTTACACTTTGGATTAGGAGTATAGAATCAATGGACACTTGGGCTAGTCATATCTGCAATGATCTTTCTAATATGTCTCATGTAGAATGAGAAAATGTTTTTCTTTCATATGTTTGCTCAAATGAAATATAAAGAAAAATTTGTATTTTAGTTTAGTATATTTTGTAGTGGTTATGCTAGTTGTCATAATTATTCTTCCTTTGATTCACTGGCAAACTTCACTAATAATATCATTAATATTTTTAATTATTATGATTCTTGAATAAACATGCATCCAATGCTTCCTTCTCAAACAGTATAAAAGGAAAATTGATCAAAAAGAAAAATACAGATAAAAGGAGAAGTCAGTGTAAATGGGAACAAAAATATAATACAGTAGAGAGAAAAAGGACACTAATAAATTGATATACTCCTATAAAATCTAATAAAAAAAGAATTTAGGTCATCTTTACCAAATATCTTATGCAAGAAAATCGTAAAATCATTTCTAATTTATTCTGCCAAGAAATATGACTGTTTAGACAAATTCCTCATAAACCTTAAATTTTACTGAAAAAGAATAGAAAACCTGAATCTGGTGTAACTTATAAAAATATACCAATTGTTAAAAAGTAAAAAATCCAGCTCTACACTGTCTTTCATTAATTTCTTCTCTATCTTTAGGAAAGAAATAATACCAAACTTGTGCATGATACATAGAGCTTTGCAAATAGCTTATTTTGTGAATCCAACATAAACTTCATGTCAGAAATGGACTAGCTTGTTATAAAATTTATAAAGAAAATTTCTTTATCCATATCACTGATGAACATGGATGTAAAAATCCTTTGCAATATATTAACAAATCAAATTTTAAAATGTATCAAGATACAATATATGATTAAATAGTTTACTCCATTAACAAAATAATCTATTATTTTTAAATTTGTTATATAATTCATAACTTTTGCAAAATAAAGAAGAAAATTTATATGATCAACAACAGAAAAACTTTACATGCAAATCAATACCTATCACTGGGTGGAAGAGATCTAAGCAACACAAGATAATTTACATTATCTGAAGAAGTACATGGAAAACATTGAGATATTGACAATTCTTAAAACCAATGAACTTCTGAGGTACGAAAACAGAAATCGTAGAGCGTCCAATAAAGCAATATGACAAGAGGTAAAAGTGTTAAGGATCAGAAATAAAACAATTTGCCTTCATTCTTAAAAAAAAAAAAATTTATTTGCATTTGAAATTCTGCCTAGACACACAACCACACACTTCTCCAAAGTCATGCATTGATTTTAGGGCAAATCCATCACAGTGATTTTAAAGATATTAATAACATGGTTTAACCTCATTTAGTTTGTCAAACATGTCTGTAAGTAAGAGAAACATTTATTGAACTACTTTCTTTATTAGTCACTATTCTTGACAAAAACTATAAAAAAAATATCATTAGTTGACAAGTAGATGCTTTTAGGGACAGGGTAAAATGTATATGTTTAACACCAGACATAAAAATTCTTGAAGAGTCTCAAGATGCATTTGCGGACTTTTTAAAAAAGTGTTGACAGTACTACAACTGATTTTAAACTGCTTTAAGAAAAGACATATTATTTATCTTGCTTAGGTTTGTTTCACAGAAATGGTTCAAGGTAAGACAAATTTCTGTTTTATATACTGGCTGTATCAAATGTTTCATTAAAAGCATTATATGTATTTTTATGATGAAAACTTATAAGACACTTATTCAACATTGTTATTCTCCTGCTTCTACAATAGCAAAGTAACTCAAGGTTAACAGAGCAGTCAATTTTGACAAATAACACAATATTGGCTGAATATTGAGAATAGTTTACATTAAAGATGAATAAAAAAGATACCTGAATGTGTAATCTGTGAAAAATATCAATAATACATAGAATTCAGTGAAACTGGTTTCCCTTAAACTTGATATTTTTTTAATCATCTCTGGCTATATGTAAGTCAATTATGAGTAAATATCTATAAAAAAACACTGAAAATTTTTGGACTAAATAATGACTGAAATTCTTTTCATTTTCCCAACCCATTCATTCTGGAATTAAGTAAACTGCTATGTGATTGATTCAGATTTTTTTTTTCTTTTTTAACAATTGTAACGGCTGCCACTCAATTAACTGAATTCCCACAAGGTTGATCTGAAGCAAGTGAAAAATAATACACTAATCATAACTCAGCCCAGTGATTTTTGCCATTCAAATGATCAAATAAGTTTGGCAATAAACTAATGTGATTTTTTTTTTTTGTGAGCCAATTGGCTATTTCTATGCCCAGAATTATCTAAATATGTGATGAATTGGGAATTTTTATCTTGACATTTAGATGTAGCCTTACTACAGATGGAATGTGACTTCAAATGATGCAAACTATCATCACAAAATACAGTGTTTAAAATAGACACTAACATTTGGCAAAAATGGGATCTGGCCTTTGGAGACAATGAAGGTTTATGTGCGTAGATTTCACCAGTCTATCATGAATGTGTGTTATTTTACTTGTGCACCATAAGGAAAAATAAGTTGACCATTTTACCTATTTATACTGTGCTAATTAAATTAAAAGCACCTGAATTTAAATGAACCTGTGTTGTAAATTAATAATTTTGATGATTATTAATCTATATCAAAAACAAATAAGAACTAAACACTGTCACTCTCATCCAAGAATTAGTTGGTCCTCCAGCATATAAGTGGCAATTTATGGAGACATTTTTGTTTTCAACAAAATATGATACTGAAAACTAGTGATTAGAAGCCATCAATTTACAGGCGCCTCATGCACAGAATAATCCTGCCCCAAATGGCAGTAATTTTAGGGGTTTAGAAAGCCTTACCTGACATGTGAAAAAAAATTGTACTGTTTGCTAAAGTTTTTAATTTATTATCTTTCTAAAATTAGTTTTAGAGAAGAATTTTAATATTTATAGTTAATATTGAAAGAATATAATAGAGAAGGTGAACTTAATTCACTTGTAGACAATATTTTATTATTAATTTTTTATTCATTGTACACAGATGGGGTACAATTTTCTTTTCTCTGCTTGTAGGTGAAGTAGAGTCACCCTGTTTGTTTAATCATACATGTACATAGGAAATTATGTTTGCCTCATTCTATTATCTTTACTTTCCCTTGTCCCCTCCCCACCCCTCATTTTCCTCTGCACAATCCATCCTTCCTCCATTCTTGCTTTACTCCCTCACCCCCCATTATGTATTATCATCCAGTTATCAGAGATATCATTCAGCCTTTGGATTTGGGGAATTGACTTATTTCACTTAGTATGATATTCTCCAACTTCAAAATTTATCTGCAAATGCCATAATTTTATTCTTCTTTATGGCTGAATAATATTCCATTATGTATTTATACCACAGTTTCTTTATCTGTTCACCTATTGAAGGCATCTAGTTTGGTTCCACAGTCTAGCTATTGGGAATTGAGTTGCTATAAACATTGATGTGACTGCATCACTGTAATATGCTGATTTTAAATCCTTTGGGTATAGGCCAAGGAATGGGATCGCTGGGTCAAATGGTGGTTCCTTTCCAAGTTTTCTAAGAAATCTCCATACTGCTTTCCAGAGTAGCTGCACCAATTTGCAACCCTACCCACAATGTATGAGTGTACCTTTTTCCCCACATCCTTGTCAACAGCTATTGTTGCTTATATTCTTGATAATCGCCATTCTAACTGGGGTGAGATGAAATCTTAGGGTACTTTTGATTTGCATTTCTCTTATTACTAGAGATGTTGAACATTTTTTCATATATCTGTTGATTGCTTGTAGATATTCTGTGAAGTTTCTGCTCAATTCCTTAGTCCATTTATTGACTGGGTTATTTGAGTTTCAAATTTTGGGGAGCGGGGAGCACTCTTATATACACATGAATAGATAAAACAGAAAAAAAGTAGAAATGAGCTTTGATAAAGGAAGGGAGGAAGACAAGATATAACTTCTCAGAGAAGGCTATGGTTCCACAAATAAAATGGGTTAAGAAATTACCGAACAATTGGCATAACGTTAATATTGACCTGATAAGTTTCTTCTTCTCCCGTTGTAACCAACCATTTTTCAGCATGCCAGTAGGCAAATTCATAGTCATACCTCATGTTCCTGCTTGACCTCCTGTAAGTGATTTCTTAAGGTTTTCAGATTTGTGTTTGTTTTCATTGTTAGCATTTCATCACCTAAGTACTAGAACACTGAATGGAAAACCAAATCTCCCTGAGGAATTTCTTCATATTTGCAATGTTAAGGAACCATAATTGCTTTTCCACATCCATGTTCTTCCTTTGTCTTATAAGTTAGAAATCAGTTGCTTTAAAAACTGAATATTATTTAAACATGTAAAACCCATGTAGTATTGATCTGATTTGTGGACAAGTGAAATAATTTGAAACAAATATAATATGATACAAATTTCTCACAGTTTTTAATAACTTAATTTTTGGTGTCATCAACAAATAAACTAATGAAAGAATACAAAAGTTCTACTAAAATTTAAATTGTTGCAGAAAATTAGCATGATAATTTTTTTCACAAAGCATTAGACTATTTGATCTGCCATCGCAAAATACCACAAGCTGAAACATGCAACTTAAGAGATACGAAATATCAAATTATTCATGAGAGTGATTAAAAAAATCATGCATAATTTGCTAAATGGTGATCAAACAGATTTAGATAGGAAGAAATTAGGGTATTTAACTATACTAAAAGAAGAAAAACTGGAGCACTTGTAGTAAGCATGATAGGAATGAAGAAGAAGAGATACGGTGGCCTCCAGGATATCTGAATTATTGATTATGCTTAGTGACATTATTTATGAAGAAAAAAATATATTATGATTGTAGAAATAAGTGAATAAGTCATGAGAGGTTAACATCCTAGGTTCCAAGAACCCAGAGGCTAGGTTATATAAGGTCATCCCTCACCATCAAGTGTGACAGGGAAGTTATCAGGATAATGTCATTGATACACTTAAGTCATTAATGAGTTCAAGGACAAGGTATGGCTAATTTGATTTTGATGATAAAGTGATCAAAAATTATTGCAATTATCTTGGATAATGTCTACCTTGTCTGTTTACCTCCATGAGATCCAATTTCTCTTTGACATCATGATACTCAAAAGCCATTATCCTACTCCATTTTTGTTGCTATAACATAACACCTTTGATAATTCATAGACAATAGAATCATGTCACTTACTGTTGCAATCTGCACTGACAAACCATAGAAACTGGCAAGGGGAAATGGGGGATTAAGAAAGACACAGAAACAATTATAGAGAAAAAGCTGGGACCAGGTGGAACACTGACCTCTAATAGAGGAACAGTGACCCAGAGCTAGCTCAGCACTTTTGTTATATAGGTCCTCACAATCAGGAAGTTAGTGTTCATTGTTGTTTGTGTATTAAAAATTACAGAACTTGAAACATTTTTGTAGCTCTTCTGTTGCGATGCTAGGAACATTCTATTATTATCCTGCTGTACCCTGGAAGCCCATTGTCCAGAGTTTCTGCAAAAATGGAAGGCTTGAAGTTTCCAGTGCCTGCAAGATACTGTAGTTATCTTGTTATGCTCAGAATTCTCTATCCCTGGCAGTTGGTGTCTGGGTTCAAGATCAAGACTGCTATTTTTCTGTTCCTTTGCACAGAATGTCCTCAGGCAAGGCTTTCCCATAGTTTCTGGTCAATCTCATCCTGCACCTTTGCATAGAAAGTTAAGCGCAACCACAGCTCCAAGGCAGTCAAAGTCCATGATCCAACTCACTTCTTTCCACACCTCACTATTCTGGAAATTGGGGAAGTCCAAGACAAAGTATCTGCCAGAGTGGGAATAAAAATCATTGCTTTGAACTTTATAGCCTTTGTCAGAGAGATGCTGCTTCTGGGAATTTTTCAGCACAACAGTGCTGAAAGAAATGCCCATTTGCAGGTGACCACTGTTAATAAGTTAGATTCCATACCTGGCATGGAATTTATGGGTTTGATGGCTTTGAATTCAAATGCCTGCTGCCCTGGAGTGGAAGAAATATGGGCAAGCTCAATAGCCTTGAGGCACCAGCTGTCCGGAGGTAGAGAAAATATCCTGCAAGTAGATGAACCCAAATTAGCCTGTTCCTGCTTGACCTTGATTTTGTTTACCTTGAAGAAGTTTTTCTCACAGTAAATTATTTTGAAGCTTTTTGCCTACAAAATAATGTATGCAGAGTCTTGCCCTTTCTTAGAACCAGTCTCTGTCAGAGCTGGTTGCCCACGGGTCCTTCTACTCATCTGTTATTGAGTCTTTTGTTTTTATTTCTTAATTATTTATTATAATTTCTAAATTTCCTTATCAGACCCATTACCCACCTCAGAGAACTGTTCACTCACCATGGGCACACAGTGAGGGGGATCAGCAGATTTAGTGTCTGTTAAGGACTCTTTCTGTTTCATACCTAGCATCTTGCTGGATCCTCACAAGACAGAATTGAGTAGGGGACTCATTGGAATCTCTTTTATAAGGGTCCTAACCCCATTTATCAGGATGGAGTCCTCATGGATTAATCACTTATAGGTCACATCTCTTAATAGCAGAGCATTGGATATTAGGTTCCAATATAAAAAATTTGGGAGGGACACATTCAGACCATAGGAGTCAGGAATGAATGTTTAGATAGATTTCTTTCAATTTTGCTGAAACTTCTTTCATAGGACACAGATATGGTTGCAAATAAGGGAACAAGTTTAAAATTGTAAATAATTGATCATGGTGTAATTTTTCAAATGATTTTTTTGTCTCCCACACACATTCTGTTAGATAAATTATGGTGTCTGACCAAAAGTACTTTACAGATTATATTTACAGTGATTGAACAATGCCTGTTGTATATGAACTATCTTGATAGTAGAACTCTTGACTCAAATTTCTTCTTATTTATCATCAGATCTGGAAAAAAATTTTGAATCTTAAAACATTTGATAAATGATTCACATGTTAGGAAAATTCTGATAACAGCAGACTCACAGATGAAGAAAATCATCAGAATAGAAAACAGGTGCAAGGCCACACTAAATGCAATTATGGAGATTATTCCATCTGATTATAATCATGATGGCTAATGTTTAGTTATATCCATATAATTTGACTAAATGGAGTTGATCACCATATGGCAGAATTTGACTTACTGACTATGAGAGAACACACATACATGCACACATTCACAAATATTCCTGTGATCACAATGTCTTTGCTTAATATACAGATGTGTCCTTCAAAAAAGATAGCATTTATGATTATGTAAATATAGCTCAATATAGATGAATATTTGACATTGAAAATCAGTTTAAGTGATTACTTCCATAGGATAAAAAAAGATATTCATATCTTCAACCCATTACAAAATGATTTACCACTGAACACATCTAAATAGAGCAATAGCCGATTACATTTAATTGTTTTATGGATCATTAACTACTTGTCCAATGGGAGTAAGGTTAATAGTCATTAACAATAGAGGATCAAACTGAACAATGAAAAATTTTATTCAGAATATATAGTGTGTTTCACTTATAGAGATTTTGCTTATGAATATTTTACTTTTAAGAATTTTCTATTCATCTTTGTGCATATGTACATGTGCATATTTCTTAAAATGACTTAGTTATTTTGTCATGTAAGAGATTTTAAGGCCTTAATTTTAAGATTATTTAACATATAAAAAAGGAGAATTGAGTTTGGGGTATAACTCATTGACAGGGCATGTGTTTAGCATTTATGTGGCTCTGGGTTCAATCCCTAGTTCCTCCCTCTCAACCCCCCCAAAAATATCGAGAATGATTTTTACACATATTTTTAAATTTATTTAGGTACTTGGAGCAGCCTTGTGTTATATTACCTCCTAACATTGTAAAATATCATCTTTAATCTAAAGATAGTGGGGTTAAATTTGGTAAGAAAATAACCATTTTCTATATAGTTGTAGCATAATTGTAACACATGCAAAACTATAAATTATTCTCTTTATTTTTAAGATTATGTGTACTATCTACCTGCATATTTTCAAATTGAGATTTATGGAAATCATATGAAAATTTAGTTAAAACTTCTGAAAATATTAATTTTTAAGATTTTTTTCATGAATAATATGAAGTTCCTAATATTACATTCATTCATGAATTATCTTCTTGATTTAAACTGTCTGGTTAAATCTTCTGTTTTACTGATACATTTTAATAAAATAAAGATTATTTTAAATTAACTTTGATATTTTTAAAAAGGCAAACTTTCCTTTGCATTTGGTATGTATCCTAGTGTGTAATCCCAAAGATTAGAAGACCATATTTAATGTTACAGAATGTAAAGTTTAAATGAAGAAATTAATATTAAACTCATAGAACACCAGCTCTGTTGAGACACTACCTTCTACTTCAATCTCAAGAGTGAACCATCTCTCCTTTATACCTTCCCTTTGACATAATAGGAAGGATCAACATTTAGAACTTAAATAAGCAAACATGGAAACTCAGCACAGATCAATTGAGGTGAGCTTCTTTCTCAAATGAGATAATTTTCTCAATAAGTTCTATAGCCAGTTTTGCCCTTGAATAACCCAATCTCAAAAGACAGAGGACCAGCTTTTAAGAAAGACTCAAGCAAATTGGCTCATATTACTTAGCTATAAACTGCCAGAAAGAGACAAATCAGATAAGACAGAAGACAGAATCTACATGCTTTTAAATCTCAGAGACTTTTAGTCTTGTCCTCCACCACAACGCTCGGGCAGACCTTGACTCTGACGTTGAATGGTAGCTGGGTGGAAAGATCTGGATCTAGAAAATCTCTCCAGGCAATGGGCAAAATCTGGGTAGTCTTGCTGACTCATCAAAATAGTGAGGCCTTAGAACCTAAGAAATAACACAATGCACACATTCTTATTCGTTATCATAAATTATTAGCAAAGAGGAACATGAAGCTTCACATCTCCTAATTTAGAGTCTAAACAATATAAATATGCAGAAATGGCAAATAATTGTATGAGAAAGAAGACTATAATTGTATTACATCTCACCTCCTAAATCCATTGTATCTTCCTGTAGGCATCACTTACAATGTGAGAATTTGAGATCCTGAGGTCTCTGTGTCCATTCCTACCTATCCTTAAAGGATGGGTATACTGCCCTACAAGTATTAGTCCTCTTCTTCCAGGTGAAGGAAAGACTGCAAGCCAAATGATCTTAGGTATTTTACTGTGACACTAGGTACCTTAACTATCAAAGTTCAGTATCATGAGGTTAACTGAGCAGTGTCACTAAATACCTTCCTACAGCTCACTCTACTGCTGGGTTTTGTAAACCAGATGGGAGTTACTTCCAACAGGTTTCTGAACTACTTAGTTTTCAAGTCACCCTGCATTGTCCTGAATCCCACTCCCAATGTCAAAGAGGTTCTGAGACTGACAGATTCAAGATATATTTGTAATAAAAATAAGAACATGAATATTAAATTGATTACTAATAGCTTGGTATTTTCTTAGTAACTTCTCTGGTTAGGGATTACAAATATGAAATGGGCTGTAATGTTTAAAGGTATATTTCAGGCTATATGACTCATAAATGATAAACTATGAAAGCAAGTTGGGACGTATATGCCTTCAGTAACTGACCAAGTCATACAAATATGCAAGGCTGCGGGAAATAGATCTCATTCGAAAGAACCCTTAGTTTTTTCTGTAGGAAGGTGCTGTGATCTAAATTCTTATTTTTACATTTTCAGACTATTTAGAAGACAGGAAAGGCAAAAGCACAAAATCTTTTTGTTTCCCCAGTTCCATCGCATCACAATTTCATTCTCTTTTTCTCATTCTTGGCCTTAATTTCAAAGTCTTATCACAAACGCTTTGGTTTTTATTTAGGAAATTTGATAAAGCTAAACAGGCTTTCTCTCAAACTTGTATTTATCCCTGGCCATGATATTGGTATAATGGCAATTTTCACTTTAAGAAAATCATATTGGTAGCAAGTCACTCACTTTTAGAATAAAAGAGATGTGTATTATGATTAATACTCAATAGTTACAAAAAGGCAACAAAAAAGAAGCAAAGAGATAACTTTGAACAATCCTCAACATTTCTAACCAATAAACTTATACTCACATTTATTAACTTGAAATTATTTTGGTGTCTGTAACAGGGTAACTAAATTCTAAGCAATTCTTTTAGAAATGAATATACATGAGAATGCCTCTAAGAAAGTTCTAAGATAGAAACAACAACAAATAATTGATGAACTTAAATCCTAATGATGAATTATAAAATATAATGATTTAGGAAAAAATAGATATGAAAGAAAAATATAAAATTTCAGAAAATTCTTTGGTAAATATGAAAGGAAGTGTTCAACTTAAGTTGAAAATTATACCCAATAACTTCTGAGTTTTAACATATTTATCCTGATAAACATTTCTATAAAAATTGATTACAATTTTACATTTTACCAATATACTTTGAACTCCTATTTGACCATGGAAATCAACAACACCTTTAAATAAGGCAAGATTCTATTTGAACATATGCTATTTTAATAAAATCCCAACTCATAGGAAGAAATAATTACACACTGTAAATTTATTCACTAATTCATGATTGAGATTTCATTTTCATTAGGTTTGTACTTTCCCTTTTGAGCAGCTCTATTAATTTCACTTTTTAAAAAAAATCCCTAAAACGAAGCAAAATGAAACAAAATCAAATGTTTCAATGACAGCAAAATTAGGATTTGCGCTTTTCTGTAATGAATGACAGAAAGTGCCTCTCCAGGGAAGGGAGGTAGCTTCTTTCAGTTTCATCTTGGTTGGAATGCTGCATAAAAGTGCTGTGGGTAGAACAGACATTAAAACTGAGATCTGGATTCAGTTCCATTTTTAGCCTAAGTTGTTTGAGGAGAATCATGGTTCTCTGTAGAGTGTTATTAACTTACCTTAGGATGTTCAAAGAGAACAGGTTAAAGGAAAGACACTACATATGAATTTGAGTTTGCTTATTTCTTCAGATTACATAATACTTAGCACAAAATGCATATATTAACCATTAATATTTCTATGTAAGCAAACATTTGAAAATGAAAAACAACTCATCAAATATAAAACAAAAATGACACAAAAATTCAGTATTTACCTCTTCCAAACAAAATCATCTTTGTGGGGCATTTATGACTCCCTGTCATTCCGAATCTCTTTCTTAAAAGAGAAATTTTGTAATTCTAAATTTGGTCCTAGAAACTTAGTCAATAGTGATGGTCTCTTTTTAATGCATAAGCCAAAGTGTTTATCTTTAGACAGGGAATACTTAGTCATTCCTGATTCTATATGCTCCATGTATAAGTCTGAATTAACTAAACAATGGACTGCTCATAGTAGTTGTTTTACAAATGAAAACTACCATAGACAACATTCACAGGAACCTCAGTGTCACGTGAAAATTCAAATTACAAAATTAATTAGGATTCATGAGTATTTACTTGGTAGTTGTAGGTTTGAGGTTTACAAATGAAAACTAACATGAATAATGTTAGTTTGAATCCATTTTGAGGAGTTCAGCTCCTGGCTTAAATCCTGTGTGTGAGATATTAGGCCTGATCCCAGGCACTAGCAGATATTACCTGCAGACTGCACAAGGGAAATCTGCCCTCCCCACTGCCATCTTGGTGCACAGTCAGTGTATGATAGTCCCTGAAAGGGGTTGCAGGCAAGGTCTCAGGACCCTCAGGCAAGCCATGCTCTTTGCATGTTTGCATTGCCAGCCCCAGCACCTGCATCCCTGTGTGTGTATCTGACTTGGGCACAGTTCCTTTTCCTACACTTTGACTTAAGACAGTCTTACAGGTGTGGGGATGGGAGAAAACATAGAACTGTCAGTACCTAGTACTTCCCCACTTCCAGTCCTTTCTTGTACTCCTCCAACCCCAGGGTCCATAAAATTGTTTGATACTTCTATTCCAATCTCCCTGTTCAGAAAGACACCCCCAATCCCCAAGTCTGTGATGTTCTGTGTGACCCATGACTAGCACAGGGCTCCCTGTGAGGAAATATAACACAGGGGTAGTCATTACTTTTTTTCAGTGTTAACTTCTAGCTTAAACCTTCCCAGAAAGCAATTAAGATTTGACTCTCATTTTTTGGCTTACTTCATTATTAAGTTTCTCCAACACCTAGAAGCTCAGCTCTGTCTTCCAGCTCAGCTGAACTTCTGATAAATTGGTATAGGAACAGCCCAACCAATTAAGCAGAATGTCATTTCAGAAGAGCAAAGAGCCTGAGATCCTGCAGTGCATCTTTGGGAGGCACAAGTGGAGTCTCTCCAAGGCATTCTAGAGGACAGGCAACGTGTCCTTTGCAGGAGCCTCTGGATGTGATGGGGCAATTCACCAGTGAGGCTTGGACAAACTATTTAGTCAGCCAGGCCAAGGGGTTGAAGGAAGAGCCCTGCATCATTTTTAGGGATGATAGCAGATGGTTTATTTAAGAGTTTCCTTTCCAGGGAAACTGACCAAATGACCAGGCTGCCCTGCTAAGCTTGGACTCCTCTTGCCACAATTTCAGTTGAATTAAAGATCCCACTGTGGAGCTCAGAAAGAGTGAAGGAAGTAGTTCCCTAGGTACTGTATGAGGCCTTCCAATGATGAGACTAGAGAAGGCCAGGGGGTTTCCAAGAGTGGAATAACTGAGAAGGTTCCTGGCCTGGATAAACATCCTGCAGTGCAACAAGTTATTGGCTTTTCAGAAGAAAAAGGAAGAGGTTGTGTTTGTAGAGTCCTTCTGGTTTGCATATACCCCTAGAGTCCCTGGAGACATAGACTTGTCTGGATATAATCCTGCTAAAGCCAGCAAGGGTGAGGGTATAGGATGAGGCACATTACCACTAGCTCTCTTTCTGAGTGTACTGACAGAAGCTGTTGCCAGGATGACAGAACACAAGCTGAGCAGCAATATCCAGCACTGCTTTCTGTGGCCACCCCTCTCTAGGGATGCCCTGGGTTCCTCTCCAACCAGTTCACCCAGCACAGCTCCTGGGAGTCCTGCCCAGCAGGAAGCAGCTGTATACCAGCCACTCCACCTGGCTGTGTAGTCTATCCTCTGCCTTCAGAAATAATCATAACTAGTGGAAAAGCTGGTGTACCCTGCAGGTACAGAAGACCCTATTCCAAGATGAGAGTATGATTAAAAGATCTTGAAAAATGGTACTTCTTGGGCATTTTACATACTAGTGCATAGGCAACTGTGATTCTCATAACCTCTGGCATCAAAATGATTGGAAAACACAGTGTTCTCTGGTTTGGGATCTGAGGCCACCACTGCCTAGATCCTATCCAAGGCTTACTTTAGATGGGACCCTTCAGGGTCATACAAACTTCCATCATTAGGATTCCCACTTCTCCCCACTACTTCCCACTAGTAAATGTGTATTGGTAATGTCTGGAGACACTCCTGCTTTGCCCACAAGCTCTTGTGCCATTGGTGATATTATAGAAAGACATGTGAGACAGTGCAAATGTTTCCAAACAGGGATTTAGCAAAGAGCCTGGTCATTTGGTCAGACCACTGAGAAGCCTTAGATTAATCTGAAATAAATCTCCCATACGGGGACAAACTTGTCTTAGTCAGTTTTTTGTTATTTCTGTGCATGTTCACCAAAAAGGCACTTAGGCTGGCCAGGGGGATCTTACAAATGTATGGACTGTATTCGTCAACTAAACTCAGAAAATGAAGTGTCCTCAGCCCCAGATCAAGCAGCTATGTAACCAGTCATCTCCTGGTCTGTGAGAATTCAGACTTCATCCTAAACTGGATTTTTGTTTGTGAACGACTACTGCAGTCAAAAAATGACAAAATAACATGCAAAACTGTCCCATTTACCCTTACCCAAGGCTAAAACTCTTCCCACTGTTAGACACTTGAGCCAATGGTCCTGTGAGCTTCAGAGATAGATGTCAGGCTTCTCGAATGAATAATACATTGCTGTCGCTTTTTCCCAAAGAGTCAAAAATCTTTTATTTTTCATTTTGTGTGTGTGTGGCAAAATACACATGATCTTAAAATTTATCCTCTTAAGCAATTTTAAGTGTGCAGTTCAGTGGCATGAAATACATACGTAATGCTGTGTAGCCAAACCACCATCCACTCTGTGACTTCTCTCACAAAACTGACACTCTGTACCCATCAAACCATAGCTTCCCATTTTCCCCACTCTTTCAACCCTGAAAACAGCATTTCTATTTTCTCTCTGTATAATTTTGTCTATTTTAAGTATCTCAAAAATGGAGTTACATAGTATTTGTCATTTTGTGAAACCTTATTTCATTTACCATAATGTCTTTACAGCTCATCCATGTTGAAATATATTGAAGAATTTTCTTTCTTTTTAAACTGAACATTAATCTGTTGTATATATGTACAACATTTTGATTTGCAATTCATTTGTTAATGGACACATGGGTTGCTTCCACATTTATTGCCATGAATGAAATTATTCAAAAACCTCCTTGAGATTCTACTTTCAGTATGTACCTTGGAGTTATACCCAAATGGGAACTTCTGGGTCAAATGGTAAATCTATCTTAATATTTTAAGAAAATATTATATTATTTTCACATTCCTATCAACAGTGTACTATGGTTATAGTTTCTCCACATTCTCATCAACACTCATTATTTCTGGTTTGTTTCATTGTTCTTGATAGTAACTATATGAATGAGTTCGAAGCAGAATCTCATCTGATTGTGTTCAAGTTTTTCCCTTTACTAGTAACTTCGAGCTGTTTGACTATGATGTACCTTAGTTCAGTTTTCTCCATACATACTTGTAGGAATTCATTGAGCTTCTGTGTATTATATAACTTCTATGAATCTTATAATTAGAATAGTTACATATTTGGAAAAATAATTAGTACATCAAAAATTGTGAGAACTCAAATTTGCTCATACTGTCCACTTTAATTCTTTATTATGGCATCTTCAAAGCTTAAAGAAGTTGAGAAAATATATGAGTGATCCTGAATGAGGAATTCACTCAGCTTAATGACAAACTTATGGACAATTTTTTCTATCCGTCTATCAATATCCACTTTTTACTTTATTATTTTAAAGAAAAATCCACACATTATGTAGTTTTAGCAAAAATATATGGAAATACTTATGGCATACCATAATGTTTTTCTGTCCAAAGGTGAACAATAGTTAACTGCATTCAAAGTCTCATTGTTCAAGTTCTTTTAATTTACTCAAAGATTGTAAATATATTTTATGTTGTTTAGCTTAGAATTTAAATATCCCCATATATTTCAATCATTTTTATGTACCTATGATTTAGAGATTTTCCCTCTCTGTCTCCTATTTTAAGACTGGATTATTTGTACCCCAGACTTCCTAACAGTCTGAGTTTTACTCATGTCATTTCAAATTGTCATTTAATATGTGTTTGTGTGTCCTGTATCTCTTGAATTTTGATAATTAGAGAAGTTACATAATCAGATTTAGGTCTGATTTTCTGGCAAGACAACTTTTTAGGCTGGTAAGTGATAGTCTTTTGTGACATTACTAGCCATTGAATTGCATTGTCTAGGTAGAAATCATGATGCAATGAATAGATTTTTGTGGACTTTTAGTGTAGTTACCATAGAATCCTAGATGTAGAATCACTGTGTAATAGCTTTTCAAATTATCTTTCACATAGGTCATGTATTTGGTGTGTTCACCAGTAATGTATGACACTTTGATTCCCTAGCTCAAAGTCTGTGAAGTGTGTTGTATATTTTAGAAATCTGATAGATAAACATGTTAATGCATATATTTTTAATTTGCATTTGTTTATGAAAAGTTTATTTCTCAGGACACTTAATCATCTTTTTTATAAATAAACCAATATATTGTTGAGTTGTTGGAATGCTTTTTCAATTTCAGAACTTCTTTTTGCATTGAGAATATTAATAATTTAGCTCTAATACAAGTTGAAATCATTTCCCCCTATTAACTATTTAATATTGATTTCCCCTTAAGGTTTTTTAAAATTTTTTAAATACTTTGGTCATATCCAAATTGATTTCATTTTTTAATAGTCATTAATATGCTTTGGCTAGTGGATTTTGAGTAACTTAAATAGAGTTCCAGAACATTTTCTGACTGATGATATATTTATAGATATTATGTTAACTTTATAAATTAATTTATGTAGTATAAATATGTAATTTATGATGGCATATAATTCTATCTCAAACATCAGATATGTTTCCATTTGTTCAATTGTGATGACATATCTATTACTAGTAATTTGAGGTTTTCCTACAATTGGTTTGGTGCATTTCATAAAACATTTATTATATTTACCTGAATTTTACTGTTTTGGTTACTTATATTATTGTTTATCTTTCATATTTTTTGCCCCTAAATAAAGTTTACTTATCTTGCTATTTTATATATTAAAGATACAGACATTTTAATGTTAATTTTATAAACTGATACATTGATCTTTTTCTGCTTATTTTAATAATTTTCTATATTAGGCCTTTTAAAATTTTCAAATATAAGTTTATATTGTCTTATTTAAGAGATAATTCAACCTACTGTTCTTCAAATTTTCCTCTCATTACTTTTTCTTATTTAATTACATTAGTAATATATTTATCATAATACTTAAAAAGAAGTTGATTGGCATGGTGTTGGCACCAAAACAGACATGGAGACCAATGATACAGAAAAGACACAAAACAAACGCACATAAATAGTTACCTTATACTAGAAAAAGTTACCATAAACTTATGTTGGAGAAAAAATAGCTTCTTCAACAAATGGTGCTGGGAAAACTGGAAATCCATATGTAGCAAAATGAAAGTAAACCCCTATTCCTCATCCTGCACAATACTCAACTCAAAGTGGTGCAAGGATCTAGTCTTTAAAACAGAGACACTTCACCTACTAGAAGAAAATATAAGTCCAAAACTACAATATGCAGGCTTAGGAACTGACTTCCTTAATAAGATTCCTAAAGTGCAAGAAGTAAAATCAAGAATCAATAAATGGAATAAAATCAAACTAAAGAGCTTCTTCACAGAAAAGTAAGCAATCAAAAATGTGAAGAGATAACTGATGACAGGATTGGATAAAATCTTTGCCATCTACTATTCAGATAGCGCATCAATCTCCAGAACTCAAAAAACTTAACACCAAACAAACAAATAACCCAGTCATTAAATGAGCAAAGGAACTGAACAGAAACATCACAGGAGATATACAATTAATCAACAAATATATGAAAAAATGTTCAACATCTGTAGCAATTAAGAAATGCAAATTAAAACCACACTGAGATTCCACCTCACTCCAGTCCTAATGTTAATTATCAAGAGTACAAGTAACAATAAATGTTGGTGAGGATGTAGGGAAAAAGATACACTCACACATTGCTGCTGGAACTGCAAATTGGTGCGACCACTTAGGAAAGCAATATGGAGATTCTTCAGAAAATTTAGAATAGAAATACCATTTGACCCAGTTATCCCACTCCTTGGTATTTACCCAAAAGCTTTAAAATAATATAGTGATGTGTCCACATCAATGTTCATAGAAGCTCAATTCACCATAGCCAAACTATGAACCCAGCCTAGGTGCCCTTCAACAGATAAATGGATAAAGAAAATGTGTTATTTATATGTATATAATGCAATATTACTCAGCCATAAAGAAAAATGAAATTATGGCATTTACCAATAAATGGATGGAAATAGAAAATATCATGCTAAGCAAAATAAGCCAATCCCCCCAAAAACAAAGGTTGAATGTTCTCTGTGATAGGAGGATGCTAACTCACAATAAGGGGGTGGTTATGAAAGAATAGAAGTATAGGAATGAAGGGAAGGAGGGGGAATAGGAATAGGAAGGACACTAGAATAAGATGGATGGACATTACTTTCCTATGTTCATATATGAATACCTGACCAGTGTAACTCTGCAACATGTACAACCACAAGAATGGAAAGTTGTACTCCATGTACATATGATATGTCAAAATATAATCTATTGTCATGTATAACTAAAAAGAAAAATATAAAAAATTAAAAAATTAAAAATAAAATTTAAAAAGTGATAATACTAAGCATCATTTTCTTGCTTCAGACTTCAATGAGAGACTTCTGGCATTTCTCCATTAGAAAGACACTGATTCTTTAGTCTTAGGTGTATCTGCAGGTACGCATTTATATAAGTTTGTGTCTATATATACATATATATTTACATATGTACACATATATACATTTACATGCTTATATACATAAAAGCTGTTATCTTTACTCTATATATATATGCTTATATATTATATACATCATTGTATCACACAAATAGTATATAAATTTTGTGGGCAACCAAACCTGCAAATATAAGTAAAATATAATAGTGGCACTGTAATTGTGAAAGTTTGAATATGTTGAGGCTATTTATAATAGTTTAGAGTTATACTACGATAAGATAGATTCATAGGCAGATACTGTAGTCTTTACTATAAAACATAATTCTTAAGGTAAATCTACTATGCTTCATTGTTAAAAATAAAACTCCAGAATTTTCTTGAGTGTGAAATATGATAAAAATCACAACAACTGTGTTCTGAATGTAGTAAATAATTTAATATGTCATTCACAAATGTTCTTGTTACACAAGTTTTTATTATGGTAAAATGACAATGTTTTCAAAAATCCTCATTATCTAATCTTGTGTCTGTTAAGCAATGGTATCTAGCATGTCCCTGATGCCCAGAGCACAAGAGCTCTGTGGAGACTGGGGGATGTGATATCATTTGTGATAAGGAAGAGTGAGTAGGGCAAAGTGTGAGAGTACACACAGTATATAACTTTGACTTTCAGAATAAAACACTTTGTGTAATTTATTTTACTCAATTTCTCCTTCCCCTTTTCCCATTCCAATTATCTCTCTTATTCAACTCCTATTACAGCTCTCAGCCGCAGGCAAAGTGGCATACAAGAATGATTCCTCGGAGGCAGACATTCACTCTCATCCCCGGATTGCCCAATAGCCCCTCTAAATTTTGTGACTTGAATTCCCAGAACACCTCACCCTTACAATAGCAGATGGTGACCCTGAAATGATAAGTAGAAGCAAAATGTCCCAATTGCTTATGGTAACTTTAGTTGCTCAAGGTCAGAACAACCCAGTTATCTGTTTAGAAATCCCCAGTGAGGAATTGTACCAATTTTCCCTTTCTTGTGAATGAGTCTGAAACTCCAAAAGCCTTGTGAAACTGGTAATGTGAATTTGAAAATACAAATCTTCTTCCTGGCAGCAGTGTCTTTAATCTTCGGGATGAGACTGAGCATCCTTAAGACTGTAAAGTAAGCAAGGACTTGCTTGAGTAAAAGTAGCTAAAAAGAAGATGCATTGCAGGTACTCTGGAGTTTGACCTCAGTTCTGTAATAATAATGAACCCAAGTAAAGGAGGTTGTGAGGGGAAATTAATAAATAGGAAACACTTTTCTGAACCTCATTGGGATTAGAAAAGTAACCCAGTGAATTAGGTGTAGCCATCATATTCATCAAAGTAATGTGTTGAATTCTTTTATCATTCCTGTAATGGAAGCCCCTTACTTAAAATAGTCATAATCATTAGGAATTTCATTCTCATCTACAAATATCGGTGACTATACAATTAGTCAATACCTGTATTGCTACTGTGCTTAATTATTGACATAGGCATAATTTCTCCGAAGCTTAAAATTTTTGATTTTTAGGATATATATTGAATAGTCATCAACTAAAACATTCTAGACTTCCCCATCCATCTCTCTTACCTGAGCCAAGTGACTGATGGTGTTCTCCCAATTGCTGTAATAGCCATAAATGATTGCAAGCATACTATAAGACAAGTTTTACATGCATTCACTTAATCCTCTAAAATTCAGTCAGTTATTATTCTGCAACTATATTGTTTTTAGACAGTGGAAGAAACTGAAGTTTAAAATTTTTACATGATTACATGAAAGTCCAACTAATAATACATTGAAAGTGGATATTTGACCCAGGGTTTCCAGACTCAACAGTATAAAATCATGATTGTATTTAACAATTAACTGAAATTTGTGAGTAAAGTATGCATGACAATAAAAAAGAAATTAAGGTATTGTATTGGTAGGTTAGAAATTGGTAGGCCTTTGGTGGGGGAAATGACTGACTTGAATTATTGCAAAATTTTACTATTTAAAAAGTATCAACTAAGTTAAAAAAATAAAGAATCTAAGAATGTATAAATTCTCAATGTAACTTATGGAAGAAAATAAAAGTAGGAATGAGAAATACTCAACTGAACATTGAATCACACACATGCCAACACACACCACACACACACAGAAACAAGCATATGCATATACCTTGACATGTATGTACATATACATATATACTTTTATGTAGTGATTCAAAACTTCCTCATTTGGTTACTACAAAATTTGTTAATAAGGATCATTATTATTAATTTAATTAATAACTTACATTGCAGTACACAGCACCCATGCCAACAATTGAAATATACAAGTAGATGGATTAACAGATTGATTAGAGTAACATATAATATATGCAAAAGTTCTCTAATTTCTATTCCTTCATGTTATCTAGTTGACTAATTGAAGTAGTTGTTGAAAAGAAAATGTTTTGTTTTGAATTCATTTTATATTGTTTTTGAGAAAAAAATGTTAAGCTTCTAAAAATCATAGGATATTGCTACTTAACAGTATAATGACAAAGTTTGGTTAAAAAAATACTGTATCTTATTTTTGTTCATGTCAAGATGTTAATACTATACTAGAAATAGTTGCAAATATTTTTGGATAATCAATAACCATACATTTTAAAGGCCTTATCATTGATTTTACTATAATGGGACATTGCTATGTACTATATTATAAAACATAAATTTGTAAGAAACTTTAACTCATATCAACCAGGAACAACTGGGATGAACAGTTTCGAGTTTTGTTTTGTTTTTTTTTTTTCCTGCTTCCTGTGTATCTCATCTTGTGAAAAGTTCCTGTCTTTATGTTTCTGAGATCAACTTGCTATCCTAACTATGAATATAAAAATAAAAGGTACAAATTTTAAGTAAAAAAGAAAATACAATAAATACCTTATAAAGCATCTAAAGCATTACCCTAATAGAAATTGTAAAGTTTTTTCTAAAGGAATAAAAACATTCGTTCAAATATTATAGCATATTTCAATATTCTTAAAATATTTCAGTATCTTTTGTTGAAAAACTAATTACTTTTAAAATAAATTTCATCACTAATTTAAATTTTTGAAAATCATTCATACATTTTGGTTTAGTAATATCTATCAAAAATCTCTTGAGTACAAGACATGCACAACCCTAACTTAAAATGGTACACATTCTCAGTGGCTCATAATACTTCATTGAATGAGTCACATAATGTTGTTTAAAAAAATTATTGACTTGTAGAAAATTCTGATGCTTTGACGTATTTGACTCCATGAAAATGTTATAGGCCAAACTATATGGGCAATGACTAAACAGACTCCATTTTACCTTGAGACTCCATGTTGTAGGAAATACTTCTCCCATGAGAACACCCCACCTCTGTACCCATCAACAGTTGCTTAGCATCACATGTTTGGCAACACAAAATGGCAATTCTTGTATAATGAAAACTTATTCTCTTTTTGATTCTTATTTTTTCTAAACAATGTACATGTCAACAGTGATTGTCTAGATGTTAGTGATCATTCTTTAATTTGTACCTAAAGTAAGGTCATTTTGACCCACTTCCCCCTTCTGCTAATGATTTTAGATCTCATGATGTTAGTTTTTAATTTTAAATCATAGCAACAGACACTTATGATTGATGTACTGACTTATGGTATAAAAGCCCCTACCACCCTATGGTTGGGGCTGTTCAACCAATAGCCATTATGGGGGGCATTGTGTGAGACAGACAGTCGGCTGGCTAGTAAAGACTCTCAAATTTAGACTTCTCAGTGGTAAACAGTCTATTCTTATGTTGTGCCCCATAAGAAAAAATAATAATTTGCAATTTCTCATCATATTTGTGGGTCAACAATCCAAACAGGCAGAGCAGACATATTCTCGGTGTGTAAGGTCTCATGTGGAAGATAAAAGCTCACTCATTCACATGCGACGGCAAGTATTGGCTACAGGTGGAACACTAGGAGAGCATTTGGTCAGTAGTTATTACACAGGGCCTTTGAATGTGGCTTGGGCTTCCCAACAATTGTTCACCAAGCTTTAAGTGCACATGTCCTAAGTAAGAGAAAGAGCCTAGTAGACACAGTATTTTCTTTTCAAACTTTGTCAAACATTGTCACTTGTGCACTTTCTATGCGGCTATTGTACAGGTCTGCCCAAGTTCAGTGAGAGGGGTCTGCCTCCTGACATAGGCTTTTCAACATCAGATTACAGGGAGATTTTGTAGGCTGAAATGCATTGTTATAATAGTTTGAATTTAGGTCCACTAAATCAAATAATTCCAATTCCTTCTCTTGCATAAACCCTTATGTTTCTTCCCACTAGAGTATTAGCTGATTGTCGGATGTCACCATGTAAATAAAGCTCAGGTGCAAATGGATCTCCTTTGTTGGAGTTCCCAGAGTACAGCTGTTTACATACAATCCCTTGCATTTTGAAAATTTGTGAAATGAAAAGTGAACATGCTCCCCATATCCAAAATACAATTGTTATGCAGACATGGTGTAATTGCTACAGATACCCCTATTCAATGAGGGAGAAAATTGAAAGAACGTAGGAGACACTGGTCCACAAAAATTATGAAATTCAACTAAGCACATGATGCTTGCTGATTACTTGATTAGGATACAGTTCTATTTCCTGGGAATGATTTTCCACAGCTGTTTGATGTACTCTGATTTCTTGGATACCTTCTGAGTCATCATTTCTTCTTCAAAATAGCCAACATTTGCAGCCTCAGTATTTTTCCTGCCTGTTTCTGTTGGTTATTTGAAGTCCAAAGGATTCTTTGTGTTTTATACTATTTCCACCTTTTTATTCAGATCTACTTCTGTTTCTATATAGTTCTCTTAAAAACATTGTGGGTTTTCTATGGAACTCACGATGATATGCTCCGTTGAAAGATACATATAAATTTGGGTACCATGCCCATATTTATTTTGGACTTCCTATAGAGCCATTGTAGGATAACACCACTAAGATTCTTACAGACACTAACTTGTATTGAGGTACTAAATTATAACTTTTATAAATCTTAACAATGACTTTTACAATCATACCCCAAGCTTGAATTTTAGATTATATTTTCTAATAATGCCCTTGGTAGAAGAGTGATTTAGAAGTCATTTACTAATTTCAACATCATTTGCCATCTGGAGAGGGTAAAAACTAGAAAATACACAAATTTTGACCTACAGAAAGCCATAGCTCATTTATCTTTTTTTCAATCGTTCTTTAGATTTCATTTGTGTTAATCTCTCCAATATCATTTTAACTTGGTCTTAAAGTCATTGATTCAAATTTCATCATTTTCACCTGTGTGTGTATGTGTGTGTTCCTTTGTAAGAACTATACTTTTAACTGTGTAGCTATAAATCATCTTTCAGTTATTTTGCAATTGCATTAATTTTAACTTTAGTGAGTTAAATAATAATAATCTCCCAATTTCTGTGGACCAGAGATTTAGGTAGAACAGAGTAAATATTACTTTTTTTTTTTTTTCTGTTCCATAATGTGGAGTACTTTAGGAGACTTTAAGATTCAAGAATGAAATTGTCCGAAGATAAGTTTGCTTAGAAATTTGGAGGTTGATTACAGTTGTTGGTTGAAACACCAACCAGAACTATTTTCTTGAGTTCTACCAGGAACATGAACCACCAGGACATGAACCACCAGGAGTCTTGTGCTTCCAGCAATATGGTGACTGAGACCTCAAGCGATCTTAGAGCAACAGGAACATGAAGAAGTTGTATTATTTTTTTAAAAACCTTTTTATTGCCTTTTAGCTTCATAAATCATGCAGGATTACTTCTGCCACTTTCTACTGGATCAGGAAGTTATTATGCTCTATCCATTTTCAAGTAGAGTGAGAAGCATAGCTTCACCTTTCGATAGAAGCAGATCAATATCAAAACCCAAGGAGAATATATGGGATTGGATCTGTATCCATGTGATCATCTTCAGAAAATTCAATTTGCAGTATCCAGAAACTTGACATGGCTCAAAAATACCCAGAAACAGTAATTCCAGAACTCATGAGTAGGAACTTAGATGAATGGCAAATTATACAAAATGTTTTTTTAAAAGTACAATAACAGCACCAATATTACAAAATATAATGAATTTTACATTAACATTCTGTAACAACTATATAAACGACAATTCCTTAAGTCTCCCTGCACGTCCTGCAAGGGTGAGAAAAAAGGTTCCTGTCGGAGGAGGAATGGGCAGACTGTAAATTAATCACTAAGAAATTTATTTAATAGAAAAAAACCACAGGAGACAATTATCTTTTGAATCAGGGTCTGGCTCTAACAAAATGGACGACCCCATGTTCTCTTTATTTATAGTGGTACAGATCAAAGGGACACAGAGCTTCTTCTATGAGAAACAGGATGGGATGGAGTTAATCAAGCCATTATGCTCTAGGGGGTCATCCCAGCAGGGCCTGCAAATTTTGTGGGTGAGCCACTGCACAGAAACCACATACTCCAACTTTCTGGAACAATCTCTCATGCTGGCCGTGGATGGCGACCCACACTTAAGGTTAAGGACAGATGCATAAAACAATATATACATTTTAAAATTAATCACAATAAATTTTTATTTTGCTGAGTGATTTCTGGCTACTATATAAAGAGGAAAATCAATGCTACTATAATTAAGGCAAAATTTCACAGTTATGTATGTAGTATATCTGATTAAATAGTAATCAATCACAAATTATGTCTGGACATATCAATTGTCAAAATTAAGTTATTTGATTGAAATATTTTTCCTGTAAGATATTAACATTAATTATCATAATTTATTTGATTTATTTGCCAGCAGTAGCCTCCAATGTGCATAAATGGGGCCAGAGTCTTTAGAAAATTTTCAAGAAAGTAAGGCTAAAGTGAGAACAAAAATAATGCATACCTAAGGCTTAAAGCCATACTTCATACTTCATTCTTTATTCATTTCTTTCTACAAATTCCTGTGTATTTCCTGGTAGGTTAAAAAAAAAAACAAAACAAAAACACTGAAATTATGGTCAGAAAAAAGTTCCAGAAGACAGAAATGTGAACCAATCTTCTGGTCCTTTTACCAGAAAATTTGGATAGTAGATGGTCAATTTTATATTCTTGTGGGAAGTGTGAGCAGTAAAATAATTTCTATGGGGTTTTTCCACTTGTATGCA
The DNA here is from genome assembly GCF_902686455.1 of Sciurus vulgaris. NCBI lineage: Eukaryota > Metazoa > Chordata > Mammalia > Rodentia > Sciuridae > Sciurus > Sciurus vulgaris. The sequence goes on from NC_136464.1 coordinate 135,898,849, forward strand.
TACATAGTTAAAGATGTGCTCCCTTCGCCCCACCTCCAAGAACAGTAATAAGGCGCAAAAGCAACAGATTTACACTTGAGGTGAACTGCAGAGAGAAAGTGTTTTCCCAGTGAGAAGGTTTCATTTTTCTTACAAGAAGCTTTAACAATACCTATCATTTATTGCATCCTTGGCACTTAAGATAGGTGAATAGCAGGCAGGACAAAAATCAAGTAGCCATTATCATTACCATCACTCTCATTCATCAACAGCATATCAGTGCTTTGTGCATATGTTGAATAAAAAAAAAATCCACTATTAAGAGTGGATTGATGGATAATTTTAACTATCTCACAACTTTGCCAGTGAATGACCTAGTAGAAGAGATTAGAACCCAGCATAAACTCTGTCATTAGTGTAATCAGTAGAATCCATTACATTGCTGCTTATTTGTCAAATATGTTCCAATTGAAAGTTGGAAGAAAGAAATCTCATTGCTTTGTCTCCCACAGGAGGCATGTGCTTTGTCTCAATAAGCTATCAGTCACAACATGAATGACAGACCAAAGGATAAGGTAGAAAAATGTCTGGTCTATATAACATTTCAGGCTATTTCAGAAGAGTGAGCAGACTTCCACAAGAATTACTTGGACTTCGTGTGTGTGTGTGTGTGTGTGTGTGTGTGTGTTTTGTGAACACATGCAGTGTGTGTATGCTGTAATATGTTTACATTTTTCACAGTGCAATGAGAGAAATGTTTTCATAATACATGACTAAAAAGGTATTGGTAATGCTCAAGATTTTAAAATATTTGTTTTCCTACCTGCTGACTTGTCAAAAAGACTCCAAATACCTTGTTCTAATTTTCCCATGATCTATGTAGGAGTGTAAATGAGAACCGTGATTTTTATGGAGTTTGTTTAAGATCCGCTGTGTACTATGGTAACAGTGTCTTTTTTTTTTTTTTTTAAATTCCAGCATTAATAAACATTCAACTCCATTTCCTATTAGTGGTAGCTCTTTAACCTTCACAACAGGTCCCAGGAATGTAAAAGAAAAATTCAGTGCTGCTGACTTCGAATTTGAACAGAGGACATTAAAATTTCAAGCTAACCTCTGTGAGGGCAAATTTATTTCCAAGTGATAGTAAAACAGCACATTAAGGAAGCTTTTCCTGCTGTTATTTGCCCCCTTTGCTTATTATTATCTTCCCAGCATTCCTATACACATTGAAAGTACAGTATGCATGCAGATGTGGGCCATTTAAGAGTAATATCTGCAGAGGAGAGAGCCTTGGACAGGTTGCCCATCCTTACTACATTCTCATGATGGTAAGAGGGAACAAAATCAGGGACCTTGCAAGGAGATTATGAAACTGACCAAAAACCAATGAATCACAAATGATTTTCTATATTTACAATATTTTTTCAAAATTGAGTATATTTTATATCTTGATATTTTAGGAGGCATATTTATAGTTAAAAGTATATAGAAAGCAACATTAATCATGACATACCATATTATCCAGATATATTGGAGCATAAGGATAAGAGACACTGATATTTACTGATGACTATATGGATTAGTCATCAATTCACTTGAATCAATAATTTCATCAAACGTGTGTGGAATACTTCCAAGCAAACACAGTATGAAATGCCTCAGCATCGACTGAATACAAATAAGAATTCTTGAGTACATTTATATAATATTTAATATCAAAGCGATTTTAAGAAACTCTTTCCTTTCAAAACATGTAAAGCAAGAAGACTCCCACTTATGTAATAGTCATGCTTTGCTTAAGTACAGGTTTTCAGAAAAAGATTTTTAAGCACTCCTTTTGTGTGAACATCAGAGTGTGCCTTAACAAACTCAGATAGTCCAGGTCACAGTCTAAACTTTGACGTAGTGATACAATTGAGATGTAAATGTAAGATATGTAATGTCACTGCTGGCATAATATAGCATAATATTTTAGAGTAAACATTTTTAAAGATAGGAGCACCCTCTATAATAATGGCAAAATTATAGTATATTAAACACAGAAACCAGGAACATGGTCATTTTGATCATTCTTAAGTGTTACCTGGTACACATCATTGTATATGCTCTACATTTTTATGATTAGCTTCAGTAGGTTTGATGACAGGTTCACTACAAACACATGTAGCATGCAGTGATGTAAGCATTTTGATATCATGACAGCTATGACATAACTAGGTGGTAGGAAACTTTCTGCTTCATTGTAATATTATGGGATCTCCATCACATATGCAGATCATGGTTGACCAAGACATAAATATGCAGCACACGTTTATGTTCAAATTAACTCAGTTAAGCCTATAAATAATAAGGTTATCACAACAGTGATGCTGCTTTCCTAAGCTCTGCTTGACTCATGTGTGTTAACTGTGACATTTTACCCTGGTCAGTGGGAGTTTCCATCTGGGAACTACTTCAGGTCTTTCACAGAATGATGGGTAATTATTCAGTGTTAACTAGCTCACTAACTGTAAATTAAAAAGTCTAATCTATTATCTCCATTCAATTTAAGGCATCCAACAATATGATTCTGAAGCTCTTGATGAGGATAAACATTTCATTTTTAATAAGACTGAAAAAAGTTTTTCCTCCAAATTATTTCCAAGGAATTTCTGCTTTATTCCAGGAAAACTCTTCTTCTACTCTCCAACTTGGCATCTACTGGCCCTACTGTCTGGTAAATGAAAGGTCTGAGGAGGTCAGTAAATCACAACTTCCTCCCATAATCATTCCAGATATTGAAAAATTAGGAAAAATGCTTTTGTTTTGTTTTTATGGACAAAGAGTTCTTCATGTTTTCTTAAAATATTGAATAAGCCCAAGTCAGATTATTTTAATAAAAAAGCAAATATTATAAATTTAGAAAAAAATTAAAACTGATGGAAATTTGAAAGTTTTAGGCATAAAACAAAATGTCATAAAATATGCTGGACCTTCCCCACAAAAAAAGAAACACTACTAACAACTATTCTAGTTAAACTTACCTATCAGCTGCTCATTTTGTTTACAGCATTGTGTTTGAACTTACCACATTACACCTCTTAAAATTAATGTTTTGCATAAAAGGCAAGCTGAACAATTAGGAAATTTCATAAGGGTAAAAAACTAAATATTACTTTATCATTGAGAACCATAGATCAAAAAACTAAAAGTAAGGGTGAGCCATTATTCATATTCTTTTACATAAGCAAGCAAACAAAATGAAATATGACTCTCCAAAAAAGACATCCTGCCAAACAAGATCATATAGCTAATGTACATTTATATGATTTAACATAAAATAATATGTATGAATTATGCATTTATCATTATTTGTGATTCTATGCTGTAGTGAACTTTTTGATTAAATAACCAAGTGCTGATTATAACATTAAAGATAAAGATGGGTTCTATCATAATTTACCAAATTAACTTACAATGATTCCTTCTATGTATTAATATTATGCAGCAAATACTAATCTTGAACATCTACAGCAGTCAACATAATTAAGTGTGAATGAAAAGATGAGCCAAGAACATTAATCATCTAGGAAAAGGACTTTTTTGCGACATAGATTTCCATGACCCAAGTTTCCTAGTTGCTGCCTGTGTTCAGCCATCCTTGGGTTTGAGATGAATTTCAGTGCTCTTTCTATTTGGTTGTATTGTGAGAATGTATGTAATTGCAAATAATTTAATATGCTACCTGCCCCAGGGGAAAATAAAAGGGAGGTCATTGGCACCTGGAATGGCTCTGCAGGATCAGGAGAAGGTACACAATCCTAACACTTGCCTCCCTGAAGGGAACAAGAAGAGAGAAGTGATGCTTTCAGAAAATGTCTGACAGACTACAAGAATCTCTACATAGACTGACTGGTGAAGGACTTTCTATCCCAAAGAAAGTCAATAAAAAATGGGGGAAAGAACTGTTTCTCCAAATGCAAAGACAGCAGTGTAGTATTTGAAAGAACACACCCCAAAAACTCAAGAAAATATGAAACCACACAAGAAACAAAATAAAACTGTACTGGGTGATCCCAAAACAATGAAGAGCTATAAATAATACAATGAAGAATTCGAAATAAATTTCTTAAAAACTCAGTGAGATGAACAAGAAAACACAGACTAATCACTAAACAAAGTCAAGAAAACAATATGTCAACAAACTTAAAAGTTAGATCAAGTTATAGGAGCCATAAGAAAAAAAAAAAAAAAAGAAATGAAGTTGGTAGCTTAACTTGCTTTTCCTTAGACATACTTAGAACACTTGATTTAGTCTACAGTTGGGAAAAATCATCTAAAATAAAGACTATCTTATAATAAGGTATAGGATATCTCATGTAATTTATGAATACTGGTATCCAAATATAATGACAACATGGCACATTATGGAGTAGTTGTGGTTCACCCTTTTGATAGTATGGCTGACTGGGAGCTATCACTTACTGAAGTTGCCCAGCATTACAGCAGAGTATTAAAATTGCTAACCTGGGAAAGGACTAAAACCTTAAATTCAAATTAAAGTTTCAACTGAATGCATATCAATATTGCCTCATTATAAATCAAACCATTGTAAGTCAGAGGTCATCTGTACGCCCCTTTATTGGTTCTTTTCATTACATCTAATGACATTTGCATATATCCCCATATATTTCATCTGTCAGTGGGATTTGATATAGTTTTGTTTTTTTTTTTTTTAATTCAGAGTGAAATAAATTTTCCCTTTGTAACTGAACTTTAATTATATTCAGGTAGCAATTTAAGCAGCTTTAAAAGGAAATGTTTCTGGCCTATCTTATTGATTGCTACAGCCATATGACAAAATCTTGCCAAAATTATTAAAAACCACAGGAATTATGTGAATATTAGAAATTGTTTTTGGAAACGTGAAGACACAAATGTCTTCAGAAATGTGAATTTCAGAGAGTATTTATGACCCACATTTTCTTTCCCTACTTCTTGTTTTCCTGGTTATAATCTAGAAAAATAATGAATCAAACTCAAAAATAGAAGCCTAGGCTGAGGATGATGGGCCTTACAGAAAGTAAGATATTTTTCCCTGGTAAACAATGAGCAATTATACAAGATCTAGAATGCCTATTCCTAAATTTCTTTTATAAAACAAATAAATGTGTTCATGTATTTTAAATTCATAGGATTTTTGTTATTGTTTTTTCTAGAAAGTAATCCAATTCCTATTAGATATATAGGTTGATTTCATTAGGCAATCAACTTTAATTTCAAAATATTAAAACTTTCAAATTTTAGGAATAAATTTTTCCAACTCTAAGTGAATTTTCTTCCAATGTTCACTGAGAAAAAAAAAATCTTTTGAAACTATTTTGGGTCTTGCTAAAATGTAACATAAAATATAAAGCCTTACCAGATTATATTTGTCCAACAAGGCACACGGACAACAACCTCCTCTGCTTTCCTAGCCTGAATTTCTATCACTTACAACTGTAAATCACATTATCCATTTTGTATATTTAACCATAGAAAACACACAACTTTATAATATCCATAAAAGAACAAGATATTTGGACAGAAAAAAATAAATGCTAAGTTTTCATGTACAAAAATTTCATCTAAAGAAGCACCCTTAGAGTACTAGCAATATTAAAGTTATATAGTACATTAAATATATATGTAAAGCCTATATGTATATATTAAGAATGCATATATACTACACACACACACACACACACACACACACACACACACACCATCAAAGTCTCTGAAATGGATGAACATTTTGGCAAGAATCTTGCAATAATAATACCTAATCATAGTTTATTCACTTCCAATCATTCCTAAATTTGAACCCAACAAATTTAAAATGGTAATTTGCTACCTAGAGTCTTCAACTGGTTAACCATCTCAATTTAAAAATGACATTTAATCAAGGGAAAATGAGAAAGAAAAATAGCATTTGAATGTATTTCTTACCAGGGCTTATTATCGTACATGATAAGATACTTAGGGAACTTTATATGTGAATTACTTTACCCAAGATTTACCAAAATGTAGTTGATAAACATTTTTCTTTGAAATGCATCCGATGATTTCACTGGTCCAAAATAATCTTAACCATCTTATTCCTGCACTAGCTCATCTTCTATTGCTTTAGTTTCTGTACATCACTGCTTTCGAGTTCCCACATCATAACATGATAGACAATCACTTTTCTTTGTTGCTTTAATCAAGTTTGTTCACCCTATATGCCATTTCTCTTATTGTCCATTTCCATTGCTATTGGTCCTGACTTCAAGTTTGCACTTTAAGAATTTAATATTACTGACTTTATGTCATATTATCTGACCTAGAATTTATAATATTGCAGTACTGCATAAAGATAAAATTCCTCTGGTTTAAAGAGCCTCCATAATTTGTATCATAAAGTTTGTCAAACATGTGCCATCTGTTTCAAACAGGTAATAATATTTCTGAAACTTTGGTGTTGACTTTTTATCCCCTGAAATTGTATGTTATTTTATATTGTGGTTTATGGCTTTGTAAGCTTTCCCTTAGGTCTGTCTTTATGTTGATCTCAAATCTTTGTGTTTTCTAAAATTCTTCATATTACTTAGCCCCTTTTAAATTCTGAGATTCATTTTTTATTGTTTTCAGGACTTCCTCAGTTACTTCTTTCTGACAATAATAACGAGCTAGCAATTGGATACCTTCTTATTGGAATTTAATCTGTGGCTTTTATAAGCATATCATTTAGAAGGATTTTTTTTCTTAATGCCTGCTGGTTGCTTTGCTATGCTGTCTGGTTGCCTGTTTGAAATCTATCATATGTATGCACACTTGTTTAGAAGAGCACAGAAAAGACAAGATGAAAAATTGTATTACTTAACAATGGCAATCAAAGTGATATTAAATTCATATACATAAATTGGACATATATTCAGTGGTAACATTATTTCTAAGAATCTGTGATAATATTTAATACAATATTCAAGATTATATTTAAAAATAAATACCATAATTCCATATTTGAAAAAGAAGAATCTAAAATTGAGAGGTCATTGTTTGCCAGAAGTCATCCACACTGCAAATGGTAGTGCAAAAATATACACTCAAATCTATTTGACCCAAAAGCCATTTTGTTCTGAAAATGAAGCTTCAGCTTCGTATCAGCAGTAAGGAAAAGCTTTAGTTTGAAAATAAGAGAAATCATTTGAAAGTCATGTGGAAGAGATGTTTTCTCATATCACTATGGTAGCAGAGTAACTGGAAAACCTAGAAAAGAGAAACACAAGATTCACTACATTTAATATAACAAATAGATGAAAAAGAAGCACTAGCCCTCTTGGCACCAGGATTTTCAAGAGCTGAAGTTTTCTCCCTCACTTTTGAAAGCAACAGCAAATCATTGTACGTGGATGTTTTGGACAGGACAGTCACTTATTTGAAGAATAGCAATTTCTCAATTGTTTCAAAAATAACAGTCTAACAATGTCCTTAAATTTATAACGTATAATTTTAAAATACGATGAAAGTAGGTTTGGTGCAGAATTAATTTTTTGTGGCTAATAGACACAGGTTGATTGCATGCACAAAGTCAATCCCAAATTAACAAGATAACCCTTATATAATTAACTCAGTTCAAATACAAGGATTGATCAGTCCTTCCCATCACTGACAGCTGTGTTTGTTTAACAAAAACACTGCATGAGCTCACTTATAGGTGGAATGTAAAAAAGTTGAACTCACAGAGAGTAGAAGAGTGTTTACCAGGGGTGGAGGTGGGAATGCAAAGAGGTGTTACAGGAAGGATCTACAGTGTCAGTTATAAGATTAATAAGTTCTACAAAACTAATGGACAGCAACATGACTATAGTTAATAACAATGTATTATATGCTTGAAATTTCCTAGAAGAGTAGATCTTGATTGTTCTTACCACACATATAAAAACCAGTAAATATTGAGGTAAAGGATACATTAACTAGCTTGATTATGGTACTCCTTTCACTCTTTCACAAATTATATGTATTTAAAAACACATATTGTGCACCTTAAATATACATATAATTCATTTATAACTGTTAAACACCAATAAAACTAGAAAAGAAATCCCTCACATCAAAAACAAATAGTGACAAAACAGAATATAAGGAGGAATGAACTAATTCTATTATTTCCTAAGTGGTCCTTAAATAACATGTAGAAGACAGTATAAATACAGATATTTTAAATTTCTGTGATGACTATTATTGGTATCAGTATTCTGCTGGGAATTTTGGATCCTTACCAAAATATTAATGGAATTTTATATAATAAAATAGGAGCAGGTTATTCATTGGATTTCTAATATAAATTCCAGTTATGTTCCTCCAGGGCTTTATGAGTCATTTACCTGTGTGCATAAGGTCAGAAAAAGAGCTGCAATATATCCACATGTTGGGATATTAAAACTGTAATTGATTTGTGAAAACACCTGAACACCTGTTTATATACACATATGTTTATTTTCCCTTTTTGGTTCAGTATAAATTTATTTACAGACATAACCTGAATTAAAGGTAGTTTTATTTATGTTTTCTTTATATTTTTATTTTGTGATGATGCAAAGGTAATGCTCATTCAATAGTAACTTAACTTTGATTTTCAATTTTGATCCTTTCCCTGATAGAGGGCTTAAATTCACTACTTGAATCTGACTGCTTATACACTCAGCATTGTTGATGATCCTTTCACAAACAAAGAATATCTATGTAAATGAAAGTAGACACCAATTCCATTTGTTGAGTTAAATATAATTCAAGCTTCAAAGTAAATCACCACAGGAAAAGGACAGAAAAATGAACTTGTAGAAATATGTTCTTATTGACCAAATTGACTACCTTAATTTAGATTTGATGTGCTTATAAAATTTTCCTTACACTTATTTCAACCTAATAGGTTTACCTGATATTGAAATTAAATTTATTTAAAATTCTTGTAGACAATTCAGTTTGGGATGTCCAGGCTTATTTAGAAAATAAGAGTATGTTCGAAATAACAATTAGAAGTTGGATGGACCTTGTTTAGTAACCAAGTGTCACTCCCATTATGACAAGAAAATATTCTAGAAAATTTAGTTTGGCCAGTGTCACAGAATAAATAAATTGCTCTTAACTTGCACTTTTTTCTTCTCTCTCTTTTTTTTTTTTTTTTTGTTCTTTCAATAACATCATGTAGCCTATTAAAATTATTTGTTATTCTGTCATGATATAAGAGATTTGAATTTTAAATTGATTGTAATATTGCAATTAAGAAAGTATTTTGATTTGCAGAGTCCTAAACAGAAGCAATTATTCCATTTTCTAGCAACATACATCTGCATATCTGAAGGCATGGTCAGGTCCTGAGGGTGCTGCCTCATTATAGAGCATGTTAGAGTAGTAATTATTCAGAACAAGAGGGAAAGAGAAAACTGTAAAGTCCAATACATTTTTACATAATGTGTTAATTCTGATAAATACAGTTTGTGATAAACACTGAATTTCAACTCATTTCATTTTTAATTTGTCATAATATGCTTCAGAGAGCACAAAGTCAAGTCATTGATAGCTAGTCAGGGATATTACAAACATCTATGATCACCAGACTCTGTGTTATCATTTTCATCATATTAGATTATAAGAATGTTTTTTTCTTATGCAACAAAATTTAACTCAGTTAAATCTACAAGTTCAACTCTGCTATTACTTGCAGAATATATATATAATATACATGCTACATATATATGCATATATATATAATTTGTATAAATAAGATAAAACTCATGAGAAAAACTTTTCTAATAAAATAGAAAGTTTTGCCCAGAAAACATACACATGATCATTTAGTTACAAAGAGTTCTAATTTATTTTAAATCTTTTTTTTAAATAGGAAGAGTTAACAATAGAGTTAAATAACAAAAGATAATCTCATGAAATGAGGAATCATATCTACTCTGCTTTGTTATGGTGGATGGAGAGGGATAAATATCAAATAAACCTAATCCAAAATGAAACATATGAAACATTTTATTTGTGGGAAAACAGAATTCATGGGTAGTATCAAGTTTCTGTGGAACTCCTATAACAGCCAGATTATATCCAAATAATTACATCAGCAAATACCTTTTTAATAGAACAATCAAATTTTATAGCAAGGAGTGCAATAAAATCTTCTTTTGATAAAATCTTTTTGATCATTAGTCATATATGCAAAATAAGGTAAATAGATTTTGCACCATTAAATTCAATACTATTTCTAACAGAAATGACTTAAGTTTTTAGCATTATGGCTACTGTCTGTAGGAGGCAAAGATGTGTTAACTTTTATATAATTAAAAATTTTACTTATTAATACTCTCATAACATTTCTTCATGTGTACATTTTATTGAGGTTGATCTAAAAGCCAAATTTAGTCAATTTTGTCATTTATATGTAGCAAATGTAATTATTATGATTGTCTTGAAATATTCCAAAACACCAGCAGAGCTATTTGATAAAATACATATAAAATATATTCTTGATACACTTGTAAGAAATCTTCTTATAATATACAATTCTATTCACTGATATATGTAATGTGTTACCTCAGTTTCTCAAAATATCATGGCTTCAATGATTTGTTCACTAGGATTAGAAGAATAGCATTTATTTAAAATCCAAAATTTGCAAAAAAAAAAAAAAAACTAAGAATATAAGGAAAGTTGATTTTTAAAATATTTATTATTCTTGTACTTAACGAATTATATGTGATCAAAGTAAACTGTTTTATCTTACATGAATAACAGCAACAAAAACAGATAAGAGATTAATGTTAAATTCATGGAAGTCCAAGGGTGGAAGTCCTAGGGTGGAAGAAAAAAGTTCTTATATAAACAATATTATATATGAAAGAAACTATATTTTGATAATCAAACATTGAATTATGGTAAGCCTTTCTTTTTGTCTATGATATTCTCTTTTACATAAACATGTACTAAAAAAACTGAAACAATCATTCTTCACAGAAATAAAATTTGTTAGACCTAATAACAAGTACCCAGGCCAAATGTTGCGTTTCTAAAAAAAATTCATTGTTCTTCAATTTCTTAGAAAATGTTTATATCATCAAAAAGGAATTGAAGATTGTATTGATGTTATAATTTTTGTGGTTTTAACTGCTTTATCACCGTTATTAAATAAGGTTGAAGAATGATGAAAGATATGAATTAAATGTACAAAATCAATAAGGTATGAAGTAGTTTTTTATGTTTAGGTAAATGTGATGATTTCAGGGTGAGTATGAAATGCCATATTGTCTTGTATTTGAAGATATGTGTACTGGACAGGAGATGATAATTTCAGAAACAGAGATAAACTAGAACCAGATATGGACAGAAATTGCCTGCTGGACTAAGGTGTTTGAACTTGATCCCCAAAACTTCAAGAAAATGCTAATAACTCTAAGTACCAAACTAACACAATAACATCATCTGGTCCGTCTATGGTTTTGTTTTGTGTTAATTCTGTCTTCAGTTTTTTTAGTGTTCCTTCAGATCTTTTTACTTTTAAAACAATATAAAGGAAAGAAAAACTGAAATAATTCTACCTTCATCATTAGTTGAATTTGATTTTGCTGAATTTGAGTTTGTTAGAGAGGGAAATAAAATAAATGACAATGGAGGAAGTTACATCAAATAACATAGCTCAGAAGCTGTTCACTTCAGATTTTAATATACTGCAGGAGGCCTATATGCTTCTCCTTAATAGTTTCCTTTAAAATAGAATGAGAAGTTTTACAAAAGATTCTGTAGACAGGTATATATTATTAATAACAAAATTATAATATATAGAATAACAAAGATCATTGTTTATTTGCTTAATACCTGCTGACACAGTGCTAGATTCTTTATATCAATTTATATTTATTTAATACTTTCAGCAAGAGCCCTGAGAAGCTCATCCTACCTCTTATACTGGCTGAGATAAAAGCACAGTTAACCTTTTCTCACGATTACTACTTTGGTCAGTAATTGGACATTCTGTTCTACAGAATTGCTGATTTATACATTAGTGGACCATTATGTCATCTTTCTAATTTTATGACATAAACTGTTAGGAAATACAATAGTCTAGGGGAGACATGTTAAAGCATCAGTTTCACTGATACCAGCCTGAAGAAGAGATGGCAGGAGACAAGATGAATACTCCCCTCGTCAAGGGACAATATTAAAATGGCATTTTTTTTTTCTTCCTGGATTAAGAATCGGCTAAGACCTGTCATCTTTTGATTTTCACTTAGTTTAGATTTTGTAGTAGTGTATTAATTCAATATTGAATAATATTTCAAATTGTTACTTAAACATCCCTTGCAATAGTGCAAGCATCAACTCTTTTATTCAGGAACAAAGTCTCACACAGGAACGGGGGTGCAGGGATGAAATGCTGTCGAGGAACTCAGTTTCCTGGTGGAAACTGAGCCCCCAAACAGAGAAAAGGCCTGAATTTATATAGGTTATTTTGAGGGGTGGCCTAGTTAACATATGTCAGTTTTGCTTAGTCAGGAACGTGGGCCTTTAGGTCAAGGTCTCTGGACAGTGCCTAAAAGGGATTTTGCTTTGGAAGAGATAACGCCTCCTAGAGACTGTTTACCTTTGAGGATGGTAAAACATCCTCTTTGCTGGCAACCAGCATCTGGAAAACATTCGTCTTGGGAGCTGAGAGCTATCAATGCGTGGCCTTCATTTTTACTCCCTTTTCTTGTCCCCAGGTTTCACTATTTTGAGAATTTTTATTCTCCACATCCATTATTCACTGTGTTCTATTTATCTGGCCACATGAAGAAATACAAGAAAAATTTAGACTTGGGTGTAGCAATAGAACAGAAACAGATTGTTAAGATTCAATTTATTTTAAGATCCAAGAAATCATAAGGGAACAAAACAAATCTTGCATAAAAAGTAAACACATTTTTAAATCCTGCAAATCTTAGCAGTCAACATTACAAAATGTTGCATTCTGTCTTCAAAAGGTTATTGCTTTGGTCTTCAAACAGAAATTTTAGAACATAAATTGCTGGGCGGGGTTGTACATACTTGTAATCCCAGCAACTCAGGAGGCTGAGGCAGGAGGATCACTAGCTCACTGTTAGCCTCAGCAAAAGTGAGGCACTAAGCAACTCAGTAAGACCCTGTCTCTAAATAAAATACAAAATAGGACTGGGATGTGGTTCAGTGGTTGAGTGCCCCTGAGTTCAATCCCTGATACCTGCCCCCTCGCAAAAAAAAAAAAAGAATAAGAACATAAACTGATTAAATGAAGACACAGTAATATAAATTAAAAGTTCAGTCTTAGGCCTAATAATAAACCCTGCTCAACCTGACCTATCTATTCATCTATAAAATTCACTCTCAAAAGTAGAGAATAAATATTCAAAGTTAGCTCTAACAATAAGGATCACAGTCCTATTTTAAAGACTTTAGAGAAACAAGAGTACAAAAATATTTCAAGGGCACAACATTCCCCACAGGAGATCTAATTAGTGGCTTGTGGTCATTCTGAGCATTCTACTGAATACATCTGTCCTCCTAGATGTCCAGTATTCCTCCATCTGCTTTGTCAGCTAATTTCTTAAAGGCACAATATGAGACATTGCAATCAGCAGATTAAAAAGTTGGATCTTCAATAGAAAAATTTAGACAGCAAAATGAAATAGGTAGAAATAATGGGAAAGACTTGTAATCAATGAAGTATTAGAAATACATGGGTTGATCATTGAAAATATAGAACTGGTTACAAAGAAAAAGTTACAGAATGAAATGTTTTCAAGGTAGAAGGTTTACAAAACATGAGGGTGTGGAAAGAGTTGGTGTGTTGTAATATGTTATTTTTAAAAACAATAAGCTAATGTAATTGAATGGTTTTTATGGACTGAGTTTGAACACTGGAGCTACTGTATTGCTATTTTAATTCTATTAGGAGTCAAGTTCTGATCCAAAGTTATATTCTGTTAGTAATACAAAAGAAAAATATTGTGCCAAATTCTGAAACAATGTATGAAATCTCTTTCCTCACAGAATTCATCTGCCAACAAAACACTCATTCCAAATCAATAAGTAAATAACTCCAGAAAAATCGAGTTGGAAATGAATTGAAATAGAGTTAAATTATAGAGGACAAAAATAAATCTTTTTACAATGTTGAGACCTTTCTGCAATATTTCAATCACAGAATACACCTGAATATAACTAACTTAAAATTGTGGCATTTGTGAATTATAGATCTTTTGCCCATGTGAAATACTGGTCAAGCAAAAATGGAGGTATTTAATCTTGTTTCATTCTACTTTAAGAGTTTGTTAAGAAATACACGGGTAGTGCCTGGACTTTCAGTTCTTCTTTTATTTTTTTTTTAAAGTCAATTAGTGTTCAGTTGATATCCCATGATGCAATATTTTAGGAAAGAAGAGAGAGGAGTGCATGGCTTCCTAGGTACTCTATGAAACTTCACAGTATCATATCAAACACATTTGATTTGTCCATGATTTAAAATCAAGAAAAGTTACTAAATTCATCTGATTTAAGGGCACACAGGATTACCCACAGATTTCAACTTTAGAGAGTAATGCTCAATTCAAATAAAAATATTAAACAGTTTACCTTACTTAATGAAAATCTGGCATTAGAAATAGATGTTAATATAAGCCAAGGAGAACTGTTAAAATGAATGGTAGACACCTACAAAGAAATTAGTTGAATTGAATTATATACTACATAAAATTATTGAGTAGATAGTATTGAGCAGAATTTTATTACTTAAAATTTCATAACTATCTATTAACATAAGTGTACTGATAAAATTATTCTACAAATAGTTGGTCAGATTACTTAAATGAGAATGTCAGATTAGATCAATTAGTAATAAATTGATGAAAATCTTCATTTAAACATTTATTTCATAAGGTATGATTGCTTTCAAAGAACTAAGCAAAATTATAATAGTAGTTGGACAAAATAAAATAATTCTAGAAGAACTAAATATATGTTATATATATATATATCATTATATATATATAATGATAAAGGACACCTAGAAAATTCTGATTTCATTTCATGTTCTAAATCTGCTTTTTTTTTATTATAAGTAAATAATAAATGAAATTCTTTATAAATAAAAAGTATGTATATGTGTATGCATATGCACATAGATAGCATACAATATGCATACACATGTTAGTGTGTGTACACATCTAGGTAAGTGTGCATATAAATACATATATTTATTCACATGAATATGTGCATGCACACATATGTACTTACACAGACACAAGATACAAGAAACAGTATAAGATGATGTTAATGTAGCACTGGGAAAGATGTAGAAAAACTAACTAATGTATTAGATCAATTATAACTCAAGAACTTGCTACCACTGTAGTTTGAAATAATTTTAAGTATTTTAGGAATTTATTATTATTAGGTTATTCCTTCTCCTGCAGCAACCATACGTGATCAGAATTGACTTGTATAGTAACAACTGCAGATATGTCGTGTGCTGTACCTTTGGGACAGATACTTACCAGATATTTATAGGATAAGGGATATTTAACTTTTGTTGTGCGTCTCCTCATATTATTGTAGAAAATTACAAAATTGGAAGTATTGCTTTCTCTCTTAAAATGTTGCTGAAAAGCAAACAGGTATTTATTGAACTAATATCCTGACCCTCTCCTCTATTCATCTCTCATTAGCATCAATTATTTTAGGTATTGTGCTATGAAAGTTGCAGGAAAAAATAGCTATAAGAAAAAAATGGAACAGCATCTTTGATAAGAGGTTCTCTCTCAAAGTTTAGTAGAATAAAATACAAATCTCCATGATGGAGGTGTGCACAGAACTAGAACTCAGGAAGTAGATTCTAGAAAATATGAGAATAATATTCAAATTATACTAAAAATGTTTTCAATAATGACAAACTCATAAGAAATTTTATTTTTATTATATCTGTTTAAGAGTTCTATGGAAGGATCCTGAGATTCAGTTTAGTTCAAGTCCTATTCTGTAAAGATAATGGGATATACATATAACAATATGTTCATGAAATGCAGTGTATGAAACACAGAGATTTTGGAGAATAATTTTGGTTTCTGCTGCAATCAAGTTATGCAGCTTCATATCTTTGAATTTTGGTATACTGATGTCTAAAATGAAAAAAAAGTATTAATTTTCAAAGTTGAAGTTAAAACAATTATGAAAACTCCTACGTTTTTCTGTCTAGGTGACACAGTCAGGGATGGTCACAGGGACAAAGGACAGATGCATTGCTGAGGCCTCAACTATGACCTATTACAAATTAAAAGTACCATAAACACTGGATAAGCCCAAGCACTCAATTATGTCAGGGTCTTAAGAGAGACACCTTTGCTAAAAAGCACAGACACTTCACTTGGGCATACTAATAACCAGTGGATAACCAAAGAAGAATGTAGACTTGGCATTTCTACCTTAATGCTGCATGTTGTATTGTTAGCCTTAAACTTTGGGTCATATTCTTATTTAACTCTACACATAGGCATTTAAGGGGTGTTCCTCTAAATCTGGTAATCTATCCCCTTCAAGGATAATAATATTCAGAGTAACTGAGTTATTTTACATAGATTAAAAACTACCAGCTTTTACCACATCCTGTTTCAGACCCCTGGAGTGGCACCTAGAAGTCTTCAATTATTATGGTATACCTTTGAGGAACAGTAGAGTCTTGCAGGCAGATCACTCCATGATCAAGATATCCCTGATTAAGAAAAAGCAGTCAATGGGTGCAACCATTAAGGAAAGCAGTATGGAGAGTCCTAAGAAAACTTGAAATGGAACCACCATTTGACCCAGTTATCCTATTCCTTGGTTTATACCCAAAGAACTTAAAATCTACATACTATGGTGAAACAGCCAGATTAATATTTATAGAAGCTCAATTCACAATAGCTAAACTATGGAATCAACCTAGATGCCCTTCAACAGATGAATGAATAAAGGAAATGGAATATTACTCAGCTTTAAAGAAAAATGAAATTCTGGCATTTGCTGGTAAATGGGATGAAATTAGAGAATATCATGCTAAGTGAAATAAACCAAACTCAAAAGAACCAAAGGCTGAATGTTCTCTCTGATATGTAAAAGCTAATTCTCAATAAGGGGGAGGAGGTAGGGAAGAAATGAGTTATTTTATAATAGGTAGAGGGGATTGAAAGGAGGGAAAGGGATATGAGGGAAGGACTGATTGTATAGTGAAACAGACATTATTACCTCATATGCGTGTATGACTGCATGACCGATATAATCCTGCAATATGTATACTCAGAAAAATGAGAGATTATACTCCATTTATGTATGATCTATCAAAATGCATAAAAGAATTCTACTGTCATATAAAACTAATTAGAACAAATAAAATAAAATAATTTTTTTAAAACAGAAAAAGCCATCAATTTCATGGGAACTGAATTGCATCAAGAACTCAGGTCCGATAAATATCCTGTGAAACAAATGGAGCTTGTCCCCTCAGAAGCCATCTGGAAAAAACAGAACTAAAATAATAATTAACTAGATCCAACCCACCCCATCAAACTTGATAAAAGACTTGTCCCTTCCCTTATTCAGGAAATGACCTGTTCTCTCTCACTATTTGAGTACTGTTTCCATCACCCTTCCCTAAGAGGTAACCACTTCCATTTAAAACTTTTCCTGATAATTTGTATCCCTTGACCCACTTTCTTTCTATCAGTAATAGGTCAGAAGTTCCTGTCTCCAGTATCAGTGGCATTTAATATTATCTAATTCATTATCCTTCAAATTCATACATTGCCTTGTAAAATGTGAACGATTTTATAAGCATTAAAAAAAAAAAAAACTGTCACACTCAATTGTACTATAGGTTATATTTGGCCTTTAACATTTTCAATCATGTAATCCAGAGCATGGAGTCGGATGGATTCTCAACTTCAAAGAATGAGATTCACAGACTGTTCTGAGTGAAAGCAAAATATAAGAATTTATTAAAGCAAAGTGAAGCACAGCTCTCAAGGCTAGGAGGGGACCTAAGAGGGTTGCCAGTGGATGACTAAAGTTTAGGGGTTTATGTCAATCCATAGGCTTAAGGAAGTTAGTTCCCGGCCCAATCCTAGGTAAGGTACCCATTGTTCATGAGGTATTCATGCAACGTTTTGTCTGATTGAAATATCGATCAGGCATTTTTCTTTCTTTGGAGAGACTCTGAACTCCAGATCACGTATGTCTCAATTTTCTATGGGCTCCAGGCCACGTATGCCCCGATATAAAAAAAACTTTTTGCAAGTTTCTCAGTGAAAACCTGTAGCGGCTGTTTGTGCTTTGCTGCTCAGTTACTTGCCCAGGGACCCATTTTTCTATCTGTCTAGCCTCATCTCTTCCTTCAGACCTCAATACCAAGGTATTGAAGTTAGTACTTTTATAAAATCCAACTTTCATTTATTATAATGCTATTCAAATATGACTGACAACAGAACTGAGAATCTCTTCCAACTACATTGGCAGATATCAATTTGTCAACATGTTTTTTTATATTTGTAAGTCCTACCACTTACTAATACTTACCTTTGTATTTTAGTGTATTTCAAGATTTTTTAAATTTCCATTTTGAAAAACATAATTTAAGGAATAGAGAGCAACCACTGATTTCAGTTTCAAATACTGCCCGAGAAATCATCAAATTATGAAAGTCCTATTTAAAGGATAAATCCTATTATGTTTGGAATACAGTTTCTCGCCTCTGAAATCCATATTGAATTTGATTGCCATTGTGGCTGGCTGTGTTTGGGAGTGGACTTTTAAAGAAGTGATTCAATCAGTATAGGGATTAATGCCTTTATTCTAAGACCTGGTCAATATTCACAGGAGCGAGTAAGTTATCGCTCTCATGGAACTGGATTAGTCACTGTGAGAGCAGGATGTTATATTCCAGAATTGTCTCTCACAGATTTTTTTTTCTTTTATGCACATGTCTACTTGCCCTTCCAACTCTCACCATGCTCTGAAGAAGTCTGAGATCCTCAATAAATCTTGATGTTCTCAGTCCAAAGAACCCTGACCTCAACTCCTTCCTTTAGAAAACATCTAGTCTCAGGAATTCTGTTATAGAAATAGAAAGTAGACTAAGACAAATCTGATAAAACCATTTGGTGACTTAAAACTTTATCTAGTTTTGTCCAGTGATTTAAAGCAAGCTGTTTGGTTAAGTCAAATGAACTCTTTGAAGGGAATCAGAGAAATGCCTATGTGGTGGTGTGTGTTGTCAGATGCCGCATGAATAAACATGTATGGGTGTTGCAGGCTTGTGCGCCTGTGTGTGCTTGTATGGGTGCAAGTGTTTGTGTGTGCATAGAATAAAGAATGGCAACTAGACACCAAAATTTGCTTAAGGACATGAGATTGAATAAATGTTTATTAAGGGTAAACTACTTCAACTGATACTTGTTTGCATAAGTTCTTCCTTAGGGGATAGGTGCTTAAAGTCTCCTTCAGGGATATTGCTTAGCATAAGCTGTTTGCATTTAGATTCCCTTTAGGAGATGTTAATTGCATGAGCTGTCATTAAAGTGTGGAGATTTAGATCCTTTTAAAGTAATACCCTGGAGTGTGACTGAATAGAGTTGCTGAGGTGAATTTGAATAAGTTTGAGACCTGGAGGCTTGCTCTAGGATGGATAAAGGAAGAAGTGAATTGTCTCACTCCACCACTAAAAGGTAAGCACCTTGCAAGCAGACATTCTATCCCATTGCTAATTTTTCTCCACAACCTAGGGACTGCACCTCACCTGTGGAAGGCACTTATCTCTTGTATGAGCAAATGAGTGGACTAATTTTTATCAAGAACTATCTATCTGCTTGGCTGCTATTCATTTATGAAATAAAAAGTTCTTGAAAACTGAGATTCCATATTCTAAATATTCATCATACCCCATTTTGGATCAACTCCCATTTCCTCCATCAGTCTAGTGATGGTGATTGGCAGACCATCTCTTTCTTTCCTTTGTTTTATTCCTCCATTATCCATTACTGTTGGTTAATTTTATTTCGTTAAGCTATGGTACCCAGTGTATGATCAAATAGGGAGCTAAGTATTCCGATACTTTGTGGAGATATTTTTGTAGATGTGATTGACATTTAAATATGTAAACTCTCAATAAAGCCGACAACACTTCATCATGTTGGTAGGCTTCATCTTAGTTGAAGAACTTAAAAGACTGAAATCCCTTGAAGAGGAAGGAATTCTACCTTCGGACTGTTTTTGGACTCAATACTGAAGCATCAACTCCTTTAGAATTTCTAGCTGCTGTGAGTACTGCAGATTTCAGATTTCCAACTTTTTTTTTTCTACCCTTATTCCCCTTCATTCTTCTCTCTTCAATTGGTTTTGTTTTGCTCAAGAATTCTCACAAAAATACTCTAATCTTCAGTGAATTTTTGACAGTCGGATCTCCCCATGTACCAAGGGCAACTGTATTGAATTTTTTTTCATTCTCTTTTTAATATTGATCATTAATTTGCATTCTAGTCTAACTTTGAAAAGTTTTGAGGAGGTGAGAATTTTTTTTTTTTTTTTTTTTTTTTTTTTTTTTCACTCATGACAACTTTGCCAGATCCCTAAATCCCAAATTAGTGGGACAGGGAAGAATAATTGATGAAATTGTTTCAGAATCAGACTGGTTAAGAAGCAGCCAAGGGCACTCGGAGAGTGGGAGAACTCAAACTTTATTTTTACACCGACAGGCCCAGAGGAGATCAAACTTCAAATTCTGAGCCCACATCCCCTTCTCACATTTATAGGTTATCTGGTGCCATGATATTTATAGTCCTGCAGAGAGTTTCTAGCAGGAAGAATGTTTACAGAAGCACAGTGTAATAAGGAGGAAAAACTGCCTTTTCTCACAGGCCTTGATAAATCTCTAGCCTTGTACCCTAAGCCTCAACAAGGAAGTTTACATTTCAAAGTGAGTAGTTAGATTCCTAGGGGTAGTTACTTATAATCCAAAAGGTAAGGACCTATGGTTAATTAGGTTTCCTGAAGAAGGGCTGAAAGAAGGGTAGGGGAACTAACCCTTTCCCCAGGCACTAGTTTTTCAAGCATAGAGTTCTTATAATTTCATTTTACAACCAGGCCTCTTTTATCCATCCATCACAAAATCAGGGTTGTTTTACATTTACCCCTACTTGGCTAATCTATCTGGGTCCATCCTTAATTAGTCACTTTTAAGTTCAGCCATACGTTAAAAATTTTAGGTGTAAAAATAGAGAAATAGGAAGATCCATGTCTTCAGTAGATATTTTGAAGTCTGGTAAAAAAGGATTCTTCTTTCCTTTTGAAGCTGAAAATGCATGGATAACTACTATTTAAAATTTTTAATTTTAGATCTCATGACATTTTAAAATCTAGAGATTCTTCCTCCATTATTAAGCATTTCCTGAGTGAAAAAATAGTGCAGAAATATTTTCTATAATATTAACTATGGTAAACAGAATAATGGCTCCTAAGGATGTCCACATTTTAATCCCTGGAATTTGTAAATACGTTGCCTAATTTAGAAAAAAAAAGAAAACATAGAACTAGGTTTGGAGGTAGAATCAATGGGACAACTTAGCTTATTTAAGAGTTGGTGTTTATTCTTGATTTTCCTGTGAGTCAACGGAAACACAAGGATACTTAAAAGTACTAGAGAGATGGAAGAGCAGAAAGGACAGAGTGAAAGGACATGAGAAGGATCTACTTGCTAATACTGACCTTGAAAATGCAGGAGAGGGTCCACAAGCCAAGGAATGCAGATGCATCCAGAACCTGGAAAAGGAAAATAAAACATTCTCCCTAACACCTGCAAAACAAACAAAATATACGGCCCTATAATAACCTTAATTTTATACTGCTGAGATCTGGAACAGACCTCAACCACACTAGAATCAAAATAATTTGCATTGTTTTTGTCTTTAAGTCTGTGGTAGTTTGTTAGAAAACCAACAGAAAACTAAAAGAATAATTACTATAAAACAATGCTTACAATAATATTAATATCAGCTACAATTTTTACTATATACTATTTGCCAACTGTACTTTAATATTATTTGAGGGAGATAATATCTTTGCAGATCTAATTCATTTCCGTAACTTACTCAATTTCTTTAGTTATTATTTTCTTCACATAACATGTTATATATTTAGTAATCTGTCATCTGATAGATTATTTCAATTTACTTGACAATACTAATATACTGGAATTTTTTAGACCTGTAGAGAACACACAGAAGAGTAAACAAAGCACATACTTTGATAATCAATTTCCTAAACTTTGATACTTTGAAATTTTTGTGCTGAAATATTTTCCAGTCATTGAATCAGATATTTTAGGAGGGTTCTAGCACCAACTACATGGTATTATATTTTTTACATAATACCATGATTAGTGATTTCTCAAAAACATCAGTATATGCATTATGATAAGTGTAGCAAAGAATGTTAATTGTTCCCCACATTTGCTTACTTTTACCTTCCTAATGTTAGGAGCTCTCATGTTTATTTACATTGACACATTTTGGATACCCATCATCTGTTTTCCTTGTTCCCTTCTGTAATCTCAAGATTGATTTTTTAACAATGGGATTGAAATAGAAGTGCTGTGTGCAACATTTAATAATTGGTACAAAAGAGAAGCAAAAGTTTCTTCAAGAACATTTCCTGCCTTATTGTTGGAATGTAGTCGAGATTCCTCAAATTTGAGCAACCACTAGCCACTTTGGACCTTAGAATCAGAACACTGTTTTAGATCAGGCAAACCCACAAGATCATGGGATATTTCTCTCTGATGGTAATAATGTACCTTAGAGCTTTGCACTTTGTTAGTATGAAACTGATTTATATCACATGTAAGCAGCATTTATTTGAGATTTCTGCAATCTTCCAGCCAGAGTTTCTGTATTATATACCTCTAATAATAGCATTAGATACATGGAGAGAACATATTGAGATCTATGGGAATTTATTCTCCAGTTTTATACTGAATAACATTTATATGGCCTACAGTGTGAAGAAGTTCCATGGAGTTGGGCACTGCAGAGACCCTATTGCCATATCAAATTTTAAAACAATTAAATTATGATAATCAGTTTTTACCTTGTTATATGGTGACACAATGGACATTAAACAAGATTTGTTAGACTCTGAGAACCCATCAATGCCATAAAATTTTAGTGATTGAATTCCATGATAAAAATGACTTTGAAACTCTCTACATTATGCTCTGTATTTCACTGTCATTACAGACCTGTAACCCTCATTGAAATGCAATTTGCTTCTCTTTAGCTGCCCTGGGACCTAGAATAGCCATTAGTGAATACCTCAGCACTGATAACCATCCCTGTATTGATCTGCTGTTGGCAAGTTCACTTTCGGAACAGAACGCTTCTTCAGGATTTTGTGTTATGTTCTTCCCAAGGAAAAGCACCAATACTTTGTACACAAACTGCCTTAACAGAAATTCTTCCCAGCATATCAAACGGCATGAATGTCAATGGTCTCAATGACTGTGTTTACTACTCCACTGATATTAATGTCACTGAAGTTAAATAATATTAAAAGGATAAAGAGACTCTAAACCTTCCTCACACCTCCATGAAAATAAAATCATCCAACCTGTTCACTCAGAAAATTTAGATCATTCAAATACATACAATGTTTGTAATTTCTGCTTACCAGTGTTTTTAATTTCAAGCAATCACTGGTTATTGTGAAATGGTATTGTGACCTTTGATATTTTCTTTTTCTGCAAACATGTTTTTAAAAAGGATTGATAGACTTTTTTTTTTTTTAAGAAAAGTAACTTTTGTGCAAAAAAAAATGCACTAATATTTGTTTTGGATATACAATAAATATTTGGAACTGGATATCTTAGAAATTTTTCTTACCAAACTTTCTTCAGTTTTCAAATCACTGCTAACACCAAAAAATAAGTAAATAAATACTGGGATCAGTTGGGTGCTGTAGTGCAGACCTATAATTCAAAGATTCAGGAAGCTGAGGCAGGAGGTTAAGAAGTTCAAGGCAACCCTAAGCAACTTTGCAAGCTCCTGTCTCAAAATAAAATATAAAAATGGCTGGGGATGTGGCTCAGTAGTAAAAGCACTCCTGGGTTAAATCCTAAGTACCAAATAAAAAATTAAAAATTAAAATGTATTTATATACTAGCATCAATTCAACTTCCACTTTAAGAATGTTCCTCTGATACCCTAAAATCTCTTTATATTTTTGTGAATGGCAAATGATGAAAGTTACTTCCTGAGGAAGCTAGAAAAACTAATAACTCTACAAAATAATAATTTATATTAATAAAATACCTATTATTTCCTAAGCTCAGATTTTAGCACTTTCAAATACTTATGTGAATTCTCTTTCAAAAGCATTATTTGTTATGTACTTTTTTAATCATCACTGGATGGATAGAGAATTTCAGCTTAAACACATGCCGGAAGTCCTACAGATTAAGTTGTAGTGCTAGCCTTTAGATTCAGACTGAGTCTAGGTTCTTTTTGTAAACTGCAAATAAGAAACAGGAACAAGCCTGGAAACTCAGCAGAATGGTTAGGAAAAAAATCTAGTTAAATAGCTTCGTGGTTTTGTCGACTATGCAAGTAATGTTTTATAAAATATATTACCATAGAGAAGTAATTAATATATATCAATAGTTAGCAAAATATGACCCTAGGGAAAAATCTGGCCTGTTGCCTGTTTTTATAAATAAAATTTTATTGGAATAGAGCCACATTCATTACTTTAAGTATTGTCTATGGGTGCATTTTTGCCACAAGAGTAGAATTTAGTAGTTGCAGCAGAGGCCATATGGACCACAAAACCTAAATTATTTGCTATCTGACCCTTTACAGAATTATGTGGAAATGTTTAATATAGATTATTATTTTTCATGGCATATAAGACCTCCAAAAGCTATTTTAGCTTTTGTAATAAGTTGTAAAGGGCACCTTTCTAAATTAGAAATATATAAATATTGAGCATGCATATCAAAGGAAGGAGTGAATTATCTTTTTTATCTTCCTATGGGAAAAAGTTGTAAAATATTGTCATTTAAAGAGCTAAAAGAATCTGTACTCAAAATATAGGAAATATATTACACAGGTATATAGAGAAGTTTGTCCCTAAAACATTTTTTCAGAATTTACCGTGTTTGTTTACAGTATATTTTTCCCACTCATATTGGACTCAGTGAAAGCATGATTTGTTATTCTTATTTACCACTTTGTTTACAGAAACTGGTGGGCATTTAACATGCAATAGATGATGATTTAAATTTTTGGTGAGTGAATACATTCATTAAATGCATCATACTCCACTATATCCAAATGTAGAATAAACAGATTGAAATATGCATAAAATATTAGCTATTATTAATGTACTTCCTATGAAAAAGAACATTCTGAATTAGTAAAGAAATTAAGAAAAGGGATTCCTACTAATACATATAATCGAAGATGCACAACATTAGAAAGAAGATTTAAAAAAAAATAAAAAGAACAAGAGAATTCCTGTAAAGAGGCTTCTTTGGACTGCTGGATTAAAGAAAGAAATACAAAGGATAAGAATAATAGGTACAAGAACAAAACCTGATAAAGAAAGTCAGAAAAGATTAAAAATTTCATTTACAATCCAAACGCGGTCATACCTATATTTTCAATGTAAAGTGTAAAGATTGAATGGTTTTTCAAGAACTATTCCAAATACTTATTCATAAATATCTTTACAAATAATTGTTTTCTAAACGGTGAGGGTCATGGTAAGGTATCTCCCATAATACCAGGTCTCACAGACAACCAAATCATAAAATTCCTTATTCAATTGAACTCACATGTATTGTTTACTGACTTCAGAATAATTCAAAGAAATCAGTGCTGCTTTAACCGTCACCCGACCACTTATTTACCTACAATTTAACCAAAATGAGAGAATTATGTATACGAGATATACTCAAATCCTAGCCCATTGTGGAAAGGTTAGAAAACCTGAAGGGGAATTTTAAAGGGTAAATTTCTCCTTAAGCAAAGAGAAAAAGTTAAAGAAAGAATTT
The DNA here is from genome assembly GCF_902686455.1 of Sciurus vulgaris. NCBI lineage: Eukaryota > Metazoa > Chordata > Mammalia > Rodentia > Sciuridae > Sciurus > Sciurus vulgaris. Next base: position 135,924,971 of record NC_136464.1, read on the forward strand.
ATAAAGAACACAAATGTTATTGATTTGTATTAAACCGAGGTCACCAAAGACAAAGCCCTTCACAGCATTGAATAATAACATCATAAGCCTCAAAGAAAATGCAACCATTTATTTGAAGTGCCAGTAAAATCCCAGAGTAATTATACTTTGTTCTCTTTATTCTTATTTGACACTGCATTTTCTGTACTGAAAGATTTCATATTGAACTCCTAAATTTCATCCATAAAGGGGTATCATCAACATTGCACATTTCACATTAAGTATTTCACCAAGAAGAATGTACATTGATCCAATTTTTAAGTAATACGACACTGTACGATTCTAATGCTTGATTCAGACTGAAGTACAAGCCTTTTTCTTGAATTGGAAATATATTACAGTAGACACAGATAGCTTCTAACCAAGAAAAAAATATAAAAATATTAAAACAAAATATTCAAACTTACACAGATCTTTTTATGTGTAGAATTTTCCCAGTTCATAATTGAGAAACAATGTTTGTTCTCTCTGTACCTAATATTTTCATTTTCCAATTTGAAAATAATACAAATTCTATGTAAATCAGTTCAGAACAAATGAAAGCTTAAAACATATATCTTATTAACACTTTCTTTGTACATGACCCACAATTTTCAATGTCATTCTTTTTTCTTAGAAAACAACAAAGTCCCTGTCCACAAGGTCAAACAAGTAGCCATGAAAAATATGTGTGTGTACTATCTAGGAAAATGGTAGAGTATTGTTTGAAAATTTTGGACACTTTCAAAAAAAGAAAGTATTTACAGGTACTGTAGTCGGGCATGGTGGCACATGCCTGTCATTCCAGCAGCTTGGAAGGCTGATGCAGTAGTATTACAGTTCAAAGCCAGCCTCAACAACTTACCAAGACCCTATATCAAAATAAAAAATAAAAAGGGTTGGGGAGGTGGCTCAGTGGTTAAGTGCCCCTAGATTCACTCCCCAGTATCAAAAAATAAAATTAAAAAAATAAATAAATAAATAAATAACATGTTGTGAATTACACGTAACAAAGGTAATTGCATTTGGATAAAAAAGCACAAAGTATATTTGATTTTCTCAAAATTATTCAGATTTTGTGGTTTACCAGATATTTTGGTACCCATTATAGTTTTATTTAAAGCTTGAAAATTATGGAAAAAAATGACAGAGAGACAAACTATCCCATAATTATCATTTATTTTAAAGCATGTCATTTTGGGTTAGACAAAATTTACCCTAAGGTGCTTCGCCATCTTAAACAATTCACTGTGTTAGTCACAATTATTGGTAGTTGCTTTTGAGAATAGCTTATTTTTGTATTCCTAGACTGAATTTTCAAGACATGTCTACATGTATTTTATATGCATTTTTGTGAAGATGTATATATTTTATTTGCTTGACTTGAAATATTTAGTTTATTCTGTTGATTTCTATCTTTCTAAGGAAGGTTTTCATGCATTACATTTAAAATTATTGCTAGTAATAAATCCTTAGTATTTATCAAGCGGTACACAAATCCTCAGCCATATAATCAGATCTTTACTCCCCTGAAATATTTCAGCTGTCAAAATCAGGTTGTATTATCAGGTATTATCATGATATTATTTTTGGATTTTTAGAATTATCTTAAACAATGTAAAAAATTTTCTAAAAATGATCAAAATAATAGAATTTTTCCCATTTAAGCAAATTTCTTTAAAGGTTCTTAGTGACTTTCTTTGGGACCTTTAAGGACATTTGTATATGGTTAAGAATGAGTTGCTGCTCCTTGCTACTCTATTGCAAAGAAAAAAGAATATAGAGGAGTGAGTAAATGTAGTCTTTGGAGTTTAACTGAAGTTAAGTTATGCTACAGATTCATGGGATTTGATGTTACTCAACAGCTTTAAGCCTCACAGTGCTTATCCATTAAATAAAATTAATGTATTAACTAAATAAAATTTATAAAGCTCAGTACTTTCATGACATCAATAAGCAATGAATAAAACACATATTATTATTTAGAACACATGGTCTACCATCATATTTATTTAAAAGGGAAAAAAATCAAGCAATAAACCAGTTTCTAATTATTTTTCATTTTTCTCCAAGGAATTAACTCCAAGGAAGGAGGGTTAGTACCTTCAAATTATTAATACAGTTCTAGATTTATGAGTTAATATACTCAAAAAGGATAATTCAGCACTATGCTCTTTGTTTGACTTTTTGAGGGCAGAAATAATAATTTACTCACTTCCAATTTTTTTACAGTTGCACCATGCTCAGTGCACTGTAGGTACACAATGCACATATGCATGCTAAACAAATAGGGTTGGAAAATTGTTTAAATAAATGACTTGCAAATTTCATTTTTACTAAACCAGAGACAAAAGAATATTGTCTTTACATCCCTGGAATCAGACTACCAGGGGTCAAACCCAGTTTCTTCTACTCACTAGTTCCGTAGCTCTGACTGAATATCTACTGCTGGATTTATCAACTTTTCCTACTGTAACAATGACCCCCAAATCTCAGTGATGCACAGACACAAATCTTGGTTCTACATATTAGTTATGGTTATGCTTGTGCTTTGTTCAACTGGTTCAACTGTGATAGACTCCAGCATCTACTCTGTGTACAAGTTTGCTCCATGCTGTTTCTTCTGGAACTAAGGCTGAGTGACAGAGTTCAAGAGGATGATAAAAAGAAAAAGAACCTGTGAGGCTTCCCAGAGCATCTTCTCAGATAGGCACAATTTCCCCCTTTTCCACATACTGCTGGTTAATAAAAAAATATCATATGACCCAGCTCAAAGTCCATACGTAGATAAATATACTTCATCATCCTATTAGGAGGAACAGAAAGGTCCTAGATCAATGGGTATAGATGCATATTCATGTTATAAGGAAGAGGCAGAATGAATGAATCCACCACCAACACTGACTTTGTGCATTTTTTGCTGATTATATTGACAAAAGTACAGAAGTAATGGAATTTATCATGAAAATTATAAAGACATTTTTATGGTTTCAATGTAAGGTGTCCCCCAAAATTTCCTGTGTTAATGCAGGAATATAAGAGGTGAAATGATTGGATTTTGAGAGCTGTAAACTAATCAGGCTGTAATAATTTGAACAGACTGACTGGTACTGTAGGCAGGATGGACATAGCTGAAAGAGTAGCTCAAAGAGGATGTGTCCTGGGATCTTCCCTATGAACTTTGAAACTTTCTCTCTCTCTCTCTCTCTCTCTCTCTCTCTCTCTCTCTTCTTCTTCTTCTTCTTCTTCTTCTTCCTGGCTGCCATGAATGAAGCAGAGCATAAACTTCTATTCCTCTAAGAACAATTTAGAGGTATTGTCATCATAGTGACCAAGAGCTAACATGGATTTTATATGAAAAGCATGAAGCACAGTAACTAGAAGTTATCAAATGTTATATTAATAATTCTCATTAACATTATGCCTTGTTTTTCAGTGGTCTCAGTGATATCAAGCTCTTTCATATTTGGCATTCAGAATTAATAATTTCTAAAATTTGGTGCATGTGTTGTTAAACAGTTTCCTGTTTCTAAAATGACTACTGTTTTAGTCAGCTATAACAAAATTACCGGTCCAGCACAATTACAGAGGAGGAAAGGTTGATTTGAGGGCTTATGGTTTCAGAGGTCTTAGTCCATCAAAGTCTGGTTCCTCCTTGGGGTTTGAGATGAGGCAGAACATCATGGTGGAAGAGTGTGGTGCAGGGAAGCACTTGACATCATCAGGTAGCAGAGAGAAAGTCTCCACTCTCCAGATACAAAATATATGCCCCATAGCCATGCTCCAATGCCCACCTCCTCCAGCCACACCATACCACTTCAGTTAATCCCACCAGGGATTAATTCACTAACTGGGTTGATACTCTTACAACCCAATCATTTCTCCTTGGAACCTTCCTGCATTGTCTTACATGTGAGCTTTTGGGGGACAGACACCTCACATCCAAACCATAACAACTACCATGATCCCTAACTTCTATATGCAAATAAGATATATAAAGATATACTTATAAAGTTTTACATATATATCTTTATATATATCTTATTTGCATATATAGATACATATATTTATCAACAGGATATATATATATATATATATATAGAGAGAGAGAGAGAGAGAGGAGTTATTATCTAAATAGCGGCATTTTTTTGTCCACCTCATAAAAAGAATAGTTACTTTGACTATGTATTTCCTTTCTGTATTATTTCCAATCCACAACAAGAGTTTCTGGAAGAATTGTCTACCTTCACTCTTCTGCATCTTCCTGATATCCTTTGTAATCAGACTTTTACCATGACTGTTCCTCCAAACTGCTCTCCTTTAAGTCTCCAAAAATTCTCCCACTCCCAAATATAAATTAGAAGCTATTCAAATTTGATACTCTTCCCAAAACTTCCTACCCCCTTCCCTTTTTCTTCTTAGAATTTAACACTATTTAACATGCTATGTATTTTACACATCCCTTAACTCTCCTGCTTACCTGTCTCCTTCATCTAGAATTTAGTCTTCATCTTTGAGGGTGTGTTAACCCATTTCCTTCACTGCTGATTCTTTGGTACCAGAAGAAGCCCAAACATAGATTTTTAAGGTCGAATTTCTTTATAAAATGATGGAATGGAGAGGTATTACCTTTTTTGTTTGTTTGTTTTTTTTGTTTTTTTTTTTTTTTTCCAGATTACTGGTTCTTGAACTTGTATACTATTAAAACATTGTCTTCCTTCTTATTTTTTAATAAATCATTTGTTTTTTTCCAAACTGATTACATTTACTTTCAGTGTCCTTTGCCAAGTACTTTTCCTTGTTATTGTATTTCATTAGATAAATTCCATGATCTAAATAAATTTCTTTAAATATTCTCTTTCCCTTACCAATTTTATTTCTATTCTTATTTTTAAAGCTAATCGCTTATGGATGATTTTAAATTTATAGTCCCATGCTAGAACTTCCCTTCATTTTCCAAACTCATGTTTCTTTGCTTCCTTGTAACTATGCTTGAATACTTTCTAAATGTCTCAAATTCATCATGACCATGACAGAAAATTTTTTATTTCCTTCTTTGTAGGCTGTTCCACACCTAGAATTACTCATCAAAGTAAATGATGTTAACACCCATCTATTGTTGAAAACTGAAGCCCGTCAAGAACTCTGTGATTTCACATATCTTCTCGTATCCACTTGATCTGTCATCAGAGGCACAAACACGTGCAATGTGATAGTAAGCTTAAATATTATACTATTTCTACACTAAAAGTATTTAAAAGGAGTTCACTCCTTCTTGTCATTTCACTAATGTACACTATCTTGTTAATACTGAAACACCTTAATCATTTTACATTATTTCTTTTTCCTATTCTGACCTTTCCTGAATGAGAAATTTTAAAAAAAAAGAAAGACAAAGAAAAGAAGAAAAAGAAAGAAAAAAGACGACATAAAACATTACATCATCATCAGGTGGTCTCTGTATTTTAGAAGTTTCTCACTGAGCTTGAAAAATAATCCAACTTATTTAGAGGTTTACGAGATTTTTCTGAATCTGGACTGTGTGCTCTTATCTTCTGCTTCTCCTACTGCACTTGCTTCAGGAACACCATTTTTCATCAGCTATTAGGAGAGAAAAAATGTTGTCTCTCTTTTTGAACCCCATGAAATTGAATTTGTTTTTCCAAATACCTATACTTTTCCCTACAGCTCTTCATGAGATTGACTTCATTCTACAAATCCCAGAATAAACATGTTCTCCCTGAACATTGGTCCCTGACAAATCTATTAAAAAATAAATTACTTATTATTCTTTCTAGTCAATAGCCTACTTCTTAGTAGCACATGGAAACCTGCAAATTTTTCATAGAATTTTTCTTGATTGCCTACAGGTAATTATAATGTCAGCTACACTTTGGCCAGCCCATGCCTTTTTCATTCACAGTCCCTAACCCCACATTGGTCATAAATCAGGAATCAAGAAATATTTGTTGAATGGAACACTGAAAATATTTCTTATAATAATCTCTTTTAACATTTGCCTTATAGCAATAATAATTTCAACACAAATTTGATACCTTCTACCCAGATAATTTTTATTCATGAAAAGTTCAACAAACCTAGAGAGTATTTTTCCATTGTAGAACTAAAACTCAGAGAGATGCAATTAATTGCATTCAAGGAAAAAAAAAATGGCCCACACCTAATCTGAATTCAAGACCTATGTTGTGGTAAATGATTATATGCTTAAACTTCAATCCTCCACCTTACAGCAGTGAATATTATTGAAAGAACTGTGTTCCTTCATTCTAACCTTATATCTTTAGTCTTTCTTTTTTTGTATTAAGAGTAAAAACAAGTTCTTCTTATACCTTGATTTTCATTGGTATGTGAGGATTGTTATAAATATTTAAAAATGCTAAATTAGGACTTTGAAAAGCATTCCATGGCAAAATCTTACATACTGCTTATATCAAAGTACTGGTATAACTTGATTATCCAGCATGTTGGATGAAACTGAAATGGTAGCTAATCAAATGTTCTGGACGAATTAAAGTTTTTTCATGTTGCTGTAAATGATTCTGTTGCCCATTGTTCTAAAAGCTTTAATGTAAAAGCAACTACTTGGAATAATGTGAATCAAAAATGGTTTTGTACATATCTAAGACATTGTTACATATATTTCTCCTACTTCTCAACATGTGTGAATACACAGAAAAAGATCTTTAAAGTCTAGATGTTCAATGCCTCTAAAACAATTGGCTTTTTCTTTTCTAATAAATTTCAATTGAGAGCCACATTTTACAGTGAAGACCTGTGCTACAGTATATTACAAGTTTCTGTAAAAGTAGAGACATCATGGAATGAATAGGATCTCAAGATTTTCAATTAATTCCTATACCCATTGAAAATTAACCTCTGAAATGAACCTCACAAGTAAGTTTGATTTGTGCTTAAAAGTTTTTAATCCAGATATTTTACAATTGAAAGAACATAAAATCATAGCTTCATTTCAATAGCATGAAAGACAAGTTACCATTTACATTGTATCAATTCACTTTCATAATATTTTAACAAAATGCATATAATCAATTGTATTTTGAATATTAATATGTTTATTTCCCAGAATCTTTGTTTATGTTCTTTGGTGGAACTTAGAATCCATGCTCTCTTTTGTTTTTCAATTATGGTTAAGTAAATCAAGTATCGTAGTACATTTAATTATAGTTTTTACATACAAGACAATGGCATTGTGATGATGTTATTTGTGAGACCAAGTCAGTGATTGACATTATTGATGTGTTTTCTTATTGTACTAATATACATCTAAGAAAGAAATTAGAAAACATCAGTAGTGTCTGTTTTAAACTGTTTTATATTTTTTCCTTGTATTGACACTCTATAAATAAAAAAAATGCAAGGACTAAAGGAATTGGGGAGTACTTATATCATAACAGAAAACAGATTTCACCTATCATTGATAATTATTGACTGATGAAGGCAAAGAAAGATACAGCTAAATTGTATGTCTGAGGGACTTGGGCAGATTAGAAAATACCATATCACCTCAGATTTTAGAAACTGCAAGTATATAAAAAATGATTGTGAAATGGGGAAAAATTAAAAGAAGATTCACTGATGCTTCTCCATCCCTATAAGAAGTATAACTCACCCAATCATTTCTCACCTGCAAAAGGGTGAACTGGTAACAGAGTTAGGTTCTCAAAATTAAAAGAGAGAAAGAAAGAAAGAAAGAGAAAAAAGAGAAAGAGAGAAAACAAAATAAAGAAAGAGAAAAGAGAAAGGGGAAGAGAATTAACTAGAAAATCTTGAGCAGCTAACATGCTAGAGAAGAGTTCCATCTAAGCATCTAGATACCCCAATGCTTGATTGCTGGTTCTCTGCTTTTCACATCAAAGTACGACATCTCCCAGTTGAAAGTCCAACCACAAAATTTAGGTTCACCATCAGCTTTATGAAAAATTATTTACTAAATATAAATGAGCATTCAATGATTACCATATATTTTAATAAGCCCAGAAATAAGAACAAGGAAACCCAGATTAAAAATGAGGAAAGAGAAAGGAAGGAAGGAAGGAAGGAAGGAAGGAAGGAAGGAAGGAAGGAAGGAAGGAAGGAAGGAAGGAAGGAAGGAAGGAAGGAAGATACAAAATGTGATTCTTGAAAACGAAAAGTTCAAGGAACAAAATCAACCTAACAATACATGAGAAAAACTCTCAATAAGATGCTGCACCAGTAACACAAGCATTGAAAGTTATATAAAGGAAATTTTCAAGTATTATGAACAGTATTATCTATGAAAAAGATAAAAATCAATAGAAAATTTGAAGCAAAAGCAAAAGAAGATACCTCAAAATTGAGGAATAATATAAAGAAGACAAAATATGAGAGAACAGTAAAAGCAGAAGACTGATTCATACTTAAAGAAATGTATAAGAGGTTATAAAATTTAACTTATAAAATAAACATTAAAAGAATAAGAACTGGGTTTAATGTTTCACTTACATGGAGAAAAAAATCAACATCAAGATACATCATTTTGACATTACAGGAATGCAAAGATAAAGAAATATTCCAGCAAATTCAGAGAGAATATATCATCATTTTTATAATAATAACAAGTACATCAATAAAAGAATTAAGTCTAGGCCACCACCATTTCCCTATTGATCTGTGCTGTGTGCTAGAGGCTTTCACTGTGACAGAATCTTTCCTGACAAATTTCTTTAAATACATTCTTATAAAATAAGAAAATAAACCTGTAAGAGGGAAGACCAAGGAACTAAAAATAGAAATATGTTCTAAAGACAAATGCAAGAATCTGTTCAATAACCTGAAAAACAATTGGTAAGAAGGACAGGAACAGGTTGGAGTTGCCTGGATAAAAGTAGAAGGAAATAAAAAGCAAGTCCAGAGATTTGCTTATCTTTGGGCAAAATTCTGGGGAAAAACGACTGAAAACAAAATAGCATGAGAAAATAAACTCTTCACAGCATATTAATTGACTTTCAAGTAAAAGTACATAACTGATAGTAATAGTAAGAAACATATTTTCATTTTCAACTTTCAGCATCACATTGTACATACAACTAAAACTTAGTTTCCTAAGTGGAAGATTCAGTTGAGAGATATAGATTGTATCTATATCTCATTCATGCATTTAACATTTTAATGATTACAGCCAGTGGTGGTGGTGCATGCACAACATTCAAAGGACTCCAGAGGAGCCTGAGACAGTAGGATTTTAAGTTTGAGGAAAGCCTCAGCCATTTAGCCAGAACTAGTATTAAAATATTGAAAAATACGGGGATGTGACTCAGTGGTAGATGGCCTCTACATCCAATTGCCTGCATCCCCCCATAAATAAATTACTTGTTGGAATATTTCATATAAAATATACTATTTCTAAACACTCTCAGAAGAAGGAAAAACAGAAGATATAAATTCATGAAATTACTTCCCTCATTTTTCTAAAGTCTCCACATTATTTGTACTTTGGAATAAAGTAAAAAGTAGTATCATTAATATTATAGATTTATATTTTCAATTAAGCAGTTAAAAATGAATTACTTTCATCATAAGTGTATTAGTTGTGATACAAATTACTACAAACTTAGTGGCTAAAAACAATAGCCACTTTTGTCATAAATATGGAAGCCCAAATCAAGGTGTCAGCAGGATCAAACTCCCTCTAATGGCTCTAGGGAAGTTTTCACCCTCGCTCCTTCAGGTTGTGATAGTTTTAGAAGCTCCCTGCACTGGGCTATGTCATTTCAATCTCTCTGCCTCCTATCTTCAATAAGCCTTCTCTTCTGTGTATCAGAGTCTCAAATTTTGCCTTTGTCTTATAAATGTACCTACCATTGATTTATGTCCAATAGTATATCTAAGATGATCTCATCTTGAGAACAAAAACCCTTTTTCCAAATAAAATCACATTCATACTTTCAGCAATCAGGAGAAGAACAGATCTTTGGCAGCCCCCAATGATGCAATGCTACTCTTTACAAAAGGAACTACTGTTATCTACTGTTAGTATATTTCAGAAAAATGGATGACATCATATTAGTAGCAGGAAAAGAGATAGCTTTTACATTCTTAATTTTTAAAAGCATACATACATTGAATGACTGCAGCTTGAGTCACCTTGGGAAAAAAATAAAACTCATGTATTGAAGTAGAAACATAATACAAAATTAAATGCCTTCATAGAGAATTAAAATTACAATCATAAAGTTTGACCTGCTGCAAGAAATTTCAAATGTCTAGTAATGGAAAACTTTTTAATAGATGTTGAGTATGTAAAAGTCTATCTATGGAGTAGAGCAAAACCCAATTATTTTAAATACATATGCATATTTTTAATGGAAATTCAAAAATAATTCTCTGAATTTTGTTTTCTGGTGCTGGATAAAGTCTTCCCGATGAAATTCTGTGGAATATATAAAAGTAATGAGGCATTTTCTCTTGCAGTAGATGACTGTATTCCTTTCAACAGTTCACAAAATGTCTTCACCATCATTTTATAATAACATCCTCTTTGTAATAGATCGATAAACAGTGTTGTGCATAAAATGTATCTAGTAAATCATTAGTTCTATGATCCCATAAAAGTCTAGAACACTTAGTGACTAAAACACTACCTGACTAATATTTAACTCTTAACAATTATTGTCTGGTCAGAAATTGATCAGATTTGGGGCCTAACATACTTGATATTCTTATGTGACATATTGTACTTATTTGGGAAAATGCTTAAATCTTCTTACAAACTGATCAAAATAAATGCTAATATAGGTCAAAGTAAACAAGCCTCTCACCAGATGCACGGGTCATGTCACCTGCTTTTGGTACATATAGTTTTGTGGAGCACAGTCACACATCTTCATTAATATATTGCCCATGTCTGCTTTCCCATTACGGTGGTAAAAGTGAGCATCTACAACAGAAAACACACAGCACAAGAAGGCTAAAATGTCCAGTATGTGAACCTACAGTGAAAATGTTTTCCCTAAGGATCAACACCTTATAATGCAACTTTATGAAAAAAATGGAAATATGCTATATCTGTGTTGTTTAATAAGTAGCTACCCTTTCCAGGAATAGCAAGCACATGCCTATAATCCCAGGAGCTCAGGAGACCAAGGCAGGATTGCCAGTTTGAGACCAACCCTAGCATCTAAGGGAGGCCCTAAGGAACTGAGTAATACCATGTATCAAAATGAAAACTAAATATTGCCTGGGAATGTGACTCAGTGTTTAGGTACCCCTGGGTTCTTAACAACAATAACAACAAAAAGGTGACTACTATTTGTAACTATTAAGCATTTGAAATGTGACTAGTGTAACTGAGGAAACAAATATTATTTTTTAGTTTAATCTAATTTAATTTTAATTTTAAATTTAACAGCACATGTAGCTCCTGGCAAGCTTACCAGAGTGTGCAGCTATATAGAGATATACTTCCAGCTGTGATAACTAGTCATATAATTTTAGTTAAAAACTTAAAATTTAACAGTGCTGCATCATGTTTTCAAGGACCCAGGCTATAAATACATTCCAAAGTAATTGTTCCATGCTAGAAATTTAAAAAATGAACTGAAAGTTTTTTAATGTAATAATTAACTAAGTGTCCTAGACTTTTTATGGGATCATAGAAATAATGATTTACTAGATACATTTTATGCACAACACTGTTTATCGATCTATTACAAAGAGGATGTTATTATAAAATGATGGTGAAGACATTTTGTGAACTGTTGAAAGGAATAAAGTTTTCCCTGGCATCTCATTGAGATATAAACTTTAATGCAAAGGTGGGATCAAACTTTAGTTTTCTTATTTAATTAATTAAATTAAATTAATTTACTTACATAAAACCCATCTAAATAGTTTGACCATTTCTTGATAATTGCCTCCAGCCATGGATACCAAAATATATAATTCAATTTGCTCATTCTTAGTGAAACCGTTTCTTTGGGAAACTCATTTGGCAAGGACTAATCTGCCCCAATTTCCAATGCAGATAGACATTTTGTGAATTGAAAGTAATAGTCTGAACTACACCCATATAAACTGTGAAATTAAAGAATTTTAGAAAATGTTCTCTGATTTGATACTTTATGAAATTGAACTAACATTGTTCAATTCACCTCATTCAATGAATATTGATGGTGTGAATGAAGAGCTTCAACTGAACTACAATAAAATATATTGCTGAAAATTAAATATGATAATATTGGCATGTTAGAGCCTATATATACCTTGGGACATGTTACTATAAATATAAAAAATCATTGTGAAAAGATTATATTCATCTTTGGAAGCACTTACACTGGTGAACAGCTGTATTCTACTATAAAACTGAACATTAAATATTTTTCCATGTTGAATGATCCAAAGCTAACTTCTTAGTGCAAAATATAAGAATGACATTGACATTTCTTTGTAAAGAAGAAAAGGAGCAGGTATCTGGAACCAAGCTAAAGGAGTAATAGATTTGCAAAACATGTATATACTGTCTATAAGTGTCTATTACCAATTTCAGATATAAGTGCATTAGGCAATATTTTTCACATTATAATTTTATTATTTACTTAAATAATGTAATAAAATTAGATATTTTAGATATATGATATTAAATTTATCGAATGATATTATTCAACCAAATGATTTAGCCTCGTTTCTGATAGTTAATATTTCTTGTTTCATTTCTGGTTCCCTTGTTTATGTTTTCAACGATGCCTTTGTAAGCACTTGAGTTTCTGACTTGCACAACAGACAAAACAAAGGTGACTTTCGAACATTTATAGAACAAATAGAAATTATTTGTATAGAAATGCAAATATTCTCCTTTTACAAAGGATGGTGAACCAGCAGTAATATTGAGGACTGGTAGGATAATAAATAAAAGTGAAGTCATATTATTAATATTTATAATGGTAATTAATGAAGGAACTGAAAATAGTGTTATTAAATTAGAAGGGAAGATTTTATCAGTGGGATGATAAGTGTGATAAATCCTCATCAATCAAAGAGGAAATCAGTTGATGGATTAAGAAAAAAAAGAATAAATATATTATTTTGAAATATAGAGAGAAAAACTCGCATATAAACCTTATGAAATCAGGTAAGGAATTGTTTATGTTCATTTTAGTCATTTTCATCAAAATTTGAATGTTTAATATAGTACATCATTGCTTTGATTAAATACTATTTAGAATGTATTTAAATTTTTGAATAAAAGACAACACTGAAATACCAGAAGACTAATCTTGCACTCTGATAAATGTAATAATACCTCCTCTTCCTGAGAAGAATCAAAAAGGGGAAGCCATAGATTTTCCCAAATAGTGGCCTTTTGCCTTTCTTTCTAATAATTATATACACAGATTTTGAAATATTCATAACAAAACTCCTGCTAAAATCTTTTTCACTTTATCTTTCAATACTCTGACCACACAAGATTAACATTTTAACTGGGAACACAATTGAAAGTATTTACACTAAAGTTTGGAAAGCATTTTATGCAAAATAAAACAGTGTGGACTTATCCAGGAACCGTGTCTCACCTGGCTAAGGCCAGTCAGGAAATAAGAAAGTCACATTTCACATTAAGTATCTTAACAACATGTTGATCAGGAATGGTGTGTGACAAAACCGTATCTGGAAAGTGTTGAGTGATTCTAGAGATATGAGGCCACCAAACCCTCCTGAAAGTATATTGGTAACTAAAATCTAAAATGAATTCATCCACTTGCAAATGACCTATAAATGTTACCATTTGCACATTTGTAGAATCTTGGTTAGTACGGATTTCTACTAGGATTCATTCTAGAAAATGAAATAAAATTCATTCATTATAAATAAAGTTTTAACTCAAAATTTCAGAGAAGTTAGTAAAAGTACTGTTTTTTTTTGTTGTTTTTTTTTTTCTTGGACATTTTAACAGTAAGGTACAAATTTGATAACTATATCAATACCCAGTTAAGAACAATCAAGAAAATGAACCAAAAGCCCATAAAATGGGAGAAAATCTTTACCACCTGCACCTCAGAGCATTAATCTCCAGCATAAACAAAGAACTCAAAAAACTTAACGCAAAACAAACAAACAACTCAATCAATAAATGATCAAAGGAACTGAACAGGCACTTCACAGAAGAATTACAAATGGGTCAACAAATATATGAAAAAATGTTCAACATCTCTAGTAATTAGAGAAATGCAAATTAAAACTGGACTGAGATTCCATATTACTCCAGTTCAAATGTTAATTATAAAGAATACAAGTAACAATAATATTGCTGAGTATATAGGGAAAAAGATTCATTCATACATTGCTGGTGGGACTGCAAATTGGTAAAACCACTCTGGAAAGCAGTATGGAGATTCCTTAGAAAACTTGAAATGGAATCACCATTTGACCCAGTTATCCCACTCCTTGATTTATACCCAAAGGTTTTAAGATCAGCATACTACAGTAATGCAGCCACATCAATGTTCAAGCAGCTCAATTCACAATAGCCAGGGTATGAAACCAACCTAGGTGCCCTACAACAAATGAATGGGTAAAGAAATCGTGGTATATATACACAATCTACTATTAGCAGGCCATAAAGAAGAATTCAATTACGGCATTTACCTGTAAATGGATGGAACTGGAGAATATCCTGCTAAGGGAAATGAACCAGTCCCAAAAAAACAAAGGTCAAATATTCTTTCTGATATGTGGATGCTAATCCATAACAAGGCAGAGTAGAGGGAGTATAAAAGTACTTTGTAGTAGACAAAAGAGAATGAAGGCAATGGAAGGCAGATGAGAATAGGAAAGACAGTAGAAAATTGGATATAACTTTCCTATATTCATATATGAATATAAAACCAGTGTAACTCCACATCATGTTCAACCACAAGAGTGAGATCAAAATTGTAATGGGTTGTACCCCATGTATGTAGAATATAAGAAAATATACCCTATTGTCATGTATATCTAAACATAACAAATTAAGAACATGATAGTTTCAAATAAGAACATTCCTCATTGATGGTACAATAGAACCTTCAAAATTAGGAAATTAACACTTAATGCATCATTATCATCCAATATTTAGACAGTATTAAATTTTTACTAATTGGCACATTAATTTTTATAAGAAAATAATGTAGTTCATAATCATCACATAATCAATCACAGTAATCTGCCTCTAATCTCTCACAGGCTGGACTACTCACATGAGAACTTGTGATAGTTGTCTTTCTGTGTCTGACTTATTTCACTTAATATAATGACCTTCATTTCTATCTGTGCTTCTGCAAGGAACAGGATCTCTTTCTTTCTTTCTTTATTTTTTTTTTTTTTTGTAATGGCTGAATAATGTTCCATTGTATATTTCCATGTTTTCATTATCCATTCTTCTGTTGATGGATACTTTGGTTGATTCCATAGCCTGGTTAGCCTGAATTGTTCTGTAACAAACATGGGAGTGCTTGGAAATCTTGGACATCGTGATTTCAACTTCTTTGGATATATACCCAGTTGTGGGATTGCCAGATCATATGGTAGCTGTGTATTTAGTTTTTTTGAGGAATTGCCAAAATGTTTTTCATATTGACTGTAATAATTTCTATTCCCACCAACAGTATATAAGAGTTTCCTCCCAGGCAGGGTGTCAAATGCTTGTAATAGCAGTAGCTGAGGAGGCTGAAGCAGGAGGATCACAAGTTCTAGGCCAACCTCAGCAACATAATGAGACCCTCAGCAACTTTAAAAGACCCTGTCTCAAAATAAGAGTCTCTTTTTAAGAAAAGAGAGTTCCCGTTTGTGATTTTTTTTTTTTTTTTTTTTGTCTTTTTGATGATAGTCATTCTAATTGGGGTTAAAAAGTTCATTGGGTTTTAATTTGCATTTTCCTGGTGATTAATCATATAGATCACTTTTCACATACTTGTTATCCATTTGTATCTTCTTTTGAAAAATATCTATTCAGATTTTTAGCCTATTTTAACAATTAGATTTGATTTCTTTCTCTTTATTTGACTTCTTTATATGTTCTGGCTGTTAATTCATTGTTGGACAAATAGTTTACAAATATATTTTTCTACTTTACAGTTAGTCTGTTAACTCTGTTGACTATTTTCTTTACTGTACAGAAGCTTTTTGATATAATTCTTTTTTTGTTTTTTGTTTTTTTGTTTTTTTGCCTATGGTTTCAGAGTCATATCTTTAAAACAAAGTCTTCGCCTACACCAGTGTCTTAAAGTGTTTTTCCTACACTTTCTTGTAGTGAATTCATAATTGACCTTGATACTTTTGAAGATGAGAAATCAGTTATCTTTTATATTGCCCTTCAATTTGGAATCATCAAATGTTTCCAGGATCAAACCACTTGATTCAGATTCTGCATCATTGGGAAGAATATCAAAGGAGTGACACTGTGTTGTTTTTATTGAACATGATCAGGTAACAAATGATATTAATTTGTCAATTATTTTTGGATTTGCTTTGATCCCTTGATTAAGGTAGTGCTTGCCAGGCTTCTCTGCCATGTGATTGACATTTTTCCCATTAAATTAATATGTATTCAATGGTATAACACATGCATACAAGATAAATATTGCACACCTCATCATACTATGAATTTTTCACCTATCAATTGATATGATTATGATACCCATGATTTTCCATTTGATTAAATATTTTAGAATCTATTAATAATCATGCTTTGATGTCCAAATTATTCTTGACATTTGGACAGTGGAAAAGATCTTACAATCTAGCTCCGATGTTCTCTTTATATGACTCCATAATTCTTTGACCACTTTATTTTCAAGGGCAAGATGTTTGAGATTCATTTTGTACTCTCCATGATCCTACACTAGAATCAGCCTTTTCTACAGGAATCTTCTTTCAGTAGAAAATTATGTTTAGAAATTAAAAGCTTCATTCTAACTGTTATCATAGTGATTTTAGTGTTACTAGTTAAAAGCTTTTTCGGTGGCTATTCTTAGGGAATGTGCATAGGAACACACACACACACACACATACACATTCATATACACAATCAAGTCTATTTTTTTTTAATCATCTACCCATTTGTCTGTTCAAATACCTATTCAAAGTTAACTTTTCAATTTGATATACTCAATCCAACACCATAAGATCCGTTCTTATTTTTCCCCCTTTTTTATTTGTAAATTCCTTCTACAGTTCTATTTGTGAGTAGCTGGCCTTTATTTTTCACTGTATTTGTTCATTTGCTTACACCCCTGTACCTCATTCATCTTCTGCCTCTACTGTCATTCTTCTCTTGCACAGTTGTTTCCCACTCCCTGCCTGAACTCCAACTTTCATTCTGGGCAGCTCCGCACCCCAGCTGGATGTTTTACTCACCTATTAGATAATTAAATTTCAGAGATTTTTAAAATGTATAAATGTCATCTTTGTACATATTTGATGCCATAGACTTCAAATGAATCAAAGTTATTTGACATTCTATTTCAGTTAACAAGAACATGCATAGTAATTGTTGCATGCATACTATGCATAATTGATACAGTATAGGCATCACTGTTCGTGTGTCATATTGTGGTGACACTATTTCAAGCTTCATTCCCTATAGAAGGGACATTCTATAAGAAATTGCCATGCTAAGGTAGATTTTTCCTGTTGAAAACAGTATTGAAACACAGTTGAAATTTTAAAAATATACTTGCATATGTATTTCAAAAGTTAGTATGGTTTCTATGTGCTTAAATAGGGCACATATATTTCTTACATATTAGTATTTTTATGAATAATTGGCCTGAAATGGGGCCCTAAATGCTTCTTATTTATATGCATGAATATATGACATTTTAAATATCTGTGTGCACATGCCATTAAAATGGGAGCACTTAAGAGGTGAGAGAATTAACTCTTTTATGCTTAGGCTCTTTTCTTTAGAAGATATAAGTTTTATGAGTCTGTAAATGCTATAGAAGCCTATTGGTCAGAAATTTAATATAGCATATTGCATGAAAGCATGTATTTTTGATCAAAATATTCTTATTTATAATCACAGTTTTTCTCTTACTTTATACATGTTTGGGGAAAAGTTATAAGTGTAATGTATTTTAGTTCCTCATCAATAAAATCATTAAGAATATCTAACTCTCTGGTTGAAGACAAAGATTAAATGTGCTACTATGTATAAAAGAGCCTGCCATATATTATGCACTCTGCATTAGCTCCTGTTGTTGTATTAATATCCTCATAGTGATATTAATAATGTGCGTTCTCAGAGAACCTACAATATCGTCCTTTATTAAATTTTCACTTTTCACTGGAAATCTCTGTTTATGCCTAACAATTTTTGAAAGCCAAATTGGTCATTCCCAACTAATTTATTTATATATTCTAGGACATGCGAATGTTATCTAATTTGATTTTTCTGTTCTATGTTGCCTTACTCTCTTTAATGAATCTCCCTCTAGCCAATTTGAATAAGGAAATTGTTAAGTGGCAAATATTTTAGTGAGTTTAGCAAAAGAAACACATAACTGTGGATATCTGGGGAGAACAGCTTGTATTTGCCAGCAAACTAGCCAGAAGGCACATTTAACAATTTTTTTTCAAACCTTTTGCATTTGACAAGTAAAGAATACCCACTGTTTCATGTTTTTCCAAAGGAAATGTTGTCTACTTTTATTCACTCTTTCCCATAGCTCTCTAAACACCTGAGCAATAACTATTTTCTCCTTTTCCTGCCCTGCTTGAGCTAGTCATCAATATCTATTTTTTGCTCTCCCCTGTTTTGGAGGACAGATGTCCTTGATTTTAGTAGACTGGTGCTGATTCCTGGTATCAAAGGCTATTCCACCATCTAGTGCCTTCAAAGACAATTCAAAGTAACCTTTCATCCCTCTTCCTTTCCGACCATCATTACTGAAACTTGCATTTTTAATGCTACAGCCCTGCTGACCACCACCTCTGAAACCACATGAATCAGTGTATGCAAAACTCAATCCTACTGTGCTTTTGCTGACTATCTTGTGAAACTGAGATCCAGTGTTGTAGAAAGTCATGGAGTTCTGATGTTTCATTTTGAATGGGAACTTTGTTGTTTTGGCACCAGAAAAGAAACACCTAGGGAGAGTTGTTAGTTTACAAAGTTAGATAATAGTAAAATGCTTTTTTAAAGAGTGGGAAAAAATAAGCAGTGCTGTAAAACAATATAAACAGGGAGGTGATCTGAGTGTGAATATGTAGGAAAATTTTGGTGTATTGCATTTGGTTAACCTTGGAAATTTTACTGAATTGGGCTCTACTTATATTTTTCAGGATCTGCTTTATAAGGATACTGTAATAACCAATCAATTGATTACAAAACCATTTAAGACACAAGGTTAAAATCTAATCAGAAGATATCACGATCAGAATTAAAATAATTTATGCTCTCATAAAGAACTTTAGAACCTCTCTAAAGATTGACTTTCTTACATATGTAATAGGTATATACTCGTTATGTAAACCAACAAAAAGAACTCATGCCTTTCACCTATATGTTGCAAATTTAGGAACTCATTTTGGAAATTAGGTGAATTTTCAAAGGTAAATACTTAATAAAATTAGACAATAGTATAGAAAGTCACCATAAAAAGATTTCTTGAGTGCTTTCTGCATCAGAGGATGGCAGACAGAATCATGCAAATGAGAGATAAAAAGACACTTATGCCTTTTTACTTATGATATTTCCATACCACACCAATTGTTGAAATTTACTTCCTACTAAATATCAATCAATATTCAGTTTAGTGTAGTCTTAAATGATTGTGAGAGAAAGCATGTTATAGCAGAGCAAAAGCACATCAAACTAAACAACCAAACATGATTGAGTACTGACAGTTCCGTGTTTTGTGTTCATTCAAACCATAAATTTCAATGTGAGCCTACCACACACTAGGTACTTAAAGCATAGCACTGAATTTTTAAAGATCTCCCTGAAGAAAAAGTAATTACAGTAAGACATTAAGCAAGTTATCTAAATTCTGAAAGTCAATCTCCTTGTATATAAAATGGAATCCATCCAGTGAACAAAAATAAAAGTTTATTTCCTTGCCATCGTCAATGCTTCATACATGTTACCTGTCATTTTATCATTATCATTATCATAATCACTATCCCCACCACCAATACTACCACCACCCTCATCATCAACAGAGAAACTTTATCTCGAACAGAAAGAATATCAATTTTGTAGTCATTTTAGGCAGTTAGTAGCTTTATAAACAGCTCTCCTCAGTAATCTGGAACAATACTTGTTTGGCACATTGGCTATAGTAGTGCAATGAGGAACAGCTTTACAAAAGATGCTTAACAAAGTCCCATATCTAGAATAAAAAAAAAAAAAAAAAAAAACTACCCTGAAGTAAACACATGAAATTGTGAAAACTACTGACAAAATAGGTACACAAAAGAATAATTTGGAAATAATCAAATCTTCTCAATATAATAAATCAGCAAATTCCACAAATCAATAAGGAAGAAAGAATACATGATAGACAAAACACATATGAAAATTAACAAAATCACAGGAGTAGTTCAATTAGATGACATTTGTCAAGTAAACCAGTCATATCTCGTACAATATAATTCCTCAAAAACAATAGAAATAATCATTGCATTTGACCTGTATTATCATAGCACAATGATGATTAAAATTTATACAAAATGATTAAAAACAATTTATTCTTTTTAAATAATGGATCTATAGGAGAAATATAATTAATTTTTTTTACCACAATACATGCTAAACTATTTCTAAACTGTTTTCTAGATGACTAAAGTACATGAGGTACTTTCTTCAAGGTTCTTACCTGGCAGTCAACACCAATGAAAATGTCTAAGAAGATGAATGATAGGTAGAGGAACTTTTAAGATCACTGTATTTTGAGGTTGATCTAGAATCTGATGATAGAGTTTGCCCTTTATTCTTCAAAAAATATTTACTCTTATAATTGAAACCCACCCACTTAATTGTATGTTAGTTCATTCATTCAAGCTTTTTTTTCATGCTTTATACTATTCTAGGAGTAAGATCCAAACGTAATCAAGGCATATTTTGTCCTTCAAACAGGAATAGTACAATGGGAGAGGCAGGGATGTGCATATCTACTTAGCTATCTAGCTATTTGTATAACTGTGTTTTATACATACACACATATCTCTCTAATTATATGACAATCATCATTATTAAAGATTATGTGTTATGTCACCAATCAATATCACCTTTGACATGAGCACATCATTCACAGCAAGAACCAGATAAATCATCCACCCTAGCTGCCTGAATTTCAGGTCTAGATAGAGATTTGTGTATTCTTTCACATCTTATCTTAAATCTTCTGTTTATCAGTGGCTTCCTTTACTACTCATCATATATGACTTGATATCTTGATTCCTTCATTTGCTTAGTCTGACTTAACTTGTTTTTTGTTTTATGACCTGGGTCTACTTTCACACATTTTTCTTTCTTTCTGAGAGAAAACCTGGGGATTTGAGCACATTGCTGATATATTCCAAGTATGCAAGGATGCAAGCAAAAGGGAGGAAAAAACATAAAAGACTAGGAAATTATAGTATACAGTGGATTCACATCTTACATAGGCATTGTGTTCTAAGGATGCTACATGAAGCAAGAGTTGCTTAAGTAGAAGCCAAGTTGGAGATGGACACACTGCATCTACATAAATAGTGTAATATAGCCAACACTTCCTCTAGCATTGGAACAGATTTAAGAGAACATTTTTTAAAAATTGGCAATTGTAATATTAAAAGTGATTACTATACAATTATTCTGTGCACACCTGAACACATTATTTTCAGTATTGACATATATTTATCCAAATAATTTCCTGATAATCTTAAAAGATATTTACTCCTAGCTAAGCCCATCCCTTATAAATGAAGCAAATTAAGCCAAGAGTAGCTATATGTAAGAAATTTGCTGTGTATAGCAACACTTTATCCAGACATAGGGATATGAAAGGAATAACTGCTTTTAAAATTCAGCAAAATGTAGTTATATTCATCTAAGTCTTCCGTAACTAGTAAGCAAATAATGATAGTAACTTCAGTAGTTGCTAGTTTAGTAGATAATGACCAAGTAATCTGTTTTCATACCTTTGTTCTTAATTCTTCCTTTCCTTAACCTCACATTCTATGTCTACTTTTTAATATTTACCAACCTATGTCCATTATTCTGAAAAAAATATAAGAATTGATCTCAGTCACAATGCTAATTTCCTGCCTTTCTAATTCTGTATAACTTAGTTACTATCTAAAAGTCATTGGTTGCTACTAACAAACTCATTTGTGTCCATGGAACATGTAATTAACTAGCACTTTTGGTCCCTTATTGTGCTCCTGTCCTCTCTGACACCTTGCAGCACTGAGCCTGATGGTTGATGCTTCTTACACTGACTTTCATTTTTACTTGCATAATCTGGTGTTTCCTACCCAAAAGTATTCATTAAATTGACCACAATCTTTCTAACATCCAGCAAATTGTTAATTTATTTGCTATGTCCTTCTCCTATATTTTAACTTGAATTGAATTATAGAGATATGGTTAGTTTAATTTTTGGTGCTTTACTATAATGTAAGTTGATTGTGAGGAGAAAATAGAGAAATGTATGTGCTCATTTCTTATTCTTGAAGTTCATTAAGCTTAGTCTTTCAACAATGTTAGCAATGCAATAAAACTATACATTTAATAGGGCAACAACAAAGAAATGTTCATAAGTAATTTATTATTTTAAAGGATATTTTTTCAAATTTTCCATTTTATAAAAATAATATGTGTAAGTTTATATGTCCTTTTTTGAGACAAGTCATATTTATTGTCATATTTATTTACAGAATTTTGCATAGAGATATGATTTGCACCTTAATCTCTTTTACTCACTCAAAAATGACTTGCATCATTTCCAATATCTATCTTTATCTATCATACACACACACACACACACACACACACACACACACACACACGTGTGTTTCCAGTACTTTTTATGATTTCCTAAGTGAGAGAAACAACTGAAATTTCTCATGTCACATTTATGTTTCTTTATATTTTGTAGAAAATGTGTAATTTCCATTGCTCTCTACTGGAAAGGTCAGACTATAACAAAGCAACTATAAACAAACAAACAAACAAACAAAAAACCCAAATTTGTCTTTGTTTATATGCCTATATTCCACAGATGTGGCTCCTATTATAGAATACATGGCAAATAAATAACTGAGGTTAGAAATATACCAGGTGGAAGATGGCCAGATTAAATCAGCATGGTTCTATCCAGTTTACATTTTTCAAGTAGAAGTACTAATGATTTTAATCAGTTTTAACTTCATAAACTTATGTAAAATACAATTTTTGTGAATATAAGATTCTCTTGAAAATGCTATGACTTGGTTAAAGTATATATGCCAGGGACAGTGGGGGAAGAGAAGCAAACAAAGCACCTTTGTGTGAAAAATATATGTCTATTGCAGGAAATTTTTTTTTTTTTTTTTAAAGTGTTTAAATTAGGCAACTTCTAAAAGAGAGTCCAAGGCCATCAGGGAAAATAAAACAGCAGTGTCTCAAGGGGTTTATTAATATACCCCTTAATAAACTACTTCTGAAAAGGAACATGGCTTTCTTAGCATGGCAAAATAGAAGTATTAAACACAAACTCCTCCATCTGCATATGTTCCCAAGCATATCACAAAATAGATGTGTTTTCTGAGTTTGTTTTGTAAGTCCTATTCTTTGGGCAGTTTTCCTCATGTCCTCAAGCAGCCCAGACTTGGTTAAATTCTGGTGAGCATGCTGTGCTGTATAGATTTTAGGATTCTGAACTACTCACTAATAGAGCTGAAGCCATTCCCTGACTGATCCATCTCCTCCTATACTTCATCATGGCCTCATGCTAATTCAGAGTTGGATATGGAAGGTTTAGAATGTAAGAGATGAGTAGTTATTGATGTGAGAGTTGTTTATTGCAACACATTTTTTTTTTTTTTATCCATCACCTTTTCTTCCCACTTAGGAGCACATTGCCAAACTTTCAAAGATCAAATAGTTCTTATTACAAGTGAGAACCTTGATAGATAGGAAATAATTGGTTTCAGTCAACAGCTTCCTTTGCCTTTTATGACAGTTAAGTTTATGGAGTTCCATGTTAGCAGCCTATCTATGGTATGGTATATTCAAAGAGTACTAAAAAACTAAGTTTCATTATTAACTCTTATTAATGGCTTTACAATAGTATATAACCATGATTGATAAATATTTCACATTTAGTAAAATCTCAAAACAAATTTATAGAATGAAACATATAGAAATTAACTTCTCTATGAAGGTCCCATAGGACTTTGCCTACCTTCTGACATTGTTTTCTCTCGCTTATTATTCAACAACATATTTTATTTATATTGGAATCTGTAGAGTATATTATAACTCAACATGTAGACCAACTAAAACAAACTACTCTTTTCAGTTTTCCCCTGAACACAAATCCCATTATTTCACTAGATTGGAAGGTCCTATTATCTATGTGGTATTGAAAAATCAGTCACAAATAAATATGAAAATTTTCACATAGTTTTAATTTCCACTCAACTATTCATTATAATTTTTAATCATATAGTACAATTGCCAATGTGTTCTAAACAGTGTTCTTAACGTAGGATCTCAGATTAAAAGGTGCAGATCCTACACCCAACACATGGGTTATGTTGTGTGAATTTTGAATTTCTAATCTTAGAGGAATATTCTCCTTGTCATTTATTTGACCAACTTCTTATGAAAAAAGCAAGGCATTTATTTAATCCAAAAAAAAAATTATCCTTATAGGATCCCTCTGAATCACGCTGGGGCCTCTGTAGGCTGGGCTCAATTTTTTAGCATACGGTTAATTTTTTTTTTTTTTAAAACCTAGAAAGTTATAAGAGAATGTCCATCGACACTGATAAGAATTCAAAGACTGTCATTGAAAATCACATTACAAGGAAATTGAATTTCAAACCAATATTTCTCATGGTTTGACAAATGTTGATCTATTGTAATTCATCCACCAAATTAACAGGATAATGGAGAAGAAAAGTGTTTTCTACATAAATTAAGAGGAAAAGTAAAAACAAGACTTGACAACATTAAACATTCATCGAGGACTAAAAAAAAAAAAAGTCAGTAAATTAAAAATAAAAGGAAATATTCTGAAGCTCATCATGTCCACACACCAAACTGAAATATCATAGTGATGCCTAATGGTGAAATATCAAATACTCTCATTGAAAGATCAGAAACAAGACAAGATTGGATATTTCATGATATTTTTGTCAACACTGTGCTACAGACGGTCATTGCAATATAATGAGCAAGAAAAATAAGTCATAAAGATATAAAAAGCAGAATGAAGCAACCTACATTTACAGATAGCACAATATATAAAATGAAATTTAAAAATTTATGAATTAATCTCAACTAATAAAAGAATTTAGCAAAGGAGCTGGATATAAAATACATGTAACAAATATATTGAATTTCTAAATACTAGTTAAGAAATTGAGAAGATAAACTTTAAAATATCTGTTTATAATAGAATTTAACAACATATTAATATTAAAATAGGATTTATGAAAGATATACATAACTTCTGACTGAAAACTAATAAATTAGAAATTGATATGCTGATGCTAAGATAAGAAGATTCAAATGACCCAGAGCAGTAATCTTAAAAATGTACAAAAATTTGAAGAATGTACTATACTAAATTTTGGCATAAAAATGGAGAAAAAATTGAGGTCCAACCTTGAGCACATTTATTTTAGACAATTAATTTTTGACAAAAACTATCTAAGTAAATCAATGTTTAGAAGAAAATCTTTTGAAAAACGATTGAATATCCATGTGGGGAAATGAAACTTCAATCCTTAATACTTACTGCTCATTACCAATAATCCTTGTATCAAGGATTTATAGGCTTTACCAAACTCTATACTGCTTCTAGAGAAGAAGGAGGAGGAGGGTGAAGATGAGGAAGAGAAGGAAATGAGTGCAAGGAGGAGAAGAATCAGGAACTCAGGACAAAGAATGTGTAGAGTAAAATTTAAAAAGCCCCAAATGCTAATTTTTCAAATCAATGATACTATTAAAAATCTATGAATTAATCTCATATAATAAATGAATTTATCAAAGCAACTGGATACTATATATATATATATATATAAGAAATATAATGCATCTCTAAATACTGGTAATAAACAATTGAGAAGGTAAACTTTTAAAAATCACTTTGTTATAGAATTTAAGAACACATTATAATTAACATAGAATTTATGCAAGATGTGCAAACTAGAATACAATATTTAAGAGGATAAATTTGCTTGTGTGTTGGTATATGTTTGCAATACATAGGAAAAACATATTCAGAAAGCATATTTAAAAATTCCACAACTTAATAATTTAAATATTGCAAAGTGGGCAAATTTTTAAAAATTTACACCTGCATTTTTAAATGGAAGAAAAAGGAGAGTAAGCACACAGAAAGTATTCAGCATTATTATCATCGTTAAAGAATGTAAGCTAAATTTCATGAGAATTCTTTTCTTCTAGTAGAAAGGTTAAAATTAAAAAGACTGACTATTGTAAGTGTTGGTGATGGTATACAAGGACAAGCAATCTCAAATATTGCTGATTCAATAAAATGGCTTATTGCAAAAAATCTATCAATTTCTTACAAAGTCAAAATGCACTTACCATATGGCCCAGCAATTTTATTCATAAGGATCACCACTGTCAAATGAAAACAGATGTCCACATAGAGACCAGCATTAGAATTCAGATAGCAGATCTGTTTATAAGAGCCTCAAACTGAGCAATACCACAAAACCCATCCGTATATCAATAGTAAATGTAATAAAGCAATCACGGTCTATTCATCCTCAGGAATAAAATGAAATTCTAAATTGCTGATACAAGTAACAACTTGGATGAATCTCACAATGAAAAGAAATCAGACAAAATAGTGAAAGTTGTGTGTTTCTGTCTATATGAAAATCTAAAATTGGAAAAACTAACCTTTTTGGCAAAAACAAACAAAAAAAGTTTATTTCTCACTTCATGGAGAAATGATTAGGAAAAGTTATGACAAATTTTCTGGAGTGATTTCAATGAGATACAGAAAACATGCATATATGTATTTGTCAAAATTCACTGATTGTAAGCCTTATGCTTTTAATTTTAATATTTGTAAAGGAGGTCTAAGATATCTGTAGGCAAATATTGAAAACTAGCTTACAGATTTGTTTTTCATAGTGATATAAATCATATCATATATATCACATATATGTATGTGTGTATATACATATATAGTTATATATATATATATATAGTTTGTAAATGCTGAAATTAACCTTTTCTGCCCTAGCCTACCTAGAGAAAATGAATAGATTGAGAAAAAAGTCTTCCTAGTTTCTTCTTCTTGTTAGGGAAAAAAATTTCTAAAAGAGGGGTGGGAGAGGTGGGAGGGGTGGGGGGAGGGAAAATAACAGAATGAATCAAACATCATTAACCTATGTAAATGTATGAATACACAAATGGTATGCCTCTACTTAATGTACAAACAGAGAAACAAGTTGTACCTCATTTGTTTACAATAAAAGAAAAGAAAAAGAAAAACCCTTAATCTGTGGGCCCTGTGGGGGGCGGGGAAGATACAAGGAGGAAAGTGAAAAATGCATTCTGTCATCTTGGACTGGAAATGTGTGGATCTGTAAGAACAAGGGGTTTCTGTTTGGTTGAAGGATTCAGAAAGAGTGAGAAAGCTCTCATATTTGTCTTCCAGGAAAGCCTAGAAGCAATGTCACATCCATAACATTGAACATATCTAAGATTCAGATTTCCATTTTTAGATGACATTGAAAGAAGCAAGAGGCCCTTGGAAGAAATACTGGTTCCATGTTTGAGTCATAAGAAGTAGAAATTGAGCCTAAAAATCTTGTTTCAGAAAGCAAAACAGTGAAAGAATTAGGGTTAACATAGCAGTAGCACACAGGCAACAGTTCATGGCAGCTCCCACTGGCCTACTGTGGGAGAATCAATTATCAAAATGAATAGTGATATTGACTAATTATCATTGAACAATAATACTTATATGAATGAATGAAATTAAAAAAAAAGAAAGGAAAATACACCAAATACTAAACATTAAGAAGATTGGATGTGTTGTAAAACCATCCACTGATGACGTGAGAAACAGGGAATGTGACTCTCAGAGGGCCTTCCTACAAATTATTTTTTAACAAAAAGAATATACATAAATATACAGTCAGAAATTCAAGTAGACATAACTGTAAATGAATACTGAAATTTAATAACAGAATAAACTTATTATATACCCCTGGACAGTATGATGTGAGAAGACCACATCACATTTGTGGTATTCCTAACAAAAATGCATATTTTCTGAATCTCATCAAGAGGAAACATCTAGAAACTTAAATTGAGAGGTCTTCTACAGAATGGTTGACCTGCACTCACAGAATATTATTGTACAAGTTCTAAGGAAGTATCCTAGATATAAATCCAACAGCTACTTGTAAAAACAGATTTCAAATCAGTCCATTACTAGTGGAAATTAATACTATAAAGGTAATTATTATGACATTTGAGTAATGACTCTTAATTCCATGATAGTACTTTTTCTGTATTTTTAAAATATTTTTTGATAACTGGACCATGGATATATAAGACATCAACCTTGTTTTTAAAGAAATGCACACTGAAGAATAATATTATGCATTTGCAGATAAATGGATGGAATTGGAAAATATCATTCTAAGTGAAATAAGCCAATTCCAAAATGCCAAAGGCTGAATATTTTCTCTGATAAGTGGTGATGATATATAATGGAGGTGAGGGGGTGGGAAGTGAGTGAAGAATGGAGGGACTTTAGATTACGTAGAGGTAAATGAGAGGGAGCGAGGTTTGAAAAATCATGGAATGAGACCGACATCATTACCCTATGTACTTGTATGATTACGCGAATGGTATTAATCTACATCGTGGACGACCACAGAAGTGCAATAATGTACCCCATTTGTGTACAATGAATCAAAATGCAGTCTATAAAAATAAAAAAAATTATAAGCAAGGAAATATTAAAGACAAAATTTGGGATGGTGTTAGGATTGTGAGATAAGTGAGAAACATGAAGATGACTTCTAAGTTACAGAGATAGCTGGTTCTTAAATGTCGTAGCATTTCACATCATTCATTTTACTGTATCTCACATCTCCTCTAGGCATTTCCTACATTTTTTATGAATCATATCACACGTGACCCAATAAGAAAATTTAAGCATGTAAAAAGTTCAGATGAAACAATTGCTTGATCCATAATTAGAAGCTTCTTGTAAAGAGCTTTATTTTATTTTTCACAAAGAGTCATTCTAAAAACCTCAGGAACATAAAATAAAAATGGATGGCTACTGGGTAGTTCATTTCAAACTACAGATGACAGGGGATACTGACATTGCTGCTCAGATGCAGTGATAGAATTCTGAGTCCTGAAACACTGTTTCTTAACATTACAGGTACTAGTTGTCCTTTCTGGCACAGCACATTGTTTTCCATATCCAAACATGAAGTGTCTTTGTATTAGCATACATTTGTGCCTAATGCCTCAGGTTTTCTGTTTGTTGATTTTGTTTTATCATCAGTGGACATCACTAGCATTTGCTATTACTTTCATATTTTGTTAACTGGTTTGACTTCATTGAGCCACATACAATAGTGGTGAAAGAGACTCAGCCAATAACTCACCTTGCTAGACTGATAAATAACCACAAAGTAACCGTTTTACATTATTTGAAATACAAGCACAATGCCAAGTTGTTTTGGGCTGGAAATAAGTCTGGAATTATTCCACTTATATCAAGATTTGAAAAAGATTATTTGAAAATTGTTGCGTGAAACTATCTTGGACATTCCCTCTCTTGTGGAAAAGATTTTCAACAATCACTTCTGATAAAACATCGTAGGTGTATATGTCTGCCTTTCTTGTGGCTTAGAAAGAGATATTAACTTTCTATTTGTGCTACAGGATTTATGGTAAACATTTTTTCAGATGCTTAAATGTATTGATTGTTGTAACCAAAATAAAAGTCATTTTCTTTTCTTGCTGCTGAAGTAGTCATTTGAGCACAAGAGATTGGATACAAATATTGACCTAAATAATTTATCTAAGTTGGAGTGAATAACTATCTTATAATTAATTTGATTTTAGCAAAAAGTAAAGTAAATTTTTCTGAACAGACTTTAGTCTCTTTAAACAGAGAGCTTTCGGGATAGGGTAAAGAAAGCAAACCTTTCAAATTTTGTACATAAGCAACATTAAACAGAGCAACTGAAAGCAAGTGTTTGTTTTTCCATATTGAACCACATCATAATCAGGTTATTCCACCTAAATTAACACACCTATTCATTTTAGGCCCCATACAGTGAAATGCAAGTAAAAAATTTCTTATTGCTAGTAAGTAGCAATTTTCATCAAATCAGTCTTAAGAAAAATAACACAACTATTAACAAATTAAAGTATAAGGTGTTGAAAGTTTATTTCAAGTGTCCCCATAAAATATTCCAAAGTTGAAAAATGTAAACAACTATTTTAAAAAGATTTTGCAGCTGATCATTGCAAATATCTTCTGCTTTCTTATAAACTAATACCTCTTATTTCAAAGTAAGATATCCAATTCAAATTGTCAAGGTTGTTCATTATCTTATTTCAAACCTTATTATTTGTTTGACACTATTTAATTTATTATTTTTAGGTCTGAATCCTGATAATAAGCAATAAACCAAGTTTTACCTTTGATTAAAAATATACATATTGTGTTAACTTTCCTTTTTTGGAATTAATGAATAGAATCACTGGCTATGTAGTCTTCATAATTATCTCAGTAATGACTTACTGAAAATTATAGGTCTAATTTGAAAATTGCCTGAAGAATTTTTTTTTCATCTCATCACAACTAATAACCATATAATATTGCAGAACACAAGCATCTCAACTACCATTTAAATTAACACTAGTGTAATGAGGTCAGTGATCATACTCAGAATTTATACCTACACTGAAACTGTAATTAGTGTCCAACAGGTATATGTTGCTTAGTACCAACTCATGCACCAAACTCTTCTTCCTTTTTTCTTCTTTTATATATGCATAGGGTGCTCAATGTGTATGTGGAATTCACTGAAAGTACTGCTCCACATGGCTGTAATTATATGAATGATAGAGGAAACATCTTTTTTAACTAAGTGATGGAGCCAAGTCTGAGGGAAGAAAACAAAATTGGAAAAGA
Organism: Sciurus vulgaris; assembly: GCF_902686455.1. Taxonomy (NCBI): domain Eukaryota; kingdom Metazoa; phylum Chordata; class Mammalia; order Rodentia; family Sciuridae; genus Sciurus; species Sciurus vulgaris. Next base: position 135,956,380 of record NC_136464.1, read on the forward strand.
GTCAAAATCTTATTTTCATTTATCCAGAAACTATGTATTAGAAATTTCTCAGAATAAATGCACCATTTTTTCTTAGAAGAAAAGCATCATAAAAATTATATGAATTATATAAAACACTTGAAATCCCTTCTATTAGCATAAAATACCAGAAAAAGTAGTGAATAAGAAAGAATAGAATTTAGGTAAATATATCATGACATTTTTAATATATATTATATATTTATGTATGTTCATATAATACTAGATAATATGTCATTATGTGGGAAATGTTTATGTTTATTGGTAAGTGAAAAATAAGGGAAAAAATAGGTCCAGGTGTATACATGTGTATACACCTATAAATATACAATAAACCAAACTTCCCCCTTCTCCATTAGTGTGTTAATATATCAAATTTATGGTGTAGCATATTATAGTAACATTATAGTTCAAATTCCAATAGCACTAGCTTTTACCACCATGAGTGACAAAAGTTAGAATTTACCCAATACTCTGTTGTCTGAATGTATCTGCTCCAAAATTCAGGAGCTGCCAATGTAATAGTATGGAGAAGCCAGGTATGTTAGACGTCATCAGTCAAACAGGCTTTATCCCCAGTTAGTATAACTTAGGGTCCCTTATTTAATTTTTCTTTTCTTGCAGTGCTGGGGGTTGAACCCACAGCCTCAGGCTTGTGAGGCAAGCATTCTACCAACTGAGCTATATCCCCAGACTGTTAGGTTTCTTTTAAAAGAAGCTTCACGTGTTAGCTCTTCTGTACTTCTCCCATGTACAGACAGCAAAAAGGCCTTCAGCAGACACCAGCAGCCAACACATTGATCTTAAACTTTTTATCCTCCAGAACTGTGAGAAATAAATTTCTGTTCTTTGTAAAATACTTAGTCTGTATTTTAAGTGACAGTAGCACAGAGAAGCTAAGACACCTGCTCACCCACCATACTCTACAGGAGTATCTACAAGCCAGGGAAGATTCTCAGATTCTCGCTTACTAGCAGAACTGTTTCCGTAATGGTGAATTGCCAAGCCCATTGCTGTTCTTTAATGTCCATTTGTTTTGTTGTCTCTGGTCCCGACATACATGGGTCCTCAAGCTTGTAGCCACCACTGTCATTTTCATTCCTTTGTCTGTTACAATGACCTGAAGTCATTCTGTGTGTTCTTACCACTGACCTCACCACTAAAATACCAGAGGTTTATTCATATACTCTCTTAAAGTATTCTTTCTGAGACAGACCATGCCCATCCCATAGTAAAAAGGACATATTTTATAAAAAATAATTTACAATTTGAGGACTATAACACATTAATATAGGTGAAGTCAGCATTCTAGCTAATCATTAAAATCTTAGTTAAATAGAAAAGAATCAAAGAATAGCACATCACAGGAGTAAGAGTAAGGTTACTTTGCAAGGCTTTTATATGCTAAATTGGTTTTTCCCTCCAAAGAGATCCTGTAGCTTATTCCAACCAAGTAGTAATATTAATAATTCATATTTACAGACCACGTTGTATTGATATTTTTGTGTAATCATGAGAAATAAATGTATTAGAATTTTATGAAGCCAACTTTATCCTCTGAGGTGTTTAATTTCAGGTGACCACTTTACTGAATTAAATACCTAGAGAACTAGTAAACATTACTTTTGGATGTGTCTATGAGGGTGTTTCAGAGGAGATTGACCTCTGAGTCCGTGGACTACGAGACACCAGGAATGGATCTAGTGGGACAAGAATGGATAGAACAGAAGGCACATAAAGTAATTTTCTTTTTCTATCCTGAAGCTGGGACTCATTCTTGCTTTCCTTCCCTTGAAAATCTGAAGTCCAGGCTCTCCAGCCTTTTAACTCAAGGATTTACACCAGCAGACCCTTAAATTCTCAAATTTAAAATTACATTGTGGGCTGTAAGGTACTAATCCTTACAGATTTGAACTAAGTCATTCTACCAGCATCCTGGGTTCCCAACTATAGACATTCTGTTGTGGAACTTTTCAGCTTACATAATTAAAAAAGCCAATTTATCCTAATATATTTCCTTTCATCTGTCTATCCATTCTACTGATTCTGTCTCTCTGGAGAACCCTGGCTAGTAACACTCTAAGAAAGTAGAAATTAAGACATTTAAAATAACTTGTCCCAGGTCACAGTTCTAGGTGGAGATGGATCTGGAACTCAAAACTGCTCCAAATCAAACAATATTTGTAGGCTTGACTGGCCTGAACTCTCTATTACAGTAAGGATTTTAACAAGTGTTCAGTGATAGTCAATTAGTTTGCTTTAAATGTGTGGAAGGCTGTTACTTCTCTCCCTGAGTCAGGCTAAAGGTTTCATTTCTGACAAGGACAAACTCTGTTCACAAATATGCATGTCTCTAAGGAGTAGGAATATGTTCCAAAATCTTATAATATGTTTAAATTTTCTCTAAATTGTGGGATTATCTAGTTTTTCAAAATTTCTATATTTTCTAAAACTAAAATTTCTAAGTAAGAACAAAATAAATGAAGGAATGCTTTACTTTCAGTGATCTTGTTGTTTTTGTTTCCCCTATGCAGAATATGACCAAAATATTTTAACAAAGAGAATTAATATTTAGTTTATAGCAGCAAAGAGGAAACTGATTGAACCCCAAAACACAGTGGCAGTAATTTTGCTTTGCAAAACCCCTTCTAACAATGTTAGATTTCTGTTACATTTTGGAAAAAAAAAATGCTTGTGTAAAATGATGCTGTTTGACTTTTAGATCTAGACAGATTTCATAATGATGCTGAATGACATCAAAGAATCAGACTGCTTTGTCAGTTTGAGTCATTGTCATGTCAGAACCATTACTGACTCACGAGTGACAAATGACAAAACCTCCTACAAAACCTACATTGTAACATGTAAAACGTATAGCTAATAATTTGAGAAACACTCATTAGGACCTCCTGTGTGTCAGGCACTATTTGAAATGAAGAAGAATTTTGCTTATTTTGTGCTTCTAAATGGTCTAAAATGGAGCTGGGAATACAGCTCAGGTTGTAGAGTGCTTGCTTGTCAAGTACAAAGTCCTGGGTTCAATCCCTAGCACTGCAAAAATAAATGAATAAATGAGCTATAGACAGGATTATTACTGTTATTATTATTTAAAAGATTTAAAATATCTATAAAAATAATTGAATACAATTTTGTCAATAAAAAAGTCTAAAATATTTTAAATACCCACACCATAAATATTGGGGGAAAAGAAATTAAATTAGAATATTTAAAGAATAAAATGATCAAAAAAATGGGAAAATACTAGCAATATCAGTTACTATAAGATGGAAAAATATGAATAAAATACTGAGAGTGGGACAATAAAATATTATACCTTATATACTCTAACCTTGCCTGTACATTCACTATTTCTTATTGTATGATTGAAGACTATTCCATTAATCCAGTGTTATATTCTAAAATATGTGCACACATGTACCTTTGGTGTACATGGTAGCACATATTTACTTAGTGGTATTAGGCAATACTCTAAGTACTTCACAAACTATTTTTTACCTAATTTTAATCCTGAGGTTATTCTTTTGAAGTTTAGAATAAATGTGTGCCTATACCTGAGGTGTATACAGATATGAATATGTATGTTGCATGTTTTGATATAGATATAAAGATAAAATATGCTCGTCTACTAATCCATTAAATATGGAATTTATTGTGTATGAAATCTATTAACTAAGACGCATTAAGATTTCATTTTAAATAGAAAACCTTAATTTTTTTTTCTAAACTAAAGGCAGCATCAGAGATGTTTTAGCACTTCCAAACACTAGTTAACACTTTTAATTTTTGTCACAAAACAATACATTTTCAATAGCATTATTTGAAATGCCATTTTTGCAAATAACTCTTTCATGTAAGATATATAGCTGTATGATGATAATCTTCTTGCAACTTTTATTTGTAGTACTATTTGTGGGAGCTAAAATTTTTAATCAAAGAAATAAACATGTGGAACTTAAGGACAGCTCTTAAGGCATTTGAAAGTGAACAGAAAAGGATGAAACTTAAGAAAATAAAAAAAAATACTCTATGAAAAATGATTACTATCATATGCTCATCTGCCAAAGAGCGAATCTAAAAAGAAATGCTATCTACATGAACAACATCTTAAGTATTAGAATTGATGAATTATAACTGACATTGAAGGTTTAACCACTGTAAGCTAAATAACTAAGTCCCCAAGAAAATCAGAATGCCATAGGTCTCTCAGCAAGGGCTTTCCATTAGGAAAACAGACCTCATTATCTTGAAGAAAAATGGTCTAAAGATTCAAAAATGTAATTCTATCCATTTCTGTTTGTATAGAAATAATAGGCATTTTTTTAAATTGTAAAGACAAGCATGGTAAAAATGCTCTGACTCCTATCAATATTTATAAATTTAATGATCTGCTTCTGTGATATTTTGTATTTAGAAATGCTAAGAACCAAAAGGACTAAACTTGACAGTTTCTTACTCATATGAAATACTATTTGTCATAATTTCCTAAATAACCACCTAAAATCATCACAGTAAAAACATAAAAATAGCAGAAAAATACAAACCAAATCATTAACCACAGCTCACTAAATGGCATATTTAAACCCAAATGTGAGCATTAGTTTCATTTGTCAAAGATGCACTAAATGTTTACTGGATGCCAAGGCTATGCATGTATTAGGTGATCCCACTTCAACTATTGTTTTAGAGAATATTGGTGAGTTAAGAAAGAAAGAGGAGAAAGAGAGAGAGAGAGAGAGAGAGAGAGAGAAAGAATTGTTTTTCAAAGCTCTGTCTACCAAGATTTGTGTGGTTAACAATGCTTTGATATCTGAAAATATCTTTTCTACTTAGAGGAAAGTGAAAAGACTACTGAGTCCCCCCAACTTTTTTTTAAAAAGGTTTTATTTCTCAAGTTGTGTAGCATGTATCACCTATAATAAATTTTGTCTGGCACAAGGAAAATGTAGATGACTCCTATCTTCAAATTCTCGTAGTAGTGAAGACTCCATTTGAAATAAACACCTCAAGAAATTATGGTGTAACGCTGTTTTGAGAACTACTAGTCAAGTCATTACTGACATTTAAAGAAATGTTACTGGAATAAGAGGGGAGATAGGAAGATAGCAAATCAGGTTTCTAAGGTAGCAGGGCAAGCAACTGACACAAAATCTAAGAGACTATTGTTTTCAGTGAAATTTGAGACATGAGTAGTCACTTACCATGATTTGTGCAGAAATCAGTAATAAGAGTTCAGGTAGGTTGACTGGTGAATAGTCTATATGTTCATTGAAATTGAGAATGAAGCTCTTGGGATTCACAAGTATGCAGAAATCTGTATCCTCTTACAGCCTTTCTCCACAAACTCCTCCAGGTACTCAAAGAAAAGATGAGAAGAGCCCCCTCCCCAAAAGTCTTATTGTTGGCCAACTATGGACTGAGATATCTGAAAGCATGAGGCCAAATAAATTTTTCCTCCTCTTAACCCTCTACTTTCCAACATCCATGCAAGAAAGCTACCATAGTTCCAACAATAAGCAAGTTCCAACAGTTTGATCCTTGCAATGGTGCAACTCAAGAAGAAAGCTGAAGTTAAATTTGGACTATGAAGATAAAAAACAAAAAATTATAAAGGAAAATTCTTTGGGTGAACCATACACTACCTTTAGCATATGGTGTAGTCACTTACCATGATTAAGGCAGTTTGAAGCCTCTTATGCGCTGAAATTCACTGGAGGAACAAATAACCACCTGGGACTTGAGTACAGCTCAACGGTAATGGTATAGTGTGTGCTTTCTTGGCATGAGAAAGGGTCTTTGTTAAATCTTCAGCCAAAAATTAAAAAAGAAAAATTTTACAAAGGAAAAGAAAAACACAGAAAAGGAACGGAGGAAGAAAACTAAGACACCTCAAACCCAGTCCAGTGCCTAAAAGTATTAACTTTTCCCTCATGAAGTAGTAGTGGAAGAACAGGTATGACTATTAGAAAATAGATTGCCTCTATCTCTGCTGTCAAATACAATGTCTGTTAAGGAAAAGGTACAAGTCATATTAAAATTAAAAAAATAAATAAACACAGTGCCAAGAAACAAAGCAATCATCAGATTCAAACTCAAAAGACAAAAATAATGTAACTATATCACAATAAGACACATTCTGAGATATATCATACTCCAAATTCTAGAAGCAGTTATAAAAAGGAAATTTAAAATGCAAACAGAAAAAAATAGAGTTGTTTCATACAAAGAAACACGGATAAAAAATAGAAAAGTTGTCTTGTCAGAAACCACAGAAGCCAAAAGCCAATAAACAGGTTTATATTTTAAAGTGCTGAAAGAAATTAAGGAGGAGGATAGCTCTTATTCATGGATCAGAAGACTTAATGTTACGATGACAATACTCCCCAAATCGATGTACAAATTCAGCGCAGTTCTTCTCAAACTACTCGCTGAATTTACTCTTTGTTTTAGTCAGCTCTTTTGCTGCTGTGACTAAACAATCCTACCAGAACAACTGTACAGGAGGAAAGTTTATTTGAGGGCTCATGGTTTCAGAGGCCTTAGTCTATAGACAGTAGCCTTCATTCCTTGGGGCTCAAGGTGAGGCTGTACATCATGGCAGAAGAGTGTGACAGAGGGAAGCAGCTCACATGGTGATCAGGAAGCAGAGAGAGAGAGTCTTCACTTGCCAGATACAAATATATACCTGAAAGCGACACCCCAATTCCCAGCCACACCCTACCACTTCAGTTTCCACTCAAATAATCTCAATCAGGATTAATTTGCTTATTGGTTTAAGAGTATTACAACCCAGTCGTTTCTCCTCTGAACCTTTTGCATTGTCTCACACGTGAGCTTTTGGGGAACAGCTCACATACAAACTGTAACACTGTGGAAATTGACATATTAATCCAAAAATTCACACATAAGTGAATCATTCTAGAATAGTAAGAAAACTGGGGAAAAAAAAAGGTTGAGGACACATACTTAATGGTTTCAAACATCTAGCAGTAGCAAGAACTATAGTAATCAAGATTATGTTTTGTGGTCATAAGAATATGAACCAATGGAATAGAAATGAAAGTCCAGAAATAAACTCTCTTACTTGTGGTAAACTAACTTTACACTAAATATAAAAACACAGGCATTGGGAAAGAATAGTCTTCAACAAATGGTGCTGCAGTTCCTGGGTATCTGAATGTAAAAGAATGGAGTTGCACTTCTATTTCATACCATTAAAATATTAACTAAAGCTGAATTAAAATCTGAGTTTAAGACTTCACACTATAAAACACTTACAAGAGAATATGAGTGTATGACTTTGTAAGTTCATATTAAACAATAGTTTCTTAGATGAGCCTTAAATGATAAGCAATCAAAAAATTTAAAAAAAAAGATATCATGAATTAAATCTTATTTAAAGCTTTGGTGATTCAAAGGATGCTACCACAAAGTGGTAAGACAACCAATGGAATGGAAGAGAATATCTAAGTCCACATATCCAGTACATATAAAGAACTAAAACTTCAGTAATCAAAATACAAACAACTCAATTCAGAAAAATCAGTGAAAGACTGCAAATAGACATTTTTCCAAAGAAGATGTTTGGTCAAGAAGCACCAGAAAAGGTGGCGACATTATTAATTATTAGAGAAACACAAAACAAAACCAGGGGTACCACTTTACTCTTGCAACAGGGCTCTGTTAAAAGGCGGAACTTAAAGAAAGACCCAATTGTGGTCCTGTCTGACTCCATCTTTTCCTCTGACCCATTCTTCTAAGTTATTTCTCCACTTAGTTTCCACCCAGCACAACCATTTCACCCAGAGAATGGAAACTAGCCCCCTCCTCCAGCAATAACAGCACCCTGGGCAACAGGAAGTTGACAACAGAAAGCCAATAGGGACATGAAATAAACCAAGCCTGCAACTAGATTGCAGCCTGACCAAAACTGCTATGTATATGCACACTTCTTGGCTTCCTGCTTTCATTCTTCCCCTGTGTAGCCCTAGAACTGTTATCAAATGGGAAAAATAGTTTTTTCGTTTTTTTTTTTTTTTTTTTTCTGAACTAGCTGTCTTCCCAGTTAGGTCAAACCAAGAATAAATTCCTTTCCTGCTTCACCGTAGTTTCTCTTTTTTAACTGGAATCGAGAAGTGGCAGATGATCAGAACTGATGCCCCAGAATCAGGCCTCTGGTCTGGGACTCTGACAACACTCCCACAATAACAGTTACAATAAAATTAAGAAAAAGAAAGGAAAACAAATGTTAACAAGGATGTGGGAAAATTGGAACTATCATTGCTGGTGGACTGTAAAATCAAGCAGCTGCTTTGGAAAGCAGTATAGTTCCCTTATAAGATAAGCATAGAATTACCATGTGAGACACCAATTCCACTCATAGGTAAATAACTAAAACAACTGAAATATTGTTCACAAATAGTATTTACTGGAAACATTACAAAAGTATACTCGTAATAATCAGAAAATGAAAGTAACCCCAAATTTAATTAAATGAGGTACATACACACTGTAGAATAATATACAATTCCAAAAGGAAAATGAAATATGTGATATAGTTTAAAATGAACTTTGAAAACATGCTATTTTTAAAAAGCTGATCAAAAAGGACATGCTCTGTATAATTTCATTTGTACATAATGACCAGAAATGGCGAATCTATAGGTTCAGGTGGTAAATTAGTGGTTGTCAGTGGTAAGGGGAAGGTCCTTGCAGAGAGACTGCTAGTATGGAATTTCCTTAAGGGGATAATAAATATGTTCAGGATTTAGGTAATTATTATTATTATTGGAAAATCTTATGAATATACTAAAGTACACTGAGTTGTATACTTTAATGTTGATTTTATGGTATGTAAATTTTATCTCAATTTTAAAAAGTATTGACTTACTAAAGTAAAGAAATAGACAAAATATGCCATAAGAACACGAAACATACTAATGTTGAAATTGTTATGAGAATATAAGAAAAGTTGACTTCAAAAGAAGAAATATTACTGTGCTTGAAATATTAGAAAGTAATAAAATTATAAATTATTAAATTATCTAAAAATACAATAAAATACTAATACCCATGCTTCTCCAAAGAGTTGAAACTATATGAAGCAAGAAATGATGGGAAAGAAAGGAGAAATTTTTAAAAATGCACAAATAAATTTCTATAAAGAATGACATTATTTTTTCTGTAATAAAAACAAACTTTAGTGGAAAAAATGAGGAGAAAATTGGTCTTGTATAGACGACCTAAAAACAAATATTACCCAATTTGACCTTCTTGTTTTTATAGAACATTTTACCCAATGTAGAATATATATTCTTCTCTAGTGGACAAGGAACATTTGTTAACATACTCTATCTAAAACCTTTAAAAATAAAAATTTAAACATTCAAAGAATACATATAATTCAGACTAGTTTCTAAAATCATTACAAAAATAGAAATCAGTATCAGGAAAAAATCTCAAAATATTTGTAAAACATACATTTCTAAATAACAGATGGCTAAAAGATAAAATCTCTAAAAACAAAATATTTTTTAACTGAATAGAAAAGAGGACACAGCATGTAATATTTATGATATGTATCTAAAATTGTAGACAGGCAGAAATTAAATGCTCATATTAGTGAAGAAGAAAGATCTTACCTAAATCTAACCTAAATTTCCATCTTACAAATTAAGAGAAAACAGACCAATATAAACTCAAAGGAAGCCATAAAAAGAAAATAATACGCTAACAGCATCAGGCAATGAAACCAAATACAGAAAAATAATTGAGAAAACCAGTCAACTAAATGTTCTTTACTTCTTCAAAAAAATTAATAAAATTGATACCACTTCAGCCAAATGGAGTTAGAATAAAACAAGGTATATCATTACAGATCTTGAAGATATCAAAATGATATCAGAATATTATAATTAAATATATGCATATATTTGACAACGTGGAATAGATCAACTCCTCTCTCTCTCTCTCTTTCTCTCTCTTTCCACTGCTGGGTTTCCTGCATGCTAAACAAATGCTCTCCTACTGAACTACACCCCAAGGCCCCACTATACAAACAACTTTGAATGGACAACAGCTACCAACACTGTTAAGTCCTCTAAAAGAAAATTTTGTAATTACAGACCATCAGTAAATAGAACATCAATCCAAAGTGATTTATAAGACGGATTCTACTAAACATTTAAGGAGGAAATATTATCAAAGTGACACTATTTCCAAAAAAAGAAAAGAAAAAAGGGACACTTCTCAAAGCAATTATGAGTTCATCATTATCCAAAAACATGAGCCACTATGAGAAAAATCATAAAGTCACTATGAGAAAGGTACATAACAGACCAATAACTTTCATTAGTATGAATGAAAAATATCTAACAAAATATTGGCAAAATATATCCAGTAATAATAGGAAAGAATTATATCAAGGCCATGTGGGATTTAGTCAAGGATTTTATGACTGTTGCAACAATCGAAAAGCAATGAATAGGATCTGCCATATCAACAGTTTAAAGAATTGCATAATTATCTCTATAAAAACAAAAAAAGCATTTGAAAAATTAAATTTCACTTGTGCTGTATCTTTGTATTTGATAGAAATCTAAGAAACATAAATTGAATAAATCGAACTGGTCACTAAAACTTTAACACAATTGATTAAAGTTTTTATTTTAGTATTTTTTTATGTACTATTTACAAAATAAAGGCCTCTGTGTATTTGAAGTGTAACTGAGCTAGTTTGAACAATGGCAGCAAGTGAAGACTATTGAAGAATGGGAGAATTTAAGGGTGTTAATAAAATAACATACATAGAATATATGCATATGTGTACACACATTCATATTGTGAGACAAAGAAGGACAAGGAATAAATACATGAGAGCTTTAATTTGAATAAATATGAAGAAAAATGTACCACGTTAAAAAAATTAGTATCATGTATTACTTTACTAAGATTACTCTGAAATGTTCACATTTTTCCTGTTCTCAAATGAAATCAATGTGTATTAAGAATTAAAAAAAAAGAAAAAAGAAAATGTACTAAGTTAAAGAGATAATATTTAAAAGAGTTTTAAATATTTGAGAGTTTCCAACAATACTTAGTAAGAAATTACATGATAAATAAAACATATTTCTAAAGCAGGAGTTCTTTTGGCATTGCCCTGAGTTTGTTTAGAAGCAGACGCCCTCATCAAATCCTATACAGTTTTATAGCAGTGGTCCATAGTTCAAAGAACAATATTGAAATGATAAACAAGCTGATGTGGTGTACTTATTTTGGTAAAAGAAGGCTCAAAGAATAGATCTTCGCAGAGCACCTTGATTTATGTGCAAAGTAATTTAGGGAAACTATTGTAAATTTATTTCATAATTAAAGGAAAACATTAATGGCATAAGCATTAGAACTGGGAAAAAAGCAGTATGTATTTTGAATTATGTTTTCTGGAAGACAGAAATTTTATTTTTAAACTGATATTTTTCATTTCATAATACCAACCCAATGATGCATTAAATAAAATCATTACTATAGTGAGTATATTTCTGTGGTGAAACTGATGTTGATAGTGGATTACATGGACTCCATGCCTACTTTATTAAACAATATATTTACTATTTGTAAAACAAACTGAACACTTGTCATAAAAGTATATAAAACAGTACATAAAATATGTCTGTGTATTATAAAATTCAGAAAACTACATTCATAATTAAAGAAATTAACATATAACTGTGACTGTTCATATGCATTATTAAATATACTCAGTAAATATTTTTTTATAGTCAATTAAAAAAAAAGTTCTTATCTACTTTGCCAGATCACACCCTTTTCCTGAATGCAGTGATGATGAATAACAGCACCATCCTCACAATTCTAGCACATTCCAGCCTTAGTTCAGCAACATTCACAATGGGGGATAATTAAGAGAATATTGGACTCTTATGCCAAAATGACCACTGGAGGCTTTGTTATCTAATCAATGCAACAGCAAAAGTACGACTGTGTAATGTCATCTAACTGATTTGGGATTTTTTTTTTTTTTTTTCAGAAAGTTGTGATAAATTATTCTCTTTCTAAAAAATTACCTTGTTTGCTTGTGGCTAAAATGGTCCCTGTGTTAATATCTCACATTCAATCCTGTAGCCTTTCTTGGGAAATTCATTTCATGGACTTCAGTTATGATTGAGCAAAGGACTATTGATTCAGACCCCAAAGGCTTAAGGTAATAACTTTTCAGAGACTTTATAACTAATTGTAATGTCGCAACTCATTACTGTATAGCATTCAACCTTTATAATAAAGATTTATTCATAGAACACAATGTCTTCGTTTTCCTACCTGCCAATGCTCAAAACATTCGATCTAAATGAATGTGGTGTTACATATCAATCTGAAGTTCTTCTAATCGTGTGGATCCCCTGTCGAAACACTACCACATACTTATAGATACGGTCAGTGACCCATCTTAACTGTTGGTAGATTGTATTCTAAGTCACAACTACAAAAAACACAGGTTCAATGTGATTTTAATAGGAACCTCTATATATTAATTAGAGAAAATCACAAGAAGTGCTTAGACATAAGCAGAGAAATAATATAAATTTCCTTAGCAAATCTGAGTGAATTCATTTCTCAAGACCATTTAGATAAAACAAAACACAAACAACAAAAGAAATTTTATCCTAGATCTTACTTCATTCTGGATTAATTTCAGTCATACAGTTTAACAATATTTGCAATTATTCCAAGTTTCTGTGATATGTATGTCACTGGGGAAAAAAATCCAGTTTTATTATTTATGTCTGGTTCCAATAACTCTTTTTTAGCCTTCTAAATTTGTCAAAGTAACAAACATCTCAAAACTCAGTGCTTAAAAGAGCAGAGGCATACTTTTTTGCTTATGCGACCTACCCATAGAGTCTTGCATAAAAGCCAAACCCCAAATTCTTCTTAAAAGCACAATTAGAGTATTTATAACAATCTCAACAAATTGTGTAGAAGATTATTATTTTCTCAATTTCTCCAATACATTTTCCATCATCTTACAAACTCCCTTGTTTTCGTCTACCAGGCTAGAACCATTTCTTCAGAATATGATGCAGGTTGTGAATAAAATGAAATGGACCTATTTACCACTCATCTGCCATTAATTTCCTGCCACTGGAGAGCGGCCATTTATAAAACTACAGTTTTCTAAATAATCAGCACTATTCTTCCTGGAGTTGCCAAAAGCAACCTTTGAATTCAAAGACCATCTAACAAAATCTTGCTTAGCTGTGAAAATAAGCCTGAGGATGCTCCACCAAGCACACAGCCAACTAGCTAAATCATTTACTATAATCCACAACAAAGAAGCTTTAAATAGAAAAGGAACTGGGTTGGAAACTTTTCCTCATGAGCAATAGTAGCAGCAAGGCAAGGACAAATAAATGAAAGAGGCATGCACACTCCTTTATAGGAGCAAAGCAGTGGGCACATTGTGATGCGTTACAATGTGCAACTAGTGCTCCATTTCAATGTATGCATATTGAAATAGCGCCTGAAAATACTGTTATTATCCAAAAGCTACTTATGTGTTACTTCACTTGCAATAAGAATTATTGATATCATTGAAAGTGACAGTATAAATAGTATCATACATATTGCAATGCCTAAGAGTGTGTCTTTCTCACTTGTGCAGGCTCGCCACAAAATTGATACAAAACTGATCCTCATAGTTGACAGGTTGTTTTAAAACAAAAAAGGCATATTTCAATTTTCATCAATTGTAGGATATAACAATAACAGTGCACCCAGGAAGTGCAAATGACTATTATATGGTTGGCAAAATAAACCCTATTGGAAAAAATAATAAGTTTAAAATCACCTTTGCTACCAAAACATTGTTGCTATTAGCAAGTAGAAGAAAAACAGGAAACATTACAAACCTTATTATGAAAGTAACCCAGAAGATCATGAAAATACATACTTTTGCTCTTAGAGAAGAAATATAAAACAGAGACTAAGAGAATAATTTGTATAAGAAAGCCAATGTTTAAAATCACAGGCTTTCCGCCAAATAGGGAGCAATTTCACATATGTTACTCCAAGTGTCTAAGATGAGGGTCTTTTTTTTTGCAGGGGGGAGGTACTGGGATTGAACCCAGGGGTGTTTAACCACTGATCCACATCCCCAACCCTTTTTAAAAAACAATTTATTAGAGACAGGGTCTTACTAAGTCCTTTGGATCTTGTTAAGTTGCTGAGGTTGGCTTTGAACTCAAGATGCTCCTGCTTCGGCCTCAGGAGCTGCTAGGATTACAGGTGAGTGCCACAGCTCCCTGTTTAAGTTTAAGGTCTTTATGTGATAAAAGGAGTAATATAGTTAGAAAAACTGAGTAAATATAAAATCTAGAACATCATCTGATTTACAGTGAGTGGTATTTTTAATAGAACAATGTAACAGAATGGCCATTCAACTAGGAATCAGTAAACCTTGATCCCCACTAGGACTCTAATTCAATATTTTTTCTTTTCTCTTTATTTCAAAAGCTTTCACTCTCCTTAGGTATAAACTATGAAGGAAAATAAAAGGTGGATAATAACATTCATCCATTCAGTCAGTCTCTTTTCCTGAGCACTTCCTTTAGGCTGAGCATAGGGTAACTGTATACAAAGATTAATAAGCAAAAGTCTTTCTCCTCTAGACCCTACCTCATGGGAGAATTAGAGAGGTAGACAGAGACAATGCCATGAAGCAGGGTGAACACCTTCACAGAATACTGCTGGAAACACAGAGAAGCAAATAATTAAAGCTGCACAGGAAAAGCCAGAGTTTGTTTGCTCCATCTATGCATGCTATGTGTACTGAATCTTGATGTGTACGTATACAAATATCACACACACACACACACACACACACACACACATATGTGTGTGTGTGTGTGTGTGTATGTGTGTGTGTGTGTATATACCTATATATAGTACATGGAGGGTCAGTGTTCCCTACCTTAACTTTGGAGGAACGCTAAGGTTTTGATCAAATATCAAGAGTCAATAAGGCAAAATGGGCACTTGCTAAGTGTTGGGGAGAAAAACTGTGTGAGATGAACATGCACAATAAACGCACTGGGTACATATACTTCTGAATTCACTAGGCAGATGAGCAGCCTTCGAGTTCCAGGCCACACTGAAATCTTGAAGGGGAAATATAAGAAAGAATGGTTTATCGTTTAGGTGTTGACACTGTTACCAGCATGAGTGTGGGGGTCCCCAGGTTCCTGGGTCCAGGTTCTTGGTGTCCAGAGCAAAGACTTGAGACGGATATGAGAGGTTAGCAGACAAGGTAGAGATTTGTTGAAAGTGAAATGAAATACTATAGGAGAACAGAGTGGGGCAAGCTTCAAAGTAGCTCAAGGTCCTGTCTAGTGCACAGTGAGTTCTCTTTTATTGAACTTTGCTTGATCTTCCTCTTCTCCCCTGGGTGTATGTGGGATTGACACCTTGATTGATAGCTGAATACAACATAATTTCTTCTCTGTCCTTGAGAGAAAACGAAAATCTTTTTTTTTTCCTCCGAAAAATGCACAGAGGGGGAGCAAACTGCAATGGGGATGATATGTTAACTAGCAACAAATTAACTTTAGATCAGTCCCTGGAGCTATGGAACTTGCTCAAGATCATCAACTTTCTCTTTAGGGCTGGAACTCCCTTTGTGAGTTCCTAGCTTCCTCTTTTTCACCACAAGGTGGCCCAGTTTCCCCTCATAGGAAGAGTGACAGGCAGAGGGTGGAGTTTTAGGTGAGGCTGAAGACCCTAGGTGATTGTCTGCCTTTTCCATCCATTCGGCATGTCTTATCTCCTAACAACATGATTATCAGTGACTAGGGCAAGACTCTAAACACCAAGGAAAACAATAATGTTACAACTCTTCTTTTAAAAAAATTGCTAACAGTAGTTTCCTTTAGACCATTGGCTTCTATCTCCATCGCGAAGCAGACATTATGTAACTAAAACAGTTTCATCACAAACTCATTTTTAGGTAAGGTATTTGCAATGTTATTATTACTTTGTGGTACTGGTAGTTGAGCCAAGGGATGCTCTCTTACTGAGCTACATCTCTAGCCATCATCATCATCATCATCATCATCATCATCATCATTATTAATTTAATTTTATTTTACTTTATTATTTTATTTTATTTTATTTCGAAACTGTCTTGCTAAGGTTGTCCAGGATGGTTTTGAACCTGGGATACTCATTCCTCAGCCTCCATTATAGTTAGGATCACAGGCATGCAGCATCATGTCAAGTTAGGTATTTGCATTATAGATGAACTTCCCATTTTATGAGGAATTTACAAGGTTTGACTTGTGAATCTGTTCTGAAGAAACTCTTGTTTAAAATCTGGTTCATTACTTTTTTTTTTTTTTTTTTTTTTTTTGTCACTTCACCTGCTACAAATCAACAAGAAGCCATAGATTGTATCATCTTAGATTCTAATTGCCACTCATTCTCTCATCCAAAGTGACCATGATTGTGATGCTTAGCAATCTTAGTGATTAACATGCAGGAAGGAAGGTGAATTACTCTGTAATGATCCCTAGAAAGAATAAAAATTTGTAATACATGTCTCTTGCAACATTCTGAGCAATTTAAGACATCATAATTATTTCATTCTAGACCTTATTGAAATGAAACCTGTGGTTTTGAAACACACACAGAAGATAAATAAATAAAAAGTTTCTTCTTTGAAGCATGACAAATCCTGGGAAAACTATAAAATCGCACATTTCTAATTCCACATGTCATTCATAATAATCATATACTAGATATCATTAAGTGAAATTCAACATGAAACAATATTTATATTCTCTCTTTCTTTTGTAATATTTTATTGATTTTATCTCCCAACACAATTGCATTTCCCAGTATATATTGACTTCTTATTCTTGGTTCTTAGTCACATTTCATTCTTATTCACATTTTTTTTTTTTGGTTTTTATCATGAAATAAATCAGTTTTTTACCTGGCTTGCCCTTGTTTTTTTTTTCACATGACTTTCATACTTTCCTCTTTTTTTTTTTTTTTTTTTTCTTTAAAACCCTAAGCTGTAAACTTTATTGATTCAAAACAATGACTTGCCATTGGGAATTTTGTATGCTTATCAAAACATTTAGGGAAAGATATTTGAGACCTAGAATGCTTTGCCAGAATTAATCCCACAGGAACCTGCAGAGGGACAATATTTTAGGGGATATATCCAAATATGCTAATGACATTTTTAAGCAGACTAGCAGTACAGCAAAATTAAATATAGGCACAGATATATTTCTAAGGACCAGGAACTATTCCCTATAGCACATGGACTGTAAGAGTTCAATCTTTATTCCAGTTTGCTTTCATATTTCTTTTAAAATTTTATTTATTTAAAAAGTTTTCAAGTTTCACCAAATTGCACTGCATATCCTCACTCATAACAGCCTCAGCTCCCTTGAACTTTCCCTTCCTTTCTGTACCATGGATGATTTGGTTCAGGCTCTTAAATTAAACCCAAACAGTACATTCCTCCATTTGTGCACTAGATTCTGTTCTTATCACAAGGACATTGCTCCAGGACAGTACACCAATAATTTTCTGAAAAAAATTAATAATCAAAATCATACAATATTACCTAGGCAAACTGAAGCAAAGTGTTATGTCTCAGATTTTAGAGAACAAAAATCCAATAATATAATTATTATTTTTTTTCTTGATTTAGATATTGTCTTTAGCTTACAGAATACCAAGCAACACTGGCATTTCTCCTAGTGTCAGGCTGCTTTTCTTAAGTCTTCCTTGTCAATTTCTTATCATCGGGATTCTTAAATTTGGAATTTGGCAAGGCCCCCAATCTTAATAGATTTTTCTCTTTTCTGTGTACTTGTGATTTACTTGATGTATCTCCTCCAGGGAGTGGTTTAAGGCACTGAATGGAACAATTGCACTGTGTGGACATGCAACAAGGACTCTTATTCCCCAGGGGGACTTCACAGCCACCACAAGGTGCCAAGTGCTGCTATCTCTCATGTAAAGGAACAAACAAATATAAGCCCCAGATCAACAAGAAGAAGCTGAATGTGCTATTTCAGTGGAGAAGTGAGTTCATAGTCCTGTGCAGAAAGAAATTAAGTGAAAGCAGGAGAATAAAAAATCAGAGACAGTACGTGAGTTACTGACAGATTAGAGGCAATGTCTGCCATGTTCTTGGGTTCAAGAGAGATGACTCCAAATACTGCAATGTATTTCTGGTGATTATGTCCATCTAGAAAGATGAAGTAGATATTGAAGGATCCTTGTGCAGGTGACAGAAAAAGGAATGTAGTGTACAAGAAGTGATTTTCATTTAAGTAAGCGTGTTCATGGTCTCACTAGTTTATATTAAAATAAAGGCAAAGAATATGTCATGCAGAGAAAATCAGTTGGTGAATAGGACTGTTTAAATGTGGGATTATTTTTGCTATTGCTTTAATTGGGGGGGGCAATATTGTATGATATTGATTGTCGTTTGAGAATCTGAGCAAGACTTAAGAGTAGAACAGATTAGCAGTTAGAAATCATGGTTTTATTTTTTTCATTCCACCCCTGGATGAAAATCTGGGATGGCAAATATTTTGATTTAATCAATTTTGTGTTTTTTTGTATTATTAGATAGATCAACTAAAATGTATATGTACCACTTGTTGGAATTAAGTAATTATATGTAAATGCTTCACATACTTTTAATTATTATAAAACGTTCATTCATTTTATTTATTTAATGTTTCACAAGTAAGAAATGAAATAATATACAAGAAAGTATTAAAGTAATATGGAAGTATCTACTCAGAAGCATGAATAGAATAACTCAGGTTACTCAAGACAAAAGTATTAAGCATCTATCACCTCTTAAAGACACAATTGAAATCTTCTGAAAAATTGATAAAAAGTATTTCCAAAATGTTACAAATAAAACTTTAAATAATGTCAATCATTTCTACTTTGAATTTTGAATGCTATTTTATGTTTTCTCTTTGGTTTTGGATGTTATTTTATATAGATTTCTTTTGTCTATAACTAGTACTTTCATGAATGTGTTCTAAAACATCTCTCCATGTGCATATTTTTGTTAAATTTCGGTATTTATTATAATAAAGATAGATAGCTTAAAATAGCTCTACTATAATTACATTATGATAACATGAATTTCATATTTTACATTAATAATAAAAATAGAAAAAGAAAAAATATGAAATAATATGTTAGCAGAGGCCAACCTCCATCCTCTAATGCCCGTATACAATAAGCCATGGTATAATTTGTCACATTGAAAAATTACTTTCACATTAATATCTTAATTATTTACGAAATATTCAACAAACTCACTTTTAATTTCAATTTTACAAATAATGTAATTTCCGTTCTTTTAGTCACAAAATTAGTAGATGTGTAACTTAAATTTTGATTTTTTAGCATCAGTGCTTTTTTTTTTTGCTAATATACTGATGATTAGATTTGATCTTATCTGGATTATAAAGTTTGAAAGTCCTCACATCATTTTTTTGTTCTCTTTTATTTGTGCCTTTAACCACTGTATCTGTTTCTGTATTCAAAACATTACAAAGAACTCAGGAGTAATGACAGAAAATTTAGATTTCAGTTATGCACAACATTGGCATTTGATGGCAAAACTACAGCAATAGTTCCTATGCTACAAAACCAAGAACCTTGGAATTAGACAATCTAGATTCAAATAATTTTAATTTTTTTCCATATAGAGGTAATTTAGGTGATAAAATATGTGCTCTTTATATTTAGTTTAGTTTTTGAGAATAATACTATTTTCAGAGGATAAAGGATAGGCACAAATTTTGTAATAGAAAACTAAAGAAAAAAGAAAGAGAAAATGCCAATTAAAGATAATGGCAAATGTTTTTGTGTTATTCGTTATGAAGAAAAGTCTCTTATAGTGCACTTTAAGTCATATTAAGTGGCATGCCACCATTATTCTATATTTGTTTATAAATTCCAGTGTGTACAATAGCCTAGGAGAAATAAAATTTGAAAGATTTTTGAATTTTAAAAGATATTAATACCTGCATTAGTTATTAAAATATTTTAGACATTGAATTGAGACATTAAGGATAACTTTATTAACAAACAAGTGATGTCCTGTGTTTCTGTATTAATATTCATTATATAATTAAGTCCTTTAGCACTTAACTAAAAGCAGAATTAATAGTTTTTCACGGTTGACCAGTCTTTTAAAGAAAATATTTATTATGTTCACATTAATTACTATTGAATTTTGAAAATTTTAGATTATTAACACATTTTAAACTTTTGTACATACATACAAATTCCCCTAAAACCTACTCAGTGAATATGCGAAATACAAAATAATTAAACTCAGAATATTAATCTTTATACCAAATTGAAATTTATTTTAGAGTCAGAAGTTGAATACAAACGTTTTTTGCATTATGTAATACTGATGATTAACTCCCTTCTATGCTACGTAATATTGAGCTATAAATCTTCAGCCCTAAAAAATTATTTTTTAATAAATTAGGCCAGGTAAGTATTTTCACTAAAAAAATTCACTTTAGATTCCACACACTTATTTCTTATAAAGTTATTCAAACTTTATGAAAATATAGGATTCTCTAATTTGCGTTACTGAATTAATTCTGACTGTGAGAAAAACATCTGATTATGATCTCAAGTACTGATGGCTACTTTTTTATTTACTTTCAGCTATGGAGGCATGGAGTAATTTTAATTGTTAAAATATGAAACATGTTAATGTATTAATATTTTTTTTCAGATAATTTATGAAATAAATAATTTGATATTATATATACCAAATAGTGATTTCTGCTGTCATTTGCCTACTGTAAATTTTGTCACAGAGAAAGAAAACCTAACTTTATTATGGATATTTCTTGATTCTTGATTTCTTGACTCTTCATATCAGTCAACATATTTTAGCTTCAGTTATAAATTGCAATGTTAATCCATCTTCTCTATGATCTCTGTCCATAGAATCTGTGTGCCGTGTGTTCCACTCAAGGAATTGTAAACTAATGTAGAAGAAAACTGTGTTTGGACACTAGATATATATTTTTCCTACTCCAATTTCTAGTTTTATTTTCTGTTCCTTCTGTGCAATATATGACTCATTAAGGTCAGCACTTGTCTATACTATTATTACAACCTCAATGTCTAGCATAGGCACTAGCTCTAAGGGGATGCAAACATGAAATTTACTTTTAATAAAAGTAGAAAAAAAGAAGAAAAAGAAAGAAAAGAAGAAAAAAATAGTTCTATTAAGCAGGGGATTGATCAATCTTATGGGAACAGGACTGGATATGCAATTTTATTTTCCAAATATTTTGTGAAAAAAAAATCATTGGTGAATGAGATTGTAGTTATGTAAAACTGATAGTTCAACTTGGGAAATATTTTTATCTTTAACAAACTGATTATATTTAACCACTTATGATAGCATATCTCAAAATTTATATCACTCCCATATTCAAATTAAGAATTTTAGAATCAAATATGGAGTGACTTGTGCACAAGTGGTTCCTTTACATTAATTGGAATCAGGGAAAATCAACATAAAATATTTACAGGAATAAATGTGATTTTCAAATATGTCTTTTATAAAAGATATTCTTAAAATTCCCTCTCATGAAGTCAATAAAAATCAGTGGAAAATTATGCTCATTGGAGATCGTTTTTTTAAAGCATAGAGATATTAATTCAGATTAGGAATGTTTCTACTTAGTAAATATCCAAATGCAAAGATGCATGAGAAAAGTATTGTGACAACCAAAAATAAATTATAAAAGAAATAAAAAGGTAAAATATGAATATGTGCCTATGTTTCAATACATGTATTTTTGATGTCTTACAGATGTATACATTAGTATAATATATATTCTTAATTTTTTATTTAATAGCAGGGTTATGAAAGTTTTCTTTGGATGTAGATGGACAGTGTGTGTGTGGTGTGTGTGTATGTGTGTGTGTGTGTGTATTGGCATTGTCTATATAGCAGAATTGAAGTAGATTTTTAATCATATCTCTGTGTTACCCAGGTGTCCTAGATAACATAATGTTACAATCTCATGCACCAATTTGGAATACCCTGTCCTTAACACATGCATTTAATGTAAAATAAATAAATTATTCTCTATAAAATGAAGATTTTTATGTTCCTGTAAAAATGTTACTATTAAAAAATACATAAAGATTGGTTCCATACTGATATTAAAAAAAAATACTTAACAGTTACTTGCACATCTATTTTAAGATCAGAAGTAGACAGCTCAGGAAAATTTTTCAGCTACTCCGTGTTTTCAGGGACTAATATGAAGTGACTCTTTAACAATGACTCTCTGAAACAATGATATATTTCCTCAGTTCCCTATGTCTTCCTACATCCTAAGTGATTTGTTAACTGAAGGATGCTTTTTTTTTTTTCCCTTGTCAATTTAGCTAGAGTTGTGACTTTTATTTTCCATTTTCAGGACATTATTAACTAACTCCCGATATCCAAACTGGTATAACGAATTCCCCAAGGGAGAGGTGTAGAAGTAGCAGCAACCTTAGAGAGCATCCAGTCCCACCTCTCATTTATTGAGTAAGGCTCTGGCTACAGCACACAACAAATGAAAAGCAAATGAGTAAATATATACAGAAACGAAACAGCCACACCAAGCATAGCATACCCTCTGCCCCCAATTCATGGGAAAAAAGCTCCCTGATTTCATTTGGTCACTGAGCTACAAGGCTGCAGTCTGTAAGCAGGGGGCCAATTGGGGCTCCTAAATTGCTCTCTGCCTTCCCCACTGCTGATGCCACAGAAAGATGGTGCATACAAGTTTAGATTTGCTGTTTTACACTTGCTCAACTGTGCATTCCCTGTAATGGAGGATTTTTGCTATGGGGAGAGAATGTATTTTTAATGAGTTCTTTTGATATTTAACTGAATTCTCAGCACATGATAAAATATGTAACATACCCAGATATCATGTGTTTCAAATAAATTTATTGGCATTCTATTATTCAGAGGAGTTTGCTCTACTGTACATTTCAATATGATATCTTAGTTGGAATCGGGTAAATATTAATTGATCTGATTTGCTGGTCAAGAGATGTTGATAAGTAGTCAAGGCTGATTAGTGACAAAGTCTAAGCAACTTTAATGACATATTTATAAATAGCATTGAAAATAAATGTTTATTTAGATCTTAAATGCACCTGAAAACCTATATGCTGAAGTCTTAGCCTATAGTGTTATTGGAAGTGGTAGAGCCTTTAGGAGATAAAGTTAGGTGAATAAAATTAGGTCATTGGGGGGGTGCCCTTGAAGGTTACTGGGACCCAAACTCCTTCTTCTCTCTCTGTTTCCAGGCTACCATGAGTTGAGAAGTTGCTTCATCACGTGTTTCCCACCATTATGTTCTGCTTTGCCATAGGTCTAAAGCGGATGGAGCTGACCATGCACTGAAAACTTCTGAAAACTATGAATCAAAATAAACCTTTCCTCAGTTTGTTATAGTGATGTTCAATTAACCTAAGGTTTGAGATGGACTTTCCCAATTTACCAACAGACCACCATTGAAATTATCAATAATTTGTGAAATAAGGAATATCTTGTGTTATCACTACAAGGCACAAATGATGTTCAAATTAGAAACAATAATACAATGATCATTTTCTCATAGAAAATTGGGTATAAGCTAATGTCAAAGGACAATCCCATTAATATAGCAAACTATTTAACTACTTTAGGTATCAATATCTAAGATAAAATAACAGATACTAATAGAATCAATATTCCAAAGAACTGGACCAAATTTACTTTACTCTAAAAAGATACTCTCCTCTAAAATTCATTTAAAAAACAGATTTACAAAATATCTATAATTCTTTTCCAATAGTATTTAAGTCAATAATTCATAAATAGAATATAATCTCAGAAAAAAAATAAGACAGTCAAAATATTTTAATGGAGCAAAATTAGTAAAAAACACACAGATACTACAAAAAAGTGAATTAAAAATGTAGAATTAATTTAATACATCCTCTTATTAGTCAAATGAAAAGTATGTGAATAATTGAAAATGAAGAATAAAAGAAAAGAAGCCAAAAATTCACTGAGAGAATTCAATCAATTATTAATTGGAATTCTACAGGGAAAGGAGAAAAATTAAAACAGAGTGAAGAGAACAATTGGCAAGGTATATGTCTATTTATCCTTTTGAAAGTGATAGGATTATATATACTATTTTATTCATTAAGTCATTATTCTTTATAAAATATATATAAAATAATTTTATTTATGGCTGAGTAAAGCTATATTTTTTATATATACTGGGTGGTAACTGGATGGGTGGAGTGTGGCTGGAGGAGGTGGTCACTGGGGGGCATGACTTGGGGTTTATATTTTGTCCTTGTTGAGCAAACCCTCTCTTCTTCCTAGTTGTCATTTTCCAAGTTTCTTTGGTCCACCACGCCCTTCCCTCTTGATGTTCTGGCTCACCTTGGGCCTAGAACTAGAAGTCAGTCAACTGTGGACTGAACTTTTTAAACCATGAGCCAAAATAAACTTTTTCTTCTCTGTGTTGTTCTTGTCAGGCTTTTTGGTCACTGTGATGAAAACTTTATTAAAGCAGATAACAATATTTTCTTTATCCTTCCGTCTGTGGATTAGAAAATGCAAACATAAATAATTCATAAATTATGTCAATATTAATATTAATTTATGAATTATTATATTTGTGTATTAAGTTTAAAATGATATATTTGCTTTTTTTGAAATAAAATTAGTTTTACAAATATTGAGTTTATATTTATATAAATTTCTTAGACATCCAAATGGATAATAATAAACATTCAACATAAAATATATGTGAACCTGAAATAAATAATTCCTAAATAATATGTTTCTAATTACTTGAGTGTGAACTGAAGCCAGTTCTAAATGTTTTACTACATCTAAATACATTTACTATATAAATATAGTTATTTGTTTCAATTACCCTATAAATTAGTTTATACTATTATCTACTTTTCACAACTGAGGAAAGTAAGATACAGAGAGGTTAAGTAACTGCAAATTTCATAGAGCTAAATTTGCGAAGAATCTGGATTCTGTCCCCTCAGTTGTGTTAGAGTTCTTCCTTATATTAATATATGTGATACTTCCTATTCATTTACTTCACTTAAAGTGAAGAGTACATTTTTATATTTCACCTGTATAAATGTATGTACAATAGTGAGTGAAACCTAGAATTGATTAGCAAACAATTTTTTTTTCTATGAAATATTAAAAAAAGAGTGATTTGGTGACATGGACTGATCTTTTAATGCTTTTAATGCTGTTAATGAAGTAATTTCCTTTCTACAATTTATACCACAGTAATAATCATAATGGATTTCTAAGATATTTACAGAGATGATTTAATCACATTTATTAATGATACTGAAAAATTGAAACATGGAATAAATGTCCCATAATAAGTTAGTGCTTAAATAAATGAGTGACATATTAATACATTGGACAAGTACATGGAAATTAGTGAGATAATGCAGAACTCTAAAATGACCCTTCAAAATTTCCAACCCTGTTCCTCAGGACTGTGAATAAACTATCAGGTTCATGATTATGTTTGGTTATATAGTCAAGGGAATTTTGCACTTGCTACTAAGGTTACAAGTAGTTAGCTTTGAGTTAGTAAAAGAGATTATGCAAGTGGGTCTGATCTAAACTTGTGAGCCCTTTTAAGCTAAGAATTTTCCCACTTGGGGTCCTGGGGAATATCGAAATGGAAAAATAAGATTTCTGGTGCCAGTGCTGGCTTCAAACATGGGGGTAACAAGGAATAATAGTTCAATATGCCATGTATCATTAAATAAAAGAATATCAAAATAAATATATGTCTTCAAATAATCATTGACAAAAAGTATTAATGGTGCTTACCTAAGAGAAATAGAATTAGTTGATTTTTAAAATTGTGTACCAAGATTGTATTTATTGTGACAGTTTTCAGGATAAGTGAACATAGAATAAAATTCTCGCATAGTATAAGAATACCTAACATTTCATAATATTTATAATTAAGCAAATAAATTCAAACATATATAAACATACAAGAAGAATTTAAGAGGCCACATATAGTGGTAAACTCCTGTAATCCCAATGACACAGGAGGCTAAGGCAAGGGGATTGCAAATTCAAGGTCAGCCTCAGCAATTTAGGAAGATCCAGTCTCAAAATAAATAAATAAATGAAGTAAAAGAAGAGTGGAAATGTAGTTCAGTGAAACAGTGACTCTGGTTTAAATCCCCAGTAGCAGGGGAAAAAAGACTTTGTGAAAATAATTTGAAATATAGAAATTATTGTATCTGGAGATTAGAAATAAGGATGAGTAGGTGAATTTAGCTCCCTTTATATCTATAATGAATGACATCTTCTGCCAGCAATAGCAGGAATTTTAGGCACTTTGTTAATGTTGCCATATATAAATATTTAAGATGATCCCCAAAAAGTGGAAAAAATTCTTTGTTTTATCCCCGAAACTTTCTTGTCTTCCTTTCACCTCTCTTGTATTTTTCTCTCTCTTTCTCTCCCTTTCTCTTTCTCTATTTCTTTCTCCCTCCTTCCTCCCCTCTTTCATTTCTTTCATTAAAACACTCTATAAATTTTGGGTTGTTGAGATAGAAAGAATAACAATTTCTCTTTGTGCCTACATAAATAAATCCATATATTTTAATATAATACCTACTGTATACTTTCTGTCTCTGAGTTTCTTCAACCATTGTACAACATGATATCTTTACAGATCCTTACACTTGTAGTTCATGTAGTAGATAGGAAAGTTTTATGAGGATGAACAGTTAGTATGATAAAGAGGACTCATTCCAAAGGGAATGACACATGTTCTAAAATTTTACATCCAGAGATTGACATCCAGTAAAAATATTCTTTTTCAATATATGGGATCTTGATTTGTATCCAATAAGTGAAGAGAACTATTTAACAAAAGATTGGCAATCGTTATTTCTAATGTGATGTTTGTGCAGGTATTATGATGTATCCTTCTTTAATGTAGACATGCAGCCTATCACTCAAAAGGGCATGCTTATGATAGCTTAAGGCATAAGAGTGCAGGTTATGGAGTTATAAGGGACATTTAGAAATCCTAGCTGTGGATATTAGTCTTAGCTCTCTAGACATTAAAAATAAATAGAATGTCTGTATCTATGTATCTGTCTATCTAGAGAGATATTTACTATTATGAACTGGCTCATGCATGCAGTTATGGAAACTGAAAAATCAAAGGCCTGCAGTCAGCAACCTGAAGTTACCTGTAGTTCGAGTTCAAGACCACCTGAGAACCAGGAGAGATGACAAGAGTAAGTTCCAGACTGAGTGTGCCTGAGAATCAGGAGACAATGGTGAGATTCCTGTTTTGGTCCAAGTTCAAAAGCCGAAGTTCAATGTTTCAGCTCACAGACAGAGATAAGAATTATAACTCAGCCATTTAGTCTGTGCAGGGCATTCAAGAGATTGGGGTTGCCCACTGGAGCAGTGAACTCAGACAACTGGGAGCGTCGTAGAGGAGGCCGCTCAGCACAGTGCTGGGACTCGCAGCAACCACTGGGGCTCCGGCGGCTGCCCAGGGGAGGAGCGGCAAGGAGAGCTGTTTGGACTCAGACCACTTCGGAACACTGCTGCCCTGAGGAGGAGGAGGAGGACCGTGGCCGCTTGGATTCGGAGTGACTACACCAGAGCTACAGGCGGTTGCCAGAGGAGAAGCGGCGCGGCGAGCTGTTTGGACTCAGACCACTTCTGAACACCGGGGCCTGCCCTGAGGAGTAGGAGGAGGAGGAGGAGGAGCGCGGCGGGTCTTTAAACTCGCAGTGACTGCATTAGAGCTCTAGGTGGCTGCTCAGAGGAGGAGGCGAGTGGTGAGTTGTTTGGACTTAAAGCGACCGCTCCTGAACACAGGGGGGCTGCCTGGAGGAGAAGTGCGGTGGGTCGCTTCGTCTCGAGTGGCCGCACCAGAGGTCCAGGCGGCTGCCCAGAGGAGGCGTGCAGCGGGTCACGTGGATTCAGAGGCACTCAGAGTGACCGCTCCTGAACACCCAGGGGGTTACCTGGAGGAGGAGGAGGAACAGGGCAGGTCACTTCGACACAGAGTGATTGATTGCCCTGGGCTACAGGCGGTTGGTGGGAGGAGGCACGCAGTGAGTTGCTTGGACTCCTAGTGACCGCACCGGAATACTGGGCGGCCGTCTGGAGGAAGAGGCGTGTGGCGGGTCTCTGGGACTCAGAGCGATTGTACGGGGCCCCAGGTGGCTGCTCAGAGGAGGGGCCGCATAGCCAGGCGATTAGGTGCAGAGCAGGGTCCCAGGATCTAGGAGGCTTCTTGGTGGAAGAGCCGCACAGAGACACACTCAGGGGCGGAGCGAAGGTTCCAGGACTGCGGGCAGATTCTCTGAGGAGGGGCAGCCTAAGGAGATTCATCTGTGAAGGGTGAGGCTCCCAGGCCCAGGAGGTAGGGCAGGGCCCCTGGGAACTTTGCAGAGGAAGGCAGCCCAGCCCAGGCAGTAGCTGTAAATTGAGAGGAACCTCTAGGAGGGAACTAACCAGCGAGACCTCCCCACCAGGTGAGTATTCCCTGGCGGGTGAGGTTTCCCCACAAGGACGGTAAAACCAGAGACACAGGCCCAAACAGGCCTTGCCTCGGCCGGCAGCCTAGTTCCCCTTTGGATGACCATTGGTCAACAAGTGGAGGCACCTCTGCCCACTAGCAGGGAATATACCCCACCTGAAGGCCACCACTCCTAGAGAGGCAGCTTCCTTGTGGCGCACCACATTATCAACTTCCTCCAAGACTTCAGCCTACTGAAGGCTAAGAAGGGATATATATAGAAATCTTCAAGGACATTGTAAGTCAATAGAGGAAATCTGCAATATCTCAGCGGTCCACTGATACCTGAACAATATGAGAAAACAAGGAAAGAAAATGCCGCAAACAAATCTAGATGATACATCAATAAAAGCCAATGACAGCATGGCAGAAGAAATGACAGAAAAGGAGTTCAGAATGTACATAATTAAAATGATAAGGGAAGCAAACGATGAGATGAAAGAGCAAAGGCACTCACTGAATGATCACACCAATCAACAGTTAAAAGAGCAAATACAGGAAGAAAAAGATCATTTCAATAAAGAGTTAGAGATATTGAAAAAAAAAACAAACAGAAATCCTTGAAATGAAGGAAACAATAAACCAAATTAAGAACTCCATAGAAAGCATATCCAGTAGGATAGAACACCTAGAAGACAGAACCTCAGACATTGAAGACGAAATATTTAACCTTGAAAACAAAGTTGAACAAACAGAGAAGATGGTAAGAAATCATGAACAGAATCTACAAGAACTATGGGATATCATGAAAAGGCCAAATTTAAGAATTATTGGGATTGAGGAAGGCCTAGAGAAACAAACCAAAGGAATGAACAATCTATTCAATGAAATAATATCAGAAAATTTCCCAAATCTGAAGAATGAAATGGAAAATCAAGTTCAAGAGGCTTATAGGACTCCAAATACACAAAATTACAACAGACCCACACCAAGGCACATTGTAATGAAAATACCGAACATACAAAATAAAGACAGAATTTTAAAGGCTGTGAGAGAAAAGAACCAAATTACATTCAGGGGGAAACCAATACGCATATCAGCAGATTTTTCAATCCAGACCCTAAAAGCTAGAAGGGCCTGGAACAACATGTTTCAAGCCCTGAAAGAAAATGGATGCCAACCAAGAATCTTATACCCAGCAAAACTTACCTTCAAATTTGACGATGAAATAAAATCCTTCCATGATAAACAAAAGCTAAAAGAATTTATAGAAAGAATGCCAGCATTACAGAACATTCTCAGCAAAATATTCCATGAGGAAGAGATGAAAAACAAAGAAGCAAATCAGCAAAGGGTGGAATTATCCTAAAGGAATTGTCAAATAAAGGAGGAACCAAGTAGTGTCAAATAAATAAATAAATAAAATTTAAAAAATGAACCATATGACCGGGAAACCAAATCATATCTCAATAATAACCCTGAATGTTAATGGCCTGAATTCATCAATCAAAAGACATAGACTGGCAGATTGGATTAAAAAGAAAGATCCAACAATATGTTGCCTACAAGAGACTCACCTCATAGAAAAAGATACCCATAGACTAAAGGTGAAAGGATGGGGAAAAACATACCATGCACATGGACTCAGCAAAAAAGCTGGAGTATCCATCCTCATTTCAGATAATGTGGACTTCAAGCCAAAGTTAGTCAGAAGGGATAAAAAAGGTCATTTCATACTGCTTAAGGGAAGCATAAATCAGCAAGATATAACAATCATAAACAACTATGCCCCAAACAGTGGCTCATCCATGTATGTCAAACAAATCCTTCTCAATTTCAGAAACCAAATAGACCATAACACAATAATACTAGGTGATTTTAACATGCCTCTCTCACCACTGGACAGATCTTCCAGACAAAAATTGAACAAAGAAACCATAGATCTCAATAACACAATCAATAATTTAGACTTAACGGACATTTATAGAATATACCATCCAACCAAGAGCGAATACACTTTCTTCTCAGCAGCACATGGATCCTTCTCTAAAATAGACCATATATTATGCCACAAAGCTAATGTTAGCAAATACAAGAAGATAGAGACACTACCTTGTATTCTATCAGATCATAATGGATTGAAGTTAGAAATAAATGAAAGAGTAAAACACAGAAACTATTCCAACATTTGGAGATTAAACAATATGGTATTATATGATGAATGGATAACAGAAGATTTAGGTAGGAAATTAAAAAATTCTTAGAGGTAAATGAGAACAAAGACACATTATATCAAAATCTCTGGGACTCTATGAAAGCAGTACTTAGAGGAAAATTTATTTCATGGAGCGCATTCAATAAAAGAAGTAAAACTCAACAAATAAACAACCTAACACTACAGCTCAAAGCCCTAGAAAAAGAAGAAAAGACCAGCACCAAAAGTAGTAGAAGACAGGAAATAGTTAAACTCAGAGCTGAAATCAATGAAATTGAAACAAAAGAAACAATACAAAAAATTGACAAAATAAATAGTTGGTTCTTCGAAAAAATAAACTAAATTGATAAACCTTTAGCCACACTAACAAAGAGAAGATGAGAGAAAACCCAAATCACTAAAATTCGGAATGAACAAGGAAATATCACAACAGACAGGATTGAAATACAAAACATAATTAGAAGCTATTTTGAAAATCTATACTCCAACAAAATAGAAAATTTCGAAGACATCAACAGGTTCTAGAGACATATGAATTACCTAAACTGAATGAGGAGGACATACACAATTTAAATAGACCGATTTCAAGTACTGAAATAGAAGAAGTCATCAAAAGCCTACCAACAAAGAAAAGTTCAGGACCAGATGGGTTCTCAGCCGAGTTCTACAAAACCTTTAAAGAAGAGCTCATTCCAATACTTCTCAAAGTATTCCATAAAATAGAAGAGGAGGGAACCCTCCCAAACTCATTCTATGAAGCCAATATCACATGATACCTAAACCAGAGAGAGACTCATCAAGGAAAGAAAATTTCAGACCAATATCCTTAATGAACATCGACGCAAAAATTCTCAACAAAATTTTAGCAAATCGCATACAAAAACATATTAAAAAGATAGTGCACCATGATCAAGTGGGTTTCATCCCAGGGATGCAAGGTTGGTTCAACATCCGGAAATCCATAAATGTCATTCACCATATCAATAGACTTAAAGTCAAGAATCACATGATTAATTCAATAGATGCAGAAAAAGCATTTGATAAAATACAGCATCCCTTCATGCTCAAAACACTAGAAAAAATAGGGATAGTGGGAACATTCCTTAACATTGTAAAGGCCATTTATGCTAAGCCCATGGCTAATATCACTCTAAATAGTGAAAAACTGAAAGCATTCCCCCTAAAAACTGGAACAAGGCATGGATGCCCTCTTTCACCACTTCTATTCAACATCGTTCTTGAGACTCTAGCCAGAGCAATTAGACAAACCAAAGAAATTAAAGGGATACGAATTGGAAAAGAAGAACTCAAACTATCCCTGTTCGCTGATGACATGATTATATATTTAGAGAAACCTGGAAATTCCACCAGAAAACTCTTAGAACTCATAAGTGAATTCAGTGAAGTAGCAGGTTACAAGATCAATGCTCATAATTCCAATGCATTTTTATACATAAGTGATGAATCTTCAGAAATAGAAATTAGGAAAACTATCCCATTCACAATAGCCTCGAAAAAAGTAAAATATTTGGGAATCAATCTCATAAAAGAGGTGAAAGACCTCTACAATGAGAACTACAGAACACTAAAGAAAGAAATTAAAGAACACCTTAGAAGATGGAAAGATCTTCCATGTTCTTGGATAGGAAGAATTAATAATGTCAAAATGGCCATACTACCTAAAGTGCTATACAAATTCAATGCAATTCCAATTAAAATCCCAATGACGTACCTTACAGAAATAGAGCAAGCAATTATGAAATTCATCTGGAAGAATATGAAACCAAGAATAGCTAAAGCAATCCTTAGCAGGAAGAGTGAAACAGGGGGTATTGCAATACCAGAACTTCAACTCTACTACAAAGCAATAGTAACAAAAACGGCATGGTATTGGTACCAAAATAGAAAGGTAGATCAATGGTACAGAATAGAGGACACGGACACAAACCCAAATAAATACAATTTTCTCATACTAGACAAAGGGGCCAAAAATATGCAATGGAGAAAAGATAGCCTCTTCAACAAATGGTGCTGGGAGAATTGGAAATCCATATGCAACAGAATCAAACTAAACCCATATCTCTCACCGTGCACGAAACTAAACTCAAAATGGATTAAGGACCTCAGAATCAGACCAGAGACCCTGCAGATTATAGAAGAAAAAGTAGGTCACGATCTTCAACATGTCGGCTTAGGACCAGACTTCCTTAACAGGACTCCCATAGCACAAGAAATAAAAGCAAGAATCAATAACTGGGATAGATTCAAACTAAAAAGCTTTCTCTCAGCAAAGGAAACTATCAACAATGGGAAGAAAGAGCCTACAGAGGGGAGAATATCTTTGCCAATCATACTTCAGATAGAGCGCTAATCTCCAAAATCTATAAAGAACTCAAAAAACTCTACTCCAAGAATACAAATAATCCAGTCGACAAATGGGCTAAGGAAATGAATAGACACTTCACAGAAGAAGATCTACAAGCAATCAACAAACATATGGAAAAATGTTCAACATCTCTAGTAATAAGAGAAATGCAAATCAAAACCACCCTAAGATTCCATCTCACCCCAATTAGAATGGCGATTATCAAGAATACAAGCAACAACAGGTGTTGTCGAGGATGTGGGGAGAAAGGTACACTCATACATTGCTGGTGGGGCTGCAAATTAGTGCAGCCACTCTGGAAAGCAGTGTGGAGATTCCTTAGAAAACTTGGAATGGAACCACCATTTGACCCAGCTATCCAACTCCTTGGCCTGTACCCAAAGGACTTAATATCAGCATACTACAGAGATACAGCCACATCAATGTTCATAGCTGCTCAATTCACAATAGCCAGACTGTGGAACCAACCTAGATGTCCTTCAATTGATGAATGGATAAAGAAACTGTGGTATATATATACAATGGAATATTACTCAGCCATAAAGAATGACAAAATTATGGCATTTGCAGGCAAATGGATGAAATTGGAGAATATCATGCTAAGTGAGATAAGCCAATCTCAAAAAGCCAATGGACAAATGATATCGCTAATAAGTGGATGATGACATATAATGGGGGGAGGGAAGGGTTAGTGTTAGGGTTAGAGTTAGGGTTAGGGAGGGGGGCAAGTATGGAGGAAGGAAGAACTGTATATAAAGGAAAAGAGGGGTGGGAGGAGTGGGGGAAGGGAAAAAATAACAGAATGAATCAAACAACATTACTCTATGTAAATTTATGATTACACAAATGGTATGCCTTTACACCATGTACAAACAGAGAAACATGTATCCCATTTGTTTGCAATAAAAAAAATATATTATTAAAAAAAAAAGAGAGAGGTTGGGGTTTACTCACAGTCTGAATACATTTAGCTTTATTCAGTCTCTCCGTTCAGTTTTTAACCTCATCCATAACTACTCTAACAGACTTATCTAGAAAAATATTGAGCCATATATCTAGACACCCTCTAACCCATTCAAGTTGACATAAAATTAACCTCAACTCAACTCTTCTACTTAGTAGCTATGTGTATTTGGGCAAGTATCTTATCTCTGTGTCTACCCATTACAATGAGAAACAAAACATATATTTGCATTGGGGTTCTCCGTTTCCCAGAAAGGAAATTATTCCAAGTTTTTTTTTTTTTTTTCATAATAAATTGCAGGCATAACCTAGCCAAACAATTTGTTTTAACCTATGAAGTTAAGTGATAAAACAGTGAGACTTTAGCAAAGAAGGGGAAAGGATCTATCTAATCGAGTATTCCCAGTCTTTATTATGTGGTAGAGTGACAATGTAAAAATTAAGTCACATTGGGATCTCGTGATTATGATTCTGTGGCTAAGAACTACCACTTTGTGTGTGCCTCAACCTGGTGCTACTTTCGTGGTTCTAGGCACCACACTTTGCAAAGCAATGTGCTAAAGAACCTCATCGTAATTTGGGGGAATAAAATCTTACTAAATAAGATATTTCAGAAACGAGGTATCTGAATACATTTAAAATGAACCTTATTTGTCCTTATTTGACATTAAGGAGAATACTTACGTGACCATCATACATAATAAATCAAATATTCTGTGAAATATTTTACGTGTAGTATATTGCATTGCATTTAAAGGGGAAATTAAAAGTTGCTACTCTTCTGTCATTTATTCTCAAGTTATGTTAATCACTTTATTTACAGAAAAAGCAAATTAAATATTAATTCAAAAATACTATCTTTTTTCCTGATGAACCATTCAGTGATGTGTCAAGCAAATGAATATATGCCATTTAGTGGGAAATATCCTACTAAAATAGGGGAAAATACTGTGATTAAAATATATTTTAGATCAAGGTGTGGGGAATAGTTCTAAGAAAGTGGTATTAAGCTGAAGTGTGAATATTGTTGGTAAAAATAAGGAAAGGGTGCAGATACCTGGAGGAAGAAAATTTGTTTCACTTATCTTCATCATTTAAAAAATTTTGGTCATAGATATTTCAGTTATTTTACTTGTTTCAACTCTTTGACAGACAGCAATAACTTGTTGTTTGTCAGCTAATGAAGAAAATCATCCAATCTGATTATAAAGGATGGTGTCACATGAAACTTGCTTTGTGGTCATATGCTATCTGTTATTATTTCCTATTACACCACTGCTTATTTGCAGAAATTATTTTAGCCCCTGATCTCTTGCATATCATCAGTTGCTACAATGTAGGCAGGGTTGTTATTTATTTGCCCAATTAGTGATATAGTAATCAGTTCCTCAACACTTCGTCTATTTCAAGAGGCATATCAACTGCTTGTACTTAGCTATGTGGTTGCTATTATTTTGTGGCAGAATAATTACTTAATTAGTAGATTAGATGAAACTAATTTTAAAATTTCAATTGCTGCAACTTACAGTTAATTTTTAAAGTTGCTTTTCTTTATTTTTGTAACTATTATTAAAAAAAAGAAACAAGTACAATGTGTTCAAAGCAGCCTTCACTCATGAATCACCAGGAATTGTGTGTTGGTGGGCTTATTTGGAAATATAAAACACAAATTTAAAGAAATGTCTTCACACCAGATATAGTGACACACTCCTGTAATCAGTGTGTTACTCAGGAGGCTGAGCAAGAGGACCTCAAGTTTGAGACGAGCCTGGGCAATTTAGCAAGACCATGTCTCAAAATTAAGAAAGTAAAAAGGACTGGTAATGTAGCTCAGCAGCAGAGCACCTCTGGATTCAATTTCCAGTACTGCAAAAATGTAAGTAAATAAAATAAAGAAACATGTCCCTTTAACTGATAGATCTTATACTATGTTCTTGTGAATAATATTACCAGACGTTTTTGATTGAATTATATATTTTATTAGATGTTTGAACATATTGTTATTTAGTTGTCTAAAATGCATGTTTTTGAAGTAATGTTCAGAAAGCAGAGTAGTTTTATTAATCAAGGATGATTTTATATTTGGACAAAGAATATCCCTAATATAGACTGCAGTCTTCTCCTGCTTTCATGAAGTTGATAATTTCAATTGTATTTTCACACAAATGTACAGATCAATCCTCAGCTGAAGAGTTGGAGAGTCCTCTGGGGATTTCTGAAAATGTCTGTAACTTGGTCTCTGTGCAGTATTTTCCATCATTGACAATTCTCTCCAGTAGATCTCTAAACAACAAACTCTGTCTTCTCAATCCAACTTGACTTGGAGCTTTCTGAAGGAAGCTAGAAGAATTCTAGGGCTCACTTATTTCTCTTCTTTTGGAATTCACTGCCCTGCACTGCCTGTTGGTCATGGTCTGAAGACTTGTTTTCTCATGTGAATGTTTATTTTGTTATTTGTTTGAATGTGGAGGATTAATTTTATTCCTCTTACACAAAGTCCCTCTGGAAGCAGATGGCTCTCAGCATTTGTTTCCTTTATCAGATGCATCAACTACAAAGGGCAAGAGTTTAAGAAGTAAAGTAGAACAATTCTTGTGGTCCTCAGAAAGTAAAAACCTATAGAGAATTTAACCAGAGAAATTGAATAAAAAGTCAAACGGAAAATGGAGAAGTAAAAATGATTAAAATTAAGGAACAAATAGATCAATTCAGTAACATATTGAAAGGGAAAAATGATCATTATCAAGCTAAAAAATAGACAAGTTGAAACATGGAGATTAAAGAATTAAAAAGTACAATAAGACTTCTAACAAGCAAGTTTTATAGATATACAGACAAAAATCACCAGCAAGGGTGTTATATATGCCCACTTATACATGCTTTTATTTAGCTGAGTATGTATGGAATATGCATTTATTTTTATCACATGTTCATTTGCTGCATATTAAAATAAATTGTATAAAGTTCTGAATTTAAGAGGAATAAAGCTATAAGTCCCCAGATGAGAAAGTATATTATAATCACTAGGCTAGATAAAGAAAATGAATTCATATTCAGAATAGTGTGTTGAGGAGGATAATTTATATCTGGACAGTAGTGTTAAATCATTGTCTTTGGGGAACTTCAGATTTCTTGCTTAGACTCTTGGCCAAGATTAGAGCAGTGGGGTTTACAGTGCCGCTTAAGTCTGAAAATCCCATGGCAACCCCCCAGGGCCACTTTGTTTATTGTCGATTTTCACTAGGCATAATGAGTTAGACAGCCTGGCTTGACCAGAGAGGCATAAAGGACTCCTCTGAGAACTGCTGGCTTGGACTTTCCTGGAGCAGAACAGAGATTCTGGTGATTCAAACTGGAGATGTGTAGCCAGGAAAACAGGTCCTAGTAACCTGGCAACAAAATGTCTCTTCAGATTTTCAAAGCTTATCCTCACTCTTTCTGCTGCTGCATTTCATTCTTTGTCTTTAGTTAAAAGCCATAGCAAATATTTTTACTTTGGACATATAAAACAATATGAAGACAAACTATAAAAAAATGTTGAAGATCTTCACTATTAGAAAGCAGTTAGATATACTGAAAGAGATTCTGAGGAAAAAAATCACAATTAAACATATTTGTTAGAAATGCAATTAATTTCCTTTATCATTATTTATTTATGTATTGTAATGCTTGGTATTGAACCCAGGACCTTGTACATGCTAGGCAAGCACTCTACCACTTAGCCACATCTGCTGCTCTGTAATGTTAATTTATAGTAAGTGTTCTATTCATCTAATTTATTTTTTTGATATAACTTAACAAAGTAGACAAGTACCTACATAAACTGATCAGTTATAAGACAAACTAAAGGAAGTAGAGGGGCATAGGGACAAATAATTTTATATAATAAATGATTTATAAACTATTGTTCTGTATTCAAATGCTCAGTTAAAACTTATTTTTCTGGGAAAAAGATATTCTTTTTGCCTCAAGAAGTAAAAGAAATC
Source organism: Sciurus vulgaris (assembly GCF_902686455.1). Classification (NCBI taxonomy): domain Eukaryota; kingdom Metazoa; phylum Chordata; class Mammalia; order Rodentia; family Sciuridae; genus Sciurus; species Sciurus vulgaris. Next base: position 135,994,630 of record NC_136464.1, read on the forward strand.
CTAAATAAATGAAAAACTATTAAGAATATGAACTCCCAAAAATAAATAAAACCTGCTGGTGTTTAAGTCCAGTATTTATTTTTATATATTAATTTTTATGCCTAGAGCATCTATTTAAACATTTCGCCTATCTTTATTTCTATTTTTTAAATATTTCTCCTAGCAATTATAGGAATTCTTTTTATATACTTGATGAGAATTCTTTGAAGGTTATAAGTGTCGCCAATTTATTTTATTATTTATTTTGCATTTTCACACACAAAAATAATTCTGAAGAGACAGAGCTCTGAATTTTATTGCCTAATTTACTATTATTTTCCAATCTCATTAATGTATTTATTGTGTTCATGTTAAGAAAATATTCTTACTTGATGTCATAAAGGCATTGAACAGTTAACTTTTTAAAACCTTTATGAATTATGAACATTAAATATCTTTCATGCTTAGATTCACAATATACTTGGAAGCAATTTTAGAGTTTTGAGTTAATGATCAAGATTAGGATTTTTTCTTTTGGATATTCGCTCCATGAAGAATCAATCTTTGGAAAAAAAATCTTTTGTTTTTGACTGTATAATTTTATAAAAATTGTCATAAATCTAGTAACCTTACCTATAAGGGAGAATTTCTGTACTGCATTATGTTCTATTATTTATTTGTCTATCTCCTGATAATTATTGCTATCTGATTGAATAAATCTTTCCCCTTTGACTCTTTTCCTTCCAAATAAATTTAGAATTAGCTTGTCACTTTCAAAAACATTCTGGAGCTTGTTCTATAACTACAAAGAGTTCTAAGTTAGGGAGAATTGGCATATGCATAATTATGAGCATCCTATTTCATAAGCACATATTTTATCTATCACTTATTCTCAATATTTATTATTTTAGGTTTAGAGTTAATACTTCTCTAATTCTTTATTTACTTTTTGCTGTTATGCAGTTAATAAAATCATATGGTTATATCAATAAATGCAAAGATGTAGTTAATAAATTATAAAAGCCACTCTATCTTCACTCTGGAGAACCCACAGAGCAAAGGCAAATTCATTGTACCAATAAGAGGAAAATAAATTCTATAGCTAGCATCATTCATGGAAACTTGCAAATAATTTTCATTTATCAGTTTAGAGTGCCCCATTCTCTTGTGAACCCAGTTACAGATAAACTTTATTAATATCTCTTACTCTGGTTTCAAGTTTGTCTACCTCTTTTTTTATAACTGTTAGTACTTGCTTTATAGATTGTGAATCGACTTTATTAGTTATGTAAACCTTTAGAATTCTTACATCTTTCTGCTCAATTGATATTTTAACTATGAATTCATATAGGTCTCAGTAATATTAGTTACCTTGAAGTTCACTTTTCTGGTGTTAGTAGAAAGGGAGAGAAAGAGAGAGAGAGGAGAGAAAGTAAATGAAATAAGATTGATATAATTTGTGTTTGCTTTTAGTCTCCATATTTTGATCTTTTTTATTCTTATAATTCAGGAATATCTTTAGTATTATGCATATTTGATTCTCTTTCTTATACTACATGACAAGATTTTTTTCCTTTAAATGGGATATGAATTCATTAATTATTTATGCTTAAACATATCACGTTCCCTTTTAGTATTTACCCTACATTTTCCATTTCTCAGTTTCATAAATTGAGTGTTATTACTTTGTTTCCTTATTCACGTGAATGACTGTTTGCTATACTCCCCCTTCTTTTACTTGCCACACTAGAGATTGCAATATGATTATTGGCTTAACAGAGTCAACATAAATTAATACATTTTCCACTCCATAGAAATGCAAATAACTTAAAATCATTGTGTCCCCAAACTCCATTATATATATGTATATATACATATATATACACATACATATATAATGTATATATGTATATATACATACACACACACACATATATATATATATATTATTTTATGCTTTCTGTTGAACATATCTGAGATGCCAACATTGCCCAGATTTTCCTTGAGTGTATTTCAATTTAAATTGTTTATTTTTACTTTCTCTTGTCCTTAAGGAAAATGTTTTCTGTTCCTTCCAAAATAAATCATGTTCACTCCATACTCTAAACATAACATCTAAACACAGGATGTTACTTTTCTCCAATAAAAATACACTTTTACTTTTGCAGGAACCTTTGTGCAGGTACTTATCTTCTCCATAGAAGTCATCAGTTACAGGGATAATGCAAACCTAGGGTTCAGACTCTGTGTGGAAAGGACTGTTCCTGGTTTTTCCTTACTCTTTAGGTAAAAACATTTAAGAACCCAGTTAATGCTGGGTGGGACATGAACTAATGTATTATACAAATACATATTATGAATTAAGTATATAAGTCTTAAACAGCAGGAGAATAAATATGTAAGACATACTGAATCTCATTATGGAAATTTAAATTAAAATTGCCTACTAATCATCAATTGAAAATTATTGCTCAAATTCTCAACTGCTAGTTTGGGTAATGGCTGTTATCTAAAATTAAATCTGATTTTCACTGCTTTCTTCCCTTCTAGGATCTTGGGCCATCAGAGCCTTATAATCTTGAAGGTACCCTCATATTTAAACCAAATTATACAGGTATTTGTTTTATTTTTCAATAACCCAAAACACCCTACTATAACATTTCCAGCTGAAGATCACCTCTGGAAAGTAGCATGAACAAAGGTAATGTGATAGTTGTAAAGAGAAAAAGCAAAAAATAAAAAAAATATTCAAGGGCTTGTAGGAAATACTTGATCTTTTATGTGTTATAAGTCAAGCAATGCTAGACCATTTGAAAATGTGACTGGGACTGTTGGTTACATGTCAAAACAGTGTGTTAAATAACTAAATCATGCCAGGCATAGTTTAAATTTCAGACATATTAAATAATTAAAAGCAGGTCCTAAAAAATATAGAATAGATGATAATACTTATGTAATTTTCAGGAACAGATGACATTCTTAAGTAAACAGTTATATACACAAAATCAAAACTTCAAGGAAACCTTGCTATATTTAATGGCAATAAATTTCAGAATCATACATATCAAAAGCCACTATTAACAAAAAAGAAAGACTAGTCAAAACCAAATTAGGAAAATGGTTTTTGTCATACATTTAACAACAACATATATACCTAAGATGAAGAAAATCAACTGTAAAAAGAATTTAAAGAAAATAAATATTTGCAGGAGAATATGTATGTTGGAGATGATGTTTCATTATGCCTGTGGAAATTTAAATCCATAAGCATCATTTTTATCTAAAAGAATCACAAAAATTAGATGTTAAATGTATAGTGGTAAAGTATTTTCTTATCTTGCACATTGACCTGGCTTCTACCCTCAGCACTATATATAAATATATATACATATGTGTATATATATATATGTATTTATAAACACATATGTATTTTAAAATACATATATATGTATTAAAATTATATAAATATACACAAGTTAAAATTTTAAAAGGCTTTTGATATATTTTGGAGGTATGAGACATCTCTTGCTCTTGCAGTGATTATAAGTACATACATTGAGACAACACTTTTAGAAATGATTGACTATTTTACAGAAAATTCATAGATGCTTATATCCCATAATATAGAAATTTTTTTAAGTACATGTCCTTGGGAAACTTTATCACTTATGCAAGTGAAAAAGCATTTTATTTCAACAACAGTTCTTATAGAAAAAAATAGAAATAATCTAAATTACCATCCAATTGAAATGAATAAATTATGACATATTCTTGAATAACCTACCTATTCTAATATTAATTTCCAATCATAACAGAATTGAACAAGGGTTCCTCTAATCCTACTACCCTTTCTCCAAATAACCTTGCCCTACTTATACATAAAATTTGCAGGAGACCTGTCCATAGAAGAAGACTATGATTAGTAGTCACAGCTCCTCTTGCCCCATGTGTGGAGGGAATGGTTGTAGACGGAGAGAGTGTAATAACTTCCTGCCTTTCCACCTCAGTATTTTTCCCCACTACCTGATAAATCTCCATGGATGAATGCATACTCTTTCCCCTTTATGTTTTGACTCATTTTACCAGAGTCCTTGATAAGAAGACAAATGGAGGTGGCGATCAGAGAAGAGGAGTAGTAATAAATAGCAGGTTTGCTCCATTTCCACCATTTTTTCTTATAATTTCTCTTTTGAAAAGCTTAAGCAAATACTTGCCAGACTAGGAGATTGTTTTAAAAGTATTTAAAAATGAGAGGGGAGAGGATTGGAAGTGAATATTCACAGTAAACAGAGGAGGGATGTGAGATGGAAGAAAGTTGGGAATTTGTAAGCACTAGTGGAGGATATATGTTTTAATTCCCTCCGCTCCTGCAGTTATTGATGTGTGTATGTGTGTTTCTTCAGTGTCATTTCTATACCCACCACTTCCTAATTCTTGAAGAATTTTTGCTATACTAAATCTTTTCTAAATCACCTCCTTTTCTAATATATTCTATGAATTTTCTTACATAGAAATATTTCTTAAAAGAGAAAGAAAAAATCTCTAAATGATTTAAATTGGGAAACTTGTGATAAAAATGAAGTGATGTGATCTCTGGTTCTACTTTATGAAATAAAGACTCCAGCAATGATGTTCTTGTAAGGCATAGAGTCTGCTCAGTCTTTTTTCTCATCTGGGTCATTTCCTGATGCTAAATGCTGCCTCAGTATTCTAAAGCAACAAAAAATGCAGAGACATGTCCTGACCACAAGTCAGTTATATTGATTTGACACCACTTGTTATTTTTAGATATTATTTTCCATGTCTCATTTTTCCTGGGAGTTTATAGTGTGCAGGCTAGTTTTTATTATAAATGATTTTACAAATACTTTGGAAAACTAGTTCCTGTATTAGTAGTTCAAATAACCAGCTATGTTATTTAAGACAAATTATTTAAACTTTTTAGACCCCAGTATGATTAGATCTAAAATGAAAAGTTTGAGTTTGATTATTGTAAAATTACTTCCAAATATCTCTGTGCTTTTCCTTGTTTTATCTAACATAGTTTAATGAAAGAGTTTATATAAGATAAAGCAATTCAATATTTTAATTTAATGATTAAGTTAAATGTTCACAAATTACATGCATGCACTCTTTCTTTTAAATAGTAAAATAAATTTTAATTTATTTTTTAGCTTTATAGAATATGGTTACTGAAAATGATTCTCTTCTGCTCTTCTCTTTATTTCATAAGTCTCAAGTCTTCTGGAGATAAAAAATACTACCTTATCTAAAAAATAAGAAAGTAGTCATAGAAGCATTCTTAAGAACAAAATTTTGAAATCTTAAAATATCATGCTTCCAAATAAATCATCTATATAGTGATTTATGAGAAGTAAACATGATATTCTATTAATAAGATCCTTAAAGCATGATATTCTAGAAACAGAAGAAAAGTTTTCATTGCTTAACTGATTTGGGCACAGACTTTCTATTTAATAACTGTGAGTTTCTGTTGTTACAAAACCATGTTACATCTCTGCAATTTTCCTTTTTGGCAAAGAAGACAGGTGTTCTTACAGATGGAGAGACATTTGTGGTTTTATGGGTCCTCCTCTCCCAAGCAAATTAATATGTGTCACTCACAAGGGTCCTCTTTCAAAGAATGACAAATGCCCTCACGTGCACTTGTTGTCAAAAGCAACAACACAAAAGACTTTAGCATCTGGAGGAAGAAAGCATATTTTACCATTATTGCGTGTGGGGTAGGTGGTAGCAGGTAGTTCAATGCAACAGTTCTGATATTGATTATTTAAGTAAGTAGTTTCTTTTTCAGATATGCTTCTGGAAAATAAGCTGTGGTTACAAAACATTTTAGTTGTAAGCCAGGAAAAAGCAACCCCTTCAATCTGTCTTGTACCTCCAACACACACACACACACACACACACACACACACACACACACACACACAAAATAGGAAGATGTGCTGTATGACCATTTAAACACGTAAGAGGTCTATGGTGACGGTTGTAGAATTAGCAAGATGTTGGTTGAATTGATTAAAACTACTGTAATGAAATCTACATTTCCATTTGTCTGCCCACAAGGTCATTTGCAAACCAAACTTTGTCATTTTCAGTTAACTAGGTCAATAGCAAGGTTTATAAAAGCCACGTGGGCAGCAGTGGGTGTAGTATAATCACTACAAGCACTCCTCAGTGATACTCTTGCTCACATAGGAGAGATGAATTTGAGGATTTGAGTAGTTCTTGTTATGTCCCCAACCTCTGATCCTCTCCAGTTAATTGAAAATTTCAATAAACTTATTTGAAAATGTCTGTGCTAACAGTGTTCAGAATGTCAGAACCACAACATCTTGCTAAAATTTATTTTTAGATTTTGACTTCATCATTTTCATCTCACTCTGGAAACAATCAGTTTGCTTTTGAATGGACAAAAAATTTGAGTTATTAGATCTGAGTATATTTTTAAAACTGTGGTGTGATCATTAGTACCTTAAAACTGTGATCATTTTACAGGAAAATAATGCTAAAGAAAAACTTGTCTCTTAGAAAATCTGTGTCATAGCAAGGGCAATAGGAAATTTTTTGATTGAGCATTTTAAAATGCAGCTTATTTTTTATGCGGGACCATCTTTAAGAAATATCAGAAAACTTTGTACCTTTATAGTTTTGCATCAGAAATTTAGGAAAAGGGCACTCCTATCAGTGGTCATGTAGAGTAAGTATCAGATTTAAATACTCAGTAGAAAACAGAGGCAAAGACAAGCAAAATCACAAAAAGAATGACATTATTCCTGTTTTTCCTACAAAAACTAGGTCTTTTTTATCCCAAAGAGTAATGAGTCCTTAATTATATTTTGTAGTCACTGGAAAAAGATCTGGAGACAAGAGCATAATTAAATCTAAAACAAGGAAATAAAACTTCACTAATAAGAACAACAGTAATACATTGATATTCTCTGCAATTTTAAGTAGCATAAAATGTGATCACATGAGGTTATCAAAGGATTAATAAAAATGACTAGTCATCTTCAAAGTTAATTCATTTTTTTTCTTATAGTTTCTAATGCATAGGAGAGATATGTGATTATAAATTGGGATTTGGTGAATTTTAAATTAAAAATGTTTCGAGTGCTTACATATAAAGAATAAAAGATGATTTAAGCAAATTAATGTTCTAAGTCAAATAATAAATAACTTTTTGCTACAGATATATAATGTGGGAGTACAGATATAAAAGATACCATCTGTAATATAGCCTGATCATTTTTATAGTAATAGATTTAGTGTGGTTCTCAAAATATACTACATCTAAATAAATAACATTCCAATCATATTAATGATCAAATATGGTACAATTAATTTCCATTTTAATAGAATTTTCCATGTTCCTGTGACTGGTCCTCTATTCAATTACTCAGTATCTAATATTAAAAAGTAATCAGTGACTCCAATCTCCTGTGTTTGGTCCCTTATTCAATTGTTCAATATCCAATATTAACAAATAATCACAACTGCAATCTCCAGCTTTCCTTTGCAGTTTCATTGATAGGGAGCAACTTGTTAGTGCTGATACTGTGTCTCTAATTAAAGACAGCACACCTAATCAAAGTCAGCTTGAAAAAGGCATGGTTTTATGCATTTACAGGTTAACCTCTCTGAATACTAATTAGCCTGTAAAAGTGTTTAGCATCAGTCCTAATTCAGGATGGTTGATCCATAAACACTCCATTATTGGAATATTTGCCTAAACTAAAATTTTGTTTATAGGAAATGATATCAAAAGTCACAAAATTTTGAAAAAGGTTTCTACATATGAACTTAAGTATCTTAACCTTAATCACTAATACTTCAACATTAAGAAATGCTAGCATATGATAGCAATGATTGACAGTTAAAAAAATAGCAAGTATTTATTATTTCAGTAATACAATGTAGCCAGCATGATCAGCCAACTCTAAATTTATGTATTAATTGTAGTGTTAAAATACAATGCAAATAAAAGGCAGGATTTGCTATGAATATTAAAAAGCATATTTAAATATTGAATATTTAAATATTGAATAAGAATATTTAAATATTGAATACTTCTGTAAAAATCTAATTTTGAAGGGATATTTTGAAGTGCCTATAAAAAATCTAAAGAACATATTTTGGCATTTTACAAAATTTGAAATTATTTTTATTAGGTAAATTATTTTAGAAATGGAAACCACAATTTCAAAACAAAAATGCTCAGAAATATTGATAATTAGCACACAAAAAGCACAGTTAATTTCAAGTGAATTTATTTTGTTCATTCTGCTACAAAAACTTAGGAACCCTTCCACTGGTTGGAGCCATTTTTTTACATTAGCAGCATAACATTTCTCTATTTTACTCAATACAATGAGCAATAAGTTGATAACTATTTCTAAAATATGGTACAAGTTTCTAAATATGCAATAAGAGATGAATGCATGTAATGTATTAAGAAATTTCCATGGGAATTATTTCAATGCAAGAATAATCCTCCTTTATGTTTTAATCTTTTAATTAGGAACTGGAATTGCCTGTACCTCAATGACTGATAAATTATGTACATTGTGATTAGATGTATTATCATCATAGTTCACCATTTCCACATCTTGAATAAGGTAAAACAAGAGGCATCAAACATGAGCCTTTGAAGCAAAACCTTGATTAGTGTTGCAAAAGGGAAGCCTAGAATTACTTAAACCCTTGAAAAGAAATTTATCATAGAGCAGAATAGGGACTGAGTCATGTAAATAGGTCATGGGCTGAGAAATATGGGAATAAGATGACATTTTAAGAATGGACTTTGTCACTTGGAATTCTCATGCTTTCATGAGCCAAGTACTACATAAGCCACACTTCTTTGGGCAAGGTCTTAAAATGCCCTTAATAAAACCTTTTTCATCCATATATAATTTACAATAATGTTTTGGAGAAAACCTTGCAAATAATTTGTTCTAAGTCTACAACTATAGAGTAGTGCTTGAGGCTCTAATAAAGGTGATTTCTTATGTACCGTGAGTTATCAGTCATAAGCCAAGACTAAAATCCAAATCATGCTTATTTTTTAATTAGGTTATTTTATATTGGACCAATTTATTTGTTATGTAAATTTCTTCATAAATGCCATCAATTCTAATATGATAGTTACAACTACCTGTTCTGGAAGAAGAGCATTTTGTCATACCTCTACTAAGTCAATAAGGAAAGTGAATTGCAGAATGGTACAGTAGTATATCTGTCACTCCAAAGAAATTCAGGCTTTATTTCCAGGTATCTCCAAATGTAGTTAACACTTCATAAATTTCCCCAATTGTCCGTTCACCTAGACAATATAACTCACAAACTAAACTGAATTCTGAGGAAATCTTAAGACTTTTATTTGTAAAAAGCTTTAACCTTGCCAATAACAGTACCAGAAATGTCATTTTTCATCTGACTACAGCCAGTTTCTTATGGATCTCTGCAAAACTGCTCCAATTCTCTTTGTCATGGAATTGAGAAAATTGAAGCTATTCATCAGTTCCAAAGAGTACCATGCGAGGGTGTGATACTTTCAATGACTTTGTTTTGACCTTGTTTTCTTTGGTGATTCAACATAGGTAAAATTGAACTTCCTGGTAGAGACTTCAAGCTTACTCTTAGATTAAAAAAAAAAAAAAAAAAAAAAAAAAAGGAATGTGTCAAGGAGTATGATAGATCAGTCCTAGTTAAATTTGAAAATTTAAAATATTAATGATAAATTATAATTCCTTAGTGGCACAAATTCTATGAAAAACAATGTTTGAAAAATGATAATGTTTATTTACTTGTTCCTAGTTATTGATCTCTTTTTATTTTGTTTAGTTACTATTAATGTTTTATTCTGCCAAATGAATCAGTGAGCATGAACATGTTTAACCCATTAATACCAGTATCAATTAACCTTCTGAAAATGGGTGAACGGTCATCTCTGTTTATGAAATAAATATGAATCCCAGAAGTCATTTCCCTCATCATCTTCTGGCATTTTAAATTCTGAGAAACTTAAGAACCTAGGCAATTAAAATAGGAACTTCAAGGATTAAAATATATAAAAAAGAGACTTCTATGTCCTTATAGAATGTATTTAGACAATAAGTAAAGTAACACAGGATTTTATCAATCAGGATGACAGCAGTGAAATTATTGAAAGTGATGAGTTATATCAATTCAGTAATTTAACAAATTACATGTATTTTATTCATGTTGTGACCTAACAGAGAGGTATTATTTTCTTTTGTTAAGAAAATACTGACCAACCATTTGAAGACTTATAGAGAAGAATTGCCTAAGGCTCTCTTAACTCTCATACATATTCTTTAACCCTGGAATAAATTTCTTAGTCCAAAGTGATGAAAGTTAATGATTAATGTTATTTTTCTATTTAATTTTGAAGTACTTTTCTTATTGCTTCTTTCAGTTTGTACTTTACAAAAACATTTGTTGTCTGTGATTCAAAAAAAGTCAGCATTTTAAAGTGTTATGGTAATACATTCTTATTCAATATTCAGGGTCAGATTTTTGTTTTCCATAAATGTTAACATAGAGAATAGACCTCTAAATGCTACACAGGTAAGACAATACAAAAGAAGTGCATCCTTTTCAATATAAAGATTTCAAATAATTTTTTTTTGGAAATATAACCACTGATGATACCTTTTTCAGAATTGAATTTTGAGACTTATATGTTCTGAACATAACTTGTTTTAGTTTCCATGGCAAAATAAATACATTGAACTTTTATTTGCAGGATAGATGATTAGCTAGAAATGTGAAAAAAGATGGACAGTTGTGTAGATAGATAGATGGACAGATATAGTTAGAATTTCTTGTAGTCTGATGTAATTTGAGTGTTTTCCTTACTCTCTTTATACACTATATGATACTTCAAGTAAAAAATGACAAATTATTGCAATTCGGTTTTGTTAGACTTAGTGGAAGCAATTTTTAAAATTTTGTGTTGTGGAAGTATGAAATCATTTATTCTAAAACATATTATTTTCTAATTTTACACACTGATCTTTCTTTCTGTAGTCGTCTGCAGTGAAAATAAATCTTTTCATTACAAATAAAACTTTCCAAATTAATACGATTTTCAGTAGCAGATTTGAGCTACTTTTAACATATCTTTTAGAGTGGACATGATGAAAGTGTAAGTACAAAAGAGAAAATGACTGAAATAAAATATTCAATAGCAAACTTTTCCCTATAGAATAATATTATCCCTGTGTTCAGGAGTTTCTCTGAAAAGCAAAAGTTTGCTTTGAATTTCAGTGACATAAATTGGTAAATTTCATGAATGTTTCTGGATACGTTTTGAATTTTTTTTCTCTTAGACTGCCACATTTCAGGTGTTTAGTGTTTAAAGATTTGAGTTGTAAACTCTTAATAAAAAACTTTAAACTTTCATTTCAGGCTTACAATAAAAACTAGAGATAAGTAAATGAGAGTAAAGCTAGATATGTTGTTTGGTTTATAGTTGCATATAGTAAAATGAATGTGCTAAGATGGCTCCAAAGTGCAATGGATGCACATTGGACTTCTAAAAATAGATATTCCCAAATAGCAATGGCATTTTTGCATCACAAGAACATCGCCTGCCACAACTATGGAAAGCATGTTTATAGACAAAATGAAAAGGAATCCCCAGGATAATGTCACCTGTTTATGATAGTACTTAGTGTAAGTGACAGTCTAAGTTTGGTTAACTGAAACTTCTTAATTGCATTATTTTACAGTTAATTCCATCTTTACTTCATAAGGGCAGAAAAAATCTTTTCTACAAAATACCCTAATTTTATGGTTTATGTAATGTTATACACACATATCATTCTGATAACAGATGTACATGTATGATATTTTGTGTGTATATATAAACACATAAGTTGGGCAGTATTATTAGAACTGCAATTTAAGAGAATGGTCATCTCTTAACTTTTTAAATGTCTATTTAAAATTAACAAATTGGATTATCTTAATTAGGAAATAAATTATTTCTAATAGAGAATAAAATTTTTCTATTACAGAGACAAGAGACTTTCTTTTATTTATTTATTTTTTTTTTTTGCGGGGGGGACCAGTGATTGAACCCAGGGGCACTAACCATTGAACCACATTCCCAGTCCTTTTATATTTTATTTTGAGACAGGATCTCAGAAAGTTGTTTTGCTCCTAAATTGCTAAGGTTGGCTTTGAACTTATGATCCTCCTTCCTCAGCCTTCTGAGTCACTGGTATTACAGGCATGAGCCACCATGCCTGGAAATCTTTATTTTGAGAGATGTTGAAAGTTTCATTGGAGTAACTAAAGAGAATATATGTAGAAAATAAAAATTTTAAATAAGAATATTTCATAAAGAGGCATAGTGGCAAGTAAAAAAGAGATAAATGAATAAATGCAATTAAATATATTATATATGGAATCATAAAAATTATATCTTCTTTAAAAATTAATTTTTATGAAACTTGTACCACATAGATACAAGCATCAAAGTAGATGCATCTAAAGGATTACTGGTTGTTTTTAATCTTATATCACTATAGTAAGCTATATTGATTGGTATTAATGGAAGTAGATAAAGAATTTAATAAATCATGATCATTTCTATTTCATTATGTTTCATTCGAAAGCATTAGATGAAAGAATCTTTGATGCAGGTTCATTCTTAATTTGTTCAAGGGGTAATAAACAAAAATAATTTGGAACATTGCATATAATGTATGTATATTTAGAGCCTAGTAAGTGATAAATATTATACTAGCAAAGATTATAAAGCAACTAATGTAATAGTTCATCCAATCAATCACCTTACGTTCTAATTAGTGAGATTTGTATACATGTGACTGCAATGCCATGTGCAATAATATGGCTAATTGATAGCATACTGAAATATTTGTTATATTTTTTGTAAACAGTCACTGCCTTAAGTTCCCTGAGTGACCTATCAATATCTCTTCACTGCCATTCACCTTCTGGAAAAGTGAACAGTGGTTGGATCTGACTGAGAAGGATAAACAGTATGGAATCCAGGTCATGTGTCCAAGTGTCGTATATCTTGCAAAAGTCATTGAGTTTTGTAATTTTACCGTCTGTCCTTAGAAATACAGTTCATCTAAGTCAAAGAGGATTTGAATTAGCTTTCATTGAGGTTAGCCACAGACTTATTTTTGCTGTCTCTGAAGAAAACATTTTCGTTTCATCTCCTGCTACTTTTCTGCAGTATTTAAGATAGTTTAGCATATTTTTCCTCTTTAAAAAGATACTCTTTGCTTCAAAGTTATTTTATTCACATCTTTACTTCATTCTATGTGATCTTTTATTAGTTTCCTTTGTATAATCTATCAAGTCAATGCTGATATCCATGCAGTTCTGTTTTAGTCTCTTATTATCTTTGTTTCCCAGTATGATAACCAATATAGTAAACTTCGTTAGACAACAAGCTAAAGTTTTTGGATATGATCCCTTATTTAATTCTCACAAACCTAGGAAGCTGCTCTTATTATTCTAATTTTGTATATACAGAAACTAAAATTCAAAACCATGCTTAAGCATGTATAAATCTTAAATGTATAAGCTTGGATTTGATGCAGGTTTCTTGCTGAAAGGCGAATATTCTATTTTCCCATTTATCTCCCATACTGTTCATCTCTCTTCAAGTTAGCATTATGTTTTTTACCATTAAAAGAAGCCAAAATTTATATACTGCTTACCATATGCCAGGCATTTTCTAAACTCTTATGTGTATGTTAACTCATTTAATTCTCACAACTTCTCCAGATTATTCTTGATTTACACATGAAGAAATAGAGGAACTTAATATGTTCTAGGTAACATGCTATTAAGTGGCAAAATTGTGAACAAAGTCAAGCTTTGTAGTTCCAGAGTGTGTCCTCTTAGTAACAACACTGCTTTCAGGATCAACAGCTTATATTCAATAGATGTTTGAAGCTCACAATTATAAAACTGTGCTCATATTTGCCTTCTGACTCTTATTTTTTATCATGGTAATTATATCTTTTAGTGTTCTCTACTTCAGCAATGGTGAAACAGTCCACTCAAACCAAACACCTGAACCTTGTCATTAATTATCCCTAACTCTTGAATCTACATTAAAATTAAGCAACAAGAACTGGGTATATAGCTCAGAGGGCAAATATATGCTTAGCATGCACAAGGCCTTGAATTTGGTCCCCAGGGTCTCACACAGATACACACACATACACAATGACTGAGAATATGAATAAAGATTCTTATTCTGCTATAAAATATGCTACTTTTAATTCTTATGTTTTTGCACATTTTTCCTCTACTGTAGAAACTACCTCACATTCTCCCCTTTCTCTCCAAAATCTATTCTAATTTAGTGACCATTAATTTATGTTTCATCTATCAAAATAAAATTTCAAAATAAGCATACAAGGATAGAGCAGAAACTGGTTTTATTTCTTTACATATAGCATTTTAGGTATTTCATGTTCTTTGTAATCGAATCAATATTCAGAGAAAAAACAATAATTCAAGTAGTCATAGAAAGAGTTCTAACAAATGAGAGAAGAGTCAGAGATTTGGATTCAAGGTGCCTCATGGTCTCTGCTTGCCCTTGTGACTTTTAGGTAGATATTATTATTCTGTATTTACACATGAAGAAATTGAGGGACTTAATATTTTTCAAAAAAGAGAAAATTAAGTTAAATCTTTTTGAACACTGTGTAAAAAAGCATACAAATAAAAGTAAAGGTTTTTATCTTTGCCTTCTGTATTTCATTTTTATTTTTAATATTTTTAATGGTGGTTTTTGCAATCTATGCAAGAATAGTTGCAAGATCACAAAGACTTTAATTGTTATGCATTAAATGAATGAACAAGATAATCATAAAACATAAGCATGGCCATCAATATAACAAGATTCATTTTCTCCCTCATAGTAATATTATATATATCACTTACCTCAAATATAGCAATATCTATATTTCTAACTCCTCAGTAATTCTGAGAGATGTTACAGAGATTACTGAATGTTATGAAATTGAATTTTGTCACATGGAAATGTCAAATTACTTCAAGATTCCTGTCACCAGTGAAACAAGTTTATGGGAGCCATTTAGATGTAACTGAAAGATTTCACTGAATATGAAGTCATTTTAAAATAATTTTCTTCTGAGGAACTAACTTGGAAGTAAACAGTAAAGACAAATATTTTAGAACACTATTTTAATCTATATTCAGCACAGTTATAATTTATTTTTATTTTTATTGATACCTTATAATTGCATGTAATAGTGGGATTCATTGTTAGACATTCATATGTGCATATAGCATAGCTTCTAATAGTAATATTTATTAAGATATTGTAGTTGTATATACCTTGTTGCTGGACTGCTATTTTTATAGCTTTTTTGATTTTTCACTCATGTAGTCACTTAGATGGATAATAAAAAATGGTAACTGATTCAGATGTTCTTTACTTTTTTTTTAATTTAGCTTTTAATTTTTTACAGACTGCATTTTGATTCATTGTACACAAATGGGGTACATCATTTCATTTCTATGGTTGTACACAATGTAGATTCATACCATCCGTGTAATCACACATGTACATAGGGTAATGATGTCTGTCTCATTCCACCATTTTTCATAACCCCCTCCTTCTCATTTTCTTCTACATATTCTAAAGTTCCCCCATTATTCTCTCATTCTCCACTCCCTCACCCCCATTATATAGCATTCTCCATTCATCAGGGAAAACATTCCGCCTTTAGGTTTTGGGGCTTGGCTTATTTCACTTAGCATGATATTCTCCAATTCCATCCGTTTATTTGCAAATGCCATAATATTTTTCTTCTTTATGGCTGAGTGCATCAAAAGTAGGCACTTCAGATTGCATTAATTTTGCACAGTTTACCACTCTGATAAACATGCAGAGGATACACCAGTGAGGGAATGTAGATTCACAATTCCTCTATATCCTCAGGGATGAAGACACAACTCTGGTGGCCAAAGAGGTTCATAAAGGGTGAAGAGTTCCTCAGACTTTCTAAACTTGTATGGAATTGGTCATGGTAAGGGATTACAAAAGCATGTGAAGACCTGCACTATTAAAATACACGGAGCTATTGCCTCTGTTATGTACTTTCACATTCAAATTTGTATTGTTGTAAGAAACTTACAGAAGTTCTGATGATTTCTTAATGCAATATTTAAACTAATTTGCTCTCTATGATAAATGCTGTAATAAAACATACTACAATACTTTTCTTTGTCCATATAAATGGACAATCATTTTACATTACTAACTTGTAATATTTTAGCATCTACATTATTATATTCATAAAAGCAGTTTCTTTACAATTTTATTTCTGGAATAATAGCATTTGTTTATATATTACAATCATTTCATTAAACACCTCCTATTTATCTACTCTGTTGAAGGGACTTAGAATTCATCAATAAAAAGGCAATCATTTTATAAGAGGCTTAAGATTGGGTGGAAAGTAATGAAACAACAACAACAAGAAGCATAAATATATACATAGTTTAGATACTTAAAAATGCACTAGAGGAAGGAAGTACTGTATAGAGGGTAAAGAGGGGTGGGAGGGGTGGGGGGAAGGGAAAAAATAACAGAATGAATCAAACAACATTACTCTATGTAAATTTATGATTACACAAATGGTATGCCTTTGCGCCATGTACAGAGAAACAACATGTATAACATGTATCCCATTTGTTTACAATAAAAAAAAATGCACTAGAGACATGATTATCCTGATACTATTCACCTTAAACTTTTCCTTAGACTTCTCACATCTAATAGTGCTCACTTATGCTTTTCAGATTAATTATGACTTATTAGGAGATGTCTTCTGATTTTTTATTATTAGCTTTTCTTTTAAAAGGTAGTAAAATACTTTATCAAGTATTTCACTTTAATGGTTTGCTCTTGTCTAATACAAGAAGAAAATGGCTCCTAGGAATCCATGACATGAGGAAATTACTTCCCTGTGTCTTTACAGAAAAATGTGCCACTGTGTCCTGATTCCTAGATACTTAAATATTCTATACTGCGTCTTACTGTCTTTTTGTATTTGGCTAAGGGCTACTTTCTCACTCTCTACTTTCCACTCTCTACTTGAAAATTTATTATGAACTGAGAAAATGTAAGTAATATAAAGATAAGGGCAGTGCCACTTCCTTTACTAATACATATTCTAATGCCTTTATATATAAGTGCCAGCATCAACAATTCTCATAATTTACCGATTGACTTTTCAACAGTGGCAAAACATGTCTTCGTTTTATTTAAACTCTAAAGACTCTAACTCTTACCATTCCATTTACTTATCTAAAAAAAAAAAAGTCCACTTTTTCATGAAGGTGTTTTTCAAGCCAGGTGAACTGACTTTCATGATCTCACAGAGCACAAGAACTGTACCAAGGAAAACAGTTAAAGAAGAACAGCCACATTTTGGTTGGTCCCCAGCCAAAATATTATCAGTTGGAACTAAAAATACATGGCACATTTTAGGTTCTAAGAAACATTGAGCTGATAACTGTTAAAAAAAAATTATAAAGGAAGAAAACTGTAGGCCAAAACTCTGCATGAATATACATGCAAAAATCCTGAACACATTTCTAGCAATCAAGTTCAGCAATATGAAAAAGAATTAGATACACCCACAAAGGGGAATTTATTTTAACTAGGTAAAGCTGGTTCAAAAATCAAAAAAAAAAAGTATCAGTTAATATAATCCATTATGTTAACAGACTAAGGGAGAAAAATCATGACACTTTTATTAGATGCAGAAAACATATTTGACAACATCAAACAACTCATAAACAGCTCTTACCTAAAGTATAAGAGAACTTTATTAAATATATAAAAAAAATCCAAAAATATTAGAGCTAAAGTCATAATTCATGGTGACAAAATATTTTATCTTTGTGATTAGAAAGAAGACAAAGATATGCATCTTATCACTTTTTCACGAGTATATTGAAGTCCTACCTAAGAATAAGAAAAGGAAGGGAATAATGGCAATATAGATTAGAAAGAAATTGCGGAGGGCATGATTAGCTACATAGAAAAATCTCCCCAAAACAACAAAAGCAACAAAAACAGAAAAGAACCCCCGTGAGCTTATTAAGTTATTATAGCAAAGTTAATGGATAAAAGGTATTTCATATAACTAGCATGAACAATTCGAATTTTATATTAGAGTAGGGCATGGTGGCACACACATGCCTGTAATTCCTAGGATTTAGGAGACTTAGGGGCACCAAAAGTTCTAGGCCAGCCTTAGCAGCTTAGCAAGAATGTATCTCAAAATAAAATAGAATGGGCTGGGGATATACCACAGTGGTAGAGAATGCTTGGATTCAATCTGTATTACCACACATACAAAAAAAAAATTAAAATAAGAAAAAATATTTATATTAAAAATAAAAATTTGATGTACTTAGGAAGAAATCAAAATGCATACAAGGTCTACATGGGAAAAACTATAAAACTCTGATGAAAGAATAAAGAAACCATAAATAGAGATATTCCATTTTCATTTATATGGAAACTCTATATTCTTATGAAGTCAATTCTTCCAAAGTGGACTCAACTTGATACAACTTGATTCAGCACAATTCCAATCAAAATCCTAAGAAGTCACTTTGTAAATATCAACATGACATATGTAAAGTATATATGGAAAGGTAAAAGATACAGAACAGATAAAACAGAAGAAGAAAAATAAAGTCAGAAGTATGGTTCTACCTAACTTCAAGACTTATTCTAAGTATATTATGATGAGGACAGGGTAGTAATGGCCAAAAGAGTAGAAAAACACATTGATAAATCAGAGTCAAGAGCACAGAAATAGATATACACAAACATCAAATGCTACTAACAGAGAAGCAGAGGCAATTTGAAGAAGTAGGTCTGGTCATTAACCAAATGGTGCTGGAACAACTGGGCAACCACATGCAAAAAATGATTTCAATCCCTAAAGTCACAACTTTCACACAAAATAAATTTAAAATGGGTCATAGAATGAATTGCAAAACACAAAAGTGGTGTATTTAGACAAAAAGCAAGATAAAATCTAGGTGAGCTCTGGTGATAAAATTGCAGATATATCAAAATTATGATTTATAAGAAAAAAATAAAATGATAAGATGGATTTCAACAAAATTCAAAATTTTTACGAAAACATACATTAAAGAGTAGGAAAAGACAAGCTATTATCGTGCCACAAAATCCAGCAATAAAATGCCTTAGTATTCATTCAATTTCTAAACCAATGCCTGGCATATAGTATATGCACATTAATTTGCATTGAGCACGTATATAATTTATTCATTCCTGACAATATTAGACATTTTAATAGTGATTTCGTTTATGATTTGTAATATGTGTTTATTGATTTGTGGTAATGTACACATTGTAAAATTAGCATTGTATCCTATTAAATCACTTTAAGTTGTCAATATTTTCTCTTATTTTAGATCTTGATAATTACATAGTTAGTAGGTTGGATAAATTTTATGGGTACATTATCAACTAATGACAAATAGTAATCACAAAATTATGTTTAAATGACTACTTTGAATTTCTGCAAACAACAACAACAAAAGGTAATATTATTCTGTTTTGCTCAAATCAATGAAGGTTTTTGTTTGCTTTCCTCTCTGTTTTGTGCTGGATTTCTATAAGATTATAACTCCAGTTTTATTTTTCTACACTCTGCTTCTAAACTTTTCATTGACTTGCCTTTTGAGAAGCATGTGTTTCCACAGTTTTACAAAGTAGACCAGGAGACAGGACCAAACATTACCTGGTCATTCAGAGAGGCTTCCTCAAGAACTGGAGGCTGCTCAGAGCCCAGCAACAGAAGACTACAAGTATGACATGCTAGCACTTACCAGCAACCATGTTTCATTCATTCTGATCAGAGAACAGGACATACCATTTAACAGAGACAGTGAGGAGACAGGGAAATGGGGAAACCTAGAAAGAGAAAAGGGAAGGGATGAACATCAGCTGATTCCTTAACAGTAGTACTTGTTGAGGTCAATTTTTGTTCCTGCCTATTTTTATGAGATTTCCCCATATCCTAATAATAAATAATCTCTTTGTCCTTAGGCTAAGGTTGGTACTCTTTACTTAAAATCAAATCAGTCCTAACTTTTTGTCATACTAAATAAGAAACCTGATAAAACAAAATAGAGCCTGGAGGGTATAATTAATTACACTCCCTTGTATCTATTTTGCTCTGTATCCGACAGCAATCTAAAGTAGTGTTTTAATTATTTATTGATTAACTTTGTTTTATTAAATGTATCACAAAGAAAAATAACCCTATGTGAAAATGCTGAGTAAATGCTGATGTATCCTTGAATAAATCGCTACAAGACGTATATAGTACTTTAAAACATAGAGAAATTTTCTTAATACCTATTAAAATTCAGCATTAAAATATTTGTCTCTTGGACCTGGAATGACATGCAGTAAACAATGACGACTACTGAGATGCATCATTAAGCTCCAGTGACAACAATTCACAGTACAATCACAATTTAGAAATGGTAGAATTTGAATATCAAGATCTTCACTTTGCAAATCATAGATTGTAAATTCTGCTTTCTAAAATGTATCCATCAGTAGCCTAAGAATCAGGAAATTCACACCTGAAGGAGAAGAATTTTAGCTTTGTTATTTCAGATGAATAAGGTAAGTTTGGAAAATAATAATTTGTATCTCTCAGTAAATGTGATGAATAATCAATGAGCAAATTAAGTGAGTAATGTTACTGTGGAAGTTGTTTCTACTTTTAAAAAACTGTGCATGAACAAACAAAACCATATAGAAACAAACCTGTGCATAGGTACAAAATTGTGCCCACCTAGCTTTCAAAGAGTTAAAACTTACAGTTTTTTATGCATTTCAATAAACAAAGTATGCATTATATAATGCTAGGTGAAAGTATGAACTATAAAATACTATCCAAAATCAAAATAAATTTGTAAATATATCAAAATTAAATGCCTTAAAATTTGACAGACATTTTAATAGGATTTTGTGATAAAATATGAATAGAAAAATCTAAATATATAAAACAGAAGTAGGATTTAGCACTTTCAACATATTTCTGATTGAGAATGGGGAAAAGAGTATTTCAGTATGGTGGTGCTGTGTATTATTTTGATGGTTTTAATTTTTCACTGAGATTTTTTAAAAAATTCTGTTTTGAAAAATCCATAGGATTCCTATATAATTTATTCAAATACCACATCTATAATTTTGACTTAGCCCAAATAACCAAAGAAATATTACAATGATCATTTTAAAATATCCCATAAGTAATACATAATCTTAAAACAGAGCTTACAAATTCCTTCAGAATATGTGAATATAACCATAAATAACATATGGGCAGATAATAGTTTTAGCCACCATATTTATGGTGAAAATATCACTGACCAATATTGGCTAATTGATAATAGCAAAAAGACAAAAGTAATAAATCAAACACTTCAACTGTCATATAATAAGACCCTTTTATCTGCTGTATAATTTAATTACCATTTTTAGTTTTAGAGATTTTAATTTTCTTATTCTATATTGCCATCATAACATGCTACTTCCAATAATATGACTTTTATGTGACTGGTACATAAAATGCTTAATGTGTGATCGAAAGCTATGGACACCCCTGAATTCACTGTGGTTTCTAGCCGTGCTTAATCAACATTTTAATAGAGTTTAGCTTTTTGGTTGAATTTTATTTATCTCCTCTAGACTGTTTCTTCCCTAAAAGGGAGCTACCTTATTTCCAAATGGTCTACAGTAAAAGCTTCTTGCATCCACCAGTGATGAAGATGTGTTATACCTAGAGTCATTTCACCATGTCTTAGGAACACACATCATTTTACTTCTCAGAGTTTAACTACCACAGAATGTATCCTTTTTGTGTTTTTTCATTCTTTATTTGCATAGCCTAGCAAACTTTAAAACACTAATACTGACTGAATTTGCCATCTCTTTATAGATGGTATGCTTTAACACTTAATAGTACCCTTAACACATGTAAACAATATATGAAGCCTAATTTGGAAAATACAAGTTTCATGCAGACAGGAATGAATGGTACCATCCTTTTGTAAACCTTTAGTTTCTCCTGGAGTTGAATATAACATGGATGTCAGATTGTTGGCCTTCCAAAATACATGCTGAGATTTCTGATTCACTTCTCTAGTTCTTGTCTATTAATAAATTTTTGACAGCATCCTGCTGAGTAGCAAAATTCAGTGACAACTTTCAGATACTTGTTGCCAAAAAAGATTTTGAGTACAGGCAATTTTCGTCTGGTGCAATTTAAGATATGACCTTTGTTTTTGTTTTATACTGTGGTAAGAATGCTTAACGTGATATTTACCATCTGAAAAATTTTAAATGTATAATACAGTATTGTTTTCTACATTAGTGTAAAATGCAAGTGTCGTGTAGAAGATATAGAGGACATATTTATTGTATATAATTGAAACATTTTGAGTATAAGCTTGTGTTAACCACCAGTCTGCCCAGTTTCTGTATTTGACTATTTCAGACTCTTTATATCCATGACATTATATTATTATTCTGTGACTGACTTTCCCCTTAACAAAAAATCCTTGAGGTCGCTCCATATTGTCGCATAATACAGGATTTTGTTCATTTTTTTTCTCGGGGGAAGGGGGATTGAGCTCAGGGGCACTCAACCACTGAGTCACATCCCCAGCCCTATTTTGTATTTTATTTAGAAACAGGTTCTCACTGAGTTACTTTGCTTCGGCTGGCTTTGAACTCTTGATCCCCTGCTTCAGCTTCCTGAGCCACTGGGATCACAGGCATTCACCACTGTGCATCATTACCTCATGTACATGTATGATTTTGTTCTTTTTAAAGGCTAAATAATATTTTATTATGTATATAACAGTTTTCATTTTCTATTTATATGTCTGTGGATACCCAAGTTGTTTCCACATTTTGTTTACTATAAATAATGCTATAATTAACTTGAAAATGCAGATATTTCTTTGTAATTCTGATTTCAATTATTTTGAGTAATTAACTAGATGGATCTTATATGGTAGTTCCTCTTTTAGCCTCTTGAGAAACCTCTATACGGTTGTCTATGGTGGCTGCAACACTTTGTCTTCCCACAGTGTACAGGATTCCGATTTCCAACATTTTGTCTCTCTCTCTGTTTTTTTTTGAAACTCTCATCTTGAAAGGTGTGCAGTTATATCTCCTTATGGCTTTGATTTGCATTCATCTGATGACTCGCTATTTTAAGCATCTCTATGTGAACCTATTGATCATTTGTATATCTTCTTTGGAGAAATGTTTATCAAAGTTTTTAGTTTATTTATTAAGTGTGTTATTAGTATGTTTTTTTTTATTTTTACAGACTGCATTTTGATTCATTGTACACAAATGGTGTACATCAGTTCATTTCTATGGTTGTGCATGATACATATTCATATCATTCATGTAATAATACACGTACATAGGGTAACGATGTCTGTCTCATTCCATGATTTTTCATACCCCTCTCCCTCTCATTTCCCTCTTTGTGATCTAAAGTTCCTCCATTGTTCTCTCAGCCTGCATTTCCAACCCCTGTTATATACCATCATTTACTTATCAGGGAAAACCAGCCTTTGGTTTTCTGGAATTGGCTTATTTCACTTAGCATGATATTCTCCAATTCCATCCATTTACCTGCAAATGCCATAATATTATTCTTCTTTATGAATGAATAATATTCCATTGTGTATATATACCACAGTTTCTTTATCCATTCATCCGTTGAAGGGCATCTAGGTTGGTTCCACAATCTAGTTATTGTGAATTGAGCTGCTATAAACATTGATGTGGCTGCATTACTGTAGTATGCTAATTTTAAGTCCTTTGGCTATAAACTAAGGAGAATTTTTAAAGAACTTACAAAAGTTGACATTGAAAATACAAAGAACCCAATCAATAAATGGGCCAAGGAACTGGACAGACACTTTACAGAAGATATACAGGCAATTAATAAATATATGAAAAAGAGTTCAACATCTCTAGTAATTAGAGAAATGCAAATTAAAACAAATCCAAGATTTCATCTTACTCCAATTAGAATGGCTATTATCAAGAACACAAACAATAATAAGTGTTGGTATGGATGTGTGGGAAAAGGCACACTTTTACATTGCTGGTGGAGTTGCAAATTGGTGCAGCCACTCTGGAAAGCAGTTTGGAGTATCCTCAGAAAACTTGGAATGGACCCACCTTTTGACCCTGTTATTAGTATTTTTGCTATTGAGTTCTGTAAGCTACTTATACACTTGTACATTAACTCCTCAAGAGATATAAGATTTGCAAATACTTTCTCCCATTCTGTAGAATGCCTTTCACTGCAGTTTGCTTTCTTTGCTGCGCAGAAACATTTTAGTTTAACATTTTCCTTCTTGTTTACTTTGCTTCTATTGTCTGTGCTTTTGGTAGTGTAGAAAAAAAATTTATTGTCAATACCAATGTCATGAAGTTCTGCACCTTCAATTTCTTCTGTCGCTTTACTGTTTCGGGTCTGTTAAAATGTTAATCAATTTTGGTTTGATTTTTGCATATAATTTAAATTTGTAATTGGTACAACTTTATTTGTTTTTTGAACATGGATGCTTAATTTTTTTCAATATCATTTGTTGACTAGACTATTCATTATCCACTGTTTATTCTGGATCCATTGACTCTTTATATGTGGATTTAATTCTGGGTTCTCTATTCTTTTTCATTTGTCTAATAAAATCCCAAAGGCATCTCTTATAGAAGTATTAAAAACAAATTCTAAAATTCATGTGGAACCAAACAAAATCCTGAAGAGTGTAAACACTCTTGAGAAAGAAGAACAGAAATGGTGGCAAGACAAGTTCTGTTTTCAGAATATATGTCAGAGCTACAGTAGCTTTAAAAAACATAGTGTTACTGAGAAGACTTTCATCTTCCTTAGGCTGTCAATTAATTCATAGTGCTGTGCAGAATTAAAAAAAAATCAACCATTATGTTAAGTCTACCTTCTCTTTTTTATTTTGGAAAACAAATATCTGTAATTTGTAGCAATATTTGTAAAATTTCCCTAAAATTTTTCATTGAAGCAGTTGAAAAGGCAGTATTTCCTAGGATAAAGACCATATCAAATAAAAATTACTGAATCTTTGCTCATTTCTGTTGTATGTTATATCATGGGGAAAAAAAAAAAACACAAAAAAAATCCCTTTTCTACTCCTTTTCCTAATGGACTAGGGAAAACAATGTTTCTACCACTTGATTTCATTTATATGAAAGCACTTGTTAGAAACTGTGGATTAAATAATGGAGAGCAGTTCTATCTATATTTAAAATATTAATGACCATTTGTTAAAACTATAAACTTAATAATAAGAGGATGAAGAAATAGTGAGAGTTACAAAGAATTCAGGAAATTTTAAGTGCCAGGAACAGTTTGTTCTAAGCCTTCTGGGTGGATCAGCTTATTGAGTTTATTAAATGATCTTAGGAGTTGAATATTTTTGTTCTATTTAACACTTGCAGAAACTAAAGCCCAGCAAAATTAAGTAACTTGTTGATGGTCACACAATAAATAATATTAAAATTGGTGTTTAAATATAGGTAAGATGCTTCTCCCATTTCCATCCCACAAAATACTGATATAACTCAGCATAAAAGTTCCTGTAAAGAGAAATAAATGATTTCACTATTGCTGTTGAATGTTTATTTCATGTTAATATTCAGGGGTGATGCTATATAATTGCTATATTATAGACAATGAGAAATTATGATATCAACATCTGGTTTATGAAATTCTTCCTGAACAAAATATCATAAACTTGGTATCTTAAACAATAATTTATTTCTCATATTTGTGGAGGCTGGAAGTCCAAGATTAACTTCTATGCAGGTGTGATTTCTCCTGTTGTGTTTTTCTTTGGTATACAAAAGGCTGCCTTCTTGTTGTATCCACGTTACAGAAAGCTTTGCCCTTTTCCCCAATGCCAATTCAGTAACAAGAACACAGTTTTGAGAAAAATGAAAATGAAGTTTTATTGAGTTTGAATGGGATTCAGGTGCTTTAAATGGCTTCATTTGTTTTTATGTTTGTAGGTGTAAATGAGTGGGGAAGTATTAGATTGAGTTCACAGGGGAGGTCAAGATTTACCTTAATTATTACCTGGAAGACATTAGTAAATTTACATTTTCCAATGGAAAAATTTTATGTCTTTGTATACATATATAATATGAATATATATGTAAATTCAATATGTTGAGTAAGCTTAATGAATCAAATATTACATTAATATTTTATCCAATATAAAATAACTTAAAACCTTAATGGAGGGAATTTAGTAATTTCCCAAATGTTTATAGAATTCTTTGTTCAATTACAAAATCAGATGCAATATATCAATAGAGAGTATGGATTTGGACTAAGGAAAATAATATTTTAACATAGAATAGTAAAACTCTTCATTATTTCAGACTACAAAGGACTTCTAATAGTTATAAATTCTCTTGCTCTGTGGGGAAATTAAAGGTGTAATGAAAACAATACCTCCAAGTATATTAAAATATCTAATATTTACAGATTTACTTGTCAAGTAAATACTCCTCAAACTGAAATGCATACTTTAATTGGATTTATAAACACAAACCTACATTTCTTAAAAAAAAAATAGAATCAAGTGTTCTTGATGTTTGCAAAACAGCAGAAGGTGGTTTGGCCCCAGATGTGCTGGTATTTATGCTCTTGCATGAAAGATATGCACAGGGAGCAAAGATAAACAATTTTCTAGGAAAATGTCAATGCAATCCCTTGTTAGTATCGATCTTAAAAGATTGTGACAGTATCTTGATTCCATCTCTCTCATAAGTATAACAAGAAAAAATAGAAAGGAGACTACATCATCCATTGAAAGTGAACTAGCATAAGACATGGGGAACAAAATCTGCTATCAATAATTCCATTGACTTCTTCTAGCAGTCAAAATGATATTTAATCTCTATGACTTAATGCATCTGTCCAAATTAAATAATAGACACAGATGTTCACCACTCCTAACAAACTTTTCAGCTCCTATCTCCTGGTGAAGAGATGACAACCCAGTGTCTTTCAATTCCATGCCCAAGGTGAGATGAATCCACAAAGTATTTAATATCCTCTGTTTCTGCTACAGACATATAATTTGTCTTTATATGTTGCTTGCAAATAGGGCTAAGAATTGACATTTGTTTGCTTTCTAAGTACCTTTCCAGCTAATGTGGATAAGTATGTCACCATCAGTTATATTCACAAAGTGTCCCACCTAACAGAATGCTGAATATTCTAAAAGATAAATCTGAATAATAAAAGAAACAATAACTCATGGTATTATCCACTGATGTACATTGATTACCACCTCTACACTACTGGAGCCCTGTACTCCTGGAAAACAGCAAGGTTACAAAATTTCCCCACCATTTTGTGTTCTGAGAAATGGCTTACTTAAAAGAACTAACCTTCCCACAGGGCTCAGATTAAACCCTTCTTTGACTAACACAAAGCTAATCACAGACCACTTAATTTCCTATGCTTTGCTTTTCATAAGTGATTAACCGAACAGTTTGTACTCACTGAACAAAATACTTGCATATTTGATTTGTCCAAAGATAAGCTTCTTTCCTTCCCACAGAGTCTTAAACACTGAATAAACCTTAGTCTGAGTCAGCACGGAATTTGGAACAACTTCCTTTACTAGCCACTTCAGAGAAAAGACTGATTACAAGGGAAGAAATTTTCTGCTGGACTAATCACACCACCCACTCATTCCACACCCCCACACAAGATTGTAATTTGTTTTTGCATGTCCATATAAAAGAAAATTCATTTTTGCTTGTCCTTTAAGGTTTTTGTAGGTTCTTAGAGTAGTCTCCCTTTTGCAGACTGTTTTTTGTCAATCTCTTCCTCTCTGAATAGAATCATTTTGAACTGGTAGCTCACATATTTCCACGGTGAAATTCTCAGGATTATATTGTCTGATGATTTACCATTTAACAAGAATTTTTTTTCTCTTTTCATATTTATTTAAAGATATTGAGTTACTTTGATATTAATGAGTATGTGATTAATTCAACATTTGTGCGATCTTTAATTGATTTTAATTTCAAATTTGAGAATCAAATTTGAGAACAGAAAACATTATATTGCTAAAAGTATTTTTAGAGTTTGTTTGTAGCTCTTAAAGTTGCTGCTAAATGAATTCTCAAAGGTGTTATGATTCTTCCTTGTTTCTTTGTTTTCTGCTGTTCTCCTCTCTCTCTCTCTCTCTCTCTTTCTCTCTCTCTCTCTCTCTCTCTCTCTCTCTCTCATCTTTCATTTCCCTTTTTCTTTTTGTTTAAGTTAATGTGCATAATTTCTAAATGCCAAAGCTGGGGGACAAACAATAAAATCATGGTTCATTTAGTACTGTTTTTTTGCACAATTCATTGTTTTAAATATGAATTTTTTAGGGAAATCTCCATATACAAAGTTAGAGACACTTTTTAAAGAAAAGTTTATTTTGTAGAAATAAGTGAATAAAATTAATGAATGGGTACAATAATTCTGTTTTCCTTGGTTTTAGATGTACATGTTTGAATAAATTCTCCAATTTAATTCTTCTTCTGTTATATTTTTTC
Organism: Sciurus vulgaris; assembly: GCF_902686455.1. NCBI lineage: Eukaryota > Metazoa > Chordata > Mammalia > Rodentia > Sciuridae > Sciurus > Sciurus vulgaris. Next base: position 136,023,374 of record NC_136464.1, read on the forward strand.
CATAGGAGAAATCACAATTTCCAGATAAATAGCTTCCTCATCAGTGTCTCCATTAAAGTTTTAATTTACATTTTCACTTTGTAATTTTATATTCCAAACCCATCATTCTGATAAGTTATTTCCTTATCTAGTTGAAGAGACCAGGTAAAAAGAAGAAACAGTATGTAACATTTAAATATACATGTGGGCATTGTATAGCATGTCTGAAAGCATGCACAAATATATGGATTTTATTTCCATTTTCTACAAGATTTTTATACTTTTTTTTTTTTCAAAATTAAAATAGATAGAATAAAACAAAAAAGTGCATGTGTTTGTCTAAATGTGTATTACAAGCCTAGGGTTAATATGGATTTTCAAATATGAGCTGATCATTGTTTTGGAATTTAAAAAATAAGGAAGAAACAGCCTGAGTTCATTTTAAATCACATAAAAATAATATAAACAATATTGTGCTTTCATTACTTTCCATAAGTTAAAACATATTTTTGTAGTGTCAGAAATTAGAAAAATGACTACAAATTCATGTTTTTTCTTGCATAAGGTGAATGTATCCATGGCATCATAGGTACATTTTCTCTAAAACAATTTGTCCTATGAATTAGTACTCCATTATATGAAAGACTTATATAACATGATAAAGGGAAAGAGGTATATATTTTTTATTATATTTATGAACTAAATTAATAGATTTCTTCTAGCAATTCCTTAATAAATCAAAGAATGAAGATCGTCTCTCTGTGCTGTTGTGTAGGAGAATAAGTCACCTTAGTCACTGGTTTTGGTTATCCCCAATTTCTTCACTTTCAGAGAATATGGGTCTACCCATGTGCATTTCATACATTTCTAGAATGGTTCAGTGTTTCTTGCAGTATACTTTTGCATTCATTCAGGTTCATAGAAATGTCGGGAACAGAGACTGAATTATGGGTATTGAATGATCCTGTGACAGAGGTGATGCCCTTCTTGGGAACTCTTGTGGGAAGGCATTGATTTGAGACTGCCCAGTAACTACGGCGATGCACGTTGAATAGGAAGCTCTGTGCCAGTCATGGAGTTATCCAGTTCTTGACCTTGGGTTCAAATGTCAGTTGCTTGTGGGTAGAAAGTTATGAGTGCAAGCTGATAATCATAATCAAGTTGCTCATACTCATGACATTGATCCTGCTTACTTTAAAGAAACTTTCTCACAATAAATCCTTTTGATGTTCATACCTATATAATAAACGTGCTGAACTTGTGTGTCACTATCCCCTTATCAACAAATAGTCAACCAGCAAGACCCACCTTTCTCTCTATTTGCCTGTCTTTACTCCATCCCCTTACCACTGGGTTCAGGAACCTAAATTAATGGTCATGCAGGTCAGGGCACAGCAATATCCATGAAAAATTAGCTATTTCTCAAAGTATGCCACAGTCCTGTGTATGAGAGAGAGTAATATTTTTCATCAGCACAGTAAATGCCTATGTAGGATGCATTTTGATTTACAGTGGAATTATGTGTAGAGTTTTATCTTATGCTAACGATAGCTGTAAACAAACAAAAACAATAACTTGATTGTTAACAGTAAACATGATCACAGTTTAGAAATATATTGAAACAGGCAGCATCCATTTAGAAAAGGATGATTCTTAATTTTATTTTCCTTTTTAAGGGGAAAATATGAAATATCCCTACTATTTAGCATTTTCTGAGCAAAATACATTTTTGGAATTAGTATGTTATGAATAAGTAGAATGAAATTAAATATTAATAGAATTGGACTAATGAACAATTAAGTCTCCAAATTAAAAAAAAAAAAAAGAATGAACTGCCCTGGTCTACAGTGATAGTAATCCAGGTAACAGAACTCTGTTGGAAATATTCTAAGCACTCCCTTAGCAAAGTCATTACAGACTGGCCTGCTGCTTCATATAATTTCTGTGATAAGCTACTGAAAATTTAATTGGCCTCAGCTCTAAAATATTTCTTCATAAAATAAGTACAACAGATGAATAAACCTCTTTGATTCATTTATTTATAGCAACTTAAGGAAGCTCATTAACACATTTCCTTTGCTGATATTTGTATTAACTAGAAATGTGCAATGAAATATTGCAAAGATCTTTAAGAACTCATATTCTCTTCCATAAAATCATGTTTGCGGATGAAAAATTTGATTAAGTGAATTAAGTATCCACTTAGTTTGCTGCCAGAAATAGCAAGTAGTCTATTTTTTCTCTCTTATTGAGATATACTAGAGGTTGTTAATTAAATTTATATTTTAAGTCATGTTTTTTAAATCTTAAAAAAATGCTCCTTATTATTCCTGATGTTGAATTTTCCTTATAATCGTTTTAATTTGAGAATTGACTACATGCCCATAATTTCAGTTTTCTAAATTCATTTACTATTTTTCTTTATTGCGAGTTTCTTTGCTTGTGTTAAGAGGTTCTTGTATATGAATCATTGTTAAATGAAACAGAGCTCTAGGGAGAAACATCCCAAAATGTGCCTTTTAATTCAAACTCAGGTCTCATTCAGTCAATAGATTACATTAAACAGAAGTCTTCTACTACCTTGAGTATAGGCATGTCAAATACCCTGTGTCAACATATCTGTTATACAGTTTACCATCTGTCCTTCTGAATCCATTGTTTGCCTAGAACATACTTCAACACTCAGAAACCACCATGAATTTGTTCACCCTTAAGCCCTTATTCTCTGTGATTTTTTGTTTCTTTTCCTTGATTCTCCTTCTGATTACATGTGCAGTTTATTTTTTCAGTGATGACACTTGCTTTTTAAGAAATTTCTTTAATTTTTCTGTAGTCTTCACTACTTGAAACAATTCGGTGGGATAAAAGGATATTTGCACTTACTTCAAACTTACACATATTTAATGGATGATAAGGTGGGACAATTTATTTAAAATATATTTGACCTCAAACTGTGTGGGGGTGTTTAAAGAAGAAACAGCTTCTGAGCTGTCTTGCTTCCATCCCTATGTGTATCCTGACTGAGAAATTTGGTACGTCTCATTTCTTACAACTGCAGCTCCATTTTGATTATTTTGCATATGTCTGCTCTCCTTAAGGGCATCATGTGGGCTCTTCATGGTATAGAGTTCAAACCTCTTAGCTCAGAATTTTAAAGATCCTTCATGAAATCCTTTCTCATAGTTTCTCTAAAACTAGTGTTTCTTATTTAACTCCCATGTCTCTTTCAATATATTTGCCTATGTTTTAATATTCCAGCTCTAATCCCATTTCTGTTATGTTTTTAATTAACAAGTCTTCAAACATTAACTAAAAATAAATCAAGTAACATAAAATATATACAGTTAGTTGCTGATTAATAAGTATATGCATATTGGTCTTTGTTTATCCTTTGCATATGTATATTCAAAAAAGGTGTTGATAAAGGAATTTTCCAAATTCTGGAATCTCAGGATGAATTTTCATTGCTTTTATGCTTGAACTATAACATGCAATGTGAAATTTTATACTAAAAGTTGTTGTAGTCCTAAAAAAATCTCTTGGAGTAATTATATACATTTCAGATTTTAAACTCCTGAGTCTAACTTATTTATTTTTCTGTTTAAAGTCACCCAGGATGACTTCCTTCCTTCCTTTCTTTCCTCTCTCTCTCTCTTTCTCTCCTCCTTCTTCCTATTTATTTCCAATAATCTGTTGGTAAAGTCACCTAAATTCACCATCCTAGCCATTTTTAAGTATACAATTCAATGCAACTTCCCATCCCATCTTTCCATCCAAAGTTACAAGGCTTCAAAAGATTCTAGATGTCCAAATTAGTGATACTATACGGATTATGCATAATATAGTCACAAATTTACAGTTGCTATGTAGGCAGTGAATTAGATTTGGTGGGTCTTATTTCACTATCTTCCTAGAATACTCTCTCTCCATTTTTTTTCACATTATTTTTCTTCATTTCTCTTTTTTTCTGCTATCAATTTTCTTCACTTTTTTCTCCTATATTGTGGAGAATGCCTCATTTTTTAAAATTATTAATCTTATTTTATTCATCAGCAGATTTGCTTTTTTGTACCTCTAATATAGAAGATTTTCCAAACATTTAAAATTTTTTCTTAGAAATGTTTTATATGTAAGAATACATATAAAATGTGTTTTATATATTTTATATAGTTTTTCTATAACCAAAACTCACTTTAAGGACTATATTACAATGCAACTTTATTTTCTCACGTATCATTCCATAATCACATTTTTATTTCTTCCACTACTTAGAAGTAAACATCGTTCTGAATTAAGAGTTCCCAATGCCTATTTTTATTTTAATATAACTGTGTATTAAACAATATATTTAATTAATATTGGAAATAAAATCATAATTACAATAGCATATTATTAGTACTAAAGTCTTGTTCTCAGAAATTAATTAATCATGAGTCTGCTTCTTAGGGAAAAGGATAACATTTATTTGACAGAAATGGTATTGTTTTGTGATATTCTTTTACCATATAAATTCTAGGCTCTGTTGTATATTTATACATATATTCTACTCTAATCCATTTGCTCAGGGTTTTTTTCCTTTCTGTTAAATTAATCAAGGAAATTTTTATTAGATAACTTTGGTAAAGAAAAATTCGGTGCTATCTTTCCATTTCTCATGAGACACAGCATTTCTTCTTGTTAAAATCCTTTTCCTCACTGTTTCCAATTCCCTGTATCCTGTTCCTAAACAGAATATGCTGTTTACTGTTGTACTGGAAATCAGGCTTAGTATTACAGCAATGAATAAGAAAATGGTGATTATAACCATATTCTCCACCAATTTTTATGAAAACTATGTTTACTTTTTTTTCTTTTGTCCAGCAAAATACTAATTATGGAAATGTCTATAAAGGGATTTCAAAAACTGTCAGTGTTTAATACAAGGCAAGATTATGTTATTTGTATTCAAGGTTCTTTTTATTGTCTTCCCTTTATGCTCACACAATCACGCACACACACACACACACACACACACACACACACACACACAAATACCTTACCTAATAAATACCTCACTTAATAAAGTTGTAAGATTATCACAAAGCTGTATCTTACTGATAATGTCCAGATTTACTACTAATGAAATATGGAGGCTTTAACAATAAGAGAAGCATATAGCATTTTCACCATTGGCTATTCATGTCTATATTGTTTTTAAATTGCAAGATTATACTTTGTGTATAAATATAACAACATTTCATTTAATTAATTGTTCAGACTGAGTTTATCTATGCTTATGCTTTTGGGAAAAAGGATGCTAATATAAAATTCACTGAAAATTATGATACTACATGAAATTTGAATATATAATATATTGTTCGTGATGCTTCTATTGTAATTTTTTTCAGATTAATATCTTAAATGTCCTAAATATTCATATTAACATTTAACATTAAGGTTTTTAAAGAAGTTCATATACTCAAAGGGAAAAATAAAAAAGCAGTGACTAGATCATCAACCCAAGTCAATGACAAGATATCTACTTTAAGTTTAGAATTTACCCAAGGAAGGGATGTCAATAAGCAGTGATGAGTTCCACAAAGTAGGTGCATAACAGCAAATAGAACAATCACTCAAAATGACACATTTCAAACCCAAAGAAATAAAGAGTCATGCCAACTGACTTTAACTCACAACCTGTAGAAAATGGGTTTGAAAACTCTGAAAGATAACTTTGTCTATAGTTGTAGCATTTTAACAAAACCAAAACTTTACAAGTAATGAAAAATTTGAGAGCCACTCAGCGTATCCAAGCCTTAGACTTAATGACAAATACTAATCACACTGAATTATTGACTAGGGTAGATTATTGCTATATCCAACAAAATCTATAATTAACAACATGCAATAAATGGTACCTGAAATGTAAAGCATGTTAATTATACAAGAAATATAACTCCTAAAAGATGCCATCATATTTTAAACGAACAGGCAATGTCAATCAAAGTGCCCCACATTTTAATAATAGTTTAAATTTAAAATATTTATTAAACAAAATCTGGATAGTATAAATTATACAATAAATTATACAATAGATCATCTAAGACCCAAAACTCCAAATGTCAGCTAATGTCTAAGGGGTTGAAATGGAAAAGAAAAAAATGAAAGAGTATAGGGTGTCAGTTCGGAACATATTTTTAAGTTAGTAGTAGGTATTTAAATGTATTCTAGTGTAGCATAAGGAATAATAATAGGTAAAGTGTGTGTGTATATATAGAAGTATAGTGTATATATAGAAGTAAATATAAATATATTTATATGCATTCATATACATTTATAAAAGATTAATGTAATTTTTATTATAAAATATTATTATATGACTGTGAGAAATTGCTGAATATTAGAAAGTAGCTTTCTATTTATGTTCTGAGGTTAGAAGACTAATGTTTAATAAATGTAAAATGTGTCTCATTCCTAGTTTTAGAAAGTGAAATAGTTTCTATTCTTTCACTTTCTCTAAGCTCGTGAATTTTGAATAATACATCTGTTAAACCACTGAATGACAAGTAATTAACAACCTAGATATGACTCATCAGAGAACTAAAAACATGTAAATACATGATGCTGTCCCTTCCTTTTTAAACAAAATTCTGTGTACTTTTGCAGCAAATTTCAGTAGTAGTAAATCATTTCAGAACACATCACAAATGAAATGAATGGTAATTATACACTTAATGATATTACATTTTTTTCAGAGAATCAATGTTGTTTAGATACTCCAGAGAAGGTGTTCATTTTCATTGAAATTTTTATTAGCCTAAGTTAGAATTTTTTTATTGAAAGATGCAGACAATATATTTCTTTAATTACATAAGACAACAATAAGAGTGCTTTTATCTGCACATAAATTATCATTTCAAATAGTTCCTTATTAAGGTGAAAATTTTATTTTACCTAAAATGATATGGAAAACATGAATCTTGCTTTAGATACAGAAGACAACTTCTGCCGCTTAATTGCAGGGAGTGATGAAATTGATCAAGCAGATTATAGAAAATAGAGCAGTGCGTGAACCCATCAATCACAAACATCAAATGAGATGTGGTAATATTGATTTATTCAAAGTAGGAACTATTCCATGTAAAATATTTGCCTCTAAGGAGTATCTCCCAATAATTTACAAATAAATTTGGTAAAATTTTCTACAAGAAATTAAAGAATCTAAACCTTTCTAAAAAAAAAAAAAAAGTTACAATGGGTAAAAGGAAAAAAAATCTGATCCAAAAATTTAAGAATCAATTTCATTTCCTCTAGGAATTTAATGATTGAACCATCATTCTGATTTCGTAGGATTGTTATGCACCTGTCTGAAATATCATTGTTAAAATACCTAGTTAAGACACGATTGGCCTTAAGCAATATTAATTGCATTTGAAATCTGAACTTATTTTAAATGAACTTTTTAGAAACTGATTTTATCCACAGGAGTTAAATAATTAAAAGAATATCTAAAAGAGTCTAAACATTGAAGGCCTCTGGTGACATAATTTATCCAATAAGCAAAAGATATCATTAAAAAGTCTGACTAGGAGAATTATTTGACAATTGTATTTTAACATCATTAATCTGACTTGATTGACATGGATATGTGATTGCATAGTCATCTGTAAGCAACACTGTGAGTGTAAGAATTAAGACTACTTAATAAAGAGTCCCCCAGAATCCAAACTATTCTTGATGAAAAGCAAATATCTTGATTTCTTCTAGTGATAGAGAGGTAGAGAAATAGGGAGATGGATGGATATCTTAAATTTGGAAGAAATTTTTATTTTATATTTCAAGGATACAAAGAACATATTTCTTTTTAAGTAATTTCTTCAGACCAGTATATATGTGGGAAAATAAATTCATATAAATTTTTGTCATGTGGCCCTAACTAGTATGCAGTATTGACTTCAAGATTTGTATGTGATAATAAGTCTCTCAGTATGCTCAACTGGATAATTCACTTTTTTCCCTGACAGTTCACACAAATAGCAATAAACTTATCTGATGCCTGCTGCTTTCTTTATGTCATTTAGAAATGAGTTACTGTTATACTTTCAGAATAAATTGAATTCTGTTCTTTTAAACAAGGATTTGAGTGGTCTGGTACTTTAGCGTTTTTCTGTTACGTTAGAGAATATTATTAAGTCCACAGTGATACACTCTGTAGGCATAGTGCCTTATAAATACTGCTGCTATTGTGGAATCTGGGATTTGTCTCCATGGACACTGAGCCGAGCTAACACTCAGGGTTTCATAGCCTAACATTGACAAGGAAGACTGAAGGTCTAAGCAATCTTTATATAAAATGAGTGATAATAAATTACTCAAAAATTGTATATACTACAAAAAGAAATGACTGAAACTTGCAGATTTTCTCAAAGCAGTAATTGCATTGTGTATAGATTTATATTTTTGATGCATAAATAAATATCTGATAATGAATTAAAATGTAAATAATATGAGATGAAAGATAACAGATTTATCAACCCAAAGTAAAACTAGAAACCAATATAATAAGCAATGCTATTGACTTTAAAATAGTGAAATCTCATTAAATAGATTTGTGGTCTACATTAAAAAATAAAAGAAGAAATATTGGACAAGTAGTCAATGATTAACTTATATGCAAAGTACTACATTAATAAGATTTTTTTTTCTGAATAATTTCTGAGGAATAGAAATAGCTCTATAAATTAGATTGCTGTTAAAAACCTCAATGTAGATTGCTGTGGTTTCAGAAGAAAGGTGTCTTTCTTAAATTTTTAATTCTGCTTTTCTTACAGATTCACTCATGTATCATACTGTTTATTAATTTTGGAGAGCTTCATGTTGGTTTGCTTACATACAGCATACAGTTTTATTCTATCAATGGTAGTTTGACCTTTACTTGTTATTTTCTTAATACCAGTAAAATAAATCACAGTCTACTAATGAGATAACATAATCATTTCCTAATTGCTAATTTAATATACTTGTTACTATAGTAATCCTGCTCGATTTCTGATAAAATAGGATAATGTATATAAAGATCCTCATGTAATACTCATCATGAAATAAATTTGCAAGAACTCTTAGGCATATGTGACATGACAATCACAGGTGATTTTAAAAATATATATATTTCTAATGAGTACTTATAAAAGCTTATGAACTGCAAAAAACTATCTTTTACACATGCATGCAATTCTAGCATTCATGCATGTATAAATATATCATTTTGATTATTTCTGATTTGACTTTCATTTGCCTGGGTGAATAATAACAGACCAGGATACTAAGTAGATTTGAACATTTATGTAAATATAAGATAAATATTCTCCTTATATTCTTTCAGTAAACCTTCTACCCATTCCAGTTTTAGTTTTCTGTTTCTCATGAGTGTTGTGTGGTGGCACACAAACACTGCCCAAGATGGGAAAAAGGAAAAACAATTATTTTAATTAAAAAAAAATGAAAAAAGAAAGAAAAGCAAAACTTTTGAAGTTTCCTTACTTTTAAATAGAAACAACAATAATTATTGATATGTGTGTCAGAGTTTCAGTCAAGACTTGAAACAGAAGTAATCAAATGTGACAATGTAAAATGAAAATCTGTTGTCTTGCTATTTTCAGCTTTAGTAGCTGAAGAACATATTGGAAAATTTTATGTTGTAGAAGTGGAGGACACATTTAGAGCAGAATTTCTAGCTAAATCACCAGAAATCATCTGTTGCTTTGTTTAAAGCTCTATTGAAAAGTCCAACAGCCTGATAGCATGAGCTCATTTTTTTTAAATGAAGTAAAAATAATTGGTAATATTAGCAAGAAAATAAGTATGTTCGGCTAATATAGGGACTGATATTGGCATTGTCGAACACCATTAAAGACTAAAATACACACACTAGAAATTCACTAACAGATTCCCAGCTCAATTGCACATATTGGTGATGTAAAAATTTCTGTGGACAACTTTTAATGTCACTACACATATTTTCCCTAAAATACAAAGTCATTTAACCATTTCTTTGTTCTACTTTTCTTGTGATGAACAATCCAATGTGTTCCTTTATTCCATAGAATTAAATATGTACCCAGTCCCAGTTTCCTTGGTTCAAATTAGCTATTAACACCATTGTTTTCCTTATGTTACAAGGTAGTGAGGTCCCAAAATGCAAGATAGGAGGTGAATGAAAGTGGTCTCTTTTAGGAAAAACAAAGACAACACAACACAACAGAACAAAACCAAGTTAACTAAAAATTAGTCAATTTAAGAGAGTCATATTAGAGGAATTCCTTTCCTTCCCTGAACCAATTGCATAGGATTGCTTTATTGAATATTCAGTTATCTTCTGAACAAGAACCAAGACATCAGGAAATAGTATTTCTATCTTGTTGGATCTGTTTTCAAAGTAAAGAAGCATATGATCATCTACTTTTTTAAATAAGGAGAATGGATACACTATACTTACGGAGTTGAAGGGAACAATACACATTTGAAGCAAAATCTGAGGGATATATCGCCAATATTTTTCATTTTATATGAAAAAAATGGGGCTTAGAGTATCATTTCTAAGCTTACGTAGTTAGTAAGGATGAAACATTTAAATTTCAAAGTTCATTCAGTTTCATATATTGTGAAATATGAACCAGGCATAAGGAATTATTCAGAAAATAGGACTGTTTACATTTGAGATTTCACCAGGGAGCAGGCTAAGGTCCTACAAGAGCAGTAGTGATAATATTGCTGGAATGGAGCGGTGAGAGCTACAGATCACTGCAGCTAATGTTATTTGAAAACAGAAGATGAATGAAATTAAAATGTATGTGACAATAATGAATTTAAGTCTGCCCAGAATACTAGACAGACAACTGGAATGAACTAAGTAACAAAGTACTCAGGTTGGGGAGAGGATAGTGAAACTGGTCACTTGAAACAGGTTCCATAGATAGAAGATTGATTTTAAGTAAAACTGCTTTTCTGAGGAATGAGTACTAGTGTATACACATATATACACACACACAAACACACATATATATGTACAGAAAATATTCCCTAAAGTAGCATATAAATAAACTTACTCTAACAAAATATAGTTAATCCATTATATTATCAGTGCTTCCCATTGTCCCTACTATTATATAGGAAAATTGAAATTAACTACAAGGAAAATATAACATTATAAATCATTATTTTTCCAGTTTTAAACATGAACAAAATATGTTAGATCTTTATACATTAAAAAAGCAAATATTCATGTGTTAATTAAAAACCATGGATGAATATAGTGGGGAACAGTTAATAAAAAGAGAACGTTCCTAATCTGTGGAGTTCAGAACAGGTCATGGAAGAAAGAGAAATGGGAGGAATACTTCATTTGATGAATTTGATCCTCTGATCACTAGGTACTGGTCTTCATCACCAGCCTGCCATGGTCTTCATGGATAATACACAGCAAATATGATGGGCATCTACTTTGCAGACAGATTCTAATTAGCTCCCTTATCAGATTTATTTTGTTTTCTTTTTGGAGTTACTTCTCTTCTGTCATTTAGTATTTCTCTCTCCTCCTTCTTTTTTGCCAATGCCATTTTCCATCCTCTGCTCATTAACAATGACAAAAACCTACAGGGTCATTCGTGAAATTATAATTCTTATTTACACATCATTGTTTTGCATTTTAATCCTCTATTTTCTAAAAATATATTTCTAAATCTCAAATCATTGTCCTACAATTTTCTCCTTTCAACTTAATTTTTTTCTTATTCATTCTAAAAAGCCAAAATATTTTTAATTATGACATAAACATTGTACTTATTTACCAGGCACCATGTGATATTTCAATACATGTATACATTGTATAATGTTCAAATCAGAGAGAACTCATCTGTTTCCCAAAACATTTATCCTTTTTTCATAATGAAAACCTTCTTCTGGCTTTTTAAAATCTACAGTAGATTATAGTTATCTATTATAATCACCCTACTGTGCAAAAGCAAGACAGAACTTCTTACTCTATCTAACGGCAACTCAAAACCTTTGATCAGCCTTTCCCTTCCTTCCCTCCTCTCTACTCTTCCCAACCTCTGTTAATCAATGATCTCCTTTCAACTTCTATAAGATCACCTAGAAATGCCAAAATACCTCGTACTTCCATGTTCACCAAAATGAGGTTTGACATGTTACCATCTTTTTATTTTTCTTCATCCTAAAAATAGTAAGATAATTCTAAAACTCTTTTGTCTACAGTCAAAAATATATTTTTTTAACAAAAATCATTGTCTTTTAAACTGCTTCTCAGAAATGTCAGAAATGTCAGAATCAGCATAATTGTTTACTTGACTCTTGCCTAAGAATGCAAAGTTCAATAAGGCTTCTTAAGTGTCCACTGAATTAAACTACCAATTCTATGACAATATCATAGCAGACAGTAGACATAGTGTTCAGAGCCAGAATAAGTGAGGTTAACTTTATACTTTTGTGTGCTGTTTTTAGAAGATCTTTTCTAATTTCCTCAGGTTGTTGATGATAATATAAATCTGAGAACCAGAAAGCATACTGTTGAAAACGTTTTGTAGTTTAGAGGAAATAATTATTATTCTTTTGGAGATTTGATAGTAAGAATACAAAGATAGAATTTTGAAAGATTAAACTTTTGACTGAGAATATCTGAAGAAATCCATTGAAATGAAAATGGAATTCATAGCAAGAAGCTGGCTGCAGAGCAAGACTTTTCCCAATACAACTGACCTACGTTTCACAGTTTCTTGTCATTTTCATTTTTTATCCTCCACCCTCAAAGAAATACAGGGATTTCAACTCTTCTCCTGATAACAGGGTGGTTGTGTCTAGTGAAATTAATTACTGCTTTGATTTTACATACTTCGTTTTCACTCTGTTTGAGTTGTAGTCTTCTTGTCATGTCCATTTTTTTTCCTGTAGTCCAGATCACTCTGATCTGTACTTTGATTCCATATTCATTTCTTTGCTGAGTCTTGCACACTACATAATGACAAGAATGTCTATCATGGCAAAGAAAGAAGTCTTTTTTTTTTTTTTTTTTTTTTAACTTCTGTAAGATAAGTGAATTTAGGGTTTTGAGGATGCATATGCAGAAATAATGTACAATAGAGGGTAACATTAGTTTTGATTAAGTAGAAAAAGTAAAAGATATTAAAATGCGTAAAGATAATAAATAATTATTAAAGGGAAAACTCAGAAAGAGAAGGGAAAAATGTATCATAGTTAAGAGAATTAAAAGGACATTATTATTGGTGTTCCATGCTTAGAGAAAATATTGTAATAAATCTGAGATCTCATGGCCTCCTAAGCATCTGTTGCAAAGTTGCCTGAAATTGTTTATTTCTATTCAAAAACATACCACACATCTATCTATGTGAAGTGCACTCAATAATTCATATTCATTTGAGTTTCAGAAAATTTAAGAAAATTGAATGTATCCTGACCCTTCCTGAGCAAAGTAAGATAAATAACTCAAGTTGACGAATTCCTATATGATATTTTTCTTGAGTGTGATAATGCTGGATAGTAAACACAATATGTTTAGTACTCTAAGAAAATTTCCAAGATATTCCTATAACTAGGGGAATCTTACCATTTCTGACTCTACACTTGGAATTTTTAAGTATTTTGAGTTGATAATAATTAAAGAATAAAACTATGTTCCAGTGGTGTTTAATCTGCATTTCAAAAGCCAATTATTTATAGCCTTCCCTCAGACACTTACTGACTCTTTTGCTTTCCTAGTCTCTGTATGTACATGTACATTTTCTATGATAGGTTCTTTTATTTTTTGTCACTTTGAAGAAGTTGGTTTTATATTTCAGATAATGATCCATTTTGTTATGGGATATCTCTAGATCTGTTCTCCACCTTAAATCCTTATATATATTTTTTTATTTTAAGAAAAAATTACTCCCAAATAGAGGAAGTATAAGGATTCCCAAAAAGCTTAATCATTTTAATCATTTAATCATTTTCATTAGTGCATTATAGTTATACAGAACAGTGAGGTTCATTTTTGACATCATAATAATATATATGTAATATAACTTGGTCCGTTTCAATATGCAGCACTTCCTCTTTCCCTTCCCTTCCTCCCTCTTCCTATTCCCTTTCTTCTACCCTACTGGACTTCCATCAATTCATTTATTGTTTGTTTTTTTTAAATTGGGACATAAATATATATAAACGTTAAATTCACTGTGGTATATTCATATATGTACATAGCATAACTTGGTCAATTTTGTTATACGATTCATTATTTTAATGAAAATAAAAGTAAGATACACTATGGTATACAATATTTGTTAAAGTTTGGCTAGCACAAGAGCACACAGATGAAGTATTTTAAGGAAAAGTCATCCAGAAATACAATTAGATCATTTCATATCTAATAAAGTGATACCATGATTTACTCTAAATCAGAGAAAGATGGTAAATTTAAATAGATTATATAAGGAACTATCGCTCTCCATATACAGAAGGAGGAGAAAATTAATCACACATAACATGTAAAACTGAATCCTGGATGGACTGAATTTGCTAATGTTGATTATAGGGCAATAATAATTTATCTTTATGAAGAAAATGGCATCATTATAATGTAACTATGAATACAAAATGCAAAATGCATTCTTAAAAGTTGTATCAGTTTTAACAACCAATATGTATTTGGAAACAAAGTTGTACAAGAAATTTAGGTAAGAATAAATTCAATATTTTAAAGATTTTTTTTCCCCCAACTGCAGTTAGAAGATCCAGAGATCCAAGTTCATTCACAGATTGCTGACTGTTGCTTGGAGACATTGTTCCTTGTAACATGACCCCAACCATAGAGTTACCCCCGAAATAGTAGCTTTCTTTGCCCAAAGTGAGGACTCCAGGAGGAGAGGCAGAAACCACTAGGGACATCCCATTCCTTAAGTCATGTCATGCTCTATTCTTTAAGAAGTGAGTCAATAATACCTGGCCATGTTTAAAGGAGAACGGAGTGCTCAAGGACATGAATACTAGGAGTGAGAATCATTGGATCATTCTAGAAAATACTTTTTACAGTAAGCAAATTAATATTGGTAAAGGCTAAGGAGAAAATTACAATAGAGCAGAAGAAAAGTTATACCGGGAACAGTTTAAATTTTGGAAATGAAGGGAAGGCTACAATGACAAAGAGAAATTTGAGAAAAAGAAGGGAGGCACCTTGACACAGGTCAATAGGTGAGGTAAAATCATTTCAGATAGGGAAAATGGTAACGAAAACATCTTGATATGTAACAATGTAGCAGGGATTTAGAAAGGTGGCCTTAACTAAAAGTGGTAGCTCTTTACTTAGTCCTGCAAATGCCTGATGGATAACTGAAAACAGGAGAAAACTTGGCATCCCTACCTTCATTTTGTATTTGTTTTCATTTCTGTGCTTAGGTCCATGTGTAAGTATGTTAATCTTTGAGGAGCGTTTGCCTTAAAACAGTTAATACAAAGTTTTCAGACCTAAATTTACTGAGCTTATCTTGTCCTCCTTCAAGACTAAAATAAGATTTGCAGGGATACTAATTGTCAGTTTTTACAACCTTGAACCCCTGGAGTGCTGTCTAGAAGTTTTCCAGTCCTGGTCTCCTTCTAAAATCACGGATCTGATTGATAAAACATCTTGAGCAAACAAGTGGAAATTGTCCCCTTCAAGTTATAAAAATACTTCCCCGGAATCACTTCATAGAAACTTCCTAAACAACTGAGAGAATGATCAACCAGAACATAATTTGATCAAAATCACTTAATTATGGATACTTCTCACCCTTGCCCCAGTTCTCTGTGTCCTATGAACATGCTAAAGACAAGGCTGAGAAGCTGGATCTCCCTTTTCTTTCCAATACAGCCATATCAATTAGTTATATTCCTGCTTTTAACTATTGCCACTTCTGTTTGTTTTTTTGGGACCAGTGGACACATCTGGCTTGCTGAGCATCCCAGAGACAGGCCTCTGGCCTAGGACTCTGATAGTAGCTTGTCAGTGATAAGAAAATAAAAATTAGCATATGCTGAAAACTTTAATTTTGGTCTTCCTGTTCATTAAGCCAGGATAACAGATGTAAGTAGCTAGCTCAAAATTCACATAAAACAATATAATCATAAATATATACTGCAGCCTTAACATGTCATAAGAAACTACTTTTAGTAGGGCACAATTATGCCTGCCTGTAATTCCAGCAGCTTGGGAGGCTGAAGCAGGAGTATCACAAGTTAAAACCAGTCTCAACAATTTAGCAAGGCCCTAAGCAATTTAGCAACATTGCCTCAAAATAAAAAATAAAAAGAGCTGGGGATGAGGCTCAGTTCAACTCCTGGTACCACAAATAAATTAAATAAATAAATAAATAAAAGAACAAAGCTACTGTCTTTAGTGACTAGTGATTCTTAATCACTGAGAAATTTGTTTCTTAAAAAAAATCATACCATCAGTAACATTGCTATTTGAAAGCATAGGAAGGAGTGAAATATCTCATTCTTTCCTGGCTATAAGTCATCTGGGTAATAGGAGCAGCTTCAGTCCAGGTACAGAGATGCAGATAATGGTTTTCAGAACACAACATTTCACACTTAAATTAACTTTGTGGTTTCCATGGAAACAGGATCCTGCATCCATGCTCCAACAAGACCTCAATTTGAACCCCTCTACACAAGCCAAGCTTTGTTTACAGCTTCTCGAAACTCTGTTTCACTTAGATGTCACTTAAAATCCACCTGTCCCAAATCCTATAATAATATTCTCTTTGCCTTTGTGGAGTCATTCATGGTTCTTCCATTGTACAGTGTGTGCCTTTATTGAGATATATCCTAAATCCTGACTTGATAGTACTGCTGTTTTTCCTTACTTCTTTTGGTTTATAATAATAATTATCGTTCCATTTATTTGGTTCCCTGTGTACTTCTCAATTGGTTGTGGGATTTTGTAGGAAGCACATTGTGGATTGACAATATCGCATTCACAAAGCCCTAACAGTCACCTCTAACTACTGTCCCATTTTCCTAATTCTTATTTTATCCAAACATCTGGAAAATGGTATCTACATTTATTATCTCAACTTTCATTTTCCTATCAATGTATTCCAATTTGACCTTCATCACCAAAAATCTACTAAACCTTTTTTTAAAGTTCACAGTTTTCCCCATGTTAAAATTTCTTACTTGAAATCTTTCTATTTAAAACATTTGGTCATTCTCTCCTTGTGGTATATTTTTTTGACATCTATACATTTCATTAACACATCTCAGTTTCTCTTAACTGGTATTTCTTTTCCTTTCTTGACTCAACCTCTAAAATCTAAGAATCTCAGATTTTGTGCTCAATCCTCTTGGCTTTACTCCCTGTAGTTTGTCTACTCCTGTGATTTTCCTCTTACATTTAGCTTATGCTCACGCGCGCACACACACACACACACACACACACACACACACACACACACAGAGTCACATGCACACTTAGGCTTACATATACAGGTATGGTATTTTACATTGGTTCCCTTAGATGCAAAATCAATTAAGCATTTACTTGTCACATTTATTTAAATAATTTAGAATCACATCATGCTTGTGACCTTCAAAATCTATCTTCATTCCCTTCAAAGATGCTGATAATTTTTTTCTCCATCACAGAAAATTGCACCCCAGTCCACCCAGATCTTCATTTTCCAACCTACAAGTCATTTATTTCTTTGTTACCTGCCATCATGTCTCATCATCCCAGTACACATTTCATCCATTTGTAGATTCTGGTAGTTCACTTTAAACTGTCATTTTGTCTGTCCTGGGGTGGTGGTGGGGAACATAATAAACCCCTTTCAGACATCTCTTTAATAATTATTTTTTGCTCCACAAAATCCTATTTAAATTCTATTTACTATGTTCACATTTGTCTTATCATGATTCTGATGTAACCTATTCTAACATCTAATCTAGTATAATCATGTTATTCCTGTGGGTCTTCAAAGTACACCCATTTGTTTCATATAAAGTATTTTATATAAATCAGAGTGATTTTATTTAATAGGAAGCCAACTCATGCTATTCTTTTCTTAAAAATCACCCTATGACTTCCCATTGTTAATGGGCACTTTTAGATTAGATTATAAGTTTTCATAATGGGGTCCAACTTTTCTTTCTGTCTTCACTTTTATCCACTATTCAATTTGGACTCTATGTTCCAGCAATACCATAAATCTATTCACTAGTACCTGTCACCCCCCCAATTCTGTCATCAGTAAGTAACCAAAAATGGATTTCTTTCCCAAAGTTTAGACAGCAACTATGAAAACTATTGTTATATCAGTTGTGAATGTATAAATAGTGAAGCAGTCATTATTATAAAAGAAATTTGAAATAGTACTATTCATTTCCTTATATGAGAAATACTAAAATTAGCCTGTTACTTAGTACTGTGATATATATTTCTAGTCCTGTTTCACCTGAATAAGGTACATAGATTTCATAAAATTTATGAAGCACGTGCTACTGTTATTATTCAATTATTATTATTATTAGTCTTTATAAAATTTCTAACTATGTGACTTGGTGTGTAGCATATAGTTGAATAAACAGACCCGATGCACTTTCCTTCCAAATTCTTCAGTCCTCAATTCAGCTCAGCATATGCAGAGACTGCACATCTTTAACTCATTACCTAAATAAAAAAAGCTTAACTTACAAAACTGAGAGGAAAAACTTTGCAGCACATGGATGGGTTAGCATTCATAAGTTGCACATACATGATTATGGTAATGAAATGAAACAAAATAAGAAAAACAAATAAATTATACATGTACACTTTTTAAAGTTTAATAATGGAAATACAATGCTCTAGGGAGAGCCAAAAGAAAAGAGAAAATCTGTATAGCTAGAAAGGCAAGTTTTTTGCATGCATTAAATGGCCCGAGGGCTGCACTACACTATGTCACTTAACCAGTCACCTCAACTGCTTAAGCAGTGTCTTACTGCTTAATCATGCAACCACCTCCATCTGGGTGGCACACAGACCATTGCCAGACAGTCTCAGACTTTTCAATTACACCTTCTCCCTCCCATTTTCTCAGGTTCTTAGCCTTCTCTCTTTATTTATTATTTTGCCCTAGCTCCAAAAATATACATACTATTTCTTGAACATTGTTTTCTGTAAAGCTTGTTCTAAATATTTGTGAAGAGTATTTTAAAGATATTTTACAACATTTAGCTGAATTCTGAGGGAAAAAAAAAGTAGAATACTCTCCTCCACAAGGATTTCATTCAGCCCACTTTTAAACTTGATCCATAATTTGATCGAATGCTCTTGGGCACTATTAAATAGTAATAATGAACTTCACCTAAAGCCCTTAGTAATTTTGTTCCACATTTCCTTCTCTAATTATCCACTATTCCCTATTTATTATTACTTCATTCCCTGCCTTGAGGCCGTCTAAAATTACTAAGAATGATAAATTAAACAATACATTTGGCACCAAGTTAACCTGTGGGGAGGGTTATAATTTAATGGGTTGTCTTCTGAATTAATTATTTCTGAATTATTTAATTGCCGTTTCTAAACAAATTCTTAGAAAATGTGACATTAGAACTTATAGTATATTTCTAATAAGATTATTATGACAAAACCACAAGTCTATCCTACCTATTTGAGATACATCTTACTGTGATTTTCCCATCCCTCTGTAGAGATTTACTGGATATGTTTATATTTTTACAACAAGCATTATCTTCCACTGAAGTTTAACAGTACTTTCTTGAGTTTCTCACCAGTGCAGACATTAAATCTTGACATTTGAAGCCAATGCTTTTTTTTTCCCCCTAAGTAACAATAGTCAATGGCTTTTATTGACTTTTATATTATAGTCTTATTAGTCTCACTACATGCACAGCTTTTAGATTAAGTACTACTTTAAGAGAACATGATAATGCATGGCACATTATTTACTTATTCTCACCAGTCTCATTAAAGCTCTGTGATAACCGATTTCTGTTTCTCTGAGGTAGAAATTTTATCATTTCATGTGGAAAAACTGTCACTTACAATAATCCAGTTTGCAAAATGTTAACCAAACTATTGTGGTGTGAAATTTAACCCCTAATGCACAATTTTAGTTTCCTCTTGGAGAGGCAGAACTCTTATGGAAGTTTTTAACTATGTCAACAAACAAAACCTTCTCAACCATTTATCAACAGCAGCAGATTCAGGAGATATGGAACCGATCATCTGGTCTTAAATCCTGGAATTTTCCCAAATTAATTACCTACTACATCCAGTCCACAAAAGCCTTCTCAGATTTCATGTATGAATGGCTTCAGTGGTGATCCAAAGCTCTTTACAACCTCCTTTAATTCTTGGAACTGCTGGACAGCTGCTTTTTAATGCTTTAAAAAGCTCAATGGTAAAAGTTTTCGCTTGAGTGTTCAGATATTTTTCAACCATGAAGTCTTAAATCTTCAAATGCATATTGAGATCTTTAATATATACTGTTCTTTTTTTCATATTGTTAATCTTAATTACAGATAGTAGATTAAATTCATTATACACTCCTAAGCATAAACCCTTCTGTCTACCTGGTTTCTTTATCTTTCAAAAAAGCCTGATCATATGAATTTCAATGAAAAATATAAAGTATTTAGGAAGGTGATTTATTTCAAAAGGGAGGTAAAATTCTCATACAAAACAGGGAACACACATTGCTAACTACACTTCAGAATACTATCTGACATTTTCTACAATTAAAAAAGTCGTGCATGTAGATGACCTAGCAATTTCACTAATGTGTATAGAACTGTACCAACAGAATAGGACAAGAATATTTACAGAAATATTTTGTATAAAATGTTCAAAGCTATAACAAAGATCCAGGGTACACTGAAAAATATGAATTTTTATATGTACATATAATAAAGTGCTACATAAAAATAAAAATAAAATAACAATAGTATGGCTTTTTCTTACAACTCTATTGATTAAAATAAACTAAGCACAAAATGATATGATAGTTCATTTATACACACTCAATAATAAGCAAATCAATCTATAGTATGGAAGGACAGTGGTAACTTTCCTGAAGGAGTGATGTGATTGGATGTGGTCAGGGCATTGGCAACATTACCTGACCAACAGTTGTTACACAAATGATTTTACTCTGATCACTCAACTGATGAGAATAAAAACCTGTGATCTGTGCACTCTTTTTCTATGTATGTGTTGTACTTTAATTGGACAACATATATTTGGCATATTATTAGCATATACTTAAAAATACTATGTCTATTTTTCCTGACCTTTAATATCATCT
The DNA here is from genome assembly GCF_902686455.1 of Sciurus vulgaris. Classification (NCBI taxonomy): domain Eukaryota; kingdom Metazoa; phylum Chordata; class Mammalia; order Rodentia; family Sciuridae; genus Sciurus; species Sciurus vulgaris. The sequence continues at coordinate 136,044,691 of NC_136464.1, forward strand.
GCATTCCCTAAATAGTATACTTTATACAGTCAAGGTGATTCATTTCTTTCCCATATTTCCTAAGCTTGAATTGTCATGAATACATTAAATTTTTATTTTGGAATTTTTTTTTTGCAAATTTCATTAATATGACCCAATTCTATATTCATCCCCATTGGTAGTTCCCTAATTGAGAACTGCTCAAAATAATTTTACTGACTTCAATTGCTTTTTTCTGACTTTAGATACTTAGCATTAGCATTAGATATTTATGATCAAGTAGTTTCTTTTTTTAATTTCTTTTTTATTTGTTTATTTTTTGGTACCAGGGATTGAATCCAGGGGCCTCAACCACTTGGTCACATCCCAGCACTTTCTATTTTTTTTTATTTTTAAACACGATCTTGCTAAGTTGCTTAGGGCCTCACTAAGTTGCTGAGGCTGACTTTGAACTTTCAATCCTCCTGCCCTAGCCTCTTGGAGCCACTAGGATTACAGGCATGAGCTGCTGCACCTGGCTTCAAGTAGTTTCTTTAGTGATTTTGATCATGTAACAAAAAATGATTAAACTATTTTACTTTGCTTCAAAGCTTTCAAGTATCAGGTCCTTACAATTTTTGCTATTGACTAAGGTTTTCTAGTACAAAATGCCCTTCTCCAGAAAGCATTTTGTCCTCTATATTTTATGGAAAATACATTCCACAACAGTTTTTTTTTTTTTTCCTATTCCAGGTAATTTTTAAATTTTATTTTTATTTATATTTACCCACTTTTCAACTATTCCACAAGATATGTCATTGTCAATTATTTGGTGAATTCTTTTTTATTACATCAATCAAATGGCATCCCTTCTTTTGTAATACTTCCACGATTATTACAGGATACATAACAATGATATTCTCACTTAGTTATAAATATTTCACTAATATTATGTTTTAGGGTCTGCATCTAATAATAAACTTATGGAGCCATGTAGGAAAGTTCTCTTCTTTGCCCTCATAGTCACAAATAAAGATGGGGAAATATATAACCAAGGTTACTGGAATAGTAAAACATAATATTTTGAATTTTCTAGGAGCCTAGGCTAGAAACCAATGCTAATTTTGTAGAACGTTGAGGGCTTGACAGAGGGCTTAATCCAAGTTATCTATTCACTTTCCAGCACCTTTGAATTTCTGCCTATACATTTAGAGCATTTCAGACACCCATCTTCCACGAAAATACTTCAAAGAACATTTCCCATTTTTATTAAACAAAGATAATAATAGTATTTATATATCCAGGATATAACATATAGTAAACATTATTGGCCTTTATATGAACAGTTAAGAGAAAAATTAATTGTGAATAGTTAATCAAGCAGTAATATACTATCTAAAGTCCAAAGTGGCTAATGAATTATGGGTCTTTGAACTGCCCAGAGACAGAGGCTGACACTTCCTTTTGGAATCTCCTGGTGCAAAGGCATCAAGAAAACCGCCCAGTTGTATGGTGCCCCCTTGTTCAAAGGGAAATTCCGTGGTTGCCATGGGGTTGATCACAACCTACGGTTCAAACGTCAGCCGTCCAGGGGTGGAGAATTGTGGGTACAAGCTGACCACCACTGTAATTGGGCTGTTCACATTTTTCATCTCGGTTCTGTTTTAAAGTAATTTCTCCCAATAAATCCCTTTGATGTAATAATCTATATAATAAATGTGCAGAGCCTGCTCTTTGTCAGGTCTCTCCCCTACCAGGAAGCAGGTTGAACCACCAGGTCCTGCTTTTCTCTATTTTCTGTTTTTTTCACTCCCCTCCTCATCTGGTTCGGGGAACTGAGTAAATGTCTTGGGGATCACGTGGCATGTCCACCAACACTTGTCAGTGTGTTTACGGCTGACTTGGTCAATACATTTATTATATTTTCTATAATATAATAACCTGTAGGATATAATATAAGCACAAAGAATAAGATTAGGGGGTTCAAAGGAGTTTCATTCTTTCTCATCTATTTCTGTTTACAACGTAACACAATTTCTTTAAAACCCGAGCAAGAGATTCTAACTCCCAAACCTTAAAATGAATAATGAGAGAGAAAAGAAGTTTGTAAAATCCGTGTGTTCTTTGGTAGTATGGCCATTTTGACAATATTAATTCGGCCTATCCAAGAACATGGGAGAATCTTCCATCTTCTAAGGTTTTCTTCGATTTTCTTTCTTTAGTGTTCTGTAGTTCTCATTGTAGAGGTCTTTTACCTCTTTTGTGAGATTGATTCCCAAGTATTTTATTTTTTTCGATGCTATGGTGAATGGGGTAGTTTTCATAATTTCTCTTTCTGAGGATTCCTCACTTATGTATAAAAATGCATTGGATTTATGAGCATTGATCTTGTAACCTGCCACTTTACTGAATTCACTTATGAGTTCTGACAGTTTTCTGGTGGAATTTCCTGGTTCCTCTAAGTATATAATCATATCATCCGCAAATAGGGATAGTTTGAGTTCTTCTTTTCCTACTCGTATTCCTTTAATTTCCTTGGTCTGTCTAATTGCTCTGGCTAGAGTCTCAAGAACAATATTGAATAGGAGTGGTGAAAGAGGGCATCCCTGTCTTGTTCCAGTTTTTATGGGGAATGCTTTCAGTTTTTCACCGTTTAGAATGATATTAGCCATGGGCTTAGCATAGATGGCCTTTACAATGTTAAGGAATGTTCCCACTATCCCTATTTTTTCTAGTGTTTTGAGCATGAAGCGATGTTGTATTTTATCAAATGCTTTTTCTGCATCTATTGAAATAATCATGTGGTTCTTGACTTTATTGATATGGTGAATTACATTTATTGATTTCCGGATGTTACAGATTCAATGCAATCCCAATTAAAATCCCAATGACGTACCTTACAGAAATAGAGCAAGCAATCATGAAATTCATCTGGAAGAATAAGAAACCCAGAATAGCTAAAGCAATCCTTCTCAGGAAAAATGAAGCAGGGGGTATCGCAATACCCGAACTTCAACTTTATTACAAAGCAATAGTAACAAAGACGGCATGGTACTGGTACCAAAATAGACAGGTAGATCAATGGTACAGAATAGAGGACACGGACACAAACCCAAATAAATACAACTTTCTAATACTAGACAAAGGCGCCAAAAATATGCAATGGAGAAAAAGATAGCCTCTTCAACAAAATGGTGCTGGGAGAATTGAAATCCATATGCAACAGAATGAAACTAAACCCATATCTCTCACCCTGCACAAAAACTCAACTCAAAATGGATTAAGGACCTTGGAATCAGACCAGAGACTGCAGATTATAGAAGAAAAAGAGGTCCCGATCTTCAACATGTCGGCCGAGAGACCGACTTCCTCAACAGGACTCCCTATAGCCCAAGAAATAAAAGCAAGAATCAATAACTGGGATAGATTCAAACTAAAAAGCTTTCTCTCAGCAAAGGAAACTATCAGTAATGGAAGAAAGAGCCTACAGAGTGGGAGAAATAGCTTGGCCAATCATACTTCAGATAGAGCACTAATCTCCAGAATCTATAAAGAACTCAAAAAAACTCTAAGACACCAAGAATACAAATAATCCAATCGACAAATGGGCTAAGGAAATGAACAGACACTTCACAGAAGAAGATGTACAAGCAATCAATAAACATATGAAAAAATGTTCAACATCTCTAGTAATAAGAGAAATGCAAATCAAAACCACCCTAATATTCCATCTCACCCCAATTAGAATGGCGATTTTCAAAAATACAAGCAACAGGTGTTGTCGAGGATGTGGGGAGAAAGGTACACTCATACATTGCTGGTGGGGCTGCAAATTAGTGCAGCCACTCTGGAAAGCAGTGTGGAGATTCCTTAGAAAACTTGGAATGGACCCTCCATTTGACCCAGCTATCCCACTCCTTGGCCTATACCCAAAGGATCTGAAATCAGCATACTACAGAGATACAGCCACATCAATGTTCATAGCTGCTCAATTCACAATAGCCAGACTATGGAACCAACCTAGATGCCCTTCAATTGACGAGTGGATAAAGAAACTGTGGTATATATACACAATGGAATATTACTCAGCCATAAAGAATGACAAAATTATGGCATTTGCAGGCAAATGGATGAAATTGGAGAATATCATGCTAAGTGAGATAAGCCAATCTCAAAAAGACAAGGGATGAATGATATCGCTAATAAGTGGAGGATGACACATAATGGGGGGGAGGGAAGGGTTAGTGTTAGGGTTAGAGTTAGGGTTAGGGAGGGGGGCAAGTAATGAGGAAGAAAGTACTGTATAGAGGGTAAAGAGGGGTGGGAGGGGTGGGGGGAAGGGGAAAAAATAACAGAATGAATCAAACAACATTACTGTATGTGGATTTATGATTACACAAATGGTATGCCTTTGCACCATGTACAAACAGAGAGGCAACATGTATCCCATTTGTTTACAATAAAAAAAAAAAAAAAAAAATCCGTGTGTTCCAGGCTAAGTTAATATGTTCTTCTTGAAAAATTTTTGAAGGAGGTGTAGTTTGAAATGCTCCAAATTTTACAAAAGGGTATACAAAAATTTAACAGCAAGAGAGAGGTGAAGAGATAAATTGTGGGAAGCCTTCCATATTTAGCAGAATCAGGCTTGGCTGAGACTTGGGATACAGCGGGTCTGACTCCCAGAAACTGGCAATCATGAGAGACTGTTTCAGATAGCGGGAGTGTACAGAGGGGCTCAACCCTGAGGAAATGTCAATTCTCTAAGCAAATGGCTTCCCTAACTCCACCTCCTCCTGGTCCTCCCAGAAGAAGCCCCTCCTGGTCCCTCCTTACCTGTGGGACTATAAATAAAGGTGAAGGTGGGCTTCTCCATCTTGCTGGAGATCAGATATTTCATGGCCCAGTTCACCATACCCCCTTCCATTTGAAAAGATTATTGGCTCTTGTGTTTATTTGACTAGATGATTATTTACGAATAAGCTGTCTTATTCTTCCTATTACCTGCTCTGAAAATATGTAATTTACGTATTATAGAATATAATAATTATGTAGTAATGTTCTGCCAGGTGTGGTGTCACATGCCTGCACTCCCAGAGTCTCGGGAGGCTGTGGCAGGAGAATTGCCAGTTCAAAACCAGGCTCAGCAACTTAGGCCCTAAACAACTTAGCAAGAGCCTGTCTCAAAAAGAAAAGAAAAAAAGGGAAATAATAATGTCCTTTTTTTTTTTTTTTTTTTTTGTGGTGCTGGGGATTGAACCCAGAGCCTTGTGCTTGCAAGGCAAGTAATGTCCTATATTTTAACCACAGAATTTGGATATTTTGTTTACTAAATTTGCTACTGCACTGAACATATTAAAGGAACATATTAATAAAATATACACATAGCTAGAATATACTGGATCATTTTTTAATTGAAAAAGTCATACAAGTAATCTTAATGAGATTTACATACTATAATCTTGCGTTGTTTATTTTTAATGACAATGGAATTTGGAATCTCTAAAAGAAATCCATAGGAGAAAATTTCAAAGAATAATAGATTTTAGCTTCATCTTAAAAGTCATTTTTAAAGAAATAGTATTTATTTATTACCAAAAAATACACTAATGGCATTTCTATGTATAAAATACTTTCAGTTAAGTAGATGCATATAAATATCCTACAGGTTGTAGAAATTTCCAATGTTCATTCCATTTTGTATAAATAAATTGCTTTTAACTAACAAAATAAGAAAACAATGAGATATTTGTAGAACTATGCCCAAGTTGTGTTGATTTTAAAAGATATTCATAATTATTTTATGTTAATTTTATTTGAAATAATACCCATGGAGTTCTAGGTTTATATTTATGTGTTGTACAATGATCCAACATTATTTTTAGTTATAGCACCTTGCATGTAAATTATGTCCTAAAATTTAAATCTATAGAAACAAGACACATTTCTAGTACTTTACCTATTTCTAAGTAGCATGGTATCTGCATGCATAATAAAAGTTGTTGCTCTTCTCCCCAAATTAATAGTTTATTGTATGAGTACAGGATTTTCAGCAGTGTTTTGATACATCATTTTGCTTTCCATTTTACAATTCAAATACTAAAAATATGTTTTAACTATGCTCCTAAGTAGCAATCTAGACTATTTTATAAACATAATGTGTGCTATAAGCCTCAATTCTAAGGAAAGAGATTTGATTTGCAAATAGAATTTCTCATTAATAGAAAAATGACAAACTAAAATTTTCATATACTATGAGTTCATTATATTAAAATTGGTTTAACTAACCTTTGTACTTCATTCCCATTTCAAGATTATGACATAAGGACTGTGGTATTTTCTTATTCAACATTAGCATTTTGTTTTTGTTATTATGCATCAAGCATCTGACATAAACATCCAAATGGAATGAGTGATGCAGTCAATTGACTTTTTTTTCCTGAATTAGGCATTATTTTCTGATTTCCCCATTCTTTTTAATGGGGAAATTCAAAACCACACAATTTGTTGTATTTATATACATTTTTTAAATGGAAATATCTTGATTATATTAATAAATCTAGTCACCTGTATTTTATATGAATTTATTGTAAACATAGAAATGAATATAAATATTCTTTCTACTATTTATATATAAATGTGGAAGGCCACAAAAGATATATACATAAATGTGTTCCATTTGGGCATAATATAAAATCATATAAACATTAATGATGATTACATTCACATTTAATTCAATGTGTGTTGTGTATATGTGTAAAATTTTCAAACTTTTACACTAGATTTGCATCTAAGTATTAACATTTGTTAGCAGGCTCAACTAGGAAATATGTTAAATTCCTTATCTTCAGTTACTTAATCTGAAAAGTGAAACTAAAGTTATTAGATAATTAGGATCAAATTCACAAATGGCTATACATGAGGTTGAATATATAATTATTCCTCAAAAAGTTGTGCAGCTATGAATATGTAAAATGTTAAAATTTAAACAAAAAATTAAAGTCTGTATCAGAACATAATATGGCATATTTCAAATTGATATCTGTCCTAAATGCTTAATACCTAATATTGTACAGGAAATAAAAACAAAACATATTTACTTCAAATTACTAAAGATACATAAATTTTAAATTTGTTATGTATGTGAATGTGCATATGTGTGTCTGTCCATTTATGCTGCTAAAACAGACAGAAGTTCATATTTTTTAGAACTCTAAAGAATAGGAAGTCCAAGATCAAAGTGACACCTTTTCATGCTATAATCTAATGAGCAAGAATATTATCACATAAATATGCATAATTCAATAATGAATATGATAAATATCTTAAGAGGTGACCAAAAATGTCTCATAAGGGATAAGAGAAGAGATAAATTACATGTATGAGGAAAAAGCATCATTAAGAAGTTTTCTGAGATTCTGAGTGATTCTAAATAAATATTGTTTACATTGTCTACCAAAAAATATTTCAAATGTTTTAAAACTACTTCTAAACAACCTTATAGGCCAATTCCACCTCTAAAATTTAAGGCACTATTAATTTCAACCTTATATTTTTAACTACATAAAAATATTTATGTCAATTAATAAATTTTATTTATTATATAACATGGTCAAGATCTTGGTATAGCTATTAAGAAACGCAGAGAAGTGTATATTTTAAAAACAATACCCATTACAGGGATTGCTGGATCATATTGTGTTGTTTCTGTACACTATCAGCAAACTACCCCCCAAAAGCATTTACAATAGTTCCAAAAAAATAAAATCCTTAGGCATGGATTTTACAAGGAAGTGAAGAAATGTGTATTTAAACTATAAAATATTGATGAAAGAAGTTGAAAAATACACATATAATCTGACTGACACTCTCATGTTCATTGGATGGAAATATTAATATCGTTTAAATATCCATACTATCTATTCATAGCAAACTGATTCATTGCAAGCCATATTAAAATATGGATGATGTTCTTCACAGGAAAAGCAAAAATAATCCTAAAATTCATATGGAAACACAAAATATCCTAAATTGTCAAAGCAATCTTGAATAAAAAGAACAAAGCTAGAAGCATCATAGTACTGTCCTTCAAAATACACTGTTGAGTCATAGTCAACAAAACAGCATGGTACTGGCACAAAAATCTGCACATAGACAAATGGAGCACAATGGAGAGCCCATGTGTCATGCACATTTCAAATATCATTTTACTTATGACTGATTTATGGTGAAAGGAATATGAAGTGGCAATAGAGAACAAGTCTTTAAAATGGTGACCCCTGATAATGCTGAATTTTACCTGGGCCCTGTGATCATAGAAAACGGGGAAATTTTAGAAATCCCCCTGCCCCACCCACTTTGTCTTCTGGAGAGTATCTACCCACAAGGAACTATCTTTCTCTGTGTGATTTGGGTAAGACTTTAGGAAGCCTCTCTTACATATAACCTTACCTATTGTGTAAGCTTTTTGTTGTGGTGACCAAAATACCTAACAAGAACAACTTAGAAGAGAAAAAGTTTATTTTGGGCTCACAGATTTAGAGGTCTCAGTCCATGTTTGGCAGCCTACATTGCTCTGGACCTGAGATGTGGAAGAGCAAAACTGCTCACTGCAATGCAACTGGAAAGCAATGAGAAAGGGGAAGGGGTCACAGGAAAGATGTTCCCTTCTCAGGCACACCTCCAGTGACCAACCTCCTCCAGTGATGCCCCACCTGTTCAGTTAGTCCATTCAAACTAGGATGGACTGATTAGGTTACAGCTCTCCTAGTTCAATCATTTTACCTCTGAATATTCCTGTATTAAAATAATGGAAGAGCTTCCATGGGACACCAAATATTCAAACCATGACTATGAGTAGGCCAGATAAGAATTTTAAATATTTTCATTTTTTTTGCTTTCTACGTAATGAGCAGAGCTGCTTGTTTCTACTGATCAATCAGTATGAAATACTGGTTAGCCCATTAAGTTCTAAGGTTTCAATTCTGAAAATATTTAATGAAATTTACACAGGTACATTATAGTAGGTTGAAATAATAATCTAGTGTCTAAATAATTATATTATACCCATTCATATTATTATAATTATATTATAACATAATTTTATTCTTTTATCATTATTTAACATATTCACGTTATATGATCATAATACATTTAAGTTTTTATGTGTTCCACAAATGTGTTAATCAAGCAATGGTTAAGCATCTTTCTTTGCTTCAAACACCTAAATGTAGACCAACCTTCAGCATGAAGCAGCACACATCCTCCTGATATTTTGTATTGACCTTAGGGTAAATCTCCTTTAGATATACTATCAGAACACATCACCCTTTTATTTATCCTAGTTCTTTACACCTGACTCTTTATAGCTTTGACTACTCCTGCCTCTAAGACAATATTAACAACAAAAACTTCTTTTGACTAAATCTTAGACATTTACAGTTCTTGTGATCACAGCCTTCCCCTACTGCAATAATCTCTTTCTCATTTTTTTTTTTTTTTTTCTTTTTTGGTAGTCGGGAATTCAACCCAGAGGCAATTTACCACCAAGATAAATTCCCAGAACTTTTCACTTATTTTGAGACCTGGCTAAGTTGTTGAGGTCTCATTAAGTTGTTGAAGCTGACCTTGAACTTGCCATCCTCCTGCCTTTGTTTCCTGGCAGGTGTGAGCCACTGCACAGGGCTTTTCCCCTGTTTTTCAATAACCTTTTTTGAATAGGATTTCTCTTTACTGAGTCCAAATTGATATTTTATTTGACACCTGGTTTGAATGAGATCAAGTCTTGCTCAGGAAAATATTCACATAGAGAAAGCCATCAATATTTTGTTATGTTACACTTTTATCTTTGATGTCTAATTTTATTTGAAGATCTAAAAGAGAGAAAATATTTAGAAGATCAGTATCTTGAAGAAATAAAAATTTTATGCTATAAATAAAATAATATGTAAAATAGTTTATTATAGTAAAGCCCTACATACACATAACCTTTCTTTGCATGTAAGTGTAAATCTTGACTATTACTTCATAAGAAGCATAAACATAACAGACACACTTATCAGGCCCTATATATATGTGCACAAGGCACAAGATAAAGATACATATTCAAACACAAATCCACAACCAAGATCATATTGGAGGGACAAAGATGAAAATGGTTCCTTTAAGATCAGGAACAAAACAATAAATCCACTTTCATTACTCTTCTTCAACATGTTGTGGGAAACAGACTGGCGGAGAAGCAGCAAGCAGCAGTTGGAGAGAACTCCAACTTTATTGTATGCTGGCAGGCCCAAAGGAAAACAAAAACTCCAAATTCTGAGCCCTCATCCACAGTTCCTCACAATATTTATAGGTTATGTGACCAGGTTATTAGACCCATCCTACCTTTGGGACTTTTTCCTCTTTTTAAAAAAAATTCCTAATCTATGTGGCTGAAGACCTTGTGCAGGGTCTCTAACATAAAGCATGCTCACTGAAAGAGATAAGAAGAAATGGTTCTTTTCACAGGCTTGGGTTATATTTCAAGAGGGACTAGTCAGACTCTTAGGGCAGTTATTGACAATCCAAAGGTAGGGACCCATGGTTAATCAGGCTTCCTGTAGAAAGGCTGAGAGAGGGATGGGGAACTGATCCCTTCTCCAGGCATTGGTTTCTTATCATAACGTTTTTGTAATTTCATTTCACAACCAGGTCTGGTTTGGGATCACAAATACAGTACTAGAACTCTTCTCCAGATAAATTAGGCCGTTGGGGTCTTAAGCCCCCTTGCTCTTCTCGACCAGTGACAAGGGAAGGGGACACTCCCCAACAAGGTCAGACAGGGATAGGTAGGGCCGACTGACCGCCCACTCCCAGCCCTCCGGGTGGACAATCAGACTCCTCAGGGAGACCCGTCACAGTAGGAACTCATTTATTGAGGAAATCGCACAGCTTTTATGTAGGGTGGGGGCTAGGTGGGAACCAATTAGCTTAAAGGTCAGCAAGGCAGGGGGGTTCATGCAGGCAAGCATAAGACTATATGGCAAGCAGGAGCTGATCAGTTCGCGGAACTATTGTTAACCAATCCCTGACGGTGGTCCGATTCATCATCATTAACTATTGAAACCGCCTTTGAGGCCTTGATCTTGCTCACTTGCCAGGGAGTAAGGAGTCAGCCTGAGTTAGTTAACGTGTCATTAGTCCCAACATTAGGCAAGAGAAATAAATAGGAGTAGGAAAAGAGGTGTCCAAATAATCCATTTTTGCTCATGTCATGATTTTATAAGAACTAACTAAAGACTCCAGCAATAACTGATATATGTATTGTGGAAAATTGCAGAATAAAATATACACCTAGAAAATCAGTAGCAAAACAAGCAATGCCATTCACAAGAAATTTAAAAACACAATAATCGCTTAAAAATGAACAAATGATCTGAATAAATATTTCTTCGAAGAAGTTTAAATGGCAAAGACATATGAAAAAATGTTCAACATCACTAATCATTAGGGAAATGCAAATCAAAATCACAATGGGGGTATCCTTAGTCACAGGGCACTTACCTAGAATGCACAAGGTGCTAGGTGCTAGATTCAATCTGCACCTTGCAAACACCCACCCCCACCCACCCCCCCACACACAAAGATATCTCTCATCCAAGTTAGAATGACTATAATCAAAAAGAAACAAAAAATGTTAGTAGGGATGTGGAGAAAGAGGAATTCTTATATAATATTGGTGGGAAGGTACAGTAGTACAAGCACCATATTTTCTTTGAGTCTGAAGGTTCCTCAGAAAACTAAAACTATGACATGATCTAGCTATTCCATTTTGGGTTATATAGCCAAAATAAATGAAATCAGCCCTTCAAAGAGATATCTGCACTCACTCCCATATTTACTGAAGGACTCTTCACAATAGCAAAGATATGGAATCAATCAAACTTTGATAGATGAGTGGATAAATAAACAGTAGTATATCTACAAAAAGGAATAGTATACAGCCATTAAATGAATGAAATCTTGTCATTTGTAGTTAAATGGATGAAACTGGATAACATTATGTTAAATGAAATAAACCAGGTACAGATAGACAAATAACATATATTCTCACTCCTATGTTGAGGCTAAAAAAAAGTTAATTTCATAGACAGAGAGAGTATAATAGTGGTCACTAGAGGTTAGGAAGAGAGACAGAAGGAAACTGTATATTGAGTACCAAAATACACTTATATAGAAGGAATAAATTCTAGAGTCTTATAGCAGAGTAGAATGATCATAGTTTTAGACCCTTTATTACATTGTTGCAAGATACAGACTGGTCAAGAAGCAGCAAGCAATACTTGGAGAGAACTTCAAATTTTATTTTAGGCGGGCTGACTCAGAGGGAAAAAACCCTCTAAATTGTGAGCCCCTATCCACAGTGTTCTTAGCAATAGTTTATAGTATATCAGTGTCATAAATTTTCTAATCTATTCGACATACAATTGTGCATGGGATTTTCTAGTGGGAACATGTTGTATAGAATCAAAGTGTGATAAGGGGGAAGAACTGACTCCTCTTACAAGACCGTCAATAAATCTCTAGCCTTGAGCCCTGAGCCTCCACAAGTGTGTTTGCACTTCCAAGGAGCATAGTCAGATTCCCAGGGAATGGTTTTCTAAAATCCAAAAGGCAGGAACCCATGGCAATCAGGCTTACCGTGGAGAAAGGCTGAGAGAGGGGGAGGGGCACCGACCCCTTCCCCAGGCATTGGTTTCTTTACTGTAACATTTTTACAATTTCTGGTTTGCCATCACAATATATTTTAATAAAAGATTGACAAGAGAGGAGTTTGAAGATTCCCAACACAAAAAGAAATGAAGTGCTTGAGAACATGGATATACCAATTACCCTGATTTGATCATTATACATTGTATAAAATGTATCAATGATCACATTCTAGTCCCCAAATATGTGGCAGTTATAATACATGGATGTGAACAAACAAAATAAAAATTAACTTCAATGTAGATTGACTACTCAGCAACAGTAAATTTGAAAAGTATTTACATAAAGTAAAAATAAGGATTCTGGCTTATCAGAAAAGAAGTGGTACAACAGATGCAATGAGACATCGAAATTTTAATAGAAAGATTAATCAAACTACATATGGCTAAAATTAAAATGACATAACTTTTTCTCAGTAATGTTTGATGGGGCAATTATTGTATGCAAAATTTTCTTGATTGTTATTGTCTATTTTAAAACAAAGGTTCAGTTCATCACTGGTGTCTTAAGACTAAGGAAGAAAAAAATAGCTAAAATAGGTCATTTATTTTATGAATTAGTTTTCTTTAAGCAGTCCTCTAAGTATGTTTTGATCCCATATACGTGGAACTTATCATTTCTGTTGTTCAATTGCGTATCCTCTAAATCAGTTATGTTACCAAAAGACTTGAATTAGTTTAGTGCAATTCTGATTTAAAAGAGAATAGATATGACCAAATTTCTAAAAATTGCAATATTTGCACTCCTCTTACTCAGCTTTGCTAGGGTCAAACCAAGTAATCAACATAGTGTTTTGTTTCAGCAGCTAGAGGTTCTAAATTAATCACAGAATTGTAATGCGGTATGTGGCCACTTTAGAGGAAGAATGGAAACATAGAATATTCTTTATGTTGTAAAATCAGAGTGGATAAGCCATAGAGAAAAGAACAAGGTTGCTTCCTATTACTCGAGCTTTCTTGCTGCACATTCTATGCAAAATATTCACACTGAGGCCAAGGATCTGTGCTCTGAGATGGTACATTGAAAATTGATACTATGATTTACTTATACACAAATATGGGTTCTAATGTACTCTACATATTCCTGCATGACTGAAAACATTTTCCCTTCCTCAAAAAAGTATTATTTCTACTGTGTATTATTTTCAGATTGGCGTGTGAGATTATTGTGTTCTATAGTTATCAACATTTAAAAATAACCTTATATTCACTTGTGTCCCATAATTATTCATCTGCAAATGTTAAACATATTACAGTTACTTAATGCTTTTGTGAAAATTTGTGAAACTAATTTCCCCTGAGCATAATGTAAATACAGGTGAAGAATGTATAATGAAAAATTTCACATTAAATTTATTACTAGGAATTCACACCAGCCCATCAGCTGATTCTAAGGAGTGTTCCTAAACCCCACATGCAAAATCCTTTTCTCCCATTACCTCTCCACTGTTTTGTTGTTTTCATGCTAACAGAGTATGGCTTAATTTCCCATAGAACAAAAATCTTGTTCTGGGGAGCCTCCCAAACTCCAGTAAGCCTCATTAGAAAACTGATAATCAATGAGGTGTGTACACATTACAATTTCTAAAGGATTTCAATAATGTAGTGCATTTTTTTACAGCTTGCCTGTCTTGAAAGAAGCTTTACAAAGACACCCAATTGCCTTCTCCACTGGGAGTTTTAGAAGGTAAAGATCAAGCAAGAGGCTAATATTTACCGTTTCACAAATTAGAGAGTACATGGTAGGTTTAGCGTCAGAAAGCTTTAATTATTTTTGTCTGCTTTGAAATTCGAATAGTTTAATTCAGGTTTCCCTGCAGCTGACAACTTGGAGTGAAAATGCAAGGAGGAAGACAGCATTTACTGGAGCAGATAATGTAACTCAAAAATGCAATAACTGTTTTCTACGATGCAAGACAATATTTTGCATCCCTTTAGCCACAAACTGAGTCAAAACTCCAATGTTTACTTAATGCAGAGAACATGGGCAATGATACACATTTGATTGAGATAGAAAAATACATGAAAATATCTTGATTAAAAAGCCCAGTATTTGTTAAAATTATATCATTTATGCAGAATCTATAGCATATAAAAGAATAGATGTATATTTTGAATGTAATATTCAGGAAAATATACTGAAGAGGCAAATTAAGTTTGTATCACATTTAACTTATCAAGTGTCATCTATTATTTTCCTGATAATCTTCCACAGATAATATTGTAGACAGTTTGGGAAATAAAAAAAAGATAATTTAGATGACATTCATGTGACACTAACAAAAGTATTTTCAAAAGTTTACAAGTGTGATGAAATGTAGTAAATTAATAAGTTTAAGGCCTAATTGCTTAGAAAACTGCAGTCAGCCCCATTAGGGATAGACCATCTCTGTAGCAGAGGAAAATTGAAAGAAGGTACTTGGATTAGAATTTAGTTTTTCTATTTTTCTCTATCAGTGTCTAATGAGTTGTAAGTTAGATTCATGATCCCCTAATTCCATTCTGTGTTTCTTAAAACATATATTCTTACTAATTAAAATTTTTCTTGAGCCTCTATAGTCACTTGAGAATATTCATTTCTTACTGAATCTTCAGTACCTATTACAATGTACTTATTTCTGCACGTACCAGTCATTCATTCGTTTATTTATCAATTCATCAGAGAGCAGGTCATTTTTTAGTAATCTGATTTTGTCATGCTACATATTAGACCTTAATAATTCAAATACAAATTAAATTCAACCATGACTCTAGAGAAGCTGCTTGTGAAATAATTGCAGCTAATCTCAACTTCTTACTGATTTACTTTCAGAACATACAAGTCTTTAACAAGATGGTGCATTAGTCAACTTTGCTGTAGTAAAAAATCTCTGGGTCTCATGAGAATGGAGGTGTAATTCTTGCTCACGCTAAAGGTAATAGCTCTGTTCCTGCTTCATATTTTGCTCTAATTTCAAAATCCAGACTGAAGAGGAAGACCCCAATTTGTACATGACATTAATCTAGTGCAGAGTAAATTGTGAGAGAACAAGGTCTTCTGTTTTAATAGCCAGAGAAAGTTATTTTGCAAAGTCTAACAAGATGATGAGGGTGAAATCTCTGAGTAGTACGAGAACAAGCAGTAAGTATAGACAAATGTCCCTAACACAGGAAGCACAACACTCTGAGGAATCGTGCAGTTTGCCAGTTTATCCACGAACTTGCTCTGAAGGGCAAACAATTTTGGGGTTGCAATGTTGATATTTCATACTGGTATTTGTAACAAAAAATGCAGCTCAGCTCAGCTCAGGACCCGCGGTGGTTCCAGCCTTTCCAAGGGAACTGGCAATCCATATGCCCGGTCTCAGGGTCTCAGTTGCAGCTCAACAATAGCTCCCAGAAATACACGAGGGACACAGGAATTCATGCAAGAGACTTTATTATGTGGACGACTGTGCAACCACTCCGGGGTTGGTAAAGAAGGGAAAGAGAGGGATGGCAGGACGCTTCTCCCAGATACTGGAATCTCCCAGGCTGGAAGGAACCAATAGCAGAGGAGAATACTTGCAAGCTGACTGATGAACCAATAGCTAGCTACCATGTTCAGACTGACAAGCTAGGACGTAACATGAGAAGCAGGAAATGGCTGGAGCAGGCTGGAAATTCCTGCAACTTAAGGTGGGGGAGGGGGGGTGGGGGGGCAACTTTCAGACTGGCAAGTTAGGTTGTGGTCCAACGGAAGGGGCGGGAGATGGGCTTTGTATTACAGTATTTCTATTTAGGCAGAGGTCACCAATTATTTTAGTCAGCTTTTTTTTTTTTTTTTTGCTGTGCTGGGGATTGAACCCAGGGCCTTGTGCTTGTGAGGTAAGCACTCTACCAACTGAGCTATCTCCCCAGCCCACCAATTATTTTAAATACCTGAATTCAGTACATTTTCTTTTTCATGTGTCTTTTAACCAAATTCCTGAAAATGTCTTCATTGTTGGTAACATATACTTTTGTAAAAATTTAGAGTTAAACAGTATGTAAAAATTGACAAAAAAATAAGTTTTAGATTATTTTATTTTATTGCTATTTAGGTTGGGAATTAAATTCTGTATTACTGATACCACAGGTTATCAGTGATGAATTCTGCTTCCTCAAATGTTGACGGTTTGAACAATTGAGAAATGTAGGTAGAACAGAGGTAAGCATATAAAGTGAGTTTTATTTAAAAACAGTAATCGACTTCTCCCAGGAGGGAGAAGGGGAACATAGCTGGTATTCTGATATCCTAAGAAGTGAGAGTGCCCTGCCCCTTTTAAAGACTAGAGTTTCTTTTGTTCTCCTGTATTCTTCTCCCTTATCTTGTTCATTTCCCCCCACCCTGCGTAGTGACTAGGAGATGTCAGAATGGCCAAGGGTTGAGCATGTGGGCTGGAAGGGAGCAACAGCCCAGCGGGTATTGATTAGTAGTTCTCTGTCTGCTCGGGAGTTGCTTCATTAACAACCTTTTTGGAGGAGTGGTAACAAAGGGCTCTGGAGACAAGAACATTTCAATCTCCCAGGGGCAGTTTCCAACTTCCTGAACTCAAATCGGCCTCCATTTTCTCTATCTGACTGTATCACCTATCTATTCTAACTGCCTGTCTTTAATTCTGGCTTCACCACGACACCTAATTCTGTCTATATTACAAGGATCATTACACATGCTAAAATATTTATACCATGCTGTTATATAAAATATTGCTAAGTAAAATGCTGAACTCTTCTTGAAACAAAATATTTACTTTTATATATACTTCAATATATGAATAACTTTATTCAGTGAAAATTTAGAGTTTCTGTCTCAAAGAAGTTTATCTTCTGTATTCCTCTCAGCTAGTTAGAAGCCTAAGGAAGAGAAAAATCCTATTAACAGAATGTTTTAGGTGAAATACAGCTTCAGGGTTGAAATTTCATTATGATTCTATTCTATTTCCATTGCCCCACAGGAGCACATATACTTAATTCATCAGAGCCCCCTTATTATCTGTGTAACACCCCCAACATCCAGAGTCAACCCAAAGCCATTAATATGGCCTGTTATAGCATTTACAAAGTGAATCCAGCTTTGAAATAGAACAGTGCTGGCAGCATGCCTCACGTGCTTCTAAAACATACACAAAAAAGTGCACAGCATGATGTTTCTCCAAAGAATAACAATAGTCTCCTCATATACCTAAAATAATAAACCTATGTTCATGCTGATATGGTTAGATGGATTCAATTCCCATTCATAAGGTGATGTATTGATTTAAAGATGAAATATATAACAAGGTTCTCATTTGGAAGAAGTCAACTCCACTGCCGGCAATTGTAAAATACTCTACCTCTTGTAGGTAGAATACAGTCACTCAAAAACAATTCCAAATTAGCTTGAAAAAATGCAATATGGAGGAAATTTTATGCTCCATTGTACACTCTCTTGACAGCAACCTACTTACATACATTTTTCTCTTTCTCTTTCACTCTTGAATTGTCAAATATTCAGAAAGTAACATGTTTATCTCTCTGGTGAAGGAATAATAGATAACATTAATTTTATTTTACAAGCCCACTTATGATTTCATGTTTTTCTTATGCTATTCTTTCTCTCAGTTTGAAAAATTCAGTCTTGAAAACCCTTATATATTTTCTTCTTACATGATGCATCTTATATTATTTTCTGATTTCTTTTTTTTTTTCTCTCTGGATTTTCTCTTGTTTGTATTCATACTTCCTTGTGATAATTTCTATCTATGTTAGTTCTTTAAATTGTATTATAAAACAAACTTATTTTTACTTTGCCAAAGTTTGTCTATAGTAAGGCTTATGGCAGTAGTAAGTGGTAATATTCATAGAACATATTCTTTAACTTTGGAACTTTCCAGTGCTTTTGACAGATAATGATAATGACACATTTTAATAATCCACATTAATTGCAAAATGTCGAAACATATTTACAAAAAAGGGAGAAAAATTTTAAATGACATTATCAAAGATATTCATCTAGATAAAGGGGACCAGGATTCAACTTAAACTTCACACCATTTGATCCTTATATTGGATGCTCCTTGTGTGAACATATCCCAATATGCCAGATCCCAAATCTATGCTTTGATCTAAGATTATTACATTTGAGCTCTGGATTCAGGTATCTAACTCACAAAATATTACAAAACACCTGAAATTCAGAAGGTTGAATAACAAGTTGATCTATTTCCCTCCTCAGTAGGTCCTCTGTGGTATCCCATCTCAGAGTCAAGCTACTTTCCCTCCAGGTGGCCTAGCCAGAGACCTACTATTGTTTTACTTATGACTTTCAATCCAGAAACAATTTCCATTAATGCAGTTTCTCAAATAAATTTCAAATAACTCATATCTTTTTGTCTCTATGACCATCACTGCTCTCTTTTTGGGATCTAAAATATGTTCATTTACCTATATTAAGTGCATTTCATTCCTCCCAATTCAATTAGTGCAATATTTTAGAAGTTCAGAACCCTGTCATTTCACTGTCATGTCTTTTGACAGCTTCTTTTCCCTCTCTATAATATCCAAATATCTTACTGGAGTGTCCACCTTCTTATGATCCCAGCACTTTCTCTTGTCCCACTCCCAGTTCACAATCCAACAACCACACTGAACTGAAACCCACTTCCTCCTCTGAGCATCTCCCCCTCTTCTTGCCCTACCTCGGGCTCAGTGGCTGGCTCAGATGAATCTTCATGGTCTATCCTATCTTCGAACTTCTTCTGAGAAATCTTCATGGAACATACCCTCTGAGATCAGTTCAGGGACCTTTCTAAATTATGCTCTTGCTTTTAAAGATATGCATATATAATTTGGATTTTTAAAATATTTAAGTGAAGAGCAGTAGTGTCCTAAATATTTCCCACTCCCATTCCTGCCCCTATAAGAAAGGAAAAGCTTATCCACTTAAATTGTTTTACTTGGCCTTAGACACTGAAATCAATAATGGTGATGCTGTGGTTTATTTTGGTTATTGGCTTTAGTTTCCTTTTCTTTTATTTTTTATTGACTTCTTGCTATAAAATATGGGATTTAAATTAATATATCCTTCCTCCAAATAGTTGCCTCACATAAAATACTCTTCATAGTAACTTTTCTCATTGTTGAAAATAATAATTTACATGACAGCATGTACCTGTATTTACTTGCAGATAATTATTTTTAATTTCAATTCAATTTAATCTTATAAAGAGTTGTAAGAGTATGAAACATCCAAGAAACACCCATGTGCCTTAAATATGATTCATTTGTTAACATTTTGTTCATTTTACTTTATTATTGTTTTATCTCTCTCATTCATATGAAAGTAAGATACATAATTAATTTCTTTATCTCTGAGTGTCTATCCATATGTTTCTGTCATTTTAGAGTAAATTATATAGATCATGGCTTCCTAATACTTCGTTGTGTTTCATAATGGAAATAATATCTCAAAAAGCCACAGTACTATCAACTTTTAATTAAGATTAATAAAATTTTGCATAATTATCTTTCTAATTTATTCATATTCCACTTTTATCAATCAATTTCAAAAATACTTTATAGCATCTATCCTCTACTATAGAATATGTCTGATAGTAGCATTCCAAGACCTAGCATTCCATCCCCAGTGACCACCCCCACCAAAAAAAGAGAGTATGGCCTCTGCTGAAGTACTGAATTTCTTAGTCAAAATATTTGCCTTCTTCAATCATGATCATCTGTAAGACTTTATTTGTTCCTTAGGATATTGATGCATTTGGGAGAAAAATAGCTCTCCTGCATGATATTTTCTCAGGTTTAGAATTGAACTATACATTATAAAATAAATGCTCCATAATAAAGGCTGTTGATTTTTAGGGTAATACATCTGGAGGCACACAATGTCCTCCAAGTTATGGCTGGTGTTATAGTTTAGATGTGGAATGACTCCCAGAGGCATAGTCACCAATACAGCAATGTTCAGAGTGGGGTTTTCAGGAAATTATGGGTTTCTGAGGGCTCTGCACTCCTCAGGGGGTTAATTCTTTGATGGACCCATAATTTGAACAGATTATTTTAAAAAGTTCCAGCGGAAGGGAGTGGATCCTTGGGGGCCTGCCCTTAGGGACTTTATCTTGTCCCTAGCCCCCTGCTCTCTCCTTGCTTTGCAGCTGCCATGCTCTAAGCAGCTTTGCTCTGTCATGTTCTCTTTGCCATAATGTACTACCTCACCCTAGCCCCAGAAACAATGGAGGAAGCTGACAATAGATGGTAACCTCTGAAACCATGAGCTAAAAAATGTCTTTCCTCCCTTAAGTTGTTTTTCTGGGGTATTCTGTCAAAGTGATGAAAAGTTAACACAGTTAGTGAAGTTAATTTCAATTATTGTGTCAAGGCGTCCAGTTTATCCAGTGTAATGAGTTTCATCTACAAATTAATAAGCATTGTGGGAGGAGATACTTAAAGATCATGCTAGTATTCTGCTCCTCATGAAAACTCCCTGCTAGATTTAGCATCCTTTATTCATTCTTGCCAGAATTTTTTTTTTAACTATGCAGTTAAAATAGTAAAGGAGACCTTATTCATGTTTTCTCCTTCTGTGGTTTCATTTATCCATGGTCAACTGAATAATTACATAGATAATTCAAAAAATAAACAATTCATATGAGATCAGGCATGTTCAGGCTGGTATGGCCGTAGACAAAGACACATCAAGGAAAGAAAATTTTAAACCAATATCTCTGAAGAATATAGATGCAAAAATCCTTAACAAAATTCTGGCAAACTGCATACAAAAACATATTAAGAAGATAGTGCACTATGATCAAGTGGGGTTCTTCTCAGGGATGTAAAGTTGGTTCAACATCCAGAAATCAGTAAATGTAATTCATCACATCAACACATTTAAGGTTAAGAATCATATTATTATTTAAATTGACACAGAGAAAGTGTTTGACAAAATACAACACTCCTTTATGCTCAAAACACTAGAAAAAATAGGGATAGTAGGAATATACCTCAACATTGTAAAGGCTATTCATGCTAAACCCATGACCAGCATCATTCTTAATGGAAAAGAACTGAAAGCATTTCCTTTAAAAACTGGAATAGGACAGGATGCCCTCTTTAACCACTTCTATTCAACATGGTCCTTGAAATGCTAGCCAGAGCAATTAGACAGACCAAAGAAACTAAAGGGATATGAATAGGAAAAGAAGAACTCAAACTGTCACTATTTGCTGATAACATGATTCTATATTTAGAGGATCCAAAAAAACTCCTCCAGAAAATTTCTAGACCTCATAAAACAACTTAGCAAAATAGCAGGGTATAATATCAACACGCATAAATCTAAAACATTTTTATTCATAAGCGACAAAACATCTGAAAGGGAAATGAGGAAAACAACTCTGTTCACAATAGCCTTAAAAGAAAATAAATACTTGAGAATCAGTCTAACCAAAGAGGTGAAAGATCTCTACAATGACAACTACAGAACATTAAAGAAAGAAGTTGAAGAAGACCTTACAAGATGGAAAGATCTCCCACATTCTTGGATAGGCAGAATTAATATTATTAAAATGATCATACTTCCAAAGGTGCTATACAAATTTAATGCAATTCCTATTAAAGTCCCAATGACATTTCTTATAGAAATAGAAAAAGCAATCATAAAATTCATCTGAAAGAACAAAAGGCCCAGAATAGCCAAAGCAATCCTGGGCAGGAAGAGTGATGCAGGAGATCAGTGAAGCAGGAGTGATGCACAATATCAGTAAACTCTACTACAGAGCAATAGTAACAAAAACAGCATGCTATTGGCACCAAAATAGGTAGACCAATGGTACAGGATAGAAGACACAGAGACATACTCACATAAGTACAGTTATCTCATACTAGACAAAGGTGCCGAAAACTTACAATGGGGAAAAGATAGCTTGTTCAACAAATGGTGCTGGCAAAATCCGTATGCAGTAAAATGAAATTAAATCCATATCTCTCACCCTGAACAAAACTCAATTCAAAATGAATCAAGGATCTAGGAATTAGATCTGAGACCCTTCACCAAATAGAAGAAAAATTAGGCCCAAATCTCTATCACGTTGGCTTAGAACTAGACTTCCTTAACAAGGCCCCCATAGCACCAGAAATAAAAGCGAGAATAAATAAATGGGATAGATTCAAATTAAAAGCTTTCTCTCAGCAAATGAAACAATCAATAATGTGAAAAGAGAGCCTACACACACCTCAGACAGAGCACTAATCTCCAAAGTTTATAAAGAACTTAAAAAGTTTTACACCAAAAATATAAAGAACCAAATCAATAAATGGGCTGAAGAACTGGAAGGATACTTCACAGAAGATATATAGGTGATCAACAAATATATGAAAAAGTGCTCATCATTCCCAGCAATTAGAAGAATGCAAATTAAAACCACCCCAAGATTTCATATATCCTAATTAGAATGGCTATTATCAAGAACACAAATAATAATAAGTGTTGGCATAAGAGGCACTTTCATACATTGCTGGTGGAGTTGCAAATTGGTGCAGCCACTCTGGAAAGCAGTATGGAAATTCCTCAGAAAACTTGGAATGGACCATTTGACCCAACTATCCCACTCCTCAGTTTATACACAAAGGACTTAAAATCTGCATTCTACAGTGATGCAGCCACATCAGTGTTCATAGCACCTCAATTCACAATAGCGCGATTGTGGAACCAACTGGGATGCCCTTCGATAGATGAATGGATAAAGAAACTGTGGTATATATACACAATGGAATATTACTCAGCCATAAAGAAGAATAAAATCATGGCATTTGCTGGTAAATGGATCAAGTTGGAAAATAGTATATTAAGTGAAATAGGCCAAGCCCAAAAAACCAGAGGCTGAATATTTTCTCTGATAAGTGGATGAAGATATATAATGAAGGGAGGTGGTGGTGGGGGGAAATAATGAAGGAACTTTGTATGGTGTAGAGGAAAATGGGGTGGGATGGGGTAGAGGATGGAAACCTAGTAGAATGAAACAGTATTACCCTATGTATATATATGATTACATGAATGGTTTGAATCTACATTGTGTACAATCAGAAATGAAAAGTCGTACCCCATTTTTATACAATGAATCAAAATGCACTCTTTAAAAATTTTTAAAAATTAATTAAAAAAACAATCCATAAATTTTAAATAGAATTACATTCTGATTATCATGATGAAATCTCACTGGCTCCATCCCACCTAGGATTTGAATCATTCATTTGCGCTACTTTCCTGTAAATCATTGAGTGGCCATTTTGGTTATCAGATCGACTATCATGTTATCACAGGGCATGTGTTCAAGTAAATTTAATTTTACTTAATGGCAATAAAGCACAAGGGTAGTAATATAAAGAAGACATCAGAATAGAGAACATGACAGGGCAGATTAACACAGGTTCTATGTGCAAATATTGCAGGGTGTACGTATCAGGTTTGGTACTATCCATACTTTCAGACATCCATTATGAATCTTGGAATACAAAGGGGGCTCTACTACAGTTGCATGTACTGATTGCTGAATCTAGCACTTCTTTCACATTTAACCATTAGTGCTTGGCATTATACAAGTGAATTTCCCTCCTTATTACTCATTCATTAAAGAAGTCATTCTCATATTGTTTATTATTTGTGCTATGGTTTAGATATGTGATGTCCCCTGAAAGCGCATGTGTGCAACAATGCAAGAAAGTTTAGAGGTGAAATAATTGGGTTATGAGAGGTTAACATAATCATTGCACTAATTCTCTGATAGGTATTAACTCAGTGGTAACTGTAGGCAGGTAGTGGGTAGCTGGAGAAGGTAGGTCGTTGGGGTCATGACTTTAGAGTATATATTTTGTGTCTGTCAAATGGAATCTCTCTCTGTGCTTCCTGATGATGTTCCCAGCTGTTTTCCTCTTCTACACTCTTCTATCATGATATTCTGCCCTACCTCAAGCCCCAAAGAATGGGGTCGGCAGTCTATGACCTGTGACCTCTGAAACCATGACCCCAAAATAAACATTTCCTCCTCTAAGATTGTTCCTGTCAGGTCTTTTGGTTGCAACAGTGAAAAAGCTGACTAAAACAATTTCATATTACATATTATCTTTCTATACCTATTTATGATTATTGCTGATTTTATACAGATTAACATAAAGAATGAATGAAGATGACATCCAATTTTGAATTAATGGGCTACAATAAATGAATACACTAAAAGTCATGTTTGACCAACTAACCCAGTGCACTGACAAATTATTTTGGCTGGTAATCAAGAGTGTTGATAGGGGTTTGCCCTATACTTCATTAGCAAGTACATAGTATTCTTTGCTTGATTGTGTAAATGAAATTTTAAAGCAGGTTAATTAAGGTTTCACACTACACTCGGGTCAATTTTCACAAGGAACAAACAAGATGTTTATCTAATCTTATATCAGACTTTTGTATATATAATAGCCCTTTAGTACTTAGGGAAAATTGTTATTTTAAGATTAAGCATCAGCAAAATGGAACTTCACTTCAGGTCGGACTAGTCATTCAAAACTTATTTGAATAATTTTTAAAATAAAATACTTATATTTTATTCCATTTCTGCATATATGAAACTGTATTCTTATAAATGCTTTTCAGTAGACTCCCCCTTTTTTCCTTATGTCTGGCTCCAATAGTTGATTGAGTGAGAATCAGGAGTGGTGACTACAAATCTCAAAGTTTTTGGATAGTTTAGTTTACTTTTTTTTTTTAGGACTTTGAATTCAGATTTAGCATACCTGAGTTTCATTTAATCCAAAAAACACTGATTATGCCATTCTCTTTATTAAGTATCTGGGACACAAAGGTGAAAAATACCCTCTACCCTCAAATTGTTCAGTGTTTTGGAAACTGAGTAACACATCAGTGAGTAATTTCAATATTATGTGACAAGGTCACTGGAGCAAGACTTTCCCTTGTACTTTAACCAACTATAAAACTGGAAAAGGTATATGGTCATACCCTTAAGGCATTAATCAGTAGGTAGTAAAGGAACATGAGCCATGGAAGAATTGAAGTGTGCAAGATGAGCAGCCTTCCTGCCATTGAAATTGAAATGCAAAGGGAGTCTCAGTGCCTCTGAGTGGAAGAGGAAGGAATCAAAATCAGAATCTGCTACAGCAGCTGGACTATGTGAAGAAGGGTATTGGAAAACAACAGACTGCAAAATAGTAGGCTCCTGGACTAGATTAATGGCCACAAGCCTGGAACAAGATTAAAACTGAAAAAGATACTCATTAATAAAAAGTAAAGTCATGCCTGACAGAACTCAAAAGATTTTCCAGTAATTTAACTGTCAGGAAGAAAAAAAAAACTCATTTCCATTTGCAAGAAGACAAAATAACCCTAACTCATGAAAATTAGTGATTCCTTATGTCCAGAGGAAAATCGGTAGTAATAATAATAATAATATTTATTGATTATGTTAAAAAGCAAGATGTTATGATGATTAAGAAGAAATTGGCAATTAAAAGACTTTGAGATGACTCAACAAGGGCATTAAAGATGTAACCTTCAACCTTTGACTTTCTGAATCTCACTTATTTCTCTTAGCAGGATGTTCTCCAGTTCTGTCCATTTAACAACAAATAACAGTTTCATTCTGTATAGCTGAGGAAAACCTCACTGTTTATGTGTACCACATTTTCTTTATCCATTCATTTATTAAGGGAGAACTCAGCTAGTTCCATAACGTGGCCATTGTGAATTGTTCTGGTATAAAATAGGCAGGCATGCATCACTATAGTATGCGGATTTTAGTTCTTTTGAATATGGAGTCAGATAGTAGGGTCACATGGTGATTCCATTACTAATCTTTTGAGAAAACTCCATATTGCATTCCAGAGTGGTATTACCAATTTCCAGTCCCACCAACAATGTATGAATATATTTTTCTCCCACATCCTCACCAACAATCATTGCTTTTTGTTTTCCTGATGGTTGCTAGTCTCACTGGAGCAAGATGAAATCTCAGTGTCATTTTGATTTGCCTTTTCCTGACTGCTGAAATTTTGGGACTTTTCTCACATATTTGTTGGCCATTTGTATTTCTTCTTTTAAGAAATATCCATTTAGATCTTTACCCCATTCATTGATTTTTGGTGTTAAGTTTTGAATTCTTTATGTATTCTGGATATTAATCTCATCAGAAGAGTGACTGAAACATATTTTTCTCCCATTCTGTAGGCTTTCTTTTCATACTCTGAATTGTTTCCTTTGATGTGCACTTCTTAAATTTTATGCCATCCCACTTAATGATTCATGGATTTATTTCTTGAGCTTTAGGAACTTTATTAAGAAAGTTGGTGCATGAGCCAAAATTTTGAAGTGCTGACCCTATGTTTACTCTTAGCAGAAGTAGTGTTTATGATCTAATTTCTATGTCTTTGATCCACTTCGAATTGATTCTTGTGCCAGGTAAGAGATATAGATCTAGTTTCATTCTTCTACATATGGATATCTAATTTTCCCTGCACCATTTGTGAAAAAGCCTTTTTTCTCCATTGTAGGTTTTTGGCATCTTTATCAAAGATCAGATAACTTTATCTATGTGGATTTACCTCTGTGTTTTCTATTCCATTTATTGTCATGTCTGCTTTCATGCTAATAAGTTATGCTGTGCTCATGTATGAATGTACTACAATGAATTCCACTACATATAATGTACTAACATAATAATAACAATAACAGAAGGAAGTTCATTATAGTAAAACAAATGGATCAAGAGGAAGGAAGAGGGGAAGGAGAGGGAAGGTACTAGGGAATGAGATTGATTAAACTATGTTATGTGCAGTTACAAATACAGCATAATGAATTCCACTACTATGTATAATTACAATGCATCAATAAAAATAATAAAAAAAACTGTTTTCAATATATAAGGGCATTTAAAAGGAAAATATCATAACAAACAGAGATTCTCTCCCAAGAAATGAAAATTACAAATACTAACTGAAACCCATCACCTGAAATTTTTAAACAAAATAACTTGAGGGACTTAACAGCAGTGTGGAAACTATAGAGAAAAGTTAGTGAATTTGAGGTTGGATCTTTATAGATGATTAAATCTGAAAACAAAGAGAAAAATACAACAAAATGATTATAAAAAATGTGATCTGAGGGACAAATAAATGATCTAATATGTATACACAAGCATACTAAATCAAACATGAAAAATGTTCATCATCTCTAGCAATTAGAGAAATGCAAATCAAAACTAAGATTTCATCTCATTCCACTTAGAATGGCAATTATCAAGAATACAAGCAACAATAGGTGTTGGCGAGGATGCGGGGGGAGCGGGGGAAGGTACACTCATACATTGCTGGTGGGAATGCAAATTGGTGAAACCGTTACCGAAAGAAGGATGGAGATTCCTCGGAAAACTTGGAATGGAGCCACCATTTGACCCAGCTATCCTACTCCTTGGTTGATATCCAAAGAACTTAAAATCAGCGTTAATGTTTATAGCAGCTCAATTCACAAAAGCTGAACTATGGAACTAGACTAGGTGCCCTTCAACAGATGAATGAATAAAGAAAATGTGGTATATACATGCACAATGGAATATTACTCTCAATCATAAAGAGAAATGAAAGAGCAAATCAATGTTAATGAGACTTGAAAGTGGACATGGAATGGCTTCCTGATGTGATAAAAATATAGTACATATCAATTAGTGTGTTTGTTACATGAGTATATATCTTCAAAGTTATACACTTACACCCTTAAGATACATGTTCACTGTAAATAAATGTCCCTAAATATTTTTCACTGAGCTAATATCAGTTCTTCTATAAAAATAGACAATATTTGGTCCTAGATGATTTATTAGGAGCTATATGGTAGCTAGATTAACAATACTTTCCATATTAGCAATGTAGTACTCTTTGACCCTTCAACTCTCTCTTATATAGCCTAATTTTGTCTTTCCAGTAATCTCTTTCATAAGTTGCCATTTGTTGATAGATATTTGATAGATGTTAATATCCAAGAGTTGATTATAGAATTTTAAAAATGAAAAGAGCATAGTGGAGAACATAGATTATTATCTCTATTATGTGCAAGAAAATTTGTACTTACATAAGTGGGAGATTAATTTTATCACAGTCATGTTTCCTAAATTAAATAAATAAAAATTCAAAATCTTTTGTTCATATATAGTTCTATTAATTTTAATTTTATTCTTTAACTACATGACTACTTTGATGTATTAGCTATGAAAGATTTTTCATGCAAGAATTTGCTGACAACCTAAGCAATATTACTTGCTCAAACTCTGTCCTCCTGTATAACCACGTGCATATCTTTGTCACTGAGATCATCAAAGTTATGCATTGGACATCCATATAACTTTAGCATATAACAACATTTTTAAACTCCCTCATAATAATAATTGTTTTTGCTAGTGCAAATTTTAGATATTTACTTGCAGGTCATGATGATCAAATTTATGCCAGTATACATGGATGCAGATTCTGACTAGTATGTTAATATTAGTAAAATGGAAGAATAACTATAAGCACTAAGCAAAGGGTGTGCATCATTTCAAGTTTTATTTCTCAAAGATATACAATCTGAAAAACCTGAAACCCATATCCACTGGAAGACTGGAATAATAAACACCTTTATCGTGCAATTCAAATTTCTTCTTAGTTTCTCAAGGGAAATTATTGACATTTTCATCAAAAATTCCTTCAAATAACCATGAAGCCTAAAAAAGCAATATATTGAAAATTCTGAAGAAAAACATTTCCAGGAATTAAAACATATGCATCAGACTGACATGTTTCCTATTTATCTTTCTTTAACTCCTATGACAGTTTGCTAATAAATATTTTTCTACACATCTTATATCAATCTAGTACCATTTTGTTCACAGTAGTGTTGAATTTTCACTTTTATATCTGTAACTATTCTTGTTTCCACTTTGTCAGAAGAGGCATTGTTTATTTCAGTGATTTTTAGTCAATATTCTCCATAGCTCTACCTACACAAATACTTTTTAAAAAAAGATTGAAATATTTAGGTAAATATATTTGAGAATGTAAATTAAATTGTTACTTAAATTAGAATTATTCAACCAAAATGATCTCTCATGACACTATTTAAAAATATAATATTAACTAAATTCCACATACAGAATTTATTTTTAAATCTGAAGAAATATATGTATATGCATATATCTATATCTGTATCTATATATCTATCTACCTGGCTACATATACATAATTTAAAACAACATTGAAAGGTCATAACAATTACAATTTAAATGCATGGTATTCTCATACCTGACTATAAACAATTGTCTAAACTAGAAAAGCAAAGAATATCTTGAGTGAAATAATTTATTTTGACTATATATTTTCTTTAGAAACCCATTAAAAACATTATGAAATTACAACTTTGAAAAATAATGTAGGACTGGGGATATAGCTCAGTTGGTAGAGCACAAGGCCCTGGGTTCAATCAAAATGAATAAATAATAATAATGTAGCAAATAGGGCTTTTGTGATACAGATCTTCATTGACTTTATAGATTCTGATGCTAGATAAGACAAAGGAAATTTAAAAAAAAAGCATAGACAAAAGAAAGAAAAGGAAAAGAGGAAAATAAAGAAGGAAAGGGAAGTTTGATCTCTATCCACAAGGATGTTTATTAGTCTTTGCATATGCAGATCTAAATAGCATAGCACTACCCAAGCTGCTCTGGAATCGTGCTAATTGCTTCCCCTGCTAAAATGTGTTTCTTATAATTTTATATTATTGTAAGCCAATTGTGCTTCCTCTTTAAATTACTATGCCAGATGATTCAAACAAGTATTTTCTGAGTTCTAGACTAACATATATTCAGTACTTCAAAGAAAGTTAATTTATTTTCCATAACTCCTATACCTATTCTTCTACTGATTCCCATATTTAATGGAATTATTTAATGACAGAAAACAGGTCCTTCCAGTCACAAACAAAAACAAAAAGAAAAAAACGCCATAACCATTTTTTTTTTTTTTTAAGATGGATATCTTGCTGTGTTTCTCAGGTTGGTCTCAAACTCCTGGGTTCAAGCAATATCTCCACTTCAAGCCAAAATTTGAGACTGCAGCCACGTGTCACCATGTCAGTCTTTATCATCTTTCTGAACATCCTTTTCCAATTGTCTTTATTCAGTCACAAATTTCTCTGTTTTCCCTCTTCTGAGACCCTGCAATATCAATCATAGTAATCTGAATCACTATCATGAATCTATTAATTTCATACATACTAACTTTTCTTCCCAGATTTATCCTCTAAAATTAAAAAAAAAAAAACAAAACAAAACAGATCTTGCCATTTCTCTAACAAATTCAGTGAATCTATAGTATGTTCACAATTAAAATCTAAATAACTTTTTTCACTGGATAGCTCTTTTGACTTTTTGTCTCTGATTCTTCAGTTTACCTTACCCTGCCTTCCCTCCAAAAAAGCTATTTTTGAATTTAACTTAGCATATACTTTTATTCTTCATCCTATTGAATAACAAATTATATGTGATCTCTCACTTTACTTGACTAGTTCCTGTTCATTTACATACCAATTCTCATTAACTCCTCAGGGGAGCATTCCCTAAGAGCTCCTGTCCAACTTAAAAGACTTTCATAATTCTTTGTTCTCAGTGTCTTCACTAGGATAAAACTCATCAAAATATATGATAACTTTGTGAATAATCACTGTCTGCAATGATGAATTCTAAAATTATTGCAAAAGAGATTCTACATTTAATTCTGAGACTCTGTATCTAGTAAGGAGTTTTAAAATTAACCATGAAATGATGGAGTGAATAAAGAATAGATAAAATTTTGCAAGAAAAAAATAATGGTTGATAGAGAATTCTAATTAGGGTAATTGTAAGCTATTTAAATTTGACCATATATCTGTTGAAGACTTATCAACTTAATTCAAGAAAAAGACAAAAGTTAACATTATCAGGCCTAGTATTTAGAGTAGATATTATCACCAGGGGCTTTGTCAATTCAATATGCGAAAATTAGAGTCTTAAAGGCTAAATGAAATGATTGACAGTCCTGTATTTCTAGATTGACAAGGAACTGGAATTCAGAACCTAACAAGTGACTCTGAAACCCTGCACTCTGGATGTAATGGAACATCATAGGTATTTCAGAGAGTTATAGTTCAACTTCATTTCATACCAATTTCCAAAATTAAAATAGGTTAAAATAGACTCCTAGGAGAAAGAGGTTGATTTGTTTTAACAGATACCAATGTAGGCCTGTTCTGGAGAAACACAGTATTCCATGCTTCAGTCACTTATATGAAAATTTTACTGTACTAGATCCTTCAAATATTTAAAAAGTAAAAAAAAAAAAAAAAAAAAAAAAAAAAAAAAAAAAAAAAAGAAAGAAAAAAAAAAAGAAAAGAGCACATGAGCAGTGGCAAGAGAAATTACATGAAATACACAGGTTTACTGGGTATCTCCAGATTGTAGAGTGAGCAAAACTAGACAAATGTTTAAAATATTAAAAAGTCAAAAAATTAAAATAGTATTAGGATGCATAAACATCAAATGGACATGCTTGAATAAAACGATGATATAAAGTAAAAGGAATAATAGAAATGTGTTTAATGACATTTGAAAAGAAAATTATTAAAGTAGAAGGTAGGATATAGTAAAGAGATCAAAATACATTCCAGAAAAATAATGTGATGGAAAAAATCATTACAGATTCAAAGAGAAATCAGGAAGGTAGATAACAGATGGAATTCAAGCCTAAAAAAGGGAAAAGAAAAGAAGCAATTGTTAAGGATACAATGGCTGACACTATTTCAAGAGTGTTAAAATATTTTCTTCAAAGAGCAACAAGGAACTGGTGTCTTCTTTATGGTAACGATAGAAACCAGATGACATAATAATATTAAGAAAAGATAAAAAGAAAGAAAAGAAAACAGAGGACAATGTTTAAAGAATATAATTGCAAGTTGAGAACTGAATGCACAACAAAATATTCTTCAGGAGGAGGTAACAAAGAAAAAAAACCACAAAATACTTTCTCGATATACTCTACTCAAAATAATTTATTTAAAAGTAGGTCTAAACCAAACCAAAACAAAAACAACAACAACAAAAACAAAAACAAACAAACAAAAAAAAAACGAAGTCAATAAAAGGGAGTGCTTCAGGGTTCAGAATAATCTTTTATGGAAGCATAAGAACAAAGGGAAAAAATGACAAATAATAAAAAATTTAGCTTAATATTGAATCTGACATATCAGACTAACTTTCAAAATAATGTTTCAAGTAAAGAATAACTAAAATCTTTTCAAATTTATTAATAAAAGTAAGTAAATTAAATAGTTCATAAAACTAATTTTAAACAAAGCTAAAAAATTTATTTTTAAATGATAATGATTAACAAACTTCACAGGTCCTTGAGGATGGAGATCAATAATAAAAAATTCCATAAATAGGTATATGTGAAAACAAGGATGTTACTAAAATTCTTATATAAATTAAGGATATCAAAAGAGGATATAAGTAAAAACATTTTTCTAGGAAATTGGAAAGTTTAAATAAAATTAAAATTTCCATAATACATATGAAGCTGTTGGGAGAAGAAATTGAAAACCTGAATGTTATAAAACAACTGAATAAAGTTGAGTCTGCAGTTCCATCTTACAATCAAACTCTATGCCTAGATGGCTTTTGTTTATAATTATCAAATATTCCAGGAAGCTATACCAATTATAAACAAACTGTGGTAAAGAATAACAAAAGATGACTGCCTGTTTATTTAAACAGGCCAGTGTGGCTTTGATATTAGACTTGAAAAGGGCATTACAGGGATGACAACCAAGGTCAAGTACTAATACCACTAAGGGAAACACTCTGAACACTATAGACAGAATTTAGATACTAAACCAATGGAGGAGTGTTTCCAGTGATGGGGGTTGTCTTCCTATGGAATCATAGGAATAAAGGGAAAATGAAGAACGATAAAATATATTGATTGGTGCACCATAGGTAAAGATGAATTTCCACAACTATATTGGGAGTGATTTTTTCATCCCCTGAAACCCCTGTTTAAGAAACTAATTCTAACATATTCATCAAAATAAAAAGATTAAACAAAACCATCATGAATAAAGATACTAAAATATAGATACAATTTTTTTTAATTTTTAATTTTAATTAAAAATCATAAATTTACATAGGGCAATGTTGTTTGATTCATTTTGTTATTTTTTTCCCTTCCCCCCTCCCCTCCCACCCCTCTTTTCCCTCTATACATTCCTTTCTTCCTCATTCTTACCACCCTCCTTATCCCTAACCCTAAACCTAACCCTAACCCTAACACTAACCCCTCCTACCCCCCACCCCCGTATGTCCTCATCTGCTTATCAGCAAGATCATTGGTCCTTTAGTTTTTTGAGATTGGCTTATCTCACTTAGCATGATACCCTCCAATTTCATCCATTTGCCTGCGAATGCCATAATTTTGTCATTCCTCATAGCGGAGTAATATTCCATTGTATATATATGCCACAGTTTCTTTATCCATTCATCAACTGAAGGGCATCTGGGTTGGTTCCACAATCTGGCTATAGTGAATTGAGCAGCTATGAACATTGATGTGACTGTATCTCTGTAGTATGCTGATTTTAAGTCCTTTGGGTATAGGCCAAGGAGTGGGATAGCTGGGTCAAATGGTGGTTCCATTCCAAGCTTTCTGAGGAATCTCCATACTGCTTTCCAGAGTGGCTGCACTAGTTTGCAACCCCACCAGCAATGTATGAGTGTACCTTTTTCCCCACATCCTCGCCAACACCTATTGTTGCTTATGTTCTTGATAATCACCATTCTAATTGGGGTGAGATGAAATCTTAGGGTAGTTTTGATTTGCATTTCTCTTATTACTAGAGATGTTGAACATTTTTTCATATATCTGTTGATTGCTTGTAGATCTTCTTCTGTGAAGTGTCTGTTCATTTCCTTAGCCCATTTGTTGATTGGATTATTTGTATTCTTGGTGTAGAGTTTTTTGAGTTCTTTATAGATTCGGGATATTAGCGCTCTATCTGAAGTATGATTGGCAAAGATATTCTCCCACTCTGTAGGCTCTCTCTTCACATTACTGATTGTTTCCTTTGCTGAGAGAAAGCTTTTTAGTTTGAATCTATCCCAGTTGTTGATT
This sequence comes from Sciurus vulgaris, assembly GCF_902686455.1. NCBI lineage: Eukaryota > Metazoa > Chordata > Mammalia > Rodentia > Sciuridae > Sciurus > Sciurus vulgaris. Next base: position 136,079,616 of record NC_136464.1, read on the forward strand.
CTTGCTTTTATTTCTTGGGCTATGGGAGTCCTGTTAAAGAAGTCTGCTCCTAAGCCAACAAGTTGAAGGTTTGGGCCTACTTTTTCTTCTATAAGATGCAGGGTCTCTGGTCTGATTCCGAGGTCCTTGATCCATTGTGAGTTGAGTGTTGTGCAGGGTGAGAGATAAGGGTTTAATTTCATTCTGTTGCATATGGTTTTCCAGTTTTCCCAGCACCATTTGTTGAAGAGGCTATCTTTTCTCCATTGCATATTTTTGGCCCCTTTGTCTAGTATGAGAAAATTGTATTTCTTTGGGTTTGTGTCCATGTCCTCTATTCTGTACCATTGATCTACCTGTCTATTTTGGTACCAACACCATGCCGTTTTTGTTACTATTGCTTTGTAATAGAGTTGAAAATCTGGTATTGCAATACCACCTGCTTCGCTCTTTCTACTGAGGATTGCTTTAGCTATTCTGGGTTTCTTATTCTTCCAGATGAATTTCATAATTGCTTGCTCTATTTCTGTAAGGTACTGAAAGCATTCCCCCTAAAAACTGGAATAAGGCAGGGATGCCCTCTTTCACCACTTCTATTCAACATTGTTCTTGAGACTCTAGCCAGAGCAATTAGACAAACCAAAGAAATTAAAGGGATACGAATTGGAAAAGAAGAACTCAAACTATCCCTGTTCGCTGATGACATGATTATATATTTAGAGGAACCTGGAAATTCCACCAGAAAACTCTTAGAACTCATAAGTGAATTCAGTAAAGTAGCAGGTTACAAGATCAATGCTCATAAATCCAATGCATTTTTATACATAAGTGATGAATCTTCAGAAAGAGAAATAAGGAAAACTACCCCATTCACAATAGCATCAAAAAAAAATAAAATACTTGGGAATCAATCTCACAAAAGAGGTGAAAGACCTTTACAATGAGAACTACAGAACACTAAAGAAAGAAATTAAAGAAAACCTTAGAAGATGGAAAGATCTCCCATGTTCATGGATAGGAAGAATTAATATTGTCAAAATGGCCATACTATCAAAAGTGCTATATAGATTCAATGCAATTCCAATTAAAATCCCAATGATGTACCTTACAGAAATAGATACAATATTTAAGAGAGTGAGATATTGGCTCAGTGATAGACAACAGAACAATCAGTTCAAAACAGGTATCCATAAATACACCTTCATGTATATTTAGTCTCACATTAAGTAGAGTAATGGACAGAATAATAGTTTTTTCAATATATGGTGATAATTCAACCAATAACCATAAATAATGATATAACTTTATTATTTTCCCCCATACTGAAAAATAAGTACACACTTCATTGTACTTATTTAATGTAAAGTTTAAAAACTAAAAATTATACAAGGAAACCTAAAGAATCCCTTCATGACTTTGGGTTAGAAACTCTTAAACATTACACAAATATGTAAAAATTGATAGACTTTTCTCTATTAAAATTAAGAACTTGTGTGCCAATAAGAGGGACCACCTAAATTATAAAGTGGCAAAAGATACTTGAAATCTAAATGAACAGTAAGACTTGCAATAAAAAAGTATATCACCAAAAATGCAAAAATTTTAAGAATAGCAACAAAATAGAAAATTTGGCACAAGGTTGAAAAAGACCGTTCATTAAAGATAATTGCTAAGGAATCAATAAAGTAATAAAACATAGATTCAACCTCCTAAATTGTCAAATAAATACAAATGAAAGCCACAGTCCATATAGCTACATACGTGCCAAAATATATAATGTTAATAAGTAAGGAATCATGGGGTTGGAAAGCAATGGGAAGACTGTACAAATTTGATGGAAAAATAAATTAATAGAACTACCACATCTCTACTAAATTGAATGTCAGCATATTCTAAAACCCACCTATGTTACTCCTTGCTATATACCTAACAGAACATTTGTGCTTATGTGTACTACAGTATAACTGCAAAGATGTTCAGAGTATCATTGTTTGCAGTAGGCCCAAATTAGAAGTAAGTGAAATGCCCATCAAGAGCCAAATGGAGGAATAAAAGATGCTATAGTAATACAACAGTACACATGATAGCACGGAAAAGGAACAAACTATGGTTTCATACAACAATGACAACCCTCAAAAATAATTTATTGAGCAAAGTGGCAAGAAGCAAGTCATAGTAAATATGTATTTTCGTTCATGGAGTTTAAAACAGTCATTCAAATAAATTTAGTTTTATCATTGGTTTGAGTAGCTAATTCTTAGTAGCTCACATTTATTAGGTAGTTAATATCTCTAGGAAACAGAGAAAAGTGGCAAATTGTCAAACAATATGGAAATTTTCTGGAGTTCTAACAAGGACACTTAGTACTGAGACAGGGGTATAAAGGTAGATTAGTTTGGTGATAATTCTCCAAGTTTAGTGCTTATTATTCATGAGTTTTCCTTCATGATTCATACTTCAGTAAAAATCCATTTTAAATTCATGGTTTAATTCTTAGGTTAACCAATAAAAATAACAATAAAAAAGTTTATACTTTCAAATTTATGGAGGGGAAAATGAAAGGAGAAATTTTTCAATCAAAAGGATGTCCAGAAAGAACAGAAAAAATGGACAAACTGAGATAGGAGAAATAAAAAATACTTAATAGTATGATAGAATTAGATTTAAAACAACACACAAAAAAAATACCAAATTAGGTAAAGAAATTAAACGCTTATTCCTCAATCTGTGTTGTTTAGAAGAAACACATAGAGCATATAAAACTATAGACTGAAGTAAAGCTGGCAAATTTTGTCATGCAAACAAAAAGCTAGGCATAATTAAATTAAATTAATATTATTTGAAGAAAGCTTGAGATGAAATGTGTTCAGATAAAATAGACAGTACAACTTATGAAAAGAATTATATTATATACATATTTTATCTATTTTTTGTAAAGGAATATAGAATAATTATAAAATTTTGTGCAATGAGTAAGATATCTTATTTTTCAACACTCAAGGTATAAGTTTCTCTAGCATTGGCCTCCTACTGCATACATTAGTCCAAAACTTTCTCAAGAGGCATCCATTTACTTTGACATTCTCAAAATTTACAACAATGTCTGGAATATTATAAGGCACTTAATAATGAGTGAACATAAGAATAAACATTTTGATGATTACTTAACATTTCAATTTAATCTATCAAAATTATCTTTTAAAATCAAGTGGTAGCCTTAGAGCATAAGGTATTCATGGTTAAATTCAGTTTACATTAGAGATGATCAACTTGATTAAGACCTGGAAAAACATGAATAATTTAAATATCCCTACCATATGATCCAATTATAGCACTTTTTGGTATGCATCCAAAAGAATTAAAGTCAGCATGCCTTAGAAGTGGATGCATACCCTGTTTATTGCAGCACAGTTCACAATAGCCAAGTTATGGAATCACCCTAAATGTCCATCAACAGATGAAGGGATAAAGAAAATATGGCATATGCATACAACAGAACTTTCTTCAGTCATAAAGAAAAATAAAATTATATCATTTACAGGAAAATGATCGGAACTAAGATCATAATTTTGGGCAAAATAAATTAGATTCAGGAAGAAAAGTATATGTTTTCTCTCCTATGTGGAAGCTAGGCAGACAACACTGGAAGTAAAAGTGATTCCATGAAAGTAGAAGGGATACCATTAGGGTAGAAAAAGAGGAACAGGGGAAGGAAGTAGGAAATCAAGACTGAGGTATTTGGGATTGAAATTTATAAACTTAAGTTTTTGTGTATATATAAATATACCACAATTAAACCTACCATTTTGTATAATTAATATGCACAAATAAAAATTTTAAATATCTTCTAAATTTTCAACTGATTGCTCTATATGTTAAATGCAATTTATTATATTTTGAGATAAAAGTCTCATTTAGTGATATTGACAGAATTTCCACTTGGTTAGTGTCAAGACATCAATTTTGATCCACAGCATGGATCTGTGAGTATTTCCAGGCTGCATATACTAGGTTGCTCAGGCAAAATGATAAATAAGCCTACAGAAATAAACAAAGCTAATTTTGTTGTATTTATTGAGTATTTGCTCCATGTACAATTATTGTAGAGACTTGAAGGATAAATGATGCATGAGTCTCTCCTCTCAATACACTCATCATTTAATTCTGTCGCTATTATGCATTTTAGAACTGACAGGTCAAATTAACTTAGTGAATTGATTATTAGCCTGCAATAAACCAGATAAATTTGGCATAATAAATTATTCTATGAATTCATTTCTCCTTCTTTCTAGCTATTTTGTAGACTTGGGTATAGGCAAAATAAAAAGCGATCTACTTTGAGACAAATCATTTAATTATAGAAATTTCCTTCTGAAAAATTTTGTGTGCTTAATTAGTGATAGGTACTATAATGGAGACGCTTCAATAACTAAGTCATGGAGCCACAATTTTTTGTCATGGTAGGTGGACTACAATAAACATTTAATATAACCAGGAAACAAAACAATTTTGTATTGCTTACACTGAAGAATTAGCCCATGTGTTTCCCTTCCATCATGTCCCGCATATGGTTCTAACCCAGTTTACTAGGAATGTGATGTAGAATGACCAGGTTTGACTATTTATAGAAAATGTATCAAGAGAAAGTAGAGATTTGAGTCTTATTTCAGTTTCAAAATGATGCTTTTAATATGTGTGATAGAGATCAGAGTTTAAGAGAGAAAACTTTCTTAGTTTCCAAAGGGATAATTTTCAAATGCCAAATTCTGAAAGTCTCCGGGACTAAAATTTATATAATAAAACTTTAAGTATGAAAAGTATAAGATAATGTCAATCAGTTTCTCTAAAATATGCTGAGAAAAATAAAGTCAATTGGAAACAAGAAAAAATTCAGAAGAGCACACGAGTTATAGAGTTTGGGAGATAGACCAATTTCCTAGTATTCAGAGTGGGGTAAAAGAGCATGAGAAATTTTCTATGTGCTACCTTAGGAGGGCATCCCCTTTCCTCCAGGAACTCTAGGCTATTTATGACTTCTTGCTGCAAATCTCCAGAAATTGAGATAACACCCTGGGAAGAAAGAAAATAGGAAACGTGCTCACTGACTCAGAAAGTCCAAAAAGTGCCTTGGTTTGCCCAGGACTACATTAAAATTTTCTGTTCTAAGAACAATGATACTTGAGATAGAAATTAAGTAGCAATTACTGGACAGAGTTACCTCTCAGGAACAGCTAAGCTTATAGTCTGTGAAATTTATACTTGGTTAACATTTAATAGTTAAAGAAATGTAATCATTTCTTTCCAAGAAATAGACTGGATAATGGAGAGTCTTATTTTTGTTAGGCTTTCAGGCAGTGTATGTGCATTCGGTCTCAGGTTTAAGCAATAGCAACTGACTTTGACTGAATAAATAGAAAAATGTTATTGACTAGCTAAGAATTCTTGGGAAAGTGTTGAAGCACTCGGTTGAGACTAAGTGTCCAGAAACAAAACCAAACATAACAACAAAGGATGGCAAAAGAGGTCTGAAGAGGAAATTGAGAATGAGAATGCCAAGTACTTCTAAGCCAAGAACCAAACTTGACTACTTAAACTTAAGCATCAAGCAATTTCTGTGCCACAAACAATAGTTGAGAAACCTGCTGCCTAAAGAAATTGGGCACCTCAGTGGCAATCTGTAAAGCAAACAAAAGAAACAAAGCTCAAAGAAATAACATGATTCTGAGCAGCAGCTTTTACATTCTCATTTTGCTCCTTTCTAAACTGAAGAATATTAATAAGCATGGAGACACCAGCTGCTCCAATGAAGATGCAAATGTAACAAAAGCTCTAACTGAAGTTTCTCATAGGCATAGCAGTCTGAGTGCAACTTGGCTTAGGTAGACAGGACGGCTACATGGTTTCAAGAAAGCTTCTTTCTTGCACTCTGACTTCAATCTAGGGCTACAGTTTAAAGAGTCATGGAACATAGGAAAGGATGCCACCTTTCTTTCCTTCAAGGGGACTTCTCCTTATAGACCATTGGTGATAATCTAAACACATGGCTTTGATTTACACAAGGGAGTGTGGACTGTGTAGTGACCAGATATGCAGTGTCATGTGCCAGGCATCTACAGTTACTATGGAGGAAGCAGAGAGCAAAGACGCAGGGGAAAAGCATTTCAATATGAAGTCTTAAATAGGTATGTTAAACTGGTGGAATTGGACCACATACCTGTAATATCTGCAAGGAAGGTGGGGAAAAAATGGTTTTTGGTTTCTTTTCAAGAAAGTAAGAATCACAAGCAGGAAATTCTCCAACCAGAAGTGTGTTCCAAAAATACTGAGGAGCCAGAAAAAGTGACAAATAAGTACTAGGAAGGGAATTCTGAGGAGATAACATTTGGGGTGAGACTTAGAGAAACAAAATGAAGAATATTTGAAGGCCTGTGTGAAGAATGTTATAAGAAAATGCTTCATCAGGAACAAGTGACATAAGGTAGGGAAACAGCTTAATATTTTCAATTAATACCATGTATCAATAGGGCTCAATCAGCAATGTGCAGAATAACAGATAATGAAGTTGGAGAGGTAGGTTGGAGCCGTTAGGCTTCTGTAAGAAATACAAACTTTAAAAAAAAATAAATTGCAAAACAGTAAAGGTTTTTATAAGGCTAACATGATCAGATTTGTTATTTAAAATATTCCCTGATTTGTGGGTCATAAATTAATTATTTAGGGGCAGAGAGATGGTGAAGAAATTAGGTGAAGAAGTATTGTGGTGATCTTGGTGAGATGTGATGGTAGCTTGAGTTAGAAAGTGGGTGAACACTTAAATACACAAACATCTCAATGTACAATGTAGAGGATACGAGCATAGTCTGATGGTGAAAACTTGGTGTTTATTATCATAAGTTGGTATAACTTTAGGATTGAAAGAGATTATCTAAAGAAGATAGAGTGAAGAACAAAGTGAAGACCTTAAAACATGTATTTGAATACACCACCCTGTAGCTTAGATAGAGAAGGTAGTATCATTAAGAGAAAGAGACTCACTGTAGGTCAATAGTGTATAGGGAAAAAAAAAATCCAAAATATCTTATATCCTAGCAGTAAGCAGACACTCCTAACCTAATAATGTACTTACATAGGTGTATCAGTCAGCTTTTCATCACTGTGATAAAATACCTGAGGTACAACTTAAAGAAGGGAAGATTTATTATGGCTCATGGTTTCTGAGATTTCAGTCAATGGTTGCTTGGCTCCTTCGCTTTGGGTTTGTGACAGGCAAAAATACCATAGCAGAGAATTCACCATGGTAGAGCGAAGTAGCCAGAAACCAAACAAAAAAAGAAAGAAAGAAATGGGAGTGATCCAGGATGCCCATATCCATTTTGAGAGCATGCCCCACTGTAACCTGACTTTCTTCTACCAGGATCCACCTTCTAAAGCAACCACCACCTCCCCACACCACTATAGAACTTCAACATATGGACTTTGGGGAATGTTTAAGATCAAAACCATAACTAGAGGGAAAATATTGATGTGGAAAAAGAATGATTTGTTATATTCATCTTCAGTATACTTTACATAGGCTTTTGCATCAAAGTAATGAAAACCATCACAAATGTATAAGAGAAGGATGGGGATGTGGCTCAGTGGTAGAACATTTGTTTAGCATGTGCAAGGCCATGGGTTCAATCCATAGTACCTGCTCCCCATGCACACAATGTAAAAGAGATGATTGTAATAAAAGTAACATCCCATCAAAGTTAAACCTAATACACTTGTGGTAGTTTCAAAATTATAGACCACAAATAAATTATTTCACTGTGCTTAAACATATGTATTATTCTACCTATTTGTGGAAAAAATCTCTCACTGCAATTTTGGCAATTTATATCCTGAATCCAAAAATTTGAAAACTCTTAAATAAATAATCACTGATAACCATGAAGTTGCACTTACAGGATTTTTGATATATAACAAATTATCTTTCTTGATCAATCCATGTTTTAGATATCCTTGACTGTGAAGAAATCAACCCTGAATCATTGCAGGTCTAGAGAGCAAACATGTATTGCACTGTTTCTTAGCATCAGGAATAGATTATGATACAATTGATCTCTAACTCAGTGTCTCACACAAGCTTGCCCTCAAGATATTAGGTAAGGCAGTAGTAATCTAAAGGCTTACCTGGAGGTGGTTTGTTGAAATAGGCCTGATTGAAACACCATTTTCCAACTGTGTGAGTCTACCTATTAAACAACTTACAACCTATCAATGGGGTTCCCTCACAGTTTGCAAGGAAGACAGTCAAAAGGAGGAAGAAAGGATATTTTGCTATCTAATCTTATCTTTTTGCAATCTAATCTTGGAACTATCATTTTATTCCTTTTATGTATTTACTTGCTATAAGGGACATCGCCCAAAGGCCTGAACATCAGGTGGCAGGAGTTTTGGGAGTCATTGTAGAAGCTTCCTATCATGAGATGATGTGGGAAGTCATCCTTATTTAGCAGAATCAGACTAGGTTGAGCCATTGAATGCAGATGCCTGGTTTCTAGGAACTGCTGGGAAGCATGTGGTGCTGCGTGGGAGTGGTTCCCTGTCTTCTGATGGAAAATTCCCCCTAAGAGAATGGCTCCCCTAACTCTACCCTATTCTGTCCATCACAGAAGAGGCTCCTCCCAGTCCTGGCCCCCTTTTACCTGTGTATATAAATAAAAGAGAGTTGGGTAACTCTTATTGTTAGAGGCCAGAGCTGATATGACCAGACCCATCATGCCCCTTCTCATTTAAAAAGAGTATTGGTTCTTGTGTGTTTATTGAGTAGATAAGTTTTTGGGTAATAGAAAGAAAAACTGCGAATATCCTCTTCTGGCAGCTAACCCTTTTCTCATCCACTAGGGATGTGGCAGAGAGGACCCCCACAGGGCACTACTTTGCTTGATTAGATATTTTGTTACTGTTTGTATTGTGGTCATTGTTGTTAAGTGGTTCCTTGTTATGATCCCTTATTTCCAATGGATTTAACCAACTACCATTTTATATAATCATTTTCCAGAAAAAAATGATTTTTCTATCCCACCATCAAGTATAATTTGCCTTATTTTATAATATTTCAAATGGGTAGGGTTTAATGTACAAATAGATCATGCTAAAATGTTTAGTATTTTAAAAATTAACTCAATTCTAAATTAAAAGTCAAAGATCTTAACATTCAAAACATAAATGCCTGGTACAATCTAGACATAAAATAAGATGGGGGAATAATTCTGCATGCAATTTTCAGATGTATATACTTGGGTAAACTCTACTTGGAAACGAGACACTTTAACAGTCCTCAACTATTTATGAGGAAAGGTAATCAATGGAAGCATGCAGGGGAATCCTGAGGTCTGCTAATCAGGAACAAATCAGTTGCTACTGACTCTAATACTGAACACTTTGCATTCTCCTATATGTTTTGAAACAAATGTGCTTGAGTGATTAAACGTTCTGCTACTTTTCTGAATAGCATTAACTTCAAAACACATGTTTCTTCATTATATGTTCTTTTGCTTTACTGCAAGATCCACTTAGTTCTTTACTATTTAAGAACTCACTGCCTTTTTAAATATGTGTCTTCATAAGTCATTATGAGTCATAAGTCATTATAAGTCATTCATACTCATTCTGAGTAACGGAAAATCACCCTATCTTTACTAGGTAATTGTGTCCTAAACTGTGATAAATGTTTGAGATGTTAATGGTATTTCCTGAGAAGAACAGATAAATGAAATTCTGACTTCTGGGTTGTGTTGCTAGACACAATCTTCAGATATGCATTCAACAGTCACTGAAATTCATCTGTACACTATCCCATAGCCATGCTTAACTTGCACTCAGTATATTGTAAAGAAAAGAGAATATAAATAAATGCTTGAACAATTAAGCCCCTGAAATTTTAAACAAAATATTATTTTTGATGTCTGTGGTTAAAATAAGACAAAGGGTTTCTACTATTTAAAATATATTCCATAATATACATTGTCTAAAGGAAAACATTCTTCATGGATGGAGCTAAGATGTACATCAAGTTAAAAAAATCATTAACATGTAACCACTTTTTATAGCACTAATTTCCTTTAATTATTTAACTCAGAATTATTACTATGAGCAAACCTTATATTTTGTATTTTTATTTTACTTTGCTGCCTGTGACAGGAACTTTCCAAGTTAACTATTATTCTAAATATGGTAAATAATAGTAATTAATTTAATGGCATATTAATAAATTTTCAACAGGAGAACCTATTGGCTGATAGCTATAGGTAAAAGCAAAAAAACTCAATTTGAATGCTTTTTTTATCTTAGATACTATCACTCAAATTATATTATTTCATACTGGAATAACAGTGTGAAATTTGTTTGGTTTAAGGTAAATGGAGGAAAAAGAAAAAAAAAAAGAAATAAAACCCTGCTTTAAGTCTTTTAGGGGGGTAAGTCATTATCTGAAATATGTGTCAAAGAATTCAACATCAAATTTATTTTCTTGAAGTGCAATTTTCTTTTCAGGGAAACAAAGATATCTCATTGATAATAGTAATTTGTAGAAGTTAGTAACTCAGTTTCTTCCCAAACTTCTTATTATTAATAATTTCATAATTGTTTTCTGAATTGTAGGCCAAAAGGTGTGAGTGATTAAGAATAGAAAGAGCGTGAGAGTTCAGTATCTGCTTCTTTTTCATAAAATAAGCAAAAAAAGAGATAAAATGTGTGGGTCAATTCAGTGTGTGTGGTTTATATCTCACAAAAGTGCAGAATAATTTGCAAAAGTAAGCAAATATTTACCAGTTCTTATGAATTGTCACATAGTATACCATTTCTACATTGTTGTATTAATTCAACAAATCTTTACTGATTGTCCTGTGTGTGAAGAAAATGGAAAACCAAGCAAAATTCAAGGAAACAAATAATAAGCTATCAAATACATTAAGAACTAATTAGAATTAAGAATTCAAACTAAGGAAAAAATAAGACTGGATAATTTACTATAGAACAAAATAAATGTGTCTTCCTGAGATGGTCATTCTATATACTCTTGCGTGAGATGCAACTGTCAAATGGCAATTAATTAAAGCCACCCAAATATGAGATTCTTCCTAAAATGTCTAAGGGAAGACTATTTCAGACACTGCAAAGTACTTACAAAAGCCACACAAGAGGGAACATGTTGAGCAAGATTGAGAAACAACACGAGGACGCAGGTGGCTGGAAAACAGAGGATCACAGTAACAGGAGATGAGCTTGGAGAATTCAGAGAATTGAGACCATATTGAAGGCAAAAATTGAATTTCATTCCTGTTTTATTAGAAATGCTTTGGCAAGTCTTAAGCAGAGGAGTGACTGATGTGATTTATGTTTTTAAATGTACATTCTGGCTGCTACATCAAGTGTGAAAGCCGGGAAACATCCTGAAAGTCACTGGAATTGTCCCAGAAAGCAGAGATGGTAACAAGAGACTGAGCCCAGCAAATTTCAGATTGCCTTGGAAAAGATGGGGCAAGGAAGATCTGAGGTCCTAGAGGGGTCAGGGATTGGGGGCAAAGAGGATTCTATTCAGATGATCTGTACTGAAGCTGTTTGGACTCCACACATTAATAAAATTATGTAATTGACTATTTTTAATGACTGAAATAATTGTTAACGGTTTATGTCATTTTAAATACAAATTAAGCAGGTATTTAGGGTACAAACTTTATCAACTTTAAATCACAGTCTCACGACAAGCTATTCACAATACATGAACATTCACATTACTCCTTCCAAACATTTCTTCAACTAAATGTTCAAAAATGACAAATACATAATCTCCAATAGGACTGTAATCCTTTGCTCTACTGTCATATGAGGCATTCGCCTATTATATCCTTGAAATAGAATTCTCATCAGTGCCAAAGGCTGTCAGGTATAATTCAGCATATCAATTCTATACAACTAAATGGAGGTCAGAGAAAGTATTTTTAAAATATAATACAAATCTCTTTGCATTTGTATGTGTACTCTCCATGTTAATGTAAAAGATCTTTTGATTCACAGTGTTCAGCTCAAATGATTGTATTTTGAGCTTCCAAATTCAGAGTTAAGATTAAACCCCAAAGGACTTATCCTTTGCTGAAAATTACATATTTAATATGATATTCAAACAAAATTTACTTGGTTGTATTGATTTTGAAGGATTTGGGCTGCACAAATCATGTTTTCTCTCAGAAACTAGTGTACAATGGAATAACACATAAGAACACTAAGATAGTTTCATTTTTGGAAATATGACAAAACTATACCTGCTACACAAATACAATAATAAGTCTATTGGAATTTTTTCAGGTCTTTTTATCCTTCAGATATTTTTAAATTTATAATATTTAACAATTTTATGATATGTTCTATTTTGATTTTCATACTTCATTAATATTCCTACTTTTACTTTCTCTAAAAAAATTAAAGCCATCAATTGAGTTACCCAAAATAAAAACAAAAACCATTTAATATCCCTAATTTTTGCCATGTGTGGTGGTGCTTTCCTCTAGTCTCAGCAATGCAGGAGACTGAGGCAGGAGGACCACAACACTGAGGCCAGCTTGGGCAATTTAGTGAAAATCTCTCTTAAAACAAAAAATAAAAATAAAAAGGCAGGGAATGTAGGTCAATGGTAAAGCACCCTGGGTTCAGTTCCCAGTAGCACACATACACACACACACACACACAAAAACAAAATAAAATAAATAGATAAAGGTCTATTGGAACTGTTTGAGACAGTTTTATGGACACCACTCCAATAAATTATGTTAGTTATAATGCTCTGGTGGCATAAGGGGAATTTTACAAACAATGTATGACAAATTGCAAATTTATCACAATATTTCAAAATGATTATTATGATAACAGTAATTTTTCATAAATTTTACAAGATTGTCACTTGTGTGCCTGATACCTGGATTTCTTTTACTTACCATTCATGATTACTCTTTACCTTACTTTACCCATCACTTTCTTAATGAAATCTTCCTCATCTCTGAAAGGAAAATTATTTTTTCCATAGTACTCCTACAGTAACATATATCCTTTCTATTTTAAAATTTAAACATTTAGTTACATCTGCTCAATCATGTCTTTCTCCAATTAAACTGTGAGCTCCCTGAGGGCAAGGCACACAACTGATTCTTCCATCTGGTAGATGACCACTGAATTATCAAAACTCTTAGACTTACATACCGTAGTTATTGTGACCATGCACAAAATGTGCATTACAGGGGTGATAATTTCATAAGAGTCAGTAAATGATAGTGAAACTCAAAACAATTTTTATAAATGTAGTAGTGTATTTATATATATATATATCAGTAATAAGTGAAACTATAAAGAAAATCTCTGCTACTTTTACCTTTCAAGAGTCAAAGGAATAAAAAAGTAAAAATACTAAAAATGCTTTCTTGCTTGATCATTGTGATCACTGATTCAGCATCTGGGAATTTAAGGAACTCAAGGAATATATATATATATATATATATAATTTATATGTATACATATATTATTTAGTTAATTAGTTATATATACATATGCCTCTTTATTTAGTTACATGCTGTTCATCTTTCTTCCCTTTCTTTGAGAACTAGAAACATCATACTATTAATTCATTCAGATAAATAGGTGAACTATGACATGCTGTGGTATACACATATAATTTCTAAGACCTGAAGCAAGATTTTTAAAATACTTAGTTCTTTAACACATTGGTTTTCATTGGGAAGTTAAAATATCATTTAATAATATTGTTTGAATTTGACTAGAAATTATGGTTATGTCCTAAGGAATCACACTGCATTTATTGTTTAGTAACTTGTAACATGTTATTTTCTAAACTCAACTTCTTAGGGGTCAAGGAGAGACATTTGCATTATTGGCATCATGATCATAATAATATCTTGGGGGCACTGGGCCTTTTAAAGAAAGAGATTTTTTTAAACAAATTGCTCTTTTTCCTTTGTTCTATGCTTTTAAATTATTCTTTCCCTTTTATCTTTCTAATAACAGAATACTTTCTTATGATTAGTAATTACAATATAATTTTCAAAATTATTTGTATAAACTGTATCATAATGTTAATGAATTACTCTGATAAACTTTAAATTGCTACTATAATTTTCACAAAATATTTATGTTCTGTATTATAGAAGGATATCACCTTTTAAATGAAAATGTTATTTGATAAGATAGTTTCATGAATAGTTTGCTATAGATTTAGGAGTCTTGTTAATGAAAACTACATCATTTTTCATTTATAATTAACATTTTGTAGCAACATACCTTGTATCATGACTTCATCAAAGTTGTTTACATGTATCATTTGTTTATTCCCATTAAATAGACAAACACAAAACACCTATAACTATGTTTCATTATCAATATTAATTTTACATATAAAGAAATGAAAGCATAAATGTGTAAAGTTTTTTCCAATCTTACAAAGATAATATATAGTAGAGTTAAAATTTTAAACCAGACTAGTTCAGCGAAGACAGTCTTAGTGAATAGGTTACAGTGTTTCTGCCATAAACAGAACATTGTTTTTCAGTGGACATCATTAGAAATTTGAGCAAGTGAGTTATAGTTTTAAAGAAGTAGCAAAGGATTAATAGATTATTAATAAATTATTCAAGTTTTTAGACAAAAAAATATTTTCAATAATTACATAATGTATCCCAGGTATCACAGATTTATACATCTGAAGCAGCAAATCTTTTCAATCACAAAGATTCCTCTGCTTCTCTCAAATCATTCAAATGCAACACAGAAATAATACCTTTAACAGGAAAACACAATATTCTGAAAGCATCATCTGAAGAAAGTCCACCAAGTACGAACAAATCCAATTGAGTAGGGAAGGACCCTCTCACGCCTCAAGTTAACATGGTAGGAAATAAACTTATCAAAGTGGTTGGCAAACCATCGGTCCCCATGAGTAATTCCCTAGAATTACTCTTAAAACAGTAAAACTGTTTTTACTTACAGTTGTAGCTTATTATCTAAAAAGGCTACCAATTAAAATCAGCAAAGGTAAAAGTCACGTAGGAACAGTCAATGAGAAACCATCATCCTCTCTATTGAGATCATGTGGACAGGCTTAATTCTCAACAGTAATGTGTAATGATAAACATGCTATAACCAATCAGGGAAGCTAACTAGGTGTCCTTTTTTTTAATTTTATTTTTCTATTTATTTTTGTCATATGAGGATTCAGTGCCTGTGTTACTGACCCTATTTCCTCAATTTTCAATGCCCAGTCTCTCTGGAGGTCAAACTGATACAGCATGACACATGTAAATCACATTACTATCATAAACTCACTGAGATGTTCCAAGGTCATAGGTGTGCAAACATACTCGTTAGGCAGGGTATTTAAAGGCCTTAGAAGTTATCTCCCAGAGGTAGGTCAAGGGACGATCCTTCTTTGGAATGTGCAAGGTTTGAACATCTCATGCCCGCTGAGTCAGTACTTTATTGCACAGCAGGCAAAACCAATAATCCCTATTTTGCAATAAATTAATAACTCATTTGCATGTTACAGGAGGCACCTTGGCCCTTATTTTTGACATAATGAAGGACAACAAACTAAGACAAATCAAGCAGATGCAGTGAAAGAAAATGCAAGCTTTTGATGCACTGAAGCAGAGGAGGTTCTGTGGCTGGAAAGTGGTCAAACGTGGTCCAGCAGTTTGAGAGAAGTACATGGGAGGTGATCTATGCATGCATGCTCATGCACACACACATATTCCACATACATGCACATAGAACACAATACAATTATACTCCTAGGTTAATTTGCTGAAAATTAATTTTTCATGAAATAGCACAACCTTGATCTCCCAGCTACTTAAAATTTTTATTTTCTTCATTCACCATGCAAGTATTTCCTCACGTATTCTTCTACACATAAATGCTACAAGATTTCCCTTTCTTTAAAACAATAAAATAAGCATATAGTAATACTGAAAGAGTGTAAGAGGGAAATGAAAATCCTCAATAACCATGAAACAAAACACACACAGAGACATAAGAATCATGTACAAATACACACCAGAAAAAATGACAGTGGAATAAAAATCACAAATATTTTAACATAAAATTACAATATTAAAACAAAAGCATTCTCCATGTTATAAAATTTTTAAAAATTGATACTCTGGAATGAAATGGTAACTCAGGAAAAGGAGAGAATAACTGAAGAGGCAGAACTAAAATAAGAGAGAAATTAAGGTCAGAGAAATTAAAGTCACATTGGATGAATATGATAGGAAAATAGACATAGACTTAACAAAAGCCGTTTATGTATGACAGTTGTGAGAAAATAGAGCATACTAAAAATAAAAAGAACAGATGGTTTATGAAAAAAATTAGAAAGAAATTAATAGATACGGAAGAACAAAAATGAATATTAAACATCCCCCCAAATGAGAACAAATGAAACAAAGCAGTCAAATACATAATTTAATATGATATTTCTGAAATGGAGAAAAACAAATCATTGGACTGAAAGTTCAAAAAAACAAAATGATACAGTTCAATCAATACTGACATACTGCCTGGGGCAATTAATTGACTTGAAAGATAAAGAATCCCAAAGGCAGCCTGGCAAATCTTCAAGTCAACTATGAGCGGGATAAACCAGGCTTAGTTCTGACTTCTTGATAGTAACATTGTGCACAAGAAGACAACTGGAGCAAATACCAACAAGGCTTTCTGGAAACAAAATGTGACCAAAAATTTAAAACTTTGCTCAAGTGCTAAGTTTTGCCCACTGTGAGATCAATAGACAGACAATGAACATCAGATTCCAAGCACACACATTTTTATAAGAAACTAATGATGTTTCTAGAATACACACTAATGAGGGAAGATTCTACAAATGCAACGCCATTCTGATATTTGTAGTAATAGCACATGAATAGAGATTGAAACTTCGTTTTCATGAAATTCAAAGGCATAGCCTACCAACAGAATTATAAAACCAATGTGCTATTCAGTCTTTCTTCACAAACTCACAGTTAGTAAATGCTATTGATATGTTATCCTTCAAACTCTGTACTTACAGGTATTACTCCAATTTTAATCCAGGATATTAATTATAAAGATTTCAGTAAGGCCCTATCCATCCTGTAGCTTCCCTTCTATAGTGTAACTGTATGGATTTCATATTCTGTCTTTTATTATAGAACAAAATTAGTTTCCTACATTTCTATCATTACTTGTTCTCCAAATTTACATGTATATTCATATATATATATATGAATAATGAAAACAGAAATAATTTGCTTTGAAATAAATTGGCTGTCTTTTTTGTAAAAATCATTGTCTTTTCTGATTTCACAATGTGATAACACCCAAAGAAACTCTCAGAGATGAAAATGCAGTATTTTATAGTCAAGCAAACTCAAAGAATAAATGCTTATGAAAATAAAGCCATGATTCAAACAGATTTTTAAGATTCAGGAAATTTAACACAGATTGCCATTATAACTTATGGTTCCAATGGCATTTTAAGAGTGGGTTAACATCTAACATTTTTCAGAGAACACTAGAATATGTTGTCAATCTATCTGTAAACCATGTGTGTCAACCTTTCATTACTGTAACAAAAAACTTGAGATAATCAGGATATGAAATGAAAAAATTTATTTTGGCCATTATTTTGGAGATTTCAGTCATGATGATTTAGATCTATTGCTTTTAGGCCTCCATTGGGAATGCCCACACACCATGGTGGGAGTGTGTGGTAGGGCAGATCATTCAATTCTTGGCCAGAATGAAAGGGAAAAAGAAAGAGCCTAGCATCCCATAATCCCCTCAAGAGCATGATCCTCTCATAGGCCCCATCTCTTAAAGTTTCCCCCTACCTTCTAATAGCTCCACGCTAAGGACTGAGACTTTAATACATAGATCTTTGGAAGACAGTCCAGATAAAAACCAATGCACTGTGTTAGATATGAAGTATTAACTTGCACAACAATCTTATGAATATGATGTTATTCCCAATAAGTTAATGAGAATACTGAGTCAGATTGATAAGTTTTGTTAAATCATAGTCAATGGTGGAGACAGAATTTCAATCCAGAGCTAACAGGTCCTAGAATTTGTACTCTTCAAAATACTCTTAGTTAGAGCAAAAATTCATTCAAGGCAATAGTGTTTAAAAAGTATCATAGTGACCTGACACAATTTTTCATATTTATTTTTAATTTTTCTCAATGTTTTAGATTTGTATAAAGAAATGTTGCATTGTTTCTTTTCCCCAAAAGCAATAAAACAAATGTATATGTAAATATCATAATTCAAGTATCAGCTGTTACATGGTAGGTTATTGAGGGAAAAACATTGATTAAAAAACGTTAATAAAGATGTTGCATGGAAGATTAGCTGTTTAGATTTGTAGTGTGAAATACGAAGTCTATTCTACCACAAGATTCTTGTTTGACTTGGTGACTATTTGTTTTTATCATTCCAGCTTAAACAGGTTAAATTTCTAATTTTTTCCTAGAGTGAAAGAGCTGCTCTAATTATTTAGCAGTTTCTGTCCCTCCTGCTAAAAAGAACTCTAATGAAAAAATATAAATGACCTATGGGAAGTGAAAAAGAAAGCAAAGAAAGGAAGAGAAAAGAATGTTTAAGTTCAATTTGCCAAAGAAAGAAGGAAGAACTTCTTCAATGTGACTGAATGTGAGATTTGAAATTGGTCAAATTGCTGGACTATTTTTTTTTTTTTTTCAGGAGAATATAGTCATGACTGTTTGCTCTTTAAGTATTCTATTCAATTAAAGCACTTCATTCCTTCTCTGCAGCCTTTCTCTGTCACTATCTGATTAATTGTCTAGCTTGTAATTCTGTAGCTATATAAACAAGACAACTATTCTAAACAGTAATATCTACAAACATCACCAGATCTATAGAATGTCTCAGAAAAGGATAGATAGAATCAACTTATTTCTTGTTCTGATTGCTCACAGGGCAGGATAGCAGTCTGAAAATAAGTTATTATAGAATAACCTTTCCAGACTCCAAAAAAATATTTTTTCATAAAATCAGAAGGGCACCAACAAATATTTCAGAGTGCTTCAGATCTAGGTGAGATGGATTGTTAACATAAGGGGAAAAAACTGATATCAAAGAATTGCCTTGCATTAAGATTTTTTTTTTTAACTCAAACCTAGCTCTTTAGACTTATAATGGCATCTACTAAATTCTCATCCCAACACATACAATTGTTCCACTCAGAACAAATAGCAATAATAAAGTATTAAAATAGATAACAATAACATTCATAAATGTCCTAAAATAAGGAATATCTTTGAGTAACAGAAAGTTCGTAGAAACACAAAGCAAAGAACATTGCTCTCTGGGGCCAGCTGGGCTTTCAATCCAGAAAGAGAATGGTGAACAGGAGATCAGAAAGAGTACATTAATAGACACTAAATGCTTTCCAACTTATGCTGTGCTCACAAACTCATTTTTTCCAATTTTTAACTTACTCTTTCTTACAAATATATGAAACAAAACAGGTGTATGTATATTTTTTGCCGACATACAAAACAAAAAAAATTTTTATATGTGGGCTATCACATCATTTTTTATCATGCAAGTATTGCATAATGTTTAAATGAGGTTAAGCATATTTATTTCCTTAAATATTTTTCAGTTTACATGGTAACAACCAACTGAACATAGACACACCACCACATACCCACACACAAACAATAATGTCAAAGTTTTAAAGAGAAAAAGAAAAATATTTATTTCTCTATTGTAAAATGTACCATTATAAATTAAATATTAAAAGGTATGGTATACATTGAGAGACCAATGGTTCAGAACACAAAGAACAGGGAATAATCCCCCCTCCAAAAAAAAAAAAACTATAAGAATTTTCGCTTATGTTGGCTCTTCAAAACAGTGGATGACAACTTTGTATTTTCTAATACTGAAAGAAAAAACATGTTTTATTGTTTGGAAAAAAGGCACATTTACATAATTCTTAAAATGCACCATAATAAACTGAAAGCCATCATAAAACTAAATGCCAAAAAATGAACAGTACAGGTATCAGAATGTAGTATGACTGAATTCCTGTGAAGTTGAGAAAAGAGAAAAGCATCCTAATTATGAATAAAAATTAAAAAACTGTAAAGGGAAAGCATGACAACTTTGTGTAAAAATAACACAAGAAAATAGTTCTGTCTGTAACATACACGAGGAGCAAATTTAAAAAAGGAACTGACAAGAATATTTGCAATTGCATCACTAACATATGGTTCATACTTTTTTCTACATAAAGATATCACTAAATGAGAATAAAGCAGTAAACATTTTTTGAAGGTAAAGCAAAAGAAAATAGCGTTCAAAAAATAAAATAAATGTGACTCTTGACAAAACATAATCAACTTCTCTTGAGCATACCATGAAGTATTACTTTTCCCTCCACTAAATTAGTAAAACTACTAAGCCTTTGTCCAAATACTGGTGGAAAAGGTGTGCAGGAACTCAGCTCCACTGTGGACCAATCAATGTGGTACTGGGCAGGGCACGTGGTAGTTCACCCATGTGACAGAGGTCTTTCCCTATTACCTAGCAATTCCATTTATAAGATACATTCTGCATATGTCCAGACCCATGACTAAAATGTTACATTCAAAATAGCAATTATTTTTGTATTTTTGTTATAAGATTGTAAATAATCTATATTACCATCAGGCAATTTAATGTTATCTACATGATAGAATTTGGTGTTGCCCTGTAGAAAATGAGGACTATTTATATGAAGAGGGATATGTTCTAGGCTGCAGTATTATATGGAAAATCAAAGCATAAAATAGTGTGCGTCACCTTTTTTTTGAAAGGGAAAGGTAAGCAAGAATAATATATTTTTAGAAATTTGTATAACACATAACAGAAAAAAATAAGCTCTAAGAGTAATAATAGCTAGAGCTCAAGGAAATGTGGTGAATGCATACAAAGGCAGAGACATGAGTTTTTCTTCATGTATTTTATATAATTAAAAACTAAAAGCAATAGAAACAAGCTGCTTTTCAGAAAAACAACTAGTTGAGTTAAAATGGAAATATAAAAAAATGTATGAAATACTAACATATTTGTTTAAATATGTTAGTTATTTTATGTATTTTCTTTTATAAGTTTTAAATATTAAATATTCATATACACAGGAGTGCATATATATTTGGGTATAAATATGTAGATTTTTGTGGGTTACAGATAAATCCCATAGGATATCGTAGAAATATTTCCCAAACTGAAAATAAATGATAAAATTGCATTAATTCAAACTATTTAAAGACACTTAGTTTTGAAATATACAACCAAATTCTAAGTAACTTATGAGCAACACAGTAAAATTGATAAAAATATTTGTAAATAAATTGCAATAAAAGCCTATGAAATTAATAAAAAGTGAATTTAAAGGTAAATTTACATGCCCAAAATCATATTGTTTTATATAAATATGGAAGCTCACAAAAGAACATCAGAGTTATCCTAACTAAAGCAAATTGAAGAATATGTCAAAAAACACATTAATGGAAAAAAAATGAAAAAAAAACTTAGTTTTTTAAGTACTAAAATAACAAGTGGATTTCAAGATTTACTGAGAGAGAAAGTAGAAGTGGGAGGGGAAGAAGGGAAAGGAAAGGAAGAGAAGAGAAGAATGTTTTTCTAGATGACATAAAATATCAGAAGAATTATGAAAGAAACTTCAATAGTTGCAGTAATTGTGTATTTATAGATTTAAATGAACTAATTAACCACAATGATTTGATACCATCAGTGATAGGTTAATGTATGTTGTTGTTATGTTGTTTTTCTGTTGTCAAAAACTTCCAATAAGAAATTAAAATCATAATAAAAAGTTCCTTTCAATTCCTTCCACAATTGTGGTGTAGATTTGCCAGTATAACCAACATGGGAGCAATGGCAATATCCTTAGCCTTCCTAGGACATTAATCCATAAGCTTCATCTCTGGTCATTTCTAAAAACTACAATAAATTAAAAATGAGTTCTTAATTTTTTTTCTAATTTTTTTTTTCTGAGAAAACACACCCTTCTACTAACCAAATGCAGCCCTGATTCAATATATATTACTATCATAGCTGTATTGCAAGATATTAGGAAAAAATAAATTATTACAACTATTTATTTTCTTTTAGTGATGAAATCTGTTGCATAATGTATTAGTTTTTCTTCACTACAAATACCTGAGAGAAACAACTTAAAGGAGGAAAGATTTATTTTTACACAGTTCATGTGTGACTGTCTCCATTGTTCTGGGCTTGAGGTGAGGCAGAACATCCTGGCAGAAAGGTATGGAAGAAAGTTGATCATCTCAGTGCAGCCAGTAAGCAGAGAGTAAGACAAAGAGGAAGTGAGGGAGGGGAAGGAAGGGAACAAGAAGAGAACAGGAGAGGAGAGAGGAAGATAGAAGAGAAGAGCAGAGGAGAGAGAAGGGCCAGGGATAGGACATAATTCCAAGGGCCTGCCTCCATTGACCTACTTCCTCCAATTATGCCCCATCTGCCTATGGTTCTGTGACCTCCAAGTGCTCAATTCACTCACACTATTGTTATGCCTGATGAGGTTAGAACCTTCAAGATCTGATCTTTTTCTAAAAGTTCCACCTCAGAACATTGCTGTATTGGGACCTAAGCTTTCAACACGTGAGACTTTGGAGAACATTGAAGATCCAAATCATAACACTCAGTATCATTCATTTATTATTATTATTCTTAAGTCCACAGTGTGTGTATTACATATGCAATTTATTATCCTAGTAGAACATTTTACAAACCTGAAAAAGCCAACGATAAGAGGTAAAAGTGATATTATTTTCAAACAAAGAATATTGGTATTTACCATCAAAAAAACAAGCATAATTATGAATTAACTTTTCATTCTCATTCATTAATATCACGTGTGGCATGTCCAACATAAACATGACCATTATGCATCAATTAAATTTTTTCTTGAGAATATTTAGTAAGAATAAATCTAACACCCAAAAGTATACCTGTAAACTATCTTCCTCAATGGTCAAAAAAATTTATAATTACCAG
Source organism: Sciurus vulgaris (assembly GCF_902686455.1). Lineage (NCBI taxonomy): Eukaryota > Metazoa > Chordata > Mammalia > Rodentia > Sciuridae > Sciurus > Sciurus vulgaris. Next base: position 136,102,731 of record NC_136464.1, read on the forward strand.
GCGTGATAGTGCACACCTATAATCCCAGTGAATGGAGAGGTTTAAACAGGAGGATTGAGAGTTCAAAGTCAGCATCAGCAAAAGTGAGGTGCTAAGCAACTCAGTGAAGCTAAATAAAATACAAAAAAAGGTCTGGGGATGTGGTTCAGTGGTTTAGTGCCCCTGAGTTCAATCCTTGGTAAATCTGCCCCCCCCCACCAACAAAATATCTAACTGATTTTATAATCCATATTGAATACTTTGGTTGATGCTCATCTTCAATTTCGTATTCAAATTTCTAATTTAAAAAAAAAATGTAGACTTGCCAGGTATAGTAACACATGTTATCCCAATGATTCAGAAGGCTGAGGCAGCAGGATAGCAAGTTGAAGGCCCTAAGAAATTTAGTGAGACCCTTTCTCAAAATAAAAAACAAAATGGGCTGGACATATACCTCAGTAGTAAAGTGCTTCTGAGTTCAATCCGCAGTACCCATTTTTTTTAAAAAAATTGGAGACTAACATTTATATTACATATTCTGTGTAATTAAAGACGTTTTAAATGTTGTTTATATACTTTAATATAAGCAAAAAAAATTTCACCTAGTTACATTATAATTTCACAACAAATGTGGACAGGGTATAAAATCAGGAGGAGTGTTTAAGCAAAACAACAGTAAATACAACTCTAAAGTAGATATACACACAAGTTAGAAGTTGGGGAGCAGAATGAGTGAAAAGAAGAGATGCCCAGGGGACAGTTTATGCAAGATTGTCAAGAACTTATTTTATTTTATTCAAGATCTTGTTAAATAATTGCATTTTATTTATTTCATTTTTTTTCATATTAAGCAGATTTTATTTAATAATAATAATTTTCATATTAAGCAGGTTTTATTTAATAATACAGACTTATTTTTCATATTAAGCAGGTTTTATTTAATAATACAGACTTCTCCCGGCAGGAAGAAGGGGTCCATGGCTGATGTTCTAAAGTCCCAAGAAGTGAGTGCACCCTACATCTTTTAGAGGTTAAATTCTCTTTTGTTCTCCAGTTCTCTCCCCCCTTTTCTCTCCTTCCTGCCTACTGTGACTAGGCCTGGTTTTGCATTAAGAAGTCATGGGCAGGGGGAGGGCCAAGGTGATTCAGGCAGGCAAGGGCCCAGGGGGCATTAATGATATAGGCAATAACTGGAGGAAATAAAGCAGAAGAATCACATGGACTGGCTTGATTTTAAAGAATATGCTAGTGTCATATGAAAGAAAACTGATAAACACAGAGACAAATTAGAACACCTTTGGATTGGTTAAGGAAACAGGTGGTGGTAAGTTGTACTATAATGGTAACAGTAATAAATGGCAAATAAAAGTTATTATTCAAAGTTGTACATATGGTAAAATCTTGGTGATTAAGTTAAAAACAAATCAAGGAGAGCTTAGAGTTTTTTTTAGAATTTTAATGTTTGAATGAGTATAAAACTAGAAGACAGTGTTGCTGATAAAGAGGAAATTAAAAATTCTCTTTTGAGCACTTTATTTTCAAAACTTTCAGATGGTTATCAGCCTAGCCAGAAAGAGTCATCCAAATTATATCTACTTTTCAAATGATGACATTGTACTGTTAAGCATGAAGATACATAATACTTACAATATTACATTCTAGAACTTAATTAACATGTCTAGGAAAAAGCTGTCATTTTGACTCATCTGGAAAGTTTGGTCTCGTGTCACATAATGTTTTGGTTAGTTACAGACCAAGTACATGATATCAGCCCAATAAGAGTACAATGGAGTTGAAAAATTCCTATCACCCAGTGAAGTTGTGGTTTTAAAAATATCAGAAAACAATGCTTTACCCATGTATTTGTGGTGATACTGGTGTAAAAAAAAATCAGCACTGCCAGTGATTTAAAAGTATGTCATAATAGCTACATACAGTATGCAATACTTGATATTGATAATAAATGACTATGTTGCTGGTTTATATATTTTCTATAAAATTCTTTTATTGTCAATTGAAAGTGTACTCCTACTTATAAATAAAATATTGACTGTAAAACAGCATGACATGGTACCCCACAGCAGCTCATCCCTCTCGACTTAGCATATTTCTTGATTGAATCAAGGGGTCACATAAAGTTATTGACCCATGTCTTCAAAGTTTGGATATATGGACTCTATCATGTTCACAGAGTGATGAAATTATCTAAAAATTCCCTTCTCTGGATATTTCCACATCTTTAAGTGACTCAGGACTGTACTTATATTCATGATCCTTAATGAGATTACTGAATGGGGGGAACTAAAAAGAGAAAAAAGTTCCAGGACTGAGGTCAACATTTAGCAGTATTAGATAAAAGGATGAAATGACTGGTGATGGCATGATGACTGTCGCTGTACTGTCCCGAGTGGACAAGGGAAAAGATTCCTGTAGGAGGGATGGGCTGGCTGTGAAATAAAAGGCTATGAAATTTATTTATTATAAATAACAACAGGAGACAGAATTATCTTAAAGGCAGGGGCATGACCGATTGAGCTGTCCATGAAGGACTGGCTCTAACAGAGGAAGGAGTCAGCACTTGGTTTATTTATAGTTGTTCAGATCAAAAGGGGTCTGGTAGGAGCTTATTCTGTGAAAAACAGGTAAAGAGTTGGAGTTAAAAAAACTATTTGACTCTAGTGCATCATTCCCACATCCAGGTCTTGCATTTGAATTTCAGCATTGAACTAACACAGGATAACCACTTGATTCGGGTGGTCTCCAATAGTTATGATAACTGAGATTTGCTAAGACCAGGTTTTCCTGGTTAATGTCCAGCTATGCTTGGTTCTTGTACAAGCCATGGGTGGTTTCCAGCAGATGATGGTGCGCAAAAAAAACTTAGTAATAATAGCCATACTGCAGCAGGACCATTCTTAGCTCCTTTCTCTTCTGTCTCACTCACATGTTCACACTTATATCACAATTATCTGTTGAAAGATGCATACAATGATAAGGAATCAGATTTCCTTTTTTTAAAACAGATATTTCACCTGAAGCATCTGAAGGAACCCTGGAAAGAATCCTTGTGTTAAGTCATTAGGTCAGGAATTAGGTTTGGAGGAGGACTTTATATGAACTGAAAGGTAAATTAATGTGAAAAGTTATCTGGGTATGTGTGTGTATATTTTCAGGCCCTTCCAGAAGTTTCAGTACATGAAAGAAATAATGATAACAATAATACAAACATCTAACTTACACTGAGACTTCAATGAAGCCAAACTCCTTGCTAAAATCTTTAAATGAATAAAAACATTTAAACTTCACAAAATAGAGTTATAATCATTTTTTCCATTTATCAGTTGAAAAATCGAAGATTCAAAACAATGGCAGAGACAAAATTGATTTAATAATTTTGTTACCAGATTTTTAAATTGGACAAAATTAAGAATAAATAGTACTATTTTTAAATGTAGAGAAACTATGAGATAGGAGAAAGAACAGTAAAATAATAACTTTATTGCAATGAAGTTTTCACCAGAAACAAAGTTGTGATCCTCTGCATTTGTTGAGTGTTTCCTTTGAGCCAAACAGTAGCTTGAGTACTTTATAAGCATTTGTTCCTTCATTCTTTTATTATTTGTTCATTTATTCCTCATATTAATCCCATTTAGAAAATAAGATTCTGAAGAGATAAATTACCCACGACTTTGCAATTAGTAAATAGATGGGTAGGGAATGCAACAACCAAATGTTAGCTATAGTTCTTACATATTCAAGTACTACTTTGTAAAGCCTGTTAAGTTTGTTTTATGTAGATAAGAAAACTGACGCACAGAGATTCTAAGTAACGTAATGAAGATCACACAATGGAAGAATTGATCTGTATCCTTAATCTCAACTCTCTACTACCTGATAGTGACCTCTGCCTCAAAGATTTAATCTTCCTTTACAGGACACAGAGAATCATCTGCACCATCATTGATTCTTGTACAGCAGTAGACAGAGCATAATTAAGCAAATGAGTTTTGCACTCTGCCATGAAGTCCAGAAATATGAAAATCTGTGGGAATCAGCTTTGCAAATGAAAGTTTCTCTCTAAAATATGGAGCTTCCTGGAGAAAACTTTTGGCAAGAATAACACTTGGAACATAAAGTAGCAATTGTTTCAGTTCCTGTGTTATCTGTTAGGGATCATCTGTCCTTAATTAAAATCTATATTTTATCAAAGCTGTGCAATTGAATCTTTTACATTGGGCAAAATTGTTGATGATATTTCATGACTTTTTTTTAACATAGAAACAGTGAAAGAGGAGAACAGAAAATGTTGTGTCTTCAGATATGACATCCTCTGTCATTTGGTTGCCTAAGGCACTGGGCAAGCTGTTATCCTACTTCTGATTTTAGTTTACTTTATTTAACTTGACTTATTTTATATAGTCACTAATTAAGTTATGTGTTGTTGGTTAATAAAAATTTTATTTTATCTGAGAAGTAAGAGGTTGTTTTGAGTGACAGATCACTTGACTCATAATTCATAACCTGAATTTTAGTATTTCTGCTGGAAAATTTGAAGTAAGTTACAAGTGACTGTAGTCATCAAATCCTAGAACAGATAATCTTTAATAAATATTATGTTGCTAAACTGAGCCTTTTTCCAGTACATTGAAATATATTATGTTTACCCATAATTACTAATTAAATAATAGGATTGGAAGTCACCAAAGTACTATGCAAAAATCTCTGATTTGTTGCTATAGTAAGTAGTTGAGATTCAACCTTTTAGTTTGAGTTTTCTGTACATACATAAAACATTTATTTGTGTCTTCTTAATATTTTATTTCAACTAATTATACACAGAATATTAAATGCAGCTCTTATTCAAAGAGACAGTATACACTGCTGATTAGAATATAACCTCTTTGTCCGCTTAATACTTTCCTAGAAATAATGATTCTATGAAAGAGTAACATCTACATATGACTTACAGGAATTTTGCCCTTCCTGTTGGTTAAAGTCTGTTTTGTTTGGATTTTTGGCTTTGACATGTTAGAGGAGCAGATCTTATACTATTTTACATATCACAAAGTAGCATTTTAGTGAATAATTCCTAAATCAGATTAATGAATTATAATCATTTCAGATTTTCTTATGCTAAAATCTCCTTAAGTCACTAGGAGTAGAAGTGGCAAGGTCAACTACTGACTAGTTTTAAGAAAAAGTTGAAGGTTATATTTGGGGTGAGGTGTACCAGATTGGTTGTGACACTTGTCAAATCAAAGACAAGATTTGAAACTTCTCATACAAAATGTGTGTGTGTGTGTGTGTGTCTGTGTGTGCGTGCGTCTGAGTCAGAAAAACAGAGTGTATGTATTCATTTTTGTGTTTCCGTGTTCAACAGTCCTTTTTTGTACATTCCCAAATTCCTCAAGAGTGAGTGGAATCCTAAACCTATCTAATCCAATTCAAGCAAATTGAGAAATTTTAGTACATAAAGCATTTTTTTCTAGGCACTGAGCCGTATCCCCAAAAATCTTTTTCCTTGAATCTCTCATTTAGTTCAGTAGCCAGAACCTAAAGTGGAAGTGAATTGGAGTGAATGTTTGTACAAGTTAAATACTACTATCATTAAGATATGTGCAGTTACAAAAGACACAAAACAAGCACTCAAATATAAAAACAAAATGAAACTGATCTTATCATGGGTCAGATCATGTCAGAAGACCCCAGGTAGGAATTTCTGCAGGCTGAATTGGATTTCACACTCGATATCATGAGAACTTCACTTACATTCATTTCTCAGCTTTTCTTTCCATGAGTTGGTCTTAGCCTCAGTGCCCTCATGGTAACATGAAGTAGAATTATTTTCTGCCCTTAACACTGCTCAACCTTCCCAAGTGGAAAAAACCAAAACAATGAAAAATTAATAATATAAACTGTCATTTTTCTAAGCAGCCCTTGAAAATATTCCATTTTATCTTCTGAGGTCTTCCCTCAAGATTTTGCAGTATTCAGAGGAATAAAAATTCTTGGACTTTTCAGGTCAGACACACGGAGCCAAAAGAAATCCAAACTATGATGTTTCTGCCCTAAACCAAATTATTTTTCATATTTTTCATGAGCAATTTTTGAAGATATAGAATATATTTCCTCCAATTAACTGAGTAGGATCATACAAATGTTAATTATACTTAACCCTGTATTTGGTCCTACACTCTACAAAAAGATGTGAGTAAAAATTAATTCATGTATTAACTTAGGAGACAGACACTCTCAGACCAGACAAACTGGGATGAGTGTTAAAAGTGATACAAATATTTGGGAATTTAGGAAGTAGATCATCTATCCTATTATAATTTACTAACAAGCACTGCATTTTAGTTTGAATATATTAGGTACTCAAATACATAATTTATTATATTGATATTCTTGATTCCCTATGTGAATGGTGAGATCAAACTTGAAGATGTGACAAACTGTACTTAGTTCACTGTCCAGAACTGTCTCATATAAACCTGAGTATTCAAATATCATTTGTTAATATTTTTGTCAGTGTAACAAGCAGATGCCTATGTCAAGTGCATTATTGAGTGTTAGTTACGCAAATTAGAGAAGAGTTTTCAATTCTTTCAACAGTCCCAGTACACTAAAATTTAACCATAGTCTTCGCTAAAAGCTTAACTGCAAGCAAGTAAATTTAATAACAAAAGCATAAAAATCAAAATTTCACAAACAAAAATACAGATGTAATGGGAAATTTTCAGTCTAAACAAGGGCAATTAAAAGATCCATTTCTGAAAATGAAAAATAATGAAATAAATGGAAAGAGTAGAATAGCTATTTAAATGTGGGGAAGGACTGTCAAATGCAGCCTAAGTCACCTCCCCAAAGGTTTAGGACCTAGTGACTTGAATTCCAATACTGGGACTTCAGTCCTGGCTCTACAACCACAGAGCTGCATCACTTTAAAGAATTTTTGCTTTACCATCTGGTCTGTTTAGCCATTATAAAATAGACACTCAGACAAAGGAATCCTTAAGAATCTTTTGTTTATTGCATTAATTATTTGAAAAGTAGGAGTTGTGAGAAAGAAGATACAGTTGGTACAGACAGGGATATAAATATATTTTAGAAAAATTATCATCTAAAGGGAAAAATAATTTCTAATGAATCAAGTTAAAATCCAAGAGAAATAAGAGCAACCAAACAAAGCTCATAGAAACCTACACGTCCACATTTGTATTGCTTTGTTAGCAATGCCATCACACGTACCTTGTTTTGTATGCAGTATCTCACAGCTTCCATAATAGTCCCATTTCTATAAATGTTTAAAGAGTAACTGGAGATAAGTGATATCATTTAGCTGGGAAAGCAACTTGAAAATCTAGGCTAAATGTAATGTGCAATACTGAAGCATTCTAAACAGGAATGTAATTAGATTTTGTTATCCACTCTAAGAGGACTGTACTTGAGGACAATTCTTGAATTTCTTTAGGTGAATTTTTATTCAGAAGGAATACAGATATACAAAAAACACACATTCCAAATTTAATTGCTGGTGAGTGCTTAATTCTTTTTTGTTTGTATGGTTTGCTTTGTTTTTGGAAAAATCAATAGCATTGCTTAGAAGAATGTGTGAAATCATTCATTTAAACAGATCTTTAAAGGGCATGCATAGTAAACATAATATGCCTAAGAAGTCAAAGATAGAATATTTTAAAACCATTGACCTTACTGGGAAATATTTTTAAAAAGCATTTTCTGCATTTATTTATCCTGAGAAAAGAGTTGCTGAAATTTGGAAGAGATTGCCATGCCTTTTAAAATTTATATGTCATCTTGATCATCATGAGAAACTTAAATCATGTCAAAATTCTTGTTAACAAATATCATTTGATTATACAGGACCTCTAAAAATCTGAGACTTATATGAGTTAATAAAAGACTTTTTTTATAAATTTTGTTATTTTAATATATTGTGATAGTGCTTCCTATAATTATTTAGAATAATTGAGAACATTCGGGTAAAAGCTCTCTCTTGATTTCAGTTTCTGTGCCTACAACAGCTATATAGTATTTCCATATTCACAATGGAATGTTGCTTATTGGAATTTGCACTAAGCTGTATGTGTCTAATGGCTGGCAATTTTTATGATGTCTTTGATGCAAAATTTCATTGTTTCTCAGAGAGCATCATTTTGACACACCAGGAATCCAGCCTCTATTTACTGAAGAAAACAATTTGACTGCAATCTTTAAAACATACAATGCACAGTTTCTGTGTTGACAGAAAATCATATTAGATATAGCTGGCACCTGCTAGAATATCATTTCTATTTTTCTACCTGTTTTTGGAGCATTAGAGGAGAAACCATTGTTCTCATTGTTGTCCAAATAATAATAAAGTATTATTTTCCTTTTAGTTTTCCAAAAGCAAATGCAATTAAATAAAAATACACCTTTCTAGTCTAAGCAAATCTGCTTTTCCACTCAAATGTGCAACATTTTGAATGAAATATACTTCCAAATAAGGAAAATATGTCAAATGCTATCAATTATTAAGCATACTTTAAATTAAATATTATACTTAGTTATTATGTATATTATACAGTGGTTAATCTATCTTAAATTGCTTCAAGTCAAGATGAATTTTGTATGTAACATTAGTTATATTATTATAAACTAACAGAAACTTCAAGTTGATTATCAGAAAAGTGTAAGGTAAAAAAGTAAAACTAGTTGGAAACAAATGAGGGATGAAAACATGAATAAATAAACTATTGAGTGCTTCTGAAGTAGTTTTGAACTTTTTGGATTTTAATAAAGTCCCACAATGCCTTTATGTATCTCTCCTATGACAATGTACCCTACGCAGTACATATATATCTTATTCTCAATTTCTCAATTAAAACCTGAGAAGATGAGAAGGATGTCCACATGGACACTATAGTAGCTTAATTACTGAAATGAACCCTCTCTTTTTCAGTCATAGAAGCCCAATGAAGATAAACAAGTTCTTAATATGGTCAGATTCAGTCTCATAATTTTTTATTCTTACCTGGTCTGTTACTGTCAGATTATAAGAACAGAAGACAGCACACTCACATATTTAGGTACAGTGAGACCCTGAACCTTTGAGAATTACTGTGGTGTAATGTAATACAGACCCAAATCAACAGGACATTCCCATAGCTGTATTCCAAAGTTTGAAATTTTCTTCTAGATTGCAGAGAATTCAAATTTCTCTTCTAAGCAGAATTATAAATTGAATGCAAATTAATGATTGTGTACATGCATGTAAAGGTGAAAAAAAGTCTCTACAAAATATGGTATTATAATAATTAGTAATATTAGGATATTATTGTATTTTAAATAATAGTATTATGTAGATATTGAAATTCTTCCTAAATTCTATGAGAAATAGAGTGTAGGATTATTATATATACAGTTTGTCCTCAAATTATTGAACAAATGACACTAATAATGTTATAAAGTATGTGTGTGTGCATGTGCATGAGGGAGAGATAATTCATATTTGTGAATAGTCACTATTCAAAACTTTCTGCAAATACTTTTGAAAATATCAAAAAGTACATAGCAGTTTTATAGAAATCTGTAGTTTTCATAATATATTTTAGTTGATGCATTAAATATTCTGATAGTATTAATCCATCTTTTAAGCCAGATCACACCCTAGGGATCACCTACTGACTTCAAACATGGAAGATCATCTATGCTATCATGGAAAAAATAGTGACATCACTCTGCAACATTTTAATTTGATATAACAACAGCTATATATAATTATGTTGGAAAACAGTTATCCTCATTTGCAATGTGAAAGATAGTAACCTTTTAGTAAATTAAAATCAACATTTCCTGCTTAATTCCATTGTAAACCTAATTATATTCTGGAAATCTAATGCTAGTGCAATGGCAAATTCAATAAACACTTGATATGATTAAGTTTTCTTCTCTAACCCACTTTATTTCAAATTCTAATTTTACTTGAAAGAATAAATAGTAACAGCATAGAGATCAAGTGAAGCTTCTTGTTCTTTTATCTTTCAAAAATGTATTAAGTGTCTACAATTTGCTAGGTCTGTGCTGGTTTCTAAGAACAGGAACATAAATTATACTCAGTCATTCATCTTAAGTGGCTCACAGACATTAATGAAATATAATTGTCAATGTGGCTTTACTTTTGTGGATTGCTGTTTTATTTGATGATTTATTCACATATTTATTGTATTGTTCACTATGATATGTATGTATATTATACATTTTAGAATTCTAAAGAATAGTGCATATTGAGTAAAAAGAGCAGGAGTATTCTGATTAAAATCCATAAAATAAAATACTAGGTTTTATTTATTGGAAGTATACCTTTTCCTTGATATTTCATGTCAAATAATATTTTGATAAAACACTTAATCAAGCTATCATAATTTAAATAAATCATACTTGGTATTTTAAAGTTGTTAGAATAAATCACCAATGCAGTTTTCTATGTCAGGAAGACAAAAAGTGTATCCCAAAGAAGTTTAAAGAATGTTTTCCTTATTAGTTAAGGAGATATTATAAAATGTATCCAGTTTTCTGTGTTGATTGATTGATTGTAGTCATCTGTAATCCTGTTGACTATTTGAATTTCTTTATAGATGCTTGCTTCATCTTCTTCAATGGAAATACACTTACTTCCCCAAAACTATAGTTTTCTCTTTGAAATAATATAATTAGAAATTTTAATAAAAAAAATTTCCCAATAATTATTGTTAAAGTTAAACTCTTAGACTTAATTCTGAAACTCTTGGTTATTACATAGTATGAAAAACATTTTTATTAATATCATTACAGTTGTTTTGATTGAAATATAACTTCTGACATTGACTTTGTCTTCACATTGAAAACACGGCATATTTTAAATAGTGAAATTTTCTTTAAATATTTCAATATATAGAGTTAATTTTTATCCAAAAAATCAGCTTAGTTTGATTTAATAAAATTATTTTAATGTATATTCCTATTGAGTTGGCTAATACACAATAGATTCTATACACACCACACTCTAATTTTGGCATTTTAGAAATTAAGTAAAATTCTATGTAATAATTCATAACTGAGCTTTAAAAATGAAGTTTTAAGACTGTTTTGCACAGGGAACAAGTTTCCATATTTCAATTTTTGACATTTTTATTTTAAATCTTTGAAACTCAAAACTAGCATTCATTTTGGTTTAAATCAATATTTATCTGAAAGTTAAATTATACACATTTATTGAAGACATTATAAAAATTAACCTCATTACATAATCCTCCTTTCAAAGCTCTCAGGATATTTCAAATGGCATGTGAATCAACAATGTTATCAGTAGACCTACAGAGTATGCCAACATCTCTGCAGAAGTTCCTAGAATCTCACCAGTAGTGTCTTGGATTATCCATCACAAGGCAACACCTGTAAAAATGAGCAACATTTTAAATATTTAAGAAAACTCCTACATAATAGATGTCTGGAAGCCCCAGAGCAGCTAGGAGCTACATCACCCTTCTTGAGTGAATCTGCTGGACCAGGCTCTTGCACATACATCATCCTAGTTTTGTTCAACTAATCACATTTTCCCCAACAATGAAGAAAAGACAGACACCAGATCCAAAAGCAAGGTGTGGGCTGGAATAGAAGCTTATGAGGTAGTTGGGTGTCGATCCATGAATCAATGAAGATGTTCTAAGGCAACAAAAAATATCTAATCCGTTTTTTAACCTTGGGGAGTTCAGTGTGAGAGACACACAACAACAAAACCAAATAGGAAGGGTGTAAATGGAGATATACACCATAGAAACTGCAGCAAGCAGTTGTAAAGCAACAGAAGAAATAAACACAAGGATAGGGAAAAAAAATCAAAAGAAAAGCAGACAACTAGCATTGATATTGGGCCATTTAGGATTTTTACTGTATCCTAAGCAAAATCTGGTCTGATTTTGCAACTGACTGAGCCAATTACCTGTGCTTGCTTGCTTTCCTGGACATCTTTACAATAAAACCCTATCACCTGAGGAAACTTTATTGTCTCTCTATTTCTTTCAAACTTAGAGCTAAATTACACACATTCACTACAAAAGCTGTGTGGGGAAAGCAGTGTGCTGAATGAAATTTGTAGCTGGTCCAAACTGACCAGAACAGTAACAGAAAAACATACACATTTATGATTTTTTTAAAAAAAGGAATAATACCAAAGTGTGGGGGAAGGGTGAAAACCTTGATTTAGGAAAGAAAAAGAAAGCGCTAAAATAATTATCATAGAGAAATACAGAGGATTTTTTAAAGTTCATTATTTATGTATGATCATCTATATACCTAGAATGCAAGAAATTTATGGTGGTCTTTCAGTGAATGCAATACATTTGAAAAACCAACTGTTTTTCAAACTAGTGATTCATTTAAATCAGTCCATTTTCAATGCAGTTGCGATGCAAAGCCTGGGTATCATGTATTTACAAAGATGAGTCTCTACCGTGATACAGAATGTGGGTATCCATATATACAGTCTAAAATCTAAACTTGAAGATTTGGGGCCAAACTCATTGCATAAGTGTAGCTATTTTTATTTATTTAAAAGTCAAATGTAAGTGTTTTAAGATACATAATAAAACTAAAAATGACAGAATCAAAAAGATAACAGAATACTTAGCTCTAATGGGAATTGACCTGCCTCTGACATTTGATTTCTTCTAAGATGTGACTAGTCTAGAATTATATCTTGAAGGGAGAGAAATGAGGAATGCAGTAGGACACAGAAGACTGGAAGATTTTATGAAAGCTATGGAAAGATATTTCCTTTGTGTTTTCATTAAACAACCCCACAAGTTTATGATTACAAATAATGACTAAGGTGCACAATTTTGAAAATTTTTTAAAGATGTGTGCATGCATGTGTATGTGTGTATGTGTGTGTGTGCATACTCATGCAGCTATTTATAAGAGCATATTTGATATGTCTGATACTCAATATTGGGTTAAAATTTCCCCAAATTTTTTGATGAAATCTCTCTTTTTAAATCTATGTGTTTTGAGTAAAAACTATCTTGGGTTCTCATGTGCATTCAGGGTATATTAATTGTTTCATGTTTATGTGGAACCATGTCCTGGTAATGAGATAGTAATTATTAATATCAGTATACACATCTTTACACCGTAAGTACTTTTCAAGAGGTCTTTAACTCTAAAATTGTTCTTTGTTAGAATTAAACTTCCCAGATGTATTTTTCCTTTGCAATATCCAAAATGGTTTTATTTACTCCATATTATAAGGATGATTTTTATGTGAATGCTGAATAATATTTTGATGACCAATTTGTTTTACATAATCAGAAAGATTTGGATCACTTTACTTATAAAAGTGTCAACGTACATGTCTCTCATAAAATGCTGAGTCATCAATATTGCTTACAAAGAGGATAGGAGTTTCCTTGCTTTATAATAGGAGACTGATGTAGTATACAATAAAACATTTTTTTTCCTCCACTTTCTCTGTTACTCAGGGAGCTTTTTGAATGAAAAGAATCATTCTTGATCTTCCTCATATTCCTTGCATCCAGCACAGTTACTGTGCATTTATGTCATGAATGAAAGTTTTTCACATAAAGAAAACTATTCAGCATGAGAGGTAGAGAGTCACATATTAGTAAACCTCATAGAGTCTGAAGTTAGATTCATCTATTAAGTTCCAGAAGAACCTAAGAGCAAATAAATATAAAGCTGTTGCAACTCCGCCTTTTCCAGAAGGTTTTGAAATGCTGTATTTGATGTCCTTCAGGAGAAAAAAAAAAATTCTCTTGCTTTCAGAGATGTTACCAAAAATGTACTAGGATCCTGAAATGAGAATCTGTCATCAATACTTAATCCATAATCCATTATTCTTCCATCCACTTTTTCAGCACCTTTCGAAACAAGGTTGGGCCTCAGTTTCATTTCAACTTGTGATTATTTTCCAAGGTACTAGTAATTAGGAAGACATTAATTACTGTTTTATATACAAGAAGTTAATGCTTTTCTCTAACTTTGAATGGAAATAAGCTTCATAATTTCATGGGTTAAAATGCATATTACTCTAGAATTATTTAATCAAGTAAAAATTTCTTTTTCCCCACAAAATACGAGGGCTCAGGTAGGCAATCTAGAACTCATGTGTTATATTCACCATAATAAAAGGGATGTACATTTCTCCTTCCATTTTGGTTGGCCGTCCTCAATCTGTTGCCTTTACACTCCAGTGCACAATAAAATTGTGTACAGCAGACATCACATGCATATCCAAGGCAGAAGCAAGCAACACCCTTTATGAACCTTAACTTTGAATTCAGAAAATATCAGCTTTCCTTCATTCAGTATATTTCTGTGAATGTCACTGTCCAGAACATAACTAGGCTACCACCAACCTACGGAGCCCTACACATTGATCTTGGCCTTCACATATTTTCACTGTGAATGAAAATCATATATATATATATATATATATATATATATGAAAATGACACTAATAGAAGAAATTGGGATATAAAGATGAAAAAATATTTTGTTTTTTATTATAATCCATATGCCTATTTACAGACATTATTGCATATAGATTACATAGAGATTACAACATATAGATTAACACAAAATTTTAGTTTAGGTGGCAACCCTGAAAGTACCCAAATGAAGGTAAAATGACTGGAATTTTAGAATCAATAATTGTAAGCATTGCTTCTGGAGATCAGAAATCCTCCATCAATAAAGCAAGAAGCATAGGAGCAGCAGAAACAGAAAGTCCAAATATGAGAAGCAGGAATAAATCAGAATTAGAGATAAAAGCAATGGTCAAAGCAGATAGGGACAAAAGGGAAAAGTTAGGATAGAATGAGGGTTATTTGAAGTATCAGTGTGTACAAGGAAAGGTCTATTTAATATAAGTGAAAAAAATGTTTCTGCATATGCCTCTGACCATCACAAGTAATATAACTAAAAGATTGCCTACTCTCTTCTGAGTCTCAGAATTTGCTATTTTTAATTATCATTAAAATGTTATTGTTTGGGTGTGAGGTGTACCCTAACAGCTCATGTGTGTGACAATGCAAGAAGGTTCAAGAAAGAAATGATTGGGTTACAAAAGCCTTAACCCAACCAGTGATCTAATCTCCTGATGGGATTAATCGAATGGTAATTGATGGCAGATAGGGTGTGACTGGGGGAGGTAGGGCATTGGGAGCATAGCTTTGAGCTCTATATTTGTATCTGGCAAGTGGAGTCTCTCTCTTCCTCTTCCTGCTTTCTGATCATCACGTGAACTGCTTCCCTCTGCCACACACTTCACCATGATATTCAGCCTCACCTCAAGCCCTGAGGAATGGAACCTGCTATCCATGGTCTGTGACCTCTGAAATCAGAGCCCCGCAAATAAAGTTTTTCTCCCCTAAAATTGTTCTGGTCAGGTTTTTTAGTTTCAGTGCTGAAAAAGCTGACTAAAACAAGGGAAAATGTAATAAAACTAACTATAGTTAGGTACAATCAATTAAGATAGTATACTTAAAATCGACTGAATTTAATAAACAATTTTATGGTTTGAAGATGAGGTGTCTCTAAAAAGTTCCTGTGTTAGTGCAGGAATATTTAGAGGAGAAACATTGGATTGTGAGAGCTGAAACCCTATCAGTTCATCCTAGTTTGAAGATCTAACTGGGTGGTAAGTAGGCAGGTGGGGCATGACTGAAGGTGGGTCATTGGGGTACTTATTCCCTGTAACCTCTTCCTCCTTCTTACTCTCTCTTCCCCCAGGTGATCAAGAATGGAGGAGTGCTCCCTCAGCAGTCCCTTCTGCCATCATGTCAGCCTCACCTTGGGCCCAGATTAATGGATTCACCTAACTAGGACTAAACCTCTAGAACAATAAGCCAAAATGAACTTTTCATCCTCTAAGTTGTTCTTCTTGGATGTTTTGTCACAGTGATGAAAAGCTGACTAACATAAACAGTAAACATTTAATCAATTTTATCTTACAGAACTGAGATAATGATTAAATCTTGAATTCTATAAAACTTTGGTTTACAAAAACCAAAACAGAGACAAATCTGTGCAGATGGTAAGACTCAAGTAGGACTGCACTTTTTTTTTTAATGAGCTTGCACACAATGCAAATTCTGGGCAAATGCCAGGGAACACAATAAAATATTTGATCCATAGCTAATATTCTTTTAATATCCAAGTAAGTATAATTTTCCATAGCAGCATGAAATAGTCCAACTTAATAGCTTGACTGGATTTTAATTTGATAACTACTTTCACTGACCAAAATGCTTTATTTATTCTTACTTAAGCAACTATTATTTATTTGGACCTATTTTATCTAGTATTCTATTTCATGGAAAGAGTTGCGATCTTTATACACTGAAATCTCTGTTCCACAAGTGGTAAATGATATATTTCTAATCAAACCACTACTTTTGATACTGTTAAGGAAAACCCTAATCAGTTAAATAACATTGTACCACTATACAGAACTGAATACAAAATTAAGTATCTGACCACCTCTTATCTGAAACACCAGATGAGCTGCTTATGCTTTAAATAAATGATGGCAAAAAGAAAACATATAAGTAAAATAAAACAGAAATGCATTTTATATCATCAATGTATTGGGTTTCTTGGCTAAAGAATTCTTAATTGATCATTTAAATGGATTGCGGTTATGTCTTCAAGTCAAAGATTCAGGAAAGGAAAATTAGGTTTCTTTTGCTAGATGTGTCTAATTCTGTCACCACAAGTAACCTTTTCTTGCAATGTCAAAGCGATTTCTTTCTCTCTCTTCCTTTCTCCTTTCCTTGGGAATTCTAATTTGTCTAGACTGTGGCAAATGCTATTAGTAAAGTCATATAATTTTAAGAGTGGAAAGTAACCTGCCACGTCTCATCTAACTCATGCCCTGTTATGTGCTCAGTGAGTGGCTGCATATGTTTATCTATTATCAAAATTTGTCAGAAACTTAGGATGAAAGTTGGTGATAAAATAAGATGTGGATTTTTAATAATTCTGCATCACCGAGTTTATATACTTGGCAGGAGCAGGAGAAAATATGCAATTATAATTCTCAGTAAAACAAATCAGTTCAGAAAGTCAAATATCCGTGTGATAAATAGCAATCCAGAAATGTTGATAAGACATAATGTCAGTCAACAAGCTACACACACTTTGAAAATATAGTAGTTTTTATGCTCTAAACTCAGTAGCTCTATCAACCTCAGGGAGCTATAGGCCTTATAGCCTGAAGGTACTTCAGAGGAAGGAATGAGATCAGGAAATGCTGTTCTTAGTGAATAAAACTGATACACCATCATATGTTGTGATTGATTAGCCATTGATAAAGTAGTCCATCCCAGGATGGATTGCATTGCAGATGATGCTGTAGAGGCCACAGAGGCCTTTAATTCAAACTGAGACATACTGCCACTGGATTTGACAGGCAAAATGGACAGAGCATAAAAATAAACAAAAATTACAGCTTCTTTAGCTGGGCTGTTACATCAAGTATAAGCTGATGCTTTTATGGTAACCAATTAAAAAGGGGCTTTGAAAGAATTTAGCAACAATTAAGCAGAGAGAGCTTGAACATATTAAGTGTTCCGTATCGGTTATTTAGTTTAAAATCTCTCTGTGGAGAGGAGAAATAAAGACAATAAACCAGTTTGATTCAGATCACCTTACTCCTAATCCTCCTACCTTGCCTCAATCGACACTTAGCAAAATACCAGTTGTTCCTTAAGTAGAATAGCAATTAGTCAAATATGTTAGTAATTTGCTTTATCTGTGAATATCATTTTGGCATCAGTTTTTTATTTAGGTTTGGTCTTAGTGATCCAGTTCTTAAAAGTCCAGTTTCACAGGGAAGAAATATAATAACATTTCAGCATCTCACATGCTGCATCCAGGATGCACATTCTGGGCTAATGATGACCATTTATAATTATCTCAAATAGTCTGTTTCCAGCTATAACATTTATTTATAACATTCACGAAGTTTTCAGCTATAACATTTATTTCCCTCTGTTTTGCCCAATATTTAATGATTTTTGCTTTCTTAGTAATTATATCAATAAGAATATACTAGTATTTGAAAATGAGAAAGTTATGAGATTCTTATAATTTGTGTAGGTTTCAAAGTATTTCTATTTAAACCATCTCATTTTACTAAATTTAATCCAGTAAGATCAAGAGAATATAATTTTCAACAGAAAATTTTCCAAAGGCACATAATTAATTAGAGGAAAAAGCCTTCAATCTCTTCTCTTATTCTTTCCATTATATATATACACAGAAATAATCAAAATAACCTATCTTGAGGGGAACCAATATCTTATAGAAAAAACAAAGTTACAAATTAAATAACAAGTTTGTGAAATATTTTAAGATTTAATGAAGCATTTCCTCCAGGGTCACTAATCTTTACCTCTACAACATAATTGAACAAAAATTCCTTTTTGTACTGGAAATCGATATGCAACAGAATGAAACTAAACCCCAATCTCTCACCCTGCACAGAAAACAATTCACAATGGATCAAGGTGTTCCATCCAGCAGAACCGGTGCGGAGAAAGGAGACACCACCAATCTTTAGTTGACAAGATTTATTGCGTCCTCCCTGTTTTCCTGCCTCCTTTCTCCTGCCACTATCTTCCTTTTCCTACTCTCTCCCTCCCTCCTCCCCTAGTCTCCTAGCTTATCAGCCAATTATAGCAAAGCTTTCTCTCACGCAGGAGAGCATGCAGAGGAATGTCAGCATAGCACTATAAGAATCACGAGCTGTCTGCGTGGCATGATATTAGATAGCCAATCCTAGAGCCTGGCGTTAACATATCATAAGTCTCCAAGGAACTAGTAAGCAAGCAGCCTTTTTGGGTACTTCCTTATTTTGGTAGCCAGTGCCCTTTGGCTCACTGCCAGGTGCCATTTTGTCCAAGATGGCCCTCAACATCAAGGACCTTGAAATCAGACCAGAGACCCTGCATCTTATAGAAGAAAAAGTAGGTCCAAATCTTCAACTTGTTGGCTTAGGATCAGACTTCCTTAACAGGACTCCCATAGCTCAAGAAATAAAAGCAAGAATCAATAACTGGGACAGATTCAAACTAAATAGCTTTCTCTCAGCAAAGGAAACTATCAGCAAAAAGGGAGCCTACAGAGTGGGAGAATATCTTTGCCACTCATACTTCAGTTAGAGCACTAATTTCCAGAATATATAAAGAACTCAAAAAACTCTACACAAAGAATAGAAATAACCGAATCAACAAATGGGCTAAGGATATGAACACACACTTCACAGAAGAAGACCTACAAGCAATCAACAAACATATGAAAAAATGTTCACCATCTTTAGTAATAAGAGAAATGCAAATAAAAACTACCCTAAGATTTCATCTCACCCCAATTAGAATGGTGATTATCAAGAATACAAGCAACAATAGGTGTTGGCGAGGATGTGGGGAAAAGGTACACTCATACATTGCTGGTGGAGCTCAAATTAGTGCAGCCACTCTGGAAAGCAGTGTGGAGATTCCTTAGAAAACTTGGAATGGGACCACCATTTGACCCAGCTATCCCACTCCTTGGCCTATACCCAAAGGGCTTAAAATCAGCATACTACAGATATACAGCCACAATAATGTTCATAGTTGCTCAATTCACAATAGCCAGATTGTGGAACCAACCTAGATGCCCCTCAATTGATGAATGGATAAAGAAACTGTGATATATATATATATATATAATGGAATATTACTCAGCCATAAAGAATAATAAAATTATGGCATTTGCAGGCAAATGGATGAAATTGGAGAATATCATGCAAAGTGAGATAAGCCAATCTCAAAAAACCAAAGGACGAATGATCTCACTGATAAGCGGATGATGACACATATAGGGAGTGGGATGGGGGCAAGAATGGAGGAAGGAGGGACTCTATAGAGGGATAAGAGGAGTGGGTGGGGTGAGAGGGGAGAAAAAAATAATAACAGAATGAATCAAAATCTATTACCCTAGGTAAATGTATAATTACACAAATGGTATGCCTCTACTTCATGCACAAACAGAGAAACAAGATGTATCCCATTTGTTTACAATAAAAATGAATTTAAAAAAATTCCACCAAAAAAAAAATTCCTTTTTGTGATTGGATCAATAATACAACCTCCATCCTGGCATCACATGCCACTTGGCATTGCACCATTCCTGGTTTGCCCGAGTTACTGTAAATTTGCTCTATGAGCTTCACACTGTGCTGGTTGAAAAACTCGTTCATTGCATCTTGTGCCGCCCACAAATTCCAGGTGACAGGGTGGAACAGTTCACTCTAACACCAGTGCATTGCTGTATTTAGATGCTGACTTTGTACAAAAGAGAAGCATTTTCATTGGCAAGAGAATGTGTGCTGCTGGCTTGGTTTTCTCTCCCTCATGCCACCTTGGCTTGTACTCCTCCTCTCCTTTCTCACTTCATTGTAAACTGCTCACTTGGGGTTAAGCTACACAGGAAGCGTTGATGATTCTTGCTCTGCCAAACTCTTCTCTGTGTGGCCTCCACTCCCCTTAGCCAAAGCTCAAACCTCTTCATTCCTTTCCCTCTGCTGTCAGTTCATCTACTGAGTTTCCCCCACAAGAAGCAAATGCTCTTCTCTTATAGATTTCCTACTAACCATCTTCCCAGAATGAAAGATGCTTGAGTAAAATCTATTATATAACTCTCTGGTTTACAATGTATACTTTATTTAAAATGCACAAACCCAGAGCACAGTATTGTCAAGACTAGCAACACAAAAACAATACAAAGAATGGCAAAATAATAAAAATGAAAAAATAAAAAAGGTCTAATACCACTGAATGATATGAAAAGTGACAATTGAAGTCAAAAGAAAAAGATAACATGATCTGGAATAAAAGCAGAAATTAATAGAGAATATGAGACTGGAAAAGGAAAAAAAAACATGAAAAATATAGATTATTTTGACTAGGTTATGTTTTTAAATAATTATATTCAGGTGTCTTTTGCATGGTAAGTGAAGTAGTCTGAATGAATCAGAGTCTGTATGACAGATAATTGAATGGTTAGGTTGAAAATTTAGAATAGTGACAGACTCTGAAGTAATTAAATGCCAATGTGAGGATTTGCTGACTACTCCATGTCAGGTATTGAAGAAGCAAGATTAAAAAGTCATGCCCTTGAATGTTTTAAGTCTAATGGAAAAGAGAATTATATGGAGAATAAGAGTAAACTGCCATAGGTGAAAGGGACATTAGGGTGCGGCATGAGGATCATTTCATAAGAATAAGTAGAAATTAACTGAACAGAAAAAAAAAAATGAAAGAACTCTTAGGCAGAAAATCCTGCTTCTGTGTGAGTAGCAAGAATAATAGCAGGCAAATTAAGGGGGGAGGAATTAGCAATATCCTAAAATCTTGAGGAAGATTAATGTAGGAAAGCAGAATGAAAGCTGATGGAAGGTCTTTTCCTCTCTCATATTAAAAAAAAAAAAAATTCACTCTAAAATAACTGAATCCTTCTCTAAAATTTTCTTTTAATGCATCTGGCAATCATCTCCCACAATTAGGGAATATCACTCTTCTCTCCATTATAGGCTCTTATTTGAACACATCATGGGCAAAGAAAATTTAAGCTGTCCAACTGAATGCCAAAAAAAAAAAAAAAAAAAAAGAGAGAGAGAGAGAGTAAAGCAAACAACCTGTTTACCAGCTTCTAATTTGACAAACACTGTTGAGTAGGGGGAAAAGTACCGTAGTACTTATAGTATTGCTTCACTATAGGATCCTAGGACTCACTCTCAGTTGTAAATGTTTCAGCTCTTTCTTCCTCTTTCTGTGCTTCCCTGTTGACTAGAAGGGTAAGAATGTGGAAGGGGAAGAGGGATGGAATGATGTCCTCTTCTTCATATTTTATTCTCTGTTCTAAGCAGCAATCCAATAAAATAAGTCAGAGGACACTAAAGAAGCAAAAGGACATGGTGATTTTCATTTACCCTCAATGTCTAGCTACTTATAGTTCTCTATTCTCTGTTGCTTCATTCTTATTTAAACATAGCAGATTTGGCCTCTGTCTGCCTTTGTTCTCCTTCACCCTTGATTCAGAAATCAAATATTTGCTCTCAGAAGAAGAATGGAAAACTTTTCATACTTAAAATTTAATATTTTTTTTCTTTTTCATGAAAAATAAAAAGGAATTTTATGTTGGAAAGAACCTATTAAAGCTTCCAAAACAGCATAACTTACCATATTTAACAGTATGAAATACAGAGTTACAGACTATAATTTTGTCAATGTAGAATATTATTTATACATGTCTGGTCCTAAAATTTAGCTGTCTGAGTCATGGAGATAGCCACAT
Source organism: Sciurus vulgaris (assembly GCF_902686455.1). Lineage (NCBI taxonomy): Eukaryota > Metazoa > Chordata > Mammalia > Rodentia > Sciuridae > Sciurus > Sciurus vulgaris. The sequence goes on from NC_136464.1 coordinate 136,125,111, forward strand.
GTCATGATTAATGGAAAGAAAACATTAAATGAAAATATAAAATAGATGTAAATACATAGGTGTGTGCCTGCATGTTGAGCAATGATGAAAACACTACTTCCTATTTGTGGAGAGTACACTACATTTGTTTGAGCCCTGCAGGTGTGGAGAACAGGGTGATATCTGTGCAGCTAACTGTCTTAATCACCAGGATGCAGGCAGTTGCGACGGCACCCTCAAGAGCCAATACAGCACAAACAGGACTGCTGGGCCCCGTGCTTATTGAGGTTGTTAAGAGATATTTGTCTGAGGAATGTGCAGCTGCCTAGAAACCTTATCTATCAAGGACAGGGGGCCTAACCCCAACTCATCTCTGCATAGTTCACCCCATCCCTCCTTCCTTCTTCCTCTAGGACAGTTCAGTTCTGGTGGGACCCAATGAGAATCAAATAGATTGGCAGGACCCAACCAGAGGAGGACTAATGTTTAGCTGTTCAAATGTTAACCAATAACGTACAGGTCTTTGTGTGTGAATGCTTGGAAATCTCTTAAATAGAGGGCTTTCTCGCCCCTCGGGGCCGCTCCCTCCCCCCAGCCATTGTTTGGTCTGAGGAGCTGGTTGTGGTCCAGGCTCGAGCTTGCTTTAATAAAACCTCATTGTGTGATTTGCATTACCGTGTGTTCACTTTGACTCTCCGGGGATTAGTCGGAATGGGACCCTAACACAGGGAGCAGATGTCAAGACTGAATATAAAGTGCAAAATGTTTATTAGTGAAAGATAAAGAAGAGAAAGATCAGGAATTAAGCACACGTAAGTTAATGACCTCTACTCACATTTGACACATGTAAAATGAGAGGAATAGCAAGGCAGATTGCTACTGGAGGGCCTTTGACTGCAGAATTGCAACTGGAATATCCCAGAGACCAGAAAAGTAGCTTCAGTTTAAAGATTCCCTTGTCTAGCATTGAGATGAAGAAGCCAGGCCATACTAGCTCATCCTGATCAGTCTTTGGTTGGTACTGTTCCCAAAGAGTAAGATGTCTGCTAAAACATGGCAACAAATTCTGAAGATACTTGAGCTGGAGCTCCTTGGTTAACTACTCTCTCCACAGAATCTTCCCCTGGAAGTGGGATGCACCTCTAAGATTGCCACTTTAGGCATAGAAAGAAGTCAACAATTCCAAGTTGAATACCTGTTATTATTGTAAAATACTCCCTACCGAGTCATTACCAGACAATATTCTATTTTTTTTTTTTTTTTTTTTACCTTTATGGAACACTTTTAAAGCAAAGAAGACTTTAAAAACTGTTCTCAAGTGTTCTTCTTTTACTCAACTCAGAGGGAAAGATTTTCAGAACTGTGGGCACACACACATCTGCTCAAGTTTTTGTCTTCAGCTGCATTATATTCTTCAAGAATGGACTTCTGTGATCTGATCACAATTCAGTTGAGAAGTCTTTTAATAAAATATTACCCATTTCAGTGTAATAAAAGCAGTGTATTCAAAACGATCTGTGTCCTACCTGTGCTAGAGTTTTATGTTACATACATGAATATATGCACACAGGCTTAAAGTGATGCTTCTCTATAAATTCTATTGAATTGTTATTCCTCAGAAGTCTGTTAAACGCAGTGGGCATCATGTTACTTGTCAGTTGCAAAAGGGAATAAACCAATTGGCAAGTAAAGAAGGCCTACAGGGATAGTAAAACCATTTTGACCTTGCAGAGAAGAAAGGGGGTGGAGAGAATTGCTGATTCATGAAGGAAAACCTTCCTGAAGCGTTGAGTGCTCAGGTTAAACTTCCCTCCTAGGCAGCACTAATTTGGTTGACAGATACCACGCTGCAGTTAATCTAAGCTGACACTGACCTTGCTGGCATTACCTGCAAAATCCCTTCATACGAATTTTCCTCAAATAATTATTCCAATGCATTATACACAGAAAAGGTGCCCATCAGCACAGCTAGTGATGCTAAATTTTCCTCCAGCTACAATTCTCTAACACTTTGCTACTGAGAAGAGAAAAATTTAGCTAGTCTTTGGGTGGTAGAGATATGATATTGTAGGGAAGAATTTGTGGCTCAATGGAAAAAACATAATTGATTATATGGATGCTATTTTACAATACTGTAAGTCATCCATGGCTACAGAGAAGCAAATTAATTCTTGCATATAGATATGTAAATGTATTCTTTCTAGTGGAGGTTTACACCAAACTTCCCAGTGGAGGGGGGCATTATTAAGTTGTCTATATAGACATATTAATTTTTCTATAATCTTGATCTATATATGTGACTGCTCTTTTAATTATTTTGTCTGAACCAATTACATCTGTTTGATTCCATCATTGATTACTGGGTTAAAAAACTAATGTTTTCATTTTTATATATAGACAGTTGTCATTACCTTTTTTGAAAAATATACATGTTTTAATGTCTCATATTGATGAGAGTACCTTATTATTCTGAATGTTTTCTTATAAATTGTTATTTTTAAACAGTCACATAAATTTATAATTTCATTTATTAATTGAACATTTAATACATTCCATACACTGTAATGGTATTCCAGGAATTCACAGGTGACTCAATTATGTGACACTATTCCTGAATTTTCTGTGTGGGAAAAATATATTCCAAAAAGGTAAAACATAGTGCAATTAGGGTAAATGTTATAGGAAAGTAAACAAATATTTTCAGAGAAGAAAATTTTTCCTTCACAAAGCACATTTTTAAACATCAGCAGATATGATATCGTGGCAAACCATTTTCATAAGTAATTGAAGTACCTCCTAATAGCTATAATACAAAGGTACATTTGATAAGTAAGACATTATGTATCGATACAGGAAGAGAAATATGCCATTTCTGTGATAAAATCTCTATTTCTATATGGCAGATTCTCTATTTCTATATATGAGTGATTCTAATCGGACACTGGTGTCTAGCATATACTGCTCCCAGAGCATCTTGGGAGTATAATTATCTGACCAAGATTTGGCCCTAGGTTAGCCAGTTGGTCTACTCTTTTCTCTATTCATGACCATTCTATAAGTAAGCTTTTGATTTTATCCATTGCTTATGTGTTCATGTATCTACATATAGCTTACATTTGGCATGTCTTAACTAAACAATATTTGAATCCACTTGTAATGAGTTGTCTGAAAATATCTTGCTCAAAGCATTTCTCAGAAGGGTAGGAGTTGATTTTTACTTCCCTCTTATGGTATTTGTGTGTGCCTTTAATAGTTTAGCATACAGCACTCTCAAATATCTTACCTCCCCTGACAGGTGTTACATTTGCACGATTGCTTACATATTATAGACTTCAGTTTTTATCCTGCTCTATCACAATTTGCTGGAACTTCTCAACCAGTTGTATCAAGTATTTATTCCTAAGACAATAGACAGAAGAACTTTTTGTGATGAGAAGACATACTCATTGAGATTATGATGTATGATTGCTTTTCCAAATAATAGTCTAGATGTTGCTGTCAAGGAATTTTATATATATGATTGACACTTATAATTACTTGACTTTAAGTGAAAGAGATTATCTCCCATCGTTTAACTAGGGTATTTCAGCTCCTGGGTTTCCAGTGAGAAATTGTGTTTGTCCTTGACAAGGAAGTTTTATACTGAAAAATATCTAGAAAAGCATGGTACTAAATAGCATACTTGGAGGTGAAACAGATCTGTTTACCTCAGGGAAGGCAAGCAGTAATATCTGTGTGGCCTGGATCCTGGTAAGTACACTCCATTCCTTTGCAAACCTGGTATGATTTTCAGAAGATCTTAATGAGTATTTGCCATCCATCAACACTGGAAATCTTCCCAGTCGCCTCATGCTAAATCTATTTTGCTCCTCTCTTCTTCTTCTTTTTTTTTTTTTTGTATCTGCATACACATTTACCTCTATACTCACCTCCAAAATTCACATCAGCCACCTTTGTTTGTAAAAACCTATTTTATATTTTTACTCCACCATGACTTCAGCATCTATAATCTGCCATCTTTTATACATTGTGGATAAGAAATGCTTCAAAGATTCTTTGTTCTGTGTCTCCAGGACTCATTTCTAAACCTGTCCTGACACTTTAAACATGTTAATTCTTTAAAAGTTAAAAGAAAAAACAGATTCATTTTATATTATGAATATTTCCCTTTTGTTAGCTTCGGAATATAAATTCAAGTATCTCAACCACTTGAATTTATTTTTAATTGTACACTTCCCTTAAGATGATTTCTTGAAGATGATACTTAACAAATTGATATTGTAACAGTCTTAAATTCAGTAGTAGTGAAACATGAAGATTTTTTTTTTGTTTTCCTTTTTCATTAAATATCACATTATTTGAAGTGACTTGGTTATTTGAAGTTGTTATCAGAAAGAATAACTAAGTATTTCCTGTTCCTATAATCATAAGTACCTTTCATTGACCACGTTTCATAACCAGTTATTCATTATTTTTATTTTCCAAACTTGTCACTAACTTATTCAAAGTTATTTTCATAATCACTTTTTTTCTCTCTCTTTCATTTTTGGTTCTTGGATAGATCCTTTAATGACATTGTATTTTTTTCTTTTAGTGCTTTTATGTACTTAGAGATGTTTATTTTATTGATGTGTCTGACTTATAAGGCATAGATTTATGGATAATTTATATTTTGAATATGTTTAGATAAATTTCATATATGTTTTCTCCTGTTAAATCCTTATTGTTTGGTTTACATGTTTTTCTATGCTTATTCTGTTAAAATATGTCGTATTATTCTCAATATTAGTTTTTTTTTCTTTTAAGTATTTCAGAAAGTGTGGTTCCCCCATGTTATTAATTACCTTTAGTCCATCCATTATTCTTCAGTTTGCATTTCTCTTTTTGCTTCTCTTATCTCTTCTTTAATTTGTGCTTTTTAAGTTGACAGGCATACTAGAGATTGCATGTGACTTTATTATATTATGATTTCATTTTTACAAATTCCTGTGTAATTTATTGACTTTCCAACAAAATTCCACAGTTAGTTAAAAATAAAAGGAACAACCACATCCCTGCATTCTAACTTTCAAATGGAATAGAATGCATGCTGTTCCCAGTTGGACATTGTAATGTCCCAACAATATTAATTTGGAAGTTTTCCAAAGGTGGAATTACTCTAGCTCTTTCTTTGGTCTCTGGCTGCCAGAATTCTGTCTACCCCACACTGTACATCGATTATGTGCACAGATCATTATTGCCTTTTTACCATCTGATTGTGTGATGCATTTCATTCTCTCTGCTGTTACAGCTAATCCATCCATGCTTTGTAGCACCAGATGGTAAGCATCCACAGCCAGTCCTAGTTAATCTGCAAAAGTTCTCCATGCATACTCTATTTTTATTAGCATTTGGAAGACTTTAAACCAAGAAATAAGCATTGTAGAAATTCACACATACCATCTGCAGTGTAAAATCAAGTCTGCTGATAAAGGAGATTGCATTGATTATCAAAATTGATTTTGATTTCCTGTCCTAATGTTTAAACTTTTAAAATATAATTTATATGATTCCATCGGATGCATATCTGAATTCCTACATAAAATTTTACATAAAAATGAAGAAACTATGTGGCATTGATAAGACTACCTGTCTTCATATCAAATGTACTTCTAGTGGCTCTCTGAATCCCCAGAATGTCTCTCCTGTTCACCGTAAATGCTTACTTTAGATGCCATTTAATTTCATATTTGCCGTTTTTGGTATTTCAGTTCTTTGTTAATCATATGCTGATGATGACCTTGAAACTAAGACAATTCTGTTGAAGTTTTCAAAGGTTATGCTACTCTTACTGCTGCTTAGCCCAAAAGATACATTAATTACAATAACTTTCAGTGCCTGGTGTCATGACTTCTGTGGCAGTCCAAGAACAAGGTTACCTTTTGGCTACTGTGTGTCCCCCAAAGGCACAGTAAAATATAAAATATATCTTGTACAAACATATGTACAATATAAGTATGTAACAGTGATGCAGCAAGAAATTATTTTGTATGGTGGGAATAAGAGTTTTATTCCTTTACATAGTTCAAGAATTCTAGACCACAGTTAATACCCAAGGACAAAGCCCTGCTACAAGACAGGAGCAGAAATATATCAGAAAAGTAAGAATGACAACAATAGCCATAAGGGAAACAAGGAGAGCAAGATGGCCTTAAAATGAAAAGAAGGATTATTTTTGGAAGAATGGAAAATAATTATATTGAATTTAACAAAGTGGCAATTATTAAATATTTGATAAAATATTTTTGATGAAATAATGGAGATAAAAGCTTAATTGGATTGATTCCAAAAGAGAATACAGGGAAAGAATTTGGCAGCCATGAACCTTATCAACATTTTCCAAAATTTTATAGCTGTAATAAGTAGAAATAATAACCAAAGAATGATGTGAGGCTAAATGATGGTTTTCTTAGCGAAGGTAAGAGGATGGATGTTCACAGTTTGAGGGCACTGATATAATGAAAAGAAAAAAGTGACAAACAAGAGGAACAGACCAAAGACTAAGGAGGTGAAAAGATCTTGAGTCTATGACACAAATAAAAAGACTACCCTTAGGTTCATACAAGAGAGTCCTTCTGTATTAATAGGAAAAAGGAAGAAAGAACTTTCACCAGTATAAATATGTAAGTAGATCTGACAAAAGGTGATCCTAAAAATTCTCTGGTTAATTTTTTCTATTATTTCAAATATGATACAACATGATAGACTGAGATAGAAGATGGGTAGTAAAATTGGAGGCACAAGAAGAGAGGAGAAAGTTTGAAGAATTCATATTTACGTATGTGCATGAGGGAGACAGTGGATTAGAGAAGTACAGTGTGAAAACTTGCTAAGGCTGGTGTTCTGCTGGGTTCTCAGAGAACTGTTAAGTCCTTAAACATTGTTAAATCCTGTTGGGATTTTAGAATAACTGAAATCAGAATAAAATGTAGAGTGGGTAAATTGAAAAGATAATAGATGTGTTGGCAGAGTTGGATCCTTGAAATTGAGAATATGGAGTTTGCAGTTATTGCTCATGTCAGGTTCATGGCTATGACCAAAGTAGTTATAATTCAGTCATTATTTCAGGAGGAGTAGTTAAGAAATCAAGGATCAAGATTTCAGTGGATCATCAATATGGAGTTGAAATCATTTAAAACTTGATCCTGTTTCTTTAACATTATAATAGTCCAAGTGCTCAACAACAAGAACTGCATAGACTATTCGGAAATGTTTCTTATATTATTTTATTGGATTTGTTTTTTCTTCATCTTTACCTACTTTCTATTATGCATGGATATTTTCCCCTATTATCTGCAGGTAAGCCTTCCTTATCCCAATGTTCTCATCTCAACTCTAGAATTCTAAAAGCAGTATGTGATCAGTGAAACAGACTAGCAAGATGTTTTTAATCAGAGCTGGCAGAGGCCTCAGGAGTCTAGATGTTCAGATGTCTCCGATTTTGAATGATGAAATCCAGCCCTACAATTATGTCCCAGCAAAGACTGCTTCAAAAGAACCAAAGTACTCTCTGATGAGATCTAGAGTAATAATAACAGCATGCTTCATGCATCAAGCTAAAGAGAGGCAGGGGTGTCCAGGGCCTTATTTTCCAAGAATCTTCTACTCTGTACAATTTCTTATTCCTTTTTAACGTCCTATTGTCATGACAGTATCTTTAGAATTCAGTTCATGCCTGTTCTCTCCTGGCTGTCTGGGAGTCCCAGTGGACAATGTTGTTTGTAGTGCAGACCCCAAACTGGATATATGATTCTTGCTTGATGATTGTCCAGTCCCTTAATCTAAAGTTGGAGAGAAAGCCTAAACTTCTATAGGAAGCATAAATTAAGATCAAGTTTATTTAAGTTATTTGTATAATTACTCAGAATAGAGGACACATCTTGGGGCCTGCAGGAACTCTAAAAAAGAAGTAGAAGTGAGGGTGACTTCTTTCTTCCCCTTTTGAATATTTCTTCCCAGCCTCAGAATGAGGTAGGGATTTGTTATGGTTTGTATATGACATGTCCCTCAAAAGCTCCGGTGTTGATACAGGAATGTTCAGGGGTGGGATGATTGGATTGTAAGAATTGTAACCTAATTAGCATTCTTGAACTAGGATAACTCCATGATGGAGTGTGGCTCCATGAGGTGGGTCATCCATGTGGTTCACCTTGTTGTCCCTTTTCTCTCTCTGCTTCCTGGATACCATGAATGGAGAAATGCTCCTCCACCACACCCTTCCATCATGATGTTCGGCCTCATCTTGGGACCAGAGCAACTGAGTCAGCTCATTATAGAATGATCCACTGAACCCATGAGCCAAAATAAGCTTTTCCTGCCCTAAGTTGTTTTTTGGGCATTTTGTTTAGAGATCAAAGGCTGTCTAAAACAGGTCCTAACTCTTCTCCATTTATCTTCAATAAGGAGAGACTTCAAACAGAGGGAGTTTCTTAGCTTTGTCTGCATTCACAGTAATCTTAGCCAGAGTCTTCAACTTCTACCCCAGCTTGAGAATTCTAGCCTAAAAACAGACTCTTCTCATATTCTTAAATTTCTTTATTGAAGTTTTTCAAGATTTAAAAATGTACAGCATACATATGTGGTCCAATAAGTCCTTTGGTGATTCACTTTGCTTTATTTACAAAGGAATACAGGATTAGTCCTCTGGAAACTATAAGCAAAAATAACGAACATGGTTTCGACATCATTATGAAAACACAAATAACTGGGATGGAAGCAGACCTCAAAGGAATCAGCAAGCTTTCCTTTATTCCGAAGTGGAGTCAATCAATCAGGCACTGAGGGGGCTCATTTTTGGGGTATTGAGAAAGACCCACAGTTACAGAAGGAGTTTGAGTTATATAGTTTACAATGAGAGTGGTTTAATCATTGGAAATTGGGGATGTGTTCGTTTGGACAGTCAGAGATTTCAGAACTTGGTGTTCACTGCTTATTTCTTCCTCTGGGCCCCTTTGTTACCCAGAGCTTCACTATTCACGTTTCTTCTTCCAGGCCTCATCAGCAATTGGAAAGGATAAGAGTCCAGGACCCAATGTCTTAGTGTCCATCTCCTCCCCTCAGGACCCACTATGGTTGGGAAGGGTTGAATGTCTGTTTTTGGTGGAGATGCTGATGATGAACCCCGGGGAAGGGATGAAAGTTTGCTCTTTTCCCTTGGGGCTCATTATTACTAGGAAAGGATTTACTGGGAGAAGTTTAATGTTTGGTTAATTTTCCTCTTCTCCCCAGTCACACCATCTTTCCTTTTTTCCCAGGGGCTGTCTTGTAGAAATATTATTTTCCATAACCCTTCAGAAACCACCATAGATCCTTTCTCTACATTATCTTTTTATCCTCTGTCTATCCATAGGGATCTTTGCATATGTGTTTTGCTCTCCTTGGGTAATCTATGTCCAATACACATCATTATTTTTTTTTTCCTGGCAAAACACCCTCATTTTTAATGTACCAGTCTATACTTCATTGCTGTGGAAATCTTCCAAGGTGAGGTGAGCTTGCCTTGTTCTACAGCTTCATGGTCTCCTGTACTTACCTGCACTATCTTACCTCTCAGCACACTGACTGCAATTTATTATAAAATGCCATCTTTGCCACTGACCTCTAAGTGTCCCAGGTATGAAAGAGGAGTGACTGTCTTTTTGACTTTAGTATTTCTCATGTTTAGTACACAGTTCCTGGGGCATAGTTCTCACATAAGAAAAAAAAAAAATGAATTAACAAATGGATCAATAAATAATGCATTCTGCTTGTTTCTTTCATGACAAGGTTGTTAACTTCTTATGCCCAAATATCTGAATTTGATATCCGACCTCCCTAGCTAACTCCTACTGAAATTGCTGGCATGATTTGTTGCTGCTTTGCACTCCCCACAGGAATTTTTAGTGGAACAATTGCATTCTATTGTACTCTAATTCATTCTCTTCACCTTAGGTCTCAGGCATAAGAAGCTGGAGTACAGGTAAAGTTTTTGCCATGATGTTATTTTATTCCCTAGTTCTTGTTATTATTCTTCTAATTGGAAAATAAATTTTCTGTAATTCAGATGTACAATCTTGATATCTTTCTAAGAGCTGAATGTGATATTTCACATTCTAACATTGAGATGTAAGTGCATATAGGTAACTGAGATTTTAAACAGTTCAGTCAAAATTGTAATCACCTCTCCTTTTACCTGGGAAACCAGAATTTATCTTTGATGCTGTGTGTATGTGTGTGGGTTTTCTCTTTAAGACATTTTCTGATTTCCTTACAACAGTTATTTTCATCTTCCTGTGTTTTTGTCCCTCTGTTTCTGTCACTGGTACTTTTTACTGGACCTTGAGCTCTTTGAAAGTAACAACACTTTTATTTTGTTAAGGTATCCTGCATAATACTCAGTATAATATTGTGCATGTCATTCATTTATGACAATGCTTTGATGTTCATCACTATTATAGTTTGATGTTCCTCACTATAATAAATGTGGATAGAATTGAGTTCCTGAATAAAAGTACAGGAAATTTAATTCTGTATGTTTAATAGGGAAAATGGAAGAAATTAGTTTTATTTTAAATTTTTTTCCAGATTTCAAGTTTTGAAATATCACAGCTTACAGAATCAATGAATTAGAATTGAGCACATTATTTGTCAAACAATACATTGTCCTTGCAGGTCTGTTATTTCAATAACAAGGTCTCAAATTATCTCTATATAAACTTAAAGTAATATAAAATTTCTCTGCATACAAACTCATACATTTAAAAAAATGTTCTATTGAAAAAATAACTTTGTAAAGGACTATTAAGAAAATAATTACAATATATCATCTCTGTCTCCATAAAATTAGTGAACAGATAAGAATGATGAGTGGGGTACACAAATGCAAATAGTGTGAATCAAATTGCTGGACACATCTTTTCAAAGAGTAACCCAGTGAGGAGCAATAAATGATAGATGTTTCTTTTGAATGTAGTGTTCACCAAGCATCTGGTCTTTTACCTTACTTGGTTATGTCATTTACTTTCATTACAGAGAAAATTCTTTCCTACACTACATTATGTTTGACAGTACACACACACACACAAATATATATATAGTCACATATGTTCACACACAAAATAAGACCAGTTTATTAGTGTGTCACATTCACTACTTAACTTTATTGCAAATATTAGTATATATTAATCGATTCATAAAAGCACTTTCAATTATTATTAGTAGTATTAGTATTATTAATGTATTTATTTACTTTTGAGGGATATTTGGGATTGAATGCAGGGGTTCTTCACCACTGAGTCACATGCCCAGACCATTCTATTTTTTATTTTAAGACAGGGTCTTGCTAAGTTGCTTAGGGCCTCCCTAGATTGCTGAGGCTGGCCTCAAATTTTTAATCTTCCTGCTTCAGTCTCCAGAGTCATACATTTAAAATACTGTATTTTTTAAATGTATTTCAAGTGTACACCACTATGCCTGACTCAATCACTGTTTTTTAACACTTAAGAAGAAATCTCATAAAAAGCTTATTTTTTAATTTCTTAAATCATTAGCAGCTTAGTGCATCTAGTCTAATTACCTTCAGGTATATGTCTCAAAGCTACAAATTCAGCATAAACATGAAACCTTAATAGTTGGTGTTTTTCAAAACTCCACCAGTTAGAGAACACTGAAATCTGAAATACTTAGAAATTTCAGAAGTGCCATTTTCATTGAAAGTAACCCAAAAGAAACACGTCTAACTTTTCTTATTATCCCCCCAAATCTTCCAAAAAGCATTTCTAGACAAACCTTGCTATGTGTCACTATATCAAACACAGTATAAGATGCACTGATAGATTGGAACACAAATATGTAAACAGATCCATCAAGCGAATCATGAAAACTCTTATGGGAAATTTTATATGACAAAGTTTATAGGATTTCATTGTCTTTCAAATAGTCTACACATTTTTCTCAACAATGTTGGTTTAAATATTGTGAATGCTTCCTTTAGAATGGAATTCCAAGTAGCTGGGCGAGGTGGTACATGCCTGTAATCCCAGTGACTTGGAGGCTGAAGGCAGGGGGATCTCAAATTCAAATTCGAAGCTAGCCTCAGCAATGACGAGGCACTAAACAACTCAGTGAGTCCCTGCCTCTAAATAAAATACAAAATAGGACTGGGGATGTGGCTTAGTGTTTGAGTGTCCCTGAGTTCAATCCCTGGTAAAAAAAAGAAAAAAAGAAAGAGAGAGAGAGAGAGAGAGAGAGAGAGAGAGAGAGAGAGAGAGAGAGAGAGAGAGAGAGAGAGAGAGAGAAAATGATGGTATTCCAAGCTAAGGTAAGTCACTTGAAATATTTTTTAGAAATATCTTTTTTTGAACTAATGCCCATGTTTACCTAGAATAATCATCTTACTTCTACAGTTGACTTATGCAACTTCCATAGTATATTTTAAAAATTTTTGTTGGTGTATTAAAATTATATGTATCAACAATACTGGGACCCATTGTGACATAATTGTATGTGCTCAGAACATAATTTAATCAATTTCAATACCCAATACCTCTATTTTCCCTTTCTTCTTCCTCCCTCTGAGCACTTTCCTTTCCTCTTCTGATCTCCCTTATATTTTCATGAGATCATTTTTTCCCCTTTGTTCTCTCTGGCTTCCACATATGAGAGAATATATGACTCTTGACTTTCCAAGATTGGCTTATTTCACTTAATATGATGTCCCTTTTCCTGCAAATGAATAATTTTGTTTTTCGTTATGGCTGAGTAAAACTCTATTGTGTATGTATGCAACATTTTCTTTATCCATTCATTTGCTGATGGACACATAGGTTGAAATCACATTTTGGATACTGTGAATCGGGCTGCTATCAACTTGGCATGTGTGTATATCTATGTTGTGAGGACTTTAATTTTTAAGTATTTTGGATAAATATCAAAAAGTATAATACTGGGTCTTGGGGTGATTCCATTCTTAGTCTTTTGAAGAGCATCCATGCTGATTTTTGTACTGTCTGTACTAATTTATAGTCCCAACAGTGTACAAGTCTTCCATTTTTTTTTCCCCATACCCTCACCAGCATTTATTATCATCTGTGTTTGTTTGGTTGTTTTTATGTTAGTTAGTTTGTTTTGTTCTGTTTTACTTTGTTTTGCTGCAGTGGGGATTAAACCCAGGTTGTCATGGGTATTAAATACAAGGTACCATGCTCGCATACTAGGCAAGCAATCTGCCACTGAGCTATAATCCCAGCACTTATTGTTTCCTTATTATTGATAATTGCCATTCTAATAGAAGTGGGATGAAATCTTATTGCAATTTTGATTTGAATTTCCTGATTGCTAAAGATGTTGAATACTATTTTCATATATTTCTTGACCATTTGTATTTCTTCTGTTGAGAAGTATCTATTTAGTTTGTTTGCTCATTTATTGAGTGTGTTATTTGTTTTCTATTTTTATTATTTTTATTTGGCTTTTAATTTTTACAGACTGCATTTTGATTCATTGTACACAAATGGGGTACATAATTTCATTTCTATGGTTGCACACAATGTAGATTCATACCATTTATGTAATCATACATGTACACAGGGCAATAATATTTGTCTCATTCCACCATTTTTCATATCCCCCTCCCTCTTATTTTCTTCTACATATTCTAAAGTTCCCCAATTATTCTCTCATTCCCCAACCCCTCACCCCCATTATATAGCATTCTTCACTTATCAGGGAAAACATTCGGCCTTTAGGTTTTTGGGCTTGGCTTATTTCACTTAGCATGATATTCCCCAATTCCATCCATTTATTTGCAAATGTCATAATATTCTTCTTCTTTATGGCCGAATAGTATTCCATTGTGTATATATACCAGAGTTTCTTTACCATTCATCTGCTGAAGGGCATCTAGCTATTGTGAACTGAACTGCTATAAACATTGATGTGGCTGTGTTACTTTAGTATGCTGATTTTAGATCCTTAGGGTATAAACTGAGGAGTGGAATAACTGGGTCAAAAGGTGGGTCCATTCCAAGTTTTCTTAGGATTCTCCATACTGCTTTCCAGAGTGGCTACACCAATTTGCAACTCTACCAGCAATGTAAAAGTGTGCCTTTTTCCCCACATCCGTGCCAACATCTATTATTGTTTGTGTTCTTGATAAAAGTCATTCTAATTGGAGTAAGATGAAATCTTAGAGTTGTTTTAATTTGCATTTCTCTAATTACTAGAGGTTTTGAACACTTTTTCATATATTTATTAATTGCCTGTGTATTATCTTCTGCAAAGTGTCTGTCCAGTTCCTTGGCCCATTTATTAATTGGGTTCTTAGTATTTTTGGTGTAAAGTTTTGTAAGTTGTTTATAAATTTTGGAGATAAGTGCTCTATCTGAAGGGAGTTTGGAAAAGATTTTCTCCTACTCTGTAGGCTCTCTCTTCACATTCTTGATTGTATCCGTTGCTGAGAAAAAGCTTTTTAGTTTGAGTCCAACCCATTTATTGATTCTTGCTTTGAATTCTTGTGCTTTATAAGTCCAGTTGAGGAAATCTGATCCTAAGCCAACATGATGAAGATTTGGGCTTACTTTGTCTTCTATTAGGTGCAGGGTCTCTGGTCTAATGCCTAGGTCTTTGATCCATTTTGAGTTGAGTTTTGTGCAGGGTGAGAGGTAGAGGTTTAATTTCATTTTACTGCATATGGATTTCCAGTTTTGCCAGCACCATTTGTTGAATAGGCTATCTTTTCTCCATTGTATGTTTTTGGCTCCTTTGTCTAGTATGAGGTGATTGTATTTATGTGGTTTTGTCTCTGTGTCTTTTATTCTGTACCATTGGTCTGCCTGTCTATTTTGGTGCCAATACCATGCTGTTTTTGTTACTATTGCTCTATAGTGCAGTTTAATATCTGGTATTGTGAAAACTCCTGTTTCACTTTTTCTATTCAAGATTGTTTTGGCTATTTGAGGTCTCTTGTTCTTCCAGATGAAGTTCATGATTGCTTTCTCTATTTCTATGAGGAATGTCATTGGGATTTTAATTGGAATTGCATTGATTCTGTATAGTGGCTTTGGTAGAATGGCCATTTTGACAATATTAATTATGTCTGTCCAAGAACATGGGAGGTCTTTCCATCTTCTAAGGTTTTCTTCAATGTAATTCACCATATCAATAGACTTAAAGTTAAGGATCACATGATTATTCCAATTGATGCTGATAAAGCATTTGATAAAATACAGCACCCCTTCATGCTTAAAACACTACAAAAAATAGGAATAGTAGGAACATACCTCAACATTGTAAAGGCTATCTATTACTAAACACACAACCAACATCATTCTTTTTTTCCCCCATTTTTTTTTATTAAAAATTATAAATTTACATAGGGCAATGTTGTTTGATACATTCTGTTATTTTTTCCCTTCCCCCCACCCTTCCCACCCCTCTTTTCCCTCTATACAGTCCTTCCTTCCTGGATTCTTACCACCCTCCTTATCCCTAACCCTAAACTTAACCCTAGCCCTAATGCTAACCCTCCTACCCCCCATTATATGTCCTCATCCACTTATCAGCAAGATCATTCGTCCTTTAGTTTCTTCAGATTGGCTTATCTCAATTAGCATGATATCCTCCAATTTCATCCATTTGCCTGCAAATGACATAATTTTATCATTCTTCGTGGCAGAGTAATATTCCATTGTATATATATGCCACAGTTTCTTTATCCATTCATCAACTGAAGGGCATCTAGGTTGGTTCCACACTCTGGCTATGGTGAATTGAGCAGCTATGAATACTGATGTGGCTGTATCTCTGTAGTATGCTGATTTTAAGTCCTTTGGGTATAGACCAAGGAGTGGGATAGCTGGGTCAAATGGTGGGTCCATTCCAAGCTTTCTGAGGGATCTCCATACTGCTTTCCAGAGTGGCTGCACTAGTTTGCAACCCCACCAGCAATGTATGAGTGTACCTTTTTCCCCACATCCTCGCCAACACCTATTGTTGCTTGTGTTCTTGATCATCGCCATTCTAATTGGGGTGAGATGAAATCTTAGGGTAGTTTTGATTTGCATTTCTCTTATTACTAGAGATGTTGAACATTTTTTCATATATCTGTTGATTGCTTGTACATCTTCTGTGAAGTGTCTGTTCATTTCCTTAGCCCATTTGTTGATTGGATTATTTGTATTCTTGGTGTAGAGTTTTTTGAGTTCTTTATAGATTCTGGATATTAGTGCTCTATCTGAAGCATGAGTGGCAAAGATATTCTCCCACTCTGTAGGCTCTCTCTTCACATTACTGATAGTTTCCCTTGCTGAGAGAAAGCTTTTTAGTTTGAATCTATCCCAGTTGTTGATTCTTGCTTTTGTTTCTTCTGCTATGGGAGTCCTGTTAAAGAAGTCTGATCCTAAGCCAACGAGTTGAAGGTTTGGACCTACATTTTCTTCTATAAGATGCAGGGTCTCTGGTCTGATTCCAAGGTCCTTGATCCATTTTGAGTTGAGTTTTGGGCAGGGTGAGAGATAGCGGTTTAGTTTGATTCTGTTCCATATGGATTTCCAGTTTCCCCAGCACCATTTGTTGAAGAGGCTATCTTTTCTCCATTGCATATTTTTGGCACCTTTGTCTAGTATGAGAAAATTGTATTTATTTGGGTTTGTGTCCGTGTCCTCTATTCTGTACCATTGATCTACCTGTCTATTTTGGTACCAATACCATGCCGTTTTTGTTACTATTGCTTTGTAATAGAGTTGAAGATTTGGTATTGCGATACCCAGTGCTTCGCTCTTTCTACTGAGGATTTCTTTAGCTATTCTGGGTTTCTTATTCTTCCAGATGAATTTCATAACTGCTTGTTCTATTTCTGTAAGGTACATCATTGGGATTTTAATTGGAATTGCATTGAATCTATATAGCACTTTTGGTAGTATGGCCATTTTGACAATATTAATTCTTCCTATTCATGAACATGGGAGATCTTTCCATATTCTAATGTTTTCTTTAATTTCTTTCTTTAGTGTTCTGTAGTTCTCATTGCAGAGGTCATTCTCCTCTTTTGTGAGATTCATTTCCAAGTATTTTATTTTTTTCGATGCTATTGTGAATGGGGTAGTTTTCCTAATTTCTCTTTCTGAAGATTCATCAATTACGTATAAAAATGCATTGGATTTATGAGCATTGATCTTGTAACCTGCTACTTTACTGAATTCACTATGAGTTCTAAGAGTTTCTGGTGGAATATCTAGGTTCCTCTAAATATATAATCATGTCATCAGCAAACAGGGATAGTTTGAGTTCTTCTTTTCCAATTCGTATCCCTTTAATTTCTTTCGTTTGTCTAATTGCTCTGGCTAGAGTCTCAAGAACGATGTTGAATAGAAGTGGTGAAAGAGGGCATCCCTGTCTTGTTCCAGTTTTTCGGGGGAATGCTTTCAGTTTTTCACCATTATAGAATGATATTGGCCATGGGCTTAGCATAGATGGCCTTCACAGTGTTAAGGAATGTTCCCACTACCCCAATTTTTTCTAGTGTTTTGAGCATGAAGGGATGCTGTATTTTATCAAATGCTTTTTCTGCATCTATTGAAATAATCATGTGATTCTTAACTTTTAGTCTGTTGATATGGTGTATGACATTTATTGATTTCCAGATGTTGAACCAACCTTGCATCCCTGGGATAAAATCCACTTGATCGTGGTGCACTGTCTTTTTAATATATTTTTGTATGCGATTTGCCAAAATTTTGTTGAGAATTTTTGCGTCGATGTTCATTAAGGATATTGGTCTGAAATTTTCTTTCCTCGATGTGTCTCTGTCTGGTTTAGGTTTCAGGGTGATATTGGCTTCATAGAATGAGTTTGGGAGGGTTCCCTCCTCTTCTATTTCATGAAATACTTTGAGAAGTATTGGAATGAGCTCTTCTTTAAAGGTTTTGTAGAACTCGGCTGAGAACCCATCTGGTCCCGGACTTTTCTTTGTTGGTAGGCTTTTGATGACCTCTTCTATTTTATTTCTTGAAATTGATTTATTTAAGTTGTATATGTCCTCCTCGTTCAGTTCAGGTAATTCATATGTCTCTAGAAACTTGTTGATGTCTTCGAGGTTTTCTATTCTGTTGGAGTATAGATTTTCAAAATATCTTCTAATTATGTTTTGTATTTCACTCATGTCTGTTGTGATATTTCCTTTGTTCATTCCAAATTTTAGTAATTTGAGTTTTCTCCCTCTTTCTCTTTGTTAGTGTGGCTAAGGGGTTATCAAATTTGTTTATTTTTTCAAAGAACCAACTATTTATTTTGTTAATTTTTCCGATTGTTTCTTTTGTTTCAATTTCATTGATTTCAGCTCTGATTTTAACTATTTCCTGTCTTCTACTACTTTTGGTGTTGGTCTGTTCTTCTTTTTCTAGGGCTTTGAGCTGTAATATTAATTCATTTATTTGTTGATTTCTACTTCTTTTGTTGAATGTGCCCCATGAAATAAATCTTCCTCTAAGTACTGCTTTCATAGTGTCCCAGAGATTTTGATATGATGTGTCTTTGTTCTCATTTACTTCTAAGAATTTTTTAATTTCCCTCCTGATGTCTTCTGTTATCCATTCATCATATAATAGTGTATTATTTAATCTCCAAGTATTGGAGAAATTTCTGTTTTTTATTCTGTCATTTATTTCTAATTTCAGTCCATTATGATCTGAAGAGTACAAGGTAGTATCTCTATCTTCTTGTATTTGCTAACAGTAGCTTTGTGGCATAAAACATGGTCCATTTTAGAGAAGGATCCATGTGCTGCTGAGAAGAAAGTGTATTCATTCTTTGTTCGATGGTATATTCTATATAAGTTGATTAAGTCTAAATTGTTGATTGTGTTATTGAGATCTATGGTTTCTTTATTCAATTTTTGTTTGGACGATCTATCCAGCGGTGAGAGAGGTGTGTTAAAATCACGTAGTATTATTGTGTTGTGGTCTATTTGATTTCTGGAATTGAGAAGGATTTGTTTGACTTACATGGATGAGCCAATGTTCGGGGCATAGATATTTATGATTGTTATGTCTTGCTGATTTATGATTCCCTTAAGCAGTATGTAATGTCCTTATTTATCCCTTCTGACTAGTTTTGGCTTGAAGTCCACATTATCTGAAATGAGGATGGATACTCCAGCTTTTTTGCTGTGTCCGTGTGCATGGTATGTTTTTTCCTATCCTTTCACTTTTAGTCTATGGGTATCTCTTTCTATGAGATGAGTCTCTTGCAGGCAGCATATTGTTGGACTTTTCTTTTTAATCCAATCTGCCAGTCTACGTCTTTTGATTGATGAGTTCAGTCCATTAACATTCATGGTTATTATTGTGATATGATTTGTATTCCTAGTCATTGGACTCATTTTTGTTTTTTGACATGATTTGGTTTCTCCTTTATTTGGCTATTCCTTTAGGCTAGTTCCTCCCATTGCTGATTTACATTGTTGTTTTTCAGCTCTTCCTCATGGAATATTTTGCTGAGAATGTTCTGTAATGCCAGCTTTCTTTTTGTAAATTCCTTTAGCTTTTGTTTATTTTATTGGAAGGATCTCATGGAAGGATCTTATCTCATTGTCAAATCTGAAAGTAAGTTTTGCTGGGTATAAAATTCTTGGTTGGCATCCATTTTCTTTCAGGGCTTGGTAAATGTTGTTCCAGGCCCTTCTAGCTTTTAGGGTGTGGATTGAAAAATCTGCTGATATTCTTATTGGTTTCCCCCTGAATGTAATCTGATTCTTTTCTCTTGCAGCCTTTAAAATTCTGTCTTTATTTTGTATGTTAGTTATATTCATAATAATGTGCCTTGGTATGGGTCTGTTGTAAATTTTTATATTTAGAGTCCTATAAGCCTCTTGTACTTGGATTTCCATTTCATTCTTCAGATTTGGGAAATTTTCTGATATTATTTCATTGAATAGATTGTTCATTCCTTTGTTTTTTTTCTCTAAGCCTTCCTCAATCCCAATAATTCTTAAATTTGGCCTCTTCATGATATCCCATAATTCTTGTAGATTCTGTTCATGATTTCTTACCATCTTTTCTGTTTGGTCAACCTTGCTTTCAAGATTAAATATTTTGTCTTCAATATCTGAGGTTCTGTCTTTCAGGTGATCTATCCTATTGGTTATGCTTTCTATGGAGTTTTTAACTTGGTTTATTGTTTCCTTCTTTTGAAGGATTTCTGTTTGGTTTTTTTCCAGTATCTCTAACTCTTTATTGAAATGCTCTTTTGCTTCCCGTATTTGCTCTTTTAACTGTTGATTGGTACGATCATTTAATGCCTGCATTTGTTCTTTCATGTCCTCGTTTGCTTCCCTGATTGCTTTAATTATGTACATATTGAACTCCCTTTCTGACATTTCTTCTGCTGTGCTGTCATTGGGTTTTATTGATATAGTATCTAGGTTTGTTTCGAACATTTTCTTCCCTTGTTTTCTCATATTGGTCAGATGTCAGTGGGACTCTGTGATATTGTAGATTTCCTCTATTGGCTTATAGTGTCCCTGTAGATTTCCAGTGTATCACCTACCAGCCTTCAGTAGCCTGAAGTCTTGGATTAACTTGATAATGTAGTGCTTCCAAAGAACGCTGCCCCTAGCCTGCTACTGGTTCCAGGGAGAGGGACCTGGAGAAGTCTCTTGCTGCCCAGCCCTGGTCCCAGAGGCTGCTTGCAGGTCAGAGGTCTCCACTGGCTTGGGGACTTGTAGCTCTCTCTGTGTAGACAGGCTCTCACTGGGCGGTCTTCCCTGAGAAGCTAGCCTAGAAAGACACTTCCCGCCGGAGGGGGCTGGGCTACTTGGGGAAGTTCCTGGCTGCCCTGTGCTCGTCTCTGAAGCAACCTGCGGGGCGGGCCAGAGCTGGCAGCGGGGCGGGCTGGAGCTGGCCCCGTGCTGCTTCTGTGCAGAAAGGCTCTCACTGTCGGGCCTGCTCCGTGAGGCTGGAGAATCTGGCCCTGTGAGAGGAGCCCACCACCAGAGTGCTCAGAGCTGCCTGGGAGAAACTCTATCTGCCCTGTCCTACTCTAATAAGCTGCCCGAATCCGGGCCTGCCACCCAGCTGAGCTTCACTGGGTGGGGGAGACTCACCCCATGGTTCTATTTTAGTCTGAGTCCCTCAATGCCTTCCCTTCCTGAATCCTGGGTTCTGGAGCGACTGGAGATGCAGTCACCCTCTAGTTCGCCATCTTGGATCGCCCCGTGGAAAAAGCCTGCAGCTGGAGGGGGGCAAGGCTTCCTAGAGAGGTCTCTGGCTGCCCAGCCCTGGTCCCAGAAGCTGCTTGCGGGTCGGAGGTCTCTGCTGGCATGGGGATTTGTGGCTGGCTCTGTGTTGAAATGCTCTCACTGGGCGGTCTGCCCCGAGAAGCTAGCCTAGAAAGGTGGTTCCCGCCGTAGGGGCTGGTCTGCTTGGGCAACATCATTCTTAATGGAGAAAAACTGAAAGCATTTCCTCTAAAAACTGAAACAAGACAGGGATGACTTCTTTTACCACTTCTATTCAACATCGTCCTTGAAACACTTGCCAGAGCAATTAGATAGACCAAAGAAATTAAAGGGATACAAGTAGGAAAAGAAGAGCTAAAGCTGTCACTATTTGCTGATGACATGATCCTATATTTAGAAGATCCAAAAAACTCCACTAGAAAACTTCTACAACTAATAAATGAATTCAGCAAAGTAGCAGGATATAAAATTAGTATGTGTAAGTCTAATGCATTTCTATTCATAAGTGATGAATCCCCTGAAAGAGAAATTAGGAAAACCACTCCATTCACAGTAGCATAAAAAAATAAATAAATAAATAAAATGCTTGTGAATTAATCTAACAAAAGAGGTGAAAGATCTGTGCAATGAAAACTACAGAACATTAAAGAAAGAAATTGATGAAAAATTTAGAAGATGGAAAGACCTCCCATGTTCTTGGGTAGGCAGAATTAACATTGTCAAAATGGTCATTCTACCAAAGGCACTATACAGATTCAATGCAATTCCAATTAAAATCCCAATGACATATTTTTTTTCCTTAGTGGTGAGTATTTGGAGTTCTTCATGTACTTTGGACATTAATTCTGTCAGAAAAGTTACTGACAAAGATTTTTCTCCCATTCTGTAAGCTTCCTCTTCATGTCCTTAATTGTTCCCCTTACTTTGTAGAAGATTTTTAACAAAATGTCATCCCATTTATTAATTTTTGGTATTATTTCCTGGGGTTTAGGGGTCCTGTTTAGGAAATCTGCCTGCACCTATATGTTGGAATGTTGACCCTATATTTTCATCTAACGATGAATTTTGGGGTCTAATTCCAAATTTTTGATCCTTTTTGAGTTGATTTGTGCAGGGTAAGAGTTGGGAAATTAATTTTGTTTTCCTACAAATGTATATTCATTTTTCCCAGCACATTTGTTAAAAGACTTTCTTTTATTCAATGGTGACCTTGTCCAAGATCAGATGACTGCATCTATGTGGGTTTGTCTCTGTGACTTCTATTCCATTCCATTTGCTCTTTTTTTTTTTTTATACCAGTACAATGCTGTTTTAATTACTATAGTTCTATAATATACTTTAATTCAGGGTATCATGAAGCTTCCAACTTTTTTGGCTTAGAAATGTAGCAATCATTCTGGGTATTTTATTCTTTCATAGAAATTATGTGACTTTTACAAATATAAAAATTGCTCATTATTAAACTTTTTCAAATATATTGCCAAAAACTACAAGAATTTTATTTTGGGTTTCAAAGAAACTTTTCCAAAGTTGGTTCCTTCAGATATGAAAGAATAATATTCATAAGTATTTAGAATGCAAAACTTTCAACCTCATGGGAGTAATGTAATTTTAATTAAATGCTTGGAATCTTCTATAGGTTAAAATCATATTAATTTTAAAGACAATTTGTATTTCAAATTTGGTCATTCACTAAGAGAGAACTTAAAAGTACCAAGTAGAGAGCTGTAAAAATAATATGAAGGATTTTTTAAAAGCTTATATTGTCTTTTTATTGGAGAAATCTAATTGGCACTAAAATTTATGATTACCTAGAATCAAGAAAAGAAAGAA
This sequence comes from Sciurus vulgaris, assembly GCF_902686455.1. Taxonomy (NCBI): domain Eukaryota; kingdom Metazoa; phylum Chordata; class Mammalia; order Rodentia; family Sciuridae; genus Sciurus; species Sciurus vulgaris. Next base: position 136,148,173 of record NC_136464.1, read on the forward strand.
TAACATTTTATTTTAATATAAAAAGTGAATTATTGAAAAGTAATTATGGATGCAAGTTCTTCCTGTAAATGCCCTATTTTCTGAATTTAGTCAAAGTAAATTTAGGACTGTTTGTCCATCTTCAATTTACTAGTTTCTATTTCTGCTGTTAAACCATTTTTGTACTGGTAACAGTTATTCCTTATGAATACATGTTGATGCATGAAAAATATGCATTGAGTTCCTCTGTATGAACAATTTGTGTGGGATACAGGGTCGCAAATATTTTGCAAAGATGTGATCATATTTTTACTATTTGGAATAGATTTACAGAATAACAAAAATATGAAATACATCATATAAATGTTTAAGAAACAAACAAAATGTGTGACAATCAGAAGGAAATGTGAATTTTGACAGAGTGAAGGAAATTAGAGTAGTACTCACAGATGTGGCATTTGAGTTAACCTTTGAATGATGAGAGGTTTGAAAGGAAACAGCGGGAGAAGCACACTGGAGCACAAAGAATGACATGAGAAAAAAAAGGGAGAGGGCATTGTGGGTAAGTGAGATGGTAAGGTGGTGAGAAATGAGGAAATGTATTGGCACCTCATTTCACGTTAAAGAACTGGCCTACAGAATGTACTTTAATGAGGAGCTCCCAAATAACTTTTGAGCAAGAAAGTTGCTCTTTGAAAAGATGAGCAGTTCTGTTTTAGTAACACTGGCACTCACTAGTATGGAGGGTTTGCGGAACTATCATTAGCAGGAGGATCTGTTGGTGGCTTTGTTGTGTCTGTTTCCTTTATTTATTGACTGTTAAGAGAGCAGAGTATGAAACTCCTTGATAGGGTCATAGTTCAACTTTAGAAGACAAAACATGCATGCACAAAAGCACACATACAAGAAAACACATACACGTAAGAAAGGACATATTTCTGGGTCTCTATGCATTTCATGTCATTAATGTATTGATTCAGTCAGAAAAGGATATACTTTTCTGATTTTTAATTAGTTCTATGAATGACTACTAGGGTTGTAAAAATTGGTCATTCTCATCAGCATCTGCCTCAGTGCTGCCTTTTGAAATCTCCTTATTACTCTAGTGAAATAAAGATGCAAATTAGGAATAAAAGTATTTAATTCAGTAGCAGCTGTATTTCTTCACATTGTTCACAGATGGGATGCAAAAGCAATTGACAGCTAATCTGTAATTTGGTGAGGAAGTCAAATACATTTTTTAATTCTCTCAGTAGCTTCTTAAATTGGCATTGGAACATCTTTTTGAATATTTATGACTATAATCAATCATCTTGATTGTCAAAAACCCAAATTTCATTATCTAACTGATTTTTAGGTCAAAATCTATCGATTTGAATTAATACATTATATAATGTCAGTATCATTAACGTTAAAGGAAATAATGTTCCGTGACTTTATTTTAATGAACATAAAACTTCAGGTTAACTTAACTAACATCAAACTACTTTGCAAATTCCAAGATGGGACAATGGGACAGCTGACTGTTCATGCTTCTTTTCATGTCAATGCAGATCTCATCAAACCATGGAACTTGGCTGCAATCCTGTTGACTATCCTTATTCCTTCCCTAAAACCAACTTCCAACTGAGATTTTGATTATTTTAGAAAGATGTGAAAGTTTTAGATATGGAAAATAGTTGACAAATAGTGACAGTAATAGTAGATTTACTACACATTATGTTTTCCTTTTACTTCTTTTTCTTTACATGGTTTAGCCCTTTTTTTAATGACACTGGCAAGGTATACATGTTTCTCAGTTCTGCCCTCTCTCCAGAATTTCAACTTCTCTTTGCCATTTCTCTACTTTTATTCATGTATTTTTGTCAACTCTCTCTCTCTTTTCTATCTTTCTCACACACACACACATCATTTGTAAGTGTTTTGTTTTTGTGATTATGGGGATTGAACTCAAGGCCTTGAGCATGTTATACAAATCTTCTGCCACTGAGTTATGTCCCCAGACTTAACAGACATCATTTCAGAAGTTAAAAAGGACTTTATTAAAAGCAATGAGTTTTATGGAAGATAATTTGTTAGTTTGAGTTCAACTCTTGTATTTTATACATTTTAATTTTGGAGTACCTGAGAAATGCATGCTAATTTGGAAAAAAAAATGTTTAAGTCAAAAGGTAAGATAAGATGAAAATCTGATATGAATCAACTAAATTATAATTTATTAAGTTTAAAATATAAATATAAAAAAGTCTTTATTTCAAAAAATACTAAAATTACCTAAATCTAAAATAAAATGTTTTGGTCACGATATTTAATAACATCTTTCCACGAAAAGTCTAGGTAAATAAATATTTAAACATTTTTAAGTAAGATAATTTTTAAAATCTTTGAATAGATTAAAAATTTCCAAACTTAGTAGCTATTGAGCTCATTACTAAAATCAGGTTATGACATTGGTTTTTTGCATGAAAAAAATTGGAAACATACTGCCTCATTCTGCAGCCACCAGGAACCAATGCACTGATTTGGGTATACATTTTACTCATCTTTAGTAACAAAAATATAAATTCTTCCTTCTTCTGTATAATGTTATAGTAAAGCAACTGCACATGCTTTTTCATACCTCCACTAGTGAGTCCACTTTAATTTCCTTTCCTTTCAATCTTGTCAAAAGCAAATTCATTGCTTGAATAATAGGCTGTGTCAAAAAAAAAAAATATGTTATGTACAATTCTGAGCTACATCACAAAACACTTTGAAAACTTTGCTTAGATTCTCTTAGGTCCCACTTTTTGTGGACCCTAAATGACAGGTAAGATCTTTGAATACTGTGAGCACGACATGTTGGATCAGTCATGTGAATATATTTTAATCATCCTACCCAATCATAGCTTTTCAGCCTTCTTGATAAGGCACCAAACATTCGATAGAAGACATTTTAGACTTCTATATCAGTCCATCTGCCACCTAAAGAGCAACAAGTGATCTTAGTCAGCATGTCCTAGGAAAAGACAACCATCAAACCCAACCTTGTTTGACTTTTTAATTCTCAGAATTCTGTGATATAATACATTAGTTTTTGTTTTAAATCTGTAAGTTTGGGGTGATTTCTTATGTAGACATAGATGGTAAGAACAAAAACTAGCCACTAGCTGCTCAGCTTATGTTTGACCTCATTTACTGTACTATATTGTAAGTCTTCTTCTATTATTTTCCTACTGCCTGAAGAGGTTTCTTCAGCAATGAACCCTTTTAAAGCTAGTATAATAGCAATTAAGATATTTGTTTTCACACATTCAAAAATGTCTTTGTTTCATTTTCATTTCTGAAGGATAAGCCAAATAACAGAAACTTGCATTGACAGTACTTTCTATAGTGATCATAGAAAATGATCTGTACTTCCTTATATCCTCTATGATTCATCATGAGAAATATGTTTTAAAGCATTCTTTCCTGATTTTTAATGTTTTTATTCCTCTGACTACTATTTCTGCACAAATTTCTTTGAGATAAATGATTTTCATTTGCAAGAAAAATATTTTGTCTTTACTTGTGAGATTTTTTTTCCCCTTTTTGTTCACCTATGCCTTCCTTTTTCGTATTGTCAAGTTGTCTTAAATGTCTACCAATTACTGGTTGTGCATTCATATATAATAATGAAATGTTAAAGCTTTGGAGTCTCTTTATCTGGTTGAAGGTTAATACCTGTAGGCTTTTATTTACAAGTAATTATTAAAATGCAAATACTTATGAAGTAATTATTAATAATTAATAATTAAGTTATGAAATAATCCAAAGGAAATATATGAAAGTACATTAAAGACAATATTTTCTCCTGGGGTGATATTACATCAGAGCAATGTGTGACCCCGGTAGATTGAAGAAGGATTAAATAGAACTATGGAACAGGGGTCTGTAACATTAATAAAATAATAATAAAATTTGGAATGACTTAAAATTTGGGGAAAACAACTCAATGTAAGGACTTGATTTTATGTAAACAAAAAATGGTCCAAAAACCCCTAGGAACATTGCAATAGGAGCTTTATACTTCCTTAGTATATAGGAGAAATCCTAACAAAGCTTTTAGCCCTACATAGAACTGTAGGTATACATGGAAACCAACGAAAAAAATGTATGAGAAATGAAACACATGTCGGGGGTTCCTTTTCACTGGAGAATAGACAATTCCATAGTAACAGCAAAAACAGCAGGGTACAGAATCCAGGTAGCGGTGGTAGTCAGTGGAAATTCTGTTCTTAAAGTAAGATGAAATTCGTCAGCTGCTGCTGCTGATGATGATGGGGAGAAGGTGTTAAAGGGTAAATAGAGCAGAGTAGGGAATCATCTTTTGGAGAAGCAGGAAGTCTTAAAGGAGGAAGAAAATAAGACATGATTGTAGGGAAGAATCAAGGGCTCATTTTAGGTCAATGTCCATAATTTAAAACTGAACCAGTAGGGATGTTAAGTTCCACTTAGCACCCCTGTGTGCATGCATATAGATAGATCAAGATGTTCTTTAGCTTTGTCTAAGAATGTCGAACACTTTCTCTATCTTCTTTATACTGCATAATTGAGTTCCAACAAAAAAAGCGAAGAAGGAGATGTGAGGCAGGGTAAACAGGCCTCTTCTGTATTGTGTGCATTCATTTTACTCCATACCATTTTTATTGGCACCAATTCCTGTATCTTATTAATAAGGATATTAAAAAAAAAATAAATTCCATTGCAATGTCCCAGGTACAGAGGATGTTTTAATTTGTTCCAATTGTGGAACCATCCTGAATGGCAACTGCAATGGAGGTTACCATATAATTAAGTTTATCCTACTCTTTTTGTCATTCTGTTTGTCACATAACCAAATGGGCAAGTTGAATGTAGATGTTCTAGAATGTAGATGTTCAGCTTTCAGGTCCTTAATGGCAGCACTAATTTCTGTAATGGCTCCAGGTATATGGCATTGTTTTTGTTAAAATTGTGTTAGGTAAGGGCAGTTCTAATGGATTGTATTTTGCCTTTACTACCAAAATAGCACTAACTCCACAGATTAGGAAGACAATGTGGAGATTTTGACTGTTTCTGAGTATTTTTATTGTGATTATGAATGGCAGAAAGATAGAAATAATCACTGGATATCTGGTGAGTCACTAGAACTGCTGTGAAATTGACATGATCTAAAACCTCTTTGATTGTTTGACCTACTTAAGCTCCAACTGTAACCGTGTGATCAAAGTAATTTAGGCTCTGGAAATTATTGTCATATCAGAGCCAGTGCCTGGCATTCCTCCCCAAATCAGAATATTTCCTTCTAACCAAAGCACAGTCAGCTTGGTACACAGGTCTAAGTCCCTAAAGTAAAGGTTGGGGGACAAACTAACAGAATTAATTTTCACAGTGCAATGAGGTCCTTCATTGAAGAAGCCAAACCTTCCTTGTATTTAAGTTTTCTGACTCAATAAACCAGCTCATGTTTTAGAACTGACTGAGGGGTTATGACTGTTTTTAATCGTCAAGTTAAATTTGTGTTCATTAGGCCTATATCTCCATTCTATACACATCAAATAAGAAATTTAAAAATTGCCTATCTATTTCTGTTTTATGGACTGTGATCATTTATGCAATTTCCTAGATGTCTATAAATCAGATTATTCTGACAACTGCTTTTTTCCTACTTTCCATTTTGATAAGCACACTCACTTTTTCTTCATTAATTAGGTAAAATCTGTTGACCCCTGCCAACCTATGATTTCATTGGTCTTTTGTAATATGAATCCACATTTGAATTTAGCAGTTTCCCTGTAATTTCTGGCCTTTAAAACAAGAAACCAAAGAATATTTTAAGAATTTCTTTCAAAAATTTTTCTTGTAGTCATGGCAAAAAGTAAATCATCTGGAACTTTGCAGGCTGAGTGAATAGGACTCACAACAAAAATTCACTGTAACATTCCAATCTCCCAAACTCCTTGGATACTTTCTTCTACAATACACTAAAGTTATTTCTGGCCATTCAAATTCCATTACCATAGGCCAAGTTTATATCCACATATCTGCCAATCAACAAAATAGTATTTGGAGAACTTTCTAACTTCTCAAGCTAAAATACTGAATGCAGATTCTCTACTTAGTGGGCCTATATCAAATAAATTAGTCCTAATGGAACCTTATATTCCTTCCATCATGAGCCAACATTCTTAATAAATCCTTTCTTTTAAAAATTTCATTTTGTTTATTTTAGTTATACATGATAGTAGAATATATTTTGATATATTTATACAAACATGGAATATATCTTATTCTAATTGGGGTTCAAGTCTTGTGGATGGAAACAATGTTGAGATTCACTGTGGCATATTCATACATGTACATAGGAAAGTTCTGTCAGATTCATTCCACTCTCTTTCCTATTCTGTTCCCCACTCCCTTCCCTTCATTCCCCTTTGTCTAATCCACTGAACTTCTATCCTTCCCTTCACTCCCCTATTGTGGACTAGCATCCACATATCAGAGAGAATATTCAACCTTTGGTTTTGGGGATTGGCTTGTTTCACTTAGCATGATAGTCTCGAGAACCATCCATTTACTGGCAAACAACATAGTCATTCTTTATGGCTGAGCCATATTGTATTGGGTATATATACCACAATTTCTTTATCCAGTCACCTCTTAATGGGCATCTAGGTTGGTTCCACAGCTGAGCTATTGTGCTGTTTTAAACATTAATAACCCTTTCTACACATGTTCTCCAGGTAAATCATACAATTCTTTTGGTGTGCCACACATACTCTCATGGGGCACAATTTATACCTAATCCTTAGTAGTTTGCTAGGACTACAGCCTATCCAAATGACAAATCAAAAGACTATCACATCCTATATGTTATATTCATTCAATGGGATCTTTCCTTGATTTATCCTAATTAGGGTACAGACTTTGCAATAGAGGTTAAAAAGACTTTATATACGCAATCATTTTTTTTCCATTAAGACTACCTCAAGATATGCAATGAGCAGCTTCATACCTTAGAATATTATACAGATTCTTTTTATTTTATTTGCTTTTTCTTGAATTCTTTTTCTCGAATGGGTTGTTTTAGTTCATGCAAGCTGCTATAACCAAAATACCACCAATTGATTTGTTTAAAAAGAGCAGATATTTATTTTTACAGTTCTAGAGGCAGCAAGTCTGAGAGTAGGGTGCCAGCTAGGTTATGGTCAGGCAAGGGTTATCCCCTGGGTTGAACAAGCTGAGTTCACATTATATCCTCACATGGTAAAAGAGAGAGCTACTAGAGTACTAGTAAGAAATTTTTTCTAAGATCTCTCCTTTGTGGTAAGAGGAAAATATTATGCACTTGTTAAAATTTTTAGTTTTATCATTAAGTTGAGTCTTGTGGAAGGAAATTTGTTAATATTTATAAAGTATTTCAAAGATCAATATCACTGAGCTGATTATACATCATTAAGGCAGAACCTTGTAAAAAGGCAATGATAGTGACCAAATGAAATTCAGTATGTGCTTTTTGACCAAATTACTTCATGACTTCTCACCAAAATGCTCTTTGAAGAAATATCATTTTTGACCTCCCCCTACCCAAAATTGATGATATTAATAACTCACAGATAATTAGAATTTCAGACTTTTCAGTGACTTTATAGACAATTTCAAAGAGTTTTATGTTTCCGACCAGGGTGGTATAAATTGTCTGTACTTATAGTTTTCTAATATTTAATAGATATCTTCATTGGTATTTTATAAACTGTCTAATGTATATGTGTTACAAAATCCAAAATGATAATTTCATGTAGATTATATGAATGTTTTATAGTGAATCAAGATACACAAAGACAGTATAAAGATGTTTCTCAGATAGTTCAAATGGATTCATTTATTTTATGAACTACTTAAATTAAAGCTATGCTACCTTAAAAATAGGAAAGAAAAAAGGAGACAGTGACAGATCTAATTTTAAAATGCAACATAAGAAAAAAATTGTTTTTGTTCATCAGTTAGTAGTCTGAGGTATGCATTTCAGTTGTAAGAAAAGGCTCTATTTCTTAATTTTTGCATCAGATAAATATTATCTATTTTTCCCTCAAGGGATTCTATTTCTCTGCCTTGGCAAGGAGGGCCATGTGGAGAAATTGTTAGGAGGAAAGAATTTCCCTTTGAGAAAGTAACTTTGGGGTTCTCTGGAGCAATTTTGATCCATTTCCACTCACATGGCAGAGGCAACTGCAAAGAAAGATGGGAAATATAGTCTCCAGATAAGCAGCCACATGTATTCCCATGAAGAAGGAGAAAACCAGTCACATTATAATCACATTGAATGTCTAGTCCATGTTAAACTTTGAGCTGACCATTGTGTGAGGTGCTGAGATATGAAGATTCTGAAGAACTAGTTTGTACCCTACAAGAAGAGAGGGATCAGTGATTTAAAATTACTTTAGGGCATGGCTCACTTGCAGGAAAGACATTTATTTCAAATAAATATTACATGGAGACTTAAGGATAGAGTAAAATTTTGTGGAAAAGCCATTATGATGGTCTTTAAAGTGAGGGTTTCTAGAGGGGGAAGTAGGAACTAGAGGGACTTAAAGATATCTTTGCTAGAGGTACAAGAGCAGAAATAAAATAGATGTGGGGAAGTAAAGTGTTTGTTTTAAAACTATATGTAGTCCAGTTTTATTTTAGAAAGGGTTGGGTTGAAATTTTAAAGGTGGAAGACATGAAAGAAATAAACAGTGAAAATGATAGAAAACCAGAGTATAAATTGGGCATATTCTGTAATATAGAGCACTAGTACAGAACACATAGAAATAATTAAAATATGGCTGTTTCAAACTGAGCGTGGTAGTACACACCTATAATCCCAGAGATTTAGGAGACTGAGGTAGAAGGATCAAGAGTTCAAAGCCAGCCTCAGCAAAAGTGAGGTGCTAAGCAACTCAGTGAGACCCTGTCTCTTGATAAAATATAACATAGGGCTGGAGATATGGCTTATTGGTCAAGTGTCCCTGAGTTCAATCCCTGGTACCTCCCCCAAAATTGGTGGTTCCAAAACCCATGTATATTTGAATTACTAAAAGTAACAAACACAACAAAGAAATTAATTACAATCTGCAAAAGAACAAAATGTTTATGGCCCCAAATAATACTTTGATTGAAAATAATTTAGAAATTCATTTCTCAGTATCTTATATTTTCTGGTGTTTGGTCTAAATAACAAGACATCAGGGCAGATACTTAATGTTTTCTTGTGAAATTGTGTAAACCTAATGATAAAATAGTGCCATGGATTAAATTTGTCATTATCATGGTAGGAAGTAACAGTAGTGTCCTTAGTTTTAACTGGAATTATTAACTTGCTGCTATAGTAACCCAACATACCCTAGTTGTGAAGACCTCTTGATGAGTATGTATTAACCCATGTCACTAAATAAAATGTGAAAAAGTCACCAGTGACTTAAAATTAAAAATGGAAATAGCTAGTTACTTAAGCATACAGTGTCAAAATGTAGTTAATCATAGCTTTATGAGGAAAGTATAAATCATTTGAAACTTCTGTGCAATTGAAATGCAACAGCAAGCTTCCATTCAACTTGATGATGTCCAATTGCAGTAACTGTAGACCCATGCAAAACACAAGTACGATTTCACCCTAAACCTTTGAGACCTTTCCTAAAATGTTATGCTTCTTTAAGATGAACCTGAGAGAATGTGACGCTCACACAAAAGCCCTGCATGGTAAGCTCGTACCAAGCATCACAGTGACATTCAGAGATATTCCAGTTTTGGCAACTGTTTGAGACTTGTGGCTCTCCTTTGACATTTACAAAGATTCTGAGACTATTTCCAAAAAGGTCTGGAGCATTTCACTAGATATGTGATTTCTTCAAAGGCCACTTTCAGATTAAACTGTCTATGAAACTCTGGGTGGATATAATGTGGGATTGAACTAAAAAAGTATTTATTTTATTTACAACAAGATAGGAAAAAAAAAAAAAAAAACTAGATGAGTGGTTCTACAAAATTTAAATAGAAGTGAAAAACAAAAAGTCTGTTTGTCTTCCATTGCTTTGTCAACTTGATTGTTAATGTTCCAAGATGCTTCTATTTGTCTTTTTCTTGATACCTCTAATCAAAAAGAATAATTCATAAGGCTCTTTGAGTATAACTCATACTAATTAGTAAATCTTTCCCAGACACATTTTTGTTGCTATTGTCATATAACCAATTTAAATTATTGCAAATTTGTTTTGCATGAGGGATCCTGATTTTAAGTTAGAAATTGTTGAGCCTTCTCGTATATGAATTAAGTTTTGGTAGTTTATGTGAGTAATGAGATTTTGAAGTACAGATAAAAATCCTGAGAGAATGTATAATGCAGTGATGATTTTGGACTGCAAGTCACATTTTTATTTGCTTTTTTGATCTTTGGGTGTATGATTTTGGTAACTAGCAACTGCTATAGGATACCAATAAAAAACAAAACAAAAACAAAAACAAAACACAAGCCTTTCTTTTTCACAGTTAATTTGATAGGTCTGTGCTCAGAATTTATTTTAAAAGTTAAAGAATATATAGGCCTGTTAGACTTTGTATATGTGCGCACTCATGTATATACATATATAGGTGTGTGTGAATTGACTCTAATGAAAACTATTCAGGTAAGTATTTACAGAGATGGTAATTTGGTTGTGTGTTGTTTTTGGAATACTCACTCTCCTCTTTCTAGCAGAGAATGAGTCTATACATACATAATATTTAGCAATATTGAAGAGCTAGAAGAGATATCAGTCCTGATTCCTTCTGTACTCAAACCCCTTTCAAGTAGGTATTATATAGGGCTCAGGTTAAAGACAATCCACCAGGAAATAAATGTCATCTACATCAGAGCTTCCATAAGGAGGTGATGAATTCTAGCTAAGTCTCTACTGGGTCAGATTTTTGAATCAAACCTTTTGTAAGAGGGGAATATCTGTCACAATACAATGCTGTGAGTTCCTCTGCTACTGTATTAACTATCTTACTGAATCATGTTGACGAGTTAAGCAGGATTCATGGCACTTATACACTATTTGTGTGCATGATTTATGTGTATGAATGAGATTCATAATCCTTCACTCTTATAATTTTCCATATATCCTTGAAAGCACTTCTACTTATATGCATGTGTTTGCTGTCTATAACCATTTCCACTATATATAGGATTCCATTAACTTTACAATATTCTAATTAGAGAACTGCCCAGGGTGAAGCAAGAAGAATAAAATACTTAGTGCTATTGAATGAAGAATCTTAGTCGGCTTCTTGTCACATCGACAAATACATGAGAAAATGATTTAAAGGGGAAAGACTTATTTTGATTCACAGTGTGAAATGTTTCATCTGGCTCCATTGCTATGGACTTGAGGCAAGGGAAAACATCCTGGTGGAAGTGCATAACAGAAGAAAGCTGCTCAGCTCTTGGCATCCAGAAGACAGAGGGAGAGATAAGAAAGGGTTAGACACAAGAAATACCTTCCAGAGCACACCCCCAGCAAAACACTTCCACCAACTAGGGCATACCTCCTACAGTTTCCATCACCTCACAATAATTCATTCAAGGTATTTCTATCAAGTGGACTAATTCACTAATGACAGTAGCATCCTCATAATTTGATAATTTCCTAAGCCCCAACTCTGGGCAGTGCTGCATTGGGTACCAAAACTTCAGTACAGGAATCTTTGCAGTCATTCCACATTCAAACTATAACAATAGCCAATGTCTCTGTGTCTTCTATTCTGTACCATTGGTCTGCCTATATATTTTGGTGCCAATACCATGCTGTTTTTGTTACTATTGCTCTGTAGTATAGTTTAAGGTCTGGTATTGTGATACCTCCTGTTTCATTTTTTCTATTCAGGATTGTTTTGGCTATTCGAGGTCTTTTGTTCTTCCAGATGAGGTTCATGATTGCTTTCTCTATTTCTATGAGGAATGTCATTGGGATTTTAAATGGAATTGCATTAAATCTGTATAGTGCCTTTGGTAGAATGGCCATTTTGACAATGTTAATTCTGCCTGTCCAAGAGCATGGGTGATCTTTCCATCTTCTATGGTTTTCTTCAATTTCTTTCTTTAATGTTCTGTAGTTTTCATTGTACAGGTCTTTCACCTCTTTTGTTAGATTAATTCCCAAGAATTTTTTTTTTTGAGGCTACCATGAATGCAGTTTTCCTAATCTCTCTTTCAGAGGATTCATCATTTATGAATAGAAATGCATTAGACTTATACATATTGATTTTATATCCTGCTACTTTGCTGATATTCATTTATTAGTTGTAGAAGTTTTCTAGTGGAGTTTTCTGGATCTTCTAAATATAGGATCATGTCATCAGCAAATAGTGACAGCTTTAGTTCTTCTTTTCCTATTTGTATCCCTTTAATTTCTTTGGTCTAATTGCTCTGGCAAGTGTTCCAAGGACAATGTTGAATAGAAGTGGTGAAAGAGGGCATCCCTGCCTTGTTCCAGTTTTTAGAGGAAATGCTTTCAGTTTTTCTCCATTTAGAATGATGTTGGCCATGGGCTTAGCATAGATAGCCTTTACAGTGTTTAGGTATGTTCCTACTATTCCTATTTTTTATAGTGTTTTAAGCATGAAGGGGTGTTGTATTTTATTGAATGCTTCCTCAGCATCAATTGAAATAATCATGTGATTCTTAACTTTAAGACTATTGATGTGGTGAATTACATTTATTGATTTCCGGATATTGAAACAAACTTGCATCCCTGGGATAATCCCCACTTGATCATGGTGCACTATCTTTTTAATGTATTTTTGTATGCAATTTGCCAGTATTTTGTTAAGGATCTTTGCATCTATGTTCATCAGGGATATTAGTCTAAAGTTTTCTTTCTCTGATGTGTCTTTGGTTTTGGTATCAGAGTGATACTAGCCTCATAGAATCAATTTGGAAGGGTTCCCTCCTTTTCTATTTCCTGAAATACTTTGAGGAGTATTGGTATCAGTAGTTCTTTATAGTTCTTGTAGAATTCAGCTGAGAATCCATCTAGTCCTGGGTTTTTCTTTGTTGGTAGGGTTTTGATACCTTCTTCTATTTCAGTGCTTGAAATTGATCTGTTCAGATTGTGTATGTCTTCCTTATTCAGTTTGGGAGGATCATATGTCTCTAAAAATTTGTCCATGTCATTGATATTTTCTATTCTGTTGGAGTATAGATTTTCAAAGTAGCTTCTAATTATGTTATGTATTTTAATGGTGTTTGTCGTGATCTTTCCATTTTCATCACAAATTCTAGTAATTTGAGTTTTTTCTCTTTTTTTCTTCATTAGTGTGGCTAGGGGTTTATCGATTTTGTTTACTTTTTCAAAGAACCAAGTTTTTGTTTTGTCAATTTTTTGAATTGTTTCTCTTGTTTCAATTTCATTAATTTCAGCTCTGATTTTAATTATTTCCTGTCTTCTACTATTTTGGGTGTTGATCTCTTCTTTTTCTAGGGTTTTGAGGTATAATGTTAGATCATTTAATTGTTGAATTTTTATTTTTTTAATGTATGAGCTCAATGCAATGAACGTTCCTCTTAGTACTGCTTTCATAATGTCCCAGAGATTTTGATATGTTGTGTCATTGTTCTCATTCAGTGACCTCATACTAGACAAAGGAGCCAAAAACATACAATGGAGAAAAGATAGCCTGTTCAGCAAATGGTACTGGCAAAACTGGAAATCCATATGCAGTAAAATGAAATGAAAATCTACCTCTCACCCTGCACAAAACTCAGCTCAAAATGGATCAAAGACCTAGGCATTAGACCAGAGACCCTGCACCTAATAGAAGACAAAGTAGGCCTGAATCTTCATCATGTTGGCTTAAGATCAGACTTCCTCAACTGGACTCACAAAGCACAAGAAATCAAAGCAAGAATCAATAAATGGGATGGACTCAAACTAAAAAGCTTTTTCTCAGCAAAGGATACAATCAAGAATGTGAAGAGAGAGCCTACAGAGTGGGAGAAAATCTTTTCCACACTCCCTTCAGATAGAGCACTTATCTCCAAAATTTATAAACAACTTACAAAACTTTACACCAAAAATACTAAGAACCCAATTAATAAATGGGCCAAGGAACTGGACAGACACTTTGCAGAAGATAATACACAGGCAATTAATAAATATATGAAAAAGTGTTCAAAACCTCTAGTAATTAGAGAAATGCAAATTAAAACAACTCTAAGATTTCATCTTACTCCAATTAGAATGGCTTTTATCAAGAACACAAACAATAATAGATGTTGGCACGGATGTGGGGAAAAAGGCACACTTTTACATTGCTGGTAGAGTTGCAAATTGGTGTAGCCA